>NC_084482.1:123122654-125522654 GCF_030035675.1 Rhineura floridana | reverse complement strand
CAGTTTATATATAAACAACAATAATCAGCCTCACAACAAATCCCTGTGAGGTAATTTAGGCAGGGGAAGAGTGACTTGTCCAAGGCCAGCCAGTAAACTTCATAACAGAGCAGCAATCTGAATTGGGAGGGGGGCACTTCTAGACTGTCACTGTTTTCAGCTTGTGCAAAAGGTTGGATTTTTGTGGTAAGGAAAGTGATGGAAAAATGCCCTAGAAAGTGTAGGGTAACACTTGCTTTGATGCAACATCATCTAACCTCTCTCCAAACAAATCAGGATGAATGCTCAATAAATAGGTCATCTAGAAGCAGCACCATGGGTCTCTCATCCAGAAGTCAGTCTATTAAGTGCACCTCACTGGCTTCCAAAATGGAGGGATGGGGAAATTACCATATGATATTGGCTCACAAGAGAATACAAATGAGTGTGGAATGAGTGTGGTCTGAGCCTGGGGAGAGTGCTGAGGGCCAGGTAAAGCGGTCTTGAGGGTCACATGTGGCCCCTGGGCTGAGGTCCCCACCTCTGCTACACACATTTACCTGAAGCAAGCTCCACTGAAAATAAAGACACTTACTTCTGAGTAGACATAAGTTTGAACAGTGAAGCAAACATTACTGTGACATAAAGGAGGAAAGGTAGTAATTGGAAGTGATTCTAATTACCCCCACATAGTTTGGGTAAATTATTTATTATTATTTATTAAATTTATATCCCACCTTATGGCCAAAAGGCCCTCAAGGCGGCTTACAAAAACACGAATATAACACATCATAAAGCATAAATACAATAATGCAATTCTCAAAATTAAATAACAAATAACATTAAAAGAAAAGAAAAAACATTTAAATGTGTCACAATAAGAGAACCAAACACTTTATAAAAAGGCCTAGATAAAAATCTTCAATTTCCCAGCAAATAAGTAGCATTTTTATTTTAACATGTAAATATACACAGTATATAAGTAGCCAAACAATAATAATAAACAACAAACTAATGAGAACATCTCAATAAATATACAATTAAACAATCCCCACACACTTCACAACAGTGTTTAACAAAAATATGCTATAGTCCAAATAACAGCAAAAATGAATCTCCAAAATTAAATCTTGACCCCCAAAACAACTAAAAAACAACTAACCCCAGTAGTCTATAGACATCCCGAGCAGCAGGTTCACGCACACATACACACACACGGTCTCTGGCCCCTTCAGCAGTTGCTGCTTTTGTAGCTGGAGAGAGACAGGGCCCCACCCTTCCAGGCCAGGTGGAAATCAGCCAGAAATGCAGGGAGCAGGTCTTGCAGAAACTCACACAGGTAGATGGTAAATGTGTGTTCCAGTCACAAAAAGGTAGTTTCTAGATACCCTCTGTGTAGGGTAGGGTTGCCAGGTTCTTGGCCTGAGACTGATCCAGGCCTGGCAACCAAGAGGCCATCTGTATCTTTAAAAGTTGTGCAGGGGGATGGGAGAATCCCGCCTTGTGGTTTTTCTCATTACAGTGTTGCAAGAACACCTGCACTTGGCTGATTTTCTCTTCTCCTAAAGATACAGGATCAGTCTCAGGCCAGGAACCTGGCAACCCTACCTCTGTGATGGTGCCCTAGAACATCATACTGACCAGAGGGAAGGCAAACTTAGGGGCACCCAGGACCTGGTGCAAGATGTAAGTGTTGCTGAACTGATTGGGTACAGTAACTACAGCACTATCAAATTTGACACATATGGAAGTGGACACTTGCCAAGAAAATCCAACAGAGTCACGTGCAACTTCAGTAGAGAATGTTCTCAAAAATGAGGGGATTGGAAAGAAGGAAGTTGAAAAGGAAAACCAAGAGGGTCAGATTTCTCCAGAATGCTTGGGAGTTATTAAAAAGTACATTAATAGACTCTCAGCTTGAATGAATGCTGCAGATTAGAAAATGTACCACAACAGCCAGGAAGATGCCAGCATTGGCCCCTCACTTGTGGAGTGCCACAGGGTTCTATCCTCTCTCCCATGCTATTTAACATCTATATAAAACCGCTGGGAGCTATCATCAGGAGTTTTGGGCTGCGGTGTCACCAATATGCTGATGACACGCAGCTCTACCTCTCTTTTAAATCCTCACCGGAGTTGGCTGTGGAGACCTTGTCCAAGTGCCTGGAATCCGTGAGTGGGTGGATGGGAAGGAACAGGCTGAAGCTTAATCCTGATAAGACCGAGATGCTGCTTGTGGGTGACAGGGGAAGGTTGGGTGTTGTTGACCTGAGGCTTAATGGGGTGAGTTTACCCCTGAAGGATCAGGTCCGCAGCCTCGGGGTTGTTCTTGATTCCAAGCTGTCCATGGAGGCGCAGATTTTGGCAGTGAGCCGGGCAGCTTGGTATCAACTACACCTCATACGGAGGCTGCAACCCTACCTCCCTATTCATCAGCTCCCACTGGTAGTACATGCCCTGGTCACCTCTCGATTAGACTACTGCAATGCGCTCTACGTGGGGTTACCCTTGAAAACGGTCCGGAAACTACAACTGGTGCAGAATGCGGCGGCTCGGTTGCTTACAAACAGCCGCCGCCGCGATCACATCACACCAGTGTTATTTCATCTACATTGGCTTCCAGTTGTTTTCCGGGCCCAATTCAAGGTGTTGGTGTTAACCTTTAAATCCCTATACGGTCTCGGCCCAGTTTACCTGAAGGAGCACCTCCAGTACCACAAATTAAGCCGCCCGACTAGATCAGCCACGCAGGGCCTTCTCTCAGTCCCACCAACAAAAACAGCTAGGTTGGTGGGGACTAGAGAGAGGGCATTTTCAGTGGCGGCCCCCACTCTCTGGAACTCCCTCCCGTTTGATCTTCGCCATGCCCCTTCCCTGGATACATTTTGCCGAGCCTTAAAAACTTGGCTCTTTGGACAGGCCTTTGGGATCTCCGAGGTGGGCTAATTTTTCTGTGATTGTTTATTGTTTCTGATTGCCCTACATAGTTTTACGCCTGCATTAGTGTTGACTGCATTGTATTTTATTCTGTAATTATATTGTATTTTATTGAATTTTAATATGTACGTTGCCTAGAGTGGCTTCAGCCAGATAGGCGACACAAAAATTAAATTTATTATTATTATTATTATTATTATTATTATTATTATTATTATTATTATTATTATTTGTTAACAAGCAGGATTGAGAAAGGTATTAGAAGCAAGAAGGCTTCCTTCAGAAAAGGGAAGTTTTGCTCAAATGAAGACAACAAAAAGGAACACATACTTTGGCAGAAAGAAATGCAAGCAGGCAATAAGGGATGCAAAAAAAATCAAAATCAAGGAACATATCACTAAAAACATTAAGACCAAGAATTAAAAATTCTTTAAATACATTAGAAGCAGGAAACCAGGTAGGGGGTAGTTGGGCCCACCTTTGGATGGTGGCAAGGGAGTCAAAGGTGTGCTCAAGGGGGATAAAGAAATATCTAGAGAAGCTGGATGAATTGATTGCATCTGCTTTCGCTGAGCAAGTTGTAGGGCAGCTCCATTGGTCTGAACTAACTTTCTTAGGAAGTTTCTTAATCCCTCAGCAAAGACTGAGCTTGCTGATCACAAGCTGAATCCGAGCCAACAATGCCATGTGGCTGCAAAAAAGGAAAATATTATTTTAGGCTGCATTAACAGAAGTGTAATTTCCAGATCACATGAAGTATTGGTTCCCCTCTATTCAGCTCTGGTTAGGCCTCATTAGAGTTCTGCATCCAGTTCTGGACACCGCACTTTAAGAAGGTTGCAGACAAACTGGAACAGGTCCAAAGGAGGGCAATGTGGATGATCAGGGGACTGGAAATAAAGCCCTGTGAGGGGAGTCTGAAAGAGCTGGGCATGTTTATCCTTGAGAAGAGAAGACTGAGGGGAGATATGATAGCACTCTTCAAGAACTTGAAAGATTGTCACACAAAGGAGAGCCAGGATCTCTTTTCGATCATCCCAGACTGCAGGACACGGAATCATAGGCTTAAGTTACAGGAAGTCAGATTTCAGCTGAACATCTGGAAAAACTTCCTAACTGTTAGAACAGTCACCTGCCGGTTGTACTTTGAGTTGGACTCCTGCATTGAGCAGTAGGTTGGACTCAATGGCCTTATAGGCCCCTTCCAACTCTACGATTCCATGATCCTCTGATTCTCTGAGTAAGCATGTCATGGGATAAAAGACAGCTCCTCTTATGGATCAGTATCTGGCTAAAGAACAGGAAGCAGAGAGTAGAAATAAATGTACAGTTTTCAGTGGTTTGGAGAAAGGGGATAGGGAGAAGTTTTTCTCCCTCTCAATGCTAGGACGTGTAGACATTCAAAGAAACTGGATGCTGGAAGATTCAGGACAGACAAAATAAGCTTCTTCACACCACACACAGCTGAACTGTGGAACTTACTCCTGCAAGATGTAGTGATGACCAGCAACTTGGATACCCTTAAAAGAGTAGACAAATGCATGGAGGATAAGGCTATGAAATAGCTACTAAACATACTGGCTGGCTGTGTACTACCTCCAGTATTGGAGCCAGTATGCCAGCTGCTGGGAATCAAAAGTAGGGAGAATACTGTTGCACTCATATCCTGCTTCCTATCTGGTTGTGAGAATAGGATGCTGGACTAGATGGGCCCTTGGCATCCAGAAGGGCTTTCCTGATGTAGCAACAGCTGACTTTTCCAGCAAAGGGCATCACTGGTGTATCAGCCAAAAGGCACTGCCGTTTGGTCACTGGTTCCACCTGAGCCTCTAAAAGCAGTACCAGATCAAGGAGCTATGAACCCGATCTGCTGGGAAGAGTGTAACCCCACCCCAAAGGAGGCTGCACACCTCATTCCAAGGCAGAAAAATCACCAAACAGCAGCAATTCTGCCTTGTTCGGATTAAGTTCCCATAATGTTCACTAGCAACCAAGAATCACTGCCAAATGAAAGGATGAGGAGTTTTCAGATAGTTACCATGGCTAATAGCTCAATAGAAAAACTGCTTGCAAACAGTTTCTTTCTGTTTTGACACATCGCCCATTCTTACCTCTCTCTCAGAGACAATGCTCCTGAAGTTCAAATTCTGTTCCTAAATATTTTTTGAAACTTTCCCCAGAACACACTTGAACTATCTCACCTGGGATTAAGGCGATGGGTGCCAAACACACAGCCTCGGAGAGATTAGCAGGGGTGGATTTCCAAAGGCTGCATCTTTAGGGGGATTGCCATACCCTGGAGGCCTCTTCTCTGTTGGGAAAGGTCTGCAGGCATGATGAGAGAAAGGCCATTCCAGCCTTTTGGATGATGCTGTGTGCCCCAGGAGGAAGTTACAATCCATCCGCAGGAATTTCTCTTCCCCTGAAGGAGGAATCACGCGAACCCGCAAGAGTTTACAGACCAGTGTAGAAGGGCATACTGCCAAGCGGAGAGAAGTATGTCCTTCCTGTGACCCAACATTTCTCCCAAAGGGCAAGTGGCCAGAATAAAAATAAAGTGGCATTTTGGATGCTGTGGGTCCCCAAATGGAAACCACTGAGAGCCCTTCCCTGCACCTAAAGCTCTCCACTGTTTAGAGAGGTTCTGTTCCAGGCCCTTAGTCCTGCCAATGGCTCAAGAAAACATCATCTCTCTGCACAAAGCTATTTACAGGTCATGAACACCAGCCAAAATCAACCTGGGCAGCTGAGGGGGTAGGATGGATAAAGACCTGTCCTGGCTAATTCTTTTCTTCCATATACTGCAGTGAGCACCAGCGGCATTCCTGTCTTGCATTTTCCAGTCCCAGAGCTTTTCTGCATGATCAGCCAAATGCAAGTCCCAGTCACAATTCAGCTCTCCTCTCATACTGCAACCAATCATTTTCTAGTGATCACAGCTAGGGATGGAACGTCCTGTCAACTTCATCTCTCTCAGTTTCACATTTTTCTAATCTTAAATTCAGTTCTCCACATTTCTGCAGCAATTTATGGTTTTTTTAAAAAAATCTTCTGCAAGTTCTGCAGTATTTTAGTGCAGATTTTTCCTAATAAACACATTTTTGTATGCAGTTTTGACAAATGCACACATTTGTGCAAGCAATTTATCCCATAATGCATTTTTGTATATTATTTTCACCAATCTGATCGTTTTGTGCACACTTTCCCCTAATATTTGCATTTTTGTAAACATTGCTTGGTTGGACAACTGCATCGTAACATTTGGATAAGTGTGAATTTTGAAGGATGGCTGTATTTTGATTCTTATATTATTTCAGAAAGTGCTAACTTGATAAATTTGGCTTTAAATGCGAACTGAATCAAATTTCTCCTCCATCCCTAATAACAACTGCCATGATTCCAATAGGTGGCCCTAGGGACACCATTCTTTCAGCTCCACATCTGCAAGATGGGGATAATGGTACAGGCCTACCTTACAGGATTGTTTTAAAGATGAAGTTAACCATGTATGAGAAAATGTTCTGAAGACTTGAAATGTTGAAAGTTGTTCATATCCTGATAATTGACCCCATGGACAGATATGCACTACAGAGCAGGAAAGGTGGAAAGCGCTGCCTCTAAAGAATTGTGTATATCCAATAGTTGCCAGGAACATTTGCCATATAGTAATCACAAGAGTGATGAATGCATTATTTGGGGAAATTTTTCATTTTCCCCAAATGGAAAACAAACAAACATTGCAGTTGGAGCACTGTGAAAATATGATGTCTGCACAAGAAGCACAACGACGAGGGAAGAAGAGATTCATACTGTGCAAAGAAATTAAGGGAAAATTGACACCTCCTGCGTGAATTGATCACAGCCCTCCATCTCCATATTTGGCCTGAAGAACAATCACATTTGGAGCCTCTGCTTAGCTTACACTGTCTATAGCTGCTCCTCCTGGCTTCCTTTTCCCCGGTTCCTTGGCTGGAATTTGTCCCTGCAACATCTGGAAGAAACTACAAAGAATGCTGCATCCGTGCCCACCTGCTTCCACTTAGGAATAAGGGATTACTTGCCTTTTATTTGAGGGGAAAGAAAAGGTTTAAATCACGACTGTCCCTTTCCCACCTCCCACTGCTTTGGCTCCCCACCCCCCACTTTCTGCAGCACATATGCTAGGATGAGTTCAGGAATGTAGTTTTTACTCCCTGGACCTTCTTTGATTTTCAAAGACCGTGTCAATACTGATCAGTAATTATGTGCACATTTGTTTGCCCAATCAGTGGGATTAAGGATTTTTATTTTATTTCATTGCACTTCCAATTTTATTGCATTTACAAATGATGATAATGGCCTGTGATTGTGTGAACACTGTAGTTTAATTATGAAAAATGGAAATGGACTGCCTTCAAGTCAATTCTGACATGGGGGCCCTATGAATAGGGTTTTCATGGTAAGTGGTATTCAGAGGGGGTTTTACCATTGCCTTTCTCTGAGGCTGAGAGGCAGTGACTGGCCCAAGGTCACCCAGTGAGTTTCATGGCTGTGTGGGGATTTGAACCCTGGTCTCCCAGGTCGTAGTCCAACACTCTAACCACTACACCACACTGGCTCTCATCTTAATTATAATCTGGAATAAATAAGAGCTCAACCCAAGATTATAAGAACACTCTTAGAAACAGGCACTGGAGATATGTGGGAATCATATACCCCTTTGAAACATCCCAATTTCATGCTTGAAAGGCTGGTTGCTGACCTAAGAATTGTGAGCATTTTAAAAAAACCAAGAAATTTTGGGGGAAACATCCTCCCTTTTAGCAGCCAGATTTGGTCTTTGAAAAGGCAGTTAAAGTATGCAAAAGGGTAAATAATCTGCTCGAGGAACGCATCCAAGTGTTGAATCTGGTTTGTGCCCATAATGGTATTAGCAGAACCCTAGATATAGATAATTATTATTCCACATGGCATTACTTTATTATTCAAGTGATCTGGAATCAAATTTTAAACATTATGGTATGGTCCTTGAGTTTCATCCAGGGAGCATTTGCTTTGCCCAGCTCTTCAAAGGAAACACCTCACAATGAGCCAAATGGCACCACCGGGGGATTTGTCCCAGGTGGAGAGCCAGGAAGAATCAAGCAAGGTAAAGTACTCCCCAAGGATTTCAGCCAGCTATCAATCTAGAGGTCCTGAGTGTCATTTTAAAAGCTCCAAAGCAGCAAGAGGCGTTGTAGATGGAGAATCATCATAGAAATGAGGCCGAGCTAAAGATGGAGGATACTTTTTCAGAGTTGAAAGTGCTATTAAAAAGTTACTGTTGCCCCTTATATATAATCTTACCTCTTTTCTTTCCTCTGTTGCAGTGCATGTGCTCTGAGTAGTGTTAATATCTGAACACAGCTAAGCTATACTTCAGCATTATTTTGTGAATGAGCCTTGGGCTTGTGAGGTGCTGTCCTCCCCTCTCTTCTCCTAGTTCAGCTGTGAAGAGATCCTAAGCTTTTGTTTCTGTTTTCAGCTAAGACCAGATTCACACCATACATTTATTCCACTTTAAACAGTCATGGCTTCCCCCAAAGAATCTTGGGAAGGGGAGTTTGTGAAGGGTGCTGAGAGCTGTTAGGGGACCCATATTCCCTTCACAGATCTACAGTTCCCAGAGCTCCCTGGGAAGAGGGATTGACTGTTAAACCACTCTGGCAATTGTAGCTTTGTGAGGGGAATAAGGGGTCTCCTAACAACTCTCAACACCCTTCACAAACTACCCTTCACAAGATTCTTTGCAGAAAGCGTTGACTCTTTAAAGTGGAATAATAGTGGAATAAATGTATGGTGTGAAAGTGACTTAACTCGTTGCCAGGTCCTGCATGAGCCTGCTGGGGGGCTTTTCCTCCCCCCATACTTAAATATGCCTGGTTGTGCTACCTCGCACATCAAGACGCATGCCTGCAATCACCCAAGACTTTAAGTGCCTGCCAGCTGCACATGTGTGCAGGGGTCATGTTGGCTGGGAGAGCAGAGCAGTCCGTGGCCCAATGCTGGTGGGGATTATAGGACAGGAACTTCACCCTCCCAGCCTCAGGAGCCCTAGACTAGTGGCAGGGACCCTCGGCAAGTGCCTGACTTGGTCGCCTGCTGGCACTGGGCCTGATGGTTGCTTGTTGAATCTGAACCTAGACAAACTGTGGTTAGCTTAAATTTGGTTTAGGGAAATAAGCCAACTTCAAAATAGTATAGTAAAGTTTGAGCAAAGTTTTCCTTTTCATTTATTTAAAATATTTCTATGCAGCTGTTCTTTTGCAACCATAATAGATTGGTTCACAATATAAAACTATATAAAGTTCAATAATCAATTATCACTAAAAAAAAAGTCACAATAATGAAAGCATCCGGGACTGGTATTAGTGGTCAGGGAAAGCCAGAGTAAACCGAGATGTCTTTAACTGTCAATAAAAGCACCCCAAATTAGGTGCCTGCCTAATGTCAGTAGAGAGAGCATTCTACATAGTGAGTGCCACAACGGAAAAGGCCTTCCTCTGGATTCCTACCAATCCAACTTCTATCAACTGCGGCGCAGTAAGGAGGGCCCCATCCTCAGACCATAATGACCTGGGTGGCCTATATGGGAGAAGGTGGCCCTGCATATATCCTAGTCCTGATAGCCACATTTATTTGGGGGAGGGATGCTGAAGTAAACAGAATTCTTCTTCATTCTCCTCTGAACTATAGCTGTGAAAGCAGAGAGCAAGTAGTGGGGTCAGACTACTGGGGTTGACTACTTCTTTCCCTATCATTCTTTTTCCCTGCAAAAAAATGCTCTCTCTTTTTCTTCACATAGGGTACTTCCAAGTAAGGAGAGGTGGTTAGAAAAAACAGCAACTTTCCCCATTTTTTATAACAGTAAAATCATCTACCTCCTAAATCTATTTGTCTGAACTTTGGCAGGTTTATTACCTCACTCATTTATGGCCTCAGTTTTCAAACTGATCCTCCCCACAAAGGAGAGAGAATTTGATTTCTATTTTCCCTCCACAAAATGGTTGAGTCTGCCCTTGCAGGAAAACCACTGTACCTGTCTTTGTGAAATTTAGCAGGCTTCATGCCCTCAGAAAGGGTGACCATGCCTGCAATTTGCATCTCATACTGGCAGAAAATAAAAAGTGATTTTCTTTTAAAAAAAAATCAAATGTAAAGGTTCCCTGCAAAAACCCTGCCTGAAATTTGGCAAGTTTAATCCACTATGGAGGATCTTCTTTGCCTGAAAATTTTAACCACTTATGTGAAAAGAAAAAAATGTTATAGTCATTTTTAGATCTTCCATTATAGACAATGGAGGTGAAACAAAACTTCTAATTTACCAGATCAGATACGGACCTGAATAACAAATCAAAATGGAACAATACAGAGCAGATCTGAAACAGACTGGGCTGCTTCCAAACACTACAGATCCAAGTCAAATCTTGTGGTTGCTGCACACCCCTAGTAAATAAAAACTTTATTGATTTCTCTGTTTTCATATACACACACCATTCCATTCTTGTCTCTAGTCAAACAGGTTTTGCAGAGTTCAAAAACGTGCACAAAGCTCAGACATTTTAGATTGTAGATAGCTTTTGAAATTGTGATCTATTCTGTTTTTAGCTTTGTTATATTTTGTTTTGTCTCGCAATTTGTTATACTGACCTGCTGGTTTTTAAGTCGCATTTATATGTTGTATGAATTAATTTTATGCACACTTTTGTACATGACCCTGGAATCTTTTGATGAAGGGTGCTTAAGATATAGGACAGAGTTCTAGGACAAAATAACTG
This sequence comes from Rhineura floridana, assembly GCF_030035675.1. Lineage (NCBI taxonomy): Eukaryota > Metazoa > Chordata > Lepidosauria > Squamata > Rhineuridae > Rhineura > Rhineura floridana. The sequence continues at coordinate 125,511,942 of NC_084482.1, read as the reverse complement.
AATGCATCTACAACAATGTCTGTGGCTTCTGAAACAGGGGTGCTAGTTCCAGAGGCTGAAAAGGTTTCTGTGCCTTTAAGTGTTGCACAGAATGGGTTATTCCGCTAGGCAGAGGTTCTTATGCTGCTCTTAAAGGTACAGGAGCCCTCTTGAGATACGGATCTGACTGTGCTTTTCTAAGGAAGGTCCAAACTAGTCCAGCTTTCTTCTCATCTCCTCTCCCCGCCCCCGAGTCCCTTCCTAACTGGGGTCTGACTAATGTTCATTATTTCCTAGCACCCAGTTCTTCAGGGCAAAGGGGCCATCCCTACATCTGTGTACCAAGACAGCCCTGATTAAAAGCCGCATTCCTCACCATTTTGCTTTGAAATCAAGATGGGCTTGCATCACTTCAGGGCTAAACACTGCTCTTTTCTTCCTCTTCCCCACCAACTGGGTTTTCCAAAGCAAAGGAAGCCAATGTCTCATTAGGGTTTTCTCTTTAAACAGGCAGTCATGTGGAGCTAATCAGGATAAACAACAGTCTACAAGTGGTACCAAAAATGGATCATGAGGCAGCATGTAGAGGGTCGAGAAGAAGCAAACAGAAAGGGAGCATGGAAGGGGCACTGTGAAAATACAGAGAATAATAATAATAATAATAATAATAAATAAAATTTTATTTCTAGGCCGCCTATCTGGCCGAATTAATGGCCACTCTAGGCGGCGTACATAGACTAAAATATAACATAGAGTAAAATATAACATATAATACAAAACAACAATAAGTATACTCAATCCAAACCTACCCCCATCATACAAAAATTTAAACTAAATTAGACAGAGATCTCGAATGCCTGCCTAAAAAACCATGTTTTCAATTCTCGGCAGAAGCCTGTCAGGGAGGGGGCATGGCGGAGATCATAAGGCAGAGAGTTCCAGAGGGCGGGGGCCACAATTGAAAATGCCCTCTCTCTGGTCCGCACCAGCTTAGCTGTTTTGACTGGTGGGACCGAGAGAAGGTCTTGGGAGGCTGATCTCGTTTGGCGGCCTATCTGGTGATGCTGAAGGCATTCCTTTAGATAAACTGGACCAAAACCGTGTAGGGCTTTAAAGGTTAAAACCAACACCTTGAATTGGGCCCGGTAAACAACTGGTAGCCAGTGCAGATCTTTAAGTACTGGAGTGATAAGGTCTCGGCGGCGGCTGTTCTTGATCAGACGTGCCGCCGCATTCTGTACCAGCTGTAATTTCCGGACCGTCTTCAAGGGTAGCCCCACGTGGAGCGCATTACAATAGTCTAAGCGAGAGGAGACCAGGGCATGTACCACCCGTGGGAGCAGATGGACAGGGAGGTAGGGTCGCAGCCTTTGTATCAAATGTAATTGATACCAAGCTGCCTGGCTCACCGCCACAACCTGAGCCTCCATGGACAGCTGGGAATCAAGAACAACACCGAGGCTGCGAACCTGGTCCTTCAGGGGCAATCTTACCCCATTCAACACCAGGTCAAAATCACCCAACTTCCTCCTATCTCCCACAAGCAGTACCTCGGTCTTGTCGGGGTTCAGCTTCAGCCTGTTTCCTCCCATCCATTCACTTACGGCCTCCAGGCACTTGGAAATGGTAACCACAGCCATCTCTGGTGAGGACTTAAATGAGAGATAGAGCTGAGTGTCATCTGCATATTGGTGGCACTGCAGCCCAAATCTCCTGATGATGCCCCCCAGCGGCTTTATATAGATGTTGAATAGCATGGGAGAGAGGATAGAACCCTGTGGCACACCACAATTGAGAGGCCAAGGGTCTGAAGCCTCATCTCCCAATGCCACCCGCTGGTGCCTGTCAAAGAGATAGGAACGGAACCACTGTAAAACAGTGCCTCCTATTCCCATTCCCCTCAGGCGATCCAGGAGGATACCGTGGTCAATGGTATCAAAAGCCACTGAGAGGTCCAGGAGGACGAGGAATGTGTGTTCACCTCTGTCCAACGCCCTCCTCAAATCATCCACCACAGCGATCAAGAAGAAAGGACCCACTTGCCATTTTTTATTTGTAAATCATTATTATTATTATTTTTCAAAAGAAGATACATGACGGAATCAGAGGAATTCCAAACAATCTCAGAACGCTCCCATAAAGTATGTCACATACAGGTAGGGGTTTAAAGAAAATTACTTTCCAAAATTCAAGAGTCAAATTCAAAAAAACCCTTGTACAATCCACAATAACAAAGCGAACATAAACAATAAAAAGCCCTGCTGGCAATTTTGACGCAGGAGTGTGGAATGGGAGTGAAATTTGATTCAGTTTGCATGTAAGGGTGAACCTACCTAATTCGCACTTTCCGAAACAATATGTGAAATGAAACTGACTTTTGCACATCTCTGAATTTTTCTGTAAGGTTCTCCAGCCAAGCAACGTATACAAAAAAGGCATACAACAGGGCAGTGGTTCACACCCCATCCACTGGACCACTTGAAAATGGCTGAGGGTCTTGGTGGACCACTTGGTGGTTTTTCTGCCTGTTGTAGCAATTGTAATTCCATAGAATCCAAGCTCTAATACAATAAAGTCAACATAAGAAATAAAAGAAGCAATAGAACTACAATTAAAAATACGTCTGAAGATTCAGTGCAATGGATATGTCCGCTTCCGTCTTTAACCACCAATCCATAGACATGCCGCAGACCAGAGCTTGGAAAAGTTACTTTTTTGAACTACAACTCCCATCAGCCCCAGCCAGCATGGCCACTGGATTGGGCTGATGGGAGTTGTAGTTCAAAAAAGTAACTTTTCCAAGCTCTGCCGCAGACCACCTGAATGAAGGTCATGGACCACTGCTGGCCCTTGGACCTCGGTTTGGAACCCCTGGACTAGGGTAAAGTATGCATAAAATGTATATATTAATGAAAACAAGATGCAAAAGTGCATTATAGGAGGGAAATATGTATATGAGGCAAAATTGCATGCAAGCTTTCGAAGACAATGGTACTAAAACGCTGATGAATTTTCATGGGGTCTTTTAAAAACTAAATAAATCACAAACTGAAATGGAAATGTGGAGAAGTGAAGGTCAGGCTGGAAAAATGTGAAATGGAGAGAACCTGAAAGGGATGGATTCACCCATCTCTTCTCAGGAGACTGGGCTGTAGACATGCTGTATGTCATTGGGGGCTGGTTCTTCTAGGGTTGCCTCCCACCCTGCCCCACTCTCCTGGCAGGGCTGTGCCTCTAACAACTACACCGCAATATATGTAGCTTTTCCTGGCAGGAAGATCAAGGTGAAATAGCTTTGCCATAATCTGTGGGGAACCTCCGGCATGGAGGCCAAACGTAGACCCCAGACTTCTCTAATCGGGCCCTTGGGACTCACCCCGGGCCCCAGCCCTGCTATGAACCCTCCTTGACTGTTTTTGCCTGGCTGGAATGAGCCCCTGAACTCTGAGAATGCCTCTTGCTTGCCTGGCTGGAGGACAGAGAGGGGTGTGTGAGTCTATGTAAAAGTAGCCCACTGTACAAAGGTCAAAAAACACATTCCTTGCCCTGCCCACTTCTGCCTCTGGCCCCGCCCATTACTGGCATGTGGCCCTTGGACATTTACTCAGAAGGGAATGTGCCTTGGACATTTGTTCAGAAGGCTAAAAAAGGTTTCCCATGCCTGGTTTAAAGGCACAGTGACTAGATGTCTCTTTGCCAGCCCCATCAAGCAGCTTTTAGCTGGAAAAGCAGGGTCAAAATACTTAAAGGAAAACAATAAATAACCCAGTTTGCAGAAGAAGGTGATCATCTGGCATCACATTTCGTCTTGCAAAGTCAAACTCAAAGAAACTTTCCCCCTACACTTTTGACCTAGTAGTGGCCCTGCCCAATATGGGATTAGATTTTAATGTATTTGCCATTTTCCCACAAACAGCTGTGCTCACACACGATATACTAAAAAACCTCACAGAGATAATGATCCATGTGTCAGGGCTTGCCATGCCCCCTTGGCTCACTGGGATTCTTGATTGATAGACTGGCATTTTCAGTGCCAGAGCTCAAAATCAGAAAGGCATGTGTATGTAGGTATTAAAATATTTATATCCCACTTTTCCATCCTAGACTAGAACCCTTAAAGCAGCTATGTGCAATCATAATAAAAACAAATAAGCAATAGGACAACAGCAGCCGCCACAAAAAAGAGAAAAAACAACAACAATCATAAATAAGAGAGATATTAAATGATTTAAAAGTGTCCAACTGAAAGGCAGACCTAGTAGCTTTTTTTTAACTGAAACCTAGAGGCACAAAGAAAGGAGCCAGCTAGATCTCATGTGGCAGAGAGTTCCACAGCCTGGGTGCCACTACCAGAATGTCATGTCCCAACTCAAATGGCACTGGAGTACAGAACAAGGCTTCCTCTGCAGACAAAATAAGCAGGCAAGTTCATATTGGCTGAGGTGGTCTTATAGATATCCAGGTCCAAAACTATTTAGGATAGCTGAAGGGCAGCCTCTGAATATGTGATAAGACGAGTGCCTCTGAGCATGTGCAAAAGGCATTTTCCCAATATGGAGTAACCACAGACGAATTCACATGCATCTATGCAAACAGGTACAATATGTCGGATTTGATGACATATCATCCCTGTCCTACCTAGATGCTGTTTGACTGCAGCTTCCCTCAGTCCCAGCATGGCCATAGTCAGACATGATGGGAGTTGTGATCCATCAATATCTAGAGGCCATAGGTTCCCCATCCCTGATCTAGGAGGAGAGGAAAAGGCTTCCATGGCAGAAAGCTGTACTTCCGAGTAGGGCTTGCTAGAGTACCCTTGCCTTTGACTTGGAAACGAAGCCAAGAATTTTATTTATTCACTTAAGACATTTACATATTTATATAAACAAAGCAACAACATTAAGCTGAATAACAAAACAGTTAAAATCAAAACAAATAACACAAATATAAACTGAGACAACTGACCCACACATGTTGAAAGAACGTGGGAGGGTCTGCATAGGACTGTGTGGGTTAACCCCACCCCCTACCACCAATGCATGCATCACTGACCCCTGTTCCATCCACACTCTTGGCTGGCACGTGAAGGGGCTCTACACACATACTGATACACGTGTAGGAGTTCCCCCAGGCAAGGGACCCTGATTAGGTCAGGATCCCCCTTCTCATGGAGAAGATGTTTGCGCATAGATCGGTATGCATGTAGATCCCCTCTGTGTGCTAGCCAAATGCTTGGATGGCCGCTGATGGTGGCAATGGTTGAGATAGGACTAATCCCCCATGTTACACATTATTTAAATGCATGGGGGGGAACTCCCCTAGTGAAAATTTTAATTCCAGGGCTTAAAAAATAGTTATGTAATACAGCATACATATGACACTGCAGCCTAAACGTTTGGGGGACTTCTCCCATTTCATATAGATGTTAAACAGCACGGGGAACAAAATAGACCCCTGTGGAACGCCACAATCCAATGGCCATGGGAAGGAGCAAAAGTCCCCTCACAATACCTTTTGGGTGCATCCCTCTAAGATGGCCCTGAACCACTATCATACAGTGCCTCCAGAGCCCAACCCTGACAGTTGTCCCAGAAGGAAACTGTGCTGGGTGGTACTGGAAGCTGCTGAGAGGTCCAGGAGGACCAACAGGGTAACACTCCCCACTCCATCCTCCAGCATAAATCATCCACAAGGGTGACTGTAGCTGGTTCTGTCCCATAACCAGGCCTTAATTCAGATTGGAATGGATGCAAGTAATTGTTTTGTTGCTTCATGGGCATATATTGCTTATTTCATTTCTGCTTCATAGGGTTTGCATTTCGTTTGCATTTCCCATTGTTTTTAAGTGGAAACAACATAATGTGCCCATAATCAGGGCTGGCACCAAAAGGTGACCAGGTAGGGCCCTGGCTGAGGGTCCCTGCGACCCAGAGGGGCTGCTGAAGGGCCCCTTGTTAGAGTGGAAGAGTAGCACTCCCCTGCCGTGGATCGCAGGGAGGGAGCTTCTAGGCTGTCCGCCCATTCACTCGCTCCACCTACCTCTCTCTTCTGTCTTCTGCTGTTGCGTGCGCTGCACGCGCAGGACTGCCATCAACCAAGATGACGGTGGAGGTTTCTTTAAGGGGCTGATGCCCCTACCTCCATCTTGGTGGCAGACATGTGCGCACGCACATAGCGTACAGCGCATGCGTGCCATTAAGCAAGATGGTGGTGGGGGCATTGTAAATGTACTGCCTTCATGTCGATTCCGACTTATGGCGACCCTATGAATAGTGACTGGCCCAAGGTCACCCAGTGAGCTTCATGGCTATGTGGGGATTCAAACCCTGGTCTCCCAGGCCATAGTCTGCCGCCATCTTGGTTGATGGTAGCCCTGCGTGTGCAATGCACATAGCAATAAGAGACCGGAGAGAGGTAGGTGGAACAGGCAGGAACTGCACGCCTGGGAAGGCTGGTGCCTAAGGGCCCAGTAATGCCTGGTCCCAGCCCTGCTCATAATGTTTACATTTTCTAACAGGATTGGATTAAATCTGCAGGAGAGGCTGAAGCCTGCCAAATTACAGAAAATATTTTCTGAGCTAGGCACATTTATATTTGGAGCATTTAAAAAAGTATCTAACATCTTTCCACCTGGGCTTTGGAACCAAGTATTGCATGAAACTAACATGGAATGTAGAGATATCCTTTGGTAAGATCACTGCAGAATTGTATATTAATATGTGCAGGGTTTGGGGGGTTATCCAGTACCCATCAAAAATTCTGTGGTTAGTCATCCCATTGATTTCAATGCATCTACTCTCAGCACAACTAATTCTGGATGCAAACCAATTATATTTATGCACAACTGGCATAAAGTCACAGAGGATGCAGATTCAAATGGACCATAGGAAAGTGCTTTGCAAATTTTGGGAATGATTCTGAAAACTGCAGGAGTTCACACAGAAGAAGAAGGCAAGACAAAACAACCCCCTTCCTTTCCTAAGACGGGAGAGAAGAGCTGCTCTCTTGAGAACGTAAGGCTTAAAGGGCACTCAAAGCCCCTCCAAAATCACTTCTTTGAAAGAGGAAGAGGACATGAGAAGAAGTGAACTAATTAGGACTCTAGAACTGCAGTCATCAGGATAAGTCGTACCATTAGGCAGAGTAGAGACCGATGGGGGTCAGCCGCAGCAGCAGTCCCCAGGTATTCCTCCTGAGCCCCCAGCCATTGCCCTCTCTTGCCGTGCAACCACTGCGGGGCCCCTAATCTGGCCTTCTGCCTCAGGATGCTATCCCCTCACTGGTGCTGAAGTAAAATTGAGCTGCTCGGTCCAGTTGTATGTGGGATGGAGAGGGGGCACCATCTTGCCCTGTGACTCAGGCAGCAACATTTGTTGGGCCAGCCCTGGCAAGGGAGCAAACACTGTCAGGCATTATCCTTTGGCCTCAGCCCCACCCACCCCGAACTACCTGGCAACTTCCTTATAAGAAAAAGGTACTAGACTTGGCTGGAAATTGGAAATTGCTTCTAAAAGGCAAATACAGCTTTGTTTTGCAAGCACTTCGGTTGCAGATGCCTCCTCTTTGCTGAGTATGTTTCCTGCGTTGTTTTAAAATGGCTATGAAGCACCTCTAATTCATTTCAGATCTAAAGCAATTGCAGGGCCCTTCTGTGGAGCAGACCATGGCAGTAGCCCCCCTAACGTCCCCCCATGCGTTGGCTCTTCTGTACAGAGACTACATATGCATCAGCTATACGCACTTAGGTTTTCTTTTCACTCTTGAAAAGAGTGGGTTGTAGAGTGGGTTTCACAGGGTTGTATCAAGGAATGTTGGAGAATTCCGACAGAAATGGGAGCAGAAATTACTGATGTTTGCTTATTTGTCCTGTGTCCAAAACGGAAATCAATCCAGCAAATGCGATCTGTATTCACTGTTGTTGCTATTGGTTTCAGACTGCAAATAATATGTAATTGATTACGTCCCGCACCCCCACTGGCATTGCATTTCCTTTGCACTGAAAAATGTAATGACAAGATAACGTACGTAATTTATGGAATTAATTACATAAATTATGTAATTTCACCACAGCAGACAGCGAGATGAATAATGTAGTACTTAGCGGAAGACAAACTGCAATGGAACAGAAACAGTGCCGCATGTGACCAATACAGGACTGAACGGAAAGCGATGCCTCCTTGCATTCCTCACTGTTTCCAGTGCTGCCATTCGACTCACACAACAGACTTCCACTTGTGTGACAGAATGTCCCCCTCCTCTTCCCTGCAGCCCCCCCATCCTCAAAATCTGCTCTAGAGGTCTGGTGGATCCTCTGGAGCAGATTTTGGGGGTGCATGGGGAGAAGAGAGGAAGGGAACATCCTGTTGTGTGAGTAGAACTAGGCACATGCAGCGCTCAATACAACTCACAGCTTTTTGTAGGATCTGATTGCATGAAGAAAGCTAGTGTGCATGTGGAGGTCAGTGGTGGGGCCCACTATTGTGATCCACTCCCCACCCCCGTCTCCTGAAGAGGGTGAAGCTGGCTGTTAGTTTCCCATAATCAGAAATTTTTTAATGTTACAGCCATCAGGGGGCACGAGGAAGCATCATCCTCACAGACATGTAAAGTCACTTATATTAATCTCCTGCCAGATCCCTGCTTTTTGGGGCTTTACCTGTGAGCAAACACTGCCCTCTTGTGCCACAAACAGGAATTCTGAATAAATGTGTCTCGGATTCTCTTTCTGCGTGGAGAGACAGAGCCAAGACCTTCTCTCCCCCAGAGCCCCATTGTTGAAAATGATATCCAAAGTAGCCAGGATAAACATCCCAAATGAATTTATATGCACAATGCCTCACTCTTCACAAAAGAATTCAAGATTACAGCCTCCATCCCGGTCCCGCTCTGTATGTCAGAGCTGAGTCCGATCCTCTGGTCTTCATTATATCACAGCTTAAGTCATTTGTCTCTGTGCCTTATTAATACCGTATGCATTCTCAGCAGCATGCAGCATGCATGCAAACAAAGGGAACAGCTCACGAACAAGACATAACACAAAGAGCTGTACAAATGACAAAAGCCAGCTGCCTGCCTTTGAAAAGCACCCACCTCGGTATCTCTCACACAGGGAGACCTCGTTGCTCTTTAGTACTGAAGGATTGTTACAGGAAAGTGCTTCTTTATCCCACAAGTGTGTGTCAATCTATATGTTGTACCTCCTCATCCCACTGTTACCCTCTGACTTTGGCATTCTAGTCACTTAATTCATTTAAACCAACTGTAATCATGCTTTCTCAAAGCACACGCCAACTGGGTGATCCTAAAAGGGTTTTACATCAAGGAAGGGACTCACCCTATGAGGTTCCCAAACATTTTCTAAGGAGAAACCACCAAGAAAATGAAGGATTTTAATTAATAAATTATAACACTTCTCAACAGAGGATTTTGTACGGTAATAGGGCTACTCCAAACAACCTGTTCTTTGAACGTTCATCCTGGTTTGCTTGCACAAAGCTTCCATGGAGGTTGGATTATATCCAGTCTTTTTCTGCACTGTTTTGTCCCTTAGACTTGTGTCCAGGCCTCTGAATAGGTCACAGAATCCAATGTCATTATCATCTGTATCATTATCAGAGTGGGGTTTTCACCTGGTAAACCAAAATCTGGCTTGAACTTTGCAATTCTATTAAACTAAAATAGTGTTCCAAAACAGCTGGTAGGCATAGGTTCGGTTCACCTGTCACGGTAAGCCAAACCATGGATTAGTGCAATCATGTATACATGTGGGTTGCTGGAGTGAAGACTGAGGTTGCTGCACTCCTCCCCTTGTCTTGCTGCTGCAGCGCTACCCAGGGCTGTCATGGTTTGGCTTACTGTTAGGTCCAAACCCAGGCTCATACTTTGTCCCTTCCAGAGAAACCCCAAGCGGTAAACCAAGGACAAACTCTGCATACAGCTCATGGTTTGTCTAGAGTGAGACATACCATGACCCAGGTTAGGAGAAAATGCTAAGCCAAGCCATGGCTTAGTCCTGAGGAGCGCAGCAGCAAACGGACTGCGGGAGGAGTGCAGTGGCTGCAGTCTTTGCTCTGGCAACCCACACATTTGCTTGCTCGTGCTAAGCCAGAGTTTGGCTAACTGTTATGTGCAAACCAGGTCATAATGAACACTGCAATTTCCCATCAAATCCATTGTACTTTACCCAGGTTCTTCAATGACCTCTGCCTCCCCCCATGTTATAGGAACAAGCATTCCCATAGGAACATACGTAGTCAAGCCTATATAATAAGTCAAGCCATTGGTTATCAAGCTCAGTATTATATCTATAGTGACTGGTCATGACTCTCCATAGTTTCAGATTGGGTATATTCCCAGACCTACCTGGAGATGGTGGGGATTGAATTTAGGACCTTTTGCATGCAAAACCGATGCTTTCCCACTTGATCCTCATGTCTTGATCCTCATGAGATTTTAACCCATCCATGCCAAATGTCAGCTAATGATAAGGATAAATAACCCCCTTAGTATGTTGTACCTTCCAAATGTTACTTTCATTGCAGTCACGTAAATATTACCGCCATCTTGACACATATGCACTTGTTGTTTTGCTGTATTCTTGGCCTTATAAGGCAATGTTCTTTTGTAACAGTTTGTGACTGAAATTATGGGATGCAGAGACAGAGCCCAGGCAAAGTGTATAAGTATTCTCTGTTTTTTGCATTTTGGCGCGCTGTTGGCTGAGCTTGACTCCCTAGCGCCTTGCTGCAGCAATAAAACTTTGTTATACCTACCTTGATCTAGTAATGCTTATTGTCAAGGACATCCCTTATCATTTGGCACCCCAGATGGGACACGAGAATAGTGCATTATTGTAGATTGTGGTATTCCACCTCTCTTTGCAAGTGGACTGGCGGGGCAAGGGCCCAGCCGAACGTCACCAACGGGAGCGCGCCGAACGAAGATTTACTGTTCGCCCTGCGGCACGAACGGCTGGCTCCTTCTCCAGCACCTCCGCTAGAGACTAAGGGGGTAAAACAAACTTTCCAGTAAAAGACCGGCCGACACGGGAAGGGACTGATCCACCAACACACAGGAACAGGCGAGTATAGTGGGTCCCTTAGACAGTTCTGGCCAGTCCTTAAGGACTGAAGGGGGGACAAGGCCAGTCCCTCACCTGGAGTCATAGGAAACGGGTTGGTGGGTTTCCTGTTGGCATGAATGGTGAATGAGTGGAGTGAAACGTTCGAAAGTGTGTTGCCCAGTGACGAAAGTCCGGAGTAAAGGTACCTCTGGACCTGGCTAAGCACTAGTGTTTCCCGCTCCTAGTGCCTCTGGCTCCAGGCCAAGTATCACCGAGGACTAGTAAGCGCTGGTGGCGACCACAAATACAGCGGAATTCACTGAGAAAAGAAAAGCCTCTTGTTGACCTCCCCGTAGAGACCCCTTACTCTACGGCGCCTTACACCCGCTTTTGTGTTTACTATCCTAATAGATATTAGGAATAGGCAGGATGGGAAAAGGGCAGAGTACTCCCTTAGATGTGGCCACTGCCCAGTTTAAAAATTACTTTGACCAGACAAAATGTAACCTGAATACAATGAAGACCAAATGTGAGGAAACATGGCCTAACATGGCCCCTAGTTTCATTTGGTGGCCACCGGAAGGAACCTTTTATGTACTGGCCGTCGCAAGACTGTTTAACTATGTGATAGTTGATACAAATCCGGGAATACTGCCTGATGATGCCGGCTACGCTCTAGGCTGGTTGGAACTGAGTAAACACCCGCCCAGAACAGTTAAGGCCATCCAGAAGAAAGAAGGTGATGGACCTGCCAGATTGATGATAGCGCAGTGTAAAAACCAACCAGAAAAAAAGAAAGTCAAGACCACTGGTGTTGGAAGATTCCCGGCCCCCTGAATTACTACCACCATATGTGGCAAATACTGCGAGGCCCCAGCCCCCCGAGAATTCTGACAGAGATCAAGAACCAGATTCAACCCAGCCGAATGATAATTCCAGTGATTCTCCACTCTGTCTATATCCAGAACTCTCGCAGCTGTCTGTTGACATACGGCCTATCGTGCCATCTGCCCCGCCTGAAGTTCAAAGACTTACCCCCGTGCAGACTAGAAACCAAAGCCGTAGAAGGAATACTGACAGCGCCAGTTCGAGTTACGGCGGGAATAGTACCCCAGACTGATGACAATGGACAAGTACAAGGAATAGTAGTGGAAACTCGGTCTTACGTGCCCTTTTCAACTGCAGATTTATTAAACTGGAAAAATCATGGTCCCTCTTATGAAGCAGATACAAAGAAATTCATTGACATGCTGGAAGGCATAATTCAGGCTCAAAACCCAACATGGACAGATATTCAGCAATTAGAGGCATATTTGTTTACAAGTGAGCAGCGTCGCACTATCCAGGACAACATGGAGAGTGCCGTACGACAGGCAGCTACAGCCGCAAATCAAGCTGATCCGTCAATCTGGGTAAGGGAAAGAGCCCCACTCACCAATCCGAATTGGGGTCTAAATACAGCCGCAGGACAGGCTGCCCAGGCAGACTATCAAGCGCTCTTCCTAGAAGCAGTGAAGAAAGGGAAGAAGAAGTTGATGAATATGCAGAAAATTCATGATGTGGTCCAGAAGAGGGAAGAAACACCCGGCGATTTCTTGGAAATTGCAGGAAGCATACCGAAAATACAGTCCCCTAGACCCTGAAGAGGAAGGGAATAGGTCTATCATAGTAATGAGTTTTGTGGCACAGTCAGCTCCTGATATCCGGAAGAAATTGCAAAAGACCGAGGGGTTTGAGGGAATGACCCTATCACAATTAAAGGCTATAGCGGACAGGGTATATACCAACCGGGACGCCGAGGAAGCTAAGGAAAAAGATAGGAGAATGAAGGACAAAGCATGTTTACTGGCTGCAGCATTGCAAGGGACAGCTGGGCCAATTAGAGGAAGAGGCAGGGGCATGGATAGAGGAAGAGGAAAGAGGAACATGGACCGTCCAGTTTTGGATCGGAACCAGTGTGCATACTGTAAGGGATTTAATCATTGGAAAAATGAATGCCCAGAAAGAAATCAGAATAGTCAACGGCGAATGGAAGCTGAAGGAACCATGACGGAGATCAGAGGGATGCTCCGGGAACAAGGAAGGCAACAGGGAATAGGACACAGAGGGAGAGGCAGAGGCGAAGGAATTCAGAGAGGAGAAGAGGACGGATTATACCCTGTCCAACCTTAGGGAGGCCTACGGGCAAACCCCCCTGAGCCCGTATTGGAAATGGAGATTGGGGGAGTAACAGTCGCAGGACTAGTAGATTCAGGGGCCCAACGGTCAGTTTTAAATCAACCCCTTGGGAGTTGTAGCAAACATACAACTCCCATCATCGGAGCATCAGGGAAGTCTGTCTTGGCAATTAATTTAAAGGGGCAACCAGTGGCAATTGGATCTCAAGTACTTTTCCATGAATTTTTGTATATGCCCGAGTGTCCTGTCCCTCTTATTGGAAGGGATCTTCTGTGTAAAATGCAAGCTACCCTGGAATTCAGCCCTTCGGGCCAGGTGAAGATGAGTACCCCCGCCACAGAATTACCCGTACTGTTATGTCCAATACAGGAGGCCTGGAGATGTTATACATCAGTGTGTGTCGTGAGGGAAAGGACGTCTGAAGAGTGGGAACTGATACAATCTGTACCTGGGGTGTGGGCTGAGAACAACCCATCAAGTTTAGCAGTACGTGCAGAACCAGTCCGAATTACCCTGAAACCTCAAGCCAGCCCTATACAACTTAAGCAGTACCCAATTCCAAGTGAGGCCAGAGAACCAATTCAACATCACCTTAACAGGCTGATGGAGTTAGGGGTGCTGACAAGTATTACTTCTGCATGGAACACACCTTTGCTGCCTGTTAAGAAGCCAGGGACAGAAGGCGATTATCGTCCAGTACAGGACTTGAGGGCAGTAAATGAATCCGTTATATCCATGACCCCTATAGTACCTAACCCCTACACTTTGTTGGGAAGAATACCTGGAGGGAGTACTATCTACACAGTAATTGATCTGAAAGACGCGTTCTTCAGTATACCGTTGGCTGAAGAAGCAATACCTTTGTTTGCCTTTACTTGGGAAGATGTCCAAACAGGAGTTACTAGCCAGTACTCTTGGACCCAGCTGCCCCAAGGGTTCTGCCACTCCCCATCTATTTTTAGCCAGCAGTTGAATAAAGACTTGATCAGCTGGCAGGAGGAAAATGGGCCCTTGTTAATTTATGTGGATGATATTTTGCTCCCCAGTCCAGACTTTGATACTTGTTGGAAATATTCCAAATCTTTGTTGCAAACCTTGGAGGCCCTGGGTTACCGGGCAAGTCAGAAGAAGGCCCAGATCTGTCAGCTGGAAGTAGAATATTTAGGATTTATAATCCAGAAGGACCAAAGGTACCTTAGTCCAGCTCGTACTGCTGCAATACGTTCACTACCGAGACCTGAAACTAAGAAAGAGCTCCGTACATTGTTAGGAATGGCCGGGTATTGCAGGATATGGATTCTGGACTATGCCACCATTACAAAACCATTATATTCCATGTTACAAGAATGGAGGCCAGAAACTGCCCCTTTAGATTGGGAGCCCTCCCACGTTGCGAGCCTGGAAAAACTGAACAATGCCCTGCTAAACCCACCAGCATTAGGGATACCCGATACGACAAGACCATTCAAACTATTTGTGGATGATAGAAGAGGAGTTGCGGTGGGAATGCTGACCCAAGCCTTGGGCTCCTGGGAACGCCCCGTGGCGTATCTAAGTAAGAAATTGGACCCCGTAAGCCAAGGCTGGCCAAGCTGCTTGAGGAGCATTGCGGCTACATCCTTGTTGTTAACTGAAGCATTGAAACTCACCTTCGGGCAAACCATTCAAGTGACTGCATCAAACTCCATTCGAAATCTGCTGGAAAAACAAGGGCCAAAATGGATGACGAGTTCCCGTTTAATTAAATATACTGCCCAGTTGTGTGAAAATCCAAACGTGATTGTACAGGATAGGGCAACATTGAATCCAGCTACATTAATGCCAGTGCCAGAGCAAGAGCCAGTACACGATTGTGAAGAAATAATGACTAAAGTGTTCTCCAGTAGACCGGACCTAAAAGATCAGCCATTAAGGAAGGGACGATCCCTATTCTGCGACGGAAGTAGTTACTTACAGCAAGGGACTAAAGTAGCAGGATACGCAGTAGTGGAACAAGGAGGACATATAGTCCGGCATGGCAAGCTGCCCCCAGGAACTTCGGCTCATAAAGCTGAAATTATAGCACTTACTGAAGCCCTACGTGAAGGAGCAGGACAGGAAGTGACAATCTATACAGATAGTAAAAACGCTTTCCTCACCTTGCAAGTGCATGGAGCCCTGTATAAGGAAAGAGGATTCCTCACCTCTGAAGGAAGGCCTATAGCGTACGCACATGAAATCAGGGCACTCTTAGATGCAGTGTGGAAGCCTAGGAAAGTGGCTGTGGTACATTGTAGGGCTCATAAAAGACAGGATGGTCCGGTCCATCAAGGAAATGCTCAGGCCGATAAAGCAGCTAAGTCTGCAGCTCTTAAAGCCCCCCTGTTGCCAGGAGTTTTGCTCACCTGTATTATGTAGAAGTTCCCACGGATGTGGGAAGTCCTGTCTACACTCCAGAGGAAAAAAGAGAAGCTCAAGATTATAGTTACCGGGATGTGAGTGGATGGAAAGTCTTGCCTGACGGTTGTGTCTGGATACCTCAAAATTTGGCTCATCCTATAGTTTCCAAGGTTCACCAACAATGCCACCTGGGAAAGATAGCTCTGGAAACGTTGTTAAAGAAATGGTATTATATTGACCATATATCTAAATGGTGTGATATAATCACCAAAGAATGCCTTACCTGTGCACAAGTGAATCCTCGCCGCGGACCAAATCTGACCCCAGGAGCCATACTGAAGGGCACTAGGCCCTTTCAAGTGATTCAGGTTGACTACAGCCATATGCCAGCCGCTTGTGGACTAAAGGTATTGCTCGTTGCTGTTTGTACCTACACTGGATGGATAGAGGCTAAACCAGCAACAGGAGAGGCAGCAGCTGTAGTGTCAAAATTTATTTTGGAAGAAATTATTCCTCGATATGGTCTACCAATACAAATCAATTCTGATAACGGACCAGCGTTTGTAAATACTCTAGTGAATAGTCTATCAACGGCATTAGGGTTGACTTGGAAGTTACACTGTGCATGGCGACCACAGAGTAGTGGAATGGTTGAGAGGGCAAATCAGACCATCAAGGCTCATCTCACTAAGTTATGCATAGAGACTAAAGAAAAATGGCCTCAGCTGTTACCATTAGCCTTATTACACGCCAGATGCACCCCACGAAGCTCAGGCTACACTCCGTATGAATTAATGTATGGCAGACCACCACCTCTGCCAACTGGAGTTGAGGTATTGGAAGACCATGGACAAGTACGCCTTCAGAAACAGCTGCAGGCTCTGAATAGGATTGTTGGACAATTACAACAGTATACTGATCCCAGTCCATTACAAGTTACAACTAACATGCACGCCTTTGAGCCAGGGGATTTAGTGTGGGTCAAGGTATGGGATGATAAACCATTGCAGCCTAAGTGGAAAGGTCCATTTGCAGTAATAATGGTTACTCCCACGTCCTTGAAGGTTGAAGGGCAGACTCCATGGATTCACTGGACCAGAGTGAAATCAGCAGCGAATCCAGAATGGGAAGTAGTAACCAACACACCAGGGGCGTTGCGGATGAGGATCCGGAAGCGTGCCACTACTGGAAGCAGGGACATGACGGGAGAAGCCTCCTCGGGACCGGCAACCGAGTGAGCGAAACCACAGAGGGTGCTGCATCCCCTACTTACCCGGAAGAAGTAGTGGGACACCGCCCAAAGATCCAGATCTGTCCAGAAATAGCAATTATGTCCTGTTGTAAATTGTCTTATGTGATCATTTTGTTTCAGTTCTTAGTTCTTTTGATTCTGATATTGTTTCCCCCTTACTGTCAAGCATTTGAACCCCCAGGCATGTGTCAAAATTGCCAAGAAAATACCTTTCTAACATTGGTAAATCAAGTGGCAAAAGAATTTAATTTGTCAAATTGCTGGATTTGTGGAAATCCTCAGGGGTTTCCTCAATGGCCGTGGATGGCAATCCCCTTAAACCCTAAATGGTTGTTAAGCAACAAGAGTGATGTTCATAATGGAAGTGACCTTTGGACTACTAATCACAATTGGGAAGTCCGCTGGAATCCTGGAGGTCATTATTGCATACAACAGAATTTGTCGGAGGGGGTCTTGGTCGGAAAATCATATTGCAATTGGACTATGCAATGGGAACAATTTTGTGTTATTGTCTACTGTCCCATTACGGATTGTAGCAAAGAAGTGCATAGGTGGAATCAAACCCATATTCAATTGAAAAATGGTACTTGGTGTGTCTGTACTCCTGGTAGTGATAATCCACTTATAAACTGTGATGTGGTATGTGATGCAGCAAATTCCACCACTTTGTTATGTCAGTTGCATAACTGTACCTTAGATCAAATACTTGAGGATTGGGCCTGGCAATGGCGCCATCCAAATGGAACCGTAGTAATGGGGTTCAGTCAATACTGGAGTATAGTAAATGATACCAGGACTGGTAGAAGTTGTAAATTTAATAACTCCACAGGAATATGGAAATGTACACTTCAGGGGACAAAGGCGGCATTGCTGACAGGGCCATTGGGGAATAAGGATACAAAATATTTCTCATATGAACATCGAGCTCCACAATTACCTGACTCAATCCGATATGCCCTAAAAGGACACTACTGGATATGCGGTCATAAAGATATGCCATCCTGCCAGTAAATTGGACAGGTACCTGTTATGTAGGAATCATTCAACCCATGTACACCTTAAAAGGGGGAAATCTAAATCCCTTAGTTCCAGTGTTTGCTGATGACAAAGATGCTCGGAGAAAGCAGACCATAGATACAAGTATAGCCAAAGGTCAGGGAAATGATTGGGAGGACGAATGGCCACCCGAAAGAATCATTGCCACTTATGATCCTGCGTCCTGGGCACAGGATGGTATGTGGGGCTATAGGACTCCTATTTATATATTGAACCGTCTCATCGGGTTGCAGGCGGTAGTGGAAATAATCACAAATCAGACTGCTGGAGCGCTGGATCTCCTAGCAGACCAATCCACTCAAATGAGGGAAGGTATTTTGCAGAATCGTTTAGCCCTGGATTATTTATTGGCTAAAGAGGGTGGAGTTTGCAAATTGTTAAATCTGACAGAATGTTGCTTAAAGATTGACAACAATGGGCAGGCTGTAAAAGATCTTACAAATAAGATGAAGAAACTCGCCCATGTACCCATACAAACCTGGAAGGGAATAGATTTAGGTGATTGGAGTTCGTGGTTCAATTGGTTTGGAGGATTGAAAGGGTTAATAGGTATTGTCACTGTATTATTATTATGTTTGTTGTTGCCATGTGTTTTGTCAGTAATCGTAAATCGCTTTAAAAGTATAATTTTAGGTACAGTGGAAAACCAGGTAGCCCGACAGATGGTGTTACAAGCCAACCGATATCAGCCAGTACCTCAAGAAGAAGAAGAAAAAAATCATTTGTAGTACAGTATTGTGTAATACTTTAATTATTAAAAATAAGAAGTTAAAGTATTAAAGGGGGGAATGATAAGGATAAATAACCCCCTTAGTATGTTGTACCTTCCAAATGTTACTTTCATTGCAGTCACGTAAATATTACCGCCATCTTGACACGTATGCACTTGTTTTGCTGTATTCTTGGCCTTATAAGGCAATGTTCTTTTGTAACAGTTTGTGACTGAAATTATGGGATGCAGAGACAGAGCCCAGGCAAAGTGTATAAGTATTCTCTGTTCTTTGCATTTTGGCACGCTGTTGGCTGAGCTTGACTCCCTAGCGCCTTGCTGCAGCAATAAAACTTTGTTATACCTACCTTGATCTAGTAATGCTTATTCTCAAGGACATCCCTTATCACTAAGACAACCATAACACAACAAAAGAGGTGAAATGCTGCACAAGCGTGAGTGACTTATCCCCAGAGCCTTTCCTTGGTGTAAAGTGTTGCTGTAATGTTTCGGAGGATAACATACTCATGCACCTTTACATAAAGCAAGTTGTTGAAAAGTTGCAGTGCAAATGGAACTGACCAGAATTCAAACAAGCCGGCAGATTTTCAATGATAATATGTTGAATTCTGCTGCTCAGAGATAAAAGAATTTAGGGATATGATATATCCATTCAAAAAAGTGTTGTGAGTGAATTCTGATCTGAACAGGGTGGTTCATGACAGATGCTATTGGAGGTCGCTGATTCATTGGGTTGTCATAAGTCGTAATCGACTTGAAGGCACAGAACAGCAACAAATGGGTGAATTCTAGAGAGACCCCCTCCCACCTTTTACACATTTTTTAATGCAAGGAGGATTATGCAGAAAAGCCTTCAGCCGCTTCTTTAAGCAAACGAGGGCTCAGTATTTGGAGGCATCAACTTCTATAGCAGGGGTGGCTACCCTGTGGCTCTCCAGAGGTTGTTGGACTGAAACGCCCGTAACCTTTACCTGGCTGGGGCTGATGGGAGTTGGAGTCTAGCAACATCCAGATGGCCACAGGTTCCCCATCCTTGTTCGAAACAACACTGGAAGCTGCCTTACACTGAGTCAAAGCATTGGTCTGCCTAGCCCAGTATTGTCTACACTGACTGGCAGTGGCTCTCCAGAGTTTCTGACAGGGTGTCTTTCCCAGCCTTAATCTGGAGATGTTGGGAACTGAACCTGGACCAACTGCATGCAAAGCAGATGCTCTCCCGCTGAGCTATAGCTCTATGGAATTGTACTTGCGGAGGTCAAGCCTCACCACAAAGAATGCATGTGTAAGGATGCAGATGGGCAGAGAGAGATGGCTAAGAAGGCAGGAATGGGCTGGAGAAAGAGAGGAGAGATGGGTTAGGGCCAAACTAGACATGACATTCAATGCATCCTTGCATTTAATGTGCAGGTCTCTTTAAATGCAGGAAATTCCCTCCCAATGCAAGTATCAGCTTCAGAGGAGGGACTTTCCTCGGAATCAAAAGGTTAAATCCCCCCATTGTCTGCTGCAACCCCCATAATAACCACACACACACACACAGCTGATCCTGCTTGCATTTTCATAAACCTGCACATGAAGTGCAAAGGTGGATTTAACATTATGTCTTCTTTGGCCTTCAGTGAGTGACTGAGGGAAAAGACAGAGATAATGGAGGAGGAAGAGAAGAGACAGGAGGAGAGATTCTTCTATGGTTCACTGACAGGGTAGGGAGGAGGCAGGTTGGGGGCGGGGGGAAGGATCCATGCCCTGGAATTCAAAGGCCTGTCGTATCTTTTTCTGTGTACTGTAAAGAGTCATGAAATCAGCCTCTGGTGTGTTGGTCAACAGCCAATTCTTTTCTCAACTATCAGATGGGCTTCTCTGCCTCAAAGTGAGGCTCATGTTTATTCCTGGAGATCTTCAAAGAAAAGCAAAAGCTCGAAGCAACTTTGAGAAATATTATGTTAAGAGACAGAAGAAAACATAAAGTGGTGGCTACTTAGAACTTACGCATTACATTTTTATACCACACTTGCTCTAAGGAGTTCAAGGCAATGTATATAGCTTCTGCCCACTCACCACAACATAATGTTACAACAATAACTCTGTGAGGTAGGTTAAGCTGGGGGTTGGGGAGAGAGAGAGAGACTGCCCCAAGGTGTTTGATAGTAGTTTCCCATGAGAGCCCAGGAGCATGAGATGTCTGAGTCAAGTCAGTGTGTTAACTGGATGCCAACTGATTATTGCAAATATTGCTGTTGGTTTGTCACGCTACAAATATTGTTAAATGACATAGGCTTCCTCCAAACAACCTACGTACTGAGCATTATTTGCTGGAGAAATGGGAACAGGGTGGTCAGGTTACTGCAATGAGGGCTATATGCCTGGCAGACAAATGGAGAGATAGCCATCTTTGCAAGGACAGAGAAAGTGCATGACAGAAATTAGTGGTTGTTCCCATACACAAATGCACCAACATTTGTTTGTGGGGGAGACTCCTCACCAACCTTATCTCCATGTCCTTTTCCCAACTCCCCAAGTGCTACAGGAAGAAGCGCTCTGAGCCTCTCTCTGTGTGTGTGAGAGGAGGTGGAAGGGTGGAGGGAGATCACGTCCTCATCCTTAAGCCCTATGCATACAGACAGACCCCTAAAATATATTCCCCCCCCACTGTTGCTTTGTACACACACACACTGCAAATGCCTCCAATTTCTTTCATATAAACTTCAGGTCACTCCACCATCACCAGAGTCTTCCCCTCTATTCTCTTTGCAGACAGCACCCTCCCTGCTGAGTCCTCCTGCCCTGCTCACTTGGCATCCCTTTCCTATATCTCCTGCCCAGCAGGACAGCAATCCACCTTCTCATAATCCCATAATTGGGCTAGGGACAGCTGTAGGAGCCATTTCTTTTGTCACTGAGCTCCTGAATAATTTGGATTGGTGGGGGTGGGAGGAGAGGAGACAGCACTAGCCCTCTGTGGGCTTTATTATCGCACCACTTTGCTTTTTGTTTGTTTGTTTGATTGTTCCCTAGATTTAAGAGTCTTCACCTGGTACTACAAAACAGAACAAAGTTGGTACCCAGAAGGAATGGAGGAGAAATTTGATTAGCTTCGTATTGGAAGCCGAATCGATCAAATCCTCATTTTCTGAAATGATATGAGAAGCAAATCACAGCCATCCAAAATTCACACTTCTCTGAATTTGTGATGCAGTTCTCCAGCCAATCAATGTTTACAACAAAGTGTATGTTAGGAGGAAATGTGCATAAAAATTAATGTATTGGTGAAGATAACATACAGTACAAAAATGCATTTAAATAGAAGAAATTGCTTGCAAAAATGTGTACATTAGTCAAACTGCATACAAAAATGTGTTTATTAGGAGAAATTTGCACTAAAATGCTAAAGAATTTTCATGAGGATTTTTTCTTTTAAAAAATGCAAATTGTTGCAGGGATGCGGAGAACTGGATTTAAGATTGGAAAAATAAGAATCTGAGAATAGAAACTGACAGATCCTTCCATCTTTAGTGCCCAGCAGTCCACCATGAACAAACCCCTATCTCTGGGGTTACCACTCACCTCACCTTGGATGGCAGGGAACTCAAAGAAGATATATATGGATTAGGACTTTGCCCTTCAGCCTACAAATCCACTCATGCAATGGCAAAATTCCTAGGATGCCAGGGGAACGCATGGACTAGGCATTCAAATCATGGCCCCATTCATGTGCTGTCTAAGAAGCAGGAGTGTTGCTTCCCTGTGGCTGAACCCACACAGCTCTAGTAGCATATGAAATGAGGCAACTGCATAGCTGAAAAGTTCCAACATTAATGCTACTGACTTCCAATTAAGGAAGATACTGGATGTGTTCAGCAATTTTGTTTTCCAACTCTCACTACATTGTGTGGCTACTGAGCATGCTCAGTCCTCACTGAGTCGCGTTATTTTAAAGGAGTTGCTCCCTTAGTTTTTAGATTTTTTAAAAAAAGATGTTTGTAATTCTGCAAATGCCAGGTTTCCCACAAACATGTTGATACCCCCCCTCTTCTTAGCAGAGTGGCTATAACAAAGCAGATGGAGCCCAAAGAGAAAAGAAACTGATAATATTTTACTGAGGGTAAACTGAACAAGAACAGAGTATATGATATAAGGAGAAATAAAAAGAGAGGGTTTATCTTTCTTAGGTCAGACCTACACAGAGGAAAAACTCCTTCAGAACCACTTTCTCTCGAACTACACCAACTGTCAAATCTCAACTGTCTTCTTCCTTAATAGCTAACTCCCAAATGACTAGAATCTCCACCCAATCAATGTCTACTGTCAGCCACACTAATAACAGAATTAATCCTTAAAATTACTGACTGAATGATCCCTGCTGTTGTACTTTCAACACCACTTGTCTCTCAGTGGCCCAGTTTTGGCTATTCTCTTGTCAGCACTCACAATTTTAATTTTAATTTTAATTATTTCTTCAAATGTATACACTGCTTAGGGTTGTCAGGTTTCCGGTTTTTGCCTGGAGACTGGTTTTTGCAGTCTTCTCCGGGTCCAGTTGAATCACCTTAATCTCCGGACTCTTTGCTTTCATTTTTTTTAAAAAAAACTTACGTTTCTAGGTGGTCTGGTTCAAAAGATATAAACCAAAATCTCAGCTGCCCTCCCCTCAACCTTTGTTAGTATTGGCTGCTCTAATCCCTGCCCATTCAGGGTTTTAGCCAATAAGTGAAGTCAGGGTTGTGATTGACAAAATTCGTTGACCCCCAGGCAATATCTAAAGCCCATTTCAAGTTCAGAGAACAGTTTCCTTTTGCTGCTTGTCTCCCATTAGGAGTTCAGTAAATATGTAGTGTTCAGCAGCATAAAGAGTACTTTCTCTGTACAGGATTGGGATTTGCTTCTGAGTAAACACATAGGATTGCACTACAACAAGATCACAGCAGCATCTTGGTGGGCATACACAGTAAACAATTTTAGTTATAATTATGATAAAAGTGTACATGCAGGGTTTTTTTAATTACTTGCAAAAATGGCATATTATACATTTTATCTTTCAAATAACTTTTGAACAGAAATTTTAAAAAGTGTACATGCTGCAGTGTTATACTTTTCTAATTAAGGAGTCGAACAAGTTCATATTTTACTGGACTGTTG
This sequence comes from Rhineura floridana, assembly GCF_030035675.1. NCBI lineage: Eukaryota > Metazoa > Chordata > Lepidosauria > Squamata > Rhineuridae > Rhineura > Rhineura floridana. Next base: position 125,488,170 of record NC_084482.1, on the reverse strand, counting down.
AAGAGGGCAGTTTATTTGTCTTATTCATAACCGCTTTTGAAAACTTTCCCAGTATGAAGCTTTTCTGGGAGTAAAGCTGCAGTGCTAATTCTACATGTCTGAGAGTTAACCACACTGAATTCTGTAGCACTTAATTTTGAGTAGACATGGTTAGGATTGTGCTGAAAATCAATGGGACTTTTGAGCGAACAAAGAAAAGGATTGTGTTGTAAATCTTTCTCTCCCTCTCTGATCCTTTTTTTTTTTTTTGACCAGTTATGCAGGGCTTACTTAGATGTCACTGCTTTTATTTGGCAGGAAACTAATACTTATTTTTTTAAAATATGTTCTGCAATGGCCAACTGGTTTTGACAATAAACTATTATATGGGATGTATGTATTTTTACATCTCCAGTTAGGGTTGCCAGGTCAGAAGCATCCCAAAACCTGAGATTTCAGGGGCAGGCCCTAGTGATGTCAGGGGGTGGGTCTGAGTGATGTCATGGGGCGGGCCCGAGTGATGTCATTAAGCATGATACATTAAGCATCAATCACAGTTGCTCGGAAGATACAATTAAAAAAAATTATCTAAATGGAAATTAAGATAGAAATCTTAGCTAAAAGATGCAACCTGGGTAGGGAACATTTAATCTAGCCTACTTGCTTTTGGGAAGAGGGTTTAAGTGCCCTCAGGCCAAGCCAGTCACCAGAAGGCCGTTGTAGGAAGAATGGAGCCTGGTGTTGTGGAGATCTTAGATCTTGTGGAGATCTTAGGAGCACTCAGGAGTAAAGATGGATGCCCCTGAAGGCTGCAATTCTAAACACACTTACTAAGGGACTAAGCCCCATAGAACTCAACAGGACATACTTCTGAGTAGATATAGATTGGATTGTGCTGTTTATTTATTTATTTAATTAATTAATTTGTATCCCGCCCTTCCTCCCAGCAGGTGCCTAGGGCGGCAAACAAAGCACTAAAACACTTTAAAACGTCAAAAAAAAGCAGATCTTAAAATACATTAAAACAAAACAGCATTAAAAACATTTTTTAAAAAATCCTTTAAAAGGGTTTAAAACATTATTAAAAACATATTAATTCTTCTGACACAGATGCAGACTGGGATAGGTCTCAACTTAAAAGGCTTGTTGAAAGAGGAAAGTTGGTAAAGCTTGACTAGGGATCCTCTGCAAAGACATCCATATCCAAGCAGGGTTGGCAACCGCCAGCCTGAATTCCCCTGCCCTTATCTTTTAACATGGCTGCTCTAAACGTCTTTAGAAATTTGACCCTTCGCTGCAGAAAGAGGTCTGAGAAATGAGTAATAGTAAGAAGATTCTCTACCCTTTCCGTCTACCCTGTGAGCTGCTATAAACTCAGCCAACCCAATTCCAGTGAGTAATAATTGACAGAGAGAAAACACACATGGTTTGGTCTAGCTTCACAGGTAGCAGCTTGAGAACAAGGATTGCAGCCACCACTATTGGGCAAGAAACAAACTGCCATGCAACCAACAAGATGCCTCATCAATGAGTTTTAGGGGGTTGAGCTGAGCCCATGGAACCACTGCTGTTGCTTCTATGGATGTAAGGGAGTGAGGTTAAAGGTAAATGAAATGCAAACAGAAAATGAAAAACAAAAGACAGTGATGCTTCCCTAAATGCAGTACCATACCAACCACAATATGATTCCTATGGGTAAGGCAGAAAACTCAGCATCCCACAACCAATCAGGATTCATAACCAAACCCCCAAAGTAAAAAAGTCATGACAGCCAGTCAGCCAAGGTCACAGAAATCCCCATACAGCACAACCTGACCTGAGGACTGCAGTTAATGCAGAATGCTGTGACACAATTGCTGACATGAGTGAGATCCTATCAGCACATAATACCTCTGCTCTGAAATCTGCATTGGTTGCTGATTTGCTACGAGGCCAAGTTCAAGCTGTGCTTTTCATGTTATGGGTGCCACATGGTACTTGTTCTGCTCTTGTAAGATATCAGTCCTGTAATGTCGCAGCACCTACGCTTTGGCACTCCTTGCCTATTGAGATTAGGCAGATGCCTCTTTTCAGCATCTGCTAAAATCATTTTTGTTTAGGCAAGCCTATCCAGGCATGTAAAAGCTATGGTGTTTTTAAATCTGTTTTTAACTCATTCTTGGTTTTATTATTTTGAATGCTTTTAAATAACTATCTTTAACTGTTTTTTCCAAAAAAAAATTATTATTTTAATTCTGTCTGTAAACCACTTTGAGATTTTTTACAGCAAAGTGGAATATAAATGTTCTAAATAAAATACATAAATACATTTTGGAGTCACTGTGGCCCTCGGGTCTCTTCCCACTTTCAGGAATAAGGAATCTGCCTTATACTGACTCAGGCCATTTGGTACCATGTAGCTCAGTACTGAAGACATGGACTAGCATTGGCTGTTCAGGCTGTCAGGCGATAGTCTTTTCCAGAAATTGAATTTTGGACCTTTGCATGCAAAGCACATGCCCTACCAATGAGCTACAACCTTCCCCTGTTTAAAAAAGTATTTTTTAAAATTGTTCTTTTTACTTCAGTCTTGAATGCACATCATACTTGGGCAGATCCACACCATTCATTTAGAGTGACATTCATCACTCATTTGAAGCACATGACTCCTACCACAGAATCATGGGAACTGTAGTTTGTTAAGGGTGGTGGGAACTAGAACTGTGAGGGGGAACTACACTTCCCAGGATTCTTTAGGGGAAGTCATGTGCTTTAAATGCAAGTTGGATGTGCTCTAAATGTATTGTGTGGATCTACTTAATAAATTTTGCCTGCATGTAAGTTGTTTTAATTAATTTTTTAAAATGGAAATGAGCTATAAAGTGTAATGGGTGACCATGGGCTACTCACCATCTCTCAGCCTATCTGCCCCTCAGGATGAAAACAATGGACAACCATGACCACCCCAAGGAAGGAGGACACACTTAAAATGTAGAGGAAAAAATAATCTACAACCATAGTGTGAAATCAAATACTTATTGGGACACGGTATGAAGAAATATTTATATAAGCATGACTATCAAATATGTTTACTATTTACACAACCTGTAAAGATATTTATAGTGCAATTCTCTGTTTGTTTACTCAGAAGCAAGTTCCCAGAGAACTGCAACCTCAAATGATAAGGAACTTGTTCTTCTAACAAGACTTTTAAATTGAGACCTTATCCCAGTCTGTGTCAGAATTGCTTTTTAATGTTTTTAAACCTTTTCTTTTTAGATGTTTTTAAAGATGTTTTTAAAGCTTTTAAAAATGTTTTTAAAGATGTTTTGTTATAATATATTTTAAAGTCTGTTTTATGATGTTTTAAAGTGTTTTTTAGTGCTTTTGTTTGCTGCCCTGGGTTCTTACTGGGAGGAAGGGCAGGATATAAATCAAATAATAAATCAATAAACTTCATTCACCCAACCCAAAATTCAGAATCATGCCACTTTAAGCTGTTTTGCAATTGTTTATACTTGTTTTATGGTTATTGGATTTTAAAGGGATTTCTTTCTTATTGTGAGCTGCCTTGATTTCCAATCACCAACCCTACCTCACAGGGTTGTTAGAAAGACTCCATACACACACAGCAGATGTAAAAATACACCCCATATAATAATTTATTGTCAAACCAGTTGGTCATTGCAGAACATTTTTAAAAAATCAGTATTAGTTACCTACATAATAAAAACTGTGATACCTAAGTGAGCCCTCCCAATGGCTTTAAAAATAGGATTGGAGAGGGAGAGAAAGATTTACAACGCAAACACAATTCTTTGTTATGTTCATGCAAAAGTCCCATTAATTTACAGCACAATCCTAACGATGTCTGCTCAAAAGTAAGTCCTATTTAATTCAATGAGGTTTACTCCAGGTACGTGAGATTAGCATTGCTTTACTCCCAGAAAAGCTAGCATTGGATTAAAGCTTTCATATTGGGAAGGTTTTCAAAGCACTGCCCTCTTCAACAGCCCAGGGTTTGACTCTTGCACACAAGAGAAAAAAACTGAAAGCTATATACTTACCCAATTTATACGATTTTCAGATAAACAGGGGAAGAAACCACAATTTTCTGGCATTGCAATGAGGTCTAGGCACTACCTGGAGGTCACCAAATCACAACCCTAGCTTCACTTATTGGCTACAATCCTGAAAGGGCGAGGTTAGAGTTACGAGCTGCCATAAAAGATCTGTTAAACAGATTTAACAGTTGCGGGGGGGTGGCAGCTGACGTTTTGGTGTATATCGCCTAGAAACTTAATTTTTTTTTATTCAAGCTGAGAGTCTGGAGATTAAGGTGAGTCACCCGGAGACCCGAAGAGTACCCCAAAAGCCAAAGTATCCATCTGAAAACTGGACATCTTGTAACCCTATCTCCAGTGTGTGTGTATAGGGGATATTTCCAACAAACCTGTGAGGTAGGGTTAGAAACCAAGGCAGCTCACAACAAGAGCTAAATCCATTTAAAATCCAATAACCATAAAACAAGTATAAAACAGTTGCAAAACAGCTTAAAGTGGCATGATTCTGTATTTTGGGTTGGGTGAGTGAAGTTCCTTATCATTTGAGGTTGCAGTCCTTCGCGTGCTTCCCTGTCTGAGTAAGTTGCATTGAATACACTGGGACTTGTTTCTGAGTAAACATTTTATTTATTTATTTATTATTTATTTTTATCCTGCCCTGCCTCCCAGCAGGAGCCCAGGGCGGCAAACAAAAGCACTAAAAACACTTTAAAATCATAAAAACAGACTTTAAAACACTTTAAAATTAAAGCAAAACATCTTTTAAAACATTCCTTTACAAAAAGCTTTCAAAACATCTTTTAAAAAGGTTAAAAACATTTGGTTTTTTTTAATTCGGACACAGACTGGGATAAGGTCTCAGCTTAAAAGGCTTGTAGAAAGAGGAAGGTCTTCAACAGGCGCTGAAAAGACAACAGAGATGGCACCTGTCTAATTCCACAGGGAACATGCATAGGATTGCACTATAAATATCTTTACAGGTTGTGTAAATAACAAACATCTTTGACATTCATGCTTATATAAATATTTCTTCATACTCTGTCTTGATATGTATCTGATTTCTCACACTATGGTTGTAAATCATTATTTACAAATTATTATTTCCTCCACATTTTAAGTGTGCCCTTCCTTGGGGTGGTCATGTCCCCCCCCCGTTGTTTTCACCCTGAAGGGCAGATTAGGCTGAGAGATGGTGCGTAGCCTATGGTCACCCAGTAAACTTTGTAGCTTATTTCCATTTTAAAATTTAATTAAAATGGTTTATGTGCAGGCAAAGTTGATGAAGTAATGCAGCTCCGGATAATACATTTAAAGCACATCCAATTTGCATTTAAAGCTCATGGCTTCCCCCAAAGAATCCTGGGAAGTGTAGTTTCCCCCTCACAGTTATAGTTCCCACCACCCTTAAACTACAGTTCTCATGATTTTGTGGTAGAATTTATGTGCTTCAAATGTATGTTGAATGTGCTTTAAATGCATGGTGTGGATTTGCCCTAGTGCTGTGCATTCATTAGTGAATTGAAAAGAACAATTTTAAAGGATACTTTTTAAAACAGGGCTGTAACTCAGTGGTAGGGCATGTGCTTTGCATGCAAAGATCCAAAATTCAACCTCTGAAAGAGACTATTCCCTGGAATCCTGGAGAGCCAATGCTAGTCCATGTCGTCAGTACTGAGCTACATGGTACCAAATGGCCTAACTCGATATAAAAGAGGAAAGAGACTGAAGGGCTGTAGTGACTCCAAAACTTATTCATGTATTTTATTTACAACATTTATATACTGCTTTACTGTAAAAAACCTCAAAGCGGTTTATAGAAGGAATTAAAACAAAATTATTGACAAAAACAGTTAAGGACACGTATTTAAAAACATTCAAAATAATAAAACTAACAAGTTAAAAACAGATAAAAACATAATAGCTTCTACATGCCTGGATAGGCTTGCCTAAACAAAAATATTTTAGCAGGTGCCAAAATGAGTACAATGAAGCACCTGCCTGATGTCAATAGACAGGGAGTTCCAAAGTGTAAGTATTGCCACACTAAAGGATCAATGTCTTACAAGAGCAGAACAAGTACTGTGTGGCTCCCGTAACATGGAAAGCACACCTTGAACTTGGCCTCGTAGCAAATCGGCAACCAGTGCACATTTCAGAGCAGAGATATTATGTGCTGATAGGGTCTCACCCATGTCAGCAATTGTGCCGCAGCATTCTGCACTAAGTGCAGCCCCCAGGTCAGGTTGTACTGCATGGGGATTTCTGTGACCTTGGCTTACTAGCTGCCAGAATTATTTTAGTTTTGGTTATGAACCCTGACAGGTTGTGGGATGCTGAATTTTCTGTCTTACTCATAGGAATGTTGTTGTGGTTGGTATGGTATTGCATTTAGGAAAGCATCACTGTCTTTCCTTTTTCTTTTTCTATTTGCATTTCATTTACCTCTGACACCACTCCCTTACATCTATAGAAGCAACAACAGTGGTTCCATGCAGTCAGCTCAACCCCCTTAAACCCACTGATGATGTACTTTGTTATTTGCATGAGGGTTTGTTTCTTGTCCAATAGTGGTAAAAGAAAATTTATATACTGGGAAGTGTGGCTTCAATTACTGTTGTTCCCAATCTACTGCCTGTGGAGGTAGACCAAACCATGTGTGTTTTCTGAATTTTTCTGCCAATTATTACTCACTGGAATTGGGTTGGCTGTCAAAGTGAGTTTATAGCAGCCCACAGAGTAGGCAGGAAAGAGTAGAGAATCTTCTTAACTTTTATTTATTTATTATTTGATTTATATCCCGCCCACCCGCCCAGCAGGATCCAGGGCAGCAAACAAAAGCACTAAAAAAGCTTTAAAATATCATAAAAACAGACTTTAAAATACATTAAAACAAAACATCTTTAAAAACATTTTTTTAAAGTTTTCAAAAAATCTTTTTTTTAAAAAAAAGTTAAAAACCTTAAAAAAAAAAAAAGGTTTAAAAGCATTTTAAAAAGCAATTCCAACACAGACGCAGACTTGGATAAGGTCTCAACTTAAAAAGCTTGTTAAAGAGGAAGGTCTTCAATAGGCGCCGAAAAGATAACAGACATGGCGCCTGTCTAATATTTAAGGGGAGGGAATTCCACAGGGCAGGTGCTGCCACACTAAAGGTCCATTTCCTATATTGTACAGAACGGACCTCCTGATAAGATGGTATCTGCAGGAGGCCCTCACCTGCAGAGTGCAGTGATCGACTGGGTATATAAGGGATAAGACAGTCTTTCAGGTATCCTGGTCCCAAGCTGTATAGGGCTTTGTACACCAAAACTAGAACCTTGAACTTGGCCCGGTACCAATGGGCAGTCACTGCAATTCTTTCAGCAGTGGGGTGACAAGTTGGTGATACCCTGCCCCAGTGAGCAGTCTCGCCACCACATTTTCAACCAGCTGCAGCTTCCAGACCAACCTCAAGGGCAGCCCCACATAGAGCACATTACCGTAATCCAGCCTGGAGGTTACCAGTGCGTGGACAACAGTGATCAGGCTATCCTGGTCCAGAAATGGCCACAGCTGTCTTATCAGCTGAAGCTGGTTTAAAGGCACTCCTAGCCACTGAGGTCACCTGGGCCTCTAACGACAAAGATGGATCCAGGAGCACCCCCAGACTACGGACCTGCTCCTTCAGAGGGAGTACAACCCCATCCAAAGCAGGCAACTGACCAATTATCTGAGCTCAGGAAGCACCACCAACACACAGCACCTCCGTCTTGCTAGGATTCAGACTCAGTTTATTGGCCCTCATCCAGCCCGCCACCGAGTCCAGGCAGCGGTCCAGGGCTTGACGGCCTCTCCCCATTCAGATGTTATAGAGAAATAGAGCTGGGTATCATTAGTGTACTGCTGACACCTCACCACAAATCTCCTGATGACCACTCCCAAGGGCTTCATATAGATGTTAAACAGCATGGGGGACAAGATGGTACCCTGAGGCACCCCACAGCACAACTGCCAGGGGGCTGAAAGACAATCGCCCAATGCTATTCTCTGAAAGTGACCTTGGAGATAGGATCGGAAACACTGTAAAACAGTGCCTCCAATACCCATTTCACCAAGTCAGCCCAGAAGGATACCATGGTCAAGTAAGAGTACTCCCCCTGTTTTTCTCCCGATAAAGGTCATCCATCAGGGCGACTAGAACTATCATTCTAGGCTCCTCCAACACCACAGCTGAGATGGCCTCTGCCAGCTCTGTCAAAGAAGCTGCCGGGCAGCAGGATGGACGGTACACCAGCAGCAACCCTAGTTTCCTGTCTCCTTGGCCCGACACCAGGTACAGGCCCTCACAGCCAGGTCCAAGACAGAGTGGTTTCCTGAAGACCGAGATGGATGTTCTGTAAACCACAGCAACTCCTCCCCCTCGTCTCTGCAGCCTGTGCTGGTGTTGTACCAAGTATTCAGGTGGGCAAAGCTGGGTCACATCAACTCCTCCCAGCTCACCCACCCAGGTCTCAGTAATGCATACCAAATCGGCACCTTCATCCATGATCAAATCATGGATGAGTGTGGTCTTATTGTGTACCGATCTGACATTGAATGACAACACACACAGGCAAGTGGGCACAGCAGATGAGCAACAAGGAACCCATCCATGAGAGGAGTGGGAGCAAGGAACAAGGCATAGATAACCTTGCCCTAGTCTTCTATGGTAATTTACCACCTCCCCATGGCTATACTTCCTTCTAGCCATGATCACGGAAATTGGGGTGTCATCACCCATGTCCCTCCTTACTAAAACTCCTCCTAAACATCTGATATGGACCCAACAAGAGCCCACCAACAAAACCTACCTGAGCCAATTATCCCAGTAGGCCTCTGCAAGAATTAGGAACAATCAGACCCACTCAATATTTTTCACACAGGGCACATCTACTCCCTCCCTGTCTCACACTCAGGGAGGGTCAGCCTTCTGCCAGTTACAGACTTTCACTCTGAAGCATCTGGTGACTTTCCCCTATCATTCAGTTCACTGCACAGGCTTTCACCCTGCGCAGGAACTACACATGAACCATACACCTTCCCCCTTAACATTCTCCTCTAGATTGGTAAGAAAACAAGAAAGAAATAGAAGAGGATAGCACCCTCACCCTAAGGGGTGACCCCTTTTGGCGGCCGACCGGTCAGGAGCTGATGCAAGAGGCTGCAAGATTAACTGCAGCTTCTCTCTGGAGCAGCCTTTCCCAACCAGTGTGCCTCCAGATGTTGTTGGACCACAATTCCCATCTTTCCTGACCATTGGCAAAGCTGGCTGAGGTTGATGGGAGTTTTGGTCCAACAGCATCTGGAGGCACACAGGTTGGGAAAGGCTTCTCTGGAGCAAGGGTCAGGTAGAGGGTCCCAGTCCTTACAGCACTTACCAGGGACTTCAGCTGTCTCAAGGGACAGCAACCCAGAGGAGCGAGCAGCAAGCACCCAGATGCTCAGATACTCACTCCCAGGGCAGGTTGTCTTCAGTCCCCCCAGTGCTGCAGCTGTTCCCTGTTACTCGTTTCTTAAACCTCTCTCTGCAGTGGTCAGGTCTGCAAAGATGTTTGGAGCAGCCACATTAAGGCAGGCAGGGCATTCCAGGTAGGGGGTTGCCAACCCTGCTTTGATATGGCTATTGTTGCAGAGAATCCCTTGTCAAGCCTTATCAACAGCACAACCCTAACAATATCTACTCAGAAGTAAGTCCTGTGGTGTTCTATGGGGCTTAGTCCTTTAGTAAGTGTGTTCAGAACTGCAGCCTTCAGGGGCATCCATCTTTACTCGTGAGTGCTCCCATCTAACATCTCCACAACACTAGGCTTTCTTCCTGCAGTGGCCTTCTGGTGACTGGCCTGGTTTGAGGGCACTTAAACCCTTCTTGCCAGAAGCAAGTAGGCTAAATTAAATGTTCCTCACCCAGGCTCTCTAAGCAGGTGAGAAGGAATGATCCTGTCACTTCAGTTGGACCTGGCAACACCCTCATTTAGCCAAGCTTTCTATCATAATTTCCAATCAGAGATATTTTTTTTGTTTGAGTGGTATGCTCCAAGCACCTGTGGTTGATGCTTAATGTATCATGCTTATTGACATCACTAGGGCCCACCCACTATGACGGGCCCATCCCCATGACATCAGTAAGGCCCACCCCTGAAATCTCAGGGTTTGGCATGCTTCTGACCTGGCAACCCTAGGTTGATTGTAAAAAAACAGCTATGTGGTTTACAAAAGACATTAAAATTATCGATAAAACAGTTAAAAACAAGTAATTAAAAACATTTTCAAACAAAAACATCAGACAAACAAAATTAAAACACATCAGCATCTGTGCATCTGGATAGGCTTGCCTAAACAAAAAAGTTTTAAACAGCTACCAAAAAGAATACAGTGAAGACCAGGACCTGCTCCAGACATGCTGGGGCCCTTGGGCACTAGCTTGCCCAAGGGCCCTGGCGTGCATGTGCATGCTCACACGTGTGTGTGTGTGCTTACACGCATGTACTCACACACATGTGCGCTCTCACACACACACACATGTGCCTACCTGTCTCTCGCAGGGAGGGAGCTTCTTCTGCCTGCCCGTTGGCTGGCTCCGTCTCTCCTGCCTTTTGCAGCTGCACGGGTTGCTATGCATGCACAGTGCTGCCATCAATCACAATGGCACCGGAGGCTTCAGCCCCTTAGGGAAACCTCAGCCGCCATCTTGATTAATGGCAGTCCTGCACACACAGCCCGTGCAGCCTCAAAAGATAGGAGAGATGGGTGGGCAGAAGAAGCTCCCTCTCTGTGATCCACGGCAGCTACTCTGCTGCGGATCGCGGAAAAGGAGCACTCCTCCTCCCCCATCCTATTGAGAGGTCCCTCAGGGGCCTCTGTGGCTCCAGGGGCCCTCGGCCAGGGCCCAAGCTGGCCGCCCTTTGGGGCCAGTCTTGGTGAAGGCGCCTGCCTGATGTCAATAGGCAGGGAGATCCAAAGCGTTGGTGCTGCCACACTAAAAGAACAATTTCTTACAAGTGAGGAACAGATATTATGTGACAACTATAACAGTGCCAGTTCTGCAGATTGAAGTGCTTGAGTGGGCACATATGGGGTGTCAAACCTGACCAGTGCTCTGTCCATCCCAGAAATGTCTATACTGGTCTTCCCCAGCCTGTCACCCTCCAGAGTTTGCTGGATTACAACTCCCATCAACCTGGACTATTGTCCATGTTGGCTGGGGCCAATGGGAGTTGGAGTCCAATAGCATCTGGAGGTCCACAAGTTCCCCACACTGAATGCCTTTCTCAGTGTCGAAAACTGGCAGAGATTAGCTGTGGTACAGCATTGGCAGAGGATTGGGATCTCTGTGTGGGGGGGGGGTTCCAAGGGTGAGGCTCATCCAAGACTTCAGCCTTGGCTGGAAATAAGAAAAGCTACTTTATTTATAGAAATACATAGTTGATAGGCAAGGCAGTCCAGTTCAAAATAAGTTGGAGGCGCATTGGCCAGGCTTGGTCATTATTCTCATGCAAGAAGGACAGACAGAGAGACAAAGGCAAGATGTCTCCTCTCCCTTGGTTGGTTGGAGGAGGAAGGCGAGTTTGGAAGGAGTGGTCAACTTCCCTAAGGGTATCAGTTTACAAAGTAAGGAAGACTGGCAGATAAGCACAGGTCAGTTGGACAGCCTAGCCATCCTGGAGGGCTATCTCTCTATCACCTCTCTGGCATGCAGACTTCAGCCCCCAAATTTGAGTTGCAATTTTCCACACTTCCAACACTTAGCACGTGTTGCTCTTTGTAAACTGAGAAACCACAGCTGGAACCTAGACCCACATACATGCAAATACTTTTTTCACCGCTGAGCTATAGTGGATCAAGTAAGGATCTTGATTCTTGGCTGTATGGGTGAGACTCTGGGGTACTCAGATCCTGCTTTCAGTGGATCACTAACATGAATGACAGTCCAAAGCAAGAGCTGAGGTCAATATAGGGCAGAAGGGCACAAACCCAAGCTGTTGATGGAACTCAGTTCCAGCCACTTGTGATGCCAAATCTGTTTTTCTCTGGGCTTGCTGCCTACATTTCCTGATCACCTTGGGGTCCCTGCTGAGCTTTTAAAAATGCCTGCACAGTGGGTGGCAGCGGTTAAGGATGCCAATTAAATTACATGGAAGTAAGCCATAACACAAGCAATAATAATAGCCTAGCCAACAGCAGCACCTAGATACTGGCAGCATTTCCCTTCATTTCTGCCTCCCTTTCCTTTACCTGTGCAGGACCCAAATTGCCTACAACCGCTGCTGCCTTGAGACCCTGGAAAGCTGACAGAGCTGCAGGAGCCCCTGCTGAGCCCAGACGCTGAGAGCAAAATGGTTTCCAATGTCCCTAAATTAAGATTTGCCTTTGGAGGGTGAAATTGCTTGTAATCCATCTAAACACTCTTCTTCCTTCCTCTCCCCCAACCCCCACCGCCTCTCAGCATCCAAGATATATCTGCCTATCTGGTTTGCATTAGGAGAAGTACCTAAAGCTGGCCTCTCAAGCATGGAACCAGATGAGACAGCTCAGGCAATGGTGGGGGGGCGGAGAGAAAAAGCTAAGCGGGATTCACCCCAAGCTGGTCAAAAGAAGCACATGGTTGTGGGTTGCATCTGTATGGAGATTTTGCATGGGGGTTCTCATGTACACCCCAAGGGCCAGGGGTCCTCAGCTCATGCAGCCCGTGCGTGCATCCCTGCTGCAAAATGAAGACTGTTCCCAAGCACAGGGCGCTTTCAGGTGGGGCTTGATCTGCAAACAGGTTGTTGAGATATTGCAAACAGGTACTTCTAAACTGTTGCTACTGTGGGGTAGGATTCAATCACATACCGGCAAACTCAAGCTGCGCAATTTGATTTGGTGCTCTTGTGGAACAAACTGCTTCTCCCTAAAATTGGCCTTCTTGTGATAAGGAAAGGGACCCAGAAGTGCATTGGGAAGAGTGGGATAGCACTAACTTGATGAAAGGTCATATGTAACCTCCACACAAACAAATCAGAAGGAATGCTCAATGAAGAGCTGACGTCATCTCACCCCTGCACAAACAAATCTGGGCAAATGCTCAATAAACAGGCCACCTGGAAGTGACCTTGATGGATTTCCCTTAGAAAGGCTAAACCTGGATTAAATTAGGGGGTGTGTGTGTGAGGGGGATGGAAATATGGGCCAGCCCTTTGATGCCAGTGATCTAGTATGGACACTGCCAAAAACTAGCATGCATGAGGGGCACCAATCCCACAATGGGAAATTGCTTCACCTTCACCTGAAAAGTGAGTGGAAGGAAGGAAAAGAAAATACTCTCCACCGCTACTGAACTCTACACAGTATGACTTCCAGTTCCCTCATCCAAGAGAAATATGGAAGGGGAGGGAGGAGGGGGGGAAAAGGTAAGTCGATGAGTGGGAAAATGAGGGAACAGGAGGGCCTTTGATGAGAAGAGATGTCCAAAGCAAGCCTCCAGCAGGAGTTTTCATCCCAGAACTGGCAGCCCCTCACAACTGGCATTATGCTGCAGCCACACAGGCTCAGCCATGCCTGTCTTCCCCTGCCTTTTTGATGCTCCTGCTGCCACCAAAAGCCACTGCATAGCCCTGGGAGTGGGGAAATGCAACCTTCCAGGCCTCTCTGTTTGGCCTGTGGGATTCTCCACAGGTCATGATTCTCAACCAGCCTCCTCAAGTGCTTTTTCCTGGCTGGAAATATGACCTTGCACTGTGATAATGCCTCTTGCCTGCCTGACTTTTCTATGACTTGCTTGACAGTCACATCTGCTCTCCTCCCACTTTCTCCTCTGGCCCCACCCACCACTAGCATGTGGGCCCCCAGAAGCTTGCCCATGAACAAATGTGGCCCCCAGGCTGAAGGTTCCCTGGGTTAGCCAGTCCTGTCTGCATGCCTGCCGAGTTTGGATGGATCTGACCCAGACATTTCTGGCCACTCAAGTGTAGTAGAAGGCAGAGATCAGGAGCACACTTGACTCCAGGGAAACTACCTGACCTAGCAATGATCACAACAGATTCAGTGAACTGCACCACCACAGTGTGACCTGGCAGTATAGAGAAACTAGGGGAAGGTGTTAAAGACAAAGAGACCATATCTAGCTTAGTTCTACTAAGAGAGTGAAGTTGGAAATGGAGCCATCAGGGTAGCCTTCCATAACCTGGTGCCCTCCAGATGTTTGGGCTACAACTGTCCTCATCCCCGACCACCATTAGCCATACTGTCTGGGGCTAATGGGAGAGTACCAGGTTGCCAAAGACTAGCTGCACCAAGTCTTCTAGTAGGTCAAGGAGGGGAACCTGTATGGTCCTCCAAATGTTACTGGATTCCATCTCCCATCAGCACCAATCAGCATGACCAACGGTCAGGCATAATGGAAGGTGCAGTCCAGCAACGTCTAGAGGGCCATGGGTCCCCTACCCCTGTGTAGGTAGTATCTGGACAATGTTGCCTCAGAGCTTGGACTGAGGCTAGGCCAGAGTCGGAAGCATTATAAGACCAAATAGATCCCTCCTGGCCCCTTAGGTCACCTGACTCCTGTGATGCTCGGAGCTGCAATGCCACCCTCTGGCCACCTGGATGGAAAAGGCAGAAGTGCAGCAGAGAGCAGGGCAGGCTCACGGCTCCCTCCTTCGGTGAGCTGCCACAACAGCATAGAAAGGAAGCTGCTTCTTGCCTGCTGCCCAAACCCTGAGTGGGTTGAGCAATCCTAGCTAACATGGATATGCTGCTGTGGACAGGAGAGCTGTCCCTTTCCTCAGAAAGTTGCATCTCCAGCCGCTCTGCAGCCCAGAGGGGATCTTAAGCTGGGCCCTGTTCCCCCAGCAGCAGCGCACAGGGCTGGTGGCTGGCCTGCTGTCTCAGCCGATTGGGTTTCAGACAGAAAGCCGAGTGTGGCCTGAATCTCTGCCAACTGCTCCATTTGAGCCCCCTGCCCCTCCCCTCCTAATCTCTTTACGGGCAGGTCTGAGCATTATCTCTCCCCTCAAAGGGAAACGGCAAACGTTTTCCATTTGCCGCAGGCTGGGGGAGCCCCCTGCCATATGTTGGGTATTATCCTTCCCCTGCAGGGGGGCACTATTACACATCACCTTGATGTGAGCTCCCCAAGCTGTAATTCTCTGCCATTAGACAAAGCTGCTTTTCCTATCCACAGCTCAATGCCGCTCAAGACTCCCTGCGGGTTCGGCAGCCAAGTGAAAGCAGACATGAAAGTCATGCTAACAGCCTTATAGAGGCAAGGAGAGAGGAAGCTATCAATTCCCCACAATGATTCCACTAGTCCAGAACTTCCTCACTACCGTCTGTGCCCTGCCAGTGTTGGGAAAGACGGCAGAACCGTGAGCTTCTGCTATGTAGCAGTGCCCTTCAAGTGTCAGGCAGAAGTGCCCTCCTAATGCCAACCACATGCTTATTCACAATAAGCTTAACCCTGAGTGGGAAGTCCCACATTGAACCTCAGCTGTGCAGGGATGGCTCTACCATTCAGCAGAGGGCGGCAGCTGCCTCAGGTGGCAGAGGCTGGGCTGGGAGTGGCTGTGTGGTATTAGAGGACAGAGCCATGTGCACCATGCAGCCTGCCCTGGGTTCCAAAGCTAGATGTAGTGGAGTGCACTGCCCCATCTCTGGTATTGAAATAAGCTTGAACTGTGAATCTGGCCAGCTTCTGTATGTGGAAGATGGCATTGGATCTTGCCTTCATCTCAGGTAAGGATGGGGAAGGAATTAGACTAAGTTCACATTGAAAGGTGAGCCTAGCTAATTCACACTTTCCAAAACAATGCAAGAATAAAAGCACAGCCATCTTTCAAAATTCACCCTTCTCTGAATTTTGCACTGTGCTTCTCCAGTCAAGTAGTCTCTATAAAACTGCATATCCTAGGGTAAAAATGTCCATAAAAATGCATGTGTTGGTAGAAATAACATTCAAAATGCATTATTTTAGGAGAAATTGCTTTGCAAAAATGCATATATTAGGCAAAGTTACGTGCAACATGTACATTAAGAGAAATTCATTAAAATGCTGATGGATTTTCATGAGGACTTTTTAAAAAAAAGAAAAGTCCACAAATTGATGTGGAAATGTGGGAAAATGAGAAACCGAGTGGATGGATTTGCCCATCCCAGGTCCCAGACAACAAAATGTCTTGGACCAGCCATGCTGTACTCCAGGCCTTGGGAGCCTTTGGCCTTCTAGATGTTGCTGGACTACAACTCCCATCATCCCTGATGACCACTCTTGGGGCTGACACTGACAATGGGAGTTGGAGCCCAACAACATCTGCGGGGCCACAGGTTCCCCACCCCTTTTGTACTTGCCCTTGCATAACTATGCTCTGAGAGGATATGCTCACTCAGGCTAAGAGCCAGTCTCCATGCGATGACTGCCACATGAAGCAGGTCATTGGAAACAGCATCCATGTTGTGCTGTCCCAAGAAATAGCACTGTTTTTCCACACCACAGGCCAGAAATGGATGTGTGCTCTGCTATGGTATCAGCTGAATTGTTGGGGAAAGCAGCATAGGGAGTAGAAGGAGAAAAAAAGGCTTGCTAAGGGACTCTAGCAGAGCCGTGAGTGTGTGTGTGAAAGTGAGTGATATTTGTGGGCATCCACAGTGCGTGCTGAAACAACAAGGACCTCTGATCCAGACTAAAACAAAATTATGGAAGCAGAGAGAAACTAAGAGACATCCTTTGTTTAAAGGGATATATCCATGCGGCTGAGGAACTCCTCTCCATTTTCTGACACAGGCCCTTGTGGCTGGACCACTTATCCATGGTATGATTACTCTGAAAGACAAGGCTAATAAGGGTTTCTCCAGCACAACACAGCACAGTCAGTCAGTCAGTCAGTCTGTCACGCACTGACTGCAAAAAAGCCATGATTTGAAGGCTTTTCGTTAACGAGTGCGTGTCAGAGAAAGAAAGAAAGAAAGAAAGAAAGAAAGAAAGAAAGAAAGAAAGAAAGAAAGAAAGAAAGAAAGAAGAAAGAAAGAAAGAAAGAAAGAAAGAAAGAAAGAAAGAAAGAAAGAAAGAAAGAAAGAAAGAAAGAAAGAAAGAAAGAAAGAAAGAAAGAAAGAAATGGTGTGTGTGTGTGTGTGTGGGGGTAGAATACAATTTCCATGCCAGATTTTCTTCTGGCACTGGAAGAAATGTTCTTCCACAAAGTCCTATTGTTTTAGGCAGCTCTGACTGAACAGAGCTGAGAGGCACAGGTGAACCATTAAACAAGAAAGAAAGAACAAAAGAAAGGTCTCATTTTTCACAGTTCCAAATCTTTTGCTGCCAAGTAAAGTCCAGCTGACCAAAATATTGTTTCCTTGCAAGGATAATGTACAAAAAAAGGAATGGGAGAGACTATCCCTTCCACAAGAGCATGTTGAGAAAGGCCATTACTCTGTTGCTGTTTAACTGCAAAACCCAAGGACGACTACCTTCCAGAAGCTACACAAGACTCTCCACGTTGGGCCAACATTTACTGGCTGGATTTCAGCAGTCCTGGAGTGTTTTACATGCCTTACGTACCCCCCAACCCCACCCTATTATCCTAAAAGTCTGAAAATGGGACATTTACATCCCTCTTGCTTGAAACTCAAGACAACAAGGCACAATAACCGCCGACTGAGAACCAGCCAAGCCATACATGTAACAGAGTGGATGTTGCGGGATTTCCCCTTTCACACCCTTAGAGTAAGCTCGCCAGGGCAGTGGGAACTTGCAGTAGCAGCCAGAAATACAAGTCTGAAAATGGAACAGGCTATATATACTGAGGGTAGGAGCTCCCGCTTCACATCGTTTAACATTCCTGTGACTAGGGAACAAGTATGTGGGGGGGGGTCCAGTAGCAGAAAGGAACATTAGGCGTTTGGGAGCACAATGTCATCAATGTGCTGATGATGCAAAGCTCTATTTGTCTATAACATCTGAATCAGAAGAGGCTATGCTAGCCCTGGATCGTTGCCTGGATGCAGTGGTGGACTGAATGAGGGCCAGTGAACTGTGTTTGAATCCTGGGAAGACAGAGGCTTTGTGTGTAGGTTGTTCCAGTTGCCTGTTCTGGATGGGATTGCGCTCCCTCTGAAGGAACAGGTATGTAGATTGTCTCCTTCATTACTCACCTCCCGGAGGAATTTGATGGCTACCTGGAGATCTTTGGATGAAAGAATGGTTTTAACTGTAACTGTTTTTAGAATGTTTTTAGAATGCTTTTTATTGTTTTGTTGATATGTTTGCCACCCTGGGCTCTTTTGGGAGGAAGGGTGGGATATTAATTCAACAACAACAACAACAATAATAGGGGTATGCTTAAATATCTGGTGCTCATGAATTAAATACATACAGCCCATTTAAAAATGTACTAGCCACGTACGCACGCTTTTGGGATAAGGCAACAGTAGGAACCTCGGACCTGGGGGCTGAATGCAGCCCTTCAGGCCTCTTGATCTGCCCCAATGCATGGATGACAGTGGTCAGGCTATCCCGGTTCAGAAAGGGCAGCAGCTGTCTTACAAGCCAAACCTGGTAAAAAGCACTCCTAGCCACTGAAATCACCTGGGCCTCTAGTGACAAAGCTGGATCCAGGAGCACCCTCAGACTATGAACCTGCTCTTTCAGAGGGAATACGAACCCATCCAATGCAGGCAGCTGACCAATTATTTGAACTCAGGAACCACTTACCCAACACAGTGCCTCCATCTTGCTAAGATTCAGTTTATTTGCCCTCATCCAGCCCATCACTGAGTCCAGGCACTGGTCCAGGGCTTGCATGGCCTCTCCCAATTCAGATGTTACTGAGAAACAGAGCTGAGTATCATCAGCATACTGCTGACACCTCACCCCAAATCTCCTAAAGGCAACTCCTAATGGCTTCATATAGGTGATAAACAGCACTGGAGACAAGATGTTACCCTGTGGTGCCCCACAGAACAACTGACAGGGTGCCAAAACACAATCACCCACTGCTACTCTCTGAAACCAACCTTGGATATAGGATTGGAACCACTGTAAAACAGTGCCTTCATTACCCATCTCACTAAGTCTGCTTAGAAGGATACCATGGTCAATGGCATCAAAAGTCACTGAGAGATCAAGAATAACAGGGTTGCATTCCCTCTGTCCTTCTCCCAGTGGACATCATCCATTAAGGCAATCAAGGCTGATTTAGTCTCATAACCAGGCCTGAACTCAGGCTGAAATGGGTCAAAATAATCTGTTTCATTCAAGAGTACTTGCAGTTCTTGCACCACAACCCTCTCGATCACCCTACAGGGGGGTATTTGTGGCAGGGCGATAGTTGTCACAAACCAGTGGATCCAGGGTAGGCTTTTTCTGGAGTGGATCACTGCCTCTTTTAGTACAACTGGGACCAGTCCCACCTGCAGAGGCGGGTTAACCACACCCTGGAACCACTTGGTCATAGCCCCTCAGCAAGCTTTAATAAGCCAAGAAGGGAAAGGGTTGAGGAGACATGTTGCTAGCTGTAACATTGCAAGCACTTTATCTATGTCATCAGGCCTCATGAACTGAAACTGATCCCAAGAAGCTGCAGCAGATGTTGTACAAGACTCCTCATTGGGACTACGTGTGGACGTGGTCTCAAGATTGCTACGGAGGTGAGCAGCTTTTCTCTCAAAGTGCCTTACAAAAAATTCACAGTTGACCTACAAAGGATCTAAAACTCTATTTCCTGGGGTGCTGTTAATAGACCCTGGACAATATGAAAAAGCTCAGCTGGACAGCTACTTAATGATGCAATGGAGGCAGAGAAGAATTGCAGCATTAGTTGTAGCATATGGGAACTGCATTTGTGTAATGGCTGGGAGGAGGGGGAAATCTGTCTTTGGGACAGTTTGTATGTCACACATCAAGGTATGGTAGCAAAATTGTGACCAAGGAGGAAGAATTTAGTATTGGTTAAAATGGGGGTGGGGTGTGTGTGTGTCAGAAGTTGGGCTTAAAAAAGACTTTTTAAAAGTGTGTCATCATGGGTTATGGATGGTCCCCTTCAGTGAGCTGGCTGGAATACGCAGATGAAGGCAATCACTCCTATTTGTTTGCTTATCTGTTTTGTTTGTTTAAAGTATTTCTGTGCTGCCTTTCAGGGCAAAGCCCTACCAAAGCTTCTTACAAAGGTAATCCAAACCATAAAAAATATTAATGGACTGCCTTCAAGTCAATCCCCACCTATGGCGACCCTATGAATAGGGTTTTCATGGTAAGCGGTATTCAGAGGGGGTTTACCATTGCCTTCCTCTGAGGCTGAGAGGCAGTGAGTGGCCCAAGGTCACCCAGTGAGCTTCACGGCTGTGTGGGGATTCGAACTCTGGCCTCCCAGGTTGTAGTCCAACACCTTAACCACTACACCACACTGGCTCTCCTCAAACCATAAAGCAATTTTTTAAAAATACAAATAAGACAATCCCATTTTAAAAAGTCTTTGGCTGTTATAGTCTTCTCACCAGCAGGCCCAGATTGCCCAGGCACATTCAGGATCCTAATTTCCTCAAGGCTGGCACCTGCCCCCCCCCCAGCAGCACATTTGGAAACAAACAGGACAAACAGCCGTGAGAGAGCTTTTGGCAAGAGCAGAACTTCTTGACTATAACAGTAGTTCAACTGTGGGACCAATTTACCCAGAGGGGCATAAGAACATAAGAACATAAGAACATAAGAAGAGCCTGCTGGATCAGGCCAGTGGCCCATCTAGTCCAGCATCCTGTTCTCACAGTGGCCAACCAGGTGCCTGGGGGAAGCCCGCAAGCAGGACCCGAGTGCAAGAACACTCTCCCCTCCTGAGGCTTCCAGCAACTGGTTTTCAGAAGCATGCTGCCTCTGACTAGGGTGGCAGAGCACAGCCATCACAGCTAGTAGCCATTGATCGCCCTGTCCTCCATGAATTTGTCTAATCTTCTTTTAAAGCCATCCAAGCTGGTGGCCATTACTGCATCTTGTGGGAGCAAATTCCATAGTTTAACTATGCGCTGAGTAAAGAAGTACTTCCTTTTGTCTGTCCTGAATCTTCCAACATTCAGCTTCTTTGAATGTCCACGAGTTCTAGTATTATGAGAGAGGGAGAAGAACTTTTCTCTATCCACTTTCTCAATGCCATGCATAATTTTATACACTTCTATCATGTCTCCTCTGACCCGCCTTTTCTCTAAACTAAAAAGCCCCAAATGCTGCAACCTTTCCTCGTAAGGGAGTCGCTCCATCCCCTTGATCATTCTGGCTGCCCTCTTCTGAATTATCAGTATTTATATATTGCTTATAAATACTGATAATTAATTAATTAAATTGCCACCACTGCCCCTCTAGGTAGCAATTTAATTAATATTGCTTAAGAGACCCAGTGTGGTGTAGTGGTTAAGGTGTTGGACTACGACCTGAGAGGCCAAGGTTCGAATCCCCACACAGCCATGAAGCTCACTGGGTGACCTTGGGCCAGTCACTGCCTCTCAGCCTCAGAGGGAGGCAGTGGTAAACCCCCTCTGAATACCGCTTACCATGAAAACCCTAGGGTCGCCCATAAGTCAGAATCGACTTGAAGGCACTCCATTTCATTTTTTTCATATATTGCTTAATCAGCCAGAAGCTATAGGCAGTTTACATTGCATAGAAAATGTTCATTTTCTAATACTTGATAATGTTAAGAGCATGTTCACCTACATGTTTATCAAAATATAAGTGAAGTCAATATATCAATAAAATAATAACAAAAATAAAATTACATGTTGAAATTGCATGTCTGGATAGGCTTGCCAAGTTGGCAAAAACTGGAGCAGATGGTCTACAGCAGGTGGGGTGTTGGCCCTGCAGATGTTGCTGAACTACAACTCCCATCAGCTCCAGCAAGCATGGCTAATGGCCAAAGAAGACAGAAGTTATAGTTCAGCAACATCTGGAAGTCCAAAGTTTCCCTACAACTGGTCTACAAGCCAGGTCCCCTCCTCCAATTCTGTGATTTTATGACTCATTTGAAAGTGAGGGATTGGACCAATAACTCCTGTTTCCAGAGGAAGTAGGCTGTGGTTCCTCCAGGGTAAAAGGTTAGATTAAATTTAATATTTGTTTGCCACATTTCCAACAACAAAATTAAGCTCAAAGCAGCTCGCATCAACAAAGCATTAAATGTGTCGGTCAATACACGCATATGAACATAATATAAAAAAGCACAATAGCAAATCTATGATGACCAAAAAATAAATTCAAAGAACAATTCAAATAAAGTTGAACATAAAATCATAAATCAAAAATTATGTATCTCAAAAATCCTTTGTTCACTACTTCCAATCAGATAATGCTAAAAACAAATAAATCAGCAGCCTAACCACAAAATGTAAAGTGCAAATACATGAAACAAGACAAAAATATCAACAAGCTTAACCTAAACATGGCATGCCAAGAAGGAGCTCCTCTCCAAGGACCATTCTCCTCATTCTGCCCAAGTGTCACCCAAAAGTGTCACCCGCATGAAGCCTCTTGGCATCTAGGCAGCAGGGCTTTTCTATAGTTGTAGGTATAAAGGGGACAAGGGTGCTAATCAGCTGGCCTCACTCAGCCATGGATGGCATACACTCCTCTGCAGGCAGTGGCACAACCCCAGCCAGGACTCAGCACGTGCTAAGAAGTTCTTGCTCTTTCTTGTTCTAAGGCTGAGCTCATGCGCTAAAAACAGCCTAACTCTTGGGGTGCCATCTTTCCCACTTGTGCTCCTTCAGTGAATCTAAACTTTTGGTCTCTGGGATACTATTTAACCCATTGATTCAAGCCGGGGGGGGAGAATGATGGTGTATCTATACATGGTAGAATTCCACCCAAACTGAGCAGCATCCCTTGCACATGTTGGCAAATTCACAGACCAGGCAGTGGCACAGACTGGGCTGCTAACCCAGTGGGTGATACACATGTGAGAGGTCATCTGAGAGTTTTGAATCCTTGTGGGTATTTGTATTTATGTGCCTGCCTGTGCAAATGTGTGAATGAACAGGAGTGAAAGAACATGTCAGTATTTTGCTTGCTTGCTTGTTTGTTTTACTAGTGTGAAGTTAGCCTCTGGCCTATGACTAATGTTCAAGGAATCACTCCAAAAGAGGGGGGGGGAATTGGGCAAGGTTTCTATGGTTTTTCGTTATAAGCACTGGACAGTCAAAGGTGAGAAATCATATCCTGTAGGAATTATTCAGGACAGCTGCACAATCATTCTTCCTTACCTTTCTTTCTTCCAGAGACTCCAGAACCTTGGCACTGGGAGGCAAGGCAGAAGGGTGAGGGGCTGATTCATAATAACTCACTGTTTGTGAAAATGATGTACAAAAGTGCTTTCTATTAGGGAAGATTGCTTTCAAAAATATGTGTATTAGGCAACTTTTCATCCAAAAATGTGTATATTAGGAGAAATTGGCTGATGAATTTTCATGAGGACTTTTTTAAAAGTCACAAACTGATGTGGAAATATGGAGAACTGAACTTAAGATTGGGAAAAGGAGAAACTGAAAAAAAATTGAAATGGAGAGATTTGCCCATCCTTAATGTCAGCTAGTTGGTTAATATTAGCTCCAAGTTCAAAGAAGGCATCTGACCATAAGATCAGTCCAGATAGCAAGGTGGTTGTTGTTGTTATGTGCCTTCAAGTCAACTACGACTTATGGCGACCCTATGAATCAGTGACCTCCAAGAGCATCTGTCATGAACCACTCTAAAGTCAGGATCCTTCAGACCATGGTATTTCTGATCTCTATGTATGGATGTGAAAGTTGGACAGTGAAAAAAGCAGATAAGAGAAAAATCAACTCATTTGAAATGTGGGGTTGGAGAAGAGCTTTGCGGATACCATGGACTGCAAAAAAGACAAATAATTGGGTTTTAGAACAAATTAAACCAGAACTATCACTAGAAGCTAAAATGATGAAACTGAGATTATCATACTTTGGACACATCATGAGAAGACATGATTCATTAGAAAAGATAATAATGCTGGGAAAAACAGAAGGGAGTAGAAAAAGAGGAAGGCCAAACAAGAGATGGATTGATTCCATAAAGGAAGCCACAGACCTGAACTTACAAGATCTGAACAGGGTGGTTCATGACAGATGCTCTTGGAGGTCACTGATTCATAGGGTTGCCATAAGTCGTAGCTGACTTGAAGGCATATAACAACAACAATCCTGTGTCGAAACCTACCACAAGTAGAACAGGGCTAGTTTCTGCCCATGTCTGTGACACTGTATTTTAGTTCAGGAACAATGGTGTTTCCCACTCAAGAGAAGCACAGTGGTTGACCACTGTAAGAACAGAATGTTGAACTAGATGAGCCTTTGGCCTGATCCAGTGGGGCTGTTCTTATGTTCATGGTGCAACCTATTTAGCAGTTAGTGCTAGCATATAAAGCCCTAAATGCCTTGGGACCCAAGTACCTACAAGAGCACCTTCTCCAGTATCAACCATCTTGGACCCTACAATCAGCAGGTGATACCTTGTTGATGGTGATGCCACCAGCTTCTGCCCATTTGGCATTGATCTGTGACATGGCCTTTTCAGTAGTGGCTCCCGTTTGTGGAATGCCATCCCTGGTAAAGTGCATCTATCTCCAACATTACTGACTTTTAGGAGAAATTTGAAACCGTTCCTGTTTACTCAGGCATTTGATGGCTGAAGTAGCCTTTTCCTGGCAACCAGGACATCACTGAACAGAATGTTTTCATTTGCAATTGTTTTTAGAATATTTCTATCTTCAGCTGGTTTTAGAATTATTTTCTGTAATTGTTGTTAATTTATTTTGTTTGCCTCCCTGGGTTCTTTCAAGAGGAAAATAGGGATATAAATGTAATAAATAAATAATACAAAAGTTCCTTCGGAGTTTCTCACCCTGTCATTCAGGAACTGTGTGGATTTTGGCCTTCTTCACCCAGTGCTCATTCTCTCTCCTTGGTAATAATGATGCCACGTTTCCAGGGCCCCTGAAAGGCATTAATGTGTTTGCTTATTAGCTCCTTTTATTAGCAAGGTTTTTAAAAAGCCACCTGTTCCACTGCTTATATATCTGATGAAAAAATATACAAGCTTGTTGGGAATTTAGCAGAGCAAACTTGGCAGCTTTTCTATATGTGCTCAGACTTGGAGGCAGAATCCAGCTTGGGGATCTGATCGCTCTCAAGGAATGAATTACTTTGATCCATCACGTGAGAATTGCGATGATGGGATCAGAGGTGATTATTACAATGGCTCTTTGTCAAGCTATGGACTCTCTTAGCTATACAGTTTCTGCTGCCTTGATCCTGTGCTCTCTAGCGCCATCTGTTGAGAACTCGAAATTATGAATTACAACACAGGTTGAGCTGAGATGCTTTCTCAAACAGTTTGGTTTTTACAAGTGGCTTCTTGTAATGCGCATCCATTATTACTCTCCTTTAGAGGGATACAAATGTAGAGGGGGTATATGAATGTGACTGGGGGCTGTACAACTGTTATTGTAAGTCTGAATAAATAATAGGGTCCTTATCCACTTTCTGGTTAGTAAAGTTCACATTAGGAACCATATTACTTAATGGATACTTGGATGTAATCCATGTTAAAACACATCCCCTTTCCCTCTTGAGTTAAGGCCTCAGACCTCCCTATGAGTGGCTGAGACTGAGAAAACATCCCCCAGCACAACCACAAGAGACCAGAATCTGAATTCTTAATATTAAGACTGTTAAAGTCATACAGTGTTTTCCCCACCTTAAAATAAACACGTGTTTAGCTCTTCTGCATTCATATAACTGGAGGGGGGAAAGCAGGACTGAATCCCACTTTTTAAAATCCTGTGCACCTCGTCAGCTTAGTCTTTCCTTACACTTAGCCATACTAAGCTGGAAAAAAAAAGTTCTACTGGAAATTTGCTATCAAAAGTCTTTCTTGTTTAAAAAGATATTATCCAATACAATTCTCCACTTTAAAAGTTGATAGTCAAAACAAGTTTTGTAGATCAAAATGGAATTTCTCTAACACACGACTAGAACAATATGGGACTGAATTTTCCATCATATACTAGTACATCCAAAGCAAAATCTCCCTCCTTCCCCTCTCACACACACAGAAGATTGGATCACCAAAATAACCAATGCAACAGTATCAGATGTTTTGCTTAGGTGAGTACTTTGAACATTTTAATCATAAATGAACTTGTTTGGGGATGGGGTAGAGATTGAAATATGTGTACAACAGAAAGACAGTCTATGAGCACTGACAAAAAAAGCAATGGAATAATTGGAGGATAACTAAGGCTGCAACCCTATACATACTTACCTAGGAGTTGCACACATATATATGGGGCATTGCTGTCATGGAATCACCCCCACTGAAGGAATCTTTTGTAGCATCCATATAACAAATTATAATGTCTGGGGTAGCCCCCAGTTTCTGTGTCTTCATCATAGTTTCAATGTGATTTCTTGTGTTATGTTTATCTGCCTGGAAAAGATAATAAGAACTGATGACCAAAAAAAAAAAAAAATCCAGCTTTTATTCGAGTCAGATATTACCTGACCAGCAGCCCAAGATCTCCTGCAGTGCTGGCTTGTTATTTTGTTTCACTCATTTAAGGATTTGCTATAACAGCATAAACGTGAAATTGTAGTATAGTTTTCTCTGTCTCCACTCTTTTAGCACTAGAAAAAGACTAATCGTAAAGTTGGTTACAGTTGATGCTGGTTTTGAGGTTTCTGTCAATTACACACTTGCCTTTACCTATATATTTTCACAGTCTGGGTCTGCCAATACCTAGAAACAAAATGTTGATAAGCCATGGCAATGGATTCACCTGTGTTGGTGGTGTCTGTGTCCTCTAAAATAAGAGTGGCTAAAATAAGAGTGGCAAAAATCCTCACCTCCATCTCCTCCCATCTACCCAAGACTTTCTATTTGCTCTGCCTCCATTCTGTCCACCCACATCTTAACTTACCTTCCTCCCGCCTCCTCTGTTTCCCCCGTTTGTAAGAGTACTTCATAAATAAAATTGCAAGTAAAAATATTTCAAATCAAACCATCCTACAAATTTTGTCAATAGAAACAGCAGTAAGAAACTGCACTGAATTATACCTGAACAAACCACAAAAAATGAATAACCGTACCAGTCCTTAGCCTACGTTATAGTCAGAGATTGGGTCTTAACACCCATAAGAAAATCTAAACTATAATCAGGTCCTAAACACACAACTTGAGAGCTGCAGATGGA
This sequence comes from Rhineura floridana, assembly GCF_030035675.1. Lineage (NCBI taxonomy): Eukaryota > Metazoa > Chordata > Lepidosauria > Squamata > Rhineuridae > Rhineura > Rhineura floridana. Next base: position 125,460,914 of record NC_084482.1, on the reverse strand, counting down.
TCCTGCCAGAGGCATCCAGTTATCTTTTATATCCTGCAAGCCATTAGGGATGGGTGAGATATTCAATTCAGTTTGCATTTCAAGCCGAATCTATCAAATTTGCACTTTTCGGAAAAAACAAAAAGACCGAAACACAGCCATCCTTCCAAATTTGCACTTATTTGAATTTTGTGATGCAGTTCACCAACCAATGTTTACAAAAAGCCATATATTAGGGGGAAAGCATGCATAAAAATGAATATATGAGTGAAAAGAATGAACAAAACTGGCTATATGATGAGGAATTGCCTGCCAAAAATGTGTACATGAGTCAAAACTGCCTACAAAAATGTGCTTATTAGGGGAAATTAAAATTAAAATAAAAAGCTGGAGAATTTTCATGAAGATTGTTTTTTTTTAAAAGAAAATTGCAAATTGCTGCAGAAATGTGGAGAACTGAATTTAAGCCTGGAAAAAAATGAGAAACTGAGAGAACCAAAATTGACAGAACTTTCTGTCCCTACACCTCCACTCCTGGACTCCCATAATGCAGAACAAATTTTATTACCCAAATTAGATCCCATCATTGAGTAGGAGTAGACTAGATGACCCTCAAGGTCCTTTCCATCCCTAAAATCCTATGATTTTTATAAAATATAGAAAGGAGAGGCTATCCTGCAAGAGGAAGCTATATGAAGGAAGCTAACAGAATCTTAGTGACAACAACTGACTAGGACCTAAACTCCCTTGCAGGGCATTAATTCAGGCAGATGAAAACCTTACACATTCTTTGTGCTCTGCTTTTCTTCTCTCCCCCCCCCATCTCTTTACATATTTGCAATCTTGCAAATATTTTTGCTGATTGCTTTGCATCCTTTGTCAGGAGGGTTGCCAGATGAACATTTCCTAACAGACGGCTTCCGTGTCTGCTCAGTGTGATCCCAAGATGTTCTGAAACAAGGCCCACCTGTTTTAATAGATGGAGTTGTGCTCTTATGGCATTCCTTTGGAACACGGAACATTCCTTGGGATACCTGGCATCCTACCTCTGAGTGTGTATGAGAAAATGCAGCAAGGCGAGTATCCTCGTTCTCTTCTTTTCTCTTTTGGAGATATTGCAGGAGGAAAGCAAACATTGAAGAATCTTTCTGATTTTTTCTATGGGTGACCCTCTGTTGAACATGGTGTCAAACAATAACTCATCCCAACAACTTAAAGTAGGTTGAGTGGGTTCGGTCTAGAAAAAGGAACAAGGAAGAGGGAGAGAAGAGGAAAGCAAGTATCAGATCACCTGTTCTGTCATTGGCTGATGGATAGGCCAGGCAGGTCTCCCTGGGAGATAGGGGGTGAAGCTTCCTAGTGGCCCAAGTGTATCTCTCTTCAGCACTGCTGTTACAGATAATGGGCAGTTGGAGCAGTGTTTTTCATGGAGGGAGGGAATGCCTTATAGCTACTCCTTCTCTCACAGGACATGCTGAGCAACTCCTTGCCATGAGGATCTTCCTGAGAGACAAAAGGTGCAGACTCTCAATGGCCCTTGGTGCCCTGGCCAGTAATATTTCCTGTGGACAGAATGTCCAGAGTTAAGGGATTAATGGAGGAGAAGGCAATCAATGGCTACTAGTCATGATGGCTATGTTCTATTACTGTTGGAGGCAAGACACCTCTGAAAACCAGTTGCTGGGTATCAAGTGGGAAGAGTGCTGTTGCACTCAGGTCCTGCTTGCAGGCTTCCCATCGGCACCTGGTTGGCCATTGTGAGGACAGGATGCTGAACTAGATGGGCCACCGGCCTAGTCCAGCAGGGCTTTTCTCATGTTCTAGGATTTACCACGCACACACTATACAACAGTGCTTTAAAGTTCCTTACTTTGTTTTAGCTGTTGCCTATTCTTCCAGCTGGAGTGACAAGTTTATCAACTAGGCCTCAGGTCAATTTGCTTCAGTTGCCCTTGTGAGGAAAACCCTTCTGTACTAATCTCCTTGAGGGGAGGGGAGATTCACTCCAGAAGGTTATGATCCTACACCTGAATCCAGTAACCTATTTATTTGAAAACATTCCTGTTTACCCAGGCATTTGATGGCTGAAGATGACTGTTCCTGGCAACCTGAAGATCACTGATGAAAAAATGTTTTTAACAGTGTTTTAGGATGGTTTTAACTATAATTTTAACTATAATTGTAATTCTGGAATGTTTAACTGTTTTTAGTATGCTTTTCTTTTTCTTGTTAAATTGTTTTGTTTATATTTGCCAGGAAGGGTGGGAAATACAATCAATCAATCAATAATAAATTATTTGTGTCTGTGAGCTATCTAGATCCTTAGTGGAGACTAGAGAGCAATTGCCTATAGCTTCTCATAATTTTGAAATGGAAGATTATATATGTGCATAATTCAATCTAGCTTGTTTTCTTCATCTTCCTGTTGAGAGGTGGATAAATTATGTTTGTGACTCTCAGCCTGCTTTATTGTACAGAGCACACAAGTAGCTCCCTATTTCCTGAATGAACCCTAACATAACATTGTTGGGGGGGGTGACATGACAATGCTTTCCTGAGTGCAGAAGCACTATTAGGAAAGTGCTTAATCATTCCAGCAATTAATATATCACACAATCATCAACATTGCCATAATCGTGCAACCTATATTTTAGTGTGGCAGGCCCTGCGGAACTCCCTACCAATAGAGGTCTGGCAGGAACCATCCCTTCTTTCTTTCGGGCATCTCTTGGAAAAAAATGAACTTTTTAGAAAGGCCTTTTGACATGAATTTTTGTCTTTCAATCAATGCAGTATTTGTTGATGTTTTTATTGTTTTTAATGATGGTTTTATTGGTTTTTAATTTTGTTATGTTTTTGTCTGTTGTAAGTGGCCTTGACGTACCTTTATGAAAACTGTGGCATATATACTTTATTTATTAAATAAATCTACCCATTTATCATGTAAACTTGTTGCTTCTTGTTCCACCTTTAGAGGATAAAGTCAAGAATTGTTTTCCTTCCTGTTCTCTTTAATGTTTCAAAACCCTCGTTCAGACCTTCTGCAAACAATATCTGCCCAGCCTGCCTGGCCTTCTAGCCTCGTAATCTTGCTTGTAACTCTCCTTTGGGTCCTTTTTTATTTGACAACATTCTGTGGCACCCGGAAAGACGATACATAATACGTACATAATACTCCAAATGAAATGCAATTGCTCTTATCTCAGATTATTTTATAATGCTCCCCCGTGCTGTTTCACATCTCTCCTATTCGTTTCATCCTTCCCTTCCTCAGCGAATACTGCCTACTTATCCCTTCACTGCCTCTGTCTGGCAGCATTAGCCCCTTGCCTAGTTCTGGTCCTCAAGAGCAGCGGCCGTTTCCTCTCCTTTCCTAGCAAAAGCAGCACCGTTGATCTCTTCCTCCTAGCTTCCAGCTGCTTTAATAAACCTTTTGATGGAGGGTCTGGCTACCTGCAAAATAGATGGGAGCCCAGGGTGAACCACCAGATGTCTGTAGACCACCAGTGAGATCCCCCTAGAATAGGCTACTCATGCTTTTAGAAGCACCAATAGGTTAGATCTTCCTACTTGCCATAGCCTTGTAGAGGTGCACATCGGCTTTCCTCATGCTCTTCCATTGGTCTTACTTTCTCCTTAGGATGTCATCAGTTTGACTAATCTTGTGAACTTTCCCTGTCTTTGAACATCTTCTTTCCACTTCATACATACAATTTATTTATTTATTTATTTATTTATTGCACTTGTATACCGCCCCATAGCCGAAGCTCTCTGGGCAGTTTACAGCAATCAAAAACATTAAAACAAATATACAATTTAAAACACATATTTTAAAAACAATTTAAAACACAATTTTAACATTTAAAACAATATAAAAACAATTTACACAAACATCATGCTTGACTTGAATTCTAGATATTTAAAATATTGGAGCAGGCTTATATTTCAAAACTACCCTTGGAAACATATCCTGATCTGGGGTGGGGTTGGGGATGGGCTTCCACATCAGTCAAAATCCATTAAGGAAGTTATTTCCAGTCAACAGAATAAACTACAGGTTTGTTATTTGAAACTGAAGATAGTTTTCGGCTTGACACTAGTTGAACAGATTATCTTTGCACCAGCAGTACAGTTAGGTAATTTTAGTCTTTGGACTTAATGGTCTGTTGGAGACATCCCCTCCCTCTTTAGATGGTGATGTGTATTACTTCACTTACTTCAAAACGTGGCAAACCAGCACTGCCATGTTTGGGGGCCCTCCTACTTATACTGCTTAGTGGGGCCCTGGACCTCTGCCCCAAAGTCCTGACCTGACGGCAACGCTGGTTGCACTAACTAAGGAAAAGAAACCAACACAGGAGTGTATTTCCCAGGCAGGAAAATACTATGTCCAATACATCCCCACATACATTGACCCCAATGAAATGGCATCTCCTTCACAGTTGCCCACCCTGCTCTTGAATAAAAAATGGCCTGGAAACTGTTGTTATCACTCTTGTCACTGAGAAGTCAGTGTTTTTTGTAGCAAGGGGCCAATATCAGCTTTTCCTCTAAAGGTGTGAAAAAGAAACACCAACTGAGTCCATTTTCTGCTCTGCACTTCAGTCCTCAAGCACCTGACCTTTGCTGGCCTCCTCAAAGCATCTGACTTTTTCCAGAGCTAAGACAGTAAAAAGTTTAGAAATGAATGAAGAGGATGTGTGTGTATGCTTGAGATCATATGCAGTATGAAATTAATCCAATCAAGTCAGCATCAGGAAGCACCTTATCTAGACATTTTTCAACCACTCTGATGTTCCCTATATGTAGCTTTACAAATCTATCTCTTGAAAGGAGTACCCTTTTTTTAGGATCAGATAATGCAATTCTGTATTCTTATTCTTTGAAAAGCCCTGTTGTCACAACCTTATGGATGCCAATATTAATGATAGGATCAGAGTCTCAAGGGGTCTAAGATCGTTTACGTTTTGGGGAGCCAAATCCCAGCAGGGTCCCTATGACTCCAGCGTCATGTGAGCCAATTACCATGAATGGAGTGTGTGTTAGCCACTGAAAAAAGTGTTCTAACTTGCTTCTTTGTCATTTCCTGCTGATTGGAGCCAATTAGAGGTAAGCAGTTCCTATTAGTTCCTATTTCAAAAAGCCAAGTTGTGTAATTGCAGAAGAACAGATAGTGAATCCTGTTGATAGCATCCCTTCTACATCATCAAGCAGTCTGGTAGCAGCAGGACATAAACATGTAAACCAGGGCCTGTGCCAGGCATGCCGGGGCCCTTGGGCCCCAGCCTGCCCCAGGCCCCAGCACATGCCCACCCACCAAGCCGTCCTACCTACCTCTCCCTGAAGGGCCCCTTCTTAAGCTGGGTGGGTAGTGGTAGCTTCCGCGATCTGCAGTGTGGATTGTGGGAGGGAGTTCTGAGGCACCATTCCATTGCCGCACAGGCCTGCGATGGCCACCTGCAACATGATCCACCTACCTCTTGAAGTAATGCTGGTTGCCAGGGCAGTGCCAGGCATGCTGGGCCTGTTGCACTGTGGGTGCAAGTCTGCCATCAACCAAGATGGTGGCCAAGGTTTCCCTAAGGGCCTGATGCCTCTGCCGCCATCTTGGTTGATGGCATGCATTCGTGCTACATGTGTGCATCCCCACCACCGAGTCCAGGCAGCAGTCCAGGGCTTGAACAGCCTCTCCCGATTCAGATGTTACAGAGAAATAGAGCTGGGTATCATCAGCGTACTGCTGACACCTCGCCCCAAAGCTCCTGATGACCACTCCCAAGAGCTTCATATCGATATTAAACAGCATGGGGAACAAGATGGTACTCCATGGCACCCCACAACACAACTACCAGGGGGCCAAAAGGCAATCACCCAATGGTATTCTCTGAAAATGACCGTGGAGATAGGACTGGAACCACTGTAAAACAGTGCCTCCAATACCATCTCATCAAGTTGGCCCAGAAGAATACCATGGTCAATGGTATCAAAAGCCACTGAGAGAACAAGTAAGAGTAACAGGGTCACTCTCCCCCTGTCCTTCTCCCAATAAAAGTCATCCATCAGGGCAACCAAGGCCAATTCAGTCCCATAATCAGGCCTGAACTCAGATTGGAATGGGTCAAGATAATCTGTTTCATCCAAGAGTACTTGCAATTGCTGCACCACAACCATCTCAATCATCTTCCCTAAGAAGGGGGTATTTGTGACGAGTAGGTAATTGTTGCAAACCAATGGGTCCAGGGTGGGCTTTTTCAGGAGTGGTTGGATCACCACCTCTTTCAGAGTGGCTGGAACCACTCCATCCCACAATGATGCGTTGACTGCATCCTGGATCCGCTCGGTCAAACCCCCTCGGCAACCTTTAATAAGCCAAGAAGGGCAAGGGTCCAGAGGATATGTTGCTGGCCGCACCATCACAAGCACCTTGTCTATGTCATCAGGCCGCATCAACTGAATCCATTCCCAATAAGTTGCAACAGACATTGCACTGGACACCTCACTGGGGACTACAGTAGTTGTGGATGAGGCATCAAGATTGCTAAGGAGGCAAGCAAATTTAACCTCAAAGTGCCTTGCAAATAAATCACAGTGGGCCTCTGAAGGGTCTAAAACTCCATTTCCTGGAGCTGATGTCAACCAACCCGACAATACGCAAAAGCTCCACTGGATGGCTACTTGAGGATGCAATGGTGGCAGAGAAATGGGCCTTTTTTGCAACCCTCACTGTCACACAGTATGCACGGTTATGTTTACCCATGCCCGATCAGCCTCACAACATGTCTTTCGCCACTTGCGCTCTAGCAGTCATCCAGCCTGTTTCATTGCCCTTAGCTCACTGGTGTTCCACAGCGTGACAAGGGCTTCAACAGGGTCACCTGCTCTATTTACTGGGAACTCCCTTAGGGCATTCAGGAATCCAATGGATTCCATTAGTCTCTGGGGGCAGACCATCTAAATCTCTCCACCACCCCTGCAGGGAAGGATCAGAGCTACAAGTCTAAACTTCACCAGGAAGTGGTCTGACCATGACAATGTGGTGACATCCTCCACCACCCATCTTCAGGCCACCCCTTCCTCCATCTGGAGCATAAACCAAGTCGAGGGTGTGCTCTGCCCTATGTGTCGGGCTGGTGACAACTTGAGACAGCCCCATGGTCATCACAGAAGCCATGAAGTCCCAAGCCAGAACACTAGAGACAGCCTCAGCTTGGACATTGAAATCACCCAGGACTATCGTTCTGGGCTCTTCCAGTAAGACACGCTGCCAGGCAGCAGGGTGGATGGTACACCAACAGCAATCCTAGTTTACTCTCTCCTTGGCCAGACACTAGGTGCAGGCCCTCACAGCCAGCTCCAAGACAGAGTGGTTTCCTGGTGAAAGAGATGGAAGTTCTGTAGACCACAGCAACTGCTTCCCATCATCCCTGCAGCCTGTGTTGGTGTTGCACCAAATATTAAGGTGGGCAAAGCTGGGTCAGATCAACTCCCATCTCACCCACCGAGGTCTCGGTAATGCACACCAAATTGGCAGTTTCATCCACGATCAAATCATGGATGAGTGTGGTCTTATTGTGTACCGATCTGGCCACTATACTACTGAATAGGATGCTAACATTCCTATAAGTTCAGAGAATAGGCTTTTATTCACTGTGCAGTCAGTGCTACTTTCTAGTACAAGGCACCTGCAAAAAAGTGTAATGTGGCTAGCTCAGCTGTCACACAGGTATTTTTTAGTATTTAAAGGACCATCTAAAAGGATATTAGGAACTAATCTTCCAAGAACAATTATGTACAAATCTCAACACAATGCCATTTCTAATCAAGTCCTGTGCACATTCCTGGCATCTGTTGGGATGGAAGCAAGTTCTTATGGGTCAGCTAGTCCCCTCCCTATAATAACGTGTCAAAGTAAATTCCCCCATGCTTAGCTGAGCACTCAAAAACAAGCAATAGGACATTAACTTTGATGGAAAGCTAGCCATCAGTGGGGTACACTCTGTCTGGAACAAAGTTGTCTGACATAGCCAGACTAGCTTTTCCTATGACCACCTAGCTAACATAATGTTTGCAATGCAAGACAATTCAGTCTTGTTTTGATGTATTCAACAATGCCAAGTCCTGATCCTGAAAATCTGTGCTGAGTACTGGACCCAATCTTTAGATCCTCATATGACAGCAAATGGCAACTGATTGATTCTTATGCTGTTATCTCTTTGGTTTTATTTCTATAGATAACATTGGGGGGAAATGGAGACGTTCAATAATTTTTAAAAGGAAGGGATGCATAGCTTGTTTTGTTGAACTATAGAATTCTGAAATCAGCAACATATGTAAAATTCTATGAATCCAAAAGAAACTTCCTTAAAATAAGGAGCTTCTGATATCTCTATTCAGGCTGCATTAGGTGGTCACTCAGATACCATGTGTATAGTTACATCTGATTTGCCTGATGATACTCACATAGAGGTCTAAGTAGGTTGCAGTAAGAAAGGAAGGCAGTGATTAATTTCAGTTATTTATACTTCCCAAGGGTTTAACACATGAAAAGCAAGGGCAATTTGAGGTGGTCAGAAGTTGCATCTCCCTTAATGGCTTGTATAGACAATCATATTTCAGAGCCACATCATCATGATCTTGAAATAGTAATGTGATAACTATACAAAGAAAATGATAGGAGGGACCTTCTTGAAGGTTCAGCTTTATTTTGAAGTAAAAGCAACTGGCAGAGCTCCAGTCTAGCACCATACTCATGATCTGGCTTGGGGATGGGGCCGTGCCATTTTCCACTGAAAAATCACCCATGGCTGCTATTTGCTATAAACAGCACTTTTGGGGGCAAATAGTAGCAGGTGGATTTTCAGCAGAAAACAGTTGTGGGACCCCAATCCAGACTGGAAGACCTTGCCAGCTGATTTTCCTTCCAAATGAAAGTACCAGTGCTGAGCATGCTTTTTAAAAACCAGCTTCCACTCCAGTATCTCAATATCCTGCTTGTGGGCTTCCCATGGGCATCTGGTTGGCCAGTGTGGAAAAGGATGCTGGTCTAGATAGACCTACAGTATATGCTCTGATCCAGCAAAACTATTTGTATGTTCTCAAATGGAGTTACCTGTGTTACAAAGTGGCAGGCAAACGTACAAACAAAATGCCAGATGATCAAGTTATGATCAGTGTTCACTTTGAATTTCACAAAAGTGGTTCTAGTCTAGACTATTTATATGGGTACATGGTGTTCCCTGGCTGGACAATTTAGGGAGTGATGCTACATGTTTATGCCATAATCCTATGCAGAGTAAATCCCACTGAACACAGCTGGAGCCCTGGACTAACTTCTCAGTAAACATGCATATATAGCATGGGCCCACCGCTTTTGCAAACTCCGTGCTAAGAAACTCTGCAATAACAAGAGCACCTATAAGGTAATGCTGGATTGTAACCTAAACAGAGGCAACCTGTTCTGCAACCTAGAGGGGAGTTGCTCCATCCCCTTGATCATTTTCGTTGCCCTTTTCTGAACCTTTTCCAACTCTATAATATCCTTTTTGAGAATAAGCAGGAGGACGACCCCAAAATGAAGGTTTACCACATTTTGAAGCAAGTAAAGGGGGTGGGGGCTATTAGAGCATTAAGTCCAGAGTCTAAAGTTACCTAACTGCACTTCTGGCCTTAACCTGGTGATTTGATTAAAGCTTCTACCGTTGCCACCAAAGCCTTTCTTTCCAACCACACAACTGTGAAATCCTGGGAAATAGGCTAAGCCTATAGGCAGCCTTCGACAGTTTCCTTTCCATCTATTAACTGCATCATTGTCCTTTGTGCATAGTGCCTGCCAAGGCAATCTCTTTCCAAATATAAACTACAGCCCTGAACTCCACGGCAAATCATATTAGGTAACATCCAACGTTAGCCATAATCAGAGTCCTGGGTTGGTTTACTCTGAGTATGACCTGGCTGGATATCACCCATTAAACATAACAAAAACATTTTACCAAAAAAAACCCAATAAATGCATAGCAGAGAGGAACAAAAAATAAAGCCTAGTGTTCATAGCCGGGAAAGGAGGTTAAGCAGGAGCTGAACCATAAAGAAATCACTTTTCAACTGTAACATAAACCAAGGCAAAAAAAAGTTTCGTTTGCAGCTTTGGTGACCTGAGGTCAAATGGCATCTTAGACTCTAGACAAGCAGGATATCAAACGCCGCAGGTGTCCGCTCTCCCCACAAGAGCCTATCTGCCCTTGCTATGGCAGGGTTAGCATTCCAGTGCTCTGCCTGATACAGACTCAGGGTATAATGACATCTCCAGGAACGGTGAGAGCCATCAGAATATACACCCACAGTATGGTTGTGTCAGCCAGCCCTGAGTCTGAGAAATGATGTGTTCTCAGACAGTACTGAAACAGGCACCTTGCCCTGGGGATGTCTCATGCATACAGCTCTGTCACACAGCACACAAATCACACATCATGTACCTACTGCACACTGGGTATTAAAAAGCCTGAAACATTCATCCCCTCACTTTCTCTCTTTGATTTCTTTCCTTAACTCATACTGAGAGCAGCTCTGTAGTTTCCTGTAACCTGTTGCTCATGTGGCTGAGCCTGAGCAGTGCCTTTATGAAGCTGCTGTTTGCCTTCCAGTCTCTGTAGCCTGAAGGAGGGGGAGAAAGTGAGGATGAGAGAGGAACACAGGAAGTTGCCATCAGTCCATGTAGCTCAGTATTGTTGACACAGGCTGGCAGCAGCTCTTCACGGTTTCAGGCAAGGGCCTTTTCCCAAACCTACCTGGAGACCCTTGGGGTGGAACCAGGGACCTTTTGCACACATTTATTTTATTTATTAGATTTATATCCCGCCCTTCCTCCCAGTAGGAGCCCATGCATGTGCTCTACCAGTGAGCTACAGGAAGGAAGGAAGGAAAAGAGGCAGCGGGCAGGGAACATAACATAAGAATATAAGAAAAACCTGCTGGATCAGACCAATGGCCCATCTAGTTCAGTATCCTGTTCTCACAGTGGCCAACCAGATGCTTACGGGAAGCCTGCAAGCAGGCCTTGACTGCCACAGCAGTTTCCCCTCCTTTGGTTGGTTTCCAGCAAATGCTATTCAGAAGCATGCTGCCTCCCTCCAACTGTGGAGGGAGAGCACAGAAGCCTCCAAGTTGATGGCCATCACTGCCTCCTGTGGGAGTTGGAACATAAGAAGAGTCTGCTGGTTCAGGCCCATCTAGTCCAGCCTCCCTTTCTCACCGCGGCCAGCCAGATGCCTATGGGAAGCCCGCAAGCAGGACGTAAGCGCAACAGCACTCTTCCCTCCTGCAATTTTCAGCAACTGGCATTCAGAAGCATATTGCCTCCAGCCATGGAGTAGCCACTGATAGCCTCCTCCTCCATGATAAGAGCTGTTGGGGTTAGCTTTTGGAGTTCAGTTTCTGGCTGGCTCCTGTACATTTTTCTCTGGGGATTTTCTGAATGGCAGTAGACAGAACTGCTTAGACTCCTTGCCTCTTGCATTACACTACGAGGAAAGATACAGGATTCACCACTTTTGTTTTGAGAGTTGTAACTTAGGTCTCTGTCTATTTCTACTCAACTCCAAAATTGCTTGTCATGAAAAGTTATACAAATGTGTATCTCAAAATATGTAAGGGCACCCCGCACCCCAAGAGCATGCCCACATGGCAACTTCCTTTTCATTTTGTTTGGCACTTTAAACACTGGAACTGGTAGCCCAGGGATTGCTCCTGGGAAAGGCAGCTTCGTTGGGGGCTTCCCATGTTGACATACTGGTCAGCTGTGTATAAGCTGATGCCTTTTGTAACCCCTGCATGTCCAGCACATGTGCACCGACTCCACATTTGATCCTTGTTGTAACTGCCATGTGAAAGCAGCATGGACAGTGGAAAGTGGAATGGGTGGCTCACAGCGAATACAGAATCTCAATCTATGGATGAACTGAGAAACGCTCTGTCACCACAATCACTGTCTCTCCCCCCCCCCCCTTACACTCAGGAAGTTCTGAACACCTGGTAAAACACACAGTAGTTAGTTTAGGGCTTGTCTGAGCCTTTGGACAATCCAGTTCCCTTTCCAGTTCAGAGCTCTTGGGATACTCAACTGCTATTTTTCAGTAAAAAGGTCTTATAACATGGAACTGAACAGGTTAGGAAAACTATGGTTTGCAAGTGAATACAACCCCTTGCATTCCAAGGCAAAACATACTGAAACAAGGGCGACACCAAAGTGTTCACCTTAAGCATTTTTTAGGCATGTGATACTTTGGAGTGGGCAAAAACATTCCAAAATATCTCTTTGGCCTATCTTCTTGTTAGTGTTTGCAATTGTTTGCAGCCACTGATTCCCACTTCAGTGCCATTCTTTTTTTCCTTTTTATCAATAAGTTATCCCAGACAATCAGAGGTCATGTAGTGCACGTGATGATGTCACAGCATTATGTAGCCAATCAGATTTAGATAGCCAATCAAATGTGGCTATGTGCTGAGGTCACTGAAGGCAAATAAAGCCATCATTCTGCATGGGTGCCTGAGGGAAGGAATGTTCCCTGTTTTGCTATGCCTGCATCTGTGTTGGAATTGCTTTTTAATATGTTTTTAATTTTTTAAAAAACAATATTTTTAACCTTTTTAAAAAAGATGTCTTGAACGCTTTTTTAAAAAAATGTTTCTGAAGTTGTTTTGTTTTAATGTATTTTAATGTCTGTTTTTATGATGTTTTAACGTGTTTTTAGTGCTTTTGTTTGCCGCCCTGGGCTCCTGCTGGGAGGAAGGGCAGGATTTAAACGAAGAAACAAATGTTCCAGCAGTTGGCATTGGCCTGGTTGCCTCAGTTGTGGGTTCATGTATGTTTGGAACCTAACTTCTGATCCTACAAACAATTCATCTCCTTTTTGCAAGGACCCATGAAAAATAATCGAAAGGGAAAGCATTTTTGCCACTTGCTAAAGCTTCAGTGAAAAGCATCCCCACATTTTTTGTCTCAGTCCCATAGTTTAAAATTAAACAAAGAAAGATGCAGTTTTATGGATGGCATAGACAACAAAGAAAGCAGAAGAGCAGGAAGAGCAACCGGAGTGGGAAAGAGGGGAAGAGTGAGACGTCGCTTTGTCCTGAGTGGCTCAAGATCTTAATGACATACTTCTGACTTCATAAAGAAATAAACTGAATATTTCAGTCATTTGATGAAATATTAGAAGCATTGCTGCTGAGTTAGGAAGATTTTAGTAAAGTTCTCTGGCTATGAAAATGGCTTCACATTGTTTTGGCAGCAGTTCTGTTGATTCTGGATTTTCCACTTGCCATGCACCGGGCCCACCCTAGCGCTGTTTGGTTTTCCTTTTAGTTTGTCTTTTTCCTTTCTGGTTTGAGAAGAGTCTCTTTTTAACCTGCACAAATGGCTGCCTGTTCTACTGGACCCAGATGTAAGATCCAAGACTCACATCATATCAGGGATGGAGGAAAGAGCTGAATGCAACTCTCAAGAATTTCCATCAGACCTGTGAGCCAGGACGATTTTAAATCAAATATATACCAAATTATGCCATTAAAAAAATAGGCATTGCTTCATTGATCTTTTTTTAAAAAACTGTTTTTAGGCAAACAATCTGAAGAAGTGCCTTGAGTGTCTCACAGAAAGGGAGATCATAAACCTCAGAATGAGTTATGAGTGGCATTTCAAAAACATTTTAAAAAACAACAACCCAAAATAGTAGCAGGGATGATTGACTAATTCCCTAAGTTTGGGGAGGTTCCACTTTCTTGGATCTCAAAGAAGCTGCATTGAGAGAAACCTCTTGTTTGAATTGCCAAGCTCAAAATGCTCCTTCTTATATCCCATAATATCTTTATCACCGATAAGAATGTTTACTACTCATTGATGATGGCAGGTTTCAATTTCCAGCAGACCCCTTTACTAGCGCCTGCTGCTCTGCTTATAGAGGGTTAGGCCTGCCCCAAAATACGTTTGAGTGCCAACTCCTGTGGGATCTTCTTTCTCCTCACGTGGGCAACTTTCTTTTGCCCCTCAGGGCCACATGCAGCAGTGGGTGGGCAAGTCAGTGTGTACGTGTCAGTGGGCATGGCCACAGCTGGTGGGTAGTGGCCATACTCCAGCCACATATGCACGTTCTCACTCATACATGCATACACGGTCACACATGCATACATATATTGACATATACACATGCATGAAGATATGTGAAGAAGGTTAACATACTGTCCTCTCCATCACAACTGTGGCCCCCCTCCAGCCCATCAAACAGCTGTCTGGTGAGCTGGGGAGCATGGGGAGAGCATAGGGAGAGAGGTGCATGGCTGGTAGAACATCTCCTAGTCCAGCCTTTCCCAACCAGTGTGCCTCCAGATGTTGTTGGACCACAATTCCCAACTTTCCTGACCATTGGCAATGCTGGCTGAGGCTGATGGGAGTTGTGGTCCAACAACATCTGGTGGCCCACTAGTTGGGAAAGGCTGTCCTAGTCTATGACGGCCAACCATGGAATACACCAGAAAGCTGGAAACAGGCAGAAAAAAGGGGCAGTGAGAAATGTTACATTCTGTGGTAGTGGCAAAATCAGTGGCAGGGGACATTTGGAGAGACCTGTGAGGGTCACATGTAGCCTGTGGGCTGTGGGCTACCCACATGTGCTCTACACTACAGTAACATGCAATAGAAAAATCCATGTGAAAGAACATCATCACACTAGTGCAGCCTTTCCCAACCAGTGTGCCTCCAGATGTTGTTGGACCACAACTCCCATCAGCCTCAGCAAGCATTGCCAATGGTCAGGAAAGATGGGGATTGTGGTCCAACAACATCTGGAGGCACACTGGTTTGGAAAGGCTGCACTAGTGTTTCTCCACTGACACAAGAGACAGCCAAAGAAGGGGTGTGTGTGTGTGTGTGTGTGTAATGTCAATATGATGACATCTTGTAACACAGGGACTTCTGCTTTCTTTGAAAGTCACATATTCTCTGCAACATTTCCTCCTGGCCTAAATATATTAGTTTTGAACATCTGGCCAGAATTGGCATTAGGCATTTTTGCATGTGAGATTTAGTTCAGTTCTTGGTTCAGTCAATTTGTAATGTAAATGTAAAATGACACTGACCAAAGAATGCTCATTCACATTAATGCCTCTAGTTCTAAATCAGGAATGATGAAATGTTGACATAAATGCAAGAAAGGCTAGGAGGCAATTTGAAATTGCATGTATGAAAATGTTTGCAATTAAAATTTTGATAAATAAAGCCTTCCTTTGATGTCTTTTGTCTTGAAAAACATGCCGGCATGACAAATTAGACCGTTACGCATTGCTATTAGTATCAACAAATAATCCAACCCATTACCATCAGCTGCTGTGGTCATCATCCTTCTTTCTCCTGAGTTATAATTATAGAAATTAGTGAGCAAATTAATCATACAAGTAGCATGGCCTTTGAGGTCATCATCAGAGTTCAGCTCTGTCGGTCAAGAGCACACTGCAGAACACTCTCTCATGTACATAGAGGCACAGCCGTCGCCATCGCCTAGTCCCAACATTCCTAGTTCCCAGGGAAAGACACACAGGGAGTGCTAAATCTGAACTGGGTTATAAAACAGAGTGCAAATGTATAATCATACTTCATTGCAAATGTGCATATGCCCTTAGGAAAGGGGGTGGATGCGGCCCTCCAGGCTTATATATTTGGCTCTTAGGGTTCTCTCCAGGCGACATCCCTCTTCCCCCAGGCCATGCTCCTCACTAGCCCCACCGTGCATCTTTGCATCCCTGCATCTTGCATCCATGAGTGTTTTTGCCTGGCTAGAATGTGTCCTTGAACTGTAATAATATCTCTTGCATGTCAACCCTATGAATCTTTTTGGATATATTCCTAGGGTTTTCATGGTAAGAGGTATTCAGAGGTGGTTTACCATTGCCTTCCTCTAAGCCTACAGCACCCGGTATTCCCAGGCGGTCTCCCATCCAAGTACTAACCAGGCCTGACCCTGCTTAGCTTCCCAGATCAGACAAAATCGGGCGTGTTCAGGGTAGTATGACCATAGACCTACTGGTACTAGGGAGGGGCAAACATGTCATTTCCAGTTTCTCACAGTGTCTCATATTTCCAATCATAGGTTCAGTTCTCTACATTTCCTTATCAGTTTGTATTTTAAAAAAAAGTCCTCATGAAAATTCATTAGCATTCCAGTGTGATTTTGTCCTAATGTAGAGATTTTGTATGCAGTTTTACCTAATGTACAAATTTTTGCAAAGCAACTTCCCCTAATATGTGTTTTTGTATGTTATTTTCACTATTATATGCACACTTTTACACTAGTCTATGCATTTTTGTACGCATTATTTGGCAAGAGAACTGCATTGCAGAATTCAGAGGAATGCACATTGCAAAGCATGGCTGTATTTCAGTTCATGTACTGTTTCAGAAAGTGTGAACTATATAAGCAGTAGCGTAGTGACAAATTCAGAAGTGCAGGGTCCCTTCATGAGAGTCATGTGATGCCTCCTCAGTCGCTTGCTTGCTCTGTGGTCCTTTCCGCACTCCTTAGTCCTTTCTGCATGCACCTTCTCCCACAACAACAGACATCCCTAGGAGCCCACCATCATGAAAGGGGAGTGTGTTAGCGACTGACAAGAGTCTTCTCAGTGGCTGACTTACCTCCTTTCACTCTGATTGGCTCCAATCAGCAGGAAAGGACAAGTAAGCATGTTAGAAGATTCTTCTCAGTGGCTGACACGCTCCCTTTTCATGCTGATTGGCTTGTGGGACACTGGACACATAGGGACCCACAGGGACCCACCTGGGATCCTGCTCCTAAAAAACTAAGGGATCTAAGACCCCCCCCAAGACCCCAGATGACTACATCCTTATATGTAAGTTTGCATTTAAATATCAGCTGGATCACATTTCTCCCTCATCACTAATTGGTGCTCAGCCCTGGGAGGTTACCCACGAGGGAATATGGCTCTCAAACTGAAAAGGGCTCCCCACCTCTGCCAGAAAATCTAAAGCAAGATCAAAGTAATTTCTGCAGAAGAACAGTTTTTGCAATGTTGGGATGCTGTCAGGAGACAAGAGAATTAATATGAAAATGCACCACTAGAATATTGCAGACCCAGAGTGTGCAGAATGTAGCTTTGCCAAAGTGTTGACTAGATAACGCAGACCCACATGTATGAAAAGATAAGGCAAATGCCTCTAAGAGTTGCCTGGAGCTCAGTACTGCCTTTAAGGGACTGGCTGGCTCACCCTGAGAAAACAAGCCAAAACAAATATCAGAACTGCCATAATGAGCCCTAGCAAAGGGTGATGACCTGCCCGGCCCCAGGAGACTTGGTAAGCAACTGGCAGCAAAATCGCAGGACTCCGTTCTGTGGGAAATATGTGCACTATCAAACCTCAAAGGGAAAGACCTAACAGAGCCAGGTCTTTAGATAGCCATTTGCTAGAGTCCTGCTGCTGCATAACTGCCAGGCCCAGGCCCAGGCCCATCTGGCTTGCAATGGGGTACCAAACCAATCAGGATGGCAGGATTCCAGCACCCAATAGGCACATGTCAAGAAGCCCTGGGCCCTGTTGACCCCAGTGCCATCCAGATGCAGGAGCTCAAACCCCAGTATATTGAAGCAGCTCCTGGATATGAGACTGGAGAGCACAACAATGTTTGTAGAGGGTTAAGGGATGGGACAAATAATTCCCAGACAGCCCGTCTTTACCCAGAAATTCAGTTTTATTCCCTTTACTAAAGCACAGGTCAGAATTCCGTCTTTGCCAGATTCATGCCACCACAAATGATGCCTGGATTCAGACAGAACACTCATTTTCAAACAGCTTCTACATGGTTCCAAAGGAATTTGGTGAGCAATCAGTTTTATATAAAATATAATAAACTATGTGTAATAAATCATTTTAGGATTAGTCTTGCTTTTACCTTGTGGCCCCACCCTCTTATTATACATTTCTACTCCCTCTGGTTGCTAGGTAACCAAGCATGCTCAGTCTGTTCTATCAGTTGCAGTAGGTTCCTTAAAAAAAACCTGGAAGTCCAAGTATCTGTGTTTTCCTTGGTAGGATACAGCTGAAATACAAATCTTTGTTTGAGCAGTGTTATCCTTTTGCACACAAGTTGGGGAAAAAGAAAATAAAGGCACTGTTTTCAGCAACATAAAAAAGACCAGCAGAATGGAGGAGAGCAAACAGAAGTTGCTTGTGAGCCCACAGGAAATAAAATGAATGAAGGGAGAAGAAGGGAGTGGGTGTGGAGAGGGAAACAATTGATATACCCACTTAAAAGCATTGGAGCAAAGCGTCTGCAAGCACTAGAGAAATGGAGTGAAGTTTTTTTTCCTTCCCTTTTCATATTATCAGTAGATTGGGTTAGTACGGATTTACAGGGGACAAACTGTATAATAGCTCCAGTTTGCCTGTAACATCATGTGAACCATGCATATTTAAAGGAGATGTGAGTACCACCAAACACACAGTAAACCACCATGTAGATGAGCCCTCTCTCTCTCTGGTTTAAAAAATAAAGCAAAAAAGGGGGAGGGGATGTATGGTTTTGTTCCAGCCCAAAGCCAGGAGTTAGGGAGGGGAAAAGAGAGAAAAAAATAAGTTGGGGGAGAGTGTGTGGGTGTGTGTGTGTGTGTGTGTGTGGTTCCATATAGCTAGGTGTGAGTCTGGAAGTTGCTGTTGGGGGTAGGGTTGCCAGGTTCATGACCTGAGACTGATCCTGTATCTTTAGGAGAAGAGAAAGTCAGCCAAGTGCAGGTGTTCTTGCAACCCTGGAATGGGAAAAGCCACAAGGTGGAATTCTACCTTCCCCCTGCACAACTTTTAAAGATACAGAAGACCTCTTGGAAGCTGGGCCTGGCAACCAACTTTATTTCTTCTTGTGAGCTGCCTTGGTTTCCAACCCTACCTCACAGGGTTGTTGGAAAGACTCCATACATGTACACACACACACACACTGCAGATGTATAAATACATACAGCCCATATAATAGTTTATTGTCAAACCAGTTGGTCATTGCAGAAAAATCAGTATTAGTTTTAAAAAAATCAGTATTACTTTTCTACAGAATAAAAACTGTAATACCTAAGTAAGCCCTGCCTACTTGCTTTAAAATAGAACTGGAGAGAGAACAGAAAGAGTTAGAACACAAACACAATTCTTTTTTACATTCACTCCAAAGTCCAATTGATTTGTCTACTCAAAAGTAAGTCCTATTGAATTCAATGGGATTTACTCTGGGCATATGGGATTAGCATTGCTTTTACAAAAGCAAGTATTGGGAAGGTTTTCAAAACACTGCCCAGGATCTGACTCCTGCACACAAGAGGGAAAAAAACTGAAATGTATATACTTACCCAATTTATGAGATTTTCAGATAAACGGGGGGAAACCATCATTTTCTGGCATTGCAATGAGGTTTTCTAGACACTGCCTCAGGTCAATCAAACTGAAACACAACCCTGGCTTCACTGATTGGCTGCAATCCTGAACAGGCGGGGTTAAAGCTATACAGTACTGTTTAAAGAAAGATTTAACAGTTGGGGGGGCGGCTGACGTTTTGATGTATATCTCGAGAACCGGACCACCTAGAAACTTAATTTTTTTAAAAAAATTAAAGCTGAGAATCTGGGCCACCTAAGGGGCTAAACGGGCGCCAGGTGGCATGCAAAGAATCCGGGTAAAACCCGGCTAACTGTGCAATATGGCAACCCTATATATAGAAGATGTAAAATGGTTGCAAAGGGGGACTTCATGCTTGTACTATAGGCATCCAATTTTGCTTCCTTTAACCAAAATGATGCATCTTTATAAAGGAAGCTTAGTACACCTCCAGCCTTCAACCAATCTGGCATGATTATTGTGTGTTTAGATGCATGCATAAGTCCCATTTGTATTCAAGTGTGCTTACTCCCAGGTTGGTGTGTACAAGGGGCCCTCTCACCATGAACCCTCCTCTGCCCCTTCCTCACAAGAAAGCCTAGGCTATAATCCTGTATTAACTTACCTGAAAGTAAGTCCCATTAAGCACAAAGAGACTTGCTTCTCAGTTTTAGGGTTGTCAGGCTCAGGGCCTGAGAATGATTCTGTATCTTTAAGAGAAGAGAAAATTCAGCCAAGTGCAGGTTTTCTTGCAACACTGTAATGGGAAAAACCACAAGGTGGAATTCTTCCTTCCCCCTGCACAACTTTTAAAGATACAGAAAATCTCTTGGAGGCTGGGCCTGGCAACCAAGAGGTCTTGTGTGTCTTTAAAAGTTGTGCAGGGAGAAGGGAGTATTCCACCTTGTGTTTTTTCTCATTACAGGGCTGCAAGAAAACCTGCACTTGGCTGAATTTTCTCTTAAAGATACAGAATCATTCTCAGGCCCTGAGCCTGGCAACCCTACTCAGTATACATGCATACCATGGGATTTTTTAACATCCACCCACACTGTGTAGTAGAATCTGCAGAAACAAGGGTACTAGAACTCAAATGGAGATTACAAGGAAACAGAAGCCACTAGCCAAGTGCAGGGGAGGGGGTAACATCAGCCCTATAGAACCCCAGAGATTCCTGGTGTCCAAACAACTCATTTATCAATTGCAGAGACTGAAAGCTTAGTTTTACTGAATAAAATACAATTTTATTGTATTGCTGCCCTGGGCTCCTTCAGGAGGAAGGGCAAGATATAAATTCAACAAACAAACAAACAAACAGATAAAATAATCTGAGAAAGTTGCATAATCTTAGAAGGGGATGCGGCTGTGAGGGGTTGCGGTGTGACTATCATGAAGGGACCCTGCACTTCTAAATTTGCCACTGTGCTACTGTACGGCACATGCTTTGGTGGACTAGAGTCTACTTCATCATGCACTCTAGTCCACGCATCTTACTTTCCTAAGATTTAAAAAAAAAAGCCAGTCTGCAGATAGCCAGTAAGATAGCAAGGGCCAGGGGTCATGGTTCTCAGCAGTCTACATTATGTTGAGAAAAATGGTTTCTTAACCCTGAGTTTCTGGGCAGATGAGTAAATTTAAGGATGCATTCATACCATCCGTAATGAGCACAGTGTCTGTGATTGTCACTCAGATCATGCTGACTTTTCACTTGTGCTGCAACATGCAGAGCTGGTTGGTGTTGTTCCCATGTGCAGAAGTTGCATAGCATCTGAATGCCATCACCACTAGGAAGAGGGGCCATTGTGGTGGTGTGTGAACAGATGGTTTCTCTGTGTGTGTCCTCAGTGGTGGCACGGAAGGTCTGACTGTGGCACAGCACAGCTAAAAGTCAGCATGCTCTGATGAAAAGGCATGGCTGCCAAGTACAGAAAGAGTTGTGAAAACAGGCCCTGAAAAAGCAACTTTTAGTTTGGCTTTCTTTCTTTTGCTTCCTGTGCTGACACTTCGCAATGACTAACCATTAACACATACTGTTTGTTTCTGTTTGTTGTCACCGTCTTACACAGCATGTTAGAGGTGTCAGCTAGGATAAACATCCTTGGGTTCATCTGGCCTCAGCTTATAAAACTAAAGCCATGGTGGGTAGCACTTGAGCTGTGCATGCAGAACGCCTTCCTGAAGGTCTCTCCAATGAATCACAGCACAGCATCGGTCCATAAGAACTATCCCCTGCGGCAGAAGCCATTTCCATATTTCCTTGAAGAACATACATATGCTTTCTTTAAGCACATACCCCATTTTTGCCAAATTATGAAAAGGTCGGCCCTTCCTTCCTCAGAGTCCTGCAAAATGGGTATCATACCAAATCTGTCCTCCACCACCATTCTCCAGCACATCTGTCCGTTCCTTCTCCCTGCATACTACTGCTTTTGGAAACACATTTCTCCATCTTTCCAAGCCTCCACAATGACCTCATGGCTTTGCTGCACAAAAAGAGTTCTGGCCTTGCAAAGAAAGGGGCCAGAAAGATGCCTGAACCAGGCAAGCTGCATGTAAACTCATCCCCCAGAGACCGGTTAAGAGACTGATTTAATTAACACAAGCAGCACATTAAGAGTAGCCAAACAGTGTTCCCATGTTGACACTTTCCAGACTTTTGTCAGGAGAGCTCTGGCTGTCATCACCAAACTGAATGTTCCTCTGACATGGCCCTACTACCCCTCCCTGGGGGGACAAAGTTATCCAGACACACAGGCTTTGTTGCATTCAACCCAAACCCAAGTCAACAGTGTTCAGGCCAGATCGGCGGGGTTGACTTGTACTTTGCCACCATCTTGAAGAGCTGAGGAGTAGACTCAAAACTGAGTCAGGATTGGAGCGGGGAAGGTGAGATATGGGGCATTTGGAAAGATCTGTCAATTTCAGTTCCCTCTGTTTCCCATTTTTCTAATCTTTA
Organism: Rhineura floridana; assembly: GCF_030035675.1. Taxonomy (NCBI): domain Eukaryota; kingdom Metazoa; phylum Chordata; class Lepidosauria; order Squamata; family Rhineuridae; genus Rhineura; species Rhineura floridana. The sequence goes on along the minus strand of NC_084482.1, from coordinate 125,438,568 downwards.
AATTCAGTTCTCCACATTTCTGCAGCAATTTGTGATTTTTAAAAAAAATCCTCATGAAAAAACTCCAGCCTTTTAGTGTGAATTTCTCCTAATAAACACGGTTGCTGTAGGCAGTTTTGATTAATGAGCATGTGTGCAAGCAATTTCTCATCATTTAATGCATTTTTGTATGCTATTTTCATTCACATATTCATTTTATGCACACTCCCCTAACATATTCATTTTTTGTAAACATCGTTTGGCTGGCAAATTGCACTGCGAAATTCAAATAAGCATGAATTTTGAAGGACGGCTGTGTTGTGGTTCTCATATTGTTTTGGAAATGTGATTTTGATAGTTTCAGCTTGAAATGCGAGCTGAATTGATTCTCTCACCCATCCCTAGCACTGACCAATAAGCAAACAACAGCAATGTGTATAGGGCTAAGATGCAGCGATGGCTGCCAATTTGGATGGCTTTAAAATAGGTTTAGACAAATTCACGGAAGATATCATGATGGCTATGTTCTGCCTCCACTGTTGGAGGCAGTATTCCAGTTGCTGGAAACCATAGGAGGGAAGAGTGCTGTTACACTCAGGTCCTGCTTATGGGCCTCTCACAGGCATCTAGTTGGCCACTGTGAGAACAGGATGCTGGACTGGAGGGGCCTTTGATCTGCTCCAGCAGGACTCTTCTTATGCCATAATAGGATCTTTATTGCCTGAAGCTGCTTTTCATTGTCTTATATCAGGGATAGCTGACGTGGTGCCCTCTAGATGTTCTTGAACTCCAATCAGACTCATCCAACATGGCCAACGGGCAGAGATGATAACTGTCATCCAACAACCTCTGAAGGGCATCAGACTGATTACCCCTGTCTTATGATATCAAGACAGCCAAGCTCTTTTGTGAATAGGGGCAATCTCCCATTTCCCCATGAGAGGGGTGCCCATCAGCATGGAAGGAAGCAGAATGCTGCTACTTTTGATCCAGTCATCACTGCTTCCTGAAATTGCTTTGGAAGCAGCTTCAGTCAGGTCAAAAGCAGCAGGTAATGTGCCACTTCTCACCTGGCAGGCACTGATCCCACAGTAAATGAGAGGTCACCTGGGGAGGATGTTGGTTGCAGAAAATGTCTGGGGTGGAAGAGGATGGATGCAGCCAGCACAGCAAGCTGTCAACTAGTCAGTCCCATTTTATAGAAAATAGGAAAGGGAACCTGGTTTTCTGAAGTAGAAAGGGGGGACTAATCCACCAGTTCTCTATGTCATTTTTGTTGTTAACTGTCCGGAATGTAAGAAATATGAGACAGATATTTAATAGGATTTCAAGGAAGCTGACTTAAACTGTCAGACCATTACTCCATCTAGTTCTGTATTGCCTGTACCAGGGATGGGAAATCTCTGGCCCATAGGCCAAATTTGAACCCCTGATGGGCCACCAGGGGTTCACATTTGGCCCCCAAAGCTGTTTTCCCCAAACCACACCTACTTGCCACATACCTAACATCGTATATGGCATCAGATGTGGGGCAGGTAGAGATGTAGCTGCCAATGCACAATTGGGAGACTTCAAGTGCACTCCTAATGGTGTCTTGGCAAGAGAAAGCAGACTTTGGCTCTACCACCTATCAGCTGTTGGGTGGTAGAGACGATGACTACTGGATTAGCTGTGTGAATGAGTTCCCCATGGAGAACTCACTTGCACAGCTGAAGCCTGCAGAAATCAGGCTTTAGCTCTACCTCCAGCTGAAGCCTTGGGTGCTTTAAAGCTCTGTACAGGGCTCTTTGCAAACCCTGTGTGATGCTTTGAAATCAAGCACCCAATCACCTGATGTGGTTGCGATGTCAGGGGAGTGACAGATGGGCATCCCCACCCACCTGTCAAACTTGACCCACAAGGCTGGGGTCTGATAAGAATCTGGCCTGCAAAGCCAAAAAAAACTGGTCTACACTAACTGGCAGTGGCTTTTCAGGGCTTCAGACAGAGTCTTACCCAACCCTTGATGCCAGGGATTGAACCTTGGATCTTCTGCATGGAAGGCACGTGCTCTGCCACTGAGCTTCTGCCCTTCCTCAAATATCAGGTCCTTTTTGCCTTCTGGACAGGGCTTCCCCAGGATATCGATAAATGTTAAATATCTAATTTCATGTACAAGTCTCAATCAGTGTCTGACACCAGTTCCATTTGTTCCCGCAGTTTTTCTGCCTGTGAATTTGAGACGCCTCCATGTCTTAGGCTGGGGCTATTCCAATAATGTAGTGTTTGCATATCATCTGGTATCCACACTGTGCTACTAGCAACTGTTCCAGGAATGTACCACTCATGTGCCTACGAAGGCCATTTCATTTTGGTGGAAATTCATTCTTTCCAAAACATCCCCATAGGAAGAAATGGGTGTTTAATTCTTTGAAGTTCAAAATTATCAGCCTCCATTTAAAAAAGAAATATAAAAGGTGTACTTTTATCAATTACAAGGCCACGGAGGAAGACATCTGTCGAAATGCATTTGGCCACTTTTTGTATTTTATCAAGTATGGACGTTGATTGGAAGTTCGTTAATGAGTTCATACTGGTTTTACAAATTGTTTTAAATTTAGTGTTTTAAATGTGTACCGGCTAGTGACTGTGCCAGGAACGTAGCACTCTGGATAAAAACACAAAGCCCACTTCTTTGCATTTTATGCTCTTGAATGCTGCATTCCTGGCAAGAACCTGTTACACAGTGAGCTGGCTGACACAGTGGCAGGGGTCATCAGTGGTGCACTAGGAACTGCCTCTGTCACCAGGTGTGGTGCAATATGGAAATGGAGATATGGAAAGTGGTTGGGTAGCTGAGAAACAGCGGGGGGGGGGACAGGGGATGGTTCATCCACTTGCATTTCTAAAGCCAGGCACGGACCGTGGTTGAAACCCTGCTCTGCTAAGGTTCCACGGCAGATGGACTGATTTATTTATTTATTTATTATTTAATTTGTATCCCGCCCGTCCTCCCGCAGGAGCCCAGGGCGGCAAACAAACGCTAAAAACACTTTAAAACATCATAAAAACAGATCTTAAAATACATTAAAACAAAACAGCGTTAAAAACATTTAAAAAAACAACTTTATAAAGGGGTTAAAAACATTATTAAAAAACATATTAAGCAATTCTAACACAGACGCAGGCTGGGATAGGTCTCAACCTAAAAGGCTTGTTGAAAGAGGAAAGTCTGATCTGGAGAAAGCCCCAGAAGGGAAGACATAGGGACTCTGCTGATACAGATTGTTCCAGAAATGGACAAGAGCCAAACTAGATGTGATGTGGGAGATCCATGATCAAGATTTTCCTCCTCCTCCTCTTCTTGAATTGAGAAGGTGTGGTCTGAGAGAGGGGATATTTAACCCTTTCCTCCCACCCTTTGTCCCCAGTTTAAATCCCCTCTTCCCTGGCTGCTATAAATTCCACAGGGGAAAACATATAGATACAGATGCTGTACTTGTATTTCCCATGGAGGCAAATTGGAGCTGGGGTTGGTGGGGGGGTGTTAGATCGGGGAAAAGAATGGGAGGAAAGGGACTTGGACAAAACCTCCTCCTGCAGTGCAAGTCATTTCCAACTCTTAGGGTGACGTCTTGCAACGTTTACTAGGCAGACCATATATATGGGGTGGGATTGCTAGTTCCATCCCCGGCCTTTCTTTACCCCCCAGCTTTTCTTAATTTACTAAGTCTTAAGTCCCAGTGATCTCAATGCAGGGTAAAAGCCTGCTTTCTTAGGTAAACACACACACTAGCACATAGCATCTCAGACCGTTGACAATCTCTGCTAATATCTATACAAAATTTACACAACACTACTTCCCCTGAGATACTGATGCCTCTCCTGTTTCTGCCCTGTTGCTCCCTTGGATGAGAAAATGCCAAATTCTGCTTTTTCAAAAGTGCTCATTTGGGGTTAAGAATGATGTAAGCAAGTCAATACATAAATAACCACATCTTCACGCATTTTATTTGTTTTGACCATATATCCTGAGCTCTCTGTGCTCGGAATTGAGTGTTCCTATAGCACTCCACAGAACCGGCTCCACAGGTCCAGGGGTCTCTTTACTTTGACATCATGCATCTATTTCACATGACTTCTTTCATGTGCACCAGACAGGCAGTTCTGTCCATTTACTTTTGGAATCTGGGGCCTGATCCACGAGCCAGAAAAATGATTGGACAAGTTTCCACAGACTTCACTGTAGTGCTCTGGGCCAGTCCTTTGGTGGGATGAGATGGATGTGCAGCACTGAACTGAGGCTGTTATTGGTTTGGGGGGTTCATGTTAAAATGCGAGAATTGTCTAAGCAGCATGAAGGGCAGCAGCTGAACAAATATAACCTATATGGAATAATTGATCTGCTGGATTGTGCAGCTGGCGTTCCTTCTGAGCAGATCCAAAGTTCTCAAATTTACTCATTATTCCAAAAATCACTGGCAAATTTCTTTGTGCAAGTCCCCCCTGAGAATTCTTTTGTGAATGTCTGAAGTGCATGCTGCTTCAGTTACACACGTATCCGGTTACACACATCTTGGCTGGAACTATCTAAACACAACACAAATTCCAAATATTACAACTTGACTGTACAATCTGAAATTCATTTCTGCACAACAGTTAATCTTCACCTTCTATGAACAAGCTCCATAGGTTACACTGCGAGAACAGAGACGAAGATATTGTGGCAATCAGTTTCCTAAAGGGAGCCAAGGTCCAAAGTTGTTCAGAATGGTTTTCTGATGGAGGAACCCTCCTCAACCAAAATTCTTACTACCAGATGAGGCTAGCACAGAGTTATACTTATACCTGCTTTTATGGTTCTGATAGGTATGAAAGACTCTTTGTGCCAATTCCACAGGTGGGCAAACTATGGCAATCCTGGACAGGAGAGCCCATGAGCCCTCTTTTGTCTTAAAGTGGGAACAGGGGACCTGTGGTCTTCCAGATGTTGTTGGACTCCAAACCCCATCATCCCTGACCATTGGCCTTGCTGGCTGGTGCTCATGGGAGTTGGAATCTAACAACATCTGGGGGGAGGGCCATAAGTTCCCCATCCCTGTTTTAAACCCTGGCCATGCCGTAATCAGAAGTCCACATTCCTGCCTGCCTTCACCATGCAGTGCTGCCGCCGCCGCCGCCTGCTTCCCAGCTCAGCAGATCCCCAAAGTCAAACCAAGACATTGGGAGACACATATCAACAGTAGCATGCACTAGAATGTCACTCTCTCACACTTAGGACTTGGCTTGTGGCACACTTCCCCAACGCAACTGGCCTCTCCACATGACTTTTTGAGTCTGTAAATGCTGCTGTTTTCAGAGAGCCCGTGACTGGCATTCAGGTCAGACCCCAAGGCTAGGTCTGGGGTAAGAAGAGCTCCTGCCTCAAAAGTAAATGAAACCAAACAGAGCATGGTGCACTGTAGAGTAGGTGGCCTACCTGGCTAACACTCTCTGCTAGGTCCAATAGGACAAAGCATAGAGTGCCCTTCAGCAGAATGCAATTGAAGCAAAAATTCTGGCTTTAGATGTGCCCTAAGATTTTGGGAGCAAAGCTAAGCAGATCTGCATCTTCCCTGAAAAGGGGTGTGTGTGACTATCAGACTTTCTCCTAGCCAGTGTATCTGCTGCATGTTGGGGTTTCCGTCTAGCTTTACTGGCAGTAAACCAGCATTGTGAAACTCTCCTGTAAAGCTATAACAATAATGATTAATAATAATCTGCAGCAGCTCCAATATGAATTGCAAAGAGGACTAAAAGGGGGGGGATTCATCTGGGCAGCTTTACATGTCACGTGCAATTACAGCCTAGTCATTTTTGCCAAGAGAAAAATACTGTGAGGTCATTTGCAGAAATAGACCTTTGCGATCGTAATATTTGGGGTTCATTTCTGTGGCCATGGTTACTCTGTGCCACGCTCGCTTTGCCTCAGCGACATAAGGTCTCGGCTGGGGTTCCAGGGGAAAAGTAGGGGATGGAGCCCGGCTTAGTTCTTCCATGCCAATATCTTGCATTTCCTGCTTTTCTTTGCAAATCACCCCATTGGTTTGCCTCTAGATGATTCTCGCACAAAAGCAGGCATGCCCTGTCTGTCAAAGACATCAACTTAGGAAGCTGGGAATGAGAAACAAAGAGAGTTTCTGAGCAGCACATGTGCAGGTTATTCTCCCCACAGGGTGTCTGCAGCATCCCACGCTTGTGCCTGTCAAAAATCCTAAGCAGGCCCTAATCCCCCTCCCCCCACCAGCGTGTCCCAGAAATCAGAATTAATCAGTTTGTTAGACTCCAGGCATACTTTCACTTCTCCAGGTCACAGATTCTGCAAATGGAAAGTTTATGTGCAATGGTTTCTTTCTGTTTTTCTTTTCTTCCTTCCTAGCTCACACAGCAGAACCCAAAGCTTGATGCGTTTGCTTTCTATGACAGTAGGGGCCTGATCAGATGCCGGTATAATGTGGATCTGATGTTTTTTGCAGATCCTTTTAATTTGGACTGTTTGCATGACGTTTTTGCCAACATGAGTACATTCAGCTGCTTTTGCCTTTAACTCCGCATTAAATCGATGCGACAAAAACCCAAAATTGCTTTTAAAATCCGCACCTGCTTCGGTGCGCTTCTACCATGTATTACCTTTTAAGCGCCTTTTTTGGCTGTGCAGTTCCTTCGCCATTAGATCCTCCCTTTTCTCTGCCCCTTTAACTGTCTCTCGGCATCATTTTGTTTCCTGCCGTTGACGAAGCAACTTCTGGTCACTCTTGCCTTCCTTTCTCCCGCTTTCTCCTGCTTCTCCCCCAATACATTTCCTCCCGTGCTCCTTTAAACAAAATCACATTCTTCCAAATTATTTACCCTAGCTAGAATATCTAATTCTGTGAAAGCTCTCTGCATGTGATGTGAGCAAGTTTTTTCCCCCACCCCTTCATTCTCTCTCTTCTGTAGCAACGCCAACAACTCCCCTAGGGTAGCAGGGAAGAGCTGGAGTTCAGGAAATTCCTTCCTGGCCGCCAGAGAGAGAGAGAATCCCCTTCAGCCTTGTCTGGCTCTCTCGCTTGAGCTGCAGGGGGGGGGGTCCGCAAGCTGCTACGCGCCACTTGCTGGAGCTACACCCAGGCTTGGAGCACATGCAGCCACGGCAAGAGGAGGCTGGCGAAGGCACCGCTGGGGTAATTTATAACCACCCAAAAGCGCAGGGGAAAGGGGAGCTGCCTTGGCGTCTCATCCCAGCATCTGTTCCACTCACGGAGAGCAATAATATTAAACGGTCAATGCTTCCTTTAGTAGCTGCTTTTAATGTCTCTCTAAAGATAATTGTTTGGGGTTTTTTTATGTTTCCCAGAATGCATGCTGAGGCTTGTCCTGGGGTGCAAAGGCACACCTATCTCGTGGAGGGACAGCCTAACAGCCACGGGTGAGAGCAGGGAGGATGGGAGAAAGTCTGCACCACAGGGAAGGGGGGCATCTGTAGGTGATTCCCTTTCTTTCAAGCACCTATTCCTCCCTTCTTTTAGGGAAACACCGCCCCTTCCCTCCTCCGCAGTTAACATTCTAATGTGTGGGCGCGACAACAAGGAAATGCTGATAACAATAAACGCACCCTGCGGCTGGATCCACTTCCCCGTCCGTGGACCAGATAGTCTAGAAGGCTTCCCCAGCTCTTGCTATAAGGAAGCCTGTAGATGCTGGTAAAAAAAACACAACTTGATGAAACCTTGTGGAGGGAACACTAGATCTTTGCACTAATATTTGCTCACACTCTCCTGAGTGGCTGAGGACTCTCATGAAATGCCTGGGATGTGGCTGGAGTGCTGCAGTGGAAGGATAAATCAGAGGAAATTAGGGGGAGGCACCTGGGATCCTCATTTCCTCAAAAGACAGAGAGTTCCCCAGGGGAGTCAGTATTTTTTAATGATAGAGCAAGAGTGGGGGACCTCAGACTTCAGGCCTCAGGACTTTCTCCTGCCCCCCATCACACTTTCTATCCAACCACACCCCTTCTCCCCAAGTCATACCCCTAACCGGCCCTGCTTCACACCTGGCTGGAGTGCTTTTGCCTAGCTGGAATGTGTCCTGGGCAGAGCTTGGAAGATTACTTTTAAAAAGTAATAAATTATAGTTACAATTACATGGCCCAAAAAAGTAGTAATTACTGTTACAATTACAATTGCTCTGAAAGTAACTGATTACTTTACTTTTTCTAAAATGTAATCACTACAATTACATTTCAGTTGCTTTTTTAAAAAAAAAAGCCTACAAGGTGCTGGCCTTGGCTGCTGCAAGTAGCCTAAAACAACATTAAAAATAAACACACACATACAGAGGTAGTAGCATAATTCTTTTTATCCATAAGATAGCAATGGTGGTCTCTCCGCTGGTAAGGGAGGTGGGGAGGGAGGCAGAGGCCACTACTCAGATCTTTGCACATCATACCAAGTGCAACCCCCCCCTCAGCCAGCACACATAATCTCACTTAACCACCTCCCAGACCCTGCCCTGCCACCAACTAAGGGACACTCACTCAAGCAAACATTTTCCCCTGAGATGCAAAAAAGTTAAAATACTGCAAATGCAGCACAGTAGCCAGAGAGGGTGGTGGAGGCCACTTTGTGTGCCAAATGCAAACACAGTATTCGTGTGCGCACACACACACACACTGTCATCTTTCACCTCCACAGTTCTTTATCTCCATTCTGCTGCTGCCTCCTTCTCCTCCTTTATCCATGTTCTTGCCCTCCGGCTCCTTTCCCCCTCCACTCCATTATTTCCAACCACCGTCCATTTTTTAAACAATTGTTTTCTCCACTCCACACCATCTCACTCTCCACCTCCTCCCTCATCGCCTTCTACCCACCCACAGAGCATGGGGGAAGAGCACAAAAGCCCAGTTTAGGCACATGATTTTCATCCACAAATCAGAGGAGCAGACTTGCCCTGCTTCTCCCCCGCCCCCAAGTATTGCCCCAAAGTAATGCTGGAAACATTACAGTTACTCCACAAAAGTAATAAAATTACTCCTAGTTCTATTACAATCAAAATGTAAAGGAATTACCCACTCGTTCCTCAAAAAAGTAATGAATTACAAGTAATGTGTTACTTGTAACGAATTACTTCCAAGCTCTGGTCCTGGGACTCTCAGAATGCCTCTTGCGTGCCTGGCTGGAGGACAGGGTGGTGTGCCATTGTGGGTGGAAGCTAGCCTAGTGTACAAAGGTAAAATGTAAAGTTGATGCTCTGCCCTTTTTGCCTGTTGCCCCACCCACCACTGATATGTGGCCTCTGGAAGGACGCTCAGGAGAGAATGCCACCCTTGGGTTGAAAAAGGTTGCCCACCCCACCCCTGCAAGAGCAAACACACAGAGAGTTAGTCTTGTAATTGGTCTGAGAAAACAGAACTAAAAACTCAGAAAAGAAGAAAAGAACATTTAATGACAAGTTCAGTTTATTATGAGCCAAACTAGATCCCCAGTTAAGCTAGCTGGAATGCCATAGGGCTTTATCCCTCCCTCACCCCCTTGCACAGCTGGTATAGCACAGTGGAGAGGAGAGCCTGGCTGGGAGTCCAGAGTCTGCGAGTTCAAATCCTCGCTTGTGTCTCCTGGGTGTCCAAGGCCAGCTAAAGATCACCCCCACAGTGAGTGGCTCATGGGTTAGGTGCCCTGTCACCTGTGCAGCCGTGGGCAAGCTGCATAGTCCCAAAGAGCCCAGTTGCCCCCCGGCTGGCAGTTGCAGACAAGGAAGAGGCTGGCTTGTGTGGCTGTGGCAAGCTGAGCAGGCCCTATCCAGCTGGGGAGGACTAGCCTCAGAGGGAGGCAATGGTAACCCCCCTCTGAATATCACTTACAATGAAATCCCTATTCATAGGGTAGCCATCAGTCGGGATCGACTTGAATGCAGTCCATTTCCATTTTCCACCCCCTTCCATCCCCTCCTCAGTGAGCCTCCTCTTTCTCTCCCACCTGCTCACTGAATCCAAGTACCAGCTGACCCCCTGGAGTTCTCACTGCCTGGAGAACTGGGGTGCCTGTAACAATATGACAGCTATCGTGTTGGCCTTAGCATGACAATCCAACCAGATAATTCATTCGGATTGGAATAACGATTTACGGTATTATTTGTTTTGCTTTAGGTTGTGCGTTTGGAATTAAGACATGGTTCACTCCACCCTGGGACCTTTGGGTAAACAGCAGGGTATAAAGAGATAAATAAATAACCCAAATCAGAAACAAAGCTACTCTATCCAATCCGTATGTGCCAGGTTTGGAGAATAGTATGGCTGTGTGGTGGACACAGCCATGAAGCTGGTGGCGGAGTCGCTGTATACGTGAAAGAAGGCATTGAATCCAGCAAGCTCGAAACCCCAAAAGAGGCAGACTCCTTCACAGAATCATTGTGGGTGGCGATACCATGCCCCAGGAGGGACTTAATACTGGGAACGATCTATCGTCCCCCTGATCAAAATGCTCAGGGAGATCTTGAGATGAGATATGAAATTGAGGAAGCATCCAAACTAGGAAATGTGGTAGGACTTCAACTACCCGGACATAGACTGGCTGCATATGTGTTCCAGTCATGACAAAGAAGCAAAGTTTCTAGATATTCTAAATGACTATTCCCTAGACCAGTTGGTCATGGAACCGACCAGAGGGACGGCAACCCTGGACTTAATTCTCAGTGGGGACCGGGACCTGGTACTAGATGTAAGTGTTGTTGAACCGATTGGGAGCAGTGACCACAGTGCTATTAAATTAAACATACATGTAACTGGCCAATTGCCAAGAAAAACCAACACGGTCACATTTGACTTCAAAAGAGGAAACTTCACAAAAATGAGGGGATTGGTAAAAAGAAAGCTGAAAAACAAAGTCCAGAGGGTCACATCACTCGAAAATGCTTGGAAGTTGTTTAAAAACACTATATTAGAAGCTCAACTGGAGTGCATACCGCAGATCAGAAAAGGTACCGCCAGGGCCAAGAAGATGCCAGCATGGTTAACGAGCAAAGTCAAGGAAGCTCTTAGAGGCAAAAAGTCTTCCTTCAAAAAATGGAAGTCTTGTCCAAATGAAGAAAATAAAAAAGAACACAAACTCTGGCAAAAGAAATGCAAGAAGACAATAAGGGATGCTAAAAAAGAATTTGAGGAGCACATTGCTAAGAACATAAAAACCAACAACAAAAAATTCTATAAATACATTCAAAGCAGGAGACCATCTAGGGAGACGATTGGACCCTTGGATGATAAGGGAGTCAAAGGTGTACTAAAGAACGATAAGGAGATTGCAGAGAAGCTAAATGAATTCTTTGCATCTGTCTTCACAGTGGAAGATATAGGGCAGATCCCTGAACCTGAACTAACATTTGCAGGAAGGGATTCTGAGGAACTGAGACAAATAGTGGTAACGAGAGAGGAAGTTCTAAGCTTAATGGACAATATAAAAACTGACAAATCACCGGGCCCGGATGGCATCCACCCGAGAGTTCTCAAAGAACTCAAATGTGAAATTGCTGATCTGCTAACTAAAATATGTAACTTGTCCCTTGGGTCCTCCTCCGTGCCTGAGGACTGGAAAGTGGCAAATGTAACGCCAATCTTCAAAAAGGGATCCAGAGGGGATCCCGGAAATTACAGGCCAGTTAGCTTAACTTCTGTCCCTGGAAAACTGGTAGAAAGTATGATTAAAGCTAGATTAACTAAGCACATAGAAGAACAAGCCTTGCTGAAGCAGAGCCAGCATGGCTTCTGCAAGGGAAAGTCCTGTCTCAGTAACCTATTAGAATTCTTTGAGTGTGTCAACAAGCATATAGATAGAGGTGATCCAGTGGACATAGTGTACTTAGACTTTCAAAAAGCGTTTGACAAGGTACCTCACCAAAGGCTTCTGAGGAAGCTTAGCAGTCATGGAATAAGAGGAGAGGTCCTCTTGTGGATAAGAAATTGGTTAAGAAGCAGAAAGCAGAGAGTAGGAATAAACGGACAGTTCTCCCAATGGAGGGCTGTAGAAAGTGGAGTCCCTCAAGGATCGGTATTGGGACCTGTACTTTTCAACTTGTTCATTAATGACCTAGAATTAGGAGTGAGCAGTGAAGTGGCCAAGTTTGCTGATGACACTAAATTGTTCAGTGTTGTTAAAACAAAAAGGGATTGCGAAGAGCTCCAAAAAGACCTCTCCAAACTGAGTGAATGGGCAGAAAAATGGCAAATGCAATTCAATATAAACAAGTGTAAAATTATGCATATTGGAGCAAAACATCTTAATTTCACATATACGCTCATGGGGTCTGAGCTGGCGGTGACCGACCAGGAGAGAGACCTCGGGGTTGTAGTGGCCAGCACGATGAAAATGTCGACCCAGTGTGCAGCAGCTGTGAAAAAGGCAAATTCCATGCTAGGGATAATTAGGAAAGGTAATGAAAATAAAACAGCCGATATCATAATGCCATTGTATAAATCTATGGTGCGGCCGCATTTGGAATACTGTGTACAGTTCTGGTCGCCTCATCTCAAAAAGGATATTATAGAGTTGGAAAAGGTTCAGAAGAGGGCAACCAGAATGATCAAGGGGATGGAGCGACTCCCTTACGAGGAAAGGTTCCAGCATTTGGGGCTTTTTAGTTTAGAGAAAAGGCGGGTCAGAGGAGACATGATAGAAGTGTATAAAATTATGCATGGCATTGAGAAAGTGGATAGAGAAAAGTTCTTCTCCCTCTCTCATAATACTAGAACTCGTGGACATTCAAAGAAGCTGAATGTTGGAAGATTCAGGACAGACAAGAGGAAGTACTTCTTTACTCAGCGCATAGTTAAACTATGGAATTTGCTCCCACAAGATGCAGTAATGGCCACCAGCTTGGATGGCTTTAAAAGAAGATTAGACAAATTCATGGAGGACAGGGCTATCAATGGCTACTAGCCATGATGGCTGTGCTCTGCCACCCTAGTCAGAGGCAGCATGCTTCTGAAAACCAGTTGCCGGAAGCCTCAGGAGGGGAGAGTGTTCTTGCACTTGGGTCCTGCTTGCGGGCTTCCCCCAGGCACCTGGTTGGCCACTGTGAGAACAGGATGCTGGACTAGATGGGCCACTGGCCTGATCCAGCAGGCTCTTCTTATGTTCTTATGTTCTTAAGCTCACTGGGTGACCTTGGGCCAGTCACTGCCTCTCAGCCTCAGAGGACGGCAATGGTAAACCCCCTCTGAATAAAGCTTACCATGAAAACCCTATTCATAGGGTCACCATAAGTCGGGAACAACTTGAAGGCAGTCCATTCCCATTTTCCTTTTTACATTAGAAGGGACACGTGCTCCAGCCCTAGACAGGGCGCAGTGATGAAGATGGAAATGTGTGGAAGTGTCTCATGGTATTTTCCCCAGTAGCTTGGCATCAGTGGATAAAGGCCAGAGGGTGGGAAGGGATGTACATAGGAACATAGAAATCTGCCTTATACTGAGTCAGACCATTGGTCTGTCTAGCTCAGTATTAACCACACTGACCGGCAGCAGCTCTCCTGGATTTCAGGAAGAATTCTCTCCTGGTCCTACCTGGAGATGCCAGGGATGGAATCTGGAACCTTCTGCATGCTCTGCCACTGAGCTATGGCCCTTCCTCCATATAGGAAGCTACTTTATACCAGCTCAGGCCATTGGTCCAGCCAGCTCAGTTTTGTTTACACTGACGGGCAGCAACTGTCCAGGATTTCAGACGGGGGACATTCCAGCCCTATGTGGAGATGCCGGGGGATTGAACCTGGGACCTTCTGCATGCAAAGCAGATGCTCTCTCAGGGAGCTATAGTCCTTCCCAAAAGTAATGGCCTCTTCTGATAGGGTTCGCCATGCAGACAACATTCTATCAGGGCAAGGCAAAATGTATCTGGTATGAAACACTTGTTCATGAGCACCAGCATCATCCACCCACTCTTCTGACCTTAGACATCACAAACACAAAGGCCACTGTTACAATAATAGACTCCTCAGCTCTGTAGCTTTAGATCAAAGGTCTCCCTCTTGTTCTGCTCATAGCATTATAAAGGTTAAAACTTCAAGGGGAGATTGAGTTCTAAATCTGAACTCATATGTAGGACAAACCTGCAGAGTTTCCTCCACTTATTACTGCTCGCTGAACAAATATGTGCCCTCCCCCACTCAAAAACAAAAATAAGGTCTAAGTAATGTTTACTTAGAAAATGGAACATGTCCGAGGAGCGCCGAGTTCTGAAATAACAGTGACTTACAGATAAAGAGCTTTCAGCAACTTGTGCCCTGTTAGTCATGGCAGACATTTAAAGATTTTCATCATAATGCACAAACGTTATTTGCAATCATGGGGGCAAACAATATGTTATGTGAACAGTGCAGTTTGCCCTTACATGCAGGCTTTCCCCCCCACAAATAGCCAGCAGGGGTGGGGGGGAGTCTGAATCGGATTAGAACTCTTTGCCCCCACTGTGGTCTTGATCCAGATTGAGGGGAGGGAACCACACCTCCTGAGGAGGGGAAACACTCCTTCCTAAACACTGCCACACAGGGTCCAGATCTGGAAGAGGGCTCACATGCCTGCTATTTGGGAAAGAAAAATTCTGCACTTTAATGCAAACCATGTGATTAATGTAATGTGTAGTTTGACCCTTTGATACCTGTGGAATACTTTATTTTTCTTCAAAGCAGCCTTTAATAAATTCCTTCACTTACATTTTGTAGGAGTGCTTATTGTCCATGTGGTTTTCCTGACATTTCATTTCATTTTCCCATCCTGCTAAATGCGAATCACCACTATCAATGAAGTCATGGGACACCACCCTGTCTGTTTTATTTATTTATTTATTTATTTATGTTTGCTACATGTCATTGATGCAATAATAGTTCATTGGTGGTTGATTTACTTGACTGTTGGCAAAATTAAGTTTTATTAGTTTTTCTGTGACGCTTCCCCAGTATTATTGTCTAGAGCAGGGATGTAGTCATCCAGGGTCTCAGGGGGACTTAGACTAGGGTTGCCATATTGCTCGGTTAGCTGGGTTTTACCTGGATTCTTTCCATTCCACCCGGTGGCCACTTAGCCCATTAGGTGGCCCCGATTCTCAGCTTTAATTTAAAAAAAATAAAGTTTCTAGGTGGTCCGGTTCTCGAGATATTCATCAAAACATCAGCCGCCTTCCCCCCCCCAGGACTTTTAATCTTTTTTTTTAACAAATCTGTCCTGTATAGCACTTCGTAGCTCTAACCCCACCCGTTCAGGATTGCAGCCAATAAGTGAAGCTAGGGTTGTGTTTGGTTGACCTGAGGCAGTGTCTAGAAAACCTCATTGCAATGCCAGAAAATGGTGGTTTCCCCCCGTTTATCTGAAAATCTCATAAATTGGGTAAGTATATACATTTCAGTTTTTTTACCTCTTGTGTGCAGAAGTCAGATCCTGGGCAGTGTTTTGAAAATTCACTGCATTTTTATTTTCTTTTTAAAAAAAGAGGTGCCAGCACCCAGGTCTCCATCATGTTCCAGCCTTTATCATAGAAGGCTCCATTTCCCCTCTCTCTGATCGGATATGTGAGAATCGGTGTACTAAAGACACTTCTTACATGCTCAGACATGCTCCCTTTAGATAAGATGATTGACAGAACTGATAATATTGAAATCTTGATTTCTATCTGCGTTAAAAGTTGTATGATTTTTATAGTGGTCCATTTACTTGTTTTATGTTTGTTGTGTTTTTATTGTTTTTACATTGATTGTGCATTTTTATTGTTTTTACTATGTTTGTAAGCTGCCCTGAACTCCATTTTTAGCAGTGGAAAGGCAGGATATAAATCTTCTTAATAAATAAATATTCCATAATAGGCATTTAAGGTTGAAAATGAAGGATTTTTTAAAATCTTCAAATCCTCCCCCAGTTTTTGGTGGTAATTGCTAGGCACAAAACAAAACTGGACAATACAACTTTTAATATGATTAATTTGCCTAATCAGGACATGATTTGCGGACTTCCGGGAAGGGTGACTTAGCCTGTGCCTGCTTTTGAGACGGGCTCCTGCCTCAAAAGAAGCTTATTCAGATATATCAGTCAGTTTTTTCTTTTTTTTTTGACTGATTAAACTTCTCCCGGGTAGGGAGAAACGAAGAGATTAACCTCAAAGCCTATTTTTGTTGGGACGACCAGATCTCATTAATTTATGGGACGAGGTCCAGCCGACGAAGGTGGGACGGATTTTCAACAGCAAGCTCTATCTGTTAAAGCGAACGTTCATCTTATCTTCTAAGAGAGAACGCACTAACAGGCAAGCACCCTTCTTTCTATATTTTTCTTTTACTTGACTTAAATTGTTGCTGTTTAAAAGAGATTTGCCAGATTGATCGGTTTTTGACATCTCACTGGGGAGCCGTAACTTCTCTCTGCTACGCACTAATTAATAGCTTATCTCTGTTTTTGTTGCAAAAAGCTGTCCTGGATTTGCATTCTAAAGATACACACAGAAGAGGGATTTCTATTCCAGATTTTTATTTTGAAAAATATTATACTGTTTTGAGACTACTCTCTTTTTGGTCTATTTTATTTTGACGAATCTGTTTCTTGACGATTGCCATTAATTGCTTCGATCCTGGGAACTGCATTTTGTTTACTTAACTATTGGAGAGATAAGGCTGTCTGCTCTGTTTATACTGTGATGTCACCAAGTTTGGAGTATTAACCCAATTGTTGCTGAAATAAGAAGTGGTTTTCCTATATTTTTCTTTTAAAATGGCAATTAAGAAAGTGGCTGAGAATCTGGAAATAACTATGTTTCAGAGAATAATGAATGAGATTGAGATAACGAAAATTGAATTGAGTAAAATGAAGCAGGAGATTAAAGATATAAGGGTCCCTGTGAGAGAGGTGACCCTGGAAGGGGTCCCTGTGAGAGAGGAGACCCCGGAGATTGGAATAGGGGTCCCTGTGAGAGAGGAGACCCTGGAGACTGGAATAGGGGTCCCTGTGAGAGAGGAGATCCCGGAGATTGGAACAAACGTGGAACAGGAACAAGATTTGGAGTCTATGGACTTTAGAAATAAAATCTATTGTTTGGAACTCAATGTTATCTCTGAAGAAATTAATGAAGACTCTAGAGATAAAGTTATCAATGGCATGGATTATCTTCTGGACTGGAATGATGTGATGGAGCCCAATATAGAGAAAATCTATGGAATTAACTGCAGCCATGTGACAATGGAAAAACTTTTAAGAGATGACCCAGTGTATTTTGAAAAAAAGAACAGAGATATGATTTTACAGCAGTATTTCAGCAACTTATTCAGAATGGATGGCAAGAAAATATTTGGGATAGAGGTAATTCCCATCAGACTCTTATTATATGACTATGGCTTTGACAGCAAGATTATTATGGAATACTGATAATGGAAGATTGGATATCGAAATTACTGGACTTAACAAGACTACTGAAGATGGAAGATGGAAAATGGAACTAATAGAGATAATAGAACAATGGCTACTGAAATTACTGAACCTAACAGATTCTGATGTGATGGATTAATTGAAATGTTTATTTTGACTATGGTTATGACAATAAGATTATCATAATTAGTAATGAGATGGATTAATCGATATGCTTATCTGGAAAAAAAAATTGATAGATATATTTCTTAAAGAATTGAAACCTCTCTTTGACTTTTTGTGGAAAGAATAAAGTAATGTTTATGAGATTTGATGATTAAGTAAGATAACTACTGGAGGAAAGTGATTTTATAATATGACTTAAGAGACAGGATTGCTATATATTATAGACTTATAACTGATTTGATCTTTGACAAATGGGAAGTCAATATTTTACTCTTTTTTTTTATTTATTTTTTTTTTTCTTCTTTTCTTTTTTTCTTTTTGTTTAACTATTTTTGATTTTGTTTTTTGTCTTTGAATGTTTTATGATTTTGTCTTGTATGTTTTATGAAAATCTGAATAAAAATTATTGAAAAAAAAAAAAAAGGACATGATTTGCATAATATGCAAATTGTGCAACTAATTTGTAATTTGCATAATATGCAAATCAGCCTGCCCGGATTTGTGGAATTGGAATATAGCAACCCTATCTTAGACCCCCTCACTTTATGGGAGCCAGGTCCCAGCAGGGTCCCTAAGTCTCCAGCGTCCTGTGAGCCAATCAGCATGAAAGAGTCTTCTAGTTTGCTTCCTTGTTATTTCCTGCTGATTGGAGGCAATTAGAGTAAAAGCAGTTCCTATTAGTTCCTATTTCAAAAAGCCAAGTGGTGGAGAGTGAGAATTCTGTAACTGCAGAAGAAGAGCAGTGAATCCTGTTGATAGCATCCCATCTACATCATCAAGCAGTCTGGTAGCAGCAGGAGAAAAACGTGTAAACATGGAACTCAGTAATTCAAGCAATACCTCTGACAGTGAGAAAGGACAGGCAAATGGTGACAGTGACAGAGAAGCAGGAAGCAGTATTCAAGACTGGCCAGATTATTCTATAATCTTAGAAGGGGGCGTGGCTGTGAGGGGGAGTAGCTGTGATTATCAGGAAGGCACCCTGCACTTCTGGATTTGCTGCTATACTACTGGTCTGGAGGGGCATTTGTGTGCTATAACACACTGGGGCAAAAATATCCCCATGGATGTAGTAGGAAAAGTTACAAGATTTCAGCAGTATATCCACTTGAGAACAGGAGGCACAAACAGTATTGAAAGTGGAATCACATATAACCACCCCATACCATCATGAGCACAAATTACCATGAATGCATAATAAAAACTGTCTGCAGCGCTTCCCCCAAATCACAATTATATACCACTGCATGTTATCTTTCAAACATTGCCAGAGGACAATCATTAAACATCAAATACTGAAATCAAATATAATTATATGTCAGAAATCTGATATATTTGCTTACTATATTCAGCTAATTGTTGAAGGCTGGGTGAAAATGTGAGAAATATTTAATATCAAATGAGCAGAGGAGAATTTTAAGGAGAAATTGGGTAGCCCATTTCAGCATCACTGGCAATGTTTGATAGTATGTTTGTGTTTTAGGGCTCCAGCATGAGGAATCATGTGATTTGTAACAGCCTTTTGTTTCATTAAAAACAGATGCCTTGAGCCACTTTGTGGTTGTGGAGAGAAGTTAAGAAACCATCCTTTTGGATTTGTTACCACAAACACGGAAGATGAAGTTTAGGGGTGGGAAAAGGTTGCACCATCGCAATTTCAAGGCTCTCTGCTGTCAGTCACCAGGCTTGTGATGTTCCAAGCAAATGCAGGTTCTGCCTTTTGTAATTCTCTTTGAGAAGCCAGGGCCCAGGGCGCTTTTCTACTCACGCCACAACTTTGCATGGAGCTGCAGGGATGTGTTACTGCAACTTCAAAGAATCTATTGATCCAGGTGGAGGGAGCATAGACTGCGCCAGCACTTTGTAATTCTGTTTGACTTTTTTTCACTCTAAGGCAGAAGTAACAGTTATGGAGTGGGAGTTGCAGAGGAAGGAATGAGAGCCAAGCTGTTATAAACAAGGGAATGAAGACTCAACTCCTGGAGCCTATTTTCATCTCCTGGTGAGGAGGTGGTAGAGATTAGTGGCTAGAACACAGAGAATTGGACTCTGCAAGGGATGCTTGTGTTTCCTTGCCAGCTCTTTGAGCCTAGTGAAATCCAGAGATGCTAATTCAGAGACTAGAAACTAGCATTCTGAATTTCCTAGGAGGGCAAAGGGCAATTCACGCCCCACCTTCCTGTTGTGTATGGTGTAAACATTGGGTTAGACTGATGACAGAATTGACAGGGAAATTGTTTTTATATTTTCTAGCCTTCTTGAGGGAGAGGGAATTTTATATACAGAAAGTGGAACTAACTGGAGTTCACTCAAATCTCAGTGCTCAGGTTATGGGGGGGAGAGAGAATTTAGCAGGGGCTCAATGAAATCCACAAGCTCTGCTACTTGACCTCACCTGAATTTTTTGACAAATTGTGCCTTTCTTAAAGCCCTCTAAAAACAGTAGCAAAGAGGAGAATCATGAAAGGAAAGGGAGAAGCCCCTCTGCCTCCCCCCTGCAACTCAAGCAATTAGCCTGTGTTGCACAAGAGGTCAGACTAGAGGCCCCTCCAGATGACCTATTTATTGATCATTCATCCTGATGTCTTGCCTAAAGCTCACACAGAGGTTGAATGAGAACCAGGGGACACACTTACTGTTGTGCCGGTTCCAGTGCATCTCTGCCTCTGTTTTGTGAGAACAGGGGCACACAACACTAGTCAAACTTCACCCTTTTTTTCTCTAAAACCTAGTCAAATCAGCTTGAGTGTTGTTTTTAAATCAGCTTCAGACAGATTTTGCAGCTAATTGGTAAATCAACCCATTGCCCCTACAGGTGGAGCCAATTGAAACACTTTACTGTAGACCCAGGCAGAGATAGTGATTGGCCCAGCACTTTGCTGTGGATGGTTCTGAAAGATCTGAAGGAGATAGTGGGGAAAGGAGGTGTGTCCAGCTGAGGGCAGAGTTGCTTCAAAACGCAGCCAGAAAAACCATTCTCGCTGCTTTTGAAGTGACTAGTGTGCCCAAAGCCCCAGTCTTTACTGAGCATTCATCCATTCATTCTGATTTGCTTGTGAGGTGTTAACATGTCTTCCCATCACTCATTCATTCCTCCCACAATTTTCAGTGCATTTCCCCGTCACTTTCCAAACCACAAGAAGTCCTCCCTTTTTTAAAAAAAGTGGATTGTTTATTTATATTTATAAAAGTATTTATATACCTCCATCTCATGTACAATACCAATACCTGTCAGCATAACAAGGTCTTCAAGAGATGCCTGAAAGTTAGCATGAGACTGCCTGACTAATCACTGCTCGAAGAGTATTCCATAAGAGCTTGGAAAAGTTACTTTTTTGAACTACAACTCCCATCAGCCCCAGCCAGCACATGCTGGCTGGGGCTGATGGGAGTTGTAGTTCAAAAAAGTAACTTTTCCAAGCTCATAGGACCAGCAACACTAAATGCCTAACTTCTAGATAAGGCCAGTCAGGAGACGACGTGTTGCACAAGTCTTGTTGGGCTTTAATCTAGGGCCTCTCCAGATTGGTTGGGGTTTTGCAGACGTATTATGCAACATATCACTGACACAATAATACTGCACTCATTGTGCATTTAAAATGAACCATCCACACATTTGTCTTCTAAAAAGTTGCAGGATTTCACCAGGAAGTTACGGAACATGCACTGACTGGAAAGGAAGCAGTATGTAGGCTCCAAAATGTTTGCAGGTGCAAACAGTATTGAAAGAGGGATTACGTATAACTGCCCCAATACTGTCATGAGCAAAAATAATCATAAATGCACAATCAAAAGGATGTCTGGAGGGGTCCCTAGTTTAAATGCACTAACTCACAGTTCTGGTATGTGATTGAATCACTCCTGCAACATACTAACAGCTGGAGGCACTGTAGATTATTCTCTGTGGATATCCTGCAGCTTGGACGGTATGGCTCCTCTCCTGGCTTGCTCCTACCATAGCTTGTCCCAACTGGGGATACAGGACATGCTTTACCGAGGAAGAATTCATGTGGCACATTCCAAGAGAAAATGGCACGAACAATGTATAAATAAATAACATTGGCGTTTTGGAGTTCTAAGCACTGAAGAGTGTGCTTAAATCCCACTGATTTCCATGGGATGTAATTGCCATCTACTGTATCTGGACATTGTCCAATGTGTTTTTTCTATGTTTTGCTGTACCTGTGTTATTGCACAGTATCTTTTTTCAGAATGGTAATGCTGTTTGTACTGTGTGGGAGTATTGTGTGGGAGCAGATAGTTTTGTGCTCTTTTCCTTTTTCAAGGGCTATGAGTGCTCATCTGCCTAACCAACAAAGGGCACTCAGTGAAGTAAGAATAAAATGTAACACAGATTAAAAATAGTTCTAAAACTGCACCTGTGATCGGGGGGGATATGTTTTATTTGTAATCAGTGATGTCACCAGTGCTATCTAATAGTTGCCTGCAACAGCACCACAATAAATATCCACCCTTCAGCAGCACATGTTTTTTTCCTTTCTTTCTGAAAAAAAGTTGTCAGCAGGCACGTTTATTTATTTGTGTAATTTTTTCAAAGTCTGAGTATGCGTGATGTCCTTCAACTAGTAGGTTGACTCACTACAAAAACAGGAAATTGGGTTTGCCAGTGATAGTAATAAAAGAAATAACATACATGATAGTCTGCACAGTTAATTGGATGAGAGCATTTTTGCATCCCTGATTTCATTTTCTTTTGTACAAATCCTAAAACTTTCTGCTAGGTCATAATGGATGTACCTCATGTACAATACTGTAAGTATCACTTACTGAGAAGATGGACTAGAGCTCTGTGTGTGTGTGTGTGTGTGTGTGTGTGTGTGTGTGTGTGTGAGAGAGAGAGAGAGAGAGAGAGAGAGAGAGAGAGTTCCATCTAACACTGAACTTGATGGTCTCGTGCCTATCAGTTTGGCAGCAAAATGGAACCACAATTTCTGCATATTTGGGGGGCTGCCAGGCATGCAGAAATAAATTTGTTTGTAAATTAAAAGAGAAAAAAACTTGCTCCATTGGTTTCAATTGGATTTAGTCACAACTAATTTTACCTGCTTATCAACTGTAGTATGAATCTATGCACAACCAGAAAAAAATTCTACCTGCATATTGGAAAAAGAATGATTAAATGGCATGTTTCCACTATAAAAGCCAATGGGCTACAGCTGCCTTGTTCAACCTCCAGGTGTTTTCGATCCTTCCCAGCCAGCATGGCCAATGGTCAGAGATGATGGGAGTTGTAGTGCAAAACTCCTGGAGGGTACCAGGTTGAGGAAGGCTGGGCAAGAGAAATTATTGTCCATGTTTAGTTTTAGCTGGGACAAATGGATATCCCCAGTTCTGTTTTGTTGTTTTTCTGCACAGGTTGTCTCTGTCCTACATTTCTGTCTGTTTTCTGAGTATAATATGGAGAATTTCTAATTATTTTTGGAGATGGTGCATGTACAGTTTTCCTCCTTTTGTTTGCAATATTTTTCTCTCCAAGCACTCCATGTGCACTGGCAATTATTCATACTGAACAGTGTGTTATTTAATTTTATTTTTAGTATGCAGTGGTGCATTTGAAGAGGATGTGCATTTCCAATGGGCATCAAAAATTCTACCCAGTAGAATATTATGATGCAAATATGGATGCATATTTTGGAAGGGCCCTGGCTCAGTGGTAGAGCACATGCTTTGCGTGCAAAAGGTCCAAATTTCAATCCTTGGCATCTCTAGGTGGGACTGGGAGACAGCCTGTCTGAGACCTTGGAATGCTGCTGTCAGTCAGTATAGACAATGTAAAGCTGGATAGACCAAAGGTCTGACTCAGCACATGGCAGCTACCTGTGTTCTTCTCTATCTGGCATGACTATTATCTTCCTAAATATTATATTAATCTAAAATCTGTGTGCCTTGCACACTGGACATAGTTCAGTTTCAATCTGTTTGTTCACAGCTTTGTGTGTGTGTGCATGTGCGCACAAGCATGCGCATGTGTGCTATAAAGATTTTCAGTGGAATGCACTTCCATTCATATCCCTAATCACAAAACTAGTAGGTGTCAACTAAAAAGAAAAATCTATCTAAGGAAATCTTTTCTCTCCCCCCCCCTTTTTTTTTTACTATGGCCAGGCACAAATCTTTCGAGTGAGCCATGTTGACCACCTATGATTGGAGTTTGAAAGCAATCTCTGATCTTAGGTATTCCCAAGCAATTTAAAAATGGTAGCACTGCTCATGCAAAGAGATTCCTGTTGTAAGATTCAAAAGGATTGTAAAGGAGCATGGAAGGCAATGAGAGTGCACATGCGCATGAAGAAACAAAATAGGAATGTACAGTTTGATGTGTGTTCCCAAAGAACTGTGCACAGTATTTCAACACACACATTTGCTCATGCACATGACGTAAAGAATTAGAAAAACTTGAAGCAATAGAAAGCTGCAATAAGTTTAAACTGTGCATGCTCAGCAATCTTTACAGAGTCCAGGAATTCAGTCTGAAAAATGGTGGATATCAATGGGTGCCACTGCATAATCAGAAACAGGTAAACAAACTCGTTGCCAGATCAAAGCATTTCCATTAGCCATACCTGAAGGGGGAATGGGTTGATCTGCCAATCAGTTGCAAAATCTCTTTGAAGCTGAATTTTTTTAAAAAATGCACTCAAACTGATCTCACCAGGTTTTACAGTAAAAAGGCGTGGGGTTTGACTAGTGTCGTATACCCCCGTTTTCAGAAGAGAGAGGTGGAGATGCACTGGAACTGGTACAACAGTGAATGTGTTTCTACCCTAAGAACTGCACAATCTCTGGAGGGAAATCTGGTGGGAGATAATTTTCAGAGCATCTTTGCAGTGGCATCTGGGAGGTTTATTACAGAAACGTGGCCTTTCACAAATCAATAACATCAATCAAAACAGTACTTAAAAAATAAAAGAAACAAAAAAGGACAATGCGGCTTTTTAAACAGCTCAGCACTCTGTATAACTCCTTCCTTGGTTCCTGGGAATACTGAAAACCTTTCTTGGTCAATCGCTCGTGAAACTGTTTGAAGCAAGAATACAGTCTGTGAAAGAGAAAACCTGCCATTGAAGACTTCTTAGAGGACACACAAGTCAAGTCAGGAAGACAAAAACTTTATTGTCTCTCCTTCACAGAAGAGCAACAGGAAACTTCTGACTCCATCCAAATACAACCAGTGCCATCACGTGACTAAAGTATATAATGGCACTATTTATACACCTCAGCTCCAAAGTGGATGGGGAGAGGGGAGTAACAGGTGACATGATATAAGTGTACAAAATTATGCATGACATGGAGAAAGTGGATAGAAAAAAGTTTTTCTCCTTATCTCATATCACTAGAACTCAGGGACATTCAATGAAACTGAATGTTGGAAGATTCAGGCAGACAAAATAAAGTATTTCTTCACACAGTGAAGAAACTACAAAATTCACTCCCACAGGAGGCACCAACTTGGATGGCTTTAAAGAAGACTAGACAAATTCATGGAGGATAAGGCTGTCAATAGCTACTAGCCATGATGACTGTGCTCTGCCTCCAGTATGTATCTGAATATCAGTTGCTGGAAACTACAGGAAGGGAGAGTGATGTTGCCCTCAGGTCCTGCTTGTAGGCTTCTCAGAGGCATCTAGTTGGCCACTCTGAGAACAGGATGGTGCACTAGATGGGCCACTGGCCTGATCCTCTAGGCTCTTCTTATGATCCCTGTGTTGTATGAAAACAGCATTGCTTTGTTGAAGCTTTTCATAGCAACAGCAGCATAATACTTTGCACATGGTTTCTATGCAACAAATAATTGCTTCCTCCCCATTTTAGTTTTTCTCTTTGTCCTGTTCATTAATGATTGTACATCTTTCAATTTGTGCAACTTGGTTTAAACGCTTTGCATTTCCAAAGAAGTACAGACTTGGCTGGTACCTATACATATAGTAGCCAGTTCCAAACTTGAAACCATACTCTACCCACTGACTCTCTCTCTCTCTCTCTCTCTCTGTCATGCACATATAAACTCTTTGTTAGGGATCAGGGAGAAATTCAGTTCAGTTCACATTTAAAGGTGAACCTAGCAAATTCACACTTTTTGAAACCATTCAGGAACTGAAGCACAGTCATCCTTCAAAATTTGCAGTTCTCCACATTTTGCAGTGCAATTCTCCTGCCAACTAATATGTACAAAAATGCATACGCTAGGGTAAAAATTCACATATTAGTGAAAATAACATGCAATGTTTAAAAATGGCAAATTGCTACAGAAATGTGGAGCACTTATGCAGCATACACACTATATATTTAAAGCACATTATTTCCTCCAGATAATCCTTGGGAATTGTAGTTTGTTAAGAGTGCTAGGAATGGTAGCTCGGTACCATGGGATAAAGTACAGTTTCCAGGATTCTCTGGGGCAAATAATGTGCTTTAAATATATGGTGTGTATGGAGCCTGAATTTAAGACTGGAAAAATGAGAAACTTAGTTTTTCCATCCCTGTTGTTGTTTTGTGCCTTCAAGTCGATTACGACTTATGGCGACCCTATGAATCAGTGATCTCCAATAGCATCTGTCATGAACCACCCTGTTCAGATCTTGTAAGTTCAGGTCTGTGGCTTCCTCAGCTTTGAACTTGGAGGCCCAGGTCTCTGCAATGGCCAGGAGTGCTTTTGCCTAGCTAAAACTGGGGCGCCAGCTGCGCCCGTTCCTGGAGACGCCCGATTTGATTACAGTGATGCATGCCTTAGTTACATCCCGTTTAGATTACTGTAACGTGCTCTACGTGGGGCTGCCTTTGAAGACTGTTCGGAAACTTAAACTGGTACAAAGAGCTGCAGCCAGAGTGCTAACTGGGGCTGGTTACAGGGACCATACAACCCCCTTGTTGTGACAGCTCCACTGGCTGCCAGTTTGTTTCTGGTCACAATTCAAAGTGCTGGTTTTGACCTATAAAGCTCTATACGGCCTAGGTCCAGGCTTTTGTCAGACCTTATCTCCCTGTATGAGCCTGCCCGGGCCCTGAGATCTTCAGGAGAGGCCCTTCTCTCAGTCCCAACACCTTCGCAAGCGCGATTGGTGGGGACACGAGATAGGGCCTTCTCGGTGGCAGCCCCCAGGTTCTGGAACTCTCTTCCTAGGGAAGCACGAATGGCCCCTTCCTTGCTATCCTTACATCGGCAGGCAAAGACTTTTTTATTCCGACAGGCTTTTGGACTAGAAGATGTTTAAGATAGGGCCTCATAAGGTCTGTTGTATTGTTCTATGGTCCTATTCTTAATGTTTTAAATTGTTTTAGTATCTTACGTGTATGTTTCATGATTTTAATGTTATGAATAGTTTAATTCTATTTTAATTGTATATTTTTGTATGTTTTTTACCTATGTGTAGTTTTTATTTGTAAGCCGCCCGAGTTCCAGTTTTGGAAAAAGGGTGGGGTAAAAATAAAGACTCATTCATTCATTCATTCCTTTATGGAATCAATCCATCTCTTGTTTGGCCTTCCTGTTTTTCTACTCCCTTCTGTTTTTCCTACTCTGTCGTATTCTAAGTTGCCATGTCTCACATCCTAGCCCAGGAACTGACTTGGGCAAAGGAGGTAATTCCTGGTTTAGCCAGGCAGAAGCATTTTCCAGGGATTGGTGAGGCAGTTCACTGGAGTCATGTGGCCTTTCTCCAGCAACCAACACAAAACTTTGATGTGGACTAGGATGGAAAAGCCCTCACTGCAAGTCTGTCCAACAACCTGCTGGGATGTATGCTACTTCCTGCCCATGCTCCACTTGAAAGACTGCAAAGTCTGACAGGAAAGCATAAATAACACATATGTTTTTCCTATTGGAGCAAATAGTACATGGGGGGGTAATGCTGCAGGGGGAAAGACTAAACCCCTGTCCCACACTATGCACCCTGCCAAATGCCCCCCCCCAGCTGAAGATGCTATTCTTAAATGTTTAAAGCCAGTGAAGATGCATTCAAGCATCTCTGTCATAACATGCAATTTGGCCCTGAGTTGGATGTTCCAGAGATTCCAGACACCAATTTAGCCCTTGGGACTGGTTGATTTGACCAGCACCATTCCCAGTTTCCTCTTCCCCTCTCCAACTGAGATAGCACATGGCTCATTTTCTTTACTGAGTGGGTAGTTCAACTGTGTGGAAAAATGGAGGTCTGGTAAATTTTCTCAGGGTGCTTCCAAACAGGTATTCATTGTCAGATAAGTGATCCTCAAGCATGCAAGTTTTTCTTTTTGCCAGGTCCGCATGACAATGGGCATTTAATGTTGCTGGTCCCATGCTGTGGGACACTTTTCCTGCCGAGATTCAGCAGGCATCCTTGCTTTTGACGTTCAAGTATCTCTTGAAGACTTTTTTATGTTGATAGGTCTATGCAGCCGTTTAAAATCTTCTTAATTAGCCAGTCATTTTATCAATGATTTTGTACTGTTTTTAATGGCTTTCATGTTTTATTATTTACATACTGGTATACACTGCCCTGATATTTTATGAGATGGTGGTACATAAATAGTTTAAGGAATAAATAAATAATGAAAAAATGGAAATGGACTGCCTTCAAGTCGATCCCAGCTTATGGCGACCCTGTGAATAGGGTTTTCATGGTAAGCGGTATTCAGAGTGGTTTACCATTGCCTTCCTCTGAGGCTGAGGGGCACTGACTGGCCCAAGATCACCCAGTGAGCTTCATGGCTGTGTGGGGATTCGAACCCTGGTCTCCCAGATCGTAGTCCAACACCTTAATAACAGTTGGTTTCAAAATGCTCTCCTGTGTTCCCCCCTCCGTTGTTTAATCCAGATTTTAACCTTTCTAGGAAAAATCCAATAATTTTTTAAAAACAATTTGTTGCCAGTACTGGATTGCAAAATCTGAGCGACGCACTTACATTCTCAAGCTCCTGTGCAAAAGCCACCTCAGTTGCTGCCTGAGAACATTTGATGTGGACGTGCCTTTGTTCCAATGGAAGTTTCCTTTCTGAGGCTAATGGTGTGTGTGTGTGTGTGTGAGTTGGGACAGCTGTGAAGGAGAAAAAGGTTAAAGCCCCTCCCTATATGCCATTGTCCCAAAGAAAATGCACACACAAAATACACAAGTGGTTAGTAACAGTATCTAAAAAAAACCAACCAGTGCAAGTGATACATTTAGCATCATGTCTAGTTTGGCCCCCAAAACACATCATGTAGTGGAGGTGGGCAATATTCCAACAAGCTACACATATATTCCTCATCCTGATGTTGGTGCACATCTAGATGCCACCCATCTTTAACATTTCATATATGCCAACATCAGCATATCAGAAACATCCTCTTCACATTAAGCTTACAATGTATGGTGGTGGCGGGACATTTGCTCCCCGTTTCATCACGCTCAACAAACAACAGAACATCCAGATTTTTCAAAGAGTGCCTTGGTTCAGAACAAATTAGCTATTGCCGAGCCCATGCGTAGCACTTATTGGCAGCAGATCATTAGCAATGAGACCTTTGAATTGGCCCGGGTGACATTCTGTTTCTCAGTCCCCTTTTCAACTCCCCTCTCTCCTTACCCATTTAATATTAGAAACGTAAGGAATCACTCTTTGATTGGAGCAGCCTGATTTGAGATGGAGAGAGCTGTCTGCCTTAGCTCTCTCTTCACTTTCCCTTTCTACTTTCTTTACTTTAAAGAAGGAAAGTTCAAGGTCTGACTCATCTCCCCTTATCAGGAGGAAGATATTTTTGAGCAAGATCAATAGACCTAAAGAGAGAGTGAGATGAGGAAATGCATTTTATCGACCAGCTAAATCTCCATGCTGGGAAACTCTCCCTGGGAAATTATTTCCCTCCAGTTAGAAACAATCACCAGGAGAATCAAAGCACTTACTGTGTGCCTGGCTCACTTCCAGCAGGGATGTTGCAAGTGCTACAGGCCCAGAGACTTCCTGAAGGGGCACTGCTGCCCAGGAAGAAAGAACAGCTTCTTTTATTGCTCCAGTTGCATCAGGAGCTGAGACACAATGCCACTCGGAGCAGCTTTCAACATTACCTTGCTGGAGTGGGGCAGGATATGCAAGTTCCCTGAATTTCATGTACCTCCACAATATCATACCTTACATTTTCCCCATGCTGGAAATGCAAATTTCAAAAAAGAAAAAAAAAAGACCAGTTTTGGATTGGGACAACACAGAGGTACAAACTCCCCTGCGAAAACTCCCAGTGCAGAGAGAGTCACAAACTGGTGTGGCTGTGCTGAAGACACTCAACCCACCTTTTCAAAACTGGAGATGAGACCAAGGAATTCTGTATCGCAGCAGTTTGCCTTTAATGGCTCACCCTAACTCTGCCCTCTGCTGCTTGAGCTGATATAATGTTGTAAGCTATAAAACATGATGTCTTGAGTCCTACCACTGATTTTAAAAGCGTAGATCAGATGAAACTGCCCAACACTGAGTCGGACTTATGGTCCATCTAGCCTAGGGTTAGGGAACCCTAGCCCCCTGTGTCTGGCCCTTGGGCCCCTCCACAGGCCGCATCTCCCACAGTCCCTGCTCTTCACCCTCCTTGAGAGTTTTGCCTGGCAAGAATGTATCCTTGAACTCTGATTATGCTTCTTGCTTGCCTGGATGAAGGAGAAAGAAGGATGTGTCAATTAACATTTGTTGCTCAATCCAATTTTGCTTCTGGCCTGACCCACTGCTGACATGTGGCCTCTGGAAGGTTGCCTAGGAGGAAAAGAAGTTTTCTGCCCCTGATCAATTCCAATATAGACTGTGAATCCACTAGCCGTCTACAGCAAAGTGTTTCCATTGGGCACACCTGGAGGGGGAATGGGCTGATTTGCCAATCAATTGCAAAATCTCTTTGAAGCTGAAATTTTAAAAAAGCACTCAAGCTGATCCCACCAGGTTTTACAGTAAAAAAGGGCAGGGTTTGACTCAGATTGTGTGCCCCTATTTTCAGAAGAGAGAGGTGGAGATGCACTGGATCCAGCAGAATAGTGAGTGTGTTTCTACTCATAGTCTGCCCTCACTGGACATGGCTGTCTGGGATGTCAGGCCAGACTCTTCAGCACACTGTGCCTCCTGGTCCTTTTAACTGGAGATGGCAGAGATTGAACCTGTGACCTTCTGCAGGCAAAGCATTGTGCTCTGTTACTGAACTGCCGCCCACTTCTCTTAAATCATATTCCAGAACCCTATTTCAGAACCTTTTCAAGTTCAACTCTCATTTGCCAATCAATGGCCGTGAGCCACAAAACTGTAAACTAACTCCACGAGCCTGGTAGACTTGGGTTTTTCTTTTCTTTTCTAAAAAGCAGCTCCCTGGAAATTTTCAGCACCCTGTTTTTCTAAACACTAACTTCCATGAAGTGTGGCCATTTGCTTTTGAATCTGCAGGGAGTTTCAAAAGCAGTTTGATATGGTGGGGTTTGGGGGGCTTAGCTGTTTACATGAAAAAGTTGTGGGGGGATCATTTTGCATGAACCAAAGCAGCACTTTCTATCACAACTTCTGTCTTGCCAAAGTATATGGAAGGAAGTTTATTAGTTTTTGACATTTTTATCCCAACTTTCTCTAAGAGGCTCAAATTGGTAAACATGGTTTCCTGAATCCCTCCTTTTATTGTCACCACAGTCTTGTGAAGTGGATTAGGCTGAGAGATAATGACTGGCTCAATGTCACTCAGTGAGGTTTGTGGCTGAGTGAAGATTTGAACTTGGACCTTCCCACTCCTAGGCCAACACTCGTCTTAACCAGTGCACCAGTAGTCACCTGGCTATCTGCCAGGAGTGAAAAATGCCCCCCTCTTTCCTGCATTTCCTCCTATATGTGGGGTTGAAACAAAAGCTGCTTTTCTGTGGCCTTTTAGCACAATCAAACAAAACCGTGCTGCAATAACATTTTATCTCTGGTGCACTACTCTGCAAACCCATCCATTGTCTCATCTCTTTGTAATTTATTTATTTATTTATTTATTTAAGCTTATATACCGCCCGACTAGCAACAGCTCTCTGGGCGGTGAACATTAAGATATGAGAGGGAAGGCTTTGCTGGGAACAAGAGCTTTTTCATTGGAAAGAACATTGTTGCTCTTTGCCACTTTCCTAAAAACCAGGGCAAAGTGAGCAGAGGAGGGCACAAGCACCAAGGAAATTAAAAAATAAGACAAACAAAAGAATTCACAAAATGTCAGTACATAGGTCAGGGGTGAGAAGTTGCCTTTACTCCTTTCCACAGTTTTTCCATATTTTTTTTAAACTGATGAGAACTCAAGAGCTGGCTTTGCACAGTGGGAGAATATACTACCAATGATGCCTTCCCATGGTGACTTTTCACATGGGTCTAGTGAGCATTTGAATACAGGAACCTCATGGGCAGGTAGACCAATTGCAAGGTTCCTTCTCACTCAATGGTCCCCCTCTTTCCTGACTGACTGACAAATGAATGGGAAGTAGCAACATGGGCAGGACCTACATTTCAATGCAGTGTGGGCTGCTGTGTTGGGGACCACAGCTCACATGCCACTTGGCATGTACGGACGACCAGCTTACCAAGAGGATACATGCACATCACAGCAGGCTTCCACTTCCTGTTAAATAATCTTTGGCAGCATCAACTCTTGAGTTAAACATTTGGTCTTCGAGTGCTGTGCAGGGGAGTGTGCTATTTTGATTGAGGTGGTGCCAGAAAGTGGAAGGTTTTGATGTATCCACCATTCCCGTGTCAGCTGTCGTTGGAGCTCTTAGGTAGTTGAGGAATTTGTTGCACATCAGAAGAAAATGGAATTTTCCCCAGTACTCTTCCCTGCTTTTCACAGCCATCAGCCATGATAGGTGAAATGATTATATCCACAGTTGTGTAAAACAAACAAACACAAAACACTCAATAGACCCCATATACCTCGCCCTTGGGGCTTTCTGATAGCTCCCTGATGCATTAATTTTGAGACCCAGATATGTACAATTTAAGATGTGTTCAATCTCCATTCCTTTGTAGTGGAACTTTACTTTGCTGAGCTTTGGATCTGGGGCTTCTTTTCAGAAAACCATGACTAGTTTTCCACTAGTTGTGTTTTGCTGTGCCCATGTGTAATGAAATTACACCAATTGTTAGTAATGTCTCGATATTTTCCCCTCTGTTAGGTGGCTATGTGATCTCATCATCTATGTACAAACAATCTTGAGCTTGACAAATGGCTCAAGATATCTGGAAAATTATTGATGTGTTTAGTAAAGAGGTTTGAGCTGAGAATGCTTCTTTGGTTTACACCTTGCTTGTCTGAAGATTTGTTGCTTTTCCATTCATATCCTTCATTTGATGGATCTGTGCACAGATTTAGTTAGGTCATATGTTTTCCCTTCAGCTCTGTTTTATAGCCATTTAAGGAAGAACCCTGGATACAAGATGAAGACAAACATTTTCTTGAAGTTAATGGCAAATATTTCCCCTTACATGTTTGTGGACCAGTCAGTGGTCCCTTTTTTTATTTCTTGGGGAGGAAACTTAATTCAGTTATTCATGTATCAGTATGGATTATTCCAATAATATTTTGTTGGTATAGTTATTTCCATATTTTTGCTCATAGCCACAGGACATTGCAAATAAGTTATTTCATGGGTTATTGTCTGTACTATGGTTATTGGTAGAACCAGGAAAGAGGAGGTTCTTATGCTGAATTGCTCACCTTAGGGTGAAGATTAATATACTATTCTAAGTGTAGGCTCACCCACAGCTTCTGTTGAAGTCAAGCACTAGATCAGGAATATTCATTTTTCATGTTACTAAAAGAAATTTGTGAATATTTTTTACAACAATGGCAAAAGTTGTTCTGGGGAAGGAGGCATATTGGTGAGATAATCATAGGAACTAGCCAATTGCCACCTACTGCAGATACTCTTTATCAAGTTCAAACTGAGACACAGTTAAATCCTGTGGAACTCAGAGCTCATCCAGGGACAATGCATGTTTGCTTGGAGGGCAGTGCCAGTGCTGTCAAATCACTTCCACCATACACAACTTCTCTGGCCACTATTGGAGCAATAGGAGCAATTGAGATGGAAGACTGTGTGTATGTGTACAGACCCTGGGAAATGTAGGTAAGGAGTGCTATTGATGGGACACCAGTTCCTCTGACAGAGCTAGTGTGCACTGTGCAGTCAGATTTGCAGTGTGGCATTGCATAAGGATTCAGCTTCAGTACTTGATAAACAAGGGTGGAACTGGCTAAGAGGTGTTCCTTTCAACCACTGTCTATCTGGTATTCCTGCTTTGTACTTTCCTGGAAAACAAGGGTCTTGTCACTGTCACCCATGCACTGTAAGACAACTTCCTATGTTCTCTTTTTCCTCCAGCAGACACAGTTTCCTCTGTGCAGCCAGGCACACACAGAAGCTCTACATCCCCTTTTTCAAAGCCAACTTCAGGAACATTGCTGTGATCAGGGAGCTTGTGCTCTGACCACTGAGAGGAGTCTCTTTCTTCCTCCCTCCCTCCCTCCCTCCCTCCTAACTGTGCATGTCTTGAGAGGGGTGGGGTGAACACCTGTGAGTTGTACATCTAGCTAAAAACACCCCCCTGCTCTCGAAAATATTGCCTTTCCTTCTATCAAGTACCTACAACCTGTCTTTCTAACATTGTGATTAGAACTCAGGGCTTCTAGGCAAAAGTATGTAGCATCCATGCATACTTGAGATGGAGACCTCTTTTGGCTTTGAAACTTAACCACTACCAATCATGTGACTAAAAGGGCTCCCAAGTGACACTAAAGGGTAAAAGAAGAAAAGGATACAAATGTATGAAGTAAAAGGCCAACAGAGCGATCCAACTCAGAGGAAGCAGGCCAAAGGGGTGCCAGTGGAGGAGGAGCTGGCGGGAATCTCCGCCATATCAATTTGCTGTTCAGGAGCCACTGAGCTGGTGGAACATTGGCTCAGCTGGGAGCTGCACACATGAATGCAAAAGAAAAAGGTGGCTCTCACGAATACCTCTACTGGCAAGTAATCACTCTCAATAGTCTTCCATTATAATTATTTTCTTAGATCAACCTTTCTCTTGGTATAACTTTGGCCCAGATCAAGACCTGCAGGAGAGCTCCAAAAGAGACTTGGATGTTGCATAATTTTCCCCCCCGGGCCCTCCTCTGACACGTCTGGCACCCCTTTCTCCAGGCTGGGCTTCCCCAGCAGACCCCTGGTTGAGCCAGCAGGGTCCTGGTTCCGCTGTGGCTGAGCTGGGGCAAGGGTTTTTTGCCGGCAGAGCTAGGAGCCTGCTGGCTCAGCTGGGGGTCTGCCACATCCAACTCCCCTCCGCCTGGTATAAATACGAGTTGGACTGCACCCCAAGTCATTTAACCATGTTCATTGCATAATGAACTAGTGTATGATCTGAAGGCCATCACCTTGCTGAAGCTAAACAGGTATGGGTCTAGTCAGTGCCCGGATGGGTGACTGGATACCACATGCATGATGTCTTGGGTTCCATAGTGGAATAAAGGTGGGATAGGAATGTAAGGAGAGCGGTTAGAGTGTTGGACTATGACCTGGGAGACCAGGGTTCGAATCTCCACACAGCCATGAAGCTCACTGGGTGACCTTGGGCCAGTCACTGCCTCTCAGCCTCAGAGGAAGGCAATGGTAAACCCCCTCTGAATACCACTTCCCATGAAAACCCTATTCATAGGGCCCGCATAAGTCAGGTTCAACTTGAAGACAGTCAATTTCCATTTTTCAGGAATGTAAGAAAATAAAAAGAAATAAACTGCAATTAAAGAAATACTTGGATTATGTGAAATGGCTCTCACAGATCCATTACCATGGGTCTTTAATCTCATGAATGAAGTATCTGTGATTGGTTGTAAGTTTATCGGTTGGTAATGACAAGCTTATCTCTTAGGAATAAACCTCTACATGGGAAAGCAACTGGGAACCGGCAGGCATTCTTGGAAATCTACTGTCATCTAGTGGGGATTATGTGGTGCTGCAGATGATGATTCTGTGCCAGGCACAACTCTACTCTGCTTTGTCTCGATCAGTGGCTCCCAACCTTTATGAGTACGAAACCCCCTTTGTAACCTCAAAAATGTTTGTGACCCCCACATGCTAAGTATTGTAATTTTAGTCTCTGTTAATTGAAAAAATACATAATGAGGCATTAAATAATGTCACTTTTCATTCATCACAAAATCAAATATATTTATTACCTGTCCTTCACCAGAAGGTCCCAGGGCAGGTTACAGCAATATAAACCATTTTAAACAAATTTTGAAGGAAATGAAAGGGAGATAAAAGTAAACCACCCAGAGTGGTGAACAGAACCTGGTTGATGCCAGGGCATTTGGACTCTGGTTTTAAGTATTCCACTTGTATGCAATGATGCCTCCCCTTCAGCACTCAGCTTGGGAAGCTCCATATGACTATAATAATGTCTAACAGACAGAATGTCAACAGGTGAAGCTTTCCTCATAATTGTATTGCCATACTAGAAAAGGCTTAATTTAATTTAATTTCTGCCTGCCACACAGCTGTCAAAGGGACAAGAGCCCTACTCTTCCCCAATGCCAACCTTAAACCTCGCTCTAGAGTAAAAACAACAAATTTTGGGTAACTTAACATATTTTAAAATATTTTAAAATATATTTTAAATGAATATACGCAACTGTATAAAAACATACTCAAAGCCTTTGTAAACAGCAACAAACATATACTGAGCATGTGCAATTTCACATTTTTAAAACTTACTTTACCCATCTTTTGCTCACTTACTGTTTTGGGTCAGCCGCTAACTCTCAGCCTAATATACCACATATGGCTGTTGTTCCACTGAATTCTATAGGACTTGCTTCTGAGTAGGCATAGTTAGGATTACAGCCTAAGTCCTTGCATTATAGACATAAAATTTTTACTTGCATAACCAGAATGATGCATCCTTGTACTATAAGGCCCCATGTTCCTCCCTCCCTCACAACTAGTACAGCTTCAAAGCTTCAACAGAATCTTAGTCTGGTCTGATTGCTGCAATTTGATTTACCTGGGAGTAAGCTTCATTAAATAGGAAGATTGACTTCTGAGTAGACATGCATGTTAACTATACAGTGACTTTTTAATGAGCGCCCACGTGTGCATTCATGGTGGGATGTTGCGTGACTCTGTCCCATTTCTTTTTGGCAGCCAGCCCCATCCCAGGGTTCCTCTGCCTCTACAGCCAGAGCCAATCAGCTTGATCAATCTTCCATCACTGCCACCGACAAGAGAGGTGCTGGAGCTTAAATAAGCCTGGCTCCTTCTCTTGATGCAGTTTATTTATTAGATTTATATCCTGCCCTTCCTCCCAGTAGGAGCCCAGTTGCTCAAGTGCTGCGCTGCTCAGCTCTTTGTGTGGCAGAAACTGACTGTGCTGGCTGGAAGGAAGGAGGGGGAGGCAGTAGCGACTGTGTGCACATGCAGTGCAGGCTTGCAAGTCAGTGGTGCACAGACCAGCCATTATTTTTTTAAAATTAATAATTATTCTCTTGGCTCTTTGTGACCCCCCCCCCAGGATAAATTTGCAATCCCCCTGGGGGTCCTGACCCCCAGGTTGGGAATCACTGGTCTTGATTATATAGATTTACGACGGACATATGTGACACCACCTGATGAAAATGGCAGCTACTCCACCACCATGCCACTGTTACAACAGGCAATGGAAAAAGAAAGGAAGGCCTGAGATTGGTGCTCAATGGTATGCCCAATGCACATATCCTTCAGGGGCATCTTGTTCCGCTACTTTGTAATAGCAGTTCACTCAGGCCATGTTCTTTCAAAATGTAACATAATACATTTTTGAGCTCTGAGCATCAATTTACAGCTTTGCGTCCTTCCAGAAATCCTTCTTATTGTGCATTCATAATTATTTGTGCGCATGGTAACATTGGGACAATTATATTTGCATCTGCAAAAGTGTTGGGGTATACATACTTCATTTCCAATAGATGCATGTCCCATAACTTACTGCTTAAAAACCTTTAACTTTTTAAACACAAATGTTAAAACTGTATCGACTCACTTTTGTCATGCCATAGCGCAAAAGTGCCCCTCCAGATTACAATAATGCAGTAACATTGGGGAACCACTGCAGAACTAATAAATCAGAAGGAAGTTTGTTCTTACCATAAACAGTGTTTCTTCATGGATGACAAGAGGTCTCCAAGTGGTAGCGTAGCTCCCCTCTACAGCTCAGAGACAGGAAACGCTTCAGCAAATTTTTTTTTTTGCTCCTCCCGTTACTGAGGCTGGTTCATTTCCTGTCTCAGCTCAGTAGTAGTAGTACTTGTCATGCTTCTCAGCCCCTCAAGGCGCAAGGACCATGCTTCAGACCCAATTCCCACCCTTAGGGTAATTGTTCTGGAATCCCAATACCAAATTCTCTCTTACCAAGGCTATGTAAATTAACACCAACCTTGTAAGGTAGAAAGTAGGCTGCCACCACCCCTGTCACTGGTTCTACTCAGAGCCAGGGGAACTCTGAGCCCAGAAAATAGGTAAACCAAGGTCCTATAGGGCAAGAGCCGAATTTACACTCCTTGTCAAGAAACCTCTGGTAAAACCCCACAAAACAGAATTAGGCTTAACTCCCTTTCCCTTTTGGTAGTTGTGTAGCTGAATGGTCAAGGTGCTGGATTCAGAACCACCCTTACCCTCAATGAACACACCAGGTTAAATAGAAGTAGCTTTATTCAAAAATATAAGTGCACATTAAAATATAGCAGCAAACAATTCTTCAAACCCATACACCCAAACAGGGGTTTTAGGTACACATAAGGGAATTCATCCACACAACAAAAAAATAATAACTTAACTAACCTATCTACTTACATAGGAGGTAGTTGGTTGAAGTCTTGTCTCTTCTCAGAGAGAATAGCATCAGTTACAAAGCAATGGAACCCTGCTTAAGAACATAAGAACATAAGAAGAGCCTGCTGGATCAGGCCAGTGGCCCATCTAGTCCAGCATCCTGTTCTCACAGTGGCCAACCAGGTGCCTGGGGGAAGCCCACAAGCAGGACCCGAGTGCAAGAACACTCTCCCCTCCTGAGGCTTCCGGCAACTGGTTTTCAGAAGCATGCTGCCTCTGCCTAGGGTGGCACAGCACAGCCATCACGGCTAGTAGCCATTGATAGCCCTGTCCTCCATGAATTTGTCTAATCTTCTTTTAAAGCCGTCCAAGCTGGTGGCCATTACTGCATCTTGTGGGAGCAAATTCCATAGTTTGACTATGCGCTGAGTAAAGAAGTACTTCCTTTTGTCTGTCCTGAATCTTCCAACATTCAGCTTCTTTGAATGTCCACGAGTTCTAGTATTATGAGAGAGGGAGAAGAACTTTTCTCTATCCACTTTCTCAATGCCATGCATAATTTTATACACTTCTATCATGTCTCCTCTGACCCGCCTTTTCTCTAAACTAAAAAGCCCCAAATGCTGGAACCTTTCCTCGTAAGGGAGTCGCTCCATCCCCTTGATTATTCTGGTTGCCCTCTTCTGAACCTTTTCCAACTCTATAATATCCTTTTTGAGATGAGGCGACCAGAACTGTACACAGTATTCCAAATGCGGCCGCACCATAGATTTATACAAGGGCATTATGATATCGGCTGTTTTATTTTCAATACCTTTCCTAATTATCCCTAGCATGGAATTTGCCTTTTTCACAGCTGCCGCACACTGGGTCGACATTTTCATCGTGCTGTCCACTACAATCCCGAGGTCTCTCTCCTGGTCGGTCACCGCCAGTTCAGACCCCATGAGCGTATATGTGAAATTAAGATGTTTTGCTCCAATATGCATAATTTTACACTTGTTTATATTGAATTGCATTTGCCATTTTTCCGCCCATTCACTCAGTTTGGAGA
This sequence comes from Rhineura floridana, assembly GCF_030035675.1. Lineage (NCBI taxonomy): Eukaryota > Metazoa > Chordata > Lepidosauria > Squamata > Rhineuridae > Rhineura > Rhineura floridana. The sequence goes on along the minus strand of NC_084482.1, from coordinate 125,399,159 downwards.
GGTCTTTTTGGAGCTCTTCACAATCCCTTTTTGTTTTAACAACCCTGAACAATTTAGTGTCGTCAGCAAACTTGGCCACTTCACTGCTCACTCCTAATTCTAGGTCATTAATGAACAAGTTGAAAAGTACAGGTCCCAATACCGATCCTTGAGGGACTCCACTTTCTACAGCCCTCCATTGGGAGAACTGTCCGTTTATTCCTACTCTCTGCTTTCTGCTTCTTAACCAATTTCTTATCCACAAGAGGACCTCTCCTCTTATTCCATGACTGCTAAGCTTCCTCAGAAGTCTTTGGTGAGGTGCTTAGGTAACCTCCCATGGCACCAGTCAGAAGGAACCTTTCAGAACCTTCCTAAGGGAATAAAGGCTATGGGTCTCAAGCCCCATACTTAAGGGAAAGAAACCGAACGGTCCAAGATTAATTAACCAATCAGGAGTTTTCTGATGTAATCCCTTTCTAGATGTTTCTCCTCCTTTTCGCGCCTGCCAGGCCCCCCTCCCACCAGGGTTTTCAATCTTCTCAGACTCGAATGGCCTTGAGTGCCAGGCTCTTGCTGATTAGCACAGATAACCAGGTGCCCCTGTTTAGGCCTCCCTTAACTGTCTTCAGCTGGGAATCAAAACTTAACTTTTTTCCCTTTCCGAGGCCTGTTTCTCTAACAAGATGACACTCCCAGAGTTCTTTGCACTGAGCCATGATGTTACATATAATTTTAACATTTCAGAAAAATATCCAAGTTCATGACAGTACTGACTCACTTTTGTCATGCCATAGCGCAAAAGTGCCCCTCCAGATTACAATAATGCAATAACACTGGGGAAGCACTGCAGAACTAATCAGGATGATGTGTGGACAGTCCAGTATAAATCCATCATTAATGCACTATTATTACATCAATGACATTGTAGAATACACTCACCCCAAAACCCCAGCCTGGAGGGCCTCTTGTCTCCACCCCACCCTCCTCTGTAATTTTTATTTACTGACTGATGATGTCATGCCAGTTCTGCACTGTTACCTACAAGGTGCTGAATGTAAAGGCAAGGGGGTTAGCAAGCAGCTGATGGACTGCGATTCTGGGCACTTATTCATGAAAATGACCCAAAGTGACTTACAAAATGACATAAACATTAAAACCAATTATCAAAAACCAGAACAAAATGAACACATCCATATAATAGTGTTATGGGATTGAGATGGATGATTTCTATGGGTAGACACACACTTACTGTTCTTCTGGTTCCAGTGTGTCTCCACCTCTTTTCTGAAAACGGGCACATAACACTAGTCAAATCTCACCCCTTTTCACTGGAAAACCTGCCAGGAGCCTAACCCTTGTGGACAGCAGCATTCTGGTCCATTTGGAGACATGAGCTTTGAGGCAAAGCATGGTGGAAGAAAGAGATGGGAGTACAGAATCATGGCCATAATGGGGGGGGGCTCTTATTTGGTGGGTTTCTACAAACATGTAAAGAGATACCAGATAAACTGTTCTAGTCTTCAGATGTGCAAGGATTCTACCAAATTACTGAAAAGGAAATTCTATGGGTCTATTCAAGAAAAGGGTCTTTTTTGAACCTGACCTCAATCAATCAATCAATCAATAAACTTTATTGCTTAGTCAACGGACTATTGCAAAGCAAAACTAAATACAGAACATACATCTACTTTAAAATGGGTTGTATCAATCAATACATATACTAAGGACAATGCACGGACAATTGGTACCTCCGTGGTCAGATTCAACAAATTGTCCCCTTAAACGGTAATTTATATATATATTAATTTATCGCACCATCCATATGCCTCAGGAAATCACAGCAGTAATACACATCAATATAAAAAAGTAAATTTAATACAATAAAACCGTGCAGTAAAAATTCGATTTATGTCCATCAGAATTAGGACCCACAGAAATCCTTCCTAATCTGTATGGCCTGGTTTATAAATTTGGCCACAGTTAAAGTAATTATTACATCCTGACCTTGTAAAATAGTCGTTAATAATATATCATTAGATCGGCCTGGGTATTTTAGTAAAATTGGAGACAGGAGATCGTTCCTGATCCGATCATAAAATTTGAAATAAAACAAGACATGAGAGACGGTCTCAATTTCTGAGTTTTTGCAAGGGCAGTATCTAAAAATTCTTGGTATTTTTTTAAACCTACCCTGTAGGAGTTTGGAAGGCAGAACATTAAAACGAGCTAACGTGAATGCACGTCTATATTTTGGGACAGTCAGCCAGTATAGATATTTCATCCCTTCAGAACTTGGGAAGATGTTTAAACCCAAGGCCCTTGGGGAGCAAGGGCCAATAGCCAAGCTCATTAGTGTCTGATTGTCTATATCAGTTAATCTACGCTTTACCATCATCCTAGCATTGTTGTAATCCATCTCTAGGAGTTCAAAGGGGGAGAGACCCACCGATGTGAGCTTCTCCATTATCTTCTTTGTCCATGAAACGTTAAAAAGAGAATCATTTTAAAGACGCGCCACATAAGAGTCAGGAGTTAATATCTTAAAACAACGAATCCAAAAATAAAAAGTATAAATCCACATTAAACAGGTCAGGGAATTCATCCTGGCTTCTAACAATAAAGAAGCACCAGATACACATCTTGGAACCCCAAATAAAGATCTCAAAGCAGAATGGACAGTACCATCCAGACTTCCTTTGTAGTATGGAGACCAAATAGGGGCTCCATAAATCAACATTGGGATCATTTTATGTCTAATAAGTCGTATAGCTGCCGGGATATAGTTACCACCACTAGTAAAATAGAATCGTGTAATTGCACCTATGTTTTTATTTGCCTTTGCTTTTAAATAAACTATATGGGAGTTCCATAAACCCGTTTCTTGGAACCAGAGCCCTAAATATTTATAAGAATTAACCTGTTCGATTTTATTAGAGCCCATCTGCCAGGAATATCTGACTTTTCTCCTTGAGAAAATCATGACCTTGGTCTTTACGTAATTTATCATTAGAGAGTTATCTTCACAATAAGATGTAAATCGTGATAGTAGTCTATTGAGTCCTAGCCGGGTTTGGGATAGTAACACCGTATCGTCTGCATATAATAAGATAGGCACCTTATCTGTTCCTACTTTGGGGGCATGAGATTGAATATCAGCCAGAATGGAGGGGAGGTCCGCCAAATAAAGATTAAACAGCATTGGGGCAAGGACACATCCTTGTCTCACTCCCTGTGTGGAGCATATTTCACGAGAAAGATGACCTAAATGATTACAGCGAACCTGAATCGAGGTGTTATGGTATAATGTTGCTATCAGCCGAAGTAATCTCTTATCAATGTGGAGAGATTCTAACTTATTCCACAGTCGTTCACATGAGATGGAATCAAACACAGCTTTTATGTCTATGAAGGCAACAAATAATTTGCCTTGGGTTGGCTTGATATATCTATGAACTAGCTGAGACAGTAAGAGGCAATGATCTAAACCAGAATGCCCTGGCATAAAACCAATCTGGGCTTGGTTCAGGATGTTTTTTGAGTTGACCCATAGATTCAAGATTTTGCTCAAAAAACTAGCATAAACCTTTCCCACTACAGACAACAGGCTAATAGGCCGATAGTTGTTTGGGTCATTCCTGGGGCCTTTCTTATAAATCGGAATTACAAACGCCTTAAGCCAGGAAATTGGAATTCTACCAGAACTGTTGATTAATGTAAAAAGAGAGGCAAGCATGGGTGCCCACCAAGAAATACCACTTTTGAGTAATTCAGGGGTGATGCTGTCCGGGCCAGCTGCTTTACCATTTTTTAGCTGTGCAATTAATTCAGAGATCATATCTGGTTCCACTGGGTCCCACTCTGGGATATCTACAAGATCCGGTAGTGAATATAAAGTATGTACATCTTCCTTACTATTAAATACTGCGCGAAAATGCTGTTCCCAGGTGGCTGCAGTAATAAAACAGTCGTAAGTATCATTTTGTTTAGAAAGAGCACCTGATACAATCTGCCAGAATGTCTTTGAGTTACGGGTAGCAACCGCAACTTCAAGCATGCGCCAAGATTCCCTTATTGCCTCCTGCTTCTTTTTGACTATGAGTTTTTTGTATTCCCTACGTAGCTTATAATATATACTCGGGAGGAGACGTTCGTTATTTCTCCTATATTGGCAATAAACTGACGAAAGCATCTTCTTTAGATTTCTACAGTCCCCATCAAACCATTGGTTTCTTGGGGCTCTTAAATGAGGAGATCTAGATGTACCAGCTTCATATAACTCAGAAATGAGCAGTTCTACTATTTGCTCGTAAATAACTGAGCCCTCTGATATAGATCCAATCATGGCCAATTGAGATGTCAAATACAGTAGTTGAGGAGATTTTACTAGTTGTGAAAATTTTTGAGATAATTGAGGAGACCATTTAGCTCTCTTATAGATGTCTAGTGTTAATGAGTTTAAGTATGGCTCAGGCTGAATTGTTAAATAAATTTTCCCTCTAATAGTAAAAAAGTATTCTAGGGGCAAATGATTGCTATCAGTACGGTCTGCAATTCTAAAATAATGTCCTAAATATTCCTTCATATAAGGGATTATTATATAGTCCACAGCACTGGACCCATGGGGGGAATGAAAAGTAAATTCTCCCCAATCATCCCCATGAGAGCCGTTTAAAATATGTAATTGGTGCTTAAAAACAAATTGAAGGAGGGCAATTCCTGCTAAATTTAGGACAGTATCTTTCGAATGACGAGCCTTACATCTCAAATGCTTCCTATCCACATTTATAAGTAAACCAGATTGTGGGACGTCAACTGCAAATGAACCAGTTCTTGCATTGAAATCCCCGGCAAGAATTAAGAAGGCTTGTGGATAGAAAGACGTCCAGTAGACAAATAAAGATTCAAAAATTATCCAGCTTGACAAAATGTCCTCCCTATTCGAAGAGGAAATGAAATATACATTAAATAATAATATTGTCATTTGCAGAGATCTAAATTCTAAATATAACATAGATGCCATAAAACCATTTTCTCCCGTCTCCAAATTAGTAAGTTCGGTAAGCTTAACATCCAATCTTGACGAAACCGAAATACTCAGGCCTTGCCTAGCCCTCCCTTTTCTAACCTTGGGTAGGGCTGGGGTACTAATTGTAGCAAAACCATCAATACAAATCTGATCCTCACACCAGGTTTCCTGAAATAGGATTACATCAAACTTATTTAAATAGGCCAGGAGACTTGGATCTCTAGATTTAGATTTCCACCTCGCAATGTTCCATGAAAGAATTTTTAAAAGGGGGGAAGAAAAGAGACCACTCTGTCAATCGCACTCTTGAATTTCGTCTATTAAAGTTGAAGATACAACACAACAATTCTCGGCAGTTACTTTTTGAGAAATTGTTGGTAAAGGAGTTGAAGTTGGTACCCAGCTCATTGGCGAGCCAATCTCGTATGGTTCCAGATACCGTGCTGCCAACCAATCAAAAGGAAGTGCGGCCGAATTGGAATAGTCATAATAGAGTTCACATTGGGAGAGTTTCTCAGTTGTTCTTGTCATGGGTTGTTGGAGTAGGATACTGGGGCCGTCTTGGACAGGTTGATGGAGATCGCTCAATTGCTGAGCAGCTGTACCGAGATCAGAATCGAAAACGGAGGCCCCCTCTGGCAATTGATCCACTAGTAGATGAATACGCTCAAAAGAATCTTTATTCTTAACATTATTTACTGTGAAGTTCCTAAGTGGGGTTCACAGTTGTTGTTGTGATGCTTGTGATAGTATTAGTGATAACTTTTCGCCAATGTCAGGACTAGCTCTCCTTTGATTCTTTTGTTCAAACTTGTCATCTCCTATTCCATCTGTTGCAGTAGATGACTTCATAAGTTCCTGCATGTGAATATCAACTAATCGAGCAGTAAGAATATCGAGTCTCGTTAAAATTTCTTTCCGCTGGCTGAAAGGCAAAGAGCCAAAGGAAAACAGCAGCGATTGTTCCTCATCCATAGAATCTGAAACCCCACCCTCAGCTTGCTGACCATCTCGAGGTAGTGATTTTACTAGACCCTCTAGGGGCTCTACCACAGAGTCACCTTTCCTTATAGATAAGTCCACAGGATCCAAGATGGTAAGGACATCAGGATTGGAATAAGCTTTTGACTGAAGTCTTTTATTTTGAATGTATAAGTCAGGAGATAGGTTAATTAGAGGCATTTGACTTTTCAAAGGGCCTGACTTATCTTTTTTCCTATTAAGTATCTCCAATGACTCTAAGTCAATCAATAATCTGGAGTTAAGCTGTATCTCAGTCTGATGACATTTGTTTTGTATATATGACATTAGATTCATGGGAGGAGCCTGATTTTCAAAAAATCTTAATACAGCAATACCCTGGTTGGCCAGAACCTTCTCGTTTTGTCTGATATACATGGCGGTCTCTCGCGTAGAGAAGGTGACCAAGGCACGAGCCCTGTGTCCATTGTAATATAGATATTCCACCTGCTCAACATCATATGTATTTAGAGGCAATAACAGGACATCTTGTAATATCTCTTTAAGATGGCGTTTTCTCTCTTCAGACAAAATAAAACCTCTAGGTTTAGGGTAATTCGAGAATACCAGCTTGCGATCATTCAGGACCAGTTTCCACCGCGAAGACGTCATTGCGACTTCCTTAACCAGTCTTGTCTGCTCTTCCACGAGTACATCATGCCACGGGTCCTGTTGGGGGATATAGTCACTCGTTCTAATATTGGAAGTATTGTTAGCTACTGGTAGGGAAGGAGAGAGAGAACTAAGATGAATGACTTCCCCCAAATGATTGGATTTGTTATTCTTGGTAAGTTTCTTTGTTTGAATGAGCCTAGGATTCTTTGCACTTTCTGTTGGAGCTTTATCCAGTAAGTCGAAAAGTATCTTAAAGTTCATTTTATTACCTTTTAGATGTTTTTGGGATTTTAGGTTTTTGCTTTTTTTTTGCATAAATTGCACTTTGCCTGCCTCTTCTAGTGGTAGTAACTTTCAACTGGATAGGCTTAGTCCCAGAGGAAACATCCAATGGAGGGACGTTATGTTAAATGGCTTCTCAACCGTAGGCAAAGGTAGAGAAATTAAGGAGTTTTGTTGTAATTCCACTAGTGTCGTTAATAGCTTGTTACATTCACTTCAAAATGTCTTCACATGTTCCAGCTCTGTCGCAAACATGAACAACCACCCTTTTAAAGGGAGATCCTGTCCCAAATGAAGGTAAGGCTCCGAAGCAGGACTAATATTTCCTTCAGCATTTTCAAATAAAAGCCCCAACATGTCGACTTCTGGGGAGATAGAGTCCTGGTCTACATGACATGCCTGTGATGATATGGCATTGTCTCTTAAAGGAATTTCATCAGAGTGCACACAGTTGTTTATTGGAGAATCCTTGCATCTGGTTCCTGGAGGGGTCATTGCTTTGTTTGCTTTATGGCTTTCAACCAAAGCTATTTCATCAGCCAGACTTAAAGCTGCAGACTCTATGTCGTTTCTTGGGGGATACCCTTTGTATCAATAGACCAGTCCAAGGGAGAATCTTCTGAAGGTAAAACGTTCTTCTCGCAGTAATGTTGGGGCATAGTGGGAAAAAAGGAAGTGATTTTTTTTTGGCTATTTCGGGCCTTAGATATCTTATCTGCCATCAATTGAGGTGAAGAAATCGGAGCTGTTCCTTCCTTCTTCTCTTTGATTTCCAGGCAGACTTTCAAAGAAGGGGGGGATTCCTAAAGCTTTCCTCCCTTTTCTTGTCAGCGCCATTCCAAGCTTCAGATTTATCTTCGTGTCACAAATTCCGAAAGTTTAGTACAAGAAGCAGAGTATAAAAACAGCTTAAGCTGGGCGTTTCTTGTTACAGGTTAAAGGAACCGTGGCAGGAATGCTGAAACTCTTACATTCCTCGCTTTCCTATCTTATCTTTTAGGCTTGGCTAGCTTCAATTATCCCTCCAAAAAATCCAATCAAGTAATATTTCAGCTCCCCACTTCAAAGGAAATTCTTCAGCTGCACAAATTTAAAAGACTTCAGGAGAGAATACTTATCAGAGAGGGAGCTCTGTCGAAGTGCTACCAGTGCCGTCGGCCATCTTTTTCACCTGACCTTTAAAAGAGGTCAAAAGCACACTGGCCAGCCTATCTTAGAACTGCTGAGAATCCTACTGAGGTGTTTCAAAGTTAAGAGGGTCCTATTCTCTTTGTGGGACACCCGATGGAGATCCTATCACGGAATCCTTAACCTCTATGCTAACAATCCTTGGTTAGGCTGTCCACATATTGAGTGTATTCAGCAGGCAATTCTCAAAGGTATTCAGAAGGTGTTGGACTGCGACCTGGGAGACCAGGGTTCGAATCCCCACATAGCCATGAAGCTCATTGGGTGACCTTGGGCCAGTCACTGCCTCTCAGCCTCATGAAAACCCTATTCATAGGGTCGCCATAAGTCAGAAGTGACTTGAAGGCAGTATATTTACATTTTTTACACTTCAGTGGAAACAGTGTGTGTGTGTGTGGGTTCTTTGGCAAAAAAAGTTCTGCTGGCCAGTCTTCAGAGAATATTTTATCAGTCTGTTTTTTAAAAAAATGCTTCAGCGAGATTTCACACCTGATCAGATCAACCTGTTCCCTCTCCAGGTGTGGCCAATGGAAATGCTTTACTGAATGTGACCAGTGTGCTCACAGTCTATGAATCCCCTTCCCAGCCTGATTTGGGATTTACAAGGGAAGAAACCACTCCATTGGTCAGATTAGTTTCCTTTGTTAAACTGGACTGTGGTCAATGGGTTTGTCAAGTGGCCACTATTGACTTATGTAAGAATATAGCACAAAGAGATCCTGTTGCTATTGGAGCTCTTTCTAGAGAGGACTTTGCCCTTGCCCCCTCACCCCCAAATCCTGGACCCAAAGACAGGTTTGTGTTTTTAGTCTGGTCTGAAGAAGCTGCGAACTAGGAAGATACAGAGACGCCTGCTCTCTGCACCATGACTTGGGGGTGCCTCCCTAGAATCCTGATGAAAAAGCAAGTTCTATTGGTCTGTTAATGCTGTGAATCCCTCCATGTTAGGTTCAGGTTGTATATACGTGTAAATAAAAACCACATTATCTTATAAGACACCATAGACTCCGCTGATCTTCATTCCAAGGAAACTAAACCCCAGGTAAGCACCAGCACCCCTGGAAGTCTTGCACTGCTCAGAGATTGGGATGCATGCAATGATATGTATAAAAAGGCAGTTTTGATACAATTTACCCCACTACAAGATAAGCAAGAAAGCCAGAAGTGCATCTACTATGGCTATGCAGCAGATTTAACTAAGGCCCAAGCCAAATTGGGCCCATTCAGACCTTTTTGGGCCTCAGCTGAGTTGGATTGTGACAGCCATGGATTGCTATTGGCCAGAGTTGATGACCCAGAGTGACCTGGGGATGGCAGGGGGTGGTGCATCAGGCAGGAAGAACAGGCAACCATAGCTCTCCTTACTGCCTGGTGAGCATAGTGAGTGATCCCCTGGGGTTGCAGGAAAGCCTTATGCAAAGCAGCATCCACCAAGATCTCTCCCTCCTGCATGATGTTGCTCTGCAAAGAGCCAGAATGATCATGGAAGATGCTGTTTTTCAAAGGGCTAAGAAAGCCCTTTGCAAAGCAACATCCTCCAGTACTAATCCCTCCTGTGCAATGCTGTGTTTTTGCAAAATATTGACCGTTCTTGGTCCAGACAGGGAGGAGGGAGACACAACTATGCTGACAGACATCATGTCAATTTTGAACCTTTGATGCATCACATGCTCATTAATGTGTATCAGGGCCAAGGTGGACCTCTCAGCCTCCAGCCCTTGGGGATAACAAAGAAGCTAGAATACACTCCCTAGAGTATTTCCTATTGTAGGACATACGTAACTTCTATCGCCACCAGATGAGCAATAACCTGTACTGCAATTGCTTGATTCTGGGAAGACTTTGAGATACCAGACGGAAGCTTCATCTTGGGATGAGACAAACACACCTTCAAATTACCCAATTTATTGGGAAAAATGAAAACCCTTAAGTGGGAACCTTATTGGCTTGGTGGGCCACTTTCTTATCTGTCTCCATTCCCACAAGCCATCTTTGACAGGTGCAGGACAACCCACTTGGCAATAACTAGACATGTCAGATGACTGACAAGTGAGCTGTCCCAGTCACTTGTCAAAGTCCCTTTGCAGCACAAGCTTTGCCAGTAGCAAGCATAGAACTGGCAAAGTTCCTTTCTACAGGGATCAGCTGCGTGATTGATTGGGTACTCAGTTGCATAGCCAATCTAGCCATGTCTCTGCCTAGGGCTGTGCACCAGATTTGGCTGGGCCCAAGCCAAATCAGGCCCATTCAGATGTTTTAGGGCTTTGACTCGGTTGCGTTCCGATAGCCACAGATTGGATTCGATTACCAAGAGCTGTCAGGGGGCAGGGCATCAGGCAGGAAAGAGGCAGCTGCAGCTCCTTCCTTCCTGATGAGCAGAGGCAGAGATCCTCCAGGGGTGTGGGTACTGACCCTCAGAGCTTGGAAGTAACTTGTTATTTTTAATGAGTTACTTGTAATTCGTTACAATTTTAAATGAGTGGGTAATTCCATTACATTTGGCAAGTAACGGAACGACTAGTAATTTCCCTACTTTTCAGCTGCAACTTTAATGTTTCCATGTTAGGTTGGACGTTACTTGGGGGCAGGAACAAGGAGAAGTCAGCTCCTGGCTGTGATTGGTGAACACAAGACATGTGCCTCACACTGACTGGACCTCTGCGCAGACTCTCTCTTCCCTCGTGATCTGTGTTAGGAGGCACGAGGGAAGAGGTGAATAGGCAGGGTCTGCTAGCGTCTGAGAGGAAAAAATGGACGCTGGAGGAAAAAGCCAGGACAAGGACAACAGAGGAGAAGGCAGCAGCAGAATGGCGAAGAGCTGTGGAGGTGAGTGACGATGATTTGTGTGTGTGTGTGTGCGTGTGTGCGTGTGTGCGGGCGTGCTCCCTCGTGCATCCTGCCATCCTCCTTGCATGTCCTGTCCCCACCACCACTGCTTGTGCCCCCTGCCGTCCCCACAGCGTGTTCTGAACAGTTCTGCTGCACCCGCCGCCCCCCACCCCGCCTCTCGTTTACCCCGCTGCTGCCAACGCCCCTCCTGCTGCCCCCACCCCACCTCTTGTTCCCCCGCCACCGCCGTTGTACCACCACCTCCTGCCCCACCACCCTGCCTCTCGTTTCCTTGCCGCCACCCCTCCTGCCCCCCCCACTGCTTCTCCTTACCTCGCTGCTGCCTCCGTGGCACCTTCTGCCCCCCCGCGGCACCTTCTGCCCCCCCGCGGCACCTTCTGCCCCCCCGCGGCACCTTCTGCCCCCCCGCGGCACCTTCTGCCCCCCCGCGGCACCTTCTGCCCCCCCGCGGCACCTTCTGCCCCCCCACTGCCTCTCCTTACCTCACTGCTACCTCCGTGGCACCTTCTGCCCCCCCGCGGCACCTTCTGCCCCCCCGCGGCACCTTCTGCCCCCCCGCGGCACCTTCTGCCCCCCCACTGCCTCTCCTTACCTCACTGCTACCTCCGTGGCACCTTCTGCCCCCCCGCGGCACCTTCTGCCCCCCCGCGGCACCTTCTGCCCCCCCGCGGCACCTTCTGCCCCCCGCTGCCTCTCCTTACTTCGCTGCTGCTCCGCGGCACCTTCTGCCCCCCTGTGGCACCTTCTCCTCCCCCCACTGCCTCTCCTTACCTCGCTGCTGCCTCCGCGGCACCTTCTGCCCCCCCCACTGCCTCTCCTTACCTCACTGCTGCCTCCGTGGCACCTTCTGCCCCCCCCACTGCCTCTCCTTACCTCGCTGCTGCCTCCGCGGCACCTTCTGCCCCCCCACTGCCTCTCCTTACCTCACTGCTGCCTCCGCGGCACCTTCTGCCCCCCCCACTGCCTCTCCTTACCTCGCTGCTCCCTCCGCAGCACCTTCTGCCCCCCCGTGGCACCTTCTCTCCCCCCACTGCCTCTCCTTACCTCGCTGCTGCCTCCGCAGCACCTTCTGCCCTCCCCACTGCCTCTCCTTACCTCGCTGCTGCCTCCGCAGCACCTTCTGCACCCCTACGGCACCTTCTGCCCCCCCACTGCCTCTCCTTGCCTCGCTGCCACGGCCACTGCACCTCCTGACCCCCCATGAACTTGCCTGTTATTTGCCCTGCCTCCAGGCTGGGGAGGGGTGAAGTCCTCTGCACAGGCTCAGAGGCACTTTGGCATGGCTTCATCCTGCTTGGCTTCCACAGAGTTTGGGTGGGGGGTGCCCCCTCCCCATTTCCTCAGTGACTTTTGGGGGAGGGGCTGTTTCCCTCCCGCTCCTCCGCACCCCCTTCGTTGCCCATCCACTGTTGTGGGGGGTGACAGGAGTTGCAGGTGCCTGCCACTTCTCCCCAGCACCCCTAACCTGTTTCTTGGCACGCCTTCCCAGGTGGGGGAGATCTTCTCTGCCACTGGCGCTGCCTTCACCAAGCTGGGTGAACTGACGATGCAGCTGCACCCTGTGGCCAACTAGCCAAGCAGAAGGCCTATGAGGACAGTGGGCTGTCCCTCCCCGCAAGTCCCCCAAGAAAGGGGCCTGCAAGGGGCAGCAGCAGCCGCAGCAGCAGGGTGCCCCCTCTGCCCAGGGGTTGGGGGGCCTTCTTGACCCCTCTACTCCAACTGTGAAGAAATCGAGCTGCCCTGCTCTGGCAAGCAAACCCCTCCCTTTCCCAGCCTCTGAATTTGAAACCACTTTCTAAAGCTTTGATCTGGATCCAGGACAAGACAAAAATGGTTATGCTATGCAGGGCCAGGCATTGCTCACATCATGCCACCTGCACTGCCAGAGTGACGGGATGAAGCTGGGCTCACTAACTTTTAACCGAGGTTTTTCTTAGCTCTGGGTGAGAGTTAGTTGCATGTCCCAAAAGAGAAACAACACTCTTTTTAAAGATGTGTTCTCTCTCTGACTCTCACAAGCGTATCAGATAGGACATTTGCCACCCCCTCCATCAATCACAAGGCACTTCTGAAACTTCGGCCTACTTCTCTTCCTTCCCCCCCTTTTTGAACTCTCCCCCTTGTTCCCATGCATACCTGTGTGCTGTATTTATCCAGACAGAGCACCCCTGCCTTTTAAAATGCCGGCTAGCTTTTTATTGTATATTTATTTGAACTCCATCTTTCTTTTTATTTGTATTTTTGTCCTGTTTAATCACAAGACTGAATTGTATGTGGGACAAAAACTGTCTCAGTAATAATAATAATAATAAAAATAAAAAATCATTAGGCGTATAATAAACAGCTTAAGGCTGATTTTTTTGTTCTTGGCAGAGATGAGGTGAGAAGTAGGGTCCTTGCAGCTCCTCCTCTCAGTCCCCCAGCTCTCAAACTCATGTTCTGTGAGAAAGAGAGAGATTCCCAGTCCCAGAGAGAGACAACTCCTGTAAACCCCATTCTCTCCAACAGCATCCCCAGGCGGGGTACCTGTGAAGATCACCTCTTGTTGAAAAAAATCCATTTATTGCAGCTGAATATCTGGGCAATGTAAAATTAAAATGTTTAACTGATTAATCCTCTCCCTTTCAATAAACTGATCAATTACATTTCAATTGATTTGCTTATCACCAAGACTTCAAATCTATGAGAATTTCCAGAATATAATAATTAAAAGAAGTGCAAGACAATGAAGAATTCAATACAGAAGCTCTAGGGCACACAATTAAAAAAAATCAAGGCTGATCTTTGTTATTGTTTCATGCATTCCCCAGTACAGTAACACACAAAATTACTCTAAAAACAATAAACAAGTGTCTCATATTAAAACTCATTCTTACCAATAAAAATAGGCCCCACTGATTAATCAACTCTCCTTTTAGTTAATTAATCTGCTGAAAATTAAAGCTTGTAGCCCTAGAGTTGGGTTTTTTTTTTTAAAAAAAAATCATTTGACCAGGAAGACAAGTACCGTTCAGTTCGCATACAGTGAATTTCAGAGTTGAGATTAATCTGTTCTCATCACAGCCCAGGCTTGTGTATTTATGTGCAAGCCCTTTCTTGATGACATTGCCATGTGGTGACCAAAGCAAGGAGGAGAGAAGTCTCAGGCTGTGTGGTGCAGTCGCTGCAACACAATTGCTGCCTAGAAAAGAATGTGCAGGTGCAAAAAGCAGAAGCTCAAGTAAGCTTCAATAAGATGAACAGTGCCAAAGCTGCACAGGCTGCAATAGGCAATGTTGAGGGGTTTCATCATTACTGCTTTTTAGGAACTGAAGGTCACTGTCAGTGCCGCCCTGGGCTCCTACTGCGAGGAAGGGCGGGATATATATAAATATAAATAAATATATATATATACAGAAAGAAAGAGAGATGTAAAGGGGAGTATTTCTTTAGATGTTACCCTACTTTCCATTTTTGCTTTCTATTTGCTTCTAGCCCTATTCTGTCACTCTCCAGTACACATGAAGAAGGGGCAGTGAGGGCAACTCCCAAACCTGGGTGTTGCGCCTCCAAGTTAGTTACTTAGAACTAGGTATGCCTTTCCTATCTACGATGTATTTCTATAAATGAAATAGCTTTTCTTATTTTACTAAGTCTTAAGTCTCAGTGATCTCAGTGCAGGGTAAAAGCCTGCCATAAACACACACATTGGCACACACAAGCATCATAGACTGTTGACAATCTCTGCTAATATCTATACAAATGTACATAACATGCATCACCTGAACTCACATGATCTAGAGTTACCTTAGATGTTGCAAGATTTGCAAATGAGAAGCAATAGGGTTTTATATTAGTTCTGATTGTCTATTGGGCTATCATAGGTTATATGTTTTTTTCATTTTCTATGGCAAAAACTCCAACTTCAGTGGAATTTATGTGATGTGTTCTAATCATTTGAATTTGGCTAATGAATGCTTTATTCTTTCATCAGAACTTTAGCAGTAGTACTAAAATATTAATAAAAAAGAAAAGGGAAAGAAAAAATACTTTACATACATCATTCAGCTGTATTGCTAATTATAGATATAGATATAAAAGATAAACGGCATTTTGTCAAAAGTATTTTTGTCTACATTTTATACCTCATCCTTGGTTTTCCAAGCTTGGCATGGAATGCTTCTCATACAGAATTAATTTGAAATGCTGCATATTTATTATCATAATCATCATATTCAAAATAAAAAATATATGTACCGCCTTCAAGTTGATTCCAACTTATGGTGGCCCTATGAATAGGGTTTTCATGAGGCTGAGAGGCAGTGACTGGCCCAAGGTCACCCAGTGAGCTTCATGGCTATGTGGGGATTTGAACCCTAGTCTCATTTTGTTCTCACAACAACCCTGTGAGATAGTAGGTTAGACTGGCCCAGGCAGGGTTATTCAGTGAGCAAAAATGATGCAAATAGGATCTCTTTTAATTGTGCTATCGACCTGCTTACTTCCACTCTGACTGGGGCATCTTGCAGCATGGGGAAGAGATGGGGGCACATCACAGCTGAAGTTCACCCATATAGGAGCATTATCCCTTGTTTATTACAGAGACGCCTGTTGCAGGTTTTGCTGCTGAGAGCAGCAGTCAGTTAGTGCGGCCACTTGAGTCACAGCTTGTTGATCCTGAGGAGGCAAAACTAGAAAGTGAGGTTCAGAAAGGAGGCCCTGTGCATGAGGAGGAGGAGGGCATGAAGCAGTGCCAGTTGCCCACAGCCACATCTGCAGAACAGCAAGTACCATGGTTTGGCTTTGAGAAAGCTTGTACATTTGTGAGCCAGAGTGGGAAAAATGTTGTTGTACGATGCAATTACTGCCTTCCAAGGATCAAAAATCTGAGATCAGCTGTTTCCTCCTCATCCAATGTGAAGAAACATTTTGAGGTAAGCCTTTGTCATGCTGGTCCTCAGAGTGTCCATTGTCTATTTATGTTTAAATTGTGAAGTTCCTGTTCCATTTTTTCTTGGATTCATGCTTTGTTCTTCTTCCTCAGAGGGCACACCCTGAGAAGCTGAGAGCAATTGAAGAAGCAATAAAGGCAAGGAGACGTGGCCTTCCTGAACCAATGCATGACACCCCTCCTCCCAAAATGCTGAAGCAGCAGCAGACAACCCTTGAGAGGTGGGGATCTGGCAGGGAGCCTGTCACCCAGAGCAATCTCGACAGGAGAATCATTGATTTCATTGTAGAGGAGACATTACCACTTCAGACTGTGGACAAACCATCATTCATTAATCTGGTTCGCATTGGACTCCCCAAAGATCTCACCATCATATGTGCCAAGACTCTGAGAGACAGAATTGAGAAGAGAGCATGCCACATGAGAGAAACTCTTGCAAACCGAATGGGTGCTGTGGCATATATAGCAACCACTGCAGACTGTTAGACCAATGGCAAGAAGAGTTACTTTGGGGTAACAGCCCACTGGATCAACCCAACTACTCTGAAACGTGAGGTCGGGGCCTTGGCTTGTAAGCGTCTGAAGGGGCGCCATACATACGATGTCCTTTCAAAAGCACTGCATGATGTACATGTGCAGTACAGGATCCACAATAAAGTTATGTGCACTACTACAGACAATGGCTCCAACTCTGTGAAAGCGTTCAGAGTTTTCATGGCCAAAGAACCAGTGGAAGCTGCAGGCACCAGTGACGATGATGGTGATAACCAGGAGGAGGCTGAGGTGGAGTTTGTGCCTATCTGTGAGATCCTGGACACAGGACCTGAGGCAGAGGAAGAAGCTGCAGACTCAGGAGAGGATTTTGTTTTACCACCACACCAGAGATGTGCTGGCCACACCCTCAACCTTGTGGCAACACAAGACATAGAGGCCATGCTTTCTGACTCCTCCAAAAGTAGTCTTCTTGGTCCTTTCAAGAAACAGTTTCGTTCCTTGATGGGAAAGTGCAGCAAGTTGTGGTCCAAGCAGAACCAGTCAGCACAGATTGCTGAGTATATCCATGCGCAATGTGGTGTGTATCTGAAGGTACCGAATAAGACCAGGTGGAATTCCACCTTTGATGCGTTGAAGCAACTACATGAGCTCCTGTTAACTGTGCCACTAAAAGGTACGGTTGGACTTACCGTGAACGGTGTTTCTTCATGGATGCCATGAGGTCTCCACGTGGGTTATAGTCCCCAATCAGCTCGAGACAGGAACCTGTCATAATTTTTTTCTTGGCCCCTCCCCTTCTTACTGAGGTGATGCCAGTTCTCTTTCTTGACCAGCTCGGAACTTCACCTCAGTGTAACATAGAAAGTACAAATCAGAAGATATAACAACAGAATAAGAGCAGATAACACAGATTGCAGATGGATTTCCCAGCCCCTCATAGGGAGGGTCGTGGAGACCTCATGGCATCCATGAAGAAACACCGTTCACGGTAAGTCCAACCGTACCTTCTTTCATGGATGCCAGTGAGGTCTCCACGTGGGACATACCAAAGCTCGGCCATAGGGTGGGTCTATTGAGGAAGAACCTGCTGGAGAACCCTACGACCGAATGCGGCCTCCGCAGATGCGTATAAGTCCATTTTGTAGTGTTGGGTAAACGACGAAGGTGAGGCCCAAGTTGCTGCCCTGCAGATCTCCTCCAATGGGGCATTAGCTGAAAAGGCCGCTGTTGTGGCTGCCGCTCTAGTGGAATGCGCCGTGATTCCCTGTGGCACGGGTTTACTGAGTGATCTGTAGGCTAAGGAAATACATGCCTTTAGCCATGTAGCTATAGTTGATTTTGACACCTTGTGGCCTAGAGTCGGAGGATGGAATGATACCAGCAGAGATTCCGATCTACAGAATTGAGCTGTCCTATTGATGTATACCTTCAACGCCCTCCTCTCATCGAGGGAGTGCCATGCCCTTTCCATGGGGTGTTTAGGATTTGGGCAGAACGTGGGCAGCACAATCTCCTGTTGCAGGTGAAACTGAGACCTGACCTTTGGAATGAAGCTAGGGTCGATCCTCAGTACAACTCTATTGTTATGGAAAATGCAGAGGTGTTTTTGCACTGATAGAGCCTCAATCTCTGATATCCTGCGTGCTGACGTGATTGCTATGAGGAACGTGACTTTGAAGGTGAGTATTCGCAAAGGAACCGTCTGCAGGGGTTCGAATGGAGATTTCTGTAGTGCGGTCAACACTGTATGGAGGTGCCATGAAGGAAATCTGTGCACTACTGGAAGGCTGATAACGGTTGCTCCTCTTAGAAATCTCTTGAGCAGCGAATGTGACGCTGGAGAGACCCCTTCGTCTAAAGATAGAACGGATGCAAGCGCCGATAGCTGACGTTTGAGGGTGTTAGGACGTAGACCCTGGTGGAGGCCGTCCTGGAGGAACTGCAGGATATGTGGTGCGGATGCCGTCATAGGATTGGTGTCATGCGCTGTACACCAACGCAGGAAAGCTGCCCAAGTGGATTGGTATATCCTGAGCGTAGATGGCCTACGTGACGCCAGGATAGTTGCTGTCGCATCAGGTGAAATATTTAATGCTAACAGCCTGCTCCGTTCAACCTCCAGGCGACTACTGAAGCCAGGCTGGGTCTGGGTGGAGGACCGGTCCCTGATGTAACAGGTCGTGTCGATTTGGAAGTGGAAGGCGGGTTCTGACAGACAGCTGGACTAGGTCTGCAAACCACGGTCTTCTCGGCCAGTATGGGGCTATTAGGACCACCTGCGCCTCTTCCCTCCTGATCTTGTTGAGGACTCTGGCGAGGAGAGGAGTTGGTGGAAACGCATACAGTAGGAGCTGTGGCCAACTCGCCGTCAGTGCGTCTATCTGTTCCGCCCCACGCATGTGGAATCTTGCAAAATATCGAGGGATCTGATAGTTTGTGTCCGAGGCAAAGAGGTCCACCTCTAATTTTCCGAAGTGTTGTTGAACCATCAGGAAGACGCTTCTGTTGAGTGCCCATTCCCCTGGGAATATCTGACATCTGCTGAGCCAATCCGCCCGATCGTTCATTGCTCCCTGCAGGTATTCCGCCGATACAGATGTAAGGCGCTGCTCTGCCCAGGACAGCATGGCTATTGCTTCTCCGCTGAGGAGCTTGGATTGGGTCCCTCCTTGTCTCATTATGTATGATCTGGTCGAGGTGTTGTCTGTTTTGATCAATACATCGGGGTAGTGAAGACTGGGAAAGAAATGCTACAGCGCCAGGTGAGCTGCCCTCAGTTCCAGCCAGTTGATGGGCCTGGCTGTCTCTGGTGGACTCCAACGTCCTTGTACAAAGAGATCCATATAATGAGCCCCCCAGCCCCAGAGGCTGGCATCTGAAGTAATTATTGTGCGAGGCGGGTCCTGTATTGGGATCCCCCTGGACAAATTCGAGTCCCGATGCCACCAGGTGAGAGACTGACGCACTTTGTGTGGTAAGGCAATCACACGGTGTCGCCTCGAGGCGATGTCTCTCTGGAACTTGATCAGAAGATGTTGAAGAGGACGTGAATGAAGTCTGGCCCATGGTGTAACTGCTATAGATGATGCCATCATCCCGAGCAGTTTTGCCAGGCGCATCAAGTCTGATTTCGTTTGGTCGCGTATGGAGCGTGCTAGGTCTGTGATGGCCCGGATTCATTGTGGCGCCAGCGTTATAGTTTGAGCAAGGGTGTCTATCACCGTGCCCAGGTGTATAAGTGATTGTGTGGGGTAGAGGTGACTCTTTTGAACATTCACTAAAAAACCGTGGTTTTGTAGGAAACTGAGTGTAAGATTTAAGTCTTTGTTTGCCTGGGTAAACGACTGAGACCTGAGAAGTAGGTCGTCCAGATAAGGGGAGAGGTGCACCCCTTTCAGACATAGGCCTGAGAGTGCTGCTGCCAGCACCTTGGTAAAGATCCTGGGTGCCGTGGCAAGTCCGAATGGCAGGGCTTTGTACTGAAAGTGTTTCTTGTCGTATGTGAACCTGAGCAACCTTCTGTGCGTGGGGTGAATTGGAATGTGCAGGTAGGCCTCCTTGAGGTCTATGGATGCCAAATAGTCCTGGGGTTGGAGTGCCTCTCTGATTGAAGCTATTGTTTCCATCCAGAAAGTCCTGCGTTTCAGGAACTGGTTGACAAACCTGAGGTCGAGCACCCCCCTGAATGAACTGTCCTTTTTTGCCACCAAAAAGAAGAGGGAGTACACTCCTGAGAACCGTTCGTCCATGGGGACGGGTTCTATAGCTGAGATTTGTAGAAGGTGCTCTATTTCTGCTAGGAATGTTCCATGTTTTTGTAGTGATGTCGGTCTGTGTGAGAAGACGAAACGTGGGGGTGGATACTGATGTAACTCCAGTCTGTACCAGTCTTTGATAATGCTCAGGACCCATTTGTCTTTTGTTGTTGTCTGCCATTGGTTTAGGAAGTAATTGAGTCGACCTCCGACAGGTATAGAGTCAGAAATGTTGTTGTGGTTGACGCTGCTGCCTAGTCTGGTAGGACTGCTGTCTATTCTGGTGGAATCTCTGTGGAGGCTTCTGGTTTTGCCAGGGAAAACGGGAGCCTCTAAAATCCCTCTGTTGCTGAAGAAGGGCCTTGAGCCACGAAAGGAACGCGTCTGGAAAGTGGGAGTATAGCGTTGGAATGGCTTTCTTTCCTCTTTCCCCTGTGAGGGCATAACTTTCTTTTTATCCTTATTGTCCACCAATACCTCCGCCAGATTGTCTTCCCCAAATAATTTCCCACCTGTATATTTAGCCGTGGCTAGATTAAATCTGGATGCATTGTCCGCATCCCAATGTGAAAGCCATGCTAGGCGCCTGGCTACCACTGCCGTGGCCATAGCCCTGGCTGCAAATTGTGAGGAATCCATAGTAGCGTCTGCTACGAAGGCCATGCAGCGTGAGAGTTTTAAAATGGACTTTCGTAACTTGGAGACCTCTAGCTCCTGATTTTGGGCTAGGTCCTCAATCCACAGCAGTGATGCCCTAGAAAATACTGAAGCTGCCACAGAGGCTCTTATGGACATAGCCGTCGCTTCATGTACCCGCTTAAGTGCTAGATCTGACTTGCGCTGTATGGGATCTTTGAGATGAGCATCCCCATCCCGTGGCAAGATCGAATGTGACAGGAGCGCAGTAATAGGCCCATCCACGTCTGGGGCCCACAACTGTTCCATAACACTGGGCTCTAAGGTATATAGTCTATTAGCCCAGTTAGTCCCTCTTTTGGGGTATAGTGGTAGCTCCCACTCCTGTTGAGTATTAGCCAACAGCATAGGTGGGCACGGAATGCCCTTAGGCCCGGTCTTAACAGTAGGCAGTACCATAGCTGGCCTGGAGGAGGTAGGTTGTTCCTCAGAAGGAGCAGTCAGCTCCAGGGAAGCAATCACCTTTTTTAATAATGGTTCAAAATGAACTTCCAAAAATAGTCTGACCGAGTTTTGAGCCTCTGTTTCTGAGGCATCGGTCTATTCTCCGTCATCCATGGACCCTGTAGATCCGATTTCTGATAGGGCATCCTGGTGGTCCCGCTCATAATACCCCGTACCCATAGCCACCAAAGTCCGGTCAGGGGAAAGCTGCCTGGCAACCTGGCGTGGTCTCTTACATGGTGGGGGGGCGGCTACTGCCGTAGGCTGTGGGCATTGTGGAGTATTGGGGGTATCACAGTAAATGGTGGGACCTCCCCTAATAGTGCCTGCTTAAGTTGCCGAATTACATCAGGCGAAAACAACTGTGCCAGCGTCATTGAAGGGGTTATTAAAGGAGCTGGCATAGGCTGAGGAGAGAGCTGGGGTGGAGAGACGGGGGGGGCCATACCGCCCATGGGCTTCCGTCGTTCCCTCATCCTCCGATCTGCTGTCGTCTGGCTGCTCCAGTAGATGGCGCTGGACTGCAGGCTCTATCGAACACGTCTCTTGAGTGCCACTCAAGATGGCCGCCGCCACCTTTTCGGCAGGAAAAGTCATTAGGGAGCTGGAAGAGGCACTAGGCGGTGGTGAAAGGCTCACTTCGCACAGTAGGCCTCCGCCCCGATTAGAGCTGTGCCGCGATGTAGCAGTGAAATTCATGCTCTGACGTGAGGCTTCTTGCCTATGCTCCCTGGCCGGATGTTGCGCGTCTGTTGGAACTGTTGCCATCATGCCCAATATCTGCAGGGAACTGACCGCAGCAGGAGCTGGGTGCTGCCCTGATTTTTTGTGTCCCTTCTTGTTCTGGGATTGTGGGACAGACGGCGGCCGGGAACTGACTGCAGCAGGAGCTGAGTGCTGCCCTGACCCCTTATGGCCTTGCAGGGATCCGACCACAGTAGCCACTGTGTGCTGCCCTGTTCCTCTAAGGGTTTTTGTCCTGGCGGTCTGAGAAGACGGCAGTGCTTCCATATCTCAGCCAGGAGAGAAAGAATAGGTACGAAAAGAGGAAGAGAAAGATAGTAAGAAGTATAGAAAAGAATGAAGGAAAATAGAGGAGCCGTAGGCTGATAGTCTACAGAAGTGAGAGAAAAACAGCCAAAGGTTGTTGCCCGAGCTGAGACAGGAACAGAACTGGCATCACCTCAGTAAGAAGGGGAGGAGCCAAGAAAAAAATTATGACAGGTTCCTGTCTCGAGCTGATTGGGGACTATAACCCATGTGGAGACCTCACTGGCATCCATGAAAGAAATGCATGCCACAATGGACCGCTGCTCCTTGTCCAGGATCACAGCTGCTGAGATTGAAGTGGTACAGGAATACACAGAGATTATGGAGCCACTAGCCCAGTCCCTAGATATCCCGCAATGGGAGAACGGCATGTTCATGGGGTATTTGCTACCAATGCTCTGCAATCTGGACCGCAAGTTAGAAGGACTGGAAAACAAACCTGAGAGGTACACATACTGTTTTCAGCTGCTGAGAGGTGTGCGCAAAGCCCTATGAAAGCGGTTTGCAGCTATCTGGGAGGACAAGAGGCTTCTTCTGGCAGCCTGCCTACATCCTCGCTTCAAACTAGATTGGCTGGAATCGTGTCAGGCCGCCACCCATACCAACAAGAACATTAGGGAAGCCCTTTGGGTGGATTACTCCAAGAGAAATGTTTTCTCAAGGGAGGCATCAGAGGGCTTAAGGTGGTAGGCAGGGGCTGGGCCTTTTCTTCCTGGGGCTCCTCATCACAACCTTGGGTTGCTGCAGGTAATCCTTAAGGGTCTGCTGTGCTGCCCCATGAGTGTGGTGACTTGGTCACCTTCCTACCTTCCATTTCATCATCCACAGGCTCAGGCTGGACCCTGAACCAGGGGACATGACAAGCATCAGGAAATGAAGAGCAGATGATGGTTTCCTAACATATATGTTAACATATCCTCTTTTTTTCTTAGATACACAATGGAAGCCTTGTTGAAAGCTGAAATAAAGATGGGTGTACTTAATGAGGACAGTGATCAGTCTTCAGATAAAGACCAGGAAGGAGATGACTTAGAAGATGACTTCTTTAACTTTCTGCCCCAGGGCAAGAAGTCAGCAGCGGACACTGCTGAGGAGGAACTGGTGAGGTACCTGAGGTCTCCCAGCAGGGAAGTGTCATCACTCCATGGCTTTTCACGTGTGCTGCGGTGCTTTTTGCAGCACAACACAGGCATGCCTTCAAGCGCTGCAGTAGAACGCCTGTTCAGTACTGGTGGCAACGTAATGACTGTAAAAAGACATTCCTTGTCTGACATGCTCTTTGAGCATCTTGTTCTTTTGAGACATAACAGAAACGTATTATAAAAGCATTTCAACTGTAAAATTTGATTTCAAGTGTTGGGGTATCTTCATTGCTTGGGGGGATGTGAGATTCTGTTATGCCATTGTTAATCTTACGGATAAATTTTTTTATTCTACTACCCCCCCCCCCGTGTGTGTGTTTATTTTTAATATTGTTTTAGGCTTCTTCGATGTGCAGCAGCCAAGGCCAGCACCTTGTAGGAGTTTTTTTTAAAAAGTAACTGAAATGTAATTGTAGTGATTACTTTTGAGAAAAAGTAATCAGTTACTTTCAGAGCAATTGTGATTGTAGCAGTAATTACTACTTTTTTGGGCCACGTAATTGTAACTGTAATTTATTACTTTTTAAAAGTAATCTTCCAAGCTCTGCTGACCCTGTTCTCAGGTGGAAGGATATAGAAATCCCCCCATATGTTCAATTAGGGGTTGTTTTTAAAAAAACACAATTAAACATGAGCCCCAGCCCCAAGCTTATTCAGACGTAGCTGAGACAGGGTGTGTGGCCCCTACGTTGGGTCAGTCTGACTCTCTCTCTCTGGATTGGAGCCACAGGGCAGATGCAGGGGGATCTGTGCACAGCCATCTCTCTATCTGCTCTTATGTCGTCAGATGACAATGGTTTGGGAAAAAACTGCCTTGCAGGCCAAATTTCTAGGCCGCTACCAGGCCAAACATGGCCAAAGGCTGGAAGTTCCCGACCCCTGCCCTAAAGGAACTTGCCAACCCAAACCCAAGTTGACAGGACACCACCCCATATGGATCAGAACCTACATCAAATTCTCCAGATGGGGCTAGATCTTGCATTTAACTCTGCTTGCTGTCCATTTGGGTAACCTGTCCTGCTGTCTTATTTTTATAGGCAGAGAAAGAAGCAGAGTCCCCACAGTTGGCGCTGTTGCAGAACTATCTGCTTAGACCAGACAATGATGGCATCCTTTATCTTGACCAACAAAACCTGTTGTACAAAAAGGTTTAGCAACCCCATATCCATGAAAGTAGATAGAAGGGAAGAAAATGAAAAAACAACAGCAAATAGGAACAGAGAAAGCATTATCCTGCATTGAGAAGAAAAGCAAAGTGGTGGAGGTAAGAGGACTGATTGGAAAGTTGCTTGGTTATACGATCCTGTCTATCCTGGGTGATAGTAGTTAACCCATTGTTTTCTTGGAATTCTCCTGCACTTCTTCAAGTGAAACTACATGCCCATGTGTCTTCCTAAATCTTTCCCATTGTAGTTTATTAATTTAAATACTGCTTAATGGCTAAATGGCTTCTGTTGCTAGTTGGCTCAATGCCCAGATGGATATATTGCCGTAAAGGGACTCCAATTACTACATTTAACATTAGATAATGCTAATGAAGTTATCTCATTTGTCAACATGATTGCTGATTTCATGGAAACTGA
Source organism: Rhineura floridana (assembly GCF_030035675.1). NCBI lineage: Eukaryota > Metazoa > Chordata > Lepidosauria > Squamata > Rhineuridae > Rhineura > Rhineura floridana. Next base: position 125,374,101 of record NC_084482.1, on the reverse strand, counting down.
TGCAGTAGTTACAAATGTTTGCATACAAGTACACCATATAGATCCTTTTCTCAGTACAGCATATATCCTTTTCTCAACATTAAACAGTGGTGCAGAAGACAGAGGGCCAAATGAATTTTATCTATTTGTGATCATCAAACAGGTGCTTAGATACTGTGTTATCCTATGCCACAAATCCACCTTTCCCATAAGAGAAACCAAGTTTGGTTTAGGCTTTATTTCTTTTTGAAAGAAGCCTGGACTGGAATCTATAATCAAAATCTCCAAAATATCTATACAAAGACTTATCTTACAAAATGTACAGCAGTTTTGCCAAAAATGAGCAACAGTACAAATTAAGCAGATACAGCAGTGTCAAATCACATTAACACTTCTTCAACTGCTCCACAGGACAGATGTGGCTTTTAGACTACACAAACTTCTGAATACAACACATACATTTACACTATATACAAAAATATATAAAGATGCAGCACCCCCTTTTTATCTAGTTATGGTTCTTCCAACATGAAGCTGTGATGCTTTCTGTTTTATGATCCACAAAGAGAAGCATTAAACACTGGAAGGAAAGGAAAACCTGAAAGGGAAGCCATAACTAAAACAACTGCAGTGCCTTCAAGGCCATAAGGTTTTTAACAGTCAGTTTGGAAAAAAGGGTAAAATGTTCTGTGCCTTTTCTGCTTCTAAAATGGATGGAGCTTATTCCATTTCAGTGAATCGGGCAAACATAGCTTTCCGTACTGCATCTTTATAAGAGTCTGCTGTGGAGACACCATAAGAACTATTTTTTACTCCTAACCCAGCTCCCCTCATTCGCACTTGAGCCTGCAAAGAAACACAGATATTTTAGCAGCAATACAAACATTACCACTACTATACTATAGTTGCATTTTGCCCATTTCCAGTTTCTTTGTGGGGAAACCCATTATTTAAGCTCACTTTTTAGCCAAGTGAATACGACTTCTCTTTTCAATACTCTTCAGGTAAGATATATTCCCCAACTCAGGGGTCACCAACCTTTTTGGGTCAGTGGGCGCATCTGGAAAGTGCCATGAGTGCTAGTCATAAAATGGCTGCCATAGGGTGTGCAGCATAACACAAAATGGCTGCCACATCCAAAAGAGCAGAAAGAGATAGGGCTACAAAATGATGTGGGCAGGTCAAATCAATGGGAACAGAAAGGGATTTTTTTGCACTTCTCCGTTCAGATGGGAGAGTGGGTGTCAAATAAATAAAATGTGGGTATGTTTAAGGTGGCATGTTTAGTGTATAAGAGATAAGGAAGCGCAAAGAATAAGGAGTAAGGAAGAGCAAATCATCTCGTGCATTGTGAATTTTTGGTATTTACTGAGACCAGGCATCATAGGAGGTACTGGCATAAATGCTAGTGCCTGTGGCCACCACCACCTCGGCAACCCCTTCCCTAACTAATGTTCTGAATATTTGTTTCTTTACAAAAGTATTTAGAATTATAAGGTGATCTCCAACATTAGTCATGCTTGGTTTAGACCCGCTAAAATCAATGGACTTAAATAATTTTTCAGTCGTCTTTAAAGCATCTACTCTGGGTATGACTAAACTGGGTATCAACCCACCCCACTGTTCATATTACTATCCAGATGCTGTGGGAACAAGTGAAATGCATGATCCATCAGACCTTGTTTCCACATGCTCTGTAGCTCAAATTCTCATGCACTGCTTATCAATCATATGGGACAATAAAGTTTACAATCACCCATAGCATCTTGTATTGTGTTAGTGAACATAATTATACATGGGCTGCTTCTAGGAGGAAGAGCTGGATATAAATTTTATAAATAATAAATGAACAACAGATTATGAAAACTATCAAATGATAGCAGCAGCTTCCAAACTATAACCCTACCAGTTGCTTCCACCTAGAACATAGCAAATCCTTTCTGTTTGATCAGCAGAAGTTTTTTTTAGATTGAATTATAATATTTAGAAGGATAAAATGCACTCCATGTGTCAATAGACAACTCATCCATGCTTACCTCAATGGGGGCTGTGATGCCTTGGCATTTCCTTCCTAATCCTGAACCTTCCCTCCACCCCATGGCTTGAAGCATTTTGTTGCCAATATTGCTATGGTCAATACCATCTTTTGTGGGCTGTTCATAATTCCTACAGAAAAATAGCATATAGTTAAGCTAAGGAAAATCTAGGGTATTTTGTTTTAACTGTAAAATTGGAGAATATTTCAAATACATACACAGTGCCTGCATCAAACACTTTTTTCCGCTTTGGCTCTGGTGGCTCTGGTATGCCATACTTCTCACGTCTTTCAGCTGCTCTGTCTCTGTATTTCATCTGAAATTAATCAATTTCATCAATTCATGAACTCACTGTCAACCCCAGCACATACAATTCCTTCTGCCTCTAGGTAGCAAAACAGAGGTATTAATATAGATAGGCTAGAGGGGAATAAATTCAAGTGCAACAGTTGAACAGTGTAGCACAGCAAGCAAACTGATCTCACTACTCTACTACTACTGGAGTCAATTGTTTTCAGAACTAAGAATTGTTGCCTTTTTTTTTCAGTGCAAAAAGTGGGCACAGTAGGAAGTTCTGAATCAGACTACCAGTTAATTTATAAAATATATGCATGGCACTCATTCAATAGCTTTTGGCTGCATAACTAGCTTATTTTTAATCTATATCCCCCCCTCCCCCCAAAAATCCCATACTAGTAAGCAAGATATATTCCCTTATCTTCTATTTGTCCCTGAAAACTGGGTTCTAAATGTCAGGTGTGGGTAAGACACACTTTCCTTGAGCTCATTTCCACTACTGCAAGCTTCAGTTCATGGGGTTGTAGCCAACTAATTCCTACTCAAAGCAGACCTACTGAAATGAACAGACTTAAGTTAGTCATATCAAAACATTTCCATAGGTTTACTCTGAGTAGGACTAACATTGCAACAGAATTGCAACAGAATCTTGTGGGATTCAATTATTTGGATGTGTGTGTGCATCTCTAAATGTATTGTGTTATACCACTAACCTCTCTCTCACGCATTTCCAAGGCTTCAAGTTCTTGCTCCGACAGTCTCGATCTCCTGTAGATGTCCATGTTTTGCTTTATAGGAAAAAATATTCGAACTTGAACAATCAAGACTGATACAGAAAGCTAACAGCTTTTGTATCTTTTCTGATTAATAGTACTTTACAGTTTATTTCTAGAAAGCAATATCCACCTCATTTCCAGATATATTTTTAGAAGCAGTGAAACACTGAGTAAGAAGCCCAATGTTACTCGCTATTTTATCTACGTAAAATGACAAAAAAAGTCTCTCCCACCACCCTAGACCATCCACCTTCTACTATTTTTTTTCAGTAAAGGGAGGGAGGCAGGTAAAGTAGTATCAGAGCCTGCTTTACTTCACTACCCCCCCCAACCCCCTCCAGGGCCATTCTACCACAAACTTCGCTGTAGAAAGAATCCTAATGCTATTTTATACATTTATGTTGCTTATTGTGGTTTGTTTAAATTGTGGTTTAATGAAGGAGAAGTTCCATCAGTTCATACAACACTAGCTATTTGACATAAATGTAAGAACAAACTCTTCAGGGCTGTCACCATTTACATCTTTATTCTGTAAGTTTATATCCCATACAGGCAGGTGGTATGCTTGGCAATTTGTATGGATTAAATCTTATCCAGAAATTGTCAACTTTTTGAACCAACGGCCATATTTATTTCAGTATTTCCAAATTCGAGCAGCAGCTTTGGGTTTACTGAGAATATATGGCCCTCTAAGGCGAAAAACTGAAAGCCTAATATCCAGTAAGCCATGCAAAAATCTAACAGGAGATATATATTTTCTTCTAACAAGCTAAAAAAAGGTGAGAAAAGCATTTGTAATGAACTGGACTAAAGATTTGCAACTTGAGCTAGAAACTGAAAAAATGGAAGTGGATATGGAACATCCCTCAAAGGCTGATCTCTACAAATTTAAAAGTGAACCATTTTAAAATGCGATACCAATGGTATCTTACCCCCTACAGAATCTTCAAGATATGCCAAACCGTAATAGATAAATGTTGGTGGCACTCTAGTAATATAGCACACTGCACATTTTTTGGAACTGTTCAAAACTACAGGTGTACTGGACTACCATTCTAAAACATATTGATGAAATAACAGGTTATTAATCACCACATAGCTCTTACAAAACATTCTTAAATTACCTAAAACATATAGCCTTGGATACAGACTTAGAAATGGTTATGACCCTGTTAATACTAGCAAAAACTGAGATAGCAAACCTGTTGTCTTGGAACTGGTTTAACAGAATATAAGACACTATCAATTTGATTTAACTTAAATACTATTTAAGAGAAAAAATGGTCATGCAAACAAATTAATATAAAATTTGACATTTTTCATATTGATGGGGAATCAAAATCATCAGAACAAATACCTTTATAATTTATTTTCTTTAGTGAATGTAATGTATCTATTTCATTCGATGTATTTATATTTTCTTTGTACCTGCTTTTTTTGGATGTATTTCAATTTTATTTCAATAAAAACTATAATTATTTATTAATTAATGATATTTATTAGTCGCTTTTCCCCCAAAATGAAACTCAAAGTGACTTACAAAAAAAAGTATCTCAAAAACATATACAGAATAAAGATAACAGTACAAAAGCATACCAAGCAAAACTCAATACAATAAATAGAATACGATAAAAATTGCAACACACAATACAACTCAAATATAGATTTTCTGCTACCCCCCTCCTGTCTCCAAAACCTACTAATTCAGCCATCGTAGCCAAGAACCCCCCCCCCCGGTTTAGGCTACAGGAAGCCCCACTTCAGGTGTTTGGTGGCAGAAGCCACGTTGGAAACAAACAGGATGCTACTGCGTGCCAAGTGGCGGGTCTCCGGGGATGCAGGAAAGCCATGGGGCAACCCAGCGGACAGCCTCCACCTGTGTGGTCCCAGAGGTGCGGCTTCAGGTGGGAGCTCTTGATGTATAATTTAAATGTAATTTAACATTACTTGGAAGGGGAGATATAAATAACTGTAAATAAGGCAACAAGAGTAATTCTTATTGACATGAACTACGGAGAAGGGAAAATCTCCATTTGTTCTAAACCCTTCTAACCAATTTTCCAGAACCAAAAGAACAAGTTCATTTTCTGCTCTTTGGGCCACTACTATAAAATTTTAGTAACTTGAAAAAGTAGGCTACCTTATGTAAGTCAGAGAGCTGCTGGTGCCTGATTAGAGCGTCTTTATTTGGAAACTGTCTTCTACATAACAAACAGGCCATTTTTTTCCAGTCGGTTAATTTTTCTTCCTCGTTCTCCAGCCTTTCCAAGAAATCTTCTTCATTATCACTGTCTCCACTATAAGCAGCCACCAATCCTCGCTAGAAAAAAAAGTAATGTCAAAATTTTATAGTAAATACATTGCTATGAAGTGACAGTGGTGAGCAGATGATAAATAGGAGACAGATATAAGAAAACTTAAAGATCATTGCTATTACACTGCCTAACATGCTTGACAAAGAGGCAGCCTATTAACCAGTAGACTGTATTTGATATTCTGAATACTGGACAAGATTAGCACTATATCTACTTGGGTAGAACCATAACTCAACTCTCAAATGTTGGTGTACTTTACGGATGGGAAACCTTCAGACGGACTCCGGGCCAATCATGGCCCCCCAAGGGGTCCAGTTTGGGCCATGAGGCCATTTTCCCTAAACCACGCCCCCACCAGCTGATGTCACTAGTGACATCAGTGGATGGGTGGGAGGACAGGTTTTTATCCTGCCTTGACTGCACCATCTTGTTTCCAGCAGGGAACAAGGTCGCGCAGCCAAGGCAGCAAGAATTAATCCTCGGTAATCAGTTGAGCTGGGATTAAAGCCCAGTGCAAAAGAGCCATTTGAAGCAGCACACAAGAGGCAGACTAATTCAAAGAAGCGTTTGCAAAGGCTTTAAGGTAGCTCCTACGCTTCTGTTTACTCCAACAGGAGCGTGGAGGCTTCTTAAAAGACCTTTCCAAGTCTCCCCCATTAAGGTCACAACATCAGGGACTTGAAGGGGGAGAGGAACTTGGAAAAATCTTTACAAATCTCCTCCACTCCCCCTTGAAGTCCCAGATGTTGGGAACTTAACAGGGGAACAAGGGAGACTTGGAAACCCTTTCCCTTTTCTCCCTTTGGGCATTGGAAGCAGGAAGAGAAGGAAGCCAATGGTGTTTCCAAGCACCTGCTGCTGTTGTGCAAAAGTGCCACAACAGCAGCAAGCACTGGCTTCCATCTTTCCCTTCCACCAGCGGCGATGGCAGGAGATGGGGAGACAGAAGAAAAAAAACCTTCTCTCTCTCCTTCATCACCCCCACCCCTCTGGAAGGGAAAGTAGGCAGCCAGCAGGGTTCCCAAGCACCTGCTCCTTTGTGCAGTGCCAGAAAGAGCTTTTCTTGCACAGCAGCAGCGGACACTTGGAAACCCTGCAAGGGCAGAGCCACCTATCAGATCATGTGATGTCATGATGATGCCATGGTTGATTGTTGGGTTGGCCTGCGAGGTCAATCCTGAAAAGAATCTGGCCTATGGGGCCAAAAAGATTTCCCACACTGGTGTACTTCCCTTTTGAGAGATGGAATGAATGCCCTTAATAGGAGTTCCAGTAAAGATCAACAAAGCTTCTTCAGGATGGCAGAAAAATGTCACTTTTTTTGCGCCTTCAGAGAATAAAAAGGTCCTCAAAATACTCCTTCCCATTTTCAGTGTTTGTATGCCTAGGGCATACAAACGATATAATAAATTGACCAATGGACACTTAACAGTCACTCAGACACACACACAATTCATTTGGAAAAAACAGAAATGACATTCAAACACAACAACTCAGAAAGGAATTCAGACACAACAAATCAAAAACAGTAGGGAAAGATTTGGAATTCTAAAGGATATAAGCTAGCCAGACTGAAGAGCAAGGCAAAAACATTACTGCTCAAACCAGGCAGGAAAACCAACTTGACATTCCATGGGAGGGGCTAAGGTGAGAGTCCTTTGGAGTGTTAATTCTTTCCTACATCAAGCATCAGAAGAGGTAGACAATACCCACTTGAGGTGTTCCTGGTGCCCAATGGAATAAAAACAACAACACTCCTTTCCATTTTCAATATTTGTATGCCCCCAAAGTTGTAGATTATTGTACAAGCCACATTAAGCTGTGTGGAGGTTTAAATTACAAGTCACAAGAACCTCGTTAATTAACTTGCTTAGCTGAACTTGGACTTGACTGCTAAAGAAATTTAGGCCGATTCAGAAAAAGAACAAACATTCTTGCTTCACAAGCATTAGACAAAACTTATTTCTGAATGTTAATTTTCAACAAGCATGTTACAAAAAACCATGAAGAGCACTAATGTCTGTACAGGTTTGTATACACTCACTTTCAGTGGGTTATCATCATCACTACCACCATTCTTTATCACTTCTGTTATTATCTGCTGTCTCTCTGACAAGGTGCCCTAGAAAAAGGAAGAACTCATGAGCCCAAAGCCTGTGCACAATAGCTTTTTTTGCATATCAAATCCTACCTACCAACCAACCTTTACCTTTTTCTCAAACAGAGCAAAACCAGCATCTGCTGCTGCAGATTCTCGTCTTTCTTCTTCCCTTGCATTCAGAGGCTGGAAGCTATTCTTGAAGTTCTCCTTCTGTTTGTTAAGGCTCTTAGCCCAACGTTCCATGTCTTTAGCAATCTGAATAGGAAAACAGAGCCATAATTCAGGCTGCATCCATAAAACAAATCAAATTTAACATCTGCATATAATACCGTATTTTTTCTTCCACCTATTTCAGGTTATTCACATGCAACTTAATTATGTCAAATGAGATCAACTATAGTGTGAAAACTCCTGTATTTGGAACTCTTTGCCTAGCCAACTTAGTATACACACTATAACCCCTAGGTCCGGTAATGATTTGAGCGTACAAGGACCCCAGTTATGTTGTAAACATATAGCCACATCCTTTTATTTCAAACATGCAAGCTTTCATCTTATCAACTGAAGCTGTCATTTTGCTTGTCACCTGCTGAGCTGTTTTACTCTTGGGTTTCTCTTTCTTCTCTTTCCCTTCTTTGGTGGAAGATGCATTAGTTTGCTGGTATGTACCCTCTGCTGCAGGCATGTAGGTCTCTTTCTCACCATCCCAGTAAAGATACTGTTGTGTAATTGCATTATAGTAGTACTGAAGGAAAAAAAATCAGGTTTCCTTATCCTTTCATATTTATTTTATAGATTTATAAGTTGCCTTTCAAAAAACAAATGTTCCATATGCAAATCACATGTAGAAAAGGCTAGAGCTACTTTCAAACTAAGAACAAAACTGAGTTAAGAGAGTTTGACAAGCAAGTAACTTGAGAGCTATATGGGTTCAACGTTATTACTGGCCAGAGAAACTCACTATGCAGCTTCACAGTTTTTGTGGAGTACTGTCATTTGTACAAACATCATCTTAAATAATGCCAGAAGCTGATGTACAATCAGATACCAAAGACCTGCTAATTAAATGGCTACATGGCAGCCTCTGAACAGCATAAGGATTTGTGCATATGTCCATATTGCAAATGAATACCAAATTGGACCATTGGTCCATTCTGCTGACAGGAACTGTCCAAAGCTTGGGGAGAGGGGTTTTGCAGATACTGTGAACTGGACTCCCCCAGTTGCTAATCCAGTACTGAATAGCAGACTGCTTCCAGAAGGAGGTTTGCAAGATGCAGTACAGTTTATGGCCCCAAGTTATTTTTAGTTGATGAAGAGGAGGTGGGAGCATGGTTTACCTGTGAGTTTGGATCATAATAGAGCCCTGTCACGGGATCATAATAGAAACCGGATGATTCATCATACTGGTATGTAGAAGTGTCTGGAACAGCTGTAAATTGAAAGGCTGTGAGTTAAATCCATCATAACTGTAAAGACAATAGAGCAGCAGTTGTCTGACCTACTCCACCATACTTGGGGAGAGGTAACAAGTCTTGATCAACCCTGGGTCTATGACACATAGCACCTGAGGATAAAGCAGGCATCACTTGGAATTCTGCTCATATAGTGTAATACTGGTAAATCATTCTCTGCTTCACTCCCTTCCATAACCTCACAGATTAAAAGCACGACCACCCTACCCACAAGGGTACTTTCTTCCTAAAAATGAGTATTGTCAATATGTATGAGGGTAAACAAACAAACAAAAGATATACATTCTCATCTATAAATTAAGAATAAAGTTTTGTTACCGTATTTGGTGCCAGGGACCACACCAGTTGGAGATGTTGATGGCACTTGCGCACTAGTGCCTGGCTGTGCTACTTGTGTCTGTGGAAAGCAAAACCCCATAAAAAAAAAAGACAAGGATTAAAAAGTTACTGAAAATATTCAAGAACCTATAAATATTTTGCAATATAATCATGTATGAGAATATACAATCATGTATATTACATAAAACATGAACACCTTACATTGAGCCTTCCTCAACCCGAATCTAGCCCACTATGTCCACAACATCTGGAAAGCCCCAGGATGCAAAAGCTGTCTGATCTGAACCTACTAATTATCTTGCATGCAGTCATTCCAATACTTCTTAATGGATTGGTTCACATATGCAAACACTATTCAGTCACTAGATGCCTCGGAAACGTCAATACTTTTCAGCCTAATGTATTATATGGGATTGTTGTTATTATATAGGCAAATATAATAACTAAAAAATTAAAGAGTTCTAGCAAAATAAAAAAACAAACCAATAAAAACATTTTCAAATTATTCTACTAATATACTAAACTCAGCGCTAAGCCAAACTCTCTCTCCAATAGAAGATATACTGTATTTACCGGAGGATCGGGTGAGTTGGTCTGCTGATTATATAACTGAGGACTCTGGGAAACAACAGCTGCTGTAGTAGCAGTTGTAACTGGAGCACCTGCCAACACACAGTTGTTAGAAGTTCTACAAAGCAATCTGAAAAACTACAATACCTCTTTATTATTCCAACTACAACATTTGGATTTTCTAGATGGTTTGAATACATAAACCCATTGTTTAGCACTTCCCCCCTGGAGAAAAAATAGATCTACTCTTAAAAAGTTCTTGATTATATGCCAATCTACCACATGTAGAGACCAACAATTAAACTGGGTATCTTGTGCATGGTCTAGTCTGCAACGATTAGGAGAACTGGTTTAGTTACTGTTAGCGATGGCTTCAAAGCCGCACATGGCACAATAACAAATTTACACAAGACCCAGTCAGGGTGAGTCTATTCCACAGATTTTGCATAGGAACATAAGTAAGTAGAATTTTACCTCAGATACAAAGAGAAAACTGTTACCTGATATTGTAGTTGTATCTGTGTCCAAAGCTCCCGCTTGGTTCTGGTAAAACTGCTGATAATCCTGTGAACACTATGCAAAGAATTAAGACAAAGTTATCCTTGTGTGGTACTTAACAAAAATGTATGTAGGTTCTTAAGTTAACGGAGGTCACTCTGAAGGGTTGGGGAGTCTTCTGAATATTGTGCAGGAAAGAGCCCTGTCCAATTTTGGGCATATCTCCACTCCCCGGAAAGCTCCCTGCACCCCATCTCACATTGTTCGGAAGACATTCTAATAATCTGGAGAGGCTTTTGTGGGGGGAGGGCAGATGGCCACAGAGATGGGGAAAGAACCGTCTTTCTATGAACTTTTTGCGGCTTGGATCTTAAGGTAGTATTAGTCATACCTACCTGAGTGTACTGGGTGTAGCCATCCTGTCCTAATTGGAGGTAATTGAATTCAACAGCACCACCCTCTCCACTCTGAGGCTATAAAATTAAAGGAGATGGTGAAAACTCCAAGACTGTTCACATGACTAATGAAACTGTTGTTAACAGCCCTGCTTTCCACTAGCAATCTATTTTAGAGAAAGATCCCGTACCTGGGTGGATGACCACTGGGCTGCAGCAATGGCTGTACTAGCAACAGAGAAAGCACTGACACGATTACCATCTGGAAGAAGCAAATCCCTAAAAACAAGAACAACTCATAAGAACACTTCAGAGGCAATCCAGTATCCTAAAAAGCATCAAAGTACAATTTCACTGTAATTAAAACCAAACTTTGGTGCGTCATCTGTGAGTCAAAAATGCCAGTGTCTCTCTCTCTTCTCCCTCTTTTCTGGAGATAAGCAATTGACACAGCTAGAAATAGGACACTGGTTCCATTCATAAGGCTTAATGTTCAAGAATGACCACTGTGAAACAAGGCATCAACACAAATTTCCAATTCTATGCAGTTGGGAGATTTTATTTTTAAAAAAATATTTGGAGAAGATTTGACCGATATTTTGAACATGAAAAAGCAGCAATGACTTACTTTCTGGCACTCTTTGCAAAATCCACACCAATTGTTTTGCCATCTATTTTAAGAGGTGGCTGAAGACTCTGCAAAATCTGCAATAGCTGGGAAGCATCCTAAAAAGAAAATAGTTATTGGTATTGGACAAAGTTCAATTGAAAAACTAAATTATTACTGAGAAGGGCACTGAGCTGGGAAGTTTTTTTTAACACAAACACAATCATGCGGTGTACACACCTTTAGACAAGATGATGTTGTTCTTTTGCATAAAGGGTATTTATAGCCTGATATGCCATCGACTGGTAAGACGAGTGAACTCTGTATCCTTCTCACCACATTTAAAAAGATGTCTGTTGGGACCTTAAGCTCATTAATGTCTTGCCATCTATTTATTTATGTAAGCCATGTATGTGGTACTTCAACAACTTTTGCAGCAGCATCTTGTTGAATTCCACTACCTCTCCAAGGCAAGAGAAGGTGCAACTGCACATCTCACTGAACTGGAATACTACCAGGAAATAGGACCTTTATTTTTTTAGTGACCATACACTAAATCCAGTGAAATAAAATACGTCCTCACCATTGCTGAAGACAACTGTACAAAAGCAAAGCCTCTATTCTGCTGGGTCTGTTTGTCTTTAATAAGTCGGATATTATTTACTGCCAGTGAAGCATATGGTGACAGCGCCGTCATGATCGATTCCACTACTGTGTGAGGGGCTATGTTTCTGAGAATAAGAGCTAGGGGAACAAAAAACCCAAGTTGTTACAAGATGTTTTATGTATGGCCCTATAACAAAGTATAGGCGCACACAAAATCCATGATACACCTTAAGTAAAAGAAACCTCAGGTATTAATTTGCATTTTGTAAAAAAAGATGTTAAATATGTTAACGTAACCTAGCAATGTATGTGTTACCAATATAGTACTGTAATAATATGAGATGTAGTTTTAAGTATGACTATGTTACAACCGTTCTAGTAAACACATGAAACTAGAGAGGAAGCCTTGGCTCTACGTGCTAAGGATAGAAAACAGAAAGAACTCCAATGAAGACAATGTTTACAGAAAATGGCATGGTTGCAGAGGAGCCGACATGAATGAGTGAGGTTCATAAAAACCTGGGTTTGTTGCCTACAAGAAGGGAACGGGGGGGAAAGGAGAGGTACTGGATGAAGGAAAATCCCAGATAAAATAGTCTCTAAGTGCCAAAATGTTTTATTATGCCCAACATTGTTTCAGATTAGAAAATTCCATCATCGGGGCAACTTATTACTAACAATCTGCAAAAAGAAAGGTCTGCAGCAAAGCATTTTAACTTTGGAGAAGGGACATAGCTCAATGGCAGTGTCTGCCCTTCATGCGGAAGGTTGCAAGTTCAATCCCCAATTGGCATCTCCAGGTAGGGCTAGGAGAGAACCTTATCTGAAAACCTGGAGAGCCGCTGCCATTCAATGTAGACAAATACTGAACAAGATGGACCCAAAGTGACTCAGTATGAGGCAGTTTCCTATGACACTTTGAGAACATGCCCTTGATGGAGGAGGAGCTACTGAAGAGGAAAAAGAGTGATTGGGGGGGGGGAGATCAGAGTAATGCATGCTCCTGGGGGGATAGTAGAGACAAACATCTGTTGCTGAAAAATGCTAGAGAGCAAAGGGGGGAGGGAGTGGAGTAAAAAAGCCCTGCAATACCTCTGAGGGCTAGATTTCAGTCTGCAACTGTCATTAGCTAGAACAATCTCATACTTTCCATAAATCCCTGAGTATTAAGTATCCTTCAGCAGGTTGGATTTTCATCCTGAGGCTTCCTCTTGTGAAGTGAAAATAAGAATACTGAAACAAATCTATGGGACTTTTTAAAACAGGAAGCAGACATATTCTTGGAACACACACTTTGGCCAACCAATCCGACACTGTTATAGAAGATTTGAGACTTTACTTACTATCACAGTAGTAGTCCACAGATTGAACAGCCTCTGGTCCTCCAGGTGGTACCTCCTGTTCTGAATCTTCATTGCAAAACGGGAAAATAAATTTAATCAACACAGTAGACTCAACTTATTACATCAAGAGACCGCTATATCAGAATAAGAATGACATGCACTATTTATAATTATGAAAGAAAAGTTTCCATTTAGTATAACTTACTCAAATAGAACTTACCAAATTTATCTGCTCCACAACGGAAGCATTTTAGTCGCCTCCTGAAGTTGTAAAGGCAGCACTAACAAACAAACAAACCCATTACATTTTTAGATCATATACCTGATCAAGCTTGCCGTAGCACATATCTAAACCAATTACTTTCAAGTAAAACAGTTATGACATGAAATCATTCTCTCTAGTCTTCAGGCATGTCCCTCAACAAACTTTACCCTGTGCATACAAGTAGATAATTTATGCAAGTAGCTTTCTTGGAGAATAGCTGCCTGTGCTAGCTGCAAGGAAGACTAAGTTGTGGATAGGCTAGATTGTTTTAGAGAGGCTATTAAGATCCGCAGTATAACCTCAAAGGAGCATATTCTTAGCAATGCCCTACTTGCTGATAATCACAATGAAGTTTTGCCTTGTGTTTCTTTCTTTTTTTTTTGTATTTGTATCCTGCTTTCTTTCAACAGTGTCTAGTAATGTTTCTTTTTTTTGTATTTGTATCCTGCTTTCTTTCAACATGGAACCCGGAACAGCATGCACGTGGTTCCAATAAAGTCACCAATCCAGGCACTGACCAGACCTGCTTAGCTTCAGCAAGGCATGACCTCATGTGTTTTCAGACTAAGCATTCCTCGCAAAACAATACACTTCTTGCTGTTTGTAAATAAAATATAAGGCTTTCCAGAAAACAAGCATATTTTGTTGAAGTATATCTGTATCATTTGTTTTTACTAAACTTTAAATCCATGTAATATTCACTTCCATGGGTATGGCCAACTATAACTCAAGTAGTTAAATAGCAACTAGGGGAGATGTACCTTTGCAAAACCATTGTCTTACCTTGTTACAAAGCCAGTCTTCAAATTTAGGCCTGGGGTTACTGTAGTGCATTGCAATTTGTTTCCCTTGAATCAACAGTTTTTTCTGCAAAAAAAGCACATTTAGTTATTCCTGTATCACAGCACACGTGTCCATTTTCCCATGGCAGAGCACACTTCGGAGGATTCAGTGCTCATGAATTAAATGGACAACATATGGGGAGGACGTAGAGAACCAACCACCGCCTCCTACACTCTGCCCATCCAATCCTGCAGGAGGACATGGGCAGTGAGAAAATGGGATGTGCAGTAAAAGTAAAAAGAATCAGGGAATGTTGATCAAGCTGCCAAAACTAAGCGCTGACATGGAACCATGAAATGTCTCAAAGGAGACCGAGTCCTAATGGCATAGCAACACGTTGCTTTTTAAAATATTGACAAGTGACTGCTTCACTTCTTCCCCAACTCCAAACACCCTAGAATTTTGAAACTTCAAAACATATGGACTTTCAGTTGCTTTCTTCATGATGTTCCTCTTGAAAGTACAGTAACTCCTCCCAAGAGGACCCTGGTTACACTTCTTGGAGGCTGAATAAAAGGTCATGAACTGAACATATGTTCAGTAGATTCTTTTTTGACACACTGGTAGATTCACATGAAAGCTTGCATAAGAAATTTATGTTCTTCAGATAGTAGCTTTCTACAAATAACTAGAATGCCACTGAAGTTTCACCAATAGGGTAACAGTTCATTTGCTTTCAGTGTCTCTTCAAAGTTAGCATGATGTTATAAAGAATTAGCTGCTTAACCCTACACGAAGAAGCCAAGTTTCTCAACATAAAACTTTATTGATTCCTACATAAGCAGACTCTAATATACCCCCTTTATTTCTGCAAGTCTTTAACAGCTCTTCAGAGAGATGCACCTTTAAGTATGTCCAGGGATGTATATTGAGGTAGCATGGGTCAAACCTAATTTTTTAGGTGAAATACTACTTTATATTTAAGGCATTTAAAAACTTAAGGATCTGACAGATCTAGCGAGAGGACTTCCACCTTTTATTGCTAGAATAGGCAAATGAGGGGGAGGTTCAAGGGCCCAGAAAAACTGGGATATGCACACAGAAGTTGCTGGCATATTTACAATGTATCATGTTAACAGCAACAGGGCCACTAGGGAGACTTGACTACTTTTCCCTAATACTAGAGGATGTGTGGTTATTTTGGAGTGAATTTGTAATTGATTCAATAAAATGAATACTGATATAGCTTTGTATATATTAAAAATTGTGCATAGTTTACCAGTAAGTCCAGTTAAAGTTAATTCAGACACCCATCTATGTGCCACCATTGCATGCTATGGATATTATAAAGGCCCGTTAATGCATGCAAGGATTAGCTACTCTTTCAGCTTAATTGCTGTGGTGGTTGCCCATGATATGAAGTCCACAGAAAGTCTCAGTGTTCTATTTCCAGCTACTGGATTTTAGAAGTGGCAAAATTCAGCACAAGATTCTTTTTTCAATCTTGTTTTTAAGCAACGATCATCGTATTTTTACTGTTTAGGTGTTTAATATCGCCATCAGCTGCATGAGTCTAGCTTTACAGCAATTCAGTAGCAGAGTAGTTTTGCTATGAAAGACTGTAAGATAAATAAACCAGAGGCATATTGATACACTTGAAATACACAGGTATTTCATTATTATTTTAGATTGCCCATTTTTGTTGATTGTATTAGTCATATTCCACAAGCATTATGTAATACTTAATTGCCTTTCAAAAGTTTAATTTCATCTGTTAAGTATTAACAAAAAGGCATGTCATGTCTGCTACTATGAAGTTACAGCTGTAGTTTCATAGACTGCCTTTTCACAGCTAGTGCTAACATATAAAGCATACATCCAGAACTAATCAGAAAAGTCCATCTGGTTGGACACTTAACAAGATGTTACTATAGAAATAACGTTTAAATACCAAATCAATCAGGTAAAATGCTAAGTTATCACTATCAGAAATTAAGCTAATTTTCTAATAGGCAGCATGGCAAAATCTACTGGTGCTAACACTATGCAAACTCATTTCAAAAATTTTAATATATACAAAGCTTTTAATCTTTACAAAGTCACGGTTCTGGAACAAACCACTCCTTCAGCTTTTTATTTATTCCTTTTTAAAAACTGTACAGACTTGTTCCATTTTCAGGAATAATCTAGACTTTGTGAGTGAAGCAACCTGATTGGCTTCCATCCAGCTGGTAGCATCTTGAAAGTGATAAAACTCCACGAAGGCGAAACCACGGCTTACACCTAGAGACAGCATTCAGATATAGACGGGATATTTGTGTTAGTCAGTTCCTTTAAAACAGGTGAATCTCTCTCCAACTGCTTCATTACTTCATGACAAAGCAGTTTTATAAATGCGACGTCAACTCTGAATTTGCTTCTTGTTTTGCCATGGCAAGGAAACCAAGCTGCCTTAACCGGCTACATGCCACCTGAATGGGATCCATGTTTTAAAGATAACCATGCAATGGACTACTAAAGTTTTAAAAAATTAACAGTAGGTGTTACTTACCATATCTTTTAATATATAAAAATCTGAAGGCTTCTTCCACTATCTATAGCCTTTCAAAAGGCCAAATTCCTTACCCATGGCAAACCTTTCATTTTGATTGTACTTGCAGGTGTGGGGGAAATGTTTTAGGCCTGGGGAAGAGGAAGGTAGTGCCAAAAAATAGGTCAACGCTCTCACCTGTCTTTCTCTTCATCAGCCTCACATCTGCAGGCCGAGGGCCTTCGCAGGATTCAATGATCTCTCGAATCTGTATGCAGTTTAATAAAATACCATTAATATTCAAAAAAATGGAAATGGACCACCTTCAAGTCTATTCCGACTAAAAGCTGGGAAAAATTAAATAAGGGAAAAAAGCAACTGATGCCAATGCTTACTCTGTATTCACTTTTAATACAGTAAACCACAGCAAGTCAGACTAGTTTCAAAATGCAAAACATCCATCTTACGCTTATTTGAGAACTGTTACGTTTAAAACAGCTGAAGAGTGCTTTAAAAACCCAAGATTTCCCACCAAAACAAGAGCTGGGAAGAGAGCCAGACATATTATGTGGCAGCTGAAATTTAAAGGTGCTGATCTAGCCACATTCATTTTCACACTGTTGCATCTAGATGCCCAAAACATTAAGCCCCAACCATTCCCATTGATATTACTTCCAAAAGAGTATCCAGAGCACTCTTACTAATTACAGATAGTATGGCATTTTTGCATCCTAAGAGATGCATAAAAAGATGCTGTTTCGAACAAGCAATAGAATTCGTTCAGATTTGTTGATATTCATGACACACTATAGAACCCCAATATACTAGCTATTACTACAGCATTTTCACACATATACAACTGCTACATAAGAGATAAAAGTGCTATACATTTAAGAAACAACAGTATGAAAGTGAAAAAAGTGATAGACACATAATTCAAGTGTTTTATTCTTTGATTCACCATCTTTATGGTTCAGGACACCACTATCTTCTGAAACACCTCTTCCATTACGATCATACCGAGACTTAGATTTTGTTTTGAAGCCCTTCTCCAGGTCCTCCCTCTGAGTGAGACAGAGTGGTGACCATGAAGAGGGCCTTTTCAGTTGTGGCTCCGTTTGTGGAATGCTCTCCCCAATGAGGTCCGTCTGGTGCCTTCATTGACATCTTTTCAGCACCAGGTGAAGATGTGTCTTCTTTTCCCTGAGGCTTTTGATAGACTAAGATGATTTTTGGGGGGGGGGGGTACTAACTAGTGCACTGCCGAAGCTTCCTGTGGCTTATGGGGGTGGTTTTGTTCTGTTCTGTTTCCAATGTTACTTGGAAAAGTCTTTGATAATGGATTCATTTAGAGCACTCTCCTTCAACCTTGGGTCCTCAGATGTTGTCAGACTACAATTCCCATCAGCTCCAGCCAGTTTAGCCAATGGCCAAGGATGATGGGAATTGCAGTCCAACAACATATGGGGATCCAAGGTTAAACAACAATGATTTACAGTCTGTATCATTCAGACCAACTATATTCAAAAGACAAACTCTTTAAACTACCCAAAGTGTTTTTTAAAGAATGAATAGTACAAAACACATGAAATGCACTGTCAATTTATAGGACATTCTTACAAAAAGATTTTCACTCTTTTTTTGCCTGGGGGGGGATTGTAGTTGCCAATTTCTCTTCCCTTGGCAATGAATACAATCGCAGATCAGCTTTCAGAAAGTTGCAGCTGTGGAAGGGAGATTGGCAACTATTCCTTACAACAAGATCTCTGGATCAACGCCACAGAGACTGAAGTCAATATTCAGGATCACTAAACATTTACTTGAGAAGAACAAAGTTAAGAAAATCACTAATAAATAATCAAGTGCCTTTCAAGACTGTATATATATGCTGTTTAAAAAATATACGAATACAATCCAAATATTCTAAAATCAATGCACTGTATCCAATGCAGTATCAGTAGAGTTCTCCCAGCACACCAGAAATTGTTTCCTCTCCTCCCCCGACAAGCTCCCAAAATCTTCTCTGGAACATTCCTCAATAGCTGATTTTGAGAGTACATGGGCAGTTGTAGGAAAGAGAACAGTTCTCTTCTGCTAACCTAAGTCTCTAGTTAGATAGTGTCCAGCAGAAAAATGTTACTTACATCATAGTCTGTCACAGTGATAGGGAGCCCACGCAACATGATGGTCTTGCTTTCTTTCTCATCATTAATGTCATTTCGATAGTCATGCTCTCCATAGTCTCCATCAGAATGATAACCATCTTCTGATTTATCACTATTACGCCGCTCACGTTCACGCTCCCTCTGCCAAATGAGCATGTAGTTTAGCAAAGTAACTCTATAGCATTTTATCCATTAATAAACCAAATAGGATTTTTCCCATCAACATTAAAACCATCCTAACTATTTCTCAGCTAGCATTTTTGTTTCATGGAAAATCCTTGTTGAAAGATGAGATAAAGATTACTTTCTACAGTCAGTTGGAAGGTATCCAACAAAAATCTTCACTATCAGAGCTCTATAGAAGAAGAAGAGGTAGAAAGCATACAATTGATTAATATATTAATTAAATTTATTTTCTGCCTTTCCTCCCAGAAGGAGCCCAGGACAGCAACAGCAGAATGGAAATACATTCATTATAGCAGGGATAAGAAACCCATAGCTCTCCAGAAGTTGTTGTTCTCCAACCACCATCAGTCCCAGCCAGTATGGACAATGGGCAGGGATGATGGAAAATATAGACCAACAATATCTGGAGGGTCACTGGTTCCCCATGGCTACATTACAGTAACCAAGATTTAATTTTCAGACGTAATTCAAACCTTTCCAAGTACATATTGTTATTAATTAGATTTATATCCCACCCTTTCTCCCAGTAGGAGCCCTAAATAGACATCTCACTCACCTCAGGGCTGTCATAATCTCTACCATCATAATCTCTGCCATCATAATCCCGATAATCATCGTATCTGTCATTTCTGCGCTCCTCACTAGATCTTTTATAGTCAGAATCCCGTCGACGACTTCTGGAGTCCCGCTCATCACGATCATCCCTATCTATGATAGAGCCATATCTTCCACTCCTTTCGGTTCTACTCACACTGCACAAAGAGTATGGAAAGTTACAACAGCTTCAAGGATGCAATGTTCATACATGAAAATCTAAACATGACCAGGAGGGTTAAGCAAGACAAACAAAAACCCCAGCAGCCTCAACCACACTGTAGTATAATTGCTATCTTTCAGAATATGTTACTACATTTTGTATGTGACTCTTCTCTTTCACATAGGCCTATCCACATCATGTGTTGACATAAGGTGGCTGAGGAAAATTTCAGGTCATAATGGTGAAACTTTGACTAAGAAACATTATTAAGCTTCTGTGACTTATGTACGGAATACATATACATTTTGTGTGCCCTTTATCTGGTGGAGACTGTTGACAAATTTTTATTTGCAAGGAAAGTGAAAGGAGTTTTCAGTGGCTGACACTATGGGAAGGCTGTACATTAATTACAACACTTTTTTGGAAGTATGATTTTTTAAAAAACAAATCTTGGGATTTGGTTATGTTTTACATTGAACACATCCAAGTTTCCTTCAGGACTTTTATAGGCATTTAAAGTGAAGAGGAACATCGCAGAAATTCTAAGAGGCAGTGCACAGTAAAATGCACACGCTACTGACATTTGGAGAGAGAAACTGTGATAAGTGTTTATATGCTAACACTGGAAGCCTCTGAACCAATATGGACCAGCTGGAGAGCTTGAATTTAAAGGATGGCATAGATGTAGTGGGCATAAGGAAAGCCAGTGAAATTAAAAGAACCAATGGGACAATGCTATATATGAATACTATACTCTACAGCAAGGACAGGAAAGGGTATACTAGAGGTGGTGTCGTTTGGTAGGTTAAAGACAAGAGTTGAACAAGCGAAAAATCCCAAAAGGGGCAGATTCTTCCAAAGAATTACTCTAAGTGGCAATACCAGACCACAAGAGTAATTTAATACTAGAGTTTTATTATCCCTCCCCCTTTACCAAAAAGGTCTGGATGATAAAGAAATTGAGAACGGAATCAAGGAAGCACCAATGATTACTAGCCACCAATGGCTATGTTCTACCTCACAGGTGAGGAAAGTACTCTGAGGTCCTGCTAAACCATAGGCATCTGGTTGGTTACTGTGAGAACAGGATGTTGCAGTAGATGAGCCTTTGGCCTGCTCCAGCAGGGCTTGTTCTATATGCATGATAATTCTATCTAATTATTATTTCCACCAATCTTCTTAGAATGTTTATTTAACAGATTTATAAACAGCTTAATGTCCAGAGGCCATTAAGTGGTAAACAAGGTAAGAATAGGACAAGACACAAAAGCCTATGTTAAACTAATCAGGCATTAATTTCTCAAGTTCCCACCGCCCATCAGATACATTTTTGAAGGAACGATGCTACATTGGCCACTTCCCAGTCCTCAGGTATGGGATCTTAGGAGCAAATTAGATATTTCTGTCAGACCAGCAATTTCATATTTGAGTTATTTAAGAACTCTTGGGTGGCTGTTATGCAGACCTGGGGATTTGTCTGTTTTTAATTTGTCAATAAGCTCATATCTTGTCATCACAATTTGCCTCAGTTCCTCTGCCTAAAGTTCGTTGTGGCATGGGGATCTGCCCTACATCTTCTGGCGTGAAGACAGATGCAAAGAACTCATTCAGCTTCTCTGCAATCTTCTTTTCCTCCTTTAAGCACAGCACATCTTTGACTCCCTTGACATCCAAAGATCCAACTTCTTCCCTACCTTGGCTTCAGCTACTAATGTATGTTGGTCTTTACATTTTTAGGAGCATGCTCCTTGCATTCCTTTATTATCCGATTACATTTCTTTTTGCCAAAGTTTGTGTTCCTTTTTGCTGTCCTCATTTGGACAAGATTTCCATTTTTTGAAGGAAGTCTTCTTACATATAATATCTTTTTTTACTCCGCTTGATAACCACTTTGCCATTCTCTTGACCCTGATCTGCAGTATACATTCTAGACAAGATTGTCTTGTGGCTTTGAACAGCCCACAAGCATTTTAGAGAGCTCTGACCCTCTTGGCTTTTCCTTTCACCTTCCTTTTTACCAATCTCCTCATTTTGGAGGAGTTTCCTCTTCTGAAGTCAAGTTTAACTGTTGGATTTTCTTGGCAACTGTCCACTTATTTGATAGCATTATGGTTACTGTTCCCAAACGGTTCAATGACATTTACATCTCATACCTGGGCACCACTTAAGATGTTTAAGTTCAGAGTCATTGCACCTGTTCTTTTCCAGGACCAATTCTTCTAGGGCACCATCATTTAGGGTAAGCAGAATTTTTACTTCTTTGTTGTGACTGGAATATGCATATATCCAGTCTATGTGACAGTAATTGAAGTCACCCATTACTATAGCATTTCCCTCTTTTGTATGCTTCGATTTCATTCTCCATCTCAAGATAATCCTGGGCATTTTGCTCAGGACACCACAGTATAACCCCAGTCTTAAGTTACTCTTGGGACTCAGTATTACCATCCAAAACAATTGTGTGGAAGAGTGGCCCTTTTACGATTACTAGCTTGCTGGACTCTATGTCCTTTGTCTTTGATCTACAGAGCATCAAGAACAACAAGTCTTGCTGAAGTAGAACCAGCACGGCTTCTGCAAGAGTAGGTCCTGTCTAACTAACCTTTTAAAAGAATATCAGTAAACACATGGATGGGGTGATCCAACAGACACCAAGTACCTGAACTTTCCAAAAGCGTTAAAGTATAAGATCAGTAACAGATTAAAAACAAAAAAACAGATAGTAGAAACAAATAGACAATTCTTACAGTGGAAGGATGCAAGAAGGGGAGTCCCCAAGGATAAATATTGGGATCTGTGCTTTTTAAGTTTTTCATAAATGACCTGGAGCTAAGGGTGAACAGCGAGTGGACATGTTTGCTGATGACACCAAATTATTCAGGGTGCCAAGAACAAAAAGGGATTGCAAGGAAAGGATTGCAAGGGATTGCTCCACACTGGGTGAATGGGCATTAAAATGACAAATGCAATTCAACTGAAGTGTAAAGTGATGCACATTGAGGGAATCTTTTCTCCTAATTTCACATATACATGTATAGGGACTGAACTGGTAATGACTGACTAGAGAAGAGACCGTGGGGTTACAATGAAATGCTTTATGAAAACATTGCCAAAAGTGTGGAGTAGCTTTGGAAACTGATTTCCATATTAAGGATCCTTAGGAAAGAAAAATAAAATGACCAGTATCATAATATCATTATACAAGTATTTTGTGTGACCATTCATGGAACACTGTGCACAGCTCTAGCTGCCATACCTCATAAAGGTATTATAGAGATGGTAAAAGGCAACAAAAATTATAATGGGATTGAAACAACTCCCTAATGAGGAAAGGTTACAACATTTGGGATTTTAGTTTAGAAAAAGGAGAAAGGGAGAAGTATATAAAATTATGCATGTCATGGAGAAAGTGGATGGAGAAAAGCATTTCTCCCTTTCTCATATTACTAGAATTAGGGATCACTCAATGAAGCTGAATGTCAGAAGATTCAGGCCACGCAATAGGAAGTTCTTCACCCAGTCAAAATATAAAGCTAACTACCACAAGATCTAATAATAGCCTCCAACTTGGATCGCTTTAAAGAAGTTTAGACAAATTCATGCCTCTGGAGGCATCAATGCTTATTGGCAGCAATGACGACGTTCTACCTCCACTGTCAGAGGAAATATGCTTCTGAATATCAGTTGCTGCAGAGTGGGGAGAATATTACAGCATTCAGGTACTGGCTTGTGGTGTTCCCACAAACATCTAGTTAGCCGCTGTGAGAACAGGATGCTGGACAGGTTTTGGACTGTTCCAACAAGACTCTTCTTGCATACTTTTGCAGGCTCCCTCTGTGTAGAGAACAAGCTTTCTGCTTCAGAAGTTGTATTCCAAAATAGCAGAGAAAGGAGCTGTCTGATTTGGGGTGGGATTATAAAATGTGACCATGCAGCCCTCTTCACCAGGCTTGGCCCCTTCATGCAATTAAGGGGGCTTGGTACACCAGTGAGCTAAGGGCAATCAAACAAGCTGGACAACGGTTAGAGCGCAAGTGACCACAGGCATGCTGTGAGGCTGATCGGGCACGAGTAAAAAAACACCATAACCATGCCTACTATGTGGCAGTGAGGGCGGCGAAGAAGGCCCACTTCTCTGCCTCCATCGCATCCTCAAGTAGCCGTCCAGTGGAGCTTTTCCATATTGTCAGGAGTCTGTTGACATCAACTCCAGGAAATGGAGCTTTAGACCCTTCAGAGGCCCACTGTGAATTGTTTGCAACGCACTTTGAGGGTAAAGTTGCTCGCCTATGTAGCAGTCTTGATGTCCCCTCCACATCTACTGTAGTTCCCAATGAGGTGTCCAGTGCAATGTCTGCTGCAACTTCTTGGGAACGGTTTCAGTTGATGCGGCCTGATGATGTAGACAAGGTGCTTGTGATGATGCGGCCAGCAATGTGTCCTCTTGACCCTTGCCCTTCTTGGCTTATTAAAGCTTGCCGAGGAGGTTTGACCGAGTGGATCCAGGGTGTGGTCAATGCATCAATGCAGGAGGGAGTGGTTCCAGCCACCTTGAAAGAGGTGGGGATTCAACCACTCCTGAAAATGCCCACCCTGGATCCATTGGTTTGTGACAACTACCAACCGGTTGCAAATACCCACTTCTTAAGGAAAGTGATTGAGAGGGTTGTGGCGCAGCAATTGCAAGTACTCTTGGATGAAACTGATTATTTTGACGAATCCCAGTCTAGGGTCAGGCCTGGTTATGGGACTGAGTCGGCCTTGGTTACCTTGATGGATGACATTTATAGGGAAAAGGGCAGGGCGAGTGCGACCCTGTTATTCTTACTTGATCTCTCAGCGGCTTATGATGCCATTGACCATTGTATCCTTCTGAGCCAACTTGGTGAGATGGGTATTGGAGGCACTATTTTACAGTGGTTCTGATCCTATCTCCAAGGTCGCTCTCAAATAGCATTGGGTGACTGTCTTTCGGCCCCTGGCAGTTGTGCTGTGGGGTGCCGCAGGTTATCATCTTGTCCCCCATGCTGTTTAACATCTATATGAAGCCCCTGGGAGCAGTCATCAGGAGATTTGGGGCAAGGTGTCAACAGTATGCTGATGATACCCAGCTCTATTTCTCCATAACATCTGAATCGGGAGAGGCCATGCAAGCCCTGGACCGGTGCCTGGACTCGGTGGTGAGCTGGATGAGGGCAATAAACTGAGTCTGAAGCCTAGCAAGATGGAGATGCTGTGGGTTGGTGGTTCCTGAGTTCGGATGATTGGTCAGTTGCCTGCTTTGGATGGGGTCGTACTCCCTCTGAAAGAGCAGGCTCGTGGTCTGTGGGTGCTCCTGGATCCATCTTTGTTGCTAGAGGCTCAGGTGATCTCTGTGGCTAGGAGTGCCCTTTACCAGCTTCGGCTGGTAAGACAGCTGCAGCCGTTTCTGCACCAGGATAGCCTGACCACTGTTGTCCACGCAGTGGTAACCTCCAGGCTGGATTACTGTAATGCGCTCTATGTGGAGCTGCCCTTAAGGTTGGTACGGAAACTGCAGCTGGTGCAAAATGTGGCAGCAAGACTGCTCACTGGGGCAGAGTGTCACCAGCATGTCACCCAGCTGCTGAAAGAATTGCATTGGCTTCCATTTGCTACCGGGCCAAGTTCAAGGTTCTAGTTCTGGTGTACAAAGCCCTATACAGCTTGAGACCAGGATACCTGAAAGACTGTCTTACCACGTATACACCCAGTCGATCACTGCACTCTGCAGGTTAGGACCTCCTGCAGATACCATCTTATCAGGAGTTCCGTTCTGCACAACATAGGAAATGGACCTTTAGTGTGGCGGCACCTCCCCTGTGGAATTCCCTCCCCTTAAATATTAGACAGGCACCATCTCTGTTATCTTTTCAGCACCTATTGAAGACTTTCCTCTTTAACAAGCCTTTTAAGTTAAGACCTATCCCAGTCTGCGTCTCTGTTGGAATTGTTAATATGTTTTTTTAAACATTTTCTTTCTAAACTATATTCTTAACCCCTTTTATTTAAGATGCTTTTAAAGCTTTTTTAAAGAATGTTTTTAAAGTTGTTTTGTTTTAATGTATTTTAAGGTCTGTTTTTATGATGTTTTAAAATGTTTTTACTGCTTTTGTTTGCCGCCCTGGGCTCCTGCTAGGAGGAAGGGCAGGATATTAATTAATTAATTAATACCTGAAGACAGCTCAAGAGATACATCACAGATTTCCATGCCAGTATTAACAGTGAATTGCTTTATCATGCTCATCAGTTTTTGTCTGCAAAATTGCAATAACCATCATGCAATACTGAAATGTCTCCTTTTACATACCGTTTGTCTGAACCCATGGCTTGCCTTCAGTTCTCAATTAAGCTGCTTCTAGTGAACCAAGATGTCTGTTTAAAGGCAAATAAATAAACAAATGCAAATACTAATCATTTTAATACCATACTGCAGAGATCTAATGCTATGAAATGCTTATAAAAACCCCTCTGGACCACCACTACAGAATGCCCTCCAACATACTCTCAACTAAAATTAATGATCAGCTCCTAACTCCTAACGCTATATCTACAGAAAACAAAATACCATAGGAAAACAGCATAGGTTAAGGAATCACTGGAACAAGTTATTTCCATGCCTATTAAAAGGCACATTCAGATGTCCACAAAAAGTCACCCTAAGGTACATATATTCTGGTGAGCAAGAATAATAAATCAATAACGGAACAGGTACACTGGTCTTGGTTAAATTTAAATTAAACCAAGAGAATCCTTTCTTCGATGGGCAGCCTATGAAAAAAGGCAAGGGGTGTCTCTTTTAAATATTGCAGAAGACTATCGTTGACAGGGCGGCGTTTAATGGCGGCTGACAGTCCGCAGAGTCGGGGGAGGGGAGGGAGAACCCAACCGTACCTGCGACGATCAACAATACCGACCACGATATTAACTATGAGGATCTCACCGCAAACACCACGAAGGAAAGGAGATGACTCTCGGGATGGAACGGGCAGGCGTTCAAAAGACTCCCGACTAAGGCTCAAGGCTGCTTTCCACCAAAGAATTTACGGGGATCCTCCCTCTTCAGAAAATGGACGGTTGAACCTCCAAACCGCCGCGCCTAACTCCCCCTCCCTCCTCTAGGACGTCTCTCTATACTGACTCTCTGTAGGAGACCACAGCAGCTGCAACTAGAAGTAAAAGTCTATTAGTAGCCTAAAAATCTATTATTACGATATTACCAAAGGTCAGACCAAGACTCTTCGACTTTTCTGTACTGAACAGCCGTCGCCGCGTCGGATGCCTCAGATTCTGTACTTACCAGGGAGAGGAAACGAGTGAAGGGCCGTCTTTGCCACCGCAGCAGCTAAAACAGCTGCCACCGCAGCTTCTGTCAAACACCACAAAATGGCGCTTAAGGAGAGGTCGCCGTCTTCTACCCACAATACCCCGCACTCCGCCTCTTGGAAGCTTCTAGCAAGCGACGTGCTCGAGAGTCGTCCTTTGACTTCGCGAGGCTTGTTGGGTAGTGTAGTGTGTTTGACTTGAGCGCTACTTTCTTTTGTTGCGTTTCGCAAAGGAGGGCGGCGGGGGCGACGAGATTATACTGAAAACATTCGCGATGGGGCATCAGGATTATGACCCTGGGCTGATCTGCTCTGGACCCAACACAGCAAAGTATAGCTCCGACGTATATATCCTAAACTGCCTTCCTCTGCCCCACCAGTTCGTTTTTACGCTGCCCACGTACACTTTATGTGTGTTATGTGTAAGTGTTATGTCTTGACTACAAGGATCTTGCTGGGCAGACAACCATTTTGTGAAATTTATATCACTTGACAAATCACGGCCATTTCATAAAGCCGGCGAGTTTAACAGAAGACGCTTCAGCGCGTTCATTTTTTTAAAAAAAGACAATTGTATTAGGTTCTCTTCCACCCCTTTAATGGCACATAACAGAGCAATTCACGTGCAATCTATATAAGAGCGTTTTAATGAAATTACCATGTTCTGCAGTCGAGAAATAAGCAAGTCTCGTAAGGTTGCGATCCTGCGCACATTTACCTAGGATTAAGCCTCACTGGACACAGTGAAATTTACTGTTGAGGAAGCATGCATAGGCCTGAACTGTAAAATACATATTTTTGCCATTCAACTAACTATCCGTGCAGCTTTGTACCTGACCTCGCCCCTGCACATCCAAGATGCCTAGTCATAGCGCACCCAGTGCAGTTATCAGTCACACTGCAAAGACATAGATAGGCCTTAGAGCAGGTAGACCGGGCAAATAATAACCTTGCCGCTCTTGTTTACTCACGGTATGAAATGGCAGGGAAGACGATAGCAGGGAAGACGTTAGCTTTGGCACAACTGGGGTGGTGACAAAGCAGTCTCCAGTTTCAACCCCCCTCCCGAATTTTAACATTCACAAAATGAATGGCGGCGGCAGCTTGTTCAATATTACTTACATTGCAGGCAGTATGGCATAACATTAATGTTATAAACCACACTACATGCAACACATGCTGTTGGCGACAAGGTTAATGCGAATCAGAATTTTGCTATGAAATACTGTGGTTTGAGGACAAGTAAAAATATAATCCGAGAACAGCTTGCTTCAGGAATGCATTACAGGATAATTGTGCGTCGGTGTAAGTAGCGTCCAGCAAAAAGTATGGGTTTTCACGGATAAGGTTTTAATCACCTTTGAGCTGCTACTTACACCAACGCTGGATCAGAGAAGAGCAACTAGAAACTGCAACAAAATGGTGTAGCGTGGAATAGCCTGTTCATCGTTCATGCTAGCCAGTTACACCTTTCTCAGTCAGTATTCTATGGCTGCTGAGCAACCTTTTGGCTTTCAAGCCTTTGGTTCCCCCAACCCAGAAAGCATTTGTATTTACGCAAACCTTGGGGTTCCCTAAAGCCCATTAAGGACACCTGAAAAGAACTTGAGACCTTCTCTACATTCAAGGCAGATACTTTACCACTGATTTATGGCCCTTCTGCCTTGTGTGTAGATGGTGGTGTTTCAGCTGCTTCGAGAATTAGTCACTTAGTATATAAGAAGATGATTTGGAATTCAAAAGAACATGTTTATGTTCAAGTTAGCAACCAAATTTAAAAAGAATTGCTTTATGCCTCCTGTGCAAAAACATTTAGTTGGAAAACACCACTGAAACCACTGTGAGTTAAACATGCAACTGAGCACTCTAGCTGGAGTGTGATCCTACGCTTGTTTATGCAGCAGTAGCTTCCAGTGACATCGATGAAACCAAACCCCAAGCAGAACTACATGCAACTCAGGAGATCTGTGGCTCACCTGTGGTTAAAAATAAAACACTAATAAGGGGAAAGAAGATAATCTGACTGGGACTTCAGCTCTAGTCACTCCCCACCAATTTTCCCCAATCAGAATCTCTCTCACCTGCAGTTTGGCCTTGGAGAAAGACTTGGGTTTCATAAGGGTACATAAAAAGTTTTCCCAGTAGGGATACAGTGGTACAAGAGGGGGCTGTTAATCAGGAAAACTGTGACCTAAACTGGTTAGTCCATTCACGGTTTGTTGACTATTCTGGAGCATTGGAATTTGCATTATACCAGTTTAAATGTACCCTAAGTTAGTAAAAATTAACACATTTTCCCCAAAAGAGGCATTTATTGTGAGAACATGCACACTAGTGGGCAAACACAAAGTATGCAAAACATCTTGTAGCGTATCCCAGGCTGTTTACCTAAGATTAAGTCCCGTTGAACATTGCTTTACTTGCTTCTGAGCACACATACTTACGACTGCAGATCAGGGGCTAAAACCAGCAGCATGGTTATTAGTGAAGACAGCATTTTTTTAAGATTGAGAAAGGAGCAGCAACCTTTTTGCAATGTCTTTTATTTTTTCTTACAACTGAAGGGGGCTTGAGTCTTGCTAGACTATGGTTTAGTTTTCCCTTCTCCCTCCTTTTGTCCTCCTGTTGTTTTTCTGTTCCTGCCTTGTTAGAGATGGAAGGATGCTTTGACCTGTTGATTCACCACACCCAATTGGTGGCCGACTATGATTTCATCTTCAACAATGCTAAAATGGTATGAAGTTAGAACAGCTAGGAAACTTGCGATGCTTTAAACTACGCAGGCTGGAGGAAGCATTAGGAGGATGCATTGTAGAACTTGGTAATTTTCTATGCAATATCATATCTACATCTATAATAGCTTAATCAGTAATTGTTATTCTTTTATCGACCTTGCACTGTCCGTTATTCTTTTAGTCACATTGTACTGCCTTGATAGATTTTTTTAGTCATTTAAGTCCATGCTATTACTTTAATATTTCTGCATTGATCACTGTATATCAATAAAAGGTTTCATTCATTCTATTTATAATCTTATTTATTTTCTTTCATTTTTAAACTCCACTTTTCTCTCGTCATGGAACCTCCCAGCACATATGTAGTTCCCAAGTGGTCACCCATCCAGAGACCAGCCAGACCTAAACCTGCTTATCACCAGCAAGGTGGTGGCCTCATGTGTGTTCAGTCCATACCCTGGGAACCTTGAGCGTATGGGACTTGGCACAAGTTCCACTTTATACACTTGGGGTGCAGTTTTGAATCCAGATCCACACAGGACTCTAGTCATTTATTTCCACAGTTGTAAAGCCAAATTTGCACAGTCTAATAATTCTACTCAACAGAAATGAAACAATCTTCTTCCTCTAAATCTGTGGAGGATGGTGGGGGTGGCAGCAGTATGAGTAAAACATGAAACAATACTGAGGAACATAAGAGCCCTGTTGGATTAGACCAAAGGCCCATCTAGTCCAGAATTCTATTCTCACAGTGGCCAACTAGCATTTTCTCCTCGTGCAATTCCCAACTGTTCCACAGAGGCATACTGCCTCCAACTGTAAAGGTAGAATGTGGCCATCGTGCTTAGTAGCCTCTGAAAGCCTATCCTCTAAAAGGGCCTGTAATTTGGAGTAGACAACAAAATCAGCATATATGATAGAATACTCTCATTTCAAATAGATTTGAACAAAAACTATTTCCCCAGTAAGATTTAGTACACAAATTTGGAAAGTGGGAAAGAAAAAAACCAAATACTGACTTTTCTGTTTTATTCCAAAAACAAAAAACAAAAACACACTTCAGCAGCAAAAAAAACCCACATTGATTCAAAAAACAAGACAGACACAAAGAAGGGCCAAAGGGTACAGGATGTGTTGGGTATGGTGGGATTTCTTTCCACATTTATTCAAGTTCCTTGTAGCGGGCAAACATGACTCTCCGCACAGCATCTCGGTAAGTTTCATTAGATTGCCTTCTGCTGGGTCTTGCTTGTGTCCCTAAGCCTGCTCCCTTCTTCCGACTTTCAGGCTGGAAAAAAAAATAAACTAGTAATATTTCCACCTAGAAAATTCACCAACTTCATTTTTTTTTATCACCAAGGAAGAAACAGACATTCCTTGTGATGTAAACACACCAGCCCTCTTCAGGCAAGCCCTGAACTTGTGAGGCTTAAAACTCGGGTGTGTGTGCAAGCCCTGCCCCAGTGTCCCAACTCATAGAGGCTCCTCTCAGATCTTCACACTCAGAGTGCAAAAAGATCTGAAAGAAGCCTATGTGCAGCAGCACTGGGGGCAGGGCTTGCAGCATACACACCTTCCCCTACAGTTTTAACAGTTGCATGTTCAGGTGAATGAAGAGGGCTAATGTCAAAAAGCCATTCAGGCTCTTTTAAACATAGCTTAGCAGTATTTCAGTGAGTAAGGGTAACAGAATTAATACATCATTTGATACCAGCTAACCTTACCTAACAATTTTGTAACTAAGGACATTGAGTGTTTGCTCCTTTAAGTAATGGTGGTATACTGTCCTCATTCTTAGGGATCCCTTTCTGAATTACACCTCTAGCTACCAGTACTGCAAACCACAATTTATTTATAAGCATTTCTAAACCACCTAGTATTTTAAAAATCTCAAAGTACACTATGTACAATATAAAAATATGCATTAAAACAAAAATACAACCTAAAACCAATAAACCAACATAAAAACATATAAAAGAAAATAAAACAGATTCAGGAGATTCATACACATAAATCAGGGTCCAATTACTATGGGTCAGGAAAAGCCTGGGCAAAAAGATCTGAAGCAACTGATAGTTGCTGCTTCACATATAACAGAGGACAATGCATTCCACAGAACGGGTAACTCACTTTCTACTTCAATTAAGTGTTCCAGGCAGAGACCATAATAGGATTTAAAACAAAAACATAACTAAAACACCAGTGAAGAATAAAAAACTATCAGCAGACCAAAAACAACCACATCCAGAGATCAAAAAATTAAAACAAACAGCCAGGCAAAATACCTGGCAAAATGTTTTGATGTGATGCCAGATGGCTGCTAATAAAGGAGATAGTCTGACCTCCCAGGGCTGGAAGTTCTACATCTTGGATGCTGTAACCAAAAATCCCTTTACCTTACTTTCACCAATAGTACTTCAGATGCCAGCAGTACATGCAAAAGGTCCTGCCAACTTCAGTGCTAAGATTCTGAAGAAAATAGCTTCTGCTCCTTTCACTTATGGTCTACATGTGCACACAACCCAAGTATGGCTGGGGACAGTTACTCCTTGAGAAACAAAGGGTGATACACTTTTCTTTGTTCCTTTCCACTAACTTTTCAAGTAACTTTGTTAA
Source organism: Rhineura floridana (assembly GCF_030035675.1). Taxonomy (NCBI): domain Eukaryota; kingdom Metazoa; phylum Chordata; class Lepidosauria; order Squamata; family Rhineuridae; genus Rhineura; species Rhineura floridana. The sequence continues at coordinate 125,341,384 of NC_084482.1, read as the reverse complement.
AGAGATGCAGACTGACATAGTTCTTCTTGCAGGCAGCTTTTCAGAGACGTCTTTCAGAAAAATGTGGATTCATGGCAGGAAAACCAAACTGCACTAATTGAAAAGAGTTGCCTTTGCAAATACAGGAGTTTTACCTCCACTGGTGCCGTCATGCCCTGTTCATTGCGCCCCAGACCTGAACCTTCCTTCCAGCCCATAGCTTGCATCATACGGCTTCCTTTGTTGTTGCTCTCCATTCTTCCTTTATCTGTGGGCTTATAGTCACTGCAAACAAATATAAGTATGTCGACATGGATATATTTTCAGGCACATATAGAACTATAAGAATTATTCTATAACCAACAGCACATTTGACAGACACAATAGGAACTTTAGGATTTGTCAGCTGCCTAAACCACCTCCAAACAGGGATGGGGAACCTACAACCCCCCTGCTGTTGTTGGATGACAACTCCCATCATCCCTGACCATTGGCTGTGCTGATGCAACTCCTTAGATGGCAATAGGTTCCCCATCCCAGAGGATGAGAGGCTCATTTTTTAATGCAGGGGTCTTTAGTCTTTTGAGGCCTCCTTTTTATCTCCTATAATTCCTGTGATCCACCAGGGTGTTTTAAATATACAAACTAGGAATACACACGCAGGATCTTCTAACAGTCAAGACACAGCTAACTAGTGTTAAGTGAATCCTGGGTATACACACTATTCCTTAAGAACATAAGTGTCATTCTGGATCAATTGAACTCCAGCACTCTTTGGAGGAGTCGATCTTTTACTGTGGCAGCACCTATGCTCTGGAATCCCTTGTCTGTTAACATTAGACAGGCACCCTCACTATGCTATTTTAGATGCCTGCTAAAACCTTACTTCAGCAAGCCTATCCAGACAACTAATTTAGTTATGTATGCTTGTTCTTAAATTTTTGCTGATTTTATCTGTATATTATTGATAATTATTTTAAATTATTATGGAGAAAGGCTGTAGCTCAGTGGCAAAGCATCTGCTTTGCATGCAAAAGACCCCAGGTTCAATCCCCATCATTTCCAGATAGTGCTGGGAGAGACTCCCTGCCTGAAAACCTGGATAACTGCTGCCAGTCAATGTAGACAATACTGAGCTAGATGGACCAAAATGTTCTAATTTGGTATATGGCAACTTCCTATGTTCCTATTTTATGTACACTGCTTATGAGACTATTTGTTTCAACATATTAGAATTTTTAATGACAATTACTATAAAATATCAAAAATGTATTTAAGTATACAGATAACATTTTACATAAAATATTAAAAATGAAAGTATGCATAAGACAGCAGCTGATAATGTGAACTGGGAAGCCCCTAATTCAAATCTTATTATTTATTTATTTATTATTTGATTTATATCCCACCCTTCCTCCCAGCAGGAGCCCAGGGTGGCAAACAAAAGCACTAAAAACACTTTAAAACATCATAAAAACAAACTTTACAATACATTAAAACAAAACATCTTTAAAAACATTTTTTAAAAGCTTTCAACACATATTTTAAAAAAAAGGTTTAAAAACATATTAAAAAGCAATTCCAACACAGATGCAGACTGGGATAAGGTCTCAATTTTAAAAGCTTGTTAAAGAGGAAGGTCTTTAATAGGTGCCGAAAAGATAACAGACATGGCGCCTGTCTAATATTTAAGGGGAGGGAATTCCACAGGGGAGGTGCCACCACACTAAAGGTCCATTTCCTATGTTGTGCAGAACTCCTGATAAGATGGTATCTGCAGGAGGTCCTAACCTGCAGAGTGCAGTGATCGACTGGGTATATAAGGGATAAGACGATCTTTCAGGTATCCTGGTCCCAAGCTGTATAGGGCTTTATAAACCAGAACCAGAACCTTGAACTTGGCCCGGTAGCAAATGGACAGCCAGTGCAATTCTTTCAGTAGTGGGGTGATACGTCGGCGATACCCTGCCCCAGTGAGCAGTCTTGCTGCCGCATTTTGCACCAGCTGCAGTTTCCGGACCAACCTCAAGGGCAGCTCCACATAGAGCGCATTACAGTAATCTAGCCTAGAGGTTACCACTGCGTGGACCAGTGTGATCAGGCTATCCCGGTCCAGAAACAGACACAGGTGTCTTACCAGCCGAAGCTGGTAAAGGGCACTCCTAGCCACAGAGATCACCTCAGCCTCCAGCAACAAAGATGGATCCAGGAGCACCCCCAGACTATGAACCTGCTCTTTCAGAGGGAGTACGACCCCATCCAAAGCAGGCAACTGATCAATTATCCGAACTCGGGAACCACCAACCCACAGCACCTCCGTCTTGCTAGGCTTCAGACTCAGTTTATTGCCCTCATCCAGCCTACCACCGAGTCCAGGCAGCGGTCCAGGGCTTGCACAGCCTCTCCCAATTCAGATGTTACAGAGAAACAGAGCTGGGTATCGTCAGCATACTGCTGACATCTTGCCCCAAATCCCCTGATGAGTGCTCCTAAGGGCTTCATATAGATGTTAAACAGCATGGGGGACATGATGGTACCCTGCGGCACCCCACAGCACAACTGCCAGGGGGCCAAAAGACCATCACCCAATGCTATTCTCTGAAAACGACCTTGGAGATAGGATCTTCCCTCAGCCATTAAGTTATTAGAGAGCCTAAAGCAGGTCAAACTCTCAGCCTTAACCCATTTTCAATATGGAGAGAATACTGGGCTACTTTTTGAATGGGATTGTTGTAAGGATTACTGAGAATGTATGCAGAGTGCTTTGAGCACTTTAAAGGCTTTAAAATTATTAAAATCATAGGAGCACATATCCTTTTATTTCCTTACCAATTTACAAAATACACAAGCAGTTAAGATCATAGAGCTGGAAGGGAGTTCAAATATCATCTAGTCCCACCTCCTGCCAGTGCAGGAAACCCATTAAGTAGGGCCCCACTCATACGGCAGGTTACATTCCGGACCTCTGCTGAAAAGCAAAAACCGCTTTAAAAAGCGGAACTCATTTAACAGAATGGCGCTCTACGCCTGAAAACCGCCATAAAAGCGGAACAATCGCCATATGAGTGGGGCTTTAGTCTAATTGAGACTGCCTCATTAGCGAAGCACCGTAAAACGGGGCCCTACTGTACTACAGAAACCCTGACAGATGACCATCCACCCTCGGGTTAAAAGTCTCTAACAGAGTTCACTCTGAAGGAGTTCACACTTTCCAAAGCAGTCTCTCTCACTGTTGAAAAGTTATTTTGGACAACTTATTTCATGAGACAAGAATGAACCATTACCTTTCAGAATTCCTGAAATACTTTGGCCGTTTTCTCTCTGGAGAGTTCCGTTCCTCAAATTTCTCTCTTCGGTCGCCTTCCTTTTCTTTAAATTTTCCCTTTAATATTAAAAGGCAGAGTTATTTAAAAAGGCATTACTGATTCTCCCTCCCCTAGTATGCTGCCGATAATTCATTCCTTCACTGAAAATTCCTCATTTGATGAACTAATCTAAGCAGTGGACAAAAATTCTTTAGTTCCTCAATAGTGCAACAGAACATCTTGGTTTACTTTCCAGACATTTCAAAACAACTACCTTCAAATAAAAATCAGGTGTATCATCTCTGCAAGAGCCTACCCACCTTATTAACTGCATTGTATTCTCAAGTTTATATCAAAGTACAAGAATCAATCACTTTAATGTTGCACCTACATACAATTGAAACAATCTGGTTATTTTACAGGGTGTTTGGGTTTCTTTGAAAGTGTGTGTTGAATGAGGTGCTACCATTAAGACAGAGGTGTCACATTCAGATCTTAGCACACTGTTGCACATTGAAATCAGTTCTTTTTTCTTCTCTGTGGGCATTAATTCTGCAGTCAAAGCTTACATCTTTTGACATCTCCATCTTGTGCCTAAACATCTCCCTATCAAGGAAAGATGGGATGCCTACTCCATCATTGGATTCCTGCATTGAGCAGGGAGTTGGACTCAATTGCCTTATAGGCCCCTTCCAACTCTATGATTCTATATGATGAGCCACTGCAGTCTCTGTACACAGCAAAGAGAAGAGTCTCCTGTGCTGGGTGTTCATAACAAGCCATGTTTCCAAGCAATCAGGTTGCTTAATTCTGTTCCACATGGCTTTATTTCTAAATAGCAATTAGACTAGCGATACCCAGAAAAACAATGTAAATAACACCACTCTCCAGAGGGCAAGGGAAATCACAAGGGGGCACATTGGTCACACACAGGAGGAATGTTTCCAATATCAGCTGGCTTAGTCCAGTATTCTAGACATGTACCATTTTTCTTCTGATATTACAGTTTAAGGCCAATTTAATTCACTTTCCAGAGTCGCTTCAGGCTACAATCTAAATACTCCTTACAGTATAAAATATATATCACACACACTCATACAGCTGCAAATGAGTATTGGTAGGGCACACAGGGAACTGTTTATGTATCAAGATCCTGCTTCAGCACAGCCACAGCTGCGCAGGACCATCCTAAGCAGACTTAATTACCCAGTTACCTCACGTTCTCGCCTCTCCAAATACGCAAGCTCTTGTTCTGATCGTTTTATTTTCCGATGAATCTCTAGGTTTTGCTGTAAGTAGTAAAAGGAACAAATAGCATTTGAATTGTCTCACTTCATGCAATGAAAAAGACTTGTAGCCATTTAGAACATTCAGCCAATTCTCAAGTTTTGTGAGCAGCAAAATATTAGGATGTATGGCAGACTTATGGAATAAAATAAAATGTAACACTGAATTCCAACACTTGAGTACATATTATTATAAAATAAATGTACTAAAATGCAAAATAAAAGCAAAGGAAATTTAATTTATTCATATTCATTCTATATTGCTCTGTTTCCCCCAAACACAGCTTTTCAATCTCTTAAATGCAGCATCTGAAGCCTTGCTCTGGGTGCCGTTGCCAAATGAAGGTTGGTGGACACCCACTAGGTGCAGGGTTGTTTTTTCTGAGTCAGGGCACCAACTTGGTGGAATGCCCTCTCCAGAGAAGTTCACCAGGCAATGACTGTTTCCTGTCGCTTTTAAGAAGCCTTTGGCTAAACTAATAACAGCTGTTGACTTCTGACTGTTGTGTAGATGCTTACTTCTTTATTTTCTTTATGTTAGTAGTGTCACTCTTCTTGTATTAAAGAATTGTTTTTATTTTTTATTGTTTTGAGTTATGTTTTGGTAATGAGAAAGCAGATGATAATGATCATCTAACCTTTTCTGATATCTCCCAGAAGCTCACATACACCATACTCTTTCCCACTTCAGCATAAATCATGGTTTAGTGTTACACCTGGATTGTGTTAACACTGTGGTTAAACCAAATTCTGAAACCAGGATTTGAAGCTAGTTTCAAACTCAGGCTTAAAGCTAGCTATGGTTAGTTTTGGTACAGAGCCAAAGCTATACCTAACAGTAAAAGGGGAAAGGAATGGGAATTCAAGCAATATGGGAGAGAAAGAAATCAGGAAAAATTACACCTATGAGAGGCAAAATATGAAGATACTACAATTTCGCATTAACTCACTTAAACTCCTTTCCAGCAAAAACTATGTTTATTTATACAGATGGGAGAGCCATATATTCATGACTCACATGTGTAAAATCCATCCAACCACCCCATCCCGCAATCCAACCAATACACATTAAAACTTATATGCTATATCTTGTGTAATGTGAAAGCTTGCACTTCCAGAATTCTGCATATTAGTTGGCTTAATTAACGGTATAACACTCACGTATTCTGTGGGCAACAAAGCCACTGTATTTCAAAGGTTCTGAAGCAGGTGATGAGGTTTTTATACTCCTATTGTCCCTGTGCTAGTGTCCCCATTTTTGTCCAACCCTCAACTAAAGTCCTCGATTCCATTTGTAAAACATAACAGGAAAAAAAATAACTGGTAGGATCTAGCCTATAACATTCATCTGATGAAGTAAGCTAAACCTTATGGACAGTCCTGCTACCATACATTTCTTTATCTTTAAGGTGCTGTGGGAGTCTGTTCTTTCTATTGCCATATACTAGAAGAGCTGTTTTTTTCTGGAACTAGGCAAAGTTAACAAAAAAGTAGGTTATCCAAAATCAAGGGTTCTGAACCATTTTAAGGAGCTCCGTCAGACGCAACATGTGGAACTATTTGTATACAAACAATTACTATTCTAATAAAATGAATTATATTATTAAAGCCAGATATGTCTTAATGCATCCTAAATCTCCTATCATTCAATTTCACTGGGTAGCCCTGAGCTGTAGTATAATGAGAGGAAGAAAACCTCTCTATCCAATTTCTCCACACCAATACATAATTGTAGCAACCTCTGGCATATTCCCCACTTGCTTTCCTTTTCTTTAAGCTAAAAGACTGAAACATTGTAATGTTTCCTCATAAGGGAAGCTGTTTCAGTTCCCTAATGATTTTGGTTGCCCTTTACTGCACCTTTTCCACGTCTACAATAAGCTCTGAGGTGCAGTCAGCATGGCTTAAAGCCCTGACACAAAAGGAACACGCCTTATCCTGAAACTTTCTAATTTCTGGTGGCATTCCTGCTAATCAGAAGATTTGTTTAAATGAAGTAAGATATAATATGAATAGCAAAAACCCCTGAATGTGTTGTTTTTCTCCTTACTTTGTGAAGATTGGAAAGTTGTTGATGCTTGATTAGTACTTCTTTATTTGGAAATTGCCTCCGGCAAAGTAAACATGCTAACTTATTCCAGTCAGTCAGCTTATCTTCATCATTTTCAACCTTTTGTGGCCGTTCCTCCTGTTGCACTGGTGGTCGTGGAGGCTGTGGCTTTGGTTCCTCTTCCTCCTCCTCTTCATTGTCACTGTCTCCACCATACTCTCCTAGGAGTCCTATCAGAGGATTCACCACCTTTGGCTGCAGAAAAAAATAAGACCAATATGCAAATCCAAATCCTATTCAGTGGTTCTAAGTCTTAGATGCCTCAATTGATATATTATTAGCCAATCTGCTACAATCAGGGCATTTAGCTGGTATAGTGCAGTTGCTAAGTGACTGAGCTACAATCTAGAAAAATTCTTGTTCAAATCTCATATCTATCATGAATCTTCTAGATGGCCTGAATCAAGACACTCTTGTTTAAGCTTCAGTCTTCTAATCTGCAATTGTGCATGCATGCACATGTGTGAGAGAATATTATTGACTTCTCACAGAGTTTCAGTGAAGTGAAAGCACTCTGAACACTTGAAAGCACTATACAAATGTTAAATATTATTTTAATTATGGTATTATTATAATCATCACCATCTTATTTTAACAACAGAATCATCATATGAGCCTTTTGGGGGGAAACTGGTAGCCAAAATGACAAATGGAAGGATCACCTGTATACAAAATAAAGATTCTTGGAAATAGGTGCTATTCAGGCAGACTTCACGTTGGCTCAACCCCAAGTTAAAATTAGAGAAATCAAAATTTGGATTTAGATTACAGTATGTTCAACTGAATTATGACATGGACTTTCCCACAGACATCATGTGCTGATTTCCATTTCCAAAAACCTAAGTGAAAATCAGCTTGGATTTTCCCTAGAATCTTAAGGATTCCAGTGTGAACATTACAATGTCAGAAAATGCCTGAAGAATAGTATCTAAAAACTCTACAAGCAAATTTTCCATTTAATATGAATATTTTACTGTTCTTTTTTGCCTATTTCCCTCTGATAATTTTTTTTTAGTAAAGATGATGATAAGCACAAGTCAATACATGATCCTAAAATCATTTGAGATTCATAATCTAATGGTAATTTCACCCAGGTCAGAACTTCTTCATCTTAAATCATAACAAGCACTCAATCAACTCTTAGGGAAAATTCATGCTATGCTCTTAACAAAATAATGGGGATGTTAGGGGGAGAGAATCCACTCATTTGTCTGTTCTAGGAAGAGCAGCCAACATTTAAATAAGCAGGAAACACAGAAAGGCATTTGGAGAGTACAGGAAGTGATGACAACCACATGTATGCATTGGCTGCAATGGAAGAAATCCTGTCTCTTCCTTCTGGAGGCCAATATAGGCTGATTCCATGAAGTCTCTCATTAAGAGGGCAAGATGTGAAACAGCCCTTAGTTTAGGCAGTCTTCTAACTAGTTACATGGTCCATACATTCTGAAAATTAGGTTGTTTTTCTCTAATAATCAGCTTTTGTTGTGTATGAGTTAAACACCTGGAGCCTATTTGTTATCTTTTCAGCACTAAGACTTTTTGTTTTTCCAGGCTTTTAAAGTCTTGTGTCTTAAAATTGCTTAACTGTTGCCTTATTGCAGGTTTTATTACAATTGTTTTGTAATACAAAAATCAAAATAATTGTTTTGCTTTTATTATTTGTATTGTACTGTGAAGTGCCCTGAGAGCTGATTGGCTAAAATATACAAAAATAAGTAATATATAGAATAATGAGTTGGTATAGGAAGGTGGTAAAGTTCTGTATTGTACAATCTCAGATCTGGGGTGTGTATGTCATATTTTGAATGCGCTCATATACTAGTTATTAATACTCTGGAGTCTGAAGTTGTGTAGTACAGACGAGTATTCTACCATCTCAGGCTATCACTAAATTCGGCATAATTTGTAGTATGATGCAAAATTAGATAAAAACAGACAGCAAATTGAGGAGCAGGGAATCACTTGTTTTCAAATTCTGCCTCATGCAGGGAAAAATTCCTTGCTAGAGAGCTGAGCTTAAACTTCAGCCCTAATGTGCTAGGTTTTTTGTTTTTATTTTAAAACTTGTAGGCAGTCTTTATGTGGGGAAGCATTCAAAAGATAGGATCTCCCACCTGCAGTCTGGAGTGGTAAGGCCCATTCTACCAACCCAACTCTACCATCTCATTCTGCTGCATATGCAGATCAAGTCTAAGACACTACTGCTACATCTTGTCTTGCATATGATGCTTCTTCTGACATTTTGCTTTTTAAAAAAAAGCATTACAAAGATAATTTGTTCTGTTTGAAAACTATTACAAATCAGGACCGACAGTCCTCCATTGGTCATTTCTACTCTGGACACAACAACAAAATTGCTGGTAATGGAAGGGGGAATTCTATATTCATAGTCCAAGCTTTCCCTTCCCCATTATTCTGCACCAATATTTTATTCCCCTTCACCAAAAAGGGCTTTCATCATTACACATATTCTAACTTTGGGAACTTCAGGACAGTCTTTCCATCTAGGCACTGGCTATGCAGTGCCGTAACAATGAATCATCACATACCATCAAACTTTTTTTTCTTGGCCCTACACATTCATTTCTGCTAAATTTCATCATTGCTTTCAATCATGGCTTAAAATTTATGAGTAATTTTACACTATATTCAATCATGGCTTAAAATTTATGAGTAATTTTACACTATATGATTGAAAATTAGGATGAATTAAAATCTAAAATTTTGATATAGAAAGTCAGGAAAGCCTACACAAGTTAACACAATGGAGCAAGAGAAACACTGACTGCACAATCCTATGCATGCAAGTTTATTTAGAAGTAAGTTCCATGGAAGTTCAGATGGAACTCTGTATAAAACCACACAGCAGTCTGTCCAGTGTTGCTGCAACAAACGGGGGAGGGGGGGGACAGGATACTTTCCCTGTTACAATTCTCAGACTAGGTTTTTGCTGTCTGCATCACACCAATTGCAGCAGAACATTAAGTCTCATCCTTGCTAAGATTATTCAATAAAAATTAAGTCTGAGGAGGAAAAAAATGTTCCAGATGACAAATGCTGAGTAAGGTCTTCTTACTGGGGGTGCACTCTCTTCTTTTTTCAATGTTGGAGGTAGTGGTTTTTTAAATACATCTTCTGCAGGAAGCTTCTCCTCTGAAGGCTCATTCTGAAATATTAAGTCGGTAACTTAAAAATGATAACCAGCTGGGCTTCACCATAATTTGCCTCACACTATTGTTCATACTAGTACCTTTGCTTCTCCCTCCCTCCTGTGCCTCCCTTATAAGGAAAAGCATAAATATAGCAATTACATATGGTTCATGTCTCTTCCACTTTTGCCACCTTCCGCTGTCCCCTTTTTTGCCTTCTACTCTGTAAGCATGACAGCTGTGTGTGAGAGTTACAGGGGTGCTCACATGGGATTGTGTAACTGGTAAATGCTTAGCAGCTAAAGTCAGAAGTATAAGGAGGAACTCACATGCATAGCACTGAAATCTGCTACTGGCTATGTGTGATGTTGGAAAATACACTTCCAGTTCCCATTCTAGAATTCATTTAGTGTTGCTCCTCCCTCCCTGTTCAGACCAAGTCAAACTTGCTTTTAAACAAGGGCAAGTGCAATAGATTCATTTACTGGGTAACTGTTAGCACGTAAGATTCATTGGCATTCTACCACAAAAGTCAGCCCAGATATACTGTACATCCTGTCTGCTTGGAATCTTAATTTTATATTTATGTAATCTAAGTTGCATATGAATTACTGATGTATCTTAGATATCCAATATATTACTGGAAAATTCTGTGATTTAGGATGATTCACAGGAAAACTGGAAGCTTGAGCAACTTGAGAAAGCAGCCTGTAAATAAAATTACAATCCTTTGTCACTCTCAGAACTTTATCTCTAAAGAAGAAAACAATTCTTGATAGTCATGCTGAGCTATTAGATTGTGCCCATTCATGGGCTTCATAATCTCTTTCATGGAGCTCTCAATTCTAGATGTGAACTGGGTTTTGCTCCCTTGTCAAATTCAAGGATAAAGAAGGGACTGTACGTTGTCAAGAGTGAACGGTCGTTTTAAAAATTTGTTCTGTAAGTTGAGGCAGCCTGATCTGCATTTTACCAAATTGACAGTCCAGTGATTCATAGTATTATTTACAAATAATTTCTAATACTTTGAATACTTTGCTTGTATCTTTTTAAATACACAAACCTAAGTGTATTTAATGGTGCTTTGTCTCTGGATCCCCAAACCTACGTCCTTCTTTGAAAGTGTTTGATCTTTTTGTTTTTATGTTCAGATGAGCTTTTGTGCTCATTAAAAAGTTGGATGGCTAAAAAGGTTATAAGCTTAGAAGGAAACTGTATTATCTATAGGTTTTGATAACATGTTACATATTTTGCAAGTTCCTACACCTGCCTAGCTGCAAAAGCAAACTTTGGCTATAGCAACATTAATCTTTAGGCCTACCAACCGATTAAGACTGTACAGGTTGTACAGTTTATAAAAATGATCCCATGGCACAGATCATTTACCTTGGCTGATTTATTTCTGTGTCTCTCCCTCCTTTCTCTGTTATCTCTACTGGATGTCTCATCTCTTTCACTTGCCCTATCTTGGCTCCTGCGCCTCCTTCCACTATGTGGTGGCGAGGATGAAGATGCTTCTCGACCCATTGGAACTTCTCTCTGGAAGGATTTGACACATGTTTAGGGAATTAAAATTTTGTGGCACTGAAATGGCAACATGAGCACACATATGCACACACTCTCACCTGAGTATTGGGATCATAGTACATCCCAGTAATGGGATCAAAATAGTTTCCAGTGTCTGGATCATAAATGAATGTGGACACATCGGAAGAAGCTGAGGGGAAAGAAATAAGGGCAGATGTCACATACTTCCAAAGATGGCACTCATTCTTTAAATAAAACATAAATGGCCCAAGACGATCTGATGCTTGAGAGGGAAAAGAATCGAAAGTTGCCAGGGTAATTGAAATATGCAGTTTCACAGAACTGTCTTCCTCTCACTCCCTCACACACTCTCAGCATTTCCAACTCTTCCCACTCCAGTATTGAGGAAGGGGTGAGGGGAGAAGAATGCTGCCTTTTAATCTTAAAGAATCAGTGAGGAGCTTAATTTTCAATCTCAGTGCCATGGTGCTTAGTGCAGATATCAGAGATAAAAGATCTCTGTCCTTTAGAGAGGATATCTAATACAGCCTGATCGCTCTAACAGAGAGCTTTATCTCCTGATCAGATAAGGTGATAAAGTTGCAGTACTTCCTGTATCTTAGTGAGCTGAATCTGGCCTTCAGTTTACCGCCACGAAGTGCAGGGAAGCATTACAATTCTGATCAATAAAAGTCATAGAAACCACTAAAAATTGGTTGAATTTTTCTAGTAAAAAAAATCTTGAAAGATTTTATAGTCAGATTAAAAATCAAACAGGATTAACACACAATTCCACTGAAAAATCTTACATGTCCAATAATTTAAGACTACTGTACACTTTTCATTTTGTTTTAAGGCATGCCCATTTTGAAAAGTGAAGTTGCAAGGACTTCTTTGTGTTTTGACTGCAAATGGCAACAATTCTATATGAAGATTTTTTTTTTTTAAATGGAATAGTGACACTGAGTTTTCACAAGTAGAAAGTGTCAAGAAGAACAAAGCAAGAAAATAGGTTGAGTCTTACACTCTGATCTTCGTTTCTGCGAGTCAGCGCCTCTCCTATCACTCATGCCCCGTTTGCCCTAATACAAAAAAAGCATTTACAAACAAGCCAAGGAAGCAGAACGTCTTGTGGACATTTTCCTACTATTGATCGTGTACCAAGTGATCATGTAACAAGAAGTACCAATATATACTTCTCTGACAAAAATGTACAACTCAGGAAAACCACTAAGTAGTCCCCTACTGAAATCAAAAGGTTCTTATTTAGGCCAGATGTGCAGTATTGAAATGCATACTAAACAGCAGATTTCCTCCTGCTCATCAAGGAGGAGGAGGGGAAGGGCAGTAATCTGAATCCATACTGTAAAGAACAAGTAACTTTGCTAGTGACACTTTTTGCAAAACACTCGAGAATGCCAGCAAACACTGGTAAGTCAAACTGTTCAATTCCTCAGTCAGCAATTGTCAATTCCCTCAGAGTACCATCACAGAGTACTACAAGCATACCTGGCTATAGCGGGGAACATCACCTTGGTCTCCATATTCATTTCTAGCAACAGAAAAAGAATTAATACCAATTTAAGGATTCTGGATATGCTTAAAACACGTGGTAAGTGTCAATTTTGCTTCACTCTAATCTTGCTAATTTCAGTGAGCTAGTTTTACTACAAGAAACTAAATTAAAAAAAAATGTAATCTGATAGCACAAGCCAGGAGAAATTTCTAACATCTGTAAATCTCCTCCCTGCAAGTCAAGCAGAGGCATCTCAGCTCTAGAGGATGTTTTGCCCCAAATCTTCAATGAATCCAGTAACACTACAATTAACTTTATAAGCTTCTTTTTTGTTCTGCCAGCTGCTGTCCATGGTCACCAGAAATGGCTTAGATGTAACACCATGGCCACATTAATGAATTTGCTCCAGAAAGAATGATAAGGAGATTCAAATCCACGAAACCATAATACTACAAACTATTTTATGTGTATGTGTGTGTCAAAAATGTCCTACCTCAAACCTGTAATTAGGGATCAATTAGTATGTTTGGGTGACTGATGTAAAACACGTTAACATTGAGTCATTATTACACATGGTTTAAGTGAGGTTTCTCTTACCTCCTCTTTCCTGTGGCTAGGTTTACATCTACAGCACGGCCATCAATGCTGATTGGAGGATCCAGATCTTGTAAAACCTTCACTAAGCGGAGTGCCTCCTGAGGAGAGAAGAATCCATTTAAGAGGAAAAGACAACACTTTTGAACCACTAAGCAAGAAATAAATTGTCACAAGCTCCTCCAGGGCCCTGAGTCCAAGTGAACCCCACTGGTCCTCCAATAGAGCTCCCTCTTTCCCTCTCTTCCTTATCAGATCACTCTGACACCAGCTGCTGTGAGGCATACTCTTTGTCTACTGGCCTGGCCTTTACGGCATTGGAACAAAGGAGTAGAGCACTCAAACCTAGACTGCTTCAAAGGAATTAGAAAAGGAACAGCCACAGTGTAGAGTGTGAAGCACACTGAAGTTAACGAGCCAACCTCTTTTTCACTCCTTAACCAAAGCACTTAATAGTTTTGACAGAGTTAAAATAGCCAGTATAATAATGGTCAAATGGCATCTAGGAGGATTACTACAGTAGAGTGACAGAAAATTCTAGTTTGCCATGTAGCATATACCAGCCTGGTTCGCACATCATGGTAAACCAGAATACAGCTTACTGTGAACGTGCTGGCTCCCCAGACCAAGATCATAGGCACTTTGCTTCTCCATGGGCCTTTTGAGTTAGCAGGGGAAGGCAGCTTAGCCAAGGATAATCCTTGGCTACAGGTCATGGTTAAGTAGGAGAGACCTTAATCATGATCCTGGATTTGGATGATACACTAAACCAAACCTTGATCTAAAAAGCCCAGGGAGGAGCAAAGTAACTAAGAATTGTACACCAAAACACAAACCAGAAAAGGGATTTATCACATAGGGAAATAACAGAATAGGGAGAGATCCCATACTGAGCCAGCAGATTTGACAGAATTGCTCTTCTTCCCTGAAGTACATGGGGAAGCACGGGGGAAGAGAAGAAGGCTAAGTACACAAGCAGAAGGCTGTTGTGCAAGTAGGACATCACAAGTGGATGTTACCCACAGTATTTTAAGTATTTTTAATACTATGCTGTGCAGAGGGAACTTGAATGAGAAGTGGCAACATACAGCATGAGAGTCCAGTTCAATGAAGCCATAAGTGTAGCCCATTCGACCAGCTTTGTTCTTCATGACACGTACACTTGAAGTGGAGAGGCGGACATATGGTGCCAGAAGTCCTACAATCACTTCTACTGGAGTGAAGCGAGGGATGCGTTTTAACATAATTGCTGTGACAAAGTTACAGGGAGAAAGAACAATTACTTCAGGAGGACATACATACTTAATCTTTTCTCTCATCCTGTGTCAAAGGCACCCAACATAATTTTACTAGGCTCAGCTGACTTGAAGACTACTCAATGATAAAATCAATAGTGCTGCTGATCACAAAGAGAATTGCAGACTGCAAGTTGGGATTTAAGCCTCTCTTTACAAGTTACTCAAATGCAAGTGTCCATTATGAACTTACTAAGTAGGACAATATGGCAGCAGGTATAACCTACTTCTACTCTCATCCTCCTGATGTTTGGTCTCTGTGGCTTCTCTTCTTGAACCATGTTCTTGGTTCTCCTTTCGAGGTGGGTACATTTCAGAGCGCCTTTTCTTTTCTTGTGAAGGCCACTGTTCTCTGCTTTCATCCTTCTTGGGTTCAGGTTCCTGAGGCTGACTGTGCTGCTCAGAAGAAGGCTTCTGAGGAGAAGGTTCCTGTGGAGGAGCAGGCTCCTTTGGAGGTTCTTCCTCTGGTGTTGGTTCCTCAGGTAACTCTTCCTCCCCCTTTTCAACCTTTTCTTCTGTTACTAGCAAAAAATAAAGTGAATGAAGTCCTCTCTGCAATAACCACTATGTTAAAACTGTTTAGTCTTAGACCTGGTCTACTATTTAGAATTGCTTCCTGTTTGGCCATCTACATAAAATAAGACTTGTCAGCAATTTACACTAGTGAGGGACATGCTGGATCACACTAACAAATAGAAAACAGGGATATATAAGTAATGTCACATATTTTCTTAAGTTGATATGATTATCCTTCACCAGCTTTGGTGGCAATTTCTTCCCTCCCTCACTCTTCGGCAGTGCTTGTCTTGCCAACGCAACATTACTGAAAGGAGACCTTAGATGAAACACTTCACTTTTAAACCAAAAAAGTTACCAAAAATCACAATTGAAGGACTGTCCCAAGTCTGACCCAAATTCTCTCCCCCCCCCTCCGCCAGCTTTCCCAAATGCTCATCTAGTTTCCAGTTAACTATCTACAGAAAGGAACATAGTACCTGAACTAATAATACTGGCAACATTTGGTGGACTACAACTCCCATCATCATTGACTATTGGCCATGATGGCTGGGGATGATGGGAGTTGGAGTCAAAAAATCTGGAAGACCACAAGTTCCCCACCTCTGAAGCAAGTGCATCTCAGTTCTTTATTCACTTAGAACTCATGCTACTATTTGTGTATTAAAAGAGATTTGTGTATTAAAACAGAACGAACAAAAGTAGACTCACCATCTCTTGGGAGTCTGCAGTAGTAGCAGGATGAACGATATCCTACTGTGGACACTTTGCACTGTAATGAAAGAGGCACAGCAAGAGGAAAGGACGCTTAAAAGGCTTTTGTCCTAAGCTCCTTTGTAGTTTTTATAACATTTTGATGAATGGATTTCATTGCTTTACTAAAGCACAAGCTAAATGTTACAACAAAATGCATGGGTTCTACTACTTAAATCTCCATGGTAATGTGTAGATGAAAAAGTGATGTGATACCGTGTTAGTGTTTGCCCAATCTCTTTAAGTGGCAGCCAAATGAAGTACAGGGGGGGAGGGGAGGGACAGCAATTCATCTGAATTTTACATGTAATAAAACTTGCTCTTAATAAAGCTTCATGAGCAACTTTAATGAAAATGCATAAATCAACACAGTTTTTGATATAGTATTTGTTTTGTTCTACCAATCCAATTCTTTACTTATAATTCTAAATTTGGTTTTAAAAAGCTTATAGACCAAGAGTGGAGAAATTGGTATGCATGGTGTCATTTCTTAGAGCAACACACATTTCTGGGAATCTAAATGGTTATTTTAGTGCTGGCAATGAACAGAAGAGAGGTGTTACACATTTTGTTTTCATTGTTTACAGCAGCTCATGCATTACAAAACATTTTGATGTAGTGCAGGTATCTTGCTTTCAATATATATATATTTAAAGAAAAGATACCTCTGGGATTTTTATATTAGACACTGATTCAAAAAGACACTGTTCTCTTAGACGAAGAATTTTCTCAACTCAAGAGTCCCCTGGCAGCACAATCCCTGGCATCTGAGTGTGGCCTTAGGAAGGTTCCATATTCAAATAAGACACACACTTATCTTCTCCCTCCACAGAGAGAAGGCATGCATACCCTCCTGCTCCTCAGGATTTTTACCAGCTTGAGATTCGTCCCCCTGAAAGTAACACACCAACAGCTTTGCCTTTAACAAACTGTTTTCTACTACCCTTTCTGAAATAACTTGCAGTTCTCTTTCCATATACTCACACGTCTGCAGTGCCAAAATTCAGGGGATTGGCTGTATTCCAGTGTCACTTCTTTACCACCAATCACAAGGTGTCCCTATTGAAATTAAAAAAGAGATAAAGAGTTTAACATGCCAAACCTAACAGAAAACTTAAAGAAAGGCTTTATTGGGGAGAGTCATATGGCTGATTTAAACACCTGAAATGTTGGAAATGAATGAAAACAAACACAGAAAAGGTGACTTGCACTCCGGACACATTGGCTCTATACTGCTATGAGCCTACAGAGCAAAAACCTCACATTAACTCTGCAAAGAAAAGGTCAAACAAGAAATTGCCTATGAAAATTATACATGCGAATGCTACTAACTTGCTGGGGGGAGTGCGTTAGAGAGAATGGAGATGATCAAACTAAGTTTTAGCCATATGCTACATGTACAAAATTGGACTGAATAAAAGGAAGTTTAAAGGTAAAGACATTCACCCTCTGATCCTAAAGCAATCAGTGCTTGTCTAGTTTGCCTGCCATGTCACTGAAACATCACTGTGACATCAGTACATAACAGCATGTTTTTATTTATTAAATTCATAACCCGCAAGAGCCCATTTTATTATGTAGTGCTGATATAATTGGTATCCTTTATCTTAAATAGTGTGTGCTAGTGTGAAAAATCTTAGGGTGTTTTTTTTTAATAATTACTTTTTCTATACATGCACCTTACGACCTTGTCATGCGTTTCAGTGGCAAGCCAGTTGCTTGACTTGCACACTGAACACAAGGATTGAGAGACATTTTTAAACACATCCACTGTTAAGGTCATGTGTGCAGGAAAACAATGGATTCCATTCTTGATCAAAGATGATCAAAAGGAATATGCTAATTGTATTGTTTTCCCAAATCACCATGAAGATAAGCATTATCAGCATTCTGAAAAAGCAGGTGTGAAGCTCACTGTGGATATTTCTCAGCTAAGAAGATGCTCAAACATTCTCATCCAGCTACAGGTTTCCTCTAATATTATCTTTGCCAGAAAAGACAGGTTTCAGAGATTCTGAGGAGTGTTCATGTTTATGATTAAAGCAAATAGGTGACACTTCACCAGTTGGAATCAATTTATGAAATATTAAGCACTTAAAACTTGTAATAGCCTACACAAGAGGGACTTTATGTTCAGTTGATCTGTGGTACTGAAGTACAAAAACAAAGAAAATCTCCTGGAATCCGACCTGTCAGTTCCAGTCAAAGGATAGTTGGAAGAAAGTAAAATACACTCCTCTTTACACTTTTCATCTATTACTGATACAATTATGATGAAAAACTGATGAACATATCTGACACCATTTCATAATATAGGAGAAGCATCTGGCACTTGTGCATTGTTCTCTGCCTAAAGACACCTAGACAGACCTCTGGAAGGAAACAAAATTGACACCTTCTTTTGACAAAAGCAACAATCAAGTCTTGTTATTAACATAATGAAAGGAATGTCAACACAAGCGAGCCCAACATCAAGGAATACATGACAAAGGCCTATAAATAAATAGCTCCACTCTTAATTCCCAATTGCCAGGGAATAAGAATAAGATTTGGTCTAGAATTCTAGAACCATCTACATATACAGATATCCATTATTTTTACATCAAGCAGGCAGTAGCTACAAACGTGCAAGACAGAATAAAACCCTTGCTTCAAAAGTAAACACAAAGAATTTCTTTCAGACCAAGTTTTGATCATGTATTAAACTTCAGTATTTGCTTAATTTAGAAAGGGTAAACTCACAAAAAGGATTGGACATAACCCTCGTGCTTTCTTTAACCTGCTCATTTGCAAGCATGGAGGTGAACGCACAGTTACTTGCTTTTCTTGAAGTTTCACACTGCCAGACAGTGCTTGAGTGGATGAAAATGGCGGTGTTGAACACTGCTATACTCAGGGCCAAATTAGCTTTGTAGGTTTATACTAATTTCATTGATTTATACAATCTATTAAGTGGTTTCCCTAAAAGATTAAATCACTTTTGCAAAATATAAAAATGCAGAAACTTCATGATAGGCCAAAAAGGCATTAGGCAGATGTCCTACAAGGGCCAAAAAATAAGACATTCAAAACCCAAAGTGTAACTCATGCAAAATCCAAGCGTATCCTCTTAATTTTTTTTATTAAAGTCCAGCTTAATTGATTTACTGAAGATGCCTCTCTTTACCCTGGCTTGACACCTGAACAGGCTCAGATGCAGGTTTCTGGGGGTCCTTGGGCACAGGGTAAAGGGGGTGCTTTGCTTGGGGGAAGGGTAGCCATGTAGCCAAGCCCTCTCCTTCCCTCCCAGGGCAGCTCTGCTTATTCCCCAAGAGGATCACTGTGCTGCTCAGCTGGGGGTGCCCCAAGAAGGTTCTTCTCCTCCTCCCACGATAGATGCAGAAGCCACAGGGCCAGGGCAGGCACACACTGCACATGCACAGGGGCCCATTCAGAGATTCCTGCTCACCCGAGGCAGGCACAGTGTTGGAACGGCAGCACCCTCTTTCATGCCTTCTGTTCCACTTCGGCCTGTCGGTGGGAGCCTGTGCCTACACTGCTTCAGTTGCCCTGCCATAGGAAGAGGGAGGACGGCAGCACCTCGGGAACAAACTTCCTTCATGCTCTTCCATGCCCACGAATGCAAAGACAGGGCCAGAAGCCTCTTCCCCTCCTCCCCCTGAGGACAGGGCAACTGAAGTGACAGCGGTGCAGGCTCAGGCTCTCCCTGACAGGCCGAAGCACAAGAGAAGGCAGCGGCATGAAGCTCCAATACTGAGCCTGCCGCCTCCTCCTCTTTGATCTGACAAAGGAAGTTGCTGCCTCAACCACCCTGTCCATAGGGAGAGGAGGATGACAGAGGTGCTGTGAGGACAAACTTCCTCCACTCTCTCCCCCACCTGCAAGTGCAAAGGGCCACCTGCCATTGCATTTGCAAGGAGGCATTGGCTAGCCCTTTTCTCTACCCACCTTGCTGCTCTCCAGGGCCAGGCCTGCTGGGCCCTAGGGCCCTTTTGAGCAGCAGGGGCCCTTGGCCAGAAGAAACAAATCACCAGAAATAGATGGCATACCAATAGAGTTGCTAAAAGCTACTGAGAATGAATCTATCCAAATTTTGACAAAAATTTGTCAACAAATTGGAAAAGAAAACAACGGCCCACAGACTGGAAGCATTCAATATGCATCCCAATTCCAAAGAAAGGGGATCCCAGGGAATGCAATAATTATCGAACTATTGCCTTAATGTCCCAGGCAAGTAAAGCAGTGCTCAAGATTCTACAACAAAGGCTCTTACCATATATGGAGCACATGTAAGTCCCAGGGTGGGCGACAACAATGTAAAATACAACATTAAAAACAGTCTAAAATAAACTACAGTTGCAACTAGTTTTGTTGTTGTTATGTGCCTTCAAGTCGATTATGACTTCTGGCGACCCTATGAATCAGTGACCTCCAATAGCATCTGTCATGTACCACCCTGTTCAGATTTTGTAAGTTCAGGTCTGTGGCTTACTTTATGGAATCAATCCATCTCTTTTTTGGCCTTCCTCTTTTTCCACTTCCTTCTCTTTTTCCAAGCATTATTATCTTTTCTAGTGAATCATGTCTTCTCATTATGTGTCCAAAGTATGATCACCTCAGTTTCATCATTTTAGCTTCTAGGGACAGTTCTGGTTTAATTTGTTCTGACACTCAATTATTTGTCTTTTTCTCAGGCCATGGTATGTGCAAAGCTTTCCTCCAACAACACATTTCAAATGAGTTGATTTTTCTCATCCATTTTTTTCACTGTCCTTCACATCCATACATAGGGATCAGGAATACCATGGTCTGAACGATCCTGACTTTAGTGTTCAGTGATACATCTTTGCATCTGAGGACCTTTTCTAATTCTCTCATAGCTACCCTCCCCAGTCCTAGCCTTATTGTGATTTCCTGACTACTGTCTCCATTTTGGTTAATGACTGTGCCAAGGTATTGATAATCCTTGACAAGTTCAATGTCCTCATTGTCAACTTTAAAGTTACATAAATCTTCTGTTACCATTACTTTAGTGTTCTTGACATTCAGCTGTAGTCCTGCTTTTGTGCTTTCCTCTAATTTTCAGCAGCATTTGTTTCAAATCATTACTGCTATCAGTTCATCAAGCAGGGTGACCAAGGCAGTCTCTGTCCCATGACCAGGCCTGAAGCCTGATTAAAAAGGGTCTAGAGTAGACAGTCAGATTAATCCAGGAAAACTTGGAGCTGAGCAGTCACTACCTTCTCAATCACCTTGCCCAAAAAGGGGAGATTAGAGACTGGGCGGAAGTTGTTAAGATCCGCAGGGTCTAACAAAGGCTTCTTTAACAAAGGTCTTATCACAGCCTCCTTCAACAGTGTTGGCATAGAACCTTCCCTTAGGGAGGTGTTAATTAAGTATGCCAACCAGCCAGCCATTCTCACTCTGGCAGATTTGATTAACCAGATTGGGCAAGGGTCAAGAGAGCAAGTAGTGGCCCTCATTTCTCCCAGAGTTCTGTCCACATCCTCAGGCTTTACAAGCTGAAAAGTATCCATAGAAAACTGACCAGAGAAGCCTTAGGGACATCTGGCACAACTGTAGTTAATGAGGAGTCCAACTCAGTTCAAATGCGGGCAATTTTATCTGCAAAGTGCTTCACAAACATGTCACAACGAGCGATTGAGGGATCAGAGTCTAACGTAGGGCCAAAGCTCCCAAGACTCCGGACCACCTGGAAAAGCATCACCGGACGATACTGAGCAGACGCAATGGTGGCAGTAACGTGTACTTTCTTTGCTGCCATCACCACCACATGATAGACTTGAAAATGAGCTGTAGCCTGTGTTCGGTTGGAAGCAGATTGAGTTTTTCTTCATCGTCGCTCTAGCCATCGTCCCTACCGTTTCATCAGACCCAAGGTTTGAGTAAACCAAGGTGTATTGCGGGCCTTCCCTGGTGGGAGAGAGTGCTTTGCAGCAATAGTGTCCGCCGCCCGGGTCACCTCCGTATTCCAGAGATTGACCAGGGCTTCGGCAGTATCGCCAGCCATGCTAGGAACATCCCCCCAAGCATTCAGGAAACCATCTGGATCCATGAGTCTCCAGGGGCGGACCATCTTAATCGGCCCTTCACCCTTGCAAAGGTTGCCGGGGCACAAAGCCTAAACCTTTTCATGTGGTAATCTGCCCATGACAATGAAGTCACCAAGAACCCCTCCACCCTCAGATCACCATCTTCCTGTCCTGAACAAAACACAAGATCCAGTGTGCATCCTGCCACATGCGTTGGTCCAGATGATATTAGAGACTGTCCCATGGTTGTCATGGCAGCCATGAAGTCCAGACTTATGAGTCTAACCTTGGCATGTATGTTGAAGTCACCCAGGACAACCAGCCTGGGGAACTCCAACACCAACGCCAAGACCAGCTCCACCAGCTCAGGGAAGGAGACTGTTGATTGATTGATTGGGTTTATTTATATGCCACCTTTCCACAGTGACCTGTGCCCAAAGTGGCTTACAACAAATGCTCAAAATAAAAGCACTGGGGTAGGGGAGAGAAGTCAGTTTACAAAACATAGCAATACTTTCAAATAAGACAAAAATAAACAATTTAGCAAACAAAATTCAATATTACAAGAAATAATCTAGACTTAAATTCATAAGTGCAAAGAAGAAAGCCAACAGAGCTCCAGATGTGCATCTTGTTACACTCAAAGGAGCCTCAGCAGCTGGTTTAAATCTACTTCAGAGGGAAGGGAGTCATCTCACCAGGCCAGATGACTTACAGCTGGCTCCCTCTTCTCTCCTCCATAGGAGACCAACAGCAGCAAAACAGAAATGCTTTCTAGGGCTTTGAGGATAGAGCCTGTGATAAACCTGGTCCACTTCTTGGACATCCCTGCCTCAATTTCGGTTTCTCTTCGATTGATAACATCTGTGGATTGATTCAATTTTTCTAGTTCCCCCTGAATCCTGGGGTCCACTTCCTCCTCTTCTTCCGGCGGCTGCGAGAGCTCGGCGTCCTCTGCCTTGGTCCTCCTCATTCCAGGATCCATGTTGGCTTACGCGGAGGATCTTTTTGGGACAAGGAAGGTGGGATCTGGCATGAGGTTGCCTCTCCTTCGGAGCTCGGGTTGTGCCGCCGCCTCTGCCCAGCAAGGGCAGTTCCCCAGATTCCTCTGGAAACAGCAGTGGCTTACAGCAGCCGTCCTTCCCGGCTTGCAGTTTGCACCTCTTGCTCCTCACCCTGAGGGGGACAAGCCACTTCTCTGTCAGGCAAAGAGGGAAGGAAATGC
The DNA here is from genome assembly GCF_030035675.1 of Rhineura floridana. Lineage (NCBI taxonomy): Eukaryota > Metazoa > Chordata > Lepidosauria > Squamata > Rhineuridae > Rhineura > Rhineura floridana. Next base: position 125,318,073 of record NC_084482.1, on the reverse strand, counting down.
GCCTCACCCCCTGGCTGTAGCATCCGCGACTGTCGCCACTGTCACTGAAGGCTCTTGCCAGTGCCTGGGCTTGTTCTGCCTCCTGCCGACCTGTTGGGCAGCGGGATGGATGGTATACCAACAGAATCTCCACTCTGTCACCCTGACCCAACGCCAGGCACACACACTCAAAACTGGAGGTGTTAGGGACAGGGTACCTGACAGAGGAGATGGATTCCCTGCAGACAATTGCGACCCCACCTCCCCATCCCTGGATCTAGGCTGCTGGAGTGCCATAAAACCTGGTGGGCAGAGCCAGGAGAGACCTACTCAGCTTTGATCATTTAGCCAGGTTTCGGTAATACAAGCAAGGTCAGCGCATTCATCCAGGATTAAAACCAGAATTAGAGTGGTTTTATTAGTCACTGACCTTACATTCATCAGCAGAACAGTAAGATCCAGAGAGTTCCCAGCATAGCTACCAGTGTCCCAGGGGCTGGAAGGGGGACCAGAAGGGATGCAAGCATGAAGATGTCTTGTATCCCTTCCCCGTAATGACTAGAAGGCTATATATTCATTTGTTTCAAGGAATTCTCATTCATTCAAAAAATTACAGGCAAGCAAGTACTTAGTAACCATTCCTAAATATTATTTAAATTAAGGTTAATTTTTGTTCCAATGCATTAACATTACTGCAATTTTGCACCATTTTGACTTACTTCTAACTACTTCCATGTAATATTTTAAAATCTTATCGAAGTATGCCAGTACTTCAGTTCTAGCCAAAATATTTTGTCCTAGTCCTCTAATGTTTTAATTGCTCTTCTTTTTCTTCAGTTTGTATCTGGTGGTTTTCCGAGGCACTGTCACCAACACTGGGCTGTTATAGAATCATATAGAATCATAGAATAGTAGAGTTGAAAGGGGCCTATAAGGCCATCGAGCAACTTACTGCTCAATGCAGGAATCCAAATCAAAGCATTCCCCACAGATGGCTGTCCAGCTGCCTCCTGAATGCCTCCAGTGTTGGGGAGCCCACCACCTCCCTAGGTAATTGCTTCCATTGTCGTATGGCTCTAACAGTTAGGAAGCTTTTCCTGATGTTCACTCAAAATCTGGCGTCCTGCAACTTGAGCCCATTATTCAGTGTCCTGTACTCTGGGATGACCAAGAAGAGATCCTGCCCCTCCTCTGTGTGGTAAGCTTTCAAGTACTTGAAGAATGGAATCATATCTCCCCTCATTTCTCAGGACTAAACATGCCCAGTTCTTTCAGTCTCTTCTCATAGACTGTTCCAGTTTGTCTGCATCCTTCTTAAAGTGGTGTCCAGAACTGAACACAGTACTCAAGATGAGGCCTGACCAGTGCCAAATAGAGGGGATCCAATATTTACAAGATTTGGAAATTGTACTTCTGTTAATGCAGGCTAAAATAGCATTTGCCTTTTTTGCAGCCACACTGCACTGTTGGCTTATATTCAGCTTGTGATCAACACCAATCCCAAGATCTTTTTCACATGCAGTATTGCTGAGCCAAGTATCCCCCATCTTGTAACTGTGCATTTGGTTTCTTTTTCCTAGGTGTAGAACCTTGCATTTATCCCTGTTAAATTTACTTTCTGTTTTCAGCCCAGTGCTCCTGCCTATCAATGTTGATTCTGAGTAAGTCTTGATATCACACTGCCAACCTACATTGGGTTGAATCCAGATTTCCTTACCTTCATGGAAGGGACTAAGTTCCAACAAAGGTTCCCACAGGAAAGGCCATTTTCATCAGTTCAGACGCCAAAACCACCTCCCCACTATTCTGGAGGTTCCCTGGAGCAGCTTTTCAAGGGGCACAGGGAGAATCAGAGAAAATTGTACCACTCCCCAACAAGAGTCTCCATGGGCAGATCCACTATGTGGTGGTGGATGATGCCCATTTGGACTGGTAAGGCAGAAGGCAGGTGGTTAACAGCAAGTTGAGCCAGAGCCAATTGGATGGAGCCAGAGCAGACGACAGGCAGAGCCAACTAACCTTAGTTTGTTCCCATCCTCCTGCTGAGTTCTCCAAGGGCAAAACTGAGACTAAGGAGGAGGATGCTGACAGTCAGGGCCACTTCCTGGGCTGGTTATAAGATGGCAAGCACTTGGGGGCTAGCTGAGGGCAGACTGAAGTTGGTGGGAATGTACCCCAATTGCCCTAATGCAGCCTTTCCCAACTAGTGGGCCACCAGATGCTGTTGGACCACAACTCCCATCAGCCTCAGCCAGCATTGCCAATGGTCAGGAAAGATGGGAATTGTGGTCCAACAACATCTGGTGGCCCACTAGTTGGGAAAGGCTGCCCTGATGGATCAGCCTCCAATGCCACTATGTCTGTGTCCAGGTTTTTCCCTCACACAGAAAATGTCACAGAACAAAATGGAAAGTAGCGCAGTCTGCATCCCATCCCAAGCCAAGGCCTGGTTTGGGGATTCACTTGCAGATTTTGTTCCTAGAAAGTCAACATTCTTTAACATTCACTTTCATGCAATGTCTCAATCAGCAAGTTGGAGCACATACTCATAATTAAATTACATACCTATATTTATACCTATAAATCTGTGCTCTGCATTATTGTTTGTTCCTTAAACACCTTCGTTGCTTCCTGTGTCTGTAACCACAAACCTGCCAAAAGCAGCACAAGAACAGACAACACACAAGGGACCAACAGAAAAGAAACAAAATGAGATAAACAGAGCTCCTGTGCAAGGCAGTTACTGAAAAATCTCAATGCAATCCTAAACATGTTTAAATAAAAATCACACTAAACTCCATAGGATTTAGTATCTATAAAGTGTACTTAGGATTGCAGCCTTAGAATTTTAGGCAAGGATTGGAGCAAGGAAAGGAGAAATATGGGTATTGAGAGACGGCATAGGAGAGGAAAGAGACTGTACAGCACAGCCTCTTATATGGCCAAGCTCCTCTAGAGTCCTTAGAAACTTTAAAAATACCGCTCACCTCTGCAGAACGTTCTTGAAAACATAACATCAAGAAACATGATTTCATAAGCAGCAGATCTCAGGATGTCAAGTTCACAGACAACAGCATCCTGCAATTCTCTAATTTGCCCAGTTTTCTATATCGCGACCTTCAATCAATCCACAAATAGAAAGGCATATGAGGATTTTAAATGTATACATTTTTGATTACGAGAAACCTAGCTGAGTGTATTGTGTTTGCTTTAAGCTGTTCTTATGATACAATTGTAAAATATGATATATTTAATAAACCTGATTACTCTGGGTTGTATTCAACTAAACAGTAGCTAAAGGAATGACTTCTGCAAGTGCAACAGTTTCCCCTTCCTCTTCCCCTCCCAATATCTGCACTGGGAATGGGGGTTCATGGGAATGTGATATTCTATTGTGTGCAATGCATCTGTGCAATGCGGATCACAGAAGTTGTTCCTTGTGTGCAACAACCCTCTGTTGTAAGTTGTCCCCAAAAATGTTCTGAGTGTTGCATCAAATCCAGTCAAATCCAACTCATATTTAGGCCTTCATATGGACAAAATATGCTGTTGGCTCCAATTTTGACAAGTACCTCTCCAATAAGCTATGCAAGAAAACGGTTGGGAAGGCAGCAGGGAAACAGTGCTCTCAACAGCCACCTTCATCTTTCAGGCAGAATCTTTGGCAAGAATCACCAAACACAGCCAGATGGCCATAGGAAAGAATCTGAGCATGCTTCAAAAGTGAGGAGCTCTAATAACGGCTTTGCCACAGCAACAGCATAATGTATCCATCCAAAGTCAAAATGTATTGAACTATCAACGCTTTGGAGAGTTAGCTCAAGTCACTCTGAAAATGACTGCTACTGCCCCTTTGACTTCACTGCCCCCTTGGCTCCTTCAGTGACAGCACCCCAGCCTCCAGAGCTCATTTGCCAATCCTCTTTCCTGTCAGTGAGCACCTATTTCTTCTCTATTGAGTCTTTGTTAAGTTTTTCTTACAGCCAAATGAACCTTTCAAATTCACCCACAGAAGCTGCACAATCAGTATTGTATTGTTTCTCCCTCCACCTTAGAATGCGCCTGAACTTTCTGTCACAGCTGCTCAGGCAACCATTTGTGGGAGTTCACAGGCAGTTTTGAGCAAATTGTATGTGATGGCCAAAGCTCCCACAACATTAAAGGGGAGAAGTGGTGCATCTGCAACACCTGTGTAAGATATGGCAAAGTTACTACAACTAAGCACAATAGATATGGCTGCTAATTTTCTTCTCATAATATATTGGTGAAAGTGCATAAATTGTTAAAACCCAAAGCAAAGGTCAGGTCTTTTGACTGAGACATCCAAACCAACTAATTCACCAAAACGGGCCTCACTCCTCTCTGCTTGATTTCTAAAGCAGACAAGCATGCCTGAAGGTGATTAGGTATTGCTGATCCCAAAATGAAATAAAATCTCCGACTGTTCAATGAGACACCTGTCCCATTTGCAGACATCAAGGCCTGGAGAAACAAACCCCAATTTCATAGAATCACAGGGTTGGATGCAACTGACCATTCCATGAACAGAAGACACAGAGATCAAGCTCCCTCCCTGAGGAAGGCAATTCTTCCTTCCTCATGCTGCCTCTCATGCCACTCCAGAGGAACAACTTTTCACAGCAGGCAAAAGGGGAAGGAAGAATACGATTTCCTCCCTGTCCCCTTCCTTCTACTGCAAGTGGAACTCTTGAGTGCAATCCTGGATCCAGCCCACAGAATTGAAAGGTATACTAAAAGTAATCTAGTCCATCCCTGTTAATGCCTCAAATCTACTATTACAACATCCTTAGCAGGTGACCATTCACATTCTGCTTCAAAACCACTAATGAAGATAAACCTACTGCTTTCCGAGGCTGTCTCTTCTATTACTGAACTTGTAACATCAGAAAATACTTCCTAATGTTTAGTTGAAATGCCTCTCTTATTATACAGCCACGAAAGTGGCTGGATACGGACTTCTGGGAAGGGTGACTTCGCTTGTGCCTGCTTTTGGGACGGGCTCCCGCCTCAAAAGAAGCTTATTCAGATATAAATCAGTCAGAACATTTTTTTTTTGACTGATGAAATTTCTCCCGGGCAGGGAGAAACGTAGAGATCAACCTCAAAAGCCTGTTTTTGTTGGGAGGACTGGATTTCATTAATTTATGAGATAAGGTCCAGCCAACAATGCCGGACGGACTTCCTAACAAGCTCTATCTGTTTAAGCGATACGTTTATCTTTTCTTTAAAGAGAGAACGGACTAACAGGCAAGCACCCTTCTTTCTATTATTTTTTTTACTTGGTTTAAATTGTTGCAGCAAAAGGAGATTTGTCAGATTGATCGGCTTTGGACAACTTCTGGGTGAGCTATAACTCTTCTCTGTTATTCACGAAATTAACAGCTTATCTCTGTTTCTGTCGCAAAAAGCTGTCCTGGAAGTGCATTCTAAAGATATAAACAGAAGAGGGATTTCTATTCCTGATTTCTATTCCGAGGAATATTATATTGTCTGGGACTATTCTCTTTTTGGTCTATTTTATTTTGACGAATCTGCTTCTTCACGACGCCACTAACTGTTTTGATGCTGGGAACTAAATTTGTTTTGCATTCTTGAACATAGAGAGATAAGGCAGGCTGCTCTGTTTATACTGTGATGTCATCAAGCCTGGAATATTAACCCAATTGTTGCTGAAATAAGAAGTGGTTCTTCTTTATTTTTGTTTTGCTTTGTTTTCGTGGTTTTAAAAACGGCAATCAAGAAAGTGGCTGAGAATCTGGAAGTAACTATGTTTCAGAAAATAATGGATGAGATTGAGATAACGAAACAAACCCTGCGACAGGGTAGTAAGGAGCTGAAAATTGAACTGAGCAAAATGACGCAGGAGCTTAAAGAAATAGGGGATCCTGTGAGAGAGGAGAATGAGATCAGAGATGAGAAAAGAAAAAATAAAGGGAAGATACAAGCCCTGGAGATTGGAACAAATGTGGAATTGGAAAAAGATCTGGAGTTTATGGATTTTAGAAATAAAATCTACTGTTTGGAATTTAACGTTATCTCTGAAGAAATTAATGAAGATATTAGAGATAAAGTTATCAATGGCTTGGATAATCTTTTGGACTGGAATGACGTGATGGAGTTTGATATAGAGAAAATCTATGGAATTAACTGCAGCCATGTGACAATGGAAAAACTCTCAAGAGATGAGCCAGTGCATTTTGTAAAAAAGAAGAACAGAGATATGACTTTACAACAGTATTTCAGCAACTTATTCAGAATGGATGGCAAGAAAATATTTGGGATAGAGGAAATTCCCATCAGACTCTTATTATATGACTATGGCTATGACAGCAAGATTATTATGGAATACTGATAATGGAAGATTGGACACTGAAATTACTGGACTTAACAGGACTATTGAAGATGGAAGATGGAACTAATAGGGATAATGGAATAATGGCTATTGAAATTATTGAACCTAACAGATTTTGATGAGATGGATTAATCAAAATGTTTATTTGGACTATGGTTATGACAATAAGATTATTATAATTATTAACGAGATGGATTAATCGACATGTTTATTTGGAGAAAAATTGATAGATATATTTCTTAAAGAATTGAAACCTCTCTTTGACTTTTTGTGGAAAGAATAAAGTAATGTTTATGAGATTTGATGATTAATTAAGATAACTACTGGAGGAAAGTGATTTTATAATATGATTTAAGAGACAGGATTGTTATATATTGTAGACCTATAACTGATTTGATCTGTGACAAATGGGAAGTCAATATTTTATTTTTTTTGTTTAATTATTTTTGTTTTGTTTTGTTTTTTGTCTTTGAATGTTTTATGATTTTGTTTTGTATGTTTTATGAAAATTTGAATAAAAATTATTGTAAAAAAAAAAAAAGAAAGTGGCTGGATACTACAGCCAGCGTGGATTGTTCACATTCCTCAATATTAAATTGAAAATACCCCCCATGCAATTCTGATGCTTCCTATAAGCTCATTTCAAAACAAAACCTTACAAAACTTATAGTCCTGAACTCAGAAACGCTTAACAACCCTCTCAATTTTCATGGCGATACACAAAACAGTCAGAGACAATAGAGAGTTCAAAGTCTAAAGAGAGAGGGGGGAAAACCCAGGCCCCTTTTGGACTTTTTTGTGTCAGAGTTCTCATAATCTGTTGAAATTCATTAAAAACCAGCCACGCTGAGTACCTGCAATCCTATTACTGACCTTGCCCCATACTCTTATCTTCACCTTCTGCAGTTTAAAAGTTAAAAAAATGCCTGGCTGATTTTTAATTAATTTAAGAAATTTGGCATTGAACTGAATGATAATGTCAGGCATGCTCAGTAGTAAGAACCAACTGTCAGTGTTCTAAAAGCCAAACTGCTGAGCTTGCCTAATCAGGGAGCCACACCCACACCCGACTTTGATTTCACTGAGACAGTTTTGGCTTCCCTCAGCGAATCCTGGGAAGTGAGGTTGGAAAGCGTGCTGAGCGGAGACTGCTATTCTCCTGACAGAGGTCCAGTGGCCAGAATGGTTTAACAGTCAGCTGCTCTGATTGACGCTCTGTGAGGGGAACAGGACGTCTCCTAGCAACTCTCAGCACCTTTCACTAACAACACTTCCCAGGATTCTTTGGGAGAAGCCATGATTGTCTAAAGTGAAATAAAGGTCTGGTGTGGATGTGGCCAAGGACAGCTTTGGTTTAAATTTGGGTGGGAGGCTACATGTGCCTGCTGTAGAATAAAAAGGTGGGGGGAAACACTGAAAAGCAATGATATTGTTCACAATGTTTTCCTTTTGGAAAGGAAAGGGGCTTCCCCTCTGCCCACCCATCCAATCTCCTCCCCTCCCCCTCCCCGCCCCTCCCCCAGGTCAGTGTTGGACTACGGCCTGGGAGACCAGGGTTCGAGTCCCCACACAGCCATGAAGCTCACTGGGTGATCTTGGGCCAGTCACTGCCTCTCAACCTCAGAAGAAGGCAATGGTAAAACCACCTCTGAACACCGTTTACCATGAAAACCCTATTCATAGGGTTGCCATAAGATGGGATCAACTTGAAGGCAGTCCGTTCCCATTTTCAAACAACTGCACAGAAATAAATCCCATTGAACTCAAAAAGCATGCAACTGATCAATCCCACCCTCCCTTTTCCTCCCTCCTATCCCCTCCCTCTTGCCCCTCCCCTCCCCCTCCCATACCCTCCTTCCTCTCCCCCTCCAATATACTCCTTCCCCTCCCCCTCCCCCGGTCAGTTTTACCTATCTTAAACATGATTGCACAGGAGTAAATACCATTGAACTCAATAAGCATGCAAATGATCAAATCTGCCTTCTCCTGCCCCTTCCTGTGCCCCTCCCCTTCCAATCCCCTCCTTCCCCCTCCCCCTCCTTCCTCTCCCCTCCCTTTCTCCTTCCCTCTCCTCTCCCCTCCCCTCCCCCATGGTCAGTTTTACCTATCCTAATCATGATTACGTAGGAGTAAGTCCCATTGAAATCAATAAGCATGCAAATGATCAAACCTGGCTTTCCCCTCCTTCCCCTCTCCTCTCCCTTCCTTCTCCCCTCCCCTCTTCCTCCTTCCCTGCCCACTCCAGCCGCCCCTCCCTCCCCCCATCAGTTTTACCTATCCTAAGCATGATTGCATGGGAGTAAATCCCACTGAACTCAATAAACATACAAATGATCAAACCTGTTCTCCCCCCCTCCCCCTCCTTCCTGCTCCCCTCCCTCTCCGCCCTTCCTCACCTTCCTCTCCCCATCCCATGGTCAATTTCACCTATCGTAAGCATGACTGCAGGTGATTAAATCCCACTGAACTCAATAAGCATGCAAATGATCAATCAATTCTCAGCAAGCTTGCACAAGATCCCATTTCTTACCTCCTGCATTAAAAAGCAGAGAAATTCATTAATAGGCAAAAAACCTTGCGGTTTGAGAATGTACCTATAGCCCACAGATATTTCTATCAAACTTTAAAAAGCAGGGAAATTGGGCAGCTATAGTGAATGCACCAGGGGAGCAGGAGACCTGAACTCCTCTCTGCGATATTGGACTGCCCTACAAAGTTGTAAGAATGCAAACACCATTTGGGTTGGTCTTTCACAGTCCAATCCACTTCCTGTGTAGCTTGGAAGAATTTGGTAACATGTGCTTCTGAGCATATGGTGAGTGGTGGCAACACCGGCAATCAGCCCAAATAATAGAAAGAAGACATGTGCTGTGCTGATCTTGTTTTAGCAGGGAGGAAGCAACATTATTAAGACAGTTGGCATAGTTCAGATAGTCACTTTAAATATATCTGATTTCCTTCGCAATTTTAGTGAAGTTTCCTATAGGAAATCATTTTATTTGCTTCTGTTAATATGTGAAGTACAGCAACACTTTGCACAATTTACACTAAAAGAACTCCTAAAATAATTATGGAATAATGGCACTGACTATTCTGCAGAATAGTCTCCAGTGGACATGAAGTCTCAGTTTGCACAAGATAAAACAGTAGGAGGTGAAATATATTCTAGCAAAATCGCTAGGTGTGCTCTATGTTTTTAATTGACTGTGCCCACATTGCCTTAAATGAAGTGGTTTAAACATAGCAGGCTGAAAACATGCATCTTGGGCAGACTAAGTTTGTGTTTTCCAACAGCTAGAGTCATTCCTGAAGTAGCAACATATTGTAATCAGTATGCTTTTACATCAAACTGCAGTTTCGGATTCAGTTGTTAATGCGCTCAAAATAGAAATAGAACATAACCTCCAATTTGAAACACAAAAGGCTGTCTTCACTATCATATGACACTGACCAATAAAAAGGCTTTGAAATTAATAAAAATAAATTTGACACAGGTTTCTAGGATGAATAATGAGAGAAATATAATTTTCTAGATTAGATTCTGTGTAGAAACAATAGTAACTCAGGAAAGAAGCAAAGTAAGAACACCAACAAACATACAAAAATGTAATTCTCCATCTTTGGAGATGGCAGGTATTGCCACCACTCACCATATGCTCAGAGGCACATGTTACCAAATTCTTCCAAACTACATAGGAGTGGATTGGACTGTGAAAGACCAACCCAAATGGTGTTTGCATTTTTACAAATTTGTAGGGGAATACAATATCTCAGAGAGGTCAGGTCTCCCGCTATCCTGGTGCTTTCACTATAGCTGGCCAATTTCCCTGTTTTTAAAAGTTTGGTAGAAATAGCTGTGGGCTATAGGTACATTCTTAAACTGCAAGGTTTTTTGCCTATTAGTGAATAATTTGTGTTGGCTGGGTCATGTCTTCACATCTACAGAAACAGAAAAATAATGCTCCATCATCTATGGGCAATACCCAATTGTGGCACCCCGCATGTGGACTTTCACTTGTGCAAACAGGCCTTCTCCTTCCTCTCCTCACCCTACAGCCCTGCCCCATGCTCTCCAAAATCTGGTCCAATGGGTTGAGAGACCCCACAGTGCTGCAGGGGGGAAGAGAGAAAGTCCTGTCATATCCACTGGCAAAATATTGGATCTTACCATATATATCAGCCCTTCAAATATTAATTTCATGGAATAAGGGTAAACTAAGAGACTTATTTCAAGAAAAACTCCCATAACAGATGTCGTTAAGGTCTCTTTATGGAAGACCTGCATATATCCCAAACTAAAAGACAAAAGAGTATGTGTTCTATGAAGCTTAGGAGATATAACTTGCATTTTTCTTTTTTCACTTTCCAACTCAGTCTCTAGATAGATATTTAATTTCCATCTCAGAAGTGACTCCAATAACGTTCCACTTAAATTATCAACAAAAATTTGAATAAACCAGTATTTTTGTGCCCATGGATATCAAACCCTAAACCTGTTCTGTGTAATTTGGTACAAACGTCTCCCTTCAAGCATCATTAGTCAATATTTCAGCTGTGCAGCTTTCTACCCATTCCAAAGGCAGGATTCTGTTGTAACAGTTTAAAATGTGGTCCCAACACCTTTAGCAGAGATCCTACCACCTTGCTTGAAGACATGCATTTCTGGAGGCCACCCACCAACTGAACTGAGCACTGACAGATCAAGTAAGTTAAAATAATTGTAAAGTTTTATGAAGCTATGACTACTATTCACAAAAGAATAAGCAACATACACAAATATATCGCTTCTCACACATCTAAGTCCAGGTCCACCTTGGGTTTAGCACTTCCCTTCCTGTCCCACCAGCCACTTATCCATTCAGACAACACCCTTATATCCATATCTACCTTCATCATTTAAAGGTGTCTTTTCTGATTGGCTCCCTAAATTGTGTTCTTTCCTGGTGAAAACCTCTAGCCCTGCTGTTGGTTCATTTCACTGACCAGAAAAGAGTGCATCATGTCTCCTCCTGGGTGGTTGTCTTTCTTTAACCTAGACTTTGTCAGACTGTGATGCTTAAAAAAACCAACAGTGTTCATTAATTCTTTAATGGGCTGCCCTGAGTACAGTCACTGCTAAAGATCTGTATTCATCTACTCTTTTTGAGGTTTTACCCAACCATGTTCATTTCGATGCATGTGCCAAGCTAATTTGGCAATTTCTAATTGCTTTTAGCTATGATTTTGTGTCAAGCCCTTATCAACTCTCGTTCAACCTATCATCCTTACTCGAAGCATGATTGATCAGCCTTATATTATACGAATTTGTGCATGCTATTCTAGCCCTACATGGGTGAAATAAAAATTCAGGAGCCCTTGTTTGTACAACAAATTTTACTGAAGTCAGATTATGTCAAGTGAAGCATTTTCCATCAATCAAGCCTAATGTGTTAACTTAACAGCAGTAATATCATCATTTCATCTGTCTGTTGTGGTTTTATACACATATTTAAACTCTGATGTTCCCATTCAGTTTCTCAGAGTGAAGATCACAGTTTCGTTGCCCTCCACCTCTTCCTAAATGGGAGGTGGGTTCCAACCTGGAAACAGCTGATGTCCTGAAACATAAAAAGCATTAATAAATAAAATAGTTTAATACTGCTTAGCAGATTTTTAAGTTACTTTATTAATGATTATAGTCACTACTTACCAGATGCAGTCACCACCAACAAGCTTTTCTTTCTTTATAAGAACTGCTTAATAGTAGCTGTGTTAGCAATGCTGCATTAACCTCAGATCCCTCAAAATTTCAAGAAGTCAGAAACTATTAGCCAGTTCACCAACTTCTTACCATCACAACAAACATCCCAAAGGAAAAAGTGTTCAGCATTTATCTTTAAAAACCCTTTTTTATTTTTATCTCAGAGACTACAGCATTAAAACTTATCTCTGTACTTTAGTACAATTTTTAAAGGAAAATGAAGTACCTATGTGATGCTTAACATTTCACTTCTGATTTTGTTTTATAAATTATTTTATTTCTATTTTCAATAAATTAAAAATCCCACCACACCCAGGAAATGTGTCTTCTTTTTTGTGCTTCTCTTCCCATTTCCAAAACAGATTTATACCCAGAGATTTTCATACAAGTCTCAGAAGGTATGCCTTTGATTCTCCTTCCTCCTCCCCCACAGCCCCTGTGCACCCATAACATCTGCTCCAGATAATTAGGGGACCCCCTTCACAGATTTTGCGAGCACACATAGGCTGCAGGGGAGAAGAGAAACTGCAAGTCTCATTCCACAAGTGGCTTTTTACTGCACGAGCAGGTGGACATCATTGAATGTCTCCATACTCTCACACACTTTACATATGCTCACAGGTTTGAGCATGCCCAGTGAGATTTTATACTTTTTCCTTTGAAGAACCAACCCCCATACACATCCCTGTGTCTCAAACTGCTTTGAAGCTCTTCTCATGTCATGTAGTTTGGCTGAGGGGATTGCTGTTTGAAACAAGTCTAAAGCCTGCTTCCATGCATAAGCTCTATGTGGTTCTTGGGATCCTTGCCTTTGCTTAATTGTAATCTAGATATGCATTCTCAATACATTTGCAATGATTAGTCATACATGTTTAAGTATTAATTGGCTTACAACACAGTTACTATGGGCATACCATCGAAATTAAAATTAGTCTGGAAAGAATAAATACTATTTTCACAGAACAATCCATCCTTCAGAATTTCAATGTTAACAGACAATAATGTTGCACAACTCTTCATGCTATATCTTACAATACATTCAAAATCCATCTTCTTGTAGTCTAATGTTCAAGACTAAGAATGATTACTGCATATAAAGTTGAATATTCCCTAGCCTTTTCTTTTAGAAAAGGATGCCATACTTACTTCATTACATTTTATACTATATTTCTGGGTGACTGCTAACTTAATCAGCGTTATGTGCCTTCAAGTCGATTACGATTTATGGTAACCTTATGAATCAGCAACCTCCAATAGCATCTGTTATAAACCACCCTATTCAGATCTTGTAAGATCAGGTCTATGGCTTCCTTTATGGAATCAATCCATCTCTTGTTTGGCCTTCCTCTTTTTCTACTCCTTTCTGTTTTTCCCAGCATTATCGTCTTTTCTAGTGAATCATGTCTTCTCATGATGTGTCAAAACCTTCCCAATCATCTGCTCCCATCAGTGGTACATGCCCTGGTCTCCTCTCGCCTAGACTACTGTAATGCACTCTACGTGGGGCTACCATTGAAAACGGTTGGGAAGCTGCAACTGGTACAGAACGCGGCGGCGCGCCTGATTAAAGGCAGCCGCCGGCGAGATCATATCACTCCAGTGCTAAAAGAGCTGCACTGGTTACCAGTTGCTTACCGGGCCAATTCAAGGTGTTGGTTTTGACCTTTAAAACCCTATACGGTTTCGGCCCAGTCTATTTAAAGGAGTGCCTCCAGCATCATCAGCTATGCCACCCAACAAGATCAGCCTCAAAAGACCTTCTCTCCATCCCATCAGTCAAAACAGCCAAACTGGTGAGGACTAGAGAGAGGGCTTTTTTAATTGTGGCCTCCACCCTGTGGAACTCCCTCCCAAATGATCTCCGCCATGTCCCTTCTATGATGAGTTTCCGCCGGGCCTTGAAGACCTGGCTCTTCAGGCAGGCTTTTGGGGTGGGCTAGATTTTATCTTCATTGTTTTTAGATTTTCAATGTCTAGGTATTATATTCCTATGTTGTACGTCGCCCAGAGTGGCTGGACAGCCAGCCAGATGGGCGAATAATAAATTCTATAAATAATAAATAAATAAATAAATAAATAAAAGTATGATAACCTCAGTTTCATCATTTTAGCTTCTAATGATAGTTCTGGTTTAATTTGCTCTAACACCCAATCATTTGTCTTTTTCGCAGTCCATGGTATCCGCAAAGCTCTCCTCCAACACCACATTTCAAAGGAGTTGATTTTTCTTTTATCCACTTTTTTCACTGTCCAACTTTCACATCCATACATAGAGATTGGGAATACCATGGTCTGAATGATCCTGACTTTAGTGTTCAGTGATGCATCTTTGCATTTGAGGAACTTTTGTAGTTCTCTCATAGCTGCCCTCACCAGTCCTAGCCTTCTTCTAATTTGACTATTATCCCCATTTTGGTTAATGACCGTGCCAAGGTATTGATAATCCCTGACAAGTTCAATGTCCTCGTTGTCATCTTTAAAGTTACATAAATCTTCGGTTATTACTTTAGTCTTCTTGACATTCAGCTGTAGTCCTGCTTTTGTGCTTTGCTCTTTATTTCATCATCATTCGTTTCAAATCATTACTGGTTTCTTCTAGTAGTATGGTATCGTCTGCATATCTTAAATTATTGATATTTCTCCCTCCAGCTTTCACACCTCCTTTATCTTGGCCAATTCCGCTTTCCGTATGATATGTTCTGCTGCATATCGATTAAACAAATAGGGTGATAAAATACACCCCTGTCTCACACCCTTTCCGATGGGGAATCAATCAGTTTCTGTCCTTATAGTAGACTTTTTGTCCAGAGTATAGGTTGCGCATCAGGACAATCAGATGCTGTGGCACCCCCATTTATTTTAAAGCATTCCATAGTTTTTCATGATCTACACAAACAAAGGCTTTGAACTGCACTAAGGAGGAGGAAACTGGGTAACATCTTCATAAAACTGCACACAATAGGCCACGTTGGTGCCTGCTTCAGAAGGGTTCTTTTCCCCAGCTTGTTTACTCTGTGTGTGTCAAAGCAAGAAATGATATGGCAGGTGTGTGTTTCTGAACAGTGAACTGAAGGAGGAAAGCCACAGAGTCAGTATCAAACTAAATGAGGATGCCTCCAGTCAGGCAGCTGTGAACACTATTAATTTGTTGTTGTTCTGCTGTAGCAGCCTTTCCCAACCAGTGTGCCTCCAGATGTTGGACCACAATTCGCATCTTTCCTGACCATTGGCAATGCTGGGTGAGGCTGATGGGAGTTGTGGTCCAACAACATCTGGAGGCACACTGGGAAAGGCTGTGGTGTAGTGTAGATGTGGACCTTTTCAGACTGCTGTGGTTATCTTACTGTGTATGTGTGAACATCCTGCTATCTTTTGTCCATACTAGTGGACATGTCACAGCCATAATGGGGTAAGGTAGGTTACAGTAACAATCATTTGAACAGCTCCTTATTTTTCCATTTTCCTTCTCTGATATGAGATTTTTCTCTGCCCACCTGCCCAGTTCAGCCTGAGTTGTGAGCTGGCAAAAATCCTGGCTGATCACTGAATTCCCCAGGGTTTCCACTGCTGCTATGATCTCCCTCTTTGGGGGGGCAATTCCCTTTCTTCCCTGTTTCCCACAGTGAAAGCCCCTTTTACTTATGGGGGGATTGAAAAATCTTAAAGAAACAAAGGGTTTTTGGGGGGTAAGTATACACATGAATGCCAAAACAAGCAGAGACTTCAAATGGTGTTCTCTGCCCCCTTTGCTCAAAATATAAGAACTATGGTGTGGGAGGCAATCCTCCACCAAGATAGATAATTAGCCTATTTAAAGCAAACAAGAGAATGTTTTTCTTGCCACAGATGCTGCTGTCAAAAAACCCTGTAACTATTAATGAGATACATTTTCCAATTGCCATCATTTTAGCAACATGCTTAATGGCAGTGACTAGAAAGTCGCTATTTTTTAAAAATTAGCATTACAGTGTTCTAGCACTATAACACTTTCATTTTAAGTAGTATTTTACTAATATTGCATAGTGGAATCAAATCAGTGCCCATATGCTCACGGAGGGCTTCTGATCCAGCAGTTGCCTCTACTAACAGAAGACCCATTGGGGGGGGGCTGCAGGGGTTTTGGCTAAAATTTCCTCCCCTCTTCTTCTGTTCGCTGAGTCCTCCAGTGGATCAAATGCCCTTCTGTGAATACAAGAGTACCAACTGGATTCTACCCTTAATGTTTAAACACAATGGGTAGTATTCAGTGTTAATTCTACTTATAGACCAATGAAAGTTAATAGAAATGACTAACTTGGGTTCATTAATTTTAATGGGTCTACTCTGAGTAGGATTTAGTTTAATACAACCCAACATAATTGGAATAGCATTTTAGTATTAAAAAATGACATAGTACCATGTCTATGGAAATTACACTGCTTTTCTGTTCTTCTGTAAAAAGTTTGACTTTCTGCAGTTTAATAAAAGGCAAAGAACTACAGGGAAAATACAGAACAAACACTGGATAACAGTGTTGTGCGGAAGTTCTGTGAAATGTCAGCGAATGAAACATGACAATTCCACCCTAGACCCCTAGCATGGAAGCATACTGAAAAGATCGTTCCTCTTTACCTTCTACTTCCACAGCGGGGGCGGGGGGGAGAGAGAAAGTGTACATGTACACACATACACAAGATCTGGAAATAAAACTGGCTGGGAGAAAACACACATTATGAAAAGAAACCCACCATTACTTCTATGAAGCAGCAGAATTTGCCACAGGCTCTTTGCCCATCACATTGCAAACAAGGAAGTTTCCAAAAGAGTCTGTGGTATGCCAGGACAGTACCTCCATTCAGAGTTGAAAAACTGTGCAAATTTCTGGTTGTTTCATAATGTAATTACATTCTTCAAGTAAAACTATAGGTCATCTGAAAAAATAAATAGATGGACCAATACCACTTCAGTTCTGCTTTTGATACTTCTAATCCTGGCTGATCATCCACTAAAATTCTATGCGCATACAATATACGAACAAGAGATGCAAACTGATGTTTATCTAAAAAATTTAAATATGTGTTTTTACTTCTAGTGAAGAACGTTTGGAAAACATCATCCAGTAGAAATAATCCAGAGAGATTAATGAGCAGCCATAGGCTGCACCATTAGAGTTCATCAAGTGTCTATAACAACATGGCTGCCAGTCTCAAATCTCATAGCCTTCAAAATAAAGTTCCCTTACCCACACACAAGAGCATGCAGCAATAAAACACACAAGAGCATGCTCCTTTAATATGAGAATCATCAGATATGATTTGTTTTTAGAGACACTTTCCAGTTTTGTGTATGACCACTCCCTATTACAAGGGTGTTTGCAGCTATTTTCAGGCCTTCTCCACACAGGTTTTCAAAATAAAAGAGAAAAATTAAAATTGAAAACATTACCACTGAATTCAATGAGACTTACTCCCCAATAAATGTATATGATTGCAGATTCAGGGAACTTTTTATACATCAACATTTTGTTTAAATGTTTGTAAAGATGTTTTATTTTAATATATTAGCCTTTTGATTTAAGTGTTTTTGTTTGGCACCCTGGGCTCCTTCTGGGAGGAAGGGCAGGATATTAATTTAATAAATAATAAACACGCAAAGATCTGCTGAGGAACCCCTAGCATATGCCTTAAGCCCTCTGTCTGTTTCAGTGAAATCTGGAATGTGCCTTAGACTGCACATCTTGCTGTCAAGCTGCACTTGCCAAACTTATTCATTCTCATCATTGATCTGTATGAAATAACAGTGCATTTTTAAACACACTCTGGTGGTTGCACATTACAGGGTAAGGTAAGTTATTGCAGGCAAACATGTCCACCATTACTGATCTTCTCATTGAGGAAGTCTAGGTCTCATGAGAACACCATTTGAAAGACACATTTGAGAACACCATTTGAAAGACATTTTAGAATAATTAAGAATACGTCCAACACTATTTTTGCTTACTTGCACTCTGAGAAGTGTATGGAAGGGGCTGAAAAACTGGACAAAGGCATGTTTGGAAACAAGCAAATCATCCAAATGCTGATATCAGAGGAAGGTCTTATGCATGTGCTCTAATAAAATTTAGATTCTGGTACATACAGAGATGTAGCAGATATTTACAAGTTACAAATGTTGGGGCTGGTTTTTTGGGGGGCAATCTCAGCAACATGTCTAAAAACTAGATTACACAAATCAATATAGTCTAACTTATATTCTATTTTCAGGCACCCCATACTATGTGGTTGCACCATTTTTGAGCATTTCCTGTGATCATACAGATATGAATTAGATGGCAGTCAAAGGTCAGAACACAAGGCCAACCTAACAAGAGATTTCAAAGGCTTGAAAATTAGCTACAGGGCTAAGTTCAAGGTTCTGGTTTTGGTGTACAAAGCCCTACACAGCTTGGGATCAGGATACCTGAAAGATCATCTTACCCCTTATATATCCAGTCAATCACTATGCTCTGTAGGTGAGGGTTTGCGGCCTACTGCCAAAATAAAGCACAGACACCGTTTATTGGGTTGGATCATGGGCCACTTTATTAAACAGAATACAATCGGCATAATGAACCTGCAGAGGGTAAATAAAGTGCGGGAGCATCCTGATGAGCCAGACAAAGCCTGCTTGCAGCTATCAGGTAACCAAACCTTGTCTGAGCCAGGGGCTGCCCTGTGCCAGACCCCAGCTAAGGCCACACCCCGAGGATGTGTAGGGGGTCCAACCCATGTCACCGCCCCCCGGGGCCCTGAAACCCCGAGCGGATGAGGCACGTTGGCCCCAAAGGCGGCCCGTATTCTGCCCCCGGGCCGTATAGCCCTGAGCTGCAGGCCTCCGGACTGCCTATCACCCCCAAAGGTGCCTAAAGGTGTCACCTAGCTGCCCTTCCCTTTTAACCCTTTTCCCGCACTTCTTTGCCACAGAAGGGGGACAAGCCTCTGCTTAGTCCCCCTTCACCCCACACCGCATAAAAATTTCACGTAGGCCCCGTTGCAGGTCCATTAAGAAGACATCGTTGCCCACGTCCGACAGATGCACACCGTCTGGCTGAAATAACTCCACCCTGTCGTGTCTAATTTCTGGATGGTGAATGACCGAACCCCCAGCGTCCATAAGTGCCCTCTGAAGTTGCCTGTTCACCTTCTTGCGGGCTCTGTCCATCCCCCGCGGATCACCCGTGCACTTCCAGCTCCTGCGCGGCAGGATGTCCGACCACACCAAGTGCACCCCTGGCCAGCGACATGCAATGGCCCGGAGATCACTACACGCTTGCTCAATCAGGGCCTTGCCCTTCAACAGGCCCAAGTCATTACCTCCCAGGTGGATGACCAGAAACTGGGGGACCGCCCACTCCACTGCCGGCTGGAACAATGCAGGAAGGAGCCCGTCCCAACGCATCTCACGGCAGCCGAGCCAGTGCACAGAGGCCCATTGACTGAGCCCCAGCTGCATGCCAAAATGTGACTTCGCTGCTCTCCGGCCCGCCCAGAAAACCATGCTGTGGCCGCAGAGTAGGATGCGTGCCTGCTCCATTCCTTTCCAGTGGCCTGTCAAAATAATAACAACAAACGTCAGTAGGCAGAGCAATAATTAGGAGCCGGCCTTCTGCGACTCCGCCAGTGGTCTAATATAAGTTTCATACGCATTCGAACGCCACCTGCCCATTGCCTGTAGCCTATCCTTTGGCAAACCTAGGTGGGCAGCGGTGGAGGCTGCACCTATCCTGAAGGAGTGTGCCCCAAACTTTCGAGGGTCGACGCCCACGTTGCGCAGCACGGCCTTGGCCACTGTCCAGAACTGGTACTTGGTGAGGGGGTGAGTGTCCCTGTGCATGAATAGATACCCCAGGTGTGGCCCCCAAACTGTTGTAAAGCGCCGTAGGGCTGTGACGGGGCAGATCTCCTTTTGCTGACAAGGGGCTAACACTATCAGGTGTCCCTTTCCATGTTGGTCAGTCTTGGAACGTCTAAGTCGCAGGAGGGCACGCTCCGCCTCCCAGCTCAGGTCCGAGACCATAAGGGCCCAATAGGAGTCATCTGCTCTTGATCCCGCCACCACCTCCCCAATTCTAAAGGCCCCGAAGAAAAGGGTGAGGGCGGCTGCGTGAAATAGCCGTGCCTCGAAAGGGGAAGAGCATAAATCCCTCCACTGCCCCTGCAAGCCAAACAGCAGTTCCGGGGAGATGCGAAGGTGGGCATCCGGGGTGCTTGGGCACCCACGGGACCAGCCTTCTAGCATGCGGCGGACCCTAAAGTCATCCGTGTGGTCCTGGAAGCCCTGGGCCTTTGCCAGGAATTTACCTCTGATAGTCCTAACTGCGAGGCCCCTCCGTTTTTCCTCGACACAGAACGCCATAAGATGCTCCACAGATATGGGCCACTCCTGTGCGTAGCCTCTGGCCTCCCTGAATTGTGACAGCTCCCTACCTGCTCCCCGGTAGCTGGACATGGTGCTGGGTGCCATGGACAGGCTTATGGCCCTTTCCGCTTCATTCCTCCAATTTCCCATAGCGCTGGGGGAACCACCTCCAGTTGAGCCCTTGCCCACAGTGCCAGCTGGCGGAACCTCTCCATCTGGTTCCGTGATAGAGCATCAGCAATATTGTTATCAATACCCGGTACGTGGCGTGCCAGGAACAGGATATTATAGCGCAAACATTGAAGCACGAATGCTCGCACCAGGCTCATGACGTTGGAGTTCTTTGAAGACAAGGTGTTGATAACCTGTACTGTGGGGAGGTTGTCGCACCAAAAGTGGACTGTGGAGTTACACAAGTTCTCGGGCCAAAGGTGCACAGCCACCACAATGGGAAAGAACTCCAGGAACATAAGGTCCTGGGTTAACCCAGCCCACACCCAGTCCTGTGGCCAGCTACTCTGGCACCATGCATCATTAAAAATAACCCCAAAGCCACAGGAACCTGAGGCATCCAAGTGTACCTGCAGCTCGGCCTCCAGCAGGCGCTCCCTCCTCCATAGGGATATCCCATTGAATTCCTGTAAGAAGGTGGACCACACCACCAGGTCGGCCCTAAGAGTGGCTGTGACTCGCGTGTGGTGTCATGGGTGCAATAGACCAGCCATGGCATCGTATACATGTCACAGAAATGCACGCCCAGGCGCAACCACCCTACACGCAAAGTTCATGTGACCCGCCAGCTCCTGCAGGGTGGACAGCGTCACCTTCCTGGATTGGATGACCTCAGTGATTTTCCTGCTAAGGGCCGCTAGCTTGTCCTAAGGGAGCCTACAGCACTGGGCTATGGTGTCAATCTCGATGCCCAGAAAAGTGAGAGCTGTGGATGGGCCCTTGGTCTTCTCAGCTGTGAGGGGGACACCGAGTTCCTTCGCCAGCCCTGCGAAATGGGCCATAAAGGCCTTACAGGTGCCGGCGTTGGCAGGGCCGGCAAACAGGAAGTCATCCAGATAGTGCACCACCGATTGCAGGCCTGCCCTACCCGACTGCCCACTCCAGGAACGAACTGAAGCACTCAAATACCGAACACAAAATCGAGCACCCCATAAGTAATGTCCTATCCATGTAATATTTGCCAGCGAACATAAAGCCCAGCAGCTCGAAGTCCTGCGGGTGAACCGGGAGGAGACGGAAAGCCGACTGGATGTCACATTTCCCCATGAGGGCCCCAGTCCCGCAGTTCTTAACCATCTGCACTGCTGAGTCGAAAGATGTATAGCAGACATAACATAGTTCCAGCGGGATGAAATCATTGACAGACTTGCCCCGAGGGAAAGACAGGTGGTGTATTAGGCGAAATTCGCCTGGCCCCTTCTTGGGAATGAGGCCCAGTGGAGAAACTCTAAGGGAGGACACAGATGGCACCGCGAAGGGGCCCAACGCTCTGCCAGCCTTAACCTCCTTGTCTATTTTTGCCTGCACAATCGATTCCATTCCCAACACTGATTGGAGATTGCGGGACATAAAGGCCCGCCTGGGCCCCAAGTAGGGAATCCTAAAACCCATAGTGAAGTCTTCCAGCAGAAACTGTGCATCTAGGACAAGTGGGTAACGACTGAGTAAATTTTGGAGCTTCGTAAGCTTAACTAGGCTGGGGCCCTTTTCCTTGAGCTGTGCCAGAAGCCCCCAGCTTTCTAGAGCCAGCGGAGTCCCTGCCTCCACCTCCAAAGGGGCGGCCCCTGGGGCAGCCTGTGCAAGCGTGGGGCCCACCACATATCGCACACTCATGCTGGAATCTGCAAGAGCTCTGACCACAGTGGCCCCGGGAGCTAAACTCCCAACAAAGCAGGCGGGGTTGAACCCCCTGCCCCGCAGGCCCGCGGGAAGGAACTGCGGCTAACTGCCTAGCTAAGAGGTGTCCACTGTTTGTCCTGTCCCCAGCTACAGGCTTGGAGTGGGACATAAACTGAAGCCACAGGTCAGGCTCCTTTCTGTCCCAGGGGAGGGAAGTATCAAATGCAGCCCTCATGCGGAACGCCTGATCATAGGCGAGCCATGCCGCCCCTTGAAACTCAGAGTAACCCCGATATATAATGTCAAGGTATTTAACAAGTACTGAGCCCTTCTGCAGATGCTTCTGCATCACCACTCCCATGTAAGTTAGGTATGCTGGCAGCCAGTTAGGCCAAGTGCGCTCTATACGTCGCCGCTTGGGTTTATCAGGCTCCATCTCATCCCCTTTGTCCTTGTCCCTCTTGGCTGGCTCCCTATATAATGAGAACAGGTCCACATACTCCCCTTTCCATATTTTTTCCTTGGACCCCCTCACCTGCCAGCGCACCCACAGGCGGCTGCCACACCTGCCCACAGGCCTCCCCCAACTGTTGCCAAGGCGTCCTATCTCCCACCCCTGTGGGACGCCCTGATTGCCCATACCCCTCCGTCATAGCTGGCGGAGAAAAAGGCCAGTATGGAATCCCCATGGGGGCCAGCTCCACTGCGGCTGACCCTGTGGCTGTGCAGAGAGAGGGGACTCACCCAGTGCGCCATCCGATGTGGGCCCTCTGGAGATCTGAGAAGTGGGAGCCATCCCTGCCGCCGCACCAGTTGTCCTCATGTCAGCCCTGCTGGGCCCAGCCTCCAGCGCGTCCAGCCGAGCTAGGATGGCGTCAATAGCAGTGCTGTTAGCCCCAGTCCCGGTGCGCTGTGTTTTCCCACGGGATCGCTTAGCCGGTGGCTCATTTGCCCTCGCAGGCCCAGATTGTGCCCGGGGGGCCTCGGGCTGCGAGCCACTCTGGGGTACGTTAGGCTGGTGTAAGCCACTGTGGGGTGCATCAGACTGGCATAAGCACTGATGTGGGCCGCGAGCCAGGGCTTCCAGCCTAGTCAGGATGGCTGCCCACGGTGGCCCGTTGTCCGTTGAAGCCACAGGGGGTGAGCACCCCCTGTTTCCTCTTGGGGCCTTGCCTTTTCCCTTTGGCCCGCCCTGCCCCTTTTTGGGTGGCATCCTTAGCTTGCAGAAGGGACAGTGGGACCCGCAAACCTGGGCCAATGAAGGAACTGAGCACAACCCAAGCAAAAAGTACGGCCAGTGATAGGGGGGACAAAGAGCTGCTGGCAGCGGCTGGTGCCACCTGCCAAGTCCACCCACGTGCTTCCCACGCCGGCCGCCTTGGGCAGGCGATATGCCGCAGCAAGGAAGGGGGCTGCCCGCCCCAGCTAGTTCCAGCTGCTCTGGAAGGGTGCCAATCTGCCGCCAAGGCAGAAAAAGCCTCCCCCGTAAGATGGCACCGGGCCTCTCTCCCCAATCCCAAGGAACCCTGTGGCCAAACAGCCGCTTATCTGCTGCCACCGCCGCTGCTGCGCGCGCGGACCCTCCTGTGGTTTCAACCCACTGAGGCCGAAGCCGCTGCTGCCAAAATTCAAAGGAGAGCTGGAAGCCGGCAGCCCAGGTTTAAGTACCCTAGGCTGCCCCGCCCCCCAACATGGTGGCTCGGCATCGGCTGCAAAGCTCGCCCCTTTTGGCCTGGTAAGTACCGGGCGCGGAGCGGGATTCCTGCAGACACCATCTTACCAGGAGGTCCGTTCTGCACAACATAGGGAGCAGACCTTTAGTGTAGTGGCACCTACCCTTTGGAATTCCCTCCCCTTAAATATTAGACAGGCATCATCTCTATTATCTTTTCGGTGCCTTCGGAAGACCTTCCTCTTTGAATAAACCTTTTAAGCAGAGACCTTATCCCAGTCTCTGTCTGTTGGAATTGCTTTAAGATGTTTTTAAAACTTTTTTTAAAATATGTTTTTTTAAAAAAATTAAATATGTTTTGGTTTTAGTATATTTCAGTCTGTTTTTATTATGCTTTAGAGTATTTTGGCTACTTCTGCCATTGAGGGTCCTCTTGCACCTCAAAGACTTAACAAATTTATTGTGGCATACATATTTCTAGGACAGAGCCCAAGTAAGTAGGTATGTATAACCAGTATAAGAAAGAAGTAGAAAAATTGTGTGTGTGTGTTTTACAAAGCAAGGCCAAAAACCTGAAGAGATAAGTGGTACGTGTGTTACTGCCATGCAGGGTACAGATTACATGGAACCCAACCACATTAATACAAGATCCAAGCAGAACTGGTGTCACTCACTGGTGATGGATACAGCAAGAACAGTGTAAGTGACTATCTGGAGAGGCTCAATTACTTTCTGTAATCAAGTAGCCACTCCCAAGATCTGATGTTCTCTACAAATCCTAGGAATGGCTTGATCGTTACAGGAAGTTGTTGCCCCCTGTAGGTGCTCACATATACTATTGACCTTGCTATGCCTTTCATCACCAGTGGCTGTTAGTTACGAGTGAGCATCACCACACTTGTTGGATCTTCCATTTTTGCTCTCCATATTGTGAGACAGCAAATACTCATTTGCGCTGACTCTTTGGCCTTTCTTCGTAATGCACATTTTTTCCTCCTCCTCTGAATTTGATATACGCCTACCCACTTAAGTGACTACTTCATGCATCTCATAAAGTTGGTTCTGGCCCATGAAAGAACATGCCATAAATAAGTTGTAGTGCTTAAGGTTCCACTAGACTTTGTCATTTTTGCTGCAACAGACCAACACAGCTATCCTTTAGAAATGCGTCTCCGTTTGAAACTCTTCCACTTGCCCTTCAACCACTGACGGGAAGTGTCTCTTTTGTTTCTCATTCTCTCCAAATGCCCTTACAAAGACAGTATTGTCTGCATTGACTTCAATTTTATGCCCTTGTTTCATTGTTTTAGCCAAGGAAAAGGCCTGACCTTTACTTCTGGTTAGAACCCCAATGAACAACTGGATCCAACTTGTACCCACCATGAACTTCAAAGTAGTCTTATGAGGACGCTCCTTAATATTACTGTGGCTTAAGGAGATCTCAGCTGTTAGTTACTCAATTCATGAGGTGAATATCCAGGAAGGCACAGAAATGGCAATAATAATGCATATGGAATGTACTATGGCTTTGAGAGTTCTATGCAGGGCCAACTCTACTCTTATG
The DNA here is from genome assembly GCF_030035675.1 of Rhineura floridana. Lineage (NCBI taxonomy): Eukaryota > Metazoa > Chordata > Lepidosauria > Squamata > Rhineuridae > Rhineura > Rhineura floridana. The sequence goes on along the minus strand of NC_084482.1, from coordinate 125,292,518 downwards.
TGTTTCTCACTGAGGGAAGCACCGTTTCTACTTCTCATTCCAAGGGAGCAGAGTGTATAAGTGCAGGCACTCGAAGAGATGGCACCTGGGGGGGGGGGGGGAGAAGGTTCCAACCCTCCTGGTTCTTAGCATTTAGTGCCTACCCTGGCACTAAGTGGTACCTCTTTAACCTGGCTGACACCTGAGATGTATATTTTTAGGACCCACCCTATTTTTTGTGATGTGATTTTAGGTTGTTTTTAATGATACCTTTTTAAACTATTGTGACCTGCTCTAGGGCCTTTGAGTGAAGGACAGGTAATAAATTTAAAGTACTACTACTACTACTACTGCTACTAGGGGTACGAAATTGCAAATGGAACAAGAGAACCATTCGCAAAGGATGATGTGATCAGTCTTAGTGGAGAGGAGCTCGATATTGGCTATGACAGAGCTCCCCAAACTATGGTTTGTGGCATGTCTGTTAAACTACAACTAAACATCATATCGTATCAAAAACAGCACATTACAATTACTACAACAAGCAGAAAAATTAAGTGGTCTCTCAAACCCTCAGCAGTGTTCACATGGTCCATGGGACAAAAGGTTTGCAAACCGCTCATCTATTACATGTGCATTTCTCAGAGATAATCAAGGCAGACCAATTCTCCACCAATTACCAAGAGAGAGAGGGAGTCTCCCTGTTAGCATGGTAGAAATCACTTACCTAAGCTGGCAGTGGACTTGTTAAAGAGCTCATATGGGGCTGCTTCCAAGTGCAGGTTTGTGAAGGACACACCCTGACCTGAGAGAGATGCCAACTTCTTATGGCTCTTAGTGGCATTTCATCACAGCTTCTTTTATAACTGCTCTGCCAGTCAGACTTTCCAGTGCAGAAGCAGTTGGGAAGGAGTAAGATGGCTGCATTATCCAGTCTAAATTGTTGATGTGGTCTCCATGAGGGCCACTTTCTCACTCAAGGCCAGAAGTCACATCATGGTTAGCAATCATGTAGGCAACAAATCTCCCAAAGGGCTAGGTGCAGCTTGTGCAATTATTAACTATGCCATTGCAGCACTTTAGATTTTTTTTTACTAGTATAAGCAAATGCTAGAACAGTAGTAACCACACTGCCACAGTGCACATCTAATGAGAATTTGAGTTTGGGCTAATTTATAATGAGGACGCTTTGCAAGAATGATGGGCCGAGAAGGATGGGAGTTTGTTACTGAGCTTTCAGAAAAAAACTGCATGGAAGATTTGATTGTTGCTATTCAGACAAATTCACTTGGCCACATGCAGAGCCCTTTACATTCACAATATCACTAAGCTCAACATCGAAGGTCCTCCTCCGGGTGTCTACCCCGAGGGAAGCTCGGAGGATGGCAACAAGGGAGAGGGCCTTCTCAGTGGTGGCCCCCAAATTACAGAATGATTTCCCTGACAAGGTGCAGGCGCCAACCCTCTTATCTTTCCGGCGCCGGGTCCAGACTTTCCTCTTCTCCCAGGTATTTTATCAGCATTTGAATAACATGTGTTTTTAACTTACTTATCGGTTTTTATGGCTTTTAATGGTTTAAATTTGTATACTTGTTTTTAATATTTTTAATTGTTGTAAATTATATATAAGGAAGATATATACATAATATCTTCCTTATGTGCAGCTGCTGATCTCTAATATCTGTTAAATTGTTTATGTGTTGATCTCATAGCATGAGACAAAAAAGTAAAAATGTAATTTATTGGCCAACTATGGATTGGATCCAGACTATCCCAGAAATATACATTATTGGGTAGCCATATAAATAATAAATGAACAAATGCATGTGGGCTGAACTCCACCCATAGGGCTCTCCTGTTATAGGGAGGCAATTTAGACTGATTCTCCCTATACCCCTGAAAAGTTGCTTGGGAAAGTTGTAAGACCCTCTAGAACAGCCTTCCCAACCAGTGTGCCTCCAGATGTTGTTGGACCACAACTCCATCTTTCCTGACCATTGGCAATGCTGGCTGAGGCTGATGGGAGTTGTGGTCCAATAGCATCTGAAGGCACACTGGTTGGGAAAGGCTGCTCTAGAACAATGTGAAAGCACAAAGGGACTTGGCAAATATCACTTCCTTTGCTCCCCTTTTCTCCAATGGGCCCCTCTGTTGGAATGTGGTTCTTCTACAAACAGAAGAAGCCTTTTCATTTGTGGAAGGGCAAGTCTAGATCCAACCCAACGAGTTTTGCTAATTTTTAAAGCCAAAACTGGATTTCACTGGATAGTTTTACGTATCTTATTCTGGGATGCAAACAAATTATGCAAAATCGTATGTAGTGTATAGCTTCTATAGTTTATTCAGCTTGTGACAAAATGAAAATGAACTACGCAGAGCACTGAAGCACGAACACCTGGAACTTTGACACAGTCCCTCGTTGACTTCTAAGGCCATACATTGCCCACACATTTTCAAGGTTTCTGAAGACTTTTGATTTCAGTGTGCTTTTACTGTTTGATTTAGTCTTCCAGTTTGCTCTCTCTGGCTTTTAATCCAGATGCTGTTTTTAAACTCTATCCTTTATTGTTTTAAGATTTTACATTGCACCTTTATTTTATTGCATATTTAAAACTTTTTGGAAGCCACTTTCTGTACTTTCCAAGTACGAAATGGGAGGACATTAGTATTATTATTATCAGCAGAAGTACTAATAATCCCCACAAGCATAAAGGCATGCTACTTCTCTCCAAGAACCACATTTTGTTGCTTTAAGGAACAATCATTTATGACAGGTGGGTGAAATGATGTGGTGACTAGGTAGTCAGGAGCCACGTGGCAGTGGACAGAGCTATACATATACCATCATGTTCATTCACTCACATATACACATTCCCCATCACAATGGTGCTCATTTATTTACACACTATCCCCAGTTCCATTGTTTGATGGGCTGGGGAAAGCACAATTTACTTGGGAGGCCGGTTCCCACCCACTTCTCCCCATCCCAATCACACTCCTCCTCCCCTTGGCTTGGGGGCGTGATTTACATGGAGAAGCTTGTAGTGGGGGTGGTTTGGGCTCCCACACGGGACACACTGAAGGGTTCCCAAGGCCCACATGCAGTCTGCAAGCCGTCCACATATGAGTTATACCACCTAAATATTTTGGCTAGCATTCAAAGAAGTCAGTGGACAGGTTGACTATTTTTATTCCCAACAGCAGCTTTTTACACCTCATGGAATTATCCTTGAGAAGGTATCCTGACCTTCAGGGTGGCTTTTGAAGGTCACCCTGGTCTGCTGAAGGAAGAAGGCTAGAAAAGCCACATGTGGGAGGTTGCACATGGCCCTTTACTTCCTGCCATTACCGCTGCCTCATTCCCAGATATGATTTACTCAGTTAGTGAGGTAATTCTTATTATATTGCTTTCTTCTCATTATTCGATAAAATACTATCTTATTATTTCTATGCTCATGAATCCGTATCATTCAAACCACGGCTGTGGAGTCGGTACGCCAGACCTTTGACTCCGACTCCTCTATTTTTCTACTCTCCGACTTCGACTCCTTCATAAATGGCAAATGTATATTAACTAGTAATAACAAATTTACTGTAGTAAAATGGTAGCACAAGGCATTTCATCACCATCACGTGAATCCAGAGCTTGGAAAAGTTACTTTTTTAAACTACAGCTCCCATCAGCCCCAGAGATTGGGCTCGTGGGAGTTGTAGTTTTAAAAAAAACTTTTCCAAGCTCTGGATTCACGTGATGGTGATGAAATGCCTTGTGCTACCATTTTACTACAGTAAATTTGTTATTACTAGTTAATATACATTTGCCATTTATGAAGGAGTCGAAGTCGGAGTCGGTACATTTCTACCAACTCCGACTGCACCCAAAATTGCTCCCGACTCCGACTCCACGACTCCGACTCCACAGCCCTGATTCAAACTTACCTCTACAGCAAAAAAGAATAAAAGTTGGTAGTCAGGAATCCAATGGATAATCTGGATATGACCCTGCAAGCTCTTTTCTGTAATATGGTCAAACCAGAGAGTAGCTTCTGTAAGGCACACTTTCGGTCATGGATGGCTGTCATGTAGGTTGCTGCCACTTTGAGCCATGATTTTAATTAATCTACTGGTATGGTTAAATAAAATGCAAAAACCAAGATCCACTGGACTGCTCACAACCCAAACAACCCTTGACTACAGCCAATTCACATCCGAGAGACACACAATGATCAGCAGCAGCAAACTTTTTCTTCAGTTATTTTGCTAGCTGTGTTTGCATCACACACATTGCCACCAGATTGAGCTTTTCCTTCTTCCAAATTCTAAAGAGTTTATCAGGCACTTTAATGCACACTAATTTGGAGGAGTCTAACCACAAAATGAGAGTCAAAGCAAGATGGTTGTATATGAGCTGTTACAGCTACTGAAAATGTTAATTTCTGTTTCTCCAGCAGAGGAAGTACAGAAAATGTTGACAGAAAGACACCTTGTGCGGTGCCTTCCAAATTATGATACAAAACAGCACAATAGTGCAATGGGTAATCTGCCAGGGCTCTTCTAACAACATTAGATCATGTAATAAAAAATGTTATTTTTTTTTGTGGGAGTGTAGGAAGAGGAAGAAAGAGATGAACTCCAACAAAACCAATTAACACTTCACGTACTGAAAAGTGTTAGGAAAAAGAGACACAAAAAGCCCTAACCTAACTGCTTTAGACAGGGAAGTGACCTGGAAAATAGGATGACTCCTCCCCTGGAAGAGGACATGCAAGAATTGAAGCCCTGCCTATCAAGACTGGAGGGAGGAGTAATACTATTCAATGAATGCAGACCAGCATAATCAGGCAAAAAAGATACCAAGGAACTCTTCACCATGAATGCCCAATACAAAATAAAAGTGATCTATGAAAAACTGGAATGTCTCCATCCTCCAAGTCCTTGCTCTTCCCAATATTTTCTAACGAACACGCATTCTCCTATGGCACTGGATGCTTACTGATTTGGAATCACAGATCTTAAGACGTCAAACTGACAACCTACATCAGGTGTGGGAAACTCTGGCCTTCCAAATTGTTGCTAAACTACAACTATCTCCCTTCTGCTCCAGCAAGGATGGCCAATGGCCAAGGATAATAGGTGCTGTAATTCAGCAACATCTGAAGGGTCAAAGGTTCTCCACACTTGAGCTACAAGTGTCATGCCAAGTGAAATGATGGGATATAAATAAGAATGTTCCAACCTATATGTGAAATGCCAGAAAGTAGTTTTTTTCATGTAAGAGCTTAATCATCATTAAAGCTACAACCTGTCTCAACAGCAGATCTACAATAATATTATTCTCTGTTCAAGAGCTACTAGTTCCTTTAAGGAAGACAAAAAGAGCCCCATGCACAATACTTCTTTACTATCAGTTGGCACACGAGGGGCTGTGCACAAGGCTATTTTTCTGCTTTACTGCAGTGGGCTTTTTTTGGCTGGAGGTAAGCAACTATACATTCAGTTATCATAACAGGGCCCTGTGCTAAACATTATGAAAGCTCCATGCATAGTTTCTACTTCTTTAAGGCAGGGAAAGTTATCAATGAGAGTCCTCGGATGAATGGGCCAGCGGAGGGTAACAGCCTTCATATATATGACCACTGACTCAAGAAAAATGGTTTCTTCCTGAAGTGAAGAAAGCTTTATGCTAGAAGCCATGCTGACATTTCACAGTATACAAACACCTAATCCATCTATGTTTATTGAGCTATCAGGTGAAGCTAACATGCTAGTATAAGATAGTGAGCAAATGATGATTGGCCTGCAACCCAACATTCACTGGTCAGTGATATTACTTGGCTTTTGCACTCTTACTGAAGAAAAAACAAGATTCACAATGCAACTACCAATATGATGGGACTTCCTTAAGTCACTGCCAGTAGTAGGATGACACACACAGCTGTTACCCTGGAATAAATGTGGTCATTAGTCCAGCTCCCTTTAAAGGAGGTACAAGAATCCTCCAGATTACCCCTCCAACAGATTAGCTACTTTTTAAGCATGTGCCAAGTGCAGACAGCCTGTCCAACCAAGCTATACCACAGGACAACTTTAGGACAAGGTTTCGAAGCATGCACCCTAATGTCACATATTACAGGGGAAGAGAAGGTATCAGAAAATTCAAGTCACCTGAATCATTCGTATGCTAGGGGAAAATTCCTTCCCACTGCAAATTAGTTAAAGCACAGCCACTTTCTAAAGCCCAAATGGTGTTTGTCATTTCAAGAAAACATTAAAAATATAGTCACATTACCTAGTTGATAGATGGGTATAAAAATAATCATTGGAGCCAAGGCTGTGGAGTCGGAGTCGTAAGCGATTCTGGGTGGAGTCTGAGTCGGTAGAAATGGACTGACTCCGACTCCGATTCTGACTCCTTCATAAACGGCAAATGTATATTAACTAATAATAACAAATTTACTGTAGTAAAATGGTAGCAAAAGGCATTTCATCACCACCACGTGAATCCAGAGCTTGGAAAAGTTACTTTTTAAAACTACAACTCCCATCAGCCCCAGGGATTGGGCTCGTGGGAGTTGTTCTTGGAAAAGTTACTTTTTTAAACTACAACTTCCATCAGCCCCAGGGATTGGGCTCATGGGAGTTGTTGTTCAAAAAAGTAACTTTTCCAAGCTCTCGATTCACATGATGGTGATGAAATGCCTTGTGCTACCATTTTACTACAGTAAATTTGTTATTACTAGTTAATATACATTTGCCATTTATGAAGGAGTTGGAGAGTAGAAAAATTGAGGAGTCGGAGTCGAAGGTCTGGCGTACCGACTCCACAGCCCTGATTAGAGTAGCATAAAGCAAAACCATAAACGATATAATTAATAAGAGGTACACAGCAAGCAATATCCTAGTCTGCTATGCAAGATGTTACATTTGGGTGGGTGGGTGCATACATATGTATATAACAGTAAGATACAGTTGAATATTCAACCACAACACAGCAAACAGGGATTAATTTTTAATCCAAAGGCTCAGCATTATTTAATGGTACTGAACTGAGATTTTAATTTGATTTAATCTGACCACCTGATATGCTTTGGAAATTAACTCCATGGTGAGTTGAATGCTGCTGTTATTACAAAGCCAGGTGAGTGTCTGATAAACTTTGCCCATTTGGGGGGGTTCGGTTTCAGTTGATGAAATCTGATGATGTGGGCAAGGTGCTTGTAGCAGCTTGGCCCAAAACATGGTCTCTCGACCCTTACCTATCATGGCTTATTTGAGCTAGGAAGGGGTGCTTATCTAGGGAATAATTCATTTGTCTTTGTGTGAGGGATACCTTGAAAGAGGCAGTAGTGTGGCTGCTTCTAAAAAGCCTTCCTTGGACCCTGAGGTACTTGACAACTACCCCCCTCCCTCAGAAATAGCCTGGGGGGAGTAAAGTACTTGGCAACTACAGCTTTTTGAGGGCAAGATTGTAGTGGTGGCCCAGGTACAGGCCCTCGTGGAAGAAACAGATAATCTTGATGCATTTCAATCTGGGATCAGGCCTGGTTTGGGGACAGAATTGGCCTTGGTAACCCTGATAGATGAATGGCTATGGGAGAGAGACAGGGGGAGCACAACTCTGTTGCTCTTGCTTGATCTTTCAGTGGCTTTTGATAGCACTGAGTAGGGTGTCCTCCTAGACTTTCTCCTGAATTGACAGCTGGTGGCACCCACTCCTACCTTGGGGAACAGGTTCAGAGAACAGCATTGGGGAATTGTGTGTCCACCTCCTAGCAGTTCTGCTGTGAAGTGACACACAGCACTCCTTTGTCCTCAATGCTATTTAACATGTGACCCAAACACAGGCTTTCCACTATTGTCCTGTACCCTGGAATGTCCTTCCTTCTGCCATACATGAAGCACCATCCATCAGTTGCTTTAGACATTTTGTAAAGGCATATCTTTTTGCCCAAGATTTCCTTGATCCGTAAGATTTGGCCCCGCTATTATTAGAGTCCTCATTTCATCTCTGTTTTTATGATACTGTTTTTATGTTTGTATTTTTGTACACCAGTTAGAGGTCTTTACATGGTTCAGAAATAACTTTAAATAGAAAAGAAATAAAGTAAGTAAATAACTGACACCCCCCCCACACACTCCCATTTCTTGTCTGTGCCACCTACCTTTGCTAGGTTTGGTGCACCAACTGAAAAACTACATGGTTTTGAGAAGTTTACTGGGTTGTGTATAAAGATCACTTTTGCAGTGCTTGGAGACCTTCATAAGGGACCTATAAATCAGGTTCTTACTCTTTTTTGGTGTGATGGCCACACTGACGTAAGCTACCCCTCCATGGGCCACATGCCAGTGATGGACATGGTCAATGTACATTTATGTATGCACACACTACACACATCCAGAACATACTCAGCACCATACAAGTACATAGCATACTCTCCCTCACACACAGTCGCACTTTGAAATGCTGAAACAATGTTTCAGAGAAGCAGAGATAGCTTCCCCCTCCCAAATCATAGCATTGTGATGGAGGAGTGAAAATTGTGCATTTTGCTCTTCACAGAATGATCTGTGAGTAATAAAACGTAGTGCCTCCACTCTTCCCCCAACACAGTGCTGCAACTGGGGACGATGAGAGGCTGAGAAATGTGCTGCCTTTTGCTTTTCACAGATTGTTCTCCCCATGGTGCTGAGGTGGGAAGAAACACTGTCTTTCATAGTGTGATGTTTTGGAGGTGCCCCACCACCACCACCACCGCCACCACCAATGCTGCTGGAAAACTCTATCCTCCCAGCATCTTTCCTCTTCCGGGAAGCACCCAAGAAACCAAAAAATCTTCCCTCCTTCCTGCTGCTGCGTACTGGATGATCAGGAGATCGGGAACAGGAAGAGCTTCAAATGAAGGTCTCCAAGCACTGCCGAAGTGATCTTATACAGGTGCAGTGCTGCTGCTTACAACTTTAGGGCAGGGCAAAAACCACAAAGAGCACCCTGGAAAAGCAAAGAAAACCCCACGAAATCATGGCATTGTGTTTAGAATTTTTAATTTACAACCATCATGGGGCCACAAAAAAATCTCCTGAGAGGCCAAAAATGGCCCATAGGCTAGCCCCCCCGCTACATAGCAAACAAAACTATTTATAATGATTAACCTCTTATTCTAAAAATAATTGTCAATACATAAATCCTTAAGACTATTTAAAATCAATTTAATTGCAGGCTTTTAAAAATAAACTTGGATGGGCAAGTGTTTCTACGTGACAGAGCTACAAGAGAAGTAGATCTGCTTCATCCCCCAACTAACCTTACTGCTTGGATTGAGGGGCTTCAACAGGACCCCTCCTGAAAATTCCAGTTGGCAGTTGTGTGAAGAGCCTTCCATCGTTTTTTGCTCAGTCAGCACTGCCACCCATTCTATAACCTGAGTACTAGAGAGATCTACCCATCTGATCAGCCCAAGTAACCTATCAGAAAAAAATCCAATTAAGCAACAATGCAGAGCATGCAACAACACTCCAATTTGCTTCTGCAAAGTTCTTTATGGAACTGTGAGCTTACAACAATACTTTCCTTAAAAGATTTAGCACCTACTTTTTCTGAATGAAAAGTTTATGTACACATTATAAGAATCAAGTAACATAGCATCCTACATACAGTACAACAAATGCAGAACTAGTCTCGTCAAGTTATTGCAAGCACACTGAAGTAGGAAGGTTTTGCAAAGCTTTCTAAAGTCACCCAAGGAAGGGGTTTAAAGTATGAGGTAGCTACGTCTCTCACCAATTGTATGCCTTTATCTATGTGGAACCAACACCAAATATACAACAGAACTCATCTCACTATGTGATAGTTGAGGATTATGGCATCAAGCTTACAACATGTACCATACAAAGCTAACTCATTAACCTGGTTCTCATATAATGCTAAGCTATAGTTTGTTCAGCTTAAGTGTGGGTTATATTCAACTAAGTTCTGCTCAAGAGTAGAGGCTCACTGAAACTACTGGACCCAAGGTAGTTATATCCGTTAATTTCAGTGAGTATAGTCTGAGTACAACTATCATTCTAGCTTAATTATGGTTTATTCTGATGTCCCCCGCCCCACATGCTCAGTTCGCTGCAGAGGAAAGAGCAATTAGAAAATGAAACCATTATCAGCAAAACAGTTGCAGTTATTTGCTTGTGTGAGATTGATCCTTCTTTGCTCAAAAAACCATGGTTTAGCTTTAGGCGTGATGTGACCAGTTTGGTTGCCTTTTTACCCACCTCCCACTAGAGAATCTCAATAGGAAAGTGGCACATACAACTCCATGAAGCCTCACTGCATGTGAATAGGAAAAGACCAGGAAAACTGAAAGAAACTCCAGAAGGTGTGGATTTATATCTGGCACAGAAGAAGCAAACTACCTTGAAAGTGTATTGTTCTATTGCTTCCTATGACAGTAGCCTCGCTCTCTCACAGTATCAGATGGACATATTTTCCAAATATCACAACAGTTAAGCGATGTTACCTTTTTAGTGTAATCTCAGTGTGATCCTATACTGAAAGGATATATTGCTTTACCAAAAAATACAGCAGAAAGAACAGCAGAAGTGACTAGAGAAGATAGTAATATAAAAACTATATGGCAAGAACTATTGTAACATTTTGGTTACCCAAAGTCTTCCCCTTTGCGCAGAGGAAAAATATGCAACACAATATTGCCTACACACAACATCCAATTATGTAAAGATATAATCACCAAATATTTACATACAGATGAAAGCAAAAGGCAACCGTTTTTGGGGTGCAATTATGTTAACGCTGTCTGGCTTAGAATATTCGTATTTCTCAGGCATTTCTATGACATTTAAAATTTTCACTATATTTATATTCTGTTTTTCTGAGGTGCCATATTCAACACTGTCAAAATACAGCTTTAAAACCATAAAATCACAAAAAATAAAAGGACACAAGTAACCACATTAATAGGGCACAGATGTCAAAGATTAAAAGCTTTCTGGAACAAAGAGGCCTTAGCTGTGTACCTGGATGGAAGCAGAGCAGGAGCCTGGTGCTTTCCCCAAGGGACAGCATTCCAGATCTAGGCAATATGAGTAAGAAGGTCCTGTCTCTACTGCCCACCTAATATATCTCTGACAGCAATGATTCACAGACAAGGGCTTCCCACAGTGGCTTTAACACTCATGCAGGTTCATACAGGAGAATATGACTCTTGGAATATCCTGGTCTGAGGCCCTTAAGGAATTTAGTTAATACCAGCAACATGAACTGAGCCCAGAAACAAACAGGAATATGCTCCCCTTTTCTTGTTGAGGGCCACATTGCCTCTAGAGTAAATCTGTTTTGGGGGAAGGGGGAGCATGCTGGTGCTGAGTGAGCCAGAGCCTATGATTATTGGAGCCAGAGACAAACCTGTTGCGGATTAACTAGTTCAGAACAAAGGCTGCTCTGCTTCAATTTTTACCACAGTTATCTCAGAGGAGCATCCTAAACGTCACTGGGGAAGGAACAAACAGGAAGTAAGGAACTCTGATGTGATGGAAGAATGAGACAGCTTCAGACGATGTCAAGGGGTGCATAAAATGAGGCAGCGCCTGTAAAGTAGCCAATACAGATAGTGTAAGACGGGGCAGGGAACAGAATCCAGCCAAAGGGATGTATCCTGAGCTCCCACCACCTGCAGATCATTTCGACAGGTGGTGGGACTGGCCACCTGTCAATCATCAGAGGACACCATGACATCAGGTGACCCAACATGCCCCTTTGAGCAGGAATTGGCTGCACTAAGAAGTTCTCAATGGGATTAACCATACACACAACTGCCAAGCGCTTCATGTTGCATCTTACAAACACACAAACAAAATTAACTGCAGAAGCAACTAGATATTTCTGTTTTCGCCGAAGTACCATAAATTCCAGAGACCTAAATTAATGCCCAGTTCTGGATCACAGATGCACCAAAGATATATGATTTACTGAAAAAAGATGCTGGGTTGTATCCTATAGTGCCTTTGTGCTAGTGGAAAGTGCTTCTGCACATGCAAAAATTAGATTTTTAGCATTCCCCCTACCTATGGCAGCCCTCCATACTATATCCATAAGTTTTCCAGGAAGTTCCCCCCCCCCAACCTTAGAGGCCTGAGGCTGCAGTTGGCAGAGTGGATTGATTAAAATCATGTGCCCCACCATGCGCTTTCTGCTAGTACAAAGCCATCACTGGATACAACCCACAGAATGCATAGAACAAGTAAAAAACCAAAATTTCAGGAGTTGCAGCCACTCACTTTCCCTGCCGTGTCTCCCAGTAAAGTTATCTTCCCTTTATGTCACAAATGGTCAAACATCTCATAATGGCCATTCATAAGTCAACACTTTTAATTGACTTAAACTGTTTGCAGACCATCAGTGGTTGACAGACCATAGTTGAGAATCTCTCTTGTAAATGGTTTAAAGCTTAATATTAACCAGGCCTCATAGGAAAGATAAGAGAATATGGTTCTCTAGAACTCTTCATTAAAAGCCATCCAACTCATCCTAATGATTTATCCATCATTCAGAAAATGGTAAGAGGAAGGCCTGCCTTTGCTTACAGTTACTTCACTGCTGTGGCAAACTGAATTCTATTATCAATTTGCCTTACCGAATTTCTATCCCTTGTATTAAGAGGGCTCTAGCTAACTTGATGTGGATCACCCAAATCAGACAAGGAATATAAACCATGTAACACACCATTGCGTCTCTGTACCTTCATCAACTCTGGCAACAGTATCACTAGAGTCCACATCAGGAACTATATTAAACAGCACATCCTCTAACACCATGCATGTAAGCATGTATTAGAAATACTCTTCGGTTTTCATCAGTCACAGGTAATCTATGCTTAAGATAAATGACACACACTGGAATTTTAAAACAGGAACCAAGAGAAAGCACTGCTGGAAGCATTACCCTGGCCAGCTAAGATTTTAAAAATTATTACTGGTTGCTTCCTCCATTCCACACAGGGAGGTAAATTATTTCCTCAAAATGAAGGAACCTTGTGAAATAATTGAATTCTTTCGTGAGTACTCAGTCATACCAATTTTCTATGAAGAAGAAATGCTATATTAATTCTTCCCCTTTCATAACTGTTATTTGGGGAAGGGACAAATGAGCTAGCTAGATCATTAAAGCTGAAATCATTTTGGTGGTGATATAAACATTCAGCTTAGTGTCTGAAGGCAATGCAAGCCAAATATAAAATATTCAAGTTACTTTCTGCACCTCATCCCTAACTGAAGAGATAGTGTCTCTCTAAGTGCTTAGCAGCAACATACTAATAGGGGAAGTGATTTCAAAACACAAATGACATGACGACTGACAATAGGCTACCAATGACAAGCCATGGTACCAAGACCTTACAAATAACAGCACACAGGGGGTGCTCAATGAATTCAGTTGGAACAGGAGATGCATTCTAATGTAAAAGGCACAAACACCAATTATGGCTTGCTTTGCTCATTTTACATACTGCATTAAATGGTGATGTGCTCGTAGCGACACAACAGCCTGAAACGTAAAATAAATCCCTCTGAGGACAAGGACAAAGGTAATCCTGTGAGTTTCACCATCAGTAGATCCCGCTGAGTAGTCCCTGCTCTACTGCATGGATGCCTTTGTCACTGTGGCCAGATACTGCATACATTTCACTTTTTTCTGTTACATGAATAAGTTTCTAAAATTCTGTAGTGCATTTACAAAAAAATTAACTGGTTTGCCTACAGAAGTCCAAATTGGCAGAAGACAGTACATTAGGCATACTTCCTACAAAAAGGAAAGTAGCTTTTTTGGGGAGGGAATCTTTATGTGCAATACATCAAAGAAAAATTCAGCCCTGATTTAGAGAACACACACACACTCTACAGTCAATGAACAGGTAGAAGCTGGACCTGGTTAATCATGAGTCAGAAAAGATCCAAACATTATAAATCAAATATTGGTCCAAATGAAGGAAAGGGACTCTGCAATATGCCCTTGAGTTATATTTGACAGAAAACACTGCACCAGTGCTTTTTTTCTCACTTCTCTGACTGAGTATTACTTCCTAGAAAAGGGATGGATGCCAAGAGAGTTGTTGCAGTAAGGTACTGCTTGTGGGTTTCCCATAGGCATCTGGCTGGCAACTGTGAGAGCAGGAAGCTAGACTAGGTGGCCACTGGCATGATCCAGCATGGCTGTCTTGAGAGCTTGCTTAGAGGCAAAAGAAAAAAATGGAATAAAATAGCTATTGTTCTAATTTATATTAGTGCTAGACTATTGGACTGAGATCTATACATATTACTTTTGTAATAACTTAGTTAGGCCATATTAGTACCAAAAAATCAATGTCTTAACTAGAAAAACTTGAACCTCTTGCCCACAGTTGAATAGTATTACATTAGTAAACCAAACCGTCTTCTCAGAATTGATCTAGACTGCTATTTTTGAAGCATAAAGCCTGAGCCATATGTAAACAGGAGCCACTGCTCAGATTAATGCAGGGCTCCACACCAAATCAGAAATGGTAGACTGTGGGAAGCTGGTAAGCAGCTGTCTAGCTACTGGAAGTAACATCTGAAGTTTTTGCAGCATAAGTGAGAGGAGAGAGTGTGGGAGTGAAAGAGAGACAACATGGAAACCGCTTCCAGGTCAGAGGGTGGAAGAGACATACGAGTTTTGGTTGGAAACACTGTGCTAAGTATCAATCATATTGAACACAGAATCAGAGTACTCTACAACCCATGGGCCTGAATAGTTGGCAAATAAGGAAAACAGATATTAGGACATCTGTTTCCCAGTAGTGAAACAGAATATCTGATAGGGGGAAACTGAAGAGGAAAGTTCCATTATTCTAGTATTCTCACAGATGTTTGAGGCTGAGAGTATCATAACTTTATCCAAGCCTGATGATTTTTGGGAATACTTCCAATGCCTTTCTTTTGAGCAGACTTTAACCTACTGGAGGAGGAATGCTGTATCGTTTTTTAACATTATTTTTTAATTCTAAAATTACAAAATTGGATTTACATTCTTGTTTAATCTTTCGCATAGTATAAGAACCTAAAGGCAGCCTGCTGGATCAGGCCATCTAATTCAATAGCCTGTTCTCATGGAGGCCAACCAGATGCCTTTGAGGAGCCTGGAAGCAGGACATGAGCACAACAGCACATTCCACACATTCCCAGCAACTGGTATTCAGAGTCATACTGCATCAGACAGTGGAGGTAGACACAGCCATCATGATTAGTAAGTAACCACTGACAGCTTTATCCTCCTTGCATTTATCTAATCCTCTTTTAGAGCCATCCAAGTTGACGGCCATCATACCTCTCGTGGTAGTGAATTCCATACTTTAATTATGTGCTGTGTGAAGAACTACTTTCTTTTGTCTGTCCTGAATAGGACGGACTATATAATGGCATAAATGCAAAGAGAAGAATGAATGAGCCTATACAAAAAAACCTAGGTACAGCACAGAATAAAGCTGCAGACTATTCTTATTATTGGAGGAGCAGCTATGAAATGCTTGTAAGGGTGTAAGGAATTCATACTGAATGCAAGATTTGAAATGATTGAGAATTCATAGAAAATCTGAAAGAGTTAACATGTAACAAGAAGCCCCATTTTTTCCTAGTGTTATAGAGCTTATGTATGTTATGCTTCTTCTCTAGGTGATTAAGCTTATTTTTAAGAAGGGTGGAACATTCATACTCCTAGTTGTAATCAGGCTTAAACAGAGAGCTGCGATGTATCTGACAGATGCTGGAGATGCAGGCATCAGAAGAGCTGGTTGATGGTCATGTCATAAAACAGAGTTATGGGGGAAAGTCCAACATTTCATCTTTCAGATTATTGTGTAAGTAATCACACTTAGCATCAAATTACTGTGTAAGTAATCACACTTACTACTCCTAATCAGCAGATTGATGCTAAGGACACAGAGTTTCCAGCTCTCATGATTTTGGGAAGAAATATTAACCAAGACTTATAATAGCCAAAAACTGGAAGTCAGATCTCAAACTGGATATGAAGGACTGACTAACAATATGCATTGATTTACTATGCAAAAATAGTTGAAGATTTGATCAATTTCTAAAATGTGGGGAAAACATGGGGCCTACTTTTGGCTCAGAAATTTTAAACATATTAGTGTAAGATCCGTTATCTGCTATAATTTGTCATTTTATTAATAACAGTATTAAACAAAACCTAGCCAAAGCTATAATTTTGAGTTATATGAGCAACTTTCTCTTTATAAGAATATGTGAAGACATTTCAGATTAACCAGGTGCAGCTGTAACAGGCCAAACCTCTCTTATGCAGCTCCACCTTGCATAAGGGCAATACAAATAAAAAAGGAAATAGACAACAAAGCCCCAGACATACCCCACCAGATGAAAGCACATGGACAAATTAGACATGCAAACAGGGTTTTCCCACTCAGAGCTGCATATTAGTGGTCTAGCCCATGAACACAAGAAGAGGGGTGTGTGCAAGTCTGTGCAAATAGAACTGTTTTGCTTAGACGAAGTACAGATTTTCATTTTACTGTACACAGTCAAGAAAGTGAAACATCTGAGATTAGCAACTTAGCTCCCGTCACTTGAAATCCACCATATACAAACTCACAAGGACAGCCACCAGAACTGGAAACCTTTCTTTAACTACCACACTTGGAATCTATCAAGCCTGCAAAGCATGCACAACCTGAGAGGCAGACTATTCAGAAAAAACATAAGCTCTTTCAGTGGAACGTTAAGCCTCTCTGGATTTCTGCAATACATCAGCATATTAGCTGTTATGTTGCACATTTTGGAATAGAAAGCCTTCCTTTGAACTTTTTAAGTCACTAGGAGTCCACCCTCCCCACAAAAATATTCTTCTAGCAGCATTTTCGACCGAAGTGTAAAGCAACCTGGTTGGCTTCCATGCAGGCGATGGCCTCTTCCAAGAGGGAAAACTCCACGCAGATATAGCCATAGTCGTAACCTGGGGACAGCATTTAAATACAGACGGGATTTGCGTTAGTGCCAGAAAGCCACAATTTCAGTACCCAATTCCCCCTTCCCTTCAGCACACACCCAGCTACCACCAACCCTATGGTCCCCACAAAACAAAATAATGGCAACAGTTGATGCTCTTTATAACTGGGGTTAAACTCAAGTTTTGGTTTGGTACTGCATGACCACAAGCCCATAATCCTCTTTACTCCTCCCGAATTTATATAATATAGTAGGCAATTTGGGTTTCCATTAAAAAGACCAACAATGGTGTAATGAGCTCATTCTCCTAGAAATTAAGGAGATACTGAACACCCCAGGCTACAGTTATTAAAGTAACGTCATATCCCTTTCACAAGTCCAGAATCTGATTTCAAGAGCAATATTTAAACCCTTGTGGAACCAAGAAGCCAACATGCTTTTTTTAAAACTGTAGTTAGAGTAGTATTAGTCTCAGAATTTTTCACCCCAAGTGAAGAATAAGAACAATTTTTTTAAAATGTTTTGATTTTGATTTTTAAACTGAGTTAATGCAGTTCCAGGACACTAAAGAATATTAACAAAAGTATCCTAAAATGTTGTTATTCCTTTCTTCACAAGTAGTCCAGGTTAAAGGACAAGCAATTATTGCTGAAGTCATTCGTCAATCTCTTTAGTTAACTGTATTTCATTGAGGAAGAGAATATTTTCTAGCGATGAAAGCTATTTCAAGAAGGGATGCACCCATCTGCCTGAAACAGAGGTCAGAAGGGTACATAAAAAGGTCCTTACCTCAAAATTATCAAGGATTCATAACCATCTAAATTAAAACCAAGGCTTACTCAGGGGAAGATGTGCCACTTTAAGCAGGGTGTGCAAAGTTTCCAAGGCTGAAACTGCAAGAACTGGTTTGCATTGGTATAATTCATAACAAAACAAAAAGAGAACATTGTGTGTTGACTGCTTCATCTACTCAGATGCTTCAGTTCTTTTCACAAAAAAAACATAAACCATAAACATTATGTACTAATTCTGTCCTATCTGGTATTGCAGATTTCACAAATTAAAGCAACAGAAGGCCTTATATAGCAGAGATAAGTACTTGAACAGGTGTATGCACAGGTGTTTGTTGTTTTTAAAAAGCCAGAAACTAAGCAACATACACACACACCTCTTGTACATTTGTGTCTATCAGGAGATACTGCCTTCATGTGACATGCAATCACTGCAGTAACATCTTAAAACTGGTTTGCAATTCTTTAGTTTCCTTGTCACTTGGAGCAGAACTACTTTTTACAAGTGACATAGGGATGCTGTCAAAAAATGTCAAGTTCTCCCCAGCTCCACAATGTACAGCAACACTTATCCATATTGTGATGTCATCACATTGTATGTTTTGTGCATCCATCCCTATCCCACATCATTGGTTGCTGCTGGCAGGGAAACACTGAGATGATGTTATGATATGACTGTTGCTACACATTTAAAGGGCAAAGGGGCTAGAATGTTTAAAGCAGACGCCACTTTCAGCAGCCTTTCCATGTCATCTGTAACTTATAGTTTTGCTAACAGTGTTAAATCGTTCCAATTTATCTATTTTCTCAGGAAAAAATCCCAGAAGATGCAACAATATCCATGTTGATAACCACAAAGAATTATATACCTGAAGGCCGCCCTGGGCTCCTACTGGGAGGCAGGGTGGGATATAAATCTAATAAATAAATAATAAAATAAAGGTTGAACTATTGAACTCCTTGCAAGCAATTTACCAGCTTTACAAAAGCTACATTTTATTTTATTTTTATTTAACTGAATAGTGCTTAATTGTAAATAAAATTTCTAAAAATTACCTCATGCCATTTGTCTATCAACCTGTATATAGTGAGAAAATTCCCATTCTAATGAAACTTGCTTGCAAAGAAGCAGCTTTTCCTTCAGGCTTCACAAACACACGGCAACAGAGTTGCCATTCGGAAAAGACAACTGGAAAAAGGTTGTTCAGAACTATAAATACCTACTGAAATAAAATTTGTGCCATACTTTCACTAAGCTGGTCTTAACAGAAAGAAAAACCACAATGAACACCAATAAGGAAATTAACCATATTCTCCTCAAATATAATGCCTTTTGTCATGAACTCTATTTTTATTTCTATGTACTGAGATCGCTCTGGCCTTAATAAGGTCAACTCTTTGTTTATTCTGTTTATTTATTTTATTAAATTTATATCCTGCCCTTCCTCCCAGATGCAGCCCAGGGCAGCAAACAAAAACATTAAAAGCACTTTAAAAAAACTTTAAAAGAAAAGATAACAGAGATTGTGCCTGTCTAATGTTTAAGGGGAGGGCATTCCAAAGGGTAGGTGCCACAACACTAAAGGCCCACTTCTATGTTGTGCGGAAAGGACCTCCTAATAAGATGGTATCTGCAGGAGGCCCTCACCTCAGACAAAGTCAGGAAGTGTGACTAGGTTATATTGCATGTGATTTTAACAGGTTCATATTTTCATGTATGCTGAAGGCATTTATATGGTGCAATACTGGAATAGTTTTCGTTTATCCTAGCAACTCTTGAAAGATATGTTAGGCTGAGAGAAGCTGACTTGGTCAAGGCCACTTGATGAGCTTTGTGACCAAGCAGAGATTTTCATGCTGGGTCTCTGCCATACAAATCCAGCACAATCCAAGCAGCACCCCCAGCAGACTTCTGAGTTATTCAGAGCACAATGCAGATGCCAATTCCCCCAAACCTTTCACTGTTTATCTGCACTGCCCATTTGGACTTTGCAGCCCTTTAAACATATTTATTAATTTGTTATTAATAGGATTTTATGCCCCTTTTTTTGTTTTTCAGAAATACCAAAGTGGTTCACAATATAAAATACACAAAATAAATAAAAACAGTAAGCCTTAGCAACATCACAGTAGCAAAAGGCAACAGGAATCAACACTAGCAGTCAGGGAAAGCCTGGATGAACAGATAAGTTTTTAGTTGATGGCAGAAACACACCACCTTTAGGAAGAGCATTCCACAAAGCAGGTGCCACAACAGAAAAGTCCCCATCAAACAGATATCCCTAGGCTGAGGCACAGTCGGGAAGGCCCCATTAGCAGATGGTAACCATCTGGGCAGTCTATATGGGAGAAGGCAGTCTTTCAGGTACCTGGGTCTTGTGGTTTAGAAAGCCCTAGAAAGCCCTGAAGAGCTCAACGCACACCTTAAACTTGTCTCAGAAACTAATCAGCAGCCAGTGCAGTTCTTCAGCATCAGTGTTATGGGCATGCAATAGGAGGTCCTATTGCATAGCCTGGACACTGCATTCTCCACTAGCAGCAACTTTTAAACCAAGCCTAAGGGCAACCCCACAGAGTGCATTACAACAATCCAACCTAGAGATTACCAACACATGGATCACAGTAACCAGTTTATTCCCAACCAGGAGCAGTCATAACTGGTTACCAACCTAAGATGGTTATGGGTGCTCCTTGCCACAACTTGGGCCTCCAGTGACAAAGAGAACCCCCTCCCCCGATTGCACATGCCCCTTCAGGGAAAGTGCAACCCCATCCATGTTCCCTGATTCCCAAATCAGTGAACTACCTAACTACAGTGTCTCCATTGTGTTAGGCTTCAGTTTCAGATTATTGGCCCTCATCCACCCATCACTACATTTAGAAGACACCGTCTAGGTCATGCACAATCACTTGACTCACAGACACACGACTCACAGGCAACAGAGAAATGGTTCCTCGCTCCGAATCTCCCAATGGTTTCATATAAATGTTTGGGATCATGGCAGGGAGCTAGGGTTAAAGACACATTCCCCACATATTCCCGATCTGATTTTCTCCCCCAAACACACACCCTATACTGGCTATCTATTTTTATTTTTTTAAACTTATCTAAACTGGAATCAGTAAGAAAGTGTTATGTTAACTATCAACTTCCACTATGAATTTGAACAGTGACTGTAAACCTATACACTTTTATAAGCACATATGTACTACTGATGCAGCTGGTATAGCACAGTGGGGAGGAGAGCCTGGCTGGGAGTCTAGAGTCTGTGAGTTCAAATCCCTGCTTGTGTCTCCTGGGTGTCAAGGGCCAGCTAAAGATCACCCCCACAGTGAGTGGCTCAGGGGTTACAAGCCCTGCCACCTGTGCAGCCGTGGGCAAGCTGCATAGTCCCAAGGAGCCCAGTTGTTCCCCAGCTGGCAGTTGTGGCCAAGGAAGGACTGGCTTGTGCAGCTGTGGCAAGCTGAGCAGGCCCTAGCCAGCTGGGGAGGACTAGCCTCAGAGGAAGGCAATGGTAAACCACTCTGAATACCGCTTACCATGAAAACCCTATTCATAGGGTAGCCATAAATTGGGATCAACTTGAAGGCAGTCCATGTCCATTTCCTTTCATGTACTACTGATATCAGTGCTATATGGGCACAAGGGTACTTTGCATAAAATGTAAGATATATGAAGGTTTAGGTTGGTCTCCATCAGCCTTTCCCAACCTTTCGGTTCCCAGATGTTGCTGGACTACAACTCCCATCAGCCCCAGCCAGCATGGCCAATGGTCAGGAATTATGGGAACTGTAGTCCAGCAACATCTGGGGACCCAAAGGCTGGTATACATATTATAGAGTTTGCTAGAAATGGTCTCCATACAATGGCATATGATGACCAGAATATGTAACTCTCCAAATATTTTTTAATAAATTGAGAGATAACGATCCAGTTCAGACACTGGTTTGCTGGTCAGAGAATTAGCCACATGGCTGAACACTCCAGTCTAGTCCCTCGCCTCATATGCCTGGCTTTGGTGCTTAGATCTTGGGTTATTTAAACCACAGTTTCCCATGATATCCAAAATGGAAATTGTGGTTTCATCGTGACTTTAAAAAAACAGTGCAACAAAGTTTGTAAATAGAGGTAAAACCACAGTTTCCTGTGAAGGTGGAAACAAGGAACAGTGGTTTAAACAGGCCAAGGTAAGCATAGAAGCCAGGCAAGTCATGAGGAGGTAACAGAAGGCTCGTTTTCAGATTGATTAACCATGGCTCACCAGCTCAAGATTGTTATATCTGAACCATGCCAATAACTTGCCCAAAACTAAAAACACGCTACAGCTGAGCAAGATTTTAACCTCAATTTCTCATCTCTAAACCCTACTCTTGATTCTGCAACACAATTGCTCTTGCACTCTCATCCCTCCCAGCAAAATGTCCAGGGTCAACTATGCATGCAATGGATTGTGGGTAAGCATTCCTGCATACATAACCCAACCAATTATGGTAGCAACCATGCATATAGGGCACATGCCTGATTCATTACCAGTGAAGAAAGGTATTTTACTGGGGTATCATGGTAACATATAGATGAAGAAATCACATGGGACAGGCCAAGTGCATACCAGCGTGAGGAAAGAGATTACTTCATCCTAATGTTAGTGAGGACATAAGATTCACCCATAAAGAAATGGCTCCCACAGCACACCACATTCAGAACTCCCAAATTATATTTCTGTCACCATGAAAAAGAAACAATCTCATGGATATTAAAAACATTAACTAATAGGATACCTTAAAGCAGGAATTTACTATAAACTATTTCACAATTTTATTGTGATTAATTATTTTCAGAAGGTAGACACACATGCACAGAGAGAAATGGGCTGTATAGAGGAGCGGCAAGGGTGCCAAAATTTCTTCTGAGTAAGCGAGCATAGGATTGTGCCAAAAGTCTTATAGAAATCCACTAGACAATCTACAAAAGCCAAAAGTATACCACCTACTCAATACTTGAGAAAACTGTCAACCTTAATCGTATGTCATAGCCCATAAATACAACTACACAACGAAAACACACTAGACTGTTACTATCATAAAATTTGAGTTTATTTATATTAGGATAAATCAAACAGCATCCCAAACAAGCAAAAAGCCATTTATATCCACACAATTATTTGCTAGATCATGCACAGGTTAATGGAAGCTAATAAGGCAAATGAACAGTAAAGTGACTACTGAAAGATGGGTAGGACCTTTGAAAAGTTGTTCAGGGAAGATAAAATGGAATGAGCACATTTCCCATAGATTAAATGAAAATCTCTCATAATCCACTGTATTGTCAGCACTTCCTATGCTTCATCCAAATCCATCACATTATGTGGATATGTTCTGGGAACCCCACTGAATGGAATGTTGCAGCCCTTTTTACTTGAAATTTTAATCCAAGCAAAGGATGGTTAGGATTTAAACCAGACAGAACATAAAACACATATATGGTAAGCCTTGTTAGCATCAGGCTACAAGTGCCAAACTTCCACTATTCAGAAGATGCTGTTGGAGGACTTGTCCTTTTCTGGAATCTGAAATGTAACTCCATCCCAATTTCTTAGCTTTGAAGAAACAAATCCAATATGGCTCTGTCTTAGTTATATTCAGACAACTGGCAAACTTGGGAAAGGGTTTTTTTTATTTTAACAAATTTTTAAGAATTTGAGACTAGTTTTAGGCTTAGCAGTCACATCATTCTTGGGAGTTAGTAAGCAGCAACAACATCTTTGCCTGAGGAAAAATATTTTTGCTGTACCATTTGCTATACCAATCCAACACTGGCTGAAAACCAAGCCACTTGCTCACAAGACAACCAATATCCCTTGAATTTTGTGGAACATAAGCCCATGTGTCTAATTACATGTGGTGTGCCATACAAATGGCATTAAATTCTCTTTTTCTGATGACACCATCCTGTGGCCACAAACCCCAAATTCAGGAGGACTCATTTGAGACTGCTGAGTCACTCCTGAAAGGAAACACACAAAAGCTTTGTTTTATTAGGGCTGTGGGTGAAGCCTATACAGCTTCACCACTGATCGGACCAAATTGTATTCACAAATAGCACTTATATATGCACATTTGTAGCACATTTGCAAGTAGGATATATGATAAGACTATCACAGCTCTAGATGAAGTGGAACAGCAAAGGCTGGCAACACACAAATAACACTTTACAAGTCACCATTCAGTAACCACAACAAGGCCTTTGAAGGAAGCTGCTAGTCCATAATCCACTCTCACCTGTAACAAAGGAAGCAGTTTTATACTATTTGTCTATCCAGCACAGTACTGTCTACCCTAAATTGCAGCAGCAATCCAGGGTCTCAGGCAGAGGTATTTGCTATAGCTTCCTGAACTGGAGATGCCAGACCTGAGACTTTCTACATGCAAAGCATGTGTTTCCTCTCTTAATAAGATAGGATTTGGCTATCAGAGGAAAAAATACCAAAGAATGGAAAACATGATCACAGTAAGACAAGGAACTCCAGCTAGATCCAATGCCAACTACACTTTTTGGCACATTTCTCCTTCCTGCCCAATCTGGGATATGGGCATCTCATACCTCAATGCACCAGGGCACAATCTGAAAAAAACATTCTCTCACTACCCCAAACTTCTCATATATAGCCCTCTCTCGTTTTGCAGCTTCAAGTACTAGCCAACTGTCTAGTATACTGAACAGTTTCCACCAGGGTCAAGTCCTCTAACCATTTTAAACATCCTGTTAGGTCTAGGCTGTTGATCTGCATGGCAGAACACAGACCAAATTAGAACTAGTCAAATTCCAGAAAGATGAGCATGAAATGTTCATGTATGATATGACTGAGGAAGTGTGCTTGCAGAAGTAAAAGTAGATGTCACACTTCATCATTGCCAGCAAGGATAGAGTATGGCAATACTTTCTTGCTATTCACACAGCGACTTACAGTGGCTACCTGGTCACATCAGCATAGCCTCGCTAGGCAAGCATGCTAAGTGAATGATGAACTTAAGATGCCATGTTTCTAACAAGCTGCAAACCTTCTGCCTATTAGGAGTTCATCATGCATTAGACTGAGAAGACCCAGCTCCACATGCAAATATTTTCTAATTCAGCTAAAGAAACATGAGGGCAGCTAAAGAAGGGAGGGTTCCGTTATGGCTAAAATTAGTAAAAGGAGACTTGAAGGGAGTTATAGCCTGAAGCACTTACCAAACATTATTTGTTATATTTATACGCTACTTTTCCATTAAAAAATGACTAAGGTAGCTAACGTATATAGGCAGTAAACATGAAAAGTTCTCAGACAACATAGAATGGAGTAGATACAGAACTTTTTTTACCAACCCTTGCGTAAACCCTCACCCTCGCTTGCCTCCTGAGAAACTGTCATCAGTATAAAAATCATAGTTGTAAAGTACATATCTCAAAATTTCAGTTGCTCATAATTTTAGAGCACATTTGAATTTCAAAATGGAATATAATTGTTCAAATATTTTGGTTCCTTTCTATATCTTACAGTTATCAAAATATTTAGATTTATTACTCTTACAAATACATAACGTGGCAGCTTAAAGTAGAATTTTCTTCCCACAAAACATAGTTGTCTTCAGAGTACAGAATTTCTCTGCATTCAGTATCTCCTATATCACCCTGTATCACAGCAGCAGACAGAACAAAGTGCTCGATTTAGTTTCAGCTCAAAGCTAAGACTTGGCTGAAAATTTTGTAAATAGTTGACAGGATTTCTCAATCCCAAATTTGAGGATAACTTCTCAAGCAACACAGAGGACTGTTGGAAAGGAAGTCAAACCTCATCAGGCACATTTGAGGTTTTCCCCATATACAGGCATACCCCGCTTAACGTTGCCCTGCTATAACGTACATGCTCTATTCGTCCCCATACCCCGCTTAACGTTCGCGCGCTTCACAACAACGTATACTTTATTGGCATGACGCCGCTGCCATCTAGTGGTGATTGCGTGCACTACAAGTGAAGACAATTGCTTCACTTAACGTTTATTTTCGCTTTAAGTACACTCTCCGGTCCCATTGCGAACATTAAAGAGGGTATGTCTGTACTGTGTATTTTAATATATTAGTCAGGATCCAAAGGGCAGTTACACTTTAATATAAATCAAACACACATTTTTTGCCTCCTTATAGATTCCAAAGTGCTAAAATAAATTTCTCTCCTCTAAATTATATTTAACTAATGATTTATTGAACTGTACACCATGAAGCAGAACTTCTCAGAAACATGAACTCTGGGATCCAATTCCCAAGATTTTTCAGCTCAAAAGGCGCACTTAAAACATTTCAAAAAAGAAATCAGACCCCACAAAAATAAGAAACTGCATGAGCCTATGATTCATTGGCTCTGCTGTTTGAACATACTGCTCTGTTGCTTTTAATGATTACTAGCAGTAAACCATCTCTGCAAACAGAAACATAGGACTGTGTGATACTATCTTTTTCAATATTTAGATACTTTATTATTTAATAAAAATATTTTTATTAAATAATTTTCTTTATCTTTTATTCAAAAAAAGTTGTCTACATGTTTGTTTATCTTTCATGCCATTCATACATTTGACCAAAATCATGTTGTAAACAGCAATATATAAAGGAAGCAAAGAAGCATTGACCACGTGATTTCCTTCCTAGTTACACTGGATGGCCATTTTGTTACTGAGATTATGAACATTGTAGAAAGAATCTCCAGAATCAACAAATGTTTGCATCAGGCAGAACAGATTCATTAACACTATTCAGACACAACAGCAAAACATGGCTTGGCATCACAGGAACAAGACTTGGGCTTACACTCTGCCTCTTACCACTGCATGTGAAAATTAGAAACTTGCAACCATAATCTGCATCAAAATACAATTTGCAGTTTTGTTCAAACACTAAAATACGGCTTTATTGCAAGCCATGTTCAAACCATAGTTTCCAAACCTGGTTTACAGGCACTTTGCACAAAGCATAGTCTGCTAGGTTCAGACAAACTGCAAAGTATGCTTTGCCACAAACTATGATAAGAAGTTTGATTTCCATGCGCCACAGAGGACAAAGAGCACAAGACTGAGGTACACACTCAGAGCACCAACCATGGCTTGGTGTTACATCTCTACGCGACCCCCTAGCTTTCTTCATAGAAGCTGCCCCAGCAATGCCAGGACACTGATCTTTATACACCAAGTTGAAAAAGCAGACTGAATTTTGTTTCTTTTTAAACTGATGTCAAGTCCCCAAACTGATTGTGAACTCAGGGATACTCCAAGAAATTTGAGGGTATTCCAGGAATGATTTGTGAAAGAAAATTTTACAACAGTATGGTTATTCCTAGCACCCTCACCCAGACTACAGTTATATAAGCAAACTATTGGAATTCCACATCACAGTAAACTAGGAAATAAGTGTAATAAAGGTGTAGCACACATCAATAGGCTACACAATTATTTGATTTACAGAAGTTCTAGATTATAAATCCTTATAGAGATTTATGCTGCAATCAGACTGGAGCAGAAAGAGAAAGACACCCAGAGAACATCCCATTTTTTCCTCCTGCATCCCTCCCTCTTCTGGAACTATAATCTTAATTTTCCACATTCCCTAACATCTTGTTGCATTTGGCCAATCTTTGTCCTCTCCACCCACCCCAAGAAAACTACAAGTTATTCCCTTAGAAAACTGTGAAGCCAGGAAGCTGTAAACAAACCATCCTCTTAAATGAGAAGTCCCACTCAAGTCTAGGAAACATATAAGTATATTAACTCTAAATAGCTCAGTGGAAAAGTTATCAGCATTTGATTATGCTGAAATTAGATGCATCTTTGATGGTGCTACAAAATTTCATGGAAGGCTATTTACACAGAGGATATTATAGGGCAACTATTTAAAAACTGAGACAAAACCTTGCCCAATGAGAGGATTTAATAAAGAACATCTATTAGAAATAATCCACCGTCAAGCCTGGAAGGCTTCCTTAGAACAGCTTTGTTTTATGTCTTTCTTGGCTAATGTAGAGTTAAGCAAGTCAGTTGTAAATCACATGTGCTCAGTCTAGGAGAAGGCAAGAGGAGACTAGATGACCCAAGGGGCATTTAATCAATAGCACTTAGGATATCCATAAAGGAAGCTGTAATTACAGGGTGAAATTTAGAAGTTTTAATGAAAATCCACCCAACACAAGAGACACTGAATAAATCCTTACCTGTAGTATAATCTTTTAGGCGCATATTCTTCACTGGTGTCCCAACACATGCTTGGAAAGCGTTAAGAATCTATAGAAGAAAACAAAGTGTCAGGTTAAGTACAAAAAACTACATTAAAGCATTTCAACAACAACATCAAAATGACCACTCTGTATAGCCCCAATGCAAAGATTTACATCTACTTAATGTGAATGGAAATACAGTAGGGCCCCACTCATACGGCAGGTTACGTTCCAGGCCCCCACTGAAAAGCGAAAACTGCTGGAAAGTGGGGCCCTACTGTACTCCAGCCGCCGTGCTCCAGCTGACATCGATCAGCTGTAGCGCGCGAGCTCCCCGCGTTACAGCTGATCGGGCGCTCCAGCTGGTCAGCTGTAGCGTGGGGAGCTCCAGCCGTACTAGCGGAACGCCAAAAAGCGGGGCCCTACTGTAACACTCCAAAAAGAAAACAGATGGCTTCTTTGATGTATGTGATTAAGTGGGCTCAGATCCTTGAAAGCTTATGCCACAATAAAATTGTTTTATCTTTAAAGCACAACCAGATTTTGGTGGTATTTTCCCCTGTTGTAACAGGTTAACACCGCTACCCCTTGAATTAAAGGCTTCTAACAGTACTGAACTTTCAGTTCCATGATCAACCAACAGATTCCAACAAAACTGAAACCCAATCTACTTTAGGTGTCCCCCTTTTTTATATTGTTTAAAATCTAAATACCTGCAAATGTAAACGTAGTGTATGACAAACTTTTGTGTGCTCTCCCAATGCCAAAGAATATTTACAATCATTTATTGCCTCTGAATATCCCTTGATGAAAATTAGACATCTTTAAAAATGCCCTATGGCACTATGAATTTTAGTGTTGCTTTTTAAAAAAAGATTTTTCTTTGCACAGCTGATCACATTACTTAGAAGTATGTTAAAGTAAGCAGTGAAGGCTTTTTTCTAATGAAGGTAGTTAATTTTTTTCTAGTTGCTAGATAAATGTAGATTATTAGGAACTGCAGAAATTTTAGGCAACTAACAGGAGGAGGCAAAACCTTACATCCACCAACCTTACTAGACACCTAGCAATCCTATCCTGTTCCTAGTCAGATGATGGGAAATTAGAACATCTGATTGATCCCTATTAGAGAAAAACAATGCAGAGTGCATTTAAGTTACTCTTGGTTCAACATAATTGAAAGAGTTGGTATGAACACTATACTGGGGCTCCAGGCTGCATGTTAGAAAGTAAGTGCTTTAGGATGAAGTATCTAAATTGTCCAAGTCCATGATTCATGCAGGCCCTGCAAGGCAGATCTACTTTCATACATACTAAGCTATGCTGTTAACACAGTTATGTTTCCTTTTAACAGTCTTTAGTTAAAAGCATATTCACGTAGAGAAAACTGCTCCTGTGGAATTTATTTATTTATTGTACTTATATACCGCCCCATAGCCGAAGCTCTGACAAGACTGACGATTGCTAGCTAAATTTCAGGGAACAAAATAAATACTTACGTCATCTTTTGTTGCAGTTTCAGGCACTTTTCCTAGTCGAATCAGCTTGCTTGGTTTTATATCTTTGAGGCCAGTTCTGTAATCCTGGTCCTTCAAAAGAAAATTCAAGTAAACTTTAAAAACAATAATGAAGCAGAGGAAAGATACAGCAATTCAAACATTGTCAAACATTTATCATTTCACTAAATACTTTATAATGTGATTTAGGATATATAGCACAGGAATTCTTTTACAAATCATTCAGTCCAAGATGTTCAAGTACAACCAAGATCACATGTTTTAAGTACTGTTTTTCATGGTCACTTTTAACTGTCAGTCACAAATGATGAATTTCAGTTTTTAGGAAGATTTGAGAACATGTTGGTGTTATAAAATATCTATGTAATATTATCTTGGAGCACCTTAACTAGGCTTTCAATACACAAAGGTGGGAGAGACTGTAATTAACATGTTCTCCAAAATCTAAATATGCTTACAATCCATAAATATGCTTACAAATACAAGTTTTCCAAAATAAATCACAAACCTGAAGATCTTGCTGAGAATCTTTAGAAGACTTTCCTTCTGCAAAAGACTTGCCATGTTCATACTCAAAGAGCTGACTTCCTGGCAGTCGATGGTCTACATCTCGATATTCAATGCCCCTGTAGTCTGTATCCTGCCTTCCAAGGAAATCCAGGTCACCTTTTTCCTTAAGTCCAAGAGCAGATGATTCAGATACTTGCTGTTCACCCGCAGAAAACTCCTGATTGCTAAGAAAGGTCTGCGGAGGTTTATCTTGATTGTTAACAGTGGGAAGAGGACCACAGCTATTTTGGAACTCTTCTGAAGAATCAGTCTCAGGCTTCTGTTCTTGGGATTCTTCTTCCTTGGCTCTTGGCTCTGAATGGGGAAACTCCTTGCTCTGAACACCAAAGGAAGATCTCTTTCTAATAGCAAGTACAGCCTCTTCAATCTCACATTTTCTATCTGTTGCAGGTACTGTAGAATGGCTATGCTGGTAGTCCACAACTTTTGGGTCCACCGAGGGCACATCCCTGTCTGCAAAATCCAGAGGAGGCTGCACATCCCTGCCCCTAAAATCCTGATCAGTCTGAGATTTTGGTCTATTTCTGAAATTTGAATGGGGTACATCTCTGTCTCTGAAGTCTAGGTCAGGTGCACTCATGCCCCTTAAATCTGTATCAGGCATTTCTCTTTTTCTAAACTCTGAATATGGCTGCTCTCTGCCCCTATAATCCTGTTCAGACATGTCTCTTGCCCTGAAGTGTGGATGAGATCCATCTCTATTTCTGAAATCTAAATCAAATGTTCCCCTCGCACGAAAATCTGATGGGGCATCATCTCTGCCTCTGTAGTTCATAGTATGAGCTTCTCT
The DNA here is from genome assembly GCF_030035675.1 of Rhineura floridana. Classification (NCBI taxonomy): domain Eukaryota; kingdom Metazoa; phylum Chordata; class Lepidosauria; order Squamata; family Rhineuridae; genus Rhineura; species Rhineura floridana. The sequence goes on along the minus strand of NC_084482.1, from coordinate 125,261,629 downwards.
TTCCCTGTAATTCATACGGAATGCATCCCTATTCCTGTAATCCAAAGGAGGAATGTCTCCTCCACCGTAATCCATAGATTGCCCCTCCCTATCCTGGAAATCTCCCTGATACATCTCCCTGCCTCTAAAGTCTGGAAGAAGTGGCACCCTGCCCCTGAAGTCCAAGTGTGAATCATCTCTATTCTGGAAGTCAGAAGGTGGGTAATCTCTGCCTCCAAAACCATGTAAATGGCCCTCCCCACCTCTGAAGTCACTATGTGGTCCATCTCTACCTCCAAAGCTGAAAGTAGGTTCCTCTCTGTTGGCAAATTGAGGATTGAGCATGCCTGGGAGTCCCTGGATATCAAAAGGAAGTGATTCTCTGCCAGAGAAGTTGCCAGAGTGTCTTTCTTGAGCAAGACTATCAAGGGGAGGAGGAGGAGGAGAGTAATCCCTGTTCCACCCGGGAGCAAACCTTTCTTCTTGGCTCCCACTGTAGAAACAAAGACAGTGTTATTCATTATGTCCTTTGAGTTTGTAATCTACACATCAGCATGTCCTTCTCTAAACCTTTTATAGAGCTGTTCAATAGCAAGATCCACAGAAGATATTGATGTTAGGCAGTTTAAGAAGAAGTATACGGCAGACGTGACAAGTAAACATGTGTACTCTCATTTCATCATAACTCCCAGTTGAACTCAACATGGAATACCTGAAATATTAATGAGTCAATGAAGGTAACAATCTACATAACTTCACAGTACATGCAGCTGGGGTGCTTAGAATTGTCTATTAAGGAAGCCACGGCATTTGTCTTTCACATTCCACCAAACAAAGAATTTTAATTAAAACTAGTTTTGCCACAATCTTAAGTTCTGGAGCAGCATTGTGAAATTCGTCTAGACAACAATGGTAAAATTTTAGAATAATACTACCATTGCTCTATTTCGCAAACTTAGAAAAATGGGGGATACCCATTCAAAGTTCATTAAGACCACAAAAAGATGCCCCTGCCCCAAAAGACAAGCTATGGTGCAAGTCCAAATGACAGAGATACAGATATTTGCAGTTTCACCAGTGTACAATTGAATGACATTTATTTTACTTTGAAAAGAAAAGTTAAGATTTTCACAAGGCACATACAAAAGTTGCTAACTGATAAAAGACATAAAAATATTTCTTTAGGGCTTCAGACAAAAGATGCAAAAGGAGGATTGAAGAGAAGAAGCTAGATGAAATTTTTAAATCCACCTTCAATATGAAAGATATGGTTCACATCAAAACAATTGTTTTCAGGAACAGCATCTGAGAAGCCATGTTAAATAGAGGTGGCAAAAGATGCTCCGAATGGTAAGTTACAAATTAATGTCACCAGGACCTGATGACATGCATTTGAATTCTTAAAGAATTCAAATGTCAAATAGTTGTTTATTTAATAAAGATGTACAAATTCTTAAAATCCTTCTCCCTACCACAGGTTTGGAATATAGCCAAAGTAAGTGTTTACATGATATCTGTCAGCCGTACCTTGTACAATGATACTCTCAATAAGCTGTTTGACTTGGGATTTATGCTTGCTATAAAATGCAGTAATCTAGTATCTCCTCCTTACCATTGTCATGTAATAATAATAATAATAATGGACTGCCTTCAAGTCGATCCCAACTTACGGCGACCCTATGAATAGGGTTTTCATGGTCAGCGGTATTCAGAGGGGGGTTACCATTGACTTCCTCTGAGGCTGAGAGGCAGTGACTGGCCCAAGGTCACCCAGTGAGCTTCATGGCTGGGTGGGGATTCGAACCCTGGTCTCCCAGGTCATAGCCCAACACTCTAACCAGTACACCACACTGGCCCTCCACCACTGTCATGTAGCACTCTTTTTATAGAAGTCACATATTAGCCCCTTTATAGTCTTTTTGACAAACTACATCACGTTCTCAATACAGGTCTGAACAATTGCATTTTCTTGGCTAATGAACATGCATGAAGTGTTATTTATTTATTTGTTTATTTTTTATTTATTAAATTTGTTAGTTGCATTTCTACACAATTATGTGCACTCAAAGCAACTTACAGTTAATAAAAATTAATATGTATGTTTTAATTTATATATATTTTAATGTAAAGTATATAAGGCGGTGAAACAATCCTTCCTATAAAGGCTATATAACAAAAGCCCTCCCAAAGCCTTCCAAGGTTAAGAAACAAATGCCTGGGAGAAATGTTTTTGCCTAGCGCCTAAGGATGGATAATGATGGTGCCAGGCGTACCTCCCTGGGGAGAGTTTCTACAAAGGGGGGCCTCCACTGAGAAGGCCTGTTCTTGTGTTGCCACTCTTCGCACCTCCTTCAGAGGGGGCACACAAAGAAGGGCCTCCAATGTCCGGGTCCAGGTTGGTACATATAGGGAGAGGCAGTCTTTTTATCAGTACTAGTTTGAGCAGCTGAGCAACTATGACATTTATTTATTTGTTAAATGTATATCCCGCCCTTTGGTCTTTGTGGGTCAAGCCCACCATTGTGTTTGTTAAATGTACCATCCAGGTGTGCAGCAGTTTCACAAGCTTTACGTACTTTTTCCGCTTACAGCATCACCTAACTTTGATCTCAATTTGCAGTAATCCATCTTGTACCTTTCTCATATACCTCCATCATATTTGTGAATCCATCTAACTAAAGATGTAAAATTTCCAGAAATTTTGAAGCCGTAGAAAAAACCTTTTTTTTTTCAGAAAAATTGAAAAAATGCAATATTAGCACTTTTTTCAGATTGAAAGTCAATTTGTTACTTTAGGAACATCAAATGTAATTATGTACAAGTTGGTTTGGTATACAATTATCACATTTGGTATATTAAAAGTACATTTTATTCAAACAATTACTGCAAATTGAATTTACTTTTTAAATTTTTACTTTTGTTTGTAACAAATGGATCTACAAGATCCTGAACTGTAAGGTACCTCTTTCGTTTTGCCAGTTTATGAGGAGCAGGCAAAAAACAATTTTAAAAAACCAGAAGAAACCATCAACATTAATAAATAAAATTATTTATGTCTCTGCTAGTCCTCCACAGTGTCGAGCAGATATAAAGCATCCATTCCCATAAAAAGAACTGAGAAAGGGGGGGGGAGATTCAATGAAGCATTTTATTCATCATGCTAAAATAAAACATTCCATAATCCATTTTTTCTTTTTTTAATTTTTCAGAAAAAACAAAAAAGCCTTAAAAAAAACCAGAAAAAAACAGGTTTTTGCTGAATTTTCCCAGATTTTTTCTGGGCCTTCACATCTCTACATCTAACATGTCTCATATGTATCTAGTGGGTAGACCACTTGCATAAATTGCAAGCACCTCTGTCTACTACTGATGGCTATACATTAATATTCATTAACTCTTTCAAGACATTTCCCCAAACCCATGAATATGGTTTCTATCAGCATTGCTGATTCTCTCTCTCTCTAGATTCCTGCACTGCGTTAGAGCATATGCATGCCTCCTAAAAACCTTTCAGGAGCTTTTGATCCCATTCACTGCAATGCCCTAGAGTAACACAAGGCATAATGTGCACAGTTCCAGTAACTCATAACAGGGTAGCATTGCCCAAAAGTGTCAGGTTTATGTCCTGCACATATAAACATGAGCATAACGAGGATCAGGTTTGTGTAGCCAACTCTCAAGCACAGTTTCACTACAGTCAACCATCTATATGCGAGACAAAGCACTGAAGTCACTTCAACATCATGCACCAAAAACTAAAGCACTTCTTCTATGGCCATATGTAATGTCCCAACACTGACATTCTCAAATTGCTTTCTTGCAGATATCTACCAAAGCATCATTCAGCAATTCCTGTAGGCACTTGGAAACTAATAACATAATTGTCAATTTTACAAAAGAAATGAACATGTTCATACCTACCAATTGTACACTAGGCTTGAAAACACATCTGGATGAACCTAAAGAACCTCCAGTTATGCTACACAGCAGCTTTATGAGGCTCCCCTATATTTAAGCACATTTTTAAAAGTTGCACTGAATTCTAATTATATTTCTAGCAATAAACAGGATTTCCGCTAGTTTCCCCCCCACCCCACTATCTAAATATGTTCTAGGGGTTACACCACCCCTTTGAAGTAGACTTGAGGATGGGGTAGGGCATGCATGGGGAGAGGAGAGTGGGGATATTCTGTTGTACAAATGAGGATCATTGAGCTAAAGAACAAGCAAGCTGGATACAGCCGTACGTCTATGCTAGTTCACATACAACATTTCACAATAGGTTTAAAATAAACTATGGTTTAACTAGCGCTTTGCTTCTCCCTGCTACAGACTGTGTCGTGCAGAGGAGAAAGCAAGCCAGAAAGAAGCTTACTGTAAGCAGACTGGCTTACTGTTATATGTGAACATGGGCTCATAGTTAGTTTCTCTCCAAACAAGACATGAGTGGAAGCCAATAGTTATTCTTGACTTCCTGTTGTTTGTTTTCTCCAAACAAACTATAAGCCTGCACAAGGCCAGGTTTGCACATAGTAAGGCATACTCTAACTTGCTCCATTGCAAGCAAAACAGTCAGGAGTGGGGACAAGTAAAGCACTCGTGCTCATTGAATGTTTTAATGCTTCATGTGAAGTGAGCCTTTGTCTTGCATCTGTAAAGGAACATATCCTTTACATTACATTAAAGGAATATACCCATAACATAGAAGGGCAGTCATACTGGATATCCCTTAACAGATAAAACGAGTGCAGAGTACCCTTCTTCAGAGTTCTAGCCTACCAGCTATGCCTACTTCCAAGATACTCCTTTTCTATTCCATGTCCCCTCATCAGCATTCCATGACCAATGGGGATAGTTCCCTCAGAACTAACAATACCACCCTCTCATGTGTGTATGATGTTATTCTGACTACATTAAAAACAGCACTAACAAAGTTCGTGTTCTAAATACACGCAAGTGGGAACTGCAACAAAATGTCCTCTTCAAAGATACTCCATTCCATCCACCATCAGATTTGATGTTTAGAAAACAGGACACAGTGGATTTCTAGTCAGCAAGAACCAACAAAAAGCATTTTTGTACCCATATTGTTGTACATGTCTCTTGCAACATAGTTAATTATTTATATATACAATTTATAGGTCACCCTATAACCAACATTCTCTGGGAGGTTTACAGGGATCGTTTAAAAACGTAACAACAGTATAAAACAAATCACTTTAGATAATAGAGTAAAATCAGCTTTGCAGCAACAAATCAATTTAAAAGTGAAGGTAAAAGACTAACATTGGGAACTGGAATAGTATAAAACCATAGGGCAAGAAGCAACATGGTGCCAGCAAATGCAATAGGATTCCCCTTTCTTCTGCATCCCCCATGAACCCCAAACCTGTTCCAGCTGGTTCCTCAACTCTCCACAGCGGGGGGGGGGGGGAGGGAGAAAGTCAAGTTCAATTTGTGCAAGCAAAAGCCCATTGTAAAAAAGGGTTGCCACAATTAGATATCACCTATAATATATGACGGAGAGATCTTCTGTCATTTACTTATGTGCCACATTGGCCTAGATGCCACAAGTATAAATATAAAAAATACATTTCATGTTAAATACTTACCGAAAAGGATCCATTCTGTTGGCAGGTTGAGGGTTTCCCCACATTTTGTCTGTGGTAAAACAACCAGGAGAGAGAGTTCTTGTTGTTTTCAAACTGCAGATTCTGCAAGATTCAAATGTGATAGAAAGCCAAGTAAGTTAGTATTCTTCTGCCTAATGAATTTTATTGATTAAATCAGCAAATGTTACCCATTTCAACTCCTCGACCAATTTGAACCTAAAAGCTATCATTCAGAAGTTTAGCAGTCAGCCACTCTGCAGCAGTGAGAGTGCACATTCCCATTGTGCAGCATGAACTTAACTATTCTGAATCAAAACATTTTCCAATCACCTCTACTGGTCAGCTGAATAACCTAAGGTTTGCAAGGTCCCATGTTTCATCAGAGTAGCTGACTCAATGACAACCTGGATCCTTTATCAGGCTTTCAAACATCTAAGCAACTCTTGCACATCTAGGGCCAGGCAGTTGACTCAGTCAGAAGAAGAATACAAGCCCACTGTGATTAGAGGAAATAAACTTTAACTATATCTGTTTAAATTATAGCACCAATGTCATAGTATGTATCACATCCACAAGAAACCAACAGGTACTAATTTATTGTGTGAAGTTATTCACACCTGTCAAAAGAGATAAGACATGAAGAGAGGAAAGAGGCACAGGAAAGAAGCACAAGTACAGAGGATGGCCCAACAAAACATGTATTTCACAGACTTTATTCAGTATCCACTAAACAACTTTTTAAAAATCTAGCATACCTGAAGATCAGAGCCAGTTCTGGCCCATTTGAACTGCCTACATTGTCCATGTTTTGCCAAAAAGCATTGGCAAAATGCTCTTTATTCTGGACATTATTATACTTTAAGTGCCTCCTGACCTCCTCCCCAACTTTCCTTAAAACAATCAAGTGTTGCAAGAATAAAACTGTATATGTAACGTGATTAGAGTCGGTGCACAATGTTACAACGTGTGCAGTTTGCATGCAATCCTACAATTCTCACACACAATCTGACATTCAATTCTAGGGATCTTTTGATGTTGTGGTCTGGACCCACTCTAAAGTTTGGCACCCCAAGAATTAGCGCAGACACAAATATAAACTAAAAGTAAATTTATTATATCAAGAGGGAAATAGCTTACTGTCTAAACAGGGAAGTAGCACATTTAAACAAAATTAATAAACAATACGCTTATACTAGACTGAGTTTAGAAGTTTTCAAAACCAATAACCAGACTTATTCTGAAAACCCATTCCTAGATACACATAGGAAAACTAAGATGGAAAACTAACTTGGAAAGAGAGGCGAGAGGATATTGGCTGAAGGGGTGAAGGAACCACCAGAAGGGGAGAGGAACAAGTAAGGTTTGGGTAAGGATGCTGCAGGGCTTTGGAAAGTTTAAGGCAAAAATTAGAAGAAACTGGAAGAGTTTGGGGCATGGAAAAGGGAATAAAGAGTAGCAGGCCTCCCCAACAAAGAGAGACCTGATGAAGCCTGAAAATGGAAGATAGTGGAATGGGGAAAATGAGTTTGGCCCTTGGAAGAAGGGAAGGAAAGAGGGATATTTAAGTGATCATATCTTGGCTAAATACAGCACAGTAGGGAGGAGAGCCTGGCTGGGAGTCTAGAGTCTGTGAGTTCAAATCCCCACTTGTGTCTCCTGGGTGTCAAGGGCCAGCTAAAGATCACCCCCACAGTGAGTGGCTCAGGGGTTACAAGCCCTGCCACCTGTGCAGCCGTGGGCAAGCTGCATAGTCCCAAGGAGCCCAGTTGTTCCCCAGCTGGCAGTTGCGGACAAGGAAGGGGCTGGCTTGTGCAGCTGTGGCAAGTGGAGCAGGCCCTAGCCAGCTGCAGACGACTAGCCTCAGAGGGAGGCAATGGTAAACCCCCTCTGAATACTGTTTACCATGAAAACCCTATTCGTAGGGTAGCCATAAGTTGGGATTGACTTGAAGGCAGTCCATTTCCTTTTCCATCTTGGCTAAACACTTCTAGAAGCAATCTGATCTCTTTTGTTTATCTTTAAATTTGCAAATGAAAAGGGAGGAATGGCAAAATTTTACATAAATAAATACATACATACAATTTATTTTATTGTATTGGAAATTTATTTATTTATTGTGCCTAGTACATGGACGCTTCTGGGGTCCAGGGACCACAGCTCTGCTCTAAGGAGCCCAGGGACAGAGATAAAAGGTCATTCTGGGTTTACATAAATATAAGCTGTCATTCATTTTTATGTTGCCTGAAATATCAACATGGTATTGCAATCAAATTTGACTTATCAGTAGCTAGTGCCACTGCATTTACTCCGATCCTGAAACTAGGGTTATTACCCAATTAAGAATTGTAGGCTGCAATCCAATACATAATTACATGGGAATAAGTCCTATTGAACCCAATAGAGCTTTCTTCTGAGTATTCTTCTGATGTATTGGATTGCAGCCTTAGTCAATTAATTGATTACGGCTGTACTCCTAATCCCACTTACTTGAGATAAATCCCATTGAGTTCAATAGGAGTTACTTCTGAGCAGACATTTATTTATTTTACTAAATTTCCATCCCACTCTTCCTCCCAAAGGACACAGTTGGGACGGCGCTGTAAAATTGATAGATTAAGTCTGCATAAAGTTAAACACTTTTGAAGGAAAAGTGTTTTCTTTTTAGATGATTATGTTTTGCAGCAGACATCAGCTCAAATACGGCATTCTATCCTGTGAAATTAAGTATGCCCCTTCTAAGGGGACGGTGTAAAAGCCAGAACGGAACGGAACGGAACAGGCCGGAACGGGCCCTTTATAAAAGAAATTGATGCCAAAAACACTGGGATGTGTTAGAGACACTTGAGAACAACATTGGGGAACAAAAACCATTCTGATAGGATTTTATTAACAACCAAAACGCCCTCCGGAACGGAATGAAACAGCCTGGAACGGCGACTTCCCAGCGAGCCAGACCTCTGAAATTCACCAGTCCCACATGATTACATGGGATGCATGCAATAAGACACAAAACTTCCACGAAAACCACGTTCCAATACCCGTTCTGGGCTATAATACACTTTTACGTAAAACAGCCCAGAACGGCGACTTCCCAGTGAGCCAGACCTCTGAAATTCACCAGTCCCATATGACTACATGGGATGCATGCAATAAGACACAAAACGTCCACGAAAACCACGTTCCTATACCCATTCCGGGCTATAATAGGCTTTAATGTAAAACAGCCCGGAACGGCGACTTCCCAATGAGCCAGACCTACCAAATTCACCAACCGCACATGTTGCTGCCTCTCCTTTTGTTGGGAAATGGGAAATAACACAGGATGACCCAGGAACCTCTGGGGTGATCAGCAATACCCTTTCTTGCTGTTTGTAGGTCCACTAAGCAGCACTATTGGTGCTGCTACCAGGTTGCAAATGGCTGGTGAATTGGGGAGAGAGAGAGAAAGAGAGATTGGAGGGGCAAGTCGGCTGGCTTTTACTCATGGCTTTTCTGCTGTAGGTAATGAGAGAAAACACTACTTGCTGCCACTGAGCCACCTCCACAGTATAAATACCTGGGCTGCTGCCTTTTTGGTCTGAAAAAAGAAGGGATCATCCTGTCTCTGCAGAGACCAGCAGATCTTATAGTGCCCCTAGTGGGAAGAAGAGTAAACTGCAGCTATTCTCTAGCACCAAAAGCTATCTGTAGTTGCATTCAATACTAGTACTAGTATAGCTTACTACAAAAACCTTGCTAGGAAAGAAAAACAACAATGTACTATATTGTTTTCACACACATACCTCATTAATCATTACTAGAGCTGCCAACTATTTATTGGAGCAATTTGTTTTGCAGTTAAATTTGCATACTATCAACATTTCATTCAGGATGTTTTGTGTAGATGACTGTATAATTTATAAATAAACACTACCGCTCGTTGGAAGGAAAGGTAATCTTTAATATATATTACAGTAACATAAAAGAATCAAAGTATTCACAAAAATACAGAAGTGTGCCCTTAACTTTCAGCAGTACCAATTTAAATTTGACATCAAATGAAATTTGTCTCTGTTGTTAAATTAACTGAAGTTATATTTGGCTATATACCATTGAAAACAATTGAAGCGCATAGCACAAATCTTTGCTTGTGTGTATGCAAGTGAAAGTGGTTGCTGTGAAAGCTTGTGGCCCAGAGCATTGACTCATACAGTTATGCATGACTGGTGCATTTGATTGACTTGGCTGGTTCAGATGTTGTTCTGGGCTCTGTTCAGAAAGATGTATTATTGCATGGAACGTGGCTTATGTGGAAGTTTTGTGTCTTATTGCATGCATCCCATGTAGTCATGTGGGACTGGTGAATCTGGGAGGTCTGGCTCATTGGGAAGTCGCCGTTCCGGGCTGTTTTATGTAAAAGCATATTAAGCCCAGAACGGGTATCGGAACGTGGTTTGCGTGGATGTTTTGTGTCTTATTGCATGCATCCCATGTAGTCATGTGGGACTGGTGAATTTGGAAGGTCTTGCTCATTGGGAAGTCGCCATTCTGGGCTGTTTTATGTAAAAGCGTATCATAGCCCGGAACGGGTATCGGAACGTGGTTTTCGTGGAAGTTTTGTGTCTTATTGCATGCATCCCATGTAATCATGTGGGACTGGTGAATTTCGGAGGTCTGGCTCGCTGGGAAGTCGCCGTTCCAGGCTGTTTCATTCCGTTTCGGAGGGCATTTTGGTTGTTAAATGGTTAATAAAATCCTATCGGAATGGTTTTTGTTCCTCAATGTTATTCTCAAGTGTCTCTAACACATCCCAGTGTTTTTGGCATCAATTTCTTTTATAAAGGGCCCATTCCTGCCTGTTCCGTTCCGGCTTTTACACCGCCCCCCTTCTAAGATAGCAGATTACTATGTGCTTTTAAAAATATTTAAAATAATAAGCGCTTAAAAAAGTCTTAACAAGGTCTTAAATATTTAACAGATTTTTGTTTCCTCCATATTTATTTATTTATTTATTACATTTATATACCGCCCCATAGCCGAAGCTCTCTGGGCGGTTTACAGTAGTAATGGTAGGAGCTTACTACAGAATCTTCATTAGGATTAAAACACAACTGGCCTTCACACACAATAAAGTGAACTGCCAACAGATCAACTGTCCATCAATTCTATTAACAGCTCTTCTACCAGCTTATCACGTACAACTTATAAACCTTTTAAAATTTCTGTACACAGCCTACGCAGGCTTCTGTAGTCTGAGCATCTTCCAGACAACGGGGGTACCTTTCTAACTCTCAGGAGCCTGCAGTGTTTTGACAGGTTTGCAAATGTTTTCCTAATGCACGTGGACGGTTGTACAATATTTTCCTAGAGTCAGGATTTTCATTTTGAGTTTGTGAATCTTTAGCCTTTATTATCCTACTGGATCAAAATCCTGAAGTGCAATAACAATACAGAGACCCTTCTTGCTCAAGTCAGCCCAATAGTGCAATACCCTACAGCCAGCCTACTACTGTACATTTACAGCAGCTCTCCAAGATGCTAGGCAAAGGCTTTTGAACAACCCTGTTAGCTAAAGATACTCAGAATTAAACAGGAACCTTCAGAAAGTTACAAGCTCACCCATTAACTCCAACAAACAGACCTGCACTTTGGCTAGCAGCAGAACCTGCCGATATCACCTGCATTATCAACAAACAACTGTTCTCCCCCCCGCAACTTCCTATTGGAAATTCATGATTATAACCCACCTGCCTCAAAAAATAATAGTCCCCACCCAACGAATGCAGACCTACAGTAAGCTCCACAAACTGAGGACGTGTAAAACTCACCGACATACGTGCAAGAGATTAATCTCCCAGCCACCCAGTTCTGTCGAGGCCCTGTCAGCGCCGAGCGCGTTTCCCGCGTGCCGCCTCGCCTCTCTAGGAAGGACAAACAACTCCCCGCTCCGCCCCTCTCCCTTACAACCGAAGGCAGACGAGAATTGGGCGCAGGTCCCCAATACAGCAGAAAGAACCCTCCATGCCAACAACAGAGCGCTAAAAAATACCCACCACAAACTGACAGACGATTCACCCACTTTGGGCCTCCAGCAAAGCCTCGACGCCGATCAAGAGAAAACCGGAAATTCCGGTACACTCAACCATGTGACCTACAAATCACCCCCTGTACAGTCGCAAAATGGCCTATTACGGCTAATCATAGACTTTTCGTGGGTAGAACGGCTAGCTTCCAGGTAATTTTGGAAGCCATGTTCGGGTCTTCCCAGGGGCGGAAGTGGGAGCTGCCCAAATAAAGCAATGGAGAAATCCAGGATTTTAGCATTCTTGTGGTTGGGCAGCAGCATGTCAGAGTAGAAGCAAAAAGTTAAGTTTTCTGTAGAAAATGTGGGTGTTTTTAAATTGAGTTTTTAAAGATTTTAAAGCACAACGTGTCTGCATGCAAGTCAGTGAAGCAGAAGGTTTTTTGCATGCATGAGTAGGGTACTGGATTTGGGCTGGAGGGGGATAATTAAAGTAGCTTTCTTGCAACCTGACAGGGGTTGCAGAGGGGTATTTGGGTTAGAAATCTATACCAACCTCAGCCCCACCCCTAACTTTCAATATTAACAATAGGGTGGACAACGTTGCAGGGTTATTGTAGGCTACATGCTCTTTGAAACCTGCAAGCCCTTTATATGGGGCACTGCATTGGCATGGCAAAGTTTGTGTAATTTTTTAAAAATCATTTTCTTGTTACAAAATAGGTCCTGAATTAGAAAAGGTGTGCACTCCTGTCTTTACTACCTGGGGAGGGGGCCTATGCTGCTACCTAATCACAGTTACGCTAAAAGCTTGGTATTTTTTCACTCTGTATTCTTATTCCGATTCAGTTCTCTGTGTGCCGTCTTTTGTGTTACCAGACAACAGTCACTTACTAGAGGAAGAAATTGGCTGACTCGGAGTAGCACCAAGGTTTGCAAAAGTACGAAGAAGAAGAAACCTGGGGGAATGAGAAATCCCCTTAAGAATGCTCAATAGCTGTAGGTACGGTGACTGTTGCAGGAGAGAAATGGAATGTAATGAAGTTTGTAGAGAAGAGCGTATCTGACTGGAATCGTGAGCAAGAGAACTCGGCACTGCAGCGTGGTGATGGGTGGTCTATAAATGTATAAATTAATAAACATTTTGTTGCAGGTCAGTTCCCAGTTGTTGTTTTGTATGGGCAGCTCTCGCTTCTATCCCGTATAAAAGTGCTAAAAGGACCCAGGAAATTCATGTTCAGACAACTGAATTGTAATTTTAAATTTCCTGTCTCTTATAATGCTGCTGTGGGTCCATCATGCCCTGCTCAGAATAAGGAAATAAAGAAAAGGGGAATGACTACATTTTCCAGGATGCACCGCAATCCACTTCTTTCACTGCGTCTTGGGTCGGTATGCATGCTGGGACTTGTAGTTTTTTCCGTGGGTTACGCCTATAAGAATGAGGACGTCGACCGCAAGAATTTTGCCGTTGGTTTTTGCAGATGACGAAGGTTACCGCTGCGGTAGTATAAACTTTCGCATTGTTAAGAAGAAGGACTGAAGCAGATTTATTTTAAATAATGGCAGAATATTATGCGAAACTCTCTGGTAAAGCTACCATTCGGTTTCAAAGGTGGGAGGGCGTTCTGCACGTGATCTGAAGCACTCTTTTCTTTGCTAGTTCACGTGTTGGTAGCTCAAGGCTTCATGTGAATAAGATTGGAAGTTGAACCATCACTCACCCTTCACTCTCCTTTCTCATATTTATCAATAAACTTAATTGGTAAAGTAAGTCTCACTTGACGAAGTTGGAGCCAGTATTTGGTTCTCAACTGTCAAAGTGTTTGCAAAATTAAAATTATTTTGGGATGCAAGTAAGTCCAAGCTGAAGAACGTGGAGCTTACTTCTGAGTGAACACACTTAGAATCCAGGTGCAATTTCCTTTGAAACTTTTCGTGAGACGTACCAAGCTTTTGGAAAATACAAGTACACTATATTGACAGAAGTTCCCTATGATTGTGTTTGTTAACATGCCCAAATAATTCTAAAAAGTGGCCTGATAGGTAGCTATTTGAGTTTGCAGAAGCCAAAACAATGAAGAGGCTTGTGGCACCTTGAAGACTGAGCAGTCATTGCAATTCTGCATCTTCAGTTGATAGAATCTTGTATACCACCATCCAGTTTTCCTTCTGCACCAACCATATAGCATTACAAAGTGCCTAAATCCCCATCATGCTTTCCAAAACACCTTAACCAGGATAAGCAAGATACTTTTGGGGGGAAACTGGTCATCAAGAATGTGTTACTCCTTCCCAGAATTCTGAATCTCTGGATATTATTTCACAGACCATAATTTGGAAGTGGTGTAGGGAAGTAGCTATGACTGCCATTCTGTACACACTTACTTGAGAGTAAATCCCATTTAACTGGATTAGGTTTACTTCTGTGTAAATCTACATTGGATTGGGCTGCAAAGTTATGAGAGCCGTAATAATGGATGTTGTAAGAACTGCCAAGGTTGAGTGCTTTAAGCACTCAAAACTGGTAAATATTATTATTGATGTTAATTAAGCTAAATTGGTGAACATTCAGATTTACAGATCATAATGCATACACTCCAATGCACTTCAACCTGTTTCTGTAACTTGAAAATATGAAATGAATAATACATAAGAAGAGCCTGCTGGCTCAGGCTAGTAGACTATCTAGTCCAGCATCCTGCTCTCATACTGGTCAACCAGATGCCCATGCGAAGCCTGCAAGCAGGAACTGAGCACAAGAGCACTCTCCCCACCCTGTGGTTTCCAGCAATTGGTATTTGGAAGCATACTGCCTGTGACTGTGGAGGCAGAGCATAGGCATCATGGCGAGTAGCCTTTGATACCATTATCCTCCATGAACTCTGCACAAGTTAGGAAACGGACCTTTAGTATGGTGACACCTACCCTGTGGAATTCCCTCCTCTTAAATATTGGACAGGTGCGCTGCTATCTTTTCTGCAACTGTTGGAGACCTTCCTCTTTCAACAAGCCTTTTAAGTTGAGACCTTATCCCAGTCTGTGTCTGTGTTGGAATTGCTTTTTCATATGTTTTTAAACCTTTTAAAAAAATGTTTTTAACCTTTTTTTAAAAAAAAAAGATGTTTGAAAGCTTTTTTTAAAAAAATGTTATGTTTTAATGTATTTTAAAGTCTGTTTTTATTATTTTAAAGTGTTGTTAGTGCTTTTGTTTGCCGCCCTGGGTGCCTGCTGGGACGAAGGGTAGGATATAAATCAAATAAATAAATAAATAGATTTGTCTAATCCTCTTTTAAAGCCATTCAAGTGGGTGGCCATCACTATCTCCCCTGGGAGTGAATTCATAGCTTAATTATGTGCTATGTGAAGAAGTACTTTCTTTTGTCTGTCCTGAATCTTCCAGCATGCAGTTTAATTGGATGTCCACGAGTTCTAGCGCTATGAGAGGGAGAAAAACTTTTCTCTGTTCACTCTCTCCATACCATGCATAACTGTGTACACTTCTATCATGTCACTTCTTATTCACCTTTTCTCCAAAACTAAAAAAACCCATATGCTCCAACTATTCCTCATATGAGAGTCGCTTCATCCTCTTGATCATCTTGGTTGCCATTTTTTGAACCTTTTCCAACTCTACAATATATTTTTTGAGGTGAGGCATGCTTCTCTAAGAGTAAGTCCCAGTGAACACAGTAGGATTTACTTCTAAGTAAATATGCAAAGGATCGGGCAGCCTGGCTGCAATTGTAAACACATTATTTTGGAATAATTCTCAGTGAGAATTACTTCTGAGAAAACATGCCACCTATTTTTGCTTGTTTTTTCTTCTAACAGTTAAGAATGTGAATTAATAAAAACATCAGAACATAACATTTTACAGGATTTAATAGTTTGAAAGAGCACTTCCTTCTACACCTGCATCTGCAGTATAATAATGCCAACCTACCTTACAGGGTTGTTGTAAAGATTTGTAATATAATGTATACAGAGAACTTTGAACACTCAGAAAGTGCTATTTCAGTTATTCCTATAATTATCATCAAACACACCAAGAATTTCTATACTGAAAGAAAGCTTAAATCTACCTCTTGGATTTTCAAATGTAGGCAGATGTGGATCAACCATCAGTCTTTTCCATATTCTATGAATCTCATCTTTTGTCTATCAAAGCACAAAAATTGCAGAGATTTGGACTACAGTCCCCAAGATGCACTGGGACTTGTGGTGCTGAAAAAGTGACCTTTGAAAGGAGAAGTAGGTAGTGCACTGTACTTTCCTGGCTATAGCTGGCAAGGGCAGAATCAGCTGGCTAAATTGGAAAGCATATCCATGACTGTGTAGCATCAGAGAAAGGAGACGGCAGCATGCGGAAAAACCCCTCCTCTTCCCCTGGCATCTCACGTTATTCCCTTTCTGCTTAGAGATCACCGGCAACAGCAGAACCAGATGCTCACTGACGTTGTCTGCTTCTCAGCAGCCTGTTCCTGTCAAATCTGTAAGTATTCTTTGTGTGCTGCTAGAACAAACAGGAAGACACGTACAGGGGCTGGGCCTGTTGATTTCTTTCTTCAGCCTTGCATATACTCCATGTTATTTGAACAACATAAATGCCCTGCTGTGGAAGCTAGGCATTAAAATGCTGCCAAACTGAATTTCATACAAACGCATCTGCTATATTACCAAAGCCAATGGCTAAGATTCCTTATGAAGCCACCATCCAAGAAACCAAACAGTGGTTTGGGATCTCAGTATGCTCCCTAAAAGATTATCCTCCGACAGAGGGAGAGTTCAGGAGGAAACATACTAGAGGTAAAACTCTGGGAGATCTCTTCAGAAGGACTCATTGTGTCATCTCTTCTTAAATTGTGTGTTAGTTTGAGCTCTCAGTGTAGCTTAGACGGTCAGAGGTTGCACAAAAGCACAAATAATGATTTAATGTAGAGAAATGCGTAGGGCTGAATGTCTTACTGTAGACCAATTAAGGTGACCAGATAGTAGGAGGGCAAACAGCTGGCCCATTGTTTCCTCATTCCTAGGCAAAAGACAGCATTACTGATGTTAAATGTTTATGCTACACTTTCCAGCTGGGAAAGCACTTTATAACCTTTATCATATATAAGCACCTTTTATTGCTATAAATGGCCATTATTGTTATTGGAGGACTGGGGCTGAAAGAAGAGCAGCTTGTCCAAGGCACTTAATGTGTACTCTGTAGCAATGGTAAGATCAGAACCCAGGTCTCCCAAATCCTTATTGATATTTACTTATACAGGAGAAAGGAAATCCAGTGTGGTGTGGTTAGAGTGTTGAACTAGAACCAGGGAGATCCAGGTTCAACCACAAACTCACTGGGTGACCTTGATCTAATCACTATCTCTCAGTATAATTTACCCCACAGGGTTGTGGTGAGGATAAAAGAGGGGAAAATACTATGTATAATGCACTGAGCTCTTTGGAGAGAAGGTAGAATAAAAAAGGAGTAAATAAATAAATGAAAGGGATGCACTTTGGGAAACGACATGTGTGGATAGCAGAGTCTGGATGGGAATGCAGGCCTTCACTACCACACCAATTCTGGCCAATTGGGGGCCATTTACTTTGCCCTATAAAAATCAGTGAGATTCATTTATGTAAAAGAGAAAGTAAGTCTGATGTAATTGGGGATACAATTTGGGATGACCCTTGTTTCTCTGGGAATAGAGATAGGCGTTGCTTCCTCTCAACTCTGTCATTCAGTTTAGTGCATTTATTTTATGTCACAAAACTTGAGGGAAGCCATTGAGAGGTGAGCTTGCCCCGTCTCTTTAATTTCCTTGACAACACTGAAATTTGACAAAATTAAAAATTTCCTGAGGGGTAGCCATATTGTTCTGTTGCAGCAAAAACAACAACAAAAAGGCTTGTGGCAAGTTAAAGACCAACAAATTGATTATGGCGTACGTTTTTGTGGACTACAGTTCAGCAGATGTGCAAAATGTTCTCCTCAGTTACAGGTTATATACACATGGTTGGGACCGGGGGCTGAATTGTAAAGAGTGAAATCAGAAGTAAAGTAAATGCAAAAAGTACAGACAGTGATAATTACAATAGTGGCACTATTTACATTAGTAATAGATAATTTATGTAATGATCACTGTCTGTACCTTCTGCATTTCATTTCCTTTTGATTGTTCACAGTACACACATTGCCATGTTTATAGTTAAAGATGGAACTTTGTATAAACCCAGTTTGCACTTAATGTTAAGCCAAACCATGGCTTAGCACAAACGAGCAAATGTACAGGTCCCCAGAAAAAAGATTGCAACTGCTTTGCTTCTCCTCCAGTCATGCTGCTGTGAACTAAGCCATGGTTTGGCTTAACATTACACCTGAACTCTAGGCAAACCACAAGCAGTAAACCATATAACAAACCTTGGTTACAACTTGCGGTTTGTCTGGAGCACAGCAAACCATGAGTCACAGATTGGACATAACAGTAAGCCAAACTGTGGTTTAGCCCCGGACAGCGTGGCAGCTGTACAACCAAGGAGAGGAGCACAGTGACTGCAGTCGCTCTGGAAACCTGCATATATGTTCATTTGCACTAAACCATAGTTCGACATAGTATTAACATGTAAATTGGGCCATATAGACAACTTTGCAGTCCTATTCACATTTTCTTGGGAGTATGGCCTACACTCAAATCTGTGTAACCAACTTCCACAAGAGCTTATGTAGGAATACAGAAGCGCTATAATAATAATAATATAATAATAATAAATTGTATTTGTTGGTCGCCTATCTGTCCAGGTTAGTGGACACTCTAGGCGACTTACAATAATAGAGAGCAGTACATAATACAAAATAAAATACAAGCAAACACAATCATAATCAATTTAAAACCAATTTCTATTTAAAACCTTATAAAATTAATCCTCCCCAATCCCATAGGCCCGCCTGAATAGCCAGGTTTTTAAGGCTTGGCGAAAACCCATCAGGGAGGGAGCATGTCGGAGATCAAAAGGAAGGGAATTCCAGAGGGTGGGGGCCACAATCGAAAATGCCCTCTCTCTGGTCTGCACCAGCCTAGCTGTTTTAACCGGTGGGACCGAGAGAAGGTCTTGTGAGGCTGATCTTGTCAGGCGGCATAATTGGTGATTCTGTAGGCGCTCCTTCAGATAGACTGGGCTGAAACCGTATAGGGTTTTAAAGGTCAGCACCAACACCTTGAATTGGGCCCGGTAAACAACTGGTAACCAGTGAAGATCTATTAACACTGGCGTGATATGGTCACGGCGACGGCTGTGCTTAATCAAGCGTGCCGCCACATTCTGTACCAGCTGTAACTTCCGGACCGTGTTCAAGGGTAACCCCACGTAGAGCGCATTACTGTAGTCTAAGCGAGAGGAGACCAGGGCATGTATCACCCGTGGGAGCAGATGAACAGGAAGGTAGGGTCGCAGCCTCCGTATCAGATGTAACTGATACCAAGCTGCCCGACTCACCGCCGAGATCTGAGCCTCCATGGACAGCCTGGAGTCAAGAATGACCCCGAGGCTGCGGACCTGGTCCTTCAGGGGTAATCTCACCCCATTAAGCATCAGGTCCGTAATACCCAGCCTTCCTCTGTCTCCCACAAGCAACACCTCGGTCTTGTCGGGATTCAGCTTCAGCCTGTTCTCTCCCATCCATCCACTTACGGATTCCAGGCACTTGGACATGGTATCCACAGCCAACTCTGGTGAGGACTTAAATGAGAGATAGAGCTGAGTGTCATCCGCATATTGGTGACACTTCAGCCCAAAACTCCTGATGATGGCCCCCAGCGGTTTCACATAGATGTTAAACAGCATGGGAGAGAGGATAGAGCCCTGTGGCACCCCACAATTGGGGGAAAGCAACCGCACGCTCGAGATCACCTCGAGCACCTCGGTCAGGGAGTCTGTTGTGCAGCGGGGTGGGCGGTACACAAGTAGAATCCCTAAACTGCCCTTTGGGCCCAACCTCCAGTACATGCAATCAACAAACTTGGTCTCATGGAGAGGGGGTCTGGCGAAAACCAGAGATCCCCGATAGATGACTGCCACTCCCCCTCCCTGCCTACCAATTCTCGGCTGCTGTGCGTATCGGAAACCGGCTGGACACACGGCCTCAAGTATAGGAGCTGAGGCCTCATCCAGCCAGGTCTCCGTAATACATACCAGGTCTGCGTTCTCATCCAAGATCATGTCATGGATGAGTGCTGTTTTTTTGTACCACAGACCTGGCATTACACAACAGCAGTTGAAGATTGGATGGAGTACTGCATCCCCCAGTTATCTTCTGGTTGTGGACAGGTCCGGAACAAGGGATGGATATTATGCATCTATCCCTTGTTCCCCTATGCTGGCGTGGCCTGCCACTTGCGCCTCTCCAGGATCTGCCGCCCAGCCTTTCAATATCATGGCTCCCCACCCTTCTCACAGTATCCCCTCCCGGTCTACACATATCTCCCTCCCTGTTCGCCAGTCAGGCAGGTCCTTGCCCCTACCTCTCACCTCCCACGACTCCTGGGCCTCCACCCCAAGAACCCCCCCTACCTCTCACCACCCTACCTTAAAACAACCCCCCCAAAAGAGAAAGGGAAAAAACAAAAAAAAACAAAAAACAAAAACAAAAAACCAACACACAGGACATGACTTATGCATTTAAGAAGAGGAGTGAATTACCTCCCAAGCCCCAGCACAGAATACTAGCAAGCAAGAGGAAGAACAATTTAATTCATATTGCCACCCTGGGCCCTTCCTAATATGGTGCAAATGCAGAACAGCAGAAATCCTGCTAGAATAAACATGTTGGTCATTTCTAAATAAGGTATTAGTTGGCCCTGATAAAATGTTAGAGCTTTATTAATTACACTTTATAGAATCTTCAACTTGCAAGCTCTTCAAGGTCTTTAGGGTGTATTAATAATACTAAAGGTCCAGATTTGGAACAACTCCAATTTCATTAATTAATGGTCTGCTGTGGAGAAGTCGAATCATTAGATGCAAATAGAGCTGCAGGCAGTCCAGAACTATCAGCTGAAGGCTCTGTCATGGGACCTAGTTGCACTACCCATATATATAAAAAAACGATGATCATTGAAGAGGTTAGTAGCCCCTAGTATCTCTTCAATATGGTTGTTGCACATCACCCAGAGTTTTCTGTATGGAATAGCCCCAAATATTCTCATATCTTAAAAAAAGCAAATACTTGTCATAGTATTTTTGTTTTATGAACCATAAAGATTTAGCTATTTTGGTAGACTCCAATGCTTCTAATTCCTTGCTTTTCTACATAATTTAGCACAAATTTGTTTGGAACTCGTAATTTTATGTTGGTGTTCCAAAGATTTAATCTCTTCCAACAATTGAAATTTAATCGGGTTAAGTCTTTTTTTACATTTCACCACCTCTGGGATACAATGCCCCTGACAGTAGCTTTCATTGCATCCCATACTGTATTAAAATACACCTCCAGGGTGATATTGAATGAAAAATAGTCCTCAAGAGCCCCAGCCAGAGCTTGAGATGCAACCTGATCCTTCAATAAGAAAGTATCAAGTCTCAAAGAGGGGCTGAATGAATTATCTGAAGACATACTGATGAAAACCTCAACTGCTGCATGGTCTGATACAGTCCTGGGAAGAATATTGACTTGAATAATTGATGGTACTAAAGTAGGTGACGTGAGTACATAATCTAATATGGAAAAAGAGTAAAAATGAGGAGAAAAATATGAAAAATCTTTGATCCCTGCATTAACTTTACACCAAGCATCTACTAATTTGAATCAGGTTAATATGTCAGCTATGAGAGCCAGTGTGGCGTAGTGGTTAAGGTGTTGGACTACGACCTGGGAGACCAGGGTTCAAATCCCCACATATCCATGAAGCTCACTGGGTTACCTTGGGCCAGTCACTGCCTCTCAGCCTCATAAAAACCCTATTCATAGGGTCGCCATGTCAGAATTGACTTGAAGGCAATACATTTAATATGTCAGCTATACAACTTTTCCTTTGAAATGAGCCCATAGGTCTGACAGTACTCTTATCCAAACCAATATTACATACAGCATTTAAGTCCCCCCTCCCCAAATAATGTCCCCTGTTGCAAACCTAATAAGTGTCTTCAGCATTTTGGTTAGAAAACTCCATTGGTCAGAATTTGGCGAGTACATTGATTCTAGAGTTAATTGATGGGTGGCTAGTAGGCCAGAAATAACTATGAACCTACCATCTTTATCTTTTAATATTTTATGTAGTTTGAAATCCATAGATTTTGCCAACACAACCCTGACTCCCCTTGAATGAGACGTTCCGGGGGCAACATATACTCTGGCAAATATACAAAGTTAATTTTTCGGCATGCTTACTAGCCCTCTTATAGCTCGGCCCTTTTCAGTGTGGATGGATTGTTAGATTCATCTGCAAGGTTGGGATATATTCCCATTTCCTTCGTTTTGTGTCCGTTGGGTTAGGGTTGAACAAGGGGAGGGGAGGGTATAGAAAGGATACTTGGGATCACAGAGGATTAGATACTTTATTTGAGTTGGTTGGCAAATTGGTATCATTGGTCGAGGTAGAATACTCTTTTTTCTGTTTGTTGTTGCTATGTGCCTTCAAGTCGACTACGACTTAAGGCGACCCTATGAATCAGCGTCATCCAAGAGCATCTGTCATGAACCACCCTGTTCAGATCTTGTAAGTTCAGGTCTGTGGCTTCCTTTACGGAATCAATCCATCTCTTCTTTGGCCTTCCTCTTTTTCTACTCCCTTCTGTTTTTCCCAGCATTATTGTCTTTTCTAGTGAATCATGCCTTCTCATTATGTGTCCAAAGTATGATAACCTCAGTTTCATCATTTTAGCTTCTAGTGATAGTTCTGGTTTAATTTGTTCTAACACCCAACTTTTTTCTGTAGTATTAATGATATAAATATATGTCTACACATATGTATATATTTCTAGTGTGTTATGCTAAGAAGTTAAGTTAAGAAGGTTTCTTCTGCACCCATGGTTTTCCTGATAATCAAGTCTGTCTTACAGATCCCTTTGACTTTTAATTAAGTGCCTAATGGTGTCTGTATACTGGATACCGATTTCCAGAGCCTCTGTCTTACTCGTCTTGTTCACCTTTCCCATTAAAGTAGTTATTTTTTTCTCAAGTGATTTAAAACTGTCATCCCATTTTTTTATTTGGCTGGCTTGTAAGGCAGCTATCTGGGATGCCACCAGGTCTACTAGAGGTTCTGAGGTAGAGGTTTGATCTTCTGTGATTATTCTAGCGATTTTCACAGCCATTTTGAGTGTGTCGTGAGTAGCGGTAGCGCCTCGATGCTGCTCAGAAACAGGTTTAAAGAAAGTTGTAATCCCATATTCTTTACATCCCAGTGTACTGGAGAGCATCACAATCAATAATATTATTTTAAACGGTAAATTTAGAGCCTTAGACGATCGCAAAAGTGTAATAAACATCTGGGAGGGGATGGAGATTACCGTTAGGCTTCCAACTTCCTGCTCTCGTGCATGCACGCCCCATAATTGTCCTATAATATGTTAAAAGTTCAAATTGAGCCACAGTAGATAAAGAATGTGATCTAGCAGAATGTAATCTAGGAGACTATGCATTCATGATTGACTGAACATTAGTGTCCATACACAAACATTTCCATATATGCTTATGACAGCCAGGGTTCATCTAGAAATTCCACTTAGTTATATCCACAGATATAGGGGAGAGCGCTTGGATTTAAAAAGTAACAATTCTCATGAACAATTTTTGTTAATTCATCCAAAAGGCACAATAGAGACAATTATTGATCAGGGGGACGTGTCTGAAATTGGGGCTTTTCTCTGCAAAATAGGATATATTCTATACAGTATTTTCTATCCTTGCGGCTGGGGACACACTAAGGATGCTTGAGGAAAATTATTTCTGTGAATTCCAGTGCAAACGGACCTGATCTCCACCTTTCAGACTGAGTGGGTCATTATCCTTTTCTGAAGTTTGTGATACAGTTCTTAGTCCCAAAACATATCAAAATGCATTAGAAGTGCATATTTTTGATACAATGTGTTAAGAAATGCATTGAGATAAAATATGTATTTAAATATGTATTACAAAATAATCAAATAATCAAGTAATCAAATACAAATTTGAATATGGATTTATTTGGATTTATTTATAAAAAATCACAGATTAATGTGGAAATGGGATAGAACAAATTTATGAAGAAGCACATGCAGAATTGACACAGACCAGAAATAGACTGATCTATCCATGCTTACCAAGCACTTGAATCATTTTATGTTAGTGTCATTCTTGAAATATGTGCTAGCCAGAGCCACTCTTTTAGGTCTTGAAAGCCTTGTAGAGTTCAAATACCTCCTTAGCCATGGATTCATGGGTGGTCCTGGGCAAGCCACTATATCTTAGCCTCCCTTCCCTATCTGTAAAGTGAAAATGCTAATAACTTTTCTCATTGGGAGGTGGTGAGAAGCAATGAAATGAAGGCTGTACTATGAATTTAGAAAATATTTATTTTATATGTGATAACTATGGCATAGTTAATACAGAAACATTTCTAGGCTGACTTACTGTCCTCATATAAATATGATACTAGGAAGAAGGTTAGATATCATTTCTTTGTCATTCAGGTCAGGGAGCTTGGAACAGCGCATAAGATCTGCACTTCATTAGGGAATAAAGGCTAGCAGCTTTTCTGTTTGCTTGCTTGCAGGTCCCCACAAGCCTTCAAGCAATGGCTGCTGATGTTCACAAAAAAGATGGAGATGTGCCCAATGGGTCGTTGGTCCCAGGTGACAGAAAGCATGCTGAGAGGTCAGAGAGTCCTACACCAGGGTTGGCTCAGGGAACAGAACCAGGTAGGTATGGGCACAGAGTGGTGGACAGAGCAATTCAGAGGGGGTGGGGGAGAATCAAAGGCAGGGGAACCACCAACTCCAAAACTCTGCCAGGAAGGTGGGAGGGATTCCTCTGTTCCCATCCCCATTGAATCTGCCTGAATAACAGGTGGTGAGTGGGAAGCACTCTAGCACAGTGTAATCGTTTCCAAAGAGGGACAGGCCAGCCAGCCAGACAGCAACAGTTGTTCTTGCCTGAAAACCTGCAGAGATGCCCATGTGAATGTGACATTCTCCACATGGGTGGAATTCCTACAGAGAAGTAATTTGTTCTACCCAGACATCTTAGTTCCCCATAATTGTTTTAAAAGTTTTATTGGCTTTATCTGTGTTCCAGTGATAATGGTTTTATGCATATTTGGTTTTTTTAATTGTTGTGGATTTTTGGTGTGTTTTAGCTACATCTTTCTTTATCTACCACTCAAAGAGCTCTTTTTTAAAGTGGTTTATAAATCTGCTTCTTTTTCTAATTGAGCCAGATTTTTGTTTAAAAAGGGAAATATGTATTCAAATATAATTTCAATCAAGGAGAGCAGGGATGGGGAACCTCTAGCCTCCAGGCCAATCATGGCCCTTCAAGGAGTCCCATTGGGCACCTGAGGCCATTTTCCCCAAACCACACACACCAGCTAACATCACCAGTGGGCAGGAGGACAGGGTTTAATCCTGTTTGACTGCACGATCTTGTTCCCAGATTGTGCAGCCAAGGCAGCAGGATTTCATCCCCACTCATAACCTGAGTGGCTATTAAAGCCCTGTGCAAAACTGCCCATTGCTGAGACTTAAGGAAAGCAAAAGGGATTTTGACAGGTGGGTGATCCCACCTGTTTGCCAGTCATATGACACCATAATGACATCATGTGATTGGCAGGTGGGCAGCCCCACCTGTCAAATTTTGCCTGTGAGGCAGATCCAGATGAGGAACTTGTTCCACTGTGTGTAGTTGTGTTGCTTAATTTCGTTTAAAAGCAGCACCACAGCAGCAGAGAGTAACAGCAGATGTTGAAATGCGAGTGTGCCAGCGTGTGCGTGTGTTTACCTAAGAAAGCAGGCTTTTACCCTGCATCAGCATCACTGAGACTGGAGACTCGGTAAAATAAGAAAAGCTACTTTATTTATAGACATACATAGTAGATAGAAAAGGCATACCTAGTTCTAACTAGCTAGCTAAGTTGGAGGCGTAACCCCCAGGTGTAGGAGTTAGCCCCGTGCTTGGAGAGAACAGAGACAAAGGGATGTCTCCTCTCTCCTGGACAGCCGGAGAACAAAGGAATGGAAAGGGCGGTAAGGAGGAGAGGCAGGTAAGCTTCCCTAAAGATGTAACAGTCTAGCAACAGAAGGAAGTCACTCAGAGCATCACAGGAAAAAGGTAAACAAGCCTATCCATCTGAAGGACCCTAGCTCTATCTCCCTTCTGGAGCACAAACAAAAGAACAAAACAGGAGTTGCTCTTGCTCCACTTTCAACAGAACTGGCCTGTGGAGGCAAAAAGAATCCCCACCCCTGAATTAGAATATACATGAAATAAATAATTTTACTGTGATTTGGGCACTTGACTGCCTGTTGTACCTCTGTTTCTCACCCTGCCCCAACCAATATATATTATGAACTAATAGTCAGGCACCATTATCTGATCAACCCTGTGGACTGTCTAAAAACCTCTCCTCCAACCAATAGTGCTAATCTGAGGCTGGCATGAAAGCAGAATTCTGTCACATAATGAAAAAAATGGAAGTTTTTGGCCTGCTCCTTAGGCAGTATTTCCAAATCACATACACCCGCACCTTATGCCAGCAATTACAAATGTCACATTCTTTTAGTCAAAGGGAAGAGAAGCCACAAAACAGAGCTAACTAACTTCTGCACTCCGCTGGAAAATAAGAGATGATCCAGAGAAGCATGTAGATAGATTGTCCTGATGACAGGAACAGCATGACTTATATAATGAGAATAACCATGGTAGAGGTCCCCTTTTGAACTGACATGCAGTCCAATCCCATGCGTGTTTACTCCAGAGTGTAAATTCCACTCTTATCAATGGGCTTTATTCCCAAGAAAGTAATCCTAGAATTACAACCTTAACCTGCATGTGGTTGGGTTCTTTTTTGGGTGATTGCCGAGAACAGATTGCTCTCATTTCTTTCTTTGTAAGAGTGCTGCAGAATGCTGAGTGAAGTAGTTCCTTTGAGAGAGAACCTGAATGTACTTAAAGAATTCATATGCGCTGCTTTATTATGGAAGACAGACACTGAATTCCAGGTAGTTAGATGAGAGTCAAAGGGTTTCAAGTGCAAGAATCTCAATTTCCTGCTATTTAGCAATATGGCTACCATATCAATATGTTGGAATGAAAGGCACATAGGGCCTGTCTGTTATATAGAAAGCTATAGAACTGGAGTGCTTTCAAAGGAGGAATATCCATTATGGCTTAGGAAGCAGTCATGTTTAAATAAAGGATATTTCCTTACACTATGGCATATCCATTGAAATAAATGACATCTGCTACTGGCAGCTGTTATCACCAACTAGATGGGGAGCACAGAAACAGAAACTCTGGCATAAGGTTAAGGAAAATGTTGGTTTACTTTGTTGTCATAGGTATATTGCAGAGCTTGGAAAAGTTACTTTTTTTGAACTACAACTCCCATCAGCCCCAGCCAGCATGGCCACTGGATTGGGCTGATGGGAGTTGTAGTTCAAAATAGTAACTTTTCCAAGCTCTGGTATATTGTGTGCATTTATGAGCATTACTAGTCATACTGTGCTGATGCTTTATGGTAGCTTTTTATCTGCTCTGAGGGTGAATAACTCAGTATCTATTCTGGTGTGGTGTTTACAAGGGGCAGGCCAGGAGGGAGCCATGTTTGTTCATGCCCAGTCCTATGAGGACCTGACCAGCACAGATAATCGAGATGTGACTCCCCAGAGCCCAGGTGAAAGTGAAGAGGACCAGGCTGACCAGACAAAGATGGAGGAGATCAGCAAGGACTTCAGTGAGTTGAGCACACAGCTTACTGGCATAGCCCTAGACTTGGAAGAAGAGATAAGGCAGAGCAAAGAGGACAAGTTGGACCTCTCACCACAGGCCTCTCGCCGAGACTCTGTCCTGTCAGGGAAGGAAGAAGAAGACGTGACCATGGATGCCTGGCGCATGCACCAGAAGCATGTCTTTGTTCTAAGTGAGGCTGGCAAGCCAGTGTATTCCCGCTATGGATCCGAAGAGGCCCTGTCCAGCACCATAGGGGTGATGATGGCTCTCGTATCCTTCCTAGAAGCAGAGAGGAATGCCATCAGGTCTATTCATGCAGGTACTTACTATCCCATTGACAGAGTTTCTTGCCAAGTTAGCACTGTCTTACTATTTTTCATTTGGCCTCACTGTTGGAAAAGAGAATTGCAAAAGAACATGAGAGAGAGGAGCAAAGAGTGTGAATGATGTTTCCCCAGGATAGCTCCCTGCCAGAGTGGCAGAGGTCCTAGCTTTCATGATGCTCATTGCTAACCCGGCATTTTGGGGAAATATCTGATTGTGAGTGCCAACTTGTACACAAAATAATCAGAATTGGATAATATGCTACTTTCAGATTCAGTTTAAAAATGGTTAGAAATGAAGGCCACATCTGTCATGGCTTGCGTCAAAGAATTCTGGGAACTGTCATTTGTTAAAAGTGCTGAGAGTTGTTAGGAGACTCCTGTTTCCCCCACAGAGCTAAAATTCCCACAGTTTCCTGGGAAGACTGATTGTCTGTTAAACCACTCTAAGAATAGTAGCTCTGTGAGGGGAATAGAAGTCTCCTAACAACTCTTAGCACCTTTAACAAACTACAGTTCCCAAGATTCTTTGAGGGAAGTCATCACTGTTTAAAGTGGTATGATACTACTTTGAATGTATAGTAGAGATAGGGCCTGAGCCACAGAAGGCTAGACTTTCTCAAATGGCAAATCCAAAGCGAATGTATTATAAAAACAATCAAAATCCATGTTTGATCAGGAGAAGCTTTCCAGACTGCTTGCAAAGGAGGTTGATAACTATGTAGAACTCTGGCACTAGAAGCTCTGGGATGGGGAAGACACTACATGCGGTTGCCAATCAAAGGCAAAATTTCATAGGTATTGTCTTAAAACCTGAGAACCACTGTTCTAACCTTTAATACTTAACTTTTTCCCTGTATACTCACTGAGCTGGTAAATCTGTGTCTGGGCTGTACCGCTTCAAACTGCCAATGGCGATCACCAAAACAAAATTACATCTAAATAAAATTAGCATGTCAGAGAGAAGGCTAGGTTAAAGCCCTTCTCCCTGGCATCTAGTTGTCCTGTGTAGCCAGGGCTTCTTTTCTTTCTTTTTTTAATGGCATAGCAGTCAGTCATGTGAACCCTTACCTGTAATCTGAATTAACAGAGCCCAGACACACAATGATGTGACAAGTAGTTTTTTTTAGGATGCGAGGTCCAACAATGTTTTCCACTCTTCTTTCACAACTTCTTTGAAGTTAAAATATGAGCCCCTGTTAAAGATGAGTTACTCATGCCATAGCAAGTCAACCTTGTAACTATGCAGCAGAAAGAGTTCTGTGTTTCCTGTTCTTTTTTAGGTTCAAAATACTTGGTTGCCAATGGAGTGTATGCTTCCTACCATACTATTGCAAGGAAATTTGCTTTGTAAGGCTACTGCCTTGCTTCTCACCATCTGTAAAAGGGGTAGTGAACTGGATCTGGCCAGGTCTTTCCTCCCCCCCCCATCTGAGCTAACTTTGGCAGGTAGGCTGTCAGTCATCTGATGTCATTATGACATCAAGTGACGACTTGAAAGGGCTTGCTGAGCACCGTTGAAGGCTGTCAGAGCAAATCTGCTGATTGGCGTTGAGAGCTCAGTGTTAAAGTGGATGGCTGCCAAATGGCTAGAATACAAACCATCTGCAGATGGACTTTAAAGGCATGGCTCTCAGCACCCATTAGCTGATCAGTGCTGAGAGCCCCATTTGCTGCACTAGAGAGTTCTTGATGGGGAATTTCCTTGTGCAACTGATCATAGTGAGGCACCCTGCCACTGCCAGCAGCTGATCAGCACTGTGAGTGAGGCCCACAAAGAACAATCAGGCACGCACTCTAAACTCCCGATTGTTCCTTTGCAGCCACATCTTTATCTGCCCCCTGACATGACATGACATCAGGTGCGAGGCAGGTGGGAGTGGTTTGTGGAAACCGGCCTGACAGGCCAAGTTAAAACCCCTGTTGGGCCCAATTAAACCTGTGGGCCTAAAGTTCCCCATGGGTGATCTATGGATTCAAAAGAGTTGCCTCAAGAGACCTATAGCTGCTTCAGGTTCAGGACTTACCACTGTCATTTAAAGATACTGATGTGCTTCCTCTTGCTTTCTTCCTCTCTATCCTTGCCTTCTTGGCAGATGGGTACAAGGTGGTGTTTGTGCGCAGGAGCCCCCTGGTGCTGGTTGCTGTGGCTCAGACACGGCAGTCAGAACAGGAAATTGCTCAAGAGCTCCTTTATATCTACTACCAGATACTCAGCCTCTTGACATGGACCCAGCTCAACCGCATCTTCCAGCAGAAGCAGAATTATGACCTGAGGAGACTGTTGGCAGGCTCTGAGCGCATCACTGACAACTTGCTAGACCTGATGGCGAGGGACCCGAGCTTCCTGATGGGGGCTGCCCGTTGCCTCCCTATGGCTGCTGCAGTCAGGGATGCTGTGAGCTCCTGCCTCCAGCAAGCCAGAGCTAAAAGTCTGGTGTTCACCATCCTCCTATCCAAGAACCAGCTGGTGTCTCTAGTGAGAAAAAAGGACCAGTTCCTACATCCAATTGACCTTCACTTACTCTTCAACCTCATTAGTTCCTCCTCCTCATTTAGAGAAGGAGAAGCCTGGACTCCCATCTGCCTGCCCAAGTTCAACTCCAGCGGTTTTTTCCATGCCCACATTTCCTACTTAGCACAAGACACAGACTTGTGCCTTCTCCTGATCTCCACCGACCGTGAGGATTTCTTCACAGTGTCTGACTGCAAGCACAGGTTCCAAGAACGCCTGAAGAAGCGTGGTGTGCATCATGCCCTCATGGAGGCGCTGCGCAACCCTTTCTACAGTGTCTCCCAGGTGGGAATCCCAGGCCTCCGGCACTTCATCTATAAATCAAAGAGTTCAGGACTCTTCACCAGGTGAGAGTCTGTTGCAGGAAACATCTGTCACCTCCTCAATATTATCTGGTGCTTTGCCAAGTGCAAGGATGGATGAGATTTGTTTATGTATTGATTTGTCTAAAAGCACTTCTAAATTACTTAAGATTTAAAAATCTATAAGCGATAATACATCATAGAAACCATAAAACTGTACCATAAAAGCAGAGTTGTATCCAGTGTTAGTCATACTCAGAGTAGACCCATTGAAATTAATGAACGTGACTAACATTTTAATGGGGCTATTCTGAGTAAAAAAATATTTGGATATAACGCAGAGATATAACATGTAAGTCAGTATTACAACAACAGGAATTCAGTTGCAACAGGGCCTAGTCTTATGGGGCAGGAAAAGCCTGGGCAAAAACATGTGTCTTTACAAGACATCTGGACCAACTGATGATTGCTGCTGCACATATGGCAAAAGGAAGGGAATAACGCAATGCAGAGGCAGTAACAGAAAATACTAGTTTTCATGTCACCATCTTGTGGTATTCTGTCGGGTGCAGAGCCACAAGTAACATTTCCCCAGATAGTGATCCTATAGGACTATTCAGGGGTAGGCAGTCTTTCGGTCCCAGTTGATTTTCTCATCTGTGTTCTCTGTGGCCAAAGTAGTCAATAACAGTCAGGATGGCATCAGGTGCTTTGGGGCAGCAAGCTATGACTGAGTTCATAAGAGAGACTGTATAACAAATTACTGCATACTCCACTGGTTTTACCTCTGGGGTCCAAAGGAGCTCAGACTTTGAGCGGCAGGTATTTGAATGATCCTGCTAAACTTCTGTTGGTGTTTTACACTGGTCAGGTTTTGGAGTCTCTCAGGTGGGCCATGAATATTCACCACTTCAGTGAGCAGCAATGAAAAATCTACATGGGTAGCCAAAAGGTGCTACAAACAGAGATGTTTTTTTCTGAATGTGTTTCTGAGTTTCTGAATGATTTTCCATTTATCCCATGAAAAGAAGCTATAGTCTGCTTTCATTTCCATTAATGACAACAGGCTTAACCAAAGGACAATTTGTTTTTCCAGCCCAGAGATTGATGCTCCCTACATCACTGAGGAGGAAAAACAGAGACTTCTAGGATTGTATCAATACTTACACAGCCGAGCCCATAATTCCTCCCGTCCTCTAAATAACATCTATTACACTGGATCTAATGAAAATCTCCTGGCTTGGGTAAGAGTTACATTTCCATCCTTGCTGCAGCTGTGACTTAGCAGCAGTTACTAGAGAAATCATCATAAAAGCAAAACCTGGAGCAGGAACTGCTGGAGCTAAAGGTGTAACTTTGTTTTCTGGGAGTACACACTTATTATGTGGATTTACCATTTTAGGATTATAAAATCAGAAAGGGATGCTAGCATGTATTGCAAGAAATGCTTTGCTTTTTGCACCTCTGCCCTCTGGGGAAATCTCCTTTGGAAAATGTTTGCTATGCCTGTTATCATGTAATTCTTCAAAATTAAGTTATGTGTGATTGTGAAAAGCCTACAAGGTTTAGAGCAGCAAAGAATTTTTCATTAGATTTCTTCCTTGCGTACTTACATCCTCCCTAACCAACAGCAGCTGGCCCAGTAAAAAATATCAAATCTCAGTCCTGGCAACCACCACAGCAATATTTTTTTATGCGCTGTAAGAATGGGAGGTTAGTTAGCTCTGAACATAGGCAGTAACTCTGGAGGATTGGGTTTGCTTTGATTGCATGTCATAATGGAGTTTTCACATTTCCTTTCTCCAGGTGACTAACGCTTTTGAGCTCTACGTATGCTTCAGCCCCCTGGGAACCAAAGCAGCAGCGGTCAGTGCTGTCAACAAACTCATGAGGTGGATCCGCAAGGAAGAAGACCGGCTCTTTTTATTAACACCCCAGACTTACTGACTGCTGCAGCCTGTGCTGTCTACCCAAAGGTCCTCAATGCCAGTGAATGCCCAAAGGATCTTCCTCACACTTCTGGTGGGACTAGATCCACTCTCTGAGAGTGATTCTCTCCCCAACAATACATGTGAGGAGGAGGAGCCGAATAAGAGGTGGGCCTGAATGGTAGCAGAGTTTGGTGCCTACAGGGAATATCTGGGAAGGAGAGTTTTGTTTCAGACATTAAGCCCGCTGCACCTGGAACTGAAATATGGACCCTCCTGGCAATCATTCATGTGCTACCTGACACTATTCATCCCAGACACAGAATGTCCTTTCTGCTTCTCTCTGCACTTCTTTTTAAAGACCAAATCCTGTCCTCACTTCCACTGTCCATTTTCCCTCCTCTCTGAAGAAGCTTGTTTTACTAGAAGCTCAGGCAATGTTTTCTGGTGTGGTTGCCCAAGCCAATGCATTGAGGAGTCCTATGTTCCTCATTGCCCATTCGTTTCCTAATCTTCACTGGCTTTCCAAATGTCCTCCTTGCACCAGATGGGGGCAGCCATGCTGCCTTGTACTTCAAGGGAGAGGTAATCAAAGAAGCAAGTACCTAGTGGATGGGAGGGCATTTTATAAACAGTCTAGCTCCCTGCAGTACACTTCCCTTTGGAATTGGCTTAACACGCTGCTTCCTTCTCATTTCTGGTTTGGAAAGCTCTCATGGATCCACATCTGTGCTATTATGCTCCATGCACTGTCATACAAATAAGAATTTTCTTTGTTAGATTACTCATTATTTTTACAACCAAGGAAAGATGCAGATCTGAGGAGGTGCATTTTGCCCAAAACAATACAGGGCTTTTAATTGTTAAGCAGTTGTTAAATTTAGATTGCTCACTTTTAGACTGAGTGAGCAGAGGAAAACAAAACTCAAATCTGATTCATTCAAAGGACATAATGATTTAAGCTGTGGGATGCCAGAATGGCTAAAGGTGTTTTCACACATCAAGCTTAACCCCCCTTTTTCTTATATCTGTCTGTCATGCAAAGGAAAAGCCTGCACTGACTGCAAGTTTATTTTGCTTTCTGTTCTGCATTAATAACATTCATATGTGGCACAAATAGAGAGAGGAAAGAAAGATGCTTTTTAGCTTTGTGTTATGAGAATGCTCAAAGGAGACGCATTATCTAGAGTAGGCAGACAGGCAGATTGCATGGGCAACGAAGGAGCTAAGTTCTACTCCCCGTGCCCAACACATCTGTGATGTAGCAAGAGATTCATCTCTGTACTGTCACATTCCATGTGCTGGATAAATATAATTAAAGGATGTCATGTGCTCCAGGAATAACAAAGAGTATAGTAAAAGCAGGCATATGGAAGTAGAGATTGGTGCCTACAGTGCATTCTTTAATTGCTTCATTATAGGAAATATGGAGACAGCTCTGGAGGGAGGTACAAGCATAGGCCTGTTATTCAGCAAAAACCACAGCAAAAAAAATGGATGAAATGGAACGAAGGTATGGACAATTCATAGCATACGTGGCTGCAGAGAGGCTTGAGAGAATACGGAGGATTATGCCTAGGTCCTCCATGTCCCGACATAGTTCAGAGAAGAAAAACTTCTCTTAGAGATGACCTCTCTGGCATATAAAGAGAGAAGATCATACAGATATTCAAATGTCTCCTTTACTTCAACCAAATATTAGACATTATTTATCCTAGTGAGGTGGTAAAACTTTGTCAGGGCTGTACCACCTCAGATTGCAGATGAGTGCTCATGTGACCGGAAGCTCTTCTGTACAAAAAATCACCTAATATTTTTGGGACATAGAAAACTAGCATGCCAGGGAGAAGGCTAGGCTGGAACCCTTCTCCCTGACATCTCATTTTCTATGTGGAATGATGTTTTTGGTATGGTAGATGTTCAGTTTTCACATGTTTGCTGTAGTGGTACAGCCCTAGGCACAGGTTTATTGTTTCAGTGTGCCTCCAGCCTTAGATGCGAGACCTTGTAGGAACTGAATGCACCAAGCTTGGTTAATACCTAATATATATGTGTGTGTGAGAAGCGGGGTAGGGGAGAGAAGAGTAATGTGACGATAATGTGACTCATTAAAACAATCAGAAAAAAGGATTGTGTGTCAAGTCATAACTGTAAAAGGCTGAGAACATAACAGCCACATGATGGCAGCAGAGGGTCAGATTTGTGACAGCTTTCTTAGGCATGGCATTGATAACATAAACAAGGAATAGACCCAAATGGAATGAAAATGAACAAATTTCCTGTGTTTACAACATGCGAAGCCAAAATCGCATCTTCTGTTAAGCATGTGAATTTGAGAAACATTAGGTACTTTAGACTTCAGCAGTGACTCACAATGATTGATTCCTTAGGGTAAAATCCAGTGCAGTGCTAAGGATAATGTTTTCTACCTGTTCAACAGAACATTCTCTCCCTTTCCTCCCACCAGGCACCCTCTAAATCTGTTCTGGGTTTTCTCTCAACCCTCCAGAGAAGATTTGAGGACAGCGTGGGGCACATGTGGAGGGAGGAGAAGAGGGGAAGTCTGTTGTGCAAGCGGAAATACTTGCACTGACAAGACTAGCAGAATAAAGAATGTTGTATTTTTAACTTTGAATTTCAATATACTGGAATTTCAATATACTTTCCATTGAGAAATACTCAAATATTCAACTAAAATTCCTAATTAATCACATTCATTTTTGTTCATATATCATGTCAAATCCTTGTAAATAGTAGTTTCATGAATCCAAAGTATGTCATGTGAATTTTCTAGATCAGCCTTGCCCACTTTTGGGTCCCCAGATGTTGGTGGACTACAGTTCCCATTATTCCTGACCATTGGCTGGGGCTTGGTGGGAATTGTGGTCCAACAACATCTGAGGACCCTAAGGCTGGGAAAGGCTGTTCTAGATAACATCTCTTCTATCCTCTATCCTTATGTTTAGGTAACTACACTCTTTTGTTACCTATACCATTTGGTTTCATAAGTTTGCAGTTCCGTGTATATGAAATAATTGTTACTTTATTTGTTGGTGTAACTTGTGGTTAGTGTTGTATCAAGGGTGTCCCCAGATAGTGCTTGCTTTCATTTTAGGCAAATTCACTGATTCCTAAAAAACAAAAGAACAGTTTTCCAGTTTAGACTGTAGCCTCCTGTCTCAAAGGGCTCCTTCAGATGACCTGTTTTATTGAGCATTCATCATTTTTTGCTTGCACAAAATGTGTGGAGGTTAGACTATGTCTTTTACTGAACATTCGTTCTGATTTCTTTGCAGATAGATTATACGACAACAAACATTCATCCTGCATTCATTTTTATTTGCTTGCGAGGTATTTATATGTCTTCCCATTAATCATTCATTTATTCCACACTTTTAAGTGCATTTCCTCATCGTTTTCTTACCTGCAAATGTTTCTTTTTTAAAGTGAATTTCTTGTGCTAGGACAACAAAGCACTTTAATGCATTTTAACTGGGCAAACCTAAAATTTTGGTGTGTGCCCGAATCCTCCCACAAAATACTGACAGGCTGGAGGCACCCCTTAGATCTTTCCTTTTTTTCCCTACTTCTTATAGAGATGTTTAGAAGGAGCGAGGCAACTCTGATACATATACAGGACTATGATTAATCTTATTTAAATACTGCATGTTCTTCACGAGGAGTGGAAATCAGAGTTGGCCCAACAAAATAAGCAGCAAAGGTGAGTTCTTGGGGCAGCAGAATTCCAGGGGCTGTAGACTAATTGAGAAAACCCTGTAGGAAGAACACAACTAACTTCCTCATTCTCTCGTTTATAGCCCTCTCGTCCTCATCCTATACCAACCTTCCCCACGCTGTTGCCCTTCAGATGTTTTGGACTACAGTTTCCATTGGCCCAGCCATTGTAGTTCAAAACACCTTTTTTGGAAGGAGGAGGCTGTTCTAAATCATGGGATGGAATGAAAGTTCCTTCCCTTTGGAAAATGAAAACTAAGTTGCAATATCTCTGGGATAGAAACAATCTCCACTTTTTGCTGCCATAAACAATAAGATAAAGGGGATTTGGGGGTGGCAAAATTTATTTATTTATTGCCAAGGGCAGCAAAATAAGATGTTCTCTCCCTGATGCAAATTAGGGCTTGAGGATATAAAAGTTGATGTCACAGCACTGACCTAGTCATCTCCCTGTCTGTCCACTATATCTGTTATCAATTACAAACCTAGAGGACAAGTGGAAAAAAGATCTCCTGGCCATCTATAGTGGGGCTTCTACCCTTCAGTAGCACTGAAGGAAAGCAAATGGCACAAAAGTCACAGGGCTGGAGAGAAATGACTCCTGGCCAAGCTAGATGAGACTATGGATATCCATGCTCAGATCTCCTGTCTCTCAATTTTGGTAAATAGTCTCAAGGGGGCAGATCTAGATCTGGACTGCAGCACTGGAGGAGGGATTCTGAATTAGGATATACCTCGAATCAGCCTGAGGCAAGTTGGACTTTGGAAAGAACAGAGAAACCAGTCAACAACCTTAGTTTGCTCTGTCTTTTGATGAAGGGTACCACAGCTAGTATGCTATTCACCTAAGGAGAGATTCACAGAAAAGATTTCACAGAGGCATTCAATGCCTGAAGGAGCCCTGCAAAG
This sequence comes from Rhineura floridana, assembly GCF_030035675.1. Taxonomy (NCBI): domain Eukaryota; kingdom Metazoa; phylum Chordata; class Lepidosauria; order Squamata; family Rhineuridae; genus Rhineura; species Rhineura floridana. Next base: position 125,224,412 of record NC_084482.1, on the reverse strand, counting down.
AAACTGGGAATAATAAGTGTGAATGCCAGAGATGGATGATTTAATAATCCTTTGGATTTTGCTGCTTTCATGCAACCCCAGCAATTCTCTGTAAAAAGGAGCCCTTGATGGCTTTTGTAAAATGGTTGTCAGCTTCAACAATCCTTACATAGCCTTATATTTAAATCTTAACACAAATCACATTTTAATAAGCTTTGTAAGAAAAAGGTAGAGCAAGGTTGTGAAACTGCAGATCAACTGATAACAAAAATGTATATTTGGGTTACAGTTATTGTCACTATAGTAAGATGCTAGGAATCAGTGTCTGCCGTGTGTGGAAGAAACCAGTCCCAACTCTAAGGTTTATTTATTTATTTAGAGCATTTTTACCCTGCTCCTCACCCAAAAAAGGCTCACCACAGAGCAGCTTACATATAATAAATTAAAAGAAGACAGTCCCTGTCCACAGGCTTACAGCCTAAAAGACAAGACACAAAAGGAAAATGGGATTGGGAAGGAGGAGGAAAAACAAACTCCAGCATTTATTCTTAATGTTAAATAGTAATGCTTATAATGACCAGCTGGAATGGAAACAGTTCAGGGACAGGGGGAGCCTAATAGCACACCGAAGCAAATGGAATAAGACCTACTTCTCACTCTCACTGAAGCAGTCTGCTGGAATGGCTGCTGCCATGTGACATTTGAGGGAGAGAAGGCCCAAGAAGGTTTAGCTTCAACTTTGTTTTTATTTATTTATTTTAGATATACATTCATCAAATAATTCTAGAAAACAAAATTCTCTTAAGTAGTGCAAGTAATTTATTTATGAATACACAATATAAATAATAATAAATATATGTGGGAAGGAAACAAGGAAACTGGTATTTAGGAAGTGGAACAGCCATAATCAGAAGAGGGAAATAAAGCAAAAGCATAGGGAAACTGTCATTTTATTTGTTGATTTATGGATCACAAGATGCAATCATGTTGCATTAATGCTATATTTTTCAAAAATTCATTGCCATAAAGGTTTGAAAAGAAAATTACCAAAATTAACAGTTTGAAATGTCTGAGTCCTCCCCTCTTTGATATCGTTGTCCTTTCACAAAATGTATTAAGAGTTTTTTAGAGGTAGTAATACAAACTGTGCCTGTAGTCTATCTCACAATCAGGCTGTTTCATCAGCTGCAAACAATCCTGCTACAACCGCACAAGGACAGTAGGATGCAGAGGTGCTCCTCTCATGATTTCAGAACAGAGAGTAATCCTCCCCTCATACCCCCATCCCGTTGTGCTGCTGTTGCTGCATCCAGAACCATCTGATGCCCCATCAGATCACACTGAGGCCCTCCTGCATAGGTAGGGCTGGCACCAGACCAGAGCTTGGAAGATTACTTTTAAAAAGTAATAAATTACAATTACTTGGCCAAATAAAGTAGTAATTACAGTTGCAATTACAATTGCTCTGAAAGTAACTGATTACTTTACTTTTTCTCAAAAGTAATAACTACAATTACATTTCAGTTACTTTTTTAAAAAAATGCCTACAAGGTGCTGGCCTTGGCTGCTTCACATCTAAGTAGCCTAAAACAATATTAAAACTAAACACACACACACAGGGGGGTAGTAGAAGGATTCGAATCCCCACATAGCCATGAAGCTCACTGGGTGACCTTGGGCCAGTCACTGCCTCTCATGAAAACCCTATTCATAGGGTCACCATAAGTCAGAATCAACTTGAAGGCAGTACATTTATTTTTTTATTTTGAAGAAGATGATTATGATAATGGAGCATTTCAAATTAATTCTGTATGACAAGCATTCCATGCCAAGCTTGGAAAACCAAGGAGGAGGTATAAAATGTAGGCAAAAATACTTTTGACAAAATGCCATTTATCCTTTATATCTATATCTATAATTAACAATACAGCTGAATGATGTATGTAAAGTATTTTTTCTCTTTCCCTTTTTTATTAGTATTTTAGTACTACTGCTAAAGTTCTGATGAAAGAATAAAGCATTCATTAGCCACATTCAAATGGTTAGAACACATCACATAAATTCCACTGAAGTTGGAGTTTTTGCCATAGAAAAGGCAAAAAATACATACCCTATGATAGCCCAATAGACAATCAGAACTAATATAAAACCCTATTGCTTCTCATTTGCAAATGTTGCAAGATCTAAGGTAACTCTAGATCATGTGAGTTCAGGTGATGCATGTTATGTAAATTTGTATAGATATTACCAGAGATTGTCAACAGTCTGAGATGCGTGTTTGCCAATGTGTGCGTTTACCTAAGTGGCAGGCTTTTACCCTGCACTGAGATCACTGAGACTTAAGACTTAGTAAAATAAGAAAAGCTATTTTATTTATAGAAATACATAGTAGATAGGAAAGGCATACCTAGTTCTAACTAACTTGGAGGCGCAACACTCAGGTTTGGGAGTTGCCCTCCTGGCTCAGGAGGGAGAGAGCAGAGACAAAGGTGTCTCCTCTCTCTTGGATTACTTTATTGCTTAACTGCATTCTGTGTTTGCCTCTGTAATTCTCACTTTTTTTTACCCACTGTTTGAATGTCTTTTGGAAATGCCTACTGATTATTTGTTATCATTTTGGGCTGATTACCTTCAGCTATTATCTCACCAAAGTTGCATACACATGACAGATTTAAAGCACATTTCCACCACCACCCCAAAAAAGAATCCTGGGAACTGTAGTTTGTTACGGGTGCTGGGAATTGTAGCTCTGTGAGGAGTAAACTACAGTCCCCAAGATTCTTGGGGAAAAGCCATGTGCTTACATGTATGGTGTCTACTGGGAGACTCTTGCGGATTGATTCTATACTCCCAGAAGTAAATCCTATTTACTGCTATGGGAATTACTTCCAAGTAAGTATGCTTGGAATTGCAGCTTTTAGGTCATGCTTAATAGCCACCTTGTATCAAATTGAACAGTTTCCAATCAGATTTAAATACTAACCACTTAAACTGGTCAGAGTGTCATTCCCTCTATTTCTGAAGCTCAGGCTGGAAGTGTTGTTGCTTATGTAGCCATGGTATCACCATCCATACCACACATAATAAGGAGTATTAGTGGGCAAGAGGGAACCCCAAGTGTTGCAGAATACAAAAAAGTGAGAGAGAAAACAGAAAGGGGATGACTCCCAAAACAGCCCAAATGAGTACTGAGCATGCTCTGTTATGGAATGCTCAGTGGCTGTGTGAGTGAGTGAGAGTGAGTGAGTGAGAGAGTGAGTGAGAGAGTGAGAGTGAGAGAGTGAGAGTGAGAGAGAGAGTGAGAGAGAGAGTGAGAGAGTGAGAGAGTGAGAGAGTGAGAGAGAGAGAAAGAGAGATGTCTCAGCTAACAGAAAATTATAGAACAGTAGAGTTGGAAGGAACCTTTAAGGTCATCGAGTCCACACCCCTGCTGAATGCAGGAATCCAAGTTAAAGCACACCTGACAGGCCAATTCCCCCCACAGAACTCCAGTCACAGAATTGTCTGAGAAGAGGGGCTGACTGTTAAACCACTCTGGACATTGGAGCTCTGTCGGGAGAATAGGAGTCTCCTAATAACACTCAGCACCCGTCACAAACTACACTTGCCAGGATTCTTTGGGGGAAGTCATGACTGTTTAAAGTGGCATAAATGTCTGGCGTGGGTGTGGCCAGAAGGTCATCCAGCGAGTTCATGGCTGTGGTAAGATATGAACTCAGAACGTCCCAGCTCCACCCAGCATGGAACTACACTTTCAGCAGCAAATACCAGAAAACCAACTAAATGTGTGCTGTCAAATGTGCAAAGCATTTGCTGGGGTGCATTTGGGTAGGTGAAGCAGGAGATAGATGGAAGGGGCTGTTTTCGATGCCTGCCACTTTACCAGTGCAATGTCCCATGTTTTTCCTTATTGACCTCCATCAGCTAGGGAAAAGTGGCCAGGGAAGGGGTTGCAGATAAAAAGTTTCAGCAGCAAATTACCCCCTCTCATCACTTCTCCCTAACAAAATGCACCCCACATCAGTAGCAGACACCAGCAGGAAAGTTCTTTTTTGAGTTGTAATTCAGCTCTCATTCTGTTAATTCCCAAACTACACCAGTTGTCATTTTGACCTACATGCATAGGGAGAAAGACAGTGTAAAGGGTGTGCACAAGGGGGAGGGGATGACAAAGGATTTAGGACTTAAAGATTTAGTATTCCATGAGTAGAAAAAAATACCCTATGCAAATGTCTATATTATTGCAGAAAAGTTCAGTTCTACATGTTTGCCATCTTTTCCTCAAGCACAACTGTTTTTGAGATAACAGTCTTATTCTCTCTTGCCCTTCACCAAAAAGCCATGTTAGTTGTCCAGTATGTGAAATGACTGCAAGCAGGTGCAGCCCAAGACATTTTGCTACTTGAAGCAGAAGAGCAAATGGTGCCCTGCCCTCAAGTCAAGGTCATAGTACCATAGCTTGAAAAGTTATCTCACAAGTACCTCTTCCTGACAGTAAATATACAACAACCAAAAATTAAAATAGCTAATAATTTGTTGCATGGTGCCCCAAATTAGTTGCTTGGGGTAGTCATCTCTTGCTGCCTAGTGAGAGTCGCTCTATGAGAGGCACATAACTGAAGCAAAACACACAAACAGAAGTATGAGACTGCATCTACCTCCTAGTCTCTTGCCAGTTCCCAATTTTCACCCTCTCTGGAGGGGTGCAAGGACAAGCGGAGGGGATGCAAAGAGGGTGCAAGGACAAGCGGAGGGGATGCAAGGACAAGCGGAGGGGATGCAGAGAGGGTGCAAGGACAAGCGGAGGGGATGCAGAGAGGGTGCAAGGACAAGCGGAAGGGATGCAGAGAGGGTGCAAAGACAAGCGGAGGGGGTGCAAAGAGAGTGCAAGGACAAGCAGAGGGGATGCAAAGAGGGTGCAAGGACAAGCAGAGGGGATGCAAAGAGGGTGCAAGGACAAGCTGAGGGGATGCAAAGAGAGTGCAAGGACGAGCAGAGGGGATGCAAAGAGGGTGCAAGGACAAACAGAGGGGATGCAAAGAGGGTGCAAGAACAAGCAGAGGGGATGCAAAGAGGGTGCAAGGACAAGCTGAGGGGATGCAAAGAGAGTGCAAGGACAAGCGGAGGGGATGCAAAGAGAGTGCAAGGACAAGCGGAGGGGATGCAAAGAGAGTGCAAGGACAAGCGGAGGGGATGCAAAGAGTGCAAGGAGAAGCGGAGGGGATGCAAAGAGAGTGCAAGGACAAACGGAGGGGATGCAAAGAGAGTGCAAGGACAAGCGGAGGGGATGCAAAGAGAGTGCAAGGACAAGCGGAGGGGATGCAAAGAGTGCAAGGACAAGCGGAGGAGATGCAAAGAGAGTGCAAGGACAAGCGGAGGAGATGCAAAGAGAGTGCAAGGACAAGCGGAGGAGATGCAAAGAGGGTGCAAGGACAAGCGGAGGGGATGCAAAGAGAGTGCAAGGACAAGCGGAGGGGATGCAAAGAGAGTGCAAGGACAAGCAGAGGGGATGCAAAGAGAGTGCAAGGACAAGCTGAGGGGATGCAAAGAGAGTGCAAGGACAAGCGGAGGAGATGCAAAGAGTGCAAGGACAAGCGGAGGAGATGCAAAGAGAGTGCAAGGACAAGCAGAGGGGATGCAAAGAGAGTGCAAGGACAAGCAGAGGGGATGCAAAGAGGGTGCAAGGACAAGCGGAGGGGATGCAAGGACAAGCAGGGTGTGCCAGGAAGAGCAGAGGGGGTGGGCGAGCACGCTGAGGGAGGCACGACGAGCGGGGGGGCAGGGAGAGTAGGCTGGAAAGGGTAACACATACACTCACCTCCACAGCTCTTCACTTCCATTCTGCTGCTTCTGCCTTCTACTCCTCATTGCCCTCCAGCTCTGTCTGACTCTCCACTTCCTCCCTCGTGCCTCCATAGAGCACGAGGAAGAGCTAAACAGCGCAGAAGCCCAGTTTGAGGCACATATCTTTCCTCCACCATTCCACCAATTTATTTATTGATTTCCCCTGCTTTCCCCCCCAGTAACGTCCAAATGTAACGCAAAAAAGTTACATTTGCAGCTGAAAAGTAATGAAATTACCACTCGTTCTGTTACATACAAAATGTAACGAAGTTACCCACTCGTTATGCAAAATAGTAACAAATTACAAGTAACTCGTTATTTCTAATGAGTTACTTCCAAGCTCTGAGTGGCTTTTGATACCATTCATCATGGTATCCTTCTAGGCCGACTTGGTGAGATGGGTATTGGAGGCACTGTTTTACAGTGGTTCTGATCCTATCTCCAGGGTCGCTCTCAGATAATAGCATTGGGTGACTATCTTTCGGCCCCCTGGCAGTTGTGCTGTGGGGTGCCGCAGGGTACCATCTTGTCCCCCATGTGGTTTAACATCTATATGAAGCCCTTGGGAGCTGTCATCAGGAGATTTGGGGCAAGGTGTCAGCAGTATGCTGATGATACCCAGCTCTATTTCTTTGTAACATCTGGATCGGGAGAGGCCGTGCAAGCCTTTCACCGCTGCCTGGACTCGGTGGTGGGCTGGATGAGGGCCAATAAATGAAGCCTGAATCCTAGCAAGATGGAGGCACTGTGGGTTGGTGGTTCCCGAGTCCAGATAATTGGTCAGTTGCCTGCTTTGGATGGGGTCATACTCCCTCTGAAAGAGCAGGTTCGTAGTCTGGGGGTGCTCCTGGATCCATCTTTGTCGCTAGAGGCCCAGGTGACCTTCGTGGCTAGGAGTGCCTTTTACCAGTTTCAGCAGGTAAGACAGCTGCGGCCGTTTCTGGACCGGGATAGCCTGACCACTGTTGTCCACGCACTGGTAACCTCCAGGTTGGATTACTGAAATGCGTTCTATGTGGGGCTGCCCTTGAGGTTGGTCCAGAAACTGCAGCTGGTGCAAAATGCGGCTGCAAAGACAGCTCACTGGGACAGGGTATCACGAACATGTCACCCCGCTACTGAAAGAACTGCACTGGCTGCCCATTTGATACCTGAAAGACCGTCTTACCCCTTATGTACCCAGTCAATCACTGCGCTCTGCAGGTGAGGGCCTCCTCCAGATACCACCTTATCAGGAGGTCCATTCTGCACAAAATAGGAAATGGACCTTTAGTGTGGCAGCACCTACCCTGTGGAATTCCCTCCCCTTAAATATTAGGCAGGCGCCATCTTTGTTATCTCTTTGGTACCTTTTGAAGACTTTCCTCTTTCAACAAGCCTTTTAAGTTGAGACCTATCCCAGTCTGCGTCTGTGTTGGAATTGGTTTTTAATATGCTTTTTTAAAAAAAACAATGTTTTTTAACTCTTTTTAAAAGATGTTTTAAAAGCTTTTTAAAAAAAATGTTTTAAAAGTTGTTTTGTTTCGGTGTATTTTAGGGTCTGTTTTTATGATGTTTGGATGTGTTTTTAGTGCTTCTGTTTGCCACCCTGGGCTCCTGCTGGGAGGAGGGGCGGGATATAAATAAATAAATAAAATAAAATATTCCACAGAAAGGAATGGAGAGAAAATGCCATCAAGGGATCTCTTAGAGATTCCCAGTCCCCCTCACAAAACTTCACTTCCTAAAGTTGCCTATGGAGGCAGAACTGGCTATTCAGTCCGTTTATACCAATGGTGAATGTAAACGGATACTTTTTATTCATAACACAATGAAAAAGACAAAGGAGGCAAAAAGTAGAGCTCAAAGGTCAAAAGTATTTATTTCAGTATTATGCCAATTGAATTTTGTTTATGCCAATTGTTTATGCCAATTGAATCTTGTTTATGCCAATTGAATGCTGATTACAGCATGATTAGAACACATTTATAGAAACTTAACACATAACCTAGCAAGTGACCTCTGCCGGATGCCCAGGGGAAGGCAAACAACCTTGAGGGGCTTTGGCCAATCTGCCCCGGAGGAAAATTCCTTCCCGACCCCAAAAGTGGCGATCAGCGCTACCCTGGGCACGTGGGGAAAAGGCCATAAACATGCACTCTTACTAACTGGCGTTGGCCTGACACGACCCTCTGTTTCCCACTTGTTACCGTGGATAATAATTATAGACTAAAGGCACAAGAGCTACTCAGTATGAATTAATGTAAAATTCTGTGATATCCTTAAGGGGCATTCCAATGGGCAGGTGTAGAGTTGCCAAAGGGTGAGTTTCTTAATAACGTTACAGATATTTCTGCCTGAAGTGGGGATTTGAATCAAGAATCGTGATAATGAGGATTGCAGGCATTCTCTCACACTTAGTCAAGAGTCCATGGCTGTAAATTTTAATAAGTCCCGTCTGGGATTCATTTCTCCTCGGGACCTAACAAGGAGTAGCTGTTACTTAAAGCTACCCCTGTTTTGACTTATACTCAAACTAATTACCTAGAAGGAACACGGCCCACATTCATAACAGATAGTAATTATGGATCAAGGGGACAAGAGTTCCTCAATATGAGTTAATATAGATTTCTATGGTTAAAAGGGTTAGACCTACTAGACCTAAGAGGTGGCCCCTGCCGGATGCCCAGAGGAAGGCAAAAAACCTCCAGGGATTCTGTGCAATTTGCCCCAGAGGAAAATTCCTTCCCGACCCCAAAAGTGGCGATCAGCGCTACCCTGGGCACGTGGGCAAGGGCCTAAAGGAAACAACACAGTGGAAGGGGGTGAAAGTGGTCAGTGGGCCTCAAAGTAGGAGAAGAACACACACACCCCTGTTGGAAGTGCAGGAGGCCAGTGGGCCTTGCAGTAACAGAAGAAATCCCTTTGATTGGGGGTGAAAGGCGGCCAGAGGGCTTGGAAGGTAGAGGGGAAAAACAACTGGGTGGGGGTGCAGAAGGCCAGTGGGCCTGGAAGGAAGAGAAGAGGCCCCCTTGGTGGGGGTGCAGGAGGCCAGTGGGCCTGGAAGGAAGAGAAGAGACCCCCTTGGTGGGGGTGCAGGAGGCCAGTGGGCCTGGAAGGAGGAGAAGAAACCTCCTTGGTGGGGGTGCAGGAGGCCAGTGGGCCTGGAAGGAAGAGGAAAGACCCCCTTGGTGGGGGTGCAGGAGGCCAGTGGGCCTGGAAGGAAGAGAAGAGACCCCCTTGGTGGGGGTGCAGGAGGCCAGTGGGCCTGGAAGGAAGAGAAGAGACCCCCTTGGTGGGGGTGCAGGAGGCCAGTGGCCCTGGAAGGAAGAGAAGAAACCTCCTTGGTGGGGGTGCAGGAGACCAGTGGGCCTGGAAGGAAGAGAAGAGACCCCCTTGGTGGGGGTGCAGGAGGCCAGTGGGCCTGGAAGGAAGACAAGAGACCCCCTTGGTGGGGGTGCAGGAGGCAGTGGGCCTGGAAGGAAGACAAGAGACCCCCTTGGTGGGGGTGCAGAAGGCCAGTGGGCCTGGAAGGAGGAGAAGAAACCCCCTTGGTGGGGGTGCAGGAGGCCAGTGGGCCTGGAAGGAAGAGAAGAGACCCCCTTGGTGGGGGTGCAGAAGGCCAGTGGGCCTGGAAGGAGGAGAAGAAACCCCCTTGGTGGGGGTGCAGGAGGCCAGTGGGCCTGGAAGGAAGAGAAGAGACCCCCTTGGTGGGGGTGCAGAAGGCCAGTGGGCCTGGAAGGAGGAGAAGAAACCCCCTTGGTGGGGGTGCAGGAGGCCAGTGGGCCTGGAAGGAAGAGAAGAGGCCCCCTTGGTGGGGGTGCAGGAGGCCAGTGGGCCTGGAAGGAAGAGAAGAGACCCCCTTGGTGGGGGTGCAGGAGGCCAGTGGGCCTGGAAGGAGGAGAAGAAACCCCCTTGGTGGGGGTGCAGGAGGCCAGTGGGCCTGGAAGGAAGAGAAGAGGCCCCCTTGGTGGGGGTGCAGGAGGCCAGTGGGCCTGGAAGGAAGAGAAGAGACCTCCTTCTTGGGGGTGCAGGAGGCCAGTGGGCCTGGAAGGAAGAGAAGAAACCTCCTCGGTGGGGGTGCAGGAGGCCAGTGGGCCTGGAAGGAAGAGAAGAAACCTCCTCGGTGGGGGTGCAGGAGGCCAGTGGGCCTGGAAGGAAGAGAAGAGACCCCCTTGGTGGGGGTGCAGGAGGCCAGTGGGCCTGGAAGGAAGAGAAGAGATCCCCTTGGTGGGGGTGCAGGAGGCCAGTGGGCCTGGAAGGAAGAGAACAGACCCCCTTGGTGGGGGTGCAGGAGGCCAGTGGGCCTGGAAGGAAGAGAAGAAACCTCCTTGGTGGGGGTGCAGGAGGCCAGTGGGCCTGGAAGGAAGAAAAGAGACCCCCTTGGTGGGGGTGCAGAATGCCAGTGGGCCTGGAAGGAGGAGAAGAAACCCCCTTGGTGGGGGTGCAGGAGGCCAGTGGGCCTGGAAGGAGGAGAAGAAACCCCCTTGGTGGGGGTGCAGGAGACCAGTGGGCCTGGAAGGAAGAGAAGAGACCCCCTTGGTGGGGGTGCAGGAGGCCAGTGGGCCTGGAAGGAAGAGAAGAAACCTCCTTGGTGGGGGTGCAGGAGGGCAGTGGGCCTGGAAGGAAGAGAAAAGGCCCCCTTGGTGGGGGTGCAGGAGGCCAGTGGGCCTGGAAGGAAGAGAAGAAACACCCATTCATGGGGGTGCAAGGAGGCCAGTGGGCCTGGAAGGAGGACAAGAGACCCCGTTGGTGGGGGTGCAGGAGGCCAGTGGGCCTGGAAGGAAGAGAAGAGACCCCCTTGGTGGGGGTGCAGGAGGCCAGTGGGCCTGGAAGGAAGAGAAGAGACCCCCTTGGTGGGGGTGCAAGGAGGCCAGTGGGCCTGGAAGGAAGAGAAGAGACCCCCTTGGTGGGGGTGCAAGGAGGCCAGTGGGCCTGGAAGGAAGAGAAGAGACCCCCTTGGTGGGGGTGCAGGAGGCCAGTGGGCCTGGAAGGAAGAGAAGAAACACCCCTTCATGGGGGTGCAAGGAGGCCAGTGGGCCTGGAAGGAAGAGAAGAGACCCCCTTGGTGGGGGTGCAGGAGGCCAGTGCGCCTGGAAGGAGGAGAAGAAGCCCCCTTGGTGGAGGTGCAGGAGGCCAGTGGGCCTGGAAGGAAGAGAATAGACCCCCTTGGTGGGGGTGCAGGAGGCCAGTGGGCCTGGAAGGAAGAGAAGAGACCCCCTTGGTGGGGGTGCAGGAGGCCAGTGGGCCTGGAAGGAAGAGGGAAGACCCCCTTGGAGAGGGTGCAGGAGGCCAGTGGGCCTGGAAGGAAGAGAAGAAACCCCCTTGGTGGGGGTGCAAGAGGCCAGTGGGCCTGGAAGGAAGAGAAGAAACCCCCTTGGTGGGGGTGCAGGAGGCCAGTGGGCCTGGAAGGAGGAAAAGAGGCCCCCTTGGTGGGGGTGCAGGAGGCCAGTGGGCCTTGAATTAAGAGATGCAGCCCCCATTGGGTGGGGGTTCAAGGAGGCCAGTTGGCCTGGAAGAGTTGGAATGGGAGACAAGAAGATTTACTTACCTGAAGCAGTGGGAGCTAAGAGATGTAATCCTTTTCTTCCTCTCACTGACTCTGTGGTCACTTGTTGGTTGGGTAGGTGAGTGCTGCTCCTCCTCCTCAGACCACATTTCCTTGTCTTCGTTTTCCCTCTGTGTTGTTAGGACCTTGCTTCGACATGCACCTTGCATCTCAGAGAAGACGTCTATCCAAGGCTGTTATCAATGATAGCTCTATATTCCCTTGATAAACCATGGAGTATATCCCACTAACATAGATCCCTTGCTTATTGTCCTCAACTGATCTAGAAGGACAGCCCAAAACTAAGGTCTGCATCTCCTCTGGCTGCTCCACTGGGTGTGTGTGTGTGTGTGTGTGTGTGTGTGTGTGTGTGTGTTTGCAGTTCAGGTTCCTTGTCTGTCACCACCAGTGTGGGATGATGCTATTTCATGTGTCCAGCTTGCCTGTCAAGCAGGGGGCGGGGTCTGAGGGGTACAGGTTGGGTGATTCTGCTGACAAATGTCAGGTGGTGGTTTCACCTTGCAAGGCTCTCCTTGGATGAAACAAACCCTCATGCCATCAATGCACTTACATTCGTGAGCAGGCAGAGGGTCCTGGGAGTTGGGGCCTCACAAAGGAGGCCCCGAAGTATCAGACTGAAATGCTCTTTGAGGTCCTGATGGTGAAGACCATTGTTATCCCAGTGGGTCCATGATTCAGGAGAGGAGAAGATACACCAAGGAGAGCAAAGACAGAACAGATTTTTACCAATGGAGAAAATGCTTCAAGCCATATAAATGCAAGTCAGAACCCAAGACCGACAATTTACCTCCTTGCTAACCTCTGATTTATATTATAGCACAGCTTCAAAAGTCATGTGAACCAATGAAGACTTCATCTCTTCTTTGAATTTCTTTTTTGCCTGTGTCACCTCAGTTGCCTGAGCCTGGAACAGATGGGGAGAGGGGGGGAAGGTGAGACAGAAGGTTGTAACTAGAAATATCAGAAATGTTGTTGTTGGGGCAGGGGTCTGGAGGACAAAGAATCATTCCAGAAGAGCCAGAATAGAAATGTGGTTGGCCCAACATATTCCAAATGGCCCTACATTTTCATGCATTGCCTCTGCGGTTCATATCATACGGAAAGCAGGATTAGACCAAGATGAAGGAGGTGTGAGAATTGGAGGGAGAAACATCAATAATTTAAGATATGCAGACTATACCATACTACTAGCAGAAACCAGTAATGATTTCAAACGAATGCTGATGAAAGTTAAAGAAGAAAGCACAAAAGCAGGACTACAGCTGAACGTCAAAAAGACTAAAGTAATGACAACAGAAGATTTATGCAACTTTACAGTTGACAATGAGGACATTGAACTTGTCAAGGATTATCAATACCTTGGCACAATCATTAACCAAAATGGAGACAATAGTCAAGAAATCAGAAGAAGGCTAGGACTGGTAAGGGCAGCTGTGAGAGAACTAGAAAAGGTCCTCAAATGTAAAGATGTATGACTGAACACTAAAGTCAGGATCATTCAGACCATGGTATTTCTGATCTCTTTGTATGGATGTGAAAGTTGGACAGTGAAAAAAGCTGGTAAGAGAAAAATAATCTCGTTTGAAATGTGGTGTTGGAGAAGAGCTTTGCGTATACCATGGACTGCAAAAAAGACCAATAATTGGGTGTTAGAACAAATTAAACCAGAACTGTCACTAGAAGCTAAAATGATGAAACTGAGGTTATCATACTTTAGACACATAATGAGAAGACATGATTCATTAGAAAATATAATAATGCTTGGAAAAACAGAAGGAAGTAGAAAAAGAGGAAGGCCAAACAAGAGATGGATTGATTCCATAAAGGAAGGCACAGACCTGAACTTACAAGATCTGAACAGGGTGGTTCATGACAGATGCTCTTGGAGGTCACTGATTCATAGGGTCGCCATAAGTCGTAGTTGACTTGGAGGCACATAACAACAACAACAATACCTGATATGATGTTTAAAGTTAAAGAAGGCCCTGGATGGGCCACCATACGAAACATCCTGTCCGCAGTCCAGCCCTTCCACGTGGCTGATGCTCCTGTGGCTGTCCCAGTCGCTGTTCTTCAAGGTTTCTGCGGCAACTGGAGAGGCAAAGAGCACAAACGGCTCCTCTGAAAGTTCCATGTGTTACCAGGGTAACCATAAGCCCTTCCCCTGGAAATGTTCTACCTCGCAAGGAGGCCCAAGGAGCTCCAGATGCCCTCTCCAGTCGTGTCCAGCTCAGAGCTTGGAAGATTACTTTTAAAAAGTAATAAATTACAGTTACAATTACTTGGCCCAAAAAGTAGTAATTACCGTTACAATTACAATTGCTCTGAAAGTAACTGATTACTTTACTTTTTCTCAAAAGTAATCACTACAATTACATTTCAGTTACTTTTTTAAAAAAACTCCTACAAGGTGCTGGCCTTGGCTGCTACACATCTAAGAAGCCTTAAACAATATTAAAAATAAACACACACACACAGGGGGTAGTAGAATAAAAAATTTTATCCATAAGATTAACATAATGGCATAACAGAATCTCACATCCCCCCAAGCAATGAAGATACCCCAACTCTTGAAATCAAATTTTACACTTGAAATGCTTTTATAATATGTTTCTGTTATGTCTCAAAAGAACAAGATGCTCAAAGAGCATGTCAGACAAGGAATGTCTTTTTACAGTCATTACGTTGCCACCAGTACTGAACAGGCGTTCTACTGCGGCGCTTGAAGGCATGCCTGTGTTGTGCTGCAAAAAGCACCGCAGCACACGTGGAAAGCCATGGAGTGATGACACTTCCCTGCTGGGAGACCTCAGGTACCTCACCAGTTCCTCCTCAGCAGTGTCCACTGCTGACTTCTTGCCCTGGGGCAGAAAGTTAAAGAAGTCATCTTCTAAGTCATCTCCTTCCTGGTCTTTATCTGAAGTCTGATCACTGTCCTCATTAAGTACACCCATCTTTATTTCAGCTTTCAGCAAGGCTTCCATTGTGTATCTAAGAAAGAGAGAGGATATGTTAACACATATATGTTAGGAAACCATCATCTGCTCTTCATTTCCTGATGCTTGTCATGTCCCCTGGTTCAGGGTCCAGCCTGAGCCTGTGGATGATGACATGGAAGGTAGGAAGGTGACCAAGTCACCACACTCATGGGGCAGCACAACAGACCCTTAAGGATTACCTGCAGCAACCCAAGGTTGTGATGAGGAGCCCCAGGAAGAAAAGGCCCAGCCCCTGCCTACCACCTTAAGCCCTCTGATGCCTCCCTTGAGACATTTCCCTTGGAGTAATCCACCCAAAGGGCTTCCCTAATGTTCTTACTTGTTGGTATGGGTGGTGGCCTGACACAATTCCAGCCAATCTAGTTTGAAGCGAGGGTGTAGGCAGGCTGCCAGAAGAAGCCTCTTGTCCTCCCAGATAGCTGCAAACCGCTTTCTCAGGGCTTTGCGCACACCTCTCAGCAGCTGAAAACAGTATGTGTACCTCTCAGGTTTGTTTTCCAGTCCTTCTAACTTGCGGTCCAGATTGCAGAGCGTTGGTAGCAAATACCCCATGAACATGCCGTTCTCTCATTGCAGGATATCTAGGGACTGGGCTAGTGGCTCCATAATCTCTGTGTATTCCTGTACCACTTCAATCTCAGCAGCTGTGATCCTGGACAAGGAGCAGCGGTCCATTATGGCATGCATTTTTAGTGGCACAGTTGACAGGAGCTCATGTAGTTGCTTCAACGCATCAAAGGTGGAATTCCACCTGGTCTTATTCGGTACCTTCAGATACACACCACATTGCGCATGGATATACTCAGCAATCTGGGCTGAGTGGTTCTGCTTGGACCACAACTTGCTGCACTTTCCCATCAAGGAATGAAACTGTTTCTTGAAAGGACCAAGAAGACTACTTTTGGAGGAGTCAGAAAGCATGGCCTCTATGTCTTGTGTTGCCACAAGGTTGAGGGTGTGGCTAGCACATCTCTGGTGTGGTGGTAAAACAAAATCCTCTCCTGAGTCTGCAGCTTCTTCCTCTGCCTCAGGTCCTGTGTCCAGGATCTCACAGATAGGCACAAACTCCACCTCAGCCTCCTCCTCCTCCTGGTTATCACCATCATCGTCACTGGTGCCTGCAGCTTCCACTGGTTCTTTGGCCATGAAAACTCTGAACGCTTTCACAAAGTTGGAGCCATTGTCTGTAGTAGTGCACATAACTTTGTTGTGGATCCCATACTGCACATGCACATCATGCAGTGCTTTTGAAAGGACATCGTATGTATGGCGCCCCTTCAGACGCTTACAAGCCAAGGCCCCGACCTCACGTTTCAGGGTAGTTGGGTTGATCCAGTGGGCTGTTACCCCAAAGTAACTCTTCTTGCCATTGGTCCAACAATCTGCAGTGGTTGCTATATATGCCACAGCACCCATTCGGTTTGCAAGAGTTTCTCTCATGTGGCATGCTCTCTTCTCAATTCTGTCTCTCAGAGTCTTGGCACATATGATGGTGAGATCTTTGGGGAGTCCAATGCAAACCAGATTAATGAATGATGGTTTGTCCACAGTCTGAAGTGGTAATGTCTCCTCTACAATGAAATCAATGATTCTCCTGTCGAGATTGCTCTGGGTGACAGGCTCCCTGCCAGATCCCCACCTCTCAAGGGTTGTCTGCTGCTGCTTCAGCATTTTGGGAGGAGGGGTGTCATGCATTGGTTCAGGAAGGCCACGTCTCCTTGCCTTTATTGCTTCTTCAATTGCTCTCAGCTTCTCAGGGTGTGCCCTCTGAGGAAGAAGAACAAAGCATGAATCCAAGAAAAAATGGAAGAGGAACTTCACAATTTAAACATAAATAGACAATGGACACTCTTTGAGGACCAGCATGACAAAGGCTTACCTCAAAATGTTTCTTCACATTGGATGAGGAAACAGCTGATCTCAGATTTTTGATCCTTGGAAGGCAGTAATTGCATCGTACAACAACATTTTTCCCACTCTGGCTCACAAATGCACAAGCTTTCTCAAAGCCAAACCATGGTACTTGCTGTTCTGCAGATGTGGCTGTGGGCAACTGGCACTGCTTCATGTCCTCCTCCTCCTCATGCACAGGGCCTCCTTTCTGAACCTCACTTTCTAGTTTTGCCTCCTCAGGATCAACAAGCTGTGACTCAAGTGGCCGCACTAACTGACTGCTGCTCTCAGCAGCAAAACCTGCAACAGGCGTCTCTGTAATAAACAAGAGATAATGCTCCTATATGGGTGAACTTCAGCTGTGATGTGCCCCCATC
This sequence comes from Rhineura floridana, assembly GCF_030035675.1. NCBI lineage: Eukaryota > Metazoa > Chordata > Lepidosauria > Squamata > Rhineuridae > Rhineura > Rhineura floridana. The sequence goes on along the minus strand of NC_084482.1, from coordinate 125,207,772 downwards.
TCTTCCCCATGCTGCAAGATCCCCCAGTCAGAGTGGAAGTAAGCAGGTCGATAGCACAATTAAAAGAGATCCTATTTGCATCATTTTTGCTCACTAAATAACCCTGCCTGGGTCAGTCTAACCTACTATCTCACAGGGTTGTTGTGAGAACAAAATGAGACTAGGGTTCAAATCCCCACATAGCCATGAAGCTCACTGAGTGACCTTGGGCCAGTCACTGCCTCTCAGCCTCATGAAAACCCTATTCATAGGGTCACCATAAGTTGGAATCAACTTGAAGGCGGTACATATATTTTTTATTTTGAATATGATGATTATGATAATAAATATGCAGCATTTCAAATTAATTCTGTATGAGAAGCATTCCATGCCAAGCTTGGAAAACCAAGGATGAGGTATAAAATGTAGACAAAAATACTTTTGACAAAATGCCGTTTATCTTTTATCTTTTATATATATGAGCCTGGGTAGGGAACATTTAATCTAGCCTACTTGCTTTCAGCAAGAAGGGTTAAGTGCCTTCAGGCTAGGGCAGTCACCAGAAGGCCACAGCAGAGACAAAGGAGCCTAGTGTTGTGGAGATGTTAGATGGGAGCTTTGGGGAGTAAAGATGGAGGCTCCTGAAGGCTGCAATTCTAAACACACTTACTAAGGGATTAAGCCCCATAGAACTCAACAGGACTGACTTATAAGTAGATATAGTTTGGACTGTGCTGTTGGTAAACCTTGACTAGGGTTCTTCTGCAAAGACATCCATATCCAAGCAGGGTTGGCAACCCCCTGCCTGGAATACCCTGCCCATATCTTTTAATGTGGCTGCTCCAAATGTTTTTACAGATTTGACCCTTTACTTCAGAAAGAGGTCTGAAAAATGAGTAAGAGTGAGAAGTATCTTTTAAAATTGTTCTTTTCAATTCACTCTTGAATGAACATCATACCTAGGGCAGATCCACACCATTCCTTTAAAGCACATTCAACACCCATTTGAAGCACATGGATCCCACCACAGAATCATGAGAACTGCAGTTTGTTAAGAGTGGTGAGAACTATAACTGTGAGGGGGAAATGACACTTCCCAGAATTCTTTAGGGGAAGTCATGCGCTTTAAATGCGAGTTGGATGTGCTTTACACATATTGTGTGAATCCGCTTAATAAATTTTGCCTGCATGTAAATTGTTTTAATTAATTTTTCAAAATGGAAATAAGCTATAAAGTGTAGTGGGTGACCATGGGCTACTCACCATTTCTCAGCCTATCTGCCCCTCAGGATGAAAACAATGGAGAACCATGACTACCCCAAGGCATACTTAAAATGTAAAGGAAGTATTGTACAACCATAGTATGCAATTGGATACTTATAGGGACACAGCATGACAAAACTGGGTGGAAGTAATGAGTGGGGTACCACAGGGCTTGGTCCTGGGCCCAGTGCTCTTCAACATTTTTATTAACTACTTGGATGAGGAGGTACAGAGCTGCTTATCAAATTTGCAGATGATACAAAATTGGGGGGCATAGCTAATACCGTGGAAGACAGAAAGAAAATTCAAAAGGACCTTGATAGGCTGGAGCATTGGGCTGAAAACAACAGAATGAAATTCAACAGGGATAAATGCAAAGTTCTACACTTAGGAAAAAGAAACCAAATGCACAGTTATAAGATGGGGGATACTTGGCTCAGCAGTACGACATGCAAGAAGGATCTTGGAATTGTTGTTGATCACAAGCTTAATATGAGCCAACAGTGTGATGTGGCTGCAAAAAAGGCAAATGCTATATCAGGCTGCATTAACAGAAGTATAGTTTCCAAATCATGTGAAGTATTAGTTCCCCTCTATTCAGCACTGGTTAGGCCTCATCTTGAGTGCTGTGTCCAGTTCTGGTCTCTGCACTTCAAGAAGGATGCAGACAAACTGGAACAGGTTCAAAAGAGGGCAACAAGGATGATCAGGGGACTGGAAACAACGCCCTATGAGGAGAGACTGAAGGAACTGGGCATATTTAACCTGGAGAAGAGAAGACTGAGGGGAGATATGATAGCACTCTTCAAGTATTTGAAAGGTTGCCACACAGAGGAGGGCCGGAATCTCTTCTCGATGATCCCAGAGTGCAGGACACAGAATAATGGGCTCAAGTTGCAAGAAGCTAGATTTCGACTGGACATCAGGAAAAGCTTCCTAACTGTTAGAGCCATACAACAATGGAACTAATTACTAGAGAGGTAGTGGGATCTCCGACACTGGAGGCATTCAAGAGGCAGCTGGACAGCCATCTGTCGGGAATGCTTTGATTTGGATTCCTGCATTGAGCAGGGGGTTGGACTTGATGGCCTTATAGGCCCCTTCCAACTCTACTATTCTATGATTCTATGAAAATATTTATATAAGCATGACTATCAAATTTGTTTATTTATATAACCTGTAAAGATATTTATAGTGCAATCCTATGTTTGTTTACTCAGAAGCAAGTCCCAATGTATTCAATGGGGCTTACTCAACCAGGGAAAACTGCAGCCTCAAGTGATAAGGAACTTGTTCTTTTAACAAGTCCTTTAAGTTGAGACCTTATCCCAGTCTGCGTCTGTGTTGAAATTGCTTTTTAATATGTGTTTAAACTTTTTCTTAAAAAAAATGTTTTTAAATCTTTTAAAAATGTTTTTAAAGATGTTTTGTTTTAATATATTTTAAAGTCTGTTTTTATGATTTTTAAAGTGTTTTTAGTGCTTTTGTTTGCTGCCCTGGGCTCCTACTGGGAGGAAGTGTGGGATATAAATCAAATAATAAAAATAAATAAATAAATAAACTTCATTCATTTTTTAAAAAAATGAGTATTAGTTTCCTACATAATAAAAACTGTGATAAACCCTGCCTAATTTCTTTAAAAATAGGGTTGGAGGGAGAGAGATTTACAACACAAACACAAGTCTGCACTATGTTTACTCACAAGTCCCATTAATTTACAGCACAATCCTAACCATGTCTACTCAAAAGCAAGTCCTAATGGAGTTCAATGGGGTTTACTCCAGGTACGTGCTTTACTCCCAGAAATGGCTTTACTCCCAGAAAAGCAGATATTGGATTAAATACTTTCATATTTCATAGCCCAGGGTCTGACTCTTGGACAGAAGAGGAAAAAAAACATTAAGCCATATTACTTACGCAAACTGCAAAAAACTCAAAGCCACCATATTCTGATGTTCAGCCTAGGCATGCCTGGATCAACAAGTCACAACTCTGGCGTCATTGGCTACAATCAAGAAGGGGTGGGGTTACAGCCAGAGCTTTGAAAAGTTACTTTTTAAAACTACAACTCCCATCAGCCCCAGCCAGCATGGCCACTGGATTGGGCTGATGGGAGTTGTAGCTAGAGCATGGATCTGTTTTAAAAAAAGTTGTGTGTGGGGGTTTACGTTTTGGTGTATATCTCGGGAATTAGACCACCTAGAAACTTACTTTTTTTTTTTAAATTGAAGCTGTCCGGAGAGTAAGGGGTGGTAGCCAGAGAGCCGGAGCCCTCCCCAAAACCAGAGACTCCAGCCGAAAACACACACACCGGGGCACACACACACACACACAAATCATCCTCACTCACCTCCACAGCTCTTAGCCATTCTGCTGCTGCCTTCTCCGTTGTCCTTCAACTGGCTTTTCCCCCCGGCATCCATTTTGTCCTCTCAGACGCTAGCAGCAGGCCCCGCCTATTCACCTCTTCCCTCGTGCCTCCTAGCACAGATCACGAGGGAAGAGAAAGTCTGCGCAGAGGTCCAATCAGTGTGAGGCACATGTCTTGTGTTAACCAATCACAGCCAGGAGCTGACTTCCCCTTGTTCCCGCCCCCAAGTAACGTCCAACCTAACGTGGAAACAAAGTTGCAGCTGAAAAGTAGGGAAATTACTAGTCGTTCCTTTACTTGCCAAATGTAATGGAATTACCCACTCGTTATTTAAAATTGTAACTAATTACAAGTAACTCGTTAAAAATAACGAGTTACTTCCAAGCTCTGCACCAGATTTTGGGGACACTTGGCATTGTGCCAACAATGGCCCCCCTACCTACCCCAAACCTGTTTCTGGAGGCTGTGATAACTGCCACATGCTTCCTCTACTACCACTCTACTGCCTTCTACCGGGCCCTCAGATACACTTCAGATGAATGGGCAGTGACACTTTTGAATGGGAGTTAAGCTTGGCTCTCATCTGTAGTGGCCACCCATGATCTTTGGTTACCCAAAATGCAATATCCCATCCCAGAGATCTAGGAAATCTATAGATCTATTATAGATCTTTGATAAATCTTTCATCCTATCTAGACTACAGATTTATGAAAGCAGTATATTTAACAGCTCTGTGGCGGGCTTCACATTTGGGGTATCTTAAAATGGGGGTATCCACCACAGCTGGGAGATGAGCTTGGCTCCCATTCAAAAGTGTCAGCATCACACACCAATGAAAAGCATCCAGGGGCTTGGTCAGGAGGACAATGAATGGTAGTGCAGCTAAGTTGGGTCCGTGAGGGGTCCTTCAAAGTCCCTGGCCCCTTGGTCAGTGCCCAACCTGGCTAAGCAATGGTGACTGTGCACATCTCACCTTGAAACACTCAGCAGCTGCCGGCTTCCTCCGTTCGACTCAATGTTTCAGAGTGACATGAATTGTTACTGTTTTTAGAATGCTTTTCTTTTTTTGTTAAATTGTTTTGTTCATAGCTTGCTGCCCTGGACTCATTTGGGAGGAACGGCAAGATATGCACATTAGTAGTAGCAGTAGTCGTCGTAGTCGTCGTAGTCGTCATCAACCTGAAGTATGACAGCATGGTCAATACTGGACACCACTGGACACAAGGACAACATGACAAGGGAGAACTACATTTAAATCTTGGGAGAGGCAGCTCTGTACTCTGCTCTTTGTAGATGGTGGGAGGAGAATCTTGGCCACTGACTTCAGTGGGATTTTAACAGACTTGCTCTGTGAAGGATTACAGCCCAAGAGCCTCCTTAGTTGTTAAAAACCTGACTCCCACCCCCCCTTAGTGCTATTCCTCTGTGAAGGTTGACCCATTCAGACTAGTGGGCACTACCCCACCAAGCTCAGTCAGCCATCAGCCAGCCCCCACCTGCCAACCTCCTTGCTTACAACCAGTCTAAGGAGTGGCACTGCCTGTCAGCCTCCTTCATAATCTTAGTGTTGCCTTCATAGAACTCAACAGGGAGGAGGATAAGTTAAAAAAACACCCCAAAACCCTTTGCTTATAATTAACTCTAGTCTAGCTCTGCCAGTCATTTGCTTTTGCTCCACCTACCACTGGCCTCCTTGTCTTCCGCCCTTCCAATTTCAATAGGCACCAGTCTATGCTGCTATTCACAGAAGTTGCATTAATATCCTCTCGCTTAGTACTGGAAGCTCCCAGCCTTCCTGTTTTCTGTAATTTACTGCTACTTATAGTGACAGCCCTTGTTTTCTCCCTCTTGTGTTTATAAACCTATGCTACAACAAAACATGCAAAGTGCACATCTTCAGACATTGTGTGGATATGATGAGCCACACCCAACTGGTGTTAACAGCCATGTAACCATAGTGAAGACTATAAATTGTGAAGGAGCATCAGTGGGCCACAACTTAATTTAAGCCACAGCTTGCCACAACCAGCCATTCTGTACTTATTACTGGCAGACAAGGTTACACCTGTTACTTTTTGTCTCCCAGTGAATGCCGTATCTAAAAGGGAAAGTGCGTTTGGGTAAGCAGTGATTGCCTCAGCACATCACGTCTCCCTTTCAGATACTTTTTTTTTCCTTTCACACTTTACGCTATTCATCTAGAGCAGTGGTTCTTAACCTTTTCCACTGCCAGCACCCCTTGGATTTCCAAAATATGCTCTCGCACCCCCTGAAAAAAAACCCCATTAATTTTTTATTTATAAATGACAGTTTTCTAAAATCTTTGGTTGTATAGTTAATTTTCTGCTTCTATTTCAATTATTTTTTAAAATCTCTAGAACCCCTAGAAAAAGTGTCTCACACCCACTGGGGTGCATGCACCCCAGGCTAAGAACCACTGATCTAGAGATACACACAGCAAACTCTTTTGTGGTACAGAATGTGCTTCTCAGGTTCCGAGTACGCCTTTTCTGTGGAAGGCTGTGCCTGGACAGGAGGGAGGGTGGAGGAGAGAGGGTGTTTTTACCCTTTCCACTCCTGTCCTTTTACGAAGCTGAAGTTATTTCCTAGTTCCCAGTCCCTAATTTGCTTGTATGTTCAAAACACTAAACAGTTTGCAGCTACAGCAACGCCAAAGGAAAGTTAACATGTCTCTGATCCTAAAAATGTATGCTGGGGCACCCCGTATCATATATCTCTGTGATCTGGGAACACTCCCCGTCAGATATAGCCATGTCTATGAGATGCCAGTGCTTCTCATCTGTCCCAGAGATTCTGCTAGGCGCAGGGCACGGATAAGGGCATCTATGCACAACCAAAATAGACAAAAGCATGCAGAAACAAATAAGTAACTGTGTTCCCACCCCTAAATCTGCTCTGGGCCAGGACAAATCATACACCCCAGGAAAGGGGAGGGTGTCCTCTACAAGTTGCCAGTGCTTTCCATCTGGTGCAGAGGTTCTACTGAGCACAGGGCACGTATAAGGGCATCTATGCACAACCAAAATAGACAAAAACATGCAGAAAAAAAATAAGTAACTGGGGGTGCCCACCCCAAGGTCTGCTCTGGGCCAGGAGAAATCATACACCCCAAGAAAGGGGAGGGAGTCCTCTTTGAAATGCCATTGCTTCCTGCCTGGCTCGGAGCTTCTGGGGTCAGGACACAGATAAGAGCATCAATGCACAACCAAAATAGACAAAAACATGCAAGAGAAAAGTAATTGGGTGTACCCACCCCGAACTCTGCTCTAGGCCAGCACAGACAAGACACCCCAGGAAAGGGGAGGGTGTCCTCTATGAGATGCCATTGATTCCCGTTTGGCCCAGAGCTTCTGCTGGGAGAAGGGCATGAATAAGGCCATCTATGCAAAACCAAAATAGACAAAAATGTGTAACAAAATAAGTAACTGGGGCTGCGCACCCCAAAATCTGCTCTGGGCCAGGACGAATCATACACCTCATGAAAGGGGCGGGTGTCCTCCATGAGATGCTATTTTTTCCTGCCTGGCCCAGAGCTGCTGGGTGCAAGGCACAGATAAATGCATCAATGCAGAACCAAAACAGAATAAAACGTGCAGAAATAAATAAATAATTGGGGGTGCCCAGCCCAAACATTTGTTCTGGGTCAAGACAACTCATGCAGGGCATGTACAAGGGCATCTATGCACAACAAAAAGAGACAGAAAACGAAGAAAAAAAATAAGTATCGGGGGGGGTTCACCACAAAATCTTGACTGGGCCAAGACAAATCAAACACCCCAGAAAATGATAGGATGTCCTCTATGATACCCCAGTGCTTACAGCCAGTGCTTATGTTCTATGTGGAATTTTATAATGTTTAATTTTTGTATTGGTCTTCCATGTTACTTACTTTGTTATAGCTCAATTATTATTATTTTTAAAAGCCATTGATGTTGGTGAGAGAACAACTCATGGCAGGGTCAACAAATGATTTCTTGAAGATGTCATTTCATAGATGACACTCCAAAGTATGCATGGATGGTATCTCACAGAACACATTCTTCCAGATGCATGGAAGTATTATTTCTGCTGCCCCAAATCATCTTTTAGGATGGACACCCCAGTTTCTTATTTTCTTTCCTCTAACATATTCACTATTTTTCAAATACATATATGCCCTTGTCTGTACCATACATACAAAAGAAGCTCTGAACTGGGTGGGAACTCTCTCCTGCATGCATGGTTGTATGACTTGTAGTTCCCAAAGCATGTTTTAGAGTGGGAACCCTCAGTTCCTTCTATACTTTCTACATTGCTTGTTGTGCACATATCCATTTCATGTTTCCACAAGAAAATCCATGCCAGGCAGCATGCAGTGGCATCTCATTAAGGACACTCTCCCCTTTTCTCAGTGAATTGTGTTTCATGGCCCACAGTAGATTTTGGAGTGGTCACCCCAAATTACATATTTTTCTCTAACTACTCTTATTTTAGTTCTACATAGATGCCCTTATGAGTGCCCTGCACCCAGCATAAGCTATGGGCCAGGTGGGAAGTACTGGCATCTTGCAGAGGATACCCTCCCCCTACCTGGGATGTATGATTTGTCCTGGCAGTGCAGATTTTGGAGTGGGCATCCCCAATTACTTTTTTTCTGCATGTTTTTGTCTATTTTGGTTGTGCACAGATGCCATTATACGTGCCCTGCACCCAACAGAAGCTCTGGGCCAGACTGGAAGCAATGGCATCTCATAGAGGACACCCTCCCCTTTCCTGGGGTGTATGATTTGTCTTGGCCCAGAGCAGATTTTGGGGTGGGCATCTGTTATTTTTTTCTGCATGTTTTTGTCTATTTTTGTTGTGCTTCGATGCCCTTATCCGTGCCCTGCACCCAGCAGAAGCTCTGGGCCAGACGGGAAGCAATGGCATCTCATAGAGGACACCCTCTCCTGAGGTGTATGATTTGTCCTGGCCCAGAGCAGATTTTGGGGTGGGCACCCTCAGTTACTTATTTTTTATGATTTTATGACATCATTATGCATTTATGAGCATTTCAGAAGCCTGATTGAATAAATTTATTATTATTTGTGACAGGGAGAGTGCCCAGATTGCAGATATATGATACAGGGTACTCCAGCATTCATTTTGGGGTTCAGAGACATGCTAACTTTCCTTTGGAGTTGCTGTAACTGTTAACGTTTCTTCTCTAGTGTTTTGAACTTTCAAGCAAATAGGAACTGGGAACTAGAAACCAACTTCAGCGTCGTTGTCTTTTTTCAGAAATAGGAGTTCCCCTCTCAGGGATGGCCAGCCTGTTGCACAAAGTGAAACGGCTGTCTGAGGCAGGTAATTGGTGTCATGAAAGGACAGCAAATTGTTACTCATTTATTTATTTACTCTCCCCAGGGAGAGGCCACTTATGGAGTTTTCAGCTTCAGGTGCCAAAACAGCTGGCTGGTCTTCAGTACTCCTGAGGCCAGGCGAGGGGGGAGAGCACCATTTGCTGTTCCTCCTCAAGCAGCAAAACTCCCTTTTTCTTTGCCCTTCTGTAAAGCAGATTGTGGGTGACGGCTATTTTGAACTGGAAGAGGGTAGGAGAGGAAAGTGTTAAACAGTATCTCTGCGCCAGCTTCCAATTAGACTTACTAGCCTGCCTCAGGGTGTGATTTAAAGTGCAGCAGAGTGACAAACTTTACCCAACCCTGTGGAACGTTCAACGTCATACTCCACGTAGCAAACAAGTTTTACGCGTCTATGCAGCACAAGTCTCCCCATCGTAATGTCTGAAATGAAAATGGGTCTACAAATACACAACAAACTTGGTAACGTCTTTAAGGTGCCATAAGACCAAGGGGGAGTCTTATGGCACCTTAAAGCCGTTGGGGGTGCACCAGACTAACACGGACACCCCTCTGGAAACTAAATTCACACGGATACATGCCGGGGAACTGAGGCAATTACGGCTCCCTGGAAGGCACCGTGGCGTTTACAGACACGCGCCCTTCCCTTGCAGACATGAGGGTACCCTACAGTACGGTGCTTAGCTCAGCGCCAGGCCGCCGGCAAAAAGGGCGGAATGGGCCATGATGAGCTGCGTCCTGTTCCATTGAAAAGTCGCCCAATCTCCACCCTGAGCAACCACAACCACCAGCGCTGCCTATCTGGAAACAGATTAGGGTGCAGCGGCTTTTTTGGGTCAAAGAGGGAGACTCTAAGGGCATCTGAATCCGTTCGCCACGGGCAGAGCTTCTCTTCCTAGAAATCAGCGCTCACGATGGCGCCTGCCTTGCGCGAGGGACAGGTTTACAAGTACGACGCTGGGATGCGACCCAAAGGCGGCAACATGCTGCTGCGGAGGCGGCCAGTCAGGAGGAGGAGGAGGAGGGAGAGAGCTGCCTTGGTCCCGCCCGTTGGGTTGTGTCCCCGCCCGATCCTATCCGGAGTTCTGCCTCCTCCTTTCCTAGGAGCTTCCCGGCCAGGTGCGTACTACTCTGCCCAGAGTTCAGAGAGTCCGCGACGACGGCTACGGTGGGCGGGTGAGTCCTTGGCTACGGGTGCGTCGAGAAGGGTCTATATGGGGCCCCCACAAAAAGGAGCTTCAAGGGTCCTCAGCCTGGCGGTGGGCAGCACTAGCCGTAGCAGGGGCTTCTTGCTACACTCGATCAATAATTTCCTAGAATTCCGAGTCTAGAAGCAGGGGGCGAGATCTCGATCAGGATCTGGGCGCTTGACATGAGCTTAAACGTCTAGATGATCTGGTCTCGACAGTGTTCTCTGCCGCCAAGGATGGGATAGAACTTTTCAGCCTGTGTCAGCTGTTGCCCAAGGCGCTTGGGAAGATAGAGCAAAGGCAGCAGCACCCTTGTCTACCAACTTCCGTTTCATTATTTTCGTGAGAAGGCCTCTCCGGAGTCACTGATTAGTCCCAGGGTTGACGGCTGAATTTTGCACTTTGGAACAGGGCGCCGTATAACCATTGCCCACGACTACCACACATTTCATGTTTAAAATGTACCCTTTATATGGGTTATGTGTGCACAGGAAAATGTAATGTTTGGTACTTTCACTGCTTCAGGCAGCAAGAAACTATAATCTGGCACTCTCCTGAATCATGTGCGTCAAGGGATGCTGGCTTTTCTGATTTAAATCTGAAAGTGGTTTTACTGTGTTTTTTGGAGCTGTGGTTTTTTTTGGGAGGTGGGGTTATAACTAATATTTATGGCAACTGTCTTGATCATAAGACTGAAAGGTGAGGCAAAAATGTTTAATAAATAAAACATGTCTGCCTATGTGAGTTATGCAGGTACACTTGCCAGAGAGTTTGGATTGGCTGGGGTTTCCCAATGAGGGTACACTCCTGTGGCAAATGTGGACTTGCTGCCTTCGGTGTAATGTTTGAAGCCATCCCTCTCTTAAATTCCTCCTCCTTTTTTGTTGTGCTCCGGAGAAAGAAACACACTAGGTAATTTGGGTTATAGGCCATGGTCCGCTTATTTGAGAGCAAGCTTCCTTGTACTCCGTGCCATTGCTAGGCAAGCCTGCATAGAACCAGGTGATAAGACCCTTGAGGTTAATGGGAATATATCTACAGAAGGAGTAGGCACTGTGTATCTGGGTGTTCCGTTTTTACATGTTAGCCACACCCAGGAGCACGCATTTGCACAGATGTGGGCATTCCCTCTATTGGATCCATGCTCGTGTATGCAGTCAGTGCATTTCCATAAGTAATATTAAGAATGTCTGTTATCCTGATCATTTAATGCATCATTTGTTATTTCAAGATAAAAAAACAGAAGGGAGCCAATGTAGTAACACAGAAAGCTTCCTTATCCAAGTCAGTCCATTGGTCCATCCATTGTCTACAATTATGGCAGCAGCTCTCCAGGATGTCAGGCAGAAGACATTCCCAGCCCTACTTGGATATGCCAGGGATTGAACCTGGGATCTTCTGCACACAAAGCAGATGCTCAGCCACTAAGCTATGGTCCTTCCCATTTGGCAGTCAATTTCCCTATTTTGTTGTTGTTATGTGCCTTCAAGTCGATTACAACTTATGGAGACCCTATGAATCATCGACCTCCAGTAGCATCTGTCGTGAACCACCCTGTTCAGATCTTGTAAGTTCAGGTCTGTGGCTTCCTTTATGGAATCAATTCACCTCTTGTTTGGTCTTCCTCTTTTTCTACTCCCTTCTGTTTTCCCCAGCATTATTGTCTTTTCTAGTGAATCATGTCTTCTCGTGGTGTGTCCAAAGTATGATAACCTCAGTTTCATCATTTTAGCTTCTAATGATAGTTCTGGTTTAATTTGTTCTAACACCCAGTTATTTGTCTTTTTCGCAGTCCATGGTATCTGCAAAGCTCTCCTCCAACACCACATTTCAAACGAGTTGATTTTTCTCTTATCCCCTTTTTTCACTGTCCAACTTTCACATCCATACATAGAGATCGGGAATACCATGGTCTGAATGATCCTGACCTTAGTGTTCAGTGATGCATCTTTGCATTTGAGGACCTATTTCCCTATTTCCAGACAATTTAAAATTTATTGTAAATACTAACTAATATAGGGCTTATATTCCGTTTATAATTTGGTATAAAAGAGGATTTCTCCTCTTTATAGTACTGTTAAACAAGCACATTGGGATTTGTTTCTTGGATTCTCCTTTTTTATCTTGTTTTTAGCTGATTTTTATGCTGTTTATGTTGTATGGATTTGTAGTCACTTTGGGACATTTTCTTTTTAGGAAGTGTTGAAATTGTTGTTAATGGGAAAGAAGTGATAGTTTTCTTTTAATTCATGAGGCTTTCACCCATGAACCAAGCTACAGACCAGGTTTGGGGGAACTTTTTGCCTTCCAGATGTTGCTGAACTATAACTCCCATTGGCCGTAACAAGCATGACTGAAGGCCAGGGATGAAGAGAGTTGTAGCTCAGCAACATCTGGAGGGCAAATATTCCCCCCACCTGCCCCTAGACCCGTAAGTGTCTGGATAAAAGATCAAATCAAAAGCAACAAGCCTGAAATTAGGACACAGATGCAGAAGATGTGATGATGGTCACCAAACTAAGGCTGTAATCCAATACATGTCTACTCAGAAGTAAGCTCCATTAGGCTTAATGGGACTTATTCCCAGGTAAGTATGTATTGGATTGCAGCCTAAAATGGTTTTAAAAGGGGATTGGACAAATTAATGGGGGGAAAGGCTATCAGTGGCTACTAGTTGCCATGTCTGTATGCTACCTCCAGGATCAGAGAAAGCATGCCTCTGAATATTATTTGGTGGGGAACAACAGCAGGAGAGGGCCATTAACTTCAGCTCCTGCTCGCTGGCTCTTCCCAGAGGCCTCTGGTTGGCCCCTGTGAGAAGCAGGATGCTGGACTAGATAGACCTGTGGTCTGATCCAGCAAGGCTCTTCTTATGTTTTGAGGATGGGCAGACTGTGGCAAAGGTGCAGTTGTGTGAAGCAATTGCTTCATCTATATTTGAGTCCTATTACTCAAAGGCTGTTTGCTGCTTCCTTTCTTCCACACACCACACACATAATTGCATGTGTTTGTGTGCACGTGCACACGTATCTGCTGCCTGTCTTTTGCTCTCTCTTTTCGACACTGCTAAGCAGCTGGCGTTTATGGGCATGAGAAGATAGAACCAAGGGAGGATGGAAAACATAAAGAAAGTCGTAGCTGGCTGCATGTACATGACCCTTTGACTATTGTTTTAGTAGCAATAGAAATCTTGTTTAAGAGAGACCAAGTAGAAAGGATGTTATCATAATACCGAGATAACATTTTCTTAGGCTGTTGAGGCAAACACAGAATAGCATCCCTTATCTACTCTCCCAAGTTATTTGTAAGGCAGTTCTCAGGTGATGTGTCCAGTGTCTGTGTACTTGCATACTAGAGGAGTGTTTCAGAGAAAAATGACCATGGAGCTTCAGGAAATTTTGGCTAGATTTTAAAAAAAAATTTAGTTATAACATAAGCTGAATTTTCATTCTGTTCTCATTTACAATCCATTCAATTTTTATTATTTTAAATCTTTAGATCTATGCACAACTAAGCTACAAGGTACAGCAGTGTCACGTAGCCCAGATTACTTCTGTTCTGTGTCTCATTTGGTATATTGATTACTTCCAGCAATAAGCTAATAATGAGCCTGTTGCAAAGGGCCAGACTCGGTTAGTTTATTTCTCAAACAAAATTAGTCCATTATTCTCTTCCTTTGTCCAAGTGAATGCAGGAAACCTGCACATTTTTTCCTTTGCTAAGATAGCCATATAGCTTTTGTCAACTGGTAACATTAGGAGTCCTGGATGAAGGGGTTTTCCTGCACCTCCAATGCAGTAGTTTATCACCAGTATTGGAGTACAGAAGCAATAGCTTTAGGATAGTACAACTTTATGAGAAGTACTCTTTCCTTGTATGGATTGGGTAGGGATACTCTTTCAATATCAGGCATGCTGCTTCCTACACCTGCATGGATCATGCAGAAGTATGATGGATCTTGCAAGCCTGAGATATGATAAACCTCTATGCAGAAAAGCCTTTGGAGAGGATTCCTTCACATGAGGAGACCCAAGCCTGTTTTATTGTGCAGTGTATGAAAGCTTATGCCATAATAAATTTGTTAGTCTTTAAGGTGCCATGGGGATCTGTTGTGTTTGTTGCAACTAGTGCCACTGACACATGGGTAAAAAGGTCCATTTCTACTGGAGTTAGCAGGGCCCCCAAAACTCTTAGCTTTTATTTGAAAAAGTAAGTTTCTAAGTGCTCTGGATCAAAAGTTCTACACCAAAAAGTGAGCTGCCCCCTTCCTGCAACTTCTGTGAAATGAGCTAGCAGGCTGCTTCAATCTCTGCCCTTTCAGGTTTTTAGCCAATTAGTGAAGTCAGAGTTGTGATTGACAAGGGATTTGTTGAACACCAGACAATAGCTAGATATCCTTTTAAGTCCTGAAAAGAATTGCCTTTTCCTGCTTCCCTCTGCATATTGGTTAATGGTATGAGTGTGCACGTTTCATGAGCTAAGTAAGCTTATAGCTTTCAACAGCAGCACATGTGCCTGCCTGTCCATCTTTCTCTCTCTGTACACATCCAGCATGAGGTCCAGAACAGAAGATCAAAGAAGCACATACAACGCAGCAGGATCTTGGTAGGCATACACAGTAAATATTTTCAGTGAGGAAGAATAATAAAAGTGTACATGCAGATTTTTTTTAATTATTTGCAAAAAAATTGCATATTATGCATTTTTTCTATGAAATAATTTTTGAACAGAAATAAAGTGTACATGCAACTTATGATGCCATTTCAGTGTGTCATAGTTCTCTAAATATAAGAAGTCATAGAAGTTTACATTTTCCTGGGCTGCTAATTTATTTATCTGATTCATAGCCTGTTTTGAAAACTTTCTCAACATGAGACTTTTATCCTGTACTCACTTTTCTGGGAGTAAAGCTGCAATGCTACTCCTGCATATCTAGGACTCTGGGAGTAAACTCCATTGAAGTCAATAGGACTTTTGAGCTGACATGGTTAGAATTGTGCTGTAAGTCAATGGGACTTCTCAGTAGGTTTGTGTTGTTAATCTCTCTTTCCTCTCTCCCCTCAATCCTATTTTTGAAGCAATTAGGCAGGCCTTACTAAGGTGTCACTACTGTTGTTTGGCAGGAAACTAATACTGATTTTTTAAAAAAAGTTCTGCAGTGACCAACTGGTTTTGACAATAAATTATCACATCTCCAGTGTATGTGTGTGTATGGAGTTTTTCCAACAATTCTGTGAGGTAGGTTAGGCTGAGATTTGGTTAAGTGAAGATGCACATGCTTAGAGTAAATTGTTTTGTTGGCAAGTTGTTTTGTTGGTATTTTGCTGTATAATATCAGAACCGTGGAATATTGCCATTAAAGCAATGGGGGTGGCTTTGTGCATGCTTTCCCCCCTCACTGCATGGTCTATGAACAGGATATATTTTCATCTCACTTTTCTTCCTGGGTCCTCCCTCTCCCTTTAATCTTTGCAACAATCCTGTGGAGTAGGTTAGGTTGAGAGTTGGTTCAGTCACCAGTGTTGTGAAGCTGTGCATAGTTCGAGTATTTTTTCCTGTTGTTATTATCAAGCATTCAAAATAACTGTTCATATTGGTAATATATGTATCTAAGCAGCAGCCAGGAGACGGGTGGGTGGGAACGTAGGAAGCTGAATCTACATACAGTGTACCGGGCCCAGGGAATCTTGTTGGCTGGCACCCCTGGTTGCAACTCCTCTTGAAATTGTTAAAACATCTTGCTCTATCAAATGCTCAGTATTATTGCTATAGTATCATTCATTCATATTTTATCTCCTTTTTTCAGCTATAATGCGATGGTAGACTATTCTAGATGGATTTTGGACCCACACAGAACTGACAATCTAAGGTAGCATCTGAAGTCTGGGACTCTGCAATATTGCTACCTCCCTAGAATGGGTATATCATTTTTGTTTTGCCTCTCACTGGGATTATTGCCCACAATAATCATTGTGAAGGCATGGCAATGTCCACGTATTTCCTATAACTTAACTAGAGATTATACAGTGAAATATAACTTATCTAGATTCATTGCTGAGAGTTCAATCCAGAACATAGTCACCTATGAGCCTGCTGATGCTATCTTTGTTGCAGTTCGGAACAAGATCTACGTGCTGAACTCAAAAATGGAAATTCTATCTACCATTGTGACTGGTCCTTGGGGTAGTCCTCAGTGTGAGATCTGTGCCAGTTGCTCATTGAAAGGGCCAATGAATGCTGAAGATACAGACAACAAAGTTTTGGTGATGGATCCTTATGTATTTTGGCTTTATAGTTGTGGGAGTTCTCAACATGGAGTCTGTTTCAAGCATGACATTGAAGTGCAGGACAATAATGTTTCAATTAACACCTTGTGCCTGTATTCGGCTAATGTTAACAAGCCTTCTGAGTGTCCAGACTGTGTGGCCAGTCCTTTAGGCACTAGAGCTGTAGTTGTTCAACAGTCATCTGCTCTATACTTTTACATCGCATCTACCATTAACAGAAGCATTGCAGAGGCATACAGCCCCAAATCAGTGTCTATACGGAGACTCAAGGGTACCTTGGATGGGTTTTCCTATCCTTTCCACTCCTTAACTGTGCTACCTGAGTATCAAGACACATACCCCATTGACTATGTGTATTCCTTTAACGACCAGCACTTTGTATATTTCCTGACAGTCCAAAGAGAAAGTCCCAGCTCCAAAGTGTACCACACTAGGATAGTACGACTCAGTACTGAGGAAACTGAAGTGTACAAGTACCGTGAGCTGAACTTGGACTGCCACTTTGACACCAAGCGGAAGAGGAGTCTTGGGGAAAAACCCAAGAATGTGGTTTTTAATATTCTGCAAGCAGCTCATGCTACTAAGCCTGGCTCAAACCTGGCTCCTGAAATCAGTGTCAGTGACACACAAGTGGTTCTCTTTGGTGTGTTTGCTGAAAGTGAGGCAGAGAGCATGGTACCAAAGAAGAACTCGGCAGTTTGTGCTTTTCCTGTGAGCGCGATCAATAAGGCTATCGATAAAGGGATGGAGAAATGCTGCAGTTTGAGCATCAATGACCTTATGTTTCGAGGACTGACATTTTATCAGGGTACCGAGTATTGTCCACATAATGTAAGTTCCCAGCAAGCATTTCCTCTCTTCTTGCATGCAAGGGTATGTGTGTGTGTGTGACTTCAGAGGTGTTTCTTAGGACTGATTGAAAGTAGTTGTTATTAATCACTTATATATTGTATACTTTAACATACAAAGTGTTTACAGGCTTTTATTCACCTTCAAAACTATCCTTTGAGGTAGGTCATTCTAAGTTCCATTTTAAAGATGGGAAATGACAAAACTGTGAACTGAGGCCTCATGAGGATTTTGTATATACCAGAGCCTCAGAGCAGACTTCGCAGGCAGAAGCCAATGGTAGCAAGGTTACCTGGGTGGTTAGTAGCATAGCCCAGCACTTTGGAACCTTACTTTCTGGGGCAAATTTGGCCTTTGCCAGCAGGGTATACCCTTGCTCAGCAAGTGAAGGGAACAAAAAAACCACCATAATCACTCAAGCTATGGCAAGGTTAATGAAACAAGACACAGGCCAAAGGAGAGTTCCTGCACTTGCTTTTAGAGAAGGGAGAGTACAAGCTTCTTTTAAGCAACAGAAGACTAGTGGCAGGAGAGAATCAGAAGTAGCTTTATTTATAAAAATATTTGTATACGGCTATTCATAAAAAACCCCAAAGTGATTTACAGCAATCATATAGATATATACATATGCACTAAAACCAGGTAAAATTTATACTCTGAAATCATTGAGTAACTATTGCAGAAAGGTATCTTCTCAATTGCCTGCATAAACCGCAGCAGCATAAAAAAGTTTTCATCAGGTGTTTAAAAGTCAAAACAGAAGGTGCCTCCTGATTGGTTAAACTTCACACTGTTTTCTCTGCTGGAGAGTGGGGAAGGACTGCTCCAGAACTAGGTAGAGCCAGCAGAGCTCAAAAGGTGCTTCATTCTTCTTTATTGGACTCAGTGGAGGTTGCTCCTTCTGCCCTCCATGGCAGGGCTATCAGTATCTTTCCAGAGGTGCTGTCAGAGTGTCTACCCTGTACTTCTCCAGAAAGATGAAAGAAGAAAGAGACTTAATTTTCAGCTGATTGGAAGTCTTTTTATTTCCTGTTTTTCCTTCCATAAGTTGCCATTTGTTCTCTTTTGTGAAGCAGGATGGATACAATGAGGTAGGTTTGTTCCTCATATTCATAAACTGAACAAACCGTGTGTTCGGTTTTGCTCCCTTCAAGTGAAATGCTTTAGCTATCCCTGGGGCATTAGGTGGGGATCGGGTGGATCTTGCCAGCTGTAAGCATGGCAGATGTGGGTTTTGAACATAAGTGCAAGTCCAGCACTGTAGCCACCAGGCCTCACTTGTTAACTGAGATAAACTGACACTTCAGTTCATCTCTGGATGACCTTTGGTGTTCTTTGTCTTTAGCTCCATTCATCTCTGCCCTCTTCTTTTAATCATTTCTTCAGGCCTTAATGCTAGGACTCTATTTCATGAAACTTGTGGGTGCTGTCAAATATGGCACTCTGTATTTTATTTGCTTATTAAATTTCTAGGCAAACAAAGTAGTAAAACAATACAATTAAACTAAAATAAAACAATAAATTAATACATTTTAAAACAATAAGAATATCTAACTACATTAAGATCATTTTAAGAATATTACATACCTTCGCAGGTAGTAATTTCAAGGTTGCTAGGAACAATATATTTTAGTCAGCAAATGTTTCTCGCTCTTAACATGTTGGAACACTTATGCTGTGCCATGATATCCTGTTGTACATTCCCCACCCAGGCTAATAACAGTCAATGAAATGGTGAGGGAAGGAGGAAATGCACAGTTTGCTATCATTATGATACAGGAATGGTTCCTACTTTATTACAGCAAGGCTGGCTAATCTTTGGCTCTCCAGGTGTTGCTGGAATACAGTTCCTAACATCCTTGACCCTGGCCATCTGTCATGCTGACTGGGGCTGATGGGAGTTGGAGTCCATCAATATCTGGAGGGCCACAGATTGGCCCATCCCTACATTACAGGGATGATGGGGAGAACTTGAATCTGGGTTGCCATTTATAGCAGCACCTTCATGTTGTGAGTAAAGTACAATATAGTTCCTGTCTCATTCGTCTTGGCTTGGAAGAACTAATCAAACCCTGTATGTTTAGTTTGTGAGTGCTTATACAGATTACTTAAATATCTAGAATAGATTTTTAACCTTTAATAATAATCTCACTTAGTATGATAATTTTTCATTAAAATCAAAAGACCT
The DNA here is from genome assembly GCF_030035675.1 of Rhineura floridana. NCBI lineage: Eukaryota > Metazoa > Chordata > Lepidosauria > Squamata > Rhineuridae > Rhineura > Rhineura floridana. The sequence continues at coordinate 125,188,285 of NC_084482.1, read as the reverse complement.
CTGTTTAATTACAGTAATAATATGAAGTGGGCACTAATCCATGAAATCTTATACTATAACAAATCTGTTAGTCTGTAAGATTCCACAATAATAAAATAATAATAATAAATTTAATTTCTGTGTCGCCTATCTGGCCAATGGCCACTCTAGGCGGCGTACAAGGCAGTTAAAACACCATATGATAAAATACAATGGTACAATATAAAAACAGTATAAAAACAATACAGCAGCAGACAATAACATTAAAACAGGGTAGGAGGCATTTCAATCTCAGTAATTAACCCTCCCCGGAAATCCCAAAGGCCTCTTTGTTGTTTTAGCTGCAACATACTCACATGGCTACCCATCTGGAAGTTATTAGATACATTAATAGCTCCTTTGGGAATACTTCATAATATCAGACCAGAGTTTTAAATGTATAGTCTGAGATTATCTAGTACTTAATTTTCATGAATTAATAGGAATTACTGCTCATCATTTATTTATTTATCAGAATGGCTACAAGACATTCAAATAGTAGGCAAGAAGATACTTGGAGAAATGGAGGATGGGGTGCATAGCAAGCATCATGAGAGGGCATGTTGTTCTTAGACAACAGCAGCAAAAAGAAGTGAAGGTGGAAGAACTACAGCATGTGGTAGCAGAAGAGGAGACTACTTTGGAGAGGAACAATGAAGTGGAGGAAACTCTGTGGGTCCTCACCAAAGACTTCTGAGGAAGCTTAGCAGTCATGGAATAAGAGGAGAGGTCCTCTTGTGGATAAGGAATTGGTTAAGAAGCAGAAAGTAGGAATAAATGGACAGTTCTCCCAGTGGAGGGCTGTAGAAAGTGGAGTCCCTCAAGGATCGGTATTGGGACCTGTACTTTTCAACTTGTTCATTAATGACCTAGAATTAGGACCGAGCAGTGAAGTGGCCAAGTTTGCTGACGATACTAAATTGTTCATGGTTGTTAAAACAAAAAGGGATTGCGACCTCTCCAAACTGAGTGAACGGGCGGAAAAATGGCAAATGCAATTCAATATAAACAAGTATAAAATTATGCATATTGGAGCAAAAAATCTGAATTTCACATATACGCTCATGGGGTCTGAACTGGCGGTGACCGACCAGGAGAGAGACCTCGGGGTTGTAGTGGACAGCACGATGAAAATGTCGACCCCGTGTGCGGCAGCTGTGAAAAAGGCAAATTCCATGCTAGCGATAATTAGGAAAGGTATTGAAAATAAAACAGCCGATATCATAATGCTGTTGTATAAATCTATGGTGCGGCCGCATTTGGAATACTGTGTACAATTCTGGTCGCCTCATCTCAAAAAGGATATTATAGAGTTGGAAAAGGTTCAGAAGAGGGCAACTAGAATGATCAAGGGGATGGAGCGACTCCCTTACGAGGAAAGGTTGCAGCATTTGGGGCTTTTTAGTTTAGAGAAAAGGTGGGTCAGAGGAGGCATGATAGAAGTGTATAAAATTATGCATGGCATTGAGAAAGTGGATAGAGAAAATTTTTCTCCCTCTCATAATACTAGAACTCGTGGACATTCAAAGAAACTGAACGTTGGAAGATTCAGGACAGGCAAAAGGAAGTACTTCTTTACTCAGCGCATAGTTAAACTATGGAATTTGCTCCCACAAGACGCAGTAATGGCCACCAGCTTGGATGGCTTTAAAAGAAGATTAGACAAATTCATGGAGGACAGGGCTATCAATGGCTACTAGCCATGATGCTGTGCTCTGCCACCCTAGTCAGAGGCAGTATGCTTCTGAAAACCAGTTGCCGGAAGCCTCAGGAAGGCGAGAGTATTCTTGCACTCGGGTCCTGCTTGCGGGCTTCTCCCAGGCACCTGGTTGGCCACTGTGAGAACAGGATGCTGGTCTAGATGGGCCACTGGCCTGATCCAGCAGGCTCTTCTATGTTCTTATGTCTGCACGCCCATCACACACCCCACTGTCTATTTTCCTAATGATCAAATTGCCCACTACAAGGATCCCTCCACCCTACAGAGATATATCCTCGGCACAAGAGGATAGCTGCTCATCCCTCAAGGAATGGGTCCCTTCTAAGGGATCGTTTCCCTCTTCCTCGGCTGGATGCTCTCCTTCCCCGAGACCATCGTTCTCCATGATAGCAGAAGAGCTATCATCCTTGGAGTGGGACACAGCTATAACGTCCCTGAAGGCCTTCTCCACACACCTCTCTGCCTCTCTGAGCTTTTCCAGGTCAGCCACCTTGGTCTCAAGGAAATGAAGTCGTTCCCGGAGAGCCAGGAGCTCATTGCACCGAGAGCACACCCACGACTTCTGTCCAACAGGCAGATAGTCGTACATGCTGCAGACAGTGCAAAACACTGGAAAGCCCCCACACCCCTGCTGGCTTCTTACCTGCATAGTTTTGTTTAAGGTTTATTAAGTTAATGGGTTGGAAACTGTGGTTTAGTTGAGGTCAGGGAACAGACGGGCAGAGTGGGGTGCTAGGGTGCTCTGAATTTATGTGTGTGGCTGGTCCCTCCCAGCTACTGCTGCCAGCCAATGATGTGTTAATTGAGGCTGATGGCTCAACTGTCAACTGGGGCTTAACTCCTTAGGATTATCTCAGGCTTCCTTCCTTAGAGAGGGGGGGCTGTTTAAGGACTTTGACTAGTGGTACTAAGAAAGGTTAACTAGCTTTTACTCTATTTTTATTTTATTTGCTGACAACTTGCACAGGATCCCATTTCTTACCTCCCAGATTAAAAAGCAGAGAAATTCACTAATAGGCAAAAAACCTTGTGGTTTAAGAACGTACCTATAGCCAACACATATTTCTATCAAACTTTAAAAAGCAGTGGAATTGGGCAGCTATAGTGAATGCACCTGGGGAGCAGGAGACCTGACTTCCTCTCTGAGATATTGTACTGCCCTAGACATTTGGCAAAATGCAAACACAATTTGGGTTGATCTTTCACAGTCTGATCCACTTCCTTTGTCGCTTGGAAGAATTTGGTAACATGTGCCTCTGAACATATGGTGAGTGGTGGCAACACCTGCAATCAGTCCAAATAACACAAACAAGACATGTGCTGTGCCGATCTTATTTTAGCAGGGAGGAAGCAACAATATTAAAACAGTTCATATAGTTCAGATAGTCACTTTAAATATCTTTGATTTACTTTGCAATTTTAGTGACATTTCCTGTAGTAAATCATTTCATTTATAGTAAATCATTCTCTTTGCTTCTGTTTCTGTGAATATGTGAAGCACAGCAACTCTTTGCAAAAAAAGCTCCCCAAACAATTGTGGAATAATAGCACTGACTTCTGCAGAATAGTTTCCAGTGGACATGAGGAGTGTCTCAGTTTGCACAAGATAAAACAGGTGAAATATATTCTAGCAAAATGCTAGGTGTGCTCTATGCTTTTAATTGACTGTGCCCACCTTGCCTTAAATGAAGTGGTTTAAACATAGCAGGCTGAAAACATTCATCTTGGGCAGGCTAAGTTTGTTTTTTCCAACAGCTGGAGTCATTCCTGAAGTAGCAACATATTGTAATCAGTCTGATTTTACATCAAACTACAGTTTCAGATTCAACTGTTAATGCGCTCAAAATAGAAATAGAGCATAACCTCCAGTTTGAAACACAAAAAGACTGTCTTCACCATCATATGACATTGACCAATAAAAAGGCTTTGAAATTAATAAAAATAAATTTGGCACAGATTTCTAGGGTGAATAATGAGAAATATAATTTTCTAGATTAGATTCTCTATAGAAACAGTAGTAACACAGAAAAGAAGCAAAGTAAGAAGAACACCAACAAACATACAAAAATGTCATTCTCCATCTTTGGAGATGGCAGGTGTTGCTACCACTCCCCATATGCTCAGAGGCACATGTTAACAAATTCTTCCAAGCTACACAGGAAGTGGATTGGACTGTGAAAGAGGTTGCGGCCTCCAAGAGGTCTTCTGTATCTTTAAAAGTTGTGCAGGGGGAAGGGAGAATTCCACCTTGTGGTTTTTCTCATCACAGTGTTGCAAGAACACCTGCACTTGGCTGACTTTCTCTTCTCCTAAAGATACAGGATCAGTCTCAGGGCAGGAACCTGGCAACCCTTGGCTGTACTATCAGCCTAGGTCTTTGGACTTCTGGAAGTTGAAACAATTCTGGCATAGTATAAGCACGCTGAGCTGTGGCTTTTAGGCTAGAAAGTGAGTGGCGTTTACTTAAAGGCTTAGTGGTCAGGAGTGTAATTTCAACCCACTACAGAATACAAAGGGCACACGGTTATTGAAGTCCTTCCTGGATTAGCTGCTGTTTTCCTTGGGCTTTTTACCTGGAAATTCTGGATACATAAAGGAACTCAAATAAATAAATTCACCTGTACTATCTAAGCATCTGGCATTCGGCATCTGTTTTTGCAAGAGGCTTAAATTAGTTTTTGTCATCTCGACACCTGTGTTATAATATCCTGCAATTATGCCTGTTTAGGTGTTAATATTATGCAATCTTAGAAATAAGTGTGCTCAAACAAAACTTTTTAATATAGCATTGTGTTCCCTCTGCTGTTTTAGCCAGCCTTTGCCAACCTAGTGCCCTCCAGATGTTTTAGACTATAACTCCCATTAGCCCAGCCAACCTAGCTGGAGGGCACCAGGATGGCGAAGACTGTTACAGCCTTTCAGTGCCTACATGAAACCTGATGGAAACCTGCTTTGAATTTCTTGAAGGAAGAATGGACTATAAAATGGAATATAAAAAGTAAAATAATATATTTTATTTTACTGTGATTCAGGACTAAGATGCCCACTTCTCTGCCACTATTACTTCCTCAAGTAGCCGTCTAGTGGAGCTTTTCCGTATTGTCAGGAGTCTTAGATCTTTCGGAGGCCCGCTGTCAATTGTTTGCAAGGCACTTTGAGGATAAAATTGCTCTCCTCTGTAGCAATCTTGATGCCCCATCCACATCTGCTGTGGTCTGCAGTGAAGTGTCCAGTGCAATGTCTGCTGCAACTTCTTGGGACCAATTTCAGTTGATGTGGCCAGATGACATGGAGAAGGTGCTTGCAATGATGCAGCCAGCAATGTGTCCTCTCGACCTTTGCCCTTCTTGACTTATTAAAGCTCGCCGAGGGGGTTTAACCGAGTGGATCCAGGGTATGGTCAACACGTTGTTGCAGGAGGGAGTGGTTCCAGCCACCCAGAAAGAGACAGTGATCCGACTGCTCCTGAAAATCCCACCTTGGACCCATTGGTTTCTGACAACTACCGCCCAGTCTCAAATACTCCCTTTTTAAGGAAGGTGATTGAGAGGGTTGTGGTGCAGCTATTGCAAGTACCCTTAGATGAAACAGATTATCTTGACCCATTCCAATCCGGGTTCAGGCCTGGTTATGGAACTGAATCGGCCTTGGTCACCCTTGGTGACCTTTATCAGTAGAAGGACAAGGAGTGCGACCCTGTTATTCTTACTTGATCTCTTAGTGGCTTTTGATACCATTGACCATGGTATCCTTCTGGCCCGACTCAGTGAGATGGGTATCGAAGGCACTGTTTTACAGTGGTTCTGATCCTACCTCCAGAGTCATTTTCAGAGAACAGCATTGGGTGATTGTCTTTTGGCCCCTTGCGATTATGCCGTGGGGTGCCACAGGGTACCATCTTGTCCCCCATGCTGTTTAACATCTATTTGAAGTCCTTTGGAGCAGTCATCAGGAGATTTGGACTGAGGTGTCAGCAGTACACTAATGATACCCAGCTCTATTTCTCTGTAACATCTGAATCGGAAGAGGCCATGCAAGCACTGGACCAGTGCCTGGACATGGTAGTGAGCTGGCCAATAAACTGAGTCTGAATCCTAGCAAGAGGGAGGCATTGTGGGTTGGTGGTTCCCATGTTCAGATAATTGCCTGCTTTGGATGGGGTCGTACTCCCTCTGAAGGAGCAGATCTGTAGTCTGGGGGTCTCCTGGATCCATCTTTGTCACTAGAGGTCCAGGTGACCTCAGTGGCTAGGAGTGCCTTTTACCAGCTTCTGCTGATAAGACAGCTGCAGCTGTTTCTGGACCAGGATAGCCTGACTGTTGTCCATGTACTGGTAAAGTCCAGGCTGGATTACTGTAATGCGCTCTATGTGGGGCTGCCCTTGAGGTTGGTCCAGAAGCTGCATCTGGTGCAAAATGTGGTGGTGCGACTGCTCACTGGGGCAGAGTATTACCAACATGTCACATCACTGCTGAAAGAATTGCACTGGCTACCTATTAGCTACCAAGCTAAGTTCAAGGTTTTGGTTTTGGTGTACAAAGCCTGAGACCAGGATACCTGAAAGATAATAGAATCATAGAATAGTAGAGTTGGAAGGGGCCTATAAGGCCATCAAGTCCAACCCCCTGCTCAATGCAGGAATCCAAATCAAAGCATTCCTGACAGATGGCTGTCCAACTGTCTCTTGAATGCCTCCAGTGTCGGAGAGCCCACTACCTCTCTAGGTAATTGGTTCCATTGTGGTATGGCTCTAACAGTTAGGAGGATTTTCCAGATGTTCAGTCAAAATCTAGCTTCCTGCAACTTGAGCCCATTATTCCGTGTCCTGCACTCTGGGACACTTGAGAAGAGATCCCGGCCCTCCTCTGTGTGACAACCTTTCCTGTACTTGAAGAGTGCTATCATATCTCCCCTCAGTCTTCTCTTCTCTAGGCTAAACATGCCCAGTTCTTTTAGTCTCTCCTCATAGGGCTTTGTTTCCAGTCCCCTGATCATCCTTGTTGCCCTTCTCTGAACCTGTTTCAGTTTGTCTGCATCCTTCTTGAAGTGCAGAGACCAGAACTGGATGCAGTATTCAAGATGAGGCCTAACCAGTGCTGAATAGAGGGGAACTAATACTTCACGCGATTTAGAAACGTTACTTCTGTTAATGCAGCCTAATATAGCATTTGCCTTTTTTGCATCCACATCACACTGTTGGCTCATATTCAGCTTGTGATCAACAACAATTCCGAGATCCTTCTCACATGTCTATTGCTGAACCAAGTATCCCCAATCTTATACTTGTGCATTTGGTTTCTTTTTCCTAAGTGTAGAAGTTTGCATTTATCCCTGTTGAATTTCATTGGGTTGTTTTCTGACCAATGCTCCAGCCTGTCAAGGTCCCTTTGAATTTTCTTTCTGTCTTCCACGGTATTAGCTGTGCCTCCCAATTTTGTATCATCTGCAAATTTGATGAGCATGCCATGTACCTCCTCATCCAAGTCGTTAATAAAAATGTTGAAGAGCACTGGGCCCAGGACCAAGCCCTATGGTACCCCACTCGTTACTTCCACCCAGTTTGAGAAGGAACCATTGATAAGCACTCTTTGAGTATGATTCTGGAGCCATCTGTGGATCCACCTGATAGTTGTTCCATCCAACCCATATTTAGCTAGCTTGCTAATCAGAATATCATGGGGCACTTTGTCAAAAGCTTTGCTGAAGTCGAGATATATTATGTCCACAGCATTCCCACAGTCTACAAGGGAGGTTACCCAATCAAAAATCGAGATAAGATTAGTTTGGCAGGATTTGTTCTTCATAAATCCATGTTGGCTCCTAGTAATCGCTGCATTGTTTTCAAGGTGCTTACAGATTGACTGCTTTATAATCTGCTCCAGAGTTTTTCCAGGGATTAATGTTAGGCTGACTGGTCTGTAGTTCCCGTTTTCCTCCTTTTTGCCCTTTTTGAAGATAGGGACAACATTAGCTCTCCTCCAGTCATCTGGCACTTCACCAGTCCTCCATGATTTCACAAAGATGATAGACAGCGGTTCTGAGAGTTCTTCAGCTCGTTCCTTCACTACTCTAGGATGCAGTTTATCAGGCCCTGCTGATTTGAACTCGTTGAAAGTGATTAGGTATTCCTTGACCATTTGTCTATCAGTCTCAAGCTCCAATCCTGTCCCTTCTACTTCATGTTTCCTGGGAGGGTCATAAACCCTTTTTTGGGAGAAGACTGAGCCAAAGTAGGAATTGAGGACTTCTGCCTTTTGTTTGTCATCTGTTATCATTTTGCCATCCTCATAGAGTAGCTGTGCCACCATTTCTTTTCTCTGTCTTTTACTATGGACGTACCTGAAGAAACGTTTTTGTTGCTTTTAGCATTTCTCGCTAACCTCAGCTCATTCTCAGCTTTAGCCTTCCTGATGCCATCCCTGCAGTTCCATGATACCTGCCTGTACTCTTCCTTTGTGGCCTGGCCTTCTTTCCACTTCCTGTATGTGTCCTTTTTTGTTTTCAAGTCATCTCTAAGCTTTTTGTGAAACCACATTGGCTTGTTCTGCTGTTTCCCCCCTTTTTTCCTTGTTGGAATTGCTTGCCATTGCACTTTTAGAATTTCCTTTTTTAGAAACGCCCACGCATCTTGGACTCCTTTTCTCATTAGGGTGGCTTGCCATGGAACAGTACTTACAATTGTTCTGAGTTTATTAAAATCAGCTTTCCTGAAGTCCGGGGTGCACGTATAGCTACTGTCAGCTTTTGCTTCTGTTAAAATCAAGAATAAAAGTATGGTGTGGTCACTTTCCCCCAGAGTTCCCGTAACTGCCACTTCATCCACCAAATCATCTCTATTGGTTAGAATCAAGTCCAGGATAGCTGATCCTCTGGTTGCTTCCTCCACTTTCTGTAGGAGAAAGTTATCTCCAACACAAGCCAGAAATTTCTTGGAGCGGCCGTGTTTGGCAGATTTTTTTCCCTACAGATACTGGGATAATTGAAGTCCCCCATTACTGCTACATCATGCCTCCTCAAAACATTGGCAATTTGCTTTTCAAAAGTAACATTCTCATCTTCTCCTTGATTGGGTGGTCGATAGTCGACTCCAAGCACCACATTCCTTTTATTACTTACTCCATTAATTTTAATCCAGATACTCTCAGTGGAGCTACCAAGCTCATCTTCCTTTATTTCTGTGCAGGGATACATATTTTTTTAACATATAGCGCAACTCCACCACCCTTTTTATTCCTTCTGTTCTTTTTGCACAAGTTATATCCTTCAATTGCTGTATTCCAGTCATCGGAGTCATCCCACCAAGTTTCAGTTATACCTATCAAGTGCAAATACCATCTTATCAGGAGGTCTGTTCCACACAACATAGGAAGTGGACCCTTAGTGTAGTGGCACCTATCCTTTGGAATTCCCTCCCCTTAAATATTAGACAGGTGCTATCTCTGTTATCTTTTCGGCACCTACTGAAGACCTTCCTCTTTCAACAAGCTTTTAAGTAGAGACGTTATCCCAGTCTGCATCTGTGTTGGAATTGCTTTTAAAGATGTTTTTAAAGCTTTTTTAAGAAGATGTTTTTAAAGATGTTTTGTTTTAATATGTTTTTAAGAATGCTTTGTTGTAATATATTTTAAAATCCGTTTTTATGATGTTTTAGAACATTTTTAATGCTTTTGTCTTCCACCCTGGGCTCCTACAGGGAGGATATATATATATAAAACACACCCTCAGAGTGCTACCCACTAATTCTAGAGGCATAGGGCCAGGGCCTTTGGTTACTCAGCAGCGAGGGAAATGTACTCTGTAATGCTCAGGAGATCCCTCATTTACATTATTATATCATGTGTCCCCAAGGCTGACATTGAGTCTCAGTCCTACTGAGCCCTGGTTCACATTAAGTTCCACCTTGAATGTAAATGAAAAGACAAATGCCTCATGCTCTTGTGTTGGGTTGGGGAGTTGTTAGAGATGCTGCAACAGAATCAAGAGGGAGAAGGTAGCTTCCCTTCCTGAGATTTTGAAAAGTGGGATTCAGCTCATAATAGGGGGCCGCCCTTGCAGAGTCAGTGGGTGCTCAAAGAGCTAAATAAAACTCTTTCCATGTGGAGTTTCCTTTGAAGTGGCAATGTCAGTTGACACCATGATTTATGAACATAAATCAAACACTTGTCATCAACAACTCAGGTGTTATTCCAGGCTTCGTTTGGGCCATGATGAGTGCTGTTATATTCAGCCCCTACAGCTATGTGAAAGGGAACCAGTGGAGTTCATTCTCACAAAATGATCATGAAGGTTCATATAATGCACAACTATCTCTGGGGCGAAAATGTTCCTTAGTTATGGACTCTCTTTCTGTAGGGATCAACATGGCTAAAATTCCTTTGGCATATCAGCTTTATCTTCACTCTTTTCACTTTCAGGGTGCAGAGAGGCCATCCCATAACAGCAGCAGCATATTTGAGGCTTCCGGGGGAGGGCATCTGTCTGTCCCAGTTGTATAAGTGTGAATGCTCCACAAGTTCTACATGCTCCATCTATGTTCCCTTTGAAATGCTCAGTAAAAAGTTGCACAGAAGTGAGGCTGGGGAGGAATCTGGCAGTGGAAGATATTTGTATATAGTAATAAATAAAAATAATAAATATGTGAAATTGATGGAATCTTGGAGTTTCTAGCTGTTGTTAGATAAATTGACTGGGGAGGAATCTGGCAGTGGAAGATATTTGTATATAGTAATAAATAAATAAATAAATGTGTGAAATTGATGGAATCTTGGAGTTTCTCTCTACTGTTAGATAAATTGGCCATGGTTTGAACTTGCTGCTAATACCCAGGAAATAAGAAAAGAACAGCAGAAGAGGTCTGGATTCCACTCCGGTTAAAGTGCATGACTCAGCCCACGACTGCTCTTCCTGCTGCTTTCTTTGTACTGATGAACCACTCAGTGGCTCTCTTAGGTCAACATAGGAGTCCCATAGGTCCCCAGCATGCTCACTTACTTCCCTTCAGATTTTAACTGTGTGTGTGTTAGAGAGATTGATTCACAGCCCATTTCCTGGCACTAGTGTGAGGTTTGCATAACTTCTTATTTCATACATCACTGTACCAAGGCTTTGAAGTCTGTTGCTCAAGTACATGTCGACCAAAACTGAGGTTTGCACTGACTATTTTACTTCTCTGCCATACTCCATGTGTGGCTCTCTCGTGACAGCCTAATTTGCTTGAATATTTCCCACAATTTCAATCCATGTCATACGAAAAAAAAGAAAAATACTCCGCCTTTGTGCGCGTGTGATGGCACAGGGTGAGGCAGGTGAATTTAGATATTGTTTCTCTAGTTGAAATTGCTATTCTTTGCCATTAATGTTTGCACTGTGAGGGAAGGGCTTCTGACGTGGCTTGGTTAACTTCCTTGACCTATCTATAGCTGTTTGCTCTGCTGTGATGGGCCTGATCTCTGCTTGTAATACACTGAAGTCAGAATGAATTGCTGAGGTATGCTGAGATGGTATGCTACTTTTAGCATTGCTAGCTTCACAGAGAACGCCAGGCTGAGTGAAATCGTGTATTAGGATGCTTGAATATTGCCAGATCAGTGTGAAATCAGAACATGTTCTTTGGATGTGTTGTGCTGTGCAGACCATTCATGAGAGGAGGCTGTCTGCCTTTCTTCTCCCAGGTTCTGAAGTGGCCCAGTAATACTTAAAGTGACTGTGAGATATAAACTGTAATATGGAACACATCTTCCATCGGAAAATCTACTTAATATTAATATTGGAGAGAAGGTGGAGATTTGTGTATTATAAACCAGTATGATCCAGTAGACAGAATGATGTATGCATATCTAGTATATCTGGGTTCAAGTCTTTCCTCTGTTATGGGTTCATTTTGTGGCTTTGGAAAAGTTGCTATTGCCCAGCTTCTCTATCAGTAAATTAAGAATAACAGTGGCCTACTTCACAGGTTGTTGAAGAGGTAACATGTATAATATTTTACAAATCAAAGTATTGGGTGTACATTGTGGGAGATGCCACAATGCAACCACTTCTCCTGCTGAATTCATATCTGCCAGGCACCTGTTAAGGCACAGGAACCATACCAGAAAACAATATGGCAATCCTAAACAAAGAAAAAAACAGGTTTTTAAAAAATCTTAATTGGAGTTTTAGAGAGAGATCTGACTTTCAGAGTCCAACTTCTTTTTTCATTTTTTGTGTCCTTTCATTTTGACATGGAGCGCTTTAAGTTTACAGTTTACTTTTTTATGATAGGAGATATTATGTGAAATGATTGCTCTATTTATGAATGTGTATTTCTGCTATTTTCCCCATATAACCTTCCTTTGTATTCTTCCCATATGCCCATTAACTTACGTCTAGGTAACTATCTTTTAGCTATTTTTTTCTTCAGGAAGGACTAACTCCGAATAAGAGTCAGCAACATAAAACAGCTCTCCAGAAATTGGCACTTAGAAACTCATTTTTTAGTTTCCTGTAATCCTGAAACATACTCTGTCTAAAGTTTCTGCTCTGATGTCACACCTCCTAGAACATGTGATGTTCTACAGAGGACCAGTTAACTATTCAAGAACAAGAGGTCAGCTATGACTCTTGTGTTAATAAATTTTGTTAGCCTGGTAAATACTTTGTGTGGTATTCAAACTTGGACACAGTATCAGGTATGCAATACGAAGAAAGTGGGAGTAACTCAGTGAAGTCAGTTTACTAGTTTGTGCTCCAAGTGAATTTTAATATCTATGCTTTGCAGTTCTCTTAATATGTGGCTGGAAGTGTGCATATGCATCTCTGAGTAGACCCATGCCCACGAAAATAAAGCATTCTCCAATAAAAAATTATTAAAGAGCATGTGCTGAGCATTCATGTGAATCTGATGGAAATCCCTGTTCAAACAATTACTATCTATGTACAATGAAGGTATAGAAGGGTTAATGGCAGCAGACGGTGAAGCCAATTCACCTTCCATGCATTGACTATACATACGTATAAGCTGTATGCACTGCACCAGTCTTAAATGTGGACTCTCAGCAACCACAAGGCTGCTGCCAATGCAGACTCAAGCTTCTGTTCCAGGGTGCTTTGTCACACCATCATTGAAAACTGCTGTGGCTCAGGATGTCACACAGCTGCCAAATTAGTTAACCAACCACAAAGCTGCCACATGAAGATAAACCTTTCCATTGCAGCTGTTCTTTATCAAGTTAACACCACAAGAGGAAGATGCCTGGAGTGATAAAAATGAGCTTGCATTCTTCTCCATGTGCTACCTTCTTTCCTTCTGAAAGGAAGGTTGTGAAGAGGAAGTCTTCATTATCATTTCACAACAATCTCATTCATACTGATCCAACACTGATGTTTTGTGGCAAATTGGTTTGGCAGGACTATGGCTGAAGAAGGGGTGGGGAACCAGCCATGTCCCAACTTAGCATAGATTTGGAACTCTTAGTAGGATCCTGAGAAAATGGCCATTCTAAATCAATGTACAGGTAGTAAAACAACATATACATTCCTGAGGAATTTGGGTGCATGCAGAAGAATTTTTAGTAGGCAACAGTTGGAAGTACTATAAATAAGGCATAGAATTGAGGAGTGGCAGGTCAAGGTCAAAAGTGACTCAAAAAAGGGAGATGGGGGCAATGCCAGTCTCATTTTGCATGGGGCTAGCGGGGCCAGGCCACTTGCCTTAACACTGATGGCAGCTCTGGTCATGGATCCTTAGCAGCAGGAGTGCGTCTCTGAGACTAGGGGATCCTCTGAGAGTGTCCTCTGCTATGATTGTTGGTGCATCCAGCTTTTTCTAGTAGTATTGTGGTGCAAGGTGTATGAGAATGGCACACATAACTGTTCCTGGATGTTTAAAGTAAAGAGAAAGTAGTATATTTTAGATAAGTAGTGGGTAAGATGCAATATAGGAATAGCTAGTATGTATATCTTTTCTGAGCTTCGCATTGGTAGGTTCAAGAGATAATTTCTCACTCAGAAAAGAGGAGCAGCTTTTAAAAAAAATATTTTTAAAAAATTGTCACAGAAATGTTGGCTTGGCACTAGTTTAATTGCATGTCAGCTAACACCCATAGCTAAGGAGAAAGAGGCTAAGGGCTTTTAAGGAAAGCTTTCCTGGGGTAGTTTTATTTTCTGTGGCTATAAATTCTCTTTTAGCTGTTTAACATTTTCTCCTTTAGCTGCTTAATGTTAACATTTTAAAATTGATTGTTTTTAAATTTTATTTTGTAAATCACCTTGAGGATTTTTGACACAAAGGCAACATGTAAATGTTTCAAACCATAAATGAGGGGGGCAGTTTTTCACAATAAAGGAAAGTACAGAGTGGCATTCCCCAGAGATTTATATTGCAATTGGTGCTGTTTAGCTTTTTTGTTTATAAATAATCTGGTGTTGGGAGTGAACAGTGAGATAGGTAAGTTTGCTAGATGAAATTATCAGGACGGTGAAATCCTAAGCAGGAGCTTTATTACTGCAGTCTGAAGATGTGGGCAGGAGGTTGGAGGATCCAGCCAACCATTTACTCTCTTGACTCTTGCCCCTTATCACTTACAAAAGCAAGCTGAGAAAGGCCAACCAGGTGAGTCCAGGAGTTGGTGAATGGCTTGCTAGAGGAGGGTGTAGTACTCAACACCTTAAAGCGGTGGCTGTACATCACAAGAGGACTTCCCTGAACCCTGAGGTTTTCAGTAATTATCACCCAGTTGCTAACATTCACTGCCTAGGCAAGAAGATGGAGAGGGTGGTTGCCAGGCAACTTTAGCATACCTGGATGAAACTGATTATGTAGAACCATTTCAGTTTAGTTTCAGATCTGGTTTTGGCACTGAAACAACCTTAGTCACCCTGTATGATTAACTTTATCAGGAGAGAGATGGGAGAGTGGGACCCTATTGGTTCTATCTTGGTTCTGGCTTGATATCTTTGACAACAGCATCCTCCTGGAGTGGCTCAGTGGGTTGGGAGTTGAGGGCACGGTATTACAGTGGTTCAACTTCTGTGTACAAGACCACTGCCAGAGAGTACAGTTGGGGACTGCTGCTTGCCCCTTGGCACTTTGGCTTTGGGGTCCCACAGGATTCTAGCTTGTCTCCTCATGCTTTTCAGTATCTATACTGTTTTATTTTGTTGTTTAATATTAATTCTTTTATGACTGTTTTGTAAATGCCGCTCTGAATCCTTTGGAGAGAGAGCGGGATAGAATTTTTTAAATTAAATTAAATATTAAAATTATATAAAACCACTGGGAGATTTGGAGCATAGTATCTTCAGTATGCAGATGATGCCCTGCTCTGTCTCTGTACCATCTGAATCAGAAAAGGTCATGCAGGTGCTGGATTGGTGTGTGGAGGCAGTAGTGGTTTCGGACAACAACCTGAGATTGAAGCTGGACAAGGCAGAAGTAATGACAGTGAGCAGCTCTCGTGTCCATGAATTAGGAAGGAGCTACATCTGAATGACCCCAACCAAGTACTAGAAGCCCAGGTGGTGACAGTAACAAGGTGTGCCTATTTCTAGCACCAGCTATCCAAGGCCTGGACTGAGATGACCTAGACATAGTGGTCAATGCTCTGGTAACATCCCATGTAGACTACTGCAGTGTGCTTTATGTCGGGCTTCTGTTGAAGAAGGCCCAGAAGCTTCAGCTGGAAGTAGAATGTGGTTGTCAGACTTCTGAGCAGCACTGTGGTGTGGGACCAATTGCTCTCTCACCGGTTCTTAAATGACTGTACTGGCTGCCTGTTCACTACCAAGTTCAAGTCAAGGTTTTGATTCTGGTATATAAAACCCTATACAGCGTGGGATCTAAGTACCCGAAGCAGCGTTTCTCCCAGTATCTTCTACCCTGAGCCTTAAGATCTGTGGGGAAGGTTCCACTCAAGGTTCCTTCTATGACTGTGCTCCACAGCACTTTTTTCTGATGGTATGTCCTAGTATAGAGTACTGGCATCTTTGGGGGGGGGGAGGTTCACTCAGTATGGTGTGTGTGTGTGAATGCATACGAGAGGGGGGTATTAGTCTGTGTATTTTTGCTTGACTGTACTGATTATCAAGGGGTGGTGGAGGATGAAAGAACAGTGGGGATTGCCCCATATGCTTGACTGTTTGTTGCCTGCCAGCCCCATGCAGCTGCTGGTGGGCACTTGTTTCCTTATAGTCGGGCATGGTGGTAGTTGCTCAATATGTTGTCTGTGTTTGCACATGCAAGAGAGTGAGAGATGGAGGGATTATTTATGCATTGTCTGTGTTTGTGTGTGAGAGAGAGAGTGGGGGGGAGTTGTATGTGTGTCTGTTCGCTTGACTTGAGAGTTGAGGGGAGAAAGAGAAGGAGGAGAAAGAAGAAGCAGCAATGACAGAGATTGTCCAGTTCACTTGATTGTTAGTTGTCTGCCAGCCACAAGCAGCTGGTGGCAAGCACTTGCTTTGCCCCATAGAGGGCTTGCCTGATTGTTGGGATTGAGGAGGAGGAAGGAGTGGTGGGGATTGCCCCTACACTTAAATGTTAATTGCTAGCCACCTGCATGTGGCAGGCACTTCCTCCCTAATTGGGTGTCTCAATATGATGTCTTTTGGTGCGTGTACACACAAGAGAGAGAAGCAGAGCAATGTCTATGCTGTTTGTGTGCGTGCATATGACAGAAAGGGGGGAAGGTAGGTATTGTGGTTTCTATGTGTGAGAGTGGGTAAGTGTGTGAGAGAGGGGGGAGCGGGGTGTAGGTAGGCATTTTTTCAAATTATCAAGATACGAGTGCTGGGCTAGCACCTTGTGTATTTTGTTTTGTTTTGTTTTGTTTTAACAAAAAAGCACTGGTGCTACATTATGCAGTGACCCGGGATAGGTCCTCCTCTGTTGTGGCATCTCAGCTGTGGAATTCCCTTCCATTAGAAATATAGTGGTCACCTTTGTTATCAGCTCTTTGCCATAAGGTAAAGATGCTTTTGTTCTGTCGGGCATTTGGGAAGGTGTTAGGTGAGAATTGTTTTGTTCTTCATGACTGTAGAGGTGGAAGATACATGGCCTTGTGTTTCTTGCTTTTAATATATAGGATGAGCTATTGTGGCCATTTGATGTACACTGCCCTGGGATCACTTCAAGATGAAGGGTGGTTTAGAAATATGATATATAAATAAATATTGATATATTTATTAAATGACTGCCTCTCTCTCTGCATTTCTTTTTTTTTTTATATATAGTTTTTATTCAAATTTTTCCAAAAAACAAACAAAACAAAGTAAGAAAAAACATAACAATACTACAACAAAAAATAAAAATAAAATGGTTGACTTCCGATTTGTCACAGATCAGCTATAAGTATATAATATACATCAAACCTGTCCCTTAATATGTACATACAGAATCCCTTTTCTCCATAAGCTGTCTTAATTAATCATCAAATCCCAGTATCATCATTTTATTTTGATCTTTCGACAAAAAGTCTAAGAGAGGCTTCCAATCCTTAAGGAATGTATCTGTCGATTTTTCTCTAAGTAAACACGTCAATTTATCCATTTCTACTAAGTCCATTAATTTCAGTAGCCATTCTTCCATTGTTGGTATTGATTCCATTTTCCACTTTTGTGCATATAATAATCTTGCTGCCGTAATCATATATAATAATATTCTTCCATATTTCTTTTCTATTTGTTTATCCATAAAACCCAGTAAAAAAAATTCTGGTTTTGACTGAATATTTATCTTTAAAATTTTTTGCATCTTCCTACCTATCTGTGCCCAGAATAATTTCGCCTTTTTACATGACCACCACATATGATAAAAAGATCCTTCTTGTTGTTTACATTTCCAACAAACATTAGAGACATTACTATACATTTTTGACAGCTTTTCTGGAGTCATGTACCAACGGTACATCATTTTATAAAAATTTTCTTTAAGATTATAACATAATGTAAATTTCAAGCCTTTTTTCCACATATTTTCCCATTGATCCATTTGTATGTTATGACCAAAATTTTTTGCCCACTTTACCATGCACTCTTTTACTTGTTCTTCCTCCATATCCATTTTCAATAAAAGTTTATACATTTTTGCAATTATGTTTTCATCATTTGTATACAAACCTATTTCAAAATCAGATTTACTTATTTCAAACCCATACATTTTCTTGTCCATTTTATATCTTTCTAACAATTGTAAATAGGCAAACCAATGAAAACTATATCCTTCCTTTATCAATTGTTCTCTCTCTTTCATTGTGTATTCTCCATGTACATTTTCTAATAGTTCTTGATAAGTTAACCATTTCTCTTTTCCAGACATTTCTCTTCTATAAAACGCTTCTTGACTTGAGACACATAATGGTATTTTCGAATAAAACCTTGGTTTGTATCTATTCCATATTTTCAACAGAGAACGTCTTATAAAATGATTGTTAAAGTCTACGTTTACTTTTACTTTGTCATACCATAGATATCCATGCCATCCCCACTTCAGATTGTGGCCCTCCAAATCCAATAGTCTTTTATTCCTCAATAAGATCCATTCCTTTATCCAGACTAAACAGCAGGCAGCAAAATAAAGTCTCAAATTTGGTAATCCCAGTCCTCCTCTTTCTTTAGCGTCTTGAAGTAATTTAAATTTAACTCTTGGTTTTTTTCCTTGCCATACAAATTTAGAAATATCTTTTTGCCATTGTTTAAAGGGTAAATCAGAGGATATTACAGGTATTGTTTGAAACAAAAACATCATTCTCGGTAATACATTCATTTTTATCACAGATATTCTACCCATTAATGACAGTTGTAGTTTATCCCATCTTAGCAAGTCTTTCTTAATCTCTGTCCATAATTTTTCGTAATTATTATGAAACAGCTTTGAATTTTTATTTGTCATGATGATGCCTAGATATTTCAACTTTTTTTCTATTGTAAAATCTGTCTTGTCCATTAACTCTTTCTGTTCCCTTAAAGTTAAATTTTTCACCAACATCTTTGTTTTTTGATTGTTGATCTTAAATCCTGCTAACGGTCCAAATTCTTTTAATTTGTCCATCAATATATGAATTCCTTCCAAAGGATTTTCTAGTACAATTATCAAATCATCAGCAAATGCTCTCAATTTATATTCTTCTTTTTTTATTTTTAATCCCGAAATCCTTTTATCTTGCCTTATATCTCTAAGCAGCACTTCTAAAACCAGAATAAATAAAAGGGGAGATAATGGACATCCCTGTCTTGTACCCTTTTGTATTTCACATGAATCCGTTAAGTCTCCATTAACAATTATCTGGGCCTTCTGTGATGTATAAATCGATCTGATCCATTTTATAAAGTTGTCTCCAAAATCCATTTGCTCCAAAACCTGGAACATAAATTTCCAATTCAAATTATCAAATGCTTTTTCAGCATCTAAAAAAATTAAAGCTGCTTGTTTATCATTTCGTTGTTCTAAATATTCCAACACATTCAAAACATTCCTGACGTTGTCACGTAATTGTCTTTTAGGTAAAAACCCTGATTGATCTTCCTGAATAAATTGTTGCAATATTATTTTCAATCTTTCAGCCAAAATCATTGTAAAAATTTTATAGTCATTATTCAGTAGAGATATTGGCCGGTAATTTTTTGTTTTAGTTAAATCTTGGTCCTCTTTAGGTATTAATGTTATATTAGCATTTTTCCAACTATCCGGTATCTTTCCCTCTTGCAAAATAGAATTCATTGTAGACTGTAAGGGTAGCAAGAGTTCTTCCTCCAAACATTTATAATACATTGCAGATAGCCCATCTGGTCCTGGCGCCTTTCCTAATTTAATTTTATTTATAGCTTCAGATATCTCTCTTGACGTAATAGGGCCATTAATAACTTGTCTCTGAAAGTCTGTAATTTTCGGCAAATTCTGTTTAGATAAATACTCTTCTATTTTTTCAGATGGAATTTCTTGACACTTATACAATGTTGAGTAATATTGATGAAAAATCTTTTTGATTTTTACATTATCTGTCAGCGTCTCATCTCCTTCTTGTATCTTTAAAATAATATTTTTTTGACGTTCTTTTCTTAATTTATATGCTAACCATTTCCCAGGTTTATTTGCAAATTCAAAAGTCCTTTGTTTAGCAAAATTTAATTTCCTTTCAATTTCTCTAACTGTCAACATTGATACTTGCTTCTGTAACATTTTAATTTGATTTACAATAGAAACTTTAGCTGGATTCTTTTTCAATTCTTCCTCTTTTTGTTTTATTTCTTCCAAAATTAATTGCATTTTCTGTTGTTTCTTTTTTTTTAATTCAGAATTACATTTAATAAAGTATCCCCTCATAAATGCCTTACTAGTATCCCAAACAATATTTTCACTTGTTCCTTTATATAAATTATATTCAAAGAACTCCTTTAATTTCTTCTTACATTCTTGTACTACTTTATCATTCTGTAATAAAGATTCATTTAGTCTCCATCTAAATCCAAGATTTTTTTTTTTTAAAGTTAATATCACAGGATTGTGGTCCGAAAAAGTTTTTGGTAATATATCCATTTTAAAAATATCCTTCGCTAAAATTTTTGACATCCAAATCATATCAATCCTCGAAAATGTTTTATGTCTTTCTGAAAAATAAGTAAATTCCTTTGCATTATCATTTATATATCTCCAGGTATCCACCAATTCTAAATGTTCCATGAGTTCAAAACAAATCTTCGGTAATTTACCTTGTGTCTCTTTGATATTTTTTTCAGAAAGCCTATCAATTTTTGGTGAGATTACCCCATTCCAGTCACCCATGACACACCAATGCTCATATGAAAACTCTGACAATTTTTCCATAAGTCCTGTATAAAACCTTGTTTTATCTTCATTGGGGGCATAAATACCCACTATCAAAATGTTTGTACCTTGTAAAGTAATTTCAACCCCCACAAATCTACCACTATCGTCCAATAATACCAATTTAGGAAGCAATTGTGGATTAATATAGAGAACAACTCCATTTTTTTTTTTTGGTCCAGCTGAAATAAATTCTTCACCCAAATTTTTACAAATCAAATATTTGGAATCTTTCTTCTGAATATGAGTTTCTTGTAAACAAATTATATCCAATTTTAATTTTTTCAAATAATGAAACACTTTCTTTCTCTTCTGCGCCGTGTTGGCTCCATTTATATTCCAAGTTAGGTATTTGTAATCCATCATTAAGCGTGTATTTTAAAATTTGCCTGATGCTCCTTTTGATCCATCATCTTCCTTCCCCTCCTCTGCATATCCTTGTTGACTTTGTTTCCCAGGAACTATATCCATATCTTTGAGTTTATCTTCTTCCATATCTTTTGAAGCTTTTCTCAAGAAGTCCCTTGCTTTTTGAACAGTATTCAGTCTGTATTTCTGTTGTCTGAATGTAAAAATCACTCCTTCTGGAACGTCCCACCTAAATTGAATTTTGCATTGCTTAAGTTTTTCTGTAAGGAAAGCATATTCTTTTCTCTTACGTAAAAGTCTAATAGGAATTTCCTTCATCACCAGTATTTCCTTACCATCAATTTTAAAGGTATATTTAAAGTGTTGCTGTAAAACCATATCTCTGGTCGTCTTCTTTACGAAATGAACAAGCACATCTCTTGGAATTTTTTTCATTGTTGCATATCTGGAGTTAATTCTATAAACTTTGTCTATTTCAAATTCCATCCTATCTTCATTCAAGTCCAGAAATTTTACTAAAGCATTAACAATTTTATCTCTAATGTCTTCACCTGTTTCCTCAGGGATTGCACGGAATCTCAAACAATGCTCTTTATTTCTCATTTCAGTCACAGCTAAATAGTCCAAATTTTTTTCTAGTTCCAGATTTAGTATATCTGTTCTATTCTCCAAGGTTTGTACCTTTTCTTTAGTATTTTTTGCATCTTCCTTTATTTGCCCAATTGTCCCTTTAATCTCATCCACTTGTGTTTTAATATAGTCTTTTATATCTGTCAATTCAGTTTTCATTTCCTGTTTCATTTCCTGTTTTATAGCATTAATCCCTTCCATTATTTTTTGAAACATTTCTGGGGGTATATCCTCTTCCTGTGTATCAATAGAACCTCTTCGCCCCTGGGCCTTGGTTGTTTTTTTAGTTGTCATTTTCAAAAAGAGGCCTTTAATTTCTAATATTAATCACTGTTTCAGAACCTAAGGGCAGTCTATTTCTTTTCTTTTTTTTCCCTCCACCAAAAAGAAGAGTTAATATTCCAGGCCTATTATTGAAATCCAGCCAGCACAACACAGTCCTTATCTGCTTCCAAGAATGCAAAACAATTCTGGTTGCCAAGACTAAACAATTAGTAGCATATACGAGCAGCGGATTCATCCAACAAGAAATAGTCCAAAGAGAAAAATAGTCCAAAATATAATAATTACCTCTCATCCGTTTTTAAACTTTAAAAGTCCAAATTCAAGCCAGCTTTTTGTCGTAAAAAAAGTATATAAGTTGTTTATATTTTCTTTCTTCCTTAATTATATTTAATTATATTTAAAAGAGAAAAAGTATGACTCACCCAGGTTTCTCAATTGCTGATTCATAAACAAATCCCTTTTATTGCAGTAATTTAAGCCGAATGATAAGGTTTAGGCAGAAGTGGGCTCGCTGGTTAAGAACGTTTTTTTTGAGAGAAGAAAAAACGCTTCGCTTTATTCCAGTTCAGCTTGCGTGGAATTCCTGACTCCGTCTTCAGCCGATCGGCTTGCCTTCTTATCTCAGGAATTTCCTGATCAATTCCAGCCGCCGACAGCTCAACGAAGTCTTGTGGAAGATCTGATCGGTTCTCCTATACCTTGGAGAACATTTAAGCCAGTCCAAGATTCCTCTTGGCTGGCTTTTAACCTGAAAAAAGCTTCCTCTGAGGCAGAGCTCCCTCAGAGACAACCACCAGCCAGCACCACTTCCCGGAAGTCTCTCTGCATTTCTGTGCCAAAATGTATGGCGGGTCACAATAAAATAACTACAGATTATAAATTACAAAATAATAAAATAACAAATTAACAGTAAAACAGGCCTGGGCTCCTGCTGGGAGGAAGGGCAGGATATAAATCAAATAATAAATAAATAAATAAATAAATAAATAAATAAAAACCAACAGCTGAAGCATCAAGGAAGCCAAATTAGAAGAAAGCTTGCTGGAATGAAATTGTTTTCACTGCCTGCTGAAAGTATTCTGTGACAGTTAAAAAAAAAAAAAGGTAAATTCAGTGTTAGGAATTATTAGGAAAGAGACTGAAAACAAAGTGTCGTGAAGGGGTTATGTAAAAGTAAGCTGCATACATTTAAAATACCTATTAAAAGATGGGGAGGACCCATAATCTAGTGGTAAAGCAAGCAGAAGCTTTGCAAACAGAAGCTCCAAGATTCTATCAACAGTGTCTCCAGGTAGGGATGGAGCAAAACTGTGTCTGAAATCCTGGGGAGTCATTGTCAGTCAGTAGTATAGACAACAGTAAGATAGACAGACCAGGGCACCTCCAGACTGTCAGTATTTTGCAGGAGGGATTCAAGCGCATACCAGAAAATTTAGGTTTGCACAATTAAATAACGCAACAAATCCACTGTTTAAAAAGAGACTGACTTTTTGCAGTTAGGAAAGTGATGAGAAAATACACTGAAAAAGGTGAAATAAATGAATTATTAATGGGAAGACATATAAACACCCTGCAAACACATTGAGATGAATGCTTGTTGTTAATAACCTCCCCACAAAAAAATCAGAATGAATGCTTTATAAAGACTGACTATAATTTAACATAAATAGGCTATTTGGAGGAGCCCACAATTAGTTGGACCAGCATCTTCCCTACAAGAAAAAAGCTAAAGAGGATGGGTGGCTAAGGATAGGCTGAATTTTATACTACTGAGAAGACAAGGGGCAGATAGACAAATATGACAGGAAGGAGATAGAGAAGATCCTCCCATGGGACCTAGATACCGAAGAGGCAATGTGCATATTAAGCAGATAGTGGGTGAAGAACTGC
Organism: Rhineura floridana; assembly: GCF_030035675.1. Taxonomy (NCBI): domain Eukaryota; kingdom Metazoa; phylum Chordata; class Lepidosauria; order Squamata; family Rhineuridae; genus Rhineura; species Rhineura floridana. Next base: position 125,164,577 of record NC_084482.1, on the reverse strand, counting down.
TGCAAGGAATATATTTCAGGCTTAATGAATAACCCTCTACCTACTCTTATTAAAGTAGAACTCCAGTATACAGTGCCTTGCAAAAGTAATCAGACCCCTGACCAATGCTCTCATATTACTGAATTACAAATAGTAGATTGTAATTTCATTCTGTATATTTTATTTTGGAATGCTGAAACTCAAACTCCATTACTGTAAGGCAACATTGGTTTTATGTTGGGAAATGTTTGTAAAAAAACATAAGAAACTGAAACACAGTGCTTGCATTCAATTCAATTCAACCCCTGTGCTGTGGAAGCTCCCAGTTTGCACAGATGAAAGAAATTGCCCTATTGAGGACACATTAAAATTGCTGTCACATTGTCAGGATAAAAACCCCACTGTTGAAGGATTATTGGTCGGGCTGTGGATCAGAAGGAAAATGAAGACCAAAGAGCATTCTACAGAAGTGAGAGATAACGAAATACAAATGCATAGATTAGGAAAAGGGTACAAAATAATATCCAAGTGTTTGGCTATCCCAGTGAGCACAGTTGGATCAATAATCAGGAAGTGGAAGCTGCATCACACCACCCAGGACTACCAAGAAAAGGCCATCCCTCAAAACTCAGCACTCAAACAAGAAGGAGACTTGTGAGAGAAGGCACAGAGAGGCCAACAATCACTTTGAAAAAGCTACATGGTTCAGTGGCTGGGAGTAAAGTAATGATGCACCAGTCAACCATATCAAGAGCTCTGCATCACAGTAGCCAGTATAGGAGGGTGGCAAGAAATAAAGGGTTACTCACAAAATACCATCTGAAAGAACGTCTGGAGTTTGCCAGAAAACAGCTGCGATGTGGGAAAAGGTTTTGTGGTCAAATGAGACCAAGATAGAGCTTTTTCGCCAAAACTCAATGCTCTATGTGTGGCGCAAACCTAAGCCCATGCCTCAAGACACACCATCCCTACAGTGAAGTACAGGAATACCCTGCTATACGGACCTTCCATTTACGGACACTTGCGAGTACGGACATATTTACAGTAGCACTATTCCCCTGTTTATGTACGCTTGCTTCGCAAGAACAGACAGTTAACTGTTTTAATTTTACTAGTGTAGCATTATAGCTACGTTTTATGAGTGATTGTGTGGGACTGAACCCATTATTCCCTTTTCCTCGTTCCCTCCCCTCTCTCATGGTTTTGTTTTGTCTGGGGCATTTTCTGGGGGATTTTTTACCTCAGCCCTGTTGAGGAGATGAGCCTGGGCTGGGAGCCTTCTTCCCTTTTGCCGCCAGCTTCGTTTCTTTCCAGGTGGCGGTGGTTTTTTTTTTACTTTCCTTCCCTCCTCCTTAGGAGGGCTCCGGCGGCTGCCGTTTTCCTGTTCAAACACGTTTGGCTTTGCAATTTAATGGCAGATAAAAAGAAAAGGTAGTGCTTCACTGTAAGTACATTTTCGATTTACGTACTCGCTCTGGACCCATTGTGTACGTTAATGCGGGGTATTCCTGTATGGTGGTGGCAGCATTATACTGTGGAGATGCTTCTCATCAGCAGGGACTGGGCATCTTGTTAAAATTGAAGGAAGAATGGATGGAGCAAAATGCAGGGAAATACTGCAAGAGAACCTGCTTCAGTCCCCTAAAAAACTGAAACTTGGGAGGAAATTCACTTTTCAGGAGGACAATGAACCCAAGCACAAAGCCAAAGCAATATTAGACTGTCAAGAACAAAAAGGTGAATGTTATACAGTGGCCCAGTCAAAGTCCTGATCTCAATCCCATTGAGAATCTGTGGTGCTCTTTGAAAATTGCGGTCCACAAGCAATGTCCAACAAACCTGAACGACCTGGAGTGAGTCTGCCAAGAAAAATGGGCCAAAATCCCTCTGACGCTGTGTGCAAAGCTGGTACATACCTACCTCAAAAGACTTAAAGTTGTTATTGCAGCAAAAAGTGGTTCTACCAAATATTAATGTGTGTGGGTTGAATACTTATGCAACCAACATGTTTCAGTTTTTTCTGTTTCTTACAAATGTTTCCCAACATAAAACGAATGTCACTGAGTTTCAGTGTTTCAAAATAAATTATTAAAGAACGAAATTACAATGTACCATTTTAATTCAGTAATATGAGAGCATTGGTCAGGGGTCTGATTATTTTGCAAGGCACTGTATCTGAGCCCTCTGACATTCATTATTTTCCCTTGACATCCATGGTTATAACTACAATTCTGAGAGGCAAAATTCCTCATGTTACAACTTGTAAGTTGTAGGCAGTGTGATGAAGTGATAATGAAGTGATACTCCAAAGTTCTGGAGCAAGGCAATATTTTGTGGGGAGGCTTCCTTGGTCTCGCCTCCCGTTCCTCAGTCTAAATAATAAAATCCAAGAAGATTTCTCCCCATCCCCTTGATTTCCTTTCACCTCTGGAGTTTTGTTTCCAGTAGTATTCCTATGAATTGAACTTTCTGCTGCCTAATATTTGCTGCTTTTTTTTTATTTTCCAGTCAGGACAAATGAGCACATATCTCTATACACACACGCACACACACACGCACAGAGAGAGAGCAGTTATAATATTTTTAAGTAATTGGAGGAAGAGAGAGGCTTCTGATCTCACTTTGATTTATAGGTCTTGCCTAGTCAATTCTTACTCAGTGACTGATAAGCAGGAAGAAATGGAAAGGTTTGCAAGGTGGGTGTGAAACGCGTCAGGGAAAGTCCCACACAGAGTGCATTCCAGGAGCTAGAAAGAAAGGTGAGGCCCTGAGTCAGCAGAGCATTGAAACTGATTAAAGGCTACATGACACACTGTAACTAGCTTAAGTGCTATAGCTTCCCCACAAGGGACCCGGGGAGTTGTAGTGGAGAGTGTTTATGTGGAATTATCTCTAGTGGAGAATGCATACCTCTGAGAAGTTCATTCATTCATATAGAGGTTTTCACAAAGCACTTCATCCCATAATTATACCCTAAGGCTACCTTGTTAAAACATTGGATTATTCACACAGTATGGTGTGGTTTTAATATGGTTGCCTTAGGGTGACCTAACCCTCTCACTGTGAGATCAATCACTGCTGTAAGGAATATTTTGAGAATTTCCTCCTGAAATTGCCTGGTTAATCGTATAAATGCCTTGGCATGGTCTGTTGCGTAAATGTTTTTACATGAGCAATCCCCTAGAAGACATTTTTCCTTTTCTTTGTTTTTGCCAAAACCCAGCTGTATTTCGAGTATAAAAATAAACAAATCCAGATGTGCAGAATCAAAGCATCCTGTTATTTGATCTTGTTTGTGTGAACAATTATTGCATATTGATATCTCCTCTAGATGAAGGTTAGTTCTGCAAAGTCAATCAAAGAACACATGCCCATCTGCATTTTGGGTCTTCGGCCTAGTTTAGACATTACAGGAAACCATATTTTCCTATGAGCTATGGTGAGAGCCTTGGGCTCATATCCTCCTCCCTCCCCTCTCCCCTCCTCTTACTCTCACTCGAAGAGGCTTTTACTTCTGATTTTAATTAAACTACCATTCCTCATTATGACCAAACTTGGGGAACTGTGGTTTGTTTAAACTAGGATTGCTGAGAACAAGCCAGGATAAGAACATAAGAGCCTGCTGGATCAGGCCAGTAGCCCATCTAGTCCAGCATCCTGTTCTCACAGTGGCCAACCAGGTGCCTGGGGGAAGCCCGCAAGCAGGACCCGAGTGCAAGAACACTCTCCCCTCCTGAGGCTTCCGGCAACTGGTTTTCAGAAGCATGCTGCCTCTGACTAGGGTGGCAGAGCACAGCCATCATGGCTAGTAGCTCTGCTAGGATCATATTTTGGTTTCAGATTCTACCTTGAAACAGAGATAGTTAAACTTTTTCAGCCAGAGGGCCTCATCACCCTTGACCAACACTGTAGGGGTCACATGCTGACAATGGGTGTGGCCAAAACTATGTGTTGCCACCCAAGATACATGCATTCATATACATGCTACACACACTACATAAACATACATGATACACATATAGAGACACACAGTTCCCTTTCCTCAACCGATCTGGTGAGGGGGTGATGATTGATCTGATATGTGAGGAAGAGTGATTTACATCCTGACAATGGGAATAAACATCACCCCCTTCCCTGTTCATCAAAAGATCAATCTGATATGTGGGAAGTAGGGACAATCTACATCCTCACCATTTCTGAGTCCAGCGCTATGATAGGAATAAAAATCGCTATGTTCCCACTGGTGCTGTGAACACTTTTTATTTTTTCCAGCAGCAGCACATCTGCTACCAAATTCAGTCAAGGAGCTAATGAAAGGAAAGTCTTGATGGGCTGACTAGGTTTGCAGGCCAACGGGTCACTACCCATGGTTTCAACAAGCCATAGTTCTCTGAGTTAGGTTGTTGTGGGGAACTGTGGTTAGTTTAATTCCAGTAGCAGATCTTTTCAGTCTCCTCTTTGTGGACATGAAAGAGTGGAGGGGGAAGGATGGAAGCCCAAGGCTTACCACAACTTATTCATGTAGCGGGAAACTATAGTTTCCTCTTATTTCTGAACTGTGCTTTTGGGTAGTATTGTTGCAAGTTTTATTTTTTTTAAAAAAGAGGAAAAATAAAAGTTGAATAATACCACACAAAAGCCACACAAATTGGCTAGATGTGTGCTCCATTATTGTGACTTCAGTTAAGCCCTATCTTTTCTTCGTTTTCTCTGAAGAATGACTGAATCTCTCTCCTTTTCTGTAGTTGTCATTTGGCTGGTTATATTGCCCTTTGCTTTGTGTCTCATTAGTTTATTCATGCACAAATTTAAACTCCAGATGTCTCTTCCATTTCACAAGAGTGCCTTGCATGATTTTTGTATCCTTGAGGCTCGCTGTGTTTACAGTAATTGGTCAATCTTTTCCGTAGCAACTGCTTACAGCTCTGCAGGCCTTGACTGTGACTAAAGTGTACTGTCTACTTTGAAAGCATTTGGCTACTTGTGTGCTAGGAATGACAGGTGTTGATCCAGAACCAAGCGGGAAGATTAACATTTGTGTGTGCTATGCTGTATATATTGGGGGGAAATGCCTTTTTTATGGGGGCACCATAAGTGGCAGGATAGTAAGTGACAATACAATCAAACAGGGAGATGTCATGATAGCTCAGTTCTGTCACCAGAAATATCTTGTGTGTGGCTGATTGTTGTGACCTTAATGTAGTGGCTGATTGTTGTGACCTTAATGTATGACAATTTGGGTGGTTTTTTTTAATAAAGCAAATCTTAATTGGTTGAACCACTGAGTGCTGGCACATATAACAGACACAAGGCTTATGTTGCAGGGATATAGAGTATGGTATAAATATGGTATGATAATGGGCAGTTGGAACATTGGAGGACTGAGGGGGGAGGCTTCTATCAGTTTTACTCCCCCCCTGCATCCGCCACCAGAGCCAGAAGCTATGAGAGGCAAAAGCAGCAGCAGCCCAACAAGGAAGGTCTGGCTTGTCAGGGGCCTAACATCTGCCTCGTTTGGCAGCCATTTTTGGCCTCAGGAAAACTTAGATACACTTTTTGTGATTATTATATACATAATAACTCTTGTCATTGGGACCTACTTCAGAAATTTTGGTTAGTAGGCAGGGTATAAAATAGTCCGAAAGAAAGAAAGAAAGAAAGAAAGAAAAGAAAGAAAGAAAGAAAGAAAGAAAGAAAGGGTAAATAAATCAATAGGGAAAGAGTGAAGAATGTATTTGTTGCTGGGTAATCGAATGAAGGAGGTACCTAGACCTTCTAGTGTCTAATGTGACCACATGTTCTTAAACTGTAAGGCTGCAGCAGAAGGCAAGGGTGAAACTGAAGAAACTTTGTCTTACTCTTCTTGGCTTTGGAAGCCAGATAGATAGATAGTGTGTACAGACCAGATGCTTGGTACTTAACCTTCCTGAGCTACATCTGGTAGCTCGGTGTCAGGGTCAAGGGAGGTCAGAAGTACAGTGTGATTCAAATAGTTCAGTGGTTCCAGAGTAGGTAGGCAATGATCCAAAGGCCCAGAGACAGATGGTGTGGTCTAAGGTAGGCTGAAAGACAGGTGGGTTGTTTGTTTGAGGGTTTTAGACTCTGCCATTTCATAAATTCCCCAAGTTCCAAAGCAGGCAGATGAGGCAAAGGAGGAGTCTCTTTAACACCTTCTGTCATAAACAAGTTGTTCAGATTGAGAATTTGGGCCTGAAGCAACAGTTGCATAGGGCCAAGCCTGTATTGATGCCTCATGTCACCTGATGGCTGGCATCACGAAGCTTTAGCACCATCTCTGCCTATTATGGGGGTAACACTGCAGCCCAGCAGAGATCACAATAGGAAGCTTCCTTTGCCTGAGAGCTGTCCTGGTGGTTCCCCAGTTCAAAGTCCCCAGTTCAAGACCTCTGGCATATTACACTCAGTATTAGAAACAACATCTGTTCTCTGTTATGCCAGACATCAGCTCCAGTGGTGGACACCAGCTGCTTGAAGAAGCCCACTTTTATCGCTACACATTACTATAGGGTGGACCTCTTCAATGGACGTATGTCTGGAGTGCTGCTGACTTCCATCTTTGTCACTGCAATAGGTGAGGCGACTGTGGCTCACTTGGGCACATCAGAAGGACGTATTTTGCAGGTAAGCTGCAGTTCTGTCTTCTATATCTATTAAAATATGTTTATAATATAGTGAACCTCTTGGTGCTATAAGCCACTGTGAGTGTTTAAATGTTTCTATAAATATCTTTTTGTGTTTAAATGGCTTCTTGTGATACTTTTAAAGCTGTACACTAAAAGCCAATCTATTAAAATTTAAAATGTTACAATGTTTACACTGTCAATGTAAACTGATTTAATTTTTATTTTTGTAGTTGTTACTTTTTCTATAAGAAACCCTTTCCCTAGGCCTAGTTCTTTGAGGGGACTAGTGATCTTATATAAGGGATTTCTCAGTATTTGCACCAAATCATAATTCCCAGGATTTCTTGTGGGAAGTATCAACAGTTAATTCACTCAAGGATTCATTATTGTCAGGAGTTATACTGGGGTTGTTGGAGAGTGGACCTGTGACTGGCAGGAATGAAGAGCATAGGCCCCTGGTGCCCAAATCCATTTCATGCATCTGTGTCAGTGTTCCATAGGTCTTAACAATAACCAGAGATGTCCATGGAAATGTGGAGTTACAACTCTCCTGCTTGTAATTGGCAGCCCCAGCAAGTAGGTGCAGTTGTTAAATTAGTGGACAAGATCCCCGCAGCTCTCCTTGCTCCACTAAAATCAGCTGTTGAGGGGCATATGTATGTGTGTATATTGTTCCTAGGTGGTGCTTCCATCCAACATCTACACAGTTGTTGTGGCCAACTTCTCTTTGGGGGAGACATTACCAGTGTTGCGAGAGGTCAGCAAGCTGCAGGATACTTTGCTGTTTGTCACAGGAAATAAGGTGAGAGATGTGGGGCTCTTAAACTTGACTGTGCTTGGAGGCTGAGACCTCCATGGAAAGTGGGGAGGGAGGAGGGTCATTCCAAAGGTGTTTTGATTCTACATCAGTAGAGAATGTCAAGGCTGCTTTAACCTCATGATCCATCATCTTAGACCCAAGGTACCGTTCAGTAAAATTGAATTGCAGTGGCATTCTGCACCAGTTTAGAATGCACATGAGAAAAAATCATGTTTCAATGGTTCTCACATCAAAAACAACAACATCCTGCATGTAGAAAATGCACACATGAGGGAAGAGTTCTAGCCTACCCTTCTCCTTGACAGCTTTCCACAATGGTAGAACTTGTGAGGAGGAAGAACATCAAACATTCAATCCACCGCCTGCACTCTGAGGAGATACAGTCCGCCTGGGACTTGCATTACAAGCTTTTTCTCATTAGCTCTTAGTATTTTCCTTTTTTTGGAAAGGACTGTTTTCTTGGCTATATCAGGATAGCAGGTGTCTCCCATCTCAAGGTTACAAAAAGGCTTATTTAAGTTACTTTTCACCATATCTTTTTATTAGCATTTGTTTGCTCTTCCAACCCTAGAAATATGCCATTTCATTGTGTCTCACTTTCTTCTACTTTCTAACCTTTTTTTGGCCTGGCACTTTAGCTTCATCAAATGATAAAGAGTCAGTCCCGCAGGATTTCAGCTAGGTTTTTGACGTTTTCCGCTGCCAGTTCATTCTAGCTTTATGAGACAAATGCATATTTTTGTCAGGCAGCTGTAAGATACAGGGACCACTCCTTACTGAGACCAGGAATATTATGAGCCCACCTGCCTTGTCTCTCTGATGTCTTGATTCAACCTACAAGCAAGGAATGTGGGAGATGGACAAGGTCATCCCATTGAGGGGAGTTTTTCTGAGGGTAGATTGTATTTGCCTTTTAATTGTTTTGTTGTGGGCCACCCTGGGGATAATGGTTAAAGGGCAGTATAATATAAATAAATTGATTTCTTGGTGACTAAGCTCCAGTACACATTATTGGAAAGACTGTCAGTCCCTTAGAAAGTTGCCTTACACTGAATCAGATCATTGATTCATCTAGCTCAGTATTGTCTACATCAGGGGTTGGAGAGCTAAAGGCCAACTACCTGTCAATCACCTGATGTCACCATGACACCAGATGACCCATTTCTCCTTTGCAGCATGGCTTGAGTTCAAGCTGCACTGCAAAGAAGGATCCCAGCGGAATGAGCTGCTTGGTGGTGGCTTCATGCTCTTCTTGGATCGGTTACACTCTGGAGTTCCCAGTACTCTGTAGTGAGGCTGATCCAAACAGGGCTGGCTTATTGATTGATTGATTGATTGATTGATTGATTGATTGATTGATTGATTGATTTGATTTGATTTATATTCCACTCTTCCTCCCAGCAGGAGCCCAGGACAAAAACACTTTAAACATCATAAAAACAAACTTTAAAATACATTAAAACAAAACATCTTTAAAAACATTTTTTGAAAAGCTTTCAAGACTTTTTTTAAAAAAAGGTTAAAAACATTGGCTTTTTTTTTTAAAAAAAAGTTTTTTAAAACATATTAAAAAGTAATTCCAACACAGAAGCAGATTGGGATAACGTCTCAACTTAAAAGGTTTGTTGAAGGCTTGAAGTCACCACTAACCAGATGATTGTGGTAACTTCAGTTCTGCTTTCAGCAGCGACTGATTCCACTTGGAAGTTTTGACTGAGAGTTTCTCAGTGGCACCAATGTCAGCAGCGTTTGCACTTGGCACCAAATGTCAAAGGAGCTAAATACAAGCCCCGTTAGGAGCACATGTTAAGGCTCCTGATTGTCCCTTTGTAGAAATGTCTTTAGCTGCCCCACACCTGATGTTATCTATGACATCAGATATAAGGCATCAGGTGGACATTGCTTGTGGGAAATGGCCTGACAGGCCAAATTAAGATGCCTGCTGGGCCTAATTAGGTCTGTGGGCTGCAGGTTCCTCACTGCTGGGCTACACTGACTGGCAGTGGCTCTTTAGGGTTTCAGACAGGGGTCTCTCCCAGTCCTACCTGGATATGTCAGGGATTAAACCAGGGACCTTCGGTACGCAAAGCATGTGCTCTCCCACTGAGCCATAGTCCTTCTCTTTGACATCTGCCCTGGTATTCTCTCTCCATCTTGCAGGTGTTCCAGGTAAACGTGACTGGTCCAGGCTGTCGCCATTTCCTGACATGCCTCCGCTGCCTAAAAGCAGAGCGTTTTATGCAATGTGGCTGGTGTGGAAATTCATGCACCCGTCAGGAAGAATGTCAGACAATGTGGAACCAGGAGAGCTGCCCTCCTGTCCTCACTGATGTACGCAAGTATCTCCCTGCGTATGAGATTGGCTAATGGTCCACTGACATGGTAGCTAATGCTCACTACAGCCATACTGACTGAGCCACATAGTGCTCTGGATCTATCTTCGCTCTATCTTCGCTCTATCTTCGCTCTATCTTCGCTCTATCTTCGCTCTATCTTCGCTCTCTTCGCTCTCTTCGCTCTCTTCGCTCTCTTCGCTCTCTTCGCTCTCTTCGCTCTCTTCGCTCTCTTCGCTCTCTTCGCTCTCTTCGCTCTCTTCGCTCTCTTCGCTCTCTTCGCTCTGTCTTCGCTCTGTCTTCGCTCTGTCTTCGCTCTGTCTTCGCTCTGTCTTCGCTCTGTCTTCGCTCTGTCTTCGCTCTGTCTTCGCTCTATCTTCACTCTCTCTCTCTCACACACACACACAAAATATCTGATTTTATATTTCTATTTGTCAAATGTGTTTGCCATAAGGCCTAAAGTACTTTGGGCATCTTGGGACCTATAATACCTGTATTTTCTGATATGTGCTTTTCATTTGAACTGCATATCCTGAATGTTGCATTAGTAATTTTCTTTTCCATAGGATTCATTTTCTATTTCTGTCTTAACTTCTTGCTTACTATGTACTTCCAACTTAAGCAACTTCAGACATCTCTCCTCACCATCACAATTTATTGAGTGGCACTAAGAAGCGTCGGGGCAAACTCCGAAATGCTTGTTCATTCTTTGTGAGATCTTTTTCTTTCCTAAACGGGTGGCTTTAGCATGGGATAGCTTAGCATTGCATTCTCCAGTAACTTTTTAGGGTCGGAGGGAGGGGTCAAACATAAAATCAGAAAATTTAAAAGTTCACAAACCTAGTGTAACTTAGCTTTATCTTTACATTACACATTCACAGCATTCCTGTCTTTTGGAATTGCTCATTAGATCTGCCTTACACAAAAAACAGGAGCTGACACAGGTGGACTAAAGAGTTTAAAGCTAATATATGAAGCACTTTCTGGTATCCTGGTGTTAACCTTTCTCTTTGTTTCTAGCAGTCATTATGTGGAGGCCATGTAGATTTGCTTCTCTTAGAACAGGGATGGAAAACTTTTGCAGGCCGAGGGCCATACTTCCATTTGGGCAACCTTCTGGGGACCACATGCCAGTGATAGGTGGGGCCAGAGGCAGAAGAGGTGGAAGCAAGAAATGTAAACTTTACCTTTGTTCAGTAGGTGATACAGATTCACACACCCCACTCTATCCTCCCTCCAGACAAGCAAGAGGCATTATTAGGGTTCAAGGACACATTCCAGTCAAGCAAAACCACTCTAGGTTGCTCTGGAATAGGGCTAGTAAGAAGTGTGGTTGGAGGAGAAGGGGTAAGGAAGGGTATGGCCTAGGGACAGTTCTGAGGGCCAGAGAGAGAGACTTGGAGGGTTGCTTTTGGGCCCTGAGTCTGAAGGGGAGAAAGGGGAGAGTACTCTTGCACTCAGCTCCTGCTTGTGGGCTTCCCATAGGCATCTGGTTGGCCACTGTGAGAACAGGATGCTGGCCTAGTCACTAGACAGGCTATTGGCCTGATCCTTCAGGCTCTTCGTATGTTGAAGTTCTCTGCCTCTGTGCAGAAACTCTTGGTATACAGTGGCTCATCCGGGATTGGGGGAATCTTCACACAACTGTGAGCTTCTAAAAAGTCTTCCCAATACCATCAATGGAGAATTTATGCATGAGAATGGTTTGCTGCTAGGGGCAGTCTCTTTGTGGCTTTCGATTTGTAAGCACTACCATTCCTATTTTACATTAAGATCAGTTAATATTTAGCAAAGCAAACCTTTCTGAAATAAACTTTAACCATTAACATAACTCTGTAGTCACAAGGAGCCATTAGATCAAATTATTTTGACTTCGGAAAGAGGCAGAGGAACACTGTGATAAAAATAAATTTCAACCATTTAAACTTCTGTATCACCTTTTCTGTATTCCTTTTAAACTAGATAAATAATATTTACAAATATTATTAAAGAAGAAACCTTTGATTCTCTTAAATGTTTATTGATTTGTAATTTAAGCTTCATTTGTATAGTTGACTCCCTGCATTAAACAAGCGCTGTGATATCCTGTCAATATTGATTTTGAATTTGGACAACAGATGCAAATTCCAGGCTCCCCCTTGAAGCAAACTGGGTGACCCTGAACAAGTCACTTTCTCTCTGCCTCATTACTTAAGAAAAATAGGTTTGTTGTGAGCTTAAACCTCTGGCTGTATTGAATGTTCGCACACAAATGTTTTCTGAGAAAAAGCACTTTTGGGAGAGTATAGGAAATATCCTTACTTGTTAAGGGTAGAGACACACTCACTGTTCTGCCGGTTCCAGCGTGTCTCCACATCTCTCTTCTGAAAACGGGGGCATACAATGCTAGTCAAACCCTGCCCCTTTTTACTGTAAAACCTAGTGGGAGCAGCTTGAGTGTGTTTTTTAAAATCCAGCTTCAAAGAGATTTTACAACTGATTGGCAAATCAATCTGTTCCCCCTCCAGGTGTGGCTAATGGAAATGCTTTGATCTAAGGACTAGTGTGTTTACAGACTCGCTGTTCTGCTGGTTCCAGTATGTCTCCACCTCTCTCTTCTAAAAACGGGGGGGGGGGCACACAATGCCAGTCAAACCCCTTCCCCCTTTTATCGTAAAACCTGGTGGAATCAGCTTGAGTGCATTTTAAAAACAAAATTGCTTCAAAGTGGTTTTGCAACTGATTGGCAGATCAACCTGTTCTCTCTTCAGGTGTGGCCACTGGAAATGCAAGCTGTGGGCAACTAGTGTGTTCACAGCCTGAGGTCTGTTTGCCAGTTTCTTTGCACCTTTGTTTGCTGTTGCTTGAAGTGACCATGCCAGTCTTGTTTCTAGCCAGTCTTTGAAAACACATATGAAGTAATTGGAGATAATAGGTGTATCTGCCCATTTTTGTTCACAATATGTACCGTATGCACCTTTTGTCTGCATCCAGTTGTATTTTCCTGCACTTTGTGCTAGTAAGAGCTTTCCCTAAGAATCGTTCAACATCTTTCCCCCAAATGAATTGCATCATAATCTAAGGCTTTTTACAAAAGCTAGGGGAGGATCTGGAGAAAGTTTGTCATTCCCCTATAAGTTCTCTTTGTGTTGAATTGTGTCTGCCCCATTGTCTGATGCCAATAACTGTACTTATTGGTATTTGGACTTTTGGGTTATTTGATCCTTGCCGGTGACTGGGTGGGTAAAGCTTTGTATATCATCTGCTTTCACAGTTCCATCCCAGAAATGCGCCTCTACATGGCAGCACTAAGGTGACACTCTGTGGCATGGGGTTTCAGTCACGTCCGTATTTCACTGGCATTACTAACTCGCATGCAACCCTTGGTGATTATTGGGTTACAGTGGGACAGAAGAATTGCACCGTGCTGTTTGAAGAGAGTCTGGCAAACAGGTAACATTTGAAAGTTAAGAACATGAACTCTGCAACCAAACAATATTCTGTTTCTATTTCTTAGTCTTCCAGCCTGTATATTATTTCATGTGCACACATGATACGCAGACTACCATTCTGTAAATGTGTCCCATGCATATATACACACATAGAAAGGTATGCAGGGGGGAATTCTTGGGGGCTTTTTCTTAGTTAAGGACCTTCCCTCAGAGATTCACCAGAGTCCAGGCCTGAGCACCTTTTGGAAGACCTGGAAGACCTATCTCTTTGGGGTATCAAAGGATACTTTTAATGGCATTACAATTAGATCAAACCTAGTTCTGTTTTAATTTTGGATAAGTTGTGTTTTTAAGCTGAAAACTGCCCCAAACTTCCATAATAAGACGGGCTATAAATAGATAGCCTATAATGTACAGTGTTAAATAACACTCTTTTCTCCAGGAGTTTCACATTCCAGGTTGGAAATCAGGATTGAAAGGAGTTCCTTTGTGTGTGAGGAACATTAGCTTTAGCTTGTCGCAGCCTCCTCCACAGTCCCTCTGAAGAACTATCACTAAAAGACAGGCACCCTTTAGCATTGTCTGTCAGTGCTTGCCATTGATTTGTACCAGGAGCATGCTGGAGGATGTGTAGAATAAATATCAGAAGTCCTGCCGACAATAGCACAGTGCTTTCTTCAGCCTCTACATGGTATGTGCGGGATGAGATGGGGACAATCAGGCCACAGTTTATAAGCTACGTGGGGAAAACTGGTGGAAAGCTGCTCTTGCCTTGGACACTGTGCTGCTACAGTCTGCTTTTGCTTTGCTAAAGAACATAAACCTAGCAGCGGTCTGATGTTTTCTTCAGCCTCTGGTATTTCCCTTAAGAAAAATGGGGCCAGCCAAGCAACAGCTTTAGGAAGATGAAGGGCTCTGCAGGGTGCAGTGCAGATTGTGTCTTAGTGAACAGACTCTCCTTTCACCTCAAAGTGTTTATGCCACTCAGCTTAAATGGCTTTTTGTGTGGTCTTTTGTTCTTTCCTTACAGCTCCCCAAGCACCATTAGACAGGAATTACAATATGAATAAAACATAGTTGTTGTGTTAGAACATTTTTTTCAAGAGCTCTCAAGATCTGCATGAATGTACTGTTGAGTGTAGAATATGATAAGTGAAATCCAACTATTTCCGTAGAATCCTGGATGCTAAGCACTTATTTTTAAAAAGAAGTTTCTAGCCTTCATGGCTGGTAGTGCGTCCCCTTTACTTAGCACAAAGCCATCTCTGTGGCTAAATCCATTTTTCTTTCTTTCTTTCTCATTTTGATCACTGTATGCATAGAATGTAGAGTTTACGGTTAGAATACGAATGTTTCTATAGTTCTTTCTGACACAATTTTCTGCCTATGTGAGGCCCTCAGATGATGTCACAGCAGCCTTATACTCATTATGTTGAAATCAAGACAGGAGACATTTCTGTGTGTCACTGTTTACACACTGGCAGCTTTACCAGAGCGGAAGTGAAGCAGCAGCTTCTAGTACAGAGTTTCACCTCCATGACCTGTGCCAGACAGTCAGTTATCCAAGTGAACTTTGATCTGCATTTTAAAAAACAAACAACAATAACTGGGCATGTCTAACAGCATTTTCTTTGGAAAAGATTGAATATGGGTGGGAGAGCATATCATCTTAGGACAAAGAAATGCCTCAAAAAATTGTTTGGGGGTAAAATAATAGGGGTCACATTTGACATGCCTTACTGTACCCTGATCTGTTTTCCACACCTGGAAACTGGATCTACAAATAGGATGGGTGAACTACTTTGTTCCATTCCAGAAACAATCAAGTAGATCCAAACTGGAGCCTTTGCTGGGTCCAGGCTAAACAAGATCCACCACCACAGTCCCCACAGAGGATGAGAGACCCTGTCCTCCTCTGTGGAGTTGGGAGCAGTTCAAGCTATGACAGTATACTGAGCTAGGGCATGTGTGTTTCCAGAATTTCCTTCTCCTTGGGTTTGCATTGCAATCTGCAGGTATGCATCCAGAGAATCTTACTGCTAAAATCTGTTTATTTCCAAATCTTCGCAACATCCAAATCTTAGCAAAAAGCCTACTTAAAGGTGTCCCATTCCATCTTTAAAGACAAACCAATCTGGATATGCATGGGAGTCTGTCTGGCATTCCCATGAATACTTTTCTGAGTTCCTTGGGGGTTGGAGTGGGATTGAAAAGTAACAAATATATAAATTACATTTCATATCAATAATTTTCTTTTTGTCAAAATGTGTTGAATTCTGTCAAATATATATCCTTCCAGGGCTTTAATTGTGTTCTGCAAAGATATTTCTGTCCACAATAATCAAGCTTCTGCTGTTGAAGTCAGCTAGTATTAGAGGGAGATGAGTCTTTTAATAATAATAATTGTTATGTTTATTCATGACTTTTTAACAAAGCTTATCAAGGTGACTTACAAGACAATTAAAATACAGTACAATTATGAATAACATAGAATAAACAAAAATAAAAAATAAAAATCACTAAATTTCTAAATCCATCAATAAGGATTAATCCTACCCCACCCGACTAAAAGTTGAACATCAAAACAGATCCCCAAGCCTGGGCAAACAGGAATGTCTTTACCTGGCCCCTAAAAACTGGAAATGTTGGCATCAGAGAAGTTTAGCTGAGGAGAGCATTCCATAGTTAGGGAGCTACCTCCCATTGCCGTGCTTTGTGCCCCCCTCAGAATGGTGAATAGCTCTAAGGCAGGGTTAGGGAACACTTTCTGGCCGGTGATCCAGATCCTTATCTCCCTACCCCTGCCTGACCAAATTTGATGGAAGGGCACAGATGCCCACCTGTCAGTCACTGAACATCACTCTGACATTAGGTACTGTGGTACTTTGAAGCCCTGATTGTCAGGAATTCAGAGTGCAACATGAGCTGTTTGAAAGCTCTTTTACAAACAGTCCCACACTGCTCTTTGAACCCCCAGTTTTCAGAGGTTCAAGGAACAGGGTTGGAAAGGAAAAGTAGTTTCCATTCAGTGGAAGCCAGTTACCCTCCTGGAGTAAGGTACTCTTCCACCACCCAGATGGAAGTGAGCTTTGCTCCAGCAAAGGAAAAACCGGGAGCTCACTTTAAGATCCAGTTGTTCCTTTCAAACCCCACCATTACCTGCTCCACATCCAATGTCATGTATGACATCAGGTGTAGGGCAGGTAGGCATGGCTTGAGGGCAAAATGGGGAGGCTTGGTGGGCCATGTTTGGCTTGCAAAGCAAAGGTTCTGCATTTCTGCTCTAAGATTAGTAGTGCACAAGTGAACTATTTTGAATCATTATTCATTTCTTCGTACTGAAAAGCCATTAGACTTTATTAGGTAGATAACAATTGCATATTTCTACCACCCTTTCAGCGTCCTTTTTATTTTTCAGGTACAGTGAAGTGCCGCACTGGAAAGATTTTGTTGAAGTTCTTGTCTGCACTTTGACACCAAAGGAGGAAGTGAACGTGTTGGAGCCACAGAAGGTCGAGGTCACCATTATAGAGAAGAAACAGACCCCATTTTATATCAGTGGCTCCTCAATCCGCAGTGGTTTTGAGTTTATGGTGAGTCTTGATTTCTTGCCACCACTTGAGGATCTGCATGCTTCCTTGTGGCCATTGTTCAGTGATGTAACAAGAGTTTATTTGATCAACCTGCTGAGAACTAGTGATAGGTGTTATGGTGCTCCATGGCAGGTACTCCATGGGGGCTAATGATGCAAAGGCATAAAGCAAGATTATCAGTCTCATTCCCTGGGTTTGAGTCCTTTGGCAGGAAAACCACAGCTTAGTTGCAGAGCATATGCTTTGCATTCATAAGTTCTTGCATCCAGTCCTAGCTTGCCAAGCTTAATGCATCTCTGGTAGCAGGTTTCAGAAAAACCTTTGCTTAAGAACTTGAAGAGCTGCTGCCAATCAGAGGGCACTGTACTGTTTTGAATGAATTAATTGTATGACTGTAGCTTCATACAATTGTGCTGCAGTATTAATTCATTCCACTGTTACTCTTTATATAGAGGCTATACTCTCTTAAGCACAGTGCACATTATATACCGGGTTTGCAAGCTACTTGTCTTTGGGGCTTATTCATTTATCCATATTTGTGGTGTATTCATTTACATTTTCAGGCTATCTTATCCCAGGGTCAAACGTTGACTGAAAACTAGATTTGTGTTCAGAATGCTATAAAAAGTCAGTGCAACTGAATAAAACTTCGTTTCAGCTATAATTCCAAACCATGGTTTGGCTCTATGTGAACAAGCCTTCAAGGAGCTTTAGTCTCATGCATTTCTTACTTCCCATGTGCTCCATGATTCCTTTCTTGGTTTGAGGCAAACAATTGTTTGCTGTTTTATCTGAACAGGCAAACTATGATTTATGATGCCCTGTAAATCACCATGATAAAATGGAAGAATTCATGTAACTTTAGTAGGCTTCTGAAAATGTATCAACATTTGTATAATTTATTAAAGTAATAGATTTTTGGGTCTGCACAATTTAGAATTTGGTGAGAAACTCTTAAACCTAGCCACTGCATATAACAAGGCGTACTCCAGACTGAGCAGGTGTTAGCTGCCTTAGCACGACTGCACAGAAAATATGTACAAGACTGTAACCTCACCAAAATGCTCAGGTGCATAGGTGTGGAATGTGGGAGTAGTTCACAGAGGCAAAAGTATAACCAATGATTACTTTTCCAATTGGAGTCTAGGAAATATGCAGTGGAAACTGTTGCTTGTACTGATCAAAGGGTTGTGGCTTGTAGCAGAAGAGTGACCATAAAACCATTCCAGATTTGAAAAGTCACAGTTCTCATACTGTACAAAAGGGGCCACCAAGGTGACACGCATGGATGCCAGTGTGCTTGCCAGTACCTCCTATGGAGACCATGAAATGTCCCAGTAAATATTCCCTCAAAAATCCACAGTGAATCTCTTTTCCCAATCTTTCAGATGTGACAGCCATTTTGTGTTATGCCATGTTCCCATTGCAGCTATTTTGTGACTGGCACTCAGCACTTTCTTAAAATTCCAGATATGCTCACTGGTCCAAAAAGGTTGGTAACCCCTACTATACAGTTATACTGTCAAATATAAGGTCTGATTTACTTCACAGAATCTAAAGGATAAAAGGAACTTTCAGAGCCATAAAGTTCAAGCTCTAGCCATGTGTCATGCTTCACTGGTAATTAGCCATTCCAGGCAGATACATCTTGTGAAGGAGGTATTGCAACCTCCAGTTTTATTCTGTTACCTGGTTGTTTTGATGGTCAGGATTTGTTCTAATATTTTACATCAAACTGCCTTGCCACAGCTTAAATTCATTCCCTCTTCTCCATGGCTCAGTGTCTGTGACAAAGTTGTTCTCTCTCTCTCCTTCAAAGTTGGCTATAGGGCTCAGATAGTTTTATAAAGTGAGTTAAGCATTTGTTCTCTTCTCTATCAACAGCTGCCAAACATAACTTCCATCCATCCTGCATATGGCCCAAAGGCTGGTGGAACAGAGATCTTTATCCGAGGACAAAACCTCCTGATAGGAGGAACAAGGAAGGTGATGGTTAATGGCCTGGACTGTCCCTTGGTCAGAAGGGAAAGGTATGGCAAATTCAGAAACTCAATTGTGGCACTGGCTTGTCAGACTGTGAATTGTGTTCCTGGCCTTTTATAAAATGTATCAAGATACATTTAGAAAGTTGATTAATGCATGTTTGACAGCCTTCCAAGTATGTTTGATTTGTTTCATTTCCTAGCATCAATGTGAAGCAAATGGACCCATCATAGACATTAGCTAGGCCACTTTGATGCAGTCATATAACATGTAACCAGAGTCCTTTCCTCTCCAACTCTGGTGGCATTCTGTCTAAGAAAATGAAATCAGCCATGTTACAATTGTATTTATAGAGCTCCACAATATATACAGTCAGTTTTTGAGGTACCAGAAATATCATTCCAGCATCCTAATGATGCAACAAACAACTCTTTCCTGTGTAAATCTGTTGCTGGCTGCTCCCATGTCACTCATACTTTCCCAATGAGTCACAGTCTCAGTTGCTTACGTGAAAGCAAGTGAACTGAGTAGTGTTTTGCAGGGAGTGCATAGCTGTCTGCCATCAGCCTTTATTCTGAATGGTTCAGTACTTTTCTGATGGTGCTCCCTCAAAGCAGGGGTACTTTGGGGAGGGGGAGATCATAGCAGCTCCTTCTCCATCAACCATTTCCTCCCTCTGCTGTGTGGAAGGGAAGTCTCAGGTTTAAACCACTAATTTTACAGGTTCTTCAAAACAAATGAGGATTACTTAGGATCTAGCTAACAATTTATGTGGAAGATAGAAACATGGGTTCACCGCTCTGTTTATCTCAAAGTGCTTCTTTTTTGTTTTTTCAAAAAAACCCCATTTAATTAGCAGTAAGGGAGAACTCATCACCTTGGTGGTTAAAGGATCTATGGGGCAGGCATTACATTTTGGGCTCCTTAGATTAGTGGACACCCACTGCTGAAAAAGCAGTGCTGTTGAAAAGCAGTACCGCTGCCCACCAATCAAATGCATCGAGGGGACTGGTGGGAAGCGCAGTGAATGGCAGCCAGGTTAGGCCGATGAGGAGTCCTCCCTGAGCCCCTCAGCTATTGTCTGACCTAGCCAACCACTGATGGGCTTAGGTAAGCTGAAACTCCTTAACTATATTAGTGGTGCTCTCATCATGCTACGCCCCAGGAGCCCTGTCAGTACTCATCTCCGATGATGAGTTCTTGCATCTCCCAGAGTGATCAGGCTCAGAACATTGCATGGGACCACTTCTTGCATGGTGACAGTTTGCAGAGCTGGCCTGGCATTTTGATGTATAATGAACATGAATATAATTTTGCAGAGGACTGTCTCTACCCTGACAATTGGAGGAAGGTGTAAAATGCTACTTGATTGAGCAGAGTTTTGTCATGCCGCTTGTCTTCTTTTCCTCAGCCAGAGAGAGGAAGCCGTGATTTGTACCACCCCTCCTGTGAGCAAAGTGACCAATGCTTCTGTGACTATGGTAATAGATGAAGAGCCATTTCTTTCTCCAAAGCACTTCTGGTATCGAGAAGATCCCCAGATACATCATATCTCTCCCAACTGCAGCTATGAGTGAGTTGTGCCTTTTTAGCCACACCCAGATTCAGCCTTCACTATCCTGATGCCCTGCATTGCCTGGGGCTGATGGGAGTTGTATTCCAAAATATTTGGAGAGCAGCAGGTAGGCAAACGCTGCTCTAATTCTTGAGGGAATCACATCTCATCACATTCTAGACTCATTACATGTTCTAGTCTTGCTATGATGTGCATTGTGTTATTTGTTAGTAATGTTTCTAGTCCTGAGCCATCAAGTATTTCATTTAATCAAATTAAGGCGAAGCTCCCTAACAACAGTGCAATTTTATGTATATCTAGGATGCACATCTTAACATGGTGAGGGGGTTTGAGAGTGGAAGCTGAGAACAATGCCATCAGGAGTCTAGACTAAGAGGCTAGACTCCTAGCAGGGCACCC
Organism: Rhineura floridana; assembly: GCF_030035675.1. Taxonomy (NCBI): domain Eukaryota; kingdom Metazoa; phylum Chordata; class Lepidosauria; order Squamata; family Rhineuridae; genus Rhineura; species Rhineura floridana. The sequence continues at coordinate 125,143,819 of NC_084482.1, read as the reverse complement.
AAGGCGGAATGGTCAAAGCTGAGACACCAGACTAAGATGCATCCAGACTCAGAGGAAGGCAATGGTAAACCACCTATGAATATCTCCTACCACGAAAACCCTATGAACAGAGTATCCAAAATGCAACATGAGATAGTGCTGGGAGATGCTTGGAAGTTGTTTAAAAACACTATATTAGAAGCTCAACTGGAGTGCATACCGCAGATCACAAAAGGTACCGCCAGGGCCAAGAAGATGCCAGCATGGTTAACGAGCAAAGTCAAGGAAGCTCTTAGAGGCAAAAAGTCTTCCTTCAAAAAATGGAAGTCTTGTCCGAATGAAGAAAATAAAAAAGAACACAAACTCTGGCAAAAGAAATGCAAGAAGACAATAAGGGATGCTAAAAAAGAATTTGAGGAGCACATTGCTAAGAACATAAAAACCAACAACAAAAAATTCTATGAATACATTCAAAGCAGGAGACCATCTAGGTCTTGCTGATCTGCTAACTAAATTGCTGATCTGCTAACTAAAATATGTAACTTGTCCCTTGGGTCCTCCTCCGTGCCTGAGGACTGGAAAGTGGCAAATGTAACGCCAATCTTCAAAAAGGGATCCAGAGGGGATCCCGGAAATTACAGGCCAGTTAGCTTAACTTCTGTCCCTGGAAAACTGGTAGAAAGTATGATTAAAGCTAGATTAACTAAGCACATAGAAGAACAAGCCTTGCTGAAGCAGAGCCAGCATGGCTTCTGCAAGGGAAAGTCCTGTCTCAGTAACCTATTAGAATTCTTTGAGAGTGTCAACAAGCATATAGATAGAGGTGATCCAGTGGACATAGTGTACTTAGACTTTCAAAAAGCGTTTGACAAGGTACCTCACTAAAGGCTTCTGAGGAAGCTTAGCAGTCATGGAATAAGAGGAGAGGTCCTCTTGTGGATAAGGAATTGGTTAAGAAGCAGAAAGCAGAGAGTAGGAATAAACGGACAGTTCTCCCAATGGAGGGCTGTAGAAAGTGGAGTCCCTCAAGGATCGGTATTGGGACCTGTACTTTTCAACTTGTTCATTAATGACCTAGAATTAGGAGTGAGCAGTGAAGTGGCCAAGTTTGCTGATGACACTAAATTGTTCAGGGTTGTTAAAACAAAAAGGGATTGCGAAGAGCTCCAAAAAGACCTCTCCAAACTGAGTGAATGGGCAGAAAAATGGCAAATGCAATTCAATATAAACAAGTATAAAATTATGCATATTGGAGCAAAAAATCTGAATTTCACATATACGCTCATGGGGTCTGAACTGGCGGTGACCGACCAGGAGAGAGACCTCGGGGTTGTAGTGAACACCACGATGAAAATGTCGACCCAGTGTGCGGCAGCTGTGAAAAAGGCAAATTCCATGCTAGCGATAATTAGGAAAGGTATTGAAAATAAAACAGCCGATATCATAATGCCGTTGTATAAATCTATGGTGCGGCCGCATTTGGAATACTGTGTACAGTTCTGGTCGCCTCATCTCAAAAAGGATATTATAGAGTTGGAAAAGGTTCAGAAGAGGGCAACCAGAATGATCAAGGGGATGGAGCGACTCCCTTATGAGGAAAGGTTGCAGCATTTGGGGCTTTTTAGTTTAGAGAAAAGGCGGGTCAGAGGAGACATGATAGAAGTGTATAAAATTATGCATGGCATTGAGGAAGTGGATAGAGAAAAGTTCTTCTCCCTCTCTCATAATACTAGAACTCGTGGACATTCAAAGAAGCTGAATGTTGGAAGATTCAGGACAGACAAAAGGAAGTACTTCTTTACTCAGCGCATAGTTAAACTATGGAATTTGCTCCCACAAGATGCAGTAATGGCCACCAGCTTGGATGGCTTTAAAAGAAGATTAGACAAATTCATGGAGGACAGGGCTATCAATGGCTACTAGCTGTGATGGCTGTGCTCTGCCACCCTAGTCAGAGGCAGCATGCTTCTGAAAAACAGTTGCTGGAAGCCTCAGGAGGGGAGAGTGTTCTTGCACTCGGGTCCTGCTTGCGGGCTTCCCCCAGGCACCTGGTTGGCCACTGTGAGAACAGGATGCTGGACTAGATGGGCCACTGGCCTGATCCAGCAGGCTCTTCTTATGTTCTTATGTTCTTATGAGACCCCCAGGTCAGAAGGCACTCAACAAGCTACTGGGGAAGAACAAAGGACAAGTACGAGTAACGCTGTGACTAATGACGCAGCTGGGTCAAAGCTGAAAGGAAGCCCAGAGGCTGATGCGCACAGATGCGAAAGGAGAGTCTGGAGTTGTACAACACACAAAATAGGAACACAGAATGTGAGAAGCATGAACCAGGGAAAGTTAGAAATTGTCAAGCAAGAAATGGAATGTATCAACATGACAATACTTGGCGTGAGTGAATTAAAATGGACGGGAATGGGACATTTTCAATCAGGCAACTACAAAATATTTTATGCAGGAAATGAGAAATCAAGAAGAAACGGGGTTGCTTTAATAGTGATAAGTGATGTAGCAAAAGCAATTAGGAGCTACAACGCAAGGTCTGAGCGAGTGATATCAATGAAATTAAACGGGAAACCTATTAACATATAACCATCATCCAAGTCTACGCTCCAACAGCAAACGCAGAAGAAGAATTGGAGAGATTTTATGCAGAAGTACAGGAGGAAATAGATCACACACCAAAACAAGATGTGATGATAATCATGGGGGACTGGAATGCAAAAGGAGGGAACAGAGAAGAACTAGGAATTGTGGGGAAATGGGGCTTAGGAGACAGAAATGATTGAATTCTGTTAAGCCAATAATTTGTTTCTTGCAAACACAATTTTGAGCAACCAAAAAGAGGACTGTACACGTGGACAGCACCAAATGGTCAATATAGAAATCAAATTGATTATATAATTGGTAGCAGAAGATGGAGAAGTTACATACTTTCTGCGAAAACAAGACCAGGAGCAGACTGCAGTACAGATCACCAACTGGTCATACCAAAAATCAAAGTAAAGCTAAAGAAGAAGAACAAAGCAATCATAATGCCAAAATACAATTTAAATAACATCCCAGAAGAATATAAAGATCAAATAAGGAACAGATTTGAGTATTTAAACTTAGTTGACAGAGTACCAAAAGAACTATGGAATGAAGTGAGAGACATTATCAGGGATGAATGCAAAAAGACGATACCTCTAGTTAAAAAGAGAGAAAGATCTCAATGGATGACTGAAGAAACTCTTTAAATGGTTAAAGAGAGAAGGAAAGCAAAAGCAAAAGGACATAGAAACACGGTCAGAACCCTAAATGCAACAATACAGCGACTAGTACATAGGGACAAAGAGAACTATTACAATAGTTATTGTATAGAAATAAAAGAGGACAACAAAAAGGGTAGAACAAGAGCCCTATTCCAAAAAATTAGAGAAATAAAAGGGAAATTTAAACCAAGAGTAGAAATGTTGAATAATCAACAGGGGAACACACTGACTGACTGAGATGAAATAAAAGGAAGATGGAAGCAATACATTGAAGAACTCTAGAAAAGAGATGCAAGGATGACAGATTCATTCATGGAGGAACCGTATGATGAATAACCAGAAATATTAGAATGTGAGGTGAAAGCTGCTCTTAAAATACTTGGAAGAAACAAATCACCAGGAACAGATGGCATACCAATAGAGTTGCTACAAGCTGCTGAAACTGAATCTGTCCAAATTTTGACAAAGATTTGTCAACAAATATGGAAAACTAAACAATGACCCACAGACTGGAAGCATTCAATGTATATCCCAATTCCAAAGAAAGGGGATCCCAGAGAATGCACTAATTATCGAACTAATGCCTTAATATCCCATGCAAGTAAAGTAATGCTCAAGATTCTACAACAAAGGCTCTTACCATATATGGAGCGAGAAATGCCAGACATCCAAGCTGGATTTAGAAAGAGAAGAGGCACCAGAGATCATATTGCAAACATACACTGGATAATGGAATGGACGAAGGAATTTCAGAAGAAAATCACCCTGTGCTTCATAGATTACAGCAAAGCCTTTGACTGTGTAGATCATGAAAACTATGGAATGCTTTAAAAGCAATGGGGGTGCCACAGCATCTGATTGTCCTGATGCGCAACCTATACTCTGGACAAGAGGCTACTGTAAGGACAGAATATGGAGAAACCGATTGGTTCCCAATAGGAAAGGGTGTGAGACAGGAATGTATTTTATCACCCTATTTGTTTAATGTATATGCAGAACATACCATACGGAAAGCAGGATTGGACCAAGATGAAGAAGGTGTGAAAATTAGAGGGAGAAATATCAATAATTTAATATATGCAGACGGTACCATACTACTAGCAGAAACCAATAATGATTTGAAAAGAATGCTGATGAAAGTTCAAGAGGAAAGCACAAAAGCAGAACTACAGCTGAACATCAAGAAGACAAAAGTAATGACAAGAGAAGTTATGTAACTTTAAAGTTGACAACGAGGACATTGAATTTGTCAAGGATTATCAATACCTTGGCACAGTCATTAACCAAAATGGAGACAATAGTCAAGAAATCAGAAGAAGTCTAGGACTGGGGAGGGCAGCTGTGAGAGAACTAGAGAAGATCCTCAAATGCAAAGATGTATCACTGAACACTAAAGTCAGGATCATTCAGACCATGGTATTCCCGATCTCTATGTATGGATGTGAAAGTTGGACAGTGAAAAAAGTGAATAAGAGAAAAATCAACTCATTTGAAATGTGGTGTTGGAGGAGAGCTTTGCGCATACCATGGACTGAGAAAAAGACAAATAATTGGGTGTTAGAACAAATTAAACCAGAACTGTCACTAGAAGCTAAAATGATGAAACTGAGGTTATCATACTTTGGACACATAATGAGAAGACAGGATTCACTAGAAAAGACCATAATGTTGGGAAAAACAGAAGGGAGTAGAAAAAGAGGAAGGCCAAACAAGAGATGGATTGATTCCTTCAAGGAAGCCACAGACCGGAATTTACAAGATCTGAACAGGGTGGTTCATGACAGATGCTCTTGGAGGTCACTGATTCATAGCGTCGCCATAAATCGTAATCAGCTTGAAGGCACATAACAGCAAACTTGGAACTGAGTTCACTTGGACTTACTGCAAGGTAAGCGTGCATACCATTACAGCCTAAATCTCAGAATGCTCAGGTAGCTTCTGACTGGCCTGCATGGACCTGGGTATTTATACCATTAGGATCTGAGAACTGGAGGCACCATTCCCAATTTCCCAGTTTGCTGTCTAGGTCCATATACACCACCAGAATATACCTGCAGGATCTCTTGATATAGAAATCTTTGTCTGCTCTTATTTCACAGCCTTCTAATTTTTTGCAGGGGTTCAAATATCCTCATCAGTGGAACCAATTTGGATTCAGTGTATTACACAAAAGTGCAATTTGAATCTGCCAGAGTTCAAACTGAAGCTAAAGTGAGTATTCCAAGTGGAGAGATAAATATATACTTGTTTCTTTATTTACTAAGTCTGCAGTCCTAAGCACACTTTCTAGAGAGTAAGCCCCATTGGTCTGAGTGAACATGCTGCAAATATAAACAATTCACTGTATCAAACTGAACTACTCCATACCTTTTTAACATCCACTGCAAAATAAGAAAGACTTGTAGTGCTTCAGGATGTTCTCAGTCTTGGCCTATGGCACATATCCTGGCAAAACAGAGTTCTACAAGTATAAAAATACCCAAACCCAGGAAGAATGCCTCCCTGTATGCCTTTGTTATACGGACTTGGGCTACAGATGGACAAATGAAGAGGATGTTCATGGGGGGAAAGGCTGTCTCTAAGAAGGCATGCAAGGATCCAGACCATTCAGCTCAGTAATTGGCTGTGCAAAAGCAAAGGTTCTGCAGGGAGTTGTCTCCCTGCTGCTTAATGTTTGAGTATGTGAAAGTACTAAAGTAAGATTATCCTTCAATAAGCCATTTTCTTTTGTTTGTGTGAAAAGATGGACTTAGAGGCCACCTAACTGTGCATAGATTGTACTTGTTTTTATCCTCAACATTAACATTTCCTTTATGAAATGTATACTTCTTACTACATCTTTTTCTTTTTACACCTTCTGTTTTCTCTCCCACTCCCCATTGTTACTTCAAGTATTTTGTTGTTGTTTTGGTCTTTATTTTCATTCTTCCTAGCATTTTTTTAAATTGCCTTAAATGAGCTTGCCTGTGATTCTGCTCATCATAAAAGTTTGCCTCATCCAACCTTGTGAAAACTGCTGGAACTGTAAACAGTTTGTTCAACAATTAACATCATTCAGTGCGTGAGGAATTTTTTCCTTTTAGCTATGGACAGGGAAAAAAGACCAGAAATTGTGGGAAATGAATAGGATAATCTGCAGGGTACGAAATTCATTTTTTATCACTTTGTGTATTTATAGGTCACCTTTCATAGTAGTACCACCACAATTAAGAAAATGTCAGCATGCAGAGTGGATAAAAATTGATTATTTTTTAAAGTGTAAAATCTGGTTTTAAAAAATTAATCAGATTTTAAAAATTTGATCATTTAGTATGAAATTTCTCTTAAAAATAACTTGGTTAATATCAAATAATCTTAATTATACACATATTAGCCCTAGAGTTCACCTCTAAACTGAATCATTGTCTTCTATTGAGTTAAAGGAAGATTTTCCATGTAAATGAGGTACCCAATTTGATCATTTTTCAAGTATGAATATTTAAACTCTACCTGATTAGCAGATTTTATATTTACACCATTATTTAGGAAATATAATATAAAGTATCAATGAGAAACTTGATTTAAATCTGCCTTTTCCCTTTCACCAGTTTAATCATGATTTAAATCAGTCAGTCTATCTGCCCAACATATTTAAATAGCAGTGTCAAGGGAGCAAAGGAAGCAATGGAATTGATCATCAATAGGTACCAAATACTACTTCACAGAATGAATAGTTAATTTGTGCAATTTATGTGGCTTGGCTTTCATAGTGAGGCATATTCTTCAACCCCTGGATTTCATTCTTGTAGTCCTTCTTATTTAGTTCACACTTATTTCAATAAATGCGGGCACCTAAACTGAATTCAGTCTCCAGCAGTGATCAGATCAATGGAATCAAGCCAAATGAAGCTAAGCTATTTCCTTGATTCTATGCCTCAATTTTTACTCTTGATGTCTTCAGGTCTGCAAGGGGCTGCTATCTGCAAAGAAGCTAGTGTGCCAGGGTCCTGACTACTTGTTTGAGAACAAGGCAGTGGGTGTTCATGGGAACCTGAGCATCTTGATGGATGGAGCTTTAGGGCACAAGACGTTTCGCATCCGCTATTACCCCAAGCCGGTGATTTATCCCTTTGAGCATGAAGACAAATTGTACATTCTCAATCCAGGACAGGACGAGATTGAGATCCATGTATGTAATTGTCAGTCGGGCAGTGATATGTATGATCCACTTACACAAGTAGTGTACTCACACAAGCAGTGTAACATCTGAGAAACTTCAGCTGTAATTAGATGCACACTTACCTAGGAGTAAGCCCCATTGAACACAATAGGGTGTTCTGAAAAAGCATGAATAGGATTGTAGTCATGGAAGACACAGCAGCAATTTCAGCAAATGGAATATTCTGGGAATGTGTGTTCTCTGCACAAAGAAGCTGCTCCAGCATTTTCTCCTTTGAGGTTTCTCTGGTGTTGCATTGCTGACAGGCATACACCACCATTCAGCTAAGCTGAAAGTCACTTCCAGAGCCATATAAAAGCATATGAATTGGCACCAAGAAAGAAAGTTGTGTTTATAGTGAAGGGATGCCATTAAATAAAATGGCCAAGGGTGGTACTGTAAAGGGCTGTAGTTTATAGTTCTTGATGTGCTGGATATGAATGGGAAGGGATTGTTGTGAGAGGCAGACAGGCTTTAAGGATAGGAATACTAACATACCTTCAGAACTTAGCAGGCAGACAAATGTGGATTCAGAGCAGGGTTACACAATGGGGCATATGGTAGGATTTGGGCATAATCCAAGAGGCCCAAGAGACAATGTAGTTGGGGGGGGAGAGAAAGATATCCCCCTCCCCGTTAGTTAATGTATTCATTTTTATTTGTTTATACAGCATAGAGGGCTGGATGCTCTGGCAGGTTGCATGACAATCTCTATGACAGTGGCTGGCACAGAATGCCACCCCAGTGTGCTGAAGAATGAGGTGACCTGCCGAATCCCCAAGGAACTTAACGTCCCTGTGAATGGTTTGCCAGCAAAGGTAAAGACAGCAGCAGTTCTCTCCAACTGGCATTGATGCCATGGCACGCTTTCCCCCTTGCCTCCTCCGACCCAGTCTTAGTTTTGCAGCTTGTTGCAGATGCCAGTTTGCCGCCCTCCAAGTCTGCCTGTTCCGGCTGCTTTTTCTCTCATACTCTTTGGTCATTGATATGGTTTTCCACTACTGGCTGCAGAGATCATGGAACTAACCACATGCAGGGCAGTATTTCCACCCATTCTCATTCTGACTCGCTTTTGTCCCCTTGCTTCTGCTTATCTCTCATTTTTAAATACAGAGGCTATTCCACTGTGCATGTTTAATAAAAGAAGCAAAGGGAACAGCTAAGGGTGATGTGACATCAAGAAAAATTTGCCTAGGTCATGCCATGTGGATGTGTCAACCCACATCATCGTGAGGTGAATTTGGTGAGCACCACTATAACGTCTGACCTTTTTAGCAGTTTCTGAGCTCAGAGCAGACTTGATTCTGACCTTTAAAGAAAGTTTTAAAAGAAATTCCTGGTATATCCAATCCAAACAAGCCACAGATACATTTTTACACCAGAACATTGGGCAATGTTTCTTGTTTCCTTTGGCACTGGTCCTTAGACTCATTTTTCATTAGGAAAGTGTATTGTCATGTCTGGAATTTGCTAAGGGCTCTTAATAGTGTTTTTGGTTTTTTTTACTTCTTTGTATCCACAAGATTCTCAGGCATGGGGGTGAGGATGGTGGTGATGTGGGGAGGAATCACTGAAGATCCCCTTATGAGGAGCCTAAAACATGCCCTTGGATGTGGGTAGTCAGTTCCAGTGCCCTGCCTGGTGTTTCTGCACTTTGCAGCCCATGCTGGAAAAAACGGTTCTGGTGCTCATGCTTGCATCACCACATTACTCACATTCCGTATGGCACTAATTTTCAAGGGCACACCCAGTATGACTCTAAATACTTTTTCTGCTGGTGTGCTTGGGGCTTCCTGTTATCAGAGGCAGCTACAAGCCGGCTATGGAATGCATGTGCATTCTTTGTTTGTGCTTGTCTGGTCATTCCAGAGTTTAGAAGTGTATTTTTTTAAAGTTTGCTAGTTTGTTTTTGTCCAAAACATGCTAAATCCTGACTAAAAGAGGAGACAGGTACTTGTGGCCTTAAGGGGCTGGGGTGGGGAGTCTGTCACATCTCCTTCTATAGATTGTATGAGGGGAATTACACTTTATATGTATCTCTCTGATTGCTTTTTGCCCTCTTGTGGATGCCTTCAGATTGAGAGGAGGAGAAGATGTTTAACCCTTTCCTTACGAGCTGTTTGACATCCACCACACAAACACGGAGTTGTTTTTCTCCCCAAGAGAATAGAAGCATCTGTGTATCCTGCTGTGTATCCTCGTGGCAACCTGTTACTCTCCCACCACGACCATTTTATAGCCCTGGTGTGCACTGCACTCATCCTCCAAGAGCATCACAACCTTAGTAGAGATGTTCTGTTTACACCTGAGAAACTTTGCATGTAAGGAATCCTGTGCAAAGATGGAGCCGCATGCTGCTCCTTTCCCATGTTCTCTTTTCATCCTGCTCTCTCGATTCCTCCCACTGCTATCATTATTCCCCTTCCAGGCAGGAAACGGACCAAACAGATGGACTCCAATAGCCCCCTTCCAGCAGACATGGCATATCTCCAACTATACCCTTGCATGGAATCCAAGGCACCAGAAGTTGACTAACCACAAGTTTTGAGACTAATAGTGCAATCTACACAATGGCCCTCTAAGGCTTCTAGTCAACCTTGGATATTTTGTTTGTTTGTTTGATTGATTGATTTGATTTATATCCCGCCCTTCCTCCCAGTAGGAGCCCAGGGTGGCTCTCTGTCCAGCTGACAATTTGTTACACAAATTTAGTAATGTGTGATAGTTCAATATGTTAATAAGATAATCCTGCCATCCAAAGCCTGTGACTGGCTTGCTGGCTGTCAGCTTCTTCCTGTCCATTGGATGCCATTGCTGTGGCATGGCTGATAACCTGCTAATGACATGTCCTTTCCTCCTTACAGATTTGTGTGAATGGAAACTGCACAGATCTAGGCTTTGTGGTTGTGATCTCCTCTTTGTCCCCTGTTGCTGTTACCTTGGGGACCATTGTAGCCATCCTATTCTTCTGCCTCTTGGCATTTCTCCTGATGAAATATGTGCAGCGGAAGAAGAAGTCAGGTAACTCATCAGAGCAATAATGGCATTCCTTCAATCACATTTCTGCACTGTTTTAAAGATAGCGCTGATTTGCATCTAACTGTGAGGCCACTGATCAGAGAATTGGCATTCTCAAATCTGGCTTACTAACTGGGTTGGCATGATGAGTGGAGTTGGGCGTGGAAGGGGGAAGCTGGGTGAGGAAGCTAGGATGGATAACTGAGTGTTCATTTTTGTTTCTGCAGGAACTGAAAATTTGGAAAGACTCTCAAGCTTCAACAGGGGCATGCCAAGCATCCCCCTCCTTCCCTCCAACACTGATTATACAGTTGCTACTGGTAAGGATGCATAAAGAGACTTACGAACAAAAGAGTCATACAAGTGGTAAGCGTTGGCCTGGCCTGGTGATTTCCCAACATGGGATAACCTCGGCATGGATAGGAAGCTTAGTCATATAATATATTGGGCTTTGCACTAGCCATGGAGTGTCAGGCTGATACCAAAATCCCCATCACTACAGTTCACTCTGAATGTTCCTATAGACAAAAACAAAAATCACTGTACTGAAGCACCTGACCTTTCCATGACTTGATTCCTTTCGTTGCTTTGATTGGGAAGAACATGAGGCTGGTATTTCATTAACATGTGGGGACATAATCTTGCCAGAGATGCAGAAAAGACCTAATGACAGGAAATGCAAGGTGAACAATTAATGGATCTAACTTTAATCTCCTCTCTACTATTCCTTGATGGCATTGCCCTAGCAGAGACCAGTGGCTTTAGAGGGAATTTTGGAAGCGCCTCTTACACAGGAAGCAGTGATGGTTCTGCTATGCCCTTCATGCGGGTACCTTCTTGCTCCATTAAAAATCTTCGGCCAGAACTGTTAGAAGAGGTGAAGGATGTTCTAATCCCAGAAGAGCAGCTGATTATGCACCAGGACCAGATCATTGGCAAAGGTGAGCACTGTTGAAGCTGCCGGTATTTTACAGAGCTTGGAAGATTACTTTTAAAAAGCAATAAATTACAGTTACAATTACTTGGCCAAAAAGTAGTAATTACAGTTACAGCTACAATTGCTCTGAAAGTAACTGATTACTTTTTCTCAAAAGTAATCACTACAATTACATTTCAGTTACTTTTTAAAAAAATGCCTACAAGGTGCTGGTCGTGGCTGCTTCACATCTAAGTAGCCTAAAACAATATTAAAACTAAACACACACACACACAGGGGGTAGTAGAAGGGTTCGAATCCCCACATAGCCATGAAGCTCACTGGGTGACCTTGGGCCAGTCACTGCCTCTCATGAAAACCCTATTCATAGGGTCACCATAAGTCAGAATCAACTTGAAGGCAGTACATTTATTTTTTATTTTGAAGATGATGATTATGATAATGGAGCATTTCAAATTAATTCTGTATGACAAGCATTCCATGCCAAGCTTGGAAAACCAAGGAGGAGGTATAAAATGTAGGCAAATATACTTTTGACAAAATGTCGTTTATCCTTTATATCTATATCTATAATTAACAATACAGCTGAATGATGTATGTAAAGTATTTTTTCTCTTTCCCTTTTTTATTAGTATTTTAGTACTACTGCTAAAGTTCTGATGAAAGAATAAAGCATTCATTAGCCAAATTCAAATGATTAGAACACATCACATAAATTCCACTGAAGTTGTTTTTGCCAAAGAAAAGGCAAAAAATACATACCCTATGATAGCTCAATAGACAGTCAGAACTAATATAAAACCTTATTGCTTCTCATTTGCAAATGTTGCAAGATCTAAGGTAACGCTAGATCATGTGAGTTCAGGTGATGCATTTTATGTAAATTTGTATAGATAGCAGAGATTGTCAACAGTCTGAGATGTGTGTGTGCCAATGTGTGCGTTTACCTAAGTGGCAGGCTTTTACCCTGCACTGAGATCACTGAGACTTAAGACTTAGTAAAATAAGAAAAGCTATTTTATTTATAGAAATACATAGTAGATAGGAAAGGCATACCTAGTTCTAACTAACTTGGAGGCGCAACACTCAGGTTTGGGAGCTGCCCTCCTGGCTCAGGGGGAGAGAGCAGAGACAAAGGTGTCTCCTCTCTCTTGGATTATTTTATTGCTTAACTGCATTCTGTGTTTGCCTCTGTAATTCTCACTTTTTTTTACCCACTGTTTGAATGTCTTTTGGGAATGCCTACTGATTATTTGTTATCATTTTGGGCTGATTACCTTCAGCTATTATCTCACCAAAGTTGCATACACATGACAGATTTAAAGCACATTTCCACCACCACCCCAAAAAAGAATCCTGGGAACTGTAGTTTGTTATGGGTGCTGGGAATTGTAGCTCTGTGAGGAGTAAACTACAGTTCCCAAGATTCTTGGGGAAAAGCCATGTGCTTACATGTATGGTGTCTACTGGGAGACTCTTACGGATTGATTCTTTACTCCCAGAAGTAAATCCTATTTACTGCTATGGGAATTACTTCCAAGTAAGTATGCCTGGAATTGCAGCTTTTAGGTCATGCTTAATAGCCACCTTGTATCAGATTGAACAGTTTCCAATCAGATTTAAATACTAACCACTTAAACTGGTCAGAGTGTCATTCCCTCTGTTTCTGAAGCTCAGGCTGGAAGTGTGGTTGCTTATGTAGCCATGGTATCACCATCCATACCACACATAATAAGGAGCATTAGTGGGCAAGAGGGAACCCCAAGTGTTGCAGTATACAAAAAAGTGAGAGAGAAAACAGAAAAGGGATGACTCCCAAAACAGCCCAAATGAGTACTGAGCATGCTCTGTTATGGAATGCTCAGTGGCTGTGTGAGTGTGTGTGTGTGTGAGAGAGAGAGATGTCTCAGCTAACAGAAAATTATAGAACAGTAGAGTTGGAAGGAACCTTTAAGGTCATCGAGTCCACACCCCTGCTCAATGCAGGAATCCAAGTTAAAGCACACCTGACAGGTGGCTGTCCAGCTGCCTCTTGAATGCTTCCAATGTTGGAGAGCCCACCACTTCCCTAGGTAATTGGTTCCATTGCCATCCTGCTCTAATGACTGACAGTCCTTTTTTGAGTGTTGAAAGGTGTTTCAAATAAAATTCTAACTTTTATAATAGTCCAGATTTTTTTAATGCCCATATGATTGATGGGCAGGCTGGAAAGAAAAATGACTCACTAAGGCTACATCCACACCAGACATTTATTCCACTTTAAACAGTCATGATCTCAGAATCCTGGGAAGTGTAATTTGTGAAGGGTCCTGAGAGTTGTTAGGAGACCCCAATTCCCCCCACAGAACTCCAGTCACAGAATTGTCTGAGAAGAGGGGCTGACTGTTAAACCACTCTGGACATCGGAGCTCTGTCAGGAGAATAGGAGTCTCCTAATAACACTCAGCACCCGTCACAAACTACACTTGCCAGGATTCTTTGGGGGAAGTCATGACTGTTTAAAGTGGCATAAATGTCTGGCGTGGGTGTGGCCAGAAGGTCATCCAGCGAGTTCATGGCTGTGGTTAGATATGAACTCAGAACGTCCCAGCTGCACCCAGCATGGAACTACACTTTCAGTAGCAAATACCAGAAAACCAACTAAATGTGTGCTGTCAATGTGCAAAGCATTTGCTGTGGTGCATTTGGGTAGGTGAAGCAGGAGATAGATGGAAGGGGCTGTTTTCCATGCCTGCCACTTTACCAGTGCAATGCCCCATGTTTTTCCTTATTGACCTCCATCAGCTAGTGGAAAGTGGCCAGGAAAGGGGTTGCAGATAAAGTTTCAGCAGCAAATTACCCCCTCTCATCACTTCTCCCTAACAAAATGCACCCCACATCAGTAGCAGACACCAGCAGGGAAGTTCTTTTTTGAGTTGTAATTCAGCTCTCATTCTGTTAATTCCCAAACTACACCAGTTGTCATTTTGACCTACATGCATAGGGAGAAAGACAGTGTAAAGGGTGTGCACAAGGGGGAGGGGATGACAAAGGATTTAGGACTTAAAGATTTAATATTCCATGAGTAGAAAAAAATACCCTATGCAAATGTCTATATTATTGCAGAAAAGTTCAGTTCTACATATGTTTGCCATCTTTTCCTCAAGCACAACTGTTTTTGAGATAACTGTCTTATTCTCTCTTGCCCTTCACCAAAAAGCCATGTTAGTTGTCCAGTATGTGAAATGACTGCAAGCAGGTGCAGCCCAAGACATTTTGCTACTTGAAGCAGAAGAGCAAATGGTGCCCTGCCCTCAAGTCAAGGTCATAGTACCATAGCTTGAAAAGTTATCTCACAAGTACCTCTTCCTGACAGTAAATATACAACAACCAAAAATTAAAATAGCTAATAATTTGTTGCATGGTGCCCCAAATTAGTTCCTTGGGGCATCTCTTGCTGCCTAGTGAGAGTCGCTCTATGAGAGGCACATAACTGAAGCAAAACACACAAACAGAAGTATGAGACTGCACCTACCTCCTAGTCTCTTGCCAGTTCCCAATTTTCACCCTCTCTGGAGGGGTGCAAGGACAAGCGGAGGGGATGCAAAGAGGGTGCAAGGACAAGCGGAGGGGATGCAGAGAGGGTGCAAGGACAAGCGGAGGGGATGCAGAGAGGGTGCAAGGACAAGCGGAAGGGATGCAAAGAGGGTGCAAGGACAAGCGGAAGGGATGCAAAGAGGGTGCAAGGACAAGCGGAGGGGGTGCAGAGAGGGTGCAAGGACAAGCGGAGGGGGTGCAGAGAGGGTGCAAGGACAAGCGGAGGGGGTGCAGAGAGGGTGCAAGGACAAGCGGAGGGGGTGCAGAGAGGGTGCAAGGACAAGCGGAGGGGATGCAAAGAGGGTGCAAGGACAAGCGGAGGGGATGCAAAGGGTGCAAGGACAAGCGGAGGGGGTGCAGAGAGGTTGCAAGGACAGGCGGAGGGGATGCAAAGAGGGTGCAAGGACAAGCGGAGGGGGTGCAAGGACAAGCAGAGGAGATGCGAGGACAAGCAGGGGGTGCCAGGAAGAGCAGAGGGGCGGGCGAGCAGGCTGAGGGAGGCAGGACGAGCAGGCTGGAAAGGGTAACACATACACTCACCTCCACAGCTCTTCACTTCCATTCTGCTACTTCTGCCTTCTACTCCTCCTTGCCCTCCAGCGCTGTCTGACTCTCCACTTCCTCCCTCGTGCCTCCATAGAGCACGAGGGAAGAGCTAAACAGCGCAGAAGCCCAGTTTGAGGCACATATATTTCCTCCACCATTCCACCAATCACAGCAGCAGATGATTTCCCCTGCTTCCCCCCCCGTAACTTCCAAATGTAACGCAAAAAAGTTACATTTGCAGCTCAAAAGTAATGAAATTACCACTTGTTCTGTTACATACAAAATGTAACGAAGTTACCCACTCGTTATGCAAAATAGTAACAAATTACAAGTAACTCGTTATTTCTAACAAGTTACTTCCAAGCTCTGGTATTTTATTACCCATAGTCTGTAAAGCTTTGGTACTAAGTAAATCTGTTTGAAGAGTGCCACTTGCCCTCTGCTAGGTGAGTTTCAGGTGTTTCTTTGGCAGTTTTCTGTTGCTCCTCATTGGTGTGTGACCCTCATTAGGGAAGACAAATAGCACCTTTCCCCACTGTGGTCCTGGTCTGCTCTTCCCTGCTTGGCCACAAAAGCAGTGAGTACAGGTGGGGAGTTTGCCTCTGTCATTTTGGTGAAGACATAGCATTTGAACAGCAAGTTGAGAAAGAAATTAAGTAACAAGCAAGTTTGGACAGTTTATCTTTGTTATAACAAGCCAAGATAGGAAAGAGCATTTGGCTGCACACACAGTCCCTTTGCTCCTCCCTTATGGTGGGAGCAAACAAACCAGGAAGTCTTCTGTTAACTATAATTTCCAATTTCATCCCAACAGTATGCTATGGTTAACAGCTTTGTAGCAGGCCAGGATATTAAGCTAAGTTCAAACTATGGCCTAATATCCTGGCTTGTTCTGAAGCTGTTCGCCATAGACTCACTGCAGTCTTGTGAGACTGAGGTTGGAAGATGCTGCTCTCCAGGTGCTACCTACAGAGTACATGATTGAAGTGAGATTTGAACTGGGGATTTCACAGCTCACTTTCTTAAGTCTCTTTCAAATGTATAAGGGAGATAGGATTTAGGCCAGGAGTAGCCAATGTGGTACCCTCCACATGTTTTAGATTACAGTTCCCATCAGTGCAATAGTTGGAGATGTTTCTGAGGGCACATCATTGGTTACTCCTGGTTTAGGGTATTATGAGTATTCAGGGTTTAAAACATTATGTATGATTGTTGCTAAACTGGCTTAAATTGAAATGAAATGTGGTCACTTTGGGAACTCAGGTGATACTCACTTTGAGAACCCAAGTTTAATGCCACACCAAATGGTTAAGAAGGGCAAGGGGAATCTGATCAAAGTGAAGCCTGGGAAGAAGTGCATTCACTATCCCACAGCTGGCTGCAGATCCTTAAATAGGGCTCCCTTCTTTGTCCAAACTGGGCATCAGCTTTAAACAGCAGTGGGGAACCTCTGGCTTTCAGGCCTAATTAAGCCCAGACATGTCTTAATTTGGCCCATGCTATAGCCACCTGCCCCAAACCAGACAGTATATATAACATCAGCTGTATGGCAGGTAAAGACATGGCTGCGAAGGAACAACCAGAAGCCTAAATTGTGCTTCCGATTGCTTCTTGGCAAGCAAGGCTTGTATTTGGCATCTTTTAAATTTGTCACCAAATGCAGGCCTGGCTGAGATCATGGTAGCTCCCAAATGGTGATTTCCCTGCCAAGAGCAATGCTTGCAGCTGCCAATCAGCTGTTTGGCAGCAGCTGCAAACTCCACTTCCTTTGCCTGTGTGGTTTGAAATCAAACCACACAGGCAAAGGAACATTTTTCCTTTACACACCAGCTTGAATTCAAGCTAGCCTTTTGACTTTCAAGGCTAGCTCTGTGACTTAATAAGTTGCTATGAATCAGCATACTCGTATCTCTTTATGGAATTATGGGCAGAGTCAGATGACCCTATTTAGGAAAAACCCTCCCTTTTTCAAAATGACTCTGCTTGTAGGCAGAATTGTTCTTTGAGACCTTTGACCAATGTAGTCTATAAGAATGCAAGTGATGAATGTTGCATCACTTGCAAATTTGGATCTAGCCAATGGAAAGATTTGAACATGGCTTTCCAGGTATGGACTAATTAGTGAAGGCAGATGATATCAGGAAAGGAGACTGATACCTATCCAGAGGAGATGACACAATTTGTCCATCATTTGAGGAGGACATGTATTGCAGTTGAAGAAAAAGTCATATAAGATAACATCTCTTAGTCACTTTTGCCTGTTTTCTGGAATTTACCACAACTTCTTGGTCTCAGGATAGCTGGGGTGGTCAGACAGCTAATATATCACAATGTTTCTAAAATGAGTTTCCTCTATCATATCTCCCACTGGTTCCTAATATTTTCTGGTTCCTATTATCCAACTGAAATACCTGATTTAAAATTATTGGGACCATATAAACTATTCCCCATCTATTTCCTAATTATGTCATTATATGGTATTGCTTGCTTATCTATTATTACACCATCATATTGAGAAACACTCAAATCTCCCCAGCTTTACATCACATAAAACAGTGCAGTGACAGGAGTTTGTTCTGGGCAGTTTTAGTATATCCTGTCTTTTTCTTATGGGTAAAGGGTGTATTTCCATCACATTGTTTCAGTTCTGATACTATATTTCTTTTATCCCTCTGCTAGAAACCAGTTTCTCCTTACAAGTCTGGCAATTTGATATTTAAGTATTTGGTACTGAAATTACTTCATTGTCTGACTATTTTTGTAGTATCTTCCTCCAACCTCTACTTTTGTGTGCTGCTATATAAACCTAACAACCATTTCCTGCCATTCTTGCAACACTGAAATCATTTCCAAAATCAGTTTACATGCCTAAAATATATATTACATTGATTTTTTATTGCTGATTTTTTTGCTACTACTTGATCATTTATGATGTGTTAATTCAGTTATATGGTTCGGTAGGTAATGATTTATATTGGCACTGGTTACTGAATGCAGTTTAATCCATGGGCGGAGAAAAAAAACCCTCTGGGCATCCACACCCAAAATCTGTGGCAGGATTGAACTCTACCATGCATCTTTGTCTTGGTAAGGATGCAGGACATGCTTCATATCACGTGCCTTTACCATAGGCAGAAGTTGTAAGCAGATAATAGTGGTAACGAGAGAGGAAGTTCTAAGCTTAATGGACAATATAAAAACTGACAAATCACCGGGCCCGGATGGTTCCCGAGAGTTCTCAAAGAACTCAAATGTGAAATTGCTGATCTGCTAACTAAAATATGTAACTTGTCCCTTGGGTCCTCCTCCGTGCCTGAGGACTGGAAAGTGGCAAATGTAACGCCAATCTTCAAAAAGGGATCCAGAGGGGATCCCGGAAATTACAGGCCAGTTAGCTTAACTTCTGTCCCTGGAAAACTGGTAGAAAGTATGATTAAAGCTAGATTAACTAAGCACATAGAAGAACAAGCCTTGCTGAAGCAGAGCCAACATGGTTTCTGCAAGGGAAAGTCCTGTCTCAGTAACCTATTAGAATTCTTTGAGAGTGTCAACAAGCATATAGATAGAGGTGATCCAGTGGACATAGTGTACTTAGACTTTCAAAAAGCGTTTGACAAGGTACCTCACCAAAGGCTTCTGAGGAAGCTTAGCAGTCATGAAATAAGAGGAGAGGTCCTCTTGTGGATAAGAAATTGGTTAACAAGCAGAAAGCAGAGAGTAGGAATAAACGGACAGTTCTCCCAATGGAGGGCTGTAGAAAGTGGAGTCCCTCAAGGATCGGTATTGGGACCTGTACTTTTCAACTTGTTCATTAATGACCTAGAATTAGGAGTGAGCAGTGAAGTGGCCAAGTTTGCTGATGACACTAAATTGTTCAGGGTTGTTAAAACAAAAAGGGATTGCGAAGAGCTCCAAAAAGACCTCTCTAAACTGAGTGAATGGGCAGAAAAATGGCAAATGCAATTCAATATAAACAAGTGTAAAATTATGCATATTGGAGCAAAAAATCTGAATTTCACATATACGCTCATGGGGTCTGAACTGGCGGTGACCGACCAGGAGAGAGACCTCGGGGTTGTAGTGGACAGCACGATGAAAATGTCGACCCCGTGTGCGGCAGCTGTGAAAAAGGCAAATTCCATGCTAGCAAACATTTTTTTTTTGACTGATGAAATTTCTCCCGGGCAGGGAGAAACGTAGAGATCAACCTCAAAAGCCTGTTTTTGTTGGGAGGACTGGATTTCATTAATTTATGAGAAAAGGTCCAGCCAGCAATGCCGGACGGACTTCCGAACAAGCTCTATCTGATTAATGCGATACGTTTATCTTTTCTTCAAAGAGAAAACGGACTAACAGGCAAGCACCCTTCTTTCTATTATTTTTTTTACTTGGTTTAAATTGTTGCAGCAAAAAGAGATTTGTCAAATGAATCAGCTTTAAAGAACTTCTGGGTGAGCTATAACTCTTCTCTGTTATTCACGAAATTAACAGCTTATCTCTGTTTCTATTGCAAAAAGCTGTCCTGGAAGTGCACTCTAAAGATATAAACAGAAGAGGGATTTCTATTCCGAGGAACATTATATTGTCTGGGACTATTCTCTTTTTGGTCTATTTTATTTTGACGAATCTGCTTCTTCACGACGCCACTAACTGTTTTGATGCTGGGAACTAAATTTGTTTTGTATTCTTGAACATAGAGAGATAAGGCAGGCTGCTCTGTTTATACTGTGATGTCATCAAGCCTGGAATATTAACCCAATTGTTGCTGAAATAAGAAGTGGTTCTTCTTTATTTTTGTTTTGTTTTGTTTTCGTGGTTTTAAAAATGGCAATCAAGAAAGTGGCTGAGAATCTGGAAGTAATTATGTTTCAGAAAATAATGGATGAGATTGAGATAACGAAACAAACCCTGCGACAGGGCAGTAAGGAGCTGAAAATGGAACTGAGCAAAATGACGCAGGAGCTTAAAGAAATAGGGGATCCTGTGAGAGAGGAGAATGAGATCAGAGATGAGAAAAGAAAAAATAAAGGGAAGATACAAGCCCTGGAGATTGGAACAAATGTGGAATTGGAAAAAGATCTGGAGTTTATGGATATTAGAAATAAAATCTACTGTTTGGAATTTAACGTTATCTCTGAAGAAATTAATGAAGATATTAGAGATAAAGTTATCAATGGCTTGGATAATCTTCTGGACTGGAATGACGTGATGGAGCTTGATATAGAGAAAATATATGGAATTAACTGCAGCCATGTGACAATGGAAAAACTCTCAAGAGATGAGCCAGTGCATTTTGTAAAAAAGAAGAACAGAGATATGACTTTACAACAATATTTCAGCAACTTATTCAGAATTGATGGCAAGAAAATATTTGGGATAGAGGAAATTCCCATCAGACTCTTATTATATGACTATGGCTATGACAGCAAGATTATTATGGAATACTGATAATGGAAGATTGGACACTGAAATTACTGGACTTAACAGGACTATTGAAGATGGAAGATGGAATTAATATGGATAATGGAATCATGGCTATTGAAATTATTGGACCTAACAGATTTTGATGAGATGGATTAATCGATATGTTTATTTGGACTATGGTTATGACAATAAGATTATTATTATTATTAACGAGATGGATTAATCGACATGTTTATTTGGAGAAAAATTGATAGATATATTTCTTAAAGAATTGAAACCTCTCTTTGACTTTTTGTGAAAAGAATAAAGTAATGTTTATGAGATTTGATGATTAATTAAGATAACTACTGGAGGAAAGTGATTTTATAATATAATTTAAGAGACAGGATTGTTATATATTGTAGACCTATAACTGATTTGATCTGTGACAAATGGGAAGTCAACATTTTATTTTTTTGTTTAATCATTTTTGTTTTGTTTTGTTTTTTGTCTTTGAATGTTTTATGATTTTGTTTTGTATGTTTTATGAAAATTTGAATAAAAATTATTGTGAAAAAAAGAAAAAAAGAAAATAAAACAGCCGATATCATAATGCCGTTGTATAAATCTATGGTGCGGCCGCATTTGGAATACTGTGTACAGTTCTGGTCGCCTCATCTCAAAAAGGATATTATACAGTTGGAAAAGGTTCAGAAGAGGGCAACCAGAATGATCAAGGGGATGGAGCGACTCCCTTACGAGGAAAGGTTGCAGCATTTGGGGCTTTTTAGTTTAGAGAAAAGGCGGGTCAGAGGAGACATGATAGAAGTGTATAAAATTATGCATGGCATTGAGAAAGTGGATAGAGAAAAGTTCTTCTCCCTCTCTCATAATACTAGAACTCGTGGACATTCAAAGAAGCTGAATGTTGGAAGATTCAGGAAAGACAAAAGGAAGTACTTCTTTACTCAGCGCATAGTTAAACTATGGAATTTGCTCCCACAAGATGCAGTAATGGCCACCAGCTTGGATGGCTTTAAAAGATTAGACAAATTCATGGAGGACAGGGCTATCGATGGCTACTAGCCATGATGGCTGTGCTCTGCCACCCTAGTCAGAGGCAGCATGCTTCTGAAAACCAGTTGCCGGAAGCCTCAGGAGGGGAGAGTGTTCTTGCACTCGGGTCCTGCTTGCGGGCTTCCCCCAGGCACCTGGTTGGCCACTGTGAGAACAGGATGCTGGACTAGATGGGCCACTGGCCTGATCCAGCAGGCTCTTCTTATGTTCTTAAGAGAAAAATCAACTCATGTGAAATGTGGTGTTGGAGGAGAGCTTTGCACATACCATGGACTGTGAAAAAGACAAATAATTGGGTGTTAGAACACATTAAACGAGAACTATCACTAGAAGCTAAAATGATGAAACTGAGGTTATAATGAGAAGACATGATTCCCTAGAAAAGACAATAATACTGGGAAAAACAGAAGGGAGTGGAAAAAGAGGAAGGCCAAACAAGAGATGGATTGATTCCTTCAAGGAAGCCACAGACTTGAACTTGCAAGATCTGAACAGGGTGGTTGATGACAAATGCTCTTGGAGATCACTGATTCACAGGGTCTCCATAGGTCATAATCAACTTGAAGGCACAGAACAACAACAGCAACAAAGTTGTAAGAGACAAAACACATGATCTTTAGCATCTGCCACTTGACTGCAGGCAGGAGATGATTCTTTGCTCTTCATGCAAACTAATAATAATAATCATTGCGTGACAAATCTCTGCTCTCTAGTCCCTCTATTTCAGCTGGGCAGCCCAGCAAGTACACCCAGCTGGGATCCACAAACCCAGGATGGATCCTGTCTGACAGAAACATAGCCCTTTCCTCTGCCTGGGAGTTTTCCAGCATCCCCTCCCTCCTTCCAAAAGGTTTAATCCTTTTACCTGCAATACATGACTTGAGCTTTAATTGGTCCAAGGGATCCAGGTGCCCGTCAATCCCATATGGGAGGGGAAATCCTTGAAAGGTTGGCTGTGATATGCAGCCTTTGTCCCTCACCCACCAGTCAAGCAGCTTTACACACAAGGAGTCCAGGAGCCTGTTTTGTAAGTAGCAAGGATAGATAGTCCTCCTTTTATTTCAAGATTCTGCTTGTTCCTTTGTTTCTTCTTTGCCTTCTTTTGTTCTTAGTAGACGTTCTATAAATTGGACATTCAGTTCTGTGTGCTTGTGTGCCAAACTCTCTGGGCGTTTAGACTCCCCACATGCTTAGGGTCCAGGAATTCCTGCTACCAGGGAAAAGGATTTGGGGAGCTAAAGGAAAGCAAACTCTTCAGATTGCTGGGAGTGATTTGGGAGAGTTGGGTACTGGCTTAAGCTCTTATAGTAAAATACAGAGGGATTGGCTGGAAAAGCAAGAGGCACTGGACCCATGATCCTGGGAATCTAGAACTAAATTGGACCCCCCAGATTTTTCCTGTCTGGGAAAAAGGGGTGTAGGAAGTGGTGACATCTGCAATGGATAATTGGAGAAATACTGCTGGACTACCTTGCAAGACAGTTGTGCAAAGGAAGGGAGTAAGTAGGCTATTCTGAGTCTCTCCTTCCATCACACCTTGCACATTCAAAATTAGCATGTCAGGGAAAAAGCAAGATTCAAACATTTCCCTGATGTGCTAGTTGTGTATATTGAAGGGAGGTTTTTTTAGCTTTCATGTGGATAAGCATCCATATCTTCTGTCTGCTGTCTGAAGTGATACATTCCATTAACAAAACACATCATATGGGGCTGCTAATTGTGTAGCTTGATCATGGCTCTGAATTACCATCTTGAAAGTGCAGACTTTAAAATCACATAGGGTTGTATCAATGAAGTTAGCAGTGGGACTTCCTCTCCTTCTCCTCTCCCTGTCCCCCCCCCCCAAAAAAAATCTGCGCTGCCGTTGTGCAGGCAGAAGTCTTTGCTCTAACAGGACAACGTTGTTGGATGCAACCCACTGAATTCTTCTTCAGGCCTAAGTGTCCAAATTAAAAACCATTAAAAAAAAACTGTCAGCCTGGTAAATGTGACAGGTTTTATTCTGTTCATAGTGTTATCCATTCATGTTGAGGTGCTTGCTGCACTAAAACAGGCTGTGGGGCTCTTTTATGTTATGCTGCACTCAGAAATGTGTAGCCTTCTCACTGCGACAGGCTGATGCAAAAACTCAAGAGAATCGACTGGGCTGA
This sequence comes from Rhineura floridana, assembly GCF_030035675.1. Classification (NCBI taxonomy): domain Eukaryota; kingdom Metazoa; phylum Chordata; class Lepidosauria; order Squamata; family Rhineuridae; genus Rhineura; species Rhineura floridana. The sequence goes on along the minus strand of NC_084482.1, from coordinate 125,119,681 downwards.
GAGTGGTGATTTCCATACTGGGATGTGTGTCTAGTAGGTCTTCTTGTTACTTTTCCCATCAAGGGCACTTTGGGAGTGTTTATCACGGAATGTATATAGATTCGACCCAGAGAAAGATATGCTGTGCTGTTAAATCCCTGAACCGTGAGTAATCAATCCCTCTCTTCTCTCAAAATGATGGGGACTACATGTACTGGCCTGGAAAAGGACGCCCAAGGGATCAATGGCCCATTTCCTATCAGGATTCCCCAATTTATTTATTTATTTATTTATTGCATTTGTATACCGCCCAGTAGCCAAAGCTCTCAATTGCAAAGAGGTCATGCCCCCAGACAATTTAATCATTGAATAAAGGTTTGCAGATAGTTCCCCCCACCTGCAAATGGATTCTTAATCCATTTAAGATTAAGCCTTAAACTGGATTCTAGGGAGACTTGCCCTACTTTGCACTCTCCTTCTGCTCACTCAGTGGCATGGTACAAGGAGACACTATTAGCTTAAGTGCCATTTTCTACAGCAGAGCCTTGCTGTCCCTTTGCAATGCCACTCCATTCAGAGTAAGTGGATATAGCTGTGAAGAGAGGTTGGGGTGGAGGCAGGAGGAATGTTGTTAAAGCTTCCCTAAGGGACCTCTTTGATGCACTGCAGGAAACAGTCCTGGAACCGAAGTGGGTCTTGTAACCAACCTTTACTGTTGGCTAATCATCTTCAAAGAGCCATACAAAAGGCTTCCAGTAGATGCAGTCCTCCTCAAGGCTTTGTCAGCCTTCTGAGTGATACACATTGTGTTGACTTGGCCCACAAGAGTTCTCTTTGGGGCCTTGGAAAGCAGAGATGCCCAGGTGCCAGATTGATCCAGCTCTGCACAGTTCCAACTCTGACTGTCCATGCCTCCCTTATTCCCTACAGTGTTGACAACAAAGACTACAGTTAGCTTGCTGGCATGTCCTCCCACAAGTCCCAATAAACTGTTTTTGCCATCAAGATTTGGCTATTGGTGCCTGTGTGCTTTAGAGGACACCTCCTCCTACATTCCAGTAATCCATTTCCCAAGACTTTTGTGGTTCCTTGGGTCTTGTAGGGTAGCAAATGGATATGTTGCTTCAGTTTCACAGCCTGTTCATTTTTCTCTCCAGGAATCACCGACTTGGAGGAGGTGGAAGAGTTCTTGAAAGAGGGGATTCTGATGAAAAGCTTTCATCACCTTCATGTCCTCTCTCTCATTGGGATCACCCTTCCGAAGGAGGGGCTCCCTCTGGTGGTGCTACCATACATGAAGCATGGAGATCTGCGACACTTTATCCGTTCTGAGGAGAGGGTGTGTAGTTCTCCTACCCACATTGAGCTTACACACCTGCAAGCCAGCCCTTGGGAGTTCTTGCCTCTGGGAGATAAGCATCTGTGTGCCAATATGTTGGTCCTGATCCTGAACCTACTGTCGGGTTGGGGTGGTTCACCTCCACCTTGTGAAGTAGAGCATTTAAGGAAGGGGGTGCTAAGGCAATACTATCAGCCCGTCCTTCCCCTCCTTTTCAACTATCGTCCGCTTTTGCTCTGGCCGTGTGGCCCCACCTCCACATCCCTACTACAGCATATCTGTCTGTTTAATCACTGAGGCTTTGCACACTTCCCCAGTTAGGTGCTCACTGCCCTGGAGTGGACAATGAGCCATGGAGTCCTTCCTGCACCCTCCTCCCTGTCCTGGTGTGGTATAGAAAGAAACTGATGAAATCTATCCTGTAGCACAGTAGAATGTGTTAGCTTAAGCATTCTTGTCAGGCTTCTGCCAGAGCCTTTCATATGTACAAACAATTTTATTTGCAGTAGCTTCTGCTGCTGCAGCAGGGTGTAGGAGCTCCAGGATCCAAAGAGTAGAGGCTGGGTGTGTGTTTTGTTTTTTGCTGACTCTGAGCCGCCTTGAGCCGTAGGAACGTGAGCTGGTGGCAGTGAGATGCAGAGCACAGTCTTGTCTCCCTCTTATCCAGGTCAGTGCAGAACTAATCACTATCTCTCAAGAGCTGCAGTAGCACCACCTTCCCTTTCACTTTGGAGAGACAAACAGAACTAGAGGTAGTAAGCAAGCGTATGCTGTGGCCAGTGTTCCTCTTCTGCGTTGCTGTTTGCAATGATCAAATAAGTAGTTCATTGATCAGTGCAGGAAAACCAAGACCTCTGTCCCAGCAGCTCTGAAACAATAGCCCATTGCCTTCATTCAACTAAAGCTCTACAAAGTTCTCAGTCAAAAAGTAACATCCAGCTATGCCAATTTTGGGGTTTATTCATCCCCAGTTTTGTTGCTTATTTTCATTCTGTGGTTACCTAGCTGGATGCCTTCTGGCTGCTAACCTGTACCCATGTTTAGGGTGTTCTCTTAGGGCAGGACTATGTTATACGCATTCGTGTACAAGGCAAAACATCACAATCTGGAGCAGAGGAGTGGCAGGGAGAGGGCATGCTTCCCCTGCCTGTCTCTTGCCCCCCTGCAATTCTCCCCACTCCCTGGCCCCAAATGGTGTTTCTCTCCCTTGAGCTTCTGCAGTTAAATATGCCTTGGAACATTGTACCTTGGGATGGGTAGGGGAGCTATAGGGAAGAAGTGAGGGTTTCTCCATTCCAAAGCACTTCTTCTCAAAGCTGCTTTGCCCAGAGGAAGTAACTGTGCCTTATTATACATGCTTGTCCTAAGAATAGCCTTGCTGCTTTATTTTGTGGCAAGGGTATAGCATGTGTGTGTAAGAAATACCATTGTCAGGTGTGTGACAACTCAACATGTGTGTTTCACTGTATATACAATATACACATGATTATTTTCCTGCAGGTTCCTTACAGTTTCTACATGAAACAATTTCTCTGTGTACAGGAAATGTGTAATGTACTGTAATTTACAAAGCAGCATTTGATGTGCATAGCACATTCCTATGACAGATTTATGACTAGAAACTAGAAACCCTTCAGATCATTGTTATCTGTCCTGAGTGCTGGAGTCTTGAGCAGTGAGTTCTGGCAGCGCCTGTTGGGTCTATCTGAAAGGGTTTGAAAGCAGGCCCTACAGCAGAGTCTTCTTGTATCTAATGGTTATACACAGAGACTGGAATCTTTATGGGAATCTAAGCCAAGCTTTACTTTCCTTCCGACTAGCTGTCAGGTGCAAGACTTTAGAGATGGGGAGGGAAGCTTTTCTTACAAAAGCATTTTTGGGACTCTTGTAGTCCATCATCCATATATCTTACCTCAAACTAGCTGCTTTTTCAGGTACAGCACATTTTTGGAACAGTTGTACATTTGAAAAAGGGATACTTGCTTATCCTCACCCTGCTCATTCACTGCCATTGCAAACACAGCATGGAATGTTGTTGCATGGGTACGTGGGGTGCTTATTAGATGCCGTTTGTGTTATTAGATACTGAGCTAGAAGGATGCAAAGTCTTACTTGGTATAAAGCAGCTTCCTGTGTTCCTTCCCCTTCTCAGTCACATTTCATCAGCTGAAGTCATCATGGTACTTTTATTAACTTTTTAAAATGTTTTGAATATTTGGAAGTTATTTCTTTTCCTCTGCCTCCAGAGGAGTGCTTGGCTTTTTAAAAAAGAAGTATTGAACAGCAGCAAATCCCTTGACTTCCCCTGAATCTATTATATGCAAAGTATCACACTATTTTTTCTGAAATGTTGGCCAAAAAAAAAGTGGTTTGGCCACACTTTTGAGTGAGATATGGAAAGGCAATGAGAGCCTTTTCCCACTAGGGGGCCACAAAGGCACACTCAGGTAATCTATTATTATAAAGTCTAAGAAAAGCATCACCCAAGACTGTATTCCTGCATCAATATCAATTTGTGTATGATATTTAATTTAATTTTTAATTTAATTTAATTTATATACCGCCCTAAGCCCGAAGGCTCTCTGGGCGGTGTACATAAAAGGTAAAAGCAAGCACAATATATAAATACAATAAATACAATAACTCAAGAAACAAAAACACACAAACAATACGAAAACCAAACAACATCCAGAATACAACATAGTAATAAAATACTGTAAAAATACACTTTAAAATGCCTGGGAGTATAAAAAGGTTTTCACCTGGCGCCGAAAAGATAGCAGCGTCGGCGCCAGGCGCACCTCAACAGAGAGACCATTCCACAGTTCGGGAGCCACAACCGAAAAGGCCCTATTTCTAGTCACCATCCTCCGAGCTTCTTGATGGGATGGTACTCGGAGGAGGGCCTTAGATGTTGAGCGCAGTGTACAGGTAGTTTCATATTGGGAGAGGCGCTCCACCAGGTGTTGCGGTCCCATGCCGTGTAAGGCTTTATAGGTCAAAACCAGCACTTTGAATTTAGCCCGGAAACAAATAGGAAGCCAGTGCAGACGGGCCAAAACAGGTGTTATATGAGCGGACCTTCTGGTCCGCGTCAACAATCTGGCCGCTGCATTCTGGACTAACTGTAGTTTCCGAACTATCTTCAAGGGCAGCCCAACGTAGAGCGCATTGCAGTAGTCCAATCTAGAAGTTACCAGAGCATGAACGACTGAGGCGAGGTCGTCACTGTCCAGATAGGGACGTAGCTGGGCTACCAGTCGGAGATGGTAGAAAGCATTCCGTGCCACTGAGGCTACCTGAGCCTCAAGAGACAGGGAAGGGTCGAAAAGAACTCCCAAGCTACGAACCTGTTCTTTCAAGGGGAGTGTAACCCCATCCAGAACAGGGTGAGCATCCACCATCTGGGCAGAGAAGGCACTCACTAACAGCGTCTCGGTCTTGTCTGGATTAAGCTTCAGTCTGTTAGCTCCCATCCAATCCATTATTGCGGCCAGACAACGGTTTAGTACGTTAACAGCCTCACCTGAGGAAGATGCAAAGGAGAAATAGAGTTGCGTGTCATCAGCGTACTGGTGACAACGCACTCCAAAACTCCTGATGACCGCACCCAGCGGCTTCATATAGATGTTGAAAAGCATGGGGGACAGTACCGATCCCTGTGGGACTCCACAGTGGAGAGTCCAGGGTATCGAGCAGTGTTCCCCAAGCACTACCTTCTGTTGACGACCCACCAAGTAGGAGCGGAGCCACTGCCAAGCAATACCCCCAACTCCCAACTCCGTGAGCCTTCCCAGAAGGATACCATGGTCGATGGTATCAAAAGCAGCTGAGAGATCAAGGAGAATCAACAGGGTCACACTCCCCCTGTCCCTCTCCCGACAAAGGTCATCATACAGGGCGACCAAGGCTGTTTCGGTACCAAACCCAGGCCTAAAACCGGATTGAAACGGAGCAAGATAATCAGTGTCATCCAAGAGTCCCTGGAGCTGGCCGGCCACCACCCGTTCCAGAACCTTGCCCAGGAACGGAACATTCGCCACAGGTCTATAGTTGTTCAAGTTATCTGGGTCCAAGGAGGGTTTCTTCAGGAGCGGTCTCACTACCGCCGCTTTTAGGCAGTCAGGGACCACACCCTCTCGCAAAGAGGCATTGATTTACCTCCTTGGCCCAGCCGGCGGTTCTGGTCCTGGCAGCTTTCACCAGCCAAGAGGGGCAAGGATCCAGCACAGACGTGGTCGCCCGCACCATATGTGCAACCTATGCATGCCTTGTCAAGTGGTGAGTTAAGTGTCTTGTTTTACTGTGTGCACTTCCACAGAGAAAAAGCTTCAGTTGGCAGAAAGTTCCTGCAACATGTATATAGGCTCATGTGCGCATCACGTATGACAGTATACATGCAGGAGGCACTCAATTTCCTATCCAAAACTGACATCCAAGTAGAAGATCTGTCCCATGTGAAGTAATCCTAGAATTAACTTTAGCTGTGCTGGCTAGAGCGAGCTGCAAGCAAGCAGTTCAGATCTCCAGAGGGGTATAAACTCCCAGAGCCAGATGGAAAACTCTTTAAGTTTCCCGAATGTCAGGCAGTCTTTTTTCCCCCTCCCCAGAATCCTACTGTGAAGGATTTAATAGGCTTTGGGCTGCAAGTGGCTCGAGGGATGGAATATTTGGCCCAGAAGAAGTTTGTACACAGAGACCTTGCTGCTAGAAACTGTATGTGAGTACTGACGTGAGTGTGTGTGTGTGCCCACAGAACCCAAGAATGAAGAGGGTTACTAGTGGGGTGGGGGGCAATTGTGGCGCTGGATCCGTGTGACTGCATGGCTGGCCTTTAGGTTTCATGGGTCAGTCTGTCAGGGTTCTTACCCTCTTAGCTAATTCATTCCCAACATTTCAACAGGAGTGACCCCCCCCCACTTTCTGTTAATATAGGTGTTCCCTACTTATGGTTCTTCCCCTTTGCACCTAACATTACTGGGTCAACTAATATTGATCTGTCTGCTGGGCTCATTCATTCACCCTCATGAAAGCCTGTATATTAGCCAGTTAACTAAGGCCACACAAGGCCTTGTCACTGTACAGCAACTTTGCCTTAGTTGGGTGAATGAGGCTCATCCTGGTTGCTCTTTAAGGCAAGAGCTGTTCCATGCCCAGTTGCTGTGGTTAATCATTACATTTGGAGGTAAGCTGCTCTCTCTCGCCCCTCCAAAAGCTGTTTGGGAAGACACTAAGCACTTGTAGGTCTTGAAAGGTGCAAACTCTGATTTCTCAGGACTGGGCTGAAAAGGCTAAAAGGACAGAACCAGGCCCCGAGTCACTTAATGGAGCCTCCCTGTCCAAAGGGGTGCAGTTCATCTGGATCATATGTTTAATTCTTCTCTGTGCTTTCCAGGCTAGATGAGACCTTCACGGTAAAGGTGGCGGACTTTGGGCTGGCCAGAGATATCTTTGACAAGGAGTATTACAGCATCCGGCGACACCACAGAGCAAAGCTCCCTGTCAAGTGGATGGCCCTTGAGAGCCTGCAGACCCAAAAATTTACCACAAAGTCTGATGTAGTAAGTATAAGGAAAAGCAGCAGATGTTATTTGAACATGGGAACCAGTGTGCTAGTAACTAGCTAGTGACTTTTTCTGTCCTGGCTTCATCATCTCTACTACAAGAGTAGCGAACCTTTTTCAGTCCACATTCCTTCATGGTGAATTTACATGGGGCTGCATGCTGCCGGTGGGTGGGGACAAAGCAAAAAAGTAGACAGGGCAACCATCTATAAAGACTTATTGTATTTGTGCAAGAGAGGAAAACCAAACTGAAAACCAATTTATTGAGAGATGACCGTTTTTTATTTCTGTTTTGAATCAAAACTTTGGGGATGATGTAAGACCATACGCTATTTTCTTGAATTATTTTTGTTATTTGATATTTATTTCCTCTTCTCATATGATAATGTGAGAGATTTTCTTTACTCTCTTTTAACTTCTTTTCTTCTGTATATTCAATATATTCAGTAAAAACATTCATAAATAAATAAAACGTAACACATACCCACTCATTTATTTATTAACACACACACACACACACCCCATTCATTCACACTTTTTCTGTCTCCCTGATACACAAATACATCCAGACTCTTATTCACTCACTCACTCAGCCACCCCACCCCATTCCCATCCCATAGCAATTAGGCTTGACCAGGATTGGAGCTTTTCTCAGGCCCAGTTGCTAGGAGTGGGTGTTGATCTTTGAAGAGATTGCAGTGCACTGAGAAGATTAACTTTTCCCTCCTCGGCAGCAACTCTCCCCCCTCCCCCTGATTGTTAGGCTTTTTAAAAGTTTCAAAGCAAAAGCAACAATGAAAATGAAGCCCAGCCCCACTTAGGGATGGAAGGATCTATCTCTTTTGGTTTTCTGTTTCTTATTTTTCCAATCTTAAATTCGGTTCTCCACATTTCTGCAGCAAGTTATGATTTAAAAAAAATCCTCATAAAAATTCTTCAGCATTTTAATGAGAATTTCTCCTATATTTATATGCAGCTTTGACTAATGTATACATTTTTGCAAACAATTTATCCCAATATAATGCATTTTTGTGTGTTGATTTTACTAATATATTCACTTTATGTACATTTCCCCCTCATATATGCATTTTTATTAACACTGTTTGGATAACTGCATTACAATAGTCAGATAAGTGTAAGTTTCAAAAGTTGGCTGTGCTTCAGTTCTTATATTGTTTTGGAAAGTGCAGATTTGATAGATTTGGCTTTAAATACAAACAGAATCAAATTTATCCCCTATCCCTCGCCCCACTGTAACCATCTAGATTTGATGGAACTCAGTAACTACTGGAGGGAGCCTTGGGCCACAAGGAGGAGATCAGAAGTTTTGCTTCCATTTTCAATTAATTGCAGTTTTATCCAAACTAAAAATAGTGTTAACTGTGATATAGGAAAAGAAGCCTGGATAATTAGTCATGGTGTAAAGCTGGTTTGTTCCCCTACAGCATTGTTGGCACTAGGTGTGGATGAGAATTTCACATGATTTCGATTTGGGGCCAGACTTTCTGATCGTCAGTATGTCCGCTTTCTTTGTGGACCAATCCTGAAGGGTTCGAGTTTCTGCAGCCTTTCCCAACACCAGATTTTTCTTTGTAGTGAACTCTGAAACTTTAGAAAGATACCTCTCTAACTCTCCCTCCCTACTTTATCTCTGGAACTCAGGGAGGGCAGAAATGTCCAATGCAGTTGCTATGAGGCGGGGCTAAAGGATGTCTCCCCCAGCCTCCTACATGCCTTCACCCCCCTGCATAACAACATAAGAAGAGCCTGCTGGATCAGGCCAGTGGCCCATCTAGTCCAGCATCCTGTTCTCACAGTGGCCAACCAGGTGCCTGGGGGAAGCCCGCAAGCAGGACCCGAGTGCAAGAACATTCTCCCCTCCTGAGGCTTCTGGCAACTGGTTTTCAGAAGCATGCTGCCTCTGACTAGGGTGGCAGAGCACAGTCATCATGGCTAGTAGCCATTGATAGCCCTGTCCTCCATGAATTTGTCTAATCTTCTTTTAAAGCCAACCAAGCTGGTGGCCATTACTGCGTCTTGTGGGAGCAAATTCCATAGTTTAACTATGCGCTGAGTAAAGAAGTACTTCCTTTTGTCTGTCCTGAATCTTCCAACTTTCAGCTTCTTTGAATGTCCACGAGTTCTAGTATTATGAGAGAGGGAGAAAACTTTTTCTCTATCCACTTTCTCAATGCCATGCATAATTTTATACACTTCTGTCAAGTCTCCTCTGACCCACCTTTTCTCTAAACTAAAAAGCCCCAAATGCTGCAACCTTTCCTCGTAAGGGAGTCGCTCCATCCCCTTGATCATTCTGGTTGCCCTCTTCTGAACCTTTTCCAACTATAATATCCTTTTTGAGATGAGGCAACCAGAACTGTACACAGTATTCCAAATGCGTCCGCACCATAGATTTATACAACGGCATTATGATATCGGCTGTTTTATTTTCAATACCTTTCCTAATTATCGCTAGCATGGAATTTGCCTTTTTCACAGCTGCCGCACACTGGGTCGACATTTTCATCATGCTGTCCACTACAACCCCGAGGTCTCTCTCCTGGTCGGTCACCGCCAGTTCAGACCCCATGAGCGTATATGTGAAATTCAGATTTTTTGCTCCAATATGCATAATTTTACACTTGCTTATATTGAATTGCATTTGCCATTTTTCCGCCCATTCACTCAGTTTGGAGAGGTCTTTTTGGAGCTCTTCGCAATCCCATTTTGTTTTAACAACCCTGAACAATTTAGTATCGTCAGCAAACTTGGCCACTTCACTGCTCACTCCTAACTCTAGGTCATTAATGAACAAGTTGAAAAGTACAGGTCCCAATACCGATCCTTGAAGGACTCCACTTTCTACAGCTCTCCGTTGGGAGAACTGTCCATTTATTCCTACTCTCTGCTTTCTGCTTCTTAACCAATTCCTTATCCACAAGAGGACCTCTCCTCTTATTCCATGATTGCTAAGCTTCCTCAGAAGTCTTTGGTGAGGTACCTTGTCAAAAGCTTTTTGAAAGTCTAAGTACACTATGTCCACTGGATCACCTCTATCTATATGCTTGTTGACACTCTCAAAGAATTCTAATAGGTTACTGAGACAGGACTTTCCCTTGCAGAAGCCATGCTGGCTCTGCTTCAGCAAGGCTTGTTCTTCTATGTGCTTAGTTAATCTAGCTTTAATCATACTTTCTACCAGTTTTCCAGGGACAGAAGTTAAGCTAATTGGCCTGTGATTTCCGGGATCCCCCCCTGGATCCCTTTTTGAAGATTGGCGTTACATTTGCCACTTTCGAGTCCTCAGGCACGGAGGAGGACCCGAAGGACAAGTTACATATTTTAGTTAGCAGATCAGCAATTTCACATTTGAGTTCTTTGAGAACTCTCGGGTGGATGCCATCCGGGCCCGGTGATTTGTCGGATTTTATATTGTCTATTAAGCCTAGAACTTCCTCTCTCATTACCACTGTTTGTCTCAGTTCCTCAGAATCCCTTCCTGCAAATGTTAGTTCAGGTTCAGGGATCTGCCCTATATCTTCTACTGTGAAGACAGATGCAAAAAATTCATTTAGCTTCTCTGCAATCTCCTTATTGTTCTTTAGTACACCTTTGACTCCCTTATCATCCAAGGGTCCAATTCCCTCCCTAGATGGTCTCCTGCTTTGAATGTATTTATAGAATTTTTTGTTGTTGGTTTTTATGTTCTCAGCAATGTGCTCCTCAAATTCTTTTTTAGTATCCCTTATTGTCTTCTTGCATTTCTTTTGCCACAGTTTGTGTTCCTTTTTATTGTCTTCGTTCGGACAAGACTTCCATTTTCTGAAGGAAGACATTTTGCCTCTAAGAGCTTCCTTGTCTTCCTTGCTGGCATCTTCTTGGCCCTGGTAGTACCTTTTCTGATCTGGAGTATGCACTCCAGTTGCGCTTCTAATATAGTGTTTTTAAACAACTTCCAAGCATTTTCGAGTGATGTGACCCTCTGGACTTTGTTTTTCTGCTTTCTTTTTACCAATCCCCTCATTTTTGTGAAGTTTCCTCTTTTGAAGTCAAATGTGACCGTGTTGGATTTTCTTGGCAATTGGCCATTTACATGTATGTTTAATTTAATAGCACTGTGGTCACTGCTCCCAATCGGTTCAATAACACTTACATCTCGCACCAGATCCCGGTCTCCACTGAGGATTAAGTCCAGGGTTGCCGTCCCTCTGGTCGGTTCCATGACCCAACTGGTCTAGGGAATAGTCATTTAGAATATCTAGAAATTTTGCTTCTTTGTTGTGACTGGAACACATATGCGGCCAGTCTATGTCCGGGTAGTTGAAGTTACCCATTACTACTGCATTTCCTAGTTTGGATGCTTCCTCAATTTCATATCTCATCTCCAGGTCTCCCTGAGCATTTTGATCAGGGGGACAATAGATCGTTCCCAGTATTAAGTCCCTCCTGGGGCATGGTATCACCACCCACAACGATTCTGTGGAGGAGTCCTCCTCTTTTGCACGTGCACAAAGCCATGTTTCCGCTGGTCCATTGCCGTGATAAGGGGGGAAAGCTGTTAAAGGGAGAAACCCTTCTGAAAGCTTTGAAGAACTTGGGGCTTCTATGGAAGGTATGGGGGGACTTCTTAAACCATTCCCAGCCTGTTGCTCTTGAATTTCCTTTGAATGATGATATGTGACGTTACCCTGTTCAACTTTAGCTTTGCCTTCTCTTCCTTTGCGTGCTTGGTGCCCATGCTTCTGTACCTCAGACACAGCAGGAGAAAAGGAAAGGGAAATCTTAAGTAGGGGTTGATTAAGGGTGAGCCCAGGGGAAGATATGAGTGTGTAGCAGCACATTAACTGAAAGGATCAGAGGACTGGTTGCTGTAGCTGTAAGAATGGAGTGGGGATGGAGGTATCCCTATCAAATATTAAAGAACCTCAGAACTCTGTAGGACGGGTGAAGAAGCGCCAGGAGTTCTAGCACGTTTTGTATCTGTGTGTCTGTGTGTGTACATTTCCATTTAGAAGTTAATTAATTTTCTGCTTAGAGTAAGAAAATACATATGGCAGACCTGTCAGAGAATAGGTCTCTTGCGTGCCCAAGCAAGCTAGGGCAGACCTCTATTAAGTGATTCTTGTATCCCAGTGTATGAAAGGCTGCACTTTAACATGATGACAATGTATGATGCTTGTTAGATAGGGGATCAAGCAAACTGGGGAATCAAGTGAACCTCTCCTGGGTGCTCTTCTAGACCTATCTGTGGGTCTCAGATTCATGTTGCCATCTGTGCGTTCTGCTGTATGTGTTCTTCATCTCTGCATTTTGCTGTTCTGCCCAGTGGTCCTTCGGGGTCCTCACGTGGGAGCTGCTGACACGAGGGGCACCTCCATACCCTGAAGTGGATCCATATGATATGACTCGCTACTTGTTGCGAGGAAGAAGATTGCCACAGCCTGAATATTGCCCAGATTCTCTGTGAGTATATATGAACTTTTGGCAGGACTATTCAAAATGCTGTCCTAGGGAAGGAAGGGTTACCAAGCACGTTTGAAGCACATGGAGTGTTAGGAGCATTGAGATGACATCCAGCTGGTCTCTACTAGATGATATCAAGATGTGTGAGGAGAGGAGCAGGTGGTCATACTTGGGAGAAGTGGTCTATAATTCTATGCAAAATTAGGTAGACCAAAACAAACTGCTTATCACAGTAATTTTAAACTGGATGGCAGTGGTTAAACCTGGGGTGTATTAGGAAGGGAGTGATGTGAAAGAGGGGAAGGTAAAAATAAGCTATGGATAGGGACACACTTACTGTTCTGCTGGTTCCAGTGCGTCTCCACCTCTCTTTTCTGAAAATGGGGTACACACAACACTAGTCAAACTCCGTCCCTTTTTACTGTAAAATCTGGTGGGATCAGCTCAAGTGCATTTTTTTAAAATTCAGCTTCAAGAGATTTTGCAACTGATCAGCAGATCACCCTGTTGCCACTCCAGGTGTGGCCAATGAAAACGCTTTGCTGTAGGTGACCAGTGTACTCACAGCCCATCAATGAGATGATGTGGACTTATTAGGCATGCACAGAGAAAAAATGTTTCAGGCACTGGAAGAGACAGACTGCCCTTTGGTTTCTGAGCTTTTAATTGACATTAGCCTTTTTAAATTCCTCTACAGTCATTACTGCTAGAATTATATGAGTTTCTTCTAAATGAACAATGAGGTTCTAATATGTGATACAGTAGATGATCCAGATTCCCATTGTGATGAGATTGCTGAGTAACTGTTGGCCAGAGACAAGCTTTTACAAAGTTTCTCTTAAAGCCTGCCATGTGGTAATTCACTAGAAAAGACAATAATGCTGGGAAAAACAGAAGAGAGTAGAAAAAGAGGAAGGCCAAACAAGAGAAGGATTGATTCCATAAAGGAAGCCACAGACCTGAACTTACAAGATCTGAACAGGGTGGTTCATGACAGATGCTCTTGGAGGTTGCTGATTCATAGGGTCGCCATAAGTCGTAGTCGACTTGGAGGCACATAACAACAGCCATGTGGTAAATGCAAAAAATCCCACAGCACTGTGATAAAATTAGTCAAGTCCATCCTTTTGGATTCTTGTGAAACCCAGAAAACCTGTGCTATAAAGTCGGATTCAATACTTCATAGACTTGTCATGACTATCCAGATTTGTAGACCCTTTTGAGTACATTCTTCTCTTCCTTGTATATCACAGTTATCCAGCCTATTTCCCAAATGTCCCAGAGCCACCATTCCCCATACAACTCCCAGCTCTGCAAACTCCCAGCTCAGCCTGTTTCCCAGACCTATTTGGTACACTGTCAGAAGGTAATCCTGGGACACTCCATAGTGAACATGAATTGGCCAGTAGGATCATTGCCTGTGGAGAATCAGGCACTGCCACTTGTTATTCTGGGAATGTCCAGGAGATGGTGGATGGCTGTGTTTTATCCTAATACTGCACCATTCTTAGGACTGAGGTCACAGTGGTATATATGTGTGTGTGTGTGTGTGTTTATTCTGGGCAGGTACACTGTAATGCTGAACTGCTGGGCCCCAAGTCCTGAGGAGCGACCAACTTTCTCTGCCCTAATCCAGGAAGTACAACATATTGTAGCTTGTCTAAAGGGGGAGCATTATATCAACTTGAATGTCACCTATATCAACCTTGATCAAGACCAGCCTTTCCCCCCTTCAACTAGCTGTGAGGATGAACTGGATTCCAGTGGGCTGAGCGAGGAAGAGACTGCAACTATTCTGCACTTAGCGATATGACAAAATTCTCAGGCAGCACATCTGAGTTGAGCGTAACACTGCAGGTACTGCTGGCCTTCCAGTTGCTTCACTCCTCTGACTGAGGAAGGTTTCTGATGTCTACTCTGAGCCTTGGCTTACACCAGGATGGATTTTCCAGTTGTCCTAGAGCCTCCCTTCAAACATTGCCTACCTTTTGGGTTCAAGAAAACTGTAAACTGCCCAGAGAGCTTTGGCTATGGGGAGGTATATAAATACAATAAATAATAAATAAATAAATAAGAAAACCATGGCCAGTGACCATCTGTGATATGATCCCCCTGCTAAGGAGCTCAGGAAAAATAAGCTCATCCCTCCCATAAGAGATGGGGAAGGTCCCCTTTCCACTCTACAAAAGTGACACATTCAGAATACTTGGGACCTTGTATGCTGGCCTGTGTTTTGTTGAGGGCTATAAATTAATATCTCAGCCTGTGGTTGAATCTGTATATAAAGGAATAAATTGACTGTTTACTGTTCATATCAAGGACTGTTTTGTACAGTGAACGTTTTTCTCTCATGTGATGCATATTCACAAATGGTCAAAGCATCTGTGCTGCTAAGGTGGCATCCATTGGCACTTTGTAGTGAAGGAACACACTGTACCTTCTGCATGCATTTTGTAGCTGAGAGGCAGCACATTCCGATCCTAATGAAGGGAATTGCTCAATAGAGCTGGAGGCAGACTTGGGAAGCAGGCAGAGTTAGTCAAAATGCCCTTTTTGAAACGTTGATCAAGGCTGGCCCACTGCACCTCCCCGCATGGTTAGCAGTGCAATGTACTGCTCCAACATTGAGTCCTTCGTCTTTAACAGCTCTTCCTCTAAGTGAGAGGACCTTCTATATGAATCCTCCATGCCAAACTCCTTTGCTGAATCAGCCCACAGAGCTACTATTGTACAGCTGGTGAGATGAGGGATGGGGAAGAATCTGTCCTACTTCGATTCCAAAGTGGATTCACCTGATCCCATCTGGGGGCAGCCATTCTTTTTTCTTACAATTCCCACTATGAGCAATGGAACATCAATCCCTGTTGTGTTCATTCAAGGCACGCGACTTCAACAAGTGCCATGCTCTAGCCACTGAGGCAGTGGGTGGCTTGGATACACTGTTTTAAAGTAAAATATTGGGGGAGGGGGAAACTGCACAACCCTTGGAACAGTTGTTTTCAATTATGTTTGTTCAGTTGGGGGCAGGCAGATTTTTAAACATTTTCTTTGAAAAATCTGCTTGGAAACAGGACGGACTTAGTGCTCTGTTCCCTCTGTGAACTGGAATGGGCCAGACTTCAACAGGTCCGTCTGTCCCTATGCGAGATGGAGGCCCAGCTATAAGAGCCTGCATTTAAGACCTCCCTCCAACCATGAGCAGAGATTTATTATGATTACTAAAAGAATTCAGAAGAGGTTTCCAAAAGGACAAAACCATGTGAAGGTGCATCAAGGGCTGCCTGGATCAAAAATAGCCTCATTCATTCCCACGGCCTGGATCAGACCAGGTGAGTCTCATGTAGGCTTGGATCCTTGGAGATGAACAGGAGCATGCGGACTCCTTGCTCTCTGTCATTTAGCATAATACAGAGCCTTTTGCCTTGTTTCTTGAAAGAGAAATGAAATACTTGGCTGAGATACAAAACTAAGTGATACATTTTTTCATAAGACGTAATGGGAATTCAAAGCAGTGCCTCAGAGAGAACAAATGAATGAGGCACCACAGCAAGAAAACTTTGTCAACTCTACAGCATATTCTCATTTCAGTTGAAGGATATTTTATTGTAGGGGCTGCCAGAGCTTTCCTGTGCTCAGCCCTAGACCTTTGTGCACGTGTGTGTGGGTTAACACCAAGACACCTTAGCCCTGAAAGATGGGAGCTGGAAGTGTTAGCAAAGTCACTTAAATAATGTGGACAGTTCAGAGAGAAAAGATCCTGATAATAGTACTGGGTAAGCTGAACAAAAACAGTGTAAAATTTGAGCAGAAATAGAGAGATTTTGTCTTTCTTAGGCCAGACCTTGTACAAAGTAGAGAGAGAATATACAACCAAACATACAGGGGAAAAACTCCATCAGAACAGAACAACCAATCAGAGCACATGCTACCTCAGCAAAGATCATGCCAACTCTGCCTGGTTGCTAAGCAACACCTCCACCAGTCCCCCTCTTGGCTAGTTGACCTTAACACTAACAGAATTAAGCCTTAAGTTGCAAACTGAAGGATCCCTGCTGTTGCATTTCGAACAGGAACATAATAAAATCCAGTATCCTACAGGCAGCTTAAAAATAAAAAATATTGCAACAACAATTTAAAACCTAACAGAAAAGATAAGCATGCGAGGCAGGTGCTCTGTGTTTGAGCCAGGCCCCTGCTAACCCTGTGTCTATTCACCTAAATTCAACATCTTACACTTAAGAATTCAGTTCATAAGAAAATGAGAGAGCTTATTAAAGGATACATTGGGATGCTCAGAATATTTTTTTTTTAAAGTTTTCTATTAACACTTCATACTCCTAATCCTGGACCTGAGCTGTAACATAGAGGTTGCCAACATGAACAGAACTTGTCTTTGGATTTTCCTTGAACAAGCTGGAGCCTTCCTTTCACATCACACCTCAAGGCAACTATGTTGAATTTTCCTTAGCACTATTCACACAACTGAACATGTGTACAGGATCTTGAGGGGGGAGGGGGAAATCACAGCGATGGCAAGTTCCATACACCCGTAGAACAGGTAGAGAACATAGAAAGCATCCTTATACTGAGTTACCCCCTCTAGTTCAATACCATCTATACTGACTTGCAGCTGGACTCCAGGGTTTCAGGCAGGGGGCATTCCCAACTCTACCTAGAGATGCCAAGGATTGAACCTGGGACCTTCTGCGCACAAAGTATATGTCCTATGGCTGAACTATGGCTCTTTGAAAGTCCCCTAAACAAGCAAGATGGCTATAGAGCTTATCTATGGGGGGGGGGGACCCAGCAGCAGAAAGTGCACTTCTTGAAATTAATTTCCCACAGAACATTTGAGAAGCCCCTTCAACTCACCCCTTTGAAACTCAGTTGAGAAACCAAGGCCCCCTCATGGGCTCCATGACTGTGTCACTGTGACTGGAAAGGCCCATTACTGTATAGAAGGACTTCAGTGTTTCAGCCCTGCACCAAGGGTTGACACTTTCCCTGCCTCTCCCTGAGGCTGTATTTAAACCAAGTGACATTGTCTTCTTTTCGTGGAGTTGGACTGTTCATAGTCAGGCGATTGATATTCTAGTTTGCAGGAAGGCAGCAGATGCTTCTCTGGGCACCAACATCCGATTTAAAAGCTTTCTAATAGCAGCAAACAGTTCCTTAAATTCGTGCTTCTTCAGCTCAACTAACTCAAGCTTATTGCTAATAAGCTATTTTATTTTATTTTAAACAATGTTTTTAACCCCTTTTTAAAGATGCTTTTAAAGCTTTTTTAAAAAAATGTTTTCAAAGTTGTTTTGTTTTAATGTATTTTAAGGTCTGTTTTTATGATGTTTTGATGCGTTTTTAGCGCTTTTGTTTGCCGCCCTGGGCTGCTGCTGGGTGGAAGGGTGGGATATAAATCAAATAATATAATAATATAAATAAGGAGAACATTAAATGCTGCCTCTTTCCTGCTCAGCATCCGTTGACTAAGTGCAAGGACTCCACAGCTGAGCTGGTCACAGCATGAAGGACAGGATCCTTCCTGTTAGGCCACCAGACACATTCCTTATAGTTGCTCTTCTGTCAGAAAAAATGTGGGAGCAAGGACAGGTACACAAAGGGTCCCACTTTAATTTTTTTATATATATAACACGTATGTGTACCACTAGAGGGCAACAGCAGTGTAAGATGTAAGATGAAACTGTGAGCCAAACTGGCCTTGATATATTACCTCAGGGATCACCAACATGGTATCCGTGGGAATGAGTGTGTCTGACAGTACCTCCTATGGCATCCACAACAGGTCGTGGTGAATGTCTCCTTAATAATCCATAGTGCACAAGAGACTGTTTGCTCATCCTGGTCATTTGCACTGACCTAGCCTCTCCTGCACTGAACATACTCCCCTAAACATGCCCACATTTCATTAGATGCCAGGATTGGAATCCAACCATCCTCCCTTTTGTTCTGAACAGAGGATCATTACAAAGAGCTTCTCTCTATGAGCAAGTGCAGCAACGGTTAATGTAGGTGCCTTTCCCCTCAATGATGGGAGGCATGCCTGCACCTTTTTATGGTCCTGCTTTTTGTCTCTCTTTTAGATGTGGCAGCTATTTTCTGTTATGCCACACGTCCCATGGCAACCATTTTGTGGCTGGCATCCAGAGCACTGCATCAAAATTTCAAATGTGCTCCCTGGCCCCAAAAAGGTTGACTACCCCACTCTACCTATTTCACCACCACCACCCAATATAAAAACAGGTCACAGCCCCAGCCCCAGGGGACGTTTTTTAAAATCCTTTTCTCATGCCATTTCAGCAGTTGAACACTCCCCACTAAAGTAGCTATTTGCCCAGTGGGCCAAAAATTACAGATGACATATAGCAGTTTTCTCTCACATATATGGGTGGAGGCAGGAGAAGTTAAAATCAGCCCCAATCTGATTCTTTCGCCATAGGTGGCTGCTTTTGATTGGGGGGGATATTTCCCCATGGCCTGATTCAATTTTGCCCTCCCAGTGACTTAGCCCAAATGTTCAAGCTATATCACATTGTTCAAATCAGTTACCCAGCGTGGTGTAAGAGAGGTATGACATAGCTGGAATTGTCTTTCACCCGCTGTCCAGATCCACATTTAAATATGGTGTAGACAGAAAATAAAGAGTGCTGTGGCACCATGAGGAGTAGGAACATAGGGAGCTGCCTTACACTGAGTTAGACCATTGATTCACCCTTGGGTCCCCAGATGTTGTTGGACAACAGCTCCCATCATCCCCAGACAGCATGGTAAATGTAGTCCATCAACATCTGGGGACCCAAGGTTGAAGAACACTGCTCTACACTGACTGGCAATAGCTCTCCAGAGTTTCAGGCAGGAGTCTTTCCCAACCCTACCTGGAGATGCCACAGACTTGTGCCTTCTGCATGCAAGGCAGATGCTCTACCACTGAGCTACAGCCCTTCCCCAGTGCCACAGACCTCTTTCTTGTTTCTGTCCCCTTTGTCATCACAGGGCAACCTCCTCTGCAATAGTTCTGTCCAGTAGCAGTTGACTGGGCCGCGGGCAAGGCGTGTTGCTCACCTCTCCTCCCAACACTGAGCATCACTGCTGGTTTCTTTTTTTTTTTTTTTTTTACAATAATTTTTATTCAAATTTTCATAAAACATACAAAACAAAATCATAAAACATTCAAAGACAAAAAACAAAACAAAACAAAAATGATTAAACAAAAAAATAAAATGTTGACTTCCCATTTGTCGCAGATCAAATCAGTTATAGGTCTACAATATATAACAATCCTGTCTCTTAAATTATATTATAAAATCACTTTCCTCCAGTAGTTATCTTAATTAATCATCAAATCTCATAAACATTACTTTATTCTTTCCACAAAAAGTCAAAGAGAGGTTTCAATTCTTTAAGAAATATATCTATCAATTTTTCTCCTAATAAACATGTCGATTAATCCATCTCGTTAATAATAATAATAATCTTATTGTCATAATCATAGTCCAAATAAACATATCGATTAATCCATCTCATCAAAATCTGTTAGGTCCAATCATTTCAATAGCTATGATTCCATTATCCATATTAATTCCATCTTCCATCTTCAATAGTCCTGTTAAGTCCAGTAATTTCAGTGTCCAATCTTCCATTATCAGTATTCCATAATAATCTTGCTGTCATAACCATAGTCATATAATAAGAGTCTGATGGGAATTTCCTCTATCCCAAATATTTTCTTGCCATCAATTCTGAATAAGTTGCTGAAATATTGTTGTAAAGTCATATCTCTGTACTTCTTTTTTACAAAATGCATTGGCTCATCTCTTGAGAGTTTTTCCATTGTCACATGGCTGCAGTTAATTCCACATATTTTCTCTATATCAAGCTCCATCACGTCATTCCAGTCCAGAAGATTATCCAAGCCATTGATAACTTTATCTCTAATATCTTCATTAATTTCTTCAGAGATAACGTTAAATTCCAAACAGTAGATTTTATTTCTAATATCCATAAACTCCAGATCTTTTTCCAATTCCACATTTGTTCCAATCTCCAGGGCTTGTATCTTCCCTTTATTTTTTCTTTTCTCATCTCTGATCTCATTCTCCTCTCTCACAGGATCCCCTATTTCTTTAAGCTCCTGCGTCATTTTGCTCAGTTCCATTTTCAGCTCCTTACTGCCCTGTCGCAGGGTTTGTTTCATTATCTCAATCTCATCCATTATTTTCTGAAACATAATTACTTCCAGATTCTCAGCCACTTTCTTGATTGCCATTTTTAAAACCACGAAAACAAAACAAAACAAAAATAAAGAAGAACCACTTCTTATTTCAGCAACAATTGGGTTAATATTCCAGGCTTGATGACATCACAGTATAAACAGAGCAGCCTGCCTTATCTCTCTATGTTCAAGAATACAAAACAAATTTAGTTCCCAGCATCAAAACAGTTAGTGGCGTCGTGAAGAAGCAGATTCGTCAAAATAAAATAGACCAAAAAGAGAATAGTCCCAGACAATATAATGTTCCTCGGAATAGAAATCCCTCTTCTGTTTATATCTTTAGAATGCACTTCCAGGACAGCTTTTTGCAATAGAAACAGAGATAAGCTGTTAATTTCGTGAATAACAGAGAAGAGTTATAGCTCACCCAGAAGTTCTTTAAAGCTGATTCATTTGACAAATCTCTTTTTGCTGCAACAATTTAAACCAAGTAAAAAAAATAATAGAAAGAAGGGTGCTTGCCTGTTAGTCTGTTTTCTCTTTGAAGAAAAGATAAACGTATCGCATTAATCAGATAGAGCTTGTTCGGAAGTCCGTCCGGCATTGCTGGCTGGACCTTTTCTCATAAATTAATGAAATCCAGTCCTCCCAACAAAAACAGGCTTTTGAGGTTGATCTCTACGTTTCTCCCTGCCCGGGAGAAATTTCATCAGTCAAAAAAAAAATGTTCTGACTGATTTATACCTGAATAAGCTTCTTTTGAGGCGGGAGCCCGTCTCAAAAGCAGGCACAAGCGAAGTCACCCTTCCCGGAACGGCATCACTGCTGGTTTCTAAGAGGGAGAGGGGAAACGTGCAATGCACAGGAAGCTCAGTACAATGCAGGTGTGTGGTAGGAGTGCCGGACTGGCTCTGCCACAGTGCTGAGTTCCCTGTGCCTCACCCTCCCTCCCTCTCAGGAAACGGCAGTGATGCTCGGCATTGAGACCACCCTGCCTGCATTACCCCACCAGCTGCTCCTGGAGAGGCCCCTCCAGGCATCCTTTTTATTATGGATTCATGATGGTATTGGGGAGTTCATATGCAATCCCACTGTCAATACAGTTTGTGCCTGCAAATGTTTTTGGGAGGATATACTGCTTTGTTTCCAATTGGTGCAAGTCCCATAGCCCCCTAATGCAACACTGTACTTTTTTTATACCACACAACTGTTCCAGTTTATTTATTTCGTTCCACTATAGTGCAAGAGTGTCCTTCCAGACAGCAATAATAAAAAACCTCAGAGAAGCATTGCAGAATAACTAATAAAGTGGAATGATGTGTGGACAGTCTAGCATAAAATCTATTTTGCTTCAATTTCATGTTGCAAAATGCATCTGTAAAAACATACCAGTCTGGAGGGGCTCTGGGTGATAATGTGAAAGCAAATCCCAATGAAATCAATAGGATGTTATTTATTAGTTAATTAAAATACTTATGAAATGGAAATGGACTGCCTTCAAGTCGATCCCGACTTACGGCTATCCTATGAATAGGGTGTTCATGGTAAGCGGTATTCAGAAGGGGTTTACCATTGTCTTCCTCTGAGACTAGTCCTCCCCAGCTGGCTAGGGCCTGCTCAGCTTGCCACAGCTGCACAAGCCAGCCCCTTCCTTGTCCACAACTGCCAGCTGGGGGGCAACTGTGCCCCTTGGGACTATGCAGCTTGCCCACAGCTGCACAGGTGGCAGGGCACGTAACCCCTGAGCCACTCACTGTGGGGGTGATCTTTAGCTGGCCCTTTGCACCCAGGAGACACGAGCGGGGATTTGAACTCACAGACTCTGGACTCCCAGCCAGGCTCTCCTCCCCACTGTGCTATACTAGCACATCAAATACTCATAGTCAATGTGTTTAGGATTATTCATGTCCATGTTTAGCCCACCCTGTCCAAACAGCCTGGTGAAATGTAGCTGTTTCACATAGACACAGATAGGGTTTACTGTTTTGGAGGGGAGAGAGAGGGCAAAAAACCTCTTATATTAAGAAAAAGAAAATACAAAATGATACAATACAAAGGCAGCAAATATATAACATTCTAGATGGGCTAGAAGTTATACCTAGAAATTCAATTTCAAAATAAGAATGTAAGAAGAGCCCTGCTGGATCAGGCCAGTAGCCCATCTAGTCTAGCATCCTCAAAGTGGCCAAGCAGATGCCCATGGGAAGCCTGCAAGCAGGATCTTAGCACAAGCGCACTCTCCCCACTTGCGGTTTCCAGCAACGGGCACTGAGAAGCAGACTGCCTCTGACAGTAAACATATAATATAGCCATCATGCACGGTAGCCATTGATAGCCTTGTTCTCCATGAATTTGTCTAAACTTCTTTTAAAACCATCCAAATTGGTAGCCATCACTGCCTCTTGTGGGAGTGAATTCCATAGTTTAACTATGCATTCTGTGAGAACTTTGGTAGACAATATACAGTAAGTGGGAAAAGAAGGAATCCTATATTGAACTAAACAGTGTAAGAGAAGAAAAAAACGAGACAAGTTAATTCTGGTGGGGCTTTGGGGAAATAGTAATCAGAATTAAAGGATGCAATTAGTGAGCAAAATCCTTTTTTAAAATACCACCTCCGTGTCAGTCTTACAGTCCTGCAAAAGGGTTGGAACCTATCTATCTGCCTTTTCTTCTTCTTCCACTAATTCCTGAAAGGGGCCCCTTCTTGTGCAAGTCCATTAAACCTTTTTCATTTAACCCATAGGATTCAGATGCTCTTGCTTAACGTAGCAAATTTCCAGTTTAGCGTACAATTCCTTTTGTCAGGGAGGGTTTTTTTTTTTTGCCTTCTGGTACTTTCATATACTTGCTGCAACAATCATACAATCATACAAACAGTAATTTCTCTTTGTCCTATGAATACCTTCAAAGAATTACTGTCTGAAATACAAACAAAAATATTATCTCAAATATTATATCAAATTAAATTGCAATGCATAAGGATGAGTATAGGCTGCTAGGTTCCACTCACAAAGAGGAAGTAATGATCAATGAACCAATCCCGGATGGTAAACTATAAAGACAAATAAGTAAGAATACATGCAGACTATTCAATTGCTCTTGGGGCATCTTATGCACCTTAAATCCTAAAATATTCTTATTGACATGTTTGAAAAATGTTAACCCAAAGGACAAAAATTAAAGGCAGTATTCTATTTTGTATTCCCAATAATTTCTGGGAAGTGAGAATGGGCAGGCACACGGGTAGGCATTAGCAATCTTTTTCTGTCCCACTGGTTTTTATAACAGCAATGTGCCAGCCTAGTGCTGTTTCCTCTAACAGCCCCATTAGAAGCTGAGGGACCATTTTTATAGGAACATGTGTAGGAGTATCTCACCACTGACCCATGTCCACATGGGTCACTAGTAGGCCAGAAAAATGTACTATTCCTGCTTTGGGGGGGATTTTATATTTTGAGAAAGTTAAAGTACCTTCCTTTCTTGAAGAAGTCATTGCCACCTATGTCTTCACAACAGCAGGAAAAGCTTTCATTTTGGACTGAACAGCTCATAGAATCATAGAATAGTAGAGCTGGAAGAGACCTATAAGGCCATTGAGTTCAACCCCTTGCTGGATGCCTTGGCTGTCTGGGTAGGGTTGCCATATTCCAGTTCCATAAATCTGGGCAGGCTAATTTGCATATTGTGCAAATTATTTGCTAATTATGCAAATTAAGTATATTAACAGTTGCATTGTCCAGTTGTTTTGTTTTTGTCCTAATAATTACCACCAAAAAATGGGGAGGATGTGAGGAATCTTTTTTTAAAAACTTACATTTTCAGCCTTAAATGCCTAGACTCTAATTTCCAACACTTGGAATATTTATTTATTTATTTATTTATTTAGAGAATTTATGTCCTGCTCTCAAGAAAAATACACAATCAGTCATTTAAAAGCAATATTGTGACCGAGAGGTTGTCTTAGCAACAATTAGGAAATGTGAAATGAATGCTACAACCTGTAATGCAGGTAGAAATCAAGATTTCAATATTAACAGTTCAGTCAATAACCTTATCTAATTAGCTTCAAAGCAAGCAGTGGTGTCATAGAATCCTTTCCAACACCAGATTATACTCGTGCACAAGTTTGAAGTACCTGAAGTCACTCAAGCTTATGGTTATGCTGAGCAGTAAATTGAAGATCAGCAAGTAAATAGGAATGATGTATTCTATCTTTAGAGTATTTAATGTGCCACTAGAAAGAACAGAATCTTGGTGTGCAGCAAGTTTTACCTGAACTTCAGAGTATTTTGAGCATACAATGTATATGGAGTCCTGCCAAAAATAGCAGCAGTAGTAAACATATTTATATATTGCTTTTCAACAAAAAGTTCCCATAGTGGTTTACATAACAAAATCTATGTTTGAAATTTGGTTGTATAAAAGAAGATAGCTACAAACCAATCATTTTCATTTCAAATT
Organism: Rhineura floridana; assembly: GCF_030035675.1. Lineage (NCBI taxonomy): Eukaryota > Metazoa > Chordata > Lepidosauria > Squamata > Rhineuridae > Rhineura > Rhineura floridana. Next base: position 125,094,645 of record NC_084482.1, on the reverse strand, counting down.
TTAAATAAAGGAAATTCTCCCCAGTCCTTGCAAAAACAAGAATTGGGTTTTGAACATGTGAAATAGTAATAAAGAAAATGGATCCTCTAAATATGTGCTGAGTGCATTTTACAGCACTAAATTTTAAACCTGCCTCTATTAATTTGGCATTAGGAATAAGGGATTTCAGCCACTGCTAGGGGGCAGACATGTAGCACCAAGAGCAAAATATACCACATAGCAAGCAAATAACTTTTCCGAGGCTGGTGAGTAGGGTTGCCAGGTCTCCGGCTTTCTGCCGGAGTTTCAGGGAAAAGAGGGCCGTCTCCAGCAGCTGCCCAAGTATGCCAGGTGCCAATGCTGAGCCTACTTAGGTTAAACATTATTATAAACACAATTCTGGAAAGGTACCTAGGAAGCTTATGGGATGTCCTTGGCATTTGCCAGCAGAGCATCCTGCCTTAGTGCAGGGTATAGAGGGCCTGTGCTATCTCTTCCAAATCTAGAGGCCTGTGTACATTTATTGGAGAGGAGGGTGTTGATATACTGATTCAGCGGCTCTGAATACATATTGTATTCTGCAGATCAAAATTTAGATCCAAGTGTGACTCTGGCATTGTTCAACTCAGTTTGGGTTCCATATGCTAAATACTCCTGCACTTAAGCCTCCGGATTTTGGGAAGCTTGGGAAACGAGATGGATTGATTCCATAAAGGAAGCCACAGACCTGAACTTACAAGATCAGAACAGGGTGGTTTATAACAGCTGCTATTAGAGGTTGTTGATTCATAGGGTTGCCATAAGTCGAAATCGACGTGAAGGCACATTACAACAACAACAGGAAACATGCACAAAGGCAATTTCTAGCCTCTTGAGGCTGTGCATAGTTTATGTTCTTTGGTTGCACTTGCTCAAAACTCACAGTAATCTGTCAGAAAATTCTGGCCCTAAGCATTGCTTCAAATCTTGCTGATTGTAGCTACTCTCTGTTTATTACAATCTGTGGCACACACCAGGATCAATGGAATCAAGTTGTCAGAGCTTGCAAAATGAGAGCTTCAGAACAGCTACTTTCCAAGTCAGTCAGAGCTTTTGAGACAGACAATGATTTCTTGTTCTTGTCATAAGTTCTATTGAAGACATATGGATTGGAGTAGGCAGTTTATCAATTTAAAGAATGAAGCCTGCTCTGGAATATTGCTCAGCAACTGTTTAGTTTTACCACTCCTGCCTACACCCTAGCAGTGCTGGTGTCAGGAGCAGCGGTGTTGCAACCAGTCTTCAGACAGAGGGGGGACATAAGGGCCAGTGGCCAGCCTTCTGCTGCTCGTCCAGTGAGGGAGCAGCACAGGCCAGTCAATGAGCAAGCAGCGCAGGCAAGAATATAAAGGTACAATCCCACCACCTCAAGTGTCGGTCAGCAGTAGTTCAGTCAGCAGTCAGCATCTGCCACCCAACTTGGGTTACACTGCAAAATTAGCTGATCGGTCTGCAAACCGAGTAAGCTGCTTCCCCATCATTAGCTTTGCGATGCCTTTTCACATACTCTGTACTGTGAAGATTGGGAAGGTGAGTAGGGTTAAACAGGGCCTGGTTTAAACAGGACACCAGCAGGGAAGTGCAGAGGGACGGAGTCTTTGGCGAACGCCTGAGACATGAGAAGGAGCGTCTCTAGAGCAATCCCTTAACACTTTGGGGCTTGGGAGACAAGGGTCAGAATTCTCTTGGGGAAGGCAGGCTTGTCTCACCCACTCAGAGGTTTGGCCCTGAGGGAAGTGGCGGTTTGGGCCAACCTTCCTTAGCTCAGCTAGTATGTGGGGCAGAGAGGATCTGGAAGCAGTTAGGATAATGCCTCTCAGTCTCCAAGCCAACATGTAGCTTACCTGGAGTTAGGGTGAGGCACGTGACCTTTTGTACTATTGCCTAAACACATGAATCTGTGCCCTTAGTTCAAGCTACCTCACTGCAGATTTTTAGTTAATGAAGTTGTGGCCCTTGTTCAATTCCAATCCCTGTCTCTTGTCTCATTATTCCTAGGTATGCATGCAACACCCTCCCAGGGCTTTCTCTACCTTCATCCTATTTCTTGACTTCACCTTGTAACAAAATTTTCTTTCCAAATCTGCATTTTTGCATACTTTGTGCTATGGGCTAAGATTTTCTGAAATCCAGAGGGGATGCTTCCAGCAAGTTGCAGAATGAGAGCTTTGCAGTAAACTGCCTGCAGAGATGGAAGCTGTAGCAAAGCAGCCCTTGGCCCAAGGCTGTATTTGCTACTGCTGGGAAAGTACTGGAGCCTGTGGCTATAGCCAGCTCTTTCCACCAGGTGTAGAGCAATTCTGAGGGCAGGCAATTTGCGTTGACATCTAGGAAGCAAAAAAAATGCTATTCTTGCATTTCACATATACCTACCAGAATCTGTGTTTCAAAGAGCATCCGGTGTTAAGCTCAAACATGTGACAAGACTACAGTGCTCACATCCAAAGGTGAGGATGGCTCTTAGCTAAATCGTGGTTACAGGGTCTTAGGGCTGGTTCACATGGAGGTTTAGTGTGAGCCTGGTGCTACTTGCATCCCCATTAAATTTGCATGGTTCACATGACATTGCAGGCAAAGAGAAGGTAGGACACAGTTTTTTCCTTTAAATCCGCATTAAACCAATCTGGGGATAATGCGAAAAGTGAAGGAAAAACCATCTCTGCTTTGCAGCGTTAATCCATGTAGGCACTTTGCTTTGTGGTTTTTTGCTGGGTGGGTGGATCCTTGCTTTCAGATATTTATTTATTTATTTATTTTATTAGATTTTTATACTGCCCGACTAGCATTAGCTCTCTGGGCAGTGTACAACAAAATATACTCCCCTTTCTCTGCCCACTAAACTCTCCATGAGTTCCATTTTGCTTCTGATGGCTTAACCAGCCACTTCCAGCTTCGCTCTGTCCTCCCGCATCTGCTATAACCTTCCTTTTCCCTCCTTTTCCCCAGTTAAGTTCCTTCCCTCCCCTCTCTCCTTGAAACCAGCAATGTGCTCCATTTCCCAATATCATTGTATCCCCCAATTACAAGCGATGTGGCAGAAGGCAGAAGAGGGAGTGGCTGGCTGGGATTTGCCTCAACCTCTGTAGTTGGGAAGAAAGGACAGAAGGGAAGAGAAACAAGGGAGAAAGTGTCATGCACTCTCCCCTCAAATTCCCTTTGTTGGGGGGGGGTTTGAGACTTTTCCACACAAGCAGGGAAATACACACATACATGCACACTCATGTGAGGTGCGACACAGGAATCGTGGGATTTCTGGTTTTTTGTGCTCTTTTATCTCCTTTGCTCTTTCATTTTCCTATTGTCTTTTAAGAGAATTGTCCGTCTGGGTGGTTGATGGTTTAATGGAAGGGGGTTTCCATTAAGAGAATAATGTTTTTTTTAAAGGAAGGGAGGAAGATTGGGAGTGCCTACATGTGATTTACCTCATGTATGTTGAGGGAAGGAGGACAAGCGGTCATATGTCTTGTCTTATGTGGAAAGAATGGTGGTCCCAGTCACAACTCCCCCTTCCACACACACACATACACACAAAGAAGAGAAGGGCTTTGAAGAGGAAAGGAGTGCCCCCTCAATCCCTATTACCAAGAAAGCGAAGGGGACAGACCTCATTTGTTCAGCCAGGAGAGGCTTGCAATTGACAAGAAACAATGAAACTGCTCCAAAAAAGCATCCCCTTCTGGTCGCTCTAGCCTTCCTTTCCCCCGTTAAGTTTCTTCCCTCGCTCCTTGAAACCAGCGATGCGCTCCGTTTCCAAGTTAATTAATGTTAATCCCTGGAGGATGGTCGATGTACCCCCCCAATATCGTTGTATTGCCCAATTACTGGCGATGTGACAGAAGGTGCACGCACACACACATTCTCCCACTAAAAATTGCATTTCGTATGTACTTAATAAAAAGGGGGGGTTACTATAAGTATGTCAGGAGGAAATGAAACTGACAGAAAAAAGTTTTTCATGTCAATTGCACCTCCACACTCTCCCCTCTTCAGGGTGCAATTGACAAGAAACAATGAAGCAAAAAACCCCTACCCTTCTCCAGTAGCAGTAATCCAGAGGGAGTAAACATGTAAATTTGGGGGCAGGGCCACAAGAAAACAGCAATAGTAAATCTTTCTAGAGGAATGGCAACTATGTGAATGGGAAACAGCAGATTGAAAGGTAGGAAGTGTGAACCTCCAAATTCCATCACGATGGCAAAAGCTGTGTCTTTAATCCGAACCTTAGCTCCTGTGTGAATGGGGCCTTAGTCACCAAGGTAACAGTGGGTAGGTACCAACAGAGCTGAAAGGGATATACAAAACAAAACAATGCACTGGATTATCTGTATTCAAATGCTTGGATTAAAAACATATTTGTTGTTTCTCAAGGTTTTAAAAATATATATCTTTACGGTCCAATGGTTATTTCATTATTCATATACTCAAGAAGTTGCTTCTGCATCTTTTGAGATTCACTAGCCTCTAGGATAAGTTGCCAGGTTACCTGTGAGTCATCACTTGGATAAGTCAAGTACACGATGAAAGGGCATTATTTAAACAGACCACTCAAATAAAGAAGGGAGCAATGTACTGAAAATAAAAGACGACATGGCAGACACACATGTTGATGAACTTCACAATGTTATAATACAAAATTTGGATATACACTAAAGCATCAGAATGCCCACATTATGTTTAAGAATGCAACATTTTAATATTCTCTAGTAGAGATGGCTATTTGCAAAGCAAGCTATCCGAACTGAACACGGAAGGTGCTTAGGTACAGAATAGAAAGCATAGAAACTGAAAAACAGAACAAAGGAAAGACCAAGGGGTGGAGTCTAAGTCCAGCCCCTAATTCAAAGTTGTGATATTTAACTCTTCACAGGACATGTTGCTATACAGGCTGGGTTTTTTTTCAGGATCCCTTACGTAATTATAGGGTGACTATGATCATGAAAAATCCGCCCTCATTCAGAGAAAGTCTTAAGTGCGCAGACTGTTGGGGGCTCTTCCAGATGAGGCTTTTGTTGTGCAGTTGCCCTGCTTTAATCATGGAATTTTTCAGACGATCCTATTCTTAAATTGCTCCTGTTCTGAAAACAAGCTGTCATTCTTTAAATGGAGTCTGTCATTGTCAGTCATGCCACAAATTAAAAAGATAATTTTTTTAAAAAATCGGGGGAACACAGTTCTAGAGGGGGGTGCACACATTTGCCACACCCTGACTACAGGGCTAGCTCTTGATGTACACACATTCCTTTTCCTCTCCAGTCAAGCTTTGCAAGCTTTGGAACACAGGACAGACTGGATAGCCATCTAGCTCAGAGCTGTCTACTCTGCACTGACTGGCAGAGCTGTCCAGGGCTGCTGACCCAGGCAGGAATCACCTGATCCTGGAGACTTAATATGGGACCTTCTGCATACAACGCAGGTGCTTTACCACTGAATTACTCTCCTTCCCCTGCAATTCAAAACATGGAAAATGTTTGCACTGGCGGTGATCGTGGAATGAGTATACACATCCATACATCCAGCAGTGATGCCTCTCTCACAGCACCTTCAGTCCTTTGAAAAAAGACCTTGCTTTGTCTCCAACCTAAGAACTGTATGGAAGTACCACAGGCTGTGGCAAAAAAAAACTTCCAAAAGTTGCCACCTCTGCCAAAGAGGGTTTTTTGGGAGGAAAGGGGGGGACTTAGCTGTTGCTCATGGGCACATGTTAAATATTTGAATGTGCGTACAGTGAAATCCACTCAATGCCTATGTTCCAGGGTCAAGCAAAAATAATAGCCCCCCAACACATACACAAACACACACACTTGAAAAAGTCAGGTCAGTATAAAGCTGGCTAGGTAGCTTGTCCTCTCATGATTATATAAAGCACTCGAAGACCATCCAAGATGGTAAATTCCTGGAGAAGCATCTTCTTCAACAAGGAAGGAATAAGAGACGAGGGAAGACTGGCAAGACTGCTTGGAGAAGGAGCTGGGTTTTGGACTGGAACTTTGTGATAAAAAGAATTTTCAGTTGCCTTGGCGGCTGTGATGCTTGTTTGCCATTCCTGGCAATGAGCTGCACTTGTTTTAATAATCTTGTTAAGAAAAAGAGAGAGAAGTTGCTGATGATGCACTCAGAGGATGGTTGTGAGGCTTGTAGCAAGTGAGCATAAAGGGGGGGAAAGCAAAAGCAAGAAAAGCCTACAGACTGTGCTAACTGTGTGATATGGTGCTAACTGGATTCTTCCGCAAAGCTGCTATTGCTGCCAAGGAAATTGGAACAAACAGCACAACATTGGAACTGTTCATGCTGAAGCTAATGCAAAAGAAAAGCCGGCAATGCAGGCTGTGTGAAAGGGAAGTGGAGCTGCAATTATCTGCTGCTCTTCCCTGCTGCTAAGTAGAGGTTATTACAGAAAACTTAGTCATGTGAAATGACTGCAAAGAAGCATTTGCTTCAGGGAGAGAGCCCAAAGGTCTCATCTGTGCTGCACTGCGATCACTTTCTAGTGCTTGATGCCTATCTGGTGGGTTTTAGGGCTGACACCTGTCCCAACTCTTTGATGCACTATTTATATTTCAGAAGCTGTGTCCATAACAAATAGAGAACTTATTACAGATAGAGTCTGTCCACATTATCTCATCAGAAACACACAAACACCCCCCCCCCATGGACAACAATGCATTTCATATGAATGGCAAATTAGAGATAGTTTGTGCATTTGCCACTTTAGAAAGAATTAGATGGGATCGCAGCAGGCTCTTTTTCCTATGGCAGGATGTGATCAAGTGTGGGAGGACTTAGGGGTGCTTCATGCAGAGAGGCAGCAAGTGTGTAAGGGGGTGCTGAAACTTTCCTTCTACCAACTGCTGTCCCCACTGCAACCCAAAGCAGCTTTCCTCCCAAATAGACTTCTCATCTCACAGCCTTGCTAAGACAAAAAGAGGCTGGAGGGGAGGCTGCAGGAAAAAGGCTTCCTATGGGCATCAGGTCAGCCACTGTGAGAACAGGATGCTAGGCTAGCTGGGTCTTATGTTCTTAGGGGGAGTGCTCCACATTGAAATCACCACAACCTGCTTTGCAACTGCACTGTACAATCGTGCTTGATGACAAGGGTCTGCCACTGTCAAGTTTAGTGCCACCCTTATAGTTAGGCTAAATTAAACAATACACTTTCCATATCGGTATGGTCCAATGTACACCCTCATCATCAACAATGTGTTGCTTGGATGCTGGGTGCAGAATCCTCCCCTGGGCTAAGAGAAATCTGAACAATACGGGGGGGGGAAGAGATACATTATCAAGGAAGAAGAAGAAAAAGCACTGGGACATTGTATTCTGCACCCGAAGAGCCTTTATGTAATGAAATGACTTCAGGAAAGAAGACAGGCACTATATGTCAGTTCATGACTTATTTGTCTTGCCCTACAAGTGGGTTAACATATACAATGTTATACTCCGCCTGTTCTGCCATTTAGGACTTTCTTGGATCGTTCTTTGTCTGGTTTCTCTCCCTTGACCTTACCGCCATGGGTGACCCTACTGGGAGTACATGACTCCCGACAGCATCGCTCACAGGGTTCACTGGAACACGCAAGCCCACTCACCACTCTAAGGTGACAATCCAGCACGGGCAGGACATGGACCGGCACACGGGCGGTGGATACAGACTCAGTTGTCCTGACTTAAGGATCGAGGCAGTTGAGTAGTTCGGCAGCTATATCCACGACTGAGCAGTCCTATTCAGGATCCACTCTGCTCACCACATATGGGGAAGGGGCTAGAAAAGGTGCCCTAAACATAGTCTGCCTCATCTGTCTCCCTGACTGGTTCACCGCATCCAGTGGGGTCACCACTTAGCGGTCGCAAAAGACAAATGAACTTTGGAACGTGGAATATACGGACATTGCTGGACAATACAGATAGTGAACGTCCTGAACGCAGGACTGCCATCATCGCGAGGGAGTTCAGACATTTTAATATTGACATAGCAGCACTCCAAGAAACTCGAAGAGCAGGAGAGGGACAATTGAAGGAAGAAAAAAGAGGATACACCTTCTTCTGGAAAGGACTGCCTGAACAAGAATGACAAATACATGGAGTAGGCTTTGCTATTAAAAATGATCTTGTGAAACTCTTGTCAGAAGTTTCTACTGGCATTAATGAACGACTCTCAACTCTCTGATTAAAACTCGCCAAAAACCAGCAGGCAACTAGTCTAAGTGCTTATGCACCAACATTAGATGCTGATGAAGACATCAAGGAAAATTTTTATACCCAGCTGGACACCATCTTATCAGAGATACCTAAAGAGGATAAAATTATCCTCCTGGGCGATTTCAATGCAAGAGTTGGGCGTGATTTTGATTTATGGCCAGAAACCATTGGGAAAGAAGGAGTTGGCAATAGCAACCTGAATGGAATTCTACTTCTGACTAAATGTGCAGAGCATAATCTTGTTATTACAAACACACTCTTTTGCCAGAAAGATAAATTTAAAACATCATGGAAGCACCCTCGGTCGAAGCACTGGCATCTCCTGGATTACGTAATTGTCCGTGCCAGAGATCGTCGTGATGTACTCCTCACCAGGGCCATGATGAGTGCCGATGACTGCTGGACAGATCACCAATTAATTTGATCCACTATGGCCATTAATATTGTTCCTCAACGTAGGCTTCAAGGAAGAAAACCAAGGCATAAAAGGAACATCCACACCTTTCAAGATCCTATTAAGCGAGCTTGCTTTCAAACAACTCTCAAGAAACATCTACCTACGGAACTCCCTGAAAACATTGTGGAACACTGGAGTAAACTGAAGACTTCCATTATTGCAGCATGTGAACAAACTATTGGATACCAAACTAAGAAACATCAGGACTGGTTTGATGAGAATGATAGTGAGATTGAACATATCATTGACAAGAAAAGGAAAGCCTTCCAGATATGGCAAAAAGACATTAACTGTCTTGCTAGGAAAAAAATCTATGCCAGTGCAAAGGCTGAGGTCCAAAGAAGAACTTGAGAACTTAGGAATGCCTGGTGGATAAAGAAAGCTCAAGAAATCCAGCATTTTGCAGATGCTCATGATGCACGGGGCTTTTTTAATGCCACAAAGGCCATCTACGGACCAACAAATTATGGTACAAATCCCTTACGTTCAATAGATGGTACCAAACATCTAAAGGACAAAGAGTCTATTGCACTACTTTGGAAAGAGCATTACCACGACCTCCTTAATCGTAACTCTATTGTGGCTGATGAGGTCTTCTCGCAAATCCCACAACAACAAATTAGAGATGAGCTTGCAGTATCCCCTAATTTGGATGAAGTCAGTAAAGCCATTAATCAAATGAAGAATAACAAAGCTAGTGGACCTGATGGGATTCCTGCTGAAGTCTTTAAAGAAGGTGGGCCTGAATTTACACAACAACTTCATAAACTCATTGAAATAATCTGGATGAGGGAGGAGATCCCATAAGACTTTAGGGATGCCATAATTATCACTCTTTTCAAGAAGGGTGATAGAACAGATTGTGGGAACTACCGAGGCATCTCTCTTCTTGCTACCACAGGTAAAATCCTTGCAAGGATCCTTGCAAATCGCCTCCTACCTATCTCAGAAGACATCCTCCCTGAATCCCAAAATGGTTTCCGCCCTTCCAGGGGGACAGTGGACATGATCTTCACTGCATGACAGCTTCAAGAAAAATGCAGGGAGCAAAACTGACCTCTGTATATGGCGTTTATTGATCTGACTAAAGCCTTTGATACTGTAAATCGAACTGCTCTGTGGACCATCCTTTTGAAAATTGAATGCCCTGATAAATTTGTGAATATTTTGCGACTCCTCCATGACAACATGACGGCGACAATTTTGGATAACAATGGCTCCCAAAGTGATCCATTCAAAGTGGGATCAGGCATCAAACAGGGATGCTTCATTGCTCCAACCTTATTTGCTATTTTCATCGCCATGACTCTACACCTTGCTGAGGGGAATCTTCCCACTGGTGTGGAAATCACATATCGAACAGATGGAAAGCTCTTTAATCTTAAATTCAGCATCTTCTGAGCTCTGCGAGTGCCGCATTCTCCTGAATGAAGCATAGAGTGTTCGAGGATCGGGATATTCGCAGGGAGACCAAAACGCTTATTTACAAAGCCATTGTACTACTGACCTTACTGTATGCCTGTGAAATATGGACCATCTATAAACGCCACTCCCAACTTCTTGAAAGATTCCACAAACGCTGCCTCCGGAAAATTCTGCAAATTACTTGGGAAGACAGATGGACTAATGTTAGCGTTTTGGAAGAAGCAAAGACTACCAGTGTTGAAACAATGATCCTCCGACATCAACTTCGCTGGACCGGCCATGTTGTTCAAATGCCTGATCACCGTCTTCCAAAGCAGCTACTTTACTCCCAACTTAAGGATGGAAAACGAAATATCGGTGGACAGCAAAAGAGGTTTAAAGATGTTCTCAAAGCTAATCTAAAAAAATGTAACATGAGCATCGAGAACTGGGAAGCCTTGGCCCATGAGCGTCCCAATTTCATATCAGTCAACAACTGTGGCCCTCTGTTCTTCAGTCATGGAACTTTTAAGGCTAAACCAGACATGTTAGAACTTGGGTGTTAGAACAAATTAAACCAGAACTATCACTAGAAGCTAAAATGATGAAACTGAGGTTATCATACTTTGGACACATAGTGAGAAGACAGGATTCACTAGAAAAGACCATAATGTTGGGAAAAACAGAAGGGAGTAGAAAAAGAGGAAGGCCAAACAAGAGATGGATTGATTCCATAAAGTAAGCCACAGACCTGAACTTACAAGATCTGAACAGGGTGGTTCATGACAGATGCCATTGGAGGTCGCTGATTCATAGGGTCGCCATAAGTTGTAATCGACTTGAAGGTACATAAGAACAACATCATTTCCCCAACACCTTCTGGCCTTGTAGGTGGAGTCTTTTTTTTTTTTTATGGAATTAGAAATGTGGAAAAATCATGCTCAAGAGCAACACCACCAGCTTCATTACATTAATTGGTTGGTTCAGATATCATTCCTCCTCCATCCCAATGGCCTAGGAATGCAAACCTCATACTGAGTATTAACAACTGTACATTCAAAAATAGTCCCTTGTTGAGATTATAACCAAACTGGGCTATGTAATGCGCTCTGTCACAGCTCTGTAACACAAGCAGCTGCTTTGAGATCAGATCAGAAGGCAAAGGCCGCATCCACAAGAACAATGGAGTAGCTGGAAAACCCACTGCTCCAAATAGCAACATGTCACAACAAGGCTTTTAACAACTTGCAAAGCAGAAATGTTGCACTGAAGATGCAGCTGATGGTGCATGTCAGCTCCAAATGAGAGGTGGGTTTTAATATTTAGTCCTTAGAGAAATAATCTCCAAGCTGTAATTACAGAATGCAGCCACCACACCATCTTCCCCTTCCTTCACCCGCCGTGCACGCCTCTCAACTTGAATACAGAAGTCTCCTAGCTTTTAATTACAGAAATCAATCTTGGAAGTCAATGTTTGAAATTGTTTATCCCACTGTCTGATCCAGTGATCTGATGCTTTAGCAGCTGTTGCTCTTCTAGGCTGCACTTCCACATATTCAACAGGAGCTACTTCCCATCTCAGATAAATCTTAAGGAAGGCAGTTACTTTTGTTGGACCAGCTTCTGTTGCCCACCAATAACAGCAGCAAAACTGCTGGGCTCACACCTCCTGTCATTTAAATGCGTGAATATTCTTGAATGCCAAGTTAACACACTGAAGAATGGTGCTTCGTGTTCTGCCTAGCCATAACCGTCTGCGTAGTTTCCCCTGAGAGCAGAAAAGGATACCACTTTAGTTGGACAAGATCCAACAGTGTGAGGCAGAATGGTCCTGTTACATGGCCCAAATGGGACATTCCAAAATGTTGCACCATTGTGGTGAGCATCCAGCCCCAGAATGAACAGGGCCTTTCATTGACACATGGGAGGAAGAATACATGTGACTCTATGCCCTGTTGTTACACAGAGGCACACACTCCCACCATCCTTGTGAGGTAGGACAGTTGAGAGGTGCCCTTTATGTTATTTATTCATGCGTAAAGCTGCCATGCTTCCTGGGGCTTCCTGAGGTTGAAACCAAAGGCACTTCAGAGCAATGGGATTTCCTGAGAGTATGGAAGTCACAAGGCCCACTGATTGCTGCCAGCTCAGGCCCTATCTGGTTATTCCCATTTACCTCTCCTTACAAATACATAGCTTGGAACCAGAATGGTATGCAAATGAGAGCAAAATGCTTAGTCAAACTCCAGAATTCACATGGAAAGAAAAGATTGATGGATCCATTAAAAAAGGTGGGAGAAATAAGGGAAAAAATCCACCATAATCCCCCCCAAACACTGGGTAGGATCCCATGAGTAAGGTTGCCATATTCCAGTTCCATAAATGTGGGTGGCTTATTTGCATATTATACAAATCAAGCATATTAATAGTTGCATTGTCCAGTTTTGGTTTTGTGCCTGATAATTCCCACCAAAACCTGGGGAAAGATGCAAGAAATCTTTTTTTTACAGAAAAACACCTTACATTTTCGGCCTTAAATGCCCAAACCCTAGTTTCCAAGACTATGGAATATTTATTTACTTATTAAGAGGATTTATATCCTGTCTTTCCACTGTTAAAAACAGAACTCAGGGCAGCTTACAAATATAACAAAAACAAGAAAGATACACAATCAATATAAAAACATAATGACTTCCGGGAAGGGTGACTTAGCCTGTGCCTGCTTTTGAGACGGGCTCCTGCCTCAAAAGAAGCTTATTCAGATATATCAGTCAGATTTTTTTTTTTTTTTGACTGATTAAACTTCTCCCGGGTAGGGAGAAACGAAGAGATTAACCTCAAAGCCTATTTTTGTTGGGACGACCAGATCTCATTAATTTATGGGACGAGGTCCAGCCGACGAAGGTGGGACGGATTTTCAACAACAAGCTCTATCTGATAAAGCGAACGTTCATCTTATCTTCTAAGAGAGAACGCACTAACAGGCAAGCACCCTTCTTTCTATATTTTTCTTTTACTTGACTTAAATTGTTGCTGTTTAAAAGAGATTTGCCAGATTGATCGGTTTTTGACATCTCACTGGGGAGCCATAACTTCTCTCTGCTACTCACTAATTAATAGCTTATCTCTGTTTTTGTTGCAAAAAGCTGTCCTGGATTTGCATTCTAAAGATATACACAGAAGAGGGATTTCTATTCCAGATTTTTATTTTGAAGAATATTATATTTTCTGAGACTACTCTCTTTTTGGTCTATTTTATTTTGTCGAATCTGTTTCCTAACGACGCCATTAATTGTTTCGATCCTGGGAACTGCATTTTGTTTACTTAAGCATGGAGAGATAAGGCTGTCTGCTCTGTTTATACTGTGATGTCACCAAGTTTGGAGTATTAACCCAATTGTTGCTGAAATAAGAAGTGGTTTTCCTATATTTTTCTTTTAAAATGGCAATTAAGAAAGTGGCTGAGAATCTGGAAATAACTATGTTTCAGAAAATAATGGATGAGATTGAGATAACGAAACAAAACCTGCGACAGGGTTGTAAGGAGCTGAAAATTGAATTGAGTAAAATGACGCAGGAGATTAAAGATATAGGGGTCCCTGTGAGAGAGGTGACCCTGGAAGGGGTCCCTGTGAGAGAGGAGACCCCGGAGATTGGAACAAACGTGGAACAGGAAAAAGATTTGGAGTCTATGGACTTTAGAAATAAAATCTATTGTTTGGAGACACAGGAGATTAAAGATATAGGGGTCCTTGTGAGAGAGGAGACCCTGGAGACTGGAACAGGGGTCCCTGTGAGAGAGGAGACCCTGGAGACTGGAACAGGGGTCCCTGTGAGAGAGGAGACCCCGGAGATTGGAACAAACGTGGAACAGGAAAAAGATTTGGAGTCTATGGACTTTAGAAATAAAATCTATTGTTTGGAACTCAATGTTATCTCTGAAGAAATTAATGAAGATTCTAGAGATAAAGTTATCAATGGCATGGATAATCTTCTGGACTGGAAAGATGTGATGGAGCCCAATATAGAGAAAATCTATGGAATTAACTGCAGCCATGTGACAATGGAAAAACTTTCAAGAGATGACCCAGTGTATTTTGAAAAAAAGAACAGAGATATGATTTTACAGCAGTATTTCAGCAACCTATTCAGAATGGATGGCAAGAAAATATTTGGGATAGAGGTAATTCCCATCAGACTCTTACTATATGACTATGGCTTTGACAGCAAGATTATTATGGAATACTGATAATGGAAGATTGGATACTGAAATTACTGGACTTAACAAGACTACTGAAGATGGAAGATGGAAAATGGAACTAATAGGGATAATAGAACAATGGCTACTGAAATTACTGAACTTAACAGATTCCGATGTGATGGATTAATTGAAATGTTTATTTTGACTATGGTTATGACAATAAGATTATCATAATTAGTAATGAGATGGATTAATCGATATGCTTATCTGGAAAAAAAAAATTGATAGATATATTTCTTAAAGAATTGAAACCTCTCTTTGACTTTTTGTGGAAAGAATAAAGTAATGTTTATGAGATTTGATGATTAAGTAAGATAACTACTGGAGGAAAGTGATTTTATAATATGACTTAAGAGACAGGATTGTTATATATTATAGACTTATAACTGATTTGATCTTTGACAAATGGGAAGTCAATATTTTACTCTTTATTTTTTATTTTTATTTATTTTATTTTTTTTGTTTAACTATTTTTGATTTTGTTTTTTGTCTTTGAATGTTTTATGATTTCGCCTTGTATGTTTTATGAAAATCTGAATAAAAATTATTGAAAAAAAAAATATATAAAAACATAATAAAAACACAAAATATAAAGAAATATAAGTAAGGGCAGCAGAATAAAAAGCCAGCAGAAAACAAAAAGCCAGCAAAACATCAATTAAAAACAATATTGTGACTGAGAGGTTGTCTGCACCAACAATTAGGAAATGTGAAATGAACATACCACTACAACCTGTAACATAGAAATAAAGATTTCAATATTATCAGTTCAGTCAGTATTCTTATCTAATTAGCTTCAAAGCAAGCAGTGCTGTCATACTCCTTCCAGCACCAGGCTGTACTCCTGCCCACCCACCCGCCAAGGTTGCAGTACGTGAAGATATCTAAGCTTATGCTGAGCAGATAATTGAAGATCAGCAAGTAAATAGGAATGATGTATTCTATCTTTAAAGTATTTAATATGCCACTAGAAAGAACAGAATCTTGGTGTGCAGCAAGTTTTACCTGAACTTCAGAGTATTTTGAGTATAAAGTGCATACGGAGTCCTGCCAAAAGTAGTAACAGTAGTAAAAATATTTATATATCACTTTTCAACAAAAAGTTCCCAAAGCGGTTTACATAGCAAAATATATAATTCTTGTAATTTGCCTGTATAAAAGAAGATCACTACAAACTCATCATTTTCATTTCAGTTTTTAAATAAGGGAAATTCTCCCTAGTCTTTGCAAAAACAAGAATTGGGTTTTGAACATGTGAAATAGTAATTAAGAAAATGGATCCTGTGAATATGTGCTGAGGGCATTCTTCACCATTAAATTCTACCGGGCAACAGGGTAAGCGAAGTTGCATTCCAATGCATCTTTCTTGGGAGTAAGCACCATTTAACAATGTAGGGGAAGGCTGAAAAATGCAAATGCTAATACCTCAGCCTTTTCTACAGAGATGTATGCTTTTATATCTTGCATTTGTGCAGGATAGGGAGCCTTTGGAGGATTCAAACTCCTTTATTCCATGATGGCAGGCGGTCACTCCCATTGCATTTACCACTTTAGATACATACCCTGAGACACAGAGCCAATTGAAATTGAAGGCTGTTTCTCCTTGCTGACTCAGGTGAGCTAGAGTCTTTGGATAAAGGACGGAGCTACATCTGTTGACCAAGTGAGCATGTGCAGTTTTCTAAACTGCCTAGAATCTGCATAAGCAGATGGCAGGCAGACTAAAATTCTTGATTTTCCAGGACACCTGTGGTGACCCTCATTGGCTAAGAACAATGGAGGGTGGGAGTAGGTTGATGTTTTGCACTAAATATTGGGCAGAAAAGTGCTTCCACGTTTTGCTTTGTATCTCTGGATCTACTGAACTTAAGACTGGAATAATGAGAAAGTAAGAGAAACTGAAATTGACTGATTCACCATCCATCACTGGCTTTGTGAAACTGTCATGTTGCTAGATGTCATTAGATACATAGCACTGGGACTGAGGTCATGTTGCGGAGGGATTTCAGTAGGCAAGATGTGGAAAAGTAGCACACTGGCATTGTATGGTGATGGATATTTTTAGAAGCTAACCATTGATACTAATACTGGCGCCCTTCCCCATCAAAACTGGTGGCGGAGTTGGTGGTATGTTTTATATATACAATATACTGGGCATCTGCTGGGTGGGGAGTTTTTAGGGCAGGAGAACAGGTCTTCTGAGATTCACTTTAATTAGCTATGGATCCTGTTCTTCTCACATGTTTTCAACAGCTCTGTGGCACTTCCAAGGTATACTGACAAAGGCCACACTGCAGCTAAAAGCTATAAGAGAACGATGGTATAGCAGGAGAAAGGAGCTAGGAGGAGAACAGAGAGATGTTTCACCTCCAGTATACAGATTAGGGTTCTTCCCCTTCTCGTCTTTAAAACAAGACCGACCATTCTTCCCATATTCTCTGAGATATATGCTGCTACTTGAATCTATCAATGTGGATTCTTTTCTGCATGTGTTTCTGTAAACGCTGGTAATAACATTTTAATAACATTTTAATCAGTTACCTGGGGAGAAGAAGACCTCATGGGGACTAACACAGGCATGCATTTAAAAGGCTCAGAGGACATGTGGGGAGGGATCAAGAATACTGACATTTGACCCAGGGAAACTCTTGTGCCTTTGGGACTTGGATTCTTTGGGCACCAGCTCTGCAGTTTTTGGCTAGATACTGCACTAGTTAACTCCCATCATCTGCCTTCCTGCCACCACTCTGGGTGATGAAGGAGACTGATGTCCTGAGGCTGACTTTTCCTGCACTTCTCCTGTGTGAATGCCAGATGAAGAGACATATCTTCAGTGAGGTGAAGGCTGAGCATGACGCTCCAGCCCTGAGACCCAGGTCTCCTTTGATGGTTGCATACTTGGGGCATCCCCAAGTCATTTGGGAGAGGAAGGGGGCTTAGAAACTCTTAAGTATCCTTTGGAGGAACCACTATTGTCAGAATAATCGCTGATCTGGGGTGGAGAGAGGGATATGGCTGTTGGGCCTGAAATGGCTGTTGACCTGTGGAAGCATCAGCTGCAGAGATGACAATCCACAGTGGCAGAGAACTACTTTGATTCTGTCTCCAAACAGTTCTCTCCTCTAATTCTGCTTGAGAGCTGAGTTCATGTTTCATGTACACAGGGAAAATGAAGCTATTTTCAAAGAAGGAGTCTGTGCAGCTCCATTTGGATGCAAAGAGCAGGCCTTCTGTTTCCCAGAGTTCTTGAAGATGATTCCATGGCACTGCCTAGGGAGAATCTGGAGTTAGTCTGGATTAAATACATTCAGCATCAGGGCCGCATTATTACTTTCATGGGCCATAGGCACTTTTGCCTTCGTGGGCCCCTTTCTCCATAATATCAATATTAAAAATATTTTTGATATAACTTTAAATACTTCAATGTTTTATTTTTTTCTGTTTTAGGCAAAACTTAATAGATTTTCATGGGCCCTAAAAATTTCATTTTTTTCTGATGTGAGAAAAAAATTAAAAGATTTTCTTCAACCCTAAAAGTTCATTTTTTTTCTTCTGATTTTAAAAGAAATTAAAACATTTTCATGGGCCCCTAAAAGTATTGTGGGCCCTAGGCACTGTGCCTACTGTGCAAAATGGATAAGTTGGCCCTGTTCATCATTAGCGATCACTCGTGGCCGAGTAAGATTGTCTTCCAGGGTAAGGTCTTTAACAGTGGGTTCATAAGTGACTGTGGAGGTCAATTCTGGATCCACACAGCCTCCCACAGTGAGGACACAGGTTTCCAGATGGAAGACGGTCACAATGAGGATTTGCTTGACATGCTTTCTGCTTAGCTCATTTGTCCCTTTCGCCCTGTACTAGTGCTTCTTCGAAATGTCCATAGCACCTTTGATAATGGCCGACCTCCAATTGGGACGCTCATGGGCCAAGGCTTCCCAGTTCTCAATGCTTATGTTACATTTTTTTAGATTAGCTTTGAGAACATCTTTAAACCTCTTTTGCTGTCCACCGATATTCCATTTTCCATCCATAAGTTGGGAGTAAAGTAGCTGCTTTGGAAGACACTGATCAGGCATCCAAACAACATGGCAGGTCCAGGGAATTGATGTTGGAGGATCATTGTTTCAACACTGGTGGTCTTTGCTTCTTCCAATACACTAACATTAGTCCACCTATCTTCCCAAGTAATTTGCAAAATTTTCCAGAGGCAGCGTTGGTGCAATCTTTCAAGAAGTTGGGAGTGGCGTTTATAGATGTTCCATGTTTCACAGGGGTACAGTAAGGTCGGTAGTACAATGGCTTTGTAAATAAGCATTTTGGTCTCCCTGCGAATATCCCGATCCTCGAACACTCTACACTTCATTTGGGAGAATGCGGCACTCGCAGAGCTCAGACGATGCTGAATTTCAGCGTCGATGTCAGCTTTTACAGAGAGATGGATGCCAAGATAAGAAAAGTGATTGACATTCTCCAGCTTCGCACCATTAAGCTGGATTGATGGTGCTACAGAGGGATTGGTTTGCATCTGCTGCTGAAGCACTTTGGTTTTTTTGATGTTAAGCGAGAGGCCAAGCTTTTCATATGTTTCTGCAAAGACATTTAGGATAGTTTGAAGATCTTCCTCTGAATGTGCGGAGACTACATTATCATCGGCATATTGTTCTACAACAGAGGTTGACACCTTACTTTTTGCTTTCAGCCTACTGAGATTAAAAAGCTTTCCATTTGTTCGATATGTGATTTCCACACCAGTGGGAAGATTCCCCTCAGCAAGGTGTAGAATCATGGCG
This sequence comes from Rhineura floridana, assembly GCF_030035675.1. NCBI lineage: Eukaryota > Metazoa > Chordata > Lepidosauria > Squamata > Rhineuridae > Rhineura > Rhineura floridana. Next base: position 125,075,519 of record NC_084482.1, on the reverse strand, counting down.
ATGAAAATAGCAAATAAGGTCGGAGCAATGACGCATCCCTGTTTGACGCCTGATCCCACTTTGAATGGATCACTTTGAGAGCCATTGTTGTCCAAAATTGTCGCCGTCATGTTGTCATGGAGGAGTCACAAAATATTCACAAATTTATCAGGGCATCCAATTTTCAGAAGGATGGTCCACAGAGCAGTTCAATTTACAGTATCAAAGGCCTTAGTCAGATCAATAAACGCCATATACAGAGGTCGGTTTTGCTCCCTGCATTTTTCTTGAAGCTGTCATGCAGTGAAGATCATGTCCACTGTTCCCCTGGAAGGGTGGAAACCATTTTGGGATTCAGGGAGGATGTCTTCTGAGATAGGTAGGAGGCGATTTGCAAGGATCCTTGCAAGGATTTTACCTGAGGTAGCAAGAAGAGAGATGCCACGGTAGTTCCCACAATCTGTTCTATCACCCTTCTTGAAAAGAGTGATAATTATGGCATCCCTAAAGTCTTCCGGGATCTCCTCCTTCATCCAGATTATTTTGATGAGCTTATGAAGTTGTTGTGTAAGTTCAGGCCCACCTTCTTTAAAGACTTCAGCAGGAATCCCATCAGGTCCACTAGCTTTGTTATTCTTCATTTGATTAATGGCTTTACTGACTTCATCCAAATTAGGGGATACTGCAAGCTCATCTCTAATTTGTTGTTGTGGGATTTGCGAGAAGACCTCATCAGCCACAACAGAGTTATGATTAAAGAGGTCGTGGTAATGCTCTTTCCAACACAGTGCAATAGACTCTTTGTCCTTTAGAAGTTTGGTACCATCTATTGAACGTAAAGGATTTGTATCATAATTTGTTGGTCCGTAGATGGCCTTTGTGGCATTAAAAAAGCCTCATGCATCATGAGCATCTGCAAAATGCTGGATTTCTTGAGCTTTCTTTATCCACCAGGTGTTCTTAAGTTCTCTAGTTCTTCTTTGGACCTCAGCCTTTGCACTGGCATAGATTTTTTTCTTAGCAGCACAGTTAATGTCTTTTTGCCATATCTGGAAGGCTTTCCTTTTCTTGTCAATGATATGTTCAATCTCACTATCATTCTCATCAAGCCAGTCCTGATGTTTCTTAGTTTGGTATCCAATAGTTTGTTCACATGCTGCAATAATGAAAGTCTTCAGTTTACTCCAGTGTTCCTCGACGTTTTCAGGGAGTTCCGTAGGTAGATGTTTCTTGAGAGTTGTTTGAAAGCAGGCTCACTTAATAGGATCTTGAAGGGCATGGATGTTCATTTTACGCCTTGGTTTTTTTTCCTTGGAGCCTACGTTGAGGAACAATATTAATGGCCATAGTGGATCACATTAATCGGTGATCTGTCCAGCAGCCATTGGCACTGTCATGGCCCTAGTAAGGAGTACATTATGTAATCCAGGAGATGCCAGTGCTTCGACCGAGGGTGCTTCCATGATGTTTTAAATTTATCTTTCTGGCAAAAGAGTGTGTTTGTCATAACAAGATTATGCTCTGCACATTTAGTCAGAAGTAGAATGCCATTCAGGTTGCTATTGCCAACTCCTTCTTTCCCAGTGGTTTCTGGCCATAAATCAAAATCACGCCCAACTCTTGCATTGAAATCGCCCAGGAGGATAATTTTATCCTCTTTAGGTATCTCTGATAAGATGGTGTCCAACTGGGTATAAAAATTTTCCTTGATGTCTTCATCAGCATCTAATGTTGATGCATAAGCACTTAGAATAGTTGCCTGCTGGTTTTTGGCAAGTTTTAATCGGAGAGTTGAGAGTCGTTCATTAATGCCAGTAGGAATTTCTGACAAGAGCTTCACAAGATCATTTTTAATAGCAAAGCCTACTCCATGTATTCGTCATTCTTGTTCAGGCAGTCCTTTCCAGAAGAAGGTGTATCCTCCTTTTCCTTCCTTCAATTGTCCCTCTCCTGCTCTTCGAGTTTCTTGGAGTGCTGCTATGTCAATATTAAAATGTCTGAACTCCCTTGCGATGATGGCAGTCCTGCGTTCAGGACGTTCACTATCTGTATTGTCCAGCAATGTCCATATATTCCACGTTCCAAAGTTCATGTCTTTTGCGACTGCTAAGTGGTGACCCCACTGGACGCGGTGGTCCAGTCAGGGAGACAGATGAGGCAGACTATGTTTAGGGCACCTTTTCTAACCCCCTCCCCATATGGGGTGAGCAGAGTGGATCCTGAATAGGACTGCTCAGTCGTGGATATAGCTGCCAAACTACTCAACTGCCTCGGTCCTTAAGACAGGACGACTGAGTCTGTATCCACCGCCCATGTGCCGGTCCATGACTAGGGGCCTCCGGATTTCACAGTCCTGCCCCCATCGCCATGGGGCTTTTCCTTTGTTTTGTTTGGAAGACGCCTGTGCCTGAATTTGTTTTATGTGGGGAGATTGGTGCATGACGATCAACACACAATCTTGATAGAAAAAGGCTTTGATCCAATGGCATGGATACCACAGCGATTGGAAGTCTTTTATTTGCTGCAGCCTTCATTCACCTTCACAGCCGTTGTAACATATACATTGTTATCCTCCTCCTGTTCTGCCTTTGAGGGATTTCTTGGATCGTTCTTTGTCTGGTTCCTCTCCCTTGACCTTACCGCCATGGGTGACCCTGCTGGGAGTACATGACTCCTGACGGCATTGCTCACAGGGTTCATTGGAACACGCAAGCCCACTCACCACTACAGGGTGACGATCCAGCGAGGGGAGATTAAATACACACACGGGTTTAGGCTCATCCTGCTTGGACAAGAAAGCCACAAGTTTAACTGCTCAATGGATTCACCTGTCACTGTTAATGAACATCTTTGATGAGCAGTCCTTCAAGCAGAGTGAGAAAGAAGCTATAGCTCTCTATGTCACATGGATCTTTAAGAAATTTGTACTTGAATTGCATTGATGCGATTACCATCACATTGAGTTTGGCCCTCATACTGTTGCTCTCAAGGGAAGCCAGCAGCCCAATGAAATGGAATTCCTATGATATAGAATGATCAAGCAGTGCTACTGGGACCAGACCGTGGGCCGACACTGAGGTTGGTGGGTCTTATGAACCCAGATGCTTACAAGTTTGTGGGCCCTAATTGTATGATCCCATCCACACCCCAACGTGAGCATACACTTCATTTTAAAAATCTACTGCAAGGAGCCTGCAAATCTGTATGAATCAGACACTTCCTAGGCCCTCATGCATGGGCCAACTAAGTCCTCAATGTTTGTGTATGTCCACTGAAATGTAGGGGTTTTTCTCTGTCTTTCTTCAAAATGGGTATTCTCCTCAGAGCTCACCTGCGCAGGGCATTATAGATTTGCCAATTAACATGAAAGGGTGGTGGGGTTATCATGGATTTGGAAGGATCAAAATGCTTGAGACAAATTAAAAGTTCACATTGCACACACAAACATATATTTACTAACCTTAATTTTTTTTTTAAAAAAATGACAGCCTCAGATCAAGTGGGCTAGTGTTTAAATGTCTAACGCTTCTTAATTAGGCCATGCAGAATGGTTATAAATGAGAACCTTGTGTTCATTGTTTTTCTGGTTGTTCATCCACGATACCTAAAAATATTTTCAGCAGTGCATTGGCAAGAGAAATTAATGACGGTTGAATTAACAGTTCATAAACTAAATATTCCACTTTAAAGTTCTGAAGACTTTTGGAGAACTTTACAAATTTCATTCCAAAACCAAACACTTTCCAGCATATAAAGCAATGCTCTCCTCCCGACTGTCACAATTACTTTTACTCTACTATTCCTGGAAGTTATTCATCTACCCACTCTATGGAAGGGAACAGAGAACTGAAGCTAGACTGCAACCCTTTCCAAACATAGAGTGACATTTAGAACAAAGATTTCCAGGTTCAAATGCCATAGACGATGGGCTGATTCACACATTCTTAAGGTGTCCAGATACACAGGAACTCCTGTGACTATAAATAATGGTGTAAAAGAAGCAATCTGAGCCTGTGCTGTTTTTCTCATCACTGTAGGGCAAGTTGCATTTGCTGAAATCTCCTTTCCCCTGCCCCACCTTCTACACAGAAGGCCCCTTCTACACAGAACTCATACTAAGTATGCAGAAGATTCTTAGGTCAATCTCTGGCACCGCCATTGAAAACTGGAAACTTCTCTGCTGGAAAGCTGCTGCAAGTCAGACCAGGGGTAGCCAATGTGGTGTGCTTCAGATGTTCCAGTTCCTACCAGCCCCAGCCAGCATGGCCAATGGTCAGGGATAATGGGAGTGGTATTCCCAACAACATTATTTATTTATTTATTATTTGATTTCTATCCCACCTTTCCTCCCAGCAGGAGCCCAGAGCGGCAAACAAAAGCACTAAAAACACTTTAAAACATGATAAAAACAGACTTTAAAATACATTAAAACAAAACAACTTTAAAAGCATTTTTTAAAGATCTTTAAGACATCTTTAAAAAAAAGTTTTAAATATATATTGTTCTTTAAAAAAAGGTTTAAAAACATATTAAAAAGCAATTCCAAAACAGAAGCAGACTGGGATAAGGTTTCAACTTAAAAGGCTTGTTGAAAGAGGAAAATCTTCAATAGGCGCCGAAAATATAACAGAGATGGCACCTGTCTAATATTTAAGGGGAGGAAATTCCACAGGGTAGGTGCCGCCACATTAAAGATCCGTTTCCTATGTTGTGCAGGACGGACCTCCTGATAAGATAGTATCTGCAGGAGGCCCTCACCTGCAGAGCTCAGTGATCGACTGGGCAGATTAGGGATAAGATGGTCTTTCAGGTATCCTGGTCCCAAGCTGTATAGGGCTTTGTACACCAAAACTAGAACCTTGAACTTGGCCCGGCAGCAAATGGGCAGCCAGTGCAATTCTTTCAGCAGCGGGGTGACATGTTGGCGATACCCTGCCCCAGTGAGCAGTCTTGCTGCTGCATTTTGCACCAGCTGCAGCCTCTGGACCAACCTCAAGGGTAGCCTCATATAGAGTGCATTACAGTAATCCAACCTGGAGGTTACCATTGGATGGACAACAGTGGCCAGACTATCCCGGTCCAGAAATGGCCGCAGCTGCCTTACCAGCCGAAGCTGGTAAAAGGCACTCCTAGCCACTGAGGTCACCTGGGCCTCTAGTGACAAAGATGAATCCAGGAGCACCCCCAGACTACAGACCTGCTCTTTCAGAGGGAGTACAACCCCATCCAAAGCAGGCAACTGACCAATTATCTGAACTTGGGAACCACCAACCCACAGCACCTCTGTCTTGCTAGGATTCAGATTCAGTTTATTGGCCCTCATCCAGCCCACCAATGAATCCAGTCGAGGACTTGCACAGCCTCTCCTGATTCAGATGTTACAGAGAAATAGAGCTAGGTATCATCAGTGTACTGCTGACACCTTGCCCCAAAGCTCCTGGTGACAGCTCCCAAGGGCTTCATATAGATGTTAAACAGCATGGGGGACACGATGGTACCCTGCTGCACCTCACAGCACAATTGCCAGGGGGCCGAAAGACAATCACGCAATGCTATTCTTTGACAACGACCCTGGAGATAGGATTGGAACCACTGTAAAACAGTGCCTCCAATACCAATCTCACCAAGTCGGCCCAGAAGGATACCATGGTCAATGGTATCAAAAGCCACTGAGAGATCAAGTAAGAATATCAGGTTTGCACTCCCCCTGTCCTTCTCCCGATAAAGGTCATCCATCAGGGCAACCAAGGCCAATTCAGTCCCATAATCAGGCCTGAACCCAGACTGGGATGGGTCAAGATAATCTGTTTCATCCAAGAGTACTTGCAGTTGCTGCTCCACAACCCTCTCAACCACCTTCCCTAAGAAGGGGATATTTGCAACCGACTGGTAGTTGTCGCAGACCAATGGGTCCAGGGTGGGTTTTTTCAGGGGCAGTCAAATCACCACTTCTTTCAGGGTGGCTGGAACCACTCCCTCCCACAATGATGCATTGACCACACCGTGGATCCACTTGGTCAAACCCCCTTGGCAAGCCAAGAAGGGCAAGGGTTGAGAGGGCACGTTGCTGGCCGCTTCATCACAAGCATCTTGTCTACATCATCAGGCCGCATCAACTGAAACCGTTCCCAAGAAGTTGCAGCAGATGTTGCACTGAACACTTCATTGGGGACTACAATAGATGTGGATGGGGCATCAAGACTGCTGCGGAGGCGAGCAACTTTATCCTCAAAGTGCCTTGCAAACAATTCACAGTCTGAAGGTTCTAAGACTCCATTTCCTGGAGTTGATGTCAACACACCCCTGACAATACGGAAAAGCTCCACTGGACAGCTACTTGAGGATGGGATGGAAAAAGAAAAGTGGGCCTTCTTCACCACTCTCACTGCCACACAATAGGCACTGTTATGATGTTTTACTCGTGCCTGATCAGCCTCACAGCATGTCTTTTGCCACTTGTGCTCTAGCCGTCATCCAGCCTGTTTCACTGCCCTTAGCTCACTGGTGTACCAAGGGGTAAACCGGGCTTCACAATGCCGGAGAGGGCACTCGGGGGCAACCGTGTCAAGAGCCCGGCGCACCTCGCTGTTCTACAGCATGACAAGGGATTCAACAGGGTCATCTCCTCTATCTACTGGGAACTCCCCCAAGGCATTCAGGAATCCAGTGGATTCCATTAGTCTCTATGGGCAGACCATCTTAATCTCTCCATCACCCCTGCAGTGAAGGATCGGAGCTACAAGTCTAAACTTCACCAGGAAGTGGTCTGACCATCACAATGAGGTGACATCCACCACCCCCTCTCCAGACAACCCCTTCCTCCATCTGGAGCAAAAACCGAGGGTGTGTCATGCCCTATGTGTCAGGCTGGTGACAACTTGAGACAGCCCCATGGTTGTCATGGAGGCCATGAAGTCCTGAGCCGGAACACTAGTGGCAGTCTCAGCATGGACATTGAAATCGCCCAGGACTATCATTCTGGGCTCCTCCAATACCACAGCCAACATGGCCTCAGCCAGAGCTTGGAAAAGTTACTTTTTTGAACTACAACTCCCATCAGCCCCAGCCAGCATGGCCACTGGATTGGGCTGATGGGACTTGTAGTTCAAAAAACTTTTCCAAGCTCTGGCCTCAGCCAGCTCAGTCAGAGAAGCTGCCAGGCAACAGGGCGGACGGTACACCAGCAGCAACCCTAGCTTCCTGTGTCCTTGGCCCAACACCAGGTGCAGGCCATCACAGCCAGCTCCAAGACAGAGTGGTTTCCTGGTGACAGAGATGGAAGTTCTGTAGACCACAGCAACTCGTCCTCCCCCCAATCCCTGCAGCCTGTGCTGGTGTTGCACTGAGTATCCAGGTGGGCACAGCTGGGTCAGATCAACTCCTCCCAACTCACCCACCCAGGTCTCGATTATGCATACCAAGTCGGCAACTTCATCCACGATCGAATCATGGATGAATATGGTCTTATTACGTACCGATCTGGCATTAAACAACAACACACACAGGCCAGTGTACATAGCAGATGTGCAGTGAGGAACCCATCCATTAGGAGGACACTATGTTGGCTACCCCTGAGTTAGACCTTACGGACTAGAGTCTAGGTACTAGATAGACATATAATCTAAGCTGATGCTGTAAGACAGCTTTGTACATTCTCCTTTACATCTGATCAGCTGAAAACAAGTATGTACATCATCCAATATCTTATCACTAAATGACTTACAGATGAACATGTCCATTGAAAAAAAATGGTGATGTCTGGTCATGTCAGCTGTTATGAAAGGCCTTTGTCTATAGCGTTTGATGCATAACAGCAATTTTACATATTCAAGTCATCCCTTGACATTGCATCTGGTTGAAGAGGGAGAAACAGCATTTGAGTATCTAGTACTGGCTGGCAAGAATCAATCTTCTTCGGCAAGGGAGGACAGACTTCAAGCTTATGGGGTCTACTTGGTGTTTACCTAGACTCCAAGATCCACCAACCAAAGCCAGGTGCAAAAAACATACCATTAGAAATGAAGAACATGGTGTCGCCGAGCACAGGGACTATTTTGAGTACCAGCCTTGAGCTGAGCTCACAGAGTTGAAGCCAATGCTAGTTTTACTCAGAGTAGACCCACTGAAATGAATGAACATCACTAATTTTGGTCCATTAATTTCAATGGGTCTAGTCTGAATAAGACCAGCATCTGATACAACCCAGTCATTCCACACAAATATACCCAAAGTTTTCTTCACTTCAGTCGTCTAATTTAGTGGAGGGAGGGGAGATTGCTGTTACTATTGTTCAGCACTTGGGAATCAGAAATCCTTGCCTGTCTCCCTCAGACCACTCACAGATCTACCAGATGATCCAAATTATATTCTGACCACCCTTGTTCTAGGGGATGCAAAGGTGTGTTCTTGCTCTTGGGACACAGCTGCTTAAAGCTATCACTGCCTACTTCACACCCCCTCCATACACACACACACACACTTATTCCACTGATATCATATTTATAAATAAGCTGATATTACAGAAATAGTCCTGCAATGTCTTTGAGGTCCTTTGGAGAGTTCTTACCTTTCTTCTTATCCTGGCTTCCCAGGCATCATTGGTTTACTAGAGTTCAAGGGGGGGATTTAGTTACACCATCTTACGTGGTGGAGCAAATCCACCCTGTGAAGCCCATCAGATTATAAATCAGTAAAGCTACCCAACTATTAAAAAATAGAGCAGTAGGAACCTGTCATGAACTTGTATATTTTTATGAAATGTTAAAATTATATGTAACATCATGGCTCAGTGCAAAGAACTCTGGGAGTTCCATCTTGTTAGAAAACAGGCCTCTGAAAGGTTAAAAATGTTAAGTTTCGGTTTCCAGCTGAAGACAGTTAAGGGAGGCCTAAACAGAAGCACCTGGTTATCTGTGCTAATCAGTAAGAGCCTGGCAGTCAAGGCCATCCTAGCCTGTGAAGGTTGAAACACCGTTGGGAGGGGGGCCTGGAAGGCGTGCAAAAGTGGAGAAGCATCTAGAAAAGAATTACATCAAAAAACTCATGATTGGTAAATTATTTTCCTTAAGTATAGGGCTTGAGACCCGTAGCCTCTGTTCCCTCAGGAAGGTTCTGAAAGGTTCCTTCTGACTGGTGCCTATGGGAGGTTACCTAAGCAGGGTTCCATTGCTTTGTAACTGATGCTATTCTCTCTGAGGAGAGACGAGACTTCAACCAACTACCTCCTATGTAAGTAGATAGGTTAGTTAGGTTATTATTTTCTTGTTGTGTGAATGAATTCTCTTATGTGTACCTAAACCCCTGTTTGGGTGTATGGTTTTGAAGAATTGTTTGCTGCTATATTTTAATGTGCACTTATATTTTTTAATAAAGCTACTTCGATTTAACCTGGTGTGTTCATTGAGGGTAAGGGTGGTTCTGAATCCAGCACCTTGACCATTCAACTACACAACTACCAAAAGGGAAAAGGAGTTAAAGCTTAATTCTAATTTGTGGGGTTTTACCAGAGGTTTCTTGACAAGGAGTGTAAATTTGGCTCTTGTCTTATAGGACCTTGGTTTACCTATTTTCTGGGCTCAGAGTTCCCCTAGCTCTGAGTTGAACCAGTGACAGGGGTGGTGGCAGCCTGCTTTCTACCTTGCAGGGTTGGTGTTAGTTTGCACAGCCTTGGCAAGGGGGAATTTGGTATTTGGGTTCCAGAACAATTGCCCTAAGGGTGGGAATTGGGTCTGAAGCATGGTCCTTGCGCCTTGAGGGACGGGTGGTCGCATGACATGTTGGCAGTGCGTTGGGATAGAGACCATACTTGCTCTTGGTGAACACACTGTGTAAAATAAGTGCATTGCAGCAAAAATTAAATTAAGAGAGATTTCTGGCACAACCGTTTATTGTTTTGGGTAGTTGAGGCTAGTGGCAGGATGTCGCAGAAGCCAAAAACAAGGTCCCAAACTGCTGGGGCTAATGGAGCCACAGAAATTGAAGAAACGGAGGGAAGCACATCACCTCTACAGCCTGAGCAGCTGGAAAGAAGTGCGTCTGCCCCGCTGTTTCGTGTACAGCCTCCTAGGCATGAGGAGGGTGCAGTAACTGAACAAGCCAAGGAAGAAGAAGAGGAAGAAGAAGAGGAGGATGAAGAGGAAGAATTGCCTAAGGGTTTGCAGCGTTACCTGGCAAAACAAATGCAATTGCTAACTCTACAATTTGAGGCTATGAGAGAAGACCGTTTGAGTCGAGAGAGATATGACCAAGTTCATGAGGCCAGAGAAAAGTCATCTTGTGAGCAGAGGCAAACGTGAGATGTGGGACCTAATCTTCATAAAAAAAGCTTTTCCAACCTTTCATGAGATGGAAGATATTTATACCTATTTTCAAATTTTTACCCGTGCTTGTAGAGACCAGCATGTGGCAAAAGAGCATTGGATGAGTGCATTAAGAATCAACGCTCAAGGTGAGCTCCGTGAACTTTTGAACTCAGTACCTGATGAATTTTCTGATGATTTTGACCATTTCTATACCTTAGCTCGCTCTCACTTTGCTATGTCTGCTGACGATTGCTTCCAGCGCCTGGAAGCTGATCAGAAGAAAAACAAGGAGAGCTATGCTGCATTTTCAGCAAGGATGGAGAGAAATGTGGAGCGCTGGGTGAACACAGCAGAGGCTGTAACCCGAGAACAAGTCTTGGACTTGTATGGCCGAGAAATGTTCTACAAACGCCTTCCAAAAGAACTAGCAGCCCTTGTTAAAGATCAATAGCCTCAGACGCTTGCTGAAGCCGGGACTTTAGCAGATCGGATGTCAAAAAACAGAGCGGGAGGTGAGAAACCTGCCTTTGTTAAAAAGCCTGAGAACTTTCCTACCAAGCCGTTTGGACGGGGAATGCCTGGAATGCAGAAACCATGGCAACAGCCGAGAGAGGCGAAGGAGGGGCAGAGCCACCCCAAGGTAGCCTCAGCTCCATCGGCACATGGATTACAAAAGAAACTTCCAGGAGAAATAAAGTGCTTTCGGTGTGGAGAAATGGGACATAAAGCAGATTCTTGTGTTAAAATTTTGTCCAAACCTACACCAGCTGCGAGGAAAAATCCTAAAGTTGCTCCTGTTGTACGTGTAAAAGATCTGGAGGAGCCTAGTGCAGAGCCTCCAGAAATTTCGTCTTGGTCATCTGCAGGAGAAGAAGAACAAGATTCAGACTTCCTGTTCTCAGCTCCTAACTTGCAAGACTGTCCTGAAGTTCCTCATGGTCCTGTTGTCAAAGCTGCCTCGGTGAGTGTGATCCAAAATGCAATGGGGAAGGTGAAGGGAGGAGAAGAGAACAGTCAGCCTCCGGAGAAAGATTCTCAAAGCTTTCTTTCCCAAGAGTGCAATGAGTGGGTCCAAACTCAGTTTTCAGAAGCTGTGTATGTTAACTGCATTAAAGTAGTGGGAAGACAAGATTCTGGCAGTGAAGTGACCAGTGTCGCAAGGCACTTGGTGAGGGAAGATCAATTTGTTCCAGGACTGAAAGTTGCAGTGACAGCGTATGGGCAAAAAACAGTTCAAGTCCCAGTGGCTGATGTTTTTATTACGTATAAGAACTGGACAGGGCGTCACAGAGTCATAGTCCATGGAGACCAGAGTCTATGGCCGGTCCTTATTGGTGTGGATCTTTTATTTTTAAACCATAAAAAGACTGTACAAAGTGCCGAGGTGAATGTCTTCACTAGGTCCCAAGCACCTCCAGAAAAATTGGAGTGCAATGTGGAAAAACCGCCACTAAATGTCGATGTGGCGCAAGTTTCAGAAGACAGCGCTGTGAGCCTGCCAGAGTTGCAGGAAGAATGTGCCGTTTTAAAGTCCACAGAAGGGGGGGAAATGGAATGCAAACTGCAGTCTGCTGGCTCTCAGGAGTTTAAGACAGCTTTATGGGAGGATGAAAGCCTCCAAACATGCAGAGAAGCGGCCAAAAATAGCCCACCTGCTTTATCAAAGACTGTGAAGCTGAGATTTTATTGGAAAAATGGCTTACTTTACAGAGAACATGTACCTCAAGGGAACTCTATTGACTGGCAACCTGTTACTCAGTTGGTAGTCCCTAAAAAGTTTCGAATGGATGCGCTTCGGTTGGCTCACGATGTTGTGACTGCAGGTCACTTGGGAGTCAAGCGCACACTGTTCAATGTCACCCGACAATTTTATTGGCCCTTCATCTCAAAGACTGTTAAGGAATATGTAAAATCCTGTGATGTGTGTCAAACTGTGGGGCATGCTCGTGATCACCCCAAAGCACCCCTACAAGTGTCTCAGATTGTAGCTGAACCGTTTTCTAAGGTGTCCGTGGACGTGATAGGCCCTTTTAATCCTTCTAATACTGGGAAAAAGTTTATTCTGACAGTAATTGACTTTGCTACGAGGTTTCCTGAAGCCATTCCTTTAAGTTCCATCACTGCTCCAGCTATAGCAAGAGCTCTGTTGGAGTTATTTTCACGTTGGGGTTGCCCTAAGACTATTTTGTCCGATCAAGGACCTGGATTTGTTGCTAAGCTAACCCAAAAGCTTTGGGAGCTTGCTGGAATTGAGCAGCTCACTACAATTGCTGGACATCATGCTTCGAACAGTTTATGTGAGAGAATGAATTTGACGATAAACAGAATGCTGAAAGCCTATGTGTTAGAGCATCCTAGGGATTGGGATGTGGCTTTACCTTTTTTGATGTTTGCATATAGAGCTACACCTTCTGCTAGTATGGGCTTTAGTCCTAACCAACTAGTCTTTGGAAGAGATTTGGTAGGACCCTTGCCTTTGCTCAGGACTGAATGGGAAGGAAAGTTGGACTCTGTACCTGTACCTGTAGTGACTTACTTGCAAAAGCTGCAGAATATTTTGAGGGATGTTTTGACAGTTGCCCATGAAAATCTGGGTGAGGCTCAACAACAACAGAAGGCCCATTATGATGTACATACAAAAGCAAGGCAATTTGCTGTTGGTTCAGAAGTCTTGGTGCTGAAGGCCCAAGTGGACAATAAGCTATCTATTGCCTGGCAGGTCCCACTTATTGTTAAAGCTCAGTTGAGTGACACTAACTATTTGCTTGCCTACCCTGACTCAAATAGAAAACCTAAAGTTTTCCATGTTAACATGATGAAGCAATATTTTTCTAGGAAACGTATGGTTTTGGCTTGCACCAATGTGCGTGAGATCACAGAAGATGTTTTGGACTTGGTTGCTGAGAGTCAACAGGAGGGGGGAATAGCAGAGGCTACCCTGCCTAAGAATTTGACCTATGAGCAGCGTGCTCAATTGTTCCAAGTCCTGACTGAATTTAAAGCCATGTTTTCTAGTAAGCCTGGGAAAACTAAGTTTGCTACTCATTCTATTAACACTGGTGACCATCCACCTATACAATCTCCACCATACCATGTTACTGGACTGAATGCTGAGGTGGTGGAAAGGGAAATCCAAGCTATGTTGGAGATGGGAGTCATTGAGCCATCCACTAGCCCTTGGTCATCCCCTATTGTGTTAGTGGCCAAAAAGGAAGCTAACGAAGTGCGTTTTTGTGTGGATTACAGAAAATTGAACCAGATTTCTCAAGTGGATCCGTATCCTCTGCCTAGAATGGATTACTTAACAGAGACTGGGAGCTACGAAGTACATCACTACTTTGAACTTGACCAAAGGATATTGGCAAGTACCCTTAGATGAGGATACTGCTTTGAAATCAGCTTTCGTTACACATATGGGACTGTTCCAGTTTAAAGTTCTCCCATTTGGTCTTCGAAATGCTCCTGCCTCATTTATGAGACTCATCAATTCAGTGATTAATGGACTAGGAGAATTTTCTTGCGCGTATTTAGACGATATAGCCATTTTCAGTTCAGATTGGAATTCACATGTTAATCACTTGAGTATTGTTTTGCAGAGACTTCAGAATGCTGGACTGACCATCAAGGCTCAGAAATGTCAATTTGGGTTGGGAGAAGTTGTTTATCTTAGTCATAGGGTGGGGCAGAATTGCGTGAAGCCCCTAGAGGATAAGATCGAAGCCATACAGACTTAGCCTGTTCCTCGTACTAAGAAACAGGTTCAATCTTTTTTGGGGTTGGCAGGATACTACCGGAAATTTGCACCTCACTTCAGTAGTATTGCTACACCTTTAACTGATTTGTGTAAAAAATCTTTGCCTATGCGTGTCAATTGGACTGACAAGTGTCAAAGTGCTTTTGATGCTTTAAAAACTCTATTGGTAAAATACCCAGTTTTAAGAGCTCCTGATTTTTCAAGCCCTTTTGTAGTTCAAACTGATGCATCAAATTATGGGCTCGGAGCCGCTTTGCTTCAAAGAGATGCTGATGGAGATTTACACCCCATTGCATATCTCAGCAAAAAACTGATTCGGAGAGAGCGCAATTTGGCCACAATTGAAAAAGAGTGTCTTGCTTTGGTTTGGGCTCTTGACAAGTTACGCCCTTACTTATGGGGACACCATTTTCAATTGCAGACAGACCATTCACCTTTGAGCTGGATGAATAGGATGAAAAATTCCAACCAGAAACTTTTGCGCTGGAGTCTGGCCCTTCAGGATTTTGATTTTTCAATCCATTTTATAAAAGGACGTGATAATGTGGTAGCTGATGCATTATCCTGTGCACCTGTTCCAGATGATTGATTTTTTTTGGCTCTGATGACCTATGGCTTGTTTTGGACGCTGCTTTTACCGTTTTACGATTTTAACATGATTTTTGGATTTTTGATAGATTTTTATGGCTTATGATCTATTTTTGGATTTTGGACCAGCTTTTGAACTGCCCATTTTTATTCTATCTCTTTATTCTTCTAATAAAGTCTTTCTTTTTATTATCTTAAATTTTGTGGGTATTTTAGGGGTCCTTTTTTCTCTCTAAGTATTGTTATTTTGCAAATTTTCTTTTGTTAACCATTGAAACCTATTTAGAAGGCATAAGTCTGGAAGTAGCACACTTGCTTGATGTAATAATGAAATATTTCCATTTTAATGCAATGTTTTTTTTATGTATTGATATGTTTAGTTTTGATGTTTTCTCTTTATCCCTGGTTGCTGTTGGCGATGAAGCAGAACTGTTCGAGTTCTGACATTATCTTCAAGAAAAAGGGGCGTGTCATGAACTTGTATATTTTTATGAAATGTTAAAATTATATGTAACATCATGGCTCAGGGCAAAAAGCTCTGGGAGTTCCATCTTGTTAGAAAACAGGCCTCTGAAAGGTTAAAAATGTTAAGTTTCGGTTTCCAGCTGAAGACAGTTAAGGGAGGCCTAAACAGAAGCACCTGGTTATCTGTGCTAATCAGTAAGAGCCTGGCAGTCAAGGCCATCCTAGCCTGTGAAGGTTGAAACACCGTTGGGAGGGGGGCCTGGAAGGCGCGCAAAAGTGGAGAAACATCTAGAAAAGGATTACATCAGAAAACTCCTGATTGGTTAATTAATCTTGGACCATTGGGTTTCTTTTCCTTAAGTATAGGGCTTGAGACCTGTAGCCTTTGTTCCCTCAGGAAGGTTCTGAAAGGTTCCTTCTGACTGGTGCCTATGGGAGGTTACCTAAGCAGGGTTCCATTGCTTTGTAACTGATGCTATTCTCTCTGAGGAGAGATGAGACTTCAACCAACTACCTCCTATGTAAGTAGATAGGTTAGTTAGGTTATTATTTTCTTGTTGTGTGAATGAATTCTCTTATGTGTACCTAAACCCCTGTTTGGGTGTATGGTTTTGAAGAATTGTTTGCTGCTATATTTTAATGTGCACTTATATTTTTTAATAAAGCTACTTCGATTTAACCTGGTGTGTTCATTGAGGGTAAGGGTGGTTCTGAATCCAGCACCTTGACCATTCAACTACACAACTACCAAAAGGGAAAAGGAGTTAAAGCTTAATTCTAATTTGTGGGGTTTTACCAGAGGTTTCTTGACAAGGAGTGTAAATTTGGCTCTTGTCTTATAGGACCTTGGTTTACCTATTTTCTGGGCTCAGAGTTCCCCTAGTTCTGAGTAGAACCAGTGACAGGGGTGGTGGCATCCTACTTTCTACCTTGCAGGGTTGGTGTTAGTTTGCACAGCCTTGGCAAGGGGGAATTTGGTATTTGGGTTCCAGAACAATTGCCCTAAGGGTGGGAATTGGGTCTGAAGCATGGTCCTTGCGCCTTGAGGGGCGGGTGGTCGCATGACAGAACCCAGTAAATTCTTTGAGTGGTTTCCAACTAACTTTCCCTGCATGCTCCCTAAATCTGTTCTGGATTTTTCCCCAACCCTTCATGGCAGATTTAGGGAGGGCCCGGGGCACGTGCAGGGAGAGGAGAGGGAAAATGCTCAAATGCACAAGCAGAAATCCTTGCACTAATGGCATGAGTTCATTGGATACCATCCTTTTGTTTAAAATGGGTTACTCACTGAGTTACAATGCTGCCATTTTCCAACCACCCCAAAGTGCTTCTTAATACAGCAGGGCCCCGCTTTACGGCATTCCACTTTATGGCGGGGGCCTGGTCCCTGACCCGCCGTATCAGCGGGGCCCTACTGTAGTGTCTTTCTTAGTGATTTAACCCAAAGAATAAGGCATCAATATGGCATAAGATAAACCTCCTTTTAAAAAACAAAGAAATCCAGATCAGAATGTATAGGTTTATTTCACCAAGATGCTGGCTTTATGGTTTACCATATGCAAAACACACACACACACACACAAATTGCATCCCAAGAAATAGAAAGCAAAATATTGATTATGCAGCAACCACTGGAGGTCTATGGCAAAGAGCAGTTAGAAACCAAAGTCCTCCTGTGCCCTTTTGGCACAAAGTGCAGCTTCAGGAATTCAGAGCACAGCTTTTGCTACCTCTTCTAGAGTAAAAAGACACTTGAAACAACCTTAGCAGCATTCTGGAAGGAACATTTGCCTGGTAACTAGCCTGGGGGTATAAGGGGATGCAAGAGGATAGAACAAGGGCGAGGGAGGGGGGCTTACACTGTTCTTCTACTGAAGGCTCTTACATATGGGCTACTGAAACAAAAGGAAGAACGAAATAGTTTTCAAAGGTATTATCTTGTCCATCCCATACAGAATACAGGGCAAGGCATCTTGCAGGGTTGTTCTAGTTAAGAAAGTACACATTCAGGAGGATGTGCTAATGTCTGGTGTTCTCAGAAGGCAGCCGTTGCAGCAGCAACTCATCATCATGAGCCAGTTTGCTGGAGGCTACCTGTGCCCCCTGCTGAACACCCCTCCCCTTGGCAGAGAGCCCTTGCCAGATGGCGTTGCCAGACAGAGGTACTGTTAATTCAGCACCATGCAGGTGGCTGGCTGCTGAGTGGCTAGCGGGGCGCAGGCCAAGTGCACGCTTGACTATGGTGCCATGCTGGGCACTGCTAGCTAGCACTGGTAGCTGGATGCCTCTTGCAAGGGTCCCCCCCTTTCCCATGCAGCATCATTCAGTAGTGGGCACTGGTAGCCTTCAGTCAGCCAACTCATGAGCCATCACTGGAGCAGTTAGGGCTAATCCAGCCTTTGCCAACCTAGTGCTCTCCAGATATTTTGGACTACAACTCCCATCAACCCAAACCAGTACTGGCTGGGGCTGATGGGAGTTGCAGTCCAAAACATCTGCAGGGCACCAGGCTGCCAAAGGCTGGACTAGCCAGTAGCCTTTTAGAAATGGTGGCACTCTGGCCCCTGCAGGCACAAACTTAACAGAGGCAACTGAAGACAATGTTGCTCATTGTGCATGGTAGCCACAAACCTCCAGTACTCTTTCCAAAGGCTGTAAAGCTACCCTTGCTGCCACTCTTGCAATGCCACAGCTCCATGGTAGAACACCTGCTCATCATGCAGAAAGTTGCAGGTTCCGTCCCGGGCATTTCTAGGTAGGGTTGGGAATATCCACCTCCTGGGAGCCTCTGTCAGTGTAGGCAATAGTGCACTTGATGGACCAGTGGTCTGGCTCACTACAAGATAGCGTCTTAGGTTCCTATGATTTGCAGCAGCCCTATAAGCACATTTTTTTAAAAAAATGTTTTCGAGGAAGGGCCATAGCTCAGTGGCAGGGTACATGCTTTGTCTGCAGAAGATCCCAGGTTCAACCCACAACATCTCCAGGTAGGACTGGGAGAGATTCCTACCCCTGCATCCTTGGAGAGCTGCTTCCAATCAGTGTGGACAACACTAAGCTGGAAGTTGACAACACTGGGTTAGATGCTTACCTTCATATGTTCCTTACAGTCTCCGTGAGATGCTGCAGAGAAAGTGTCTCTTTTTTACACACACACACACACACACACACACACGAGTTGGGGTTGTGTTCTTATGATTGAGGGAGTAAATTTAAGACTCCCACAAGTGAGTGGAGGAACTGTGACCAAGCCTGGTAAGAGCAGGGTGGGCCTGATAAAATTCTTGCCCATAATGAGGGACTCATTCTGAATGGATGCCTGCAGGGCCGTTTCCCACCCACCCCCATTAGTTCTTCTGGATTTTTCTATCTTAGCTAATAGAGTCCTTTTCAGTAATTGCAAATCAATACCTGGCCTTGCTTACTACTCACCTGACAGCTCCAGGCACTCAGTTTTCAGACAGCGGGTTGGAGTCCCTGCCAAAAGGAAAGGAGAGGGCTTGTAGCCAGAAATGCTGTGATGGGGGGGATGAAAGTACACAGAAGGGGGGTCATTGTAAGCCAACCAGCGAACATCTAAATACAAGAATGTTAAGACATAATGTACTGCAACATATTTAATAACATAACATTTAATTTTAATAATAAAAAGTGTAAAACTGCCAACTGCTTATCAATCATCCCACTGCTGTTGCAGTCAACAACCCAAACACTAGAAATGGAAAACTAGTTTACTTCATACTGTGCCATTGGGTAGAATGCAGCTTACATATTTCCCTCTATATATCCGTTTGTTTGTTAAAAAGGGCGAGGCAGGGTGGAGGAGGTACTGAAAATCCAAAAACAGGGCTTGGGGTATGCCTGAGGGTGGCCTGCTTTGTGCAGTGACCATGCCATGTGCAGCTGTACCATATAAGGGTTGGCAAGGAAACACACGGCTCTTTCTCCACGGGGTTGTCATCAAATCTAATACCTTGAGGTGGTAAGAGAAATAATACAGGAGGGAGCTGGAGGGAGCTCTGGGTCATTAATCTCTGTTGTTTTGCAGATGATGGGATCACCCAGGAATTCTCCTAACAGCAACTCCTAACACAATTGTCAACATATAGGATATTTACCAACCAGCCTCTAAACATTATTTCCTGAAGAATTACAGGTTTTGCATGTTTAGTATGCAAATTATGAGGTGGGGAGGAAGCTGTTGTGAAGATATTCCCTTACCTTAGTGGAGAGATTCAGAGCAAAATTTGGCAGAGACTGCAATGTGGGAAACATTGGCAATGTTGGAAGAAAAGGGTGCTGAGCAGGTGGGTGGGACTGATCACTGGGAAGAGAGAGGAAGTGACTCATAAGATGCTGGTCCCAGCAGCCCACTCTCAGCTGCAAAAGGCAGCCTGAACTAGTAGTGCCTGTCAAATCCTTTTTCTGGCATCTCTTACTTTTTCTTTTCTTTTTTCTTTTGGTAAAATGTGGGCAATAAATGCCAAAGAAGGGCAGAGGAAGTAGATGGTGATGATGAGGAGCCCCAGTGCAGATTTTTAGTGTGGGCCCCACTCCTTAAGTTTTAATTAATATGACACTCACAGCGATTCAGCATCTCAATTTAGCCATTTAGCACTTTGTGTACCATTTATCAAAAACGTAACCATCTGTGAGACACTATACAATATCATAACAAAGCTGATACCTACACAAATCATATTTTGCATGTTTTCAGCTCAGCAGACTTTATCAATGATCCTCTCTCCAGTTGTGTATATTTTGGAACTCTTTGCTCGGTTCTTTCTTCTTCCGCATAACTTACCTCGGGCTGTTCTTTCCAAGTTTGCCTTTTGAAAAGGAGAACTCAGAACTTGCTACTGTTCACAGCAAGTTATATGAACACATAAAAGGTGGCAGTGGGTTAGGACAACATTCTAGTGATTTAAAATGATAAAATTATCCATATCACATCATGTTTCTTAACACCAAAGTCAAGCACACTAACATCCCAGTCCCCAAACATACTTGATAATGGATCCACTCGCATAACTGGCGTCATTCACCTCTACTAGGTGCCCATGGGGGCAGGAGATCTCACATAATTGGCCCTATGCACATACTTCTAATATTCACATGCATGCCACACTAGTAGTGTGTGATCTCCCATGCCATTCGACATATGTCAGAATGGTGCCCATGATGACACTGGCAGAAGAGCCTGGTTAGGTGGTTTTGCTACTGTCATTCTTGATGCTCATCCTACATGATGCGATGACCTGTGATAGAAAAACAAAAGCCCAGCAGCAGCACAACACATTGACTCAAAGAAATAAGTTTGACTGTGTCATTGGGGCTTGAATGAGGTTTACGACTGGAGCCATAAGCATTGTTTGTGTTTTTGGATGAAACTGAGTCCTGTCAATACAAACATGGTTGAAACTCTCTGTCTGTTTGTGCCTTGGTGGAAGTCCCTGCGTACTCTTGTCTCGTGATGTGCATTTGCTTTTCATTCGTCCTCATCCATTCCATTCTGCCTGCCTAGCGTGAGTGTGCAGGCTCACAAGTGCATTTGATAGCATCACCATTTCATTCCCATTGCAGAATTGCTCGACTCCGCAAGATCCTTGGGCCTCTTCTGCTCTGTAATAGCAGAGGCACCACCCACACCAACAAACAGAGAGAGATGTAGTTATGATAGCTATGTGCTGTGGAACCTGTGTATTGAATCACTTGGGTCCAAATGTTGCAAGCTGGCTCTGGTGCAGCACAGAGTGTCTGCTGTATATAGGTTTGGCCTGTATGCTTACTCATCACAGAAAAGTGCTTATGCATGCTTTCCTTCAGTGCATCCCTGCTGACAGGTGTGATGGAAGAATGTAGCATCCCATCCCAGGGGCCAGAAAAAAGAGCATTTTGCAAAACATGTCCTTAGCATATATTGTGTAATAGGGCCGGTATATTGATGGAGATGACCACTTCTGTCCATTTGTAAGCTTTTAAATACTTATGGATTTTTAATTGTAATGTTCTGAGCATGCATTTTGCATGAGGGGCTTGGTACATTATTCATTGCAACAATGACAAGAGAAAGGTCATGAGTTTAGCAAAATAATTATTTTACAGGCCCCTGCATTTCTTGCTGAGATTCAAGCCTGTCTGGAAGTTGCATCCTCTTCTCTGGAAACCATTTTCCTGAATCACTGCCATCAGTACTCACACATTTGATGCAGGTATGTTTGCATCTCTCAATGTATTTGGAATTGTAACAGTAATTGTAATTTATTACTTTTTAAAAGTGATCTTCCAAGCTCTGAGGAGGAGGCACTGTTTACGGCTTAGCCCCAGGCAGCAAAATCTTGCGGGGGGGGGGGGGAATGACACTGTACTGTATCTATTGTTAAACCGATTACTAGCTAGAAGCTCAGAATGCTTGATCTGCTATTTTCTCAACAGGCAGGAAATAGTCTGGATCTTTGTTGAGTGTTCTGAATGGGATAAACCAATCAGAGCATGGGAGTAGGTGGCATAACCCCCCCCAACACACACACACACACACACACACACAGAGAGAGAGAGAGAGAGAGAGAGAGAGAGAGAGAGAGAGAGAGAGAGAGAGAGAGAGAGAGAGAGAGGCGTCAAGGCCCCAGCTGACACAGCATCAAGGCGAGTTAAGCAGCAGAGCGAAAAGAGGGTAAGTAGCTCCCATTTATTCCATTATTTAATTGAAGTAAAACAGCTCAGAGCAATAAGTAATAAGGGCAGCCCAAGGTCACCCTGAGCTAGGAGCCAAATCCTGAAAGAACCTATATCTTAGGAGACAGATCCTAGGAGAAGGAAGCCCATAGAAAGCTAGTTTTCAACACCACCCTAGCAGGAAAGCTTCAGGGGACACTGTAAACAAGGCTAAATTCCAGTCGGAGAGAAGGGGGAAAAGGAAACTCCACCAACACATACAGGGAGAGAGTCAGCTCAGTCCTTGCTAAAAAGGGCAGCTTCAGCCTTCCTGAAACACAACCACAAGCTCTGTTTCCCTAGGTTAAAGAAAGGTCAGGCTGTTCTAGGTGGGAAAACAACAAACACAAAAGACTTGCCTGGAAGGCGCAGCCCCTTGCTTAGATTAAAAGCAGCCAAAAGCTTAAACAGCCCCGCCCCTCGCTCAGGAAGGAAGGAAGCCTGAGAGAATACTAAAGAGTTAAGCCCCAGCTGATAGCCATCAGCCTCAAGTAACACATCATTTGCTGGCAGCAGTAGTTGGGAGGAACCAGCCACACATATAAAGTCAGAGCACCCTAGCGAGGGAGCCTGCTCCACGAGCTAGAGGGAGCCCCAGCTGACAAAGCGTCAAGGCAAGTTAAGCAGCAGAGCGAGTTTGGCAGCAGGGCGAGGAGGCCAGGGCCCCCCACTCTGCCCGTCTGTTCCCTGACCTCAACTAAACTGCAGTCTCCAACCCATTGACGTAATAAACCTTAAACAAAACTATGCAGGTAAGAAGCCAGCAGGGGTGTGGGGGCTTTCCAGTGTTTTGCACCGCCTGCAGCATGTACGACTATCTGCCTGTTGGACAGAAGTCGTGGGTGTGCTCTCGGTGCAATGAGCTCCTGGCTCTCCGGGAACGACTTCATTTCCTTGAGGCCAAAGTGGCGGACCTGGAAAAGCTGAGAGAGGCAGAGAGGTGTGTGGAGGAGGCCTTCAGGGACGTTATAGCTGTGTCCCACTCCAATGATGATAGCTCTCCTGCTATCATGGAGAACGATGGTCTCGGGGAAGGAGAGCATCCAGCTGAGGAAGAGGGAAACGATCCCTTAGAAGGGACCCATTCCTTGAGGGATGAGCAGCTATCCTCTCGTGCCGAGGATATATCTCCAGGGGGTGGAGGGATCCTTGTAGTGGGTGATTCGATCATTAGGAACATAGACAGTGGGGTGTGTGAGGGGCGTGTAGACCGCAAGGTGTTTTGCCTGCCTGGTGCGAAGGTTGCGGATATCGCCCGTCGTTTAGATAGTTTGGTAGACAGTGCTGGGAAGGAGTCAGTGGTCGTGGTGCACGTTGGCACCAACGACATGGGGAAATGCAGCCGTGAGGTCCTGGAAGCAAAATTTAGGTTGCTAGGTAGGATGCTGAAAGCCAGGACCTCCAAGGTGGCTTTCTCTGAAATGCTACCGGTTCCACGCGCAGGACCAGCCAGACAGGCCCAGCTTCGCAGTCTCAATGCGTGGATGAGACGATGGTGTCGGGTGGAAGAGTTTGGATTTGTTAGGCACTGGGGAACATTTTGGGACAAGCCGGGCCTGTACAAAAGGGACGGGCTCCACTTGAACCAGAATGGAACCAGACTGCTGGCACTTAAAATTAAAAAGGTAGCAGAGCAGCTTTTAAACTGACTGAGGGGGGAAACCCGACAGGAGCTGAGAAAGGTCCGGTTCGGAATAAACCTCCCACCTGGGATAAAAACCAAAGAAATGATGAAATTTTAAAAGGGGTAGGCCTAGAAGTAGGCATTGTGAGAGCAGGGGCACAGGATATAAATTCAGAAGAGCAAAATTACCACAGGCCAAACCACAAGTGCCAAAGACACTTGAAGAGAGACACTGCTTACAAGTGCCTGTACGCTAATGCTAGGAGCCTCCGAACCAAGATGGGAGAACTGGAGTGCTTGGTCTTAGAGAAGAGCATTGATATAGTGAGCATAACGGAGACCTGGTGGAATGGAGAAAACCAGTGGGATACGGTTATCCCTGGATATAAACTATATCGGAAGGACAGGGAAGGACGTATTGGTGGCGGAGCCGCTCTATACGTGAAAGAAGGCATTGAATCCAGCAAGCTCGAAACCCCAAAAGAGGCAGACTCCTCCACAGAATCGTTGTGGGTGGTGATACCGTGCCCCAGGAGGGACTTAATACTGGGAACGATCTATCGTCCCCCTGATCAAAATGCTCAGGGAGACCTTGAAATGAGATATGAAATTGAGGAAGCATCCAAACTAGGAAATGTGGTAGTAATGGGTGACTTCAACTACCCGGACATAGACTGGCTGCATATGTGTTCCAGTCATGACAAAGAAGCAAAGTTTCTAGATATTCTAAATGACTATTCCCTAGATCAGTTGGTCATGGAACCGACCAGAGGGACGGCAACCCTAGACTTAATCCTCAGTGGGGACTGGGACCTGGTGCGAGATGTAAGTGTTGTTGAACCGATTGGGAGCAGTGACCACACTGCTATTATTATTAAACATACATGTAACTGGCCAATTGCCAAGAAAATCCAACATGGTCACATTTGACTTCAAAAGAGGAAACTTCACAGAAATGAGGGGATTGGTAAAAAGAAAGCTGAAAAACAAAGTCCAGAGGGTCACATCACTCGAAAATGCTTGGAAGTTGTTTAAAAACACTATATTAGAAGCTCAACTGGAGTGCATACCGCAAATCAGAAAAGGTACCGCCAGGGCCAAGAAGATGCCAGCATGGTTAACGAGCAAAGTCAAGGAAGCTCTTAGAGGCAAAAAGTCTTCCTTCAGAAAATGGAAGTCTTGTCCGAATGAAGAAAATAAAAAAGAACACAAACTGTGGCAAAAGAAATGCAAGAAGACAATAAGGGATGCTAAAAAAGAATTTGAGGAGCACATTGCTAAGAACATAAAAACCAAAAACCTGAGTGCAAGAACACTCTCCCCTCCTGAGGCTTCCAGCAACTGGTTTTCAGAAGCATGCTGCCTCTGACTAGGGTGGCACAGCACAGCCATCACGGCTAGTAGCCATTGATAGCCCTGTCCTCCATGAATTTGTCTAATCTTCTTTTAAAGCCGTCCAAGCTGGTGGCCATTACTGCATCTTGTGGGAGCAAATTCCATAGTTTAACTATGCGCTGAGTAAAGAAGTACTTCCTTTTGTCTGTCCTGAATCTTCCAACATTCAGCTTCTTTGAATGTCCATGAGTTCTAGTATTATGAGAGAGGGAGAAGAACTTTTCTCTATCCACTTTCTCAATGCCATGCATAATTTTATACACTTCTATCATGTCTCCTCTGACCCACCTTTTCTCTAAACTAAAAAGCCCCAAATGCTGCAACCTTTCCTCATAAGGGAGTCGCTCCATCCCCTTGATCATTCTGGTTGCCCTCTTCTGAACCTTTTCCAACTCTATAATATCCTTTTTGAGATGAGGCGACCAGAACTGTACACAGTATTCCAAATGCGGCCGCACCATAGATTTATACAACGGCATTATGATATCGGCTGTTTTATTTTCAATACCTTTCCTAATTATTGCTAGCATGGAATTTGCCTTTTTCACAGCTTTTCTCCCACAACAACAGAATCCCTAGGAACCTATCATCATTAAAGAGGAGCGTGTTAGCTGCTGAGAAGAGTCTTATCAGTGGCTGACATACCTCCTTTCACTCTTATTGGCTTCAATCAGCAGGAAAGGACAATTAAGCATGTTAGAAGACACTTTTCATTGGTTAACACACTCCCCTTTCATGCTGATTGTCTCATATGATGCTAGAGACACAGGGACCCTGCTGGGACCCTGCTCCAAAAAACGTAAGGAGTCTAAGGCCCTCTGAGACCCTGGACAACTACACCCCTGCACACGCACACATACACACAGCAGCAAGGGTGGCTTAAACAAGAATTTTGTGTGCTAAGAGAACAAAAGAAGCAAAAGAAGTGAGACAGAGACTGTGAGCACACTAGTTGCCCACAGCAAAGCCATTGGCCACACCTGGAGGGAGAACCAGTTGATCTGTGAATTTTAAAAAATGCACTGGAGTTGATCCCACCAGATTTTACAGGGGAAAGGGGTGGGGTTTAACTAGCATCATGTGCCCCCATACTCAAAAAAAAGAGGTGGAGATGCACTGGAACTGGCACAACAGTAAGTATGTCTCTATTGAGAGAAGGTGTGTTTGAGAAAGAGGCAGCTTTAGAAAAAAGCAGAGAGAGGGAGCAGTAAGCCAAAAGCATACTGTGGGGAAATGTGATTTGTTGTTGTGCTCTGATGTGGGGCAGTGGATTTGTTGCTTGTGCAAGTGTTGTGCTGTCTATTTGCTATGCTCCACTAGTGCATTTGTCAATTAAATCCAACTACTGCAAAATGCCACAAGACTGAGGTGATCTCCCAATGGAAGCCAGACCCTTGTAAGTGCTGCCCCCTCCCGGGACTTCTGACTGCTCAGCAGAGTAGGGAGCATGTCACAGCATTCACTCCGAATTAAGTCCTACTGAGTTTGGCAGCTCTTACTCACTAAGGGTGCAATCCTAAGCACACTTACAAGGGAGTTAGTCCCATTTAGGATTGCCGGTCAGAAGCATTCCAAACCCTGAGATTTCAGGGGTGGGGTCTAGTGATGTCACAGGGGTGGGCCCTAGTGATGGCATGTGATGTCATTAAGCATAAACCACAGCTGCTTGGAGAAGACCACTCAAACAAAAAAATTCTCTGATTGGAAATCAAGATAGAAATCTGAGTTAAATGAGGGTGTTCCAAGGTCCAGCTGAAGTGAAGGAATCATTCCTTCTCACCTACTTAGGGACCTTGGGCTGTGAACATTTAATCTAGCCTACTTGCTTCTGGCAAGAAAGGTTTAAGTGCCCTCAGGCCAGGCCAGTCACTAATGAATGCACAGCATACTAGGGCAGAGCCACACCATGCATTTAAAGCACATTCAACATACATTTGAAGCACATGAATCCCACCACTAATCATGGGAACTGTAGTTTGGTAAGGGTGGTGGGAGCTATAACTGTGAGGGGGAAACTACACTTCCCAGGATTCTTTGGGGGAAGTCATAGGCTTTAAATATGAGTTGGATGTGCTTTAAATGTATTATGTGGACCTGCATTACTTTATAAACTTTGTCTGCGTATAAATCATTTTAATTATTTTTTAGTTTACTTGGTGACCATGGGCTACTCACTATCTCTCAGCTTAATCTGAGATAAGACCACACTCACCCATGATTTGATCGTGGATGAAGGTGCGGATTTGTTGTGCATTCATTTTCATTGGCGATCACTCGTGGCCAAGTAAGATTGTCTTCCAAGATGAGGTCTTTAACAGTGGGTCCATAGTGACTGTGGAGGCCAATTCTGGATCCACACAGCCTCCCACATGTTTGGTTTGGTTGGAAGATGCCTGTGCATGAATTTGTTTTATGCAGGGAGATCAGTGCACTAAGAGCCTGAAGATAAAGGTGAGAGACCCGCAGACCTGGAGACATCTGGAGAGGACCCGATAAATCCGGAGCCTCCGGGCAAAAACCTGAGATCTGGCAACGCTAATGGGAAGATGCATTTTATAGTAAATGTGCATCTACACCCCCCCACACCCCCACAGAGCATATGCAAATGTTATGCAAATCTGAGTCCTCTCTTGTCCTCTTGTTTACTAATGTGGTTCCTCTTTTTTCCGGCAACGTATAAACCACCCAACATAAAACAGCAGCAGAGGATAACACTAATATAACAAAACGAATGGCAACAACACAAATGTTCACAAATCTAGCCAGGAGCCAGGGACACAAAGGGGAAGCTTTGGCCTAGGGAGGCACTATTGCTTCCAGGCCTTCAGGGAAGAAGATGGGGCTATGGAAGTAAATCTAAACTCCATTTGATGAGAGCATTCCAATCAAAAGCTCTATCTGCTGGGGGAGGTAGGAAGCTCTAAAGGGCAGTATGATGCAAGCCCTATTCCTTCCAACTCAACATTTCTACCCACAGAGGGTACTACTTTGCTTTGATTTGGATTCCTGCATTGAGCAGAGGGTTGGACTTGATGGCCTTATAGGCCCCTGACAACTCTACTATTCTATGATTCTATACCTTTTTGGGGAATAGTCTGCATACTCCAAGAATTGTATTTCTTAAGTTAAAAGCATACAAAACATATTTATATAGCTAGCTGGTCCAAAACCTATTCTCTGCCTTTTGGTGGATAAGTTGCAGCTGCCCAATTAGATCTAGCCTGTCTTTGAGGCAGCCACTAGATCTTGAGGCAGATCTAGCCTGTCCTTGAGGCAGCCACTGCCATTGTTCACAGTAACACTAAGGTAAGCTATGATTTAGCACAAATAAGCAAATATAGAGGCTCTCAGAGAAGAGATTATGGCTGCTTTGCTCCTCCTCCCCAGTTGTTTTGCTGATGCACTGCACTAAGTTTTCGTTTAGCTTAGTGTGCTGTCTGCCTGAAGCCCACTCATGGTTTAGCTCTCTCAGACAAACTATGAGCTATAAACCACAGGACAAACCCTGGTTATAGCTTGTGTTTTGTCTGGAGAGAGCTAAATCACATTCAGATGACCCGAGAAGCCAAACAGTGGCTTAGCACAGGACAACAGCAAAACAATGTGGGAACAGCTAAGCGGCCACAATCTCCTCTCTGGAAGCCTGCACATTTGCTTGTTCATGCTAACTCGTTCTTTGGCTTAGCATTACCTGCAAGCCAGCAGGTCACTTTGTTTACTAAGAGGCAAGGAATTTCAAGTGGCACATAGTCCCATTCAGCCTCATGCCTATTGCAAGAGTAGCTAACCCTGAGGTGAGTGTAGTGTTGCACACCTCCCCAATCTCCGAGCAGTGAGATTTCCTGGGGTCCCTGCACTCGCCTTTGGTTTGGTTTCCTTGGGAAGAAGGTCAGTGGAGACTGTGGTGTCTTTATGAAATACGGTTTATTTATTTACACATATTCCAACCTGAGCTTAGGCTGGAGGGGTTCAAGGCATCAGCAGTCCGATATCCAGCTTTTCCATCAGTGTTACAGGAGGCATCCTAAAGCCATGGTGCAGAGAGCCAGTCTCTCTGCCTGCCTCCAGTTCCCAGCCTTTCTCAGACACAACTCAACATACACTAAAAACACAAACCTCTCCTAGCCGCCAGGAGGGGGGTAGGCTCTCCAGAAGAGTTTCAATGACAAAGGATCTTCCTTGCCCATTCACCAGTTGCTGGACACCTGATAAACTCATTAACAAACCTGGCCACTCTATTAGCTTAACAAAAGAAACTCATCTGACCAGCAGAGTGATTTTCTTACCCCAAGGCACAGGATTCCAAATCAGAGGCTGGAAGGGGACTCATAGAAATTATCCATTTCAACCCCCAAACTCACAACAGTATATTATCTTAAAGCAACTTCTGGGAGAAGCTTGAGACAAAAGGAAACATACTTGTAGGAGGCAGATATGGTTAATCTCTTCTGTGGAAAGGTTTCCACCCACTCAATAGCATTAGGACTTCTTTGATTTCTATTTTAATGCAGCAAAAGCAAGGTTAAGCATGTAGGCATGCAAAATGTAGGCTCAGAGGTCATTTTGAAAAATTAATTGAACATGAGTTCCCAGCATGATGTAGCAGTGAAAAAGATTATCATGATCCTTAACCAGACAATAACAATCTATGCTGTTGTTAGTGAGAATTGCAAAATACTGTATCCAATTCTGCCAGCCCCATTGTGTAGAAGGCACAGAAAGAATACAAAGGATGCAAAGAAAAATTGTAAGAATGATTTGAAGGGTAATGAGCAAATGTTAAGCTTTAGTTCGGTTTATTCATTTTGTCACAAAGAAAGCTAAAGGCATACTCTACTAAGCCACAGTTACTTCCAAGTGCTGGATCACACAGACATTTTTGCCAAAGACATTTGCCTTATTTCAGAATGTCCTCATCTTTGTTTTGAAGATGAAGCACTTGTATTTTCCTCTGATGTGTTTACCCACGATTTGAAGATACACATACACATGTAGCTAAGGCTGCCGATGAATTGCTCCCCATGCATATCTTCACATGCCAAGCCACTCTGTGTCTCTAACAGTTGCATGTCTGTAAGAAACTCAACAGGTGCAGCTTTCTAGCTATAGAGCCACAATGATAAGAAAATATTTCACCATCAGGCAGGGGTTACAGGTCCAAGAGACCTTTTTAAGAAAGAAGGCAACAACTCCATGGGAGATGAATTTATAAACAAGGGCAAATATTTAACAGCTAGCACAGAGTATTTGCCAGCTTCGTCACACGGAACAAAAACAAGACACTGTTTTTAAGATATGCTGCAACAGCAGAAAATAGACTGGTCTGCTATAGCTACAGTAATGAACAGTCCAGCGGCAACAAATTTCTTATGCCAGGGAGCTAAGGACAAGGAAGGTGCAGGTGCCTGACACAAATTCTACAGCTGCCACAGAATCAGATAGGGAAGAGAGACAATGAATGATCAGGCCAGCCAGTTGGAAATCAGTATTTATTTACAGGAAGGAGCAAGTTGCAGCAAAAATCAGGGTTACATCAAACTGAGTCAAATTGTCTGCAAAATGCACCAGAGAATAAGTCTGTTGAGCACCAAGTTGAAAGGGACAAGCCAAGGGCAATCTGCCCAAAACTATGTAGTGCAGGAAAGACCAGCAAACAGGTCAGAGAAGGTCAGGCAAGGTAGACAGAATGTCTAGCGTGACTGGGACACAGACAGGAAATGATTTGGGGATCAATGAGGCTCCTGTGGAATGCTTTAGTAGATCTATACTAGGACATA
The DNA here is from genome assembly GCF_030035675.1 of Rhineura floridana. NCBI lineage: Eukaryota > Metazoa > Chordata > Lepidosauria > Squamata > Rhineuridae > Rhineura > Rhineura floridana. The sequence continues at coordinate 125,044,922 of NC_084482.1, read as the reverse complement.
GCATTTTAAGTAGAGACTTTATCCCAATCTGCATCTGTGTTGGAATTGTTTTTAGGTTTTTTAAAAAATGTTTAAAATATTTATTTTTAAAGATGTTTTTAAGGTGCTTTTAAAGATGTTTTGTTTTTAAGATGCTTTAAAGACGTTTTTAGTGTTTTTGTATGCTGCCCTGGGCTCCTTCTGGAAGGAAGGGAGGGATACAAAGTTAATTAATAATAAACACAATTATTATTATTATGGTTCTCTCCATTTTTAGCTTGTCCATTTTAGTAAGTCACAGAATACAATGCAAGGAAATGAGGGTAGTTATTAGAATGTGTTTAGTCAGACCAATATTCCTCTGTAAACCAGTAATGCCTACCTGACAGGAAACAGCTCTCCAATGACTCAGAAAGAGCCAAGAACTCCACTTGGGGATATCTACAAATTAAGTGTGTTATTGAACAGAAGCAGCTGATTTTTATTGAGTCAGACCATGGGTCTGTGTAGCCTAGTATTGCCTACTCTGACTGGAAATAGATTTCTAGGGTGTCAACTAGGGATGTGTGAGAATTCCACTGAATTTGGATTTAGTACCAGATTTTTCAATGGTCCACATATTCTCCATCTTTGCAGAGTGCTCCTCTTTGGTCCAAACTTTAGCAGCTTTTCCCAATTTTCCCCCTTGAATATTCCCTTGAATATATTGTTCTTTTATTAATTTTACCCACAGCCAAGCTCAGCAGCACAGCTCTCGCTCTCTCTTTCTCTTTCTGCCACCCCCCACTACTCAAATAATCCAAGCTCCAAGTGGGGAGGAAGCAAGGCAAGCCTAATAGAGATTAAAAGGCAACCCTAACCCTAGAGAATCTCTAGAGCAGTGGTTCTTAACCTTTTCCACTGCCAGCACCCCTTGGATTTCCAAAATATGCTCTCACACCCCCTGAAAAAATTGTTGTTGTTGTTGTTGTTATGTGCCTCCAAGTCGACTACGACTTATGGTGACCCTATGAATCAGCGACCTCCAAGAACATCTGTCATGTACCACCCTGTTCAGATCTTGTAAGTTCAGGTCTGTGGCTTACTTTATGGAATCAATCCATCTCTTGTTTGGCCTTCCTCTTTTTCTACTCCCTTCTGTTTTTCCCAGCATTATGGTCTTTAATAATGAATCATGTCTTCTCATGATGTGTCCAAGTATGATAACCTCACTTTCATTATTTTAGCTTCTAGTGATAGTTCTGGTTTAATTTGTTCTAACACCCAATTATTGGTCTTTTTCGCAGTCCATGGTATGCACAAAGCTCTCCTCCAACACCACATTTCAAATGAGTTGATTTTTCTCTTATCTGCTTTTTCCACTGTCCAACTTTCACATCCATACATAGAGATTGGAAATACCATGGTCTGAATGATCCTGACTTTAGTGTTCAGTGATACATCTTTGCATTTGAGGACCTTTTCTAGTTCTCTCACAGCAGCCCTCCCCAGTCCTAGCCTTCTTCTGATTTCTTAACTATTGTCTCCAGTTTGGTTAATGACTGTGCCAAGGTATTGATAATCCTTGACAAGTTCAATGTCCTCATTGTCAACTGTAAAGTTACATAAATCCTCTGTTGTCATTACTTTAGTCTTTTTGACGTTCAGCTGTAGTCCTGCTTTTGTGCTTTCCTCTTGAACTTTCATCAGCATTCGTTTCAAATCGTTACTGGTTTCTGCTAGTAGTATGGTATCGTCTGCATATCTTAAATTATTGATATTTCTCCCTCCAATTTTCACACCTCCTTCATCTTGGTCCAATCCTGCTTTCCGTATGATATGTTCTGCGTATAGATTAAATAAATAGGGTAATAAAATACATCCCTGTCTCACACTCTTTCCGATGAGGAACCAATCGGTTTCTCCATATTCTGTCCTTACAGTAGCCTCTTGTGCAGAGTATAGGTTGCGCATCAGGACAATCAGATGCTGTGCCCCCCCCCCATTTCTTGTAAAGCTTTCCATAGTTTTTCATGATCTACACAGTCAATGGCTTTGCTGTAATCTATAAAGCACAGGGTGATTTTGTTCTGAAATTCCTTGCTCCATTCCATTATCCAACGTATGTTTGTGATATGATCTCTGGTGCCTCTTCCCTTTCTAAATCCACCTTGGATGTCTGGCATTTCTCACTCCATATATGGTAAGAGCCTTTGTTGTAGAATCTTGAGCATTACTTTACTTGTATGGGATATTAAGGCAATAGTTCGATAATTACTGCATTCCCTGGGATCCCCTTATTTTGGAATTGGGATATATATGGAACGCTTCCAGTCTGTGGGCCATTGTTTAGTTTTCCATATTTCTTGACAGATTTTTGTCCAAATTTGGACAGATTCAGTCTCAGTAGCTTGTAGCAACTCTGTTGGTATGACATCTATTCCTGGTGATTTGTTTTTTCCAAGTACTCTAAGAGCAGCTTTCACCTCACATTATAAAATTTCTGGTTCTTCATCATATGGTTCCTCCGTGAATTAATCTGTCATCCTGTCGTCTCTTTTATAGAGTTCTTCAGTGTATTGCTTCCATCTTCATTTATTTCATCTCGGTTAGTCAGTGTGTTCCCCTGTTGATTATTCAACATTTCTACTCTTGGTTTAAATTTCCCTTCCATTTCTCTAATCTTTTGGAACAGGGCTCTTGTTCTACCCTTTTTGTTGTCCTCTTCTATTTCTATACAATAACTATTGTAATAGACCACAATACCTCCTGGAACGCCTCTCCCGATATGAACCTGCCCGTACACTACGTTCAACATCGAAGGCCCTCCTCCGAGTTCCGACTCATAGAGAGGCTCGGAGGATGGTTACAAGAACCAGGGCCTTCTCAGTGGTGGCCCCCGAATTGTGGAATAGTCTTCCCGTTGAGGTGCGCTTGGTGCCGACATTGCTATCTTTTTGGCGCCAAGTTAAAACCTTTCTCTTTGCTCAGACATTTTAGTTTAATATGTTCAAATTGGTTTTAGATTTGTGGATTTTTATATATATGTTTTTGTACTGATTTATGTGATTTTATTGTATATACTTTCTGTTGTACACCACCCAGAGAGCTATGCTAGTGGGGCGGTATAAAAATTTAACAAATAAATAAATAAATAAGATAATAATTCTCTTTGTCCCTACGTACTAGTCGCTGTATTGTTGCATTTAGGGTTCTGACTGTGTTTCTATCTCCTTTTGCTTTTGCTTTCCTTCTCTCTTTAACAGGTACCAACAGGTAGTGTTGGGGGAGGAGGTATCAGACCCTTGGCCTCTCAATTGTGGTGTGCCACAGGGCTCTATCCTCTCTCCCATGCTATTTAACATCTATATGAAGCCGCTGGGGGCAATCATCAGGAGATTTGGGCTGCAGTGTCATCAATATGCGGATGACACTCAGCTCTATCTCTCGTTTAAATCTTCACCAGAGTTGGCTGTGGAGACCTTGTCCAAGTGCCTGGAATCCGTGAGTGGATGGATGGGAAGGAACAAGCTGAAGTTGAACCCTGATAAGACCGAGGTACTACTTGTGGGGGACAAGAGAAGGTTGGGCAACATTGACCTGAAGTTCAACGGGGTGAGTCTACCCCTAAAGGACCAGGTCCGCAGCCTTGGGGTTGTGCTTGATTCCAGGCTGTCCATGGAGGCTCAGATTTCGGCAGTGAGCCGGGCAGCCTGGTACCAACTACACCTCATACGAAGGCTGCAACCCTACCTTCCTGTTCACCAGCTCCCACTAGTGGTACACGCCCTGGTCACCTCTTGTTTGGACTACTGTAATGCGCTCTATGTGGGGTTACCCTTGAAAACGGTCCGGAAATTACAACTGATACAAAATGCGGCGGCTCGACTACTTACAAATAGTCGCCGCCGAGATCACATCACACCAGTGTTGTTCGACCTACACTGGCTACCAGTTGTTTTCCGAGCCCAATTCAAGGTGTTGGTATTGACCTTTAAATCCCTACACGGTTTTGGCCCAGTTTATCTCACGGAGAGCCTTCAACGCCACCAATTATGCCGCCCGACAAGATCGGCCACACAGGGCCTTCTCTCAATCCCGCCAACAAAAACAGCCAGATTGGCGGGTACTAGAGAGAGGGCATTCTCAGTGGCGGCCCCCACTCTTTGGAACTCCCTCCCACAAGATCTCCGGCACGCCTCTTCCCTAAATGTGTTTCGGAAAGCCTTAAAGACCTGGCTCTTTCAGCAGGCCTTCAGGGTATCCGGGGAGGGTTAATTGTTATAATTGTAATGCCTCCTGCCCAGTTTTAATATTGTTGCTGCAGATGTATTGTTTTTATATTGTATTATTGTATTTTATCAATTGTATTTTAACAATTTTGTAAGTCGCCTAGAGTGGCCATCGGCCAGATAGGCGACAAAGAAATTAAATTTATTATTATTATTATTATTTTAAGAGTTTCTTCAGTCATCCATTGAGGTCTTTCTCTCTTTTTAACTAGATGTATTGTCTTTTTGCATTCTTCCCTGATAACGTCCCTGACTTCATTCCATAGTTCTTCTGGTTCTCTGTCAACTAAGTTTAAAGCCTCAAACCTGTTCCTTATTTGATCTTTATATTCTTCTGGGATGTTATTTAAATTTTATTTTGGCATTATGATTGCTTTATTGGTCTTCTTTAGCTTTACTCTGATTTTTGATATGACCAGTTCATGATCTGTACCCAGATACATACAGTTCATTTTTTAATTTAATTTAATTTTAATGTGTGTTTTAGCCTAACTTAGCTAAGATAAATGACAGTTTTCTGAAATCTCTTGAATAACACCTCGCACCCCTAGAAAAAGTGTCTCGCAGCCCCAGGGGTGCATGTGCCCCAGGTGAAGAACTACTGCTTTAGAGAGTCCTTAACATGGGTGAGACTCTCTAGGCTTGCCCTCTAATCTCTGTAATGGTAACCCATTAAACCATATAAAGGCAAGCCTAGAGACTAGAGCGTCTTGCCCATGTTAAGGACTCTAGGCTTCCTGAGGAGGAGGTGGGGGATGGGGGGCACTGAAAGCTGTTTTCCTCTTTTCCTTTCCAAAAGAAAAATAGCCAGTCCCTGCTTGCTAATATGAAAAGTGACTAGCTTCAGTCATAGCAGAGAAAGAGATGACAAAGCGGCTTTCCTTTCCTTTATCAATATTTCCTTTCAAAATATCAATATTTCCTTTCATTTATCAACATTTCCTTTCATTTATCAACATTCCCTTTATCAATATTAATATTAATATTTTTGGAGAGAAAAAATCAGACCAGTAAAAGCAATGGAATTGGACCAGGTTGACAGAATACTTTCGAAGCAGCACTGGCCAATGGATCCCACCCCTAGCATCAACAGAAATATTTTGCAGCCCTCTTATCTAATACTCTTTTAACTGGGGGTGCTGGGGATTGAACATGGGCCCGTCTACATGCTGAGCATGCCCTCTTCCACTGAGCTATGACACCCTCTTCAGGACACAGTTCAAACATGTCAGCCATGAGCAAAACAGGCACCCTTGTTCATTTTATTAGTTGTAGATAGGGACGGCCCGTCCATATAGGCAAACTAGGTGGTCACTTAGGGTGCCAAGTTAAAAATGAAATGGACTGCCTTCAAGTCTATTCTGACTTATGGCGACCCTATGAATAAGGTTTTCATGGTAAGTGGTATTCAGAGGGGGTTTTCCATTGCCTTCCTCTGAGGCTGAGAGGCAGTGACTGGCCCAAGGTCACCCAGTGAGCTTCATGTCTGTGTGGGGATTCGAACCCTAGAGTCCAACACTCTAACCACTACTCCAAATTTGAGGAAAAAATGCAAATAAAATAATGAAGATATCACTATTTTAATTCTATGTAGCACTAATGAGGTTCAGGGCTGGTCCCAAAGGACGGCCAGGTTGGGCCCTGGCCAAAGGCCCCTGAAGCCACAGGGGCCCCTGAGGGGCCTCTCAATAGGATGGGGGAGAAGTAGTACCCCTTTTCCGTGATCCGCGGCAGAGTAGCTGCCACAAATTGCAGAGAGGGAGTTTCTTCCGCCTGCCCGTCTCTCCTGTCTTTTGAGGCTGCACAGGCAGGACTGCCATTAACCAAGATAGCGGCTGAGGTTTCCCTAAGGGGCTGAAGCCTCTGGCGCCATCTTGATTGATGGCAGCGCTGCAGCGCATAGCACTGGTGTACCGCCCCTTGAAATAGCTGTAAGTTCAGGCGAGTTGGAATGCCTTTCCTGGATATTTTTTCTTAATTAATGTTATTTGCTATTTAATTTAATTTTTTGTATAATGTATTGCTTTGTTCATGTATTGCTTTATTGATGTATTGCCTTGTTGATGTATTTTTATATTTGTGTTTACTTTTTCTGTAAGCCGCCTTGAGGGCCGTCTGGCCAAAAGGCAGGGTATAAATAAATATTAACATAGCATAGCATAGCATAGCATAGCAGCTGCAAAAGACAGAAGAGATGGAGCCAGTCAAAGGGCGGGCAGAAGAAGCTCCCTTCCTGCAAGAGACAGGTAGGTCCGTGTGTGCGTGTGAGCGCACGTGTGCACACTGGAGCCTGGGGCAAGCTGGTGCCCAAGGGCCCCGGCATGTCTGGAGCCAGCCCTGATGAGATTGCTCTGTCAGTACAAACCTTTCCCTTCTCCACTGTGCACTGCGGGGCTAATTTGGGGAAGTGCAAAGGGAGGGGGAGCCATGCTCTGCTAGCCAGATTCCTTGCAATGGCACCTGCTAGTGGGACAGTTAGTTTAATCTGTCATTATTTCAATTCCTGTGTGCATACAGAGGGGATGTGAATTATAATTATAATAAATAAGGTGGTTCATAAAAGCAAAGTAACAGCGTTAACCAGGGCCTTTTCAATTGGGGGGGGCATAGAGGGCAATTGCCCTGGGCCTCAAATATGAGGGGGGTTCACATATGGAGGAGGCCATATGAACATTGGCTTTGCTGCATTGTTGCCAACGCTTTTCTTTCAGAATCCTACTAACGTCAGCATCATAAACCTAATGGGAAAAAATAACAAACAAACTCTACTGGTGGTCATGTTCTTTTGTCATGACAACATGAGGAAGATGGTTGGAGCCACAGGTAGAGCTAATGGTAGCAACCCAGCCCAACCATAGGCAGACATTTAAAAAAGAATCATTATATTGATGTCTCACCTTTTTTCCTCCAAGGAGCTCTTCTCCATTTTATTCTCACAACAACCTGTGAGGTAGGTGATGCTAAGAGTCAGTGACTGGCCCAAAGTCACCCAGTGAGTTTCATGGCTAAGTAGGGACTACAGTCTGGATTTCCTCAGTCCAACACTCTAGCCACTACACCACACTGACCCCACATAAACTACAGGCCCAGGGTCCTCTATGCAGAGCCTAAAGGCACTAGTGTACTCACAGACACCTACCAGAATGCCCTCCAGGGACTCTGCTCCTTTCATTGCACAATTATAAATTATAATGGCCACCAGCTTTTCTCAGAAACATTGGTTGGACAGATGGATGGATGGATGGACAAACCAAATAATTATGCCTCTGTTTAAATAAATACGTTTAAAAACATTAAACAGAATATAGGTGCAAAATGTTTTCCAGTTTACCAAAAACCTCAGCCTAGATCTGCTCTTAAGGTTTGGGGGTGGGGGCACTGATTGCATGGTTTGCCTAGGGTGCCAGTTGTTCCAATTCTGAAACAAACATGGGATTTCAAGGACAGCTTTTCCCATCAAACACAGCAGTTCTCCTAAATCAGCTCCAATGCAATGAAGTGTTACAGCAGGGAGATGAAACCTGGGGAAGCAAGGTCTGATGATAACAATGTTTGATGTCTAGTTTAAAAAGCACAGCAGCAGGACACTACTTGTTAGAATCCACTGTCCACCTGTGCCATTTGAGTGTGCGCATCAGGTGGGCAGTGGAACTCAGGACGGGGTACTCTTGACACATGAGCTGTTTGGAGTTAGTAAAATCACTGGGGATAGAAGGGAAAGACAGGAAGACAGTTAGCATCTTACCTTGAAAACTCCCTGTTTTAACTAGATGACCAGGAGGCAGCCCTTACATTTACTGCATCAGTACAGGAGCCACTTTTCTGTTACCTTCTCCCACATATTGCAACAATGGGGAATGGCCATAGAGCACTTGTTTTGCATGCAGAAAGTCCCTGGTTCAACTCCCAGCATCTACAGGTAGGGCTGGGAGAAAGTCCTGTCTGAAATCCTGGACAGCCAGTGTCAGTCAGTAAGCCAGATGGACCAATGGTCCGATTCAGTATAAAGCAGATTCCTATATAATGTTTGGAAGCTGGAACCATGTGAATAGGGCATGTTTTGTGTATGCGTTTCCTGGCCAGGTTGCTCTGGCTTTCAAACATTATTGCAGAAGCCAGAGGACATCCGCATGGGAAGGTATGAAGAGACTTTATATTTTAACAAACCACAGTGTCCAGGGTACAATCCTGCAATTAGATGTTGGTTGAGCATTTCTTTTTCTGCTAGTATATCCGCTGCTTTCAAGAGCTCCTGTGATTAATTCATCTTACTAGGATAATGTGATTCTCATCTTCTGATGACCTAAAACCAGCAAGCCTACCTATGCTGCCTGGATTAGTTCTGTTCTACATGAAAAGAAATTATAAAGGGTATCATGACCTGTCTCATACAAAGTCAACCTAATGGTCCATGTAGACCAGGACTGTGTATTGTGACTGGCATTGGTTCTCTTTCCTACAACTCCTACTGCCTGAGAACCTTCAGCAAGCAGTACCAAGGACTGAACTAGGCATTCACAAACCTGCCTGTAATGCTCTGCCACTGAGCTGCAGCACTTCAGAGATAATGGCAGCAAGTACCACATACGTTGACTTTCAGAATAAGGGCAATCTGTCTGAGTTACCTAGCAGGCAATTTTGTTCTAAACAGGTTAATGAAACAACTCTCCTCTTAAAATAGCAGCAGCCGTATGTTATGGAAATATGCAGAGTAACCCAGGTCTGATCTTGGAGTGTGCCAGTGTGTGTATTTACCTAAAAAGCAGGCTTTCACCCTGCATTTAGATCACTGAGACTTAAGACTTAGTAAAATAAGAAAAGCTATGTTATTTATAGAAATACATAGTGGATAGGAAAGGCATACCTAGTTCTAACTAACAAAGTTGGTCAATGTCCAGACTTGGGTATTGCCCTCATGGCTCAGGAGAGAGAACAAAGACAAAGAGGTCTCCTCTCTCCTTGGACAGTCAAAGAAGAAAACAAAGGAAAGAGGGGGCAGGTCAGCTGCCCTGAGCATATCAGTTTACAACGGAAGGAAGTTAGGTAGAGAAGAGCACAGGTAAAGGTTAGGGTTGCCAGGTCAGAAGCATCCCAAAACTTGAGATTTGAGGGGCGAGCCCTAGTGATGTCATGGAGGCGAGCCTGAGTGATGTCATGGGGCAGACCTGAATGAAGTAATGGGGTGGGCCCGAGTGATGTCATGGGGCGGGCCCAAGTGATGTCATTAAGCATGATACATTAAGCATCAATCACAGTTGCTTGGAGCATACAATTAAAAAAAATCTGATTGGAAATTAAAATAGAAATCTTAGCTAAAAGATGGAGCCTGGGTAGGGAACATTTAATCTAGCCTGCTTGCTTTCAACAAAAGGGTTTAAGTGCCTTCAGGCCAGACTAGTCACCAGAAGGCCACTGTAGGGACAAAGGAGCCTAGTGTTGTGGAGATGTTAGATGGGAGCATTGGGGAGTAAAGATGGATGCTCCTGAAGGCTACAATTCTAAACACACTTACTAAGGGATTAAGCCCCATAGAACTCAACAGGACTGACTTCTGAGTAGATATAGTTTGGATTGTGCTGTTGGTAAACCTTGACTAGGGATCCTCTGCAAAGACATCCATCTCCAAGCAGGGTTGGCAACCCGCTGCCTGGAATGCCCCGCCCTTATCTTTTAACGTGGCTGCTCCAAACATCTTTACGGATTTGACCCTTCACTTCAGAAAGAGGTCTGAGAAGTATCTTTTAAAATTGTTTTTTTCAATTCACACTTGAATGCACATCATACCTAGGGCAGATCCACACCATTCATTTAAAGCAAATTCAACACCCATTTGAAGCTCATGAATCCCACCACAGAATTAAACGTATTGTGTGAATCTACTTAATAAATTTTGCCTGCATGTAAATTGTTTTAATTAATTTTTCAAAATGGAAATGAGCTATAAACTGTAGTGGGTGACCATGGGCTACTCACCATCTCTCAGCCTATCTGCCCCTCAGGATGAAAACAATGGAGAACCATGACTACCCCAAGGCAGTATGTAGAGGAAGTATTGTACAACCATAGTGTGAAATCAGATACTTATTGGGACACAGTTTGACAAAATATTTATATAAGCATGACTATCAAATATGTGCATTATTTACACAACTTGTAAAGATATTTATAGTGCAATCCTATGTTTGTTTACTCAGAAACAAGTCCCAATGTATTCAATGGGGCTTACTCAACCAGGGAAAACTGTACCCTCAAGTGATAAGGAACTTGTTCTTTTAACAAGCCTTTTAAGTTGAGACCTTATCCCAGTCTGTGTTGGAATTGCTTTTTAATATGTTTTTAAACATTTTCTTTAAAAAAAAGTGTTTTAAACCTTTTCTTTTAAAAAATGTTTTTAAAGATGTTTTGTTTTAATATATTTTAAAGTCTGTTTTTATGATTTTTAAAAGTGTTTTTAGTGCTTTTGTTTGCCACCCTGGGCTCCTACTGGGAGGAAAGGCGGGATATAAATCAAACAATAAATAAATAAAAATAAATAAATAAACTTCATTCACCCAACCCAAAATTTGGAATCATGCCACTTTAAGCTGTTTTGCAACTGTTTATACTTGTTTTATGGTTATTTTTTTTTTATTTGGTTTATTTCTTATTGTGAGCTGCCTTGGTTTCCAATCACCAGCCCTACCTCACAGAGTGTTTGGAAAGGCTCCACACACACACACACACACACTTGCAGGTGCAAAAATACACCCCATATAATAGTTTATTGTCAAACCAGTTGATCATTGAGGAACATTTTTTTTAAAAATCAGTAGTAGTTTCCTAAATAATAAAAACTGTGATACCTAGATAAACCCTGCCTAATTGCTTTAAAAATAGGATTGGAGAGGAAGAGAAAGATTTACAACACAAACAAAAGTCTGTGCTATGTTTACTCAAAAGTCCCTTTAATTTACAGCACAATCCTAACCATGTCTACTCAAAAGTAAGTCCTAATGGAGTTCAATGGGGTTTACTCTAGGTACATTGGCAAACATTCTGAAGGATTGGTTTCATTAACTAGGTATAATAGAATCAAGCTTTTGTCCAAAGTCTACTGATAGCAAAGAGTGAATAGCAGGTGTTAGGGTGTCATGGCCCCGACTTGGAGCAGTGATGAAGGGATTGTTTCAGAAGAAGTTGCACTCAAAAGCCCAGGGCTCAGGTGGAACAAGCAACAGAGATACCAGTTGCAGACCCTGACACCACACCAGGGTGCCAGCAGGATTTGCTGGGCCCGGTGTACTGTACATAGATTGCACCCCCTATGTTCCTACCCACCCTCACAATTTATTGGCAACAACTGCCACTTATGTACATATTAATATGAATAGTTATTTTGAATCTATAGTCTTGATTTGAAAAATATGAATGGTTATTTTGAATCCACAGTCTTGATTTAAGATGTATTTATTTAACAGATTTTTAACCTGCTTTTCAGAGTTTCTGTCCTCACAAGGCATTTTACAAGAGTTATAAATAGTTCAAAAACCATAATCATATCATTATTAAATAACATTTAAAAGATAGGAGAAGCTTAAAAAAAACTTGTGCAGCTTGACTGAACCAACTCTTAGCCTAACCTACCTCACAGGGTTGTACAATGATAAAAGCAGGGGAGGACCCAGAAAGAAAAGCAAGATGCAAATATGTCATATTCACAAACCATGCAGTGAGGGTGGGGACATGAACAAAGGCAGTCCCCCCATTGCTTTAATGGCATCATCCCACTGTTCTAATATTTTACAGCAAAATACCAACAAAAAGAAGCTTGCCAGCGCACAAACGCACATATACTCAGAGCATGTGCAGCTTGACTGAACCAACTCTCACTCTAACCTATTTCACAGGGTTGTTGTTGCAAAGATAAAAGGGGGAAGGATCCAAGAAGAAAAGTAAGGTTTAAATATACTGTGTCTCATTCACAAACAATGCAGTGAGGGGCAAAACATGCACAAAAGCAGCCCCAATTGTGAAGGGTGCTGAGTGTTGTTAGGGGACTCCTATTCCCCTGACAGCTCTAATGGCCAGGGTGGTTTAACAGTCAGCCCCTATTCCCAGACAACTTTGGAAATTGTAGCTCTGTGGGCAGCCTTTCCCAACCAGTGTGCCTCCAGATGTTGTTGGACCACAACTCCCATCAGCCTCAGCTAGCATTGCCAATGGTCAGGAAGATGGGAGTTGTAGTCCAACAACATCTGGAGGCACACTGGTTGGGAAAGGCTGGATTAGGGTGTCTCCTAGCAACTTTCAGCACCCTTCACAAACTACACTTCCCAGGATTCTTTGGGGAAAGCCATGGCTGTTTAATGTGGAATAAAAGTCTGGTATGAATGACTCCATACACACACAGTGAAGATGTAAAAATATACACACACCATATAATAGTTTATTGTCAAAACAAGTTGGTCACTACAGAACATTTTTTTAAAAACAAAATCAGTATTAGTTTCCTGCAAAATAAAAGCAGTGACACCTAAGTAATCCCTGCCTAATTTCTTTTAAAAACGGATTGGAGGGGGAGAAAGATTTACGACACAATCCTTTCCTATGTATACTCAAAAGTCCCATTGATTTACAGCACAATCCTAACCATGTCTACTCAAAAGTAAGTCCTACTGGATCCAATGGGGTTTACTCCTATGTATGTGGGATTAGCACTGTAGCTTTACTCCCAGAAAAATGAGTATAGAATTAAAGCTTCATAATGGGAAGGCTATGAATTAGACAAATAACCTGCCCTGTTCAGCAGCCCAGAAAAATTTAAGCGCATTACTCCTTATATTTAGAAAACTATAAGACATTGCAATGGCATCATAACCTGCATGTACATTTTTTTATTTCTCAAAAATTATTTGATAGATAAAATATATGTGCTAGTTTTTGCAAGTAATTTAAAAAAACTACATGTACACTTTTATTATCATCAACACTGAAATGTTTCTGTGAAACTGCGCATGCCTACTAAGATCCTGCTGTGCTGTGTATACTTCTTTGATGTTATGTTCTGGACCTCATGTTGGATGTGCACACACACATAGAAATATGGCATGCAGGCACAGCTGCTGAAAGCTATAAACTATCAACTCATGTGACGTTCAAACCAATATGCAGAGAGAAGCAGGAAAGAGCAGCTATTTTCAGGACTTGTAAGGGGTCTAGCTATTGCCTGAAGTTCAACAAATCCCTTGTCAATCACAGTTCTGACTTCAGTTATTGGCCAAAAACCTGAAAGGGTGGGGACTGGAGCAGCCAGCTAGCTCATTTCACAGACATTGCGGGAGGCGGGGATGGCTCACATTTTGGTATATCTTTCGCTGTTGACCACTTAGACTGTAGACCACTTAGAAACTTGCTTTTTTAAAAATAAAAGCTAAGTGTCTGGGCCCCCTGCTGCCACTGGGCCCAATATAAACAGACCCTTTCTACCCATCTCTTGGTGGCCCTGCAGCACCCCAGGATCCAATCATTCAAAGCTCCTGAGATGGAATTCCCTAAAACAGTAACATAACAACACATATAACAGCAAGCAAAAACAACTTTTCAATATTAGGAACATAATAAATCCACATTATGGGTTGCTAATGTACTACTGCCTCCCAGCTTCTCTCCTTTCCCTTTGCCCAGCCCGTCAGATCTCAAGGATGGGATTATGCTCTCTGGGCAATTATGATTCTTCTAGGATTCCATAGTACTGACCAGCTGTAGCACGGCTGTACCAGAAAATCCTTCTATAGCCTTACTTCCTCCTTGGCCTGCTATCACAGCCCATTTATTGGCAAGCGGGAGAATCAACAGTGCATGGGTCCACCCCACTTTAACAGGCATAGAGCAGTGAAAGCATCCAGTATAGTGACCTTATATTTTTAAGACCCATCTCAGCCCTTCCCACAACATGCTAATGTGCTCCAACAATCCAACAACACACAATGGGAGAATCTCTATCACAACTGGGTGCTTAGTGTTGGAGAGACCATCAGCCTAATCTTGGGTGAGCTCTGACAGATGCACACTTCTTTTCTCACACAGGGCTGCAGATATGGGGCTTTCACATGTTGCCTACTTTCCCTAGCATCCTTACCTCAATCTCAAGTGGTTTTCATTATGAAGAATATCACCACACGCTCTCCATGGGCTTGGCAACACCAGTTTACTGTATGTTTGCAATTGTTTGTGTTCCCATTTAATTTGTGTAGTTCACATGACCTTACCCTCAAACAACACCAATCTCCCCCCCCCCCCCATAAATTCAGATTTATTAGACATGGAGATAATCTGATAAATTGAAAGAAATCATGCTCCAAACTGTTCCACTCAGGCTCACAGACAATTTGTTTCAGTGCTTTTTGGTGGGTGGATCAATTGTCACTTTCTGCTGCTTCCCTTTCCATGCTCACTTCTTCTTCCATGCTTTCATTTCTTTTTGATGTACTCCTGAATGGAGGAAAGAGAGAGAGAGTAAAAAGTTGATCCCTCAGATGTGCGTAAAAAATAAAACACAAGCAAGTCACATCAAAATGTTCCACATTTGGAACTTCAGTTTTAAGGATGTGCAGAGTTCCAGATATCCAGATAATAAACAATGGAGAGTCTGGCCATTCTGCTCTTTTTTCTCACTGCTCTGGAAGTGCACAGTTGCATACCTCCTTCCTGAGAGGAAACAATTTTTTAAAGAAAACTCTTGGATAGAGGTCAAATAACCTCATGCATGCCCAGTTTGTTTGCAAACAGAGGGAGTGGGAATATCAAATTACAGGTGGGAGCACAAACACACACCAGAACTGATCCAACACACGGGAACACCCACTGGTATGGCCAGAATACACTGGCTTTGCCGCGCAGATTGAGCCACTCCAACCAAATCCAAAGGTAAAAGGAATGTATTTGCAGCGAGATGCTGCTCATGTGTGGACAAGCCCCATGTGTTGAAAAGCAGACAAAATTGAGGCTACAGCCCTATGCACACTTGCACGGGGACCTCACTGAACAAACAAAACATTCTTCTGAGTAAGCAGGCATGGGATTGCACAATAAATGCTAAAAGCAATCAGACCGTCACCACACTGGTGAGGGAGGCCAATTAGGAAGGCACAGTGAAGAACAGAAGGAAATCTAAATATGGAATAAATATGTCTGCAGAGGTGGAGGGCTTGAATGCGATGCTGCTACAATCTGTCCTTGCTGTTTCTCTAACGCTATCGCTAATTAGGAGGGCTGAGACTCGGGAAGCTGAAGCACGTTCTGTCTGCCCCCGGGCATAATTTCTTGAATGTCTCTTTGCTGCAAGTTATGGATTGCTGTGTACTATGACTAGCCCTCTCCATCTGCTCTTATGAAAAAACAACTTCATTGGACTCCTCCCTCAACTGCCATCTATCAGCAACCATTGCAACCGGCTATAGGAGAGGAAGAGATGGAACTGCTGGCCCTCCCCATCAGCTCTGTTGGAAGACTTTGCACTCCTCCTTTGCAAATCTTTCCATTCCTGCTGGCCACTACAAGAACTCTAACTAAGAACTAGAGTCTGAGCTTGCTTTTCCCCCTTTTCCCTCCCAGACTCTTTTCCTTTTGTGTCATGTGTCTTAGACTGTAAACCTGAGGGCAGGGACTGTCTTATCACTGATCACGGTAAGCACTCTAGGAGCCTTTCTTGGCCTAAGAGTATGATAAAAATACTAATACTAATCTTCTTCTTCTTCTACTACTACTACTACTACTACTACTACTACTACTAATAATAATAATAATAATAATACAGAAAATGCTGCTGATGTTTCCCTTTCATCTCATGGTGCCTCTTTTGGGGAGGAGAGGAAGTATTGTCCTACTTGAGAATGACATTGTGAAGCCTAACGATACATCATAAAGGAGCAATTTATCTTTTTGTCCCGCCATTGTGACTGTTGGAGTAAACAAATATTGCATGGTCATTTTAAGGGATATTTGGGGAATATCCCATGTACCTGTTTACCATGATGTAACTTCCTAATGGGTGGGGTTTAGTTACCTGACTTCCTTCTCCTTTGTCCTGGGGGATTTTTGAATATTCTCCATTGCTGATCTATCCACCATTGAGAGAGGCCACATGGCACAGATGCTCTCTCTAAGAGCATCATTACAAACACCAAGATGGACTGAGACTATTTTCTTTCTTCTAAGTTAGAGCCTATGTTCCTAACATATGAGGTCGTAAGTAAACATTCTTTATCTTTTACCTAAGAAGATTGTGTCTGTTATTATTTATATAGAGAAAGGTGGGCCTGGTTTATATTCTCATTCTGCTACTTGTATTTTTACAACTCTGCTAAGAAATAGGACCAACCAAATTAGTTCCTATTTCTGTGTGTATTTTTATAATACCGAACAGTGACTTCTCCTCACTGATTGAGATTCATGGGCCAGGCCATCCTGCTGATGTGATGATTTGGTGATGTCTGGCGTGTGGTGTGGGCCCATGTCCGGAGCTCTTCAGATACCTGCAGGCCCTGTCGTCAACCAGCATTGCCAGGCCTTCAAGGAATCCTATCTTGCAACTTCCGCTGGACTTTTATCTTGTGGGAATCTGGGGGCTCCTGGCTCCTATGTGAGCAATGGATTAAATGGTACTCACCCAGGATCTACCTTTCAGGACGATGGGAGAGCCAAGAACAATAGAGCAACCACTTGAGGCCAGCCCTACCATTAGGCAGAGTGAGTTGACAGCCTCAGACAGCTGTTTTGGGTGTCATGAAAAGGCAACAGATGTTAAGTTACTTAACTTATTGTTGTATTTTGCTGCCAGGGAGCATGTATGTGCAAGAGGTGCTTGTGGGATATTTTGGTCTCAGCAGCCATAATAACTTGCCTAGCATTGGGCAGTATGCACCTCAACCTTAGGGGGAAGAACATGACATTTGTTGTTCCACTTCTGGCAGCAAAATGTCCTGGGCTGACCCTGAGAGGAAAAGCTCACATGGATTCCACATCTCTGGAGATAAGTAATGGTCCTTTCCCCCCCCTCATTTATTTACCATTATCCGCCGCCCCCTTCTCTTTACAAGTGTGGATACATAAGTCCCTCTGAACTCGCTAGTGTGCTGCAGCTACAGCTGTGGCAGACACCCAAGAGCCCATAGAAAGTATGAGCTGCAGCACATCAATTATTGAGGCAGTGAGCTGGGATCTCTGAAGCCAGGCCATTTATAATACATGAAGGCAGTGAAATGGGGGGTCCTGACTCATACAGGCTTCACGTGCAGTGATCACTTGGCAGATAAGTTAGGCAGCTTGTCTCTTGAGGCCTGGCTTTTGAGGAAAGAAAGAGGAGCAGAGGAGAGAGGAACAGGAGGAAAAGAGAGGATCAAAAGCACGCCTGTGATAGGAAGTGCAAGGCAAACTAATTTACCAAACTATTTTAATACCACAGAGAGAGGGGAGGGAAAGAAGAACTGCAAGGAAAGAGCAAAGAAAAAGCACAGCTAATTTTGTTGGCTCAGTGCAACAGGCTTCTGTTGACTGCCGCTCAAGCCTGTGATTTATTTAGAGAATACAACTCCAGCCAAACCTTTGTTCAATATTTAGTAACTTTCCTGCTTGGGAAAGAGTAGGTGCAGGCTCCATGATTAACAGGCGATGCTGCAGGAGCTGAGATGAGGCCATGCTGGATTGTGTGTAACCAACCAGTCATTACTTAGTGACCATCCTATGCCCCCCATAAATACATAGCCAATGTTCCTGTGTTCGTCAGGTCTCATACATAAACAGCGTCCCAATGAAAATTCCCACAGATAAATATTATCAATTGGTAAAAACAGTCTTCCTAGACCTTGCAAATTCTGTGTTATCTCCATTTGTATCATAGCACACTATGGCAGCATACCTGGATTTTATTCCCCCTGTTGCCCAAAAATTCTAGATATGAGGTCTAAATCTGAAATCTCAGAATGTCCCTTAGGATAGATACTGTATTTTGAACTGGGAATTGTACTTTTTACTTAGTGATTCGTACCTCATGCCCTATTACAGTTTTCTACTATTACTGCATCTATGACTTTCACCCACCTTCTCCTTCAGTCTTGTCACCAATTTTCACCCAGAACAATATCATACATTTTGGTAGAAAACTCAAAGACAGTCACAGTTAATTTTGGCTCTTTGCCTGTGTAATTGCATGTATTTTGAAAACATATTTATATCATTCACACATATTCTGGTGCTCACTTAAAACAGCTTATGCTTAAGATGGTTGAAACGGGAGGGGAAATTCTCAAAGAAATGCTCCTCCTTCGGACTTTCTTGCAAAACCTCTAATGTGTTTCCTATTTTGAATCTCTTGCTCTCCAAAATTACAGAATGTGTATCATATTTGAGTTTTTAAAGATGTACAGTTCTTGACCTCACTGTGCAACTCACAAATGTTTGTATCAAATGCACTTAAAAAGAATGTAATCAGTTTCAGAATCCAAGCATTGAATTTTAAAAGTTTGCCAGTTTTATTTCCTAAGGGCACAGAACTTCTGTTTTGTTCACTGGGAGCCAAATTCCCTCAGGTGTAATCGGTCAGAACCAGTGGGGGCTGGGGCACCTCTCTCTCTCTCTCTCTGTTTGCCATCTCCTTTCCCCCTGCTTTGTCACTCATAAGAACAGAAGAAGAGCCTGCTGGATCAGGCCAGTGGCCCATTAGTCCAGCATCCTGTTCTCACAGCGGCCAACCAGATGCCCATGGGAAGCCCATAAGCAAAACCTGAGTGCAAGAGCACTCTTCTGTCCTGCAGCTTCCAGCAACTGGTTTTCAGAAGCATACTGCCTCTGGTTATGGAGGCAGAGCATAGCCATCATGGCTAGTAGCCACTGATAGCCTTATCCTCCATGAAGTTGTCTAATCTTTTTGTTGGTGGCCATCACTGCCTCATGTGGGAGCTGCGTGACGAAGTACTTTTTGTGTGTGTCTGTCTCGAGTCCTGTGACTCCTTGTCACCCACATAAAATTACACTCAAGGCCACATGGAATTAGGCTGCATGGTTCCTGTAGTCATAGGCTGCCTACCCCAGCCTTAGGACAGCATACTGTGTTTTTTTCCTTTTCTACACTTGAGCCATGACACAATGTTTAAAAGCCAGTCTGTCTGTTCTCATCAAGGTAATAAATATTATTAGACGATTTCTTGAGGAACAATAGAAAATATTTCTGTTGACAGTTATTTATTCCACATCCTGTGTTGTGAAACAATGGTGAATATCTTCAGCACTTCGTGTGACCTTAAATGTATTAGATCCAATGATATGGAATAAGGTATTATGATCCAGGCTTAGACAGATGGTGTCATATCTAAACTTAATTGGAAAACAGCTGAGTTTATGTTTTGAGAGCAATTAATTAGGGATATTGTCGATGCCAATGACTATGCTCTGATAATTCACCCCCTTGATGATATTTAGAGAACCATTGCTCAGAAACTGCAGAACATATTGGCCAAAGTATAAATTTACAGAAGACCAAGGTACTTACAAAGCTGACTCCAAGATCTAGTTCCATTCCTTCTCAAGTTACAGTCACTTATCATTCATTTGTGCATGTTGAAAAGTTCATCTTTTCCTTGGCAGAATTCTCTTCAAGAATGCTACTAACACAGACGAAATTAGCTGTAGAATTTCCAAAGCATCTGCTGTTTTTGGAACATGAACTAAAGAACTCTAAAGTGGATGCAAAGCCTCGTTGAAAAATTATTTGCTAGTATAAAAGCTTACCCTTTACTGTTGTTGTTATTATTATAAAGCTGTGAATACCAGATCAGGTCACATGACCCTAGGGTACTTTGCACTGACCAAATCTCAACAGCTTTTGGACTCTAGATAGGAATCAGTAGACATTTTGGTGCAAATAGACAGGAGTGGGGAACCTATGGCCACCCAGATGTTCTTGAACGCCAACTCCCATCAGCTCCAGCCAGCATGACCACAGGTTCCCCACCCCTGAAAAAGATTAACACTCTTCCACTCCAGGTAGTTTAGATTCTATCCCCAAAAATATGTGTTGGCAGAACTAAACATCACAGAGTATGCATACCTGTCACCAAATGCTGCAGTTTCATATCTCCTATGTTCTTCCTTGTAACACTGCTTTCCCCAACCTGGTACCCTCAGATTTATTATTATTATTATTATTACTACTACTACTACTAGTAGTAGTAGTAGTAGTACTATAACTTCCATCAGTCCCAGTTAGTGTAGTCAATGGTCAAGGAGGATGGGAATTGTAGTATAAAACACCTAGAAGTCACCAGCCTAAAAAAGGCTGCTGTAACATATAATAAAAGAACACTCCTAAGATGGCATCATTGTGTTGCAAAGTTCCCTGAAACCACAAGTGGCAGCCGGTGGGGGTGGGGGTGGAGAGAAATGTGCAGTGTGATGATGTGATGTCACATGTTTTGCTTTAGGATGCTTTCAGACTTATTGTATTAGTTTAACGGGTTAAAATTGTAGCATTTCTGTCTCGATTCCTAAAATTCCTTTCATACTCTGCAGTACCTGTTGCGCTAAGGAACTACGGCTTTTCCAGCCAATATACTGGCATTTTGTGCAAATGTCTTTCACGCTACTGTGACAAACATCTTGTTCTTGTCCCTTACCTGTTATACACATGCACACTGTAGTTCCCCCTGTGTAGGAGGTCTAAGATGTCATCCCATTGCCAGGTGACTCCTCTTCCTTTAGCATCTTCCTTTTTTTTGGTTTAGTTGTATAGACACGGGGGCAGTGTGGGAAAGGGAGGAAAGGAATGCTGCTACCCGCACCTACTGGAATAGTGGTACAATTTTTGTCAGGCAAAAATATTTTTTTACATACGCCTAAAGGGCGGGAACACATTGTATGCTGGGATGCGTATCATGTGAGCAGCTGCAGCTATCACAAAACTCCCACGATTTTCAAGACTGCAAATGGATTATTTCTGGAATCATTTATCATGAAAGTTAGTGCTAAAGTTCCACTCTGTTGCACTAGATTTCTGGAACTAGCTTTTATAGCATGTGAAAGGTCAAATAAAATGTGCAAATTGCCAGGTAAGAAATGGTTGGAATAATGGAATAAAGTGCCATGTGAAGGCAGCCAAGGAGTTGAGGGCCTTTCTTTTGCTTTGGGCAACAATCGCACATCATTGTCCATCTAATTCTCTGCTCTAGTATTAGGAAAAGGATTAGGTAGGAGAGTAGGAAATGCCTGCCTGCCATCAACCAAAATAAAAAATCAAATTCCATCTAAGAATCCAGGTAAATGGCTAGATAAACCATAGAAACAATATATTGGTAGTCATACGGACACACCCAAGAGTTTTGGCAATGAGTGGTGGAAATTATTTCAAAAGTCATTAGGCATAAGCAGCAGTTAGAAGGAGTGTGGAGTTTTTGTTTGTTTTTAATCCAAGGAGTTTGTAGTTAACATACTAACGGCTGCAAAGTTATGTGTGGGCGTAGCACAAATCTGAATATATATATATATATATATATATATATATATATATATATATATATATATATATATATATATATATGCAAGTACCTGTGTACCAATACGCATAACTTGAGAGTAGTGAGCCTACTGCAAATCCACATTTACTTCTTTCTGGCAGACGTGCACATTTCTAAAATGAAATGAGCTTGGAAACAACTTGTTCTTCCTGTTTCTAGCACAAAGCAGCTGTACAGAGTGCTGACTGGCTGGTCCTAGGGGCAATCATGTAGCCACTCCCCCACCTACAACAAGGTTTCATGTTTAAACAACAACAAAAATCCCAAGCAAAGGGATTCAGAATAAACATATTAAGTGGCTTATTGTAAAAGAGAACCAGAAGTGTTCTGGGGCTTTCCGTGAGAACAGTCACTGCTTCTTACTATTACTAAATGGATGTAATCTCCCCTTGCTGGATCGTCACCGTGTAGTGGTGAGTAGGCTTCTGTGTTCTAATGAACCCTGTGAGCGATGCCGTTGACAGTCATGTACTCACAGCAGGGTCACCCATGGCAGTAAGATCAAGGGAGAGGAACCAGATGAAGAAAGATCCAAGGTGGAGGATAACAATGTGTATGTTACAACGGCTGTGAAGGCGGATGAAGGCTGCAGCAGATAAAAGACTTCCAATTGTCATGGTACCCATGCCATTGGATCAAAGCCTTTTTCTGTCAAGATTGCGTGTTGATCATTGTGTGCTGATCTCCCCACATAAAACAAATTCACGCACAGGCGTCTTTCTTATTTTGGAAGAAAATCTTACTCGGTCACGATTGATCACTAGTAGTAGTAGTTATCTCAACAGTAACAACCAGTGATTCTTCTTCCAGTAGCAGATGGCAAGGGGTGAGGTGGCAGGGTGGACAGTGCAGTGCAGACACACTGGCAGTGGTAGCATCCAATTAGCTCCCCCAGTGCATTTGCACAGTGACAAACTCCACCCCCCCATCTTGCCCCTCTCCCGCTCCTTCCCAGGAAGCAACAGTGACTCAGTGCTGGGAGGTCAGGGGAGTGCCTAAGACACAAATGCAGATGAAGCACTTTGACAACAGTGCTGCTGTAGCAAATGCGAAGGATATTACCCAGTTTTCTTGCCCCAGACCTCCCGCACTGGCATTCATTCATCGTAAATATGGAATAGAACCAGGGCTTGGAAAGTTACCTTTTTAAACTACAACTCCCATCAGCCCCAGCTAGCATGGCCACTGGAATGGGCAGATGGGAGTTGTAGTTCAAAAAAGTAACTTTTCCAAGCTCTGAACAGAACTAGAATGTCCAGCAAGTGACTCTACATGTTGGACTGCGGAGCAATGAAAAGTAGGAATACTGTGCACTTCTGGTACATGGTCATGGATGCAAGTAGTGAGATCTGCAGAAAGGAGCAAGCAGCATCACTCTAGCCCATGCCACCCCGTCTCTATCACTTTCCCCCTATGTGCCTCTCCACAATTCCTGCAGACAGTCCAAAACTGCAAAAGGGTGTCGTGAGGAAGTACGTCTGGGTATGCTGACTCCCTGCAAATGAATTTAGGATGCCGCCTTTTACTGAGTCAGACCATTGGTCCATGTAGCTCAGCATTCTGTACTGACTGGCAGTATCTCTAACAGGACCCTTTT
Organism: Rhineura floridana; assembly: GCF_030035675.1. Taxonomy (NCBI): domain Eukaryota; kingdom Metazoa; phylum Chordata; class Lepidosauria; order Squamata; family Rhineuridae; genus Rhineura; species Rhineura floridana. The sequence continues at coordinate 125,021,532 of NC_084482.1, read as the reverse complement.
CCAACCAATCTTGGAGATGCTGGGGATTGAACCTGGGACCTTCTGCATGCAAGGCAGATGCTCTGCCACTGACCTATGGCACTATCCCCTCCTTTAGGACATCTTGTAGCCAAATATACAGGATGCACAGATTCTACCTCCCTGGTGCACCGCACCTGTGGGTTATTCAGACACAGGAGCTTGCTGCATTGTAACGTTCATATTCTCTGCCTAGGTCTCAAGTACTCTGAGTAGTGCAAGAAGATTGTCTCCTAATAATAATATAATGTATTCAAGGTACTATCTGTACTTACTTTGATGGCTTGATATTAAAAGTCCTCACTACCCACCAAATGGCACGAAAGAGTTCTTATTCCTTTTCCTTGCTGTATGTTAAGTACACACACTGCAAGTGGAAGCCTCTAAAAAGGATCTCTTCACCCCACACGCAAACTCCAGCCTACAGGAGAATATTTCTGGATGCCTTTAGGGAGAAAGGCTGGCTTACAACAAACGCTTGGGATGTTGAAACTGCATGGCATTGCACCATTAACTGCAAAACTCCAGCTGATGTGTGAAGCATCCACGTGTTGCTTTAGTTGCCAGCCAACCATTGTAAGAAGCACACTGGGCTATTTTTACCAAGCGGAGCCATGAAAGCTTTTAAGCTCACACTTGCTTGAGAGGGATACAAGGTTTTTATTTTATTTGTTTGTCTTGTGAACAGTCAGGCTCATGTCTGCAGTCTGACAAGAGCCAGGAGAAGGGGGGGGAAGGGAGTTTACTCTCCTCCAGGGGTTACAGCTGGGAGAGCGACCCCACTCTGAACCCAAGTTTGAGCCATCACTCTCTGACTCAGAACTGTCCAGCACCAGTCCACAGATCAATTTCTTTACAGTAGGAATGGGGAACCTGTGGTCCATTAGAACAGCCTTTACCAGCCTGGCGCCCTCCACACATTACTGGATTACAACTCTCATCAGCCCCAGCCAGCATGGATTCCAACAGGTTGGTGAAGGCTGCTCGAGATGTTGCTGGATTACAACTCCCATCAGCCCTGGGTGGGGCTGATGGGAATTGGAGTCCAACAACATCTGGAGGGCCAAAGGCTCCTCACCCTGCTTTGGATGAACAGCCATCTTAATTGGATGTGCTGTTTGGGAGTGATGGGTTTGAATAGCTTAGGCATTCTCCCTTTGTAAGAACACTTCCACTTTCTCTGTACACTTTTAGCTAAAGTGACATATCCTGGGGAGGAAATCAGTCTCATTTAATTCATTAGCCTTCAGTAATGTCTCCCATTAACAAAGAGATCAGGGACTCTTTGTCAGAAACATTTAAAACAAAGGGAGATTTTAGTGCCCCTGTTATTTCAAAGTAAACTGCACGAACATCTTTAGAGTGGTTTTTGAGATTATGAACATTTCCTTCACAGATAACTGTAAGGGTGCTTTTGAGTCTCTTTTGTACTATGTGTACAAATGATCTCAGTGTGGGATAGAGAGTAGAAAAGTGCCATTTTTACATTAAATGTACATTCTAGCCAACATCTGCATTTTATTTAAATTCAAATTCCGTAGGCAAAAAAAAGCAATCAGTGTTTCATTTTTTTGTGAAAATGCCATCACCTTGTTAAGGAAGGAAAGTAGATGACAGTCCATTTTTAGGTAGGGGTGATTAGGTTACATTTCTGTTTTTCTAAACTGAGTGTCTCCCATTGTCTGTGGAGAGACATTTTCCTAAACCAGACCCACAAACGAACTAGCAGCAGCGGGTAGATGAATTTGACTTGTCTAGTCCAGTAGGTAGAAGTAAACTGCTATTTTTGAGCCTGAAATTACTAGATTCAAGTCACATTTCAGACACAGGTTCGCAGGGTTTTGGCAAATCCCTGTGATTTCAGTTCAGCTGTAGTCACGCACACAGTTGGGACTAACTGAATTTTTCAGCCGCAACAGTGTTACCATAAAGCACTTCATGGTAGCAGTTTGGAAGAGCTGGAATTTAATAACATGCTGCTTCACTGTCTCAAGGACTCAGATGTGTGTTAGGCCTATAAGCTAAGTATCTATCTTCTTGCTTGTACTGCACCAGTCTAAGCTTTCCCTGGATATTCAAAACAGCTGGCAAAATGAATAGTTCCTAGTTTAGCACTGGAGTGTCTCAGATTGTTCAGCCATACAACTAGTCTTGCCCCAACTATTGGTAGCTTTGGATGGGGATGTGCATTCCCATCTGCATCAAAAAGAGCAAACATCTAGACATTTCAGTGGGAGTCCAGAGAAGTATTACCATGTGGGTCTGCTTCCTTACTTGCTGTGTAAATGTACACCTGTTTCTCTTCCTGAAATTCTCTTGCTGGGCTGGGATAATTATGTCAGTTACACTGAAATATGAGAAGAAGGAAAAGGTTGTTCTGAGGATGAATTTGTGAATGAGTATGAATTACTTGCATGCCAGATAGCACAATATAATGGAACAGAAATAATGATGTTGATCCTCCTGGGGGCAATTTAGGAATGATAGCCCATTTGTGGGAATTGAGGGACTGAATATTGTTTAAGTGAGGCAAATTGTGGCATGGGCAGATTTAAAAAGCTGACGTAGCATATTGTGCATTTTATCTATCAAATAATTTTTGAACAGAAATAAAAAGTGTACATGCAGCTTATGCCATTACATGTTATAGTTTTCTAAATGTAAGAAGTCATACAAGTTTCAATTTTCCTGGGCTACTGAACAGGGCAGTTTATTTGTCTAAATCTAATCCATAGCCTGTTCTGAAAATCTTCCCAATATGAAGTTTCTTCTGGGAGTAAAGCTGCAATGCTAATCTAGTTGTAATGGCATCATGTGCTATTTTTGCATGTATTTAAACAAACCCTACATATACACTTTTATTATCATCATCACTGAAATTGTTTACTGTGCATACCTTCCAAGATCCCTCTATGCTATGTGTGCTTCTTTGATCTTCTGTTCCAGACCTAGTGCTGGATGTATACATAGAGAGAAAAGCGGCTAGGCAGGTACAAGTGCTGCTGCTGCAATCTACAAGCTTACTGAATTCATGTGAGGTACAGATGCATACCATTAACCAATAGGCAGAGAGAAGCAGGAAAAGACATCTGACTTCAGGACTTGCAAAGAGTCTAGCTATTGCCTGGAGTTCAACAAATCCCTTGTCAATCACAGCTCTGACTTCACCTACTGGCTAAAAACCTGAAAGGATAGGGACTGGAGCAGCCAGCTTGCTCATTTCACATAAATTACAGGGGGTGGTTCACATTTTGGTATATATAACAACACTGTTATCTTTTCGGAACCAGGTCAAGACTTTCCTCTTCTCCCAGGCATTTTAGCATGTGTTTTAAATTGTTTTAAATTTTTAAATTGTGTTTTAAATTGTTTTTAAAAGATGTGTTTTTAAATTTGTATATTTGTTTTAATGTTTTAGTTCTGTAAACCGCTCAGAGAGCTTCGGCTATGGAGCTGTATATAAGTACAATAAATAAATAAATCAATAAAATATAGTTTATTCTAGACCACTTAGAAACTTGCTTTGTTTGTAAATGAAAACTAAGAGTCTGGGGCTCCTGCTGGCCTGGCCCAATAAAAATGGAGCCTTTCTACCTGTTTGTCAGTGGCCCTGTCTGTAGCTTTTGCTTCCTGGAGCATAGCTGACAGTTATTCCTTCTGCAGCTCTGTCATCCAGTTTCAACCTCTTCTCCTTTGGTACATGCGCATAGGCCTTGAATCCAAACATTTTGATGTGCTGCATGCTTGGCTTTCATCCATGCCACAGTTCAAATTAAGTCTTGCCCATCACCTTGGTTGGTAGCCAATTCTGCAGATAGCTATGTCATTCCACCCTCTCCCCTGTATTGGTTGGGTAGCTCAGAGTCCAGCAATATGCATTTTACCATCTCCATAAGAGATCTATTCTTTATCTCTGCAATGCCAATCTGTTCTGGCATGTAAGTATTGTGTGTCTGTGTGCTATGCCCTGCTCTCTTAGGTGTACTGGGGTGTGGTGTGACATTATTCACCAACATTGTCTGTTTGAAGAGCCTGAGCTTTCCTGCCAAATTTGGTTGCAATATATTCCTTCAGAAGTGGCAGGGTCTGGCTCTTCTCCTTCGGCAGATAGCTTATGCAATACCTGGAATACTCATCTGTTGTTATTGTTGTTGTTATATGCCTTCAAGTCAATTACAACTTATGGCAACCCTATGAATCAGCGACCTCCAATAGCATCTGTTATAAACCACGCTATTCAGATCATGTAAGTTCAGGTCTGTGGCTTCCTTTATGGAATCAATCCATCTCTTATTTGGCCTTCCTCTTTTTCTACTCCCTTCTGTTTTGCCCAGCATTATTGTCTTTTCTAATGAATTATGTCTTCTCATTATGTGTCCAAAGTATGATAACCTCAGTTTCAACATTTTAGCTTCTAGTGACAGTTCTGGTTTAATTTGTTCTATTTTGCAGTCCATGGTATGCACAAAGCTCTCCTTCAACACCACATTTCAAATGAGTTGATTTTTCTCTTAACCACTTTTTTCACTGTCCAACTTTCACATCCATACATAGAGATCGGGAATACCATGGTCTGAATGATCCTGACTTTAGTGTTCAGTGATACATCTTTGCATTTGAGGACCTTTTCTAGTTCTCTCGTAGCTGCCCTCCCCAGTCCTAGCCGTCTTCTGATTTCTTGACTATTGTCTCCATTTTGGTTAATGACTGTGCCGAGGTATTGATAATCCATGACAAGTTCAATGTCCTCGTTGTCAACGTTAAAGTTAGATAAATCTTCTGTTGTCATTACTTTATCTACAAATGCTAATAAGTAATGGTTTCCTGCTTTAGAAGTCTGGATGGAGCCATGAAGGTTGGACGGTACCAGCTCAAGTGGTTTCTTTGAGTGCCTTTTGCTCTGATTGGGAATAAATGGCCTTGTGCCTTTATACAGTTCATGCACCAGTCATTGTGACTGTTGTACATCTTCACTGTTATGCCTTTGGCTAGATTCTTCCAAGTATAGGAATTACAGTACATCACAATGCCCAAAATGTCTGTGCCATAGCTCATGGTAATCTGTACTTGTACAGCATTTTATTACGTTTGACTGTCCCCTTGGATGGTCTAGATCAGCCTTTCCCAACTAGTGGGCTACCAGATGTTGTTGGACCACAATTCTCATCTTTCCTGACCATTGGCAATGCTGGCTGAGGCTGATGGGAGTTGTGGTCCAACAATATCTGGTGGTCCACTAGTTGGGAAAGGCTGGTCTAGATCAAACACACCCTGGTTGTCAAAACTCTCCATCCATGGTTATTGAGCACAAATTGTCACAGAAGTTCACACTGAAGCACCTTTTTTTGTTGTTAAAATGGCAACATGTAAAACATTGCCATTAGAGTCTGGAACAAACATAGTGTCTCTTGTTTCTGTCTCATGGCTTCCAAGCTCTGTACAGCGGGTCAGAACTTCCTCTCCATGTCCCTTAACAGGCAAAGAGTTTCTATTTGCAATGAACACATGCCCCCTTCTAATTAGGTCTAGTTTGCTGAACAAATGCACATCTGATGTCATGTAGGATGAAGCCCCACTATCAATGAGCCATAGTCCAATTTTAGAATTATTTTGTCTTATTGAAAAGCCTTTATAACTGTGAGACTTGAACTTGTTTGGTTTTGGCTGAAACTGCTGATTTGAATCAGCTGTCGCTTGTCTCTCTCCGTGCCTGCAAGCCTGTCTTTTTAGAAAGGAAAGCTCTCATTGGCTGCTAAACAATCTATTTTATAATGTAATTTCTGACCACAGTTGAAACACAGTCTGTGCTCCCTCTTCTGATTGGCATGCAAATTTCCTTTCCTTTTGTCTTCCCTTGACTGTGTAATTTGATCCAGGAGCTTCCTGTTCAGGGAATCTCACTCCATTCTCCACTTCCTTCTTAAAGTCTGCTAAGACCAGTTTAAAGTCTGGATCTGCCTTTGCACCAACAGCAGAAATAAAAGCAGAGTATTCCTGTGGCAGGGATGCCAGCAAAATTGCAATTTTCTGTTCATTATCCAATTTCCCTCCTGAGGCATGCAATTGATCCAGAAGACTCAATAACTTTTCCAAACGTTTCAAAGGTCGTTCCATCCGCTTTAATTGAGCGGAAAACAGTTCTTCGTAAATATGAATCTGATCTTGCATCCCAGTTTTACCATACATATATTGCAGCCAAGTGCAGAAATGACTAGTCTGTTAATTGAAAGAATAAAGACACTTAAGGTTTATTACTACAAAGAGGTAAAATCATACATGCTGAAGCAGCCATACAGCCTGCACAGGGAGCCATTACTAGCCTCTTGTTCTAGACTCCTGACGGCATTGCTCTCAGTTTCTTCAACACTCTCAAACCCCCTCACCATGCTAAGGTGTGCATCCTAGAGGGGGGAAGAAATTATACTCTTCCTTAACAGGCCTATGGTCTTCACAAGGTGGTTTAATGATGATGTCAGGATGATGTCTTTGGGTCCTCTTTCCAGCCTCTGATTTTGAATCTGTATAGATGGAGTTAGCAGAGAAACCTGCTGAACTAGTCAAACCAGTTCATTTAATAAGCTAATGGGTCAAGACAGGTCCGTCCACTGCCCTATTAACATATGTAAGGATTTGGTCAAGAAAAGATGTGTTGCCATAGCAATGAGGGTAGCCCTCATCCCCTCACTTGGCTGGAGCAGGAAGTAGTCTGTGTTTGTTAGTCTGATTTGGAGCTAGAAAGACAGAGAGAGGCTTGCTGTCTGTACTGAATCCCAAGCTATAGCTTTGGAGACTCCCCTAGAAACCAAATGAGGAAGCAAGATCTGTTGGAGTATTCATGCTGTGAGCCTCCTCCATCTTATGCTAAGGTTGTATATATGTGTTAATAAACCATATAAAAACACCACAGTCTCCTCCAACCTTCATTCCAAGGAAACCAAACCCTGAGTAAGCACAGGAACCCCTGGAAGTCTTGCACTGCTCAGAGATTAAGGTGTGCACAACACTATATATCCACTCTGCCTGATTTTTCACTCAAGCATCTGAGGAAGTATGCGCTAACCTAAGAAACGTATGCTTTTAAAAAATAGTTAGTCTTTAAAGTGCCACAAACTTTTCCTTCCTAATACTATGGCCTAACACAGCTACCCATCTCCAATTTTTCTATTCAATTTAGACAAAAAGAAAACAGTGTCAAACTGCTTAAAAGAGTGGATATGAAAGAGGGTTTTTGTCAGCTAATATGAGCTTGTTCAGTTGAGCCAACATGAGAAAATAATAATAATAATCTTTATTGTTACGGTCAATGACCAGCATGAAGTGATCAGATAAAATTGTTAAAACACAATACTATAAAATAGAATTGTCAAAAACATAGTTATAAAATTCCAAAACAAACCCAACAACCAAGAATTACAAGGTGACTAGAGTCAGTTCATGGCAAATTTTGATCGCTGCAGCACAAAATTTGGCAACACTGGAGGTGATAAAAGTATTTTGATCAGAAAGAAGTAGGAGGACATAAAATGCATCTGATTGTCCTACGGTTTTCGATAGGAGAGGTACAATTAAAGATCTTCGTAGATCAGAATAGAATGGGCAGTGTAGGAGGACGTGGGTCACACTTTCCACCTCTCCAGCATCACAAGGGCACTTACGGTCATAGTAGGGTTTTTATTTATATGTCTTCCCTCCAGGACAGCAGAAGGAAGGACATTAAAATGTGCCAATGTGAAAGCTCTGCAATGTTTTTGCACCGACAGTGTAAAAAGATAATTTGCAGATTTATTGAATTGTAGCGCTCTATCCATTGAGGCATAGTTGGAGGACAAGCCCAAGTCTTGTTGGCGCTCGATATCAGCAATGTGTTGCCTAAATGTTGACCAAGCCATATCATATCCTTGGGAAATGAGGTAGCCCAGGGAAAGACCATATAGTTGGAGCTTTTGAGGCAAGGTTTGTTTCCATAATGACTGGAAGTTGTCCTGTAATGTTAGTGGGGCCAAACCAGTTGGAAAAAAGATTAGTTTCAGCCAGAATTTGAAAATAGTGAGCCAAATCCTGGTTTCGACCTTTTGCAGGCCAGCCTCTAATCATAAGGCAACATTTGGGACACAATGAGGTACTTGGAGGACAGCCCTCAAGAATGTAGATTGTACTGCTTCCAGAGGTGTAAAACTGGGATAGGGGCCAAGTTGTGCTCCATATAAAAGCTGCATTAAAGACTTAGTCTTAAACAGCTTTATTGCCGCTGGTACATAATGGCCGCCTCTGGTGAGGATAAAGTTTAATATGGCAGAAGCACTCCTTTGGGCTGACTGGGCAACCTACTCTGCTTTGGGCCTTCCGGCTGCCATTTGCCTGAAAAACAGCACCTAGATACTTGAAAGTCTTTACCTGTTCAATCTTGTGTCCACTTATAGACCAATTGTACATCCTTGGTCTTTTAGAAAAGGCCGTGACCTTTGTTTTTTGGTAGTTTATTTGTAGCTGTTCGTCATGGCAGTATTGCGCAAGGGCTCGCAAGGCTCTCTTCAGTCCTGTGGGTGACTGGGACAAAATTACTGCATCATCGGCATATAGTAGCACTGATAGGTGCATGTGGGCTAGCTTTGGAGGATGTATATTTAGGCAATCAAGGGCTGTCGGCAGTGAGTTTATATAAAAATTAAACAGCAGTGGGGCTAGTATGCATCCTTGCTTTACTCCTTTGGAGGCTGGAATAGGGCTTGAAAGGAGGCCCTCTGGATTGCACCTGATACTTAAGGAGGTGCTTTCATGTAGTTTAGACATGAGGAGTAGCAAGCGGCGATCCACGGTGGAGGCCTCAAGTTTTAGCCAGAGTTTGTTTCAGGAGATAGAATCAAAGGCAGATTTGAGATCAACGAAGGCTGCAAACAGATATGTTTGGGGTTTGCTGCTATATTTCTCCACTAGGTACTGCAAAATTAGTGCCTGGCCCATTGTGGATTAGCCTGCTCTAAATCCAGCCTGTTGATCAACTAGAATATTTCCGTGGTCCATCCAAGCTAGGAGTTTCCAATAAAGATGACTAGTGTATCAGCTTGCTGATTATAGACAGTAAACTAATTGGATGATAGGGTTTGCTGGGTTATCTTTCCTTCCCTTTTTAAAAATGGGAATGATAACAGCCAGGCCCCAGTCAAGGGGATGTGAGCATTTTTGTCTATATAGGTAAAGAGGTTGGCTAGTATTGGGGCCCACCATTCAGTGTTTCTTTTAATGAGCTCTGGGGGGATATAATCATAGCCTGATGCCTTGCCTGGTTTTAGTTGGTTTACCAGGTCAATTATCTCAGAAATTGAGACAGGGGGCCATTCGGGTAGTGATCTAAGAGTGCATTCCAGCGTTTAGGTTGGTGTCTCCTCCTTCGTAATACAATCCACGAAAGTGGGCTTCCCAAGCCTCAGCAGGGATGTGACAGTCAAAACACAATGGACCAGAATTAGATGAAATTGCAGTTAAATGCCAAAAGGAAGCCATATCATTGGACTTAGCTGCACAGATGAGCTGTTCGCAAGCTGCTCGTTGTGGGTTCACCTTTTTTGCCTTAAGCAAGGTTTTATATTGTTTTTTACAAGATATTAAGTCGCTCAATGGTACCATTGAGGGATTTTTCTTATACGACCTGAATTTCACAATGAGAGCATTTTTTGCAGCAATACACTCATGATCGAACCAGCTCTTAGATCTGAGTTGGTTGGTTTGTGGTTTCCCTGTGCACTTTGCTGTTAGGCGGTCCTTCAGCTCATTAACCAGTATATCATAGTGATCTAAGATCCCCTGATTTGGGCCTGTTGCAGTGATCGAAGAGCCGATCATGTGGAGTTGGTCAGTGCATAGAAGCTGTGTAAAGGCCCTTGCGATCCTCGGGGACCATCTAATCCTAGTGGTACTAATGTTAGCCTCAATATTAGACTGGAAGGCGGCTACTGCGAACATGTGCTGGTCTAAAGGCTTTAAAGCCAGGGCCAATGAAAGGTGGTCACTGTCTGGGCAACTGTATATTTCCAGTTGGACCACAGAATTTAGCGAGTTGCGGGAGGAAATTACATAATCGATGACACTCATCCTGTCACCTGACCAGAATGTAAATTCTCCTGGGGTGTAACCTATTACACTGCCGTTTAGAATACACAGGTCCATTCATTGTGTCATCTGGGCCAGCTGAAGTCCTGCATAATTACAAGTATTGTCTTTAGATTGGTGTATATTAATCAAAGAAGACGAGGGCCTTTTTAGAAGGCATACATGATGATGTGCATAAAGGTCGTTATCATTTGGCCCCAGTCTGGCACTGAAGTCTCCCCCAATAAGCACTTACATGTCGGAGGTGGTTTGTAATAAATCTCCAGTGTAGGTTTCTAAGCCTTGCCATCTCAGTCTTATTTGAGAACGGAGACCTTGAGGGGGGGAGATATACATTTATGAGTATCATATTGGCACATTTTAGTTTAACCATCACTGCTATTGCAAGTTGATCCAGGGAGGGAAGATTAGTGATTGAAACACAAAGTCTAGTAGAGATCAGTATAGCTAAGCCACCCCTAGGCCTGCCCTTATCGCTGGGGGAGGCATATAGCTGCTGAACGGTGTATTCATTTAATTCTATGTCATCTAAGGCCCAGGTCTCTTGTAGTATCAGAATATCAAAATTAGATAGGCAGTTGATGAAGGAGTTATCTCTGGTCTTTGATTTCCATCCTGCAATATTCCAGGTGAGGACTGAAAGATTCCTTTGAAATGTTAAAGGTTGTTCAGGATGTTCTAAGGTAAGCTCTGTCTGTATTCTGTGTGGGCCACTATGTCAATCTGTATTAATTATGCTTTCCAACTGAGCAGAAGGCAATTCATCTCCTGAACCAAGATATAAAAGTTCATATTTAAGTGGGCTCAATTTGCTAACATTAGATCTCACTGGATGAATGATGTCTATTTGAGGGAGCCCTACATTTTCCGGCTCCGTGTTGCTTCCCAACTCATCCTCTTCCAGATATCTCATTGCCTGCCAATTTATATCGCTAAGTTGGCCCCCTATTAAGTACTTAGCTGGTGCACTATGATCTCCCTTTACTGGGTTTGAGCCCGTGTCTGTTACCGTGGGGTTTGTTCATGAGAATATATATACATATCTGTACTAGGGTCTAGAGTAGTTGCATCACTGGTTCTCCTCCTGAAGAATTTGGATATTTTCTTTTGAATTGTGTTCAGTCCACCATTCTCACCAATTTGCCATAGATAGATTTGTTATTAGAAAGCGGAAAGCCCATCCTCAGGTTGCTGCTTCCACTGGTGAAAGGACACCTACAACATCCTGCAGTGGAGACCTGAATGCAGGGCCAGGAGGAATCTCCACTACTTCTTCCTTGACAGGAAGCTTAGCAAAGGAGAGGGAGAGTCTTTCAAGAAGAGAGCTCCTAATGAGAACTGAAAGCCAGGATGAGAGGACCAAGATGCTTGGAAAAGATCCTACTAGTGGCTCTCTTATGATTTGGTAACAGACAAAGCATATTGTGACACCTGTTGCTCAGCAGCAAATGACATGTTAAAGCCAACTCTGCTTTACAAGTTGGACTTGTATTGAGTTCAATGGTGCTTACTCCTAGGTAGTATGCACAGGATTGCTGTCATGCCCCATAAACTTAATTATGACATTATACTCATTTGTTTTGAATGTCTGTGCTTTTAAGGTGGAGTTTTTAAGCAATGTGTTAGAAAAGCTATATAAAATCCTGGTGGGATGACTCTGGATTTTCCTTGGGGACATGGCTATGGGGGCAGTCATGATGCACTTTGCAATTGTTAGGAATTGCCTCCAAATGTGCTTGCACTCACTTATAGTATACTTGGTTAAAAGTCTAAAGTGAAAAGAAGATTGCTTATACTTGAAACTCTGCTCATTGTTCAGAAACTGAGTTAATACACAGCAACTGTTCTGCACTCTGCTTTTACCAAATAAAGGCACCCACAATGCTATAATTTAGTCCATTTCATATTGTTAAGTCACCCTTCTGACCCTTCTGAATGAAAGAGAACTGAATTCCCAGGAAGATTAAAATGTTCCCTTACTGGCATTTCTGTGTTATCTTTCTTACTGTCAAATTTGTGTCCATTTATTCTCTTGTGTAGAGACTGTCCAGTTTGTGGATCTTAAAGTGACCATCCTAAAAGCAAATTTCAAAGACAGGATACAGTGGGAGACTGCTGAGATACTACTATAACCACTGGCCCATGCCCACCTTTTCCTAGGTTTATCCATCCCCCAAGAAATGGGAAAGTTTACACCTCTGCCTTGGTATGGAGAGGACAGGACTAGCAGAGCAAAGGGTTGTTATGTGAGTGAGTCCTTGTGCTATCAGTTCCATTACTAGAAAATTGCTTGATTTTGTATGAGGATTCTCTCTAATAGCTGTTTTATGCTTCCAGTGTTATTTAGGGATGAGGAGAAATTCACCCATTTTAATTCAAAACTTGCACTTCCCCCCAAAATACACATACCAAAATCCTTTGAAATTCACACTTCTCCAAAGTTTGTGATGCAGCTCTCTAGGTAAAAATGTGTACAAAAACACATATATTAGGGGGGAAATGTACATAAAAAATACATATTTATGAAAATAACATACAAAGCAATTAAAAAATTACATACAAAGATGCATTATATTAGGGAAAATTGCTTGCAAAATATGTGTCTTAGGAGAGAGATGTATTAAAAAAAATCACAACCTGATTTAGAAACAGGGTAAACAATTCAAGATTTAAAAAAAAGACAGAGAAACAGAGAGAAACCAAAATTGGCAGATTTGTCCATCCCTACTTACAATCAGAAGGACTTAATGTCTGGACTCATCCTTTATCTATGGCTGCACAGCTAGTCTGTGGTAGAGCACAGAACACAACCCAGCTTTTTCAGCATCCAGCTCTCTTGCTCATATTTTCCCATCTTTTAAGCATTCTCTTGTGTCTGCTCTACTCGGCTATATTCAACTGCCAAAGGTCTCCTAAACCATGTTAAGTGATTTATCCTGTGGATGCAAAGCTGTGGGGCCGAGCATTAGCCGTGACCCAGTCCTCCTGTGGAGTAGCCTTCCTTTTGCTGCCTTGCAAACCTGGATTCATTCAGTATAAATGCTTCGCCCTCTCTGTTTCCTTTGATTTACTGAGCTAATTACCAGCCAGGCAGCTCTTGGGATGCACACAGGTAGTGTTTATATATTAATGTAAGTGCCAGGGAAAGCCAACAAAGTGGTCATTTACTAATATTAAAGCAGGATAAAGGGCAAGGGAGTGGAGGGCAGAGACAGAATAATTTATGGCCCATAATAATATCATAAGAATGCAGGGGGGGGGTGAGGAACACAGTTGGAAGAGGTCTCATAGGGTTACAGTAACAGGAAACCCTTGATAGTCCTGGCTATCCTCAGCTTGAACAAAGCTTAACCTCACATAAGAACATATCAAGAGCCCTGCTGGATGAGACCAAAAGCCCATCTAGTTCAGCATCCAGTTCTCAAAGTGGGCAGTCAGGTGTCGATGGGAACCAGGACATGAGTGCAATAACACCCTCCCACTCACGTTCCTCAGCAACTGGTATTCAGAGGGATACCGTCTCGGACACTGGAGGAAATATATAGCCATTGTGACTAAGAGTCATTGATAGGCTTATCCTCCATGTTGTCTAATTCCCTTTTAAAGTCATTCAAGTAGGTGGCCATCATTACATCTTCTGGTAGCAAGTCTCAGTTTCACTCTGCACTGTGTGAAGAAGTATTTCTTCTTGTCTGGCCTGAAGCACCTAGCGTTCAGCTTCACTGGATGTCCCTGACTTATTTATTTATCAAAATGCATTTATAAACTGTCTTTTAGGAAAACTTCTCAAGGTGGTTTACAATAAAACCCATTAAAATATAACAAGAGCAATAAAACAAACCAGGCATATTGTCACTACAAATGTTATAACAAATGGCATCAAGAGGCCACAAAAATCTCCGGAAACAGGCAGAGATTTTTTTACCATGTACTAAGCTAGCATCTTATCAGTAGACTGATGAAAGTATATCCATTCAGGGTCACTGTGAGGATAAAATGGGGGTTGGACAGGAGACCCATATATGCCACTTTGAACTGCTTGCAGGGAAGACTGGACGTATATGTAATAAGAAATAAAATAAATAAAACAAATAAAACCCTATTTTGGGTTCCAGAGGGATGATCATCCCTGGCCATTGGCCATGCTTGCTGGGGCTGATGGGAGCTGTAGTTCAGCAACAGCTGGATGGCCAAACTCCCCAATCCCTGTTGTAAACCCTGGTGAGGGTCATCCACAAAAGGAATGTTTGGGTGTCCTGCAAGGTTTTCACACACACACACACACAGGGTAGCATAGGAAACTGCATCATGCCGAGTCAAACCACTGGTCCATCTAGCACAGTATTGTCTACAGTGACAGGAAGCAGCTCTCTAGGGTTTCAGGGACAAGGCTTTCCCAGCCCTACCTGGAGATCTGGGAACTGAACCTGGGACCTTCTGCGGTAAAAGCAGATGCTCTACCACTGAGCTACAGCCCTTCCTCTGTCATTTCTAGTGTACTTGTGTCTTTTAGCACAAGTCAGGGAGCTCTACATCTGAAAACACCATGAGATCCTTTATTGCTGATTAACCCAGAGACCAGGCTGTGTCTTCCCAATAGGCAGCTGATTGAGGCAGCAGAATTCCAGGGGTGCTAAGTGGGAAAATTTCTAGGGCAGCCTTTCCTGACCTTTGGGTCCCCAGATGTTGTTGGACTACAACTCCCATCTGTCCCAGCCAGCACGGCCAATGGTCAGGAATGATGGGAATAGTAGTCCAGCAATATCTAGAGATGCAAAGGTTGGGAAAGGCTGCTCTGGGGGAACACAACTCCTACTCCTGACCATTGGGATAGCATAGTCTGAGTTCAAGGGACAATTATGCCTTGCGCCTATTTCCTCAGCTGCAGAGTATTTTTCTCATGCAATCCAATTAAACAGAATTAAAGGCCTTTCCCCTCAGAATGGGACAAAGGGGATGCAAATGAGGAAATCTGAGGTGAGAACACAAATTGCATCCTACAATCATTTGCGCTACCACATACAACAAGATGCAGTAGTGGCAGCAAAACTTATTTTCTTCAAGGCCACCAAAAGAGTTTGAGAGGCACATTCCTGTGGTAATCACATTATGAAGCAGGCTTCCTAAAGGGTCTCTTGCAAACAGGATCACAGGAAGCTTGATAGGGAGGAGAAAGAGTTGTGGCTTTGAGGATTGTACTAGTGACTTCTCATTTATTCAAAAGCTGTTTTGTGTTAGCTGGGTCCCATGAGGTGCCCAAAGTGGTACCCTCCAGATGTTACTGGACTACAACTCCCATCACCTCTGACTATTGCCCATGCTGGCCAATGGGAGCTGGAGTCCAGTGGCATCTGGAGGGCACCATGTTGGAGACCCTGTGCTTTTAAAATCAACCTTTAGTTTTATGTTTCTTACAGAACTTTCCCAGACAGTGGCTTCTGTCCTTCCAGGAAGGAGAAGAGTGTCACATACTCTTTAGTTGATCCTTCCCAAACGTTTTGTGTGGTTACAAGCCAAAGCCTCTTTCACTAGCCCTGCATCACTGCATTGAATGTACGCTCTCAATGCAGTGATGCAACTAGGTAATTTTAGACCTTGGACTCAGTGGTCTTATAGGGGTTCTCTTTAGACAGCCTTCCATTGTGAAGTACACAATTAACATTTCTCTTCTCTCCCCTGCCTTCCTGGTCATTCTAACAGCTTTACAACAGCTTCAATATTCCTGATACGTTAGATCAAAAAAGAAACAACCACCACAAAAGTCTGCCAATGCTGAGTGTGTGTGTGTGTGTGTGTGTGTGTGTGTGTGCGCGTGCACAAACACACAAACTCAAAATGTGCAGTTTCTCAGTTTAAACTCACTTAAATGAGTGTGCCATCGTGACAACAGGAATAAAAAGGGGGTTGCTTCTGCTGCCTTGATGCTAAACATATTTACTTGAGTTGGGAATAAGTATCATTTCTTTTGTAGAAAGGGATAAGATATGTTTAAAATAAAAATAATAACATGAGCATCTATAACTATGTGCATGCCTTGCCAGTTGCCCCCTGACTATAAAATATATTTTTTTAAAGTTTAAGAAAAAGGTTTACTGTGGCAATCAGTGTCAGTACTAGTGGACCCCAGCATGTCCATGACAACGCAAGTGCTGCCCTGGGGTCTGTTTGCGTTGCCTCCATCATCTGCCACTCTCTGGATGGTCATTAAGGGACTGCTTATATAGGCTTGTCAGTACTTTGATAAGGGAATGTTTATCAAATAAGCAGATGATACAAAATTGGGAGGGATAGCTAATACTCTAGAAGCAGAAACAAAACTCATAGTGATCTTAATAGGCTGGAGAGTGGCGCTGAAAACAACGGATCTTGGAATTGTTGTTGATCACAGGCTAAATATGAGCTAACAGTGTGATGTGGCTACAAAACAGGCAAATGCTATTTTAGGCTGTATTAACATAAGTATAGTTTCCTAATTGCATGAAGTACTAGTTCCCCTCTATTTAGCACTGGTTAGGCCTCATCTTGAGTACTGCATCCAGTTCTGGACACTTCACTTTAAGAAGGATGCAGACAAACTGGAACAGGTTCAGAGGAGGGCGACAAGGATGATCACGGGACTGGAAACCAAGCCCTATGACGAGAGACTGAAAGAACTGGGCCTGTTTAGCCTGGAGAAGAGAAGACTGAGTGGAGATGTCATAGCAGTCTTCAAGTACTTTAAAGGTTGTCACACAGAGGAGGGCCAGGATCTCTTCTTGATCATCCCAAACACAGAATAATGGGCTCAAGTTATGGAAAGCCGGATTTCGACTGAACATCAGGAGAAACCTCCTAACTGTTAGAGCAGTACAACAATGAAACCAATTACCTATGGAGGTGGTGGGCTTTCCAACACTGGAGGCATTCAAGAGACAGCTGGATAGCCACCTGTCAGGTACGCTATATTATTTTGATACCTGTTTTTAGGTTCTGGGTTGTTCTGCACTGATTTGCTCCGCATTTCTATGGCTCTGCACTGAATAGAAACCTTGTTGTAACACCTTTTCCCATAACAGAGAGCCCTGCAACAGCTGATCCTGATAATTCTGAGCCTGGTTTCCACCTTGGGTGTTATCCTCATGATTTAAGCAGAGCTTGGAAAAGTTACTTTTTTGAACTACAACTCCCATCAGCCCCAGCCAGCATGGCCACTGGATTGGGCTAATGGGAGTTATAGTTCAAAAAAGTAACTTTTCCAAGCTCTGGATTTAAGTCAGGCTTTCCTAACCTTTGGGTCTCCAGATGTTGCTAGACTACAACTCCCATCAGCCCCAGCCAGTATGGTCAGGTTAAGAAAGGCTGATTTAATCTCAAATTGAAATGGGTCTGACAAGCTGAGGAGTTCTTAAAGGATAAACACATTTACTTTTATTCTTATTACAATAACTGGAGGAATATGTTGTGAAAAGTCTTCACTATATCTACTTAGCCAGGATTTGAAATCCATGTTTTAGCATGTATTAATTTATAACCTGTCTAAGAAGACCTTGAGTGGAGAATCTGTGGCCCTCCAGATGTTGCTGGACTGTCCCTGGCCATTGGCCATGCTGAAGGGCTGCTGGAAGCTAGTCCAACAACACCTGGAAGGCAAAAGGATCTCTACCTAAGAAGCTAATGCTCATTAAATAAGCTGCAAAACAATCTTCCTATCTCAATGAACGTTGGGTACGCAGTCTATTGTGAATTCTGACTCTTTCAAATAACTCTGTTTTCATGACATGGTGACTGTAAATGTCAACACACATTGGTGGAAGGTGGGTAGTTTCATGCTGACATGTTACTCAGCAAGAATTCTAACCAATGCTGTATAGCCCAGCTCCATGCAGAGTCAGATGTGCCCCTGAGCCAATTGAAATGAATGGGTTTAGGTGCACTTAGGCCTGCATGGAGTCAGGCTGTGATGACGCTGGACTATTGCTTCTGCTGGTGTGCTAGAAAAGCAGGTACCTCTCCACTCCAGGCCTGCTCAGAAGGAACAGGACACTTCACTTAGCAGCAAGTTTTCCCCTTAAGATAATAAGTTAATGATGCTGAAGAAACCCATTACACCCTCCTGAGGGAGCCAGAGAATGCTATGGAGTATGTCCTGTGTTTGCTGAAAAAAGCCAGCTAGCAGCTTACTTGCTATGAGAGAGATGCAGAATTGCAGCCATTGAGGGGAAAGGGAGGGTGGAATACACAATGAGGCAAATAAGTAAGGGGTGAAAAGAAGGCTGAAGATTCTGCTCCTGCATATCCCAAAGTCCACGTGAATGTGGACCCAGACATTTGACACTGAGTTTCCATGGGGCAAATTCAGTGGGTGCTAATCCCTACATTTGCCAGAGCTGTTTGTGCAGTCATCTAATCATTATTACCATTGCAGATTCTAGAACTGCTGTAACCGGGTAATTGTGGAGCTCTGATTATGAGAAAGTGTACTTAAAAGTTTCCCATCAAAATTCTCTATTGAGACAGAGAAAGGAGGGCCTCCACCCTTTATACCTGCCTGGTGCCCTCCAGGTGTTTTGGACTACAACTCCCATCATCCCTGATCACTGACTAGAGCTGATGAGAGTTGTCTAAAAAAAAAAAAATCTGAAGAGCACCAGGTTGGGGAAAACTGTATTAAACCCTGACATAGGACCACCTAAAATCAATAATGCTCAATCATCCTTTAGTTCCCAATCTAATCAAAGCCACACTGCATCACCTATCAATTGGCTCTGAAGAGCCCTGAGATTTCAAATGTGTTTTGCAACTTTAAACTTCTTTAAACCTCCCCCCTCTGAACCTCACCTACTTTAAACCTCACCTAGACCTGTTCTTTTGTTAAGAAGGACAAGAAAATAATCTTTCTTTTCGTCAGGGCTGGGACAAGGACAGAACACTGGCTTGAGTCAGGAGCCAAGACTGGAAGTCAGGACTGAACAGCAATCTAGATCAAAGGATAAACCAGAGGGAAGGACCAGAAAATTAGCCAGGACCAAAGAGTAGTCAGGATCAGAGACCAGGAGTCAGGACTACAGAGCAAGACCAGAAATGCAACCACACTAGAGCTCAGGCCACCCTTGTTTGTTGCAAGACTCAACTGGAAAAGGAAACCCTTTATACTCTTTCCTGCCCAGGAGGAGCCTAAGGTTGCAATTACTCCAGTGATAATTGATCCTGAATAGACAACATCCTTTCTTATGTGGTGTGTGGAAAGTAAAACTAGGACTAAAATACAAGGAAAGTCTGCATTAGCAAGTTTGTTAGGGCTGTTCTGCCATCACTTTAGACAATAAAATAATTGCTGTCGATCTACTGGAGTCTCTCGCATTCATAAATCAGCTGCATGACTCACCACATGGAGCCGTGGCCAGCACTTCCTGGCATTTCTGAGTGCCTTGAATCACCATTCCAGGGCCACCGTGCTCTTTGGTCATCCTTTCCTGCCCTATATCACTAGTTTTGAATCCCTGGACTCAGTAAGCCTTCAGAGTCTAACATTCTTCCATGTGAGCTGTGCCTACTTAAGTTTTGGAGTTCCCAAGTGAGTAACTATTCTTGCACCTTGGAACGTTTAAACTCTAGCGATTCCAGAAAAAAAGTATTATAAATGTAGTCTGGAATCCTGGCTCTGACTGCTCTCTTTCTGTACTGCCACTTCCAGCTATTTTGCTGCAGCTGAGGAAATGCTACTTATTACATTGTCTTTGGATTTCCCCTAATGCTAAGGATACCATTACCCCTCCTCCTTTTTCAGACAGAGCATAAGGAAGAAGATAGAGAGAGAGAGAGAGAGAGAGAGAGAGAGAGAGAGAGAGAGAGAGAGAGAGAGAGATCCCTCCCTTCCTCACACACACACACCAGCTTTCCCCCACCAAAACGTCCCCTTCTTTACCCTTCCCTGCAAACCAAAGTAATCACCATGCAGAATCCCAGCCCAACAGCCAAATTGCTTCTCATCCCTCTCTGCCCCTCCCTTATCTGGAGTAGCCATCAATGATTAACTATTATAGAATCATGGAGTTAGAAGGTACCTCACAGGTCATCTAGTCCAACCCTCTGCAACTACAGGAAAACTACTACTTCAGTAATCCATATAGTTGGCCATGCAGCCCCTGGTTATTAAATTGCCATTTTGTTATATTTCTCAATAAAACTCAATTTCTGGAAAAGCTGTGGTCTCTGTTGCTCCTCCAAGTACACTGTACTATCAAGACATGGACCCAAAATTATGCATGCTACGCTCTTCTGCTAGTGTCTGGGTCAGCTCCCCTAGACAGCAGCCTGTCCTCTGACAACATAGAGCCAGGATCTCATTGGGAAATAGTTACTCTAGCACAGCAGTCTTCAACCTTTTCAGATATGGACCCATATTCAACCCAAAACATTCATTTGGAGACACGACTTCATTTATTGCCATTCATTTGTATGGTGGTAGTGCTACTTTTGCAATCCAAACTGAATTACTTGTGACCCAGTAGTGGGCCCCAACCCACCAATTGAAGACCAGTTCTCTAGCACATGTCAGCAAAATTCCCCCCAGGCATTCATGATTCAGAAAGACTTATCCCCTGAACAATGAGATTATTCATGTCTTCAAACTACTCCCAAGCAAGTGCAATAGCACCTTTGGTTGTTCCATGTCCTCACCATGTTGGCATGGTAATGTGGTGAGCAGATGCTTCTGGTTTCAAACAGGGATTAGCTGCATCAAAAGTCTTAGAAATAAAGCCCACCTTCATGCAAATACATTAAAGATCAAAGCAAGAGAGTGATGGAAGGAGCCAGGTATGGGGGAACGCTTCTTAGGGACTAAAATTGGCACTTAAGTAACTCAGGTCTAGCCAATGTTAAAACCAAAAATCACCAGAGAAAGTCCAGCCAATTGTGTTGATTGAATATCTAAATATTTTGCAACAGCCAAACCTTGTGGGTAAGATAGGCTGTGGGAGTGGCCACACCAGATTCAATATTTCATAACTCATTAAGTAAACTGCAATAAGCAAGCAATGCTAGAAATTATTCTATTTTTAAAGAAAAGAGAATGGAAAGACTTGTCGAACAACTTGATTATCTGACACTCCTGGGAGGAAGGGTGGAATATAAATTTAATAAAATAAATAAATAAATAATTTTAAATTTATTTTTATTTTCTTACTTATATATCCATCCTAGAACTCAGTGTGGCATACATGGGGTTCGCAGGAGGTCTCCCATTCAGGCACTGTCCAGATTGCGTCCTGCTTAGGTTCAGCAAAATGGCAGTTTCATGCGCCCCTAGATCATACCCTCTTAGTCTATCTACCTGTGTCAAGCTTTCCAATATCAATGTTTTGCTACTGCTTGAATCTGCTCCTGTATCCCATCTCACTTCCTTGCAGCCTAGGTGCTGCCAGTGGCACAATGATGCCATAGTAGTTTTACAAGTCTCCATAAAGCCCTAAGCTCATCATGCTGTGCGAAGATTGTACAACTTAATTTTGTTATGTAACAATAACAGCAAACATTCAAGAAGTGGATACAAAGGCAATGCAATGAGAATCTCTAGGAAATGCATATTCGATTCCTGGAAGCTGTCAACGCTGAGATAATGTGGGATCATCATCCTCTTGCCTCATTCTGATAAGTGAAGATAGTAAAGGCCTGAACTCTTTGCCTGTGAGTAAACTGGGGAGGGGGCAGGATTCAAACACAGAGTGTCATCATTTGCAGTCTGAAATGTTAAAGTCTCAGGAGCTCTGCACCACCCAATTTATCTAAGTGTGTGTGTGTGTGTGTGTGTGTGTGTGAGAGAGAGAGAGAGAGAGAGAGAGAGAGAGAGAGGGACGGAGGGAGGGAGGGAGGGAGAATCAGCACTAAGGCCAGACATTTGTCTTCCAACACTGTGATGCATCATGGTTTTAACACAGGCCCCAGGGAGCAAAGGAAGTAACAGCCAAATACAGAGCTCCTGCACAGTGTTGGAGCAATATTATTCTCTTGCTGTGACAGACCAGATAGAGGAACACTTAGCATGTTCTCATCTGCTAGTACATTAGCCGCAGCAACTCACAGCCCACCCCTGCTGGCATCCAGCAGCTGCTTTTTAAATTTACATTTTGTACTCTGGCCTTCAAAATGCCACCTGCTATGACAGATCCTTGCACTATAAATGTTTCACAAGCCATCTCTTGAGAGTGACAAAAAGGTGTGAACAATCAAGACATTCATGCAAAAAAAGGGGGGACCAGATAAACCTTCTGAGCTTTTGACATTCCTGATGCTTATCCTGATGGTTGGAACCAAATACTTCTGGTCTCTGAAGGCATCCAGCCCTGATCATGAAACATGTGCTCTCCTGGCTGTGGAGGGCCAGGGCAGTTAAGGATTGTATTGCTGTTCTGTACTTCCTGCTCTAAAACAGACCTCATGCCTGAGTTTGGTGAGTGGTCCACTGAAATGCTGTTGAGAGCACTCTGAGATTTAGTCCTGGGCAGCTTCCAACTCAGTGTAGATGGTCCTCTGCTACTTGAACCTATAAGGCAACTTTCTATGGTCAGCTAACCCAATCTTATTCTATAAAAGTCCACAGCTTGGGATGTCATTCCTTTTTTTTCAGTGCCCAACCAAACACTGAGAAGTTTAGTCAGTGATGATTGTTAGATTATTACTATTAGGAAAAATATGTTTTTCAGTTAACACTGCAACATTGACAAGGTACAATGAAGCACAGGTTAGACTCCATTAAAAAGCAGGAGGGCAGGACAGTTCAGCATACTCCAGTGTGTTTCCCCCTTATTAAGGTTTCTTAGTCTGCAAAATACAGTAATGTAAGTTAAGGGAACCCTTGATGATCTCAGGAAGAGCATTTTGTAACTACAGGTTTTCAAATGAAAGCCTGACAGTCACAGGGAAAGATAAATGCTGTGCTATAAATATCAGGCCCATTGTACGCTGTGTGGCCTACAGTACTGCAACCTCTGCCCCAAAGCAGGGGCTTCTCATACCTTAAAAAGGAGAAAGGGACTTCAGTTTCCATGCTACTTAAGGGAGCTGCCAAGGCAGAGTACAGAACTATTATTTTGTAAATAAGCCAGGGGAACTTGGTGTATAAGTAAATAAAGAACATGCTTTACATGAGTCCATGGAGTCAAGCAGAAGTTGCTCTCCGGGGTCCTGAATTTCAGGTAGTGCCTAGCCAGTGACATTTAATAAAGAAACAGCTACACCTTGGCATCAGACACCAAATAAAATTGTTCATTACATTACCCAGATCTTCTTTTGCACACTGTGAGAGCCAGGTATTTATCTGAGGAAGCAAAGGATGTGGTTAAGCTCACACAGGCTACTGGGGGAGCGGTGCAAGGCAACAAAAGAATCATGCTTCTTTATTTTGGGTATGATAGTTAAAACTCAATAGCAGGATCTCTTTTGTAAAGACAAGCCACCTGCATATCTAGTCATTTGTCCATAAAACATACCCATGAAGCTGAGACAAATGGAATGCAATTTTTCACACGGCACATTGTTAAACTATGGAATTTGCTATCACAAGGGCACCAACCCAGATGGCTTTCAAATGGCTTTATACAAATCCATGGAAGATAAAGCTATCAGTGCCTTCCAGTAATGATATATTACCTCCAATATCAGAAGCAGTCTCTGAATACCTGTTGCTGGGAAACAAGAGCAGGAGAGTGCGATTGTACTGATGTCCTGCCTGTGGACCTTCTATCATATTCAGCTTGGCCACCGTGGGAAACAGGATACTAGATAGCCCTTTGATCTGATCCAGCAGGGCTTTTCTTCCATTCTTAAATGCTTAAACATGCCACATCTGAAGCCCTAATCGTATCAAGGCTCCCTGGCAGCCCTTTGAAGAAAAAGGTGATGTCTCCCCAAACTCTCTAACACGGCAAACTAGTTTTTCTCTAGAGTGCAACAGAAACTTTTGCCTTGCAACTACAGGCCAAAACATTATTTATACTTTTATTTATAAAAAATATTTACAGACCACCTCATATAAAACATTAGGGTGATATACAACAAAATGCACACGCCCAATAAAACATAAAATACCAAAAACAATACAAAACAATCATAAAAATGACTGGCTTACCTTGAACAAAAATTAAAATAATGGAATAAGCCTGTCAGCATAAAAAGGTCTTCAAGAGATATCTGGACATTTGTACTGAGGATGCTGTGGCGATCCCAACAGCTGGCTCTACCTGTGATACTCCCATCAGGGCCACCACCTTTCAGGATCTCGGTTTTTATTTGTTCTCTCACATGCTCTAGCACAGATCTCACAAGATCCCCCTGCTCGGCAGCACCACCAGTCACTCCCTGTAAACAATACTGCTAGAGACTTTGCCTTAGTCTCCCTATGGCTTGTTACTTTGTGTCTGGGTACCCTTGCTGTCCACAACCCCCTTGTATCTTTGTCTATAAAGCATACAATTCTGGGTTGCTCTGGATACTTGACGATGTTACAATATCTCCCTTCACCGCTGCCACCATTTATTTGATACTGTTTCCCTCCAGCCTTGGTAATTACCCTGCCCTCCCTTCTGGTCTGTGTGTCCCCAGCCAAGGATCAGGCTTTTGGTAAACCAATAAAAGTATTTATTTGATAACACCAGGAAATAACAAGATTACTTTAGGAATGTTCAACAAGCGTATGGTTTCATATAGTGTCACTCTTTATGTTTCCAGTCATATATATTCTGCCTAAATACCAGCCAAATATAATCCAACCCACAACCAACTCCAATCCACACTCCACAACCAATCGCCAACAACTCCCCCCCAACTCAACTGTCATCCTCTCATTTATACCTTCAGCCATTCAAACAGTCAGCCAATTATCATCCACCATTCTCTAACATTCTAGCCCATGTACTCCCCCCTCTTACTCAGTCACTTGCCATATATCACTTAATAAACCTGCACTTACCATATTTACAGATATAAAATACAGGGACATCACAGATGCCCACCAAATCTCCACCAGAAGAGTATTCCACAATACGGACTGGCAACACTAGATGTCCAATTTCTACTGGAAGCCAGTTGGGCATCTGAAACATGGAGGACAACTAACAGCACTCCTCTGGATGATCTCAGTGATCAAGCTGGGATATATGGGATCAGGTGGTTCCTGTAGCAAACATAGCAAATCTTCTGCAGTTTTATAGTAACCACCAAGGGACATTCTGAATATCCTTTTCTGCAGTTCTCTTAAGACATGAATGTTTAGAAAGCACTCATGGAAGCTGAGCTGGGAAAGCTGCCTGATAAGAAAAAAGAAAGAGCAGCCCTGAATGGATGGTGCACATGCAGACCTCCTATTCATGAGGGGTAGTAAACCATTTAAACTCCTGAGGCCAAACCAAGAATCACAATTTTCCTGTGTGCCATGCCTGCCACAGCAGCCGTTGCCCAAAAGTCACCCCTTGCTCAAGGCGGTTTTTATGATCCAACTATGTAGAATATAAATGTAAAAAGGAGAGCTCTGGGGCAAACCAAGTACACACTCTCCTTTTCTTTCTTTGAGTCCCACAAAGAGATTGTCATTTCTGAGCCACAAGAGATCAAGAAAGTCATATTTTTGTTCCTGGCACTTTTAACAATTCTATAAATCTCTCTACATTTATGCCTGCCTTTTTGGCTCTGCTTTCTTCCTGCTTTTCCCCTCACCATTCTTTTTTGCCGCTAAGTAACGAGTGGGGGAAAAACCCTTTTCTCCATGTTTCTTCTATTATTTTTTCTCCCTTCAGGGAAATACTGGAGTCATTAGCATGGAGAAGCAGAGTGTTGAACAGCATTGCTGGGTCAGGAAGAATTCTGTTATCATGGAATGAGGCTGTGGTGCCCTCTGAATACCATGGACTTCAACTCCCATCATCCCTGACCATTAGCCATGATGGCTGGGGCCGATGGGAGTTGGAATCCCAAACATCTGAAGGGCACCAAATTAGGGAAGGCAGATATATTAGAAACATAGACTTTGAGGCTTTTTAGCTTAGGGGAAGGAAAGACAACAAACAACTACATGATATAGGATTGTGAAATTATGAACAGTATAGGGAAAACGAATAGAGATTCCCCACTCCCCAACCCCCAGACCTAGGGTCATTCAGTAAAACTGAACGTTAGTAAGTTCAGAACAGAGAATAGAAACTACTTCTTCACACAGCTTGTAGTTAATCTGTGGAATTCACTTCTCTGATGGCAGCCTAGAATCTAGATGGCTTTCAAAGAGGATTAGACAAAGTTCACAGAGAATGCCCATGATTATTGTTAATAGCTATGATACCTAATTCGAACCTTCAGGCTGAGAAGCAGTATACCTTTGGACACCAGGTGCCAGGAGCAGACAGCTAGAGAGGACTGCTGCCTTAGTGCCCTCTTTGTGAACTTCCTGTAAGCCTCTGGCCAGGCATTGCTGGAAATATGGTGCTGGACTAGATCCAGCAGGACTCTTCTTACTTGTGCGGGTATGTTAAGGGGAATGTAAGCTGAGCGGTTACAGGCTTTGGGGAATGTGCACATCTCAGCTGGATTCTGTACATTCTTCAGCCATTATGCAAAATCCCCAACAAGCTTTGGGGGCTCTGCATATTTTAGCTGAATTTTGTACATTTGCAGATTATGCATACTGACCAGAGAATGTACAAAATTTAGTCAATATATACACATTCCCCAAGGCCTCTTGGAGATTATATATATTGACCAGGAAATGTGCACAATTCCCTCTTCATGGATGGATTATGTGCACGTTTTTCATGAGGCCTGGTGAATGTGCATTATGGTCAGTTATGCATGTTAACCTCTCAGCTTACCTTCTCCTTAAAATATGAGATATGTACATTCCTGTGAACATATATAGAGATTTTAAGTCATGCAATGCTTTTATTGTACCTTCCAGTTTGTTGTGATATTTTTTTTACCGCTTCAGTGGAACAGGTAGCAGTAGTACAAAATTTTGGAGGTTACCTGGCTCCATCAGATACTTTTTCCCCCCAGCCCTATGTTCCACCTCTTTCCCTGTGTTACCTCCCTGCCTTCTTCTTCTTCATCATTTGCCTTTGCATGATTGGGTGCTTAACTAGAGATAACTACAAGTATCGTTACAATGTGGAGCGATCACAGCATGAAAGACTCCCACACCCACTGGAGTAAATTAGAATGATAAATACATTGAACAGAAGAAAAGTGATATGAGATGAACCACTGGCTCAGTTCCGATGCCTTTCCATCTGTTGTTCTGATTCTTGTATGTCAGCCTGTAGTACCTGATCTCTTCCACAAATGACTGAGCTAAGCCAGTACCCATCACAAGATCCTTTGCCAGCCTTCCCATCTGCATGTGGCGTATAAATTCTTGAATGACATTATCTTAAATTACACAAAGGAGTATGCAGAGGAATTGCAAATTGTACCCGCTCCCTGGGGCGCACTGCTGCATATCTGCTTGTGCTTCTCCTCAGGAATCTGACTCATGGTCCCATCCCTCAGGGATTCTCAGCATGGGTGACTCAGCAGGATAGCAACACTCTTTCACATGTTGCTGGGTGAAGCAGAATCCCAGCTAGATGGAAAGTACTTGGGAAGGGAGTCTCTCGGTCAAATAGGGCCACATCTCCAGTGCATCATAGTTACATCTTCTATGGGGAAAACAGTTACACTTTCATGGTTCTATGCAGAAGATAAGAGCTCCCACAGGGTCCAAGTGAAATCTAATATGAAAGATCCTTTTTGATGAGTAGATTTCATATGTTTCAGCTGGCCACCTAGTGTAAGTTTTTCTGTCACAAAGGGATGACCACTTCATTGGTAAATTTACCATGCTGGCACAGTTCAGAAGCACAAAAATACCAAAAGGAGTGTCATTTCTTGCATACCTTTTCCTCCTGGATTATGTTTCTATATTATCTCAGTGCTGTATCTCTCACATAGACATCTATATCTGTTTCTCTGTATATCAACTTGCTGAGTCACAATATTTCCATCCAATCAATTCTAGATTAACTCATCCCTACCATGTGTTAGGAGCAAGGTAGCTCTTAATGTCCAGATAAGCCCTCCTCTCTCAGGAGGTGGCATCGATACATTCTCATGATAGTACTTACTGTAATTTATTGCCATTGCTCAGCAGCTCACCTGAGGCACAGCTGCTGAATGTGACTCCTCTGTCTCTGCTCTTGGACAATGAGAAAACCTGCCCTCTTGTGCAGAAGGGAGTAAAAAGCCACACGTAGGCATCAGATCACCTAGTTGCTGGTGCTTGGAGGCAGGGCCGGTTCTAAAGGGCGGCCAGGTGGGACACTGGCCCAAGGGCCCCTAAAGCTACAGGGGGCCCTGAGGGGCCCCTCTGCTCACCTTCTGCGATCCGTGGCAGTAGCCACGGATCACAGGGCAGGAGCTTCCACCTGCCCACCATTCCCTTGTCCCACCTACCTGTCTCCTGCCTTTTAGCATTGCCCTTAATGAAGATGGCAGCCGAGGTTTCCCTAAGGTGCTGAAGCCCCTGCCGCCATCTTGGTTGATGGCAGAGATGTGCGCATGTTGCACGCACGCGTACCATCAACCAAGTTGGCAACGGAGGCTTCATCCCCTTAGGGAAACCATGGCCTCATCTTGGTTAATGGTGATGCTAAAAGACAGGCGACAGGTAGGTGGGAGGGGGGGCATGGGCGTGCACATGCACGTGTGCACGTGCACATGTGCACATGCGCACATACACACACACACACCAGGGACCGGGGGAAGCTGATGCCCAAGGGCCCCAGCATGCCTGGGGCCGGCCCTGCTTGGATGAGTGTGATGGAATGAAAATAGGCAGGAACAATTGCAAAGACCTAATGAGAACTGGTTTGGGGAGTGAGTGGATATGCCATTCCAGAGTTATGCCAGCTGTCACAGGGGACATAAACAGCCCCAATGTAAATATACAGTATATATTATTTGTGTTTAATATAAATCAAATTCCAGAACAGATATTAAGCAGTCTGCCTGAATTTAGGGGGAGAATGCTATGATCACAGCACAGGTTTCTCAAGAACAAATTATGCTAGACTAACATCCTCATCTCCCTTTTTGATAGAGTTACTGGTCTGGTAGATCAGGAGAATATGGTGAACCTAGTATATCTTGATTTCGGTAAGGCTTTTCACAGGATTCCCCCGCACCGCATATTCTG
Source organism: Rhineura floridana (assembly GCF_030035675.1). NCBI lineage: Eukaryota > Metazoa > Chordata > Lepidosauria > Squamata > Rhineuridae > Rhineura > Rhineura floridana. The sequence goes on along the minus strand of NC_084482.1, from coordinate 124,992,212 downwards.
GTTTATAAGCTGCTAAAGTGCAGGCTAAGACCATGCTATTGTTAGATGAATCTGCATCTGGTTCCTGGACTACACCAAAGAGTATTAACCAATAGCTCCTCATCACAATATTTTGTGAAAAGGTGGCATAGAAAAAAAAGGAATTAATGAATGAATGAACTGGGTAGGGTAGGCAATACATTAGGACTTGATCTCTATGTTCCTTACCATCTTTGTCACCTCCTCTGGACAAATTCCAGCTTCTTAATATCCTTCTTAAATTGTGGTGCCCATACCTGGACACAATACTCCAGCGAAAGCCAGAACAAGCCAAAGTAGAGTGGTACCATTAATTGGCATGATCTGGACACTATACTTCTGTTCATGTAATCTAGAATTGCATTAGCCTTTTTTTGCCAACACATCACTCATGTTTAGCTTGTGGTCTACTAAAAACCCCAGATCCTTTTTACATGTACTGATATCAAGCCGGGAGTCATCCATGCTGTATTTCTACATCTGATTCTTCTTACATACATGCAGAACTTTACATTTATCTCTACTGAAATTCATTTTATTAGCTTCATCGCATCCCACCACTGCCCTGCTCAGGTTTGGATTGTCCTTCCTGTTACCTCCTGGGAAGCTATGGGAGGTGGCAGAGTTCTGTGTAGCTCAAAATGCTGCTGCTGGCTACATGATAGCATCATTTGTCCCAATAATTCCACCAAGTTCTCACCTCTAAGTAGAGTTTTATCCCAAGCTAAAATGCATACAATTTGGCAAGACAAATATATGCACTGGTTTTTTCCTGTTTATTTTCTTGAATCTCAAGATGTAGTGGGAAGGGTAGGCCAGTGTTGGCATCAGAAAAATATTGAGATGGGCACATATGGGCCAAAGAGCATTTCTGGATGAAAAGACAAGGTTTGTTCAACAGGTTAGATTTCTAAAAGAGAAATGCTGATCCATTTCAAATTAATCCTTGCCCACCCCACACTCCCACTAGACCAGCCACTGGGAAGGGCTGCCCTAGTTGGGCTCTCTAATGCCATCAATGTTCTCTTCTTGAGCTGATGTCATGCACTTCCTGGCCTGGGATCCTTCACTGCCCCCTGGACATCATATGCATGCTGCACCGAGAAGGAGGGCAGAGATCTGAGCAGATGCTTCTGCCAAGTGAGTGTGTGCACTGGGGCACTGCGACACACTTCAGGAATAACTCCCTAAGTCAGGGGTGGAGAATTTCCTCTCTGGGGAATGAATGTGGCCCTCCAGGCCCCTCTACCTGGTCCTCTAAACTAGGGATGGATGAGAAATTCGATTCAGTTTGCATTTAAAGCTGAATTAAACAAATCTGCATTTTATGAAACAACAAGAGAACCAAAGCACAGCCGTCCTTCAAAATTTGCACTTATCTGAATTTTGTGATGTGCTTCTCCAACTAAGCAATGTTTGCAAAAATGCCTATATTGGGGGAAAGTGTGCACGAAAATGAACGTAGTATAAATGATGTACAAATATGCATTACATTAGGATAAATTGCTTGCAACAATGTGTACATTAGTCAAAACTGCATACAAAAATGTATTTAGTAGGAGAAATTCTCACTAAAATGCTGGAGAATGTTCATGAGGATTTTTTTTAAAAAATTGCAAATTACTGCAGAAACATGGAGAACCAAATTTCAGATTGGAAAAATGAGAAACTGGGAGAACCAAAATGGACAGATCCTTCCATCCCTACTAGGAACTCTCCCCAGACCATGCCTCTTCCCCCCAGTCCTGCTCCACATCTTCCTTGGGTAGTTTTCCCTGGCTTGGACCATGTTCCTTAATTGTGGTAATAGCACAATTTATTTTTCAAATGGAAAAAAAATCAGTATCATTTACAGTATCTCAAGATAGACTTTCCTTTGCATGGAAACTTCCTTTCCAGTACTTGGAGGACTACAAGATGCATCTAGAAAATTTACTACTGTGGAAAATGAAGAGAGCTTAAATTGAATGAAGGGGCATGGTTTTTCTGTTTGTTTTTCATTAATTACTGTAACATTGTCCTTCACATGGTTGAGGAAGTTTCATATTTTCTTTAGATATCATTAGATGCTGGAGCTCTTGCAGAACAACTTTGATACTATAAGAATTCTGCCATTTTATGGCTCTTGGATCCACCTCTCCATTAGAACTATTTACTCCATTCATATTAATTTTTGTTACAAATCTTACAAATGGGGGTGCTTCTGGATGTTTAGGCCCACATTCTATTTTAAGGCTGTAAATTCTGTTTTCATAAATTGTTCTCAGAGGCCCAATAATCATGCCTGTCCACTTTGTAAGTTTCATATCTTCATCATCTTCAAGACATCCAGCTAACTGTCCCATCTCCTACTCCTTTCTCACCTTCTTCAAGTTCTTCCAAAAGTCAAAAATTACAAGGAACTTTTACTCCTGTGGTGGCCTCCCTGCCGCCCACATCTCCTCAATGCAGGAAGTGAGTTGCTGCAGTGGTAAATGACTATGGGGGCCTACTTGCCTGGAAAGAAAATAGGTATGCATGTAGGTAGATAGGTAGGTAGATAGGTGGTGTGTGTGTGTGTGTGCGTGCGTGTGTCTGTCTGTCTGTCTTCGGGGTGGCTCAAATGTAGCCTACTATATCAAGAGTAAGAGTTGCATCCATTGCCTGATTCACTTTTTGACTCTAATTACATCTACCACTGGCATGTGGCCCCTGGAAGGCTGCCCAGGAGGAAATGTGGCCCTTGGGCTGGAAAAGGTTTTCCCACCTCTTGGGCTTGGCAAAATAAAATTTAAAAATTGGCGAGCTATGTTTTGGAGAAGTGTGGTGGTCACATTTTCAAAGAGCTTCGTTTTCTATTACAAAGACTACTTAGGTCAATTAAATGAAAATTGACTCTCCTGACAGTGGGCTTTTGAAATATCCTAAAATTATGAAATTGTCTGTTTATTGTTATTTTTAATGGCCCATGTGACTTCAGGCGATAAAGCAAGAGAGGGAATGCAGGTTTGAAAATGTCCCTTTTTCTTTGCAAACTGTGTGTAAAGAACTTTACTCTGTTGTTCTTTTCTCTCCTCTTTATCCACCCCCGCAGTCCCTTTGCCCAATCATGCTCCAAACCACCCCAGTAGGTCACCACGCCTGACTCTGTACGCCCCAGGCCACCTTTTCTATGGATGACAACTTCAGTCCTGCTGAGGGGCTCATGTTCCTGGGAGTGGTTCCCCATTTGGTCTCCTCTGTTCCTATATTTGGCAGTGCCCGGTCTTGGCAGTATATGTTCTTCCCCTACTTGGTAGCACCTGGCATTGTTTTCCTTGGTTCTGGCTTGTTCTGGTCACAGCGTTCTGCTTCTTTCCGTTATTGTGCAGTATACAAAAGATATCAAGGTTATTACTAAGTCCTTTCTTATTACTGGGTTCTGTTCAATGGGGTAAACAAATCTAGAGAACACATGCAAAAAAAAAGTCTGGTTCTGAAATAGTTGGGCTTGCCTTTACCACTAGGGGTCGTCCTAAGGCTTAGTATAGCCTAGGCCTTGGGATCACATTCAATTTTCTTGGGAATTATAGGTCAAATGTTCTGCTGTAAGCAACTTTCTAGGTGTCCAACATTTCCCTTTCTTACTTCTCGGGAGGTGATAAATCTACTCCTGGGCTGTATCACTTCAGATTAAAGGCAGGGGCTGACATGAATGTATGTTCCTCAATTTAAAAAAATCTCTTCATTTAGAAAACTGTATATATCAGAGAGAAAAGTGTGAAGTTAGTCTTCCTAACATGCTAGCTTTCTATGTGCAAGGAATTTTTTTGTATTTTTGTATAGAATCACATGAGCCCCCACCTGTTATTGAGACATGCTTCCTGTCTCAATAATAACTGGATCATTACCTGACATTAAACTTCTCCTTATGCCTAAACTCAATCTGGTTCTGATAGTCTGGACTGAAACTGTAAAAGCAATGATGATCCCATCACAAAGCATCTTGCTATTTTAGTCCTTGGCACATTCTCAGAACCAACCAAACTACTCTCTTTAGGACAGAGGTCACAGGGTACCCTAGAGCACTTCTCTTGCCTTGTAATAACCTGCCATTCTCAGAGAGCTGCTGTGACTAGAAACCAGCAGTGGAAATGTCAGGCAAGAGCTCTCTGTGTTTCTCCATCTGAAATCTTTCTTTGCACCATAGACACTGTGAGAGGAGGTGTCGCATGTGGAGACATCATCATTCCAACCTTAAGCATGCTAATTGCCAAGCAGATTGACTGCCCTTGAGGGTTGGGGGGAGCTCTTCTCAACCCCAAAATGAATTGATGCGGCTGAAAAGGAAGGAGCCCCAAGAGGCTGGCTTCTTCAGAAGCAGGGATGGGTTTTGGAACATGTTTTCCTTTCCCCTGCAAACATGAGCGCCCTTTGCCAACAACGAACAGAACAATGTGATTTCAGAGTGGGTTAAGCTGTCAAGGACTATTAGGGTTGCCGTAGCAACCTGTACCCAACCCTCGCACCACACATTCATTAAGTTCTGAATCAGAAATAGGAGGCGACTGCCTGTATGGTTTCCTAGCGATGATTTCAAAATAATTGGGGGAAGGGGGCTGCAAAAAAAATGGCAACATGGGTGCAGAGCTGCCCCATCTGCTGAGAAGAAGTGACATGTCAGAGGCTGGGAAGTCAAGTAGGTCCAGTGGCGGTGGGGGTGGGGACAAAGTGAAGCAAAAATGTTTTCTTGACTGTGCTCAAATGTGTAAAAGATCTAGAACAGGGATGGAGAACCTTTTTTAGCCCAAGGTCCACATTTCATCATGGGCAGCCTTCTGAGGACCACAGGCCAATGGTAGATGTGGCCAGAGGCAAAAAGTGGGTGGGGCAAAAAATGGCACTCTTACCCCTGTTATAGGAGGTTACATTCCAGCCACACAAAAGTTAGAGGGTTCTGTTCCCACACTCTCTCCATCCCCCCCCAATCCAGGCAAGCAAGAGACATTATCACAGTTCAAGGGCACATTCTCACTCAAGGAGAGATCACAGCACAACTGGCAAGGGATGTATCCTGGGGATGGGGGGTGGGCTGGGAATGGGCACAGCCTGGAGAGGGTCCTGAGGACCAGAGAAAGAAGGCTGCAGGACTGCATTTGGCCCCCAGGGCTGAGGTTCCCCCCACTCCTGATCTAGAAGGACTAGGTAGGCAAAGCTATCAATGCAACAGGCCAGAGGCCCACTCAAAACCAACAAGTCTAGCTCAGGCTTCTATTTCCTTGTGACTCACCTGGCCAGTTTCGAGTTTGGGTGTAGCCACCCAAATCTAAAGTAAAAGCCAGATGTGGTTCAACTACAACAGAGAGAGTTGTACGGATTAAATGGAGTGCAAGCTGATGAAAATGGATTTCTTTGCCGAATTTATCATAGGCTGTCTTGAATACTATTCAGACCGGTTGTGCTTGTTCCTTTCTCATTGTTCACCATCCTCTTTCAAGGCAATTGCACCTTGTAATGCAGATCGGATGAAATGCTCAGTGGTGAACTAGGCCAGTTCTCTGCCCAACATCTTGAAATGGGTGAGGGCGTTCCCAATTTGGAGGAAACACGCAATGGGAGAGGTTGGGGTGCTTTAACCTTCCTCCTCCTCCCAGTGTAGCAAACACAGAGCCAGGAGAAAGCCCAGGTTGACATATGTGGCGGATGTAACATGCCATCCCCTTTGATCCAGTTAGAGATGGGGGGATCTGTCCATTCTAGTTTCTCTCCATTTTTTCTTTTTCCAATCTTAAGTTCAATTCTCCACATTTCCACATCAGTTTGTGGAGTTTTTTTTTTTTTTTAAGATTTTCATGAAAATTTGCCAGTGTTTTAATGTGAACTAATACATGCAAATTTCACATTTTTGTCTGTAATTTTGCCTAACATAATGCACTTTATAGGTTATTTACCCTATTATATGCATTTTCATGCACATTTGACCCACATGTATGAATTGTTGTACATATTACTTGGCTGGCAAACGGCATTGCAAAATTCAGAGAAGTGTGAGTTTCGAAAGGCAACTGTGTTTTGGTTCATGCATTGTTTTGGAAAGTGCATTACATTAGATAGGTGTCCTGCCCAGAGCGCGAGTCACGAGGCGGAGATGAGGATGAAATTAATTCTTGTTTTATTAGAGTAATTGAAACATCAAAGGCAGCACGGTTCATAGACTTAGCTAAGCTAACTCACCACTATCCCTAACTAAGCTACCTAAGCATATTCTGCAGCGTGTTAAGAAAGTTGACTCAGCACCCAGATCAGGGGGAGCTGCCTTAAGTAGGAAAGGTCTTTGCCCGTAATCTCTGACTCCTTCGAAGACTCTCCCTCTGACCGAAGTGCTTCTTGCGACATCTCGCACAGGGTGAGAGGGGCGCACCTCCGCCGGCTCATCTGACAGTACAGGCTCGATAGGTGCTGGCTCGGCTTCAGGAGGCAGGGAAGTGTTTGAAGTGTCAAGAGGGGAGCTCAAGGGGGGTGGAGTTGGTGCGTGCGCCAGGACATTCCCCAACGGCTCTGTTGAGGTGTCTGGAGGTGGAGCGAAGTCTTCTTTGGCGGGAGAACTGTCCATGAGAACTGGCACAGTGTCAACCACACCCCCTCCCTCATTGTCCTCGAAAGTCTCAACAGCCCCTGATTCTTCCCCTTGCCCTAGCTGAGGGAGCTGAAGCTCATCCAGCCCCCCTCCGTGTTCCCCCTGAGGGAGCTGGGGCTCGACAATATGTTCCCATTAAAATGTGAATGAAATCCAGTTTCTTCCCCATCCCTAGGTCTGTTCCACACTGTCTTTTCTTTCTGGTAGTGCTGTTTCTTGCTTGCTTGCAAGGCACCAACGTGTAGCAAAATACAACTACTTCGGCCCCTTTTAACTCCATGCTTTTTCAGATCACTTTGATAATCAGTTTTTAACTTATTGCATTGTACTTTTGCTGTGGATTTCCATGTGAACTTGCTGTGCACGTTTGGTACAATATCAGCAGAACTGGTTCACCACCCTTTCCCCACCACCACTTTCCTCACCCACCCCATTTTTCACCTTTCACCACAGGAGGGAGGGAATTCATGGGAAGGGCATTTTATCCTCCATGTTACACCCAATGATTGGACACTCATAATGATCCCCCCTCCCAGATGCTGCTTCTCAATGTCACCCTCCCCCAGCAAGGACCCAGTTACCCTAAAGGTCCTTGGTGAGGCAGGTGGGCCTCTCACGCTACCAGCCACTTTCAGGGATCTGGCCTCTTCTTGGTCCCTATGCAAGTTGGTGGAGGGATTCAGGAGGGGTGTGATACCCCACCATCCATTTCTGGGGACTCAACTTCTTTCCCCATTTGTGAGGTAATGAAGAGATTGCTCTCTCTTTTTTTTATCATTAATTTTTATTCAAAGTTTCAAAGAACAAAACAGAACAAAACAAAAAAAACAAAAAAAACAAATTAATAACTAATACAATAAAATAAAATGTTGACTTCCGATTTGTCGCAGATCAGTTATAGGTCTATAATATATAACAAACCTGTCTCTTAATATATTACAAAATCACTTTCCTCCAGTAGTTATCTTAATTAATCATCAAATCTCATTAACATTACTTTATTCTTTCCGCAAAAAGTCAAAGAGAGGCTTCCACTCCTTGAGAAATATATCCATCGATTTTTCTCCAAATAAACATGTCAATTAATCCATCTCATCAAGTCTGCTAGGTCCAGTAGTTTCAATAGCCATTCTCAGTGTTAATTCCATCTTCCATCTCCATCCTTGCACCCATAATAATCTTGCTGTCATAGTCATAGTCATATAATAAAAGTCTGATTGGAATTTCTTACATCACAAATATTTCCTTGCCATCAATTCCGAATGTACCACTGAAATGTTGTTGTAAAGCTGCATCTCTGCTCCTCCTTTCCACAGAATGCACCATCACATCTCCCGAGAGTTTTTCCATTGTCACACATCTGGAATTAATTCTGTAAACTTTCTCCATTTCAAGTTCCATCAAATCCTTCCAATCCAGGAATTTTTTTGAACCGTTGATATCTTTATCTCTAATCTCTTCACCAATTCCTTCAAGGACAGCGCTGAATTCCAAACAGTGATATTTGTCTCCAGGATCCATCACAGCCATAAAATCCAAATCTTTTTCCAAGTCCATATTTGATATATCTATTCCAATCTCCAGGGCTTGAACCTTTCCTTTAATTTTTCTTTCGTCTTCTTTTATTTGTCCAGCCATATCTTTGGTCTCATCCACCTCCCCTCTCACAGAATCCTGAATTTCCTTCAGCTCCTGTCTCATTTTGCCAAATTCACTTTTTATCTCTTGTCTGCTCTGTCTCAGCTCCTGTCTCACCAGCTTAATCTCATTCATTATTTTCTGAAACATATCTAGATAGAGAACCCCTTCCTGTACATCCGGGGTCTCAGCCACCTTCTTGATTGTCATTCTTAACTATTCCCAAGCAAAGAACAGTTTATTTCTTTTTCCAGTCACAAAGGAGTTAATCCTCCAAGCCTGCTGACATCACCCTCTAGACAGCACAAACCGCCTTATCTCTTATGTGTCCAAAAGTGCAAAACAAATTTAGTTCACAGCATCCAAAAAATTAGTGGCATAAAAAGTAAGCAGATTCGTCAAAAAAAAAATAGACCAGAAAAAATAGTCCCAGACAGATAATACTCAAATGTCATAAAATCAGATTTCCTCTTTAGATCAGTTGCCCCTCATCCGTTTATATCTTTAAAATGCTCAATTCCATGCCAGCTTTTTGCAATAAAAAACAAAGATAGGCTATTTCGATTTTCTTCCTCCTTAATTCCGTGTATATGAGAGAAAGTTATAACTCACCCAGGGTTTCTTTGTTGCTGATCCTTTAACAAATCTCTTTTACTGTAACGATAACAAAATGATAAGAGTAGACAGAAGAATGATCGCCTGTTAGAATACGTTTTTCTTTAAAGAAAAAAAAAACGTCTTGCTTAATCAGTTTGAGCTTGCTTGAAATTCTCTGGCTCCGTCCGACGTTGCTGGCAGGTCCTTCGTTCCTAATGAATTCAAGTCCCCCAACAAACACAACGAAGCTTGTGGATAATCTCTTCGTTTCTCCCTTGCCTGGGAGAAAGTTTTTACCAGTCAAAAAAACCTTTTGGCTGGTTTTAAAACTGAAAAAGCTTCCTCTGAGACGAGAGCTCGTCTCAGAGGCAGGCACAAGCTAAGCAATCCTTCCTGGAAGTCCAAGAGATTGCTCTCTCAATACACATACTTTAAAAGTCTGTGGAGATGCGCAAGTGCACATGCATGTAGCTGAGTTTTAAAAAGGTGACATTTCATGTGCCACCCCTTTCCCATGTTGAGTGATAAAGAAAGAAAATGCAGTACATGTGACTTAACCCCCCTCACATACACTCTTTACTGCCATTTGCAATGGCCCGTAGCTCAGAATACCATTATAAATAAGGGAGATACAGCATTGTATTATTCCACACTGTGGCAACTGTGTTTGTGAAAAATACCAGTACAAGAATGTCTTCCAAATGAAAGGGGCTTCAGTGTGGATTTCCCCTTTATTACCATCTGTGAAAGGCTTGATCTGGAGCACAAGTTTACCATGTAATGATAATTGTGTTGCCCATCATCAGATTTGGATGCCGGTGAGAAAATGCATTCATTTATCGGATTTCTAAAACTCCAAACGTTCATTTATTTATTTAAGCAATCATCTTGTAAAGAAGATATTTGTATATGCTAAAGGTTCTGATGGCTGGGAGAGAATTTTAAAAGGGCTCCTAGTAGCCAGGAGGACCTTCCTGCCTACTATTGCACTCACCTATGGCATTGTGTTGAATGAGCCATGATGTTGCTGGTTGATGCTGAACTTGCATTTTAACTCATCTAATGATCCAAACCATTTGTCAAATAAGTAGAATTCAGTAGCGGACAGCATGGTAGGGTGGTGGTGCTTACCTGACCTCCCAGCAGGTGAGTCGCTATTGCTTAACTGGAGGGGGATGGGTGAGGTGGCGGCAAGGCCAGCATGGTGCAGATGCCCCATCTGAGTCAATCCAGTGGTCCTGCTGATGTGTTAACTCTGCATCCTCCCCCCGCCTTACCCCTCTCCTTCCTGGTAAGCAATGGTGACTCACCTACTGGGAGGTCCAACAAACACCTCCACCCGCGATACTGTCTGCTACTGGTACTTTGTGTAATTTAGTTTTCTTACAAGAAAGCAAATTATTATTGAGTTTCCTTTGACAGCAAGCACTAGATACCTACAGGGTCTATAATGTTTTCTTTCATTACAACTATATTTATTTTTATTTAGAAGAATTAAACCACATAATCAAAAATCCCTGTGTGGTGTACATGCAATCAAGGTAAAATAATAATCATTATTTTATTTATTTATTTATTTATTTATTATTTGATTTCTATCCTGCCCTTCCTCCCAGAAGGAGCCCAGGCAAACAAAAGCACTAAAAACACTTTAAAACATCATAAAAACAGACTTTAAAATATATTAAAACAAAACATCTTTAAAAACTTTTTTAAAAGCTTTAAAAACTTTTTTTTTAAAAAAGAAAAGGTTTAAAAACATTTGTTGTTGTTATGTGGCTTCAAGTTGGTTATGACTTAGGGCAACCCTATGCATCAGTTACCACCAAGAGCATCTGTCATGAACCACCATGTTCAGACATTGTAAGTTCAGGTCTGTGTCTTCCTTTATGGAATCAATTCTTCTCTTGTTTGGCCTTCCTCTTTTTCTACTCCCTTCTGCTTTTCCCACCATTATTGTCTTTTCTAATGAATCATGTCGTTTCATTATGTGTCCAAAGTAGGATAACCTCAGTTTCATCACTTTAGCTTCTAATAATAGTTCTGGTTTAATTTATTCTAACACCCAATTATTTGTCTTTTTTGCAGTCCATGGTATGAGCAAAGCTCTCCTCCAACACCACATTTCAAATGAGTTGATTTTTCTCTTACCCACTTTTTTCACCGTCCAACTTTCACATCCATACATACAGATCAGGAATGCCATGGTCTGAATGATCCTAACTTTAGTGTTCAGTGATACATCTTTGCATTTGAGGACTTTTTCTTTTGCTCTCACCAGTCCTAGCCTTTTTCTGATTTCTTGACTATTGTCTCCATTTTGGTTAATGACTGTGCCAAGGTACTAATAATCCTTGACAAGTTCAATGTCCTTGTTGTCAACTTTAAAGTTACATAAATCTTCTGTTGTCATTACTTTAGTGTTCTTGACATTCAGCTGTAGTCCTGCTTTTGTGCTTTCCTCTTTAACTTTCAGCAGCATTTGTTTCAAATCATTATTGGTTTCTGCTACTAGTATGGTATCATCTGCATATCTTAAATTATTGATATTTCTCCCTCCAATTTTCACACTTCCTTCATCTTGATCAAATCCCGCTTTCCGTATGATATGTTCTGCACATAGATTAAACAAATAGGGTGATAAAATACACCCCTGTCTCACACCCTTTCCGATGGGGAACCAATCGGTTTCTCCATATTCTGTCCTTACAGTAGCCTCTTGTCCAGAGTACAGGTTGCACATCAGGACAATCAGATGCTGTGGCACCCCCATTTCTTTTAAAGCATTTGATCGTTTTTCATGATCTACACAATCAAAGGCTTTGCTGTAATCTATAAAGCACAGGGTGATTTCCTTCTGAAATTCCTTGGTCCGTTCCATTATCCAACATACGTTTGTGATATGATCTCTGGTGCCTTTTGCCTTTCTAAATCCAGCTTGGACGTCTGGCATTTCTCTCTCCATATATGGTAAGAGCCTTTGTTGTAGAATCTTGAGCATTACTTTACTTGCATGGGATATTAAGGCAATAGTTCAATAATTCCCTGGGATCCCCTTTCTTTGGAATTGGGATGTATATTGAACGCTTCCAGTCTGTGGGCCATAGTTTAGTTTTCCATATTTCTTGACAAATTTTTGACAAAATTTGAACAGATTCAGTCTCAGTAACTTGTGGCAACTCTATTGATATGCCATCTGTTCCTGGTGATTTGTTTCTTCCAAGTATTTTAAGAGCAGCTTTTACCTCACATTCTAAAATTTCTAGTTCTTCATCATATGGTTCCTCCATGAATGAATCTGTCATACTGTCATCTCTTTTATAGAGTTCTTCAGTGTATTGCTTCCATCTTCCTTTTATTTCATCTCAGTCAGTCAGTGTGTTCCCCTGTTGATTGTTCAACATCCCTACTCTTGGTTTAAATTTCCCTTTAACTTCTCTAAACTTTTGGAATAGGGCTCTTGTTCTACCCTTTTTGTTGTTCTCTTCTATATCCATACAGTAACTATTGTAATAGTTCTCTTTGTCCCTACGTACTAGTTGCTATATTGTTGTATTTGGGGTTCTGTCTCCTTTTGCTTTTGCTTTCCTCCTCTCTTTAACCATTTTAAGAGTTTCTTCAATCATCCATTGAGGTCTTTCTTTCTTTTTAATTAGAGGTATTGACTTTTTGCATTCTTCCCTGATAATGTCTCTGACTTCAATTCATAGTTCTTCTGGTTCTCTGTCAACTAAGTTAAAAGCCTCATATCTGTTCCTTATTTAATATTTATGTTCTTCTGTGATGCTATTTAAATTGTATGTTTAAAATCATATTAGAAAGGAATTCCAGCATAGACACAGACTGTGTATTATATAGATACAATCAACAAAATTTAAAACCAAATATACATAACTAGATTATATGTTCTGATAGCCTTACTGAAACACAATTTTTTTAGCAGATGTCTGAAACAGTACAAGGGTGCTTGCCTACTGAAATCAAGCAGGTTTCTCAAAATAGCCAGCAAAACTACTTGTCTTGTATCAGGCTTTCAGATAACAACACTGTAAACCCCTGCACCCCCAAGTCATCTTTCAATCCAGGTAACTCCAGCTATTAATTTGAACTGGCAGCACCTTTGTTTTCTTTCACATGCACTTATGCAAAAATACTGATATGAGACCTCACCCCTGCAGCTAAATTGCCCTTTCAGGAAAAACATCTCCTAACCATTGAAGAAATATTAACTGATCATCCTTAGCTATTAGCAAACACCCATTTTAACAAAAGATAGTCACCTTGCTGCGTTAATGGCTTCTTAGGAATTTCCTTCCTAGGAAGAAAGTTTCTTCACAAATAAGTCCTAAATAGCCTCTAGATCTTCCTGGAAAAGAAGATAAATGGACAAGTTAGCAATATTAAGAACATGCAAGGTGATACATGGTCATTTACATATTTATAATGTTATTTCTCTCCTTGAAGAGTTTCTTCATCACCATTAAATGAGTTTTCCTCCTCTAGTCAAAAAGGCATCACCATTAATAAAACAAAAAGACAATGTTTACTTCCTTGCACAAAGCTGTTTTGTTCTCCATGTCTCAGGTACAGGACTGCTTATATGAAGAGAGACATTTCTTTAGCACCCCGCTGTCCTTTCACACTGTTCTCACAGAAGCAAGAATGTCTTAGCCTTACACATTTCCAGCCCTTACCCAGCCCCCAAACCCAGTTACTTAGGTAATTTTCTAAGATGAATGGAGTTTCAATGTAGGTTGCAGGGGCAGGGGAGCTAGGATAAGAGAAATGTATGTGCCTTAGAACTGCACTCCAGAAAGAACTGCAGGAGTTCATCTAAGATATCTTCATTAACGTTTGCTTTCAGTACCATCCTAAGCAAGTTTGCATTTCCCCCCACCAATAGCATTTCCGAACACATTCAGCAACCAAGCTGGGCATTTTTTTTGGTTTTGCTGCATCAAACAGACCTTAGCCGTAAGAGATTATTTATTTATTCCTCAACATCCCAAATCTCAACTCTTTATCGTAGTGAGGTATTAAAAACAGCTCGAAAGGCTTAGAAATGTAAGGAATAATGTTAATGGAAAATTAACACACCACTAAAGAAACCTGAAGGGGACGGAGGATCCAGACTTCCCCCCCCCAGTTTGCATGAATTTTATTTTGTAAATAAGGAGAACAGTCAAATCAAAGTACCAGTTCAATATACTTTTAGTTTTGAATTTGTGATGGTAAAATCCATATTAAGATATCCAGTTTGGACACCACACGAACTACTGTGAACTGCAAGGCATCACAAAAAGGCTTCGTATTCCCACAAGCCCCGTGACAAAAACAAGACAGTGATTCAACTTTTCACTTATTATATACTTTGCACTTACCCCAATCCGAGGTTTAGGCTTTATCATATATATCCGCTCATCACCTGTTGCAGAATTGTTCATTGTACTCTTCTATTTTACTGTTTAGTTAATTTCTATTTCTATGTTTTATCAGAAAATATAATAAAAATATTGAAAAACAATTTTAGGGGTTGTCTCTGACTAAGGGTGGTATTCAATGCTACTCTTATTCACAGTAGACCCACAGAAGATAATAGGCATGGCTAACATAGGTTCCTTAAATTCAGTGGGTCTACTCTGAGTAGGACTTAGTTGAATATTACCCTATGGTTAGGATTGCACTATTATACATATTCAGTGTGGATCCTTATGTCCATTGATTTCAATTATTCTACTCTGATTATGACTTAGTCGTATGCAATCCTAAAATAACAAATTTCTCCATTACTCCCTATTAACAGGTGTAAATATTTATTCTGGCCCCCTCTTTCAAAAATATTACAATCTTGTCCTTGCCAACCCTTGAAAGGCACTTTCCCCACTAAATCTTTTGTCATTGGCAATTCACCAGAGTTTTTGTAGCCAGGAGTGCTTCCAGACAGGTTTTTACTATGGGATCAGTTCTGTTCCTGTATGCAAGTTTTTTGCAACATCCACACAATGTCACCAGCATCAAAATGTCAGTCCATATTTGCTTCCCATTTAAATCCAGATCTACCCTTTCCATGGAAAAATAGGATGTTAAAAAAAACCTTTGCTAGCAATCTGTTCTGGGTATCTTAATGACCCATTTGTGATATTAAGTCCCCATCTGGAATCACTCTAGGTCCCACACATTATGCACTTGATTTGTATGTAACATGCAACTTAGATACATACACACACACACATATATATATGAGCCAAACTGCTGATCTGCCTCCAGACTGTTTTTTTGTGGGGGTAAGCTGCAACAAGGTCTTGATAGAATAATTATGCATTAGTGGTGGATTTATACTGGACCATCTGCACATCATTCCTTTTGGTTAATTGCTGTGCAATGGTTCCCCAATTCTAGTACATTACTGCTGTCTGGAGGAGTTATAGTGCAATAAAAACAGAACAAAGAAACAAAAAGCCAGAATGCTGGTGATATGAAAAGTTATGGGAATTCAGCAGGAAGTTACAGGATATGCACTGATTGGAAATGAAGCCCATATGGCCACCCTGAAACATTTGAAGGCACAAACAGTTTTAAAAATGGGATCATGTTTGATAGCCCCAATAGCATTAAGAGCACAAATCATCCTGAATGTACAGTAAGGATATCTGGAGGGACCTCAGGGCTATCAAAAACCACTTTATCCAGCAGCCCTTTCTATTAGGCCAGTGGGGCTGATCCACTCACGCTGTCTGCCAGCAATCTCCTTTCCCTTTCATCATTCTAACTGGGTCTTCTAGAGATTATTTCAGACTGAGGAAGGTAGCCTTCCTAGTTTATTTTAAATTTTAGATTCTATATTACTCCCACAGTAAGGGCTTCCCTCTGGGGTAAGTCAGCCAAAGGGGCCTTTGTAAGTACTTGACACTGGTCAGAAGCTGACAGACCATGTAGGCAGGCTACAAAGGGTAGCCAGGCTAGAAAGGGGGGAAATGTACGACTCATTTTATTGAGTTCAAAGCAAAGCAAATTTCCAGAAGGTTTCATTCACAATAATTCAAAGCAAATTGCCACAAAGCTTCTGTCACAATAGGGGATGTGATCACTGTTCAAAGATTGGTCACTGCAACATAATACACACTCTCAGCGGTCCTCCTCCAAGCCACTCATTTCCAATGACTATCTTGCTCCCCTCTAGGTACAGTGGAGGATGCTGTGCCATTGCCAGCACTGAAGTAAGATACAACTGCTAGTCCAGTTGGCATCTTTACATGGAATGGGAGAGGGCATCTTCTGCTTTGCCCCAGACAGACAGTAAAAAGTCTTGCGCCAGCTCTGCCCATTGAAGCAATACCAGCTAGCAATTAGTCAGCTCCAGAAAAAAATGTTCAGCCTGCAGCCGTAATACTATGGAAGCCTTCATTCATGGGCGTTCATCTTCTTTCTCTGCCAATTCTACAGAAGGACGATCGGAAGAACTGGAGCATCTAGAAGAAAAAGACTGCAGAGATGAAGATGCTCTGAATTTGGGGCTTTGCTCATAGGTCTCTGCCTTGGGCTCCTTCTGAGAGGAAAGGCAGGATATAAATTTAATAAATAAAATAAATAAAGATAAGAATGCCTCACAGTAGGAAGCTGGCCTATCACTGAAGATGTCAGATTCTGGCCAAGCAGGTGATGCTTCTTCCCTAAGTGCTATGTCCAGGTTTCTAGCTGATAAAAAAGCACTTTGACTCCTCTCAAGCCACTGGAACAATTGTCACATTCACGCTATACATTTAGTCCACTATTATTCTACTATAAACAGTCATGGCTTCCCCCATAGAATTCCATTAGGAGACTCCTATTCCCCTCATGGTGCTACAAGCACTCTGGGAAGAAGGACTATTAAACCGCTCTGGGAATTGTAGTTCTGTGAGGGGAATAGGGTTCTCCTAACACTCAGCACCCTTCACAAACTACACTTCCCAGGATTCTATGGAGGAAACTATGACTGTTGAAAGTGGAATAATAATGGAGCAAATGTATGGTGTAAATGTGGCCTTAGTCAGATTTACAAGAGCTGAGAGCCTGGATGAGGTGATCAAGTGTGAAGTTCATACAGGTGTTGTTGTTTTTTATGAAGTCATAGTGGTTTTTTGTAAACGTCTTAGAGGTCTTTACATTCAAGCGGTATATAAATTTTGCTAAATAAAATGAATAAAAAATAAATACAAAAAGCTCCTGAGACTGCTAGATGGTAACAACAACCTGTATAAATGACACAAAGATGCGTCTCTTTTCCTAATGACATACTACACATTTTGTTGATTGAGCTTTTGCCTGGCCTCCTTTGAGCGATAGTGAAATAACAAAGAATAATTATAACTCATTTGCGACAGGCCTGTGGGAGAGTTCATAGCTGGATGATTGCCATCCATTCATGAGACTGCTCATTCGTAATTTGACATTAATATAGCAGTTAAAAGTGAAAAATGTTTGGTGCTTCAGTGTAAGTAAAACAACCTGCAGGTTTAAGATTTGGGTATGTTTATGTGTGTCTTAGAGAATATTGAATTTAGCTGTTCAGGAGTAGGGATACCCAAACTGGAAGAAGGTGATTTTCTGCCTCCTGAACATGGGACTGTACTGTTTAAGGGTTACATTCCCTCTAACCACTAGGTAAGGCTATCAATTTGACTTCTGTTTCCTTTTTCTAAAATCTAAATTTCTCTCTCCCCCCACCCTTCCCACTGCCCTTTGCTTAACGTACAGCCCTATGAACAGTTCTGAAGAACTCGAATGTTTGCTCACCATTTTGTGACATTTAGGTTGGTGCTAAAAAGGTGCTGCCTGAGGATTGACCCTGGACTTTTTCTTTGATTTTCACAGATTTAAAAGTATGTTTAAGCTTGTCAGGAATTGCTAGCAGACATGATTTTGCAACTTTTAGAATCTAAGGGTAATAGATCACAACTCCTCAGCTGAATTATTGCCCTTCACTCTTGAAGTCACAACCCTATTCTTCTCTGCTTTGAGGTCTAACAACAAAACAAGGGAATAAACCTGACCCACAACCATAACCTTCTGAAAGGGTGGTTGAAGAGAACTTATTTGTGAAAGCATCTCATAGGTAAACATCACTATGCTGCTGTGTTTAAATATGGACAACGTGCAGACCCAGCATCAGCACCTCGCACCATGAGCAGCTACTGGGGCCCCAGTGCCCCTAGAAGGCACACTGCCATTGCCACCTGCCCAGGAGATCTTGCAACAGGCATCGGAGTTTGCTAGCCACTATTTGACATTTCCCATAATGCCCCTGATATAGCATTGCTCTGGGATATTGTGGCACATTAAAATGGAGGCAGACAGCTCAGAAGCATTGTGGGAAATTCAAAGTGGCAGTTTATAACTGCCCCAAGCTTACTGCTAGGTAAGCCCACAGTCAGGAGTCGACGGATGTAGGAGAGGCCCACCAGAAGGCACTTTGCCAAGGGCCTCCTCAGACTTGGAGCTGGCCCTAGTTGCAGGTGGCTGTGGACACTCTAAGTCAACAACAGGAACAGATGCACAATTGACTGGTGTAACATCTGAAGACAGGAGTTATGCATTGCATTTATAGAATCATAGAATAGTAGAGTTGGAAGGAGCCTATAAGACCATCAAGTCCAATCCCCTGCTCAGTGCAGGAATCCAACTTAAAGCATATCAATCAGATGGCTGTCCAGATGTCTCTTGAATGCCTCCAGTGCTGGAGAGCCCACCACCTCCCTAGGTAATTGGTTCCATTGTCGTACCACTCTCAACAGTTAGGAAGTTTTTTTCCTGATGTTCAGCTGCAATCTTGGCTTCTTGTAAGTTGAGCCCATTATTCCATGTTGTTCACTCTGGTATGATTAAAAAAGAGATCCTGGCCTTCCTCTGTGTGACAACCATTAAAATACTTGGAGAGTACAATCACATCTCCTCTCCTTTTCTCCAGGCTTAACATGCCCAGTTCTTTCAGTCTCTCCTCATAGGGCTTGGTTTCCAGTCCCCTGATCATCCTCGTTCCCCTTCTCTGAACCAGTTTATCTACATCCTTCTTAAAGTGCAGTGTCCAGAACTGGATGCCGTACTCAAGATGAGGCCTGACCAGTGCTGAATACAGGGGAACTAGTACTTCACACAATTTGGAAACTGTATTTCTGTTAATGCAGCCTAAAATAGCATTTGCCCTTTTTGCAGCAAGATTGCACTGTTGAATCATATTCACCTTGTGATTGGCTCATATTCACCTTGTGATCAACAACAATTCCAAGTTCCTTCTCACATGTGGTATTGCTGAGCCAAGTATCCCTCATCTTATAACTGTGCATTTGGTTTCTTTTTCCTAGGTGTAGAACTTTGAGCTTATTCACTTGGGATAACATGTATGAGGTGAACTAGCCTCAGGTGCCCATGTATCTCATTATGACAGGATTGGAAAGTTGTGGCCCTCCAGATGTTGTTGGACTCCTACTCCCATCAGTCCCAGCCAACATGGCCAATGGTCAGGAATTATGGGAGTTGTCGTCCAATAACATTTTGAGGGATTCAGGTCCCCCATCCCTGCATTATAGGGAAGAAGCACAACTTAAGATGTCATGCTAGAAGTTTGAACAGTAGCTCTACAAGTCTCTCAGACCCTCTCTTCAGAACATCTGAAATCACTCTGGGGTTTAAAATGTTTTTTTAAGGCATTGACATTATACTACAACTATTAAACTCCACAGAAAGCAACCTTATTTACTGCACTTAATGTGTATAATTTATTAGCAATATAATATCAAAGTTAATGATCTGCTTATCTGAAAGAGTATTATTAGCCCAGAGGTTCAGTTAATTTTATTATTATTGTATTCATTTGTTTATTTTATAGTCCATCTGTTACTCTGTATCAGGCAGCTCCTGTTTTAGAAACAAGCATAGCATGAAATGGAATACCCTTTCTAGACTCTCAAAAGAATGCAAAAAGGAGAAACTAGTTCTCCAAAGTGCCAACTGTTAAAGGGCTCCTTCAGATGACCTGTTTATTGAGCATTCACCCTTATTTTGCTTGCACAAAGCTTATGCAGAGGTTAGACTATGCCCAGTCTTTAGTATTTGTTCTGATTTGTGGCACGGAAGTTAGATGACAATGAGCATTCATCCTGATTTGCTTGTGGTGTGTTTATACATCTTTCCGTTACATCATTCGTTCATCCCACACTTTCTAGAACATTCCCTGTCACCGTCCTCACCGCAAAAGTGGAGGGGGATATAGTGGATTTGTTGTGCTAGGGCATTTTAATTGTACCAACCTACATTTCCGGTATGCAGTTGAATCCCACCTGCAAGAAAGTGACAGCCTGGAGGCATCCAAAGTTTATTGTAAATGTGTTTTGGAAATGAAGTTCCTTCTTCAGCAGCAATCTGAGACTTTCTGAAGCAGCTTTCAGGAAGATCTGAAGCAGCTGTCACAAATGTTACTCTTGCCTGTCTGATCATGGGCCCTTCCAGATGGGTGTTTTGTTTGCTTGATTGTTTTTGAGGGTCTATTCTGCAACATGTCATTGGTGCAATAATAATGCATTAGTGGTGGATTTATATGTGACCATTTACACATCATTCTCCTTTATCAGTTCTGTGATGCTTCCCCACTGCTATCACATTATTGCCATTGGGGGACACTATTATTATTTAAGGCATTTATATACCTCACAAAGTGGTTTACATGACAACATATATAAACACAGAATAAAATCATATAAAAAATTAAAATCAGAAATCAATGAACTAACCTGCAGAAAGATATTATCTCAATTGCCTACATAAGCCTGGTGGCATATAAAATATTTTGGCAGGTATTTGAAAATCAGAATAGAAGGCACCTGTGCAATCTCTGTTGGCAAAGCATTCCACAAGACTGGGCCAATGACACTAAAGGCTCGATTTCTTGTTGCTGTCAGATGAACCTCACCAACTCGGGAGATGACCAACAATGCTCCTACAGATGATTTCTGTGACTGAGCTGGGATATAAGGGTTCAGGTGGTCCCTAAGGTACTCTGGACCTAAGTTGTTCAGAGCTTTGTAAATTAATGCATGGACTGTACTGTTGCATGCCACCCCAATCTCCGAGCGGTGAGATTCCAGGGGTCCCTTCGCTCACCCTGGGTTTGGTTTCCTTGGAAAGAAGGTCAGCGAAGACTATGGTGTCTTTATGAAATATGGTTTATTTATACACGTTCACAGCCTGAGCATAAGATGGAGGGGTTCAAAGCATCAGCAGTCCAATAGATCATGCTTTTCTATCAGGTTGATAGGAAACATCCTGAAGCAATTGTGCAGGGAGCAGGCCCCTCTGCATGTCTCCACTCCCCAGCCTTTCCTCAGACTAGCTAAAAACACAAGCCTCTTAGGCTGGGGGGGGGGAGGCTCTCCTGAAGAGTTTCAGTAACAATAAGATCTCCCTGGCCCATTTGCAAGTTAATGGGCACTTGACAGACCCATTAGCCCACCTGGCCATTCGCTTAGAGACTCATCTGACCACGGGGGGGGGGGGGGCAGATTTCTGAGCTGCAGAGCCCACCTCCAGGTGCAGGGTTCCAAATCAGAGGCTGGAAGGGGACTCATTGAAATCATCTCTCCCAACCCCCAAACCCATAAAACTACCCCCTTCCCTGATAAAAGTCTGTCCCAGACCTGCAAACAATCAACAGAACAACAGCTTTTCCTATAAAGAAATAACTGATACAGGTTAGTAAGACATTGAAACATACATTGTCAAAAGCATAGCCATAGTACAGTCTCATTTCCACACCCCACAAGTACAAAAACAGTCCATTACTTTATGGAAAGTTGCAGAGCCCACCTCCAGGAGTAGGAGAAGGCTAGGACTGGGTAGGGCAGCTGTGAGAGAATTAGAAAAGGTCCTCAAATGCAAAGATGTATCCCTGAACACCAAAGTCAGGATCATTCAGACCATGGTATTCCCAATCTCTATGTATGGATGTGATAGTTGGACAGTGAAAAAGGCAGATAAGAGAAAAATCAACTCATTTGAAATGTGGTGCTGGAGGAGAACTTTGTGCATACCATGGACTGCAAAAAAGACAAATAATTGGGTGTTAGAACTAATTAAACCAGAACTGTCACTAGAAGCTAAAATGATGAAACTGAGGTTATCATACTTTGGAGTCCTTAGTATATAAAAATGCATATATTTGTGAACATTATATTAAAATGCATTATATTCGGGGTGATCTTGGCCCAGTCACTATCGCTCAGCTTAACCTACCTCACAGGGTTGTTTTGAGGTAACATGGAGAGGGGAGAACTTGGTGTATGCAGCCTCACGCTCCTCAGAGGAAAGGCGGGATATCAATGTAGTAAATAAAGTTAATGAATAGAGCAGTCTTCAAATATCTGAATGGCTGTCATGCAGAAAAGGAATCTGAACTTGTTCTCTACTGCTCCAGAGAACAGGTCTAGAAGCAATGGGTGGAAATGGGAAGGAAGCAGATTTAGCTACACATTAGGAGAAAGTTTGTAATGGTGAGAGCTGCTGGACAATGAGACAGGCTGCCTTGGGAGGCCAGGGGCTCTCCTTCACCTCACTGGAGGTATTTAAGCAGAGACTTAGCGGCCATCCATCAAGGATGCTTCAGTTCCATCCTGCACTGTACATCCTGCACCAAGCAGGGGGTTGGAATAGATAACTTCTGACTCTCAAATGCTATTGTTCCTACTGGGAAATTGATGCTAGCCCCAGCCCAGGTCTAATAGGATTTCCAGCACTCATTTAGCTAAGGGAGAAGTAGTCTTTTGTGGAGGAAGGGGGACATAGGACTTCTGTGCTGCATGGTACACCACTAATCTCCTGATATGTGTGTGTTTTAAACCAGAGAGAGAAGCGCTTCAGTAGTAGATGGGGGTGGCCTGCAAAAGTAAAGAACCCATCCCAAAGGGCAAAAGGGTGAGAGAAAAATAAGTAGGTTGGCCGCTTGTCCTGTCCGAAGGGCTGCCGGGTTCGAGGCTGCCTACAGACCGTACACTTAAAGCACATGACTTTCCCAAAGAATCCTGGGAAATGTAGTTTGTTAGGGTGCTGTGAATGGTAGTTGTGTAAGAGATAAACTACAGTTCTCTGGATTCTTTGGGGGAAGTCATGGGCTTTAAATGAATGGTGTATATGCAGCCTAGGTCCGCTTTAAAGATAAGGAACCCTAAGAATGAAGATCAGGGGCTTTGAAGTTGCCCATCGACAGTTATCATCTGGGCAGCAAACACAGCAGGTCACCACTATGGTGAGATATATTTCTATTTAAATTATAGTAATTATTGCTAAATTTGCATCTATACAAATTGGTGTTCTCTTTTGTCCTGCTTTTTAGTGACACGTAAGTGACCACTCTAACCCCAACACACCTTGGATACAATTTTTAAAAGTTATAATAACATTCATTACCCATTATGAAGGATCAGTTATTCAGCAGAATAGTGAGCATATGTGGAAGCACAAAAGAGCTATTGTGTAAGTACGCATACTGTCAGGCACAGGCAACCCAACACACACACACCACTATGTGACCTTTGAAAGGAGGTGTATGGGAGGGGGGAATATTGAACAGCAGCCACTCTGGAGCCAAAACACTTGTGGTAGTCAGAGCAGCTTCAAGGCTAAACTATATGCGACATGGAAGAACTGTAAGCACGTCTTCCAAGGTCTTTCATAACATTTAAAATCATCCGCAGGGTAGGGCTGGGAGGACTGACTTGGCCTAGGAGTTAACCCTTTTCTTCCATACTCTTTCCCTGATCAAAATCATCCCCTGAAAGCTAGTATTAAGCAGCAGGGAGATGATGACAGTTAAGTACCCATATGGTGTGTGTGGCTCCTTAAAGACTGCCCATTTTTATTATAGTATAAGCTTTCATGGACACGTCGACAAAAGCTTATACTGTAATAAAAATGGGCAGTCTTTAAGACAGGGGTGTGGAACCACTGGCCCACTAGCCAATCTTAGCTCATCAGGGGGTCCTCCCCCCAACCACACCCACTTGTCAGTCAGCTGACATTACTGGGTAATGTCAGCTGATGGGCAGGGGTTGGGGTTCAATCCTGCTGGGTGCTGCTTCACTAGTATGTGTCCTGTGGAGAATGCGCTAGTGAAGCAGACCCCTCTTCCCACCACATTGGTCAACTTTGAGAGGTGGGCAGGACCACTTACCTATCAGTCATCTGATGTCATTGTGACTTCAGAGGATTGACATGTGTATGGCCCCACCCACCTATCAAAGTTGGCCCACAGGGTGGGGGGAGATAAAGACCTGCCCCCTGGCCCTAAATGGTTCCTCACCCTTGCTTGTCACAAGACTTCATCACTTTCCTGCATTGGCCTAACACTGCTAGTCTGGAAGGATGGGGAACCTGTGGCTCTCTGCATACTGTGCTTGTCTCACCCCACCCCACCCCACCCCACCCCAGCAAAAATATTAACAACTTGAGGGTGGGAGCAATTTTAGTTAAGAAAATTGCATGGAGGAAAGAGGGTTCTTTAAAAAAAAAAGCATTCCTCAGCACCATTGCTCTCAACCAACCCATCCACTACTGAGCTGTTTTAAAAGGGGGGGTCTAGAGATATCATGACTCGCCCACAAGAATCTAGTCCATTTTAAGCCTCCAGATTCTTGTAACCTCTGGAGAGAACCTTCTCATACTGCAAATAACAAGGCCAGCCTATGCTCGGTATGTTCTTAGCCTTGAAACCTCCTCCTAGTGCCTGCATGAAAAACAAGGAAACAACTTAATTAGGCAATTAAAAGCAATGTCCTTCTTAGCACAATCCAAGGCATGTCATTAGCTTCATCTCCAGATCACTCAGCACCCAGCTACAGCCAAGCTCATTAGGTGATCACTGACAGGCAAAGAGTATAATTTGTTCTGCAGGAAACAAGGGTGGCTGAAGCAAGGGAGATTAAGTCCACAAAGGACAAAGAAACACCAGAGTAAACATACTTGTATGCACATGGTAGCCACTTTTGCCTGTGGAGTTTTCATGCCTGCACTCTCTGCGAACACATTGTGTATGTGCCTATGCTTTGGATTTCCATGTGCAAATGCCCATACAGGCACATGCACACCTGTGTGTGCTAGTATAAGCACATTTAACCTAAGTTGAAGCTGAAGAGCTGACAAATTTCTCTGTAGTTTTTCATGAAGGAAAGCCTACATAAAACTGTGCAGAAACTGGTACTTCCTCAGTCAGTACAATGAGCTGCTACAAAGCACACAAGATCATTTAAAATTAAATACCAACCCAAAGTATATCTTTAGAGCAGGGATGAGGAAGCTGTGGGTTATCCAGATGTTAAAAACATGAGATGAGCTCTCCATGTAGATCAAGTGTGGAGAACCTTCCCCCCCAGATGTTGCTGAACTACAACTCCCATCAGCCTCAACAAGCATAACCAATGGCCATGGATTATGGAAGTTGTAATTGAGCAACATGTGGAGGTCCAGAAGTTCCCCACACCTGGTAGAGGTGTTGAATAGCACAGAGAATGAGAAGGAGCGCTGCAGAACTACTAGCACTGTGGAGCCAAGCAGAAGTCCCCTCTGGTAGCAGACCTGAAGGTAGGAGCGAAACCACAGTGCCTAAGGACAGCATTGCTATAGGCCAATCAGGCTGCTAATTCGAAGAGGCAAAATTCCTTTGTCGTCTGGTGAGTATTATGTAAACAACTTTTCTAGAGAGGGCTAAATGGTTTAATAACCCACTGAGCTGGGTCACTTTCATCCTAGTTCCTGAGGAGCAAGTAATCTATATTCTAAACACATGGCCAACACAGCCCCCTGATTAATGGGGTCACCACAAAACCCATTGGTCCTATGCCTTCATTTTATCCAGCCACATGATTCCTATAATGCTATGCTGTGCTTATGTTGGTCTGATTTCCTGGGAATAAATATTTTGTTTTGATTTATGTGTACTTGTTCTGCCTGGGTTACTTTTATCCACTCTTGCCCATGATCTATGAAGCCCTGTCATTTATCCTTATGCTGCAGTGCTGTAATCTAAAGAAATACTACAGGGACAGAGGAAAGAACAGGTATTAAGTTTGGAAAGTTCATTCAATCAAGATTGCCCCTGTTTGTGTTCTTTTTTGGGGAGGGGGAGAACCCCTATTTGGAGTTAAATATATGCCAATATTACTCCTTTGATTTGAGGTGCCCACATGAAAATTGAAGAGCCTAATCTAATTTTGATCCTTTTAGAGTAGAAGGAGAGTAATTGCTTCTCTTTGAGAAGCAACTTTGTTCTGTGACTCAAATGAAGCAAAATGCTGAAGTGCCACAGGTCTCTCTGCTCAGAGAGATGGCTCCAGCAAGCTGAATGTACACAGTGTACTACATATAAATACAGAATTAGTAATGAAAGATATGAGTAACATAAACTGCAACCTGGTCAAAATCAAATATCATTTGGGATATCTAATTATTTTAGGTCAGGAATAACCAGTGTGAGTTCCTTCAGATGTTGTGTACAATTACCATCATCCATGACTATTGGCTGTGCTACCTGGAGCTGATGGGAGTTGTAATCCAACAACATCTGCAGGGTAGCATTTCTGATTTTATAGTTTTTAACTGATTTTTATGTTAATTGTATTAGTTGAATTCTCTGTACACCATTTAGAGACTATTGTAATTAAGTGGTATATACATTGCCTAAATAAATAAATAAATGTGCATCATGGCCAACCATTGCTGCTGTGCTTATGCTATATATGTATGGGCTGGAACACTAGTAAGGGCCTTTAAAAATGATACAATCTGCATGGAACACTTTCCAGCTAACTATTTCCTCATGTTCCATGTCATATGCAAATCAGGCCCCAGGATCAAGTGCATCATAGAGGACAATGGAGAAAGGCTTCAGTTTCAGACCTTAGAGAACTGGGTTCAGGGTCTTGGTTTGATTCAACAGAAGGCAGCTTCTTCTCTCCTGATAGTGCTCAGTGATGATCAATGTCAAAATAACAAGCATGTGTAGATGGCATGTGAACTCGTGATACAAAAATGCTGGACCCTGTAACTTGCATTTTTTTATTCTGTTTTTATGGTCTAGATTTTTATATTTATGCTTTTCTGGATGTTTCATATTTGTATGTTGCAGAACGCTTAGAGATGGTTTTAATAGCAAGCGGTTTAAAATACTTTTAACTAAAACTAAAATTGGACTTCTGTTGGGAGGAAGGGCAGGATATAAATCTAATACATACATACATACATACATACATACATACGTGTTTTGATTCATGTAGATTAGAACAATTCACCCCCAGGGCCTTCTGTTCCAGACACATTCCCATACCAAGTCATATTTTGATGGGTTCCAGCTCCCCTAGTGAGCCCGAGAGTCATGATCTTTCTTTCCACCAGAGGTCCAATCATTCCCACAGCTGCAAATCAAAAGAAACCCTGAAACAAATACACAGAGTCAGACCCCTTCCTCACCCATTTTACAGTGCAATGGGTGTCAGACTCTGTAGCTAGGAATGAAGCTCTATGTTCTTCAGCTCTCTGGGGGCAGTCCAAAAAACCGGTGTACATCAGCACAGGCAAGCGTGAGGGCGGCCAAATGCTGCTTTCACCATAATGAAAAAGGACTCTCCAGTATCCCAGCTTGTGAGCATCCATATCTTCCCTCTGCTTCAATTTTGAACTTGGCTTACAAGGGAAGGTTCAGAGGAGGACAACAAGGATGATGAGGGGAATCAAAACAAAGCCCTATGAGGAGAGACTGAAAGAACTGGGCATGTTTAGCCTTATGAATAGAACAAGTTTTCAAATCGTGTGAAGTACTAGTTCCCCTCTACTCAGCACTGGTTAGGCCTCATCTTGAGTACTGCGTCCATTTCTGATCACCACACTTCAAGAAGGATGCAGACAAACTGGAACAGGTTCAGAGGAGGGCAACAAGGATGATCAGGGGACTGAAAACAAAGCCCTATGAGGACAGACTGAAAGAACTGGGCCTGTTTAGCCTGGAGAAGAGAAGACTGAGGGGAGATATGATAGCACTCTTCCAGTACTTGAAAGGTTGCCACACAGAGGAGGGCCGGGATCTCTTCTCGATAGTCCCAGAGTGCAGGACAAGGAATAATGGGCTCAAGTTACAGGAAGCCAGATTTCAGCTGAACATCAGGAAAAACTTCCTAACTGCTAGAGTGGTACAACAATACAACCAATTACCCATGGAGGTGGTGGCCTCTCCCACTGGAGGCATTCAAGAAGCAGCTGGACAGCCACCTGTCGGGTATAATTTAATCTGGATTCCTGCATTGAGCAGGGGGTTGGACTCAATGGCCTTATAGGCCCCTTCCAACTCTACAATTCTATGATACTATGATCTAGAAGGAATCTTCTCCTCCCACCCTCCAGATCAGATCAAGGAGCAGAGCAGATTACAACACCCAAGCCAGGAGGACAAGGTGGCTCCTGCCACACAGTTCTTCCTTCAGACAGCTGCCTTGATGCCAGTTGGAATTCTTCCAGGTGAGGCTTGATGGAATTACCCTCCTCTTTCATTAATGTCTGGAGTGATTCACCGCCAAATCACTTTCTTGCCTTTTCACAGAGACATAAGCACTTTTCAGCTTTCTAAGCTATGAAGAATCAGCCCACAGAAAGAGGATTAGGATCACAGTAGCAAGTCCTGCTCTTGATTTCCACATGTTTTCCCTTGTTCCCATGGGTACTGAGCTTAGTGGAAAGGACTGCATCTATAGCGTCTGTGAGCATGATCTTTTAGTAACTGAGCATCTGGTGCAGAGTTCCAAATTGTGCACAGAGGGAGCCTCTGGCATGTAAACGTTGTGCATAAAGGAAACATCAATATGTGGAAGACAGAGAGTGCCACAGCAATCCTGATTCCCACCCACCCACCTACTGATTTTCAGTTAAAAGTATCTAAAAAAGAAAACCACACAAGATACGGTTGTAATTTAATTCCAGCTTTAAGGAGGCATCACACTTGTGTTTGCCTTCCACATGAGAAAATAAGGGAGGGGTATTCCAAATCCAGAGTGGAATATCCATTAATTCTTTTAAAGTCAGATAAATGGATAATAGATCAGCCAAACCATATGATCAGTGGATTGGTTCTGGTGGTTACTCTGCCTTTTACACAAACCCGCAGACTGATTTGTTCTTCTCTTCCTCTTTTTCTACCTTGCTTTCTTTTGTATTGTCTGGGGTGGGGAGGAGGGGCTCACTGATTTCTCAAGAAAGAATTAGAGCAGCTACATGATTCACTAGAAAAGACAGTAATGCTGGGAAAACAGAAGGAAGTAGAAAAAGAGGAAGGCCAAACAAGAGATGGGTTGATTCCATAAAGGAAGCCACAGACCTCAACTTACAAGATCTGAGCAGGGTGGTTCATGACAGATGCTACTGGAGGTCGCTGATTCATAGGGTCACCATAAGTCGTAATCGACTTGAAGGCACATAACAACAACAACAACAACAACAACAATGCATGTCAGTGAAACTACATAGAGACAAAACAGACCCAAACAGAGGGTGATGAGTGAATCATGTATGATCTTATTCATGTGGTATTTCCTTTCCAGGTAGGGTGGCCAGATGCAAAAGAAGTCAGGGCTTCTGCACCCTTAATAGTTGTGGGGAAGAGATCGAAATTCAGAAGCTGGAGCTTGCATGACAAGTGGCTACAATTCCCTCTCTGCCACAGCTCTTAGAGGTGCAAGGGCCCTGCCCTCTTTGGCATTTAGTCACCCTATCTCCAGGGCAGTGTAATCCTATGCCTTTCCTCTTCCAAGCAGAGTGTTGTGGTTAAGAGAATGAGCTGTGGGTCTGCAAGCTCATAGTTCAAGTTTAATCTCATATGTACGCTCAGAAGGTGACCTAAGCCATCAGACTGCCCTGGTAGATATTTGTGGAGCTGTATATGAAGGAGCAGGCTGCAACCCTATGCATGCTTACTAAGGAGTAGGGATGGGTGAGAATTTCGATACAGTTCACACTTTCTGAAACAGTATAAAAACCTAAACACAGCCATTCTTCAAAATTTGCGCTTACTCAAATTTTGTGATGCAGTTCGCCAACCAAATAATGTTTACAAAAATGCATATATTAGAGGAAAGTGTGCATAAAATGGATATATGAGTGAAAATAACATGCAAAATGCATTATAATATCAGAAGTGGCTTGCAAAAATGTGTACATGAATCTAAACTCTCTACAAAAATGTATTAGGAGAAATTCGCACTAAAATGCTGGAGAATTTTCATGAGGACTTAAACCATTTTTTTTTGCAAATTGCTGCAGAAATGGGGAGAACTGAATTTAAGATTGGAAAAATGAGAAGCTTGAGAGAAGTGAAATTGACATACCTTTCTATCCCTACTAAGGAGTCAGTTTCATTGAAATCTAGTAAATGTGGAAAGGTTTGAGCTGTCCTCATCTCAGCTCTTGGACCGTTCTTTCTTCTGTTAATAAGAGGGGAGTGACCTCCTGGAAAATATAAGACTATTTGAAGTAATTCCATTTCCTTCTGCTTTGTCTTACTCCGACTAACCTTCCTAAAGTAAAAGTTGTAAGTAGACAGCAACATCATTCTGTTATTGCTCCAGTTAATTACCTTCAGGGGGAATGATCGGTCTCGTCAATGACTTTCATTACCATTGAAGGCAAGATTAATTATGTTGTGTCACTGACCAAGGATGGTAAGCATTTTGTGGATTGACAGGGGTTGGGATAAAAAAGCAGACTTATGTACTTATGCCAAAATATGATTAGTCAGGCTGCAATCCTATGCCCACTTTCCTGGAAGTAAGGGGCAGTGATCTTAATGAAACTTACATCTGAGTAGTCATGTATAAGAGTACACTGTAAATGTACTGAATTGTTCTTTAGCTATCTTGGGGCTTCAACTGGGAATAGGGTTGCCAGGTCCATGGCCTGAGACTGATCCTGTATCTTTAGGAGAAGAGAAAGTCAGTGAAGTGCAGGTGTTCTTGCAACACTATAATGAGAAAAACCACAAGGTGGAATTCTCCCTTCCCCCTGCACAACTTTTAAAGATACAGAAGACCTCCTGGAGGCTGGGCCTGGCAACCAAGAGGTCTCCTGTATCTTTAAAAGTTGTTAAGGGGGAAGGGAGAATTCCATCTTGTGGTTTTTCCCATTACAGAGTTGCAAGAACACCTGCACTTGGCTGACTTTCTCTTCTTCTAAAGATACAGGATCAGTCTCAGGCCAGGAACCTGGCAACCCTAACTGGAAACCATTTTATGCTATTTAAAATATTTATTTTAAATCTTTTAAAATTGTTGCATACCATAATTTGTCATATTTCAAGGCTGTTTACAAGAATAGTAAAATAAAATACAATAAAAATAGTAATATATATTTTAAAAGCCAATATTAAAACAATTTACAGGCAACTGCAGTAAAAGAAAACTTCATAAAACAATAAAAACCAGAGTAAAACCAGAAGGACTGAACATAATTATGGTATGCAACAATTTAAAAGCCTCTAAATACTAAAGTCTTAATACTATGATAGAAGACAAACAGGGAGAGGGCAAGATGACCTCCCTAGGCAAAGTCTGGGTGTTGCAATAGAAAAGGCCCTTCTCCTTGCCCTAAAGCACAAATTTGGAACAGCCTCCATAGATGATCTTAAAGGGGGCAGGCTCATATGGGAGAGTGTTCCATTACCCCCTGGTGTTTGCCAGGGGTGGGGAGAGATGTTTTTTAATGAATGGGTTCAGATAAGCAATGAAGATTAACACCAATTTACACTCATTCATGCGGTTTATTAGTTACTTAGCACTGCGCCATAACACTACAGATAGGCTTAATTTGATAGAGCAGATGATATACAACCTGATTCATCTGCTGGGAAGACTTCCTTCCCTGTACTGTCAGGGAAGGGAGCCTCCCATGGGTTGGTTAGACAGCCCTCTCTAGCCTCCAGGACACTGTACTATGTTCATTGTTCGATGCCTGATGTGCCTTGTCTTGCACTGTGCTCTGTGCTGCTCTTTATACACCAGAAAGACTGAGGTGATGAAATGATGAAATTTTAAAAGGGGTAGGCCTAGAAGTAGGCATTGTGAGAGCAGGGGCACAGGATATAAATTCAGAAGAGCAAAATTACCACAGGCCTAACCACAAGTGCCAAAGACACTTGAAGAGAGACACTGCTTACAAGTGCCTGTACGCTAATGCTAGGAGCCTGCGAACCAAGATGGGAGAACTGGAGTGCTTGGTCTTAGAGGAGAGCATTGATATAGTGAGCATAACGGAGACCTGGTGGAATGGAGAAAACCAGTGGGATACGGTTATCCCTGGATATAAACTATATCGGAAGGACAGGGAAGGACGTATTGGTGGCGGAGTCGCTCTATACGTGAAAGAAGGCATTGAATCCAGCAAGCTCGAAACCCCCAAAGAGGCAGACTCCTCCACAGAATCATTGTGGGTGGTGATACCATGCCCCAGGAGGGACTTAATACTGGGAACGATCTATTGTCCCCCTGATCAAAATGCTCAGGGAGACCTTGAGATGAGATATGAAATTGAGGAAGCATCCAAACTAGGAAATGTGGTAGTAATGGGTGACTTCAACTACCCGGACATAGACTGGCTGCATATGTGTTCCAGTCATGACAAAGAAGCAAAGTTTCTAGATATTCTAAATGACTATTCCCTAGACCAGTTGGTCATGGAACCGACCAGAGGGACGGCAACCCTAGACTTAATCCTCAGTGGGGACCGGGACCTGGTGCAAGATGTAAGTGTTGTTGAACCGATTGGGAGCAGTGACCACAGTGCTATTAAATTAAACATACATGTAACTGGCCAATTGCCAAGAAAATCCAACATGGTCACATTTGACTTCAAAAGAGGAAACTTCACAAAAATGAGGGGATTGGTAAAAAGAAAGCTGAAAAACAAAGTCCAGAGGGTCACATCACTCGAAAATGCTTGGAAGTTGTTTAAAAACACTATATTAGAAGTTCAACTGGAGTGCATACCGCAGATCAGAAAAGGTACCGCCAGGGCCAAGAAGATGCCAGCATGGTTAACGAGCAAAGTCAAGGAAGCTCTTAGAGGCAAAAAGTCTTCCTTCAAAAAATGGAAGTCTTTTCCAAATGAAGAAAATAAAAAAGAACACAAACTGTGGCAAAAGAAATGCAAGAAGACAATAAGGGATGCTAAAAAAGAATTTGAGGAGCACATTGCTGAGAACATAAAAACCAACAAAAAAAAATTCTATAAATACATTCAAAGCAGGAGACCATCTAGGGAGACGATTGGACCCTTGGATGATAAGGGAGTCAAAGGTGTACTAAAGAACGATAAGGAGATTGCAGAGAAGCTAAATGAATTCTTTGCATCTGTCTTCACAGTGGAAGATATAGGGCAGATCCCTGAACCTGAACTAACATTTGCAGGAAGGGATTCTGAGGAACTGAGACAAATAGTGGTAACGAGAGAGGAAGTTCTAAGCTTAATGGACAATATAAAAACTGACAAATCACCGGGCCCGGATGGCATCCACCCGAGAGTTCTCAAAGAACTCAAATGTGAAATTGCTGATCTGCTAACTAAAATATGTAACTTGTCCCTTGGGTCCTCCTCCGTGCCTGAGGACTGGAAAGTGGCAAATGTAACGCCAATCTTCAAAAAGGGATCCAGAGGGGATCCCGGAAATTACAGGCCAGTTAGCTTAACTTCTGTCCCTGGAAAACTGGTAGAAAGTATGATTAAAGCTAGATTAACTAAGCACATAGAAGAACAAGCCTTGCTGAAGCAGAGCCAGCATGGCTTCTGCAAGGGAAAGTCCAGTCTCAGTAACCTATTAGAATTCTTTGAGAGTGTCAACAAGCATATAGATAGAGGTGATCCAGTGGACATAGTGTACTTAGACTTTCAAAAAGCGTTTGACAAGGTACCTCACCAAAGGCTTCTGAGGAAGCTTAGCAGTCATGGAATAAGAGGAGAGGTCCTCTTGTGGATAAGAAATTGGTTAAGAAGCAGAAAGCAGAGAGTAGGAATAAATGGACAGTTCTCCCAATGGAGGGCTGTAGAAAGTGGAGTCCCTCAAGGATCGGTATTGGGACCTGTACTTTTCAACTTGTTCATTAATGACCTAGAATTAGGAGTGAGCAGTGAAGTGGCCAAGTTTGCTGATGACACTAAATTGTTCAGGGTTGTTAAAACAAAAAGGGATTGCGAAGAGCTCCAAAAAGACCTCTCCAAACTGAGTGAATGGGCGGAAAAATGGCAAATGCAATTCAATATAAACAAGTGTAAAATTATGCATATTGGAGCAAAAAATCTTAATTTCACATATACGCTCATGGGGTCTGAACTGGCGGTGACCGACCAGGAGAGAGACCTCAGGGTTGTAGTGGACAGCACGATGAAAATGTCGACCCAGTGTGCGGCAGCTGTGAAAAAGGCAAATTCCATGCTAGCGATAATTAGGAAAGGTATTGAAAATAAAACAGCCGATATCATAATGCCGTTGTATAAATCTATGGTGCGGCCGCATTTGGAATACTGTGTACAGTTCTGGTCGCCTCATCTCAAAAAGGATATTATAGAGTTGGAAAAGGTTCAGAAGAGGGCAACCAGAATGATCAAGGGGATGGAGCGACTCCCTTACGAGGAAAGGTTGCAGCATTTGGGGCTTTTTAGTTTAGAGAAAAGGCGGGTCAGAGGAGACATGATAGAAGTGTATAAAATTATGCATGGCATTGAGAAAGTGGATAGAGAAAAGTTCTTCTCCCTCTCTCATAATACTAGAACTCGTGGACATTCAAAGAAGCTGAATGTTGGAAGATTCAGGACAGACAAAAGGAAGTACTTCTTTACTCAGCGCATAGTTAAACTATGGAATTTGCTCCCACAAGATGCAGTAACGGCCACCAGCTTGGACGGCTTTAAAAGAAGATTAGACAAATTCATGGAGGACAGGGCTATCAATGGCTACTAGCCATGATGGCTGTACTCTGCCACCCTAGTCAGAGGCAGCATGCTTCTGAAAACCAGTTGCCGGAAGCCTCAGGAGGGGAGAGTGTTCTTGCACTCGGGTCCTGCTTGCGGGCTTCCCCCAGGCACCTGGTTGGCCACTGTGAGAACAGGATGCTGGACTAGATGGGCCACTGGCCTGATCCAGCAGGCTCTTCTTATGTTCTTATGTTCTTATAGGTTTATGAGTCATTTTTGCCTTGTAAATGCCCAATGGTGGCACTGCCATATCAAGGGAAACACTCACTGGATAGTTACTATTCTGTTCCCGCACAGTTGCTCATGATCTCACCCTCTGTAGTCAAAACATCACTTGACTAATTAGACATCACTTGCCCTTTAGCTCATCCAGTTTTCGCAGGCTTCATGGAAACTAACGACATGAAAGAGTCACTGAGTCTCTGTGACCAGCTGGATGCCTGACACTGCCAAGAGGCCCCACTCCACTCTTATAACATGTGACATTATCCATCCTTACACAGCTCTAAGTTTCTACTTTCTACTATGGCATATAAGCATATTGTTAAGCAGTTTCAGACACCAAAATAGTCTATAGATAGGGCATTAAAGAGACAATTGAGGGATTCCACATATCTCCAGACAATATGACATTACAAGAAGAAGGCCTGTTAGACATCCTGATCCTAAACTGTGAAGGGCTTAAAAGTTCATTACTGGCATGACTTTAAACTGGGCCCGGAAACAAACAAGGCAGTTGTTTCAGCAGTGGAATGACATGCTTCTGAGCCTTATGGGTAGGGATGGGGAATAAAATCTATTCTGTTTACATTTTAATGAGAAACTACCTAATTTGCATTTCTAGAATCAATACATGGACTGAAACACAACTAAATTAACACTTTTGCAAATTTTGTGATACAGGTCTCTCACAAATGTGTGCAGTAATGCATATATTAGGGGAAAGTGTGCATAAAAATGAATATATTTGTGAAAATAGCAAACAAAAATGCACTATATTAGGGTAAATGCTTGCAAAAATGTGTACACTAGTCAAAACCTACATATAAATATATTAGGAGAATTCACACTAAAAGTCTGATGAATATTCATGAGGATTTTTTTAAAAAAAATGAATTGTTGTTGAAATGTTGAGAACTGAATTTAAGATTAGAAAAATGAGAAACTGAAAGAACCAGAATTGACAGATTCATCCATCCCTATTATGGGCTAAGTCTAAGCCTATGTGCTACCTGGGCAAAGGGGTATGCAACATTGGCTCCTGTAGTTTGAAATCCATGGGGGTGCCAGCACACTGTCACGATTTTGCAGGAGAGATTCAAGCACATACCAGAAGTTTAGTTTTACACAATGAAAGTGGATTAAGGTGTTGCTCTGTCACCCTAGCACAACATATCCACCTCAAAAACAAACCAGACTTTTTCCAGTTAGGAAAGTGATGGGAAATGCACTGAAAAGTGTGGGATGAACAGATGATTAACAGGAAGACATGTAAACACCCCACAAATAATCAGAATGAAAGACTGGATATTGTTTAAACACTGCATAAGCATTGTGCAAGCAAATCAGAATGAATGCTTAATAAGCAGGTCAGTTGGAGGCAGGGGCGTCACTACCGGGGTGCGGAGGGTGCGGCCCCCACCCAGGTGTCACCATGAGGGGGGTGACACCCAGAGCCACCCCGCCCCATGCCGTTGCCCGGCAAGGCTGCTCCAACTCCTCGGAGGCGGGCGGGTGAGCTGGCGGGTGAGCGCGGGAGCAGCGTCGGTGGGGCGAGGGAGGCGCGCTGGTGTTCCCAGG
Source organism: Rhineura floridana (assembly GCF_030035675.1). NCBI lineage: Eukaryota > Metazoa > Chordata > Lepidosauria > Squamata > Rhineuridae > Rhineura > Rhineura floridana. The sequence continues at coordinate 124,955,545 of NC_084482.1, read as the reverse complement.
CCTTCTCCGGCTGGTGCCCCTCTGGCATGCCCTCCCAGGGGCATGGATGGGGTGGCTGACTGTGAGTGCGTGTGTGCGCATGCACGCAAGCCCAGCCACCTCGTCCATGCCCCTGGGAGGGCGCGCACCGGAGGTCCGCACCCCCCCGCACTCCCGCTAGTGACGCCGCTGGCTGGAGGAGCTCTGAACTGGTCATGCCCTACTGGCTTGATAATAGAAAATTATCTTCTTCCTTTTACACATCAGGCTCCCAAATACATATAGCAGGGGGTTCTGGGCTGGGGTAAAAGTAATCCTTGGTCTGGATTTGGGTATGACTACTCATGGCCCTAGCCCAGCCCCCTCAGACGGTAAGGTTAGACAAAGGAGGGATGGATCTCAAGTACCATAGCACTAAGCTGATGATAGACTAAATATTCAAGTGTTTAGGTTTTAAGGAAACTTAGGTAGTGCTTGGTACACTAGATCTGTCTGCAACTGGAGGCATAGCTCTTCAGTTATACACACACTTTGTTGCTCAAGGCAATCCAGGCCCATGCAGAGTGGTGACTGCTGATTGCAAACAAATCATCTGGGACAAAGAGTCCATTAGAATTAGGAAGCCTAGCTTGTCACCATGGTGTGCATGATCTACTACCATCCTAGCAATGGGGACATCTATTATGCATGCTTGTGATATTATTGATCATCTTGTAAGAGCAACATCAAGCCACAGAGGCAATGCCAGGAAAGAGCACTTTGTAATGGCTTAGTAGAATAAAAGGTACTTCCTTTTTACCCATACCTAGTTTTTAAAAAAGCACCCCTGAAACCTATGGGGGAAAGCCACAATGCTATATCTACTTTCAGTATTATGTGGTCAGCTTACTAAGCCATTTTGTCTGTTACACTCTGCATTATGGGGCTTTCATCACACTTCACTCCCATCTGTAGAAGTAGATGATAGCCCACATGACTTTAGCATCCATCTCATTCTGTGACTGCTCACTGTGTGAACCATCTTCTGAGGCTAATTAGTTCTCGCCTTTGATCCTTTCTGAGCTGGACAGAGGTGCTAGCAGGGGCATGTGTGATCTCTTTTAATGTTCATTCACAAAGCATTAATCTACTGAGTTTCTAATTATTTCAAGATGGATCAAGCAATTATGATGAAGTACATTATCATCTTCTCTAGTTTTGATTTCCTTTTCTCTCCCTCCCCCCCCAATAAATTTTGATTGCAATAGATTATGGGTTTCATTCTAACATACATTTATCCTGCCCTAATTACACTGGCAAAGACATGAAGCAGGCAACCTAGGTTTTAAGTACTTGACCAGTTATAATGTGCAGTGTGTTGGTTATCACATCTGTGGTCACATTCCCCCCACCCCCATGTTCAACACTGACACGGGAATGCCTTGCCAGTGTGGCCTTACTTGGCATGTTCATTGGCAGGCAGCTGGAATGAGATGACAGTGGGAAGAGACTATGGGTGGGAATTTAAGGCATGTCTACTCATGGTTTCCCCCCAGGGGTGTACTCGTCCAGGATCTTGGGGGGTCTTAGACCCCTTACCTTTTTGAGAACCAGGTCCCAGCAGGGTCCCTATCTCAATCAGAATGAAAGGGGAGTGTGCGAGCCACTGAGAAGAGTCTTCTAACGTGCTTTCTTGTCCTTTCCTGCTGATTGGATCCAATTGGAGTAAAAGGAGGCAAGTCAGCCACTGAGAAGACTGTTCTGGGTGGTTAACACACTCTCCTTTCATGGTGATTGGCTCCTAGGGATACCTGTTGTTGGGGAGAAGAGTGACAATGGCAAGCAAGCCTTTATTATTTCCTACTTCAAAAAACCAAGTTGTGGAGAGTGAGAATTCTACAACTGCGGAAGAAGACACTGAATCCTGATGATAGCATTCCATGTACATCATTAAGCAGTTGGGTAGAAGCAGGAGAAAGATGTGAAGACACTGAATGCAGTAATTCAAATGATATTTCTTGACTGTGAGAAAGGACAGTTAAATCATGACTATGATAGAGAAGCAGAAAGCAGTTTTCAAGCTTGGCTAGATTATTCTATAATCTTAGAAGGTTGTATAATCTTACAATGGGGCATGGCTGTGAGGAGTGTGTGCGACTATTATGAAGGGACCCTGCACTTCTGAATTTGCCACTACACTACTGGTCCCCCCCTCCCAGTTTCAGGTGCACTCATTCAAGTCTATTAAGACACATCTGTGGCAGTGGCCCAAACTCACACCTGTCTGCACAACTGACACGGGGAATTGCAGGATGTGCTTGTGCAAAACAATCTCACATAAGGGAAAGAAGTGATGTTGCTGATCCAAACCTCAGTCCCTGGCACTGCTACCTGCACTTCAGATCTGGCATTAAAGTGTGAAACTAGGAATGTGGGGAGTGTCTGTGTAGACATTCCCTCTCAAAGGCATGGGTGAGGACCCTGTGGCTTTCCAGATGTTGGTGGACTACAACTCTCATCATTCCTGACCATTGTGGCTGGGGATGATGGGAGTTGTAGTCAAACAAGATCTGGAGAGTCACAAGTTGTCCACCAGTTCTCTAAGGCCATGCCTACACAGTGGTTCTGTATTCCTAGATGATGAGGACAAAAAAAGAGCACTGCTGGTCAGACCAAAAGTCCATTTCTCTGTCCAGCACTGGCCAACCAACCAGGTGCCTCTGAGAAGCTCACTGTCCTGGCTCCCACCTACAGAATCAGATATGGGACTCTTGGCTTATTTCCAAGGGCTTTAATCCACAGGTTAGCAAATGACTTGAATACAAGTCAGGGTACAGCTTACAATATCTAACATTACTACAAGGCACAAAGCAGCATGGCTACTCAAGTGAAGAGGTTGTCACAACACTTGACATGCCCCCTGAATCCCCTTAATAAAGGATGGGGTAGGCACAGCTACTTTTGCAGGATTTTTTTCTCAGCTTAGGACTGGGCAACCCAGCAGGCACTCCTGCAGGTAGGCTGGCTAATGGGTGTGATCTCTTTGCACCTGTGCAACCAATGGTGCACTCGTGGTGATGGAGGCAGGGATGGCTATCAATTGCTCCCCCTGCCCCATCTCCAATGCTTCTTCCTGCACTGAGGGCAGGCCCACTGCAGGAGATGGGCTCGATGGCTGGGTGGCCACCAAGGGTGGTACCTCTGAGGGGAGCAATGGTTCAACCACCCCTTGTCCACATCAGCAGACACTTTGTGGACGTGGCTGTCAGTGGGCAGACCACTGGGCTCCTCCCAAACACCCTCATTCACAATCCCCAGACCACTGGATACCAAACCTCCTACTACTCTTCAGACCAGCCCTATCAAGAGTTCTTCATGGGGCTCATGATTCTCACAAGCTAGGAAATAGACACTTTCTAAGGCAGGAGTGGCCAATGCAGTCTCCTTCCGGTGTTTTTGAACTACAGCTCCTGTCAGCCAAGTTGGCCATTGGTCAGGGATAGGAACTGCAGTCCAGCAACATTTGGAGACCACAACATTGATTATCCTTATTCTGAAGTCACATACCTGCTCCCTGCCGCCTCAGCCAAAATAGTGGAGATTGCTGAGGACTGCAGGTGCTTTAATGCCAGACCTGAAGTGCTAGAAGCAACACCTTCCATCTGCTTATAATGGCTTCAGTGCTCTGGGTTTTATGTGAAATTCTAGGGTTTGCCATGACAGATGTCACCAAGCGCCATTTTCCACAAAGTAATCCACCTCCTCCACCACCCTGTGAAGAAGCTCACACTCATGCTTGGGAAGGCAGTGTTGTTTGGTCAAGTTTCTCAACTCTGTCTCAGTTCATATATGACATTTCCCCAACAAGGATATCTGTTCTGTTCAAGAAAAAAAATGTATACATTGCCATGAACAAAAAAAATCTATACGTATTTTATGTACATATATTGGGAACCTTTATCCATTACTGGCTATTCTTCATGTGTCCCTATGGTGAAATAAACATGAACATGCATGTATTCTTTACACATGAAAGTGTCCATATATTGAACATGCTTTTTCCTATGAGGAAGTGATATCGTAACAGAAATGTATTTTGCAGAGCGATCCAAAGGATCACTCATTTTATTTTATTCAGTGCCAAAAATGTGTACCCCACAAGGTATATATATACTGTATATTCCATGTCATGTTATTTCATTTCTGGTTATTATGCTTTTGCTTTATTTCGATGTGTTTTTGTTTTATTGTTGTAAGCCCACCTGAGTGATGCACAAATGCATTGGAAGGGCGGGGCATACATTTTCTAAAATGCCCCATTCATCTGTTTCTGAAGTTTGTCTTCAAGTCACAAAAAGTCACCTGTAAAGCAACCATAACTCAGATTAGAAATCATAAGGTTGTAGTCACGGTGTTGGAACTGAGCTGAAATCTCAGAAAAGAAGCATTTCAGTCAGACTTCATAAAAAACATATGTGTGTTCTAACTATATTCATTTAAAACAAATTGGAAGGAATAGATTGACTTTGAACAAAGAGGCAAAGGTTTTTGATGTAAAAGCGCCAGTGTTAAAAGAATATTTTAATGCTTTGAAAATATTTGAGGGGAGGAATTGAGTTCATCAGGGGTGTAGTGGTCCAGGCTCTTAGACCCTTTACTTTTTTGTGAGCAGGGTCCCAGCAGGGTCCCTACGTCTCCAGCATCCTATGAGCTAATCAGCATGAAAGGAGAGTGTGTTGGCCACTGAGAAGAGCCTTCTAACATGCTTCCTTGCTTTTCCATGCTGATTGGAGCCAATCAGAGTGAAAGGAAGTGAGTCAGCTACTGACAAGACTCTTCTCAATAGCTAACACACTCCCCTTTCATGCTGATTGGCTCCTAGGGACTTCTGTTGTGGGAGAAGTTGCACGGGGAAAAAACTGAGGAGTGTGGAGATGACAATTGAGAGCAAGCGAATGAGTGACGGGGTGTGGCTGTGAGGGGACGTGACATGGCTATCATAAGGGATCCTGTACTTCTGAATTTGTCACTACACTACTGGAGTTCATTTGATTCTTTTTGTCAAGTATCTCTACAAGCATTTTCTGCCCTTTAAGTTGTGGCCTGAGGGACAGACTCTGATGAGTGTTTTCTGTGTGGTAAGGTGCCCCAAAGCACTCTAGAATTCCACAGACGCAGCAGAATACACCACACATCTAGGGAGATATTTGTTTGACACCAGGCTGGCTGTTCTAATACTTTTTCATTTCTCTGTGCATAGTACAGTGTTGCATTATAAGCTGAATCAGATCTACACAAAAACTCGCTTTTATCTGGATTTGTGCATTATGTCCCAGGATATCTATTGTAAGGACAAAATGGGAAAGAAGAATTACCTTGTTTCCTAGTGAAAATGTATGGGAAATAAAAGTATAATTTCAAAAGTCTACTCCAGTACAGCAGATGAAGTATCATGTATATCATAAATACAAAATGGAAATGCAAGTAATTGTGCTGTTAGTTTTTATGGCAGTGCTCTCTGTTCAGTTATGATTCATAAGCCTCAGTGTACTGTAAAATATATGGTTAAAAAAGGGTTTACAGTAGGGGAAGCCAGCATAGTGCCCTCCAGATGTTGTTGGACTACAGCTCCCATCAGTCCTAGCTAGTACAGCCAACGGTCAGAGATTATGGGAGCTGTTATCCAACTACATCATCTAGGCAGCATCACGTTGGCTACCCCTGGTTTACAGGAAGATAATTAAATGGCATCTAATGTAGCAAGAGGGAACTCATCGACGCATGAGGGGTCAGCATTGGAGGGCACCAAAAGCTGTTTTCTGGAATACTGTATTTGATTAATGGGCAATGACGACGGATGTGGTTGATGCCTTCATGGCATATGAGAAGTGACAGGTAGCACAACGACAGCCTGTGAAGGCCCTTCAAAATGACAGCTAGCTATTTGTGTATGATGTGTCCATGGGGTTGATGTGGTAAGAGCAACAAGTCAAAGTGATGATTTTTGCTGCAATCTTTTGACGGGAAAATTTAAGGCTGTTTTTGCAGCTTTTCCTTGGTTCTGGAGAAATCACACTAGCTTCAGATATGTCAATGTTAATGTCAAAAATTTCAGAAACAGAAAACTGAGAAAGGGAAAATTGTCAGCATGTGAACTCCAAATGGCCTCCCTGAACTTGCGTGCCTCTCTGTCCTCCATTCTGCTGAGATAAACCATCCAGTTCATAAGGCCACTTTTTTAGGAGCCATATGTCCTCATGGTGTATGTAATACACACACACACACACACACGTCTTCTTCCCCAAGCAAGAAAATGAAAGTGACAAGGATTTTTTAAAAAAAATTAAAGATTTTGATGTTGCAGAAGGAGAACAAGTATAGCCTTATAGATATAGATACAGATCTTTATCTATATCTGTTAGATGGAAATATCTATGGTGTAGCAATGGGCACCACTGTAGAGCAATTTTGCTGGTATTCATCATGATCATCACCATCACAGAGAGAGAAGCTAGACTAGCTCTCTTGAGTCTGTGTTATCATAAGCTGAGACTTCTATTGCAGCATGTTCAACTTGTTTGGGGTAAACTTAAGTCAGCTTGCTTTAAAAACTTTGTCTCAGTAAAGATAACATATAAATATTGTCATAAAATATTACTATTATTTAGGACCACCAATGTATTTTAGCGAACAAAAAGGACAGGCCCTGAAGAAGCTTACAATCTAAAATTACAAATATAAATTAAATACTATGTGCTGCCCCTCCCCACCCCAAACAGTAGACTCAGCTGTGACTTTGGTTAGCTGTGATGCTGATGAGAAGAGGACAGCCAGATCTGTTGGACCAATGGCTATGCAGGCAAAAGTACTAGATACCAGGTCTCAGCACTGTGACCAAGCCTAAGCCAGAACCAGGACCCATTGGATTGGGGTCCCTTGAACTAGGACTCCTGAATAAGGATCTCTGGAGTCCATACCCTTGGAATTTGTGCGGAAATACAACTGATCCCCTCCATGCCAGGGACCCACATCCCAATCAGTACAGGTGAACCTGGAGGGAATTGTCAAAGAGGATGAAGTATTATGAGCTCCAAGTGAGAGAACTGTCCCTTTAAGGCCTTCCACGTCTCAAGGAAGAGGAGGAACATGAGAGGAGTGATCTGGCCCTGGAAGCATAAAGGCTTCAGTCCAGTCCTAGACTTTGTTGGAGCAAGCTGGAGCTTTCCATGGTGCTGCAACTACTGGCCTGCATTGCCCATTGTGACCTGGACAGCTTGTCAGGGTCAGGACAGGACATCATGCCATCCTGGATTGTCTAGGATCTACTCTATAACACCTAAATGCCAGAAAGTATTCATTTTATTTTACTGCACTAGGTGTAGTATGATTGAGCTCTCATCTCCAACCCCAGCACTGCCCTTTCCAACTGGATGGAATACAATCGTTTGCCTCACCCTTGGCTTATTGAATTTGCCTTTATGCATTGGCCCATTGTATCATTCTTTTAACTCCCCATTTAAATTTCATATCTTGATTTGACTTCCTGACCATAACCGATCTCCTAGCTGATGTTCATTCACATTGTTTAAAATTATTTAAATTAAAAAATTAAAGTTATTTTCCTTCAAGGCAATTTCATTTTTCAGATATGGCAAACAAAACAAAACAAAAAGATGCATTTTATTAAATATTTCTGCAAAGCTGCTGACTCTTATGTTGTATGCTACGTGTGCATGCTGTTGCTCTTTGCCTCCGGGTGTCCTTTCCCACAAAACAGGTTTCTGAAACTGAAAGCAGGACTGATTGATGTTTGTGTGGACACAATTATTCTGCCTTGATCCCCACTCTCTAAAGAATGAACAAATACCATCCTTATGTGTTCTGCTTGTGCCTGCTTGTTCTCTATTGTGAACAGAGCTCCTTGGAGATGAGCAGTCTATAAATGTTATGAATTGGTGGGCGTGCATAAAAATTATGAATGGGTGCCAACTCTTTAATCTGTGTCTTGTTGACCTTCAAAAAGACCTCCTTCCCTTGGCTCCTGTTGTTGAATTTACTGCCACCAGAAGCCCTTGTTATATTCTCCTCCACAGTCCTGAGAAGAATCTGGACTGCTGAGTCCTCCTGCACTATGTCTGCTCCCTCACTCTTAGTCCTCAGGCTCTGTCCTGGGCCTGCTGGGCTGCTCCCTTACTCCATCCCATTAGGAACCTTTACCTTCTGATTGGCCTTTCAGTGCAAGCATCAAACCCTCTGTAATTAGTTTTATACTTCCGTTTCTGCCCGTCATTCTTGCGCGTAGCAAGCAAGTATGACATCAGTTATGGCAATGGGTTTTTTATTGTGTTAGTAGGGATGGGGAGAAATGTGATTCAGCTCATATTTCAAGGCAAATCTACCTAATTTGCGCTTTCTACAACAAAGCGTGGACAGAAACACAGCCATCTTTCAAAATTCGCATTTCTCTGAATGTTGCCATGCAGTTCTCCAGCCAAGTAATATATACAAAAATGGATATACTAGGGTAAAGCATGCATATATATGCATATATTAGTGAAAATAACATATGAAAATGCATTTTATGAACGAAAATTGCTTTGCAACAATGTGTATATTGGCAAAATTATGTACAAAACTTTATATTTTAGGAGAAATTCACACTAAAATCTGATGCGGACTTTTTAAAAAAAATCACAAACGGATGGGGAAATGTTGAGAACGGAACTTTCATCCAATATTGAAGGGAAAAAATCACACTAATAGTTTTGGGGGGTGTCTTTTCTACCCCAATGATATTTCCAACGCATGCTGGGCTAATATGTTGACCTCAGATAACATTTGTTTCTGTGGTGTCAAAAGAAGTGCGCTTGACAATTTCCAGACATCCAGAGCCAGAAAACACTTACTCAGAGGAGATAGAATGTTGCTTTTTGTTGACCTGTTCCTGACCTTTTTGCTACGAAAAAATGATGAGGTGCTTTTACTACCCCAGTCCACTAACAATGACTGGGGTACGGAATACACCCCAATGCATTTCTGAGATATTTTATGCCCTAGGTGGGGTTTTTTTGTTTCCAGAAGGAAAATGGTAAGTGGGAACTGGCTGAAATTTGGGGACATTGTACGGATGACAATTTGTAACCATGTCCTAGAAAGACTACCCTGTTGTTCTACTTCTGTTTAAATTGCACATTGAAAACTGTGCCAGGGATAGGCACAGATCCCCATCCAGCATGACCAATGGCCAGGAGTGGTGGAGCCCTGCAACATCAGGAGGACCACAGGTTCCCCTTCCTTGATGTATAGCCTCCAACCACACACCCTGTTCCTGCTCTTACTCTTCTATTCCCTGCTCCCATCATCTAGTAGCAATCTTGATGCCCCATCCACATCTACTGTGGTCCCCAATGAAGTGTCCAGTGCATCTGCTGCAACTTCTTGGGATCAATGTCAGCTGATGTGACCTGATGATGTGGACAAGGTGCTTGCGATGATGTGGCCAGCAACATGTCCCCTCAACCTTTGCTCTTCTTGGCTTATTAAAGCTTGTCGAGTGGGTTTGACTGAGTGGATCCAGGGTGTGGTCAATGCCTCATTGCAGGAGAGAGTGGTTTCAGCCACCCTGAAAGAGACGGCGATCTGACTGCTCCTGAAAAGGCCCACCCTGGACCCACTGGTTTGTGACAACTATCGCCTGGTCGCAAATACCCCCTTTTTAGGGAAGGTGATTGAAAGAGTAAGATGATCTTTCAGGTATCCTGGTCCCAAGCTGTACAGCAATTGCAAGTACTCTTGGATGAAACAGATTATCTTGACCCATCCCAGTCTGGGGTCAGGCTTGGTTATGCGACTGAATCAGCCTTGGTCTCCTTGATGGATGACCTTTATCAGGAAAAGGGCAGAGGGAGTGTTATTCTTGCTTGATCTCTTAGTGGCTTTTGATACTATTGACCATGGTATCCTTCTGAAAAACTGGGTGAGATGGGTATCTCTGATCCTACCTCCAGGGTCATTTTCACAGAATAGCACTGGGTGATTGTCTTTCGGCCCCCTGGTAGTTGTGCTGTGGGTGCTGCAGGGCATCATTTTGTCCCTCATGCTGTTTAACATCTATATGAAGCCCTTAGGAGCAGTCATCAGGAGATATGGGGCAAGGTATCAGCTATACGCTGATGATACCCAGCTCTATTTCTCTGTAACATCTGAATTGGGAGAGGCTGTGTAAGCCCTGGACTGCTGCCTGGACTCGCTGGTGGGCTGGATGAGGGCCAATAAACTGAGCCTGAATCCCAGCAAGATGGAGGCGCTGTGGGTTGGTGGTTCCTGAGTTCAGATAATTGGTCAGTTGCCTGCTTTGGATGGGGTAATACTCCCTCTGAAAGAGCAGTTGCATAGTCTGGGGGTGTTCCTGGATCCATCTTTGGAATAGAATAACTTTGCCCAGGTGACCTCAGTGGCTAGGAGTGCCTTTTACCAGCTTCAGATGGTAAGACAGCTGCGGTTTCTGGACCTGGATAGCTTGACGACTGTTGTCCATGCACTGGTAACCTCTAGGCTGGATTATTGTAATGTGCTCTATGTGGGGCTGCCCTTGAGGTTGGTCCAGAAGCTGCAGCTGGTGCAAAATGCTGCAGCGAGACTGCTCACTGGGGCAGGGTATTGCCAACATATCACCCCACTGCTGAAAGAATTGCACTGGCTGCCTGGGCTAAGTTCAAGCTTCTGGTTTTGGTGTACAAAGCCCTGTACAGCTTGGGACCAGGATACCTGAAAGATCATCTTACTCTTTATATATGCAGTAGATCACTATGCTCTACAGGTGAGGGCCTCCTGCAGATGCCATCTCCACACAACATAGGAAGTGGATCTTTAGTTTAGTGGCACCAACAGTTTGGAATTCCCTCCCCTTAAATATTAGATAGGTGCCATCTCTGTTATCTTTTCAGCGTCTACTGAAGACCTTCAACAAACTTGCTAAGTAGAGACCTTATCCCAGTCTGCATCTGTGTTAGAATTGCTTTTTAAGATGTTTTTTTTAAAAAAGATGTTTTTAAAGACGTTTTGTTTTAATATATTTTAATGTTTATTTTTATAATATTTCATAGTGTTTTTAGTGTTTTTGTTTGCTGCCCATGGCTCCTACTGGGGGGAAGGGTGGGATATTATCATCATCATCATCATCATCATCATCATCAACAACAATAATAGTTCTTTCCCTGCCATAACTTCCTCCTAAGGATGAAGGCCTGCCACTTTCACTCTGATGGGTTTTTCTCTTATGCTTAAAATGGCTTGAACAGGATTATGAATATTTGACAGCAGCCTGAGCTCCTCACAGAGCAAAATAGGCACTTTTAGGAGCTGCCCAGGGAAATCCCAGCTTCCCCATAGCTGGGGGGGGGGAAATCACCCAGTGAGGGAGATACAAGGCAAGGCTAGAATAACTTGCAGGTTTTGCTGTTATTAAGAATTGCCATGCTGGGTCAAACAAAAAGCCAATCTAGCTCTTCACTCTGCATTGAACTATTAGACTGAGACCAAGGATAGGGACAAAAATAATGTTTTAAGAGTTTCTGTTCTAGAGTTTAGCATTTATGTTTGCAATATGATTATAATATGCATATTTATTCTGAGAGGAAGGGTGGGATATAAATTTAATAAATACATAATGATGTATTCGTGTTTCATATTGCTATAATATGATAAATAAAATAACTGGAAGAAGGGATTCTGCACTGTGTCACCAACAGTGCATAGCTGTACATGAAGCTTATAGATAAGGCAAGAGAGGCATGACAACTCTTTCCCAGTAGCTGGTAATCAAAGTCACATAGTCCCTGAACACTGAGATTTGATTTCTAAGGCTGTGCACTACATTTTTACAAATCACAAACCAACCTGGGCTGATTTGGGCCAATTTGTTTCCTGTCCAGATTGGATTGAAACAGCTACAAATCTCTACAGAGTGGATTGGCTAGTCTCAAATTGATTTGTAGAGATTAGTACAGATTTGTAGCTCAGAACAGTCTCTAATGAATCCAGATTGGGTGTCTCTGGAATGGAGCGATTACAACACCCTAAAGGAGAACACCAGGGTGGGGAGAGAGGGAGAAAAGTTAGAATGCTATCACCCAACCCAACACTCTCCAATCACAGGGCTTAGCAGGTGCGAAGTCTTAAAATGCTGAAATCCTTTGTAAGTTCTATCTGTTAGAAATGTTTGATTCAGGTTGGATGGCATTTGTTCAGCATGTAAATATTTTCTGTTTTAAAAATGTTTGTTCTCTGTGTTTTATTTTATTCTCATTGCTAAGAAATATTATTAACCCATGTAGCCATATTTAGCCACAGTGTTTTTTGTTCAGTGTTGTTGTTGTTGTTGTTTTCCAGTTGCTACTCACAAAAAACAAGAAGCAGCCAGCTTGTGTGGTTACACATTATCATTATCATTATTAGCCAGTCAGCCAACCAGCGAAACCTTGTGGGCATATTAGCCAGCATTGAGAGTTAAAAATTGTGGTGATGATTTCCCATTGCTAATCCATGGTGAATATTTTGGTTTTCCTGAGACTTCTGAAAACAATCTTGTTCCAGAGAGCCTTTGGGAGGGATTGAAGGTAGAGCTTGACACTGATTTTATGCCTTCTGCGTTAAATTTTACCTTTGTAGTCCCTTTAGTACCAATCCCTATATATATGTGTATATATATGTGTGTATGTATATATAAATTGTATTTTATGTATTTTAATTGTATTTTATGTATTTTAATTGTATTTTATGTGTTTCAAATTTATTTTACTGTTTTTGTGATTTCACTGTTTACAATTTTATTATGTACATGTTTGATTTTATTTTTGTAAGCTGCCCTGGGTACCCTATTATAGGGTAGAGGGGCGGGATAGAAATATTTTAAATAAATAAATAAATAATATTAGTATTAAATAGTATTTTATTTTTCTGTCACTCACTACCGCTGTTGGTAACCTGCCCCCTATATGACAGGGTCTTTTTAAGAAAAACCTTTCTTGGGAAAAGCAAATTTTAAAGGTGGCTAGCATGAAAACCCCTAGAGCTACTCACCTGAACCTGAGCAGGGTTAATCTCTTCTATAAGTGCTACCATGTCCCCAAATTTCATATCTCTATGTATATATTATCTCCATGGTACCGTCAGCCCATACCTGCCTGATGCGACCTCTAGTATCACAAACCTAGTTTTTAAAACTCCTCATTTTTTCCCTCAAAATAGTAAAGGAATAGGGGAAACACAGGAGTATGGCATGTACTCACAGTGTTATTTTTTTTAAAAAAAAACCCTCTTTTTTGGAAAAAGCAAACTTTAAAGGTAACTAGCACAAAATCTGGAGCTACACACCTGAATTTGGGCTGGGTTAATCTCCTCTATCAGAGCTACCAAGTCCCCAAACTTCATTTCTCTATGGGCCTGTTACCTCCATGGTGCTGCCAGCCCATGTCTGCCTAATGCTACCTGTGTCTAGTATCAGAAATGTGTTTTTTGTTTTGTTTTTTAAAAACAAACTCATTTTTCCCAAAATGCTGAAGAAAAGAACACTGGAGTCACAGGAGCAAGAGAATTGGCATGACAGAGCACTCAGTCTTTTTTTAAAAAAATGGAAAAGGTAAATTTTAAATGTGGCTAGCATAAAAACCCCTGGATTTGCCAACCTGAACTTTGGCAGGGTCAGTTCCCTCTATAGAGGCTACCATGTCACCAAATTTCATGTCTCTGTGTGACTTGAGGGATATAAATTTAATAAATAAATAAATAAATAAATAAAACATTTTGAATTTCAAAGGTGGCTAGCATGAACATCCCTGGGCTATCAACCTACAACTTGTCAGGTTCAGTCCCCTATGCAGCAGCTACCATGTCACCAAATTTCATGTGCCTAGGTCAAACAACAAGAGCATTATGGCCATTTTGGTTTTGCAATGTAAGTCAATGGGATTTTCAGAGATCTGTGGTATCCAGATTGTGATCTGAATTCAGATCCTGATCAGGTTGGATTGGGTCCAAATCTATCCAGACTGGAATGGCCTGATCTGTATTTACAAATCAAAACCACAAAGCAGATTGGAGAGGGGGGCGTGCAAAGCTGTAGCAAATAGTCACTGATAGGCCCAGCATCCTCCAAGGATTTGTAAATCTTTTTTTAAAGCTGACAATGCTAGCAGCCTTCCCAGTGTCATTTGGCAATTAAGTCCATAAGTTAATTATATACTGTATGAAGAAGTACTTTTTGTTGTTTGTTCCAATCAATTTCATTAGAGGTCTAGCATTTTGAAACAGAGATGGAGTTTTTTTCTCCTCTCATCACTTTCTGGCACCAAAAGTTTTACAATTCTTTTTCATGACCCTCTGTTTTCTTTTTTTCTAAGCTAAAAAGCCTCAGAGTGGAATTGAAATGTTGAAAAAGCCACTCCTCAGCCCCCATTCTCATCTCCTTGACATTTGGATTTAAGCATAAACATTTTAGGAACATAAAGTCACAGCACTGATCCATCTCATTCAGGATTGTCTACCAGAGGGCAGCCAACATAGTGACCTCCATACTGTTGCGTGCCAGCCCAATCTCTGAGCAGTGCAAGACTTCCAGGGGTTCCTGCTCTTACCCAGAGTTTTGTTTCCTTGTAATGAAGGTCAGCGGAGACTATGGCGTTTTTATAATATATGGTTTATTTTACACAAATTCACAATTTTAGCATAAGATGGAGAGGTTCTCAGCCTTAACAGTCCATCAGATCTTGCTCCCCAAAGCCCATAGCTTTGGGGGTACGGACACAGAGGACCTCTCTGTGCCTTTCTAGCTTCACCCCCAAGACAAGACTAAAACACATAAGAGTCTCTCTGGCTCCAGGATGCAGGGAGGATGGCCTCTCCCCTGAAAAGAGTTCCAATAGCAACAGGATCTCTATTGGCCACATCCCTTTGGATATGGAGACTGACCACTCAAAAAGCCCATTAACTCACAAAATGACTTGGCTAAACTATTAGATTTACTAAGGAAATTAGTCTGACCAGTACAGCAGGTTTCTTCTTCTGCAGATTGTATCTCTTACAGGTACACAATTATAAGCTAAAAGGGTCTCACAGATATCATCCAAACCCACCCCCACAATCCTATAATGCTATGTTGTTGAACTTCCATCAGCCCCAGCCAGCATGGCTACTTAGGAATAATGGGAGTTGTGGTCCAACAAAATCTGGAGCAGAGCTTGGAAAAGTTACTTTTTTGAACTACAACTCCTATCAGCCCAATCCAGTGGCCATGCTGGCTGGGGCTGATGGGAGCTGTAGTTTTAAAAAGTAACTTTTCCAAGCTCTGATCTGGAGGGTACCACATTGGCTATCTCAGGTCTACACAGCAGCTCTCCAAGCTTTCCCAGCTCTACCTGAAGATGTCAAGGATTGAACCCAGGATCTTCTGCATGCAAAGCATATGCTCTACCACTGAGATATGCCCCTTTTCACTGTAAAAAACCAACAACCCTGAACCTTCTTCTTCAGTGCACCCCCATATAAGGCAGCTATTTTGGTTAATGACATAGAGCTCCCTAGAGAAATGCCAGTTCCACGGAGACAGATGGAACAGAGCAAGCCTGGTCCTTTGTCTGAATGGCTTGAACTGCATGGTTGAAAAACAGGATATAAACAAACATACAGTTCCCCTTTCCCACACTCCTTGCACTTATGAGCCCTTCTTTTATGCAGCAGATTGTAAATGTTTTACATGGGGAAAGTGCTGTGGTTAGAGAGGTTGACATTTTAAACAACTAAGTGTTCCAGAAACCATAATGGGCCTACTTTCTCCTAATATACATGTTTGTTTGTAATTTTGCCTAACATACCCATATTTGGAGAGCTATTTTTCCTAATATAATGCATTTTGTATGTTATTTTCACCAATATATGCACTTTTACACACACTTTACCCCAGTATATGCATTTTAGAACTCATCACTTGGCTGGAGAACTGCATCACAAAATTAAGAGAATTTCAGCTTTCAAAGGGTGATCGTGTTTCGGTTCTCCTATTGTTTTGGAAAGTGCAGATTAAGTAGGTTCACCTTTAAATATGAACTGAATTACATTTCTCCCCCATCTTTAGGGACACGTTCCACAAACCACTCCATCTACCCAGACTAATACGACATCTGAAATGGGCATCTCATTGCTAAGAGAGAGAGCTCTCTCTCTCTTGTTATGCCACCACTACAGCAGATCCACACAAAAAGTGCTTCTGCTGGGTTGGATCAAATGTTATGCCATAAACATTAGCTGTAGTCACAAAAAAGTAGGGTCTTATCTCTCCCTAAAAGCCATCAGGGCAGGAAGGAGCCATGCTGAGGCCTTTTTTCTACAGATGAGATCCATGATGCACATGAAAAAGGCTAAGGATGCGGAAGAAATTAGATTCAGTTCGCATTTAAAGATGAATCTGTCAAATTCACACTGTCTGAAACAATATGCGAACTGAAACACAGCCATCCTTCAAAATGTGAAAATAACATGAACTGACCCAGTTTCACCTAAAGAAAAATCTCCCACAGAGCAAGGAGAGAAAAGATGTATCAGACTCTTGTCAAGTTGTTCCTATTAAAAGGTGCTAATTCAGCAGCAAGGCCATGTAAGCAGTACCCTGGTGACAAGCATTTTAAACACACACACACACGAGAGTGGGGAGAGGGGACACATTCAAAAGAAGAACCACTTTTAGGCTCCATTCAAGTTCCTCTTGGAAAAGGCTACCCACCCAAGAGCAGGAGGCAGGCATAACGAAGCAGGGACATTTTTAGACCAAAACTTTAGAAACCAAAAGCTCTTGCAAATGACACTCCAAAAGAACATTTGAGGTTCCTCTGTTGATTTGCTCCTGAGGGCAGCTCTGATCTCACAGTGCAATCTGAACTTAAAAGCTACTTATCTGCTACACACTAAAACATTTCATGTTCCCTTGTGATCCTGAAAATCGCCAGCCCCAGATATATGAAGCATTCAGTAGCACATCCACAATCATTACCCCCCTCACAGTTTCTGTCAGGCAGTGATTTTGTCAGGACTCTGTCCATTATTTAAGTTTGGAACTTTTTGACATGATGTGGGGAACCACCCTACTGAGCTATCATAGAGTATGTATAACCAGGCTTGGAGCTTTCTTCATCATGGAAGGAAATAGGCAGGGGTGACTAACTTGCATCCCTTCCAGTGCTATTGGACTTCAACTCCCATCATCCTGTCCATTAGACATGCTGCTGTGGCTAATGGGAGTTAGGATCCAACAACATCTGGAGGCCAACCAGCTCTCCAGCCCTGGAATAGGAGCATGCAACATCAGCCACTGCAATTGACGAGACAATATGAAACCCCTAGACTAGCCAGACCTCACCTAGGAGCATGGCCTTCTGTAGTCCTTGCCAAAAGATCAATAATGTCTTCATGTTGTACTTCAGATTCCAGCTTCTCCAGCTCCACCTCCAGCAACTTATCTAAGCTGGACAGCATCCCTTCCAAATCTTCTTTTGGCTGTCTGCCCACAACCTTAGCTTGTCAAATTGAGGGTTACTGGATATGGAGGTTGCATTCCCTGATCCTCTTGACAAGTATACATTAATGATCTTGCCTGTCATATATTCCTCTAAATTGTCACCCCTCTCCTTGTTATAGTACATGATTATTCTACTACTCCCATTGAGAGAAGTTCTACAGATCAGTCGTGCACTATATGGGGGAAAACCCAATTATTTTTGTTTTAAAATGAAGCTGTGTCAAATCTAAAGCCACAAAAGAGAGAGAAGGTTCCTTTTGTGGCTTTAGATTTGACACAGCTTCATTTTATAGAGACAAGGAGCCTTAGCAAAACTGAATGTGACAGATGAATCAGAAACCTAAACAGCTGTCTTATACAGAGTCAGAGCATTGGTCCATCTGGCCCAGCAGTGTCTACTCTGCTCCTTTTTTAACTAGAAAGGTCAAGGACTATACCTGGGGCATTTTGAATGCAGAGTTTGCACTCTACGACTGAGCTGTGGTCCCCCCACCCAATGACTTGTGAGCAGATCACCACACTTCTAACGGTTGTTAGAAAGGGAGACAGAAATGTTGCCAGTAGACCATAAGACATGGCACACATCTGATAGTTCTTGATTTTACCCAGAAGTGGGCATTGGTGTAATATATACACATTGGCCAGCATACTACCCAGTTTATCACCCCCTTTGATCAGGGGGCTTTCCTCCAGTGTAGTCCATTTGTGTGCTCAGGAGGCTCAGACCCAGGTGGCTGCTGTTGACCTTTTCAGCAGCTGCTGCCATCATGCATCTCACCCAAAGACTGCTTTCGTTTCAATGGTGCCAGCCACCCAGAGTGGCTCTGCCAAGAGACCTCAGCTTCTGGCTCTGACACTGGATAGGAATGGATGTAGACTGCTGCCAGCAGCCTCCTAGACTGAACATTTCGGAGAACTGAAATATATGCACAGGAAGATTTCGGTGTGGGGCTGTCAGTGTCATTGTCTGGAGCATTATCTGAACTTGGAACAAACAATGCTCAAGGCTTTACACCTGGTTCCCTGACTCTAAACAAGAAAAAACTGCAGTACTCATCTGCCCCAGATTCATCATGATTTTCCAGAGTCTACCTTCTTTATTCCGTTATCCCTAGGCTAAATTGGCCGATTCCAAAAAATGTTATCACTTAGCTACCAGGAGGGAAGAACTCAACATGGCTGACCTGCTCAGGATGAATGGGTCACATGGCCATCTGATGTTGCTGGAAGCCATTGGGGAGATATAGTTATGGGGATGCACCCTCATTCATTCCTATCTCAGCATCTCCAAGAATTGTCCCAGCAGAAAATGAAATGTTCAGGAAGCATCGCTACATCACATGCAGTATGGAACCTGCTGTGCTGGCTTAGCTGGGTGAAGGAAGAAGAAAACTTTTGTGTTTGGATGGATATCAGAAAGTGTCTTATAGGATGGAGAAACTGGAAAGGAGCTCTGCTCCTTTGGTGGACATGGGTCAGTGGAAAGCAAGGGCCACATCATAATGTATCATTTTTCCTACAGGAGGTATATCAGAGTAAGAAAAACATGCATAATGCAGACATTATTAGAGCAGATATAATGTATATCTAGCGGATAAGTTTACACATTCAGGTCTTTTGGAATCAAGGACCTAAATTGGCTGAGATAGTTGGGCAAGTTATACCCCTAAAAGCCTGTGCTTATAGTAGTGGGATATTGGGAAATATCTGATTGAAAAACTGAAAATAATGTTCCATTTGACAATAGTAACTAATTCTACAGAATTCAATAGGGCTAAGGCAATGGTCAAACAGCGATTAGTTGATATTGATAACCAAGAGCGTCTCGTAGCAGCCTCTGGCCCCTGCTCCCCCTGTTCACTGGGTCTAACAGGTTTCCCTCGCAAAGAGGGGATGCGCTATTTAAGTTGGTTATCTGTCCCTAAGTATAGAAGAGCCTTTTGCCCCCACACAATGAAGACTCGTGACACCATACTGGAATAATGTTATATTTATTAAAATATAACATGATAAGTCCAATGCAATACAGCCAATTAATTAAGTATACAACACTTCGGGCAGGTGAGGTTAAACCTAACAACGAGGGATTACACCCTCAACTTGTAAAGGCATCCATTCTCATAATTACGTAACCCCAGAGTCAAGGACGTGGGTGAAATCCTCCCTCCTTGCTCTTGGAGCCAGCTGTGTGGTTCCAACCTCCACACCATGGCCCCGCCGTACAGGCGTTCACCATGATGTGCAAGCAGGTCCCACAAGGACACAACCCAGATCCCCACCAGACACAAAGCCCTGATGGTTCCCTAGGGAGTGCCCCTTTATCATGATGCCTTAACCGCCTAAATTTAACCCCCATATACCTCATCTGCCCAAATTCTATGCCAGCCAAAGCAGACGCATCCCAACCCATCCGAAATGCCAATTGAATTAAACCCAAGCAGTATGGAGTAGGCAAAACGAAAGGGATTCTGAAATCAGGATCCCCCCCAAAAAATTCCTACTCGGCCCCATTCAGGCGACCAGCAAAGCCCATGCTGACAAGGGAGGGAGGGTGGGTGCCGCAAGGCAAAAAAGGCAAGAGCGGGAAAGACGGAGCAGCCTCATATATGCTGCTCAGTGCCTTACCTAATTGGATGAGCGATCTCACGTGGCACCTAACACTTGATTCGAGAATGTTCCCAAGTCTTCCCTATAACTATGGTGGAGGCAAATACGCCCCTAATTAGGAACGTCATTACCCCCACACAATGAAGACTCATGACACCATACTGGAATAATGTTATATTTATTAAAATATAACATGAAAAGTCCAATGCAATACAGCCAATTAATTAAGTATACAACACTTCGGGCAGGTGAGGTTAAACCCAACAACGAGGGATTACACCCTCAACTTGTAAAGGCATCCATTCTCATAATTACGTAACCCCAGAGTCAAGGACGTGGGTGAAATCCTCCCTCCTTGCTCTTGGAGCCAGCTGTGTGGTTCCAACCTCCACACCATGGCCCCGCCGTACAGGCGTTCACCATGATGCGCAAGCAGGTCCCACAAAGATACAACCCAGATCCCCACCAGACACAAAGCCCTGATGGTTCCCTAGGGAGTGCCCCTTTATCATGATGCCTTAACCGCCTAAATTTAACCCCCATATACCTCACCTGCCTGAATTCTATGCCACAAGAGGGGATCAGCTTAAGCTTGGTCCCCTCAACCCAAAGAGGATAACAAACCCCTTAACCCCACCATAAGATCCTCCAAAAACAGGTCACACCCTTGCTCAGAAAGATGAACACCGTCATCACGAAACGGATGTGGGGCATGGAACCTAATCCTTTCATGAGGAATAACTGCCCCACCAAGGGACAAAACTAGATCCCTAACCTTCCTATTAACCCATTTCCTAGATCTATCTATCTTATTGGGGTGCACAGCACCACTCCAAACCCTTCTGACAAGCATTTCTGACCATACAATTATAAGATTGGGATATAGGCAGATAAGCCACATGAGATCATGCGTAACTTTGAGCAGCAAATCCAATCCAGGACGCTGCACCACATCATTTTCGCCCAAATGAATTAACAATATGTGTGGCCTGTCCACAACGGACATGATCCGGCACACAGAAGGCATCAACGCATCCCATAACATGCCCCTCCGGGCTTCCCACTGAACCATAGCTGTGGCCGAAAGCTGCAGCTGTGTTCCAGGAACAGACGAGAATGCCCTCCGATGAGCCCAAAACAAAATTGAGTGGCCACACAAGACGATCCTCACAGGAATCGGGATGTTTGTCAAACCTATAAGAAACAAAAACAAATTCCTCCGTTAAAATCGGACGTAAGACTTAAATGCATTGGAACGCCATCTGCCAATCGCCTGTATATCGCTTATACTCATGCCCACGAGGGCTGCGGCCGTAGCCGCACCAATCCGGAATGAATGCAGCCCATAGACTCCAGCATCGCGACCACTGGCCAACAAGGCCCGCCGAACAACGGCCCAAAATTGAAAATGAGTCAGGGCAGTTCCATCAGCATGTATAAACAAATAACGCTGGCCCGCTGGCCGAATGGATAAGAATTGACGCATTGCAGACACAGGGCACAATACTGGGACCTGGCAACGTCGTAAAACAACCATACTGCCACGGTTTGATCGGTCTTAGAGACCCGCAGGGACAACCTCACTAAATCAGCACCTAATGTGCAATCGCCAAAGCATAAGGGTCTATAAGTCACATCGCGCTTAGAAGGGGCCAATACTTCGCTAGGGCGAAAAGCACCATAAAACATCATCAGAGTTACTGCGGCGAACAGGTGCGACTCATACTGAGATGAGCATAAAGAATTAAACAGTGCCAGGATCTGGAGAAGGACATCGGGTGTGATTGGCCTCCTCCGGTCAGCGGGCCTGGGAGCGGAACGCGACCAACCCTCAAGGACCTTTCTGACCCTAAAATCTACAGAATGATCCGGCAGCCCCCTTGCCTTCGAAATAAAGGCTAGCGCTGAGAGGTGGCCGGCGATAGTAGAAGCAGAATTATTGTGCCCTTTTAAATATATCATGAACTGCAATAAATGATCCACAGGAATAGGCCAATCCAAAGGCAGCTCCGAGACAATGCGGAAAGTCTGGAACTTAGCAAATGAATGCTTATACGCAGTTTGAGTACTGGGAGCCAGAGCGGCAGCGATAGCAACCCCAACTTCTAGTTGCCAAGGTTCCACAGGAAAGGTGGGATTGGTACTGGATCCAGAGCCGCTCCAGGTGCAAGCTCCCGAAAGCGCGCCATCTGTAAGCGTGAAAGTGCATCAGCTACTGTATTCTGCAAACCTGGAACATGTCTGGCCAGGAATAAAATATTAAAGCGCAAGCATTGCAACACAAAAGCGCGCACCAAGCGCATAACACGAGGAGACTTAGAAGTTTGGGCATTAATAACGCTAACTGCGGAAATATTATCGCACCAGAAGCGCACTGTGCGATTTTGAAATGCCTTTGGCCAGATATGAACAGCTACCACTATTGGAAAAAATTCCAAAAATGTCAAATCAGAAGTAATTCCGGTAGCCTGCCAACTGTCAGGCCATCGCTCAGCGCACCACTGGGATCTAAAGATTACTCCAAAGCCAATGCCACCGGCAGCATCGGAATGCACCTGTAATTCTGCTTCTAATAGCAATTCCTCCCACCAAAAGGAAAGGCCATTGAAATCCGTCATGAATTCAAGCCACATGTGCAAATCCTCCCTCATCCCTAACGTAATCCTTATGAAATGGAAGCGGGATTGAACTCCCCGCATGGCGTCGCATAGACGCCTGAGGAATGCACGACCAGGTGAAATAACTTTAGAAGCAAAAACTAAATGGCCCACAATTTCCTGTAACTGGGCCAAGGTGATCTTCTTCCGCTCTAGGGCTGAATGAAGCAGTTGACGCAGTGCAACCAACTTATCAAGCGGCAAACGTGAAGTCTGAGCCACAGTATCTAACTGGATCCCTAAGAAAATAAGGGAAGTAGTAGGGCCCTCAGACTTTTCAGGAGCTAACGGGACTCCCAATTCGTCAGTTAAAGTGGCAAAGGAATGCATCAGATGGGAGCAGTGAGAAGACCCAGCAGGCCCCACAAATAAAAAATCATCAAGATAATGAGCAGAGAAGGAGGACGATGCTTTCATCCTCAATGCCCATTCAAGAAATGTGCTAAATGCTTCAAAAGCAGCACAAGACACAGAACAACCCATTGGCATAGCTCTGTCTACGTAAAACTGACCTTGAAATTTAAAACCAAGCAAATCCACATCAGCAGGGTGTACAGGCAAAAGGCGAAAAGCGGATTTTATATCACACTTTGCCAGCAAAGCCCCCTTTCCAGCTTTCCTAACTACTCTCACTGCCTCATCAAAAGAAGTATATCTGACTGAGGCATATAATGGGGAAATGCCATCATTGACAGAGGCTCCTTTCGGGAAAGACAAATTATGAATAAGGCGATATTCCCCAGGCTGCTTCTTAGGGATAATACCTAAAGGGGAAATCCTCAAATTTTCAAACGGAGGACAACTGAAGGGGCCCGAGATACGATCAGCAAGTATCTCTTTATTAAGCTTGGCCAGAACCACAGGCGCTAACGTACTAAGAGAGGGCTGATTGACAAACGATGTAGCAATCCTAGGACCCTCAAAAGGGATACAAAATCCATCCTTAAAACCCTGAAGTATAAAATTAGCAGCCTGCTTATTGGGATAAAGCTCTAATAGCTTTGCTAACGGAGCCAGCTTGATCGGGCTACTGGCCTTGCAACATACCGCCGCTATTGCCAGACCCGCGTTTTTGCTGTTGATGCTCCCCTGTACCCTGTCGAGCAGTACGTGCCCTCTGGCAAGAGGAACTGGAGTGGTTGCCTCCACACAGTGCACAGATGTGTCTAAATTTATAGGGACGTCTAGAACATCGGCCACTGCTATTGAATAACCAGCAGACTTGCTGGGATTGAACTCAATGCCCGCCTTGGCTGTAGCCCGAGGCGGAAGTCTGCACGCGTGCCAATAAATGCCCACTATCGGCTCTATCTCCTGTAGTGGGCCTGGCGGAAGTCATAGATCGCAACCACAGTCCTGCATGTTCAATATCCCAACGAAGGGTGGGATCCAATGCTGCTCTTTGCCTGAAATTCTGATCATACCGCAACCAAGCGGTTCCAGAGAATTCACGGAAGGCACGATGCACAATATCCTGATATTTTATCATGGACAAAGCCCTAGACGGATAAGCTTGTGTCATAACACCCATATAAATCGTATAGGCGTTCAACCAATTAGGCCATACCCGATCCACTTTTCTTTTTATCGCCGCCTCACGCTCTTTAACTTTTTGACCATCTTTAAGCTTAACCTCAGTTTCACAAAACAGGAGAGTAAAGAGATCGATATACTCTCCCCTCCAAATTTTTTCTTTCGTTCCTAACAATAAATGATCACCTAACGGAAGGGAGGTATCGCCTTGAGGATAAACCCCATATGGCAGGGGTAAATAAGCAGGTGATGAAGAAGAGGAAGTCAAAGGCGGCTGCCAAGGACTCACGGCAGCCGCCGGCCAAGGAAGCTGTGGGTGCTGGGGTACCAACACACCTCCCATAAACACTACTGGGTGCGTAGCATCTCCCAACAAAGGAGAACCAGCCGTTGGTGTATCCTTGTTAAGGGCACTGGAATCCTGTGCTTGTGTATTGTAAGCTTGTGAGTGCATAATTGGCTCACCTGTATACACAGCAGGAGAGGCAACCACAGGCTGTGCTGCAAACCCAGACGCCCTATGAGTAAACGCGGCAGCATCATGTGAGACTGGAAGCTGAACTTGCATAGGCCCAGCAACCGGCGGGACTGAAGGCGTGACCGAAGAACTGGAGGCAGGAACAGTTGGCAAACAAGCTGGAGGCGTAGGAATTGCTGGCTCCTCGCTAGGTGCTGCAGCTTCCAGAACCCCGATCCTAGAAACTAAATCGGCAAGAAGACGATTTTTAGGCATTCTGGAAGCCAACCGCGCAGATTTCTTACCTGCAGGAGCGGAACTCGTGCCAGCATCAGCATCCAGCGGCTGCATGCGTTCCTTTTCCAGCGCCTCCACCCTAGCCACCAAGGCACGGATGGTTCCCAAGTCCTCCTCTTCATCAGAAGACAGGTTCTGCTGGGGTGGAGGGCGCTTTGTAGTTTGTTTCACAACTCGCACTCCTTTTTTCTGTTGAGCCTTCCTGGGTGGCATGGTTGTAAAAAAACCAATCAACAACAATTATGCAACGTACCAAATTGCAATCACAACCAGATTGTAAATTTGACAATTTTTAATAAGAAGTAGCACACCTAAAGTGCTAATTACACTAACCAATAAATTGAACTTAACTTATTATTATTATTATTATTATTATTAACCTATTAACTAAATATGTATTTATATATATTTATCTATATGAATGGGGTGGGGGGGTGTAAACTAAAGGGAATTGGGGGATTGGGGGGGTTATATATTTAAATGTAATAAACTGAACAAATAACAACTATAAATTGAATATTAAAACTAATGCAATACCTAAATAATTAAATTAACATTCGCAATAATAATAAATTTATTTAAAATTTTTGGTCAAATTGAGGTGAGATAACTCCCAGACCAACACCCAGTATCAACAAACAAACTGAAATTACGCCACAGGAAATCAATGGGGGGGGAGGGGACGTATTATAACATTAACAAAAGCAAGGCACAATCAAATAATACACGCAAACTATAGCAGGAACATCAAATCAACCAACTCAAACCCCCTTTTTACTAAAACTTAAAAGGCAATAAACCACAAAGGGAACACAACCAGGAAGTAAATCAGCCGGCGTGCCGGCCTCCGCCGGGGCACGTGGGCGGACGCCCGCCGCCCAGCTGATTCGTCGGAGATCAGATAAGGACAACCAAGGGGCTTAAGGAGTAAAACAATTGACAAACAAATCACTATCAAGTAAAATACTCAGAACGAACGTCCAAACCGCAAACGGAGCAATGTGGAACGAGGACAAACGCAGCTGCCGCAAGGCAAAAAAGGCAAGAGCGGAAAAGACGGAGCAGCCTTATATATGCTGCTCAGCGCCTTACCTAATTGGATGAGCGATCTCACGTGGCACCTAACACTTGATTCGAGAATGTTCCCAAGTCTTCCCTATAACTATGGTGGAGGCAAATACGCCCCTAATTAGGAACGTCATTCTTTGGCTCGTTTTGACACTTTACCCTCTAAACTTTTAGAGGGCACATATGATAAAATCCCGAGGAACAACAGATACTGCCCCTGTGACAAGTCTGAAGTGGAGACGGTATCACATGTCCTGTTTAATTGTAGATTCTATGACGGGGCCAGAAAAGATCTTTTACACCCCATTTTGCAACCCTTCCCAGGCTGCTCCCCGGTTGCTCTTCTACCAGCCCTCCTCGAGGGCTCTGATAAAGCAACTACCATTCAAGTGGCCAAATTTCTGAACCTGGCTATGGAGGTCAGATACCATATGACTGCGCACTGTCCTTAATATATGTATTGATTGATATAACCCATTTTAAAATATATGTTTTATGTTTTGTACTTAGTTTTGTTTTGCAATGGTCTGTTGACTAAGCAATAAAGATTGTTGTTGTTGTTAGTAACTAATAGTAACTAATTAAATAGTAACTAATGAATTGCTCAGTACTGGAGGAAAGTAAAGGTTCCATCAATAAAATAACGTGAAATGTTGGGCAGTATGAGACGTTTATAATTAACAAAGGTAAAGTTAAATATCCGGGTAATATGAGGTCTTTACTTTGTTTTTTGATATTGGGAAATGAAGAGCAGCAATAAACAGTTGGTTAGATCTTATGATATATTGGGAATAAGCACTGGGATGATGCATATATCACAGAAATTATTTTAAATATTTATATACTGTTGCCAATTATAAAGTTATCACTTTTGAAATATTTTGAACACATACATTTCTGTGTTGGTTGTGAGATGTAGAGTTTGATAGATTTTCATATATTTTATTAGAATAAAAATCTTATTTTTATTTTTTACTACGAAAGTGGAAACTCTTAGAATACAATAAAGCACAGAAGTTCCATCATTTATAACTCCTAAACAACGTCCTAGGATTTCAAACAGTATAATTATGCAAAAGGATCCCCCCCCAAATATTTCCTTAAATTCGTTATAACAGCATGTATTACAAAATGGGGGGGGGAGAGAGAGGGAGAGAGAAACATAGGTGTACACCCATGTTTTTAACCATGTATACACATTTTAGCTATGTGAAAACACCTGTTTTTAAGCATGTACACATGAAGAAGCACAAATACAGGGTGAACGGGACAAATGAGCTAAGCAGAAGACACATCAAACAAATCCTCATTGTCACCATCTTCCATCTGGAAACCTATGTCCTCACTGTGGGAGGCTGTGTGGATCCAGAATTGGCCTCCACAGTCACTTACGGAACCACAAAGACCTTATCTTGGAAGACAATCTTACTTGGCCGTGACTGATCGCCAATGAATGACACATTTGGAAACCACAGTGGAGACTGGTGGCTCTGATATGAGCGGGGCAGTGAATCTGCTCCCGATTTTACCATGAACTTTCAAGGAGCTGTCCAAGGAACTTTCACTGCCCCACTGACATTGGAGCCACCAGCCTCCACTGACTGCAGTGGACAAAATGGCTTTTCACTCGACAGTGGCTTTCGCTTTGTTTTGTTTTGTCTGGCTCAGTTCAGGTTCAGTAGAGAGGGCACGATTATATTATTGTAGAGCCTTAGCTTCAGTTTTGGGGAAAATGAACTTCCCAGTACTCCTCTGTCTTGGTTTGCATTCTGGTTCAGCTAGTTGGGTTGAATACAGAGATGTGCAGACTGCAAAGCCAAAAAAGGAAGAGAACAGATTTCTTTCCTGTCTTATATTAAGGCCCACATATAGGGCCACTTCACCCAAGCAAACAGGCATGTTTCTTTATTTGTTTTCTTACAGTTTTATTATTAGTTTTAGAATTTATTTCATTTATGAATTGCTTCCATGAGGCATCCTGAAGTGATTTAGGGCTTGTCCACACAGTAGCCTAACTTTGTACTAAAGACTCTGCTTTTACCATCATAATAGATTTTCAAGGTCCACACTTCTTGCTCAGTGGTAGCTTCCAATCTGCTGTTTTCCATTCACACAAGTAGGCGTTCCTCTGGGAAGGATGAGTGTCACTGTTTCCTTGTGGCCCCACCTCCAATTTTACATGTTTATTCCCTCTGGAGTATCGATAGAAGGAAACAGTTCCCTCAGTTGCAAACGGTTTTTCCTTTCCTTTTCACATTATCAGTGGGTTGTGTTAATATGGATTTAAAGGGAGAAACTGCATGATAGCTTCTGCTTCCTGCAACGTCATGTGAACCATGTGAATTAAAAGGGGATGCAAGTAGCACCAAACACACAGTAAATCACTGTGTGGATGAGCCCTTACAATATAATAACATATATAAAACTGTTGTTTATATAAAAACAGTTAAAACAATTGCATATGTAAAATAAATATTAAAACAGTTTAAAACAGCAACAGCACATGCAGAAAATCAATTCAAATGCAAAAGAGATACCAACTGGGATAAATATTTTAGAAGGCTTGTTGAAATCTCCCACTTTTCTTCCCTCATGGAGTTCAAGGAGGCATATATGTGGTTCCCAGCTGGTCTCCCATCTAACCACTTACCAGATCCAGACCTACTTGGCTCCTGCAAGATGGTTGAATCCCTGGGACATGCGAAGAATGTGGCTTGAATGGCTCCATGCAGAGGATATCATGTGATAAAGTGCTTCAGCAACACACACATTCACACAGCTTGCAACTGAGCCAGTTATTTTCATAGGCTGATGCCACAAGCAGAACTCCCCACCAATAGGCTTTTTCATGCCACAAAGCTCTCAAAAGCACCCCCTTGCTGCAGAGCTTTGGCTATGGGGCGGTATACAAATGCGATCGATCGATCGATCGATAGATCGATAGATAGATCGATAGATAGATAGATAGATAGATAGATGATAGGCTGCAGAAAGCCCATCCAGGCTAAGAGCCACATGTAGCATCAGCAAGCATGTGACTACCTTGATGTACAACAGTTATTGCTAAAAAATCAGCACAGATTGACTGATGCTGTGGCTGCCACATGCTCAGGAGGTAGCCACAATTACCATGTTGCTATATTAACTGAATATGTATATTGTCTTAAGTCTAAAGGAACCACATCATTCTTCCCACCCACATTGTGGGTTCTTCCATCCACATATTGCCAGAGCAGCACAGAACCAAACTGCAAAGAAGCGGCTTTCACACTGTTGTGGCAACAGATAGAAGCAACTTAGAAGTTTGTGGCAAGTTTGAAGAACTGTACATATCATACAACCATCCTGGGAGGAGTGCTTATTATTATTATTGATTCAAGCTGGAATCTGATAAAGAACTTTTCCTAAGGAATTAGAAGCATTAATCAGCTGCATGAAATTGAAAAAGACTCATAACTGAAACAAACTTTTTACTGGTGATACATAGATGGTCATAGTATTTATTTATTGTTATTTGAGATATTATATGAGCTTGTAAAATTTTCGTATTGATTTTTTCCCAGCAATACAGAATTGTTTCCCCGGCAATATAGATTTTTAGCATTAGTGCAATATAGATACTATTTGTATATATTTGTGACTCTTCATTCATTGCATAAAAAGTATGAATCAGGTCATAGTATCACAAGGTCTAACAAGGATTCACCCAGACTGTGCTTGCCTCAGTTTTAGAGATGTGAAGGCAGGGAAAAAACTGAGAAAAATTCAGGGGAGGGGACCATTTCCCCCCCTCTTTTCCCATTTCCCCCAATTTTTCAGGAAAAATCAGGAGAAAATGTTCTTATCCACCCTAGTCAGAGGCAGGATGCTTCTGAAAACCAGTTGCCGGAAGCCTCAGGAGGGGAGAGTGTTCTTGCACTCGGGTCCTGCTTGTGGGCTTCCCCTAGGCACCTGGTTGGCCACTGTGAGAACACGATGCTGGACTAGATGGGCCACTGGCCTGATCCAGCAGGCTCTTCTTATGTTCTTATGTTCTTAAAATGAAAAAAACTGTTTTTTCCCTAATTTTTCTGGGTTTTTTTCTGGGCCTTCACATCTCTACTCAAATTGCAACAAACCCCTCTTTCATTGCCTCTCCCCCTGCCCTAAAGGCCTCAACCCTGTGGCAGGTGAAAGCAATGGGCACACCCAGCCCCTGGCAGAAAACACTTCCCACTGGGGAGGAACTACACATTCCAGTTCCTGATGGGAAAAGTCTCTCTGCCAAGGAATGGACGCACCCAGCATAGCCTATGCCACCAAAGCCGCCACCTTTCCCAATGTAAATGTTTGCACCCTTAGGACAAGAGGAGAAAGCAGAAAGAGTGGACACTTTTGCAAGTGCTTGCTCAAACATTTGAAAGGCTTAAGCCCTTTTCTGATTGTCCTTTCTGAAAATAGCATTTACATGGTGCTTTAGAAGTTTCAGCCTTTCCCCATGCATTATCGCAGGAATCCTCACAACTCTGAAGTTTTGAAAAGGCCACAGCTCAGTGGCAGATCACACGTTTTACATTGCAGAAGGCCTTAGGCAGAGCTTGGAAAAGTTACTTTTTTGAACCACAACTCCCATCAGCCCCAGCCAGCATGGGCACTGGATTGGGCTGATGGGAGTTGTAGTTCAAAAAAGTAACTTTTCCAAGCTCTGCAACCCCCAACATCTCCAGTTAAAAAGATGCAGCAGCAGGTAATATGAAAGATTTAAACCTGAGACCCTGGCAAGCCACTGACAGTCAAAGTAAACTATACTGGGCTAGATGGAAGAATGATCTCCCTTGGTATAATCCAGCTTCATGTGTTCATATGACAGGGGGGGCAGGGTTGGCTTACTGAGGCCAACTATTTGAATTTGTGGCAGAGATAAGAGCTCAAATCTCTTAGCCACCACGCTTCAGCATGAATCTGGGCAAGCAAGCACTGAATTGCCGTATACCGCAAACAGCCCACCTGAGGTGATCCACAATTTTCTCATCCTCTTGCTTTGTAAACAAACTGCCCTCTCTTTTGAGTGCCATAAGCAAGACCTGAATTGCCTCAGAGAAGGGTGTGTCCCACAGTGAGGTGTGTGTGCAAACACTTTCCCCATGTTTTCCACGAATAGCTCTCCCCTTTTTCTATGAATTCATTTTGTTCTCACTCGTGTCTTAGGCAAACTGTGACTGAATTAAGACTTCCTTGCTTGAAGGATAGAAACAAGCTGGGGGAGGGTGGTGACAGTGCAAATTTCAGAGTCACATGCATGAACAGAAATGACATTTTAAGATCACACATCCCGAGAGTGCTAGGACACTCGTCCCAACTGGAGAACAAGAGACAAAACGCCTTGGCGTCTCGAGCCAGTCACAGTAAAGAAAATGTTTCACACACAAGCAGTCAAGGTCCCTAAGATTCAAAGTGTTATTCCCTGAATAAATGAGAACAGAGGACAGATGCCAGGGAAATGTCACCGACCATCAGCAACCCCAGGGGCAGAGAGATACCAAGGAAGGTATTTGTGGACCCTTCTTTCTGTCTCAGTTTTGCATGGGGGGCAAAGCACAAACAAAAGCCACCACAAACTGGCTAACCCTGGGGGAATTGTGGGATGGGACGGTGGGGTGCACTTGATTAAGATTTCTTACTACTGGAATAATATGATCTGTTGTCCCTTATTTTTAAAAGGCCCCTATTTTCAGAATCTTGTGAGCCCACAGCACAGATCACAAACTGATACATATGCTGAGACCTACTGAGCTTTACAATATAATTGCAGTGGCCAACATAAAACAGAATCCAGCAGTTACTCAGGCGCATACAAATTATGTGGGGAGGAAGTCCCAAATCTCCATGATTGGAAGGGGGTGGGTGTCTGGAAACCAGGTGCTATATGAGCAGGACCAGTGCCAGAGGGTGGCTAAGTTGGGTCCTGGCCAAGGGCCCCTGCAGCCCATGGAGGCCCCTGAAGGCCCCCTCCTTAGGGTGGGAGGGTAGCACTCCTATTCTGTGATCTGTGGCAGCATTGGGTCCTGCTACCTGACCCTGCCATGGATCGTGGAGAGGGAACTCCCAGCCCCCCCAGTACAGACAGCATGGGCTTCAGTAAGCCCCCCCACACACCCCACCTACCTCTCCCATCATTCACATGACACAAGAGGTAGGTAGGACGTGCTGGTGGGCTTATTAGCCCTACATTGCCTATATGGGGGGGTGTTGGGCCCAAAGCACTGTGGGCCCAAAGCACACTGGTGCCCAAGGGTCCAGTCATGCCTGGCACTGGTCCTCTATATGAGGAATGGTTGAACGAGCTGGGTGCATAAGACAGAATTAAAAAAACGTGTCCTTCCCCCATCCCACATGCAGCATGAAGTAGTACAATCCATTCCACCCCTTCAGGACTCTACCTCTACATTCTACTATATGTGTACATGAATGCATCCATGTATACAGAATTCTAGGCTATGCTAATTCAGACTTCCGGAGGGGGGGATATTTTTGAATGCCCTCTCACATTTTTTAAAACTCCCCTTATATCCAGGGATGTAGATTTATTGCAGCCATCTCCCTGATGTCCTAGCTCACATGCCATGAGGGTGTTGTTGTTCACATTCACAAGCATTCACAAATATGACACACATACACCCCCACATGCAAACTGAACAGGTGAAGTCCAGAATGCTACCACCTCAGTTTACCACCTCACCCTGCAGAGTTTATAGAACAGCTCTTAGACTGGATTCTTCCAGTACAACAGTAGAGTGGGAGCCTCTGGGCAGGGCCAGCCCTAACATGAGGCAGAGTGAGGCAGCTGCTTCAGGGAGCTGATTTGGGGCGTCATGAAAGTGCAGCAAATTGTTCATTTTATTGTACTTTAACTCCTAGGGGAAGATGCAAAACAATTTGGCCAGCCTTTAGACCCTCTGCCATTTACCCTTCCACTACATGCAGCAAAATCACTTGAGCCCCCAGCCCTGTGTGCCACTGGGGTCACTTGAGAAACCCCAGGTCACATGACAGGCCACATGAAAACTCCTTCCCATGCTTGCATTCATGCCCTCATAACATCAGTCGTGCTGGCATGGGGAGAAGCCACAGTAGAGGCTCCTCCTATGTGACTTGGGCTCAGATTATGAGGGAAATCCACTCCCTGATTCTCCCCACTTCAATCATGCCCCCCTCCAGTAGCCTTCTAAAACAACTAGTTAATAAGCGCCCTTACAAAAGGTAAAGGGGCTAGTCACTATGCTTGATCTGGGTGCTTCTCGTATTAGGCAAGTGATGAGGAAAGGAGTAGTCCCAAAGTGCCATTGCAACTCATGTTCTCCACTGGAGAAAAGAATCGTTTGTGCTTTTTTTTCATTGGTGTCACCAAGGGGCTGAAGCTTGGACAGCTTCTTGACCCTGTTTCTATCTCCTATCAGACTAAAACCCGGAGGAGGTTCTACTGCCCCACTGACATGGAGCCACCAACCACTTAGATGACATAACAGAAACTCCATTCCCTCTGACTCTTTCAACAATTAGAGGATAATACATTAAAATCTATTATTATATCCTCATCGTCATCATTTACTATTAATTTCACTTATGAATCACTTCCCATGAGGCATCCAGAAGCTATTTGCGATATATCATATATAAAATGGTTACATGTGTAAAAACAATTAAAACAGTTGCATATATAAAAACAATTTTAAAATAACAGTTATAAATATAAAAAGAGTTTAAAACAGCAACAGCCCATATATCAAATCAATTCAAATTCAAATCCACATCCAAGACAGATACCAACTGGAATACAACTGGAGTACATACAACATAAAGGAAAAAGACGATTTGCAGAAGGAATTACAAAATGCCATCATTTTTCCTCACACAGAAGTACCCATGGAAGGCATTGTGTTCAAAGGGAAAACCTCATGGAGACATTGCAGGGAAGATCCTGCAGGAATCTAGAGGCCTGTCCATGGAACTTTCCTGCAACAACAAAAAAGGGTTTCTGCCACACACACTCCACACACCCACATACTGCAGGGATGGATTAACCTGTTAAAGATAGTTTCTCACTGTTTCATCTTTCCAAACTTCAGTTCGTCATATTTCTGTATCAGTTTGTCATTTTAAAAAAAATCTGTCCAAAACTGTGTTTGATTTTTGTGCACATTTCCCCATATATTTGTAAGCATTTTTGCCTAGCAAATGCATTTTTTTCAAGCAATGTTTCCTTATACAATGCATTTTGTGATTTTCACTAACATACACATTTTAAAATGCCCACTTTTCCAAATATAGACATTTTTGAATGCATTTTTTGGCCAGTGAACTCCATTGCAAAATTCAGAGGACAGCGAGTTTCAAAGGATCCCAGTTCATTTCAGTTCATATATTGACTTTGGAAGTACTCATTTGGTAGGTTCGCACCAAAATGCAAACTGGACAACTTTCTTCCCCATCCCTACTCCGCTGTAGTACTTTTTTCATGTTTTCACAGAGCAAATCTGCCGCCATGGGCTCCTGTTGGGAAGAAGGGCAGGATATAAATCAAAACGACAGACAGACAGACAGACAGACAGATAGATAGACAGATAGACAGATAGACAGATAGATAGAATCTGTTAATAAATAATAATAATAATAAAATTTAATTTATGTGTCGCCTATCTGGCCGATGGCCACTCTAGGCGACATACATGTAAACAGTTAAAACACAATGTGATAAAATACATTAATACAATATATAAACAATACAGCAGCAACAACAATATTAGTGCAGGGTAAGAGGCATTTCAGTCATAAAAGTTAACCCTCCCTGGAAATCCCAAAGGCCTGTTGAAAGAGCCAGGTCTTTAAGGCTTTACGAAATACGTTTAGGGAAGAGGCGTGCTGTAGATCTTGTGGGAGGGAGTTCCAAAGGGTGGGGGCCACCACTGAGAATGCCCTCTCTCTAGTTCCCGCCAATCTAGCTGTTTTTGTCGGCGGGATTGAGAGAAGGCCCTGTGTGGCTGATCTTGTCGGGGGGCATAATTGGTGGCGTTGAAGGCACTCCTTTAGATAAACTGGGCCGAGACCGTATAGGGATTTAAAGGTTAATACCAACACCTTGAATTGGGCCCGGAAGACAACTGGAAGCCAGTGTAGATCGAACAACACTGGTGTGATGTGATCCCGGCGGCGACTATTCGTAAGTAGTCGAGCCGCCGCGTTTTGTATAAGTTGTAGTTTCCGGACCGTTTTCAAGGGTAACCCCACGTAGAGCACATTACAGTAATCCAATCGAGAGGTGACCAGGGCGTGTACTACCAGTGGGAGCTGATGAACAGGAAGGTAGGGTTGCAGCCTTCGTATGAGGTGTAGTTGATACCAGGCTGCCCGGCTCACTGCCGAAATCTGAGCCTCCATGGACAGCCTGGAATCAAGCACAACCCCAAGGCTGCGGACTTGATCCTTCAGGGGTAGACTCACCCCATTGAACTTCAGGTCAACATCTCCCAACCTTCTCTTGTCCCCCACGAGTAGCACCTCGGTCTTATCGGGGTTCAACTTCAGCTTGTTCCTTCCCATCCATCCACTCACGGATTCCAGGCACTTGGACAAGGTCTCCACAGCCAACTCTGGTGAAGATTTAAACGAGAGATAGAGCTGAGTGTCATCCGCATATTGGTGACACTGCAGCCCAAATCTCCTAATGATTGTCCCCAGCGGCTTCATATAAATGTTAAATAGCATGGGAGAGAGGATAGAGCCCTGTGGCACACCACAATTGAGAGGCCAAGGGTCTGAAACCTCCTCCCCCAATGCTACCTGTTGGTACCTATCAGAGAGAAAGGAACGGAACCACTGTAATACAGTGCCTCCAATTCCCAATCCCTCCAGGCACTGTAAAAGGATACTGTGGTCGACAGTATCAAAAGCCGCTGAGAGATCGAGGAGGACAAGAAAGGTGAATTCTCCCCTATCTAATGCCCTCATATCATCTACCAGAGCGACCAAGGCTGTTTCAGTTCTGTGACCAGTCCTGAAACCCGATTGGTATGGATCCAAATAATCCGTTTCATCCAAGTGTGTCGACAACTGGTTGGCCACCACTCGCTCAATGACCTTGCCCAAGAATGGTAGGTTCGAAATTGGGCGAAAGTTATTGAAAACTTGGGGATCCAAGGAGGACTTCTTCAAGATGGGCTTTACAATTGCCTCCTTGAAGGCTGATGGCATCACACACTCTTTCAAGGATGCGTTTACCACCGCTTTAATCCCCTTGCCCAATTTCTCTCTGCAGCTCATAAGGAGCCACGATGGGCAAGGATCAGTTAGGCAAGTGGTAGGCTTCACAGTCGAAAGCACCTTGTCCACATCCTCAGAAGGGAGAAGCTGAAACTGGCCAACTCTGGTTCACTTACTGTATCCACGGTGCACGGGATCGAGCTCCGTAAATGTTCGATTTTATCGGTGAAGTGCTTTGCCAATATGTCACAGGAGGCCTTTGACTGTTCCAAGGGTTCCTGGGCAACTGGACCGACCAGGCTTCGGACCACCTGGAACAGCCTCCTGGGACAGCACTCCGCAGACGCAATAGAGGCAGCAAAGAAAGCCTTCTTTCCTGCCTTTATTGCCACTTGGTAGGCAGCTACTGCTGCTCTAACCTATGTCCGGACATCTTCGGAGCGGGATTTCCGCCACCGGCGTTCTAGTCGTCTCACCTCCTGTCTCAGAGTACGCAACCGTGGTGTATACCATGGTGCTAACTGAGTTCTATTCAGGGGGAGAGGACGTTTCAGAGCCACCCGGTCTAATGCCCTGGTGATCCCATCATTCCACTCCCTCACCAGGGTTTCGACCGGGTGACCTTCAGCAGGTTCCAAATCCCCTAGCGCAGTCAGGAATCCATCTGGATCCATCAGGCGCCTGGGGCGGATCATTCTAATAGGTCCTTCGCCCCTGCGGAGGGGGCGTGGCATTGAGAAGTCTATGTTTACCAGGTAGTGATCTATCCATGACACAGGGGTGGAATAAACCACTCCCAACTTCAGAGCACTTCTCTCCTCTCCCAGGACAAACACAAGGTCGAGAGCATGACCGGCTACATGGGTGGGCCCAATATTACTAAGGTGCAGTTCCCAGGAAGCCATGGTTTCCAGGAAATCCTGAGGGGCTCCAGTGAGAGTGGTCTTGGCATGCACGTTGAAGTCACCCAGCACTAGCAATTCTGGGGACAACGCCCATACAGCCGAGACCACCTCCAGCACCTCGGCCAGGGAGTCTGCTGTGCAGCGGGGTGGGCGGTACACTAGCAGGATCCCCAAACTGCCCTTCGGGCCCAACCTCCAGTACATACAATCAACAAATTGAGTCCTATGGAGAGGAGGTCTGGCAAAAACCAAAGACTCTCGATAGATGACTGCCACGCCCCCTCCCCGCCTTCCCACACTCGGCTGCTGTGCATAACAGAAACCTGGTGGACACAGGGCCTCAAGAATGGGAGCAGAGGCCTCATCCAACCAAGTCTCCGTAATACATGCCAGGTCTGCCCGCTCATCCAAGATCATATCATGGATGAGCGAAGTTTTTTGTGCCACAGACCTGGCATTACATAACAGCAGTCAAAGGTTGGTAGGAACCTTGCATCCCCCAGTTTTCGTCTGGTTCTGGGCCGACCCGGAACAGGGGATGGGTATAATGCATCTATCCCCTGTTCCCCTATTCTGGCATGGTCTGCCAGCAGCACCTTTCCAGCGCCTGCCGCCCAATCTTTCTATAACTTGGCCCCTCCCCTCCCTCCCTGGCTTGCACATGCCTCTATCCCTATCTGCCAGTCAACAGGCCACCCACCCTAAAACAATATTGGTCCGGAGACCCACCTCCGTACCCTATAACAACTGTAAATTGATTAAGTTAAATTAAATTAAATTAAACTAAATCAATATAAACACACACTCACACATGACTGACACAGCCACACAAATACAAATAATAAAAAAAAGAAAGCAACAAAAAGAAAGCGGCAGCACAGCAGCAAGAGCAGCAGCCTCTCCTTCCCTTGGGGCAATGCTTTCTTTCTCCTGCAGGCCCTGGGTCTCCCAGGCCACCTCAGCCAGCCGGCTTATGTATCCCTCCAAAGAGGGACAGGTGGTGAGAATCAGTCCTAGCTGGCTGGGTACCTGGGGCCTGGTCCTGCCAGGCAGAAGTCCCACAGGGAAGGGTGGTGGAGGTGGTGGTCCCGCAGCAGCAGCAGCAGCAGCAGCAGCCTCTACTTCCCTTGGCAGTGATGGTCTCTTCCTCCTGCAGGCACTGTTGTGCTGGGATCCTCCTGTCAAGGGTACCTCTTTGATGTATATGTTTGAAACATTGATCACATTCACACTTTTTAAGTGTACACTTAAAACATCTTAGGTATACAAGAAGAAATGTAATGTGTGAAAAGAATCACAGAATTCTGACACTGGATAATCCATCGTGGAGACAGCCCCATATATAAGGTAGGACTATTCATTTGGGATGCAATCTGTTGGCAGGTTCCACTTTGAAAGCATTCCATCAACCTAACAGGCCAGTATTGATTTGAGTACTTTCTTTGTCCAGTAGCTCAGAGGCACATGTTACCAAATTCTTCCAACCTACACAGGAAGTGGATTGGACTGTGAAAGACCAACTCAAATTGTGTTTGCATTTTTACAAATGTGTAGGGTAGTACAATATCTCAGACAGGAGGTCAGGTCTCCTGCTCCCCTGGTGCATTCACTATAGCTGCCCAATTTCTCTGCTTTTTAAAGTTTGATAGAAATATCTATTGGCTATAGGTACATTCTTAAACTGCAAGGTTTTTTGCCTGTTAGTGAATATTCATAGGCCATCCGCTTCATCGCCCTTTAGGATCCACACCTTAATGTGGTGAGGGGGTTTGAGAGTGTTGAAGAAGCTGAGAGCAAAGCCGCCAGGAGTCTAGACCAAGAGGCTAGACTCCTAGCAGGGGCACCCAAGGCGGAATGGTCAAAGTTGAGACACCAGACTAAGATGCATCCAAACTCAGAGGAAGGCAATGGTAAACCACCTCTGAATACCTCTTACCATGAAAACCCTATGAACAGAGTATCCAAAATGCAACATGAGATAGTGCTGGAAGATGAGACCCCCAGGTCAGAAGGCACTCAGTGAGCTACTGGGGGAAAAGGACACATATGAGTAGTGCTGTGACTAATGACGCAGCTGGGTCAGAGGCTGATGCACACAGATGTGAAAGGAGAGTCCGGAGTTGTACAACACACACAATAGGAATACGGAATGTGAGCAGCATGAACCAGGGAAAGTTAGAAAAAATGTAACATATCACTATTACAGTACTTGGCGTGAGTGAATTAAAATGGATGGGAATGGGACATTTTCAGTCAGGCAACTACAAAATACGTTATGCAGGAAATGAGAAACCAAGAAGAAACGGGGTTGCTTTAATAGTGAGAAGTGATGTAGCAAAGCAATTAGGAGCTACAACGCAAGGTCTGAGCGAGTGATATCAATGAGATTACACGGGAAACCTATTAACATAACCATCATCCAAGTCTACACTCCAACGGCAAATGCAGAAGAAGAAGAATTGGAGAGATTTTACGTAGACGTACAGGAGGACGTTGATCACACACCAAAACAAGATGTGCTGATAATCATGGGGGACTGGAATACAAAAGCAGTGAACAGAGAAGAACTAGAAATTGTGGGGAAATGGGGCTTAGGAGACAGAAAAGAAGCAGGAGAAAGACTTACTGAATTCTGCAAAGCCAATAATTTTTTTTATTGCGAACACATTTTTTGAGCAACCAAAAAGACGATTGTACACGTGGACATCACCAGATGGTCAATATAGGAATCAAATTGATTACATAATCAGTAACAGAAGATGGAGAAGTTCCATACTTTCTGCGAAAACAAGACCAGGAGCAGACTGTGGTACAGATCATGAACTGGTCGTATCAAAAATCAGAGTAAAGCTAAAGAAGAATAACAAAGCAATCATAGTGCCAAAATACAATTTAAATAACATCCCAGAAGAATATAAAGATCAAATAAGGAACAGATTTGAGGCTTTAAACTTAGTTGATAAAGAACCAGAAGAATGATGGAGTGAAGCAAGAGACATTATCAGGGAACAATGCAAAAAGACAATACCTCTAGTTAAAAAGAGAGAAAGACCTCAATGAATGACTGAAGAAACTCTTAAAATGGTTATACAGTAACTATTGTAATTGTTCTCTTTGTCCCTATGTAATAGTCGCTGTATTGTTGCATTTAGGGTTCTGACTATGTTTCTATCTCCTTTTCCTTTTTCTTTTCTTCTCTCTTTAACCATTTTAAGAGTTGTCTTTTCGGCGACATCTACCCTTTTTGGCAGCACCTACACTGTGCAATTCCCTCTCCTTAAATATTAGGCAGGAGTCATCTCTGCTATCTTTTCGGCACCTTTTGAAGACTCTACTCTTTCAATAAGCCTTTTAGTTGAGACCTATCCCAGTCTGCTTCTGTGTCAGAATTGCTTTTTAATGTTTTTTTTAATAATATGTTTTTAACCCTTAAATTAAAGATTTTTAAAGCTTTTTTCTTTTCTTTTTTAAAATGTTTTTAATGTTGTTTTGTTTTAATTTATTTTAAGGTGTTTTTATGATGTTTTAAAGTGTTTTTAGCATTTCTGTTTGCTGCCCTGGGCTCCTGCTGGAAGGAAGGGTGGGATATAAATCAAATAATAAATAAATAATAAATAAATATAGCAGCCAGTTCAAAGGTTTCCCCTTTTGTCCAACAGGAAGGAAAATCTAAAGGCCAGGAACAAGTCTAGAAGGAGGTACTCTCAAGGAGTTAACAAACACAACCTGAAGTATTTATTTTCTCTCTGTGCTTCCCTAAGCTTGTAGTTTGGACAAGTTTGTTTTTCAGGTGGAATCTAAACCTGAGATAGCTAATGCAGCATCAAAGCCAAGCTCAGGAGTTCACTGTCATTACCAAAATAGTTCAGTTCATGAAGAATCAGAACATAAGGACAGGTCATAGGTAAAAGAGGACTGTAGCTATAGGTGAAGTCAAACTTTTGAGTATGGTATTCCTGTGGATAAGATCCTCCGTGGCGCAGAGTGGTAAGCAGCAGTAACGCAGCCGAAAGCTCTGCTCACGGCCGGAGTTTGATTCCAATGGAAGGAGGAAGTCGAATCTCCGGTAAAAGGGGTCGAGGTCCACTCAGCCTTCCATCCATCCGTGGTCAGTAAAATGAGTACCCGGTATATGCTGGGGAGTAAAGAAAGGCCGGGGATGGAACTGGCAATCCCACCCCATATATACGGTCTGCCTAGTAAACGTCACAAGACGTCACCCTAAGAGTTGGAATTGACTCGCACTACAAGTGCGGGGACACCTTTACCTTTTATTCCTGTGGATCTCTCAAAAAAGTGTGAGACAATTCAACAGAGTAAAATTCATTCATGTAAATTAACACCTGGGATGTGCTCAAATTTTGCAAAATTTGAATTTTTCACTGGATTTCCTATTTATTCACCTTTTTTTGTCTTTGTGGGTCATGTTTTTGTCTAGCAGTTTTCCACAGCTGAAGCAGATTTTTTTAAAAAAATCATATCAGAAATATCAATAATAATATTTTACGTAAAATAACAATATAATATTGATATTTCCCTCAAAATATTAATATTGTTGAGGGAAACATCTACTTTTTTACTATATGTGATAAAATT
Source organism: Rhineura floridana (assembly GCF_030035675.1). Taxonomy (NCBI): domain Eukaryota; kingdom Metazoa; phylum Chordata; class Lepidosauria; order Squamata; family Rhineuridae; genus Rhineura; species Rhineura floridana. The sequence goes on along the minus strand of NC_084482.1, from coordinate 124,913,665 downwards.
GATATTTTTAAAAATATCAACATTAATATTGATGTTTTTTTTTTTTTTCAATAATTTTTATTCAAATTTTCATAAAACATACAAGACAAAATCATAAAACATTCAAAGACAAAAAACAAAATCAAAAATAGTTAAACAAAAAGAAAAAAAGAAAAAAAAAAAAAGCAAAAATAAAAAATAAAGAGTAAAATATTGACTTCCCATTTGTCAAAGATCAAATCAGTTATAAGTCTATAATATATAGCAATCCTGTCTCTTAAGTCATATTATAAAATCACTTTCCTCCAGTAGTTATCTTACTTAATCATCAAATCTCATAAACATTACTTTATTCTTTCCACAAAAAGTCAAAGAGAGATTTCAATTCTTTAAGAAATATATCTATCAATTTTTTTTTTCCAGATAAGCATATCGATTAATCCATCTCATTACTAATTATGATAATCTTATTGTCATAACCATAGTCAAAATAAACATTTCAATTAATCCATCACATCAGAATCTGTTAGGTTCAGTAATTTCAGTAGCCATTGTTCTATTATCTCTATTAGTTCCATTTTCCATCTTCCATCTTCAGTAGTCTTGTTAAGTCCAGTAATTTCAATATCCAATCTTCCATTATCAGTATTCCATAATAATCTTGCTGTCAAAGCCATAGTCATATAGTAAGAGTCTGATGGGAATTACCTCTATCCCAAATATTTTCTTGCCATCCATTCTGAATAGGTTGCTGAAATACTGCTGTAAAATCATATCTCTGTTCTTTTTTTCAAAATACACTGGGTCATCTCTTAAAAGTTTTTCCATTGTCACATGGCTGCAGTTAATTCCATAGATTTTCTCTATATTGGGCTCCATCACATCATTCCAGTCCAGAAGATAATCCATGCCATTGATAACTTTATCTCTAGAATCTTCATTAATTTCTTCAGAGATAACATTGAGTTCCAAACAATAGATTTTATTTCTAAAGTCCATAGACTCCAAATCTTGTTCCTGTTCCACGTTTGTTCCAATCTCCGGGATCTCCTCTCTCACAGGGACCCCTATTCCAGTCTCCAGGGTCTCCTCTCTCACAGGGACCCCTGTTCCAATCTCCGGGGTCTCCTCTCTCACAGGGACCCCTTCCAGGGTCACCTCTCTCACAGGGACCCTTATATCTTTAATCTCCTGCTTCATTTTACTCAATTCAATTTTCGTTATCTCAATCTCATCCATTATTTTCTGAAACATAGTTATTTCCAGATTCTCAGCCACTTTCTTAATTGCCATTTTAAAAGAAAAATATAGGAAAACCACTTCTTATTTCAGCAACAATTGGGTTAATACTCCAGACTTGGTGACATCACAGTATAAACAGAGCAGACAGCCTTATCTCTCCAATAGTTAAGTAAACAAAATGCAGTTCCCAGGATCGAAACAATTAATGGCAATCGTCAAGAAACAGATTCGTCAAAATAAAATAGACCAAAAAGAGAGTAGTCTCAAAACAGTATAATATTTTTCAAAATAAAAATCTGGAATAGAAATCCCTCTTCTGTGTGTATCTTTAGAATGCAAATCCAGGACAGCTTTTTGCAACAAAAACAGAGATAAGCTATTAATTAGTGCGTAGCAGAGAGAAGTTACGGCTCCCCAGTGAGATGTCAAAAACCGATCAATCTGGCAAATCTCTTTTAAACAGCAACAATTTAAGTCAAATAAAAGAAAAATATAGAAAGAAGGGTGCTTGCCTGTTAATGCGTTCTCTCTTAGAAGATAAGATGAACGTTCGCTTTAACAGATAGAGCTTGCTGTTGAAAATCCGTCCCACCTTCGTCGGCTGGACCTCGTCCCATAAATTAATGAGATCTGGTCGTCCCAACAAAAATAGGCTTTGAGGTTAATCTCTTCGTTTCTCCCTACCCGGGAGAAGTTTAATCAGTCAAAAAAAAAGAAAAAACTGACTGATATATCTGAATAAGCTTCTTTTGAGGCAGGAGCCCGTCTCAAAAGCAGGCACAGGCTAAGTCACCCTTCCCGGAAGTCAGCTAATATTGATGTTTTTTGGGGAAAAAACCAAATTAGTATTTATCACAAACAGCAAACATTGATCCCCGATGAAGTGGTACAGGAAGGAAGTACAACAGAGAGAAACTCGAACTGGCCCTGAAATGTGGATCCCATCTCTTGTTTACATACTCTTTTGATGGAGGAGGAGTGAGGTGGAAGGTTATTGCCTTTCTCTTCCCTTCCCCTGGCTTGGCCCTCACGTACTCTCCACCAGTGTGTGTGTGGGGATTGGCCCCACCTAGAAATGTGGCTGCCCCATCTAACAAGGAAGGCTGGCTACAGGCTGGGGTGTACTTGTCCAGGGTCTTGAGGGATCCTAGATCCTTTACCTTTTTGAGTACCAGGTCCCAGCAGGGTCCCTATCTCAATCAGCATGAAAGAGGAGTGTGCTAGCCACTGAGAAGAGTCTTTTAACTTGGTTTATTGTCATTTTCTGCTGATTGGAGCCAATCAGAGTGAAAGGAGGCAAGATAGCCACTGAGAAGACTCTTCTCAGTGGCTAACACACTCTCTCCTGATTGGCTCCTAGGGACACCTATTTTTGTGGGAGAACAGTGTCAATGGCAAGCAAGCCTTTATTATTTCCTACTTCAAAAAACCAAGTTGTGGAGCGTGAGAATTCTATAACTGCAGAAGAAGACACAGTGAATCCTGAGGATAGCATCCAATCAACATCATCAAGCAGTTTGGTAGAAGCAGGAGATGGACGTGTAGAGTAAACACTGAATGCAGTAATTCAAATAATATCTCTTGACAGTGAGAAAGGACAGTCAAATTATGACAGTGATAGAGAAGCAGAAAGCAGTATTCAGACCTGGCCAGATTATTCTTTAATCTTAAAACAGCCTTTCCCAACTAGTGGGCCACCAGATGTTGTTGGACCACAATTCCCATCTTTCCTGACCATTGGCAATGCTGGCTGAGGCTGATGGGAGTTGTGGTCCAACAACACCTGGTGGCCCACTAGTTGGGAAAGGCTGTCTTAGAAGGATGCATAATCTTAGAATGCAGCATAGCTGTAAGGAGCATGTTTGTGACTATTATGAAGGGACCCCGCACTTCTGAATTTGCCACTACACTAATGGCTACAGGGCTGGACAAAAGGCAAATGTGGGTAGAGTTCACAGCATTGCAGGTTTGCATGGCTCTCTTTTTCCCTCTGTGCTACTCCATCCCCCCCTTTCTCATACACACACACACACACACACACATTCCATTTGTTCCCTCTCAATCCCCAGAGGGGTGGTCTGGAGAGCAAGAGTGAGCCTGCAATGAAAGCCACATGAAATTAGGCCAGGGACCACAATATTGCCCACCACCACACCGTGCCAAAGAATGTTGAGCCAGCATCCTGGACACAATGTGCTTTATCTTAAATTTTGAGAAATGGGGGGGGGGGAAGGAAAGAAAGAAATAATAATAATGGAAGAAATAACTCTTTTTTTTGCAAGACAAGCTCAAGCAATTTATTTAGTAGATTTATATCCCATCTTTCAGCTAGAGTCCTTAAAGTGGCTAACAGCATTTAGAAACCACAGCAGACACACCAAGAACTACATGCTCTCTGCAACCACACATGTAATGATCATCATAGCTTGCTGTCTCTGGAATACAGTATTGTTGCTTCATGTCTCTGTATAGCACACAGCCCTGCAGTATACTTATGATGGGAGACAACAGTGCAGTATTAGTCCCACACCTTAAATCAAGGCACAAAGAGCCACATCCAAAAAGCAAGGTGCAAGACAGAGTGCAATAAGAACAGCTGGCATGAGCTTCAGAGTAAGAAGGTACTGAGGACTGTTGCATGGGCAGCTACGGAGTCATATGTGAGCTTGGGCAAGTTACTTAGCAGAGCTGTGTCCCATTTTCATCACCTGCAAAGATAGCAGGCGAATAACTGATGAGAAGATAAACTCATCAAAGATCACAAGGTATCCAGATAGTAGGACAATCATGGAGACCACAGAAGTATATCAGATAGTGTGGTAAGGTCTCAGTGGGTGTCATTTCAGTTTCATTTCCATATCTATCCCAGAATGAGAACATCTGAATCTTGTCCCTCACTGTTATGATGTCACTCCACTCTAGCAGTGTCACAGGTAATTGCTATGGGAACATAGTACTTGTCTTCTATACCGTTAGCAAGATTCCTTCTTTCACTCTGAGGCTGTTGGGCCTGTGTCTGGTCTCAAGACAGTGTTAGGGCTAACTGAGTGGGCGTCTAAAATACCTCATTGCAATGAACTACCCTAAGAAGCCCAAGAGTCCTGGTCCTGTAGGCCACAGACCTAGCTCAAGGGGGGGGCCCTCAGCCTCCACATCAGGCCCATCAGAGAAGTACAAGGACTATGCTGCCATTGTAATAGACACGGGCACTGGTTACACAAAGAGTGGCCTTGCTGGGGATGAGAAGCCAAGATCCATTGTGCCAAGTGTTGTGGGGGTGCCCAGGTACAGGACAAAGGAAAGCCCATTGTATTATATTGGGAAGAGCATCCCACAACGGCGAGCAGAGGTGAGTACACATGTGGTAATGACCCATGGTGTAGTGACAGACTGGGATGCCCTAGAGATGCTGTGGCATCATGTCTTCTACACAGAACTCAGTGTGTGTCCTGAAGAGCTGGCTGTGCTGGTCACAGATGCTCCCATGTCCCCAACTACTAATCGTGAGAAAATGGCTGAGCTGCTCTTTGAGAACTTTGAAGTGCCAGCTATGTTCGTGGCCCACCAGTCTCTTTTGTCAGTGTATTCCTATGGGCGCACTGGTGGGCTGGTGATTGGCTCTGGCTATGGAACGTCCTACACTGCTCCTGTTCATGATGGATACATCTTACCTCATGCCACGTACCGACTGGACATAGCAGGCCATGCCCTGACAGAATACCTAGCCAAGCTGATGGGAGAATCTGGGAACCCTTTTCATAAGGAGGAAATGGAGGTGGTATGCCAGATCAAGGAGAAGTACTGCTATATCCCTGAGGAATACGAGTCTGAACTGAATGCAGATGAGAAGAAATACCTCGTGGACTACACCCTTCCTGACAGGCAGGTTATCTCCATTGGCAATGAACGCTTCCGCTGCCCAGAGGTCCTCTTCAATCCTACCATGCTGGGCTTCCCAGAGGTGGGGCTTCACGTCCAAGCCATAAACAGCATCAAGAAATGTAAGCCAGAGCTACAAGCAGCGCTGCTTTCTAATGTGCTGCTGGCTGGTGGTACCACCATGCTCCGTGGATTCTCTGAGAGAATTAAAAAGGAGCTGCACAAAATGGAGCCAGCGAGCAAGGAGGGTATCTTGGCTTCCCCCAACCGCATCTTCTCTGCCTGGTTGGGGGGCTCCATTGTGGCCTCACTCAACTCTTTCCAGAATATGTGGATCAACCGGCAGGCCTACAATGAGAAGGGTCCTTTCATCGTCCACCGGCACTGCTTCTGATCTAGGTGGTGGCAAGCCAAGCTTGGTGGGGCATGTGTCAAAGGGGAAATCTCCTCTACAACATGCTATATTTCAGCGCATCACTTTTGAGTCAGTTCTGTCACCACGTCTGGAGATAAGGAAGAGTGGGGTGAGGGGCAGGGAATGCTAGGGATTTGCCAAAATCCAATTTATATGTAGGAAATGTTTAACAAACTAACAGGTATTAAAAATATGTGATTTGTTACAGATTAACACCAATCGAAAGAAGACGGGTAGGAAAAGTGTGCCATATTTCTTACATACACAAAAAGTGCAGATTGTCTCACATGCACACCAAGACATACTTCTTTAGATAAATTCATGGAGGATAAAGCTATCAATGGCTATTGGCCACAATGACTATGTTCTACCTAGACTGTCAGAGGCAGTATGCTTCTGAATACCAGTGGCTGGGAATCACAAGCAAGGAGAGTGCTGTTGTTCTCAGGTTCTGCTTGTGGACTTCACATAGGCATCTGGTTGGTCACTGTGAGTAGAGGATCCTGGACTAGATAGGCCATTGGCCTGACCCAGCAATGCTCTTCTTATGTTCATAGTGGCAGAACTCACCTGACACCACCTGCAGTTCTCACTGTATCTTTCCTCTAAATCTATTAACATTCACCCATATTCAGAGGCTGCTCCTCCTCCCCATCTTCCCTTCAACACATTGAGAGAAGAGCTCAATATGTGTGGTTGCACAGATGTCCAGGGCTGAGCAGGACTGCAATGCAGGAAGTCTGGATAAAGGAAAAGAGAGGTAAAAACATAGCTATTGTAGACTGTATGTGGCTTCTCCTGGTAAATATCAACTGAGTGAATAGTGAATACCAGCTCCTGCTAATGAATGCCACTGGAATAGGAGATTTTTTAAGAATCAGACTTTGAGTCATATACCAAGGTTAGTTAAAATCTGTGCTATGGTCAAAGCACACGAATACAGAAATAGCAAATAAGGGCTCTTCTGTGATGAAAGGTGCCATTATCAGCAAATCATGGGGGAGAGACTAGAAGGGTGGTGCCATGGAGGATGAGGGGGCAGGAGAGCAAATACTGTTCAGATCCACTGGGTCACAAGAGGAGCCCAACTAGATCAGATCAAAGGTCTATCTCATCCAGCATTCTGCATTCCAGAGTGGCCAGCTAACTGCCTATGGGAAGCCCACAAGCATGACAGATGGGCAACAGTCCTCTGCTGCTGTTATTCCCCAGTGACTGGTGTGCTGCCTCTGAGCCTAGAGGTAAACCTAAATACCCACCCTTCTGTCTGCATGTTTTCCTCTCCTTTATATTTCCATCTCTGAGCAACATGAAAGTTGAGATACATTTATAGCTATTTCATAAACCAGAGACTGTGTTGCCATAGACCAGCTATCTGCCCGAGAACATCTTTTTTAGGGCTGGGTGTAGCACAGCCTCATTTTGCATGTCCCTCCTTGGGGATGCTATGCTAGGGACTTCAGAGATGGTCTTTCTCCTTAAAGAACTGGGAACTAATTCTGTTTCTTTTGCCCTGTATCCATGACAATCTATGTAATTACCGCTGGTGGACTATTTGTTGCCATGGCAAATTTAAATGCACACTGATCCTTGTGTGTTATGGTATGAGTCATTGCCTGAGCTGCCACCCAGCAGGGTCTGCGCATACTAGCTCTTCACTGAGCTCCGAGAGGAAAGAGGTTGATCAGCTGCGTCTGACCACATGGGATTGCCAGGCTGCTCTACAATTAACACCAGGCGTCTAGAGACATCCCAGCACTCCCAGTCTCTTCGGTAGGCTTATTCCGGAATGAAATGATCCACCAGTAAGACCAGTGAATAGGCTTGCCACCCTCCCTTCCCAATATCCCCATTATGAAACTGACTTCCCTGGCAGCTCAAAAAGACTTACAGATCCATCCAACACTAAGAGGTTGCCCCCCTTTCCTTCCAGTGTGTGCCAACAGAGAATGGCAGTCCAAAAATGGGTTTTTCATAGCAAGCTGTAAAGGTGTTGGGAAAGGAAGTCATCCAAGAACAATCTGTCATGATGGAAGGGCGTGGTTTTTCAAACTTGAGCAATTAAGTACTCTTGGTGTGCTTGAAAAAAACAACCTTGTAATGGTAGCTGCCATCCATTGCACCCCCACCCCTTTCTACTCTCACTCTCCCATTTTCCATTTTGGCAGCCCTGCTTTCTTTTTCAGCCAGAAAAGGGAGGGGGGAAGAGGAAGACAGAGAAGAAAACCTGAGACAGGGGCAGGTACTAACTAGCTCAAAAGGAGTCTGGTTATCGCTCGGATGAATGCTGTCAATTGAGTTCTCTCTCATATTGAAGGCACCATATTGGGATCAGCAGATATGCCCTTCTGTATTCATGCCACATAAATGCAATCTAATTGATGACTCTGGGCAGGTCATGGAATCGTTACAATAGCTATATGTGCTACATGATGCTTGCTAGAGGCCCAAGTGCTTGTTGGAGTCCTTTTCCCTCCACCACACATGGACACAGAGTGATGCTCTTCATGGTGGCCAAGTGGTCTTCTTCAAAGTGGCCAGGAGTTAAAGAAGAACTTGTGTGAGTTATACAACCACCTCTTGAGCTGGAGTGCCAGTGACTCCACCTTCCGCTGTAGCAGAGATAGCTTGTGTGCTTGCTATCTCCAGCATGATCGTGGCTATTTGTATAAAATCAAATCAAAAGTCTACTCCACCGAACAGCAAAAGAAAAATAAATACACAAATAATACTGGAGATAAGCAACAGGAGGAGAAAACTGGCTAGCAGCTTCTCTCTCAGTAAGCCTTCAAGCCTCTCCAGCTTTCTTTGCATGTCAAAAGGGAGCCTTTGTAGTTCTGAAGAAGGAAAGCTGAGCTTGCCTTCCATGTGGTAAGAGTAACATGTAGTTTGGCTACTTATTCAGTCTACTCTCTGAGAGGTCCATGTTGGGCATTCTGAGAAGCAGCACACCCTGGACAAAATGGGGCTGTTATTGGTAATTAGGTTATATCATGCTGTACACCTCACCAGCAAAACAGTCACAAGAGAGGTCTGAGGAACGGGATCAAAGCCTGAGCTTAGCTGACCCCCATCAATGCATAAACAATACTCCCCTATAATCACATTAACTCTATAAATTAGACATCTTGTAAATATTGAGCTGCATCTGCTTCCCGCTGATTAATTGAGAATTATACTTGAGGTTACCACACAGTGCAGAGATTAATAACTGTGTATCTTGCTGTTTGCAGGCAGTGTGATTAAACTTGATTAGAAGCCGAGTCTACAGCACAGTCCTAATTCCCCCATGCTTACCCAGCAGTTAATTACAGGCATAGGTGGTCGGCAGTTAGTGTGATCATAGCTCTTGCCTGTATGAAGAGCAGCCCCCCTCAGCAGTGGCTGAAATACACCCAACCATTTAGCCAGAGAATCCTGGCAAAGGGTTTTGCTGTGTACAGTAGTATCATACTATCAGGGAGTCTTGAACCAGTGGTGGTGCTGATGTCCAATCTGGTAAGCCACCACGGACTATATGTGCTGAGACCTCAGGTCTCTCTTTAGGTGTAGAAGGGATGTGCAGCATCATTCACGTCCACAGTTGGCAGGCAGTATGAAAACTCACTCTGGATTGGCCAAGCTTTGTCTTCTGCCTTTGCCTGGCTAACAAAGGAACATAGGAACCTGCCTTAAACTGAGTCACTCCACTGGTCTGTCTAGCTCAGTACTGTGTACACTGACTGGCAGCCACTCTCCAGGGTTATAGACAGGGAGTATTCCCAGCCCTACATGGCAGGGATCAAACCTGGGACCTTTTATATGCAAAGCACTACCACTGAGCTATGGCCCTTTTCACAGTACCTTGTGCCTGCAGTACTTCATGTTCCACTTTCTCTAGCATCCCACTCAGTTCCCTAGCTCTAGCCCATAAAGGCACTTCATACATTCATCTTTTCCTACCTGGAGATATATCTGTAAGAAACAGAGTAAGAAAAACACAGGCTTCATGCATTATTGAAGGCAGCTCCTTTCCTATATGGTCATTATCTCTGTGTGCAAAAAGTGTAACACATATAACAGACTATGGATGTCTTATAAATTTTATTTTCTGAAAGGTATATCCCACCTTTCTTCCATCAGGGAACCCAAGGTGGCATACATTTGGCTCCCAAAAGGTCTCCCATCCAGCCCCCAACCAGACCCATCCCTGCTTTCCTTTCAACTTCATCTGCTTTCAGACCACACCCTGTGCAAATCAGATTTGTGCAAATCAGAGAACTTACAAATACCCAGGCTGTTGTGAGAGCTAAGACAAGGCTGTTGGAGCAGCCATTGTATATTATTATGCACTGGAGCAGTGGGTATTAGCTTCTTGTAGGCTTTTGTAGCTTTTAAAAGTTCAGGTCCACATTGCTGTCTAAAGGACTCCTATATATCTTCCTCCTTGTGACCAGTCTGTACTGCAATAAAGAAGATCCCCTTCCCAATAAAAAACACCTTCCATGGCTGGCTTCTGTGCAAGAACTTGACACATTTCATAACGACTCCATCCCATAAATCCCATTGTTCTATTTATTATGCATCTATTTGTATATATAAACAGAAATATAATCTGATGTGATCCAAGTCACCCAGACAAATGCTACAAGCCTATCATCTTACAATGGCAGATGGCTTCCAGTAACCACACACATATCAAATGTCAAGTTCTCAACTTCTGACTAGTAGAAGAGGGTACTGTTGCATCCCTGGAGCTGAGTAGTGATACCAACATGGTCCTCAAAGACACAGAATTCAGAGTTTGCATGATGAGCCCAGGGGAACTGAAGCCCCATTGGGAGATGAGCAGATGATACGAGGGAGCATCTGTCTGATGGGAAACCAAACAGAAAGCAGTAACCCACAGTATCTGAATGGAAATCTTGCACACTTTGTACAGCCACCCCACCAATTGTCCAAAGCCTCGCAGTCACCTCCAGAGCTTGGAAAAGTTACTTTTTTGAACTACAACTCCCATCAGCCCCAGCCATCATGGCGCTGGCTGGGGCTGATGGGCGTTGTAGTTCAAAAAAGTAACTATTCCAAGCTCTGCCTCTTACCCCATACGTGAGATGCCAACAGGCCTTCCATGTAAAAGACAGAACATCAAAGGGATGCTAGAATTGATAGGCCAAAACATGGATCCTTCACAAGTTCCACCCTTTCCTGGAATGAGGGGGCAGGACCTTCGGGGCCTGCTCCTGTATATGAGGCTAGCCTCTGGTCTGTTGTCAGAGCAAGCTGGTGCCTCAGAGTGGTCCAGAATCTCACAGATCTTGTATCTGGCTGGCTCCTCCCTGCCTTACCTCTTCCAGTCACTGGCAGATTTCCTTTGGCTTTAGCTGGGATCTCCTCCAACTCATCATCCCATGCTGCCCCCAGTCTTTACATAGCTGAAGGGTTTGCCTTACCTGTGGATTTTGACCAGTCGATAGGACTTTGTTTGTTTGTTTGTAGCTTTTATTCCACTCTTTAAAAAAAAGGTTTCCCAGGACAGCTTTGCAAACACATAAAAACTAAAATAGAATCAATAAATAGAAATTAACAATGAACTAATATAAAAACAGTAAAAACAGTTAACAGCAGCATAAATCTAATTCCATATAGAGCTGAGAATTAAGTAAAAGGTCTGGAAAAATAAAAAGAGGTTTGCATGTAGGCAGCAGGCAAATCTCCAGGGAGAGAGCATTTTATAGCTGGGGTACCACCACCAAGAAGGCCTCTCCCTCATTGTCACCCACCTCACCTCAGATGGTAGGGGTACCCAGAACAGGGCTTCTTAACATATGGACAAGCTGATGTGGAGGCAGGTAATCCTGCAGGCACACCTGGAAGTTACCAGAGTGTGGCTAACTGCAACTTTTTATGCCCCCGAAGAGATACATCTGGCACACCAGCCTCAGCTGGTGTAAGCTACGAATATTCTAAATATCCCTCAAATATAGACAAATTTAATTCAACTTATTCAAATTGAAGAAATGCAGGGTGAGGCTGTACCATGTATAAAAACAGATACCACTGACAGCAAATCACTGCTGCTAACATATGAGGAAAAGAAGTGATCCCTCAAAATAATGTCTGGGTATTTAATGAACCTCCCACACTTGAAGTTTGCCTGGGTACATTTCTTATTCTTCTCAGTTCCTGATCCAAAAGCAGTTTGATCTGCACAGTGCAGTGACATTTCTGCTGTCACTCTCTATTCTCCCAGGGTCAGACAAAAGGATTTTTTTTCTCCCTGATTTTTGTGAGATACCTTTTATGGTTTTTGATTGCCTAAGGAAAATTGGGGCTTCCCCTCACCCCTTGCCCTTGTGAATATTTGACATGCCAGAGCAGAATAAGAATTGTGATGGATCCATAGGTGCTGCTTCTGGGCTTGAAGAGGGCAGTTTTCCCTCCAGCATCCTGTCTCTACCCTGCCCTGCTGAGTATAATTAATTAGTGAGAGGCTGCATTGGTTTTGCACATGCAGCTATGGTGAAGAATCTGCTGAAGAGGCATTTGTGCCTATGCAGGGGAATGTAGCAGCCCACCATGTTGCTGAATGTGATATATCCATGATCATAAATAATTGTTCCAAAGAAGACATTTCAAATTGTTCCAATATCTAGAAAGACTACTATTAGATTCATTTTCCCCATTACCTTTCTCCAAATTAGAGAGCGTGCAATCATTTCAATCACACTTCAAAAGAAACTCGTGGTCAGAAATACGAGACAAGACCCCTTCTACAGATAGGATGGTTCCAAACTAGGAAAACCATTGGGCGCTCAGTCCTCTTGGAAAGCCTTGCTATCTCCCCATGAATCTGTTCAGTATATGTCTGCTTGTTTCCAGCATTCGAGGAAAACTTGACAGCTAGATCAGTTTCTCTCTTCTTTTGCCATCTGCAGTGGCTGCTGTCAATCCAAATAAACTGTGCTGTCAACAGCCCTACAGGACAGGTGTTAGAGAATTCAAGGTGGGATGAATCTCATCAGTCCTGCACAACGAGTTGAGTCAAGAGGGGCAAGGGTGGTCAGTTCCAATGGGAAAATAATTACTGTGTGAAAACACTTCTCCTAGCACTAAGGCTCACTCATAATAATCACAAAACAAGCTACTGCTGGAAAGTTATTCCTGAAGGGATGTCTATAGATGACCAAGTTACACTGCTTTAATTAACAGTTCTGTTGTTTCTCACTCACCCTTGTTCTCCAGAACCTTGAGAATTTTATAATTGTCTGAGTATCAGGGCTGAACCAGATGCTGGATGGGAGGTGCAGGTAACAAACTTTTTTTAATTGAAAAGAAGCCACGGGAAGCTATGATAGGGAGTGGATGTTATGGGAGGGGCTGTTTTATACTGTTATCTCCAGGTATACAGATAAGACAGTTTTGAAAGCAACAAACAGAACTTCACACAAGCTTGCTCTGGATCCCTATAAGGATTCGGTTAATCACCTAAAATATATATAAACGTAATTGTGATTAACCAAACAGAGGTTTTTATTATATTAACAAAAAGTTTCAGCTTCCGCCTTCATCAGCTGCTAACATAGAAATGCTGTTACCAAGGTGGCAGTTATAGAGCTTTGAGGATGGAATGCTCAGAGGGGCTTCATTTGCAGAAGCTAAGTAGTGATGGTACTGTCCTCCAGGTTCAGGCCATGTGGTGCCAATGTGTCCAGAGAGTATATCCAAAAGTTCTCCTTTTTGGTCAATGCTGCTGGATCTGCTGGCATCTCTATCGCTGTAATGGAAGAGTCCAACAGGCTGTGACCCTCAATGTTAAAATGCTTTGCAACTGGTTGCTCCACTTTTTTTGTCAAGATTGCCAACTTGTGGTTCCTGAAGCGTGTGCATAGGGCAGTTGTGGTCTTTCCTACATATTGGATATGACATCCTGGTCTTTTGCACTCGATGATGTAAACTATATTGCAGGACCTGCAGGTGATGTTCTGTTTGATGTAATATGTCCTGCCTGTCCTAGTGCTTGTAAAAGTGGCTGTCTCCCTGAGGTACACACAGGTGATACAGCGTTTGGAGTGACAAGGATGAGACCCTGGATTGGTGATAGGTGGCTTAAGCACAGCTCTCACCAACAGTCCGAGCAAATTAGGAGGTTGGCGAAATGCTACAACAGGAGGCCTGCTGATGGCTCTAGCAAGATGTCCAGAGTTTGCCAGCAATGGGTAGCTCTCCCTGATTGCTCAGTGATAGTTAGGAGATGCTGGATGGAAATCTACCACAAACGGAATCTGTTGCTCTCTGCTCTTTGACACCTCAGTATGATGGAGGAGGTTTTCTCTGGGCAGAATGGAGGCTCGGTGGATGTTGCAATTCATAATATGTGGAGAATATTCTCTGGTATTTATCTTCAGTGTTGCAAATAAGTTTGATTCTCAGTGCTAAGCTATACACAATGTTCTTTATATGCCTAGGATGGCAGGATTTCCAGTTTAAATAGGTGTGGGCATCAGTGGGTTTGCTGTAGAGATCAGTGGCTATTTTGTTGTTTTCAATGGTGAGAAAGACATCCAAAAAAGGGATGTGCAGATTGTCATTTGTACTATTAAATGTAAACTTAATAGAGGGATGGATAGAGTTGATGTAATTTTTAAATTGTTCCAAACTCTCTTTACCATTCGTCCAGACCATAAAGATGTCGTCAATGTATCACCACCATATAAGTGGTTTGTTGAGTGCCTTTTTGAGGATCTCCTGTTCCAGTTTACCCATAAAGAGATTCGCATATGATGGAGCCATGCGAGTCCCCATAGCTGTGCCTTGTAGTTGCAGGTAGTGTTCTCCATTGAATGTAAAGTTGTTACAAGTCAGGACTAGTGTAGCTAAAGTTGTGAAAACCTCTGTTGGAGGATTGTTCATATCTCTGGTGTTAAGGAACTCATTTAAAGCCTGAATCCCATCATTATGTGGTATATTGGTGTAAAGAGATGTGACATCTAAAGTAGCTAGTATAGTATTGTTGTAGAATCGATACTGCTTGTTTAAAGACTCAATTTTAAGCAAGAAGTCCTTGGTGTCTTTGATATATGATGGGAGGTTTTGCACCATGTTTTGTAAATTTAAGTCAATGTACAGAGAAATCTTTCAGTAGCTGTGTTGTTACCTGAGACAATTGGGTTACCAGGATTGTTGGCTTTGTGGATTTTAGGCAGCATGTAAAACCTTCCAGGGGTGGGATTTGGATTAACAAGGAGATCAGCAGTTTCCTCTTTAAGAAGTTTCCTACTTGTAAGGTTCTGTATAGATGTAATGATACGAGTATTGAGATCTGTGGTGATGTCTTTGTCAAGAAATCTATATGTTGTTTCATCCTTTAGTTGTCTTTGACCTTCTGCTATATAGTCTGTAGTGTTAAGTACTGTCATTCCCACACACCCAATCACAACCTCTTGCAGCTACTTCTCATTTTGAGAAACACCACTGGAGGTCTTTTACATGCATCTCCCATACAATGTGTAGTTTGGCCCCATTAGAGAATCTTCAGTGCCCAAAATTTCAGTTGCCCAGAATTCATTGGAAGTCAGGGCAGTTGACTCAACAGTGATTTAAGGGGTTAGTCTTGATGAGTGTGTTTCAAGTCCTGCTCAAGGAAAGCCAAGGTTTTTTGTTTCAGGTTTGTATGTTTGTTTGGAAGTTTACCAGGGGTGCCTCAATAGAATGATGGGGAGGAACCATTGGAGAAGTCATGCCTGACATATAGAAATCTCCAGCTTCAGTTCCTGCTGTATCTAGTTAAAAGGACCAAGTTGTAGGTGATGAAGAAGGCCCTGGAGAACCACAACCAGTCAGTGTAGACAGTCCTGGACTAAATGGACAATTAGTAACGAGGCAGCTTCTCTGTTTTCAAACCTATTTTATTCTAAAAATAAAACCCTATTTTATTGTCTTTCCTACATTTCTATCCCTCCTTTCTTCCAAGCAGCTCAAGGGGGCAGAAACTATTCTTCCTCTCCTACATTTTATTCTTACAACAACTCTGTGAGTAAGGTTAAGTTCTGTGAGATAATGGCAGACCCAAGGTCATCCAGTGAGCTTCATGACTGAATAGGTCTCACTCTCTTCAGTACTAGCCTAACACTCTAACCACTATACCACACTGCCTCCCCCAGCAATTGCCTCCCCCAGCAATTACCCCCCCAGCTGCCACTCTTTCCCTGCAACATGCCACTGTTGGGTGATCTAGGGTGCATTCTAGGTTGCAGCGTGCTCGCTAGTATTACTTAAAGTAGTGGACTTGTTGCTATTTTGGCCGTGAGCCCATGCAGTCAAATTCCCCAGGGCTGGCCTAGCCTTTGCAATCATGATCCATAAACTGATCTATATTTACATATAGTATCTATTAACATCATTGTTTATCTTCCACCTCTAGGAAAACATATCAATGCATCTGTCAGAACTCCTATGCACTTTAAGTGAGTCTGGGACATGTGCTAGCTTGCAGTTCACATGTACCACAGCACAAGCTAGTTGGCCTGGCCATGGTGCCGCATGAACTGCAAGTGTACTACCCATGAAAGTCATGGATGCAAAATGACATAATATACATTATGGAACACACACATAGGGGGGACAGTACTGGAGCAATAGTTTTTGATCCAAACAACCTGCCTGTGTTGTGTTGTAGCATGAGTTTTCACAAGCAACAAAGAACAAAGAGCCTGGAAATTTCCATGAGTCTTGCCTAAGGATTCCATCCCCCCCCTGCCTGCTTGCACCTAAGTTTTCAAAAAGTAGTAGTAGTAAAAAGGGTGCTATCACCCCTGCTTACTAGAGAGCTCTAGAATAAACAGTATTTCACAGTATTATGCAGCCAAATTAGCTCAGTAGCTGGATTTTTGCCATGCTGCTTTGCTTAGCTATTCCAGATTTTGTGTATGTGTGTGTGCGTGCTAATGAGTTGGAATTTCTGCTTGCATCCCCTGCCCAGCCTGTCCTTGGCAGAAGCAATTTCTGCAGGTATCAATGAGCAGCATATAAGCCAAGGATATCAGCAGCAAAGCAGGGCATGATCTGGGATGCTTTCAAAAAACTGCTGGTTTATTTTCCCCTTTTAACCAGGTTGTGATGCAAGGGCTGCAGAGGCTGTGTTTTGCTCCCTCCACAAGCAGACCATTGCTTTCTTGGGATATGGCACAGATTTAGCAGGATAAATTAAAACTGAGCAAGCCAGCAAGTTTTGTCACATGCTGCCAGGGAACACCAAGAAAAAGAAAAGTCATCTGCTAATCTGGCAAGGGGAAGAATTGCTTCTTAAACCCAGTTTTCAAATAATTGGCTACAGACCTTTCTGAAATTATTCTTTGTAAACAATAAAATCTGAAAAAGTGCCAATAGCTAAAGAAAATTAATGTTGCCTTTATTCTGTGGCAGAATTCTACATAATTCTGCATAAGAGGTGCAAGGATGTTGGAACTGTTGAACTTGCCCAAGGCGTGCTTCAGGTCTTCTCCCACTACTGCCTCCAACTTGGCACCCAGTACACCAAGGAGGCCCAAGGAATACAGATGATCCAATGGTATCCCATGATCATTCTCGCTTCTATGGCCTTGGAGCAGATGCATGAAATCCCCTGGGAAATACCTTTGGTCTTATCAACATCTTTCAGTTGTTTCACTAGAGAACTTCCAAATTTTGCTTCAAATTTCTTCTTTGGCAGTAGCAACCAGACACTGGGATAGTGAGCCTGCCTGCGTCGTGTTGTAGCATGAGTCTTCACAAGCAACATTCTACCACATCAGAAGCATGGCGGGCCTATGAGAGTCCATGCAACAAAAAGCTGCTAGATAGTCTCTTTTTTAAAAAATCTTCTTGCTGTTACGGACTCATGTAGTACGTCCCTTCTTGGACTGTGGTACTCTCCCACAAGAAGTAGTGATGGCCACTAACTTGGATGGCTTGAAAAGAGGAATAGATAAATTCATGGAGGATAAGGCTATCAATGACTACTAGCCATGATAGCCATGTTTCACCTCCACTGTTGGAGGCAGTATGCCTCTGAATACGTTACTAGGAATCACAAGTGGGGAGAGTGCTCTTGTGCTCATGTCCTGCTTGTGGACTTCCCCTGGGCATCTGGTTGGCCGTGTGAGAATAAGATGTTGGACTAGATGGGCTACTGGCCTGATCCAGCAGGCTCTTCTGCATTTATGTACTTCAGGATGCAGCTGGGAGATTAATTACATCAAAGGTAGTCAATGTGGGGTCTTGCAAATGTTGTTGGACTACAACTCCCATGTTGGCTGGGGCCTGATGGGAGTTGAAGCCCAACAACAACTGGAAAGCACCACATTGGCTACTCTCCATTACATAATATTGTCCCATGTATTATTATTTTTTTAAAAAACCCCACCCTAAAGATGGTTAGTATGTCAGAGAGAAGGGTTCTGACTTAAATTTTTCCCTGACATGCTAGTTTTCTATACAGACATAATATTTGATATGGGGTACATCCAACAAAGCATTCTTCCACCTGAATTCTGAAGCGGTACAGTCAATTTATTTATTTATTTATTTACCACCTCATAGCCAAAGCTCTCTGGGCAGTTTACAACAATTAAAAACATTAAAAACATATATACAAATTTAAACCATTAAAACCCATAAAAACTGATAAGCAAGTTAAAAACACATGTTATTCAAATGCTGTTAAAATGCCTGGGAGAAGAGGAAAGTCTTGACCTGGCGCCGAAAAGATAACAGGGTTGGCGCCAAGCGCACCTCATCAAGGAGATCATTCCATAATTTGGGGGCCACCACTGAGAAGGCCCTCTCCCTTGTTGCCACTCTCCCATCTTCCCTCCGAGTAGGCACCCAGAGGAGGACCTTTGATGTTGAGCCTAGTATACAGGTAGGTTCGTGTCGAGAGATATTGTGGTCCCAAGCCGTGTAAGGCTTTATAGGTTAAAAACAGCACCTTGAATCAGGCTCGGAAACATACAGGCAGCCAATGCAAGCGGGCCAGAATTGGTTTTATATGTTCAAACCATCTGGTTCCTGTTACCAATCCGGCCGCTGCATTTTGCTCAAGGTGCAGTTTCCGAACTGTCTTCAAAGGCAGCCCCACGTAAAGCACATTGCAGTAATCTAACTTGGAGGTTACCAGAACATGGACAACTGAAGCTAGGTTATCCCTGTCCATATAGGGGCATAGCTAGGCCACCAACTGGAATTGGTAGAGGGCACTCCGTGCCACCAAGGCTACCTGAGCCTCAAGTGAAAGATGGTTCTAGGAGAACCTCCAAGCTACAAACCTGCTCCTTCAGGGAGAGTGCAACCCCATCCAGGACAGGATGGACATCCAGCAAGGGAGGCTGTACCATGTGACTATTCCGATTGTGTAGATGTAGGCTGATGCAGGAATCCTTCTGTAATTTCAGTTTGCATAATACACTCTGATTGCTGTAAGATGTTTTATTTCATCCTGCATGACATTCCAATTTTGCAATTAGCATCATATTGGACCCTTATGAAATGGATTAAAAGCTGGTTAATTAATAGATCTCAGAATGTACTTGTTAATGAGGAAATGTGTGTGTTTCTAGCAGAGTCCACCAGGGATCATCTCTCAACCCAAAGCTAATTGATATGTTTAACAGGAATCTGAAAGAAAATAGAAAGTCACCATACAAAGTTTCTAGGGGACAAAAACTGGTGGTAGACAGCTATAAGAGCAAGTCATTGATGCAAACAGGGCCAGCCCCAGACATGCTGGAGCCCTTGGGCAAAAGCCTGCCACAGGCCCCAGCTCTCCCCTTCCGCGATTCGTGCACGGCGAGAGCTTCGGGACTCCACCATTCCTTTGCTTAACTTACCTTGTTCTGCTGTTGCACATGCAGTGGTGCCCTTAAGAAAGACAAGGTTTCCCTAAGGAGCTGAAGCCTCTGCTGCCATCTTGGTTCATGGCAGGGATGCGAGCATGCAGCACACATGCGTGCCATCAGCCAAGATGGCGGCAGAGGCTTCAGCCTCTTAGGAAAACCTCAGCCGCCATCTTTCTTAAGGGCACCGCTGCATGCACAACCGCAGAACAAGGTAAGTGAAGCAAGGGAATGATGGAGCCCCGAAGCTCTCGCTGTGCAATCCGCAGCAGCGATCTTGCTGCAAATCGCAGTAGGGGAGCAGAGGGGCCCCTCAGGGGCTCCTGTAGCCTCAGGGGCCCTCGGGCCAGTGCCCCACTTGGCCACCCCTTGGAACCGGCCCTGGATGCAAAGCCCTCTAAGTATATTAGTACAATGAATGCACTTTAGCAACATGTGATGCTGTGTATTTAGGAACAAAAAGAATAAGTCAAGTTACCAGGAGGCAGGATTGTATCCTGAATATCAGTGATAAAGAAGCTTGCCTTTGAATATAATGAGATGGGTAATAAGTCACAATTAACATTGAGATTTCTACTATTTTTGTATCACACCTCCACCATCAGTTTGAACAGCCACTGGGACAACTATAGCCTGAGTTCAAAGTACGCAACCACTAATTAGACAGCTTACAAGTTGAAATATGCACAAAATCATGAAGAGTGTCCATTTGGGAAGGGGGGATTGGAGGAAGGTGACACTGCCAATCAATTGACTTTTGCAGCCCCCAGTCGGAGTTGCCAGACCCTGTCAAGCCCTCTCTGAAACCTTTGAAGAGGGGTTCCAATTATCCTCCATAATGCTGCATGGCAAATATCATTAGCAAACTTCTTGGATTCCTAAGGAAACTTTTCCCCATCATTCCTTCAAAGCCCTCCAAGAGGAGGGGTAATCTAAAGAGGCTAGTGAGTCTGAGAATCAGCTGTCAAACAAGTTACTCCATTGTCTGGTGCTGAAACTTGGAGAGTTCTCTCCTCTTCAGGGCTCTTTGCTAGTCAAAATATCAGCCATTATCCTCTTCCAGGAGCACTTGAGACTTGTAGGGGATCTAGGTAAGCCAAGCCAAGGCAGATGAAAACTGGACAAGGTAGGTAAATTAAAGCCACAATAGGCAAGGTCAGATCAAGTTCAGTCAGAAGCTCTCTTACATAGAATGATGTAAACAGGACCCTGGATAGCTCCAATTGAGCCCTGAGGACTGAAGCTCTCTACTACTAAGGTAAATACAACCCCAGTAAGAATCTAACAATTTGGTATTATTGGCATACTAGGTACTGCAACCCCTGCCCACTTCACTAGCCAACCCCACCTACTATCACCAAAGCTCCTCCCTGCACATCGCCAAAGCTGCCCCCTTCCCCCCATGGGTCTCCAGAGTTCCCCCCACCCCCGGGGATTGCTACAGTTCCCTGTGGATCACCAGAGCTCCCCCCCCCACAGGTTGCCAGAGCTCTCCCTATGGGTTCCACAGTTCCCCCTATGCCTGTATGAGTCTCCAGAGATCTCCCAAGGGGCCCCCTCAGGTCGTATTCCTTGGGTGAAGTTCTGTTTGTTGCTTTCACAACCCCATCAGTGCAAGGTTTTCTGCTTGTGCAACAGGACTTTCCCTAAATCAGTTTTAGGGGTTCCCCAAATTCCTAAAGCAGGAGATTTGGGGAGGGTGCAGGGCATACATGGGGGGAGAAGAGAGGAGAAAGTCCCATTGTGCAAATAGAAATCCTTGCGCTGATGAGACCCATTAGTTGAATTAGCCAACAGATTTTGCTAAGTACTGCACCTGCAGCAAGTTAAGTCATGTCCTTCCAATTCTATGTTTCCAAGACACACAGATAATGCTTGGCACCTACAGACCCATCTTTTTTGTCATATGGAGCAACCTTAAGACACATCCATCTAGCTCACTATTGTCTACACTGACTGGCAGCAGTACTCTGGTGTTTCATACAGTGGACATTACCAGCCCTACCCGGAGATACCATGGATTGAACATGAGACCTTCTGCATGCAAAGCGGATGTTCTGTCACCAAGCTATGGCCCTTGCATATTGTGAAGACACTGAAAGGCAGCAACAATACATTTTGTGTGCTCTTCCATTAAGCAGCAAGCCTGCCCCTAACTGCACAGCCCTGCCCTTTCACCTGCATAGCCCCACCTCAGGTTCCATTTCTTGGTGTGACAAAGAAAACCCAGGAGCTGACTTTTATATGGGTCAATAACTCCTAAAATATTTCAGTCGGTCCTGGATCTGCTATATTGCAAAAAGGTGGAAGCTGCTCAAGTGAACCATGAGATCAAGGTCGTTAGAAATATCCTCAAAACTCCTCCCTTTTACTGCTTCCCTGTCACTCCTGCCTCTCTCATGCACACTCACACAGACACCAACCAGCTGTAGGCTGACTCCTGTTTTCCTGCCTTTCACACCCAGGCTGCAGTCACTTCCCGGCTTTTACAGAGAGTGTGATTTTCACCGCAGGGAGTCATCACCCAGTTATTTACAGAGTGCAAGACGTTACTGGCAGTTCCTCCTTTCCACTCAGCACTGTGCTGCTGCTGCAAGTTGCAGCAAGCACAGCTATTTATAATACAGGGGTGGGGGGTGGAAAAGCAGGACTAAGGCAGAAGGAACCCTGAACAGTGTCTAGGAGCCAAGGAAGGGGCTTCAAATGCTCTGCTCAAAGAGCAACTGCATCCAGCGGCACCCAATGAGGGGATGACCAATAGGTGTCCTGTTCAGGAGCATGCCAACGATGCAGGCAGGTGCTAGTCTCTCCTCTTCTGGAAAAGATTTTCTATCACACTTATGCAGAGTAATTATAAAAAAACATAAAGACTTCTTTCTCTCTTTTGTCTCTCTAGGATAGGGCTCATAATCAGCTTGTGATCAACATCAGTCCCAAGATCTTTCTCGTATGTAGTATTGGTGAGCCAAGTATCCCACATCTTATAACTGTGCCTTTGGTTTCTTTTTCCTAGGTGGAAACTTTGCACTTATCCCTGTTAAATTTCATTCTGTTACTTTCAGCCCAATGCTCCAGCCTATCAAGATCCCTTTGAATTTTGTGACCATCTTCCAAGTTATTTGCTATCCCTCCCAATTTTGCATCATCTGCAAATTTGATAAGCATTCCCGGCACCTCCTCATCCAAGTCACTAATAAAAATGTTGAAGTGTAGTGGGCCCAGGACTGAGCCCTGCAGTACCCTACTTGTTACCTCCCCTCCACTTTGTGAAGGAACTATTGATAAGCACTCTGTGAATTAGCAGCTTCCACTTGGGTGAAAGACCATGACAACGGTCTAAAAGACAAGCCATGCTAGAGTCAATCAGGAACAGGACAGAACATAACAAATATATCCTGTCTCTGTGGAAATCCACATGGAGATCTACGGCTGTGCCCGCCACATCTTGAGAACTATGAAGTGTTTTCATCACCTTGATTTCTAAAGGATACAACAGAAATGTAAAAAGGTACAGAGAGCAGCAACAAAACTATTAGGGGTTTTGAATGGCTTCTATAAAAGGAGCAGACCACACATGTTGGTGAAAGAGTTATTTGCTTAAACCTGAGTCTGCCTCAATCAGAGCTCAAGGCCTGTTTTTAAGAGCAAAAGCTGCATGTCCAGTGAGGGGAGCTGAATCATCCCCCTCCTGGTGGTTTGCATCCCAGCAATCCATCATCCAAATGCTCTTCCCTAGCCAGGCTCTAGAAGGGAGACAAGCTGAGTGTAGGGATGGGTGAGAATTTCGATTCAGTTCGCATTTCAAGCAGAATTTATCAGATTTGCAATTTACGAAACAATATGAGAACCGAAAGACAGCCATCCTTCGAAATTCACATTTATTAGAATTTTGAGATGCAGTTCGCCAACTAAACAACATTTACAAAAATGCAGATATTAGGGGAAAGTGTGCAGAAAAATGAATACATGAGTGAAAATAACAGGCAAAAAGGCATGAAATGATGAGAAATGGCTTGCAAAAATGTGTACCTTTGTCAAAACTGCCTACAAAAATGAGTTTATTTGGAGAAATTCACACTAAAATGGTAGAGAATTTTCATGAGGACTTTTTTTTTTAAAGTCACAGATCACTGTAGAGATGTAGAGAACTGAATTTAACACTGGAAAAATGAGAAACTGAGAGAATCAAAACACAAAAATCTTTCCATCCCTAGCTGAGAGAATCATGCCTGGGAGAGGTGCTGCATGAAGGCAGAAGGTTCAGATCTCCTCATCCTTGCAGTGCTTTTACCCTTAAAGTCAGCCCCCAATCACCCTTTTTAAACGTGCTTCTTACCAGAGGAAGGCATTTGTTTATTTCAGACAAGAGGTCCCCAAGCCAAAAAAG
The DNA here is from genome assembly GCF_030035675.1 of Rhineura floridana. Classification (NCBI taxonomy): domain Eukaryota; kingdom Metazoa; phylum Chordata; class Lepidosauria; order Squamata; family Rhineuridae; genus Rhineura; species Rhineura floridana. The sequence goes on along the minus strand of NC_084482.1, from coordinate 124,889,913 downwards.
GATGCCCAACAGAGCAACAACTATATTGCTAAGAACAGTATAGAATAGCAGCATTGTTGACTACCTGGAATAGCAGCATAACAATTTAACTTCCCATTACAGCTGTGCTGAATTTTATTTGTTTAACATTTGTTGGGTGGGTGTGAGCAATACAAAATCCTCCCAGAAGTTTACAAGGTAGAAAAGAACTTCCTCAGAAATGGATAGGAAGAGCTTTCTATTTATCTTACATAACTTTACAAGGTGGCCAAGGATTTTACATTTTTATTTCTTTGTTTTGCTCTTTTTTATTCTTTTTAAAAATGTAGGCCTTGGAGGATATTTAGCAAGCAGCGGCCCAGCATAGGCTCTCTGGGAATTCAGGATCAAAAAACTAGTCTATGCCCCCCACGGGTCAGGCTTGAAATACCTGTAATTCCCTGTTCCAAACAGTAGCCCTGGTGGTGCAAAATCAGTGTTTAACCCACAAGGTTTCTGGTTTAAGACCCATGTTGTCTGGCACCATTCTACCTTGCTACCCACTATGAAGTCTGGAACTCCCATCAGGAAATAACTGTGTGGAGCCATTTCCCTTCAAATCCTCTGAAAACCCATATTTTCCATTAAGCCTTTGGCTTAACCCCATAGTCCTCATTCTCAATTATAACCAACCTTAAGGACATGTAACTGCATTGCTTCATTGTTGCCCTTGCCAGGCCTATTCTTCCTATTCCCCTGTTGCCCTTGTGTCTCCCTTCTCTTCCTTCCTATCCTTTCTCTCTGTGGCTGCTTTTCTAACTGTCAACGTTTAAATTGTAAGTTCCTTGGGACAGATGACTTTCCTTGTCACTTATGTCACTCAGTAAAGTACCACGGATGTTGATGGCACTGTAATAACAAAGATGGTGATGATAATGACAATGATGATGATTGTCATGTCACTGAGAACAAAGAACTAGTCAGTTTTGGTGGAGAATCAGTAGCTAGCTAAGAACATAACAAGAGCCCTTTTGCTGCAATAGATGGGACTTGGTTTTTTTAAAAAAATGAAAGAAGAGGGGAATCAAAGTAAACTGAGTCAGAATGAGCATGCTTCATTCTTTGCCGTTGGAAACATACCTGAAGAACCTTGTACTTGCACAGTCGAAAGAGAGAAATAAATAAAAATAGAATGAATTGCCAGACCTTTCCTCTGAGACTTCAGTAGGGAAGTGAAGAGATAGATATGGCTGGTTGCCAAGGTGATGCTTTCCTTTTAAAATGTAGGCGGGGAAGTGATGGGGGGATTGCTCACAGACTATTTAAAACCAAAATTCACACATTGCCCCTAAGAAGTCTTGCAGATATAAAGAAAATCAACATGGCCATGCACAATGAACCATCGAAGCATGGATGTGACACTGGGAGGCTCTGTGTAAGATGCTCAGGGTTCATGTCCTGCTCCACAGTGCTGCACTTCTTAGGCATGTGTGATGTGTGTATCCTAACATATTCCAAACCACAGAGAAATTTGAACTCTTTTCTGCTTATTTCAGTATGAAACAATGTGTTTGCACCTGCAGAGAATCTGACTACATTGCCATCTTTGTAGTTACATTTCATCATAATGTACCAAGACATCTGAGGCACGGCCACATCCACCCAGGAAAGCAGTTGAGACATCCGAAACACAAACATTTTATTTTACATTGTTAACATGAAAAACATAAAAAAAATATGTTTCTCCACACAAGGGAATTCAAGGGTGTTTCAGTCACATTCCCTTACTTATAGACTATTTTGGTTATGGATAATTTTAAATATGTTGTCTCCATGCACGATGCCACCAGCAAACACTTACCTGTGGTATTAGTCCATGCAGGCGCTTGTAATGTTAGAAGATACTTTATACATGTGTAAGACCATATGCAAGCTGTATCTCTGCACATTAGCATTGCTGCATGTGTATGGGCCAGTATGTCGACTACAAACTTGTTAGGCTGCAATGCTATGGACACTTTCCTGGGAGTAAGTCCCAATGAAAACATCACCTCTGAGTAAACATGCATAGGACTGTGCTGTTAAACATTTGGCTAAATGCATGCAGCTATCCTATACAGCAGGGCTTTTCAGAAGTAATGGATGTAGAATGCATTATCATTATAGTCAAGAGAGTATTGGCCCTTGACCAGGATGATTTGGATTCAAATCCCCAATGCCCAACCTGCTTCTCAGCTCTGATGCTTTGGAAATTTCTTCTGTCTAGATTCCTCCCTACTCTCTTTTCAAAGGCTTTTGGTAACTGATACTGCCTTCTGCTTCGTTCTGTGTGTACTGGTTTAGATCTTGCTACTGTTTAAGGAGAGAGCCAGTGTGGTGTAGTGGTTAAGATGTTGGACTATGTCCTGAGAGACCAGGGTTTGAATCCCCACACAGCCATGAAGCTCGCTGGGTGACCTTGGGCCAGTCACTGCCCCTCAGCCTCAGAGGAAGGCAATGGTAAACCCCCTCTGAATACCACTTACCATGAAAACCCTATTCATAGGGTCACCATAAGTCGGAATCGACTTGAAGGCAGTCCATTTCATTTTTTTCACTGTTTAAGTTGCAGCGGTTTAGTTCACTCTGTTTTATTGGCTATGTTGTTGTATATATTGTTCTTGTCTTGTGCCTGCTATGTTGTTGTTTTTATGAACAGCACTACAAAAATGGTTAATGAATAAATAAGCAAACAGAATATACAAATCAGAAGCTGAGTTGTATTTAGGGATTGTCATACCAAAGTAAACAATTGTGTAAAGCAGTCCTTAGGAGTAAATTGACTACAAAATCTTTTAATAACCTAGTCATTGGCACATCCATCAGTTGAAAAGCCTCACAGACAGCGGTTCTATAACTTGGAAGAACAGGAACCCCTTTCTGTGAGTCACCCATGGAGCTCTCTGAAAGGGTACTGCTGCATTCATGAACATCGAACCTCAGTCAATGGCAGTCGGTCGATATCTGCTTATTTGCTCAGTGCCCCAAGGCAACAAGCTAGGACTGTGCATTCTCCAGTTTCAACTGGCTGTCAAACCCCCAAGTAGAACACATCTATAGAGAGAGCTTTGAAATTCTCAGAGGACATTCCATTGAATGTTTCTTGATTCACATAATGCAATGTTTCTTGACCTTCACATAATGCAATGCAATGATATTTATAATGGGGGGGATGGAGGAAGGAAGGGGGGGAGAGAGAGAGAAAGAGTTGCTCTGGCCTATGGTGATGGTTTGTACCCATTTCTCAGAAACATCAATATCTGAAATCAGGATGATGGTCTGAAACCAGGCATTTTAAGTAAGCTTTTCTGATTGTATGGCTATTTTTAACTGGTTTTGTTCTTTGCATCTAGTAGTAGTAGCAGTAGTAGTAGTAGCAGCAGCAGCAGCAGCAGCAACAGTACCTTTCACCAGAAGGTTCCAGGGTCCGTCACAACAATGTAAAATACAACATTAAAACAGTTGAAAATGAATTAAAACAAACTGCAGTCACAACTAGAGTGGGTCTTAAAAATATCTCTCTCAACTGTCAAAGGCCAGGGTAAAGAGCTGTGTCTTTAGCATATGATGAAAGCAGTATGATGAAGGTACTAGACCAACCTCTGAGGACGGAATTCTACAATTTAGGGGCTGCCACAGAGAATATGCTGTCCCAGCCCGCCCCAAAACTTCTGAAGGTGCTGGAATTAAGAGGGCCCTACTGCTGATTTTAATACACAAAAGGGACTGTAGGAAAGGAGGTGGTCCCTCAGATATTTGGGGCCTAAGTCACTTAGGGATTTAAACATCAACATGAGCACCTTGAATTCTGCCCAGAAATGAACTGGCAACCAATGCAGCTGTTTTAAAACAGAGGTTATACAAATTCTAAAGGGAACCCCAACCAGTTATTTGGCCTCTGCATTTTAGACCAGTTTACGTTACCTAGTCATCTTCAAGGGCAGCCCCACATAGAGTGCATTGCAATAATCCAATCTGGAAGTTACCGGAGCATGTCCAAAAGGGTCCATATAGCTGCTGAATCAGCTGTAGTTGGAAAAAGGCACTCCTAGCCACCAAGGCCACCTGAGTTCCAGGGATAAGGTTAGATCCAGGAGCACCTTCAAGCTAGGGGAGTGCAACCTCATCCAGAACAGGCCATCTCCCTACTTCCCATACTCAAGACCTTGGGACACATAACACCTCTGTCTTTTTAGGATTCAGCTTCAATTTATTAATCCACATCCACATTTTGTAACTTCATTGTATGCCACTTAAAATCAACAGTGTAAAGCCATATGTAAATTGCTGAAATAAACAGAATCAGCCTTCTCAAACCTTGAGTTCCCCAGATCTTGTAGGACAACAACCCCCATCCTCTCCAGCCAGCATAGCCAATGATCAGAGATGATGGAGGCTGAAGTCCAACAACATCAAGAGACCCAAGGTTGGACTGTGGCATTCATCCCTCTGCGCTATTCCTGTGTTTCTAATTATTAATTTAAAATGTCAGAATTTCATGATACTTCCTGCTTATGTCCAACATCTGCTTGGTTTTAGTTTAAGTTACCTTGCATCACTTTCCAATATCTATCCTAACATTATAAAATGGAAACAACAACACATTTTTATCATGGAATGAGCTCATATTAATATCTAAAACTAAGTCCAAATTTACTGACTTTTATCAGTAAATGAATGACAGGATTAACAGGTGTGCTTGTTATTTAAAGCTATTTTCAAACTTCTTAATCACATCATTCTTTTGACATCCATGCTGTGTTGATTGGTGATGTCTCTCCCTGGTTCACCCCCAAACCCATCTGGGCTTTTTGAGTGTTCAGTAGAAAAGCTCAAAAACTCCACATGAGTAAAATACAGTGCCCTTTCCCTGCCAGCCTCCCCTATTTTCCCCAAGGGAAAAAAACCTCTTTCCTTAAGGAAGAAACATGGGATGACAAGGGGCAAGACAAGGCTCAGTACTCTGCAAAGTCTCTCCTAGGAGGTAGAAACACACTTACTATTCTGCCCATTTAAGTGCATCTCCACCTTGGAGAATGAGGGCACATGACACTCTGCAAACCCTGCCCCTTTTCCCGGTAAAACCTGGTGGGAGCAATCTGAGTGCAGTTTTTTAAAATTATTATTATTCAGCTTCAAAGAGATTTTGCAGCTGATCAGCAGATCAACCTGTTCCCCCTCCAGGTGTGGCTGAAATACTTTGATCGGGCAACTAGTGTGTTTAAAGCCCTATAAGGAGTTTCTGCATAGAATGTAATTTCCTGCCAGGTGTCATGACCCTCACCCTAAGCAGCAGTTCAAAGCCTGACTCCAACCCAGGCAAAGGTCTATTATATCAGTTGAACCAGCAGCACTAGAGGCAGAAGTACTGGAGAGCAACCCAGAGCACAGCTTCATGTCTGGGCGAGAGGTAGAGCCAGGGGTGTAAACTTTCCAAATTTGGCAATGGGCAGGGCTGGGTCAAGCCTAGGGAAATGTGGGTGTAGGCCAGTGGTTATAGTGGTATCTCAGTAGTGTCCTGCTGTGTCCTGTCTTTGAAATTCACTTTTAGGTTGGTCTCTTTAAGATCTGCAAATGTACATGCATGTGCATAGAACAAACTGGACAGTCTCTAAGCAAGAGATTAAATGGACACAAATTTAATATTAAGAAAGGTAACACAGAAAAGCCTGTTAGGGCAGGGGTTCCCAAACCCTGGTCTGTTCACAGCATATCCACATTAAATAAATGATTTTGATCTCAGTCTGCATCTATGTTGGAATGGTTTAGTTTTTTTTTTTTTAAATTTGTTTTTAGTGTTTTTAGAGTCTTGCTTCTTCATCATTCAGAAGGGTGACTTAACAATATGAAATTTTGTTTGTTTATTTATTTGTTTGTTTGTTTATTATTTTATATATACCCCGCCCTTCCTTCCAGCAGGAGCCCAGGGCAGCAAACAGAAACATTAAAAACACTTTAAAACATCATAAAAAGACCTTAAAATACAATTAAAACAAAACAACGTTAAAACATTAAAAAAAAACTTTAAAAACATCTTTTTTATAAAGGGTTAAATATATTAAAAGACATATTAAAAGCATTTCTAACACAGACGCAGACTGGGATAGGTCTCAACTTAAGGCTTTTTGGAAGAGGAAATTGACTAAATTATAACATAATGGGTACCTCTTACTTGGTAAAGGCATGGTTATAGTCTCTGGGCCAGTGCAGAGTGCAAAACAGTTGATATGCAGTAACTCATTTTCTGAGCAATGTACAGAGTTCAAAGTATTGGCAATCATCTTCTTTTCACTTCAGACTCTTAACCAAGTATGCTATACATGAGTGCAAGCACATTTGGGAGTAATTCCTAACAATTGCGAAGTGCATCATGACTGCCCTCATAGCCATGCCCCCAAGGAAAATCCAGACGATTTTATATAGATTTTATATTGCTTAAAAACTTTGCCTTAAAAGCACAGACATTCAAAAGAAACGATTATAATCTCATAATTAAGTTTATGGGGCATGACTGCAATCCTGTGCATACTACCTAGGAGTAAGCACCATTGAACTCAATACAAGTTCAACTGGTAAAGCAGATTTGGCTTTAACATGTCATTTGCTGCTGAGCAACAGGTGTCACAATATGCTTTGTCTGTTACCAAATCATAAGAGAGCCACTAGTAGGATCTTTTCCAAGCATCTTGGTCCTCTCATCCTGGCTTTCACTTCTCATTAGGAGCTCTCTTCTTGGAAGACTTTCCCTCCCACTTTGCTAAGCTTCTTATCAAGGAAGTAGTGGAGATTCCTCCTGGCCCTGCATTCAGGTCTCCACTGCAGGATGTTATAGGTGTCCTTTCACCAGTGGAAGCAGCAACCTGAGGATGGGCTTCCCACTTTCTAATAACAAATCTATCCATGGTGAATTGGTGAGAATGGTGGACTGAACACAATTCAAAGGAAAATATCCAAATTCTGCAGGAGGAGAACCACTGATGTAATCACTCTAGACCAGTGGTTCTTAACCGTTTCCAGCACCCCTTGGATTTCCAAAATATGCTCTTGCACCCCCTTAAAAATACTGTTCATTTTTTTAATGTGTGTTTTAGCCTAACTTAGCTAAGAGAAATGAATTTTTTAAAATATCTTGAACAATGCCTCGCACTCCTAGAAAAAGTGTCTCGCATCCCCAGGGGTGCGTGCACTCCAGGTTAAGAACCACTGCTCTAGACCCCAGTACAGTCATATATATATATTATATAGCCACGAGAGCAGCTGTGTACTATAGCCAGCATGGATTTTTCACATTCCACCATGTTAAACTGAAAATACCCCCATACAATTCTGCTGCTTCCCATAAGCAGGACTATTTTTTTTTAACAACCTTCTTAAGTTTTCATGATCATAGGGGACTTCCGGGAAGTGGTGCTGGCTGGTGGTTGTCTCTGAGGGAGCTCTGCCTCAGAGGAAGCTTTTTCCAGGTTAAAAGCCAGCCAAGAGGAATCTTGGACTGGCTCAAATGTTCTCCAAGGTATAGGAGAACCGATCAGATCTCCCACAAGACTTCGTTGAGCTGTCGGCGGCTGGAATTGATCAGGAAATTCCTGAGATAAGAAGGCAAGCCGATCGGCTGAAGACGGAGTCTGGACTTCCACGCAAGCTGCACTGGGATAAAGCGAAGCGTTTTTTCTTTTTAAAACGTTCTTAACCAGCGAGCCCACTTCTACCTAAATCTTATCATTCGGCTTACATTACTGCAATAAAAGGGATTTGTTTATGAATCAGCAACTGAGAAACCTGGGTGAGTCATACCTTTTCTCTTTTAAATATAATTAAGGAAGAAAGAAAATATAAACAACTTATATACTTTTTTTACGACAAAAAGCTGGCTTGAATATGGAGTTATAAAGTTTAAAAACGGATGAGAGGCAATTATTATATTTTGGACTAATTTTCTCTTTGGACTATTTCTTTTTGGATAAATCCGCTGCTCGTATATGCTAATAACTGTTTAGTCTTGGCAACAGAATTGTTTTGCATTCTTGGATGCAGATAAGAACTGCTGGCTGGATTTCAATAATAGGCCTGGAATATTAACTCTTTTTTCGGTGGAGAGAAAAAAGAAAAGAAATAGATTGCCTCTAGGTTCTGAAATAGTGATTAATATTAGAAATTAAAGGCTTCTTTTTGAAAATGGCAACTAAAAAAACAACCAAGGGGCGAAGAGGTTCTATTGATACACAGGAAGAGGATATACCCCCAGAAATGTTTAAAAAAATAATGGAAGGGATCAATGCTATGAAACAGGAAATGAATGAAATGAAAACTGAATTGACAGATATAAGAGACTATATTAAAACACAAGTGGATGAGATTAAAGGGACAATTGGGCAAATAAAGGAGGATGCAAAAAATATTAAAGAAAAGGTACAAACCTTGGAGAATAGAACAGATATACTAAATCTGGAACTAGAAAAAAATTTGGACTATTTAGCTATGACTGAAATGAGAAATAAAGAGCATTGTTTGAGATTCCGTGCAATCCCAGAGGAAACAGGTGAAGACATTAGAGACAAAATTGTTAATGCTTTAGTAAAATTTCTGGACTTGAATGAAGATAGGATGGAATTTGAAATAGACAAAGTTTATAGAATTAACTCCAGATATGCAACAATGAAAAAAATTCCAAGAGATGTGCTTGTTCACTTCGTAAAGAAAACGACCAGAGATATGGTTTTACAGCAACACTTTAAATATACCTTTAAAATTGATGGTAAGGAAATACTGGTGATGAAGGAAATTCCTATTAGACTTTTACGTAAGAGAAAAGAATATGCTTTCCTTACAGAAAAACTTAAGCAATGCAAAATTCAATTTAGGTGGGACGTTCCAGAAGGAGTGATTTTTACATTCAGACAACAGAAATATAGATTGAATACGGTTCAAAAAGCAAGGGACTTCTTGAGAAAAGCTTCAAAAGATATGGAAGAAGATAAACTCAAAGATATGGATACAGTTCCTGGGAAACAAAGTCAACAAGGATACGCAGAGGAGGGGAAGGAAGATGATGGATCAAAAGGAGCATCAGGCAAATTTTAAAATACACGCTTAACGATGGATTACAAATACCTAACTTGGAATATAAATGGAGCCAACACGGCGCAGAAGAGAAAGAAAGTGTTTCATTATTTGAAAAAATTAAAATTGGATATAATTTGTCTACAAGAAACTCATATTCAGAAGAAAGATTCTAAATATTTGATTTGTAAAAATTTGGGTGAAGAATTTATTTCAGCTGGACCAAAAAAAAAAAATGGAGTTGTTCTCTATATTAACCCACAATTGCTTCCTAAATTGGTATTATTGGACGATAGTGGTAGATTTGTGGGGGTTGAAATTACTTTACAAGGTATAAACATTTTGATAGTGGGTATTTATGCCCCCAATGAAGATAAAACAAGGTTTTATACAGGACTTATGGAAAAATTGTCAGAGTTTTCATATGAGCATTGGTGTGTCATGGGTGACTGGAATGGGGTAATCTCACCAAAAATTGATAGGCTTTCTGAAAAAAATATCAAAGAGACACAAGGTAAATTACCGAAGATTTGTTTTGAACTCATGGAACATCTAGAATTGGTAGATACCTGGAGATATATAAATGATAATGCAAAGGAATTTACTTATTTTTCAGAAAGACATAAAACATTTTCGAGGATTGATATGATTTGGATGTCAAAAATTTTAGCGAAGGATATTTTTAAAATGGATATATTACCAAAAACTTTTTCGGACCATAATCCTGTGATATTAACTTTAAAAAAAAAAAATCTTGGATTTAGATGGAGACTAAATGAATCTTTATTACAGAATGATAAAGTAGTACAAGAATGTAAGAAGAAATTAAAGGAGTTCTTTGAATATAATTTACATAAAGGAACAAGTGAAAATATTGTTTGGGATACAAGTAAGGCATTTATGAGGGGATACTTTATTAAATGTAATTCTGAATTTAAAAAAAAGAAACAACAGAAAATGCAATTAATTTTGGAAGAAATAAAACAAAAAGAGGAAGAATTGAAAAAGAATCCAGCTAAAGTTTCTATTGTAAATCAAATTAAAATGTTACAGAAGCAAGTATCAATGTTGACAGTTAGAGAAATTGAAAGGAAATTAAATTTTGCTAAACAAAGGACTTTTGAATTTGCAAATAAACCTGGGAAATGGTTAGCATATAAATTAAGAAAAGAACGTCAAAAAAATATTATTTTAAAGATACAAGAAGGAGATGAGACGCTGACAGACAATGTAAAAATCAAAAAGATTTTTCATCAATATTACTCAACATTGTATAAGTGTCAAGAAATTCCATCTGAAAAAATAGAAGAGTATTTATTTAAACAGAATTTGCCTAAAATTACAGATTTTCAGAGACAAGTTATTAATGGCCCTATTACGTCAAGAGAGATATCTGAAGCTATAAATAAAATTAAATTAGGAAAGGCACCAGGACCAGATGGGCTATCTGCAATGTATTATAAATGTTTGGAGGAAGAACTCCTGCTACCTTTACAGTCTACAATGAATTCTATTTTGCAAGAGGGAAAGATACCGGATAGTTGGAAAAATGCTAATATAACATTAATACCTAAAGAGGACCAAGATTTAACTAAAACAAAAAATTATCGGCCAATATCTCTACTGAACAATGACTATAAAATTTTTACAATGATTTTGGCTGAAAGATTGAAAATAATATTGCAACAATTTATTCAGGAAGATCAATCAGGGTTTTTACCTAAAAGACAATTACGTGACAACGTCAGGAATGTTTTGAATGTGTTGGAATATTTAGAACAACGAAATGATAAACAAGCAGCTCTGATTTTTTTAGATGCTGAAAAAGCATTTGATAATTTGAATTGGAAATTTATGTTCCAGGTTTTGGAGCAAATGGATTTTGGAGACAACTTTATAAAATGGATCAGATCGATTTATACATCACAGAAGGCCCAGATAATTGTTAATGGAGACTTAACGGATTCATGTGAAATACAAAAGGGTACAAGACAGGGATGTCCATTATCTCCCCTTTTATTTATTCTGGTTTTAGAAGTGCTGCTTAGAGATATAAGGCAAGATAAAAGGATTTCGGGATTAAAAATAAAAAAAGAAGAATATAAATTGAGAGCATTTGCTGATGATTTGATAATTGTACTAGAAAACCCTTTGGAAGGAATTCATATACTGATGGACAAATTAAAAGAATTTGGACCTTTAGCAGGATTTAAGATCAACAATCAAAAAACAAAGATGTTGGTGAAAAATTTAACTTTAAGGGAACAGAAAGAGTTAATGGACAAGACAGATTTTACAATAGAAAAAAAGTTGAAATATCTAGGCATCATCATGACAAATAAAAACTCAAAGTTGTTTCACAATAATTACGAAAAATTATGGACAGAGATTAAGAAAGATTTGCTAAGATGGGATAAACTACAACTGTCATTAATGGGTAGAATATCTGTGATAAAAATGAATGTATTACCGAGAATGATGTTTTTGTTTCAAACAATACCTGTAATATCCTCTGATTTACCTTTTAAACAATGGCAAAAAGATATTTCTAAATTTGTATGGCAAGGAAAAAAACCAAGAGTTAAATTTAAATTACTTCAAGACGCTAAAGAAAGAGGAGGACTGGGATTACCAAATTTGAGACTTTATTTTGCTGCCTGCTGTTTAGTCTGGATAAAGGAATGGATCTTATTGAGGAATAAAAGACTATTGGATTTGGAGGGCCACAATTTGAAGTGGGGATGGCATGGATATCTATGGTATGACAAAGTAAAAGTAAATGTAGACTTTAATAATCATTTTATAAGACGTCCTCTGTTGAAAATATGGAATAGATACAAACCAAGGTTTTATTCGAAAATACCATTATGTGTCTCAAGTCAAGAAGCGTTTTATAGAAGAGAAATGTCTGGAAAAGAGAAATGGTTAACTTATCAAGAACTATTAGAAAATGTACATGGAGAACACATAATGAAAGAGAGAGAACAATTGATAAAGGAAGGATATAGTTTTCATTGGTTTGCCTATTTACAATTGTTAGAAAGATATAAAATGGACAAGAAAATGTATGGGTTTGAAATAAATAAATCTGATTTTGAAATAGGTTTGTGTACAAATGATGAAAACATAATTGCAAAAATGTATAAACTTTTATTGAAAATGGATATGGAGGAAGAACAAGTAAAAGAGTGCATGGTAAAGTGGGCAAAAAATTTTGGTCATAACATACAAATGGATCAATGGGAAAATATGTGGAAAAAAGGTTTGAAATTTACATTATGTTATAATCTTAAAGAAAACTTTTATAAAATGATGTACCGTTGGTACATGACTCCAGAAAAGCTGTCAAAAATGTATAGTAATGTCTCTAATGTTTGTTGGAAATGTAAACAACAAGAAGGATCTTTTTATCATATGTGGTGGTCATGTAAAAAGGCAAAATTATTCTGGGCACAGATAGGCAGGAAGATGCAAAAAATTTTAAAAATAAATATTCAGTCAAAACCAGAATTTTTTTTATTGGGCTTTATGGATAAACAAATAGAAAAGAAATATGGAAGAATAATATTATATATGGTTACGGCAGCAAGATTATTATATGCACAAAAGTGGAAAATGGATTCAATACCAACAATGGAAGAATGGCTATTGAAATTAATGGACTTAGTAGAAATGGATAAATTGACGTGTTTACTTAGAGAAAAATCGACAGATACATTCCTTAAGGATTGGAAGCCTCTCTTAGACTTTTTGTCGAAAGATCAAAATAAAATGATGATACTGGGATTTGATGATTAATTAAGACAGCTTATGGAGAAAAGGGATTTTGTATGTATATATATTAAGGGACAGGTTTGATGTATATTATATACTTATAGCTGATCTGTGACAAATCGGAAGTCAACCATTTTATTTTCATTTTTTGTTGTAATATTGTTATGTTTTTTCTTACTTTGTTTTGTTTGTTTTTGGAAAAATTTGAATAAAAATTATATAAAAAAAAAAAAAAAGTTTTCATGATCATACACAAAGCACTGAGAGAGAATCTAGAATTCAAAGTGTAAAAGAAGAGGGGGGAAATCCAGACCCCTCTTGGACTTTTTTCTGTCAGTGGTCTCATAATTTGTTGAAATTAATTTTAAAAAATTTGCCATGTTCACAGAGTACCTGTGATCCTATTACTGACCTTGCCCCATACTCTGATCTTCATCTTCTGCAGTTTAAAAATTTAAAAATGTTTTACAAATGTATGGCTGATTTTTAATTAATATAAGAAATTTAACATTGGAGTCTATAACAGCACAGGCATGCCCAGTAAGAACCAACTGTCAGTGTCCAAAAGCCAAACTAACAGTTGTTTGGCTTGGCTAATCAGAGGGCCATACCCACATCAGACATTTTTTCCACTTTAAATGGCCATGGCTTCCCCCAAAGAATCCTGAGAAGTGTAGTTTGTGAAGGGTGCTGAGAGTTGTTAGGAGACTCCTATTCCCGACAGAGCTCCAGTGGCCAGAGTGGGTTATGGAGGCTCTTGACTTATCTAGTTCAGTCTTTTTCTTTTTTTTTACAGATTTGCAGTCTGCTGGGTCTAACTGAGGCCTTGCAGTCTGCTCCTCCAAAGAAAGTTGGTTGAGCTAGGGTTAAGCTACCTTGTGAGGGCCATAGGCCCTTTAGGGCAGGGTATAAATTCTTAATGAACACACACACACAAATACTGGCAAACAGGAACAAAGTCCCAAATAATCATTGAAATGGTAGTATTAGACAACAGAGTCCATTGCTACAGCTGCTGTTGTAACTGAGTCCATCATGTGCACCTGTCAATACTGCTTGGGACTGGCTGTGGGGGAGGGCTGAGCCCCACAGCTCCCCTCCCCAAAGTTTATGCCTATGAGTAGAGCCAGGGCCAGCCCTAACATTAGACAGTGTGAGGCAGCCACCTTAGGTAGCAGATGCTGGGGGTGGAGAACAATAGCAAGGCACAGGAGGACAGAGCTGAGTATGCCACACTGCCTGCCCTGTGTCCCATAAATGAGTATTGCATTCTGATCTGATGCTGGATCCCACAGAGAAAGTAGCAAGGCAGGTTAAAGGTTGGTTGGCTATGCAGAGCTTCACATAAACAACTTGCTCCAACACAGGTTGAAAACAAACTGGGACCTTTCAATCCTCTGTCTCCAGACTACCTAGCCTTAAAAGGCCGACTCTTTGACCTAAAGATGGGCACTTCTGTTGTGTTTTTCTGTTCTGTTCTTCTGTCCTATAGCCTCCCTCGTGCTCCTTGTGCTGCCGGACTGGTGATGTGTGATAGGAGGCATCTGGTTCTTCTGATTCAGAGAAGGTGCTTATGAGGGTCTGGGCTCTAGCCCCATACATATGCCAGCAAGAAAAAAGCTGGGGGCTAGGCTCCAGGCCCAAGAACTGTCCCTTTAAGACCTCCACTATTCAGAAGGGGTTGAGTCTGAGACCGGGTGGGATCTGGTCCTTTATGGATAAAAGGTCTTAGTTGACCTTCACACCCAAGCATCCTAGTAAGGAGTGTTGTCTCATAGGAGGCCAACCTTGTCTTTCTTCCCTGGCTCAGTTCATAGCCTGAACTGTTCTGCCAGAGTTCAGTCCTATTAGAATGTGTCCTGTCTGCCTCCCTTGGCTGTTCCTCTCAGACTGAAGCCCAGCACCCTGGAGACCTCAGTTGAGATTTCTGGCTAGAGCTGCACTGGCACCAGGCTACCTTAGCCTGGGTAGTGTGCTCTCTCCTCTGGGGCTCCTACTCCTCGGTAGTTTCTGCCCCTGAAATCTTTCTGTGAGATTCCTGCTTTCCCTTCAGTGTAAGAGTTTTGTTTAGGCCCAACATATCCTCAAAGCCCACCACCATCTATCATTCCCTGTGAGGTTCTGGTGAGACCTTTATTCCTCTGGGAGGAATATCCAGGGCTCTTCTTCTCATAGGCCACCCACACGTATCAAGAATTATGGCTTGTCTGTCCCTTTCCAGTTATAGAACTCTTCACAATTCTGTTCTCTGTTTATGGAGGTAGTTCCACTTCTCTTATAAGTAAATTTCCCACTTAGCTTGTAATCAGCTCCCTCTTCAAGGTTTTTTAATGGGTCTGGTTACAGAAGCCTCCTACCCTTTGGCCTTCACAGTCAGTTGCTCTCAGTCCTAGGCTAAGCCTCCCCTGGCCACACTCTTCCCATATATATTAGCTGGGGAGGACGGAGCAAGTGCATGAGTGTCTTCAGCCAGTCTCACACCTCCTGAAGGGTCCTCCTCTTGTTTTCCACCAGGCTGGCTGGGGATACATTGCAAACATCAGGTCTGAGGTGGCCCTGAGCAAGTTACCTTCCAGGGAGCTGCCAAAACCACCTTGGCACACATACCCCTGCAAGCTCCCCGGGGGCACCATGGTAAGCAGCAGCAGCAGCAGCAGCAGCAAAGATGGCTGGCAATGGGGAGCCTGGTGCTGAAAGGAGAAGCACTAAATGAAGCTTCATTGACAGGTTTAGCAGACATAATAGGATCAAAGCTCTCTCTCTCAAACACACACATACATTATTCGTTGGTCAGTTTCTACTTCTTAACTTCCACAGTACCCCAGAGAGATGCTACATTGGGGGCTTTGTAGAAAATTGAAACAACAGCTAGACCCAGATACTTGGAACACTGGGCCAGAAAAAGATTTAAGTGGAGCCCAAGACATCCGTCTGCAATGGGCCCTCTGAAGGCATTGTGGCCCCAGCTGCTACGCAAGGATACCAGACCTCCAAATGTTGCTCATAGATCCACCAAAAACTGCTGGGCTTTGCTATGACCTACCAAAAATTGCTTGCATATAATTCACTAATAATGCTCTGGGCTCTACCATCAATTCCCGAGTCAGAGGATTCCACAATGAGATCCCCTCAGTCACCAAAGTGTTTGATTTCAAGAGTTGGCAAAACCTTAAGCAGATGAGATAGATGCAGAGAGCGAAGCAGATAACTGAATTCAACAAAATGAACAATCAGGGAAATAATTGCCATGCTAGGAACCAAAGCAGGCACTTGCATCCTCCCAGAAGATCAATGGCTTTCTACAGTACGGATTCCCCCAAGAATCAGTCTTGAGGCTTGTGCTTTTTAACTTGTTCATAAATGATCTAGAGTCAGGGGTGAGCAATGAGGTGGCCAATATTGCTGTTGACACCGTCAGGGTGGTAAGAATAAAAAGGGATTGCAAGGAGCTCCAAAAGTATATCTCCAAACTAGGTGAGTAGGTGTAAAAATAGCAAATATGATTCATTGTAAAAGATGCACACTGGGGCAAAAAAAACCCTCCTAACTTCACATTTACACTTATGGGGTCTGAACAGGCAGTGACTGATCAAAGAAGAGATCTTGAGGTCATGGTGAATAGCTCAGTGAAAATATTGACCTATGGGAATTCCATATTATGGATCAATTAGGAAATGAGATTGAAAATGAAGAGAGTTGCTTTATGCAGCAGAGTTCATTGGAGATATAAAAGAATATGAAGATAGTGGTGTTTATCTTAAACAAAATAAACTCATTTTATTAAGAAAGTACACATGGATAGGAAAACCTAATCGTCTACACTAGCTGAATTCAAAAGGTAGGGAAAGAGGGAATTGTGTGAAGGAAGAACTAGAAGTGATGATAGGACATCAGTCTAACCAATCAAAGGCATGCTTAAACTGGAGGAAAGTAACAAGGAGAGAGTTCAAGCAGGGGCCCTTTCAGCTGTCTAACTATATCTATTGCCCCTAATGGTCAATAGATTCAGAGCACACAGTAAGGCAATGAATTGATTGAAGTGAAACTTCCAACATCCTTTCTCATCGTCTGACAGATCTTGACAACTCTCTCTGGGCAGTGGCTTGGTAAGAACATCTGCCACCATTTCTTCTGTTGGGCGGTACTTCAGCGCAATGAATCCTTTCTGTTGCGCATCTCTCACGCAGTGGTACTTGGTATCAATGTACTTTGT
Source organism: Rhineura floridana (assembly GCF_030035675.1). Lineage (NCBI taxonomy): Eukaryota > Metazoa > Chordata > Lepidosauria > Squamata > Rhineuridae > Rhineura > Rhineura floridana. The sequence goes on along the minus strand of NC_084482.1, from coordinate 124,872,869 downwards.
TTGCAGTGTCACCCTTTCTGACTGAGAGAGCAAAATACAGCTATTGTTGTCTTCATGTATTCTAGGTTACATTGGTTCATTGATTTCAACGTCTAAGAGTAGTCTGTGTAACCAGGTTGCTTCTTGACATGCTTGTGCTGCAGATATGTATTCTGCTTCTGTAGAGGAGAGGGCTACAACTGACTGTTTCTTAGTAGTCCAACTGATGACTCCTCCTCCATAATAGAACAGATTCCCACTAGCTGACTTTCGGTCTCCTCTGTCTTCAGCCCAGTTTGCATCCATATAGCTCACCAGTCTGGGTTTACTGTTTGCAGGTAGCATCAGTTTCAGATCTGCAGTTCCCTTTGGATATCTTCCTATCCTCTTGACTGCAGTCCAATCTTTCTTTGTTGGTGCATTAACTTTTCTGTACAGTATCCCAACTGCTGCTGTAATGTCCGGTCTTGTTACAGTTGATATGTACAGGAGCTTTCCAGTTGCTGTCCTGTACTGACTGTTGTCTTGCAGTGGTTCCATGGTCTCATTGTCTTTAAAGCCTACTTCCATTGGTGTTTCTGCTACATTGGCTTCTGTCAGCCCAAGGTGATCTATCAGGTCTGTTACCTTCTGTTTCTGGTTAATGGAAAAGCTTCCATTTTCTCCCCTTTCCATTTGGAATCCCAGATAATAAGAGTTGTCTGCAAGGTCTTTCACTTCTATTTCCTTGTTAAGATTTCTCATGATTTCATCACTATCTTCCTTGTCTTGGTAACATAAGACTCAATCATCCACATAGGTCAAGATGAATGTCCATCTATTATTCTTGAACCTCAGTTACAGGCAGGGGTTAGCCTTTCCTTGCATGAACCCCTCCTTAAGTAGTAGCTGGTATAGTTTGTCATTCCAGGCCCTGGTGACTTTCTTCAGGCCATAAATGCTTTTCTGAAGCTGGCACACCAGCCCTTCTTTCCCAGGTTCTTCAGATCCTGGTGTTTGCTGCATATATATATATCTTTCTCAATGTCTCCATATAGGAAGGCTATCTTTACATTCACATGTTGAACCTACATCTTCCTTAAAGCAGCAATACTGAGGAGTGTCCTTATAGAAGTGTTTGACCAAAGGTGCAAAGGTTTCATAATAATCTTCACTGTACTTTTGGGAGTATTGTCAGGATCCCTCCCATGGTCACCACCTGTCATGATCCCACTTTAGAGTCCTGGTCTCTTAACTGTTGTCTCACTGGCCCTAGCACAGATCTCTTAAGATCCCACTGCTAGGCACCACCACCTGACACTCTCTGTAAACAATATAGCCTTGAGACTGTGCCTTAGTCTCCTCCTGCACTATTGCTACATTGTGTCTGGGTGCACTTACAGGCCACAATCCCCCTGTATCTTTGCGCCTATAAAGATTACAGCCCTGGGTTGTTTTGGATACCTGCTGGTGTTACACTATCTCTTCACCGCTACCACCATTGATACTGTTTCCCAACCTTGGTATATGCCCTGCTCACCCTTCTGGTCTGTGAAACCCAGCCAAGGATCAGACGTTTTGGTAAACCAATAACTATTTATTTATTTACACAGGGAATAACAAGATTACTTAAAGGTTAAGTCAACATGCGTGTGGTTTCATAAGATACGTTACTCTTTATATTTCTTAGTCATAAATAACCTGCCTCACTACCCACCTAAATCCAATCCACCCCTCCAAAAACCCCTCTCAGCACTCGAACCCCCTCACAACTGTCATCCTCCCATTTATACCTTCAGACACCCAGACGCTCAGCCAATCATCATACAACACTCATCAACATTCCAACCTATGTACTCCCCCCTCTTACTCAGTCTACTTACCACATATACTCTAATAAACCTGCACTTACCATATTCACAGTAATTACACTTACAGGGGCATCACAAGTATCCCTTAGCAACTAGCCTAGCTTTGTAGCACTGGATATCCCCTTCTGTACCTTGTTTGGTTGTAAAGACCCATTTACATCCAATGGTCTTTCTCCCTTTTGGTAGCTCTGTAAGAGTCCATGTTTTGTTCTTGTGAAGAGATTCTATTTCTTCTCCAGCAGCTTGCAGCCATTTGTCTGTCTCAGCATCTAGGATCCCTTCAATGTCTCACCAATTGGAGGGCTTTGGTGTCTCCTCCACACTGGTTAGAAGAGATAGCCTATTTGGTGGCATCCCTTTGTTGGATCTGCTTGAGCGTCTCACCCCTTGATCAGCTGTTTCACCCCTTTCTTGCTCAGATTCACTTGAAGTTTCAAAGGTCACAGTCTCTTCTTGCTGTGACTGCTGCACTGTTTCTTCTCCTGTTGATTTCTGACATTTTACCAGTATTTGGTCTTTGTCCGTCATCAAAGTATGCAATACTATGCACCTTGATTGTTTCTGTGGTAGAATCAAGTATGCTGTAGCCTTTGTAGCCCAATTCATAGCCAACAAATATGCCTCCTTCACTTCTGCAGTCTAGTTTCCCTCCCTTTTCTTTGTAAATGTAAGCATACACCTTAGATCCAAATATTCTAATATGCCTTACACTTGGTTTCATTCTGTTCCACAGTTCAAATGGTGTTGCTTCTCTGCCTTTAGTGGGTAACCTGTTTTGCAAGTAAATGGCTGTCAGGTTTGTTTCGCCCCAATATTTGTCTTGCAATCCAGCATTAAGAAGTATACTTCTTGTCATTTCTAACAGTGTTCTATTTTTCCTTTCTGACACTACGTTTTGTTCTGGAGTATAAGGAATTGTTTTTTCATGTTTAATACCTTGTCCTTTAGGTATACTTCAATATCTTTCCCTGTGTATTCACCTCCTTTGTCAATGCACAGAGTCTTGGGCTTTCTCCCAAATTTATTGCTCACTCTGGCCACATCGTCTTTAAAATTTTGTAACACTTCATTTTTCTCTTTAAGGAGGTATGTGTAGACATATCCTATAAAATTGCCTATAAAAGAAATGAAATAAACATTCCTTCCTGGTGTCATAACAGATAAGGGTCCACAGATGTCATTTTGGATTAAATCTAGGGATTTTTTGGATTGTACTTCAGCAGATGGCCTGTAGGTGGGTCTAGTCACATTTGCTTTAACACAATCAACACACTTGAACTCAGATTTACATATTTTTATGTCTAAATTCTAAATTGTTAAATTGTCTTTCACTAGTTTTGAAATGCTTTCAACATTTCTGTGGCCAAATCTGTGATGTCACAACCACATGCAGTCTTTATGAAGACTTTATTTAGTAGCATTAAATTACCATCACACAGTCTACTTCATAAAGGTCTTCATTACTTAAAAGTCCTCTCATAAGTACTTCTCTGCTTTTGAACACAAAACAACAATCTCTCCTAAACAAAACTCTGCATGCCAACCTTGTAGCTGTTTTTACACTCGTTAAACTGTTCTATAGAGATGGCACATAGTAAGCTCCACGAATGCACACCTCACCTCATCCAGGAATGCACACCTCACTAGTTTACATTTTAAATGAACTGTCCCTTTTCCTTGTGTATAAATACATTGTCCATCAGCAAGAAAAATACAGACTTTACAAGCCATATCTATATCTGATGAAACATCCAAATTGTTGAAGAAATATGAAGTTGGTCTCTATGTAAAACTTGTTGTGGACTTGGTTTGAATCAACTCTGCAAATTATTTCTTTTTCAGTACATATTTTATTTCCTTTTCCAAAATTATTTCCTGAAGAGGCATTCCCCCTTACTACTTTGACTTTTGGTCTTGCCTTCATACACTGATATTTGGCTTCCTAAGATATCTGGGTGGCACTGGTCACTGTGGGAGAGAGGATGATGGACTCTTGAACTGATTCAACATAGTTCTTCTTATGTATTATTGCTAGGTTTTGCTTGTTTGACAAGATGAAAACAAATATATTGGTTGCATTTTTCTTTCTTCTTTTTCTTTCTCTTTTTCTCCTTTTTTCCTGGAAAACTGATGAATTGAACATAAAAAAGAACAAGCTGTGACAGTTATTATTTATTTAATAAGCTCTCCTGAGTAGCAAGCATCAACTATAACAAGGCTACAGAGTACAGGAAGTATGCCAGAATAGAAAGCTATAATCTCAAGGAAATGTAAGACATTACTTTTTAAACTTTTTTTTTGCATTAGAGTATGTGTATTTTGTATTCCTAACAATTCCAGTTAAAAAAAATTATTCACTGTGTTCATTTATTTTTGTGCTGTAGATTTTCACAGTCTATACCAGTGGTTCTCAACCTGGGGGCCGTGACCCTCAGGGGGGCCGTGAAGTGATCCAGAAGAGGCCGCAAACATTAAACAGTAAAGAAATGAATTTTTTAAAAAATCTTCACTCCCTGGATGCTGTTTGCTCCTCACTGCTGCTGCAGACGACACCTCTGCCTTGCTACAAATGAGAGGGGAGGACATTTGCTGAAGCGCCAGAGCATCTTCCAGGCACACCAAGGGCAGGAATATGCCTATAAAACACATGGCAGACACCAAAGGAGGCTGAGGGTGGAGCTACCAGGGAGAAGAGGGGATTACTGTTGCTGACTCCCATCTCCTCACACTGCCGCTGTTGATCATGCCCTTACTGAGAAAGACTGGAGAGGGCTTTTCATGAAGCAAAAAGAAGCAAGACCACAAGGAAAGGCTGCTTTCCCCCTTCCTTTGTGGCAGCTGGTCTGCTTGCCTTTCTTGGCTCCTACTTTGCTGCCACCTCTTTTTAAAAGTTATTCTTATTTACAAAGCTGCCTAGATCTCGTCTTCAGCCCAGATGGAGCCAAAAAGAGGAAGCTCAGGACTTGCTCACCCCCATCTCTGAGGCTGCGTGTGTGCCACCATCCCCCCTTTCTTCCACCTAAACTCCACCCCCCCAAACTCTCCAAGATACTGCGGCAGTTGAGGGTTCCCCCCCTCCCACATGCCCAAATGCTTGCATGCCTGCATATGCTTGCAGGAGGGGCAGGTGTGTTTGTGTGTGTGCATGCACTGATCTGTCTTCTGCTCCATTCTCATTCCCCAAGTGCACACTAACCAAGTTATCAGTTCTGATGATCATCCCAAGGAATAAAAGCACTAACCCCCCTATTCAATCTATCCACCCTTTTGTCTGCACAATCTAGCATCCCCACCACTACCACATTGCTGCTTCTATTATTGTTGTTGTTATTGTTATTATTATTATTTTAAAAGTTCAGCAGGTTGGCTGAGGCTGCGGTCTACATACTGCAGCTGAAATGTATTTATTTAATTATTATTGCATTTATATTCCACCTTTCCTCCAAGTTGCTCAAGGTGATTCACATAGTCCCTCCCACTTCCATTTTATCCTTACACCAACCGTGTGAGATAGGTCAGGCTGAGAGACTGTGTCAGGTCCAAGGTCACCCAGTGGGCTTCATGGCTGGGTGGGGATTTGAACCTGGATCTTAGTCCAACACTGAAACCCACTGATGTTGGGAGACAGGACTGTACATCTTCAGATTGGGGAGGGGGATACCAATTTGATTAGACCTTTGCATTAAGAAAAGAAGGCAACACCTCCTTGTCTGCAGGGAGCTTTTTATGGAAAGGGATATCTGGAGATGTGATTTTGCCACGCACCATTTTTTCAATTAACAGAGGCTAATATTACAATTAGCGGGGGGGCTGTCACGAAATTTTTTGAGCTTACAAAGGGGGTCCTGTACTCATAAAGTTTGGGAACCACTGGTTTATACTTTTCCAGCTGTGCACTGTTTACACTTCATCTGTTTGCATTTCATTAATGTATTTGCTTTGCTCTGCAGAAAGGAAAAGTTGTATTTTTACCAAAACTGAATGTTGAAAGAGCCCAGATTTTATATCTGAAGTTAACGATAAATAGATAGATAGATAGATAGATAGATAGATAGATAGATAGATAGATAGATAGATAGATAGATAGATAGATAGATAGATAGATAGATAGATAGATAGATAGATAGATAGATAGATAGATAGATAGATAGATAGATAGATAGATAGATAGATAGATAGATAGATAGATAGATAGATAGATGGATGGATAGAGGATAGAGGATAGAGGATAGAGGATAGAGGATAGAGAGATAGATGTTGCACACACCCCAATCTCTGAGCGGTGAAAGACTTCCAGGGGATCCATTGCTTACCCAGGCCAGGGTTTGATTTCCTTGGAATGAGGGTGACTGGAGGCTATGATGTCTTTATGAGATATGGTTTTATTGGTTGTTATGTACCTTCAAGTCGATTACGACTTATGGTGACCCTATGAATCAGTGACCTCCAAGAATATCTGTCGTGAACCGCCCTGTTCATATCTTGTAAGTTCAGGTCTGTGGCTTCCTTTATGGAATCAATCCATCTCTTGCTTGGCCTTCCTCTTTTTCTACTCCCTTCTGTTTTTCCCAGCATTATGGTCTTTGCTAGTGAATCATGTCTTCTCATTATGTGTCCAAAGTAGGATAACCTCAGTTTCGTCATTTTAGCTTCTAGTGACAGTTCTGGTTTAATTGGTTCTAACATCCAATTATTTGTCTTTTTCGCAGTCCATGGTATGCGCAAAGCTCTCCTCCAACACCACATTTCAAATGAGTTGATTTTTCTCTTATCCGCTTTTTTCACTGTCCAACTTTTACATCCATACAGAGAGATCAGGAATACCATGGTCTGAATGATCCTCACTTTGGTGTTCAGTGATACATCTTTGCATTTGAGGACCTTTTCTAGTTCTCTCATAACTGCCCTCACCAGTCCTAGCCTTCTTCTGATTTCTTGACTATTGTCTCCATTTTGGTTAAGGACTGTGCCGAGGTATTGATAATCCTTGACAAGTTCAATGTCCTCATTGTCAACTGTAAAGTTACATAAATCTTCTGTTGTCATTACTTTAGCCTTCTTGACGTTCAGCTGTAGTCCTGCTTTTGTGCTTTCCTCTTTAACTTTCATCAGCATTCATTTCAAATCATTACTGGTTTCTGCTAGTAGTATGGTATCGTCTGTATATCTTAAATTATTGATATTTCTCCCTCCAATTTTCACACCTCCTTCATCTTGGTCCAATCCCGCTTTCCATAAATGATAAGAGTCCTTTAAATAATGATGAATCCATTTTTGTGTTCACCTTCCAAGCCTAAAGTCTGAAACTGAAACTTTTTTACATCAGTTCTCTATTACCTTCTATTTACCACATTGAGGAAAGTGCAGAAATTAAATGGCATAGCTGAGGCAAATTCTTTGTATTTGTTAAACTTGATTTTGATTATCTATGTAGCTTTTTAAATATCACAACTGAGTTAATGTGTCTGCTTGCAACATATGGAGCTAGGTTTCAGCAGATACCAATGCACCATTAAGTAACTCAGATTGCAGAAGTGTATATTTTTCCCCAGTCTGGTGGTCTCCCTCCTGTCATGATTAGGAAGTAACATTAAGCCATTTTGAGGTAAGTCTAAATCTGCACCTGGACATGACAATTGTCTCACATATTATTAGTTACCAACACACAAGTGTCCTACGTCTGATTATTGAGAATTCTCAGAAGGATGTTCAAACGATTTGCTGCAGCAAGTTGTGGGACCTTTTTTAACTATAAATGGAGTTATATTTAGTTGGGTGGATATATTTCTATGTCTATTTAACAATGGGATAGAGGAGAGGTTGTTGGAACTATTTTCTTAGAACATAAGGGAAGGGTTTGTATCTCTGATTATTATGATGAATAAAAATGTTACCACAAATGCATGGCTTTTTTGCAGTTAAATCCTGAATAGATTTTTTAAAAAATAGCCATCCCTGCTTTAGAATCACTCTTCCTGTCATAGAATCATAGATAGCAGAGTTGGAAGGGGTCTATAAGGTCATCGAGTCCAACCCCCTGCTCAATCCAGGAATCCAAGTTAAAGCATACCCAACAGATGACTGTTCAGCTGCATCTTGAATGTCTCCAGGGTTGGAGAGCCCACCACCTCCCTAGGTAATTGGTTCCATTGTCGTATAGACAGGAGATTTTTTTCTGATGTTCAGTTGAAATCTGGCTTCCTGTAACTTGAGCCCATTATTCTGTGTCCTGCACTCTGGGGGATCAAGAAAAGATCCTGGCCCTCCTCTATGTGACAATCTTTCAAGTACTTGAAGAGTACTATCATCTCTCCCCCCAGTTTTCTCTTCTCAACACTACACATGCCCAGTTCTTCCAGTCTATCCTCATAGGGCTTTGTTTCCAGCCCCCTGATCATCCTTGTTGCCCTCTTCTGAATCTGTTCTAGTTTGTCTGCATCCTTCTTAATTTGTGATGTCTAGAACTGGATGCAGTACTCACAATGAGGCCTTCAGTTGGTGGCCAAACAGGAAATGGTTCAGATACCACTTACTGACAGGAAATGATCCTAAATAATGGACCATACTAAACTAAATTACTGACAAGTACAATTGGCTAATCAATAGAACTGCCAATTGATATGCTTGACAGTCAGAGGCAGTATTCCTCTACCCTTTTTGCTGTCTTTTAAACTATTTTTATGGTTCTTCAGACACTTTGAATATGTCACCTATTGCTTGAATCCTTTGAAAATGACAGTGTCTGACAGAAAGAGGTAATTGGAGCTCTACTTCTTTCTAATAGATGCAACACCAAATGTAAGAACAAACAGAAATAAACCTTTCCTTTGACAGCGTGACTCATTCTGCTTGTCTTTTAGAAGCACTAACATGGTAACCACAGAGCTTGGAAAAGTTACTTTTTTTTTTTTTTTTTCAATAATTTTTATTCAGATTTTCATAAAACATACAAGACGAAATCATAAAACATTCAAAGACAAAAAACAAAATCAAAAATAGTTAAACAAAAAGAAAAAAAGAAAAAAAGAAAATAAAAAATAAAGAGTAAAATATTGACTTCCCATTTGTCAAAGATCAAATCAGTTATAAGTCTATAATATATAACAATCCTGTCTCTTAAGTCATATTATAAAATCACTTTCCTCCAGTAGTTATCTTACTTAATCATCAAATCTCATAAACATTACTTTATTCTTTCCACAAAAAGTCAAAGAGAGGTTTCAATTCTTTAAGAAATATATCTATCAATTTTTTTTTCCAGATAAGCATATCGATTAATCCATCTCATTACTAATTATGATAATCTTATTGTCATAACCATAGTCAAAATAAACATTTCAATTAATCCATCACATCAGAATCTGTTAGGTTCAGTAATTTCAGTAGCCATTGTTCTATTATCCCTATTAGTTCCATTTTCCATCTTCCATCTTCAGTAGTCTTGTTAAGTCCAGTAATTTCAGTATCCAATCTTCCATTATCAGTATTCCATAATAATCTTGCTGTCAAAGCCATAGTCATATAGTAAGAGTCTGATGGGAATTACCTCTATCCCAAATATTTTCTTGCCATCCATTCTGAATAGGTTGCTGAAATACTGCTGTAAAATCATATCTCTGTTCTTTTTTTCAAAATACACTGGGTCATCTCTTGAAAGTTTTTCCATTGTCACATGGCTGCAGTTAATTCCATAGATTTTCTCTATATTGGGCTCCATCACATCATTCCAGTCCAGAAGATTATCCATGCCATTGATAACTTTATCTCTAGAATCTTCATTAATTTCTTCAGAGATAACATTGAGTTCCAAACAATAGATTTTATTTCTAAAGTCCATAGACTCCAAATCTTGTTCCTGTTCCACGTTTGTTCCAATCTCCGGGATCTCCTCTCTCACAGGGACCCCTGTTCCAGTCTCCAGGGTCTCCTCTCTCACAGGGACCCCTGTTCTAGTCTCCAGGGTCTCCTCTCTCACAAGGACCCCTATGTCTTTAATCTCCTGTGTCTCCAAACAATAGATTTTGTTTCTAAAGTCCATAGACTCCAAATCTTTTTCCTGTTCCACGTTTGTTCCAATCTCCGGGGTCTCCTCTCTCACAGGGACCCCTTCCAGGGTCACCTCTCTCACAGGGACCCCTATATCTTTAATCTCCTGCTTCATTTTACTCAATTCAATTTTCAGCTCCTTACAACCCTGTCGCAGGTTTTGTTTCGTTATCTCAATCTCATCCATTATTTTCTGAAACATAGTTATTTCCAGATTCTCAGCCACTTTCTTAATTGCCATTTTAAAAGAAAAATATAGGAAAACCACTTCTTATTTCAGCAACAATTGGGTTAATACTCCAAACTTGGTGACATCACAGTATAAACAGAGCAGACAGCCTTATCTCTCCATGCTTAAGTAAACAAAATGCAGTTCCCAGGATCGAAACAATTAATGGCGGTCGTCAGGAAACAGATTCGTCAAAATAAAATAGACCAAAAAGAGAGTAGTCTCAGACAATATAATATTCTTCAAAATAAAAATCTGGAATAGAAATCCCTCTTCTGTGTATATCTTTAGAATGCAAATCCAGGACAGCTTTTTGCAACAAAAACAGAGATAAGCTATTAATTAGTGAGTAGCAGAGAGAAGTTATGGCTCCCCAGTGAGATGTCAAAAACCGATCAATCTGGCAAATCTCTTTTAAACAGCAACAATTTAAGTCAAGTAAAAGAAAAATATAGAAAGAAGGGTGCTTGCCTGTTAGTGCGTTCTCTCTTAGAAGATAAGATGAACGTTCGCTTTATCAGATAGAGCTTGTTGTTGAAAATCCGTCCCACCTTCGTCGGCTGGACCTCGTCCCATAAATTAATGAGATCTGGTCGTCCCAACAAAAATAGGCTTTGAGGTTAATCTCTTCGTTTCTCCCTACCCGGGAGAAGTTTAATCAGTCAAAAAAAAAAAAAATCTGACTGATATATCTGAATAAGCTTCTTTTGAGGCAGGAGCCCGTCTCAAAAGCAGGCACAGGCTAAGTCACCCTTCCCGGAAGTCCCGGAAAAGTTACTTTTTTGAACTACAGCTCCTATCAGCCCAATCCAGTGGCCATGCTGGCTGGAGCTGATGGGAGTTGTAGTTTTAAAAAGTAACTTTTCCAAGCTCTGTCACTCCCAGAAGAGGCAGCGAGGGCCATCAACTTGGACAGCTTCAAAAGAGGATTAGACCAATTCATGGAGGATAATGGTGTCAATGGTACTAGCTACAATTGCTATGCTCTGCCTCCACAGTCAGAGGCAGTATGCTTCTGACTACCAGTTGCTGGGAACTGCAGGAGGAGAGAGTGCCCTTTGCACTCAGGTCCTTCTTGCTGGCTTCCCATAGGCATCTGGTTGGCCACTGTGAGAACAGGATTCTGGACTTGATAGCCCACTAGCCTGATCCATCAGGGGTCTTTTCATATTCTTAGTGGAGCAAACTTTCTGTTAGCAAGCTCTGTCAGAAGGATGGAGGGGGGGAATGAATGGTTGGTCAGACGTGCGTTCCCCTGACTTCTATTCTACAGAGTGGGTGCTCTGAATTGAACGGAAAGGACTCCTTTTTTCAAATAATGATGGCCTTTTGATATAAAGGAGCTCTCTCTATCCCACGTTTTGGGGTGTGCTGGAAATTTATATTTTGAAAAAAACTACACAGGTCTGCAGCAAATGTTAAATTGTATTTTTAAAAAATCTAAAAGGATTGGGCTATTTCCATTGTTTTACCTAACAAACCTGATGGTTGATGAAGAGAGAGATCTTCAGCTGTACGTAGGCGGAAAAGAGCCTTTGAACTGGATGAGGAGGGGAGGCCCATGCTATTGCTTAGGGCAATCTGATATAGGTTTTATTGACTGTTGTTTAGGTGTCTGCTTGATTTCAGTAGGCCCTGTCTGCATATTTGTAAATTAACAAATAATATGAAGACACTATAAGTCATTGGTGTATTCTCTCATCCCAGGAAAGTAAGGCTGTGAGCACACTAGTCGCCTACAGCAAAGTGTTTCCATTGGCCACACCTAGAGGGGCAACTGTTTGATCTGCCAATCAGTTGCAAAATCTCTTTGAATCTGAATGTTTAAAAAATGCACTCAAGCTGCTCCCACCAGGTTTTACAGTAAAAAGGGGTGGGATTTGACTAGCATCATGTGCCCCGTTTTTCAGAAAAGAAAGTTAGAGATGCACCTGGAACCAGCAGAACAGTAAGTGTATCTCTCCTCTCTATCCTTTAGTGCTACTCCTGAACTTCTCACTACTCAAGGAAGTGAGAAGATACTTGGGGAAGAGCTGTCACTCACTGGCAGAGCATCTGCTATGCATGCAGAAGGTTCCCAGTTCAATCCCTGACATCTCCAGGTAGGGCTGGGAGTGTCCCCTGTCTGAAGCCCTGGAGAGCTGCTGCCAGTCAGGGTAGACAGTAATGAGCTAGATGGACCAGAGGTCTGACTCAATATAAGACAGCTCCTTATGTTACTCTGTGTGTGTGCACATGTATGTTCCCTCAGGTATGCATTTTTCTCTCCTATTAAGTAATACTGAATGCAGAATAGGAGTGCAGAAATTCTCATTTGTTAATGACATACACAACTCTTTCAGACAGATTTTACTTACGCATTTGCTTGTACAGCAATTGTTTTTTAAGAAACAAAGGAAAAAGCAATAGAGGCAGAATAGATGGTTGTACTACTTGAGTTAAATATTCTGAACAAAAATAACTGCAATGTATTTCTTTGAAAATGATACTTTTTGTAGCCAAAATGATTAATGAAATTTTTGTTTAATGTGAAAAGCATCAGGATTCATACATTTCAAATACAGTGATTGCTGAACATATTTAAACTGAGGATAAGGGTAAGAAACCTTTTGCAAATTGTGAGGGGGAGAGTTTGTTATTATATGCATATGCATATGCAAAGTATGTGTAGGCCACACATCTCTGAAAGGTTTCCTCGTGCCTTACAGAAACCTTCAGGTGTTAAGATTGGCAGTGGGGGCCCTCTTGGCAGTTCCATCACCCCTGGAAGTTGGAGGGGGTGGCAGCCCAGGAGAGGGCATTCTCCATAGCAGATCCTAAACTGTGGAATTCCCTTCCCCACACATGCATCTGGCACCTTCATAGTGTAGCTTTCATCATATGCTGAAGACACACCTCTTTATCCTGGCCTTCGACGTGAGAGAGAGAGATTTTAGGACCCACACTATCCTTATTGTAAATTGTTTTAAATTGTCTAATATTGTGTTTTTATATTGTTGCAACTCACCCCGGGGCCTTATGGTGAAGGACAGATAAGAAAGCTAATGATGTTGATGATGAATACAGACATGCACATATGTATTTTAAACATTTAAATGTTCATAATCCAAAATTACATATTGCGGAATACAGAAAAGTACCTAATACATATTACATATTTTTGTTTTCTGCTATGTGTAATTTATGAATATTAAAAAATTGGAAATACATCTTTGTACATATAGTCTAGATGCTAATGTTTCCTGTTAATCCAGTCAAACACCAAAAGGCAGATTTTAAACGTATCAAAGAATCTTGGGGAACTGACAAATGTCTCAGCCTCAGTACCCCATCTGTAAATTGAATATATTATGTAAGCTACTGTCTATGCATTAGATACTATTTTAAGCCTCCCCCCCAAAATAAAAATAAATAGGGCAGGATACAAAATTATCACATGCTGACTGAGGCTGATGGGAGTTATAGACCAAAACATCTGGAACGCACAGGTTGGTGAAGACTGTTCTAAAAGGACACAATTATCAGAACTGTTACACCACAGTGTGCAAGCAAGACCTCATTTATCAAAGAGAAAATATTTGAGGACTTCTTTGACCAGTGGATTGTCTTCAGTGGTGGCCATCTCTGATGTCATGTAAGAAATAAAAAATGGAGCACAGCATCTTAGGCTAGTGCTGAGACATCAGATTAAAACACCTCAGGTCAATATCCCTCACATTTCTCCAGCTGTATTAAACATACATATATGGTGGGCAAGGCAATAATACTGTACAGTAAATATCCTTTGAAACAAGCTGATCCCAGAGCAAAGGTCCTTTTGCACCTCCATCAGTTAGAAACTGGTACATCCCATGAGGCAGGTAAGGTTTTAAGTCTGCCAAGCCAAGCCAAGATAGAGGCAGAGGTTGATCATTATCTGCAAAGAGATGGACTTTAAAAATAAAAAAATAGTTGTATAGCTCTTTTAAGCTATGCTGCCCGAGGAGCTGTGAGCATTCATCTTTGTGGTGATTCTAAAAATAACTCGTTTGTCCTCTTAAAAAAAAAAGATTAAAAATAAGGTGTCTTGTGCACAGGAAGTGCTTTGAAATTGGTCTTATCCAGAGCACATTTGCCTTGCCTTCAAGCTGAAGGATGGAAGTCACCAGAGCAGCTGTTCTGGGATGATACCAGTAAGGCTATAGCCTCAATATTAGTAATGACAAGTGTTTTATATCTATGAATGTATATGAATTGTGCCCCTCTTTCACACTGCAAAGCAAAACCTTTTTATGAATCCTGGTCTTTTTCTTTTCTTTTCTTCTTTTGCCATTGGACGCACAACACATCACATTTTCAATAACTACTTTTGCCTGTAATTCTGCAGGGCAGACATCTTTTGATTTCAAAATGAAAACTGAAGCTCCGATGTAAACCCATGCCTCCATCAGAAGGGGATGAAAAGGAATCTTGGAGGAATTCACTCCACATTGCTGTCCTTGTATTTTATAGCCCACCCAGTCACACAAACCCAGAGCAGGTGTTAGCAATTACTTTTAAAAAATATCTACCTGTCCTCAAAAGAGTTCACAGTTTAAAAGCCGAACCCTATACATGCTTACCGAGAAGGAAATTCTACTTACAGTGAGATCCTATGGTCTAGTTACTCCAGCTGGAGAACCTTAAGATCACAACTAGGCCCCCTTAAAGGGGTTTTCCATTTTAAATTAAAGGGGCTTTAGATTTTAAAGATATGCTAGTAATCCCGACACCAATATACAACACTGCAAGCATAACCCCCCCCCCCAAAAAAAGTGGTGCTATGGGGTGCTGAACTGGAGCAGGACTTATTTGATATTCTAAACTCCTTCATTCCCACTCCCAATAACATTAACATTTCACTAGCAGAAGAGGTGGTCTCAGTCAATCTTCATTCCACTCCCGAGACCAGAGGTGGGGACCCTGTGTCCCTCGGGAAGTTGATGAATTGTAACCGTCATCATCCCTCTCATCCATTGGCTGTGCTGGCTGGGACTAATAGGAGTTGGAGTCCAGCAATATTTGGAGGTCCACAGATTTTCCACTCCTGCCCTAGAATGAAGATGCAAGGACAATACTCCCTAAACAACTAAGAAAAGAGGAGGAACACTATACTTTAAAATGTAACCACTACACACACACACGTGCAGAGCTTGGAAAAGTTACTTTTTTGAGCTACAACTCCCATCAGCCCAATCCAGTGGCCATGCTGGCTGGGGCTGATGGGAGTTGTAGTTTTAAAAAGTAACTTTTCCAAGCTCTGCACACGTGACAAGTATGGATTGAATAAACAATCCTCTCCCTCCCTTGCCATGTAATCATAGTGTTTTATATACAGATGACACAGGTAAATATGCATTATGCAGGGAAAAAGGATCCTGGTGACCCCCCCACATGTTGGTGACTGCCGGTGCTTCCCTCCATCTGCTGCCAGACATTTTTGTTTTGTAGGATCACAGCACATGGGCATATGGAGCAGAGCCAATAGCTACAGAGAGAGTTCCACTGCAACTTTTTATATTGAAGGAGCAAGTGTTATCTTGATGACTCCTGCATGTGCTCCCAACACATTGCTTTCCTAAGTAGGGAGTGGAGGAAGGGAAGCTGAGGCCAGAATCTTGAGAAAGCATATAAGTGTGCCCTCTTACTTTCTCAATACCACCTGCTGATCATTTCTACTCTTTATTCTCCCTGTGTATCTTTTGGCTCTTTCCAGGCAGCCCTTCAACAGGTGCAGAGGAGAGCATGTTCTCCAGCTCAATGCAGTGCAGACCAATAATAATAATAATAATAATAATAATAAAGGCCTTAAACAAGACCAGCAGCAGCACCTGTGACCAGTGTGCATCCAGCTGTTCCTTCATGGGGCTGCCAACCTTCTTGTACTAGTATCTTTGCAAGCTGTTTGGTGGACAAGTAAACATTGGTGAAGCCATACCAAGTCTGAAGATGGAGCAATGGGGGAAACAAGCAACTCTTGCTGCAATGCTATCTGTCATGCAGCTTTCAGAGGCATGGGAGCCCTGCTGGGAGAATAAGACTGGTGATCATATTTATCACCTACTTCTCTTTCAGAATCTATGCTATCACTGACACTGGCCACTGGACATTAGCTCTGTTTTACAGCTTTGTCTCTGTACAGTGATGGCAGGTAGTAGATAAGCAGTGGTGGCTGGTGGCTCCATGTCAGTGGGGCAGTGGAATCTGCTCTGGGTTTTGGTCCAAAATTTCAAGGAGCTGTCCAAGGTCCGGACCTGGAGTGGATTCCACTGCCCCACTGACATGGAGCCACCAGCCACCACTGTAGGTAAAAAAGGCTGTGTTCCATTCAGTGTGGTAATATGCCATTTCCAGCACAGCCACAGTGCCATCAGGATAGAACTTTGGCAGATGTTCAGGGTCCCCTTAGCAGAATGAGCAAGAGGGCCTATAAATGCAGCAGGGTGGGCTTACCACATTTTGAAGCCATACACACATTACCATCTGAAGAGCATCCCCCCTCTCTACCCATAACATCATTCAGTTCAGGATCTAAAATTATCTAACTGAACCACTGTTCCTGCACACATATGTATATACTGAAAATGGTAGATAATGCATGTTTCACAGTAAAGTGTTCATTTTGCTGCTTGTTTAATTTGGGCTCAGATTCTTCTTAAGGCTCTTAATATGAATTGCATGGATTGTGTAAAGTGGGTACAATGTTGGTGTTTTTGCTCCTGCATAATGTTAATTGATTTACTGGTATATTTTATGCTCATTTAAACTTTGGATATGCTTTGAATGAATTGTTAATTGTTGAACTGTCAATGTTATATTGTAGTTTATTATCATTTCATTATGCTTTTTGGTGATTGCACTGTTATGGTATTGAATTGTTTATTTTTTGTGAACCACTTAAGCATGTTTTTGTGAAAAATGCCATCTATAAAAAAAACCTGACTATGACTAAGGGCATGCAAACACTGCATGATAATGTGCATTCAGTGCTTGATGCAAGCACTTTTCTAGGGTGCTATACACATGACCTTGTCCCCATGTTGTCCCTGTCCCACACTGTTTATTTATCTAAAGCACATTCTGCTGGAATGGTATAATCTGTTTTGTGCCAACAATGCACTTCTCAAGCACTTGCTGCATATATGCATACACATAGAGAGCTTTCTCAAGTCACCTCCTATACTGGGGCAGAACTATTGACGTTATTATTTATTTATGTATTGAATTTATATCCCGCCCTTCCTCCCAGAAGGAGCCCAGGACAACAACAAAAAACACTAAAAACACTCTAAAATATCTTTTTTTTTACAATAATTTTTATTCAAATTTTCATAAAACAAACAAAACAAAATCATAAAACATTCAAAGACAAAAAACAAAACAAAACAAAAATGATTAAACAGAAAAATAAAATGTTGACTTCCCATTTGTCGCAGATCAGTTATAGGTCTACAATATATAACAATCCTGTCTCTTAAATTATATTATAAAATCACTTTCCTCCAGCAGTTATCTTAATTAATCATCAAATCTCATAAACATTACTTTATTCTTTCCACAAAAAGTCAAAGAGAGGTTTCAATTCTTTAAGAAATATATCTATCAATTTTTCTCCAAATAAACATGTCGATTAATCCATCTCGTTAATAATAATAATAATCTTATTGTCATAACCATAGTCCAAATAAACATATCGATTAATCCATCTCATCAAATCTGTTAGGTCCAATAATTTCAATAGCCATTCTTCCATTATCCATATTAATTCCATCTTCCATCTTCAATAGTCCTGTTAAGTCCAGTAATTTCAGTGTCCATTCTTCCATTATCAGTATTCCATAATAATCTTCCTGTCATAGCCATAGTCATATAATAAGAGTCTGATGGGAATTTCCTTTATCACAAATATTTTCTTGCCATCAATTCTGAATATGTTGCTGAAATATTGTTGTAAAGTCATATCTCTGTTCTTCTTTTTTACAAAATGCACTGGCTCATCTCTTGAGAGTTTTTCCATTGTCACATGGCTGTAGTTAATTCCATAGATTTTCTCTATATCAAGCTCCATCACATCATTCCAGTCCAGAAAATTATCCAAGCCATTGATAACTTTATCTCTAATATCTTCATTAATTTCTTCAGAGACAACGTTGAATTCCAAACAGTAGATTTTATTTCTAATATCCATAAACTCCAGATCTTTTTCCAATTCCACATTTGTTCCAATCTCCAGGGCTTGTATCTTCCCTTTATTTTTTCTTTTCTCATCTCTGATCTCATTCTCCTCTCTCACAGGATCCCCTATTTCTTTAAGCTCCTGCGTCATTTTGCTCAGTTCCATTTTCAGCTCCTTACTGCCCTGTCGCAGGGTTTGTTTCGTTATCTCAATCTCATCCATTATTTTCTGAAACATAATTACTTCCAGATTCTCAGCCACTTTCTTGATTGCCATTCTTAAAACCACAAAAACAAAACAAAACAAAAATAAAGAAGAACCACTTCTTATTTCAGCAACAATTGGGTTAATATTCCAGGCTTGATGACATCACAGTATAAACAGAGCAGCCTGCTTTATCTCTCTATGTTCAGGAATACAAAAGAAATTTAGTTCCCAGCATCAAAACAGTTAGTGGCGTCGTGAACAAGCAGATTCGTCAAAATAAAATAGACCAAAAAGAGAATAGTCCCAGACAATATAATGTTCCAAAGTTCATATTTTTTATTTTTTTCTCCTCGGAATAGAAATCCCTCTTCTGTTTATATCTTTAGAATGCACTTCCAGGACAGCTTTTTGCAATAGAAACAAAGATAAGCTTTTTCAATTTCTTTCCTCCTTAATTTTGTGAATAACAGAGAAGAGTTATAGCTCACCCAGAAATTCTTTATAGCTGATTCATTTGACAAATCTCTTTTTGCTGCAACAATTTAAACCAAGTAAAAAAAAAAATAGAAAGAAGGGTGCTTGCCTGTTAGTCCGTTTTCTCTTTGAAGAAAAGATAAACGTGTCGCATTAATCAGATAGAGCTTGTTCGGAAGTCCGTCCGGCATTGCTGGCTGAACCTTCTCTCATAAATTAATGAAATCCAGTCCTCCCAACAAAAACAGGCTTTTGAGGTTGATCTCTACGTTTCTCCCTGCCCGGGAGAAATTTTATCAGTCAAAAAGAATGTTCTGACTGATTTATATCTGAAAAAGCTTCTTCTGAGATGGGAGCCCGTCTCAAACAGCAGGCACAAGCGAAGTCACCCTTCCCGGAAGTCCAAAAAAATAAAAACACTCTAAAATATCTTAAAAGCAGACTTTAAAATATATTAAAACAAAACATCTTTAAATACATATTTTAAAAAAATCTTTAAAAACATCTTTTTAAAAAAGAAAATGGTTTTAAAAAATCTTAAAAAGCAGTTCCAACACAGATGCAGACGGGGATAAGGTCTCTACTTAAAAGGCTTGTTGAAAGAGGAAAGTCTTCAGTAAGTGCTGAAAAGATAACAGAGATGATGCAGGGCTGTGCCACTCCCCCTTGCTATGTCTAACTTGTCTGTGAACGAAATACTCAAAACAGGAAGCAGTACAGTAACTTAGCCACCTCTGCATATCGATATATATCCCTATATATCAATATATCAATACATCAGTTTCCAGCCCTTCTCTTTCAAAAGACTGTGAAAATTTTTTTTTAAAAAACCTGTAGAAACACTAATTTCTACAGGGGGAGGGGAGTTTGAACACAGGTGTTTTCACCTGTGTACAGACAACAGAAAGAGTTGCGGCAAACTGCTATGTCCAAATGCGCACTGTGAAAAATGACCCCTGTGCTTTTCAAAGGCTATGTGTGTGCGCAGCTTATGTCTCCTAGAAGGGATATGTCTCCTAGAAGAAGTGGAGCATACATTTATTAGGATGCTCTGTCCTTTGCAATGTGTGACATCATTGCACCATCATACAAGAGAAAGGCACTCACTGGAACCCCTCTGTTCCATTCAGCCCTATTATATCGTATGCATCCAGTAACATTTCTTCTTGCATGCAATGCAGCGACAGCACAAATACTGTGGCCGTGTCTTCCAACTCATAGTCATAAATAGCAGCCATCATCCCTGGCTGCTGATGAGACCTTTTCTCAAGAGAGGCGTGCTGCTGTTGTCTTTGTTGTGTCACTTTGCCAGTGCTAGGCATGCAGTTCTACAGCCCTCAACACAAATAAAAACTGGTCTGCTGCCCAGAAAGTTCCTCGTAGAGATGGATTCTGCTGTGACTCGTAACATAAAATTGGTATCACTGTGTATATTTTAATTTGCCACAGAGTCAAAAACCTATTATTCAGACAAGTGTGCGCAAATATATTCCTTTGACAGACATCCATTTATGCTGTGTGAAGGCAAGCTACAGCCACCCTGTAAATCCCAGATGGCTACTGAAGTAGAATGATCAACAAAATGCCCTTTCTAGAGAAGTGCAAAATGTAATTATTTGCAGGCCCTGATTTAAGAACAAAGTAACGGTGTAATTTAGTAATTGGCTTACAAGCACTTCCAGGTATAATTCCACCTCTGGCCATAAATCGTAAAACTTAATGTGTGTCCTAAGGTAATCCATGCCACCTCTGTGCCTTTATTTTCTACTTTGCTATAGCTAACATTGGTGTGCCTCATGGACTTCCTTTAATTTTCAACTAAGGCCCTGTTTTCCATATTTCTCTTCCTTATAATGCTAACTTTCCATTACAAAGCTGCTCCTAGGTCCCAGTCCTAGCATAGCATAGCAAACCTAGGTACGAGCTGATGTCATTGTAGTCACTCACCAGGATTACACACAAATGTGTGTCCATATTAACAGAGCTGGGAACAACCCAGAGCGTAATCCAAACCCAAGATCTGCTAGGATGAAAGAGTTTGGATTCAGCAGATCTTGGGCTTTCCTATCTCAGCTGCAGCTTGGTCAGTAGAACATAAGCTGGCAGAACCTGTGCCAGCATAAATCCAAAGAAGGGGGGCAGGGTGGGACAAGGAGAGATTTACACTTATTCCAAACCCTGTTCAGTTCAATCATGTGACCTAGGGCCCAATCCTCAGAATTTGGGCCCACTTTCTCCTGCTGGCTTTGCCAGCAGCAGTCCCTCCCAGGGATTCCCAAACAGAGTTTGGAATAGGAGCAATTTATGCAATGGCATCTCCTTACGGTGGCTTCTGATAGTTATGATTGCTCTGTCAGTCATGGAAATGAAAACTTATTTATTTCATTTATTTATTAAATGTATATGCCGCCCTTCCTCCCAGAAGGAGCCCAGCTGAAAAGTATGGAATCTGCACAGAAAAATATGAGCAATCCTGTCATGTGATATCTAGAGAGATCTACAAACATGTTTGTGAACTGTTTGGTAGATAACTGGTGCTCTAATCAAGATTTTCTGTTCATTGTTTGAAATGAACTGCCTCACCTCAGGTTCCTTTACATTGGGAGCTGCCTTATACCAAGAAGACCAATGGTCAATCATCAGTGTTGCCTAGAGCAGGGGCGGGGAGCCTGTGGCCCTCCAGATTGTGTTGCACTCCTGCTCTCATCAGCCCCTGACACAATGGTCAGGGAAGATGGGAGCTGTAGTCAGCAATATCGGAAAGGCTACAGGTTCCCTACCTCCATTCTGCCCTGACTAGCAGCAACTCTCCAGGGTTTCGGAAAGGGCTCTTTCCTAGTCCAACCTGGAGATGCCAGGGATTGATCATGGGACTCTTTGTATGCAACATTTATGCTGTGCTTGACCACTGAGCTACAGCCCTAAAACATATGAAGTGAATCCCATGATCTTCTAGCCAACTGTAGTATTTTAGGTCACTGTAGTGCAGTGACATGCATCATGTATCCAAATATCCAGGATATTGACCACAATACTGTTTGCAATGGCAACACTGACATGATATGCAAAGAAAGCTCCTGACTATAAAAGAATCTATTTTCCTTGCATTAGCCTTTCTTTTATGTCTTCTCTGTCTACATGAATCAGAGTCTGAAAGGAAGTAATTTATTGTTCTTCTAGGAAAATCGCTGTAGGGCATGATTTCAGGTGCCTATCATAAACACACTTGTCATGCCCATTGCCATTTTTTCTCCTGGAGCGTATCACATTTATTGTAGACGGCTAGGTGAAGGCATGACTTGAGACAGCTGCCCTGCCACCTGCGTGTCTCTAAAGTGAAGTGTGTCCATCAGCAGGACAAATGTTTATTTCTCAGCCTCCCTTAGGTGTACAATGACATCTTTTGCAACAAGAATACACTTGCACAGTGTGATGTTCCTATATTAATGTATATATGGTAAGTGTTGGTTGTTTTGAAGATACATGGTAAGTGGAGTGAAAGAGGGGGAGTGAATGGGCAGTAGAATGCGAGATGATTGGCTGAGTGTTTAAAATGGCTGAATGTATAAAGGGAGGAGTGAGAGTGGAATCTGGGGGGGAGAAGAGAACTGAGTGGGTTGCTTGGTGGGGTTTAGAGAGTTGTTTACCAGGAGGGAGGTGGAGTTCGGATTAGTATTGAGTAAAACCATATGCTTATGTGCCTTAAGAAGAAATCTTGTTAATCTTGTTAGCTTTGTTATCTGTAATAAATACTTAATTTGGTTTACCAAAGGCCTGATCCTTGGCTGGGGTTTCACAGACCAGAAGGGAGGGTAAGGTAATGACCAAGGCTGAAGGGGAACTGTAACAAATGGTGGCAGCGGTGAAGAGAATAACAATACCAGTATTCAGAGTCTCTGGGAATACTAGTATTGGGACGTTACTGGTGGTTGCCTAGCAGGGGGATCTGTTGAGATCTGTGCTAGAGCGGATAGGTAAACCATAAGAGAGTGCGGTCCGGACTGGTGGAGTCCCTGGTGGTGCCTAGAGACAGGCAGTAACCACGAGCAGGTAGGAACCTGACAGGGAGAGCCAGGGAAGGACGCCTCACATGTGGTGGTAGCGGTGGGATACGAACAACAGAGAATCCAGACACGAACCAAAGAGAGTCCCAAAGACACGTGGTGACAAAGGAGACTACGTCACAGGTGTTGGCTGTAGCAGTGAGATACGAATACTAGACAATCCCTAATAGTTGTGTGGCAAACAGAAATAACAAAACAAGATTACTTGTGAGAGTGACTGGCAAAGAGTGTGTGGCAAAGAGTGAGTGAACTCAAACACCATGGCTGAATACATAAAAATGAAAAGAGAGGAGCTGGTGGAGAAGTGCATAACATTTAATTTACCTCACGAGGGTAAAGGGGTAGATGAATTAAGGGTAGCACTTATAGGATTTGCTACTGCCCAGCAAAAACAACCGGTCAGGGAAGAGACCCCAGAAGGATATTTAAGCAATCCCGCTTATATAGAGTACTTGAGAGAGAAGTTGAAGATGGAGAGATTGAGGATGGAAGGTGCAGAGAAGGAAAAACAGAGAGAGTTGGAAGCTGAGAGATTGAGGATGGAGGCTGAGGAAAAAGACAAACAGAGAGAGTTGGAAGCTGAGAGATTGAGGATGGAAACTGAGAGAATGAGAGTGGATGCGGAGATACAAGGGGAAAGATTAAAATTGGAAAGAGAGAAGTTTCATTCTGATGAAACAAGAAAGGACAGAGATGGAGCAAAAATAAAAATTACTCCAAAGGACTTTGCTGTCTATGAGCCTGGTCAAGATCCTCAAATTTACCTCAGCACCTTTGAAAAAGCAGCTCAGTTGTGGGGGCTACCTGAAGATAAATACATGCAGTATTTATCAAACCTGATTAAAGGGGAATTGGCTGAGGTATACCAATATTTCCCCTCAGACAGGCCCGTCACCTATGCTGAATTCAAAGAAGCAGTGTTTAAAAGATTCAGACTGGGGCCTGATTATTTTAGAAAGCTTTTCAGAAACTGCCAGATACAGACAGGGAGGTCTTTCGTGGAGCTGGGGGCAAAACTGATGGACATATTTGGGAAATGGCTGACAAGTGCAAAAGCTCAGTCTGTGGAGGAGGTGAAAAACCTCATGATATTGGATCAATTATACCATCAGTTACCACAGAAATAAGGCTCCTGGTCAAAGACCGTTCCCCTACATCGGTGCAGGAGGCCGCAGAGATGGCGGATCACTTCGTCTCCAACAGAACTGGCTGGGTGGGGAAAACATCAAGAGATTTTAAACCCAGACCATATAATGCTGGCAGAAGGGATATGAACCACAGCGAGTGAGTCCTCCAGTAAAATCTGAAGGGCACAGGACACCCCAGAGTGGATCTGTGTACCCTAAAAGTGAGGAGAAATTATGCTACAAATGTGGTAGACCGGGACACCTACGTTTTCAATGTGAGGTTGCCAACCCTATTAGTAATCCTGCTCAGACAAGGGCAGTGAAAACAGAGCCCAAGGCTTTAGAAACAGCGAAAAAGGTTCAGTTCTGCCAGATAAACTGGACAGAAGTAACAGACCTTGATTCAAGTCTGAGAGAGGAAGTGAGTGTACAAGGGGCAAATTATTGGGCATTGCTTGATACTGGTGCCGCTCAGACATTACTGAGGCCAGATTTAATAAAATCTGAGGTAATATTACCTCAGGAAACTGTGACTATCCAAGGAGTGAGGGGTCAACCAGAAAGTTTGCCTGTGGCCCTGGTGGATATGACTTGGAGAGGCCGAGTGGGCCGATATAAAGTAGGCATTAATGCCCAGCAACAAGAACCAGTAATACTGGGAAGAGATGTAATGGGCGCCCAAGGAAAGATCTATGTAGTGACCAGACAGCAAATTGGCACAGAAAAAGAAGCCATATTAAGGGGGGCTGAAACAAACAGGGTGGAATCTGTTAACCAGCCTCAGGTCACCATAGCAACCACTAGCAGGCCTGCTGAAGGAGACAAACTGTATCAAGTGGTCTCTGATAATGATGAGGCAGATCAATTCAGGGAAGAGCTGCAAAAAGATATAAGTTTGAAGCAGATAAAGGAACAAGCTCTGACCCAACAGATTCCTTTCACTGACAAACTGAGGAATCAAGTTGTGTGTGAGAATGGGATTTTATATAGACTGTGGATGCCTGCTGAGAGAAAGGATGAATGTGAACCAGTGAAGCAATTGATAGTACCTAGCAAATACAGAACCAGATTGCTAGAGGTAGCCCACGATGTCCCATGTGCAGGACATCTGGGAATAAAAAAGACCAAGAGGAGATTGGCTGCACACTATTATTGGTCAAACATCTCCAAAGATGTAAAACAACATTGTCTATCTTGTGGAATATGCCAAAAGGTGGGAAAAAGTGGAGTAAAGACTAAGGCACCCTTAAAGCCCCTTCCTATACTTGGACAACCCTTTTATAGAGTGGGAATAGATTTGGTGGGCCCTTTTTCCAAACCCACAAGGCATGGCAAGAAATATCTAGTGGTGGTGGTGGATTTTGCCACCAGGTACCCAGACGCAGAAGCACTAAGATCCGTAGAAGCCCCTGTAGTGGCAGAGGCTTTATTAAAAATCTTTATGAGGCTGGGTTTCCCTCATGAAGTGCTGATGGATCAAGGCAGTGTATTCATGGGAGAAGTGATGCAATGTATGTGGAAATGTTGTGGTCTAAAACATCTAAAGACCACTACTTACCATCCCGCCACTAATGGGTTAACAGAGAGATTCAATGGAGTTTTGAAGGGCATGATCAGAAGCTATGTTCAAGATCACCCACAAGACTGGGATGAACGGTTGGGATGCTTCTTATTTGCATACAGAGAAGTCCCTCAGGAGTCAACAGGCTTCTCACCCTTTGAACTCATGTTCACTAGAAAAGTGAGGGGACCTTTGGAACTATTAAAAAATTCATGGGAAGGAACCCTGGGAGAGTACAAAACATCTGTAGTAGATTTTGTATTGGAATTCCGCAATAAATTAACATCAATGATGGAGGTGGTGGAAAAGAATTTGAGTCAAACACAGGAGAAG
This sequence comes from Rhineura floridana, assembly GCF_030035675.1. Lineage (NCBI taxonomy): Eukaryota > Metazoa > Chordata > Lepidosauria > Squamata > Rhineuridae > Rhineura > Rhineura floridana. Next base: position 124,846,805 of record NC_084482.1, on the reverse strand, counting down.
CAACGTTACTGGTATGACAGAACAGCCAGGGAACGTGTGTATGATGTGGGAGATATGGTTATGGCGTTCATACCCAGGAAACATGACAAATTACAGGCTAACTGGGAAGGACCATATACCATCAGAGAAAGGCTTGACACAGTGACGTATGTAATTACCACAGACCAATTAAACAAAAGCAAAGTGGTTCATGTAAATATGTTAAAGCCTTACCATACCAGGGATGCACAGGTGTTGCAAGTTACCTTATTCCCTGAGGGAAGTGGGCCTGAACTTCCAGATTTGGTACAGGAAAGCAAAGACAAAGGAGGGGTAGATCAAGTGGAATGGTCAGAGGAGGTGAAGGAGGAAGTAAAAGAGGAGATTCTGAGAGTTTTGAAAACCTATAGGAATCTCTTTAGCAACAAACCTGGCCGAACCAGTATAGTTATACATTCCATTGATACTGGAGATCATGCCCCAATCAGATCTGTTCCGTACCGTGTGAATGGGAAAGTTTTGAATGAGATCAAAAAGGAGGTGGAAGATATGCTGGAATTAGGAGTGATCAGGGAATCCATCAGTCCCTGGGTGTCGGAAGGCAGAGCTGGGGTCCCAATCCCGGGGAGCTGGATCCCGGAGAGTTGGGAGAAGAGTATTCGGATGGATGGCAGAGGGAAGGGGGAGGAACTTCCCCCCTTTGGAGCGAAGACGAAACAGAGGAACTGCCAGTGATAAGGTCGCTTAGCAACGGGGAGCCTGAGCCCTCCCTGGACATTCTCACGCCTCCCCCTCTTTCAGGCTCAGAGCAAGAGGGGGAAGAGGGAGGGCTGCTCACAGCCGAAAAGCGGGGAGGCAGTTTACCATCAGCCCCTTCCCTATCCACCATCCTGGAATCGGAAACTTCAGAAGAGGAGGGGGTGATGCTTCCCCCCTCACCGCGCACACGCAGACAGCTGAACAGACAGGAGAGAAGGGGGGGAAGGTGGGCAGTACCTGAGGGGCAGTTAAGGAGGAGCGAAAGATTGCGCGCCCGTTTGGCCCCTTCTTAAAGAACAGGCGGGAAGAAGTCCCTTGCTCTGTCAACTTTCTCCCAGTGCCGCAGGACTTGTATCCCTGTATTGATTCATGAGAAAACGCAGTCTTTGTTTGGACATTACCCTAATAAAACACGAATTAACTACAATCGTTGGTCTGGTTCCTGAGTCACATCCTGGGCCTGACACTGGGCCTCAAGTATTGTCCTGGTTCCAAAAAAAGATGGAACAACAAGGTTTTGCATTGATTATCGGCTAATCAATAAAATTACTGTCCCAGATGCGTATCCTATGCCTAGGGTAGATGCAATGTTAGAGTTATTGGGGGCAGCAACCATTATCTCTACACTAGATCTCTGTAAAGGATTTTGGCAAATGGAACTAGACGAGCAATCCAGAGCCAAAACTGCCTTCAGTACACCAGATGGGTTATATGAGTTTGTGACCTTACCCATGGGACTAAGGAACTCACCAAGTTCATTTCAGAGGCTAATCAATACTGTGTTGCGAGGCATGTCAGATTTTGCAGTGGCCTATATCGATGACGTGGCCATTTTTAGCAAGTCGGTGCCTGAGCATGTCCAACACCTGACAACAGTATTAGAGGCCTTAAGAAAAGTAGGCCTCACAATAAAAGCTAAGAAATGCCAGTTTGGACTAAAGGAAGTAATCTATTTAGGACATAAGGTGGGGAGTGGGAAAATCACCCCCTTATGGAGCAAAGTGGAGGCAATACAAGCGTGGCCGATCCCCTTAACCAAAAAACAAGTAAGGGCATTTCTGGGTGTGGCTGGATTTTATAGGAAGTTTGTGAGAAATTTTGGGGAAATAGCAACCCCCTTGCATGAATTAACAAAGAAGAAGTGTTCTGAGCGTGTGGTATGGACGGATGAATGTCAGAAGGCTTTTGATCTACTGAAGCAAGCCTTGTGCCAAGGACCCATATTAATAGCACCAGACTATGAGAAACCATTCATCGTGGCTACAGATGCGTCGGACCTGGCGCTGGGAGTCGTCTTGCTACAGGAGAGAGAAGGCACCAGACATCCAGTGGCGTACCTAAGTCGCAAGCTGACGCCGAGGGAGAAAAACTATTCGTCGGTCCAGAAGGAGTGCCTAGCGGTCGTGTGGGGACTGAACAAGTTGCGCCCATAAGTGTGGGGATGAAGATTCACAGTGACTACGGATCATCGGGCCTTGTTATGGTTGCAGACTATGAAAAACCATAACACTATGCTGCAGAGGTGGTCCTGGGCCCTACAGGACTATCAAGTGGACTTCCAGTTCATAAAAGGCAAGGACAATGTACTGACCAATGGACTTTCCAGGCAAGTGGCTGGGACTGCAGTGACGTGACCAGACAGAGGAACAAAGAAAGACATTTTCCCCATAGAGACTTTTATTTGTTAACGCGACGTATAAATCCTGGAACAGGAATAATACTCTGCTGTTGTTTAAGGGGGGGGGGGGGGAAATGTGATGTTCCTATATTAATGTATATATGGTAAGTGTTGGTTGTTTAGAAGATACATGGTAAGTGGAGTGAAAGAGGGGGAGTGAATGGGCAGTAGAATGCGAGATGATTGGCTGAGTGTTTAAAATGGCTGAATGTATAAAGGGAGGAGTGAGAGTGGAATCTGGGGGGGAGAAGAGAACTGAGTGGGTTGCTTGGTGGGGTTTAGAGAGTTGTTTACCAGGAGGGAGGTGGAGTTCGGATTAGTATTGAGTAAAACCATATGCTTATGTGCCTTAAGAAGAAATCTTGTTAATCTTGTTAGCTTTGTTATCTGTAATAAATACTTAATTTGGTTTACCAAAGGCCTGATCCTTGGCTGGGGTTTCACAGACCAGAAGAGAGGGTAAGGTAATGACCAAGGCTGAAGGAGAACTGTAACAAATGGTGGCAACGGTGAAGAGAATAACAATACCAGTATTCAGAGTCTCTGGGAATACTAGTATTGGGACGTTACTGGTGGTTGCCTAGCAGGGGGATCTGTTGAGATCTGTGCTAGAGCGGATAGGTAAACCATAAGAGAGTGCGGTCCGGACTGGTGGAGTCCCTGGTGGTGCCTAGAGACAGGCAGTAACCACGAGCAGGTAGGAACCTGACAGCGAGAGCCAGGACGCCTCACACACAGCAGTGTCCAAACACGATTATTTCACTATTAAACCTAATTCCACCCCATCAGTGATTCCTCTCCCTCCCCTTACACCTGTCTCAGTTTTGCTGTTTTACCGATCATCGGGTTCAGTCACAACGAAATGAAAACTAAACTAGATGTCATTGTACAACCCCCAGGGCTGGTATATTCTATCCCTCTGCAGTACCACAAATGTAATATATTATGTGGGTTAGAGTAAATAGCACGGGCATCCTGAAATATGTGGTGACAAGGAAGACAGTCTCCTGGCAGGCCTTATTCCTCCTGGGACAGATCGGATTGGTCAGGAATATTATTTGCATCTTCCCAGCTTCCCCTCCCTAAACAAGATGACAGCCCTGCCTGGGAGATGATTTTGTCCTGGACCCGCTAAAGGCAACCCGGGCAGGGCCGCAGCACCAATTTTCAAAAGTAGTGGGAGGGGTTTAAAGTTTCCGGGTGACGTCAGTTGGTAGTGGCCCCACCTTTCCTGGGCGGGCCCTTGTCAGTTTCATCCTTTGTAACTTTCCCTCTCGGAACTCCACTGAGATGCTTAACTTGCGAGGAGCCGCGGAGCACCGAGCGCTCTCGGCTCCACCTTCAGTCGACGGGATCCTACGGCGGATTCGGACACAACGTCTCCCCTTGCAACCCCGCAGTCACCCTAGCCCCGGGAAGAGCCGGGCGGGCTATTGAGGAGCGCTGCTCACCACTGGGAGGTGAGAAACGCTGCGAGAAACAGGCGAGCTGTAGAGGAGAGCTCCCACCCAAAGGCTTCCCACCCCTCTGATCCCTTCCAGCGGCCGGAGCAGATTTGCAGGTGAGTCTTGGCGCGCCTCCGGGAGCACAAGCTTGCTGCAGGGAGGCGAGGCGAGGAGAGGAGGGCTCCTGCTGGAGGTTTTGGCGGCGGAGACGTCTGGAGGTATGGGCATGTGCTCGGTTGGCAACTCTACCTCGGGAAGAGAGGCGGCAGCGGCAGCGGCTGTTCGAGGGAGGGCTTGTGCTTTGGAAAGTAGCAACCTGTCGCGCCGCTGAGATTTGGGGGGAAGTGGCTTCCCTCCTGCGATCCAACCTGTGGGGTTCCCCGGGGGGGTACACTGCCATTAATTGCTACCGGTATATCTCCGCTGCACCCTCACTTTGGGAAAGTGACACTGAGCTCAGTAACTGCGGCTCTTACTGGTCTGTTTTCCCAGCCCGGGCGATGACAGTGTGCGCGCAAACACACACTCATTAAAATAGCTACGCGGCGCCGGAGGTTGAGAGTGGGAGGAACAGAGTGACGGGGGGGGCGTGATCGCCCATACCTGAGTGAGAGTCGAGTGGGTGATCTAGGGGTACGAAAGGGAATAGGTCGGTTGGACACACGGGAAAGTTGATCTGCAGCCACCCTTTCCGCTGCCAAAGGGACGTACTGCGGGCGCTCACCCACACTCGCCGGCGAGGATCGGGAAGAGGAGGCGCCCCTTCTCTCTCTTCCAAGGTCCCAGCTGCCCCGGCCGACATCACGTCCAGCTTCCCAGGCTTGTCGCTTGGGCCCGGGCAGGAAGAGGCCCGCTGCTCCCTGCCTTGAGTGGGAGGCTCGGTCGCCCGCGCGCCCTTTCTGAGAGTCTAGGCGAGGCTGGGCAGAAAGAGAGAGAGACGGGCAGAGGCAGCTCGGATTTGGGCCGCTTGGCAAGGGGTGTAGGCTTCCAGTTCTCTGCACATGCTGGAATCAGGCGTCCCCTTCCCTTTTGGACTCCTTCGGGGTCCTCCTTGCATCCCTGTTCTGTGGCAGCGCAGGTGAAAGAGCGAGGGGGGGAGGCTCAGGTTCATTTTCCCCCAGGCAACCTATGCGCGCACATCGAGCTGGTGGAAGAAACGGGCAGGTTGCAGCTCTGCGCTTGCAAGTTTCCTATAGGGGGAGGGGGATTGGCTAGTCTGGATGGGACAATCTGTTGAAGCCCACCCAGAGATGGTGGCATTAGCGAGTGTAAATTACACTCGCAGTCAACTCTCTCCCTCGCCCCCCGCCTCCCTCCAGCTCCTGCTATTTTGATTTCATTTTCCCCGCCCTTCAACACGCGCTCTCGCACTCATTTCCATGACAACAGCGAATGTCACAACTAAAAGATGCTGTCTTAATTGCGGGTTGGAACGAGCGGGGGGGGGGGCTTAGAACAGGAGTTTTATGCTTCGATACAGATCCAGGCTCAAGAGTTCCCCAAAGGGAGGGATCGCACGGAGGATCTGAGCTCCGATGGAGCCGGGAGGGGGACGGAATCTTTTTAAGTTTAGCCGCCGTGTGTTTTGGCGCCTTGGTGGAGATGCTGCCTGCCTCCCCTGGCCTTGCGGCTGGCCATGTGGGTGGGAGGCTCGACCTGCGTTTTCTCGCGGGTGTCTTCCTCGGGCTGTTGTTTGTGGCTCTCTTGGTCCTGGTTACAGAACCTCTCGGGGCTGCTGGAGTGCGCAGCGCACCGCCACCAATGGTTAGGAGAAGAGCGCCTGCAGAGTTGCGTTAACAAAAGGCGAGCGGAACTCCTTGGCCCTGCATGTGGGTTTTAATCACCCGATAAAATGAGACTGGAAAGGATGGCTGCTGTGGCTTTTCAAACATCAACATTCTCTCATCCAGTTAACATTCTTAAGGTCTGCACGGGCTTGGCATAGTTCATTTTTTAATGACAGAGTAGCCTTTTTTACTAGAGCCTGAGAGCATGAATCAAAGCACCAACCAAGAAGACATCGTCTATAGTTGGGGGGTGGAGCAGTTAAAATACTAGTTAACATTGTTTTGGACAATCTCCATAAGAGCACAACAACATATGTCGTGGCTAGCCGAAATAAAGTATCCCCATTTTTTAAAAGATCATCAAACTGACATCTCTGTTCACATATATATTAAATTCATTCACAGATCATTTAAAAGCCATATAATCATTTAAGTATAATGTGGGGAGGGGTCTTTAACAGGTCACCAGGCCTAAGGCTTACAGTATATGGACTTTTTTGATTACCTGTTTATATATCCTAAGATCGCATCCTTCTTCAGCTTGTGGATTATTTGATGTGGAACCCAATGTCAGGCTAGGGATGCATGCTGAAGAAGGCAAATATCAAATCATGTGCCTATCAGCTCCCTGAAAGAGGATACTATACCATCTGAAACAGAAAATTCTTTTTCTGCCCATTCATATTGTCTTTTGCCATATTAGCATCTTTTGATTCAGCTAGGGATGATGGGGGAAGAGATCTTCTGGTGCAGAAGAAAACATCTCTTTTCATCTCTGTGCCTCCCCAAATTCCCAGACGCTCTGAGCAAACCCTACAAACAGAAGCAATCGAACTCCCTTTGGGATCACCTGGACTCTGGGTCCCAACAGCTGCAAATGGCAAGTGCTGCTCTCATTATCAATAGCACTATGAACCAATTAAAGAAATTTTAGTTGATTTATCATCTGCCTTTTTAATTAGCAGATCATAACAAGTTAAACTGTAAATAAGTTTTCATATTACAAAACATTGTTAATGGGTGCATTTTTTTCAGTACTTGATTACTTCTGGTTTACCAAACAAAACAGCTACCACTCATTCTTAAAAGGAAAGGCCATCTTTAATATTTTGCTTTTTCAGTTAAGAATGTTAAAAATGTTAACTGGATGAGATAGAACTACAGTAAGGTAAAGGTGTCCCTGCACTTATAGTGCGAGTTGTTTCCGACTCTTAGGGTGACGTCTTGCGACGTTTACTAGGCAGACCGTATATATGGGGTGGGATTGCCAGTTCCTTCCCTGGCCTTTCTTTACCCCCCAGCATATGCCGGGTACTCATTTTACCGACCACGGATGGATGGAAGGCTGAGTCCACCTCAACCCCTTTTACCGGAGATTCGACTTCCTCCTTCCGTTGGAATCGAACTCTGGCCGTGAGCAGAGCTTCGGCTGCATTACCGCTGCTTATTAAATTTAATCCACTGATTAAAATTTACATTCTCTAATTGCAATTGGCTCCTGAAAGAGTTAGCTGAGTAATCTACTTATTAAAATTATTAAAGCATGTGGCCCTTCTTATCATGCTTCACTTTCCACAGGACTGCCAGTGAGCATATCATGAGTCCTTTACATTAGAGTCTCAGTGGAACACAGTAGTGTATGCACTCTGTCAATCATTCACAGATGTATGTTGGATTTGCTGCCTTCACAGTGACTGTGCCTCAAAAGATACTCAGAGCTCAACTCAGATTTCCGGAAACCAAGAAGCATTATATCCAACATACAGTTTTTAAAGTGGACACTTTAATGGATCGCCTATTAAGGACAGAGCTTAGAAAACAGAACAAAAAAAGGCTGAGCAGCAATAGCTAGATGCACTTTTTAAATGTAACATGTGTAGCCCAATACTGTGCATGTTTACGTGGAAGTAAGCCCCACTGTGTTTAAGTGTGCCTAAGATTGCAGCCTTAGACATTATTGTGTAACATTAGCATCTTCCTCGTGTCCTGATGCATGTGGATACTCTTCTGCAGTTATGTTAGTGAAAAATCTGTCACCAGTGTGAAGACTCATCACACACTCTATGAATCCCTCTTTTAATGGATTTAATATTGGCAGCCCCTTCCCTGTGAATGCCCCCGTGGTATAGTTTATAAATGACTGAAGTTTCCTGGGACCAAAGCTTTCTTTGGGCCCCTAGCTTAGGACATCTGCTTCCTCTCCCCTACATCCTAAAAAGGAAAGAGTGTCCACTTAGCCTTACGCAGGTTAATTAAAATTGGATGCAAAAACAGGATCCCTTCAGGCAACCTCTTTGTAGAACATTCATCCTGACTTGCTTGCACAAAGCTTACACAGAGATTAGGGCTATGAACACACTAGTCACCTACAGCAAAGCGTTTCCATTAGCCACACCTGTGGGGAACGGGTTGATCTGCCAATGAGTTACAAAATCTATTTGAAGCTGATTTTTTAATTAAAAAAAAAAACAGCACTCAAGCTGCTCCCACCAGGTTTTACAGTAAGAAGGGGTGGGGTTTGACTAGTGCCGTGTGCCCCGCTTTCAGAAGAGAGAGGTGGAGACACACTGGAGCCAGCAGAATAATGAATCTGTTTCTACCCTAGATTATATCCAGTCTTTATTGAGCATTTGTCCTGATTTGTTAGTGGGTCGGCTATATGGCAGTGGGCATTCATCCTGATCTGCTTGTAGGATGTTTATACATCTTGCCATTAGTCATTCATTCACTTTTCAATGCATTTCCCCATCACTTTCCAAACCACAAAAAGTCCAATCCCTTTTTTAAAGGCAAATTTGTTGTGTTAGGGTGACCAATCCCTTTAATCCACTTGAACTGTGCTAACCTAAAGTTCTAGAATGCACTTTTATCCCTCCCACAAAATAGTGACAGTCTGGATATGTCCATAGTCCATCTGAACAGAAACAGCTGGGCTAGCATGGTTTTGGGGACACAGACACAGCCTCAGTATCCAGATTTCGGCTTGTGTCTGGCTTTTTGCAGCCAGATGCATGAATCTACAACCAAAGGTCCATCTTTTTCCTTTGCCCAGCATCTCAAGTGTGTAGTTCAATTAACATGTGGACCCAGTTCATAGTTTTGGTTTTCCTCTTTCTTAGGAAAATTTTGTTTCATACTCTTTGTCTTTATACAGCATTCACATTTTTCTATACATTTGCAGTGTCTCATTTTAATGCCTCTTGCCAAATTCTCTTTCTCTAGAGCACTTACTCTGGCTAAGCTGGCATGTCCCATTCTTCTATACCAAATATGCAAACATTCAGAATTACAGGTTTCCTTGATCACATCTGCATGCATAGCTTCAAGGTATTCTAAATGTAAAAGTCCATTTTTCAATTTTGCAGTGCAACATATTTCTCCTTCATCCAGAACATGGCAAAATTCTACACTCATATAAAGTTGCCCTCTTAGCTTCATTATCCAAGTAGCACTTATTAAATTATCTTTAAAATCTGGAACATATAGACAGTCTTTAAGTTCAAGCTCCCTTTCTCCTTCTGGCATTTTGCAAAGCAGCTTCACTATGCCTATTCCTTGAGAAAGGAACGTTTGTCCAGATGCTGCACACTTTGTGTGTGACTTTTAAAACTTTTAAACAGGTTTTTATCAATTACAAGATGTGAGGTGGATCCTAGATCGATTAAAAATCTGTTTTTATAATCATATTCCCTTTCATCAGACACATGGTAACTAGAAGCCTTTGTTTTTGCCTTTTCAGTCTGTCTTTGTTTAAAGTCAGGCTTTGCTCTGTCTGACACCTATCCAATCCCTTTGAAGATGATTTGGAGATCTGCACTTAAAACAGAACTTCTGTCTATGTCCCTTGCCCTGTGGATTCAGGGAATGACTCATGTGGCTACCCTTTGTTTGTTTGTTCCTGCCCATAGTAAGGTTTCCCTTCTCCAACAGAATTTCTTCCGGTCTCTCTTTAAAATCTTGATCTTTTAAATATGATATGATCTGACTCATGTTTTGGTCAGAATTTTCTAGCACACAGGAAATTAATTTATGACATTCATGGAGAGAGCTCAGGAGCAGTGCCTTTTTTCATTTCATCATCAGCCAAGCCCCTCCCACATCACTCCAGCTCAACTAGCAGTTTTGTAAACCTTTCTTTGTGTGTATTCAGAGTGTCTGCTTCCTTCTCTTTCAGGGTAAACAATTCCTTGTAAAGGTACATTACATGATTTTTAGATTTTCTGTCATATATTTCTTCTAGCTTCTGTCATATTTCTTTTACATTCTTACATCATATGCAAACATTTAGTGCCTCATCTGATAATGCAGAAATAAGCAAAGACTTCACTTTTGCATGCTTACGTCTCCAGGATGCTGTAGCAGTTTCACATAGCAGCTGTGAAAAAAGGCAAATTCCATGTTAGAAATCACTGGGAAAGGAATCAGAAATACAATTGCCAATATTGTATAATGCCATGGTGCAACCACACTTGGAATACTGCATACAGTTATGATTACTGTACCTTAAAAATGATATTGTAGAGCTGGAAAATGTGCAGAAGGGGGTAATCAATATGATCAATATGATCAGAATGAGCAACTCCCCTAACAGGAAAGGTTATGATTGGGTCTTTTTAGTCTAGAAAAAAGGTGCATAAGGGGGAGCATGAGAGAGGTGTATAAATTATGCATTGTGTGTACAGAGCATACTGAGAATAGTTCTCCCCACTTTCATAAGAACAGAACCCAGAGTCATGCAATGAAACTGAATAGTGGCAGGCAAAAAGGAATTGCTACTTAATCTTCACATAGTACATAGTTAAACGATGGAATTTGCTACCACAGGATGTAGTGATGACCACCAACTTGGATGCCTTTTAAAATATTAGACAAACTCATGGAGAATCAGGCTATCAGTGGCTACTACCTCCAGTACCAGAGGCAGGATGCCTCTGTGTGCCAGTTCCTGCAGAACACAAATGGAGAGACTGCTGTTGCTCTCATGTCCTGTTTGCGGGCTTTCCATCTGCATATGGTTTGCCACTCTGGAAAACAGAGTGCTGGACAAGATAGGCCTTGTCTGATCCAGCAGGAATCTTCTTGTGTTCTTATGATTCTGTAGGACTGGTGCCAAACTTGTCTGGCTGCACATTCTTTTATTCCTGAGCTTTCCAGTATATTTCCTTGCTCCATCATTCTACACTGTGAATGGCACTTGAGCTGTATTCGTACAGATGAATTGTGCTTTGGGCCCATTAAATGGCTTAAAACACACTTGGAGTATCTATTTATCTCCTGCTGGAGGGTGAGGAGAGAAGCTGTTCTCCCTCCTCAGTTGATTTAAAGACCAAATCTGTACCTCAGCTTCACGAATCTTAGTGTATTTTATTTTCATGGCACTGGGGTGTCTTTTCCCACCAAAGTACTTAAAATAAATACTGCATACAGGGATCTTGATGCATTTCATAAAGGTTGCTGTTGAGATGAAAAACTGAAGCTCAGGACCATATTCAAGATGGAGACAGCTTTATTCCAACAATTGAAAGTGGTTTGAAATAAAGGTTGCTGCTTGTGGTGGGGTACATTCATCCCACTTCTGCAGCTGGTAAAGAGATGTACAGGATCATCTATTGTTTCAAAAACCTGCACAACTTGTTTGACCAGAGTTGAGAGTGCGTCAAAGAAATCTGTGGGCATGGTACACAATGGGAAGCAATGCCTCTCTAAAACTACTCTAAACTCTCTTTGAAACTATCCCCTTTCTCCAGCCTCAGTTGGTGGAGGCAACTGTTGGTGTCCTTTTGGAGTACAAAAATGCACTGCCAGGGAAGACACATTTGCTTCATGTAGCTGCCAGCAGTTTGACTTATTGGGGGTAGGACAATCCTTGTCTTCACTTAATTCTTTTCATGACTGTCTGGGAACACAGAAGCATAGGACACTGCCTTATACCAAATCAGTCTCTAGTCCTATATTTTCTATACTGACTGGCAGAAGCTCTCCAGAGTTTGATTCAGGATCTTTCCTTAGCCCTTCCTGGAGATGCCAGACATTGAACATAGGGCCTTCTGGATGCAAAGCCGATGTTCTACCACTAAATAATGGCCCTTCCCCATAGGAGCATCAAATATTTTAAAATCAGAAAAGAGGCTGCACTGGATGGGCTGGGAGAGGACCAAAGTCTTGGTTCAGTGGTAACTTCTGTCTGTTTCTAATGATAGCAGATTCATAGCCATTGATTGCAGAGAAGCCACTTTTCTTAAACACTTCCGGCAGAGTCTGGCCATCTATGGCTTCCAACTTGATCTATCATGACCTTACATCATGAGTTTGTACATATCCCTTTTACTCTCAACTCTTTTTCTGCTCTCATCCTTGGGCCAGTGCTCACTTCTGTGACAGACCCTAGATTACTGCCTACCTCATATTTTGCCATTTAACAGAGAACCAAAGTGTCCAAGGAGAACCAGAGGAAAGCCATTTTGGTGCCCATTTATGAACACGTGAACAGCAAATTTCATGAGAAAGTTTGGAGACAGCCAAGTCTGATTACTGTCTTGGTGGTGCCTGATGTTGAAACCATCAGCTCAACTTGGCTTTGCTGAGATAGCAACCAAGTAACCCCAGGCAGGGATAGGACAAGAGAGAAAGGTTTAGAAATATGTAACTGGAAAGAGATAAGGACAAACATGCATGCATGTCAGCGCTCTGCATATCTGCATGCTTGACTGCTCTGTCATTAAGATGTCAGGACTGACAGAGAAGGGAAATTAATTGATTTTTTGTTCCATCCTATTTTTAAAATAACTATTTATTGATTTTCATTTTACTAAAAACAATAAGCAACAGTTGAGGGAGAGGTCAGGATTGTTCCAGTAGTATATCACAAGTTATGGGCTGTCAGCAAAGCTAAGAGTTCCTCCAAAGAGGATTAGATCTATCCTTATTTTTGACCTTTTGATCCATCCTAGTTTATTAATCCAGTATTCAAGGAAATATATTTTTATAATAAAAGACTAACAAAAGGATAACCACCCCTTTTAATTTTAAGGCAATGCTCTTTCTTTATAGGGCCATCCTGCTTGAGATGATTCACTTAAGCCCTAACAGTTTGGAAGCACGTAATGCTGTTGGTTTCACACCTTCTAGGGGAAGACTACCACTTAGGTAGGAGGTCCCAGCATCTGACACTTCATAATAAAATCTTTAGTTTTAGGGCTATTATTTTCTCTGAAACTATGGTTTAAGACTAGGCTTGAACTTTAGAAAGCCCATACTTTCAGGGAGTCCACACTTAGAGCCACCCCTATTATGATCTCAGGTGACAGATTTTGGGGGTACTACTGTAGAAAACTAAAATGACAATAAATACTTTAGTTTTATATCATTGCCAAAATGGGCAATTTGGTTTTTCTGCTAGGCAGCAAAATGTCTTGGACTTGTCTCTACTTACAGTCACCAGCAGCAAGCTTGCACAGTAGCATATCACATACTTGGTGACTGCAGAGCCTGTGTAATCATAAGGTCTACAAGAAAGACCCTAGTGTGCTATAGAAATGTACTGTCTTTTTTCCTCTCGCCTACCCCGACAACAAACACATTCAGCATAACACTTCATCCACGGGAAGACTCCTGCATGGAATGTGATGGGTGCATAAAGGTGAACATGTTTTCTTAAAAAGTTCCAGTGGGGGTAGCAGTGTTACTTTTGTTACAGCAAAAACAAATTTCTTACAATGCTATTAGATAAGGTGCTACAAGCTATTTTGCAGTGCTGATGTTTTTAGCTGAAAAGATAATTCACAAATCACAAGCATAATTCACAGATGGACTTTATTCCCATGGATTCCAAGATGCAGGTCAGAGTGCTTATGGTAGTTCAAGATAGAAAAAAAAATTGATTGCTCACCTCCCTGTGAAAAAAATAGTTTCATTTGATATAGGATTCACACTTGTTCAGGGTGGCTGCTCAAGGGGAGGTCTGGGAATTTTGGTTACACTGACTCATTACAGCTTGTTAAAAAGAGGTACAAGGGAAGTAGAATTTGCAAATCTAAAGGCAAGCTGCTGTTTGAACTGAAACAGTCAAACTTAATGGCTTCTCTCTTGGGTACAGATAACTGATCAACATAGCTAAAGATCAAATGTGCCAGCCAGCATCTGATCCGATCTTAAGGAAAATATCCCCCTAAGAATTACTTCACGAAACACTCACCCATTTAAATTCAATCAAAGACAACATATTGGGCATAATGAGTGGTACAAATGTTGGCAAAGTATAACAGAAAGCTATATTCCTCCAGGAGATCTGTGATAAGTGAACAGGAAGCAGATAGGAACAACCTGTGCACAATAGATCCAAAGCTTTTTGCGATGACCTGAATCTTTTGTGTGTGCTTCAGGGAGAGTGGACTCATTTATTCCACAGTGCTGCTTGTTTTACTTATATACTCAACTGATTCTTTGAAAACTGATTTCATTTTAGGGCTTGTATTATGTTCAAGTTATAAATGCCAATTACTCTGTTCAAGCTCACTTGTTCTCTTGAGGTACATGATTCAGTTATGTCTTGCATTAGGAAGCATGCTAGCTTGTCCGCTTGCTACCATTCCATATTATTTGTACACTTCTCTATGTTACATATTTTTCCTGTTTTCATGTTATTTTCAAGTTAATCAAGAGCCAATGTGATGCAGTGGAAAGAGTGTTGAAGGTTTAAATCTCTTCTCCACCATGAAGCTCATTGGATGACCTGGGGCTAGTTGCTATGGCTGTTCTACATACTTATACAAGTTCGTGTCATGTTTTTTTCCAAAAACCTGAAAGCTGGAGTTTGATGAGGGGGTTGCAAATTCTCTGTGCAATCCTGACACTTGGAGAAAGAGTGGAAGATAGATATTCATTCTGAATAATTATGTTTCCTGGATTCTCTGTCTTTGGGATCATGTGACATTTTTCCAGGGCTCAGATCCAAGTGGAAGAGCCAACAAAAGGCCAGGCCTCAATTTTCAGTCTTCTTATGACATTTGGAGTTCTTGCACAATACTTTTACTCATTTGCAATGTGTGTATCATGTGCAGGTGGTGTGTGGTCTCCTGATTTCCACTGTAGCTATTCTACTTATGTGGTAAATGTAACATCACATGGGACATGACATGAAAGGAATCTGTCTGCAGTTTGTGCAGTGGCCAGAGGACCAATCTTCTGAAAACAATCTAGCCTTCTTTGCTTCTATGGTTGTCTATAAAAACACTGGCAAAAAGGGAGGGAGTCATTAGTGCGCCTGTGCAAAGTGGCTATATTAGTTAAGGGAAGACACTATGGAAACAAAAGGCAAAATGTCCATTTCAGTTCAACCTGTATCTGTCCAGGTATGTTTACACACATCACAGAACACTTATGCACAGCAGACATGGGGAATCTGTGGCCCTCCAGATGTTGCACTCCAACTCCCATCACCCCTGACAATCAGCCATGCTGGATGGGCCTGATCAGCATTGGGAGTCCAACAACCCTTGGAGAGCCACAGGTTCCCTATTCCTGATCTAGAGCAAACACCACACACTGGAATATTACACCTCACTTTCCACACTAGTGCCTAGAAATGTGGTAAGGGTAACATCTAGACCTAGCTGAAGACCAACTAGTATCTGAAGGGACAGAGTCAATTGTCCTTGCTTCCTCTATGACACAGCTGTTAGGAGCAGGGAGCATTTGCCAACTAGCTATTGCCAACTCCATCCTTTTTCCTAATCCTTGTATCATGGCAGTGATGCAGAAGGTGGTGGAAGGAAAGGCAAAGCCCAGAGAAAACTCTCCCAGCAACCATGAGAGCTAAAGGGGATGCCTTCCCCCTGTCCCCTCTACAATTTGAGTGTGGAACATCTCCAGTGTTCGTGGTTACTAATTTTGTAGTACTGAGTTAACACCTGACTTTGTGTTGCCCGTGGTCCTCTGATGTTCTCTGCTATTCCATTGGCTCTGTGCTTTCGATGGCTCGTTTTTGTCTATGGCAGTTTCCCCCAACTAGGTGCCCTCCAGATGTTTTTGACTACCACTCCCATCAGCCCAGCTAGCATGGCCATGTTGGGGCTGTTGGGGAGCTGTAGTCAAAAACATCAGGACAACATCCTGTTGGGGAAGACTATTCCACAGTGTGGTGCTGAATAGCTTGAGCTAGCCCTTCTTAGAGCAATGGCGATTCTTCTTCTTTCTATATGTAATTCTCTCTGCAACTCTGCTCGCATTGCCCTGATGACTCTCAGTGCTGCTGCTACCTTTTCTCAGCCTGTTCTCTTGCTGCTTAAGCCCAAGAGAACAGTAACGGAATGCAGAATTTGAAGTAAGAACAAGCTGCTGATTTATAGAACAGCATCTTTTCTGCTATCACTCTCTTTAATACTGCCTCGCCTCCAACTTGGGGTGTTTTTTTTCTGTTGGTACCACTATGATTGATGTTAGCAGTATAATTTGATTCAGTACAGGGTATTTTGCAGGGAGTCGTGTGTGTTTTGCAGTTGGCTCTTGCTATTTTCCTCTGATCACTCAAAGTAAAATGGAGTTAGCATCATGTGGATGGAATACCTGGGACGATAACCAACAAGGAGCATCTGTTCAAAGATTCAAAGCGGGGGAAATTCTAGCATAAGGCCAATGCAGATCTGTATGCTGGGGTCCCCTGCCTCTCTCTTTCTCTCTTCCCTCACCCTGCCCCCAGATCAATAAGCCAAAATCAGTGTTTGCACTCACCTGAGTATGCAGAGGCAATGTATGGAATGTGGGCCTTCCCACACAAGTAGATTTTAGGATAATAAATGTACATTTGTTTCTCATTTCTTGTCCATCGTCTGCACATCTTTCCCAGAGTTTGGTTACTTTTGAGGATATTTTATTTTCTCAGCAATAAAATAGCTACATTGTGCATTGGGGGTGACGTGATCCTGTGGAGAAATAACTTGACTTGGTCTTTTTTTAGGTAAAGGCTTTTGCAGCAATATATATAGAAATTCACACTGGAAATTACAGCATGTACTCTCTTGATTTGCCGCTATAGGAGTTGTAAGAGATACAATGTATCTAGGGGTATAGTCATCCAGGATCTTAGGGGGTCTTAGACACCTTACTTTTTTGGGAGCAGGGTCTCTGTGTCTCCAGCATCCTATGAACCAATTAGCATGAAAGGGGAGCATGTTAGCCACTGAGAAGAATCTTCTAACTTGCTTCCTTGTCATTTCCTGCACCCTGGAGCCAATCAGCGTGAAAAAGTCCCTATTAGTTTCTATCTCTAAATGCCAAGTTGTGAAGAGTGAGAATAATGTAACTGCAGAAATGACAGTGAATCCCAATGATAGCATCCCATCTACATTATCAAGCAGTTTGGTAGCAGCAGGAGAGAAACGTATAGACACTGAATTCAGTAATTCAAGCAAGATCTCTAGCAGTGAGAAAGAACAATCATATAGGGACAGTGATAGAGAAGCAGAAAGCAATTTTCAAGCCTGGCCAGTCTATTCTATAATCTTAGAACAGGACATGGCTGTGAGGGGGTGTGGCTGTGACTATTAAGCAGGGTCCCTGAACTTCTTAATTTGTCACTATACTACTGAACGTATCCAGAATAGGACTGCTGGTCAGGTTAACTGCCAGTTACTTTATATCAAAACAAGGATAGCTTTGAGAAGAAAGTCCTATATATTTATATAAACACAACGGATGGAAATTTGGTGAGTTTCTGTTGGACATTACAGTGGACATCCTGCCTTACTCTATTCGACCAGAGCTGTGGCCTGACGAAAGGGAAGAATTCTACCAAAATTGAAAATGATTGGCTGGGGGGAGATGTTACCGGAGTATAAAAAGCAAGTCTCGGACCACATTCAGGATCAATCTTGAGAGAGTCGAGTAGATGAAGGAGACATCTTTGTGGTCAAGTCATTGTGACAAAGAGGAGGAGATTACGATGGCGCTGGAGCCAGGAGTCAGGTGAAGAACACCGTGGCTTAAGGAGGCTTGGGAAACCTGAAAGGAGCCAACAGCAGAAATCAGGGACTGGAGCTGAAGAAGGCCTGTGAAGGAGTGTGCATGTTCCACGAGGCAGCCACAAAGCCAAGGGTCATCAGGGCCTGTGGAGTGCCTGAGGTAGCAGAGGTTGCTGTGTTCAGGTGAGGAGTTCAGCAGGCATCCAGGTTGAAGCCCAAGAATCTCTAGAGCACAAGGACCAAGCTAAAGCCTTCACAGTACAGCCCTCAGTGCCAAGTGGTTAACATGGGTCAGAGTGGCCAGGATAATTGAATATTGATAACTGAATATAGGGGAAGGAACTGAATCTCCCAGAGCTATCTTTTTAAAGTGACAGTAATATAGGACATATTCACACCATACATTTATTCCACTATTATTCCCCTAAACTGAATCCTAGAAGAAGGGTAGTTTGTGAAGGTACTGACAGTTGGGAGACTCCTATTCTTCCCACAAAGCTACAATTCTCAGAGTGGTTTAACAACCAATCCCTCTTCTCTGGGAGCTCTGGGAAGTGAATCCCCACACAGCCATGAAGCTCACTGGGTGACCTTGGGCCAGTCATTGCCTCTCAGCCTCAGAGGAAGGCAATGGTAAACCCCCTCTGAATACCACTTACCATGAAAACCTTATTCATAGGGTCGCCCATAAGTCGGAATTGACTTGAAGGCAGTCCATTTCCTTTCTTTAACCAAATTAAGTTTATTTTATGGTAACTTCCAAGCTAAGCATAAACATCCATTTTTATTAATCAAAAATAAAACACCTCTTACATTGTTGTTTTACCCTAAATTAGTGTATGTACTGTTGTACCATTCTTTACCACAGCTACTAGTGGGTGAACAGGGTTTATTATTAACTGGCAATTTTAATATATGGTGGCAGCAGGGAAACAGGGTTGATCAAGTAAGTAAATGGCTATAAAAGTTGACATGGAATGAGATAACAGTAGTTAATCCTTGACAGTTTGGTGGCAGGGAACTGGGATTATAGTAGTAGTGACTATCATAATCGTTAACAATTAGTGGCAATGGTGTGCGATAATAGAGGAATCCATTACAGAGCCTTCCCCCAAATAGTGCATGCATTGCTACTGTGACTGCCATACAACAGACACTGCCTGGATATTTCCTGGGATGGCATGACTGCTGAGAAAGAAGACCATGCTTCCTCCCATCCTTTTCTCTCTACCAATACATTTTTATGAACCTTGAAAAATGTTCTTAAGAGACAGTGTGCTTTCCTCAGTATTGTATAAAGAGAATTCACTAATAGGCAAAAAAAAATTGTGGTTTAAGAACGTACCTATAGCCCACAGATATTTCTATCAAACTTTAAAAAGCAGGGAAATCAGGCAGCTATAGTGAATGCACCAGGGGAGCAGGAGACCTGACCTCCTCTCTGAGATATTGTACTGCCCTACAAATTTGTCAAAATACAAACACTATTTGGGTTGTTCTTTCACAGTCCAATCCACTTCCTGTGTAGCTTGGAAGAATTGGGTAACATGTGCCTCTGAGCATATGGTGAGTGTTGGCAACACCTGCAATCAGCCCAAATAATAGAAACAAGGCATGTGCTGTGCTGATCTTGTTTTAGCAGGGAGGAAGCAACAATATTAAAACAGTTGATATAGTTCAGATAGTCATAGGGGGAAGGAGATGATTAGAAGGGGATGGGGATGGGGAGGGAGGGAGAGGCAAAGGAAGGGTGAGGGAAGGGACAAGAGGGAGGGGATAGGAGGGAGGAGAAGGGAGGGTGGGTCTGTTCATTTGTATACTTTTTGAGTTCAGTGGGATTTATTTCCGTGCAATCATGATTAGAATAGGTGGAACTGACCTAGGGGAGGGGCAGGGAAGGGGGAGGGGCAGGAGGGGAGGAGGGGGGAGGGAAAGAGATTGGGTGGGTGGGTACTGGGCAGAAGGGAAACCCCTTTCCTTTCCAAAAGGAAAACATTGTGAACAGTATCATTGCTTTTCAGCGTTTCCCCCACCTTTTTATTCTACAGCAGGCATACGTAGCCTCCCACCCAAATTTAAACCAAAGCTGTCCCTGGCCACATCCACACCAGAACTTTATTTCACTTTAGACAGTCATGGCTTCTCCCAAAGAATCCTAGGAAGTGTAGTTAGTGAAGGGTGCTGAGAGTTGCTAGATGTCCTGTTCCCCTCACAGAACTTCAGTCAGAGTGACTGACTGTTAAACCACTGTGTCAGGGGAATAGGAGTCTCCTCTCAGTACCCTTCATAAACTACACTTCCCAGGATTCTCTGGGGGAAGCCATGACTGTCTCATGTGAAATCAAAGACTGGTGTGAGTGTGGCCCCCTGATTAGGCAAGCCAAGCAGCTGTGAGTCTGGCTTTTAGAACGCTGACAGTTGGTTCTTACTGAGCATGCCCAACATTATCATTGAAGGTAAAATTTCTTAAATTGATTAAAAATCAGCCAGGCATTTTTTAAACTTTTAAACTGCAGAAGATGAAGGTCAGTGTATGGGGCAAGGTCAGTGATAGGATTACAGGTACTCAATGAACACAGCTCATTTTTAATTAATTTCAACAAATGATGAGAACTCTGACAGAAAAAAGTCCAAAAGGGCTTTGGGTTTTCCCCCTCTCTTTTTACACTTTGAACTCTCGATTCCCTCTGACTGTTTTGTGTATTGCCATGAAAATTTAGAGGGTTGTTAAGCAAGCATTTCTGAGTCCAGGACTATAAGTTTTGTAATGTAATGTTTTGTAATGAAAGCTTTTAAAAGATGTTTTTAAAGATGTTTTGTTTTAAAGTCTGTTTTTATGATGTTTAAAGTGTTTTTAGTGCTTTTGTTTGCCACCCTTGGCTCCTGCTGGGAGAAAGGGCAGGATATAAATCAAATAATAAATAAATAAATAATGTTTTGTTTTTAAATGAGCTTATGGGAAGCATCAGAATGGCATGTGGGGGTATTTTCAATTTAACATTGCAAAATGCGAAAAATCCATGCTGGCTATAGTATCTCATGGCTGTATTATGCCACCTAACCTCGCAGGATGGCCCCAACATTTCGTAACACCTAGTTGATCAACACATATTATTTGAAGGTTGTCCATTCTCCCTCCTCTCGGGGGGAGGGATGGCATTAGATAGGGGGGACTAACTATTTCATAGATCAGCCTTTCCTAACTAGTGGGCCACCAGATGTTGTTGGACCACAACCCCCATCAGCCTCAGCCAGTATTGCCAATGGTCAGGAAAGATGGGAATTGCGGTCCAACAACATCTGGTGGCCCACTAGTTGGGAAAGGCTGGCATAGACCCTCTACTCAATCTGTAATCCCATCTGCACATAACAGATTGGGTAGAGGGCAGTGCTAGGGTCACCAATGCCTGCAGGCACATATGTGCCCACAGAAGCTTTCTTTGGTGCCCACAGGGTCCCCTTCCCCACCCTCCTCCTACTGAAATTAGGTGTGAAAGAAGCATTCTGTTGTACTCGATGGACTGGGTTGCAGTCTGTGCTTGGTTGCAGGGTATATGTGGTGCCCACGACACTTTCTCTGGTTTGCAAATGTGCCAGGGGTAGAGAATATCTTGCTATTGGCATTGAAGAGATGAACAGCGCAATCCTATGCATTTCTGCTCTGAAGTATGTTCCACGCTCTTAAATGGGGATTACTCCCAGGCAAATGAGATATAAGATTGCTGCCTTAGGAGATTTATGTACAATTAGACTGATCACTGGGGAAAAAATCTTAGAGTTCAGTGTTCTTCATCCTGTTCCACTACTCTCTATCTAAAATCTGCCAGAGAGAGTGCCTCTGATTGTAAAACTGAGAAATACAACATTGCTTTCCTGTCATGTGATGGGAACAGTCTCCATCTTGTTGTGTCACTAGCAAGAAGGCACAGATGTTCTTATAGATGGCTTTGAAGTTATTTAGACAAATTCATGGTATATCACACTATCAATAGATATTAGTCTGCATGCCTCCAAGTACCAGTTGCTGGGGAACAACAGCTATTGCCCTCATGTCAGCTTGTGAGCTTCCCATAGGCATTTGGCTGGACACTCTGGAAAACAGGATGCTGGATGAGCTAGAGCTTTGTTCTAAACTAGCAGGGGTCTTCTTAAAGAGGCTTACCTTAGCTGTGCTCATGCAATCTGATCCTGTGTATGTTTACGAGGAGTCAATCCTGCCAGATTCAATGGAGTTGACCCTGCTTAGCAACTCTAGATGCATTCCCAGACGGCCTTGGAGTTTCTCCTTGGTCCTGATCCATGATGTCACTGTTAGTCTTATTCATATATTTCATTATTTATCTATTATATTATCTTCATAATCTTCCCAGCCATATTGCCTTGCATCATTAAAGGGGGGGGAGAAGCCCACAATGGCTTGTACTTCAGCAGTGAATGCAATACTAGGTACAGTAGCATTGTGTGTGATGGGACAGAGCCACCCCTCTGACACCGCCATTGCTGCAGCTTACCTAGACAGGGCTGGTGTGGGGCAGGGCAGCGGTGAGGTTGAGGCAGCACACATGCACTGCTGGGAGCACTGTCACCAATCCAGCACTCCCACTGGGGGACCCACACAGCCGCAACCTTACCGCCATTCTGTTCACCTCAGCCTTGCCCAAGTAAGTAGCAGCAACACTTGTGTCAGCTTCAAGAGGGCAGCGTCACACATGCTGTTACTGACCAGGTCTTAATTGAAGCCTACATGTAATTGATTCAGGCGCAGCTGATGTGAAATCCTCAGGCATCCTGCTGAAGAGGAATTTTGTTCTGCTGTAGCATAGCAAGTGAGCTATGAACCAGGAAGCCCATCACATCGAGGTTTAGCTCTGCCAGGAATTCCTTATGTTTCAATAGGCAAGCCATCCTTTCCTCCTTTGCATGTTTGATCTTCAGATGATAGTATGGATCCAAAGAATCACACAACTAGTATGGCAAGGCTTCTGTTGGTTAAAAAGCAAAGCCATGGGACATATGGCAGCTGGTACTGCTGTTCAGACCGGGGGAGAGGGGGAATTAAAAATCCACTGAGCATGCGCAAGCCCTTGTGAACTAGTGAACTTAAACCAGGATTTTGGATCCTGGCTATTGTATATGAAGTGTCTTGAAGCGGAACACTCTCAAAGCGCTCTATAAATGCTAAATGCTGCTACAGAGGGGACAAACACCAGCTGGGTGGCATTTTGAGGAATGTAATGTTTGGTGTACCTAGTGTGCATGGCCCCATAGGTAGGGGTGGTGCTTAGCACTTAGAGGATTTGGGGCACAGACGCATGACACAAATTTGCATCAAATTTGCATATACTGCTTTACATGTACAGATGCGTCGCAGAAATTAATATGGTGGGTGGCTAGGGTCCAGCAGTGCGATTTACAGCCATCTTATAAGCAATTTTTCTTAAAAAAAAGTTTAAGTTTATAAGAAAGGGAGGAAGGGGCAAGAGATGTGAGGCCTATTGCAAAAGACCCATGGCTCAGGTCACTTGGGCTACCTTCTAATAATATCTCACCCATTGGATTTTTTTCCTTTTCTTCTTCTGTTTGATGGTCCTATATATCACCATCAATTTGCATAGTGCTTTACAGATTCATTACCTGAGGCATTAACAAACTAGAGCAGGAATGAACAACCTATGACCCTCCAGATATTGTTGGACTCCAACTTCCATCAGCCCTAGCCAGCATGGCTAATGCTCAGCTTCCCATCCTGATATCTGCAAGCTTCCCATCCTGATCTAAAGTTTGACACAGGGGAAACAGAGAAAGGGGAGGAAAGTAGAAGCAGGGATAAACGGGGAAAGAATATGCTGCTATTTCAGTTTACAAGTACTTAGGCTTAGTTACAGTTGGGATGGAATCTGTGGGCTGGTGCCTCTTTGAAAGCATTTTGTCAACCTAACAGGCCAGTATTGTTTTAAGTTTGTTCTTTGTCCAGCAGCCACTGCTTTTAGTGATCTGTTTTTCCCCTCACGAAAAATTACTGATATTAGTATCAATATTTTAAAAAGAAAATATCAATAATTTTAAAGAAAATTGCTGTTTTGAAAGGAAATATTGATAAATGAAAGGAAATGTGGATAAAAACCTGTTCTTAATATCAATATTTTAGAGGCGGGTTTTTTAAAAAAAAATCCATTTTCAAAAATAGCCATGGAAAATTGCTACATAAAAATCTGATCCACAACAACAGAGAGTAAGTGAATTAGTGGAAAATTTGGTACCAAATCCTAATTGAGCAGAGTTCTACCACACCCTTAAGTTACAGTCAGAATTATCGTAGAACATAGGGACTAGGATGGATGTGTCAAAGGCTTCATGGAAAAAGTGGGTTTGGAGAAGATGGCATTGCACAGGTGTTCTGGCAGGCTGTTGCAGGCATAAAGGGAAGCAAAGGTGAATGGGTGGGGGTGTTTGAGGAAGCAGGAGTCCTTCAGTCAGCTGAGGGTGTAAAGTAGCCACTTATGCATTGCCAAAAAATAATGCAAATTTAGAACTATGGACTATAATTTAAATAGAAATACAACACATCTGACCCATACTGTGGAAGACTATGACCAGGTGGCCTGTGTAGCTGCTCATTCTGTCATCCAGGTAGAAACTGTTGATGGGCAACTTCAAGGCCCCTCCTCTCCCTTCTTAGGGTTCTTTATCTTTCAACCAGGCCTGGACCAGACAGCCCTTTAAATATTGTCCACTATAGAGCATATGGTCACCCTACAGTAAAGAAGAGGAGCAAATGGCATAAGGGCAGCAAGATTGGGGGAGGGGGAGAGCAAAGGAGGCCTTTCAAGGTAGGTACTTGTACTGGATCCAGGAGCAGACAGACAGTGGTACAACCATTTTGATAGCTAGTCCCAGGGCCAGAGGGCAGCCAGGGCGGGCCCTGGCCAAGGGCCCCCTGAAGGACCCCTCCTTAGGGTGGGTGGGTTGGTAGCACTTCCTTGCACAATCCGTGGCAGCATCGGCTCCCAACCCTGCTGCAGATCGCAGAGAGGGAGCTCCCAGGCACCTCCCTACTATCATGCAGGCCCATGATGCCTGCCTGCATGCCCCACATACTTTTCCCTTGAAGTAAATGCTGGCTGTGCTGGGGAGGAATGCCTGCCATCAACCAAGATGGTGTCTGAGGTTTCCCTAAGGGGCTAGTGCCCCTGCTACCATCTTGGTTGATACCATGCATGTGTGCCATCAACCAAGATGGCGGTGGAGGCATCAGCCCCTTAGGAAAGACTTGGCCACCATCTTGGTTGATGGCAGCGCACACTGCGGGCAGCATTCAGTTCAAGGGAAAGGTAGGTGGGGGTGCAGGTGCCGGGTGCCGGGGCCTGAGGCAGGCTGGTGCCAAAGGGACCCGGCATGCCTGGCACCAGCCCTGGTTAGTCCTAAGTTAACTTCTAGGCTACAGTAAGTCTGCTCCTGTATAAATATTTAGATTGGATTTCCACCACCACTGATCATTTTTACAGCTCTGCCCTCCATTTATCAGTGTCTTTTGGTTGAGGCAAGGCTGTAGCTAAGCCCAGGATCCCTGGTGCCATACTGTAGCTGGAGATATACAAAGGGACTGATGCTTCACAAATTTATGACGGGATGTTTCCACCTTAGCAAAATGAGACCTGTTATTTTTCTTTTTCAGCTATATTTCATCCCTGGGGAGGACTTTTTCCCCTTGCTTTTTAAGGATTCTTAGCAGTGTCAGGCAATTATTACCAATAGCAGCAGCTGGAGGGGAGGGGATGGATGGATGCTGATTGAAGCAACAGAATCAAGGCTTCCAAAGAAAACCAGATGCTCACATACATGAGCAGAGTAGCTCATAGAGGCATAAAGTTGGAAGGGGCCTATAAGGCCATTGAGTCCAACCCCCTGCTCAATACAGGAATCCAAATTAAAGCATATCCGACAGGTGGCTGTCCAGCTGCTTCTTGAATGCCTCCAGTGTTGGAGAGCCCACCACCTCCCTAGCTAATTGGTTCCATTGTCATACTGCCCTAACAGTTAGGATGTTTTTCCTGATGTTCACTTGAAATCTGGCTTCCTGTAACTTGAACCCATTGTTCCGTGTCCTGCACTCTGGGATGATCAAGAAGAGATCTAGCCCTCCTCTGTGTGGCAACCTTTCAAGTACTTGAACAGTGCTATCATATCTCCCCTCAGTCTTCTCTTCTCCAGGCTAAACATGCCCAGTTCTTTCAGTCTCTCCTCATAGGGCTTGGTTTCTGGTCCCCTAGTCATCCTTGTTGGCCTCCTCTGAACTTGTTCCAGTTTGTCTGCATCCTTCTTAAAGTGCAGTGTCCAGAACTGGATGCAGTACTCAAGACGAGGCCTAAGCAGTGCCGAATAGAGGGGAACCAATGCTTCATGCAATTTAGAAACTATACTTCTGTTAATGCAACCTAAAATAGCATTTGCCTTTTTTGCAGCGACATCACACTGTTGGCTCATATTCAGCTTGTGATCAACAATATCCCAAGATCCTTCTCACGTGTAGTATTGCTGAGCCAAGTATCTCTCATTTTATAACTATGCATTTGGTTTCTTTTTCCTAGGTGTAGAACTTTGCACTTATCCTTGTTAAATTTAATTCTGTTGTTTTCAGCCCAATGCTCCAGCCTATCAAGGTCCCTTTGAATTTTGTTTCTGTCTTCCAAGGTATTAGCTATGCCTCCCAATTTTGTATCATCTGCAAATTTAATAAGCATTGCATGTACCTCCTCATTCAAGTCATTAATAAAAATGTTGAAGAGCATTGGGCCCAGGACCAAGTCCTGCAGTACCCCACTCGTCACATCCCCCCAGTTTGAGAAGGAACCATTGACAAGCACTCCTTCAGTAAGATTCTGTAGCCAACTGTGGATCCACCTGATAGTTGTTCCATCCATTTAGCTAGCTTGCTAATCAGAATATCATGGGACATTTTGTCAGAAACTTTGCTGAAGCTGAAATATATTATGTGCACAGCATTCCCACAGTCTACCAGGGAGGTTACCCGATCAAAAAATAACATAAGATTAGTCTGGCAGGATTTATTCTTGATGTTGGCTTCTAGTAATCACTGCATTGTTTTCAAGGTGCTTGCAGATTGACCGCCTTATGATCTGCTCCATAATTTTCCCAGGGATCAAGGTCAGGCTAACTGGTCTGTAGTTCCCAGGTTCCTCCTTTTTGAAGGTTAGGACAACATTTGCCCTCCTCCAGTCATCCTGCACTTCACCCATCCTCCACGATTTCGCAAAGATAATAGAGAGCGGTTCCGAGAGTTCTTCAGCCAGTTCCTTCAATACTCTAGGATGCAGTTCATTGGGCCCTGGAGGGCTCTTCAAGCATGTTCATAGCCTTTTATTCTGGCCACTGTAGCAGTAAACAAATTATCCTATATGTTGGCAGACTTTTTCAACACAACTCAGGGTATCCTTGAAGCGCTGTTCCTCCCCCCCCCCCCCAAAAAAATAAGGACCATAAACCGAAGCTCGGTCCAAACAAGATGGAAGTACTGTGCATAGTGGTTTGTCTGCCCAAGGGAGTGGTGTTCATCCTGTGCTAGATGGGATTGCACTGCCTTGAAGGAACAGATTTTCAGTTTGGAGGTGCTCCTTTATCCATCTTTATGGTTAAAGATACAAGCTTGTTCTGTGGCATGGAGTGCCTCTTACCAAATGAGGTGGGTCAGGTATACCAGTTGGGACCCTACCTGGACAGAGATAGCCTAGTCTTAGTTTTCCATGCACTGAAAAGTCCAGGTTTAGACTATTATAATATGCTATACTTGGGAGTGCCTTTGAAGACTGGAACTATACTTACTGCAGAATGCAGCTGCTAGATTGCTAACTGGGAGACCAGGGTTAAAATCCCCACACAGCCATGAAGCTCACTGGGTGACCTTGGGCCAGTCACTGCCTCTCAGCCTCAGAGGAAGGCAATGGTAAACCCCCTCTGAATACCGCTTACCATAAAAACCCTATTCATAGGGTCGCCATAAATCGGGATCGACTTGAAGGCAGTCCTTTTCATTTCACTATGTCAACTGCATTGGCTCCCATTCCTGCTCCAGTTTCCAAGCTCAGTTCAAAATACTGTTTTTGACCTTTTGAAGCCTTTGTCATCAGACCATAGTGCTTGCAGTTCCACCAGTCTTCTTTATATGGAGGTGCTTCTGTGGGTGCCCTCACCATCTGAAGTGAGATGGGTGGATACCAGAGAGAGCCTTCTCAGTGGTGGTGCCCCAGTTGTGGAATACTCTTTCCAGAGGGTTCACCTGATACCTTCTTTAATGTCATTTTAGTGTCAGGCAACTACTTTTATTTTTATTTTTTGAGTTTTTTTAATGCAGGGGTGGATATTTTTTTTTTAGAATACAGCTCACTATTTTATGCTGCTTTTATAATGTTGTAGGTTTTAGCTTATTTTATTGTTACATTTGCATTTTAGATGTTTTATTCTTTTTTGGTAAAACCAACCTGGGAATATGATTGAAATAACCCTTTCTTCTCGATTCTCCCAGCTCACTTATCTCTTTTGGCTATTTTAATATTCTTTATTTCTGCTAGTCCCTGTACCTTCAACATTTAGTCTTTGCCACAAAGTGAATTAATGTGCCACTCATGACTGCTTCCAGATCCTTAATGAAGACATTAATGGGGATGGTGTTGAAGGTTCTTTCCCTTATGCATCAGTGCTAATCATTGTCCTGTAACTGTGGGGCTGTCCCTGAAGGCATGTTTGAGTTCAATCAAGAAACTAGTCAAGGTAACATACAGCATCTAGAGGAGACCTTATCTGAGTCAACAGAGTCTAATTCTACAAGTGAAGCTCACTTTGGATGCACTCAAAATCCTATAGTAAAATTCTGATCTGTTAAACCATCCAGCTTCTACTTGGCCACTAATTCTGTAATTACAGAAAAATAAAAGCTGTCAAATTCCCTGGCTAGATTTATTTCCAGTAATCCCCTTGTGAAACTTTTGGCTTACAGTTCCATTATTCTCTAATTGCTCAGAGTAACTTTTTTGGTTAGCTTTTTGTCTCTGTGTGCTTTTGGTAGGCTTAATACATTAGATCTGCAGGGCAGCAAATGGTCATGGATTGGTGTCTATCCCTAGCTTGAAAATCAATACCATACTCAATCTGATCGTTGATTAGCTCTTACTAAAAAAAAATAGGCTCCTGGGGAAAAAAAAGTAATTTATTGAATAACACCTCAAAGCTATAATGCAGGCGTGGGGCACCTCCAGGCGACAGTCAATCTAACAGCCAGACCTCAGAATCTGAACTATGGAGGTCTCCCCAGACCATGCCCTCCCCTGATGATGTGTTAGCTGCCAAACCCCATGGTCAATTTTCTAAGCTCTCACATTTGCTTGCCAGCCAGCCAGCCAACCTCTAATCAATCTTTTTCTCTCTCTCTCCTCTGTAAAAGTAAACAAAAAGAGGAGAACAAGAGAGAGACAAACCAAAGGTAAGCTATTATAATGCATATGATACTGTATAATTCATGTGATAGCCTGTTTTGCCTCTTGGTATCCAAGGTGATAGCATTTCACTGAGGCCCAAGAATGCTGACTGGAATTACACTCTACTAGTGACCTGAGTGGATGAAAGGAGAAACACCCATTTGTCATTATGTGGTACATTTTTGTCAAGCTGCTTTGAGATACTTTCTTTGTATAAGACAACTGATAGATGTTGTGGTTGCCATTATACAGCCACAAGAGTGGCTATATACTATAGCCAGCATGGATTTTTCGCATTCTGCCATGTTAAATTGAAAATACCCCCCATGCCATTCTGATGCTTCCCATAAGCTCATTTCAGAACAAAACCTTACAAAACCTGTAGTCCAGAGCTCAGAAACTTAACAACCCTCTAAATTTTCATGGCAATACACAGAACATTCAGAGAGAATCAAGAGTTCAAAGTGTACTAAGAGAGAAGGGGGAAAACAGACCCCTGTTGGACTTTTTTCTGCCAGAGTTCTCATAATTTGTTGAAATTAATTAAAAATCAGCCATGTTCACAGAGTACCTGGAATCATATTACTGACCTTGCCCCATACTATGACCTGCATCTTCTGCAGTTTAAAAGTTAAAAAAATGCCTGGCTGATTTTTAATTAATTTAAGACATTTAGCATTGGAGTCAATGATAAGTCCCGGCATGCTCAATAAGAACCAACAGTGTTCTAAAATCCAGATTCACAGCTGCTTGGCTTGGCTAATCAGGGGGCCACACCAAACCAGACATTTATTTCACTTTAGGCAGACACGGCTTCCCCCAAAGAATCCTGGGAAGTATCATTTGTGAAGGATGCTGAGAAGAGACTCCTATTCCTCTAACAGAGCTCCAGTGGCCAGAGTGGTTTAACAGTCAGCCACTCTGATTGAAGCTCTGTGTGAGGGGAACAGGGCGTCTCCTAGCAACTCTTAGCACCATTCACTAGCTACACTTCCCAGGATTCTTTGGCAAAGCTATGACTGTCTAAAATGAAATAAAGGTCTGGTGTGGATGTGACCAGGGACAGCTTTGGTTTAAATTTGAGTGGGAGACTACATGTGTCTCCTGTAGAATAAAAAGTTGGGGGAAATCCTGAAAAAGAATGATACTGTTCACAGTGTTTTCCTTTTGGAAAGGGGCTTCACCTCTGCCCAGTGCCCACACACGCAATCTCCTCTCCTGCCCGTTCCTCCCACCCCCTCCCCTCCCTGCCCCTCCCCCAGGTCAGTTTCACATACCCTAAGCCTGATTGCACAGGAGTAAATCCCATTGAACTCAAAAAGCATGCAAGTGATCAAACCTGCCCTCCCCTCCTCTCTCCTATCCCCTTCCCTTCCAATCTCCTCCTTCTCCCACTTCCCTCTCCCTTGCCTTCCTCCTTTCATCTCTTCTCCCCTTCCCCAACTCCTCCCCCATGGTCAGTTTTACCTATCCTAACCATGATTGCATGGCAGTAAATCCCAGTGAACTCAATAAGCATGCAAATGATCAGACCTGCCTTTTCCCTCCTGCCCCTCTCCTCTCCCTTCCTCCTCCTTTCTTCCTCCCCTCCCCTCTTACTTCCTCCTCCTCCCCTGCCTACTCCAGCCCTCCCTCCCTCCTTCCCTCTTCCCACCCATGGTCAGTTTCACCTATCCTAAGCATGATTGCAGGGGAGTAAATCCCACTGAACTCAATAAGCATGCAAATGATCAATCCATTCTCAGCAAACTTGCACAGGATCCCATTTCTTACCTCCCGGATTAAAAAGCAGAGAAATTCACTAATAGGCAAAAAAACCCCTTGCGGTTTAAGAACGTACCTATAGCCCACAAATATTTCTATCAAACTTTAAAAAACACTTTAAAGAGGCACATTACCCAATTCTTCCAAGCTACACAGGAAGTGGATTGGACTGTGAAAGAATAACCCAAATTGTGTTTGCATTTTTACAAATGTGTAGGGCAGTACAATATCTCAGAGAGGAGGTCAGGTCTCCTGCTCCCCTGGTGCATTCACTATAGCTGCCCAATTTCTCTGCTTTTTAAAGTTTGATAGAAATATCTATTGGCTATAGGTACATTCTTAAACAGCAAGGATTTTTGTCTATTAATGAATCCTTATCTAGATACCTCTTTGTTTTGACTAAATGCAACTACTGTTTATGCCAGCTTCATGATCAAAGATGTTGGTGGAACAAGGGTTGTTGAGCAACTGGAAAGTGTGATGTTCAGTGTTTGATTTATGGTTTGATCCTACTCAAGTCTGCATTGTCCCGCTTTGTGTTCCATTTCTTGGTGACACTAGAATGAAACAAAGAGGTGGAACCTAAGGACTGGCTTCTGTGTATTTGATGGTAGTCTAAGTCTCGGCACTAAAAGACACTAAAGAGGAGTATTATCTGGCCACTTGAACACAAGCTTCCAGGTTAGTCCAGCTGTAGTTGCCCTTGGCATTGTAGCACTCACAATTTGAGATAATAAAGCTGGTGGTGGTGTGATCGAGCCTGTAAGCTGCCTTTATTTATGCTTCTTCCGTAAAAGCTTTGAAGTCTGCAGTTTGTTTTCAATCTCCTTCTGAGACCAATGTCCTGCCAGTTATTTTCAGGGATCCTTCATGTTTGAATGGATATCTAGATGATCATCACAGCATTCAATTCTAATTAAGGGTCATCATTTGTTTTTGTACGTTTTTTTTCCTAGTAAATGCCTCAGTCTCTCCATTTTTAAAATTTCTTATTTTAAAAACCTTTCTCCCTGACCCTCAAGTAATAGCATTAATGCATTCTGCTAACATTAGTTTCTCTCTGCTGGAGATGCCACAGACTTTACTTGCTTTTGACTTCCCATCTCACATATTGGTGTCACTTTCTAACCTTGGCTATGTTCTCAGCCCCCATGGAACCATACAGTCTGTCTTTCTTGGTTTTTCCCTTTGGAAGAATGTGAGCTTAGCTGCGCTGTAATGAGGCTGCTCTCTAGAAGGAACAGACTGCAGTTTAGCACTTCCTCCCACTGTTCTTTTTATTCACACAGTTTATTCTCAAAGCTTTCCAAAATTCCAGCTCCCTTGCAGAATTGCTTTGTGCAACAGCTCTGTGGGGTCTCTAGTGAAATCGAGCTTCGTGTCCTTGCTCAAGAAGAGACACCATTTACAAAAGACACCACCACTACCCTCAGACATTATGCCATGACTCTGCTCTCTCTTAGTCCTGACCAATAAGCAAAAATAATGGGATCAGATAAGAATGTTACTGCAGAATAGGGTGACCGGATGGGAAGATGAACAGGGCTCCTGTACTATTAATAGTTGCATAGAAAAGGAAATTTCAGCAGGTGCAGCTTATCATGCAAGAGGTAGAAAAGCAATTGGAATGTCCTCTTCTGTACAGCTATTTATGGTACATGAGCCCTGCCCTCCTTCACATCTGGTCAACCTACTTTACAACAGGAAGAGAGAACAAAAATTCCAAATTGTTCATTTCCAGCTGTTGGCCAAGAGAGGCTAAGTATGCAATGTTCTGTGCCATCCATGATAACAATCTTTACTACTTATAAACTGCATTCAATCCAGAAAAACATGCCCATCTTATGTTTTGAAAAAAGCATAGGTAGCCACATTGATCTATAAGACAAATGCCAAAGTCCACAGTTGGACAATACCTAGGATGACTCAAAACTTCACAAAATAGTGGCAAGTTTTTAAGTTCTATAGAAGTCTTCATCATCAGGCAAGTTGTCACACAAAGCAAGAGACTGGAGGATGAAGATAATTAAAAAAGCAAAAAAGTACATTTAGGCTGAATGTTGTAGCCATAAGGCCGGTTTTTAGGCTCAGTTCCAAAATAAAGATTGCAGACTGAATAAGTCTCTGCTAAATGCGACAAGTATGAGGATTCTGGAACCAAGAAGCAATGGGCACTCCACATATTGAAAATGCAAAAGCCATCTATTACCAAGATTAAACCTATCGTTGCTCCATAATGCCACCTGCAGGCTTTCTTGATTCAGCTGTTGCAGCATTGCAGTTCTGCTTTATGGCTGGCTGTCCTCTTTGCAAAGTGTTGTGTGCTAGCACTTTTGCCTGTATTGTCAACTGGACAAACAACATAAATGAATCAGCAAGACTCTTTCCGACTTGTAACCTGTACCATTTTTAGCACAGAGCCTAACATCACACCTTCTTTTTAACTTCAGAGCTCCCAACAATACTCGGTTCTAGGTCAGATCCTAGTATTGGGCATTGCAACCACAGTATAGAAGAGAGTGAGTTATTTTTTTACTGGCAGTAGAAACCAGCATGCAATAAGTCACCAGCACACTGTCTCTCTCACTCTCTCTCTCTCTCTCTCTCTCTCTCTCTCTCTCTGTGTGTGTGTGTGTGTGTGTGTGTGAGAGAGAGAGAGAGAGAGAGAGAGAGAGAGAGAGAGAGCCTTCTGTGCTTTCTTCTAAATTCTGATCTAAGAAGCACATGACACAAAGTTGTTTGAACTTGTCAAGCAGGAGTTGTATCTTTTTTGCTACACAGAGAATTTCTGAAACCCATCAATTCTACATGAACATCTGCTGTGGTCTATTATGCATCCTCTTCTAAAATCCTAGGCATAACAACAGGGCTTCATATGTTTATTTATTTATCTCTGGGTGCTTTACAACAATTAAATGCATTAAAAACAAATACACAAATTTAAAAACACATTTTTAAAAAGCAATTTGAAAACACATGCTAAAATGCCTGGGAGAAGAGGAAAGTCTTGACTTGGCGCCAAAAAGATAACAGTGTTGGCGCTAGGCGTACTTCGTCAGGGAGATCATTCTATAATTTGGGGGCCACCACTGAGAAGGCCCTCTCCCTTGTTGCCACCCTCCGAGCTTCCCTCGGAGTAGGCACCTGGAGGAGGCCTTTTGATGTTGAGCGTAGTGTATGGGTGGTTTCATGTCAGGAGAGGCGTTCCATCAGGTATTGTGGTCCCAAGCCGTGTAAGATGTGTTCATATACATCACAAAATGAAAATTTATTCCCACAGCTTTTCTAACCATTGTGGTTACAAAGAAAGCTACTGAAAATGTACCTTCAGACAGTTGATGGAAGCAAAGGCTCAGAAACCAGATGGGGATCTGAATGAGACAACAGGACTTAATTTTGAGGGTTAAGCCCTGCTGGCCAAGAACTGCATTAAGAGGGGCAATCTTTTTATACATTTTGTTCACAGCTATCATTCATTTAAGACCTGAGATTTCCCCCTACAAAAACCTAATATTTAATTGAAAATGTAAGTTCTCTGAAGTTTTAGCTTGTATGTGGTGTACAGACATCCTGCTGGCAATGAAATAATTTAGGGAACATGGCATGAATTTCATATTTATGTACTTACCTAAACTATCAGGATGAGTGACTGAAAAATACATAAGTATAATGTTGGTGTCAGGATATGAAACCTTGGTTGGGGGCGGGGAGTCTAGCAATACGTCAACTTGGTTAGGATGAGCCGCAACCATCATTCATGGAGGATAAGCCTAACAATAGTTACTAATCATGATGGCTCTATAGATCCTCCTCTGTTCAGAGGCAGTGTGCCCCTCAGTACTGGTTGCTGAGAAGTAACAACACAAGAAGCCTTCTGTCTTTGTATCCTGTTGGGGGCTTCCCAGGGGCATCTAGTTGGTTCCTCTAGGGAAAAGGAGCCTGGACTGGATGGGCCTTTGGTCAGATCCAGTAGTATTCTTGTGTTCAGAGTTGTGAGAGATGCTGCTGTTGGCAAAAAGAGTTAGGGTTGACGTATGTCATGGCAGAACATATCATAGGAATATAGGAAGCTGCTTTATACCATATCAGACCGTTGGTCCATCTAGCTCAGTATTGTCTACACTGACTTACATCACCATCCAGGCTTTCAGGCAGGGTTGTCTCCCCGCCCTACCTGGAGATGCCAGGGACCGAACCTAGGACCTTCTGCATGCAAGGCAGATGATCTGTCACCAAGCTAGAGTCCTTCCCTCCTTGCCAGGAGCATGGAGCAAATCAAGGAGAAGTTAAAAGCTGTCAGGAGACTCTCCAGCACTATTGACTACTGGAACAAGGCTGATCAGTCCAAACCATCCAGTGTCTGTGACATGGGCAAGAGAGAGCACTCAATCTGCTGATACTAGATGCTGCATTCAAGAGGCAAAGGAGAGAGACCACTCATCAAGAATCAGCTGCAAGGTTTCAGAGCAAGATCCATTTACTACAGTTCCCAGGTCACCATGGTCATCACTATTTGAATGTATATCCCACCCTTCCTCCCAAAGGAACCCAGGGTGGCAAACACAAATGAAACCATTTTACAAAAAGAAGGGAAAAATATTTAAAACAGTTTAAAACATCCCAAAGCACAATTACAATGAAAATATTCTAAAAACGTTATTTCATCAGTGATCTTCAGGTTGCCAGGAGCCTTCTTCAGCCATCAAATGCCTGAGTAGACAGGAATGTTTTCAAATTTTTCCTGAAAGTGAATAGTGATGAAGGCTGAGCAGCTAAGTCTGGCTTCCTTGCATCCTTATTAGGCCCATAAACTAGCTGAGCATTTCATTAAGGGGAGCTAATGGCGGGCAATACACATTGTTGTGTAACAGCACCTGAGGGATATATAACAACGTGCAGTGATGCAGAAAGGTGCAAGCATCTGTCAGGAACTCAGGGCTAGTCTAGCTGAACCAACACATTTCTTGGCTTCTGGCACAGGTCTGGGATGACTTGGAAAATAGGAACATAGGAAACTGCCCTATGCTGTGTCAGACTGTTGGTCCATCTACTTCAGTATTGTCTACACCAGGGGTGAGGAAACTTTTTCAGCCTGAGGGCCACATTTTTCCCTGGCCA
Organism: Rhineura floridana; assembly: GCF_030035675.1. Taxonomy (NCBI): domain Eukaryota; kingdom Metazoa; phylum Chordata; class Lepidosauria; order Squamata; family Rhineuridae; genus Rhineura; species Rhineura floridana. Next base: position 124,810,829 of record NC_084482.1, on the reverse strand, counting down.
ATCTTCCAGATGCCGGTGGTGGACAAGGCCAGAGGCAAAGAAGGGCAGAGGAGGTGTGAGCACTGGGGTGTGGCCTGGGAAGAGCCCCAGGGGCCAAATACAAAGGCTTGGATGGTTGCATTTGGCTCTTCGGCCTGAGGTTTTCCACCCCAGTCTGCAGTGATCAACAGCAGCTCTCTCAGATTTCAGACCGCGTCTCTCCCAGCCCTATCTGGAGATGCCAGGTATTGAACCAGAGGCGTTTTACACACCAGTTGCTGGAAACTGCAGGAGGGGAGAATGCTCTTGCCCTCAGGCCCTGCTTGCAGGCTTTCCTGGGACATCTGGTTGGCCACACAGGATGCTGGACTAGATGGGCCACTGGCCTGATCCAGCAGGCTCTTCTTATGTATGCAAAGCAGATGCTCTGCCACTGAGCTACAACCCTCCCATGCTTGTCACATGAGAATAAAGCTGGAGACAGAAATTATTTTGAACAGACTGAAAGTGGCAAGAGAGAGGCATCGCTTTCTATGGTGCACTGTATACACATTTTGTCTTGCTGTTGACTTTGGGCAAGCAGGCTTTTGGAAAAATATAAAAACCTATGTAACCAGTTTACTAGACGTGGCACAATGTACCACGATGAATAGCGAAACATGTTTTAAACTGTCTGTTTTAAAGCCAGTGTTTTAAAATCAGCTGTCTGCAGCCTGAGGCCACTAAATGTTACACCGGCTGAGTGAGTCTCTGGGGAATTTATGTGAAGTCTATACAACCCTCTCTCAAAATGTTTGCATTTAAAGAGAACACACATGTGGATCATTGTATTGTTCATTAACCCAACAACGACCCATTCTCAGAACATTTGTCTGTCTTCATGGAAGTATAAATAGCATGTTTTGATATCATCCCCCATGAAGATAAGTATAATTAATGTTTTGACATCACCCCCACAGGCCCAGAATTCTCTTCTCTATTAGGTATTTGTATTCTCCAACAGGATGCAATACTTATTCCTGCAACCGCAGGAGTAGTTTTTAGAAACAAAATAAATTCCAGCATAGCATTTTCCACAATCCTCTTTAGATAACTCAATAGCACAAGATAGCTAGTACAATGTAGCGACTAAGACACTACACTACAAATCCCCAGTTCAACACTGTCTCTTCCATGAATTCACCATGTGGTCTCAGACAGACCGCTGCCATATGGGGGAAATACCTAATGTACAAGGATGTTGTAAGGTTGAAAACTGTATCTTAAGCATTATGATCACTCTAAAGCAGATACAGGCAACCTATAGTCCTGCAGACGATGGTGTGGTCGAACACCCATCATCCATGACTATTGTCCAAGCTGGCCTGGTCTGATGTGAGGTGAAGTCCAACAACATCTGAAGGGCCAAAGGTTCCCCACACCTGCTCTAAAGTGCTGTAGAATTGCTACAATTACCGTTAGGAATATCATCCTCAGATCTATCCTTATTTGTTCATGTTGTCCTTTTCCAATATTTCTTGGCTTATACGCACACCTTATTTCTTTATCACAGGGGCTTTCCAACATCACCACTCCCACCTCCAGGAATATGACAGTGTGGGGCACAGCACAAAGCAGATAAAGCTGCTTTACTAGGAGACAAATCCAGGGCAAAATGGATTACCCTATTAAAAGTTATAGTTTCTAAGGAATAAAAACATAAAATCAGCATATACGAAAATGCATACGATAACAGTGTGCTACCTTTGACTTAATTGGCAACAGGAATGCTATGTATGTTTGCACATGATGCATAGAGTTATGATTAGGTCTATAACTTGATTCAATAAATCTTTGTAAATCAAATAATTAAGTGTGCATACACTTGCATATGACTAGAACAATAGTTTTAACGAAAAGGCATTCCTGCTTTGTTTTTAGATGGTGTATGTATATGTCAAAGAATCATGGAAGAGAGCTTGGAGGTCATCTAGCCCAAACCTCAACTCAATGCAGGATGCAAATAAAGCATCCCTGAAAGATGGTTATCCAGCCTCTGCTTAAAATACCTACAAGCCAAGGAGAGCCCACCACCTCCCAAGGCAGCTTCCTTCCACTGTCCAACAGCTTCCACTATGAGGAGGTTTTTCCTAACGTTTAGCTGAAATCTGCTTCCTTGCCATTTCCACCCATTGATCCTGCCCCTCTGGAGTAAGAGAGTAAGTCTCTCCAACTTTTATGTGCCAGCTCTTCAGATGTTTGAAGACAGTTAGTCTTAAATGGGGCATTCCATCTTGCGTGAGAGTAAAAGGGATAATACCTCCTTTAAGGCCATGTCTGCCATCTGCTGTTTTATAAAGTACTAAATTTTTGAAAACATCTCTTAAAAAAAAATGTTGCCCAGCTAGTGAAGGATGCTCTTTAATCAATTGAAAACCTCTATAATAGACTGCATCTAACTTATTAAATTATTAATGGTTGAAGCCCTGTTTATCATAGTTCTTCAGAAAATTACCATACTACTGCAGACATTGTCAAAACAAGCTTCACTGCCACATGTGACAGACAGGATTTCAAACAGGCATCCCCCCCATTGCGGCTCTCCATGAAACAAATGTGATTTGCTCCTACCTGGGAGCCAGGAAAGGGAAAATAGGTGGAATCCACAAATCTTACTGTGTTCTATCTCCCATGAAATGCCAGAATGAGGCAACAAACTATACCACTTACCTGGAAGTAAGACCTATTGAACTCAATGGAACGTAATTTTGACTAGACACATACAATATTGCTCCTCATGCCAAGGCATGATCAAAAGGTTAGTTTATATCTGTTTACTTAAAATAGCTATACCCATCCTTCTTTCTGCCTCCATGCAACTTACAACATAAAATTTACAGTCAGTATGGTGCAATGGTAAGGATGTTCGACTACAGCCTGGGAGGCCAGGGTTCAAATCCCCCACTCAGCCATGAAGCTCACTGTGTCACTTTGGGGCCAGTCCTTGTCTCTCAGCCTAATCTACCTCACAGGGTTGTTGTGGGAATAACATGGGGAGGGGAGAGCCATGTACATCACTTTGAGTTCCTTGGAGTAAAGGTAGGATATAAGTGTAATAAATAAACAAAAGAATTAAAATCCATGCTAATATCAATATACCAAATATAGTTGCGACTAGCCCTTATTCACACATATTCCATACTGATTATCTGAACCTGACAACTTTAAACTTTTACTCGAAAGTCACTGTGCTTCAGTTGAGAGAAATTCCAAAATCATTTTAGACTGAGCTATAAACCAGGGATAGCCAATGTGGCTCCCTCCAGATGTTCCTGAACTCCAACTCCCATCATCCCTGATCCTTGGTCTTTGGTTATGCTGGCTGTGGCTGATGGAAATTGCCATCCAACAACATCTGGGGGGTGCCACATTGGCTACCCCTGGCATAAATAATACCTTTCTTGGTGTCTTACAATTTATGTCCAATTAGTTCACTGAAACTTGTCACCAACCTCATGCATGATACTGGTTTTTTTAAAAAAACTATTTGTGGATTTTAAAAAAAAATATCACCACCAGTGTACTTTGCAGATTTGTTTATAATAGCAAGGGAGAGGAAACAACGGGATTATAGTGTGTCCGCGATGGAAAAACACACATTCCTACCTTTCTATTGCATGCCTAGGAGGAAAATCTGTACTGGCTACATTCCCTGGCTCTCTAGCTCTTTATATTTGCTGGATGAGTCACTTTTGATGACAAATACACTAACAGCTTCTTTAACCCTGCTTTCCAATCATCCTTCCTTTGTGCAAAATACAGCATAGTATTGTCACAGCAGCTGTGGCATAGTTTGGAACATACAACAAATCAAATGTAGATTAAGCTCTTGTCTAAAACATCATGGGTCCAAGCCAGAACAATCCCCAGAAAAAATTCATTGTGGAAAGGCATGCATCCTGTCTACCCACTCTCTTCCAATCAAACCTGAAGATTTTGTGGCTGTGATGAATGCTGTTGTGAGCAGTGTTTTCTCCCACTGGTCCATCAAAGAAGGTCAACATTCCAATCGGGCTTCAGGACTGGACATGGAACTGAAACAGCCTTGGTCGCTCTGGTGGATGATATGAGGAGGGCGTTGGATAGGGAGAACATGCCTTCCTCGTCCTCCTGGATCTCTCAGCGGCTTTCGATACCATTGACCACGGTATCCTCTTGGATCGCCTGGAGGGAATGGGAATAGGGGGCATTGTTTTATGGTGGTTCCGTTCCTATCTCTCAGACAGGCACCAACGGGTGGCATTGGGAGATGAGGTTTCAGACCCTTGGCCTCTCAATTGTGGTGTGCCACAGGGTTCTATCCTCTCTCCCATGCTATTTAACATCTATGTAAAGCCGCTGGGGGCCATCATCAGGAGATTTGGGTTGCAGTGTCACCAATATGCGGATGACACTCAGCTCTATCTCTCATTTAAGTCCTCAGCAGAGTTGGCTGTGGATACCATTTCCAAGTGCCTGGAGTCCGTAAGTGAATGGATGGGAGGTAATAGGCTGAAACTGAACCCCGACAAGACCGAGGTACTGCTTGTGGGAGACAAGAGGAGGTTGGGTGATACTGACCTGGTGTTAAATGGGGTAAGATTACCCCTAAAGGACCAGGTTCGCAGCCTCGGGGTCATTCTTGACTCCCAGCTGTCCATGGAGGCTCAGGTTTTGGCAGTGAGCTGGGCAGCTTGGTATCAATTACATCTAATACAGAGGCTGCATCCCTACCTTCCTGTCCATCTGCTCCCACGGGTGGTACATGCCCTGGTCTCCTCTCGCTTAGACTACTGTAATGCGCTCTATGTTGGGTTACCCTTGAGGACGGTCCAGAAACTACAGCTGGTACAGAATGCGGCGGCACGGTTGATTAAGAACAGCCGCCGCCATGATCATATCACTCCAGTGCTAGAAGATCTGCACTGGTTAACAGTTGTTTACTGGGCCCAATTCAAGGTGTTGGTATTAACCTTTAAAGCCCTACACGGTTTCGGTCCAGTTTATCTAAAGGAGCACCTCCAGCATCATCAAATATGCCGCCTGACGAGATCAGCCTCACAAGACCTTCTCTCGGTCCCGCCAGTTAAAACAGCTAGGCTGGTGCGGACCAGAGAGAGGGCATTTTTGATTGTGGCCCCCACCCTCTGGAATTCTCTGCCATGTGACCTTCGCCATGCCGCCTCCCTGGTAGGTTTCCGCCGAGAATTGAAAACCTCGCTGTTTAGGTGGGCCTACGGGACTTTTGGTAATCTAGTTTTATTCTGTAAAGATGTGGGTGGGTTTAGATTAAGTAGAGTTTGATGTTGTATTTGTATTTATATGTTATATTTTAATTTTCTGTACGTCGCTTAGAGTGGCTGTTAATTCGGCCAGATAGGCGACTTAGAAATAAAATTTTATTATTATTATTATTAACACATAGCTGTTCTATTTGGCTGTTACAGGATGGTGTTTTTGTTTAGTGACAGAGACATTTTCCAAATAAGGTAACATTAGAGACACAGGGCCAGTGAAAATTGGCCACAGCAGAACTTTTGTAATAAGCTATGGTTCACGGTAGATAAAAATTTGTTCTCAGAAGTGTCAGACTGCATAATCTCTAGGGTATGTCTATGTGAGACACAGCATAGAAAATCTAGGCTAAACTGATTAAATGGGGGCAAATCTTGAGAAAACATGAAGGAATCATTCCACTGTAAGTTAAGAGGGTCGAGCTTCTTGTTCCAAAAGGGAATATATGTGGTTATAGCACTAGGTGTAAAAAAGAAAATGGTGGTTGGTGCATGATAACATCATAGCCCCTGTCCAATTGCAAATCTCATGCCATTCACAGTAAGTAAAATGGTTGCAGAACCCTTTCAGTGCACCTGGCCCTCCCATTTTTCTTTGTGAAGCAACTGTGAGGTGAAAGACTATGCCATCAAATATTATTTAGCACAAGCTGTCTTCACCCTGCTCCCCATCCTTTAAGACCAAAGCAGGGAGGGTTGTGTGTGCGAGGGGTTAAAGATCTATTTCTTCTTTCTCTGTTGCCACCAGAAACCAAAAATATTTTTTCTACATAATGACTAGCAATAAGAAGCATCCTTATTCCCCTCTGCAGATTAAGTTCAATGATCACAGTGGGAATTTATCAGAATACCAGAGGAGGACCGCATCCAGATCCTACATCGCTTTTGTGTAGACATGGTCACTCCTTCCATTTCTCTACCTTTTTGTAAAAAGTCCCCCTATCTTTCTGGTTGCAAGGATGGATTTGAAAACAAACTTTGCAAAAAAGACAGTGGTGTTGCTACATCAGTGGTGGGAAACCTCCAGCCTGCAGGCCTCATTACGCCCACCTGACCTCTGGATTTGGCCTGCAAGGCCATTTTGGGCAAACCATTGACACCTGTCAGTCAGTCACCCGATGTTATATAAAGCCAGGTGCAGAGATCTCTTATCTCCATTCTAAGAACTAGGTGCTAAGATCAGAAATAAGAGATCTCTTATACAGTAGGGCACCGCTTTACGGCGCTTCGTTCATGTGGCGGTCTTCAATTAGGGAAAGGCCCTGCTCTTACAGCGCTTGTTCCGTTAATACGGCGGGTTTTTTCTGTCACGCGCCATTTTGACGCCATTTTGATGTCATTTTCGCGTGATGCGGCCCATTATAGTCTATGGGGGCCCGCTTTACGGCGATTTCTGCTTTATGGCAGGGGCCTGGTCCCTAACCTGCCATATTAGCGGGGCCCTACTGTATCCAGTTTTAGTGCTGTGAGACCATAGCACTAAGGTTAGAGATAAGCCCCTGCCTGCTCTTTGACAGTAAACTGTCAGAGCAGTCAGCATTTCTCTTATCTCCAGTCTTAGTGATGTGGGATCATAGTGCAAAGACTGGAGATAAACCTCTTCCTGCTCCCCCAGCTTGAATTTCGAATCACCTGACGTTATATGATGTCACATGGTGTCACATATCATATGATGTCAGGTAATTGCCACATGTCAAAATGGTCCCAGGAGGGTGGGACAGTTTGGGATCCCTCTGGCCAGATCTAGTTCCCCACTCCTGCACTGGGCCATGATACAAATTTCACAAATCTGCTTAAAATATGCATTTGCTCATTTTTATGCATAGATGCATATTTAGGCTGACTTTCAGAGGGCTCTTGGCATCAGGGCTTACTTGGAGCTACAGGGTACCAACAAGATTTTCTGGGACAAGTACACTCTGTGTGGATTGTACTCTGCCCCCCCCCACAATTGATTGACAAGAATGTGCTTATTACATCTTAAAACTAAAACAAGTCTTGTCCAACATGTTTCATGATTTTTTCTCTTTCACACATCACAGACACACACACTCATAGTTTTCCTTCTGCACTCCATTTAGCTGTTGCATGTACTTCATGTCACCAGTCATACCATCCACACATGATATCCAACAACCACAGATCTACATCATCTGTGCCGCAAATGGAAAACAGGAAAATGCCTTATATGCAGAGAAGATAACTCAAGAAAGTTAGTCAAGCCACACATGATGTGCAGCATATCATCAAGGAACGAAGCATGCAGAAGACCTTCCAGAAAACATCTGCCCATTTTAGAAATGGAAATCTAACACTCAAATTTCAGAGATTAAGAAAAGTTAAAAAAAATGTTTTTGAAGCCTGAGAGATTACAACTTAAACAGACTTTTCTCTTTCTGAATTGCAGATGGTGGGGACAAACAACAAAAGAGTGCTATTATCATGTCCCACTTGGAAACTTCCCAGAGACATTTCATTTATTACATTTTTATCCTGTGCATTCCTGAAGGAGTTCATGGTGGTGTTCATGGTTTTCCCCTGTGCCTATTTTATCCTCCTCGCAACAGCCCTGTGAAGTGGATGAGGCTGGAAGGGAGTAAGTGGGCCGTGGCCACCTAATAAGCATCACCACTATTGTGTCCCCCTATCACTATGCGAGAATACCATTTACCATGAAAACCCTATTTGTAGGGTCGCCATAAGTCGGGATCGACTTGAAGGCAGTCCATTTTTTCTTCACTATGCTGCCCTCCATGCCCCCTTGGTCACTCCTCTCCTCCTGCTGCCCTTTGTAGCTTCTCTCTCTCTCTCTCTCTCTCTCTCTCTTTCTCTCTTTTAAAAAAACATTGCTTACAGGGTAGGTAGACACACTGCAAAGAGCAGTACCGATGAGCTCCCAGCTCCCAGCTGTCTGAAAAAATTAAGATGCTGGGTGGCTGGGGTCTCACTGGCCCTGCACTTGGCAGTGCAGCCAGCTGTCCTGGAAGCAATATTTTTTAACAACAACAACAAGAACAACAAAAGCTATTAAAAAGGGAGGGAAAGGACAGGAGACCCAGGGCTTGGTACAAAAGACCCTCTAACAGGAGCGCCCCTGCAAAAAGATCAGAAATGAAAAGACAACTTACTGGTTGTAGTAGAAGACTTGTGATTTCTAAGCTGATATATGAATGTTTTCAAAGTTTTCCCCACATGTAACAATTCTTCACCAGGAATGTTTTAAAACAGGGGAAACTAAAATGGGGAGGTAAATGGATTCTTGGAAATGAAACACAAAACTAAATGACCTCTGATGTGTAGATAAAGCTGTGGCCCTCCAGTTTATGTTGTGCTTCCAGCACAGTCCATCAGTGTTAAAACGTTGCCTGTTCTTGCTCCACGCTGCTAAAACTCAAACTTACTCTAATAAAAAGATGTCCAATGATTGGCACATTCTGGCATTCATATACTATGAAAATATGCAAGGAGCTGTTGGCTTTGATTTTTGCCAGCAATGCTGGCTGGCTGACTGTTAACTTTCTTCTCTCTCCAAGCGTAAGCTGAACAGTCACTATTTTCCACAAAGTAGTACTGAATGCATCTGATTCTACAAGGTGGAGGTTTGGTATCCCAGTAATGTTTGGTTTGTTTTTAAAAGGCACTGAAGCACTAATAAGGTAATAGCTGAAAAGCAGAAAAAATATTTTGTGTACCCATTTCATAGCTGATTGGATCTTACGGCAGGTGCATGGAAAACTGCCTTTCCTGGACAGAAGATATGAGAAGAGGAAGAGAGAAAATAAAAATAGAATCTTTATGGGCACAATCAGCATGAATACCCGGTATAGGCAACCAAACCTAAATGTTGACCATCCTAGATGATGTATTCCTTAACAAGAACTCTGAGGGTCAGTGGCTTGGGCTAAGTCCTAGAAAAATACCAGGAAAAAGTATTATTCTATTGATCAGGCAAAGGCAGAAGGACAAACTCCTATGATACATACTAGTGCTCTGCATGAAAAAAAAAACCCAATCAGATTAGTGGCTCCAATTTGTAAATACAGATCAGGCCCAATCTGGTCCGACCTGATCCAGATCCAATCTGGATATTAAAAATCTCCAGACATCCCACTGACTTACACTGCAAAATGAAAACAGCCATAATATTCTTGTTGTTTGACCCAGACACTTGAAATTTGGAGACCTGGTAGCTGCTACATAGGGAATTGAACCTGCCAAGTAGCGGATGGATATCTCCAGGGGTGTTCATGTTAGCCACCTTTAAAGTTCAAAATGTTTTAAAATTAAAACGGGCATAACATTTTTGCTTTTATGCACAAGGACATGAAATTTTGTGACATGGTAACCCCTATAGAGGGAATTAACCCTGACAAAGTTCAGATGGGTAGCTCCAGGGCATGTCATGCTAGCCACCTTTAATGTTTGCCTTTAAAAAAAATATTTTAAAAAAGACTTGGAGTGTTCAGTCATGCCAGTTCTCATGCTCCTGTGTTCCTCCTGTTTCTTCAACATTTTGGAAAAAAAATGAGGGTTTTAAAAATTAGGTTTCTCATACTAGACATGAGTGGGAAGCATTAAGCAGACAAGGACTGGCAGCACCATGGAGGTAACATGCACATAGAGACATGAAATTTGGGGGTCTGGCAACTCTACAGAGGAGATTAACCCTGCCAAATTTCAGATGGGCAGCTCCAGGAGATTTCATGTTAACCACCTTTAATGTTTGCTTTTTCAAAAAAAGATTTTTTTAAAAAAATACAGTGTGCTCTATCATGCCATATTCCTGTGTTTCCCCTGTTCTTTCAAGATTTTGAAGAAAAATTAGGTAGCAGCAGGCATGGGCTGGAAGCACCATGGGGATCATATGCACATAGGGACATGAAATTTGGGGACATGGTAGCCCCTATAGCGAGTATTAACCCTGCCAAATTTCAGGTGAGTAGCTCTAGGGGTTTTCATACTAGCCACCTTTAAATTTTGCTTTTCCCAAGAAATATTTTTCTTAAACCGACACTGACACAAAATGGGCAGATTGCCAACAGTAGTGAGTGAGGAGAAAATAAAAATACGATTTAGTATTAAAATATTCCCTGTGGTTAGTAACTGGAAACAATAACAATAACAATAATAATGTATAACCACACAAGCCGGCTGCTTCTTATTGCTTGTGGGTAGCAACTGGAAAATAATAATAATAGTGAATACAGAAAACTGTATTCATCTAACTAGGTCCATGGTTTAATAACAATTCTTAGCAATGAGAATTAAATAAAACAAAACACAAATAACAAGATTTGTTTTTTTAAAAAGTAAAAAAGAATGGGACTAGGATTGATTGGGAAAGAACAGAAAACATACACATGCTAAACAAATGCCATCCAGTCCAAACTGAACATTTCTAAATGACAGAACTTTCAAAAGATTTTTGCATTTTCAGACTTCATCCTTTTCAAGCACTGAGATTTTAGAGTATTGGGTGGGGTGATAGCATTCTAGCCTTCCTCCCTCTCTCCCCACTAGGGTTGCCAGACTCAGGGCCTGAGACTGATCCTGTATCTTTAGGAGAAGAGAAAGTCAGCCAAGTGCAGGTATTCTTGCAACACTGTAATGGGAAAAACCGCAAGGTGGAATTCTCTCTTCCCTAGGGTTGCCATATTCCAGTTCCACAAATCTGGTGGGCTAATTTGCATATTATGCAAATTATTTGCATATTAATATTTTGATTGTCCAGTTGTTTTGTTTTTGTGCCTAGGAATTACCACCAAAAACTGGGGAAAGATGTGAGAAATCTTTTTTAAAAAAGCAACATTTTCAGCCTTAAATTCCTAGACTGTAGTTTCCAACACAATGGAATATTGATTGATTGATTAAGAGGATTTATATCCTGCCCTTCTGCTGTTAAAAACAGAGCTCAGGACAGCTTACAAATATAATAAAAACAATAAAAATACACAATCAATATAAAAACATAATAAAAACACAAAATAGCAACAAACATAAAGTAAGTCAGGGTAGCAGTAAGGTTAACCTTTGCTGGTCATTGACCGAAATAAACTTATTTACATTTTTAAGTATGGTTAACCATTTACATGTATGATATATTTCAGAGATGTGGTGGGTGGAGAAAAACAAGAAGCCAAAATGTTAGGAAAAGGAGTCTTTCACACAACATGCTCCGTTCTAAATACTGTTGCAGCAAGTTTTACAAGTTCCTCCAGTATTCCACTGGTGCAGGCACTCAGACATTCAAAGTATCTGTATGTTTCTTAGGTTTTATAAAAGCAGAGCTTTGCTTAACTCAAAATTTCTTCTCCCTTTGATCAACCACATCTACACAGTTTCCACCTCCATACTCAACATGAAACTGGGCCTGGAAGTGTGCAACAACCCCACACATACCTTGCTAATTAGATTACCAATGCCAGGATGTCTGTCTTATCGACTACTCTCCTGCTCCCCCCCCCCCAACCGGGCATCATGAAAGACCCAGTCCTGGGCTCAGAAAGAAAATAAATATCTGGTCCTCTTCAAAGTACTGATAAGCCTCTTGTTTTAATTAAAATAATAATTATAAATTCTTGCTCTTATCACTAATGGGAGTTAATTACCTTGCATATGCCGCTGTTGCTTCTATGGCTGTAACGGAGTGAGGTTAAAGATAAGTGAAATGCTGACACTTTCCTTAAATGTAATACCATACCAACCACAACAAGATTCCTATGAGTAAGGCAGAAAACCCAGCATCCCACAACCAGTCAGGATTCATAACCAAAAACCCAAACTAAAAAAATCCTAGCAGCCAGTCAGCCAAGGTCACAGAAATCCCCATGCAGCACAACCTGAGCTGGGGACTGCAGTTAATGTAGAATGCTGCAGCACAATTGCTGACATGAGTGAGATCCTATCAGCACATAATACTTATGCTCTGAAATTTGCATTGGTTGCTGATTTGCTACCAGGCCAAATTCAAGCTGTGCTTTCCATGTTATGGGTGCCACATAGTAAAGTACTTGTTCTGCTCTTGTAAGAAATCAGTCCTGTAAAGTGGCAGCACCTACGCTTTGGAACTCCTTGCCTATTGACATTAGGCAGATGTCTCTTTTCAACACCTGCTAAAATCAGTTTTCTTGAGGCAAGCCTCTCCAGGCATGTGGAAGCTATTGTGTTTTTAAATCTGTTTTTAACTCATTTTTGGTTTTATTATTTTGAATGTTTTTAAGTATCTGTCCTTAATGCTTTTGCCAATAATTTTATTGTTTTAATTCTTTCTGTAAACCACTTTGAGATTTTTTACAATAAAGCGGTATATAAATGTTGTAAATAAAAACACATAAATTTGGCGTCACTGTGGCCCTTGAGTCTCTTCCCACTTTTAGGAACCAAGGAATCTGCCTTATACTGATTCAGGCCATTTCGTACCATGATTTCTTAAATGCAACACCATACCAACCACAACAAGATTCCTATGAGTAAGGCAGAAAACTAAGCATCTCACAACCAGTCAGGATTCCTAACCAAAAACCAAAAATATGATAAATGAAGAAATATTTATATAAGCATGACTATCAAATATATTTATTATTTACACAAACTGTAAAGATATTTATAGTGCAATCCTAGGTTTATTTATTCAGAAGCAAGTCCCAGTGTATTCAGTGGGGCTTACTCAAACAGGGACAGAAATGCAACCTCAAGTGATAAGCAACTTCATTCAAACAACCCAAAATTCTGAATCATGCCACTTTACGCTGTTTTGCAACTGTTTATACTTGTTTTTATGGTTACTGGATTTTAAATGGCTTTATTTCTTGTTGTGAGGTGACTTGGTTTCCATCCCTACCTCACAGGGTTGTTGGAAACACTCCATACACGCACACGCACACACTGCAGATGTATAAATACATACAACCCATATAATAGTTTATTGTCAAACCAGTTGGTCATTGCAGAAAAATCAGTATTAATTTTTAAAAAATCAGTATTAGTTTCCAACAGAATAAAAACTGTAATATCTAAGTAAGCCCTGCCTACTTGCTTTAAAATAGGACTGGAGAGGAGGGGGCAGAAAGAGTTAGAACACAAACACAGTTCTTTTTTACATTCACTCCAAAGTCCCATTGATTTTCAGCACATTCATAACCATGTCTACTCAAAAGTAAGTCCTATTGAATTAAATGGGATTTACTCTGGACATATGGGATTAGCAGTGCTTTTACCCCCACAAAAGCAAGTATTGGGAAGGTTTTCAAAACACTGCCCATGATCTGACTCCTGCACACAAGAAGGAAAAAAACCTGAAATGTATATACTTACCCAATTTATGAGATTTTCAGATAAATGGGGGGGAAACCACCATTTTCTGGCATTGCAATGAGGTTTTCTAGACACTGCCTCAGGTCAACCAAATGCAACCCTGGCTTCACTGATTGGCTGCAATCCTGAATGGGCGTGGTTAAAGCTACAAAGTGCTATACAGTACTGTTTAAAGAAAGATTTAACAGTCAGGGGGGCGGCTGACGTTTTTATGTATATCTTGAGAACCGGACCACCTAGAAACTTAATTTTTTAAAAAATTAAAGCTGAGAATCCAGGCCACCTAAGGGGCTAACCGGGCACCGGGTGGCATGCAAAGAATCCAGGTAAAACCCGGCTAACCGGGCAATATGGCAACCCTACTCTTCCCCCTGCATAACTTTTAAAGATACAGAAGACCTCTTGGAGGTCGGGCCTGGCAACCAAGAGGTCTTCTGTATCTTTAAAAGTTGTGCAGGGGAGAGGGAGAATTCCACCTTGTGGTTTTTCCCATTACAGTGTTGCAAGAACACCTGCACTTGGCTGACTTTCTCTTCTCCTAAAGATACAGGATCAGTCTCAGGCCCTGAACCTGGCAACCCTACTCCCCACCCTGGTGTTCTCCTTTACATCATTGTAATTGCTCCAGTTCAGACACACCCAATCTAGATTAAAAAGAGACTGTTTTGAGCTAGCTAGCTCTTTATTTGTTTGTTTATATCCCACCCTTCCTTCCAGCAGGAGCCGAGGGCGGCAAACAAGATCTGTGCAAATATCTACAAATCGGTTTGAGACTAGCCAATGCACTCTGTAGTGAATTGAAGCTGCTTCAACATAATCTGGACAGGATACATATCGGACCAAATTGGTCCAGTTTGGTTTGTGATTTGTACAAATACAATACACAGCCATATATACTAGGAACGGGCAGCCTTTGGCTGATGGATGGAATGTTGATGGAATACAGCCTGAAAACTGTAAATTAACCTGATAGATTGTTGGGTATGGTTGGTTGATTTTACTTTGCTTTAAATTGTATTATGGTGGTGGTGTAACTCGCCCAGGAACTTTATAGTGAAGGGCAATAAAGAAATCAAATGAATAATAACAACTCTCATAATCCCTGATAATTGGCCATTCTGGCTGAGTCTGAATGGATTTGGAGTTCAACAACATCTGCAGGAGTACAGGTTGTTCCCCTCTGATTTATACCAAGTCTAATTTATACCAGGAGGCTTTATATTGCTTGTTAATCCTCGGGGCTGATGTAATACACCTCTGCTCCTGAGACGTGAACACACAATTCATGGTGACCCAGTCATCTAGGCCCCAGCTTCAGACTCTCAGGTTCCTGGTTCAAGAATATCCTGAGAGGCAGGCCCAAATAAGAGATTCTTATCCTGCTAGTTCAGCATGAAAATGCAAAAATTGGCAATCCACCCCCAATCTTCCCTCCAAAAGATGGTACCATGCTGTACAGAATTTGACAAAACATCCCCTGGACTGCACATTCCCAAATTTTCTGCCCCAGCCAGCCACATTAATAGTAAATAAAACACTACATTTATTGTATCTTCAAAGTCCTTGGCAAACATTAGTTAATTAATCCTTGCAGCTTGCCTGTGAGTCACTGTTATTCCTACATGTATTTCCAGTGTCTGTCTGATTTGCTGTCCACTCTGTGCCTTCTCTGTGGTTCAGCTTCCCAGGGACTCTCTGTGGATTATTTTCCTCACAGATATCTATTGTGCCAGTGCCAGTTGTCATCTTCTGCCAGCGTTTCTCCATCCATATCCCTTACTCCAGTTTCTCTTCTGTGGCCGAAGCTTACAGCTCTGTCCTTCCATTAAACAAGTCTCCAGAGTGGGGAAGTCATTATTTTCAGCAAAATTAAAAAATCCACAGAAAGAGATTAAAGATGAGGGAAATAAATATTTCTCATAAAGTTAATAAGCCCTTGTGACGCCCTTCCCTGGCTCTCCCTGTCAGGTTCCTACCTGCTTGTGGCTACTGCCTTTCACTAGGCACCACCAGGGACTCCACCAGTCCAGACTGTCCTTTTTTATGGTTTCTCTCTCCGCTCTAGCACAGATCTCAATAGATCCCCATGCTAGGCAGCACCACCAGTCACGTTCTACAACCAATGTTCCCAGAGACCTTGCCTGAGTCTCTCTATCCGGTTACATTCGTGACTGCGTGCCTATGCTGTTCCCAACCCCCTTGTATCAATGCAGATAACTCATAACTCGGGGTTGCTCTGGATACTTATAATGTTATCTTCTCCTCTTCACCGCTGCCACCATTTGTTACTGTTTCCCTTCAGCCTTGGTTATTACCTTACCCTCCCTTCTGGTCTGTGAAACCCCAGCCAAGGATCAGGCCTTCGGTAAACCAAAATAGTATTTATTAAATAACATTAATAACAAGATAACTTTGATAATGACCTACAAGCTTATGGTTTCATCTATTACTGTGATATTTGACTTATTACTAATCCGAACTCCACCTCCCTCTTTCTCCACACTCTCCTGACATACACCAACTCACACCCACCTCCAAACTCCACCAAAACAACCCACTAACGTCCACCCAGATTCAACTGTCATCCTTCCATTTATACTCTCAGCTATCCAAACACTCAGCCAATCATCCAGCATTCTACTGCTCATTTACTCCCCCCTCCTCTTTCATTCCACTTACCACATATCTTCTATACAAACAACACTTACCATATATACATTAATACAGGAACATCACAGCCCTCTGTGGGATTTGAACTCAGGACCTTCAGTACTACAACTCAAATCTGTACCATACTGATATAGGCAAGGCCGGCCCCCTTGTCAGTGAATGCACAGGGTTGAGGGTTTTTGCTTTCTCCCTTCCTTCGTGTCTACATAGAGTCCTTGTATGTCGAATGTTAGGCCATCTAAACTCACCTAAGTTATCAACAGCAGTCATCTAGTGCAGGCAGAGAATAGAGGGGACCCCATTCAAGAATTCTTGAGTATTGGGAGGTACCAGAAATTTTATTTTTGGAAGTCAGACTTCAGACAGCAGCAGTCTTTATAATATATGCTATTTATTCATATCTTACACACCAAAACTAATAAAATGCGTTCTAGTTGGCCTTAGCCATCATTGCAGAAACAGAAAAATAGAAATATATATCAGCATGAAAGAAATTGCTGGATATCCATTTAACATCAAAGTAAGACTCTGAAGGTACATCTTAGTTAAAACAAGTTACAATAGATGAAGGACTGAGTTAAACGCTGTAAGTCATATTACAGAGCCAAAATTACAAAGTCCATGGAAATGATACATCACCCATCAGATATCATGGATGGAATAGATGGATAGTTCTCCTGCTTTCTTCGATCCCTCCACTCCAACAGAGCTAAGGGGTAGTGAGTGCTTTTATACACTTTCTTATCAAAGAAGACTTGTTCCCATGACCTTATCAATTATAAGGTGGCACTAGTGACTTTTCTGTCTTCTCCAGCGAAAATGCTCAGTGTAAACTTCTAGTTGAATGTAGTGGTGTTAACCATACCATATAAGGGAGTTCCTCTTTAAAAGGCCGGTTTGAGTATTGGCTGACTGCCCAAACCTCTTATCTCTATGTGTTCCAGCTGCTTTCATAGGAAAATTACAGCTTTAGTCAGGAGACGGAGGGAAAAGGGGGGGGGGTTTAAACTACTTCTTTTCTTACTATTTTGCTGTATGAATCATACATACATTGCAACAAGCAAACTTTAAAAGCTATTTCAGCAAATGTTAAGTATATTCTAAGCAATATTTAAACTGAAATTAGCTGCCTTCAAGTCAATTCTGACTTATGGTGACCCTATGAATAAGGTTTTCATGGTAAGCAGTATTCAGAGGTGGTTTACCATTGCTTTCCTCTGAGGCTGAGAGGCAGTGACTGGCCCAAGGTCACCCAGTATATAAATCCCGCCCTTCCTCCCAGTAGGAGTCCAAGGCGGCATAAGGATTACATCTGAGATACTTGCATTGCTTTCTTGGAGTGATGTAAATTGATCTAGGCAGGACCAGTTTAGTCCTCAAAGGAAACTCAGATCTTCTTACTGTAGTGTGATGCTTTTTTGAAACTCTGGTGGTTTAAGAATTTAAACTCACACATCATTGTGTATATTTTGAACATATTTGCCCATGCTTGATATTTCCCCTCCTTCTGTGATGTTTTTATGAACTGAGCAGCTACAACAATGCATTATGCTTGATCAATATAATGTGCTTTTGAAGTGGAACATGCTACATCCAAGTATGCTGAATTAAGAATTTATCTAGTTGATTGCATTGCCTCCAGGATATCAGCCTTGGGGTCACCAAACACACAATGCATCCCCATGAGCAGAGCTTGGAAAAGTTACTTTTTTGAACTACAACTCCCATCAGCCCAATCCAGTGGCCATGCTGGCTGGGGCTGATAGGAGTTGTAGTTTAAAAAAGTAACTTTTCCAAGCTCTGCCCATGAGCATAGCTGATGGGTGCCTTCACAGTTTCCCAGTCCTGGCATCTCTATTATTTCTTTTAGTCTCTGCTGGGTTAAATGTGACTTGTACTTGCCTAAATCGGGCAAATAGTATACTGTCCAAGAACCCTAGGAGTCACTTATTTTGTCCCATTTATATCCCCCTCTCCCTCCAAGGAGTTTAGAGTATGTGGGTTTATCTCATTTTATCCTCACAATAGGTTTGTGAGGCAGGTTGATCTGAAAAATAATGAATTATCCACTGCTTGTCAGTGAGCTTCACAAATGCATTTCCCACATCCAAATCCAACAAACCAACCACTTCAGATTACTGGATTTCACAGGGTGATTTCCCTGTGCTGTCAGCTCCTGATACACACCAAAGCCTCTAGATCTGCTGTCCCCCAAGAGATGTTACTTCACTCTTCTGTATATAACTAAAAATGTAAGTTGTGTACAATCAATAGGTTTTCAGAGAGTTGAAGGTGGGTATGGTAGATACCCTGGAGCATGAGATGGAGGAGACACGGATTGACTACCAGGACAGGCAGCGTCTGGAGCAGCCCATGGGAGACTATGGATGTGAAGGGCTGGTGCCTGGATGAATACAGTATGTGCCTGGAGATAAAGTATGTTATTCTACCCCATTCATTTCCATGCAAAATCAATTACACATTGCTTGCAGACTGAAAGCAATGATGATGGCAAATACCAATCATATTTCCTGAATTGATTTCGATTCTAGACATGAGACAAATAAGCAAACACTATCAATTTCAACTCCCATTTCTGTTTTCCTCTGAAGTCTCTGACATGCCTAGTGATAGGCCATCTACAGCTGGGAAAATTGCAAAGGTGTTCCAGTGCATAAAAACATGGGAGGAGCAAGTTTTGAGCATGACATCATGCAGATGCCCGGTAAAAATTGAATGAATAAAATATAGCCAATCCACTGTACATGTCCAGTGTGGAAGCAGCATTAGTCATCAGAGGAGCCTTCAAAAACCATAGGAGATTTTGGTAAATTGCACTGCAAATATGCCTGACTGAATCCCCAAATCCAGTTCAAATTCCATTAACAAAAAAAATCACTAGCATCCTCATATTTTACTTTTCCCCCTGTGATTTAGAATCCTCCAAAGAATCCTGAGGAAGGAAAAGCAAGAAATTGTTTAAATTAATGGTTGATTCCCTCCCCCCAAGTAATTTTTTTATTCTATCTCTCCCCTTAACTTGCATATTTTATCCCTCCCTTTTGCTCTCCAGGGCATCGACTTTGGGGTCACCAAACACACAACTCTTCTCCATTCTTCTTGGGCAAATATGCACATGGAAGATCCTGCCTAGAAGGTGCTGAGAAGAAAACTAGATTGTATCAGGAAGAATTCTCTTTCTTCTGCATCAAACCAAATAGAACAACTTTTTTGTTTATAGGAACATAAGAAGAGCCCTGCTGAATCAGGCCAAAGGCCCATAGTCCAGCATTCAGTTCTCACACTTGCAGGAGCCAGCAAGATACCTACGGGAAGCCTGCAAGCAGCACTTAAGCACAACAGTACTATCCCGGCCTGGGATTCCCACCAACTGCTATAGAGACTTATTCCCTCTGACACTGGAGTAAGAATACAGGCATCATGGCTAGTAGCCATTGACAGCCTTATTCTCCATGAATTTGTCTAATCTCTTTTTTATAGCCAGTGAAGTTGGTGGCCATCAATACATCTTGTGCTCATAAATTCCATAGTTTAACTTTGTGCTGTGTGAAGAAGATATTCCTTTTATCTGTCCTGAATCTTCCACTATTCAACTTCATTGGATGGTCCCAAGTTCTAGTATTATAAGAGAGGAAAACTCCCTCTATCCACTTTCTCTAAACCATGCATAATCCGATACACCTCTACCATGTCCCCTCCTTACTCTCCTTTTTTTCTAAACTAAACTAAACTAAACTTCTGGAAGGAACCACAGGAGACAGGTGTTATTAGCTTAATACTCTGCTTGTAGGCTTCTAAGAGGCATCTACTTGTGGCATGTGGGATCTGGTTGTGGAAAACAGATGCTGGATCAGATGAGCCTCTGCTCTGATTGAGCAGGGCTCTTACGTTCTTTTCCAAGCCTTGGTTCAGCAGACTCTGGGCTATGCACATCATTGCCATTTGAATAGCCAAAGTTGTGATTGCTCATCAGGATACATTTAATATAATATTTTTATAGTGCTCATTCAGCAGAAAAAAAGATGTTTTCCATTTTGGCGCTGAGTAGTAAATATTGTTGGTCCTATTAGAGCAAAATTAGATAATTTAAGCTTCTGCCAAGTCAATGAATAATAATGAACTGCTGACAAATTGTTTTGGGATCATACACTGGTATTTGCATATACAACCTATCAAAATAAAAAAAATTAAAACTTGTGTTCCACCCTTCATCGTAAAACCCTGGGGGTTGGGGGTTCAGCATATTTAGCATGATTTAAATTATAGTTTGGTTTGTCTGTCCATGAGTTTTCTACTGATGTATTTCAGCAACACTAATTTAGGCTGCAGACCCATACCAGGGAGTAAGGCCCATTGAAGTCAGTGGGGCTTACTTCTAAGGAGACATGCGTAGCTTGCACTGTTAATTCATTAAGCAGTTGGTACAACGTTCTCATGGATTTATATACAGAAAATCTAAGGACACATGCAGATCTCTAGGAGCTATATATCTCCAGAGCACTAATAAGATTCTCCCCACTCCCTTAGATTTGTAGAGAGAAGCACAGTTCCATGTCCCAGTTTACACAAAGGAATAAGATCTGCAAGTTTCAGAAGGCCTGTGATGGTCCCAGCTTCTGGAATGTGCTTCTGCTTGATGCAGGCATGAGGCTTTTCAGGCTGGGGGCCAAATGTGGCACACCAGGCCTCTCTATCTGGCCCCTTGGGACTCTCCTTAAGAAACACCCTGCTTTGTGCCCTCCTAGAGTACACTTGCCTAGCTGGAAGGTGTACTTTAACTGTGATTATGTATCTTGCTTGTCTTGTTGGAGGATGGAAAGATGTCTAATTTTTGCATAGATGGGATACAACCTACTATGTAGGTGACAGTCACATCCATTGCTCCACCCTCTTTTACCTCTGCCCCCACCTACCCACCCACCACTGATATGTGGCCCCCAGACTGTTGCCCATGAGAGATTGCAGTCCTCAGGTTGTAAAAAGTATCCCACCTGGGCCTTAGTGGTGATAGGAGTGGTCGACGTAGTGGGGAGGTGCCACAGAGCAACCCTTCTGACACTGGTATCACTGCTGCTAACATAGGGTTGCCAGGTGTCCCGTTTTCATCCAGAGACTCTGGATTTTTGGGTCCTCTCTGGGTCTCTGGGTGAGTCAGCTTAATCTGTGGACTCTCAGCTTTCATTTAAAAAAAATTAAGTTTCTAGGTGGTCTGGTTCACAAAATATACACCAAAATGTCTGCCACCGCCACCCCGCAACTTCAGTAAAATTATCTCTTAGCTGGCTGCTCTAACCCCTCCCTTTCAGGTTAATAGTCAATAAGTGAAGTCAGGGTTGTGATTGACAAGGGATTTCTGGGCCTCCAGGCAGTACCTAGACTGTATTGCAAAGGTAGAAAACTGAGTAAGTATATAGTTTCAGCAGTAGCAAAAGTCTTTTTTTCTATTGTGTGCAGGAGTCAACCAAGTTTCAATTTTCCTGGGCTGTTGAAGAGGGCAGTGTTTTGAAAATCTTCCCAATATTAATCCAATACTTGCTTTTCTGGGAGTAAAGTTGCAATGCTAATCCCACATACCTGGAGTAAACCCCATTGAATTAAATAGGACTTACTTTTGAGTAGACATGGTTAAGATTGTGCTGTAACTTAATGGGACTTTTGAGTGAACATAACAAAGGATTGTGCTTGTGTTGTAAATCTTTCTCTCTCCCTCTGTTACAAACAAAACGCCCCAGTCCCTTTTAGAGGTGCTGGTGGCTTGAGTTCGCTCCCCATACTCACCCAATAGAGTTCAGAAAACGACGAAAAAAGATGGAGGAAGAGTATTTTTATTACTAACACGTGCATGTGGAGAAAAAGCCAGGCTAGTTCTGACGAAGCTGAGCACAGCCAGCCTTCTTATTAACTTTGATATGTTAATTACATCAGCATCATCAAGCATCATTCTAATACATGCCCCTAACAAGAAATCATGTGCTTTACAAGAAATCAGTACGTGCACTTTCTATCTTTCTTAATGTTGCTTCCCTGTAACATTCCATTGTCCTTTTATGGCGTTGTTTTTCACTTCAGCACAGTTGTTTTCCACATTCTTATCAGAACACTGTCTTATGAAGCTAGCATCATTTTTATCTCAAAGCAGACACAGTATCCATTTACTTTTAGCAAATAAAGCCAGAGTAAGCAAAATACATTTTTAACTCTAACAAGCAAAGTCCAGTGTCACAATTCCCCCCTTAGAAGCTTTGTGATATTTAATATCATATAGCTTCTTCATTCTGAATAACTTGCTGATACATAATTTTGCCATACATTTGCATACTACTTTTTGCTGCTGCATTATCTGCTATACTGCGAATACCATTCATGATCATAAGTAATAAGCAAGGTAAAAGCATACATCCCAATAAAATCAGAACAACCAATACAATCATTGTCTTCATTCCTCCAAACCAATTAAACCAACTTCCCCAGTTTCCAAGATCTATTCCTTTCCAAGTTTGTACTGGGACATGGGCAAGCTTTTTGATTTTGTTAGCAATGTCTTTTACTATCTCACCATTATTATTAATTTTCAAACAACATTCTGTTAGGTTGAGAAGTCCGCAGACCCCTCCTTCTTTGGCTAACAAATAATCCAAGGCCAGTCTATTTTGGAGTATTCCCTCTCTCATTTGAGTTGACTGATCAGCAAGCAATGTTAAAGCTTTAGCTGTTTGATTGGTTATTATTTCCAATACCGCCTGAAGTCTAATGAGGCGATTCAAAATATATATCGGGCCACGGTATCCCGCTGAGCCATCATGTGCCCATGAGGCTGGGTCATAAGTTGCGATGATACGTTCTGGAGGCCAAGTATCCCCCCAACCATTACCTTGGCCCTTTGCCAGGGAGAGATCGAGTGCCCTTTTCTTTCTTTCAGCCTGCTCTTCTTCAAACACTGGAATTAAAGGATTTAAGCTTCCACCTTTTATGCTATACATCGGTTGTATAATTCCAACATAACAAATACCAGTCCAATTTAAGGGGAGAATTGCATATGCCATTTTACCGCATATCCAATAATGACCTTGTAGAGCTGGGCGAACATAATCAGGCAACTGAGATGTGTTATGCATATACGGGAAATACTTTGTATCCTGATTGCCCAAGGGTCCGGTAAGATATGTGCTGCTTGTACTTTGAATGAGACTACAGTGCCATAAGTATACATTCTTTCTGTATTCACACGTTTCCTTGTTTTTCTGGCTAGTATTATTCCTCATACTCCAATAAGTTCGAAATCCATGGACTATAGTTCCATTTAAATGTTTCCATTGCCAAGTGTAAAAGGTTAGACTCCCATTTGTGGTGCAGTTAAACACCTGACACTCCACCTTTTGTTTATCCTTCTGGCCAGATCCTACTTTTACATCACAACTATTTTCGACTAAATTTTCATATGGTCCATTTCGAGCTTTACAGGATACCCATGTGCCATTCTCAAGTTGTACTCCAGTGCTATTCCATTGGGATGCATAGTTGGCACAGGGTACCTTGGGTGTGACAATGTGGGAGCCACTGGAGAGTCCAATTACATTTACTGTTTCCTACCAAAGGACCTACAGATTCATTCTGATGTATACAATATTGGCCAGTGGGAGCCCACTGAAGGTCCCAAGTATGATTTGTGGTCCATAACTCACTACCATTATGGACATCACTTTGATTGCTAATTAGCCATTTAGGACTTAAAGGAACAGCCATCCATGGCCATTTTGGGAATCCTTTTGGACTCCCACAAATCCAACAATTTGTGAGGTTAAATCCTTTAGCTACCTCCTGGGCGAGTTCAACAAACACATTTTCCCTTTTCTCCTGGAATGAGCGCCTTTGACGACTGCATACTCTCGTTTCTTGCGCGGGAAAAGAAGCTGAGAAGTAGACATATACCATATATAGAGAAGCAAAACACAAAATAGTACCAAACATAGGCTTAAAGCCAAAGGAATTGGTACTTGTGCGTTTTCGACCCATTTTGGCATAGAATACAATTAATACAAACGGACCCACCTCAGTAACACTGGTGTTAGTTCCTGAGGGGCAATCCAAGTTTCAGCTATGGGGAGGAGACAATGTCTACCTCGTATCAAAATACTTGTACAAACTAAAACTTTTGCATGAGGTCTTGGATTGAAAGGTGGTTGAATGAGTATCACTTGGAAGGCTGGGGTGGGGACCAGTGTTCCACCCATCTACCTCTCACCAACTCTGTCGTGGGCCAATCTTTCATATAAGTTGGAGCCTGAAAGTAAAGTCTAGTTTCTACGACCACCTTTCTTCTTGATTTCTTAATTGGCTCTTTTTGTGGGTACGTTACCTTAACAAAAATATTCGGTCTAATGTCACTAATTGCAAACGGGGTGGCCTGCAACTTAAATTTCTTAGCCGATCCTCCCATGTATGTTTTTACTGTTCAGAAAAAGAGCAGATCCAACTTGTTACCACCTTCCTTCTCCCCAATCCCACCTTGGCGAAAAATGTGGTTTTTGAAAATGCAAAAAGGTGTACGTAACCATACACCACTGCCGATACTCTCCAAACTCCCCGATGAACACTCGAGCGTATTTCACTGTGACTGACACTTTTGATCCAGCCCCGTGGGGCAACCGTACTGGCGAGGTTGTGATCTGGAGAGGGAGAGGAGGAGTAGATCCTCCCATCTAATCTTATTGTCTCTTCAACTTGAGCTTCAGGCCGAAACCCGGCACGGTTTCCGACAGCCACTTGGCTTCAGGTGTCTGATCCTGCACCTCTCCAGGTGGGGAGTCCTTGGCTACTCCCTGCTCAGGTTCCTGGATAGTTACAGGCTTGACTCTCTTTATACGACTAGCATGGACCCATAGCTTGTGGCCTACAAGCTTTACTGCTGATTCGGTAATTAAGATGATCCGCTCCGGCGGTCCCCACGTGGGCTGCAAAGGTTCTTGCTTCCACTTCCGGACTCGTACCCAATCACCAGGTTGGTATTGGTGGATCGCCACATCCAAGCCTCTGAAACTCACGATTGTGCCTGTGAATAGAGGACAAAACACCCTGCAAGGCAGTAACATACTCCAATAACTGTCTATTCCCCAGTTCCCCATTAATCTCTGTCTGAGGCCCAGGCTCAATGGGAGGTCTGCCAAACAGTGACTCAAAAGGAGTCAATTTTGTTTTTCCCCTTGGAGTGTTTCTCATAATGGTCAAAGCCAATGGCAGTGCTGTCACCCAATTCAACTTGGTTTCTTGGCACAATTTGGTCAACAAAGTCTTAACCGTCCGGTTGGCGCGTTCAACTTGACCGGATGATTGTGGTCTCCAAGGAGTATGAAGGTTCCATTTGAACCCCAAGGCCGCACTTACAGCACAAATTATCTTACTCGCAAAGTGCGGACCTTGGTCTGACTCAAATGTCTCTGGCATGGAGTATCTTGGAAAAATTTTCTTCAACAGTATCTTTGCTACTGTAATGGCTGTCGCTGTTCGCGTGGGGAAGGCCTCTATCCATCCTGTCAACTGATCTATTATAACCAGTAAATACTTGTACCTCGCACATCTTGGTAATTCTGCAAAGTCTATCTGTAATCTCTGGAAAGGATAGTAGGCCCATGGTCTTCCTCCCATGGCTGGTGGTGGCTTTGGAGCAGGTTTAGTTGCTGCACAGATAGTACATCCATATACCGCTCGCTTTGTTTCTTCATATAATCCTGGTGCAACTACTTGTCTAATTAAAAGATCCCCTAAAGCGTTGCCTCCAAGATGAGTCTGTTTATGAGTCTCCATTACAAGGGCTCGAAGCACTGCCCTCGGGACAAAAATTAGTCCTGTAGGTAACTGCCACCAACCATTAGTCAATTTCTGAGCCCCATACCGTACTGCAGCATCTTCCTCTTTCTTAGAATATTGAGGAGTCAACTCCTTCCATGGAATCATAATGTTCATTAAATTCCTCTCCAATGGTCGTCCTTCCTTCGCTGCCTCATCTGCTTGATGATTTCCCTTTCGCCGAACTGGATCCATTTCTCTTCCATGGGCCTTCACATGGATAATAGCCACCTTCTTTGGTAGTTGAACACATTCCAGGAATTCCATTATCATTTGTTGATGCTCAATTCTGTGTCCATCACTTTTAATAAAACCTCTTTCTTTCCACAGCATAGCGAAAGCATGTGCAGTTTGGAATACATACTTGGAATCAGTGTATATATTCCCCTCTTGCTGGTCCAGTTCTCGCAGGGCATCTATGGCTGCAGCCAGTTCTGCCATCTTGGCTGAATAGGTAGTTGGCAACTTAACGCTCTTTATAGCCTTCAGGTCCTCGCACACGGCGTAGCCTGCATACCGTTGTCCATCTATCACCTTCGAGCTTCCATCCACATATAAATGTCGCCCTGCTATTGGCTGATCGGTCAGGTCTACTCGGGGTTTCAATGAGCATTCCAATGTCTGGATGCAATCATGCACCAGCTCTCCTGGTTGAGGCAATAATGTCGCTGGATTCAATGTATTACAAGCTCTCAAGCGTAAGCCTTGCCGTCCCAGCAGCTGTTGCTCATACTGGGTAAGCCGGCTCGGACTGAGAACCTTAGCTGCCTTCTCTCCCAGGATCCTTTTCAAATCATGTGGTCCCAATACTTCCACAGGGGCTCCCATCATGATTTTCTCTGCTTTCTTCAGAAGGATTCCTGTGGCTGCCACAATTCGTAGGCAAGCTGGCCATCCTCTTGCCACAGGATCCAATTGAGAGGAATAATAACCTACAGGTAGGTAATCAGGACCCCACTGCTGTGTCAAGACTCCACTAGCAGTTCCCTTGTTTTCTGAAACATACAATCTGTATGGTTTAAGTCCATCTGGCAGAGCCAACGCTAGTGCCTTTTGTAAAGCTCTTTTAATGTCCCCAAACGCCTGATGACATCCTTTAGTCCATTTCCAATCAGTTTCCTTCTTCAACAACTCATACAAGGGAGTAGCATAACTACTATAATTTGGTATCCATTGCCGACAGAAGCCGGCCAGACCCAAAAATGACCACAGCTCCCTAACATTTGGTGGTGGTGATAGGCCACAGATCGCCGTCCGCCTTTCAGTTGACAACATGCGTCCTTCTTGTGAGAGTTGGTATCCAAGGTATGTCACTTTCTCCCGATTCCATTGTACCTTATCCTTGGATACTCGATATCCACAGGCATGCAAATGGTTCAGAAGGCTCACGGCGTCTTGTTCATTACTCTTTTCATCTGGGCTACAGATCAAAAGTTCATCCACGTAGACCAACAATGCCGACGTTGGTTGTTGTTGATACCAAGGTCCTAAATCTTTCTGCAATGCCTTGGTAAATTCAGATGGGGAGCTAATGAACCCTTGGGGCAACACGGACCAGGTCAGCTGACACTGTCGAAGGTCGACCGGATCCTCCCATTGGAATGCAAAAAGATCTCTACTATCTTCATGAAGAGGTATTGAAAAGAATGCATCTTTTAGATCTATAACTGTGAACCGAATCGTCTTGCCAGGAACGTGGGCCAACAAAGTATGCGGATTTGGTACCACTGGAACATCTTCCAGAACTTTTTCATTAATAATTCTTAAATCTTGCACCAACCTATACTGTCCTGGGCGGCCTTCCTTGAGAACTCCAAATATGGGGGTATTGTGTGGACTAGTAGTTTGATGTAACCACTGATATTGGATGAAGTCTGTCACTAATTCCTTTAAGCTTAAGCATACTTCTGGCTTCAAAGGAAATTGGCGTACTGGAGTCGGGCCTACCCCAGGCTTCAATCTGACCTTCACTGGTTCAGCATTGACCGCACGAGCAGGATTATTCTTTCTGGCCCAAACATCAGGGTGAATTCCTTCCGGAGGCTCCCACTGTTGTTTCTCTTTGGCTTCCGGCTCCCCCCTTAAGATCATTTGGAAAGCGCATTCTTGTCGCTTTGGTATCACCACTTCCAAAGTGTTTCCTCTAAAAGTAATTTGGGCCTGGAGCTTTGCTAGAAGTTCCCTTCCAAATATTGCAATGGGGCAACCATCCGAAACCAAAAACTGATGTGTAAAATATTGTTGATTATCTTCTCTTCCTGGAAGGTGTACCTGTATGGGTTGGGACAAAGGAATTCGACGACGCTGTCCTTCTATTCCCATTACATCTTTAGTTTCTTTGCTGAGGGTCAAGGGTAGACGGGACATTGCTCGTGGGATCATAGAGAAGGCCGCTCCTGTGTCCACTAGTCCTTGGACTGCCGAATTATTCAGGGTAAGGGACACATATGGTTCTTCCCACGAGCCGCCCTCATATCCCGTCCACCTTCATTCTGATTCCTCCTCCTGCCCTCTGGCGGCCGCAATCCGAACATAGGGTGGGTTTGGATCAGAACTTGAGACTGTCCTAGGTTCCCTATAGTACCGAGAACCAGGAACCTCTCTATAATCGCAGCGTCCATCTTTACGTGGTCTAGGAACCCTCTCATTTCTACAATCCTTTGCCCAATGGCCTTTCTTCAGGCACTTGGCACACTGATCCTTTTCCAGTTTCCTCCTTGGCCCTCTTTCTCTGTCTCTTTGATTTACACCAACCACTGCCGCGATCATGTCGCATTGCTTTTCAATCATACTGTATTGCTTTTTCATCAACTTTCCCTCTTCCTTCTTACTTGCTTCATCCCTATTTACGTAGACCTTGAACGCAATGTCTATTATCTGTCCAAGTCCCATACCCATCACTCCTTCCACCTTCTGCAATTTCTTTCGAATGTCTGTAGAACTTTGGCCAATAAACAAAGAAATTAAGAGCCTTTGGTTTTCAGCAGCCTCGGGATTAAGGGTAGTAAATCTCCGCATAGCTGTGGTGAGGCGGTTAAGGAAAGCAGAGGGAGTTTCCTCTTTTTCTTGATGAATTTCATATAATTTTGCCACATTCATTGGTTTAGGGATGGCATGCCTAAGTCCATATAAAATCAATCGTTTATACGTGGTGATTTCAGGGGCCGCTGCTCCTGGGGTTTGGATCCACCTTCGAGGTTCTACTGTTGGTAGAACACGATCCGGAGCTAAACCGGGCGCGTTGCCACCTTGTCTCTGCTCTTCTAATGCAAGAGCATTAGCTTGGGAAAGTACCAATGACTTCTCCTCCGGACTAAGGAGGGTATTCATTAATGTCTGTATATCTGCCCAAGTGGGGTGGTGGCTGGCAAAAATAGTCTCCCACAATTGGCAGTGCTTATCTTGGTCTTCTCTCAAACCTGGCATCTGGTTTTTCCAATTAAACAGATCAGATGTAGTAAAAGGCACATGCACATAAGCAATCTGTCCATGGCCATCAAGCATTTGTCGCATTGGTCCCATAAAGGTACCGCCAGCCAAGACATCTTCCGGTTCGGAGTTGCCTCTATCTGTGCTCTTTGGAGTAGAAGTTAACTGTGTGCCACTTCGTAGGGTCATTCCCTCATTCTCCTTTCTAACTTCCTCAATTATACGAAGGCGTGGTTGTATTGTTTGAGGCGAGGCTCCTAAATCCTGGCTTTGTAATACAGAATGGGTATAACGGTCTAAAATATCATATTCTTGCCTCAGCCGCCCTAAAGATTGACTTAAATCCTGGAACGTTGCTACAGTTCCGGACGGAGTTCCAAAACTAGTAGACTGGGTTTGCGGGGCAGTCGACTGTTGGTATGTTGGGGGCTGGGTTTGAGGTGGCGGAGTCTGAGCTGGTGGCAGAGTCTGAACTGGTGGCAGCTAAACCGCCTGTGGTAGCACTGGTAGTGCTGGTGCTGGTAGGGGAATCGCCGGAGCCTGAGGCGGCAGTAAAGGAATCACGGGTGGGGCTGTAGGTGAAACTAAACATTCCTCTTCTTCTGCCTGAAGGACTGGGGGCTTAGTTTTCAATTTCTTCCCCTCATTAATTTTACATTGAGCCAGTGCCATGGTCAGCGCACATTCTTGTGGTGGGTCTAGGCAGATGGCTCTCCAGCCTCGTGCATACCACCACGAGGTTGCCTCGTCTGGCAGCATCCCATAGAGGGTGGCTTCCAACTGTCTAGCCTTAGTGAGATTGAATGTCCCACCCGGTGGCCAGCCAATGCCCAGCTGCACCCACTCTTCATCACAAAACGTTGACAATTGTTCTTCGTTCGGGACCGGCCCTCCGGAAGAAATAACACTTGTTTTAAATCTAGGAAAATTTTGCAAAACACATTCAAGGGGGGTCATTTTCCAATCACCCTTTTTCTTTTGACTCTTTGCGGGCTTCCTCGCAACCTTCTTCCCCTCTGCTCCCTCCTGTTTCAATGCACCCTTCCCCATCCTTCCCATGTCCAGTCCCCTCTGCCCTCTGCAGATGACGTACGACACTCGGGTAGCCTACCTGCCTGCTACCAGGGGAGATGTCTGAGACGAAACGACGGACAGATGACGCACAACACTCGCTTCCCTGTTTCCGTGGCCCAGCCTCTCGCGAGGTATGGGAAACGCACTACTGCAGGTCCGCACTCACTTCGGGGTAGTCCACCTGGGGATACGCCCTGTCTCATACACACACTTTCACACGTCACTCTCTTCACATTTAAGCCCACTGGGCTCCTTACCACTGCCAACCAGAGACGTTGGAACGTTCAATCCCCCGCTCCACTCCAACCTTGTTTTGATTTTAAAAGGGAGTCATTGTGACGCCACCTCAGTGCCTTGGATCGCTCTCACAGGCTCGGGCAGGCTCAATGCGGCCCGGAGCGCTCTTTCCCAACCTCCTGTGGACCACGCCAGAGACACACAGAGGAGCGTGAAAAATGAGTCCCGGCAGAAGGTTGCCAGTTTGTTACAAACAAAATGCCCCAGTCCCTTTTAGAGGTGCTGGTGGCTTGAGTTCGCTCCCCATACTCACCCAATAGAGTTCAGAAAATGACGAAACAAGATGGAGGAAGAGTATGTGCATGTGGAGAAAAGGCCAGGCTAGTTCTGACGAAGCTGAGCACAGCCAGCCTTCTTATTAACTTTGATATGTTAATTACATCAGCATCATCAAGCATCATTCTAATACATGCCCCTAACAAGAAATCATGTGCTTTACAAGAAATCAGTACGTGCACTTTCTATCTTTCTTAATGTTGCTTCCCTGTAACATTCCATTGTCCTTTTATGGCGTTGTTTTTCACTTCAGCACAGTTGTTTTCCACATTCTTATCAGAACACTGTCTTATGAAGCTAGCATCATTTTTATCTCAAAGCAGACACAGTATCCATTTACTTTTAGCAAATAAAGCCAGAGTAAGCAAAATACATTTTTAACTCTAACAAGCGAAGTCCAGTGTCACACCTCCAATCCTATTTTTAAAGCAATTAGGCAGGGCTTACATAGGTATCACTGCTTTTATTATGTAGGAAACTAATGTTCTGCAATGACCAACTGGTTTTGTTAATAAACTATTATATCGGGTCTATGTATTTTTGCATCTCCACTGTGTGTGTACATGGAGTCTTCATAACAACCCTGTGACGTAAGATTGCCGATTGAACACCAAGGTAGCTCATAACAAGAAATAAATCCCTTTAAAATCCGATAACCATAGGATTGCACTACAAATATCTTTACAGGTTGGGTAAATAATAAATATCTTTGACAGTCATGCTTATATAAATATTTCTTCATACTATGTCCCGATAAGTATTTGATTTCACACCTCTACATTTTAAGTGTGCCTTTCTTCCTTGGGGTGTTCATGGTTCCCCTCTGTTTTCACTCTGAGGGGCAGATTAGGCTGATAGATGGTTAGTAACCCATGGTCACCCAGTAAACTTTGTAGCTGATTTCCATTTAAAAAAAATTAATTAAAATGATTTACATGCAAGCAAAGCTTATGAAGTAGATCCACACAATACTTTTAAAGCACATCCAACTCAAATTTAAAGCACATGACTTCCCCCAAAGAATCCTGGGAAATATAGTTTCCCCCTCACAGTTAAAGTTCCCACCATCCTTAACAAATTACAGTTCCCATGATTCTGTGGTGGAATTCATGTGCTTCAAATGTATGTTGAATGTGCTTTAAATGAATGGCGTGGAACTGCCTTAGGTTTGCTGTGCATTCATTTGTGAATTGAAATGAACAATTTTAAAAGATACTTTTTTAAACAGGTGAAGGACTGTAGCTCAGTGGTAAGGCACATGCTTTGCATGCAAAGATCCAAAATCCAGTATCTGGAAAAGACTATTGCCTGGAATCCTGAAGAGCCAATGCTAGTCCATGACATCAGTATGGAGCTAGATGGTACCAAATAGCCTGTGTCGGTAGATTTCTTCGTTCCTAAAAGAAGAAAGAGACCCAAGGGCCACAGTGACTCTGCAATTTATTTATGTAATTTATTTACAACATTTATATACTGCTTTATTGTAAAAAAACCTCAAAGCAGTTTGCAGAAGGAATTAAAACAATATTTATTTTGGCAAAAACAGTTAAAGACAGGTATTTAAAAGCATTCAAAATAATAAAACTAACAATGAGTTAAAAACAGATTAAAAAATAGCTTCTACATGCCTGGGTAGGCTTGCCTAAACAAAACATGTTTTTAGCAGGTGCCCAAAAGAGTACAATGAAGGCGCTTGCCTAATGTCAGTAGGCAGGGAGTTCCAAAGGGTAGGTGCTGCCACACTAAAGGATTGATTTCTTACAAGAGCAGGACAAGGGCAATGTGGCACCCATAACATGGAAAGTACACCTTGAATTTGGCCTGGTAGCAAATTGGCAACCAGTGCAGATTTCAGAGCAGAGATATTGTGTACTGATAGGGTCTCACTCATATCAGCCATCATGCCACAGCATTCTGCACTAACTGTAGCCCCTGAGTCAGATTGTGCTTCATGGGGATTTCTGTGAACTTGGCTGGCTGGGTGGCTGGGTGGCTGCCAGGATTTTTAAAGTTTTGGTTAGGAACCCTGACTGGTTGTGGGATGCTGAGTTTTCTGTCTTATAGGAATCTTGTGGTTGGTATGGAATTGCATTTAGGAAACCATCACTGTCTTTCTTTTTCTTTTTCTATTTGCATTTCATGTACCTCTGATCTCACTCCCTTACATTCACAGAAGCAACAACAGTGGTTCCACGTGCTCTGCTCAACTCCCTTAAACCCACTGATGATGCGTCCTGTTGTTTGCATGATGGTTTGTTTCTTGCACAATAGTGGTAAAAGAGAATTCACATACTAGGAAGTGTGGCTTCATTTGCTTTTGTTCCCAAGCTAGTGCCTGTGAAGGTAGACCAAACCATGTGTGTTTTCTCTCCGTCAGTTATAACTCACTGGAATTGTGTTGGCTGTCAAAGTGAGTTTATAGCAGTCCAAAGGGTAGGCAGGAAAGGGTAGAGAATCTTCTTAACTCTTACTCATTACTCAAGCCTCTCTCTGTAGTGAAGGGTCAAGTCTGTAAGGAAGTTTGGAGCAGCCATGTTAAAAGGCAGGCAGGGCATTTCAGGCAGGGAGTTGCCAACTCTGCTTGGATATGGATATCTTTGCAGAGGATCCCTAGTTAAGCCTTACCAACAGCATAATCCTAACCATATCTACTGAAAAGTAAATCCTGCTGAGTTCTATGGGGCTTAGGCCCTTAATAAATGTGCTTAGAATTACAGCCTTCAGGGGCACCCATCTTTACTCCTGAGTGCTCCCATCTAACATCTCCACAACACTAGGTTCCCTTCTTCCTACAGGGGCCTTCTGGTGACAGGCCTGGCCTGAGGGCACTTAAACCCTTCTTGCCAGAAGCAAGTAGGCTAGATTAAATGTTCCCTACCCAGCTCCCTAAGGAGGTGAGAAGAAATGATCCTGTCACTTCAGCTGGACCTGGAAATACTCTCATTTAGCTAAGATTTCTATCATAATTTCCAATCAGATATTTTTTTTTGTTTAGAGTGGTATGGTCCAAGCTGTGGTTGATGCTTAATGTATCATGTTTAATGACATTACTTGGGCCTGTCCCATGACATCACTTGGGCCTGCCCCCATGACATCACTAGGGCCCGCCCCTGAAATCTGAGTATTTGGAATGCTTCTGACCTGGCAACCCTATTTGTCCCAATGGAATATCTCTAGCAATAGCTGGTTTCATATTTGGGGCGTGGGTGGGGAGAAAGACTGTAGAACAGGCCAGGGCACTGACAAAGAATTCCATTCTCTGCTGATCACTGGGTTCCACAGACATTGCTAGATCTTAAACCTACACTGTTGGCCATTACGTATCTTCCCTATATGTGAATACTAGTAACTTCCAAGGATCGTTTGTATCCGGGGGGGGGTACTTTTATTCATTTTAAATGTGTGTTCATGTGCAAACTAGTAAATAATTTTTCTATATTATCTCTTGGAAAACCATTCATGATTTTATATGCCTCTGTTATAACATCTTAACTATTGCCTTTCTAAGTTTTATGTTCCAGAAATTCCGAATCCCCTCTACCATGATAGCCTTTTTGATAGCCCCAAATTCAGGGCCTATTTATAGTTTTCTGAGGATCTTCTCCTTGAATACTAGTTGCTAATTCAGAACTTAGAAAAGTGGAAGTAAGATTGGACTTTAATTTTTCTAGCATGCATCACTTTACATTTACCAACATTTAATTTCATCTGCCATTTCATTGCCCTTTCTCCCAACACTGTGAGATCCTTCTGTAAATCCTCACAGCCTGCTTTAGATTTAACTTCATTGAATAATTTAGCATCATCTGAAAATTTAGTCACTTCGCTGTTCATTCCTTTTTCCAGGTCATTAATTACTATGCTGTAAGGAACAGGTATCACACACATTTGGGGGTACCCTCTTAATCTTTGCAATGAGAATTGACTTTTTTTTAGCATCCCCCATTTTCTATCTTCCAACCAGTATCTAATCCAGAAAAGAACATGACTGCTGATGCCACAACTTCTAAATTTTCATGATATGAGTTGGGTATCAATAGCCAACAATATCTGGAGGGCCACAGGTTTTCCATCTCTGATGGAAAGGATACACATCTCAACAAATGTCATGTCCTGGCTCAGCTCTCAGGCTACACCCAGTTTATTTTAGGAACTCCTCTAGTTCCTCTTCTGACACCTTTTACAGGTACATAGTTGTCGTTTGTTGTCAGATAGAAAAAGAGGGGAAAGGTTTTTGCAAAGCTGTCTTTAGCTGTCTTGGTACCACGATCGGAAATGTATCAACTCACGTAAGGAATACAAGCACACCAACCACTTGTTCACCGATACTCTATCCTAAAAATATTCCATTTATGTTGTAGTAGTCTTCCTGGTTTTAAGAAGTAAGCAAATCAAATGGATAGGGATATTGTTCGCATGTGCAAGTTAAAAAGTTGGGTTGATCCATAATTCACCATTCTGGGAAGCATAACTTTATACCACATTAAGGTCCTAACATGGTCTTACATGTCCATGGGAGAATCTTTACCTTGCATAATCTGTGAGAGCCATACAATTCCTTATACAGTAGGCCCATGGCAGCACCTATAGAACTCTCTCCTGCTATGTATCAGTTAGATGCCATTTCTGTTGTCTTTTTGGCACCTATTGAAGACCTTCCATTTTCAAAGTCTTTTAAGTGGAGATTTTTTATCCCAGTTTGCATCTGTATTGGATTTGAAATTGTTTGTAAATAGGAAATTGTTTTAATTGTCTTATGTTTTTATTGTTGATGCTTTTATCATTAAATTGCTTTGAGATTTCAAGAGATTTCACAGGAAACAATTTGTAAATAGAATGAAATAAATACAAAGAAATATAATGAGCCAGTCTTCCCAACTCTTGGAACAATGGGCAGCTGTATTTTTAGCTTGGGGCTGTTTTTATTTGCCAAATCCTTTTCTCTTTCCCAGTGGCTCATGCAACCAGCTTCCTTCTCTCCCTATGATCTCTTCCTCCAGTCTGTGAAGCCAGTCAGAAGAAAAGCTAGTCAGATGTATTGATGCCATATCTTTAAGATGATGGCCCTGAGGGCACATTTGTGTCAGAATTCCAGCCATTTCCATTTAGCTCTTTAGCGCCAAGCCAGAAATTCAGAAGTTCCATTTTTTAAAGGTGGTGTGCTGTTGTTATGTGCCTCCAAGTTGACTGCGACTTATGGCAACCCTATGAATCAGCTACCTCCAGTAGCATCTGGAGTGAACCACCCTGTTCAGATCTTGTAAGTTCACGTCTGTGGAATCAATCCATCTCTTGTTTGGCCTTCCTCCTTTTCTACTCCCTTCTGTTTTTCCCAGCATTATTGTCTTTTCTAATGAATTATGTCTTCTCATGATGTGTTCAAAGTATGATAACCTCAGTTTCATCATTTTAGCTTCTAGTGATAGTTCTGGTTTAATAGAACAACTGATATCACCTTGCACCATGCAAACATCACAGTCCTCCCTGGCACGGCCGTGCTTCATTCTGCAGGGTAGTTGGGCACAGGACCACCCTGGGCTCGGGTTAGGAGTGCATGTTTCTTTTCCCCAGGAAGCCCCCATATGGAAGCCTCCTAGGAGTTGACAGTAGAGTGCACTGGGAATTTAATGGTGGTTAAAGTGTGAGATAAGCAAAAGTGTTTACATACAGACTTAGGAGGTCTTAGACAACCAGATTTTAAATTAGTTTCCTCTGTTTACTGATATTGCAACAGGGTGGGGGGATACAGGGGAGAAGAGGGGGAAGTTCTGTTGCACAAGCAGAAATTTATTGTGTGAGCAGAATAACAACATTGGATGCAACCAGTGTCAAGAAGGGTTCTTCCTTAGAGTAAGAAGGCCTAGCAACCATGGGTTCTATCTTACCAGTGGCATAGGTATGTAGAGGGCAGAGGCAAAATGGAACTGACACACCACCTACACACACACAAACACACATAATTTCTTGAGGACTGAACCTGAGGTTTGCCCAGAATCCAAGAACTGCTAGGTTATGGCCGCGGTGATCTCATGCTAGTTGACACAGGTGATTGAGATGGATTGATGAATGCAACTGGCTGGAAAAATTGCTCAAGATTACTAGAAGTTTAAAATTCAATGTTACTGAAGAACAGAAAAGATTCAGTTTTCCATCTCTCCATAGAACATTCTACCAAAACCTCTTTTGTGTTCTGCCTCTAGCTGTGAGTGAGTGTGTGTGTATGTTAGAAAACAAGGTAGCATATAAATAAATATTTGAGAAGCTGGAGTTTAGACCATATTGCGTTGCCATATTTTTTGCAGACGGATGTCTGTGTGGTGCCCAAAATTGCTGACACTGAATATGCATTCTTTGACTGTTACTTCAAGGGTTTTCAATGTTTCATAATTTTGGTACAAATTTCCCCCATACAACTTTTTATGCTCGCTGTAGCCTGAACACAGGTTCTCTGTCCACATTTATCCTTCTGAAAAGTTTCCCAGACTTCACAAATACTGTTCTATGCATATTAATATATTGTATGTAGAATTATTCTTCCACATCTGGAATAACCTTTATTCTCACTCCCTGTAAGTTGAAATGCAGCCTCATATGATGTAGACACTGTCAGGACCGGCTCCGGGCATGCTGGGGCCCTTGCCCCCCCCCTCACCTACCTGTCTCCTGTCTTTTACCATTGCCCTTAATGAAGATGGCAGCCACGGTTTCCCTAAGGGGATGAAGCCTCCACTGCCATCTTTGTTGATGGCACGCGTGCATGCTACGTGCAGGCATCTCTGCCATCAACTAAGATGGTGGCAGCAGCTTCAGTACCTTAGGGAAGCCGCGGCCGTCATCTTCATTAAGGGCAATGCTAAAAGGCAGGAGAAAGGTAGGTGGCACAAGGGAATGGCGGGCAGGTAGAAGCGCCTGCCCTGCAATCCGCAGATGGTGCCGCAGGTCACGGAAGGAGAGTGGAGGGGGTGCTGAGGGGCTCCCTATAACTCCAGGGGCCCTCAGGCCAGTGCCCCACCTGGCCACCCTTTAGAACCAGCCCTGGACACTGTTTCTCACTGGTCCTCCTCACTTCTATCAGAGTTGCCATGCATCTCTCTGAGTGTTACACTTAAAAGTGATTATTTGTATCATTTTGTCCTTTCTGTCACAGTTCTTCAATTCCCAAAGGTGGTCCCAGATGGCAACAATTCTCCTTTATTCCCTAGCCAGGCAGTACACGTGAGATACATATAAATATACATACTCCAATAGCCAAGGCCTCTACGTTGGTACTTGGCTTTCCAACAAGGCTAATAATTTGGATTGTGGTGCCCTCTGGTGCCCATGGGCTCTCTTTACTCCTGGGCATTGCCTGAAGTCACCATTATAGGGGCCAAACTAAATATTATATATGGTTGTGTGTAATTTTCCCTGGCTATATTTTAATGCCATGGTAAGCTATCACTTTCAGCACAAAGGGGATGGGATGTTTAACCCTTTCTCCTATGGCCAATTTTGTGCTCAAAATCTCCCTCCTGGCAGGCAGGGAAAGGGCTAAGCATCTCCTTCCCAATGCCAACACGGGGAAGGGCTGTAGCTCAGTGGTAGAGCACCCACTTTGCATGCAGAAAATCCCAAGTTCAATCCCTGGCATCTCCAGGTAGGGCTGGGAAAGATCCCTGCCTGAAATCCTAGAGAGGCAGTGCCAATCAGTATAGACAATCCTGAGCTGTATGAATCAATGGTCTGGTTCTGCATAAGGCAAGTTCCTAGTTTGAAACTGCACCCTCCAATGAGTGGTTTTTGTGTTCTTCTTTTTTTTAAGTTGAAGGAAAGTAACACACAACTGTATATAGCATGTACCTTGGCCTGATGTCGCAGCACGTAACCACTTGGTTAGCAACCACCATGGATTTCACAATGTGACTAGTGTGAGTCACTATGAGGTGTGCAGATCTCCTTTGCTTGCATTTTTTATTGATTTGGTTTCTATATTACCAAATACATGATAAAGTAAAATAAGGGGGGATTTTTATGCTATGTTTCTTTTAACCAAAAGGCCCCCAAAGTGGCATACAAAATGGAGAAATATTACAAGCAATTAAATATGCCTACACTATGAATAATGATCAAAGAATAGCAAACGACAACCATAATATTTAAGATACAAAAAACACAGGATCAGGGCCAAAATAACAAACTGAAATTGCCATAATTAAAAGCCTAATCTTCGTCATTTTCTTGAAATGAGAAGAGTTAAAGGGCCACCCACAATTCTAAAGGGAAGGAGCAGGGCCAGCTCCAGGCATGCCGGGGCCCTTGGGCTCCAGCATGCCCTGGGCTCCAGCACACACTGCCATGGATCGCACCGCCTGCCTGTTCCCTAGCTCCGCCTATCTTTCTGTCCTGTGTATTGCGGCTGCGTGCACAGTGCTGCCCTTAACCAAGATGGCGGCCGAGGTTTCCCTAAGGGGCTGAAGCCTCCATCGTCATTTTGGTTGATGGCATGCATGCGTGCTATGCACACGCAGGGCTGCTATCAACCAAGATGGCGGCGGACACTTCAGCCTCTTAGGGAAACCTCAGCCGCCATTGGTTAAGGGCAGCGCTGTGTGCACAGCCAGAGAACACAGGAAAGGTAGGTGGAGCAAGGGAATGGGCTGGCGGTGCTATCTGCGGCAGTGATTCTGCCAGGGATCACGGAAGGAGAGCACTACTACCCCCCCAATGAAGGGCCCTTCAGGGGCTCCCCTGGGCCACGGGGCCTTTGGCCAGGGCCCAAACTTGCCACCCATTAGAGCTGGCCCTGGGAAGGAGGGAGTTTGGGGAAGGGGCCTAATTCAGTGGCAGAACATCTGCTTTGTATGTAGAAGGTCCCAGGTTCAATCAGATAAGGCTGGGAGAGAGACTCCTGCCTGAAACCCTGGAGAGCCACTGCCAGTCAGTGTAGACCAGTGGTTCTCAAACTTTTTTGGTTCGCGGCGCACTGTAAAACATATTAAAATTTTCTGGCGCACTTCGTTTACAAAATTAAAAATATATTAATACATATTTAAACTATGAATACAAATAACTTAAACTATAGAAAACTATTACTTACCCTATACAAATGGGTTTCTTCTCACTTTTAAAATATACTTTCATAATATTTGAGGCACACCTAGCTACCTCTTAGGGCGCACCATTTGAGAATCACTGGTGTAGACAATACTGAGCTAGTTGGACTAATGGGTCTGAGGGTATAAGTAGCATCCTAGGTTTCAAAGCCTAGGCCTCACAACAGAGCAGGCCCTCTCTCACAGATTCAGTGGCTCAACAGCAGACAGTGGTGGGGTGCATTACAAGCATGCACAAAGGTTCACGATCCTTGCAGCAAGCATGTGAAGCAGTTCACTATCAATCCTTTTCAGACGGCAATAAGAGGCTATGGGTGTGGCTGGCACAATCCAAACCCAGTAAATTCTTAAGCAACAAGGAGATCTAAGCCCACATCCTCTTTTTCTATGCCCAGGAGTGTCAGCTTGTTGTGTATGGTTTGTCTATTCTCTATCCATTCCTGTTCCAAAAAAGTGTTCTTTCACAAGCCAGTGTGAGCTGGCAACCCTACCTGACTTTGGCCCTGCTCACACATCAGTCCTGTAGCCAGGGGGCGGGGGGCAAAGCATTTGCCCCCACCCCAGAATTCCTTTGGGGGGAAATTGTCTGTTTTTTAATTTGTGACATGACAGACAATAACAACTTCCATTTAAAGAATGATGGCTTGTTTTAAGAACAGGAGCAGTTTAAGAACACGACCCTCTGACAATTCAGTGAATAACACAGGGCAAGTGCACAAAGCCCCCAAAAAACTTATCTGGAAGAGCCCCCAAAAGTCCGCTCACTCAGTACTTTCCCTGACTGAAGGTGGATTTTTCATGATCACAGTCACTCTATAATGACTTATAAGATTCTGAAAAAAACAGCCTATATAGCAACATGACTCTTGAAGAGCGAAATGGACTTTGTATTATGGATTAGAGTCAGACTCCACTCCTTTGACTTTCCTTTGCTCTGTTTTTCAATTTCAATTGTGTTCTCTATTCAGCCAGCAATAAAGAAGCATGTTTGTTTGCCTGCAGTAAGTAAAAGTTTGTTTATTCTGCAGTTACAATAATGCGTAGAGCAGAATTGAAAAAGTGTAATAGATAACCTAAAGCAATCTGAAAAAAATGGCTACCCTAAATTACCCTTTACCCTTTTAAAGCGTTCACTATACTCACAATCATAGCTTTTCTTGATGGCAAAGGATGAAAACAGCCCTATAAGAATAGAAATATTGCTGTGTACATGACAGTTACCTAGCTAGCTGGCTGAATGGCCACCTAGACTGTAACTCAGCCCTAATTCCTGATTTTCCCAATATGTGCAACTCGGCATGAGACCACTTCCGGGTTTCTGGACAGAAAAATCAACCCCGCAACCACTGGGGAAAAAATCCAATAGCTAATCCACAATTAATTTCTAATTGCTTAGTTAGTCCTTTATATAGCAGCCAGTTAAAAAGTTTTCTCTTGATTATCCAACAGAAAGGAAAATCTAAAAAGCAGGAACAAGACTAGAAGGAGGGACCTCTCAAGGAGGAATTAACAAACACAAACTAAAGTATTTAATTTCTGCGCTTCCTAACTTTGTAGCATGGACAAGTTTGTTTTTTGGGTGGAATCTAAAACTGAGTTACCTAATGCAGCATCAAAGCCAAGCTCAGCAGCTCACTGTCATTAC
Organism: Rhineura floridana; assembly: GCF_030035675.1. Taxonomy (NCBI): domain Eukaryota; kingdom Metazoa; phylum Chordata; class Lepidosauria; order Squamata; family Rhineuridae; genus Rhineura; species Rhineura floridana. The sequence goes on along the minus strand of NC_084482.1, from coordinate 124,768,878 downwards.
CAAAGTAGTTCAGTTCATGAAGAATCAGAACATTAATATGTTTTTTAATAATGTTTTTAACCCTTTTTAAAATCATACATCTTGGGCAGGCCAAGTTTGTTTTTCCAACAGCTAGAGTCATTGCTTAAGTAGCAACATATTGTAATCAGTCTGATTTTGCATCAAACTGCAGTTTCGGATTCAACAGTAAATGCGCCCAAAATAGAAATAGAACATAACCTCCAGTTTGAAACAAAAAAGGATTTCTTCACCATCATACAACATCAACCAATAAAAAGGCTTTGAAATGAATAAAAATAAATTTGACACAGATTTCTAGGATGAATAATGGGAGAAATATAATTTTACAGATTTTCTGTAGAAACAGTAGTAACCCAGAAAAGAAGCAAAGTAAGAAGAACACCAACAAACATACAAAAATGTAATTCTCCATCTTTGGAGATGGCAGGTGTTGCCACCACTCACCATATGCTCAGAGGCACACGTTACCAAATTCTTCCAAGATACACAGGAAGTGGATTGGACTGTGAAAGACCAACCCAAATGGTGTTTGCATTTTTACAAATTTGTCAGGCAGTACAATATCTCAGAGAGGAGTTCAGGTCTCCTGCTCCCCTGGTGCATTCACTATAGCTGTCCAATTTCCCTGCTTTTTAAAGTTTGATAGAAATATCTGTTGGCTATAGATACGTTCTTAAATCGCAAGGTTTTTTGCCTATTAGTGAATAGCTTATGGGATGCAGAAGCAACATATTCTGAAGGATAATGTGGTAAGGGAGATAATATGGAAGTGGAGCTTTCAGCACCATCATTTTATGGGATGTCAGTCACCATTGCAGTTGAGATGTTTCAGTTGGAGAACCTGGGGATTGTGATAACTGCAGGACAACAACACCTCCATCAACATTTCCCCCTCTTTATACTGATTCTGCCGAAAGTCACAAATATGAATGTAGTATTCTTATCCACGAGATTTGCAGCACAGTGGAGATCCTGACTAATTTGGCTTGACTGAGCATTTTGTTTGCTTTTGTTTTCTTTAAAGGACCATGAGATTCTGATTTACTTTCAGAACTGTAAGCTTTTTTAAAATAAGGAAACTAAATATGGCAATTCTTGATTTGCGATAGATAGGAGCATGATTACTGCCAGTTCTGCTCAGAGCTTATTGCACTGTAGCTCAGTGCAGTGCTGGCTAATTACACTTGCTGGAGATGTGTTAATGATACACCTGTCACTATCACTGTGTGACAACTGAAAGGCAATGAGCTGCCTGATGAGTAATTCTAGCACTGACCCGGGTATATCATTCTGTGCTTTTGTTGTTGTTGTTAAACTAGATTTCCAAAATTTCTAGAACCTGAGAACCAGCCTCCAACACCACTGGTGAGGAGGAAAAAAAAACCCAGCAGGTGTTCCCCACCCCTGGAAAAAATGTGCAAGATGAGGAGTATCTGCTTGCAAAACATTTTTATTCAGAGCTGCTTCATACAAGACAAACATGGATATATATATCCCTGAAGGAAAACCATATGCACAATATCACTTGTGACGAATATACACATGGCGCAATACTGCAAGGGGCAGCAAGATCACATCATGTGTGTGTTCCCCAATGCTATGACAAATGAGCACACAGCCACTGTGAGAATGAATCATTACTGAGTTGTTAGGCTTCTCACATGAGAAATAAGCCCTTTCTTAGATCTCCAAATATGTGATTACATATTTGCAAACATATGGGTTAGTAAATAGACTAGAGTACACTGTGCTGGCCTTTAGGGAAGGGCCATAGTTCAGGGATAGGGCACCTGCTTTTTGTTTGCAGAAGATCCCAGGTTCAATCCTGGGCATTTCCAGGTAGGGCTAGGAGGGATTCCATGCCTAAAACTCTGGAGAGCCACTGCCAGTCAGTGTAGAAAGTGCTGAGTTTGATGAACTATTGGTCTGAGTTGGTCCAAGGCAGCTTCTTATGATTAGGGATAGAAGGATCTGTCCGTTTCGGTTCTCTTAGTTTGTCATTGGTCCAATCTTAAATTAAGTTCTGCACATTTCTGCACCAATTTGCAATTTTTCTCGGGGGGGAAAACCCATGGAAATTCTCAGCATTTTAGTGTGAATTTCTCCTAATAAACACATTATTGTATGCAGTTTGGGCTAATGTACATGGTTTTTCCAAGCAATTTATCCTAATATAATGCATTTTGTATGTTTTTTCATGAATACATTTTTATGCAAATTTGCCCTTAATATATGCATGTTTGTAACCATTATTTGGTTGGAGAATTGCATTGCAAAATTCTGATAAGTGTGAATTTCAAAAGATGGCTGTGGTTTGGTTCTCATACTGTTTCAGAAAGTGTGAATTTGATAGATTTGGCTTCAAATGCAAACTGAATTGAATTTCTCCCCCATGCCTGCCTATAATCCTATAATACTATGATTAGAACACACTTTCTTCTGATGCAGAGACTGCATATATTAGGTTGGATCAAGACTTAGTTACACTTAGTTCCCATTGAAATCAATGGATCTTTTTACATCATGTCAGGGACTTGTCTAATTGATTACAATGGGACTAAGTTCAACTAACTTGCAGTGAAATCCTTTAAGCATGCATGGAATTGCAACCTTAGCCCATTAGGTTTGACTCGGCAGTTTTTCATCTGAGCTTGCATAAGTGTTTTTGGGCAGTACTATAAAGACAGGTTCTTTGGTAATTCTTACGTGTGAGAAAAGTGAAACAGAATCCAAAGCAACATTCAGTGTGAGGTATTAAAAACAAAAATATCATCCGCATTCCTAAATCCATTTCTGCAGTATTTTTGAGAAATGAGACTGGTATTCTACTTGTAATAGAGAAAGTGAATCTACTGTGCATGTCAGATAACATTTGTTTAATGGGACAGAGCCAATTCAGTTAGTCTGGTCAACTATCATAGGTGCAGAGAGTCATCAGACGTATGAATCTGCCATATGGTTTCTCACTGAAAATTTTGTGGCTCTTGGCCAGTTCCAACAAAACTTTATTTTTTTAAAAAAGGTGGGCGTTTCTATTCAGAAAAAATGATGACTCTCTTGGCAAGTACTGAGGTTACCAGTTTGTATACAGTTTGAACACTATATAGGCCCCAGATATTAGTTTAGTAATAATTTTTCATGGTTCTATAGCCTTTTTAACTACAGAAATTTTTGTGTGTGAACTTTTAAGAGCAGTACCTATTTGTCAGCACTGGGCTGCAGAATGGTCATTGACGCATATATTTCACTGTCACCATATGGCATATGTAACATGGATTGCAGAAGTCTAACACTGAAGATCTTCTGAAACAGGTTACTTGACCAGGCAGCTACCCATGAGCTATTGTTTTTCTGAGGCTATTTATAGATTCTTGCATACTTCTAGAACTTAATTTTAGTCCTGTACTTCAACATCCTTCCGTATTTTGAGTTCTTAGGAATATAATCCCACCACATGTACCTGCAACACATTAATTTTGTACATGAATGGACACGAATTTTGTGGCTTACGCATTGTTTTCCCATATGGAATTGATGTCCATTTAGGAAAACCTGTGCAAAACATCCCTCGAGGTAAGCAGGAAGATCATGAACACAGGTTTTAAGAAACATCAAAATAAAATGTTTTTAATTGAAAACAACCTCATGCCCACTACATGCCAGAATAATCTGACATTGTTTCAAGAAAACACTTTGAAACTTGACATCCTCTCCAAACAAAAATCAGTTTAACAGTTGATGAAGAAGACAGTGAGAACAGCTCTATATTCTGGGTTTGGTTTAGTTGTTTTGAATTTGGTTCATGAATGCCTGCCACGTCACCTTCTTCCCCTAGGCTGTGTGTAGAAAATGCAATTTCAAATTCATTTAGGGAGCAAATGACAAGAACCACATCGCAGCATTGCACCAAACATGCTGAACTAACACTGTATCAAAGAGAAGAGAGTTCACTTACTGTGCAAAGACAGGCTACAATAGGGGTTCCCAAACTGTGGTCTATGGATGGTGGTGCGCGGCACATCCACATTAAATATTCATGTTAATATTTAACTATTTTTATTGCTTCTTTTAATTCTTATATTGTATTTTATTTGCACTACAGTTTGAATTCTATGGAATGCAAATTGAAATACAATCAAATACAAGACAAGAAATAAAAGAAGCAATAAAAATGCAATTAAATATCATATGGCATCTAGAGCAGTGCATTACAATAGCTACAACAGGCAGGACGATTATTCAATGGTCCGGCAAGACCATCAGCAACTTTCAGGTGGTGCATGTGAAAAAAAGCTTGGGAACCACTGGGCTTGGACAGTTTATGGGAACCTGAATTTACAGTAATGTCTCTGTGGCATCTCACTCATTTCCCAGGGGAATGCTTTTTAATTTGTCTTTAGAATAGCACTCCTACAGAAATCCCTCCATATACTGGCCCTCCCCAGACAATGTCAACAAGGGGCATGCCTTCTAAAGTAAGGTTCCAGCCCATATATATATAGGACATAGGGTTACTATCTTTTTTCCCCTAACCGACATCATATTTCCATTGCTTCCCACATATCTCCAGTCTTCTTTCCCCAGAATAGAATTTGAGGAGCTTAATTTCCTGGAGGAAAAAAGCGGTGAATTCTCCGTATCTTTATATGCATATTTTATTTGCTTGCATGACATTATGTAAACTTTGGCACATGTGGAGCCAGTAACAATTAGCATAATAATACTAATTATTACTGATATTGTTATTATTAGCTCCATCAATGAACATGGCACGGTAACTTAAGCAACATTCAAATCCCCACTGCTATTTCAGCCTGTTGCTGGTGGGTTTGGGACCATTGAGATGGGACAGGCACAAAATAAAATAATAGTGGAGGACAGGATGGCAGAATTTTAATTGGAGCAAATTATGATGCAGGTGAAAAAGTTAAATTCCCTCAGTTTCATGGCCCTGGTCCAAACTGGGGTCTCCCACCACTGTTAAAAACAACTACAACCACAACCGGGCATCCTGTTAGTATAGGGGTGAGGAACTTTTTTCACCCCAAGGGCCACATTCCCTTCTGGGCAACCTTCTAGGGCCACATGCCAGTGGTGGTGGGCAGGACTAGAGGCAAAAGTAGGTGGAGCAATGAATGTAAAGTTTGCCTCTGTACAGTAGGCTAATTTCTACACACACATATCCTCTCTGTCCTCCATCCAGATAAACAAGAGGTATTATGAGAGTTCAGCAATACATTCCACCTAGGCAAAAACACTTGTGGTGTGAAGCAGGTCCAGTGAGGATGTGGTCTGGGGACAGGGGGTGTGGTCTAGGGAGAGTCCAAGGGCCAAACAGAGAGGCCTAGAGGGCCATATTTGGACCCCAGGCCTGAGGTTCCCTATCACTCTGTTAATATCCTCATCTAGTCTGGCTCTAAGATAGCCAGAAAGTTGCATACTATGAAGTATGAAATGACTGGCTATAAATAAATGAGCTGATAGCAGCTCATCATGGATGATGCAACTGCACCCAAATGACTGAAGTTCCTTGTTCTGACCATAGTAGGTGATGGTTCATTGGTAGTTGTTTTCCCACCGACTTGGCTATAATGAGAGTGGTCTACAAGTTTTACCAGAACCCTCCTGGCAATTTGTCAGCGCCCTGTGCTGTCTGCTGCTGCACAGTAGTTAGTGGGCCTTCATAGATCCCAGATCAAGATGCCTGAAACTACCTGAATCAAAGGGTGATGACCTTGTACTCTCTTTTTCAGTACCAGGCTTGGCAATGCCGTTTGGATGTGTTACTCTGGGAGATAAGAAGGATTATAACCAGCCGTCTGAGGTGACTGACAGATATGACCTGGGGCAGGTCATCAAAACGTAAGTATTTTGCTATTCCTTGCCTTCAATGTGCCTTCCAACTCTATATATTCTATGTGGATAGTATTGGCTGCCAGTTGGGTACTTCTATGGAATGGTAGCCTCAGTTGCATAGACTCTATGTTTCTATTCCAGTGAATGTACAAATCTGAGACTTAGGTCCACCACTCTGCCACTGAAAATCATCCAGCTCCAAAACTGGATGGCCCTTAACAGCTGCGACTCATCAGCATTTTGGAGCTTGAGTGAACATGGAAATGAAAAGTTGTTTTGTTACTTAAATTTAATTAACAGGTATCCAAACTGCAGCTTAGCGAAGACATAGCATGTCTGACAGAGACAGCTCCCCACATCACATTCTCTCCTCTTTCCCGGTAAAGACAGGTAATGTTTCACTTAGCCATGATGTGACATCACAGTGTGTATTTCTCCACCTCCTGCTTCACATCTTTGTTGCTGGCAGGGAATGGCAAAACTCACAAGATGATATTGCACCACAAGTAAATTGCAGCTACATAATATGGGGAGAGGGAGGTGTTTTTCAGGGCCACCCATGTATGCCCTGTGGGTTAAGGCAGTATCATTATCCACATACTGCAGATCAAGACGTGAGGACTTGGGCTGAAAGGGCAATGGGTTGCCTAAAATGACGCACAGCCCATTCATAGAACTGTAGAGTTGGAAGGGGCCTATAAGGCCATTACCATTTCCCTAGATAATTAGTTTCATTGATGCACCGCTCTAACATTTAGGAAGTTTTTCCTGATGTTCAGTCAAAATCTGGCTTCCTGTAACTTGAGCCTATTATTCTGTGTCCTGCACTCTGGGACAATCGAGAAGAAATCTTGGCCCTCCTCTATGAGGCAACCTATCAAGTACTTGGAGTGCTATCATATCTCCCCTCAGTCTTCTCTTCTCAAAGCTAAACATGTCCAGTTCTTTCAGTCTCTCCTCATAGGGCTTTGTCTCCAGTCCCCTGATCATCCTTGTTGCCCTCCTCTGAACCCATTCCAGTTTGTCTGCATCCTTCTTAGTGCAGTGTCCAGAAGATGAGGCCTAACCAATATCAAATAGAGGGGAACCAATACTTCATGCAATTTGGATTCAATTGCATACAACAAATAGGTGTAGGAGTGAGTGGAATCACAAGGGCAAGCCCTAACACCTAACTCCCGAACACACATATACTGCATACACATATGTTGCACATCTTAGACCTATGTATGTAGACTCATACACAGAATTGGAGACTGTGTTTTTTGCACTGTCCCCTACGCCCTACCACACATACAAGCCTCTGCATGTATATTTTATAACTTTATACACATGTAGTCCAATGTGGGTGTACATGGTGGGAGCAGAGTATGTTGCTGTGTGATCCTGCTTCTCGTTATATGCATGCATTGTACCCATATAGGATTATGTAACTACTAGTCTCATAGTCTGTTTATGGCTAAATTGAGATTAAAACCAGGGAAAATGTTCTACACTGCCAACATATTTGGGTACTAAAAGTCACCTCTACTGAAAATCAGTTAAAATAAAATGAAACAAAGTAGTGTTAACTCTTTGGCCAAACTCACAATCTCCTATGTTAGCCTATAGGACTGCATGATGGGCTCCTGCTGGGAGGAAGGGCAGGATATAATAATAATAATAATAATAATAATAATAATAATAATAATAATAATAATAATAATAATAATAATAATAATAATGACAGTTGCTCCTCCATTCTTTTCTTCCCACCTCCCGCCCCCACTTCTCCAAAAGCATCCTAATTTGCTCCTAATGGATCCTGGAACAGTGTGCTTGAACTCTGCAAGAATCTGTTGGAGCACATGGTAAATGGGTCTCTCTTGAGAGGTTGAGTGACTCATGAAGTTAAGATAGGCAGGGTCTTCATTGCACTGTTGGGCTGCTCCAGCTGTTGGACACAAAGGGCTTAAATTTTAAGGTGGCTGTTCTTTCCCCAGAGAGGAGTTCTGTGAGATATTCCGTGCCAAGGAGAAATCAACAGGGAAGCTCTATACATGCAAGAAGTTTCTGAAAAGAGATGGGCGCAAAGTGCGGAAGGCAGCCAAGAATGAGATCATCATCCTGAAAATGTGAGTTGTGGATGTCAGCACTGACAGTTATGCTAGCCTCTGCTTCTTCAGCTGTTCTATTGCTATCTTAATCTTTTACCAATAGAGGTAGATAACAATAGTGTGACCACATCTGCTGCAGTAAAAAATTACCTAGACTAACTTCCACTTTTTCAAGAGGAACTGGATGGGCACAGTACTGACTGGCTAGCTCATGTGTCAATCACAAAGCCGCATCCCCACCACCACCTCAGAGCAGAATCATGCACAGCACTGAATTCAGTCACAAAGCTGTACATCCTAATTCTCAGAGTAGGTTTTACAATGTTTTATTACAAAGGTTTTACATAGAGTAGACTAATTTAAATAAATAAATGTAAAATAAATAAATGTAAAAAGAGTTTAAAGATTAAATGCCAAACGTTTGAGCAGAGAAAAAAACATGCAAGAAAAAACAAAATAGACATCCCACCTGAATCGTGAGACTAAGCAGAAACAGGATTTTGGGATTCAGAGTCTCTGGGTAGAAACACATTCACTGTTCTGCCAGTTCCAGTGCATCTCCATCTCTGTCTTCTGAAAATGGGGGCACATGACGCTGGTCAAACTCTGCCCCTTTTTACAGTAAAACCTGGTGGGAGCAGCTTGAATGCATTTTTTAAAAACAATTCAGCTTCAAAGAGATTTTGCAGCTGATCAGCTGATCAACCTGTTTCCCCTCCAGGTGTGGCTAATGGAAACCTTTGTTCTGGCGACTAGTGTGTTCACAGCCTCTGTCTGCATCATTAAAGATCAAAGCTAGCAAGGAAGCAGAGTTCATCTCACAGCAAAAACAACAACAAAACCATTCCAGTTTGAATGCTCATCTCTACACAGCCTCACTAGCTCTTTTCTAAAATTACTGACGTACACTAGCCCATTTGTCTCCCGATCATCATAATACACCCTGTGTTAGATTGCTCATCCTGCCTATGGGTGATATCCAAGGTTAGTCATAGAGCAGACTCACTACAGTCAAATAACTTAAGTACATTTATTTCAGTGGCTCCTGGCTACATATGATTAACATTAAATATCACTCTATATCACAGATGGGGAACCTTTTTAAGCCCAAGGAATGCATTTCTTTCCAGGTAACCTTCCTAGAACCACGGAGGGAAATGGGCAGAGCAATGACTGTAAATTTTACCTTTGTGCGGTAGGCTACATTCTACACACTCACAAACAAGCAGAGTTCAAAGATGTATTCCAGGGAGGCAAAAACACTCAAGGAGGGTGGGAAGCAGGCCCAGTGAAGGATGTGGCCTGAAGAGAGATCCAAGGGCCAGATAAAGAGGTTTACTGGTCTAATATATCAATTTCCATATATTACACTTATTGAGAGGCACTAACATAATGTGTGAGGCATACCCTGAGGTCTAGCTTTTTCTTACAGCAGGGCTAGGAATGCACACTATGTAACCCCTTCCAGGCTCCTTTAATGTGTCAGAGAAGTATGATTTTCTGTCATGGAATATATCTGCGTGACCTTCATTAGCCCACTGGCTGCCCATTAGCTACCGGGCCAAGTTCAAGGTTCTAGTTTTGATGTACAAAGTCCTATACAGCTTGGGACCAGGATACCTGAAAGACCGTCTTATCCCTTATATACCCAGTCTAGGGTTGCCAGGTTCATTGCCTGAGACTGTTCCTGTATCTTTAGGAGAAGAGAAAGTCAGCCAAGTGCAGGCATTCTTGCAACACTGTAATGGGAAAAACTACAAGGTGGAATTCTCCCTTCCTCCTCCACAACTTTTAAAGATACAGAAGACCTCTTGGAGGCTGGGCCTGGCAACCAAGAGGTCTCCTGTGTCTTTAAAGTTGTGCAGGGGGAAGGGAGAATTCCACCCTGTGGTTTTTTCCATTACAGTGTTGCAAGAACACCTGCACTTGGCTGACTTTCTCTTCTCCTAACGATACAGGATCAGTCACAGGCCATGAACCTGGCAACCCTGACCCAGTCGATCACTGCACTCTGCAGGTGAGGGCCTCCTGCAGATACCATCTTATCAGGAGGTTTTTTCTCACAACATAGGAAACAGTTGTGTGTAAAGGCACCTGCCCTGTGGAATTCCCTCCCCTTAAATATTAGACAGGTGCCATCTCTGTTATCTTTTCAGTGCCTATTGAAGACCTTCCTCTTTCAACAAGCCTTTTAAGTTGACACCTATCCCAGTCTGTGTCTGTGTTGGAATTGCTTTTTAATATGTTCTTAAACCTTCTTTTTTAAAATGTTTTTAATCTTATACAATGTTTTGAAAGCTTTTTTAAATAAACTTTTGTAAAGATGTTTTGTTTTAATGTGTTTTAAAGTTTTTAGTGCTTTGAGCAACAGCCACTGACTTGTCTACCACAAAGGAATGCATTTATTTTATTTTTTTATTAAAAAAAATATTTACAGACCTCCCCCTCATATAACATATCAAAGTGGTGTACAACAAGGTATGCAAGCATAATAGAACATAAAAATGACTGGCTCATCTTGAAAAAGTTTAAACAACCGAATAGCCCTATAAGCATTAAAAAGGTCTTCAAGAGATGTCTAAAAATGAGCAGTGAGAATGCCTGCCAAATCTCTGCTGGAAGACATACCAGTGACACTAAATTCCCAACGTCTAGTTGAAGCCAGTTGGGCCTCTGTGACACTTGGTAGAACTAACAGAGCTCATCTGTATGATCCCAGTGATCAAGCTGGGATATAAAGGCTCAGGCAACCTTTAAGGTACCCAAGTTGCTCAGGACCTTGTATATTAATACTAGAACCTTGAACCTGGCCTGGTAGGTTATGAGCAGCCAATGCAGATGTTTTGGTAGAGGTGTCACATGCTGTTGCCCATCTGCCCCCATCAGCAGTTCCATTCTGCACTAGCTGGAGCTTCCAAACCAGGCAGGAGGGCTGCCCACATAAATGCAGCAATCAAGTCTCAAGGCTATCAAGGCATGGACTACAGTGGCCAGGCTATCCTGATCCAGATACACCCCTACCTGGTATACTGAACAAAGCTGATACAAGGGACTAGGAGTCAAACAAGACATAGCATCGTTCACATTGTTCACCCTTGATTTTCTGGTTTATTTTTTAATATATAAATTCATTTATTGATTTAAAATTTATTTCCAGGCTGGGGGCAAGTTAGATCAAGACTGGATAGGCCAGTAGGTCTCTTCCAATGCCTAGATTTTCTCTTCCTTTCTTTCCCTGCAGGGTGAAACACCCCAACATTCTGCAGTTGGTGGATGTGTATGTTACCCGGAAAGAGTACTTCCTCTTCTTGGAGCTGTAAGTGGATGTTACCCAGAACTCCTAAGATGCCACATACACAGTGGTCTCTCCATTTTGCATTGCCAGGGCCCTTGGATTGCTCTAGCATGGCTGGGCAGCTGTGAACCATCTTGTTGCCTTTTCACAAGGTGCCTTCCCAAACAGTTGTCAGAACCTTCTTCATGAGACCATCCAAGGAGGGCAGGAGGGAGGGAGGAAGGGAGGGAATAAATATTTAATTACTGTTCCTCTCCACACAATTCATGAATTTCTGTTCATTTGAGGGAAGGGCTGTAGCTCAGTTGTAAAGCATCTGCTTTGCATGTAGACGGTCCCAGGTTCAATCTCTGGCATTTCCAGGCAGGGATAGAAAAGTTCCCTTTCTGAAACCCAGGAAAGCTGCTGCCGACTGGTGTAGACAGTACTGATCTAGAGTGACCAACGGCCCGACTCAGCATAAGGCAGCTTCTTATGTTTCATTTGATACTGTAATCATGAATTGCATGATCTGTTTAGCACAATTATGGTGAAACTGCTTCTCTGCTGTCCATGACGTGGCAACATTTTCATTGCCGGATACCCAATTTCCCGTCTTTCTCTGCAACTATTTCTCCCTTCTCTCATCTGCAGGGCCACTGGCCGGGAGGTATTTGATTGGATCTTGGACCAGGGTTACTACTCTGAGCGTGACACCAGCAATGTCATCAGGCAGGTGCTAGAGGCTGTGGCATACCTGCATTCGCTCAAGATTGTACATAGGAACCTCAAGGCAAGTCAGTCAATCCCCCTGCTGGCTTTTGCATCACAAACATCTGAGCCAGTCACCTGCTACCCATCCCATTCTCCTACACTCTTGCTTCCACTTACCCCTCCCTGTCTTTCTCGCTGTTTTCTGCAGCTCAGTAAGAAGTCCCATTCTTGCTCCTATGCACAGAAGAAAAAGAGACCCATTCAAAATATGATTTGCCTTGCTTTGCTTAGAAGCGTTTCTTTATTTTTGTTTTTAAAATTTATATTCTACTTTTTTAAAAAGACATGAACTCAGGATGACTTATAAGAATAAAATATGACTTAATCAAACCAACAAAAAACCAACAAACAGCAAGAACAATGGTTCATAAAACCTCAATAAAATTATCAGCTTTAACATAGCACAGAGAAGACAAAAGAAAAAGAAAGGCCCCTTAAACAACCAAGATTTAACCAAGCACCTTCAAACATACAGGGTCAGTGCTTGATGGATCTCATCTGGAAGGGCATCTCTGTGGACAGGAGGGAGTTATGATGTCCCCATTCAACAGTTTTGCAAGGGGAATTGCTCTTTCATTCATATCTTTCCCTCTTCCCTTTCCCACTGTGTCGCTACAGCTAGAGAATTTAGTATATTACAACCGCCTGAAGAACTCAAAGATTGTGATCAGTGACTTTCACCTGGCCAAGCTGGAGAATGGGCTTATCAAGGAACCCTGTGGAACCCCCGAGTATCTAGGTAAGAGATGGCAGAGTGAGCACAACCAGATGACGTTTTCCATTTACCATGGGGAAAGAAAAATTACGCATATAACAGGTGTGGGGAACCTTTGGCCCTCCAGATGTTGCTGAACTATAATTCTCATCATTTGTGGTCATTTGCCATGCTTGCTGGGGCTGATGGGAGTTATAGTTCAGCAACGTCTGGAAGCCCAGATGTTCCCCACACCTGCCATATAGTCTTTCACCTTGCTCCTTGGCCAGGGCCTTCCCTTCCCACCTCAGGCACCTTGTGCAGATGGAGGAAATGCACCAGAAACTGATTTCTCCAGGGAACTCTCATCTTTGAGATCTGCTTGTAAGGTTTCACAATTGAAAATGCAGAACCAGCCACAGCTAATTTGATATTCCAGTGAAAATAATATTGTTGCTCTCCGCAATTCTCTCACACAGGCACCCATTCATTCAAAGCCTTAACTGCTGTCTGATGAGGCATCCACTGCGATTCCCTATTGCTCCGCAGAGAGGGAAGCAGTGACAGGATGATCAAATGAGGATCTCTCATAACATGGGTATTAAATGTTTTTGAAATGATGAGAACTTTGAGGACACAATTTCATCTCTTATCAGAAATCCAGTTCTATACCTCAAAACTTCCAGCACGTGGAAAGGTATATGTCAGGGTATGCTACTACTCTGTTAGAAGGGAAATGTTAAATGTTAAAATATGTAGTTTTTGCACCTGCTTTTGGAAGTGGCATAGTCCTAAGATGGCTGTACCATGTAATATTTCTAAATTTTCAGTTCACCTCAGATCAAGGCAAAGTTTCTGAAATCATCTAGGCCTAGAGTTTTGCTTCATTGTAATATTTCATGGGAACAGTGGCTTGTTCTTGGAACAGCACTTACCACCTATTCCTATCCTTGCAGCTCCTGAGGTGGTAGGGCGCCAGCGGTATGGGCGGCCTGTGGACTGCTGGGCTATTGGTGTGATCATGTATATTCTGTACGTAAGGAATTTATTTATCTAGTTGTTGTTTATTAAATTTATATCCCGCCCTTCCTCCCAGAATGATGGGAATGATGAAGACCACTAGGGTCCTCAACGTAACATATTGACTACCAAGGAGGAAGAACAGAAAGTGAAATAGAACAGATTTGGGAAGGCTGATGGCTAGAGAAAAGGGGTTGTAGCCAATGAAGTCATTCTGTTAGCACAAGGACTTCCACCCACACCACAGAACTTCATTTCCCTCTCCTCTCCCCATGCATCCCCCCAGTCTGCTCCAGAGGGTTGGGGGGAAACCCAGAAGAGATTTGGGGGGGCCACACTGGGAGAGGAGAGGGAGAGGAAGTCCCATGGCACAGGCAGAAGTCATTGAAGAAAGAGGATGATTTTGTTGGATACAATCCAAGAAACTAGAAAGTGGTTATAGGAGAAGAACCATTATAAGCTCTTGGAACTGCAAAAATGAGGTGATTATAAAGTATGGCCAGAGGCTTCACCAAGTAGCGAAACTGCACATCTACCATCTCATATGCCTGCCAGTGTGATCAGATTGGTGGGCATGAGAGGGCCTTTTGGGCAGTGGCCCCACAACTACTGAGGGACTGCAGATGGGTCCTGCTCTGCAGGACTTTAAGTGGCCATTAACTATTCAACTATTTCACATGGCTTTTTCATAAAAGATATTGTGGTCTTTGTAGGGTTTTAATTGGCTATAAAGTTTTTAAGACTTGGCATATTTTATATGGCAGTATGCTGGTTAGATTAGGTCTTTTATTGTGGCTGATAATTTTTGGTGATTTTTTTTTGTAATATGTTTGTCATTACATCAATTTTGTATGGAAGCCACCTTGTTACCCTAGAAGGCATCTTATAAATCTTGTCAATAAATACATATATTGCAGCAGATCGCCTTCCTATAGCTAATTTCCCCTTCTATCCCTGTGCCACAGATTGTCAGGAAACCCACCCTTCTATGAGGAAATGGATGAGGATGATTATGAGAACCATGATAAGAACCTGTTTCGTAAGATCTTGGCTGGTGACTATGAGTTTGATCCTCCATATTGGGATGACATTTCACAAGCTGGTAAGGCTCCATGAATAGTGAAGAGATGGAAAATGCGTGTTGTGCCTTGTAGGAGGTGTACCCTCAAATTGTGAAAGACAAATACAGCATTAATGGCTTCCTTATCCAATTGACAGGATTTCTACTTGGCAGCTATCCCACCACAATAAGCTTCCATCCAATTCTCCCAATGTCATGTAAGCATAAAAAAATACTAGTGCCATCCTCTATCTTGACTGCTGTCTTCCTCAAGTACCTCCCTCACAAAGTACTAAACTAGATATTACACAAGAAATGCACTGCCACAATCTCAGCCCTTTAAAATACAAATCACTAGAGGCTTCTACTTTCATCAGAATAATTAACCCATTCCCCTCTACCCTCAGGGAAAAAGATGCAACACTTTCCACCCACAGGGTGGAAACAAGCTGCCCACCCCCATTTGGGGGGAGAGTATTAAGCAGCTTCTCTCCCTGCCATTGTTTCAGTCAAAGTTACAGCCTCCAAAAGCTGTTTTTTCATTTAAAGAAGAAAAATCAGAGTCTATTAACATGTGACTCTTGTTAAATATCCAGTTTGGCCCAAAGATACCACAACTAAATGGCCTCATAAGTAGTTAGTTCCCAACAGCCCTCTACGCTGCAGAGCCGAAGTACTGTCTACTGTGACTAGGGTTGCCAGGTTCATGGCCTGAGACTGATCCTGTATGTTTAGGAGAAGAGAAAGTCAGCCAAGTGCAGGTGTTCTTGCTACACTGTAATGAGAAAAACCACAAGGTGGAATTCTCCCTTCCTCCTGCACCACTTTTAAAGATACAGAAGACCTCTTAGTTGCCAGGCCAGCCTCCAAGAGGTCTTCTGTATCCTTTAAAACTGGTGCAGGGGAAAGGGAGAATTCCACCTTGTGGTTTTTCTCATTACAGTGTTGCAAGAACACCTGCACTTGGCTGACTTTCTCTTCTCCTAAAGATACAGGATCAGTCTCAGGCCATGAACCTGGCAACCCTAACTGTGATCCTCCCCAAATCCCAGGCTATTGGGAAGTTGCTTTCCTTCTTTTTCTTTTTTCTTCTCCAGCCAAGGACCTCGTGGCCCGTTTGATGGAGGTGGACCAGGACCAGAGGATTACAGCAGAGGAGGCTATCTCTCATGAATGGTAAGTGCTAAACAGCTGTTTCTGGTAAAAGAAGGGCTCCCTACCAAAAGAAGTTCTTAGGACTCAAATAGAATGGGAAGAAGTACACAGGTAAGATGGATAAGGTTTTTATACTGTTATATTATCTTCATGTCAGTTAAAGGCACAGAAGATCCTAAACTGGAGGTAGCCAAAATGGTGCCCTCCAGATTATTTGGACTGCTATTGCTCCCACCCAGCATGGCCTATGGTCACAGATGATGGGAGCTATAGTCCAACCACATCATCTAAAGGGCACCGCATTGGTTTCACCATCCTACACTACAGAATAAAATAAGCAGAAGCTGATGTAGGGGCAACAAACAAACTATTCCAGACTTTATAAGCCTTCAAAATGTGGATTGGTTTGAGCTGAGGACAGGGCATTCATAGTAACTGCTGGCTGTGGGAGTGGCAAGCCGCCTTGCCATTTAGACCCCACCAGCCTTGGCAAGTGAGCAAAGCTAAGAAAAAAAGTTAGACTAAGGAGAGGTTATTGCCAAGAGGCACAACTCATGGTCTTATTTTCTGTCCCCAGGATTTCTGGCAATGCAGCTTCAGACAAGAACATAAAGGATGGAGTATGTGCTCAGATTGAGAAAAACTTTGCCAGGGCAAAATGGAAGGTAATGTCCCATTTACTGGTGCCGCTAGTGACAATCCTCTCTTGCACTTGAGGAAGTTTCTTTTAACAAGCCTTTTAAGTAGAGACCTTACCGCAGTCTGCAGCTGAGTTGGAATTGCTTTTTAATATGTTTTTAAAGCTTTTTAAAAAAACAGATGTTTTAAAATATGTTAATATATTTTAAAGTCTGTTTTTATGATGTTTTAAAGTGTTTTTAGTGCTTTTGTTTGCTGCCCTGGGCTCCTACTGGAAGGGTAGGATATAAATCTAATAAAGAAATAAATAAGCTTGAGATAGCCTGAAGAGAGGGGACACCTCCTGGACCTTCTCAGTCTGTCTCTGAATCTCCCATACTTTGGCAACCCCTATGGGTGTGGGTTTTCTTCACAGAAGGCTAGACAAATAAGCAAAACAATTAGCTCTAGCCTCACTGCAGCTGGGTGGGAGAGAGAAATGCCATTGTCCATTCCTCACAACATGTATGTACCTGATCAGTAGTGTGGTAGAGTGACTGTAGTGTGGGAGGTGGCTAGAATGACTGCAAATGGGAAAACCCAAGCTCAAATTCCCTTTCAGCCACGAAGCTTGTTGCGTGGCCTTGAACAGGTTACAACTCTCAGTGTAATCTCTACCTTGTAGGCAGAAGATAATAAGTAGAGAGTTCTATGTTGAAATAGGAAAAAAGAAGAAATAACAGCAGAGGAGTCAGGGGAGCGGGAGAGGAAGAGACAGAGAGAGAACTACTGACCAGGAGTAAATTCTGGCTTGAAAAAATAAAGTCCCTTCAGTAGTTTTCCTTTACTTAAGGCCAAATTAGACACAACTGCCATATACACAATTAGCAATTGCATGACCAGCTTTTCAATAATAAATTGCAGGCAGGGGTGATCCACACTCTGGCTTTGGAAGAAGGATTTTTTTAACCTTTTGCCCTCTGTTGCAGTCCTAATCAGGATGTGCCTGTAATTTGCATGCGGGGAGCAAATGCAAATTATGTGAATGGATCTTGTCTAGTTTGATCGTCAGTTAAATTGACATACTTAGTTAGGGTTAAGGAAGGAACGAATACAAATAAACATTTCTACCAGAGTTGTAATCAGTTTAATGATTGGAATGGACATTATTACCAATATTGCTCAGGAGATATTGACTATAGATATTGTGTAGAATTTTGTGAATGATATGTTTGTCTTCTGGTTGAAAAATATATTGTTAGATCCTTAAGGATATTTATTAACTCAGATATTGGTAAGATATTAGTATTTTAATAACTAACTTTAATATTATACATTCAAAGTATTTTATATTAATTGCATGTTCCATTATTACATTTTATGTATTATCAACCTGTGTCTTAATTATTTTATAAACCTTTTTAATTCTATGCTTTATCAATCTTCTGTGAACTTTTGCCCTTAATCCTTCTAGTGATTATACTTATTAACTCTGTGGCTTATCGCTCTATGTTATGTAGATATATGTAAATATAATGTTCTTTTTTTTTCTAAGTTACTTTAATAAAAAGAAATTTTTGAGATTTGGAGGGAAAACATTGTGCGTACTCCATGTGGGGCCTTCTCCTTCTTCGGAAGGACACATGAAGAGTCAGCTTCCTCCTGGAAATTCTGGACCTTGTAGTCCCAGGCCATATTCACACCATACATTTATTCCACTTTAAAAAGTCATGTCTTCCCTCAAACAATCTTGGGAACTGTAGTTTGTGAAGGGTGCTGAGAGTTGTTAGGAGACCCCTATTCCCCCCACAGAGCTATAATTTCCAGAGTTCCCTGGGAAGAGGGACCACTCTGGGAATTGTCGCTCTGTGAGGGGAATATGGCTTTCCTAACAGCTCGCAGGACCCCTTCACAAACTATACTTCCCAGGATTATCCGGGGGAAGCCATGACTATGTAAAGTGGGATAATAGTGGAATAATTGTATGGTGAGAATATGGACACAGTCCCCAATGCCACCTCTACCTTCTCCTGCCCAAAGGCATGCTTTTTGACCTTGGGAAGGAGGAGGTACCAGCAGGTGATACAGGGGCTTTTGGGAGGTGTTCAGCTGGAATACTCAAAAAGCCTTGAGACATCCCCATAGAACATGTCACTATAACTTCCAACATAAATGACATGTCTTCCCCTGGCTTTGAGGCAGGGGAGGAGTGGTGTTCAGGCAGCACCCTTAGTTTTCCTAAAATTCAATGAGGAAGAACATATTGAATATTGTTTCATTCAGCTAGCAATGCATGGCAGTTTTTTGTTGTTTAAACTCTAATGTATCTTTCACTGAGGTTGCTCATGGAAGGGACCTTATATCACAAACAGGTCATTCAGATCTGAACTCTGTGTGTAATTGGCACATTAGCTTCTCCACATTCCTTTTTTCCCCCAGTCAGGAATATTCATTGTATTATGCTACTTACCGTCCACACCAGTGGGCAGAGCTTGATGGAATGTATTCAGGCTGTGTTTTTCAGTCCCTTCCCTCAATCACCCCTCCACTGCCTTCTTGCATTCTGGCCATGAACACAGATATTTCTATACCTGTGTGTGTACATCTTTTTTTTAAAAAAAATCACATGGTGTGCACAAGAAGAAACATTACCAGCCTTATCCAGCCAGTTATTGTCATTTCTCACAAAGAGCAAAAGGAAGGCTTGTGTGTTTGTGGGTGCAGGGAGACAATATCCATTTCCATTTGTTTTGTTTTTTAAAGGTTTAATAATGAGGTCTTGCACAAGAATGATAAAGAAGTCCATTTTATTTATTTACTTATTTTAAATCCCAGTGTATGTATTGCAACTCTAGTTTCACAGGCAATTTCCCCACATTTACTTGTGTAGAAATCGGATAGAGTATCTCCTCCAAACTGGTCATGCTTTCAATAAGCAGCAGTCAGTAGCAACAGATGTCCTTCATTTGGAAATAGGCAGCTGAAAACAAATGGTTAGGTTGTGCTCAGGTAAAGAGCAAATGAAAGTAGCTGTGTGGCAACAGAGCTCACTCACCAAAATATCACCACACATGACAAACTGCCCACACACAGAAATGCACTTACAAGCTTCCACACCAGCACTAACTTCACATGTATATTGGGTTGTTTCTTCTTATCAGACTAGACATTCCACAGTATGGAGAAATCCCTATCAATTTTTTTAAAAGTATCAGCTGACATTTTGATGACGGCATCATGTTGACAGGGCAAAAAATGTGTGTGCCCACAGATTCCACAATAAAGTTCCATCTGGAAAACACCCTTAAAGTGGCAATTTTATTGAGACTTCAGTTGACCAAAAAACTAAGTTGGTTGACTGCAGTTTTTGAAGACTACCAGCCTACAGTAATATGATAAAGAATTCATACAATTAGCTCATTCATCATGAGATGAAATAAAGATCACAATACATTTTGGGGCCTAGTTGGGCCAAGAGTTTCATAAGATTTTGAATATTAGGCAGGCGCCATCTCTGCTATATTTTCGGCGCCTTTTGAAGACTTTCCTCTTTCAACAAGCCTTTTCGGTTGAGACCTATCCCAGTCTGCATCTGTGTTAGAATTGCTTAATATGTTTTTTAATAATGTTTTTAACCCTTTTTTAAAGTTTAAAAAAAGTGTTTTTAATGCCGTTTTGTTTCAATGTATTTTAAGATCTGTTTTTATGATGTTTTAAAGTGTTTTTAGCGCTTTGTTTGCCGCCCTGGGCTCCTGCTGGGAGGAAGGGTGGGATAAAAATTAAATAATAAATAATAAATAAATAAAAGATTTTGAACTAGTGACATCAAAGTGTGTGCATGTGTGTAGAGGAAGCATAATGGAGGTGTTGCTATTATTCTTTCTGAAACAGTGAGAGGACATTAAATTGCTCTGTTACAATGAGCAACCACCTTTCTCTTGCCAACCTGCAGAAAGCTGTTCGAGTGACCACAATGATGAAGAGACTCCGAGCACCGGAGCACACAGATGCAGCAAAGGCAGCAGCTCCTGCTGTCGCCACGACAGACAATGCTGCCCCAACAGAGACCACTGGCACCCTACAGGCAAAAGCTGAAGCAGACAGCGCAGCACCAACCACAACAGCTGAAGCAGCCCCAGCTACAACAGCGGCAACACCACCTGCTGCAGCAGCAAGCCCAGGAGAAACGACATCAACAGCTCCACCAGCCACGGCAGAAACTCCAGCTACATCGGCAGCCCCAACTACATGTAATGGGGAAGAAGCCACCGCTCCTAGTGCCACGCCAGAGTCCTGGAATGAGGAGACTGGCTGAGTCAGAGGGGAGCAGGGCAAGGGCAGGGTTGTACCTCTCTTTGTTGTATTTCTCTTTGTAAATAGTCACTGGCATGGTACCCTCCCCCAAACTGTCCTGGCTTCCCAACCAACCCTCTGCGTGTGGCTGTCAGTTTGTCTGACTTTTATATGTCTCCAGCTAGGTGCCAGCAGAGTTTCTATTTTTTATGTGACAGAGTCCAGGGAGACCCTAATGGGCCCAGGTAAACAACAGGTGGTTGTAGAGGCCCAGTCCATTGCATGAAATTCTCTCTTCCCCTCTCCCTCTTTTCCTCTGCTTTCCTTTTCTTTGTCCGATCTGATGACATTTGTTGATTTTTTTCCTTACTACTAGCTGCCCCTAGGGCATTCTGTCAGCTGACTTGCTACCCTGCTTCCAGGCTCTCTCAGTCTGGTTGGGTGAAGCTGGAGCAACCAGATTAGACTCAGTAGCCATACCTTTCTGCTGACTGATTTGCTATACCATGGAGGTATGGGGAATGGGACTAATGTCCAGGTCAGGTTGTGTGACATAAGAGGGCCACACACTGCCGTGGTAGATCTCTCAAATTAGTCATATTGAGGTTGCATGTCGAATACATATGTTCAGCTGCTGGTAAAATCTTGTGTGGCTATTTACCTCCATGTCCACCACATGGTTGTGTGTGAACAAAGCTAATGCAAAATCCATGTGCAGTGTATGCGTGTGTGTTTGACCTTCCACTGAACTGTCAATATATTGACACAATTGGGGTGTAGTTATCTATGTATTTGTGGGACACGATTCTCCCTGGGGACAGGAGAAAACTCTTCAGTTGGAAAACAAGTCACCTATGAACAAGCTGGCACAAAGGCAGATGGAAAGGTGTGTTATTATTATCATTGACTTGCCACATTATCCCAAGAACTCAGGGCAAAAAAAAAAATGTTGTATTATTGTGGATTATGAGACCCTTAAAGAGGGATCTCCAGATTGTGAGAGGCAGTTGCTAGGAGACAATATGTCAGAAGAGTCTAATGCCTACATGATCTCCAGATCAGAATTATAGAGTAGACAGGTGAATCCTAACCTACAACAAAATACTTTAGTGAATTCTGCATGTGATCTAGCTTAGTGAAAATTCACAGAAGCGAGCCATGTTTGAACCATGGGAGAATCAGAGCCACTTTTAGCTATTTGCATTGCTGCAACTTTACATGTTTTTGTTAGGTAACTAGATGAAAAAGAAGATGGGCTCCTGTCCCTTTAATGTGTAGAAGAGGGAGTTTCTGCAGGTGCAACTCATCATACAGAGGTGAAAAAAATTAGACCTACCCAAATTTCCTCTGACACAACTGAAGGCATTAAGCCGGGAGGGAACCTGGTATTTAAGGTGGAATGGAGTTCAGAAGCCACTAAGTGTGGCAAGAAAGGGGGGGTAAAGGAGCAAGCAACTTGCAGAATAGGATCTGCAGAAAGCCTGTCTGCACTAACCACTTGAACATGTGTTCCCTCAATAAGTACAGGAGACAAAGAGCTCATCTTCCAGTAGATAATGGAATGTTCTCTTTCATTCTGAGACACTTTATTCCAACAGCTAGCATTCCTGAGCCTGTGTAATAAACACTGGAGTCATCATTTTTGTCTTTTGTACTTCCATTCCCTCTATAAAACAGAGAGATGAAAACATCTCTCTGCCTCCAGAGATACTGTGAAGATAAATGTATTTTACTTACTAGGAAATTTAATAATTCTATATTTCTTACAGGATTTGGTTGACATGCTATAAAACAGAAATAGAGCCACATGAAATGTTAATGAATAGTTGTTTCAGAATTTTTTCAAAGTAATGTTCATCCAGGTTGTGAGCAAAGATGAGAAATCAGGTAATCGAGGGCTGTGCTATAGCATATGCAAAAGGAGACAAATAGCACAATCCTGTACACATTTATTCATAAGTCCCACTGAGTTCAGTAGGACTTATTCAGAATTAACATACTGTGGCACAGGGATGGAGACTCAGACTCCAAGAGGGAAAGGGCAGTAAATCAATGGTGGAGTAATACTTTACATGCAGAAGGTGCCTGGTATCTCCAGGTGGGGCTGGGAAAGACTCCTTGCCTGAAACCCTGGAGAGCTGCTCCCAGTCATTGTAGACAATACTGAGCTAGCTGGACCAAAGGCAGCATCTAATTTCCATCAGCCTCAGTCACCATAGCCAAAGATCAGGAAGGATAGGCGTTTTAGTCCAGCAACATCTTCAGGACCACATGTTCCTCATCCCTTCAGTAGGTCGGGGTGCCTGGGTTAATGCTGAGCATCTAAAAAGTTGTGGAGAGAGGATGTACTTTTGAGGGGAGAAGTGTGCTGCCCCCTTCCCCCCCAGCTGCTTTACCCCAGATGGTGTTCCCAGATGTGTGTTTTGTGCAACACTTCTGCAGAGAAAAAAGGCAGAGAGAGGATGGTGCAGGAGAGAAGCAGCAAGCAGGGAAAGGGTTGAACATCACAGCCCATATTTTTTTCTCTTCAAATCATGCTGCCCTCTGTCTGCCACTTTTCAGCTATTTGGCTGCAGACCCCAGTAGTAAAACCCAGGTCACTGGCAAACATAAGAGTGTTCCATCTTAAGTCAACCGGCATGGGCTACACTTATGGGGATATTTAGCACATTAAAATACTTGGTATTGTTGTATCACAACTATTCCCCCTATGTAGCTGCTAAGAGCCCAGCCGTATTTTTATTTCTGTCTGAGAGGACAACTTTATTTAGCAAAATGAAAAAATTTAAACTGCTCTGCAGGGTGTGGAATACAATACTTCTAGCAGCCTCCTCTTCATTCCTGATATATGGACCAATCCTCGGTCTGTTTGAACTATACCTGAACAGTCCAATGTAACGCTATGAATAGAACCAGGGCACCAGCCCCATCTCCAGCTATCTGCGTAGGGATGGCCTGTCCATATGTGGCAAAGACATTTAAGACTTTAAGCACATAGATCCCAGTTGGACAGGCCATTTTCCATGGATAGTGAATGCTGGGCTGGTGTGCAGGCAACATATATATGGCCAAACTGGGCCTTTCAAATATCCATACTAGCTCCTTGATGGAGAAGGAAAGCCTGTACCTCTTGTTGTTTTTGATGATTTCATGTGAACTGGATATATGTGCCCCCAAACAAAAGCCTTATTTTTTTTCTAATTCTGTATATAGTGGGCAATGTCTTATGTCAATTACTTTGAGATCTAGAAACACAGGCTTCTTATAGCCATAGGCTACATTCATCAAAACGGAAGAGAAATATTAGCACCTTTATTATACTCAAAAGTTTAATTCCAAAATAATATTCCTCACCACAGTGCAGCCTCCTGTTGCTATGATTGCGAAACAAAAAAGGCTTGCTGGGATCAGCAGGGATTGATGTCATGGAAAGGTCAACCCCCAAGCCAAGAAGGCCCACCGGTTTCATATATTAAGCTTTCCAGCTGTCATCCTAGTAGTCAAGGACTGGAAATATTTGTTCCTGCTTCAAGTTGGTTCCTGAGCCCCTCCCTCTCTGTGGGTGTTTTTCCAAAAGAGAGTGTGAGGTCTGTGTATGACTGCTGGTGTGAGCAGCCAAAATGGTTCTTCTCACTAGTATAACAGCTTTGCTCTGGGAAAGGAAATGCTGCGGACTGCATGTGTGTGATTCATATAGTAAGTAGGTATGTGTGAGATTAATACCTCACCCCTTGCATGGGTTATGATATGCGTGCATGAAAAACAGAAGGCAGTCTGATTTGAAGTATGTGTACATGTTGCACTGTTCTGTCTGCACATTCATGTCTTGTGTTGAAGCCACTACTGTATGTGTAATATATGTACAGGATTGTACAATAGGCCTATAGGTATACAGTCACCTCTTAAAAGCACAGCTCAGGTCAAACACCAGGTTCCTGTGGTTTCCAGTGTTTGTTCTAAGATGGCATGTTGTGCCTGGGGGACGAGAAGAGTTGCTGTGCTGTACTGTTGTGGTGGTTCACACCAGCCCCTTGTCCTTAAACAGGGTAGTTCTGTAGTACTGGGGATCTGAGACGCTCTGGTTCTCTAATCATTGCAAATGAGAATGGCACCTAAGCAGACCTGCTCCTAATTTGTCCAGTGTGTGATCATTTTGAAGATTAAATGGTGGAGTCAGATGTTTATTTCAGCTGTTGGTGAAATACAAAAGTCTTTCTTTAAGGCACTAGAGAAAGTTTCTCATTTTTTAAGAAGCATTATTTCATATGATGAGTGTTTTTCCAATATGAATTGTGCACATTTCACTAAAGAATCTAGCTCAGGATTGTATGCATTTACCTAAATTAGCCATGCAAAAATGTGCAATATACTTCATTTATTCATTATTTTAAAAATAATATAGAATGGTATAAACAGGAATGTTCTATATCA
This sequence comes from Rhineura floridana, assembly GCF_030035675.1. NCBI lineage: Eukaryota > Metazoa > Chordata > Lepidosauria > Squamata > Rhineuridae > Rhineura > Rhineura floridana. Next base: position 124,743,586 of record NC_084482.1, on the reverse strand, counting down.
GGCTATAGATTGGCCAGTACTACAAATGCATAGATTCCTTAAGATCTTGTTGTGTGTCCATTCAGGCATTAGAGACTGCTTGACAGTACAAGCCTTCATACTCCTATGAACGTACTCCCATGTAAGTGGTTATAGTATTGCAGCCTAAATCTCACAGGCTTTAATCCTATAGACACGTATCCAAGTGTATGTCCCATTGAACTATTTTAAATAGAAGTTATGTCTTTGTGACAGATTGAAGTTAGTAGGAGGCTATTTCTTTGTATGTGCAAGGGCCTTGGTTTCTTGTAAGCTGCCCAGATAACTGTATCTTACGGAGTGGCTTAGAAATGGTGTGAATGAATAAGCAGCCAGTAAGCATGACAGCTCAAAGGAGGACACAGGTCATATGGGCCCCTCACTCATTTCAGAACAGAGAGCTTAAAGCAAGTGGCACAACAGCTTCAGAATCACATGCAGCTATTCATTTTCATAAAAGGAAGAACTGTAAAATGCCACATATACTACTCAGCATCACTCACCTTGGGGAGGGGGAGACTCACCTCCGCCACATTCAAGAACAAGTGTGACTCAAGTTGCCATTACCTTTCCTGACGAAGGCTCATTACCTTTTACTAACAACATAATATGCAAAAATCCTACAGCTATGCTTTCTCTATCTCCACATCTTGATACTGACAGAAGCTCTACCTGTCTGTCACACACCTGTTAGATATAGCTTCTGTCAGGAAAATAGGTGGCAATCCTCTACATGAACCCCATTACTGGATCTTGCTGTCCCAGGCTTAGCCCTACATAAGGCACACTAAGGAAAGCCTGTCTCTTGTTGTGAACAGGTTACATGGTAGACCGGCCCAATGTATGAGGCCTTCTCAGCCACCTGCTTGCCTCTGTTCCTGCCTCCAGCATTTCTTTCCCTTATCTTCTCCCTCACAAGCAGCTGCATGTTTGTAAGTTTGAGTTAAGTCTATGAAATTGTTTTATTTCAACTACAGCCACCCAGAAATTCCTGTGTAATTGCTGCACTGTACCACTGGAACAAAAATAAAGTCCCTTCTAACGATAAACTGGGAGAGCACCTGCTACTGCATTGTCTGTCTCTGTATCTTCACTGTACTCACCACCCTCCAAAGGGCTGCCTTTTCCCAACTAATGCCAGGGCTATGAATAATGCTACCTATACAATATAGAGATAGATATTGAAAGAAGTCAGATATAAACAGGGATGCATCTATATCGATTTTATACCTGGTTTTAATCCAATGTAAGCTCCCTGCTTCTGCCCACCTTTAGAACCAGGAGGAAATCCTGCCAATTGAGACTGGTTTGAAGCCAGTATAACATTGCAGAGTAGACATGTCTTAAGGTAAATAGGTTTTTTGTTTTTGTTTTTATTTCACTGAGCTCCCTACTTTCAATGCCTAGGCTCTGTTGTACCATCTTGCATTCCTCAAGCAAGAAACCAAATTTACTGATGTCCCCAAGACACAAAATGTGTCCACCTACCTCCATATGTTTTGATGGCTGTAAACTGCCCAGAGAGCTTCGGCTATGGGGTGGTATATAAATGTAATAAATAAATAAATAAATGTGGGTCCCTTATCTCATCATTTATGGCAGAGATGGGGAACCTACAGCCCCTTCATGCTGCTGGATCTGGAAGCCACTCCCAGTACAACTGAGGGCATTTTGGGGAGAAAGCCTGACCATTCAACCAGCAGCTCCTCTCAGTCAGTATTTGCCTACTAGTTTGTGGCACTGAAGAGGAACAAGAAAATGCAATTTCATGTCCTGCTCGCCACCTCACCACCAGTAACACACCCTTAGGAGACCGTCTGCTAGAAAATACTGTTACAATTGGTAGAATAAAAATGGCCTTCTAGATTACAGATGACAGGAAAGTGGAAGAAGGAACAAGCTAATCACGGTAAAGCTAAGGTCACAATCACACATGCCTTCTGAAGTGCTTTAATGATCACTTGAGAATCTTACCCAACTTCTGTTAAAATGCATAAAAAGTTACATTTTTTCCTGCTTTAAATAACATCACATCAGCTAATGCAGAAGACATTCCTCCCACTTACCTATTCCAAATGCTGACCCATGTAGTCATGTGACTAGGCTCAGCGGCAATGCCACCATGGTATGGTCAGCAACAGTCTGACAGTGTAGGCTCCTTTCTATATTACCTGCACACATGTTCTACTGTCATTTTCTTCACCTCCCCCCTTCCCAAAGGACTAGATGGATCTCATTTGATTTACCAGGGCTTTTCTGATGTTCTCAGCAGTGACAAAAGTGACACTTTAATGCAGGTAGGCTAGCTTAAAATATGAAAAGATCATTCCCAAATATGTACCTGTATGGGGAAAATGGTGGATTAGAAGACTAAAAATGTACTTCTAGACAGAATGTGTCTGTTCACAGCAACACAGAAAATGGAAGAAGGTTGAAATGCAACTGTAAATCCATCTTCCTACCTGGCTCTTAATTGGTTTTAAAAATCTGATACAAGTGCATTTAAAACTACATTTTTGTCATTCATACCAAGGACAGGAGAGAGGTTTTAAAGCCCTCTGAGCGATACATGTGAAATCTGTCCAAGATTCTATCAACCAGTATTCAGTTTACAGGTCAATTATGCAAGTGTGTTGCAAGGCCCATCGTGACATCCAGCTGCATACAGTTGTGCAGGCTAGTAAATATTTTATAGTTATCTGCAAAGCTAATATCTTTGTTCTGCACATAACAGAAGGCTTGAAAGAATCCGTTGGCAGTGTCTGCATTTACTACATTCAAATGTCAGCAGAAAAGTCTTTTCCAGGTTTCACACGCAAAATGTCAAGTTTTACAATCTTTTATGCAGTTCGTGACTATCTGCAACTGCATTTAATGAAATACAAATTATGTTGAATTTTTAATTCCCACAGAAATGTCTTCACCAGCTAAAACCCACCAGACCTATATAAAGTTCTGTATTTCTTTTTTTTCTGGATACCATATTATACAGCCATGAGAGCTGCTGATTGTGCGATCAGCTGTAGTGTGGGGAGCTCCAGCCGCCCTGCTCCAGCTGACAGTGATCAGCTGTAGTGCACAAGCTCCCTGTGCTCCAACTGATCATGCGATCAGCTGTAGTGCGGGGAGCTCACATGCTCCAGCTGATCCCTGTCGGCTTAGTGTGCAATCAGCTGGAGTGCGGGGACTTTGCGCACTCCAGCTGATCGGTCAGCTGTAACGCGGTGGCTGGAGCTCCCTGCGCTCCAGCTGAATGTCCCGCTGGCGCTGCCATATTACCGGAACACCGATAAGCGGGGCCCTATTGTACATGTGCCTGCTGTAGAATAAAAAGGTGGGGAAAATGCTGAAAAGCAATGATACTGTTCACAATGTTTTCCTTTTGGAAAGGAAAGGGGCTTCCCCTCTGCCCAGTGCACACCCACCCAATCTCCTCCCCTCTCCCTCCTCCTACCCTCCCTGCCCCTCCCCCAGGTCAGTGTTGGACTGCGACCTGGGAGACCAGGGTTTGAATACACACAGCCATGAAACTCACTGGGCGACCTTGGGCCAGTCACTGCCTCTCAGCCTCTGAGGAAGGCAATGGTAAAACCACCTCTGAATACCGTTTACCATGAAAACTCTATTCATAGGGTTGCCATAAGTCAGGATCAACTTGAAGGCAGTCCATTTCCATTTTCAAACATGATTGCACAGAAATAAATCCCACTGAACTCAAAAAGTATGCACCCTCCATTCTCCTCCCTCCTATCCCCTTCCCTCCCCTCCTCCTTCCTTTGCCCCTCCCTACCCATCTCCATACCCTTCAAATCCCCTCCTTACCCTCCCCTTCCTCCTCCCCATGGTCAGTTTTACCTATCCTAACCATGATTGCATAGGAGTAAATCCCATTGAACTCAATAAGCATGCAAATGATCAGACCTGCCTTTCCCCTTCTTCCCCTCCCCTCTCCCTCCCCCCCGGTCAGTTTTACCTATCCCAGCCTTTCCCAACTAGTGGGCCACCAGATGTTGTTGGACCACAATTCCCATCTTTCCTGACCATTGGCAATGCTGGCTGAGGCTGATGGGAGTTGTGGTCCAACAACATCTGGTGGCCCACTAGTTGGGAAAGGCTGACCTATCCTAAGCATGATTCCATAGGAGTAAAACCCACTGAAGTCAATAAACATGCAAATGATCAAACCTGTTCTCCTCCCGTCCCCCTCCTGCCTGCTCCCGTCCCCCTCCTCCCCTCTGCCCTTCCTCCCCTCCCTTCTTCCTTCTTCTTCCTCCCCTGCCCATTCCAGCCCTCCCTCCCTCCGGTCGGTTTTACCTATCCTAACCATGATTCCATGGGAGTAAATCCCACTGAACTCAATAAACATGCAAATGATCAAACCTGTCCCCCTCCCCCTCCCCTCCCTGCCTGCACCCATCCCCCTCCTATCCTGTGCCCTTCCTCCTCCTCTTCCTCCTCCCCTCCCCATCCCCTATGGCCAGTTTCACCTATCCTAAGCATGATTGCAGGGGAGTAAATCCCACTGAATCAATAACAATACAAATGATCAATCCATTCTCAGCGCACAGGATCCCATTTCTTACCTCCTGGATTAAAAAGCAGAGAAATTCACTAACAGGCAAAAAACCTTGCGGTTCAAGAACGTACCTATAGCCCACAGATATTTCTATCAAACTTTAGAAAGCAGGGAAATTGGGCAGCTATAGTGAATGCACCAGGGGAGCAGGAGACCTGACCTCCTCTCTGAGATATTGTACTTCCCTATAAATTGGTCAAAATGCAAACACAATTTGGGTTGGTCTTTCACAGTCCAATCCACTTCCTGTGTAGCTTGGAATAATTTTGTAACATGTGCTTCTGAGCATATGGTGAGTGATGGCAACACCTGCAATCAGCCCAAATAACAGAAACAAGACATGCTGTGCTGATCTTGTTTTAGCAGGGAGGAAATAACATTATTAAGGCAGTTGACATAGTTCAGATGGTCACTTTAAATATTTTTGGTTTACTCTGCAATTTTAGTGAAGTTTCTTATAGGAAATCATTTTCTTTTGTTTCTATTTCTGTGAATATGTGAAGTACAGCAACACTTTGCAAAATTTACAGTAAAAAAACTCCAAACATAACTGTGGAATAATGGCACTGACTATTCTGCAGAATAGTCTCCAGTGGACATCAGGAGTGTCTCAATTTGCACAAGATAAAACTGGGAGGTAAAATATATTACAGCAAAATTCTAGATGTGCTCTATGTTTTTAATTGACCGTGCCCACCTTGCCTTGAATGTAGTGGTTTAAATATAGCAGGCTGAAAACATGCATCCTCTTTTTTCTAACAGCTAGAGTCATTGCTGAAGTAGTAAAATATTGTAATCTGTCTGATTTTACATCAAATTGCAGATTCAACTGTTAATGCGCCCCCCCCCAAAATAGAACATAACCTCCAATTTGAAACACAAAAGGCTGTCTTCACCATTATATGACATTGGCCAATAAAAAGGCTTTGAAATTAATAAAAATAAATTTTACACAGATTTCTAGGATGAATAATGACGGAAATAAAATTTTCTAGATTAGATTCTCTGTAGAAACATTAGTAACACAGGAATGAAGTAAGAAGAACACCAACAAACATACAAAAATATAATTCTCCATCTTTGGAGGTGGCAGGTGTTGCCACCGCTCACCACATGCTCAGAGGCACGTTACGAAACCCAAATTGTGTTTGCATTTTGACAAATTTGTAGTGCAGTACAATATCTCAGAGAGGAGGTCAGGTCTCCTGCTCCCCTGGTGCATTCACTTTAGCTGCCCAATTTCCCTGCTTTCTGAAGTTTGATAGAAATATCTGTGGGCTATAGGTACGTTCTTAAACAGCAAGGGTTTTTGCCTGTTAGTGAATTATCTCTATTTAGCAAAGCTCAGCAGGAGTTATTGCTGTTATAGAAACTACATAATGAGTTCCATTAAGAGAAATCTTGCTAGGCCAAATTGTAGATTTTCCTGGGATTTGTGGCTTGATGTTTTTATTAGATATAATACAGACAGTATGTGAACCTATTGTTTCCATGCTTTGAAAATAAACAACAGCTTCAGCAGCCATTGGCTTCATTTACAGTTTGAAGTGCTGCTCCTTTGGGGAAATTGCAGGGAGAAAAAAGGTATCAAAATACATTCAGTTAAAAAACCCCATAAGCATCCCAATTATGGACCCTTTCAAACCTTTTGCAGAAAAATGTGCTGGAAACTGGCTTAACTAAAACTGGGGTGAATCAATGCTTGATTTTTAACTATTTAAATCTTGAATTTATCCCAGCATGCATATATGAACAGAATTGCTATAAATCTTAAATCACTTTCAACCCCCTCCATCTGAAATACCTGATTGTGCACTGAATGAAGCATTACCAACCTAAGATCAGCAAGTGAAAGACCTACAGTAACATAACTCCACCTCCCCAACAGAAACATCCACTCACACCCAGCCAGTATATGGATCTGCGCGTGCACACACACACAGAGCTCCCCCAACTTATTTTTCTCTCTCTTTCCCTCCCTAACTCCTGGCGTTGGGCTAGATAGAACAAAACCACACATTCCCCCCCCCCTTTTTTTTGGCTTTAAAAAATGAGTTAGCAATACACTTTCTCTGCTCCAAAAGAGTAAGGTACCAATCTGAGGTTTGTAGTTACTGCTTTAGAGTGGAGCTTGTCCGACGCACACACCCAATCATTTGAATGGGATTTCATTTGCATTGTGACAGTTTTCTAATGATCCTTCTACAGTTGTTAGAGATACACACTTACCTGGTAGTAAGCCCCACTGAATGCAGTGTGACTTACTTCTCAGTAAGCATGTACAGGAATGGGCTGTACGGCTGCGATCCAAGTCACATTTACTTAGAAGTCCCCACTGAACAAAAGTGCTCTCTCACTCACTCTCTCACACACACACACACTCGGCTTCAACAATCCCCCCCCCAAAAAAAACTCCCCTCTGGGGCAAAGGAAAGGAAGCACTCACTAGCAAAGGAAAGGAAAGGAAGGAAGCACTTGCCGCCCTGGGCACGGCTGGCGCCAGGTGTGACTGGGCTCTTGGGTGCCAGGCTGCCCCAGCCCCCCCCCCCGCTTCCAGTTCCCCCCACAGACCTTGCGGGATCGCTCCACCTACCTCTTCTCTCTTCATGTGAATACTCTGCGAGCTGGGCGTGCAGATCACTGCCATTAACCAAGATGGCGACAGAGGCTTCTCTACGGGGCTGATACCCCCACCACCATCTTTGTTGATGGCACACATGCATGCTACGCTGCGTTTGCACACATGCCTGCCATCAATGAAGATGGCAGTAGGGGCATCAGCCCCTTAGGCAAGCCTCTGCTGCCTTCTTGGTTTATTTTATTTATTTATTTTTATTTAATTTAATTTATATACCGCCCTAAGCCAAAAAGGCTCTCTGGGCGGTGTACATAGAGGATAATAGGTTGATGGCAGCTGCACACACAGCATGCAGGGCATTCACAGAAAGGGAGAAGTAGATGGAGCAGGTGGGTGCCGCTGGCCTGCACGGTCTGTAGGGGGACTGGGAGCTCCATCTCTGATCTGTGACAGGGATGAGAGTCGAGTCAGTCGACCCTGCCGAGGATCGCAGAAGGGGTGCGCTACCCCCACACCCTAAGGAGGGGCCCTTGGCCAGGGCCCGACCTGACCGCATGCTCCTACTGGGAGAAAGGGTGGGATATAAATATTGTTGTTGTTGTTAATAACAATAACAACAACAATAATAGCAGACAACAGCATCTTCAGCATTCAAGGACCGATATACCGCTCCATACTTCCCTGCACAACCTTTTTTAAAAGCAAGCCCCAATCACTCCCCCAAAGCTTGTTGCTGGCTGGCAGCCTGAGCTTGCAGTGATCATAAGAAAGTACCTGGGCTTGGCGTCCAACCTTCTCTCCATGTAAACTCCTACCTCCCAGGTCCTTGTGACTCTCTCTTCTTTCCCAAGGCAACCAGGAATCGTGCACCCTGGGGTTGGGAGATGAGCAACCTGACTGGATGTAGAGACAGAGGGACTCTAGGAGGGGGCCCGTCTGCAAAAAAAGTAATGGGACTGTGTCCTGTTGCAAAAACACACCTGCCTTTATCAAATAGAGCAACCCTAATGAACCTCAACTGTCACTTATCCAGGCCCATGTAAGTCTGGCCATTCTCTTGGAGGAAGTGTGGGAAGTCTGGTATGGCAAAAGGACCAGCTGATTTCCCTGAGAGGTAAGGTAACAGCCTATAGCTATGAGAAACCACATGTGTGAATTTTTGCTGTTACCATCAGGACATCAAATCTCATGGTAACCAGGGGTGTAGTCGTCCAGGGTCTGGGGGGGGTCTTAGACCCCTTCTTTGGGAGCAGGGTTCATATGTCTCCAGCATCCTATGAGCCAATCAGCCTGAAAGAGGAGTGTGTTAGTCACTGAGAAGAGTCTTCTAACATACTTCCTTGTCCTTTCCTGCTGATTGGAGCCAGAGTGAAAGGAGGTGAGTCAGCCACAGAGAAGACTCTTTTTAGTAGCTAACATCCTCCCATTTCATGCATATTGGATCCTAGGGGTGTCTGCTGTTGTAGGAGGAGGCATTAACGAGCTCCTTCTCAACCCAGAAGCAAAAGAAGGGGGACATGGCTGTACTATCATGAAGGGACCCTGCATTTCTGAATTGCCACTACACTGTTGATGACAACAATAACTTTTCCCCCTTACTAGTTCGCAAAGACAAGAAGACTGGAGAGTCTGCAGCCCACTTCTTCACAATAAACCTTGGCAGACCCATGGTTCCCCTAAACAACCTCCCTGGTTATATCCAAGGCTGCAGGCCTCAGTCTTTAAGGGAGACTGCATGGCAGCAATCTTTATCTATGATCAGCCAGATCTTTATCTATGTACAACCTACAGGATCTATTCTCACCTCTTTCACCTTAACCACCAAACTCAAGGTCTCATCACAAGCTCATTTATTTGATCCTGAATAGGCAATTGAGCAATACACAAATACCTTTAAAGAAAACCCTCATTGCTCAGAAAGCTCACAACTATAAACTATATGAATACAGGGAGTAAAGAGTTAAGTTAAACATTTACAGATCTCAGAGCATTAGACAATTTGAGCCATTTCCACTCTTTTAACTCTTACCCAAACCAAAGCACTCACTCCTATCAAGGCATTGTCTTCCTTCAGTTCCTAATCTTCAATCTTAAAAAAGTATTACCCGCCCTCTAGATCCAAAACCATAATGAAAAAGTAGAATAAATACCCCATGTTTCTACACACCTATCCCAGAGCCCTATATGCCCCCAGAACTACTTAGCCAGATCTTTCTAGTCCTCCATTAGATTCCTGTCCTAGGTACTACTTTTGTATACATCGACCTCTCACACTTTTAAGTCAGGCCAGGCTCTACCATTAGGCAGAGTGTGGTGGCTGCCATGGGTAGCAAATGCCAGGAGTGGTGGTGAGGTGCTGGTGAACAGAGCTGTGTATGCCACGTAGCCTGCCCTGTGCCTCTTAAGCTAGTCTGCTGCCCTCAGGTACAGTGGAAGATGCATCCTCCCGTCATGATGAAGAAAGTTTCTGTAGATGGAATAAGCGGCAGGAGACATCAGCTTGTCTTTCACCTTTAAGCAGCAAAACATCTTAAGAACATAAGAGACCTGCTGAAGGCCTATCTGTCCCAACATCATTTTCTCACCGTGGTCAACCTGATACCTATGGGAAACCCACAAACAGGATATTTTGTTTTAATGTATTTTAAGGTCTGTTTTTATAATGTTTTGATGTGTTTTTAGCACTTTTGTTTGCCACTCTGGATTCCTGCTGGAAGGGTGGGATATAAATCAAATAATAAATAAATACATAAATGAGTGCAACAGTACTCCCCCCACTTGTGCTCCTCAGTAACCAGTATTGCAAAGTATATTGCTTCTGGAGATGATATATAGCCATCGCAGCTAGTAGCTATTGATGGCCTTATCCTCCATGAATTTAGTCTACCCCCTCCCTGCTTTATAATGCCATCCAAATTGGTGGCCATTAGTACATCCTGAGCCAGCCCTGCTCTTTTCTTTTCCTCAGCTGATTTCATTGCTGCAGTCTGTGACTATACCCTATTGTAGTAAACTGTGTACCTGGAAAACTACCTTCAGAAAGGAGTGAAAGGCAGTGGGTCACCTTAATGTACAAAGTGCCTCACTGGCTTGGCTTTGCCACAGAAGCCACTTTCTTCACACTGCATTCAGACGGGGGGGGGGGACTATGGGAACTTCTCCCAATTTTTCTCCCACTTTTTTTTACAAACAAAATTTTAAAAATTAAGTTTTTTTCTCTCCCCCTCCCAACATTTTTTTATGTTAACTGGCCTGGGGGACAACCAGATATAAAGGGCCACATTTGGCCAGGGGTTTATTACTGCCGTAGCCTTTCAGGACAAAATATTTACTTTGTTCTCCTCCCCTTCATAAAAGGAAAACAAACAGTGTGTACTTTTATATTTTTAATGTATGCTAATTACTCCTGAACATTAAACTAACCTTTTAATAGAAAACAATACTAACTATAATAAAAAGGCCCATTAGACAAGCCCTACATATTTTTGTAATATTCAGCTCACAGCCCCGACAGGCTTAAAAAAAAGTAGGCGGGCTTGGTTGTTAGCGTCCCTGATCCTCTTGACCCGTGCTCTCTTTGGGATGAACACGCACCCTCCTTAACCTCGCCCCTCTGACGTTGCAGCCGTAGTCTCAGAAACTTTTTTTAATGAGGGGGAAACGGCAGCTTTTTTTCTGCCGCGCCTGAACCAGGGACGTCACTTCCGTTCTCTTCCGGAAATCACTGAGAAAAGAACCAAATTTGAATCTGGCAACCTAGTGCAGCTGAATTTGGAAATCAACAGGTTTTGTCCTTTCTGTTGGCGGAGCTGATACTCAGAGCGCTCTTTCAGAGAGCGCTTCCTGGGTAGGGTAGGGTAGGGTAGGGTAGGGTAGGGTAGGGTGGGGGAAGGAAGGAAACTTCCGGACAAGTGCTGGGGAGTGCGGGCGGGTTTTGCGTCTCACGTCGGGAGGAGTCTCCTTCACCATCTTTCTGGAATAGGGTGAGAAGACCCACTTGTGGAGTTTCTCTATTCTCCACCCCCGCCCCGCCGTGGGTGGCAGCTGCTTAACGAGGGAAAAGCATACGTTTTATTACATTTCTGCTCAACGTTTTCCAACAAATGATTCAGGGCAGCCTGCATGGCGTGGTCGCCCCCGCCGGTTTATCCTCCTAACAACCTTGTGAGGTGGGTTAAGCTGAGAAGACTGACTAGCTCAAGGTGGCGACTTAAACCTAGATCTCGCTGGCTTTGTCCAACACTCTTAACTGTAACATCACATTGGTGCTCTCCTGTTGAGTTCTCTTTCTGATACATTTGCTAAGGTGCAGTGTTTTGGCCTAGTGCTTAGTGAATACTTCGTTTATAATGAAAGTCTGATCTATACCTTGCTGGGTCGTAGTAAACATCCCATACTGTACATTGCAGTTAGTGCTGCTCAACTGAGTCACTGACTGGCAATGAAAGGGCTTTAAAGGAGAGTATAAGGGTCTTTTGCTTTTATTTGGAATTCAGAGCAAACCTAGAAATATGGACAACAATTCCTTCCCCCCCCCGTAAAAAATAGTGTGTTTTTTGTCATGGGGACTCCACCAGTTTTACTGGATTTCTAGTCACCTGGACTGTCATGTAGGGCACTATTTATTTATTGCATTTATACCCCGCCTTTTCCCCCAGCTTGCATGTGGTTCCCAGGCCGTTTCCCATCCAGGCACTGACCAGACCTGACCCTGCTTAGCTTCACCAGGGTGCTGGCCTCATGTGCCATAAGACCACAGCCTGGGACTATAGATACATGGGCTGTGGGGTTGTGAAGAATGGATGTGCAAATTTATTTCATCAGTGTGTGTGTGAAAGAGGGAAGCAGCATTCAGGATATGCTCTTCAAGTGACGGTTCTTTGATTGGACAGGACCTTTTAAAGTTTGGGTTTCCTTGTACAGAGGGGGGTTTCCATATATATATATATCAGTTTGGGTTTCCTTGTACAGAGGGTGGGGGGTGTCCATATTTTAATCCATATATCTTTTCCTTAAAGTTGCAGTTATAGAGGATGCCTATCCGTGCCCATTGTACCATCTGCTCTGACTTCTTTGATAATGAAAGGGATGTGGCAGCTATTCACTGTGGACACACCTTCCACCATTTGTGGTGAGTATAAGTGAATGGCAAAATTGGTGGGAGAAAGTTCTTGAAGAGCCTGTCATACTTCTGGGGGGAGGGCATTCCACAGTCAGGGCACTTCCACCAAGAATGCCCTATTCTGTGTCGCCACTTGGTGGTGGGATAATGAGAAGGGCCTCCCATTCCAGATCTAACAGCAGGCTGATATAGATTAACAAAGCATTAAATAATTTTTCCTGTTTGGCTGGTGTTTGCATGGTTTGGAGAAAATATTGATAGGTTGACAATTGATAATCTATAAAATACAGTCATAAAAACAAGAATGTGCCTGTTAAGATTAGGACACGATGATGAAGAACACAGAGAGAAATTACCTACATCTTTTCATATTACAGTATTTGTCTCTGTCTGATGAAATGGGTCTGTACCTCATTTCCTCAGACAGTTTGTGTCCATTGTTTTTCCTTATGGATGTCTGTCAAAATGTTTTAGACCTGAAAGACCAGTATCAAAGTGGTACTGAGCCATTTCTAGACAAATGCACTGATTGGCATGTGAGCATATTTTGTATGCAAGATGTATACAGTTGAAGATACGTTAACAAGAGCATTTTGATGCAAATACTATTTATTCCTAAGACATATCTATAGCCTGTTTATCTACTGTCATCTGTATTTTTAAAGATCGTATCGTAAGCAAGGCTGCATGCCTTTTATCCCTCACCATCTAGCAAGTTAAATACTGTCACTGTAGCAATGCTGGCACCAGTACTAATGCTAAATATGTTCCGCATTGTGGTGTTACAAACTGAAATTTCTGCAAAACACTTCTTTATTTTGAACGGTTATTGAAATGTGATATGAAGTACTTTGCAGAGCAATTGTATGCATTTTTACTTTGATCTTGGTGAGACCTGCGTGGAAGTAAATCCCATAATAGTCAGCGTGCATAGAAACAGCCCTATGTATTAAAAAAGGATATTAGCCCTATGGTAGAGTAAACTTTTAAAGTATGGCTGTCTGAAAACAAGATATTTGGTGAATTTATCAATGAGTTCCTAATTGATACTGTGTTATGGCTTATGTTAAGAAACTCCATTTGTCAACATTCACTTTATCATCTCTTTGTCCCTAGTCTTATCCAGTGGTTTGATACTGCACCAAGTCGGACTTGTCCACAATGTAGAATCCAGGTAAGTCTCCAGCCTATGCTAACTGAGAAAATCTGTCATTTTGAATCCCTTTTAGTGTATGAATGCTCTTTCCTGTCACAGGTAAAGAATTCTGTGACAGTAGGCCCTGCCTAGACTGAGGCAGATGTGGGAGAGGGAGAAGGAATGGCTAGCTAAGTGAAGAGTATGAGATAACTTTGGAGACAGGACTCATCAACTTTGCCTCCCCAAAGAATAAGGAATCAGTATAACAGTTTGAAGTTACTGACATTAGTGTATCTCTGTGTGCCACGGGATTGTATCTTCCCATAGCTTCTCTTGTGTTAAAGACTGATGCATACTGGAAAGTGTTGGCTAGATCATATCTCTTCAGCTAGCAGGTTCATTGCTTTGGCCCAACTTCAGTACTGTGAGTTCAGCATTCAACTGATTGAGAATACAGTTTTTCTTGGCAAAGAATTTTGATTGCCTGGACACAGAGACCCAAATCCAGAGAAAGCTGGCCATGTTTTGTTGTTGTTATGTGCCTTCAAGTCGATTATGACTTATGGTGACCCTGTGAATCAGCGACCTCCAAGAGCATCTGTCATGAACTACCCTGTTCAGATGTTGTAATTTCAGGTCTGTGGCTTACTTTATGGAATCAGTCCATCTCTTGTTTGGCCTTCCTCTTTTTCTACTCCCTTCTGTTTTTCCCAGCATTATTGTCTTTTCTAGTGAATCAGGTCTTCTCAGTATGCTAACCTTAGTTTCCTCATTTTAGCTTCTAGTGCCAGTTCTGGTTTAATTTGTTCTAACACCCAATTATTTGTCTTTTTCGCAGTCCATGATATGCGCAAAGCTCTCCTCCAACACCACATTTCAAATGAGTTGATTTTTCTTTTATCCGCTTTTTTCACTGTCCAACTTTCATATCTATACATAGAGATCAGGAACACCATGGTCTGAATGATCCTGACTTTAGCGTTCAGTGATACTGAAAGACCGTCTTACCCCTAATATACCCAGTTGATCACTACGCTCTGCAGGTGAGGGCCTCCTGCATATACCATCTTATCAGGAGGTTCATTTTGCACAATATAGGAAATGGACCTTTAGTGTGGCGGCACCTACCCTGTGGAATTCCCTCCCCTTAAATATTAGGCAGGCGCCATCTCTGCTATCTTTTCGGCACCTTTTGAAGACTCCTCTTTCAACAAGCCTTTTAAGTTGAGACTTATCCCAGTCTGTGTCTGTGTTAGAATTGCTCTTAATATGTCTTCTTCAATAATATGTTTTTAACCCCCCCTTTTTTAAAGATGTTTTTAAAGCTTTTTAAAAATGTTTTTACCATTGTTTTGTTTTAATATATTTTAAGGTCTTTTAATGATGTTTTAAAGTGTTTTTAGCGTTTCTGTTTGCCGTCCTGTGCTCCTGCTGGAAGGAAGGGCGGGATAAAAATCAAATAATAAATAAATAAAATAGATCTTTGCATTTGAGGACCTTCTCTAGTTCTCTTGTAGCTGCCCTCCCCAGTCCTAGCCTTCTTCTGATTTCTTGACTATTGTCTCCATTTTGGTTAATGACTGTGCCAAGGTATTGATAATCTTTGACAAGTTCAATGTCCTCATTGTCAACTTTAAAGTTACATAAATCTTCTGTTGTCATTACTTTAGTCTTTTTGATGTTCAGCTGTAGTCCTGCTTTTGTGCTTTCCTCTTTAACTTTCATCAGCATTCGTTTCAAATCATTGCTGGTTTCTGCTAGTAGTATGGTATCATCTGCATATCTTAAATTATTGATATTTCTCCCTCCAATTTTCACACCTCCTTCATCTTGGTCCAATCCTGCTTTCTGTCTGATATGTTCTGTGTATAGATTTAAAAAATCAGGTGATAAAATACACTCCTGTCTCACATCCTTTCCTATTGGGAACCAATCAGTTTCTCCATATTCTGTCCTTACACTAGCCTCTTGTCCAGAGTAAAGGTTGAGCATCAGGACAATCAGATGCTGTGGCACCCCCATTTCTTTTAAAGCATTCCATAGTTTTTCATGATCTACACAGTCAAAGGCTTTGCTGTAATCTATAAAGCACAGGGTGATTTTCTTATGAAAATCCTTGGTCCTTTCCATTATCCAATGTATGTTTACCATATGATCTCTGGTGCCTCTTCCCTTTCTAAATCCAGCTTGGACGTCTGGCATTTCTCGCTCCATATATGGTAAGAGCCTTTGTTGTAGAATCTTGAGCATTACTTTACTTGCATGGGATATTAAGGCAATAGTTCGATAATTACTGCATTCCCTGGGATCCTCTTTCTTTGGAATTGGGATATATATTGAACCCTTCCCATCTGTGGGCTATTGTTTAGTTTTCCATATTTCTTGACAAATATTTGTCAAAATTTGGACAGATTCAGTCTCAGTAGCTTGTAGCAACTCTACTGGTATGCCATCTGTTCCTTGTGATTTGTTTCTTATATCCCACCTTATAGCTGTGAGAAGTTATCAAATCAGGTTACAAAATGTTCTCATAATAAAAATCACATTCAGGTATGGTATCAGGATCAGAAATAATATGGTATCAGGATTATTCAGATGGCATTTCCTGCTCTCATCCTTCGTCTTCCCTGATGTTGCTTTTCAGTTTTTGCCTATTAGACAAAAACGCCCACTGATGTTTTCTGAGGCAAGGGAGTGGGGCTGAGTAACTGGAAATCACTGATCCTTGGTGGAGGCTGGTCTTTCATTGCTGGCAGACTTATAACTGACTTTCTACAGATTCTTTTTCAGAGCCCTTCCCTCACTGAAATTACTAAATTTCGGCTGCAATCTAGCTAGCTATGCAAGCAGCTCCAGACAGGTTTGGACTTCTCAATGTGTAATCAACATTGGGCTTGGAGTGTGGGACTTCAGAAAAACATATCTCAAAGCCTACTGCATATGCACGAGTTCTTACTTATACGTAAAAGAGCTTGTGGAACAGTGGCCATAATGTAAATGCCCTGTTAATGTAGCAATAATTAGAGTCAAGATCTTTGGTATGTAACCTCTGCAGTGTTATTTGCCATATAAAGTTTCAAAGGAATGCTAGTGTGCAGGTGCAAAGCTGCATGTTGTCATCTTATTTGTCTTTTTCCATCCTTGCCAGGTCTTGGCCCTTGTTGCTCTTCTGACTTGTTGATTCCCTATGTTCTTCACTGCCTCTTGCATCTTGGGGTTACCATGGAGCTATTGTGAAATAACATCTTATGTAGCTGTAACTATGCAATTAGCTGGTGTCATGACTGTATATAATACTTAAAACGCAAAGCTGTAGCTGCATGGGGGAGGTGGGGAGAACGATCAAATTCAATTTCAGTAATTTTTTTCTCCCATAAAGCAAGCAGCACGTACTTCGATTTGGCACAGCATGAGCTCAGCCTCAGCTGCTGAGCTGAAGCTGCCAGAGAACAAATTGCACTCAATTCCAAGGCGCTTGAATGGTTTTGTCAAAATTCCAAAATTTTGTGCTGGAATAATGGCTCCAAACTTGGAAAGTCTGTTACTGGAATTCTGAGCCAAAGGATTTCATAGTGGCAGTAGCCATGTGAAGTGCATCATATGCTATCTTGCAATATGCTAGATGGGTCACACTAATATCCCTTGCTGACTGTCTTTCCTCCAAGCCCTCTGCTGTAGAATATATATCTCTAGTACATATGAGCAGTCATTCTGTTTAAATTTCAGGACTGGGGGACCTCAGTTTTGATGTTGTTTTTTCTGAGATATCAATATTTACATTGTCTTGAAACATTATTTCCTAACTGTTGCAATAGGCATCTCCTTTTTCACAGTCATGCCCTTGTTCTTTCATATGTTATGTATAGGTTGGCAAAAGACACATCATTAGCAAACTGTTTTTTGATGTTGCCCTGGAGGAACAGACAGCACTAGATGCAGAAAGTCTACAGGTATGTGAGTTGGACTTATGTGCAGCAGCTTGCACCCATCATCTGGGTTAATAAAACATTATTCCTAATAAGTGTTTCCTGTCATTGGTTCACATAGAATCAAAGACATGTTTGCCTGCTTTTGGAGGTCTGTCTCTGTTGGACTCTGCATGACCTGCTCAGATCTTCAAAGATACTTTCATTTTAGAGGCAGATTGAAATGGAAGAAATGATTTCAATTTCTTCCAATTTTTTGTTATCCTCGCAAAGAGCATGGCCATTTAGATCAGAGGTAACTTAGCTATATTAAAGTCTGAAAACTGAGTGGAATGTCATTCAAATTGTCTGTAGACATGAGCAAAGAGGACAGTTTACAATCTTTTCAATGCTCATTGGGAGGAAGTTGTTAAAAGAATACTGTCAGATTATAGTCTGCATCCGACATCTCTTGGCATACAGTTACATTATTACTGTTACTCAGAGTTGTCGGTTAACTTCCTCTGTGGTCTTTTCTGCTCCACAATCGAAGAAAGAGACATTTAAAAGAAATACTAAAGTGAGATCATGAAATGTGTGTGCAGGATTAATATATAATTATATAGTTCCAAGACTTTGGAAAAATATAGCAAGCAAATCCATGTCTTAAATGTCTCTTCATAACATAGGATAAAATTAAGAAAAGCTTCATCTAGAAATATCTGTTGATTATAGTGCAATTCTGTACATGCCTACTTGGAAGTAAGCCCCACTGAGTTCATTGGAACCTACTTTTAGGTGAATGCTGTGGAATTGCAGCCTTAATCTGTTAGAGTTTGGCACCTTGCTGACAGTAACAATCCTGAATGCAAAATTATGACATCATAGGGCTATGTGCTCTTGACAATAATTTAGCCTTGGTAAAATGCTATTTCCTTTGTATCTTTGTCATTTAAAAAAGCCTCCATTGACCTTGATATAATAGGACTCTTCTACCCTCTTGTGTTTAAAGTTAGTGTGTGCAATGGTTATCACAATTAGCATTGTCATGACAACAAGGGTTTTTGTGTGTGTGCGTCTGTGCACCTAAGTCCCTGATGTAGGTAACAGTTCCATCAGAAATAAAGCTGTAATATTCACAGAGAAGAGATTAAAAACATCCTGCTATATGTGTTGAATAATCAAGGTAGTTGTGTAGGTTCAAAAATAACTCGAAGCACATAAAAGCTGTCTTTACATTTATAAGGATTTCTTTAAGCATGCTGTTCTAGTAGTTGAACCATTCAGCAAAGGAAAGCTATTACAGATAAGGATGCTTGAGACAACAACATGCGCTTGCATTCCGTGGCTAACAGTTTGGCCAATTGGCAGAGTGAGTACTGAAACAACTCTATAGCTGAATGGTTTATAACAGCATACCCAGAGAGCCATAGGATGCATCAATTGATGTTGAACAAAGGGGTCATGGGCTGCCAAGTGTTACTTTTAACCTGCAAAATATTGAAAACCACACTTTTCTGAATAGGATGGCATGCAAATATGTTGAGAAGCACATCCGCTTTATTTCCTGTTGCAGAATGCTATAATGATAACATTCTTACCTATAAGTTAACAGCTGCTAATAGTTATTTCCATGTACAGCACTCAGACTAGTTTATAGATGCTACAAGTCAGCAGGGATGAGGGGGAGAAATCCATTATCTTGCTCCAGTATTTAGAGGGAAGATGTGTTAGTCTGTTGCAACAAAGTATCTTGTAGCATCTTAAAGACTAACAAATACATTATGGTATAAGCTTTTGGGTACTATGGTTAGTCTATAAGACACCACAAAACCTTTTTTTTTTTTTTTGCTCACTGGTAACAAATGCTTCTTTACATTTAGTGTACATAGAAATTTCCCATTACCCAATTTCCCCAAGAGGAATATTATCCATATTCTAAATTAGTTTTGGGTTGGTGCATCCAAAATACTGGCTCTTTCTACCAACCATGCGTAACTGTGCCCTCTCCTTGCTACCAAATCTTGCACTGGCACCAGGTTTCCTCATAGTTTTACCAGCTACAGCTGGTGCACCAAATACAGCTATTTTTGGACAGGGATAGTGTGGCCATGGTGATTCATGCATTGGTAACTTTAAGCTTATTTCAATACACTCTATGTGGGGCCACCCTTGTGCATGGTCTGGAAGCTCCAGCTGGTCCGTAAAGCTGCAGGTAGACTGTCGATGGGGACATATTGCTGCCAGCACATAACACCTGTACTTAGAAACTTGCACTGGCTTTCCATAAGCTACCAGGCCAGGTTCAAGATTCTTTATCAATTTACAAGGCCTTTAACAGCTTGGATTCAGGATATCTTAAGAACCGCCTGATCCCTTATACTCCTGCCCAATTACTGAGATTTTTGGAGAAGTTTCTGTTGGTGGTCCTTGTGGCTCAGCTACCAGTGTTGTAAGCCATGCAGTGTTGTGGGCCCAAGCCTGCGGAACTCCCTTCTGATTGAGATTAAATAAGTACCCTCTTTGCTCAACTCCAAGCACATGACAAAGACTTTGTGATTTCAGCAGACATTTTAAGATAGTTTTCTGTTCTTATGACTTTGTTCTTATTCCCTATGTTTTTTCAACATTTTATGTAAGCAATTTAGAAATTCTGAATTCTAAGCAGTATATAAATATCTGAAATAAATAAATTGTGTATAGCCACCGTGTCTTTCTTAATATGCTTCCTGAACCCAAATTGAACCTTGGGCTGCCTCTTTTGCTGCACTTTCTGAATTCAGATCAACCTGGCAGAG
This sequence comes from Rhineura floridana, assembly GCF_030035675.1. NCBI lineage: Eukaryota > Metazoa > Chordata > Lepidosauria > Squamata > Rhineuridae > Rhineura > Rhineura floridana. Next base: position 124,723,451 of record NC_084482.1, on the reverse strand, counting down.
ACCTCATTCCCTCTCTTCTATAACTTCAAACTAACCAACACTTGTATTGCTCTCAGATAAGGAAAGAGGGATCTGAAAAGTCCCAGGGCATACACAGCTGCTCTTTGCATAGCATTTTAGTTTCTTTCCTACCTACTACACAAGTTGTAGCTATACAATCATATTTCACTCCTTATTGTGTTGTCAGCTTGTATTTTTTATCAAATTAAGGCCTTCCTGGTTTGTTTCTATTGTTTCCTAACAGTTTGTTTTGTTTAAACGTATTTTTGGCAGTGATATTCTAAAAATTCATACAACATTTTGGATTTCTCCATGAATGTCAGGCTATTAGTGTGGTGACATTATTAAATTAATATAAACATGATGCCTTTGCACATATAGTTTCAATAGCATTCTGTGTTTTGTGGGTGTGGGGAGAAGGTTGCTGTCGTATTGCATTTCAACCAGTGCCCAGCTTCTGGTTGGTTATCTCCTGCAGGCCTAATTCAGCCTTGATATGCAAACCATGGAAAACACTCATTAGATTCTCCCCCCTTCCCCAATATATTGGGTTTTGGGTTTTTTTAAAGTAGAAACATAGGCATGAAACACATCCCGGTTGGAATCATCAAGTACTGTGAGTTCTGATTGCTTGCTATGTATTACCTTTTTTTCAGTATTATATATTGCCAGCTGTTACAAAGATCCCTTGCGTGTTCATTTGGCACCTTTTCTCCCTACTTGGCACCAATCAGTTCATTGCTGCCCTTTCATCCAACTGCTGTTCTGCGTTAATATCCCTATCCTAGCTCATTTGAATGAGCATTAAACAAGGCTTTGGTTTGACTCATTGTGTCTCTGTCCAGATGCAATTGCAAATTGCTTGCTGGACTGTACCCAAACACTAGTTTTGTAGCACTATTGCACTCCAGTGAATTATCCACTGATTACAAATATTACTTAAAAATATTTGGTACTCAAATTCTGTTTGGCAGGATCTCTTTTTTGCTGCCTTGTGTTAAAATAGTGTGGAAATTCTTCTACCATGATTTTCCTCCAAGACTTCTAAAGTTGTCTGACAAAAGCAAAATGTCAGTGAGAGATAGGCTGACAAGACAGATTTTTTTTCTCACAATCTCAACAGTTCTTGAAGGTTTGTTACTTCCGAGACCCCACTCCTCCCAGTTCTAAAGTAATACTAGATTATAGGTTATTAATAAAGTTTTGTTAGTTGTGACTACTTTCTAACTAATTTGTTCAGTCTGAGTGTGGAGAGTGTTTGGGTAGAGAGCATAAGAACATTTTGACACACTTTTCTAAGCTGGGACAAAGGCTTGTACATTGTGCTGTAGCCTAATTTGGTTCTTTGTGCTGTATTTCAGAATGAACTGGACAGGGTGAAAGCCCAGTTATCCATGAAAGGTGAGTGATTTGAAGAACAGAAGTGGGCAGTCTGACAAGATTTGAATGATGACTTAAAGCTGTGTTTAAAATTGAAGAGTGAAGCTACTCATGACCCCCCCCCCCATTTTCTATGCACCTAAAACTGTATGAAATGCTTTGGGGCCATTTGATGATTAGGGTGAAAAGGCTTTACTCAGTCATGGGAATTTTGCATGACACAGCTGAGCATGGTGGAAAAACTTAAGTGAGAATATTCTGACAGTTTAGAGTTAATTGCCTTTGTTTGGAAATTTGTACCCGCTTCGTGATGTTGGTGATTCTGTAATGGAAAACTGCGGAAGTGTTGCATATAACTGAGAAACCAAATAGAAGTAGGAAAAGGAAGGGAAGAAGATTTTGTTAGCCAGCTGAACAAAGGTCCGTGTGTCTGCTTACTTGCACACTCCCATTTCCCTGTTGCTTTGAAGAGCATTATAACTTTAATATTAGAAATGTTTTATGGAGACAGGCAAGTGAAAGCCCTGGAGACTTTGTTGATAGCTTTTAAAGTATTGGCTGTAGGCAGCTGTGAGTCATAGGCAGTGAAGAGAGAAATGTCACTCATTTTGAACGACAGAAATCCTAAAACATGAGAATGCAGTAAATAAAAAGATTTGAAATGAGCAACCAGGGAGTGTCTTCTGTTTTCAAAGAGCTCTTTCCCCAGTGGACTGTTTGCCTTCCTCTACATGTATAAGAATAAGCTTAAACTAAGCTAAGATGGGTAAGAGTTTGAACAATTTGCCCCGTGGTTTGTATACTGAGACAGTAGCAACTGAAGCATTGGACTCGAGGGAAATTTGTAGCACTGTGCTTTGCTAAATTAAGCAACACATCGAACCTTTAACACCCTTTGGTGATCTTTGTGAGGAATAAAAGGTAATTATCTGCCTAATCGGTTTTGGAGGTCTATCTCTAATATAAAGTTGCTTTTATGAAGTCTTGATGGTCCTGTAACTTTTGTAAATACACAAATCTGGACAGTGTGTTTTGTTGCAGGAATTATATGAAGCACATTTAAATTCCTTGCCCAATGGCACAAAGTGTGGTGAAAGTGAATGACAAAAATAGAAACATTACAGTGATACAATTGTTTTGCATGTCAGCATTGTCTCACTACTCGCAGCAGCATCTGAAATCTTATCTAAGTATGTGTGTCCAGCATACATGCTTAGATAAGATTTCAGATGCTGCTGTGAGTAGTGAGACAATGCTGACATGCAGAACAATTGTGCCCAGCACACGGCCAGCTTTCACTGTAGCTGTGCCTTCAATAGCACCTTGATTTGCAGGAAGTAACAAGTCACAGTTTTGGGGCAATTATGGTGCTTGCAGATTGAATGCTGCTGATGGAGCTGTTTAAACTTTCAGAACACAGCAGGCTTTGATAGAACTTTAGCTGCAGGTCTTTTATGAACTTGTATAAAGCTCTTGTTATCCTCTGTGTGTAATTCGTCAAGGGGTACTGAGCGTGATAAGTTGGTTACAATGGTTTGTACTCGTCTACAAAAAGCTTGGACTTTTGCTAATTCAGTATTAAAGGGACAGGGACAGGAAGCGATTATAGATTACTGTGTCCCAGTTGGAGAACCTCAGCAGTTAAGCCCCAGCTGTTCCATATGCTGGCAGACCGGTGTTTGGGCATTGGGTTCTCCCAATAACCCTGCTATCATGGGAGAAGGAAGTGAAAGACTCTGAACAATGAGTCTTGGATTCTGAGCTCTCCCAATAATCCTGTTAACTTGGGTGAAGGTAGTAAAATAATTTTATTGGACAACATGCCTTGGTATTCCGAGGAAGATCCACAAGAGATAGGCAATTGGTCACTGGACCCAGATTTTCTGGGAGAGGACTTAGCAGGCAAGCAGCGAAAAAATGTAAGCTTTGCTCCACCCAGGTATATCACAAGTTTTCAGGAAAGACCCACAAAGGACCCAGGTGAACTAGGTTGTGAAAAGGTAGAAAATATATTCAAATATTTAAGAGTTTCCTTTCTGCTCAAACTAATCAAAACATTTTCACCAATTTATCTTCCATTAAACAAGACATTTCTGGTCTGAAAGCTATACGTCAACCAATAGCTGCCATGATAGAATGGGAATAATAAGAGCAGCTCCACCCAATGCTTTTTCAGACGGCAGCCCAACTGATCTTCAAGCTGCTGATTCTGAGTTTAGGGGCACCAGAAGAGCTTTCACTGATTCCCCCCTTTTTAAAGGTCAACCTTCTTCTTGGCATTTGGAAGAGATAATGCTGGACTGGGCTACAAACACAGATACCATAACAGCCAACTCAGCTAGAGAAGATGTTCTTGGAAATATCACTGAGGACTGTAATTTGACTCTATCAGACCCAGATCTAATTCTCCTGGATGGACGGTATGATGACCTCCAGGGACAATCCAGCCAACAATTCACACTAGAACCAGCACTGTGTGAAATAAATTTGCAAGGAGCTGAGATTAAGAAACAATATTCGGGACAGCAAAATGGTGTTGGTTTGACTTTAGAGGAGGACTTGTCTCCTACTAAAATGGCATGTAGTATAACCATTTTTAATTGGCCTCGTAGAAAGCCAGATAGTGCTTGAGTGTCTAACCTAGCGATGTTGCAGGACATACTGGATACTTTGGGCAATGATTGGGATTCCGCCTAAAATGCTTTTGCATATACCCCAGAAGATATAAGATGAAGAGAGGCAGAGTGAACCTGACATTTACTAATAGTGGACAAGCTCTTCATTTAATGCTGATTTCCTGACCTGTTTTAAATCTTATGTTTCTTTTAGTATTTTAAATGAGTTTTATAATATTGTGAAGGTCTATAGCCAATTTACAATAAAGGATTGATTGAGTGTCCAGCACACAAGGATTTATAGTGAGAACAGAATGATTTTCCAAAGTCAGACATCAAAACTTCATGATTGTTTAGTTTATGAATAATATTGACTCTTTGCACAGTATTTCATTGTGCCTGAGATTGTTTTGATTTTTGGGAGGGCTGGGGTGTTACCTAGCATATTGGCACTGGTAATGCTAAATGAATAAGCTCTGAAGAAAGTGCACTGTTACTCTTATACTAAAGAAACCTTGAAGCTTAGTAGAGCTTATTAAAAGGACTGTTTAATGTAGCACATAGTTCATACAGATCCAATAGCTTTGACTGCTAGTTCCAAGCAGTTTCTAGACCAGGGATGCCTAAATTGGGTCCCTCTAGATCATTTGTGACAATTGGCTATGCATACCGGACCTGATAAAAGTTGGAGTCCCAACAACATCTGGAGGGCCACAGGTTAGCTACCCCTGTTCTAGGCCTTTGAAAGTTCTGCCTGCTTTGCTTGTTCTTCAAGCCGTTTTCCTGCTTTAGGTTCAGAGACCTACAGAACTCAGGCAGGTTGATTTTAAGTGCTATAATAGTACTTTGTTTCAGAGAAGGAGAAACGGGATTGCCAAAGTATTGTGAACTCACTAAGGGAGACCCTGGATGTACGCAATGCCACCATTGAATCGCTCCAGAAAGCTGCATCTGAGGTAGAGATGTTGTGTTCTACTCTCAAGGTAAGTTCAAAATGGTCTGGATCTGTAGAATAAGATTCTCTGTAGCTCTAGGATGTCCTATGGCTTCCATATATCTGAAGTTGAAAAAGTAAGAGATGTTGTGATTGTTTATATCTTGAATACATCTCGTGGTATCACTTGAACATTCAAATGTGCAACCTCAAGCATCCTAAGATAAAAAGTTCTTTGTGACATAGCAGTGAAGACAAAAATGAAACCACTGTAAACCAGGCCAGTGAGCATTTTGGAGTACTGATGTACTCCAAAGCACTGAAGGTTTTGGCATTTCCTCTTTCCTGGTTTTGATGGTTTGTGTTAAGCCAGGGGTGGAAAAACCTCTGGCCTGCAGGCCTAATTAGCCCTACCAGACTTTCCCATTTTGCCTGCCAGGTCATTTTGGCTAAGCCACACCTGCCAATCACTTGACATCATGTATGACTTTGGGCTTGGGCAGGTTAAGTGGCTAGACTGGGCCAAAGGGCTTTGGAAGCCCTGGGCACCTTGCTTTCTGAAGTCCCAATGACCTGATGATTGCTGGCACTTCTGAAGCACCAACAAGCAGCTGATTCTCAGGACTTCAGAGCACAGCAATGGCCTCTTTGCAAGCCCCTTGAAAAGAGCCCTGTGTGGCCAAAAGCCATTGTCAGGGCTTCAAAATGCCACGCAGGGCTCTTTGCAGCCCCTTGCAAATAGCACTGCAAAGCATTGACCATTGCCTGATATTCAGAGCTTCAAAACGCCACATAGCCTGACATCAATTTGACTCGGAGGGGGTAGGGAAGATAAGGATCTCCCAGCCATATCTGTTTTCCCACTCTGAGTTAGGCTGCCATTATTAAAAAGATCCTCTTTTCAATGACAGTAGTGTTCATCAATGGGAGGAAAGTACATACTTCCCCAGTGTTCTGTACTAGCATTTTAAAGTAGCTGAACTGTAGTAAGTCTGGTCTGACAGTGTATTCCATGTTTCTTGGGACCACATTAGTCCTGTGTTAGTTAGGAATAAGACCCTGGCACCTGCTAAAGACAAATGTTTGGTGTGTTCACGTTTTCATGAGAGTTTTTATTATTTTGTCAACATACAAAAGAAAATGAAAACAAACGAGTAACAAACAACCGTGTAGAGAAGTGTACAAAGCCAGAGCAGGAATCCTCATGCCCTTAGCAACGACCTTCATGCCTACTGTTGATCTGTAGACATAACTGGATTTGCTCAGACAAGGTGTTGGGAGCTGCGGCTCTTGCCAATTCATCCAGTATCTCATCATTGAGGCCCAAATGATACTGGGACATTTGGGCTGACTTGTTCCAATCCACTTCCTGTGCCAAGATTTGAAAAGCATTGCTATAAGGCCTTGGTGCAGGTTTCCCAGCTGGTGGGCCACTGTGACTTTTCTCTGTTGATCTCAGAAGTTTTCTGCCATTGCAGCAATACAATTGTCATATTGTCCCAACACAGGATCATTTCATAACAAAAGAGGGGTAGACCATTGAGCCGCTTCTCCGTCAAGTAGACTTGGGGCCACTAGACAAAGGCCACTTTCAAGAAGTCATTAGGAAAGTCCAGTTGACGCACTCTGATGAACAACTTGCACTGTGCAGTGAAGGTTGCAAACTGCTCCCACCTCCCATTGTACTTGGTGGGAAATCCCACAGGTGTCTTGACACAGGGTGCAAGGGCTGGCCTGACTGGAGCGACCCTCTGTTGCAGAGCTGTTACATTGGTTACAAGCTGGGTCAACTGGTGGTACAGGTCCTGGTTCTCCATTCAAAGATTCTGGGTCTTGGTTCAGGAGGTGTGAATGTCATCCTGAAGTTGCTGGAGCTCTGCTAACATAATTTCAAAAGAGCTGTGTAAGCTCTCCCCTGCTCCTCCAACTGCTTCCATCTCGCTCATGGTGTTGCCAGGTAGAGGAGGTGTGGACTGTGACATACTGTCCTGCCTGAACTCCCTAAAGCCAGACTCAAATGCAGAGGTGTGCTTTTATTTTATACATTTAATTAAAAGTTCCATCTTGGAGCGCTTCATAGATCAGCTTACATACAGGCTACACAGGAATCAGCATCTCTATGGTATTTAGGCATGACTAGACCTGGCTAAAGTCAATGTCACAGCAATTAGTCATGCCCCCTTCACAGCCTTAAGTAAGGATGGGAGGACACTTCCTTGCATGAGCTCAGTGTCACTGAAGAGAGCACATGTGCAAACACCCACTCCTCCTGAGAGGGACAGTGAAATCCCTTTGAGATTGCCAGCACCACCTCCTGCATGTGCGCGGCGAGGGAGGCTGTCCCACTTTTCCACGCTTCTCCCCCTCTAGAGGTGGGTTTTGAGGAGGCGGCAGCAGCTTGAAGAACTGAAGTGGCTTGGGGCTGTCATGGCTCGGTTGCACTGCAGCCATTAAAATGTCAATTCTCCTTAAGTTTTTATTCCTCTTCCAAGTTTTCTCATCCTAATTCCCAACTTTTGGTTTGTGAAATGGCAGTGTTACTTGGAAAGGTTCATTCATATAGGTAAGCACAGTAGGGTTGGTAAGAATACTCTGTATCGTCTTTGGGTTGCAGGTGGTTTTGGTGTCCTAAACCTGAAACTGTATTGTGATGCTTTTCAGTTGAAACCACTTGTGCGTGTCGTCAAGCAGTCTACAGGGATTCCTTGGCTGCAAGCTGAACTGCCACTTACTAGGGTCAACCCATTCTTACCTCTTTCCTGGCACTCCATCACATTAATAATCCCTTTTGGATGGCAATGCTAGCCACCTGGAAAACCTGGTCAGAAACATTAGCAGCTCCCCCTTCATCTCTTTTCTGGAGCACCTGGCTTTTTCAAATACAGATAGACACATGCAGTATAAAGGCTGAGCTGCTAAGGGAAGTTTTATATCTGTGCCTTTGTTGACAGTATTCTTAGAGAGGGGGAAGGGTTGCAATCCTGTACAGCATATGAGCATCTTTGTTTACATCGGATCCCAATCTTAAAGGAGTAGCTGTATCACTCTACAAATGCCTTATTAGCAAGTCCATGGGCAATACTATGATTCTAAAGGCAGTCTGGGAAGGAAATTTGGGTACTCTTATTATGTTCTCTGAGAAAAGGTGTGGACCAGGCTCCCACTGAAAACCACCTCTGCTAAAATCTGCTAGGTTGCTCTCAAAGTGATTTTTCAGTGGCACTGGACACTAGTGAATCTCCGTATTAATAGACGCTTAGCCCCCAGCTGTTGAAAGGGATGTCATGCCATAAGATTCTTTATTAATTTATGGTGGGAATGTGCTCCTATTGGGTAGTTTTGGAATTTGATCTTCAGTTCTACTTTGGACATAGTAGGTCAACATTTATCCCCTGACCTGGTTTTGGTATTGCTGTCATTGGAATGCAATTCTAACACCAAGGTGTTACATACTCAGTGGCCTTTCTGCTATCAGCTGCTAGAATGGAAATCTCTCTGCACTGGAAAATGGGATCTGGACGTGCTTTGCAAAATTGGTTGGATAGAATGTGGTAGATCACCTTATTGGAGCATCTGACACAACACAGTCGAGTGGTAAGGGGGCAATCTAAAAAAGACAAAATCAATACAGTGTGGTTTCCCTTTTTGTACTTTGTAAATCGAGATTCTCATATCGTTCAATCCCTAGTCTCACGTGTTTTTCTTTGGAGGGGTTCAGTCTGTAATTGGCAGTCAAATGCATTGTTATAATTATCTGCTTTTCTCTGGTGGAAAATTGCTGTAAAACTACTCAGTATTTCCCTATATGTACTATGCTTATAATAATCTCCAATGTTTTCTGTGGTGTTTTCTGTGTTATTGAAAATAATAAAACATAATTTTTAAACAAAGAAATTGTAATAACCCCAACCTCCACCCTCAGAACCTTTGACTAAAACTCATTGGATGTATAGTAGGGCCCTGCTTTCTGGCGCTTCGCTAATGCGGCGGTTTTGAATTGTATCCATGTTCCATATGTTTGGCGCTTGTTCTGTTTTTGCGTTGGAAAATTGCCAGAATACAGAGACGGTGAGTGCACAAATTGATGGCGCCTGATGCCCTTCTTGGACTCAGCTAGTGAGCGCATCGTCAGAGCTTGGAAACGTTCCTTTTTTAAATTACAGTTGGGCTGATGGGAGTTGTAGTTCAAAAAAGAAATGTTTCCAAGCTCTGACGACGCGCTCTGAGAATGGGTGTCTGGCTCCATTTTATTGTCAAGGGAGGTAGCGGAGGGCGGGGGAGCGTGTGAGCGAACAGGCAGGGGGGAGAGTGAGCGGACAGGGGGATGAGTGTGGGAGGAAGGGGGGACAAGGGAGGGATGCAGCGGAGGGTGAGCAAGTGCATGAACAGGGAGGGGGAGGGGGCAAGGGGGGATGACCAAGGGAGGTGGCGGAGGGCAAGTGAGCATGCGAACAGGTGGGGGAGAGTGAGCGAGCAGGCGAGGGGGGATGAGCGAGGGAGACAGCGGAGAGTGAGCGAGCAAACAGGCAGGGGGAGGGCGAGTGGGCAAGGGGGGACGAGCGAGGGAGGTGGCGGAGGGCGAGCAAGTGCGCTAAAAGGCGGGGGAAGGGTGAATGGGCAAGGGGGGATGAGCAAGGGAGACCGCGGAGGGCAAGCAAGCAGGCGTGGGAACCTGCCTCCCTGCGATCCGCGGCAGGGAACCTGCCATGGAAAGGGGGCACTACTCCCCCGCCATAACGAGGGCGAGTGAGTGAGGGGGAGAGGGCGATGCACGGAAAAGCAGAACATCGATCAGCTTTTGCGTGGGGAGCTTCAGGGGCCAAGCACTGTCAGCTGGAACTCCCCCACTACAGCTGATCGATGTTCCACTTTTCGCTTTTTGGCAGGGTCTGGTCCCTAACCTGCTGCATAAGTGGGGCCCTACTGTAAAAAGATAGACTGTTCTAGTCATAGTTTTAAATCAATGCAAGTAGAACATATATTCCCTCAAAGAGGAGTTGCATTCTCCCCATGCATCCTGGAGATCATGTTGGTGCAAACATTCCATCATGAGCTCTCCTATGACTGACTTCTGTGAGTGCTGTGATCAAGTGTTTCATCCAAGCATTCATTCAAACCACCTCTAAAGATAATGTTTGCTTTCTTGAAACTTTGTAAAGTGGGTAGAGTCTATTAGAGAAATTCTAGCTGCCCTGTGTTTAGAGCATAGATACATCCCAGTGCCGGGTCACAGCTTCCTAGAGAGTCCTGAACTAGCAGAGATCTGCCCCTCGGATCTGGTACATAGTCATTCACCTCAAACAGGTACTTCTTGGCGGAAATAACAATCACTCCCTTTGACTTAGAGATGCCGGGAGCATAAACCTATTCACAGAGCCAGGAGCCTTTCAGTACAGGCCGGCCCCGCTTATACGGCAGGTTCCGTTCTGAACTGCTGCCGAAAAGCGGAACCCATTGACAATAATGGGGTGCGTTGCGTGAAAATGACGTCAAAATGGCGCGCGACGGAAAAAAACGCCGTAAACGCGGAACAAGCACCTTAATGCAGGGACTTTCCCTAATTGAAAGCCGCCGCATTAGTGAATTGCTGTAAAGCGGGGCCCTACTGTAGTCTGAACTTAAGGCTTTTCCACTGGTGGTTCAGTTGCAGAAAGATGACAGGCTGCTCCTGTTTGAAAGCAGCTTCAACCCTTGCTGTCTTGACTGCCAAGCCTAGCTCGTTAGTATTTAGCAAGACCACTTTAATCCACTTAAACCGGGCATGTTTGTGTTAAAATTTATTGCCTATTGGAGTCCATTATAACAATCTCAGGACCTGAAGTGGAAAGACTATTGAATTGCTCTGCACGGGAATGTTTAGCTAACTGGAACCAACTAATATCCAAACAAAACTACAACTTGAAATCCTTAGAGTGAGATACTCTGCTGTCCAATGAGGTTATATGTACAGTGGAGATCTGTCCCAAGTCACTGAGGTCTTTGGGGGTCAGGGAGGGTTTATATGATGTCTCCATAACTTCCCCAACCACAGGATGCATGTGGAATGAAAATCAAACTTCAGAATAACATGGAGCAATCGCCTGTTATAGTAGAAAGGTATCCAAGCAGTCAGCCTTACTTTTTGGGTTATGGGGACCAGATTGCCTGTCATTTCTCCCCCTTGCTACTTCCCAGGGCAGGTTGTTGCCTTTGCTTGAGCCCACCACTCTGGAACAAGAATCTTGAGATCATGAAGCAAGCTTTCTGCTAGTCTGTCATCACTGGCTGTCAGGAATTTGCCTTTGTCTGGTACTATAAACTTAAAGGGGAATCCCCCAGTGATAGCCTGCTTCAGTACAGTCTTGTAGGGGCGAAAGGCCTGCTGGTGTCCCAGAATTTTGAGACAGATGTCCTGAACAACTTCTCAGGCTGCATTTCCATATTTCAACTTTTTAAAGTTGTGACGGGCTTTACAGATGGGTTCACCCTGTGGTGTTGGAAGCGAAGCACTATATCGTGAGGTAGATCAGCAACATGGGCCCTCAGAGTGGGAACCTTCTGTGTACATTCAATATCGTTAATGGAAAGAGGGAAACCCAAATATAAACTGTTCAGCTAATCAATATGAAAGTTAGCCATACCACCCCCTTTCCTCCTCCTCTGGGACCCCCTGTAAGCAAAAGATTCTTCTTATGCTCCTGGTTCAGCTACTCCTCTGTTCTTTGCTCCAGGTCATTGATCTCCATTTTTAAGAGCTGGATCTCAGACTGATTGCCTATCCTAAGATTCATAGCTTTGTTGGCCGTTTTCATTAGATCAGCTAGCTGACTTGAAACTGCCTCAATTTTTCCTTCCAAAGACTGCAGAGCTGCTATCTAGTCTGCAGCTACAGCCCTCCTAATTTTAGCAGTGTACTCATCTGAGTCCTCTTTTTCATCAATGACATTTGTCAGCTTCGTGTGTTTTTTAGGTTTAGAGCTGCCTCTCGCCATGACAGTCTCTTGGGCCTTATCTGATAGCTCTGAATATGTCAGCACTGAGGTCAAACCTTGCTAATTTATTTTTGGGTCCCTGCATACTCCACTGCATTACCTTTTACTCTTTGGCCTTTTTATCAATCAAAAACTTGTTCAGCAGTTACTCATTGCCTTAAATGTCCTGTGGTTCCCAAAGACTTGTCTCTAAGTCGCCAATCAGCTCTGCACTAGCCACACCCCCACAGATGCTTGTTTTTTAGACAACTGGTCATATCTGCTTCTGTCCCAAAAATATTAATTGAAATCCCAAAGTACATTTAATTTCATCATAACTCCTGATATGGTGTCAAATTGATCTTCTAGGGAGATGAGTGAAATGTCCATGGGTCAAATACTATGATGAGAAAAGAGGCTAAGCTGAAAACATAATTTGGCTGTGTGACAGTTGAAGACAATTGAGAATTCCCATGTCAAGATGCCTTTTTGCAAATGATTTGAGTTAGATTGGTTATAACAACTTGTTTCTGCCTTTAGATCTCTGTTGATATGAATGGTGTTTTATGAGTTGGCAAGTGGAAGAGGTTTGTTTCTGTTGGTACTCAACAGATGAGGCATTTTGGGATGCATTTTTAACGACTAGTTCAGAGGGAGGCTGAGATACGCAAATAATTCATGCTGTCTTTTCATTGTTTTTCCATATTCTAACTTCTCCCCGGACACTGGATATTTCAGTGAAGTGTACTTTATTTGGTGCTTTAAACACTGCATTTGCTCTAAGACACTGGGGCTAAACCTGTTAATTATGTAATCTAAGACAACTGCACCCCACTCCAGGTTTGGAGGAAGATTTCAAATGTTTTTGCGTCTTTTGTCGAGTTTAAAATTCTTTCCAGTTCTGAAATACAGAATTGCGGTTAAATACGTTTCCATGCCTGCTGTCAATCTGGGGCATGTACCAAATGGGAGCGCTTTGCTTTTGTTTCTTGGCTGTGCTGGAAAAAGCCTAACAGCAGAAGCTAAATCCACTGTGCCCTTCCTATTCTGGCCATTACATGCATTAGGGATGTACTTACTGGCTAGATGCCGCTGAGGAGTTTCTAGTGGCCAGTTAAATAAATGCAAGTGTTAAAATGGAAGTGTTGGAAAGAGTTGTCAAAACTGTGGATTAATAAAAACTGGATACCATCTATGGCAGTTGAGATGAGTCCTCACCAGCAGAGCAACATTTTAGGTATTCATTTTTGAAAGTATGTGAGATGGTGAAGTAGTATGTTAGCAAATACATCTGGAATGCTACACCTTCTGTGTGGCGTAAACCTTAAATCATCTTGTAGATATTCTAGTCTTTGACTAGTCTTCTCTGAAGTCTGATCAAACAGCTTTGCTCCTTTCCTAGTTTTCAGTGCAGAGGGCAAGTAGGCAGGATCCTTTGAAGATTGTACTATGCTGACCAACCTCATCAAAGCATAGAAATCACAAGCGTATTGAAGGTTTACTTCCTTTAAATCTGCTGAGGAAGCTCCCTAAATACACACTGCATTGATACTGTGCAGGTCACTCTATATTCAAGGAAGCTGTGCATTTTAATGTAAGTCTGGAAGCTGTTATTTTGATAGGGAAAGTAGGCTAGGCTTTCAGTAGCTGTCTCCTCATGCAAGAACTGTAAAATGAAGGGAAGGAACTTGTGCAAGTTATTTTCCTGTTCACGAAAGAGAATTCATGATATTGCACAAGTTCATTTCTGACATGTTGCACTTCAGTTAAACCACATGCATGAGATGGTCATTTCCAGATAATGTATGAGTTGCCACAAAGTCTTCATGAAGCACATTTTTCATGATGGAAGTGGGAAAAAAGTATTTGAGGAAATGTTTTCTTCTCTAATTAAATGCTCCTCTCATTTGTAAACAGTGGTCTAAATTTATAAATATCATGACTTGAGAAGTTATATCCATGCACATACCATACATCTGAAATCTAGAGTGTGGGCCATTGAACTAGCAAGGGCATTGCGGAGCTGCCTCTTACACACAGATAATGTTTCTTTTCTCTTCTCAGAAACAAATGAAGTATCTGGAGCAACAGCAAGATGATGCAAAGAGTGCAAAAGAGGAGGCCCAAAGACTGAGAAATAAACTGAAAAATATGGAGAGGTCAGAATACAAGCTTTGTCTCTACATATGTTCCAGTTATGTTGGGAGATTGCTTAGCAATTTTGCGGAGGATTAGACTAGGGAACCTTTGAGATCTTTCAACTCAAAGTCTGTGACTTTATGGTATAAATAAACACTTAAATGTTGTGTTGTTTTCAACACTACAAATGGGCTCATTTCTGAGTTTGTTTGCTATAGGGAACTTAATATTTGTAACTCCTGTCTATATATTTATTAATAATATTTATGTACCACTTAATATGTGAAATCCCTAAGTGGTTTTCATGAAACACACTTAAAAAAATATCTTGCAGCAGTACAATTCCATTGAACTGAAGCATGCTAGTGTGCATCTGAATCCAGCTACGTTGGAGGGTGGGGGAGTCGTTGCCAGTCTAAAATACAAGACATGCTTCTTCCAGGACGAACTGTTCCTGTGTTTTGTGTACCATGGAATATCTGCTGCTGGGCGGGAGGACTACCCTAATCTACCTCCCTCTTTTCTAGGATTGAGACGTTGCTGCAAAGTCAGCGCCCTGAGGTGGAAGAGATGATCCGTGATATGGGAGCAGGTCAGGCCGCAGTGGAACAGCTTGCCATTTATTGTATCTCACTGAAAAAGTAGGTATATTAAATAGGGTAGCTTATTGACTTAGATATATGTGTACATGTTACCCCCTAAAGGAAACAGTGGGAAAGGTTATTGTGTAGGTGCTCTGGCAGAATGCTAGTTTCAACACTAAAACTTGGAGAATATAATTAAGGTGGCATAGATGGAAGCTTTCAGCACTGCAAGTGTGCTATTGTTGCATTAGTGACACATCCATTGCTATGGAAACGGCCTTCAGAGCTTTGCCGGAGTGCTTAGGAGGTGGTTGTTTTATGGGAACTGAGGGGATGTACGATTGTCATGGTTCTGAGTGAGGCAGCATGGCCCCTGAATATCTCCCCTGTACCAAGCAGAGTGCTTTACACGGCTGTGGCAATAAGTATGGTGTAGTCGCCAGTCCCTACCGTGTGCACTAGAGGCCTTTCTATTTATACCATGTATAATTAACAGTTTGTGCAAGCAATGTCGGGTAGCGAATGGGTAATCACGACTTTTAATAATGAGCTACAGCATGAAGTACCTGCATTGTAATCAGTAACTTCAGCACTGTTTTATAATAGCATTAAAATACTTTTAGAACCTTAATCATTTTCAAAAAAAGGAATTGTTGCATCTCATTTCAGTAAAGGAGATGTAAAATACTGCACACAACTAAAGATTGTTTAAACACCCTTTGCATTTTGATATGGAATATACCATTCTGCCATTTTTGTGCTTGCCTCAACCCAAACAAAATGATGCTGTTCCCCTGAAAGCATATTTTCTCACCTGCTCTGTAGTGTATCACTGTTTTAACACTGTTCAAATCAGTGTTAGCTTGTTCCACACTGTCTTCTCCCTGGAAGTGCTTGCATATATAACAGAAACTTCTGCAACCACTTAAGCTGTGAACTGGTTCTTCAGTCTAAATTTGGTTCTTGGCTGCAGCTGTTTGCTTGAAAGCATGTTCTACAGATTGACTGATTTGAGCCCTTTCCAGGGAATATGAGAATTTGAAGGAGTCTCGGAAAGCATCAAATGATACAATAGAGAAGCTGAGAAAGGAGTTATTTTCTGCTAATCACAAGGTAAAGGACATGTTAATACTCCTGCAGATACATTGCAGAGGCATTTATGTATAACTCTTCCTCAGTACTGCAACCTAAATAAAACATATTTTGCTTTAAAACAACTTGAAGCATTTACATCAGCTGTGTTGCTACTACTGTGAGCTTAGAAGTTCAGCTACAGCTTCCCTAAGCCTGGTTAATATGTCTTCATAACATTAATCAGACTGCCTACATAGACACTTGGTGTTCTGTCTGAATTCTTAGACTTCTCTGTAACAAGTATTGAAACAGCTTCTATTGAATCATGGTGTTATACGTATAGCATTGCACAAAGACTGTTTACTGTATTAAAAATCAAAATGCACATCTGTCTCTTGAATATTCTTCTGTATTAATATCAGGAAAAGTCTAAATTTGTACTGTAAACACAGCAAGCCCTAGACTGTAAAAATAAGAAGGGTGGGAGCAGGTTTCTCTATTGAAAATATACTGGGATGGATCTTTTATATTTTTTAAACTTCTTACAAACACTCTGAATTATTCTAAGTGCTGCAGCCCTTAGTTGCATTTCATTGACACTTGAAGAGATGAGCCACATTGGAGCTCCCTCTGCAGGTAGCTTGAAAAAACAAGAAGCTCTTTCCATTTAGGATGTCATTTCTTATAATAAGCTAAATTCTTACATCCCAAAATCTTAGAATATGCATTTATAAAACATTAACCACTGTAAATATTTGAGCACTTAAAAACTTGGTGTATAGTTGTCCCACATAATCTACTAGACTGCTGATATATAGCTTTTAATATCTAGTTACAGAAAACAGTTCTAGAGTTGGAGAAAACAACAGAAGAATTGAAAAGCACCCAGACAGATCTGAGGAATGCAGATAAAGAGATAATGGTGAAAACCTGCTGTTTTATTACTGTGGCCCTGCAGCTATCATAATGTACAATCCAAATTCCTTTCTAACCTATCCCATTTGAAAGGGGGGGCATACTTAGTTTCAATATGTCTGTATCTCTGTAAGAAAGAATGTAGAAATCTTCGCTTTGGCAAGTTTTCTAATGTGTGTTACATTCTGCTCTTTCTTTCCAAAGAGTTTGAAAAAGAAGATAAGAGTCCTGCAAGATACCATAAAAGTACCATCATTAACCAATGAAGCACTCGGCCGGCTTGTCTTGGAAAGGTTGGTTTAGGAGAATTCAGTGGACTTTGATATAATAGAGATACTGTACCAAAGATTTTGTACAATATAAGCAGATAATAGAAGAATGTTGTACATACCTTCCTGAGTTGTCCAAAACCAAAGTGAAGAACAAAATACTGAACTGTAGCTTAAAGTAGCAGGTGATGGGAAATGCCTCTATTCAAGTCCCTGGAGAACCACTGCAAGTCACAGTAGGCAGTACTGGGCTAGATGAACAAATAGTGACTTGCAATGGTTCTCCAGGGTCTTGAAGTGTTTCCCATCACCTGCTACCTGATCCTTTAAGCTACAGTTCAGTATTTTGTCATTCACTATAGCACCATCCATACCAGCCCAATATAACTGTACTCAAGTGTCTTTTCCCTGCTTCTGTTGTACCAAAGACTAATCTTCTAAATTTCCTAAATAAATGTAGGGCTTCCTTCAACAGTCCAGTTTTACAGTAGACTATTAAAATTGGCATATGAAGATTCCAAGCAGCCTGATAGTAATTTCAGTAACTTAAACACTTTGCACATGTTGCTAGAAAGTGGAATTTACTCTCTGAATTTGTTTTACAGTGTCCATTTTATAAAGCCATCTCTTTCCTCCTTCAGACATGAAGCTAGAATTTAGGCTGTATAGCATGTGGAATGAGCTGGAAACTGAGGTGGAATCACCTGTCTGACAGTGTAGTGCTGTGTTATGATACTTGTGCAATTTGGCATTTCAGCCCTGTTCCTCTAGAATTTCTAAATCCAAAGCTTCACCAGCCAGCTCACAGTGATGAGATCGACCTGAATGCTACCTTTGACATACAGACACCTACGCATCTGCCTCACAAGACTGTCCTTGCTCCTGCCAAAAAAATTAAACTGGATAAAAAGTTGAGTCACAGTTCCTTCACTTTTTATTGACCCTATGTTTGCTCTAGGTCTGTCCAATATTCCCACTTCCACATGTGCTGCAAGTACATCTCCAGCCATTTTATGTTCTGTGGCCATTGCTTTACACTGAAATGTCTCACTGAAAAGCTTTTAATCATTGCAGAAGTTTGTCACAACAAACATACCTTGCCTACTGTGAGTACAGCTAGACTTCATCTCCAAACCGGGTTGCCTATCACATCATCCATCATTGTTTTCAAATGTCTCATTTATAAAGTGCCTCAGTAATTAGGTGCTATACAGTAAACTCTAAAAAGGTAATTCCTAACCTGCAAGCTTGCAATCTAAAACAGACAGAACCACTCTGGAGTGTATGGGGAAGGAAGGGCACAAATCCAAGCTGCATAACTTGCATATTAATGAAACTTTAGTTCGCAGATTGACATGCTAAATTAGCATCCCTTGTTAGTGCTATTTCTAACAAGTACTTTATTTCTGCTCCCCCTGAACCCCAAAGCCAATGAAAGAGGACTTTTCCTACTTGTATGAAGACTATGGTTAGTGCTTCAACAAATTGATAAGAGTGACAGTGAGGCAAATTCTTCTTCCTTTGCTTGTTGGTTAGACCAGAGACTTTTCTCTTACTAGCCAGAGGAAAGAGCATTATTGTAACATTTATTTAACTGAGTCATAAGAAGCATACATTTTTGTGGTGTGTCCACAAGTAACCGCTGATGAGAGTTGTAGTCCAAAACATCTGGAGGGCACTAGGTCGGTGAAGGCAGTTCAGCATGTTGGTTTAGAATCTGGGCCACATTAAGTTCATACATGGATTTTCACAAACTGATGCCTCCATCTCCAAAAGACAGATTAATTTATTAATTTGTGCTATGTGTGTTTTTCAGGGCACCTGTGAAAAATTTATCAAGAGTTCTGAAAGAAGCAGTGGAGGTATAGTGACTGCTAACCTGAGTAGTAATTTCTGGAGAGGAGTCTCCTCAATCTACCACCTTTAGAGCTATTCTGAAACATAGCTTTTCTCCAAACAACCAAACCCTTTGCTGATCTTAAAGTAATACATTTTTCATATTCTGTGCTTAGACAACATTAAATGTTGCTGCTAATCCTGAGAGTTGTTTAAATGTTACTGTTAATCCTGAGAGGTGTTCAGAAGTCAACCTATCTACTGATATGTATTCTGAATTATCTGGGGTTTTTCATACTATTCTCCTTTGGTCCATCATCTAGTACCAGAGCCAATGACTTTCAAGCTTTAAACCTTCCAGTTCTCTCTATAAATAATTCAAGAAGCTGCATCTGTGGAATCTTCCACTTACCTTTTGCACAATATATGGGCTAAATTGATTCTAGCACACTATTATTTAGTGTTGCTTATGTTTGGTTGGAAATGTGAGTACTTCAAGTTTAACTCTTCTACTTTTTAAAACATGGTTCAGAACTGCTCAGGTGACACAGATGATGAGCATCTAGAAGATCTTTTACCTGCTTTCATTAGAAACTCAGTTCTGTCCAAGAGGCCACCAGTGAACAACATGCTTGCACCACAGAGGAACACAGGAATAGTAAGTACAAATAGGACCTGCAATACAGTTTTGCAGAGTGGAATATTCCTGCTCAGTCGGCTAGCCAGCAGCTAGCTATGCCCACTTCCTGGAAACTCCTTTTTATTCCGTTTTCTGACAGGCACTTGGCATTCTGTGGCCACTGAGCATGCTTAGTCCTCACTTTGAGGGGGAATTGCTTTCTCAGTGTGTGTTCCTTTTAAAAACAACAACTGTAGTTCTGCAACCTTGGGGCTACACCAAGCAAGCTGATATCTCTCTGTGGCCCTGTTTTGGCTACAATCTTGTTGGCACTAAGCAGTCAAGTTCACTTTTAGAGAGCCCTCTCCTGCAATAAAGCTGGATGGAATTAGGTTTAGACACTTATGTCTTCTAGGTTGGAGAGCTTCCTTCCCTGTACCTGCATATGGTAGGAGAGTTCACTATTTACCCCCCTGTTCAGTTCCCCTTTAACATTTACCCTGAATTCTGTGAATTGGCCAATGGCTCAAGTGCCTAGCATTCTAGTGACCACGGCAACCAGAGGGGGAGGTGTTCTCTGTCAGCGGAGGAGTGGACCAGACAGGAATGGGTTAACTCTCCTGGAAGCAGAGTCAGCATTATAACACAAAAGTTTAGCTGGTGGCCGAACGGAAGGGGAGGAACCTTCTCCCGTTCTCCAGTTTTTGACTCTGCCTTCAGTGAGCAACAGAGTCAGCCTATTCCTCCTGGGTCCCCATAAGGGATTCAGGAACAATTTTAGCTATTTTTTTTCTGCTCAGAGTTTGTCATCATCAACTGCAGTCGAAGTGCACAGACGTCTGCTTCTCTTCTTTCACTTCCCGCCCTCAATGAACAGTCAGATTGGAGGGAGGAAGAGAGGGATTGTTCTTTCTGAAGAGGCACTGGAAGTGGCGGAGGCCGGGATCTGTCTCGTGCCTCCCCCTGCCGTCCCTTATTGAACGCTCTTACACAGTCTCAAGGAGAGGGAAGCTTTCAGAAGCGTTTTAAGACCTTGGAGGAGCAGAGATTGGTCTTTTGCTATCCAAGGCGTTCTGTTGATTAAAAAAAAAACCCTGGGGCAGCAGGCCTCTGCTAAGCATGGTTGGCCTCCTTGCTGCATTGTTCTCAGGTAAAGCCACTAAGCTTTCTTTTTCTAATCAGGGGAGGGGGAAGCTCCAGCTCCAACCTTTTTCTCTCTTCAGCTGTGATTTTTAACTATACCGGGGGGAAGAGATAGCCCTTCTCGTGCCTCTGCAGAGGAAGGTGAGTCCCTGAGTGTGTGGGGGGGAATCTACATCTCAATTAGGCAATCCATTAGTCACTCTAGCCTCAGTGGCAGGAAGCATGCTAGACTCCCCGCCTGAAATAGTTTCATTTCCTCATCTCCCTTCTACTCAGCCGGGAGGAGGGGAAGATGCACACGTGGCTCCTGCAGGAAAAAAGTGCGCCAAATCTCACCATCTAGATAAGCCCTCTACCTCTGCGGCTGTGTTGGTCTGGTTTAACAAGGCCATGGCAGGGGCTTCCTTAGGCAAGCGTTGGGCCCATGCACATAGGAGAAAAGGCTCCAAGCACTCCAGGGCACGATGCCATGATTTCTTCTCATTTTCCTCCTCTTCCTGGGAGGCCAGCCCAGTTAGGGAAAGGGGGAAGAGTAAAAGAAGGGGCTCCATACAGAAACGTAAACCACACAAAGATAAATGCAAAAGATGCTCCAGCTCTGGGTTCCCACCTGACTGCCTTTCCCTTAGCCCAGGCTCCTGGGGGGAGGATGCTGACCTTACAGCAGTGGTACATGCTCTGGTAACCTCACGTTTGGATTACTGTAATGCGCTTTACGTAGGGCTACCTTTGAAGACAGTTCGGAAGCTACAGCTAGTGCAAAATGCGGCGGCCAGATTGCTAACAAGGATCAAGCGGTCCAAGCATATAACGCCTGTTCTGGCCCGCTTGCACTGGTTGCCAATATGTTTCCGGGCCAGATTCAAAGTGTTGGTATTGACCTATAAAGCCTTATACGGTGCGGGACCACGATACCTTGCGGAACGCCTCTTCCGATATGAACTGGCCCGTACACTACGTTCTGCTACGAAGGCCCTCCTCCGGGTTCCAACTCACAGGGAGGCCTGGAGGGTAGTGATGAGATCTAGGGCCTTCTCAGTGGTGGCCCCTGAACTATGGAACAGTCTCCCCGAGGAAGTACGCCTGGCGCCGACTCTGCTCTCTTTTCGGCGCCAGGTCAAAACCTTCCTATTCTCTGAAGCATTTTGAGTTAAATTGATTTACTTTTAAAAATGTTATTGTATTGGATTTTTGATTGTATTATTTAGTATTATTTTGTTATTTATTGGATTTTTTATGCTATTTTATGTTCACCGCCCAGAGAGCTATTGCTAGTCGGGCGGTATATAAATCTAATAAATAAATAAATAAATAATCAGACTCAGAAAAGAAAGAAGGGGAACTCTCAGAGGAGGATTCCCTTATGCCATCCCCAGTGCATAAGAGGCTATATTCCCTGACTCCTATCCTATTTTGATTTCTAAGGCTATGGCCTGCCTTCAGTTAGAACACCCTAAGGAAACTCCTCAGGAGGGGGAACTAGAGGAAGGGGAACAGAGATCTTCAGACATCTTCCCCAGGTCAGGGGATCAGAAGATTGTCATTCCCTTTCCAAAGTTCTTCAAGGACATTGTTAAGGAAGAATGGGATCACCCAGCCAAATCCAAAGCGCCACATGCTCTGTCCAAGAAGCTATATGCTCTTCCTGCCATGACCATGGCAACCCTTCAGGTCCCGGCCATTGACGAGCCTGTGTCTGCCCTCAGGGCCAAGACAGCTATTCCCAAAGAAGGAGCAGATACTCTTTCAGACCAAAGTGACAGGCACAGTGAGGGTATCTTAAAACGCACACACGAAGCATCTGCATTGGCCATGAGAGCTTTGGCAGCCAGCTCCTTCCTGGCATGGGCTGCAGTAAAGTGGGCTAAAGTGCTACTATCAGAAGTGCCTCCTGATGCCAGACACATCAGGGAGGAGCTGCACAAATTGGCTAAAACAGCTGAATTCCTTGCAGATTCCTCCTTAGCTTACAGAACTCAGCAAGAGCTCTTGGATATGGAGTGGTAGTAAGACGCAATATATGGCTGAAACAGTAAGAAGTGGACCATTACTCCAAAGCCAGTCTTGCAGCTCTGCCCTACGCAGGTGGGCAGCTTTTTGGCAAGTTTCTAGAGTGCCACTTGGTGGAGACCAAGGATAAAAAGAAGGCTCTTTCTTCCGCTCCCAGGAAGGATGAGAAATCCCGTAAGAAGGCTTCACATTCCTTTTGTCCCAAGGGCTATCCAACTACCCAGAGGACTACACATCAGTTCTGGGGGTCCTGGAACTCTTCCTGGAATTCCTCCCGCTAGTGCACCCGTTCCACACCCTCCAGTGGCGGGGGAGGCAACAAACATCGTCAAAACCCCAAGCCCAGTGTCAAGCAAAGCCATGCATGATGCCAGGACAGCCCAGGTGGGGGGCAGACTTCAATATTTTGCACATGCCTGGATGGCCACCACAGACAAATGGATACTGAGCACCATCCAGTCTGGCTACTCCCTAGTTTGCCACCATTCCTCAGGACATTCCTCATCAGCCGGAGAAGTGGCAGAGCACCCTGGATGCCATTTCTCACCTCCTTGATATAGGCACCATAGAACCTGTGCCAGAGTATCAGCGGTCCTCAGGAGTCTTCTCTGTGTTCTTTACAGTTCCCAAACGCAATGGCAATTACTGCGCCATCTTGGATTTAAAATTCCTGAACCGCTTCCTGCGGACAAAGAAGTTCAAGATGGAGACATTTAGGTCTACTGCGGAAGCCATTCAACATGGGGACTTCCTGGGATCTATAGATCTCACAGAGGCATACTTGCATGTCCCCATTCTCCAGCAGCACAGACGCTTCCTCCGCTTTGCGCATGGCCACCACCAGTTTCAATACAGGGCCATGCCCTTCGGCCTTGCCTTGGCCCCGTAAGTGTTGACCAAAATAATGGTAGCAGTAGTGGCACACCTTCGCACTCAGGGAGTCCACATATACCCTTACCTGGACGACCTTCTGGTGAGGGCCTCTTCAGCGACAGTGGCGCAATGGGATCTCCAGACTATCTTCCAGTGTCTGGGGAACCACGGCTTCATCATCAACAGGGACAAGAGCCATCTGATACCCACCCAGCGCCTTCAACATCTGGGAGTGGTCATCGACACAACTCAAAGCAAGCTCTTCCTGTCCACTGATCGCACGGACAAGCTCCTGCGCCCAGCTGCACATGTGCCTGCAAGGTAGCCAGGCTCCTCTGATGGAACTGGCTCAGATGCAGGGCTCCATGATAGCGGCCATAGACTCACTGCTGTGGGTCCGCTTCCACTCAAGAGCCCTGCAGTGGCTGCTTCTTCCATCTCAGGACCAGATCACCTCACGCCAGCACTGGCTCATCACCCTCCCGAGGCATGTGCAGGAGTCCCTCCAGTGCTGGGGACGTTTACCCTCAGATCTCCAACAGTCTCAATAGTCATCACAGATGCGAGCCTATATGGCTGGGGGGTGACCTGTTGCTCCAACATTGCACAGAGGAAGTGGTCAGTGCAGGAGCTGTGCCAGTCAATCAACTGGTTGGAGCTCAGAGCAATCCAACTAGCACTCCAGGAGTTCCTACATCTTATTTATCAGACTCATGCTGGTATGCACCAACAACATCACAGCCAAATCACATGTCTGCAAACAATGGGGCACAAAATCAGGCCCTCTTCAGAGGAGACCAACCTGCTGTTCCAGTGGGCAGAAAGGCACCTGGCTTCCATTTCAGCCATACATGTATAGGGGATCCTGAACACACAAGCTGACTGGCTGAGCCGGGAACAAGTCCACCTGGGAGAGTGGGCCCTTCACCAGGACGTATTCCTAGAGATCACTTGGAAGTGGGGGCTCCCATGCATGGACCTGTTTGCCTCATCGGTGAATGCCCAACTGGACCAGTTCATGGCACAAGGCTGGGATCCACGTGTCCAGGACATAGACGCCATGTCAGCCCCCTGGTCTTGGGGACTCCTCTACGCCTTCCTGCCTCTACCTCTTCTGTCCAGGCTGCTGCGCAGACTCAGAGTTCTTCAGGCCCAGGTGATAGTGGTGGCTCCACACTGGCCACAGAGACTGTGGTTTTCCGACCTAGTGGACCTCAGCTCCAGTCTGCCGTGGCGTCTTCCCTCCAGACCAGATCTCCTCTCACAAGGACCCATCCTTCACCCAGACCGAGAGTGGCTCCAGCTTCACACTTGGAGGCTGAGCAACAGCGGCTAAGTGAAGAGGGGCAGTCTGAGAGGGTTGTTTCCACCATTCTGGTTTCTTGCAAACAATCCACCCAGAGAATTTACAACCTCACATGGAAGGCATTCAACAAGCGGTATAGACGCAGTTACCTGCCACGGAATGCACACCATTCTCAATTTCCCGCAAGACGGTCTGGACCAGGGACTAGCCCCCAACACACTCGAGAGACAGGCAGAGGCCCTAGGCAGTGTGTTTCCGATGTTGGGGGGCCATTCCATTTCCTCTTACCCTCCAGTCAAATGCTTTCTCCGAGGGGCAACCCTGCTGTCACCTCCAGTGCAACATAGGTTTCCCTCCTGGGATCTTTCGTTAGTCTTTAGAGCTGTCTCACAACATCCATTTGAACCAGCACGTTCAATACAATCAAGGACCTCACCCTCAAGACAGTTTTTCTGGTGGCAATCACCTCAGCCAGGAGGGTGGGGGAACTAGGGGTCCTCTCCATCCGGGAGGAGCTGTGCATTTTTCACCCAGACAAGGTGGTTCTTTGCCCTGATCCCAGTTTTCTACCCAAGGTCAATTCCTCGTTCCACAGGGGACACGGCATTTCCCTACCCAACTTCTGCCCCAACCATCCCATCACAGGGAGAAGAAATGGCACAAACTCGATGTCAAGCGGGCACTTCGGATCTGCCTGGACCGTACAGAACCATTCAGAAGGTCTGAGGCCCTGTTCATGTCTTTTAAACAAGGGGCGCAGGGATTATACGTGTCCAGGTCCACTATCAGCCACTGGGTGAGGGATTGCGTAGTTAAGGTATATCAGGCAAAAGGGAGAGCTCCTCCTCCAGGGATCACTGCACACTCAGAGGGGCTGCCACCACAGTGGTGCTCCACAAGGATGCCCCGCTGGAGGAAATCTGCAAAGCCGCCACCTGGGCTCACCCATCCACTTTCATTAAACACTACAATGTGGATAAATTTGCTTCTTCCGAAGCTGCCTTCAGCAGAAGGGTTCTTCAAAGGCTGGTGGCCTAGGTTTGCTCCCACTCAAGGATGTAAGGGGGGGTCACTGCTCAGGTACATCCTATTTCTGTCTTCTCCACTCCTGTGACCAAGAACGGAAAGTTGGACTTACCGTGAAGTGTCCTTCTGGTCAGTGGAGAGTGGAGCAGACAGCCCCACCCTGCAGCAAAAACCTAGGCCGTGGGGTGGGGAGGGCACCTTTCCGGAAACCCTCTGGCGACAGCTGGTCGCTCACCCTCTGGATAGAGTAGTAAGGGCTCCCTTCATCCCTTCTTGACACTGTGGGCTGATTTGTTAACGCTTGTTCTTATTCTATCCTCTGTTCAAGTTTCAAGTTCATGTAGGTGGAATGGACGGCTGCTCAGTACTCGGTTTTTTACAGCTGTGTCACAAACTGGAGAATGGGAGAAGGTTCCTCCCCCTCCTGCCGGCCACCAGCTAAACTTTTGTGTTATAGTGCTGACCCTGCCTCAAGGAGAGTTAACTCATTCCTGTCTGCTGCACTCTCCGCTGACCAGAAGGACTCTTCACTGTAAGTCCAACTTTCCGTTTTCCCCAACTTCTTCTGAAAATATTGGTATAACAGCAGTTCTCAGTTTCATGTATTCTGATGTGATTTAAGATATATGATCAATCCTTGCCTGTTTTGTGAATGTTTGGAACTATAGCCGTGATTTTAATAAGTGATTTGCAAACATCAATTGGTCCAGAAGGTGGTGGGCGGATGATTGTCTGGAGCTAGCAGGACAGACTGTATTATTCCAGTCTTGAGTCATTTTCATGGGCTAGCGATTTGTTTCTGGACTCAGTGTAAAGTGCTGCTTTTGGCTTTTAAAATCCTAAACTGCCTGGAACCAGTATATTTGGAAGTCTCCTCCTCCTCCTCCCATGTGTACAACTTCAGGATCACTGTTCAGTTTGAGGCCCTTCTCATATTCCCACTACTGGAAGAAGCTCAGGTGGGGTGTGTGGGGCTTTTCCATTGTGGTTCCTATGTTACGGAACAACCACCCCAAAGAAGTATTTCTCCATCTCATTTTTAGTTAAAGCATTTACATTTGATTGTTATATTCTGTCTGCTTTACATTCTTTTAATTAGCTGCACTTTTATTAGTCTGGTTTGAGGTTTGTTTACTATAAGCCAGCTTTTGTCTGCTTCTGGAGAAAGGTGAGATACGAATGTTATATATAAATTTGTTAAGCTCACTGCTTTTTATTGCAAGCAGACCAGCTTAGACACCAGGTTTTATTTATTTATTATTTGATTTATATTCCGTCCTTCCTCCCAGCAGGAGCCCAGGAGTTTTGTAGCACATTCTGATCACCAAATCCTCTCGCATATTAACCTGTGTGCCTACTTACACACTGAAGTTCTTGTCCCAATCCATAATAAAAATAATGTTCTCTGTGAGCGAGGCACATGCTTTTGCATTTATAACTACTGCATTCTATCTCTTCTAGGTGAAAATCGGGTATGATGGCTTAGGAGGCAGAACCAAATTCATTCAGCCTGTATCTTTTCCTAAACACTGTTCTGCAGAAACTAAGCTGATTTCTAACTGCAATATTTACTAGCATTGAATCTAGGATGATCAATGGTCAATGCAACAAAAGAGTAAGAAGTAATAGTGGCATTTGCTAAGCCTTAAAGTAATGTTCCAATTGGAACAATTAAGTTTTGACTTCCCAGTTAATTCAAAGTTATGAGCAGCTGAAATATTTATTTTTATTTTCTTAAATTTATATCCTGCCCTTCCTCCCAGAAGGAGCCCAGGCAGCAAACAAAACACTAAAAACACTCTAAAATATATTGAAAGCAGACTTTAAAATATATTAAACAGCTTTAAAAACGTATTAAAACAAAACATCTTTAAGAAGATATTTTTTAAAAGCTTTAAAAACATATTAAAAAGCATTTCCAACGCAGATGCAGACTGGGATAAGGTCTCTACTTAAAAGAGGCCTCAAAGAGTCTTCAGTAGGCGCTGAAAAGATAACAGAGATGGCCCCTGTCTAATATTTAAGGGGAGGGAATTCCAAAGGGTTGGTGCCACTATGCTAAAGGTCCACTTCCTATGTTGTGTGGAACAGACCTCCTGAAAAGATGGTATCTGCAGGAGGTCCTCACCTGCAGAGTGTAATAATGGAATATATTTGGGATTGTTACAAAAGAAACTAATTTTTCTAGTAAGACAAGAAACCATACTTTTTCTAGTATGACTTGGCTGCAAAGCTCTGCAGTTATTGGAAAAAGAAGCAGTCCCAGGAAACCTGGATCAAGATGTTTTCAAATCTCCCTTGTGAATCTATCAGACTGAATTTCACTTCTGCTATGGAGATTATAGAAATGCACTGCTTAAATTGTGTAAATATACACATTTGTGTTGCCTAGATACTGGAAAAAATTAGTAAACTGGAATTGGTAGCAAATTCTGCAGCAGATGTTAAATTTTTGAGAGGTTACTATGAGTGTAGATGTGCTTCAAGAGCAATGGTGTTTTTAGCATTGCTATGTTCACATTAGGCTTGATATTCATTTCCCTTCCCTTGTGCAGGGTTGAGGGGTCAAGAATAAAATATTTATCATCAAGAGTCTCTTTTCATAATGAAGTGTTGACCATTATTGTTTTAAAGCTATGTTTATGAGATTGGTAACTGCTGTGTTGCAATGAAACACAACCACTGTAGCATAGATTCACAGATTTGTGTAAATTATGCTAGGAGAGAAATCTGTCCATTACCGTCTCTTGGTTAGCCCCTGACCAGACAATGGGCATGATTTGATTATATGACCAACTAAAGCTTGATCTTTCTTCTCTGCACTTTCAGTTGGGAGGTTTGAACACTTTTCCACTCTGAAGACGGGGGGAAAGAAGGTTTAGGCCCCGGATATAGACCACGGTTTATATACATGTCAAATATCCTAGGGAACCTAAAGCTTTTCTTTTAAATACTTGGCCACCATTTTCCTTGACTTGTCTCATTTCAGAGTATCTCAGCAGAGATTCGCCCCCTGACTGTGAAGAGCAAGAAAAGAAGTGCTTCTAAGCAAACAATGACTGCAGCTTCTGGTATCAGTCAGACTAAATTAGACAGCTTCCTTAAGTAACCATGGATCTCTCTAGGTTAGACATAGATCATCAAAGGCCTGGGATTATCTGGTACAGCACGCAAAACAACATGGTGACCTCCAGGGAGCTGGGACAAGTGCACAATGGCAGGACTTATGCTCTCCCTCTGGCTTTCTGTTCATCTGACTCTTTTTTTCTGCAGATTGAACATGGAGAACTAGCTTTGCTATGCTTCCAGCCTTGAGGGTAGAGAGGCTGAAAAGTTTCAGTTCCAGAATACCTTCACACTCTACTGTTTTGTAGGGCTGCTGCTCGGTACTCTAGTCCTGGAAGACCGTGAAGGCCTCAGCTCCTGTAAGTTTGACAGTGGCATCAGCTGGGGGAGCGGAACTCCATCTGAACAAAATGGACGGTTTGAGGAGAGTCTCTTCAATAAAATATACCTGCAGCCCTGTTAGCATCTGTGACACTGAAACTTTCAAATAAGAAGATAACTCTTATTTGCAACTGTCCACTTCTGTCGGTGTCTTCAGTGATTGGATGATATACTCAAGGCGAGAACTTATGCAATTGTTCTTCTAACATTAGGGTACAAGGTCATGCCTTTTGCCAGAAAACTCTTGTAGATCTCTCACCTATTGATCTTCCTCTTTGGTGGCAGCACTTAATATTTAGTTAATTCATCCCTGTTCTTGGGAGTCTGCCCTTTTCCGTTCCAAGTGGCCCTTTTTGGGAGCAGCTTATATATTTGTCACAAGGAATTTCCTGTCTCTCTGAAGATGAACAGATTCCAATGTTTTTATGCTATATTGGCATAATCAAGCAGAAGTGATAGCATGCCCCTAAGCTTGCAGATAGGCATGCTTGCTGCTTCTACTCCCAGTTCACAAATCTGTTCTGTGCTAGAGTGTTCAAACTAAACTCAAGCCTGCTGCAGTCCTACAGAAGCAAACACAGGGGTCTCAGATGTCAGGCATTCAATTGTTGCCTTTTCCTCGAGTTAACAGTGAACTATACTTGAGAAAATGTTTTTGGAGGAAACTTGTTTGCTGTGCAGTAATTTGATGTCTTTTACATTGATTTTGGTCCTAGACATTTCTGCCCACTGTTTAAAACTGTGTAGCTATAAGATAGGTGCTACTTGTCCTAGAATATCTTGTTTCTTGCCTCCAAGGAGAACTTATAGAACACATGGACAGAGTTATTCCAGAGTTAGACTTGGCATTTCCTGAGGGAATAGGAAAATTCAGCTATATTTTATTCAGGAGAGTGCTACATCCTTAGTAGTTACTGTTGAATCTAGTCTTAAAGTGGTTTTGCCCCAAGGTTTAAGCAAAATCTTCCAGTTGAATCAGTCCATAGCATGAGTAGAAACTGATGCAAATTTTCTTGTTTGCTTCAAGAGATTCTGGCAGAAAGCACCTTTTGGCTTGGAGTTAGCCTGGTGTTTTGAGTTGCAGAGAAATTTTGCTCAGGATGCCCTCCTTAACCCAAAGTAAAATGACAGGCTTACCAGAGACATAAATGAATGAATTAATAATTAACTTGTGCTTAAAACTCATAACTGTAGTTTATTTTGAATAAATGTTGTATGTGCCTCATCTGTTAAACTGAAGTTACACAGAATTAAGATTTCTAAGTCACTCTGCTGCTGCAGAGGCTATACATGGACAAATCACTGGCTGTTCATCTAGGAGAAAGAGAGGACGGTCACAGCCTTATCTCAAGGTGAAGATTGCAGAGATAGTGATAAAACCAGAGCCTTTAGGTATAACATATAAAAACAGTCTTGCTATTATAGTGTTCTCTTTGCCAGTGGCCAACCAGATGCCCATGGAAAGCCTTAAAGTAGGACATGAGGACAATAGCCTTTTCCAGCTGTTTTTTCCCAGTGACTCTTATTCAGAGGCATGCTGCTTGTGATCCTGGAGGTAGTACACAGCCATTATGATTGATAGCCATACTGTAATTTTCTGCATTTCTTTTCCTTCTGACTCACTGCGTAGTTTCCTACCCAGAGCCAGGTGTATAGCTGCAACTCAGGATAGCCGTGTATCTGAAGTGGGTTGTAGTCCAGGTAAAACTTGTGCCACAATACACTTTAGTCTTTAATATGCCACAAGACACCTTGTTTCTTCTTTTCTATGTCAGCTGGAAGTAATTCCTACTCAGCACAGGACAGCTGAGTATAATCACTGTTTATATTATCATTAAAGTATCACATTTGTATCCTGCTCTTCCTTAGAGGAGCTGAGAGCAACATACATGGGAATTACCCTCTGTTATCCTCAACATCCTATCCTGTAGTAGATCAAGCTGTGATTGACCCAAGGTAATCTTCAGGGCTGAACAGGGATTTTACATTAATTCTTAGCAGTTTAAGTGAGCAGTGGAAATATCAAAGCACCATGAAGAAGAAAGACCACTGACTGAAGCAGCCTTCAAGGACAGTGTGAATATGCTGAAGAATGTATAGTTTTCAATTGATGCCATTTATTGTGATGGCGGTGGAAGTAGGGTATCAACAGAGCAGAAATCTGCGCCTTTAGAAAGAACTGTGTTTCTTCAACCCACCAATTCTAAAGTTCTGTCAGGATGCAGGATTGGGGCCCTGAAGTTTCAGACGATGAAGAGAGGGAGGGGGTCATTTGGACAGAGTTGTGTGAAGGAGAAGCAGAAGAGGGGGAGGGAATCTCAGAGATAGAACTGTCTGGGAGCGAGGGCCTTGAACGTCCAACAGACACAAATTCTTACTGTGAGCTTCCCACGCCCCCTCCCCCTTCGAGCTTGGAGGAGAAGGAGGGAGGGCAAGGAGGAATCCAACCCCCTCCTGATCCAGGGAAAAGCAAGGAGAAACAGCCAGATGGTTTAAGCATTGCCCCCCCGCTTTCCCCCATACCTGAGTCAGATTTCTCAGAAGGGGAGGGGGCGGTGGCACCCCCTTCACCACGTACAAGGAGACAGCAAAAGAGGCGGCAAAAGAAGGGGGAGAGGCGGGGTGTGGATGAGGGCACTTTGAGGCGGAGTGAGAGAATTCGCACCCATTTGCCCCCTTCTTAAGGGACAGGGGGAGTAGTGGTTCCTTGTTCTGTCAACTCTCTTCTATTGTCGCAGGTTCTGTTTTGTAGTTAAAGTTCATGAGACGGCGTAGTCTTTGTCTGGATATTACTTTAATAAAAACTGATTTGCTTTCATCAACTGGTCTGGTTCCTGAGCCTCAACCTGGGCACGACAGTTTGACAGAACCACCTACCCAACCCTCGACGCTCCTGCCACTTGAACGGGACAAGATGGAACAGGGAGCAGCAGGGGGGACAAAGCCCACTTCTGAGGCGGAGGAAGTGCAACAGCTGAAAACTAATGTGGCAGATCTACAGGCAGATGTCCAAACCTTGTTGGCGTCAGTGAGGGCATTGAAAACTGACAACCAAACTTTGAAATCCACGATAGCCCAAATGCGGACAACCCCTTCAGCCGCTGTGGTTAAGATTCCGATTGGATTGCCACCTAAGTATGCGGGACAGAGTGACCAACTCTCCACCTTCATGGCTCAATGTGAAATGTACCTGGATATTAGGAATGCAGAATTTCCTAGTGATGTGGCCAAAGTGGCCTTCGTGATCAGTCTATTGGAAGGGGAAGCTGCCAAGTGGGTCACTCCCTATCTGGTCAGAAAGGATGCTATCCTAGGAAGATATAGAGGATTTATGCAAGCCGTGACCGAGATGTTTCAGGACCCCCAAAGAGCGGAGACTGTGGTGAGGCAATTGAGCGCTTTGAAACAAGGGAAAGGAACTGTTTCAGAGTATACCAATGCCTTTAAAATTCTGGCCCAGGAAACTGGCTATAATGACTTAGCCCTGATGTTTATGTACCAAAGTGGACTGAATGCTGAGATCTTGGATGATCTGGCCAGAACTACACCCCCAACGGATCTGCCTGGGCTGATTCAGCTGTGCCTGCAAATCGACAACCGGTTGGAAGGAAGGCGCCTGGAGAGGAAACAGGACGTACAGAGGTACTCAGCTTCAGCGTCCCGCAGTAAAATCCCTCCGACTCCTGGGGTGTCAGGTAACACGGGAGAAGGGTCGGGAGGGGCTCGTCCGAAGCTCTCGGAGGAGGAAAAAGAAAGGCGTCGTCGGGAACGTCTCTGTTTTTACTGTTCAAAGCCGGGCCACGTCGCTAGGGAATGCGGACTTAAAGGAGATAAAACAGGGCCGTTGGGAAACTAAAGTACCCAGCTCTTGTGCAGGCCGGAGGGCTGGGGGCCGCTGTGTACAAAGGGCCTCCGGTAGCACAGCCCACTTCAAAAGGGGTACTGGTGCTACCTATTTGGATTACAACTTCCACAGGAGTAATGTTCAACTCTACAGCACTGATTGACAGTGGAGCCTCTACCAATTTCATTGATGCAAAGTTGGCAAAATGTCACCGTATCTCCCAATGGAAATTAGAAACCCCCTTGTCAGTTGAAACTATTGATGGCAGACCATTGAAGTCGGGTGGAGTGACTCGAGCCACAGAGGAACTGAAGCTAGAAATTCCTGGGCACCTATAAGACAACTAGAAGAGGTCCATCAATGGCTACTAGCTGTGATGGCTGTGCTCTGCCACCCTAGTCAGAGGCAGCATGCTTCTGAAAACCAGTTGCTGGAAGCCTCAGGAGGGGAGAGTGTTCTTGCACTCGGGTCCTGCTTGCGGGCTTCCCCCAGGCACCTGGTTGGCCACTGTGAGAACAGGATGCTGGACTAGATGGGCCACTGGCCTGATCCAGCAGGCTCTTCTTATGTTCTTATGTCCTCAAATGCAAAGATGTGTCAATGAACACCAAAGTCAGGATCATCAGACCATGGTATTCCTGATCTCTATGTACGGATGTCAAAGTTGGACAGTAAAAAAAAGCAGAGGAGAAAAATCAACTCATTTGAAATGTGTTGGAGGAGAGCTTTACGCATACTACCATGGACTGTGAAAAAGATGAATAATTGGGTGTTAGAACAGATTAAACCAGAACTATCACTAGAATCTAAAATGATGAAACTGAGGTTACCATACTTTGGACCCATCATAAGAAGACCTGATTCACTAGAAAAGACAATAATGCTGGGAAAAACAGAAGGGAGTAAAAAAAAAAAGAGGAAAGCCAAACAAGATGGATTGACTCCATAAAGGAAGCCACAGACCTGAACTTACAAGATCTGAGCAGGGTGGTTCATGACGGATTATGTTGGAGGTCGCTGATTCATAGGGTCGCCATAAGTCTTAATTGACTTGAAGGCACACAACAAGGGAAGTGACAGGAAAATTCACTGGAAAGTGTGGGATAGCAACGGATGGGAATAATTCGATTACTGTGTAGATGATAAAATAAAGATGTTTATCATGTTCACGCTTCCTCCAAAGGTTTCCTGAAACACTCCTGTTTTGGTTTCGTTTGCTTTGTACAGTAACAGTCCAGAACTGTTTGCTTAAGGAAAGCTATGACTACTTCTTATGTAATAATTCATGGCTGCTATAAATTGATTGCTTTTGTGAGGGTCCTTATCTCCACCTTGTTGCTAATGCACATCTGTATCAGTGAGGTCTCAATCAAGCTTAAAACAATAGTTTTTGGACAAAACCCTTGTTCCATGTTCATTCTGTTCTGTACACATCTTTTTCTTCAGCTGTTGGGCAGCAAGAAGGCATTGTAGCATAAAGGTGAACTGAGATAAAATGATCACGAGTGAAATGGAATATTCAGGGATATGCTGCTGTTTAAGTCAACTACCAGAGGCATTTTCTATCGCAATTAAATTACTAAGACAACAGCAGGCCCAGTTTTCACTTCCAATAAGTTCTCATTACCCTTTTTTCCAGGCTTGCATGCTTTTCTCACTATTGACTCATCTTTACTAAAGGGAAACTGGCAACTCCCATTTGACCTCAAAGCTTAAATTTTGCAGTAACCAATTTTTATAGAGCTGAAAGAAATAATAGTTTGGGAGGTGCAAGCATTAATATTGTTTACTCAAGCATTTGTCTATGGTGTTTTTTAGTCTTTAGAGGTTGAGGGGGTAAAACTGATCAATTCTCTCACTAAAATTGGATAAATGCACAGTAAGTATATCATCTTATTCTTACTCTTGTTAAGCTGATGCATTGCTTTATTTCAAGCTACCCCATACTCAGTACTGCCAAGTATTCTAACTTAAGCTTCTGAAACAAAACTTGTCTTTATATATTGTTTCATATATCCTATGAGTGAGCAAGGGCATCAGCCTGCCTTCTCTTGGAACTACATTAGTGACCAGTTTGAAAGAGGTATTATGAGAAAGCTCAGATGGGGAAGTTGACAGAGGGCAGTATTCAACTAACTAGCGCAGTCAGCTCAAGGATTCCTACTAGCACAATGGAACTTCTCTTCCCTATCCCCCCTTTCCAAATGTACTCTGGAGTGTTGGGGAAAATCCTAGATCTGATCTAGAGGGCATGCAGGATACTGCCTCTGATACTGGAAGTAATGTAGCCATTGTGGCTAGTATCTTATTGATAACTTTATCCTCCATTAATTGGTCTAATCCCCTTTTAAAGTTGTCCAAGCTGGTGGCCATTGCTACATCTTGTGGGAGTGAATTCCAGAGTTTAACCATGCAGAGGGTTTTTCTTTGTCTGCCTTGAGTCTTCCAATATTCAGCTTCATTGGATGATCCCATATTCTAGGGGCCCACTTTTCGGCATCCAAGAAGGGTGTCGGGCACCATTTTGATTCAGTCTGAGTTGTGAGAGAGCGTGTTTGGGGTTGGGGGCTGCTCTTTTTTCCTCCCCAAACCTTGTGCTTCTGGTCGGCGGTGCCCACTACTGCAGCCCTCCTGGAGCGCAAGGTGGTTTTGATTGGCGGCGCGTGCTACTGCGGCCGGCTTGAAGCTTGCAGTGGCGGCGGTTTCTCTCCCTGTCACCCCCGGTGGTGTCTGTCAGTGCGGCCTGCTGGAAGCTTGCGAAGTGGCTTTTTTTCCTTTACCCCTTTTCTGAGTTTGCGGCTGCGGCTTCAGGTATTAGCACAGTCCACCCAGAGTGCATGGCAGCGGACCTTCAAATAGGCAGCAGCACCATTTCAGCAGCCATCAGTTTTAAGGTAAGCAATGTGTGTACAGCTTAGGCTTCTACAGTACAGTATATGCATTTGCAAAAAAAAAGGCTATGTTCCAATTTATTGTGATTTTCGCTTCTCGGCGGGGATCTGGAACCTAATCAGCCTTATGAGTGGGACCCTACTGTATCATGAGACAGGAAAACATGTCTATCCACTTTCTCCACAGCATGCACAATTGTATATACCTCTTGTCATTTCCCCACATCTTTTTTTCCAAAGAAAATTACCTTAAACAATTCTGCTTATGAGACTTGATCCACTTGGCTAATCCACTAAAATTGTCTAAACAACTCTTTAAACCAGGGCTGGGGAACCTGTGACCCTCCAGCTGTTGCTGGACTCCAACTCCCCTCATCTCTGATCAGTGGCCAGGCTGGCTGGGGCTGATGGCAGCTGAAGTCCAACAATATCTGGAGGGCCACAAGTTCCCCAGCCCTGCTTTAAAATCTCTAGTGATGTAGGTTCAGTCATACCCCTGCCAAAAACTAAGAATGAATTAGACCTGTTACAACAAGCCACGGGTCTAGTCCAGCATCCAATTTCTAACAGCAGCCAACCCAGATGTCTCGAAGAACCTCACAAAAGAGCAGGAAAACATCCCTTTTTTCCCTCTGCCCATTTGTCCTCACCCTCTAGTACTGAGACTTGTAGTGCCTCTGAATATGAGGCTTCCATGTAATTACTCTAGTGAATAGCTATTGACAATGGTCTACTTTCTTAAAGTCATCTTAAGGCACTGGACATCACAAAAACATACAATGGTTAATTCCAAAAGATATTGCACACTTCGTGTATGACGTACTTTTGTCTGTTCAGAAATGCTATGAATCAGCTACTTGAGCTCTAATGTTTTGTGAGGATGAAACTCAGTAAATTGTTTCTACACTATTCATAATGTTAAAACCTTTCATATTCCAGCCCCCAATCTTTCCTTGAATGCTTTTGATGTACATAAAGGTATTACAATAGTAATCATCCCTTTCTTGGAATTCACCTCTTTCAGTGCTGCTTTAAGCTACCTTCACATTTTAATATAACTGGAAAATTTTACTCTGCTCCATCTGAAAGGGTCCTAGTATAGGATGTGAAAGTTGGACAGTGAAAAAGGTGGATAAGAGAAAAATCAACTCATTTGAAATGTGCTGGAGGAGAGCTTTGTGCATACCATGGACTGCGAAAAAGACAAATACTTGGGTGTTAGAACCAATCAAACCAGAACTGGTACTAGAAGCTAAAATGATGAAACAGGTTGTCATACTCTGGACACATCATGAGAAGACCTGATCCACTAGAAAAGACAATAATGCTGGGAAAAACAGAAGGGAGTAGAAAAAGAGGACGGCCAAACAAGAGATGGATTCATTCCATAAAGGAAGCCACAGCCCTGAACTTACAAGATCTGAACAGGGTGGTTCATGACAGATGCTCTTGGAGGTCACTGATTCATAGGGTCGCCATAAGTCGTAATCGACTTGAAGGCACATAACAACAACAACAAGGGGAGAAGCGAATAACAACAACTCTTAAACTTAACTAGCAATACTTATTGACCAGTTGGAATGGAGACAGTTTTTGGTCAGGGGGAGCCCAACAGAGCTGTTCTTTCAGCAGAGCTGATGGAATGGGACCAGCTTCCCATCTCTCCCACTGGACTATGTTATTGCACAATACCTCAATTTGGCATTGGCTTTCTAAACATTTCTTGTTTGTATACAATCTCTGTAACAGATTTGGATCTCTTGTTGTAGAAACAGTACTATTCTGATTGCTGCACTGCTATGTTTGATTGGACCAGAGTTTTTACTGACTAGTGGCCTACCATGGAAAGAAGTCTTCTGTGGGACTTCCGGGAAGGGTGACTTAGCCTGTGCCTGCTTTTGAGACGGGCTCCTGCCTCAAAAGAAGCTTATTCAGATATATCAGTCAGTTTTTTCTTTTTTTTTTTTGACTGATTAAACTTCTCCCGGGTAGGGAGAAACGAAGAGATTAACCTCAAAGCCTATTTTTGTTGGGACGACCAGATCTCATTAATTTATGGGACGAGGTCCAGCCGACGAAGGTGGGACGGATTTTCAACAGCAAGCTCTATCTGTTAAAGCGAACGTTCATCTTATCTTCTAAGAGAGAACGCACTAACAGGCAAGCACCCTTCTTTCTATATTTTTCTTTTACTTGACTTAAATTGTTGCTGTTTAAAAGAGATTTGCCAGATTGATCGGTTTTTGACATCTCACTGGGGAGCCATAACTTCTCTCTGCTACGCACTAATTAATAGCTTATCTCTGTTTTTGTTGCAAAAAGCTGTCCTGGATTTGCATTCTAAAGATATACACAGAAGAGGGATTTCTATTCCAGATTTTTATTTTGAAGAATATTATACTGTCTGAGACTACTCTCTTTTTGGTCTATTTTATTTTGACGAATCTGTTTCTTGACGACTGCCATTAATTGTTTCGATCCTGGGAACTGCATTTTGTTTACTTAACTATGGAGAGATAAGGCTGTCTGCTCTGTTTATACTGTGATGTCACCAAGTTTGGAGTATTAACCCAATTGTTGCTGAAATAAGAAGTGGTTTTCCTATATTTTTCTTTTAAAATGGCAATTAAGAAAGTGGCTGAGAATCTGGAAATAACTATGTTTCAGAAAATAATGGATGAGATTGAGATAACGAAACAAAACCTGCGACAGGGTTGTAAGGAGCTGAAAATTGAATTGAGTAAAATGACGCAGGAGATTAAAGATATAGGGGTCCCTGTGAGAGAGGTGACCCTGGAAGGGGTCCCTGTGAGAGAGGAGACCCCGGAGATTGGAACAAACGTGGAACAGGAAAAAGATTTGGAGTCTATGGACTTTAGAAATAAAATCTATTGTTTGGAGACACAGGAGATTAAAGACATAGGGGTCCTTGTGAGAGAGGAGACCCTGGAGACTGGAACAGGGGTCCCTGTGAGAGAGGAGACCCTGGAGACTGGAACAGGGGTCCCTGTGAGAGAGGAGACCCCGGAGATTGGAACAAACGTGGAACAGGAAAAAGATTTGGAGTCTATGGACTTTAGAAATAAAATCTATTGTTTGGAACTCAATGTTATCTCTGAAGAAATTAATGAAGATTCTAGAGATAAAGTTATCAATGGCATGGATAATCTTCTGGACTGGAATGATGTGATGGAGCCCAATATAGAGAAAATTTATGGAATTAACTGCAGCCATGTAACAATGGAAAAACTTTCAAGAGATGACCCAGTGTATTTTGAAAAAAAGAACAGAGATATGATTTTACAGCAGTATTTCAGCAACCTATTCAGAATGGATGGCAAGAAAATATTTGGGATAGAGGTAATTCCCATCAGACTCTTACTATATGACTATGGCTTTG
Organism: Rhineura floridana; assembly: GCF_030035675.1. Taxonomy (NCBI): domain Eukaryota; kingdom Metazoa; phylum Chordata; class Lepidosauria; order Squamata; family Rhineuridae; genus Rhineura; species Rhineura floridana. The sequence continues at coordinate 124,684,196 of NC_084482.1, read as the reverse complement.
ACAGCAAGATTATTATGGAATACTGATAATGGAAGATTGGATACTGAAATTACTGGACTTAACAAGACTACTGAAGATGGAAGATGGAAAATGGAACTAATAGGGATAATAGAACAATGGCTACTGAAATTACTGAACCTAACAGATTCTGATGTGATGGATTAATTGAAATGTTTATTTTGACTATGGTTATGACAATAAGATTATCATAATTAGTAATGAGATGGATTAATTGATATGCTTATCTGGAAAAAAAAAATTGATAGATATATTTCTTAAAGAATTGAAACCTCTCTTTGACTTTTTGTGGAAAGAATAAAGTAATGTTTATGAGATTTGATGATTAAGTAAGATAACTATTGGAGGAAAGTGATTTTATAATATGACTTAAGAGACAGGATTGTTATATATTATAGACTTATAACTGATCTGATCTTTGACAAATGGGAAGTCAATATTTTACTCTTTATTTTTTATTTTTATTTTTATTTTTTATTTTTATTTTTTTTTTGTTTAGCTGTTTTTGATTTTGTTTTTTGTCTTTGGATGTTTTATGATTTCGTCTTGTATGTTTTATGAAAATTTGAATAAAAATTATTGAAAAAAAAAAAGGAAAGAAGTCTTCTGTAAGGCCTAGGAAGAATTATGAGAATATGTGGAATTATAAAGCAATTTGCTTCCTTTAAATTATCCACTGGAGGGACCTGTGAAACCTAGCCAGTTTAAAGGAGTGTGGGAGGGGGAGTTACTGCATGATACATGGCCTTTTAAAAAATGAGGTGTTGGTGCCATCCAGTGGCTTATCTAGGTAGTAGTTATGTGATATATAAATAATAAAACAACAGATGTTCTCATGGGGCCAGTTTCTTTTAACATCTCAGAAGAGCATCTACAGGAACCAAGTATGAAAAGCATGACATTGGAATGCAAGGATCTATGAACAGGCTTTTTTTTTTACTTGTGCTTCCTCACCAATTCCTTCCTGCTTGGATTTTGTACCCCAGCATTTTTCATCAATATTTTGGTTGTATCCAATGTATCCCCTTCAGTAAACAGAAGGAATTCTTGCAATTATGAATGGGAATCCAGCAGAGGCTCTTGCTGGAAGAAGGGTAGGAGATAAGTTCTGTCAGGTCCCCTTGCAGCCCCCAACGCCACTTCCCATGCTGCTCTGGTAGGGTCCTTGGCCTCCAGAGCAGTTTTTCAGGAGGCTGCAGAGGGATGGAAGAATCAGTGAAAATCACCTCTGCCCCACCTTCCTAGTCCTGCTCAGAGCAAGTATACATCCAAGCCTTTCTTCATTATTTATGCGATTGTTCTTAGGGCAAAAACCCTCCCAAAGTAACTTCCATAAGGCATAAACTAGGGGTGAGAAACTTTTTCAGCCTGAGGGCCACATGCCAGGGGTAGGTGGGACTAGTGGCAAAAGTAGATGGAGCAATTAATGTAACTTTTGCCTCTGAACAGCAGGCTAGTTTCTACACACATTCACACCTTCTCTGTCTTCCATCCAGACAAGCAGGAGCCATTATGAGAGGCCAAGGACACGCTCAAGCTAGGAAAAAGCACTTGGGGTCAGTAAGGTGTGTGGTCTGCAAAATGTTCTGAGGGCCAGAGAGGTTTCTCACCCCTGACATAAACAGTAAAACAGTGCTGTTGTTGCAACCATATTCTATTTATTTATTATTACATTTATATTCCACCCTTTCTCCAAGGAGCTCAAGGTGCCATACAAACGTTCTCCCCTCCCAATTTTATCATCACAACAACCCTGTGAGGTAGGTTAGGCTGAGAGGCAGTGACTGGCCCATGATCACTCTGTGAGCTTCATGGCCAAGCAAAGATTTATTGAAGATGTAACGGAGAGGAACACTGAAAGCTATTTGATTGTCACCATGAAATCATTTTTATCATGTCTCTCTCATATAGTAAATGTTTTACCAAATGTGTCCTCTTCTCATGAAAACTAATATGTACTACATTGATTATACAGCCACAAGAGTGGCTGTATGCTATAGTTAGCATAGATTTTTTTGCATTCCACAATGTTAAATTGAAAATACCCCCATGCCATTCTGATGCTTCCCATAAGCTCATTTCAAAACAAAACCTTATAAAACTTATAGTCCTGAACTCAGAAACGCTTTCTTAATAACCCTCTATATTTTCATGGCGATACACAAAACTGAGAGAATCGAGAGTTCAAAGTGTAAAGAGAGAAAAACCCAGACCCCTTTTGGACTTTTTTTCTGTCAGAGTTCTCATAATCTGTTGAAATTAATTAAAAATCAGCCATGTTCACTGAGTACCTGTAATCCTATTACTGACCTTGCCCTATACTCTGACCTTCATCTTCTGCAGTTTAAAAGTTTAAAAAATGCCTGGCTGATTTGTAATTAATTTAAGACATTTAGCATTTAACTCAATGATAATGTTGGGCATGCTCAGTAAGAACTGTTCTGCCAGACTCACAGCTGCTGGGCTAGTCTAATCAGGGGGCCACACCAAGCCAGACCTATATTTCACTGCAGACAGTCATGGCTTCCCCCAAAGAATCCTGGGAAGTGTAGTTTATGAAGGATACTGAGAGGAGTCTCCTGTTCCCCTGACAGAGCTCCAGCGGTCAGAATGGTTTAACAGTCAGCCACTGTAACTGAAGCTGTGTGACGGGAACAGGGCCTCTCCTAGCAGCTCTCAGCACCTTTCACTAACTACACTTCCCAGGATTCTTTGGGAGAAGCCATGACTGTCTAAAGTGAACAGTCTGGTGTGGATGTGGCCAGGGACAGCTTTGGTTTAAATTTGGGTGGGAGGCTACATGTGCCTGCTGTAGAATAAAAAGGTGGGGGAAACCCTGGTAAAGAATAATATTCACATTTTTTTCTTTTGGAAAGGAAAGGGGCTTCCCTCTGACCAGTCCCCACCCATCCAATCTTCTCCCCTCCCTCTTCCTCCCTCCCCTTCCTGCCCATCTTCCCCCCCATCTTCCCTCCCTGTCCCTCCCCATATCAGCTTCACCTATCCTAAGCATAATTGCACAGGAGTAAATCCCACTGAAGCATGCAAATGATCAAAACTGCCCTCCTGTTCCTTCTGTGTTGCCTGTTCTCCCTTCCCTTCCCTCCTCTCAATCCCCTCTTCCCCCTTCGGTCAGTTTTACCTATCCTAGGACGACGACCTGGGAGACAAGGGTTCAAATCCCCACACAGCTGTGAAGCTCACTGGGTGACCTTGGGCCAGTCACTCCTTGGAGGAAGACAATGGTAAACCACCTCTGAATACTGCTTACCATGAAAACCCTATTCATAGGGTTGCCATAAGTCGCAATCGACTTGAAGGCAGTCCATTTCATTTTCAAGTATGTTTGCACGGGAGTAAATCCCACTGAACTCAGTAAGTATGCAAATGATCAAACCTGGCCTTCCCATCACCTCCCTTTTGCCCTTTCCCTCCCCCTTCCTTCACCCCTCCCCTTCCTTCACCCCTCCTCCCTCCCACTCCTTCTGCTCCCCTCTCCCCCTCCTTCCTTCCTTCCACTCTCCCCTTCCCCTCCTCCCCCATGGTCAGTTTTACCTATCGTAGCCATGATTGCACAGGAGTAAATCCCATTGAAGCACTTTACCCAATTCTTCCAAGCTACACAGGAAGTGGATTGGATTGTGAAAGACCAACCCAAATTGTGCTTGCATTTTTACAAATTTGTAGGGCAGTCCAATATCTCCGAGAGGTCAGTCTCCTGCTCCCCTGGTGCATTCACTATAGCTGCCCAATTTCCCTGCTTTTAAAAGTTTGATAGAAATATCTGTGGGCTATAGGTATGTTCTTAAACCACAAGTTTTTTTTTGCCTATTAGTTAATTTTTATGCAAGTGGTAAATGATGAGGCACCAAATGAAAAATTTACCATGCGGAACTTTTTTAAAAAACCTACATTCTCACTCTATGGTATAATATGAGAATTATTACTCTGTGAAGTACTGAAGCCAGGACTATCAAATTGCTCCCCTGAGGAAGTTGCAGCAACATCCATTCGACTATCTTAATAAAAGATATCATGGGAATCATTTAAATCAGTTCCAGCAGGGTTGGGGAACCATTTTCAGCCTGAGGATTTGTTTATGAAGATCTTTTAGGACCTGCAGGAAAAGCTGCCCTATATATCATACAGTTTACCAGGAAATAAGAGATGCCTCTGTTGCTGCATCAAGCCTATGGAATTCCCAGCCACAGTGGTCTTTTTAATCCCCTCTATTTTGCCTTTTCACCACTCAGTTACGATATTTTTATTCTGACAGCCCTTTAGTGTATTGAGTTGAATGGTTTTAATGACCTGATCTACTACTACATTTACCTGCTGCAAGAGGTTTCCTGCTTGGTTGGTTTGGGTGGATATTTTAAAAGGTATTGTATGCCACTCTGGTGGCAATAAAAGGACAGGATATAAATCTGCTTAATAAAGAATATATATCAGTGCAACTTCCATTATTGTAGGAGGTTCCAAGACTGGGGTGTGTGTGTTATTTTTGTGTATTTTCTAGAAGAAAACAGGCTTTGCTAGAAACTAACGGCACATTTTGACTTACTAAAATTCATTTGTTTTGCTGGTTTCCCCAGTTGATAAATTGCTCCAAATCGCTAATAAAATTAAATGACACCTGGCAAAAGGGTCAAACAGTGATTTGTTTGTGTTCATTCTTTCTCTTTCACACACACCCTCATTTCCTATCCCTTTCATATTCCTATACACAAATTCTTACCAGCTTGATCTCAAACTCTGTGTGCGCAGCAAGGCTGAATTAAGAACATACACATTCATAGAGAACATTTAATATTGGAATATACATATCCATAGGCCAAAGATGATGATATTTGTATAGAGAACAGTAACATTCCTGCTATATTATTTTTAGCAACCATTACATAGACCCCCATTTTAGCTTATGTGTGTAACAGCATCCAACTTCACATAATCCTATAGAAAGGGGGGGTTTAAATTTGTGTGATGGTTTTAGAATGAGGAAGGGTCAAGACCGGAGAAAGGCCTGGCATTTGCTCCCTGGGAACCAAGATTCAGTATCCCTAGCATAGGCAAAACAGAGCTAGATGGACCAATGGTCTGACGTGCTATAAGCCAGTTTCCTATGGCTTTGATGGTAAATAATTCCTTCGAACTTGTGGCCTCAAGTTTTAGGCGAGGGAAGGGGTCCTGATGAACTATTACTTTGTGTTTTGCTTCTCAAGCTGGAGATAGGACAAGCTTTTTCCGGGGCAGCGGGAATTATAAAGCCATCACTACTTGGCCTGTGCATCCACTCCACAATCCACGGCTTTGGATTTCTGTAGCGCTTAACGGGAAGCGAACAAAAGAAATACGGCTATAACGTCTGATCTTTAAGAACCATTTTCACCCTCGCCTCGCAGTAACGGCAACTTGATTCTTTTCCCCATCCCTGTTGTGGCAATAGTTTTAAGAAAAAGCAAAGTACAGATCTTGAAGGAAGAGTTCATCCGGCGATTTCTCCCTTTAGGCAAGATGACTGTCGCACACCCAGCCCTGCCCTACTGTTTTTTCTTGAACATCTTCCTGATCGACTAGCCCAGCCCAAACAAAAGAATCCTGTCAAGACGCATGTTGAGGTAACAAGCAGCATAACCTTGACTCCTACTTCACGTAAACACGCGCACATACAGCCACCCCACCCTTCCTCACTCAACGCTGCCGGGAAAGTCAGAGCCTGTTCACAAATAGATTGCGTGCTTTTATAGCGCCTTTTCCCGGCAACCTCCGCGCCGCGGGCACGGATTGGCTGCGAGGGCGCGAGGGGCGGGAACGCGCACGTCGCGTTTTTGTATGACAGCGTGAACGCGCTTTCCTCTTGACCCGCCCCGCCGGTTTCCGTTCTTAGCTGCTGCCGGAGTTTGGGCCCGTAGAAGGATAAGGAAGGAGCGCCGGGGAGACGCAGGGGAATCTCTTCAGGTAGCGTGTGGGAGAGGCCGTGAAGCTTTCCCGGTGTAGCGAGGGGCGCGGTGCCGGGGGGCGAGAAACACGGGGGTTAAACGGAGCAGGATCCGGCCCTGTGCGGCCGCTCCCTGTGCGGCCTGCCCCGCCCGACAGCCAGCGGCCGCTGCGGGAGCGGGAATTTCTCCGCTCTTCCTGGTGAGGCACATAGAGTAGAAAGTACACACGCACGCACACGTTTTATTGGGTGGCTCCGGGCAGGGGGGCTCATTTGGGAGTTGAAGCTTCTTCAGCTGTTACTCCTGTGAGTGACGGGGCCGTACGAGCCTTTATTTTTCTGGCGTCTCTCCCCAGTGTCAGATGGCTTAGCCGCCGCCTTTCCCCTTTGGGTGGAGTTCAGGAGTTGCCTGTTTAAGGGGGAAGAGAGTGAAATGGGTCTCCAGGTAAGCTCAAGGTTTATCAGGGGTTTTCTATGGACCTTAATCTTTAAAGCATAGTTTCAGTCGCTTGTTCGGGTTTGTCGAGCACTCTTCCCTGCCCCCCCTTATGTTCTTCTGTTGGCCTCTTTTAAAGCAAAATAACTTAAAAGCCATGTGAGGTGTTTGAGTGTGCCAGCTTCTAGATGTCACAGAACTACTGGGTTGTGTAGTGGTGCATCCTCAGTACTGAATGTCTATAGCACTTCCACAGTTCTAGTTTGAAATTGATGTTTCAGGTACTCTGTTTATGGTTTTCTCTAAAAGTGTGTATGCCTTCTGTGTAGTGCCTGGTGGTACTTTATCTCCTAGGCCCATAATAATGGCTAAAAAGACACACTGTGTGTGACTGAGTAGCATTGTGTTCTACTCAATAATACACTGGAAGCATGCGGTTAACTTCCAGACTTGCTACTGTTTTAGATTTCATTTCAGTAGCTTGCTATCATACACTTGCCTTTGTTTTGTAATGGGTCTCAGTTTATGTTCTTATGAGATAACTAGTTAAGCTAAACAATGCAAGGTGTTACCTGATGCAAACTGTTACTGAAGGCTTACTACTAGATGACTGAGGTAAAACAGGTTAAATGTGCGCTCACCCAGAAGAATCACTAATCAGATCCTTGTATTCCATCACAATTATGTATTTTGAAATATGTTTTGTTAAGTATTGGGGAATATTCTTAACATATGTTTTGAAGGTTCAAAGTACTTTAGATATGCTCCAGTAATACTTTAATAGCTCTGTAGTGCAGGCCAGTATCACAGATTGCAGATGGAGCTAAAATGGAGAGAACAGTGGTTTGCCCAAGGCCACATATGTACATTTTTGGCTGAATCTGTTTGTCTTCTCAAATTGTTAGCAGCATGTTTATTTTTCTGTAGGCTCAGTGTGATGTATGGACAGTATTGGACTCTGACTTGGAGACCTAGGTTCATATGTTCACTCTTCCATGAAGCTCATAGCATGACTTTAGGTTAGTTACTATCACTCAGCTTAACCTACAGGGCTGTTGTGAGAATAAAATGACAGGCCCTTCTTTTGAAAGAAGGGTGGCGTAAAAATGTAATAATAAAATTATAATTTTGGCTTCATTTATGTTATAATTCTAGGAAATTATTTCTCTTTGCAAGAAAGAAGTTAATATATTCTAAGAAAATTGGATGTCCTAGTTCTCTGCCCTCATTAATAATGTGATTTAACACTTGTAGTATTAAATCTTCTGTATTACCTGGCGTGTTACATCTTAGTCTGGAGGAATTAATTTGCTTGGTAATGAGGCAGACCCAAACCATTGGCTATGAGTTGACAGCAGGGGCCTGTAATACTTCCTGTAGTAATGTGTACTCTAGATTAGCAGACAATTATTGATCTGCATGCATGTTCCCAGAAAGCCCATTCAATATAGTTAATATCTGCAGAAATTAGTAGGCTTTTCCTGATAGCCATCTGTCAAACAATATTTAAGAATTCTAAAGGTAGTGTGGTGATTTGTTGGGGTTGCTATGGCAGTGCTCTATGTTTAACACTGCAGTGGGAGGGGATGGCTGTGTAATCACAGCTAGGAAGAGGAACTGTCTATGCAATATTCTTGTTTGAATTGTTTCAAAGGACAGGAAAGATTGAGAAGGTCCAGCTTAAATTATCTGAAAATTTTCTAGTATGTGTTTAGGTGGTCACTTCTGCATAATTTGAAAGGTCACTTCTGCAAAATTTGGAATTCCTATATGACCTCATGATAAACAATGAAGTACGGTAACTCAAATAATGTAACATACTCTTTCCGAGAAGATACTACATGAACTTCATAATTGGATTATTTACATGCACAGTGTATTATGCTAATTTTGAATTGATGGATGTGCTTAAACACTTGCAGTTGCGACAATAGTTAATAAGATGTGCCCTCTGCCCAGCAGAAGTTCTTCTCAAGTACAATATTCTCCACCCAGTGAAGCAACCTATTATATTGCTGTCATAAACATGATCATACTTTTCTCACCCTTGCTTCCTTTCCATTGAATATTGCTGGCTTACTATTTGTCATCTCCTGTTTTCCTGAAAAATAGCCTATGGCTTTGGGTACAACATTTTTTTCAGAAGGCTTCCTCTGCCTGCCCTGCTGCTGGGCCTTCATTTATATTCTTGCCTTGTTTAAAGGTTTTACAGTCTCTCTATATGATCTGCCAGCTTACCCTATTGTTGTAGTGGGGAATGTATTTTTTTCACCCAATTGATTTTTGATTGTCAGATGTCCTTTGGAGGGGAAAAGAAGCTTACCACAGGTAAACCGTCCTTGAATATGCGTACTTCTCCAGATGCTGTCCTAGTTCCCTCTAGTACTTCACTAAATCAGTACAGATGGCACCTACAGATGCATTTAATGCTTGTCATGTTTTTTTATGACATGAGGTCTATCCCGGACAATTGCTGTAGAAAACTTCATTTGGTTATATTTAAAAGTACATTTTCAATGCCTTCTAACAGAGAAGGGATTTCGTTTTGCAGAACTGAATGGAGAAAGTTGAACAACTCGGTTTGAATAGCGCTTCTGGTGTTGTTAATCCAGATGGAAGGTACAAGGGAAAGATAGTAGATGGAATGATTCTCTAAAAATTGCCCAGGTATGAAAGTAATTCAGACTTTTTTGCCAGTTATCTCCTACTGGATCCATGTATTGCACTGCTGCAGGTGGTATTTCCTACACAGCCAGAAAGATACATTGTCCAACATCGAAGGCCATGCTTGGGGACTATCATCCTCATTCCACAGAGGAGGCAGGCTCTCAGTTCAGTGAAAGAGATCTCTTTTGTTCTCTGAACTATCATTTTTTTCTTTGCAAGTTGGGACTAGAGTCATTTTCGAGACAGTATAGAATGGAACAATCCCTAGTTAAGAATTTTTTATAATGGAAGTGTGTTCTTTTGGAGTTACTGTTGAAATCTTCTCAAACGGTGAACTTCTGATCTGTTTGTATGTAGTGTAATTAGTGATCTAATCGTGCTCAGTTTTCCGTGGTATGGCCAGCATTGTGTGTGTGCTGCACAAGTATAGAAGAAAAATTATTTTGGTGTATAGCAAATAATGAACTAGCTTCTTGTCTGCCGTATACTCGAATATATATGGATAATGGCTTATGAAATCTCTAAAACAAATAGAATGCTCAATAAGATTTGTGGCGAGTGGGGTTACAGTGCTCTGTGTAACTCCTTGCCCCCCCTGCCTGTGACTATAAAGCAATTTAGAATTCAGTTTTTCCTGGCAATGAATATGGGTAACTATGCTACAGAAGTATAGAGTAAACATGGCCTTGGGTATTTAACTAATTATTAATAAAATTATGTATAAGCCATATTTTGAGGCATAGCTCACTCAAGGCAGCTAACATAACAGGAAAACACAATACAAAAACAATGGCAGCAGTATTAATAATTGCTAAAAACAAAGGCCAGTTAAAACACATAAAACACCTGCAGATATAAAAACGTTATCTACCTTAAACTAGCTCTCTTAACAACGAAGAACTTATTTAGGAGAAGATGACCTGAAATGTGTTTTTTAAAAACTCTTTAAAAGTTTCCAGTGTTGGGAATAAATGCACCTCCATGGGCTTCAGTTTGCGAGCTACCATAGAAAAGTGTCTGCTAACCAAATTAACCTTACAGGAGGGCCTCTGCGACAGATCTTTATGCTGGGCAGGCTCATACAGATGTTGGCAGTCCTCTGAATAGTGTGGTTTCAAACTCTGTAGAGCCTTAATAGTCTGCATAAGCACTTTGAATTGGGCCCAGAAACACACCTGCAGACAGTGCAGTTGGTACTGAATTGGTATCACATGCTCTGATTGCCTGACACTCACAAGCAAGCAGGGAGCAATGCTTTCATCAGTTGAAATTTCCAAATTGTCTTCAAAGGTAGCCTGTGGAGAGCGTGTTATGGTAGTCTAGCCTGGATATGATTAACACATAGATTACTAAGGTAATATAGGTAGGATTGGTAAAAGGCACTCCTGGCCAGAGACATGACCTGCATCTGCACAAGGGATGGGAAACCTTTTACCGTACCTTTGTAGGGAACTTTCTAGGATTTGTTTACCAGTGACGAATGGGGACAGAGCCAAAAGCAAGAGGCTACATTCTAGCTATGCAGAAGTCAGGTTTCCTCACATGCATCTGTCTATCCCTCATTCAGGCAATCAAGATGCATAATTACAGTTCAAGGATATATTCCAGGTAGGGAAAAGTACTTGAGGAAGGCTTGGAGCGGGCCAGTGAGGGATGTGACCTGAGGAGAGTCCCAGGGGTGTTACAAAGAAACCTGGAAGATTGCATTTGGATCCAGGTCCTAAGGATCCCCCTTCTGGCTTACGCAAACAATGTCAAGTCCAGGAGAACTCCTAAGGTGCACATTTGGTGTTTCAGGGGTACGTGACCACATCCAAGACCAGAGGCCCTCCTCTGTTCAGGTTAATAGAATTTCCCACCCACAGCACCCCCATCTTGTCTGGATTAAGTTTCAGCTTGTTCACCCTCATCCATCCCAAAATTGTCTCATATTCCCGTGGATTTACATGTAGAAGAGAGGTAGAGTTGGGCATTAACCACACATTGGTGACACCATAGCCCAAACCTCCAGATCACTTATCCCAGGGGTTTCTTGTAGATGTTAAACATGAGGGACTTGGAGCCTTGAGGCACTCCATAGGCCAGGGTTGCAGGACTTTTTTTTTTTTAATTTAATTTCTATACTGCCCAAAGCCAAAAGGCTCTCTGGGCAGTGTACATAAAAGTAAAACAGCATAAAATACAAAAACATAGAAATAAATAGCAAACTCAACAGAACAAGTAATTAAATAGCATTAAAATACAATAAAATACAATAGCAGCAGTCCAGCAGGAAGGGTGGTGGTGGTGACAGCCAGGGGAAGCAGCACAGCAGCAGCAGATGACGAGGGGCTCTCCCTCCCTGGCAGCGCAATGTTCCTCTTCCTGCAGGCAGAAGGTCTCCCAGGCCTCTCAGCCAGCCAGCCTATATATCCCTCCAAGGAGGGACAAGTGGAAAAGGTTAGCCACTGCTGGCTGAGTACCTGGGACCTGGTCCTGCAGGGTGTGGCAGCTGTTAATAGCAGCAGTCCAGCAGGAAGGGTGGTGGTGGTGACAGCCAGGGGAAGCAGCACAGCAGCAGCAGATGACAAGGGGCTCTCCCGCCCTGGCAGCGCAATGTTCCTCTTCCTGCAGGCAGAAGGTCTTATATCCTGCAGGCCTTTTGGGGCCTGGCTTTTTTCCCAATTTGTCCCATAAGTCTATTTTTCCCAACCCATTCCACTTTTCCCACACCTGACAGTATGTGGAGCAGGTGTGGGACACATAAGGATGTGACTGCAAAGGAACAATCTGGAGCTTAAAGTGAGCTCTTGATAGTTCCTTTGTAAGTGGGGCTTGCTGACAGTATCAGTCAGCTGATCACCCTGGCTGGGTGGGTTGGGGAAGTTGGAATACAGCCTCCTGACTGGAAACATTTTCCCACCCCTTCCATAGACCAAAGGTAATGGGGTAGAACCAAGTTCCCAAGTACCATCTTCTAGGACTTATCCTCTAGAATGACAAGCCTGTACAACGCTGTGCCTCCATAGCCTAACTCGGTAAGGTGACCTAGGAGGATACCATGGTTGATGGTATCAGAAGGCTCTAAGAGGTACAAGAAAACAGGGTTGTACAGTACTTATCCAGTCATCTTCCAGAGCTATTTCCTTTCCAAACCAGGTCAAAAGTGCAGTCTATCCTGAGTGGTACCCATGCAAGCTAAACGGCAATATTCGAAAATAGTAATCTTGTTTCTGCCCAAATTGCCTTTTCTTAAGATGCCTCCACCAACTTTTAATTCATTTCTTTTTTTCTTTTTTTTCAATAATTTTTATTCAGATTTTCATAAAACATACAAGACAAAATCATAAAACATTCAAAGACAAAAAACAAAATCAAAAATAGTTAAACAAAAAGAAAAAAAGAAAAAAAAAACAAAAAAAATAAAATAAAGAGTAAAATATTGACTTCCCATTTGTCAAAGATCAAATCAGTTATAAGTCTATAATATATAACAATCCTGTCTCTTAAGTCATATTATAAAATCACTTTCCTCCAGTAGTTATCTTACTTAATCATCAAATCTCATAAACATTACTTTATTCTTTCCACAAAAAGTCAAAGAGAGGTTTCAATTCTTTAAGAAATATATCTATCAATTTTTTTTTCCAGATAAGCATATCGATTAATCCATCTCATTACTAATTATGATAATCTTATTGTCATAACCATAGTCAAAATAAACATTTCAATTAATCCATCACATCAGAATCTGTTAGGTTCAATAATTTCAGTAGCCATTGTTCTATTATCTCTATTAGTTCCATTTTCCATCTTCCATCTTCAGTAGTCTTGTTAAGTCCAGTAATTTCAATATCCAATCTTCCATTATCAGTATTCCATAATAATCTTGCTGTCAAAGCCATAGTCATATAGTAAGAGTCTGATGGGAATTACCTCTATCCCAAATATTTTCTTGCCATCCATTCTGAATAGGTTGCTGAAATACTGCTGTAAAATCATATCTCTGTTCTTTTTTTCAAAATACACTGGGTCATCTCTTAAAAGTTTTTCCATTGTCACATGGCTGCAGTTAATTCCATAGATTTTCTCTATATTGGGCTCCATCACATCATTCCAGTCCAGAAGATTATCCATGCCATTGATAACTTTATCTCTAGAATCTTCATTCATTTCTTCAGAGATAACATTGAGTTCCAAACAATAGATTTTATTTCTAAAGTCCATAGACTCCAAATCTTGTTCCTGTTCCACGTTGGTTCCAATCTCCGGGATCTCCTCTCTCACAGGGACCCCTATTCCAGTCTCCAGGGTCTCCTCTCTCACAGGGACCCCTGTTCCAATCTCCGGGGTCTCCTCTCTCACAGGGACCCCTTCCAGAGTCACCTCTCTCACAAGGACCCTTATATCTTTAATCTCCTGCTTCATTTTACTCAATTCAATTTTCGTTATCTCAATCTCATCCATTATTTTCTGAAACATAGTTATTTCCAGATTTTCAGCCACTTTCTTAATTGCCATTTTAAAAGAAAAATATAGGAAAACCACTTCTTATTTCAGCAACAATTGGGTTAATACTCCAAACTTGGTGACATCACAGTATAAACAGAGCAGACAGCCTTATCTCTCCAATAGTTAAGTAAACAAAATGCAGTTCCCAGGATCGAAACAATTAATGGCAATCGTCAAGAAACAGATTCGTCGAAGTAAAATAGACCAAAAAGAGAGTAGTCTCAAAACAGTATAATATTTTTCAAAATAAAAATCTGGAATAGAAATCCCTCTTCTGTGTATATCTTTAGAATGCAAATCCAGGACAGCTTTTTGCAACAAAAACAGAGATAAGCTATTAATTAGTGCGTAGCAGAGAGAAGTTATGGCTCCCCAGTGAGATGTCAAAAACTGATCAATCTGGCAAATCTCTTTTAAACAGCAACAATTTAAGTCAAGTAAAAGAAAAATATAGAAAGAAGGGTGCTTGCCTGTTAGTGCGTTCTCTCTTAGAAGATAAGATGAACGTTCGCTTTAACAGATAGAGCTTGCTGTTGAAAATCCGTCCCACCTTCGTCGGCTGGACCTCGTCCCATAAATTAATGAGATCTGGTCGTCCCAACAAAAATAGGCTTTGAGGTTAATCTCTTCGTTTCTCCCTACCCGGGAGAAGTTTAATCAGTCAAAAAAAAAAGAAAAAACTGACTGATATATCTGAATAAGCTTCTTTTGAGGCAGGAGCCCGTCTCAAAAGCAGGCACAGGCTAAGTCACCCTTCCCGGAAGTCAACTTTTAATTCATTTCTGATGCTTTTTTCTTTTATTTGGCATTTCTATCTCAATTTCATGCAGATTTTTCCTCCTTAGGGATGTGTGTGTGCGTGTGCGCGCACACTCCTGATTCTTTGAGAAAAAGCAAAGTATCCTTTTTATTTATGATGCAAATGTGTTGCTTCATCAACTAAAAGGATACTTTGCCTTTTCCCAGGAAAACATTACCAGAAAGCATCATAAATGGATATTATTTATTTATTTATTCGACTTATTAGTCGCTTACCTGGCTGAATTGTCAGCCACTCTAAGCGACGTACAAAGCAGAACATGCAAACATCAAAACATTAAGAGACTAACAATAAAAACTAACAATAACGGAAAAGCTAAAAAAACAGGAACAGCAAACCAAAAACATTCATCTTCCTGGTAAAGGACAGTCCCCAAACAAATGTCACTAAGAGCAGGGGTGGGGGGCAAGGCAGGTGGAAATGCTTGCCCCTTGATGGTCCCAGCACAGTCTCATCCCTGCAGCAGCACGACTCAGCCTGCAGCTCCTCCTGATAAGGCCCAGGCAGAGGGGTGGGGCAAGGCAGGTGGAAATGCTTGCCCCTTGATGGATATACTTATATGCATGTTCCTCTCAATATGTCAGGACTGCCCCTGCAAATTGGCAGGTAGCCCTACAAACCAGGGCTGTAGCTCAGTAGTAGAACATCTGCTTTGCATACAGAAGGTCCCAAATTCAATCCGCGGCATCGCCAGATAGATCTGGAAATGTCCGCTGCCTAAAATCCTAGAGAGCTGCTTCCAGTCAGTAGTGTAGTGGCAAATTCAGAAGTGCAAGGTCCCTTCATGATAGTCATGCTACACCCTGTCACAGCCAGACCCCCTTTTCCACTTTCCCTTGTCTCCCTATCGTTTTGCGAGTTCACACTCCACTACAGCAGACGTCCCTAGAAGCCAATTGGCATGAAAGGGGAGGGTGTGTGTTAGCTACCTAGAAGAGTCTTCTCAGTGGCTGACTCACCTCATTTCACTTTGATCAGCTCCAATCAGCATGAAAGGATGAGGACTCTTCTCAGTGGCTAACACCATTTTCATGCTGACTGGCTATTCCCAAAACATAACAGGTCTGTGCCTCCTGCGACCCCAGACAACTGCACCCCTGCTTCCAGTCACTGTTGACAATACTGAGCTAGATGGACAAATAGTCTGGCTTGGTATAAGGCAGCTTCCTATGTTCCTTCATTGGGTTGTAGTGCTAGAAATGCATAACCAGTGTGTCATAATCTATATGTACATAAGAAGAGCCTTGCTGGATCAAGCCAAAGGCCCATATAGTCCTGCATTCTGTGCTCACAGTGACCAAACAAATGCCTGTGGGAGGCATGAAAGCAGTGCAGTGCTATCCTCATTTGTGATTCCTAGATACAACCTCCAATACTGGAGGTAGTACATAGCCATCCATGTTTGTAGCTATTGATAGCATTGTTGTTGTTGTTGTTATGTGCCTTCAAGTCGATTATGACTTATGGTACCCTATGAATCAGTGACCTCCAAGAGCATCTGTCATGAACCACCCTGTTCAGATCTTGTAAGTTCAGGTCTGATAGCATTGTTAGCATTATTCTCCATTAATTTGTCTAAACCCCTTTTGAAGTTATCCAAGTTGGGGGCTGCTACTACATCTTAAGGTAGCGAACTCCATATTTAACACTGCATTTAATTATTTTTGCTTCTCCTGAATCTTCCAACATTCCGCATATTTGGGTGGCCCCAGATTCTAGTCATATATGAGAGGGAGGACAACTTTTCTCAGTCACAGTCTCCACATTGCACATAATTTTATGCATCTCTGTTATGTCCTCTCTTACTTGCTTTTTTTCTAAACTAAAAAGCCCTAAATGTGATGCCTTAATCATTTGTTACACTCTTCTGCACCTTCTCCAGCTCTACAATATCACTTTGGAGGTGCATTGATCAGAACTGTACACAGTATTCCAGTTGTGGCAGCATCATAGATTTGTATAATGGTATTACAATAGTGCCAGTTTTATTTTCAGTTCCTTCCCCAATGATCCCTAACCTGGAATTTAATTTTTTTACGGCTGCTGCATATGGGGTTGACACTTCACTGAGTTATCCACCATGACACCCAAACCTCTTTCCTGGGCGCTTACCACAAGTTCAGACTCATGTGCATCATTTGAGACTTGCTTACATCAAATTGTATTTGCCATTTCAATGCCAGTTCACCCAGTTTAGAGAGATCCTCTACAAATTAATGATCCCTGCCCTTTCACAAACATATATGCTTAAATTCTGGTGCTCGGGGCAGAGACGGTCTGGCATTCTACAGGCATTAGTGTAGTACAACAAATGAGTTGGCTGTAGGAAACCAGGTTGAATCCTTGAGACACACTTTTCAATTCCTCATCCCGCATCATAAAATATTTAGGTGCTCAAGCAAATTGAGCATCAAGGCACTTGTTTCCCAGTCCTGCATGATAATTCTTACGTTCATGATAAAGTGTCAATACAGACTTGTTCCTCAAGTAGCATTAATACTCCACTGAAGTTTAAGCACAGGTTAATACTACTTCCACCTCAAGAAATGCTATGGTTTGATCTGTAGGTGTTGAGATGTTTACATTTTTTCCTGCGGCCTTTAACTCTTCATAATCGATTGCTTTAAGAAGATTCATTGTGCAAAAGCCTAGCAGCAAACTTCATGTTTCCAGCCTATCTGGTATCCTGAGGTTCTGCCTAAATCTGTGCAGCTTAGTATCTGGATAAGACACTAATTGGCCTTATGTTTCTAGCACTTGAACATAACTGGCTTTTAGAAGATTTGTCAAGGTTTCGGTAAGGTAACATTTTTTGGCTTCAGTTTCAATTTAACTGGTTTAGTAATGCTCTCATCAATATTTCTGCTTTTTGTAGTTTTGTGGGTGTGGTGAAATAAATTTGCAGTGAAAAGAAACAAATAAAAAAATGGCTAGAAGAAAACACCCTTTGTCTTCACAAATCTATTTGCCAGGGGTCAGGGACTTTGCTCAGTGTTACCCTCTCAGTGTGACTTTCATGTTTTCCTCTGAGTTGGGATATAAATGTTTCTTGTGCTGAGCTATGGAAGAAACAAAAGTGGCAAAAGACTTGCATTGCTTCTGTCTGCTCCAGAAGCCCAGTATGTTATGATGCCCCCAGTCTTTCTTCTGAGTCTTCTAGCATGCACGGAAGACTTGGGAAGAAGTTAACTGGAAACAAATTATGCCTGGCTAATAAGGTGATTTAAAAACCAGAGCATTGAGAGAGGATGGCTAAGAAAATGGAAATGGACTGCCTTCAAGTCGATCCCGACTTATGGTGACCCTATGAATAGGGTTTTCATGGTCAGCGGTATTCAGAGGTGGTTTACCATTGCCTTCCTCTGAGGCTGAGAGGCAGTGACTGGCCCAAGGTCACCCAGTGAGCTTCATGGCTGTGTGGGGATTCGAACCCTGGTCTCTCAGGTTGTAGTCTAACACTCTAACCACTATACCACAGGTGATTTAAAACCAGAGCATTGAGAGAGGATGGCTGAGAGCTCCCTTAAATACCAGAAGGTTGAAAGACTATCATTAGTCATTTTTCCCACAACTTTAAATGTTTTTACAGTTGTAAAAATGAACTTTATTCTTCTTCTATTCCTTAAAATTACTTTTATATATGGCCACTGAATCACTTCAGTGCAATATACATTCATGGAATATGTTGGGTCCAGTAACATTTGAAAAGACCAACAAGTTGCTGAGTGCATTTCAACGATATGCTGGTCAATAGTTAATAGTACATCACAGATCTCACAAGTGTTGAAAGTTCTTTCAAAATATCTCATATCTTTAAAAATACTAGTTCTTTCATATATGAGGCAACTAATGCTCATTTGAGCAAGCTGAAATTCTTTCCATTTTCATATCCCCAGTTAACAGATAGATTCAATGTGTCCTTTTTAGTAAACCATTTCTAAGAGATGCAATTCCACCAGTGCTTTTAGCACAGTAGAAAATTCATACCTCAGTATGTTTTCTGAAAGATTGGTTGAGATTTGATTTTTCATAGGTAAATGAATAATTGTGCTCTCCAGATTGGAGCAGGAAGCTTGTATTACTTACAAGCTGGACCATGAGTCCAGCTGGAGTGAAAGAACCCTTTTGGGCCAGAGTGCATGCAAGGGATTATTCACATTGTTGACTTATCAAATAAGGAAACAGCAAGTGATTGAAATTCCATTTGTGTGTGTACAGATGAACTTGTATAGTAGGTTCATTTAGTTGCAGCTTTAAGTTCAGTCATATCTATGATGCATTGTAAATCAGACTGGCACTTCAAATTCCTACACTGAATTAGAATAGCTTCTGGCAAAGGCATCCCAGAACTTGCATTTCAGTTGTATGTGAAATTTGTGAGCTTGAGGTGAAGGAGAAAATGGCCCCATCTGCACTGTCACTTATATAATACTAAAGTTCAGATTCACTCAACAGTTGCATTTGGCACTCCCCCTCTCCTCTCTTTCAGTGCTGTCGGAAGCAACTTCTGCTTACATTAGAGGTTAACCTCAGCTTGTTCTATTGTCTGCTTGTTCTGCCATCCAAACCCAGACAAGCTACTTTAACTGTGGTTTGTTGAAACAAGCCAACTTCAAATTATAGTTTATGAAGCGGACTTGTTTCAACAAATATAGTTAAAATTAATCACAGTTAATGAATAATAATGATAATAATAATCATGATGTAACAAGCTGAAGTTAATCTAAAATGGAAGTGAAAGCTTCTGAACTGCTTGTGGCTGTGCCAGGGAAGAGTGAGAATTCAAGGCTTGCTCCAACTCATTTTCATAACACTAAGCAGTGATTTAGCATATCTGAAGGCCAATAAAGGTCACTGGCAGTAGGTTCAGGATAGACAAAAGAAAGTACTTCCCACAAAGTGTAATTGATTTATGAAATTGACTACTACAGAAACAAAAGATTATAAAATTGGTCCACACCCATTTCCAGCATTGCATAGATCAGGTCCCCCTCCTTAATTTTAAACTTTTTTGTTTAGAAATAAATTTTGAGAAATAATCTAAATCATCCTCTTGCTCTAAAAGCACTATTTTGTTATGCTTGCCAAAGCCTTTTTTGTAATTGTTGGTTTTAAATAGTAATACATCTCTTCCAACATGTTTCTTTAACCATATTAAGATGATACCGTAACAACATTGAAACAATGGTGTTTAAATCTTAGCAATTTAGTTGAAACATAACTCTCCCCTAGAACCAGAGTAGATTGAATTAAGGCAGTTTAAAACAGTTTAATTCAGAAAGGGAAGGCTCGCTTAAATCAACTTGCCTACTGATTTTACTCCACAGACCTGACCACTATATTTTTGGTTTGTTTATTTTATGTTTATTGTTAGTTTCTTAACAGGGCAGTCTCTAAGTGACTTATAATCAAGTTCAAAAACACACAATTGTTAAAAACCACTGTCAACATTTAAAAATTCAAAGCAATACATAAAACCAGTTTTCATGGGTGGGGGACTTATCAGCAACCCAGAATGGCACTAACAAAACCTTGACTCAACAAATTCCATCAAATGCCTGGGTGAAGATGAAAGCCTTAATATTGTATTATGTATATTACATTATTTTATCATTGTATATTTTTTACTTCAGTTGTAAATCACTTCAGGACTTTTTTACTGGGAAGTTGTATATAAATTTTTAAAACCTAATCTTAACCTGGTGCTAAAAAAATGTTGGTGTTGGAGCTAGATAGGCTTCACTCAGGAGAGCATTCTGGAGGGGGGTCTTCCTTGTGCCACCCTCCCTCTGGGAAGGCACACACAGAGAAGGGCATTGAATTACACTTGAGAGGTCTGGGCATGTTCTTGTTGGGAGAGGCACTCAGTCAGGCATTATCGGTCCAGTGCTCTATAAGACTTTAAAGATTAAAACCAGTACCTAAACCATGTTAATTCATAATTAGAGTATTATTTACACTTGTTTCATTGTTCAATCCAAGCCTTGCATTTCTTTCTCACACTGTATACATTTTGCATGTTTTCCTTCTTTGCTTGAGGGAGTTCTTTAAAATATTCTTATGACCAGCAGCCATGACAATTTTTGAGGTTCAGTATAGAAATATACAAACATACACAATAGACAACTTTGTCTTCTGCTTTCCAGTGTTGCTTCTCCTTTCTGCTTCCCTGGCCCAGGCCATCCTACCCTTGCAAAAACAACCAGCAAACAAAAATGAAATGCCCATGATAAATAGGTTGAAGCAAGCTCTCATGGTTACAGGGCACTCCAGAGCACTTTACTTTCATAAGGTGAAAATGAGATGCCAATGTTTGGTAGGTAGGTTTTAAACTTCTGTAGTTGAGAAATATATATTGTTTTTCATTTATGTAGAAAAGCCTCCCTTTACCTTCAGTCTTGTGTTTTTAAGTACTGACCTGGTAGCTGCAGACAACTAATTCCATGCAGACAAGTGAGCTGGCTGGCAGAGAAGAGTTGGAACAGTCTGTCCTTCCTCTGCACCCATCATTAAAACCAAGCAGACGGTCAAAGAATGGAAGTCCTCTTCTCCACACCCTGTGTAGAAATGCAGCAGGCTGCTGGAGGGGGGGCAGAGCTTCCTGTCCCTTCTTTGCCACCCTCCAGTAGGCTCATAAAATGTTTGCATGGTAGCAACTTTTGTGAGCATTGCATTGATTCACTTCAGAGATTAACTGTAGTGCTAACTTGCTTGTATTCGGCATATTTAATTTTAATTGAGTTCTTCTTTAAGAGAAATTTAGGTTAAGAACCAGTGTTGAGTGTGTGTAATGGGGCTTGTAGAAGCTGACTTATCCAACCAACGCTCCACCAAGGATCAGGAGACCCTGCTGAATGGGGTGGGTTGAGGGGATCCCCAAAATCAAACAGAGGTGACTTCCACAGGTGAGAGCTCCATTCATGGAAAGTCTCTCCGGTCAATTTTTGGGGATTTCCCCCACAGCCTTGATGCTTATAATTCTCCTAATACTACAGCACTCTTCCTTGCCGAAGTAATCTATAACAACTTATGTTGGGTTCAGAGTAAAATGTGCAAAATTAGCAAATCTACTTAAATGTATTTGGTTAGCTTGAAGCAAGCTGTTATGGGTTTTCTCGGCACACAACTTCCATTTTGTGACAACACAAACTGCTCTTTGTCTGGCAGTAACATTCTGGAAGCAGGAGATCATTACTTCTGTATATCCATTTTTGCAGAGACAGTTTCAGTTCTATGTGTATTTGGAGGTGAGCCCAAGTAAGAATGTTTGGATTTTCTTTATCGACAGATTTCAGAAATTAGTTCCTTACTAAGATACATAAGGGTAGTAAACAGGGATAAGTAGTTGTGACTAAAGTTGTTCAGTCTGGTTCAGTCCAATAATATATTTGGGAACATATAGGGTTGACCCTTCTGAACTGGCTTGGTTCTGATTGTAACCAAACAGCCACCTGTTGGGTAAGCTTTAACTTGCATTCCATCCTGCAGTGAGCAGAGGATTGGACTCTGTGGCCTTATAGGCCCCTTCCAGGTTTACTGTTCCGTTATTCACATGGGAAAATGCAAGTATTCACATTATGCAACTAATATGCAAAGTGGGTTGGAGAAAGTTACGTTTAATCTCCTAAAGCAGTTTATCTCTGATCCTGGATACTGGGAGCTGCCAAACGTGATACCACAGATAAATTGTCACAGAGGCAGCCTGTCTGTAAGAGAAACGGTTTACAATACAGCTGTATATGCTGTTCCTTTAGGTCAGGAAAAGAGAAATGTAATCAGTGCTTGGATAAGGTAAGCACTACAAGACTGTTACCTTCAGTATATTTACATCCCTAAAGGAATCGGCCTCAACTCAGCTGCTTTTCAAACATGAAGGAAGAAAGGTACAGAAAAAATCTGGACAAATACCAAATGTATAAAAATCCTCCCAGATACTGCTTCTCTGTATTCATGATTCATTGTGTTTGGGGTCAGTAAATGTACCACAACACCAGTATGTTATAATCATACCTTTACTCTGAATCAGTAATTGGATGTTTTCTCTTCTTCTGTTCTTGATCAAGTTCCACCAAGTTCTTAAGAAGTGAAATTCTCTTCAGTTTGAGGGGAAATAAAGTTTTTTCATACTCAGTTCTGATTTTATTTAATGACTTTACAGCAGCAAACATTGCGAACTGGAGAGGTTGGGTACTGCTGGACAGAATTTCCATCCGGTAGGAGAAAATCAGGGTGTCAGATCTGTGTGGTGGTTCTTGCACCTCCAGTTAGTAAAATCAGAATAAATTATACGAGAGCAAATGCTTAATTTGTATAATTTGAGGATAAGTGGAATATGCAGCATAATGCTGAATTGTATTCCTGGGGTCTAAGAAGACTGTTCAGGGCTGCAGCCTGCCAAGAAAAAGAGCCTTGTTTAGTAATTGGAGGCAGAGGTGAGTATTCTGGCAAAACTAATCTTTATTTTCCACTCCCCTAAAACCTTCTCCACTGTGCTAAAATATAATGTGAAAGGCCTCCCTGAGAGCCTGGAGAGCTGCTGCCAGTCAGACTCTAGTCTAAACGTCTTTTCAGACTTGACACCCCATTTTCAACTCAACATGCATTTGAGACCACTCTTGTTAGTTGTTTGATCATATATGGTGGTCATATAGCTCTTGTGACCCACCTTCAGTCAGGCTGTAACTAGTAGTAAGTCCCAACCCACCATTTGAAGACCATTGGTTGGTATAAGATGGATTTCTATGTTCTTCCTCCGTGGCGCAGAGTGGTAAGCTGCGGTGACGCAGTCGAAAGCTCTGCTCACGGCCTGAGTTCGATTCCAACGGAAGGAGGAAGTCGAATCTCCGGTAAAAGGGGTCGAGGTCCACTCAGCCTTCCATCCATCCGTGGTCGGTAAAATGAGTACCCGGCATATGCTGGGGGGTAAAGAAAGGCCAGGGAAGGAACTGGCAATCCCACCCCATACATACGGTCTGCCTAGCAAATGTCACAAGACGTCACCCTAAGAGTCGGAAACGACTCGCACTATAAGTGCGGGGACACCTTTACCTTTCTAGAACTAAAGGGGTCAGGTTGTAGGCTTGAGCTGGCCAGCTCTCTGCTCTCCTCCCCCCAAACCCCCCCCCAAGCCTCCAGTTTCCTTATTTCAAATTCTCATCTGGTACCTCAGCGTTCTCTACTTCTTGGAAGCTCTTTTTGTCAGATTATTTTGAGGTTTTGGAAAACTTTGTTTCTAACTTAAGAAACGTTCATAGTTCTGCCCCTTTTCATTTCCTTATTGGGGGAAGGGCCATTTAACTTCCATTTAAAGCTAGGGGTTGCTTACCTGTAACCCCCCAAATGTTGCTGAACTACAGCTCCCTTCAGCCCCAGCCAGCAAGTTTGATGACTGTTGCTTTGAGGTTTTTTCCCCTACATTTTCTGACTTGTTCATATTAGTAGTTGGTACTTTCCTTGTACAGACCAAGTTTAAATATACTTTGTCATACCTTTTCCTATTAACCTTCTATGTTTTCATGTAGTGCTCTTGGAATTACATTTTTTAAAGACTAGAATGTATCTGGTTTGTATGAGGCAGAATATAATTTTATAATCTAGGTACAGGAACTGTACAGAAATTCAGTGACTTGCAGTAGGGGTTGTATTTGTCTCCATGTTTCCATATCCTGGATCTTGATTCTTCCCCTTCCCCCAATGTACACAGTCTATTATCTAGGAACCTTTAATGTTGTCTAAACCGAAGACCTGCAGGAGGCAAGAAGGGAGAGACTTGTACTTCCTTCCTTAAACACCAAGCAATGACTCATAGTCACAACTGCCTTTCTAATTTTTTTTCCAATTTTTTTTCTACGTGATTAGAAACCTTCTGTGTTTATCTTTAATTGCTTTGAGACGGTTAATTGGGAGTAAAGTGTAGCTTATTGGTATTACACAGTTGTGGCACGCTTCAGGAACTTGCTGCTTTTGTTCTGCAATCATGGTTCAAGAGTCATTCTTGAGTTGCCTCTTGTGTTATGGCCAAAAAACTTCCTTGGCTGTACTGGTACAGAGGTGTTCCCAAAGCTCTACAGCAAGCTGTCTCTTTTGGGGTAGGGGCATGCCGAAGCATCTTCCAGAATATTTAATGTGCATTTATTTGGTCAATTTCTGTGTTGCCTTCGCTATAAATATTCTAAGTGCCACTGTATTTAGGTTATTAATTTAACTTATACAGATATGTAATTATTTTCTCATTAAGTCTACACATCTATTTTTGTAGAATAAAGAGATTTGAATTAATTTCTGATTAGTTGTAAAACACAAAAGGTGAATTCGTCAGCATGGGGGAGAGAAGAGAAATCTGCAGTGATTCAGGAACTACTAAGAACATAAGAACATAAGAAGAGCCTGCTGGATCAGGCCAGTGGCCCATCTAGTCCAGCATCCTGTTCTCACAGTGGCCAACCAGGTGCCTGGGGGAAGCCCGCAAGCAGGACCCGAGTGCAAGAACACTCTCCCCTCCTGAGGCTTCCAGCAACTGGTTTTCAGAAGCATGCTGCCTCTGACTAGGGTGGCAGAGCACAGCCATCACAGCTAGTAGCCATTGATAGCCCTGTCCTCCATGAATTTGTCTAATCTTCTTTTAAAGCCATCCAAGCTGGTGGCCATACTGCATCTTGTGGGAGCAAATTCCATAGTTTAACTATGCGCTGGGTAAAGAAGTACTTCCTTTTGTCTGTCCTGAATCTTCCAACATTCAGCTTCTTTGAATGTCCACGAGTTCTAGTATTATGAGAGAGGGAGAAGAACTTTTCTCTATCCACTTTCTCAATGCCATGCATAATTTTATACACTTCTATCATGTCTCCTCTGACCCGCCTTTTCTCTAAACTAAAAAGCCCCAAATGCTGCAACCTTTCCTCATAAGGGAGTCGCTCCATCCCCTTGATCATTCTGGTTGCCCTCTTCTGAACCTTTTCCAACTCAATAATATCCTTTTTGAGATGAGGCGACCAGAACTGTACACACTATTCCAAATGCGGCCGCACCATAGATTTATACAATGGCATTATGATATCGGCTGTTTTATTTTCAATACCTTTCCTAATTATCGCTAGCATGGAATTTGCCTTTTTCACAGCTGCCGCACACTGGGTCGACATTTTCATCGTGCTCTCCACTACAACCCCGAGGTCTCTCTCCTGGTCGGTCACCGCCAGTTCAGACCCCATGAGCGTATATGTGAAATTCAGATTTTTTGCTCCAATATGCATAATTTTACACTTGTTTATATTGAATTGCATTTGCCATTTTTCCGCCCATTCACTCAGTTTGGAGAGGTCTTTTTGGAGCTCTTCGCAATCCCTTTTTGTTTTAACAACCCTGAACAATTTAGTGTCATCAGCAAACTTGGCCACTTCACTGCTCACTCCTAATTCTAGGTCATTAATGAACAAGTTGAAAAGTACAGGTCCCAATACTGATCCTTGAGGGACTCCACTTTCTACAGCCCTCCATTGGGAGAACTGTCCGTTTATTCCTACTCTCTGCTTTCTGCTTCTTAACCAATTTCTTATCCACAAGAGGACCTCTCCTCTTATTCCATGACTGCTAAGCTTCCTCAGAAGCCTTTGGTGAGGTACCTTGTCAAACGCTTTTTGAAAGTCTAAGTACACTATGTCCACTGGATCACCTCTATCTATATGCTTGTTGACACTCTCAAAGAATTCTAATAGGTTACTGAGACAGGACTTTCCCTTGCAGAAGCCATGCTGGCTCTGCTTCAGCAAGGCTTGTTCTTCTATGTGCTTAGTTAATCTAGCTTTAATCATACTTTCTACCAGTTTTCCAGGGACAGAAGTTAAGCTAACTGGCCTGTAATTTCCGGGATCCCCTCTGGATCCCTTTTTGAAGATTGGCGTTACATTTGCCACTTTCCAGTCCTCAGGCACGGAGGAGGACCCAAGGAACAAGTTGCATATTTTAGTTAGCAGATCAGCAATTTCACATTTGAGTTCTTTGAGAACTCTCGGGTGGATGCCATCCGGGCCCGGTGATTTGTCAGTTTTTATATTGTCCATTAAGCTTAGAACTTCCTCTCTCGTTACCACTATTTGTCTCAGTTCCTCAGAATCCCTTCCTGCAAATGTTAGTTCAGGTTCAGGGATCTGCCCTATATCTTCCACTGTGAAGACAGATGCAAAGAATTCATTTAGCTTCTCTGCAATCTCCTTATCGTTCTTTAGTACACCTTTGACTCCCTTATCATCCAAGGGTCCAATCGTCTCCCTAGATGGTCTCCTGCTTTGAATGTATTTATAGAATTTTTTGTTGTTGGTTTTTATGTTCTTAGCAATGTGCTCCTCAAATTCTTTTTTAGCATCCCTTATTGTCTTCTTGCATTTCTTTTGCCAGAGTTTGTGTTCTTTTTTATTTTCTTCATTCGGACAAGACTTCCATTTTTTGAAGGAAGACTTTTTGCCTCTAAGAGCTTCCTTGACTTTGCTCGTTAACCATGCTGGCATCTTCTTGGCCCTGGCGGTACCTTTTCTGATCTGCGGTATGCACTCCAGTTGAGCTTCTAATATAGTGTTTTTAAACAACTTCCAAGCATTTTCGAGTGATGTGACCCTCTGGACTTTGTTTTTCAGCTTTCTTTTTACCAATCCCCTCATTTTTGTGAAGTTTCCTCTTTTGAAGTCAAATGTGACCGTGTTGGATTTTCTTGGCAATTGGCCAGTTACATGTATGTTTAATTTAATAGCACTGTGGTCACTGCTCCCAATCGGTTCAACAACACTTACATCTTGCACCAGGTCCCGGTCCCCACTGAGGATTAAGTCCAGGGTTGCCGTCCCTCTGGTCGGTTCCATGACCAACTGGTCTAGGGAATAGTCATTTAGAATATCTAGAAACTTTGCTTCTTTGTCATGACTGGAACACATATGCAGCCAGTCTATGTGCGGGTAGTTGAAGTCACCCATTACTACCACATTTCCTAGTTTGGATGCTTCCTCAATTTCATATCACATCTCAAGGTCTCCCTGAGCATTTTGATCAGGGGGACGATAGATCGTTCCCAGTATTAAGTCCTTCCTGGGGCATGGTATCACCACCCACAACGATTCTGTGGAGGAGTCTGCCTCTTTTGGGGTTTCGAGCTTGCTGGATTCAATGCCTTCTTTCACGTATAGAGCGACTCCGCCACCAATACGTCCTTCCCTGTCCTTCCGATATAGTTTATATCCAGGGATAACCGTTTGCGGCCTATTGCCGAAATAAAACACAAACACCATTCATTGGGTTAAATCATGGGCCACTTTATTAAACGGAATCAATTGGAATAATGAACCTGCAGAGGGGAAATCAAGTGCGGGAGCATTCTGATGATCCAGGCAAAGCCTGCTTGCAGCCATAGGGCGACCAAACCTTGCCTGAGCCCGGGGCTGCCCTGTGCCAGCCCCCCAGCTCAGGCCACACCCAGAAGATGTGTAGGGGGTCCAACCCGCATCACCGCCCCCCGGAGCCGTGAAACTCCGAGCGGATGAGGCACGTTGGCCCCAAAGGCGGCCCGTGTTCTGCCCCCCGGGCCGTATAGCCCTGAGCTGCAGGCCCCCGGACCGCCAATCGCCCCCAAAGGTGCCTAAAGGTGTCACCTAGCTGCCCTTTCCCTTTAAACCTTTTCCCGCACTTCTTTGCCACAAAAGGGGGACAAGCCTCTGCTTAGTCTCCCTTTACCCCACACCCGATAAGAATCTCATGCAGACCCCTCTGCAGGTCCCTCAGGAGGATGGCATCGTTGCCTCCCGAACTGCATGTCCAAGCATGTCTGCCACTGAGTGCCTTGCCCTCCATGTCCGACCACAGCAGACAACCCAAGGCTACCGAGGCCTCGACTGCATGTCCTCACATGCCTGCCACTGAGGGCCTTGCCCTCCATGTCTGACCACAGCAGACGACCCAAGGCTACCGTGGCCTCAACTGCATGTCCTCACATGCCTGCCACTGAGGGCCTTGCCCTCCATGTCTGACCACAGCAGACGACCCGAGGCTACCAAGGCCTCAGCTGCATGTCCTCACATGCCTGCCACTGAGGGCCTTGCCCTTCCTGTCTGACCATAGCAGACGACCAGAGGCTATTGTGGCCTCAACTGCATGTTCTCACATGTCTTGCCCTTCAGTAACCTTCTGCCCAGAACCTGCTGGAACGACATGGGTAGGAGACCATTCCAGCGCATACTCTGTCGACCCAGTCACCAAACCATGGCCCACCATCAGAGGCCCAGCTGTGAACCAATGTGCGTTTGCGGCCCCAAGGCCAGCCTATGAGCTCATGCCATGGCTGCAGAGTAGACTGCGCGTCTGCTCCATCCCCGTCCAGCAACCTGCCAAAACAGAAACAATCGTGAACAGTTGGGTCCCAGACCTTCAGACTCGCCCCTGGGGTGAATGTATTCCATGCGCCCCCTACTTCCACCTCCTAACGGCCTGCACCTGCATATACAAAACCAAATAGACCGTCCCAGGTAGGCAATTCCACTGCCAGGTAGGCAACCCCAATTCCGGAGGGGCATGGCCCTCAAACCCCCATGGGTCCGCTCCCAGGCATCGCGACACTAGACCGAAACTTTATGAGGGAAGATCGCTCCCCCTGAATATCAGGCAACCAGGCCTATAGCTTCCGGCCAAAAACACTATGTCGCCGTCATGGGGAAGTGTCCAGTCCAGGGGAGGGTAAAATAATGTGGAATGACTCTTGTACCCCTGGTCTGCCTGGAAACAAACCTTGGACCCCAGGATGGCTCGAAGGGAAGTCTGACCTGGCCCCAAACACCCCTACCCCCCATCCGGAAGGCTCCAAAATTAAGTGTGAGGGGTGCTACATGTAACCGCTGAGCTTTGAAGCATGATGGTCACAGGGCACCTCCCTGATCAACAATCCCTGGCGGGTCAGGTGAACATGGAGGGTGAGGATAAGGGGTATGGGGGTGTGCATGGGCCAGCTGGCCAGCACATGACATATCCCAAGACATGTGAATGGTCCTAAAGGCCCCCTGCAAGCCTACCTTGCGACACACTGGCAGACAAGCTTTACTCCTACCATCTGTGATGAATTCCAGGACGTGATTCCTAGGAATAGGCCACACTTTGCATAGCCCCTGCCATCCCCCAACTCCCAGGAATCCCCTCCTGCCCTGACCATCTCTGACTCCCCTCCTCCATCTCCCAGTATGCGGTATGGGACTAGCAGAGTCGGTCCTTCCTCTAACTGAAACACCATTGACGCACTGCAGGAACGGAGGGGCCACACCGCAGGTTGGCGCATAAGGCAGCCAAAACCCTGAACCTGTGGTAAGGCTGTGAAATCCCTGTTATGGCACTATAAACCCCACCGCAGAAGGCCCCCAATACCTGAAGGGCAGAAAGCAAACACTTTCCCAGCCCCTGAAAACTTCAGGATCTTGATCTGCAACAATTCAAGCTTTTCCCAGGCAGCCTACAGCCCTGGGTCCAAAAGTCGATTTTAATACCCTGGAAGGTGAACACTGGGGCAGGATCCTCCACTTCCCCAGCTGCCAAAAGAACTCCCCAGTTCATAGCTACGCTATAAACTGTGCCATCAAGCGCTAACATGCACCCAAAGTCTGCCCTACCCGAGAACTGGACATCATGAAAATAGTGCCCCACCGCTTCTGGGGCCTCTCGTCTCCTGGCTGTCCCTTCCAAGAAGGGGCTGAAGTGCTCCATGCAAGAATACAGCAGCCCATAGGTAATGCTCTGCTGCATAGTTGACCTAAAAAGCAAAACTCAGCAGTTCAAAATCCACCATGTGTAACAGCTGGCAACGCAGGCAGATTAGCTGCCACACTTGCCCATAAGGCATCTCTGCCACAGGTGCGCACTATATTGAATGAAGTGTAGTGCACTGTGCATAGACTATCTGGTATGAAGCCATCACTGACTGACCCCACTTGTATGACGGATGGTGAATCGGGTAGACTTTGCCCACTGCCACTTTGGGCACTATACGGGGGGGGCACTGAGAGAGCAGAGGTAGGGGATGATGGGAAGGGGCCAATAACCCTGCCCAACTGTATGTCTTCATCAATTGTCCCCTGGACCAGTGCGTCCATAGGATCCGGAAAACCGCATAATAAAGAAAAACCACATCATAAAATGAGTCTCCCCATAACTGGGCAGTCTGCAAGCAAGGTCCATAGCCCTCGAGCGTAGCTTTTCTCAAGCAGCCTCTGCTGGGGGCTGCTTCCCACTCCTTTGGGGGGCCCTGGCCCCACATATCCTTCTGGCTTGTTGTTGTGCCTTTAATAGCAGGTTCGTATTCAGCAGTTATTAGATGGCATGGAGTTAAGCAATGTCATCTTCTAATGTCTGCAGATCAAATGACTCTTAAAAGCACAGGACTAGAGGCCTGTAAAAAAGGTGGGCACCTTATCTACAGACCAGTTTGTAAACTAGCTAAAGAGAAGATGCACGCAAATGTGCAGCCTGCATGTGATTAATTCCATTATGTTTAAATAATTTACTCAGAGAAATATGAATTGGACCAATTCTATGCATACTTACTTATGAGAAAATCCCCGAGTGTATCGTTACTTCTTCCCCCGGAAGGGGGCATGTGATTGCACACATACAGCAGAATCCTATGTGTGTTTACTCAGAATACCACAGATTAAATGGGTCTTAGGACAGAGGTTTATGGGACTTAACTGATGGAAAGGTTCATATATTTTACCTGGGTTTTGAAGAACGTATTTGGGGGGGGGGAGAAGCTTGACAGTGAAAAAAGGGGGGGGATGAGTTCCCTTTGCATTTTGGAGTTGAAGTAGTTTTGGAGGTGAGGTTGCAGCACTAACTGGGGGTCCCTACTGGCTCCTGCAGCCTCCTTTCTGTCTCCAGCTGCCCCCCACCCTCATCAAAAAGCCTCTGCTCTTTGTAATTACATTGCATTGCTCCAATCCAAATGGCCGCTACGTTATGACAGAGCATCTTTCTAGGTTATTCTGCAAAAGAAGTGGCGGCCACAGGCAGCAGGAGGGTGTGGGAGTGCAGGCAATTTTTTGGGGGGCCCTCTCATCTCAAGTTCTCCCTAATTGACTGACCCCTTCTCTGAACTTTCCTGGTTTGCAAAACAGTGAGGAAGTGGGATGGCCTTCTCAGTACATCCCTTAATAAAAGCATCCCCTCTCCAGCTGCCCCTGGAATGCCCCCAGTGTCAGATAGCCCACTACCTCTCTAGGTAATTGGTAACTGAAAAGTAACATTTAGTTTAAACTAAAAATACACTTCAGTATCAAGAAAAGGAGTCTATTCCTATTTTGCTTTCTGAATGGGAAGGGGACCCCAATAGAAGTATCTCCTGGCCCTAACTGGAGGTTTGCCACCCATTACAGCATTGTGAGAGACATGTAGTGAGCAAGAGGCAATGTCAATTGCCACATAAAGTGTGGAACTGGACCTAAATACATAGAAGAGTAGAGAGACAGCTCTTCGTCTATGCATCATCCCTTTACCTGCTGCATTACTATGCTTAGAGAAACAGACAGGAGCTCTCCATGAATACTTGCCTCTATGTTCTGCACAGAAGCCTGCCTGCATAAATATTTTGTTTAGTTTAAATAGAAAATCCTTAAAATAACCTTTTCCCCTACTGTTCTTTTCAAATTATATTTAATCCATAAAAATGCTGACTGTGATTCACCTTCAGCTAAAGTAAACATTTCTCTCTGCATACTTAAAACACAGACACACATGCCCTGGGTTGCAAGACATATTTGGCCTTTTCAATCTCTCTTTTACTATCAGCATAGAATTAAATTTTAAACATTGTCTCTCCCCCTACTCCACATATTCCAGGTTTATGATAGAAAGTCTAGGGTACTATTTAACTAGAAGTAGATTGTTGTGTTTCCCTTAATCCCAAACATTATTTCTATGATAAATGATGGAATCAGAAGGTGATAGTTTGAAGGAAAGAAACAGGAGAGAGCAGAAGAGCATCAAAGGTGGCCCCATAGCAGTGCAGTTTGTTTAGGCCTGACATGTTCTGAATTAAAGATTCTTCCTCAGGGGTAACTGAAACTGAAACTGTAACTGGAAAGCCACCCGTGCCCCGCTGCGGCTGAAAGTCCTCACGCGTCTCGTCGCAGCCGCAAGGCCGGCCCATCAGAGGCCTCACCGCGGCTGAAAGTCCTCCCGTGCCTCGCCGCCGCTGGAAGTCCCCATGTGCCTCGTCGCAGCCGCGAGGCCGGCCCATCAAAGGCCTCGCCGTGGCCGGAAGGCCTCCCGAGCCTCGCCGCGGCCCGAAGGCCCCTCGCGTCCTGCTGCCGCCGCTGCCCCCGCTAGGCCAGCGCACCAAAGGGCCCGCCGCGGCCGGAAGGCTCCCCGCGGCGCGCAGCAGCCGCCGCCACAAGGCCTCCGCCGCCAAAATTCAAAGGAGGGCGGGAGGCCAAAGGGCCCGCCGCGGCCGGAAGGCTCCCCGCGGCGCGCAGCAGCCGCCGCCACAAGGCCTCCGCCGCCAAAATTCAAAGGAGGGCGGGAGGCTGGTGGAGTGGCCTTAAATGGCCTTCAGCTGCCCCGCCTCCTTACTGTGCGTCACGACGGCGCGCTGGCGCGCCACGTGCGCACGGACACACCCTTGATGGCGGCCTGGCTTCGGCAGCAGCCGCAAACACGCCCCTTTGCCCGGCAGGTACCGGGCACGGAACGGGAATCCCACTGGTTTTCTCCATTCCACCAGGTCTCCATTATGCTCACTATATCAATGCTCTCCTCTAAGACCAAGCACTCCATATATATACTACAGTATAGCTTACCACCAGATGAGGCTGTCAGTTGAAGTCACCTGACTTTAAAGTGTGTAGTGTCTTGTGGCAATCTCAGCTTCCAGTTTACAGACAGAGTCTTTAGGTTGGTATCACTTCAACCTATTTAATGGACTCAAAGTAGTATTTGGAGACAACTGTTGCCTTTCTACAATATGGGATGAAATTTGATCACATTATTTTTTAATTTCCAATATTTGTCCTGAGTCAAAATCTATCAGACTTTTTCCCTAAAAGACTACTCCTACAGACAAACAAGACATTCAGGCAAACTATCACACTTTCCTACCTGTTTTCTCTCACGGAGGCAACATTGAATTTGTCTATAGGGTTGTTGCATGCTCTGGCCTCTAGAATCCACTTCAGCATTCACAGGAAGTATCCTTGGCTCCTGCTTTCTTGCAAATCGAAGCTATTTGTAATGAGTTCAAAATTCCCTAAATACAGAGAGTATGAAATGCAATTTATAGTTAATTGCATTGGAGTCCCAGTCCCTGTCAAAACAGCTGTTAGGCACAAACAGATTCAGAGAACCACTCTACTAGTAGTTCTGCATGTGCAGTGGGTTTTGAACCTGAGGGTTTTAAAACAGCAGTTCTCTATGGCGAATAATACACTAGTTCTGAAACCCATGGTAGTTTAAAAGCCATTTGTAATGTGGCATGGGAAGGTGACCCTTCATGTTGTCTCCGGCTATATAAAGATTATACCCTAGTTGTTGTTCTAGTCTACTAGATTAAGCTTCTTAACCCAGGTGAAATCATTAACTGAAATAGCTGGGCAGAGATAGACATGAATTATCTTTCATTTTCATCAAAAAATAATTTCCCAAGGTTGTAATATATGGTATGAGCTATTACAAGATAATCAATATGTCAAGCTCTTGAAGATTGTCCTAATCTTACAGAGTTAGATCCAAGTATGTCCTGCTTCAGTAGAAGGATTCGTTTAGTTTATGGAAGAGACTCCAATCCAGTGAAAGCTCTTCCTGGAGTAGGGTTGGGAAATTGGATCCAGCCAATTGGCAGGATCCTGATCTGGCTCACCATCCGTGAACCAATTTTGATAAGAGTGTGGGGCTGCCTACCTGTTAATCACCTGATGCCATATAACACTGGGTGATTTAAGCTTCGAAGAAAGAATTGGGCACACAGTAATAAGTGCATTCCCTGTTCTTTTGCTTTGCAGCCCCAACCTGAATTCAAGCTAGGGCTGCAACGATTCTTGCTTAACTGCCTGCTTTTAGCAGGAATCATCTGTACTTGGGAATTCATGAGCAAAGCCAATCCTGGAAGGGCTTGTATTTTGTACCACATTTTAAAAAGCATGAAGTGCAAGCCCCACTGACGAAGAACAATCAGGAGCTCATTTTAAGTCTCCCGATTCTCTCCTTGCAGCCCCAACTTTACCTGTCCACACTTTGTGTCGTATACTGTCAGGTGTGTGGCTGGAGGGAAATTGCCTCATGAGCATAATTAGAACCCCTGGTGGGCATAATTGGCCCACAAGCCAGAGGTCTCAATCTGTGTTAGAGGAAAGAAAGAGGTGATTTTTGCCAATTTCTCCCTTCTTCCAACACTGCCACTTATGCTCTTCCAGAGTTCCCATCTCTCTAGAACAGATTTTCACAGAGATGCAGAGAAGAGGAAGAATCTCCTTTGTTCTATTAGTGCTTGAATGCAGTTTCACCCATGGAAAGTCTGGATACAACCCATAAAATTATTAATACATATTTGCTTAACTTCCACAAGTGAGGAAACCAGTGGTTCAGTTAAGACTGCAGAAACCATTTAAAAACTATTCTAATACTTAATGCTGCCATAGGCATAAATGTAAATTTGCATTAGGAAAATGTCATTGATGGCAGGCCTCTATATTTTGGTGAGGGATTTAAAAAGAAGAATTATAAAACCTAAGTCACTGTGTTCATTGTAATTGAAAAGCTGACATAAGTCACAAAAATAACATACTGAAAGCAAGGTCTGTTCTAAGTCTTTAATTTAGAAAGCTAACGTAGCATTTGGCAACCGGCAACAGCTTACCTCATGCACTTAATTTAACTGGAGGAAGCAGCTTTTTAACTCTCACAGGCCTCTGTTTTTTCTAGTTCTTCATATTGCCCAATGGATACTATAGAAGGTATTCCACAGTACTAGCAGAATGTGAATATATTACTTAAGACTGTTAAAGCTTAATTTAATTGTCTCCTTGTTTGCAAGAAGCTCCAGAAGTTCTTAAAGCCTACTTTTTAGTGGTTGAACAGATACATCTGAAGGAATGAGGGGAAGAGTTAATAGCATGAAATTAAGGAAGGAGTTAGGTACTTTCATACTTCCATCATGCTGCCTCTGTATAGAACAGATTGTGTTACCACACTTCCTCAGAGAAACCTCTTCCTATACCACAGTGCATTTCATAATCTCATCTTCTAACCCAGTGTTTCCCAAACTTTCAACATGTGCGTACCCCTTTTGAGACATTGATTTAACCGGCGTACCCAACTTTCACAAAAATAATTGGGAGAGGGGTAAGGTATTATAACACATTCGTAATTCCTATAATTTTATATGAAATGTTTGTAAAAAAATAAATACAAAGTAAGTAATAAACATTTTAATAATAGAAATAATATTTATATAACAAACATATAGAAATAATTCATATACTAATAATTAAAATAACTATTATTCAAACAAAAAAAACCATTCTGGAAATAAAGAGTAATACTTTTTTGGTATTAAAATTGTCAATACAAAATGACTGTTTAATGGGAGGGATGGAACTGCTTGTGACCAGGTATTAGTGCGGCGATATCCGGTTCGATATTTGTGATCTTAAGATGAAAATGGGGCTCCACATCAATAATTCGGTTTCGTTTTTTTATTTTGATGTTCACAAGCGCAGAGAATCCTACCTCACACAAATACAACATGGGGAAGGGGAGAAGATACTTAACAGCTTTATTCGATAGAGCTGAATGTTCAGAACTAATGCTTAACCAAAATGAAGTCAGTTCTTTTTGTTCAAATTTTGCTTTCAGGAAACCATCTGAAGTCAGCTCCAAGAACTGTTCTTGTTCTGCATTTAAGAGATTATTTGGCAATGTATGAACACTGGTGAGGAAAGGATTTCTTTCCCGGAGACCCGGAGGGCACCCCCCAAAACCGGAAACTCCAGCTGAAAATCATGCAGCATGCAGCGGGTTTACAGAGGCAGCACTTGCCTGGGCTGGAGGTTTGAATCTCCCGCTCTTTGGCTGCAGAGCGGTTTTCCCCCCATCCTGCCTGGGAAGCCACTCAGGCACGCAGCCCAAGAGCAGGCAGGGGATTCAAACCTCCCGCCTAAAATTCACAGCTGATGAGCGGGCAGGCCAGGCAGGATGGGGGAAAAAACTGCTCTGCAGCTGAAGAGCGGGAGATTCCCCAAGAGGGAAGTGGCTGGCGAGATGGCCGCTGCAGGGCTGAAGATAGAGGGGAAAAAACGCTTCCCGGTGTGAACATTTTTGTAGTTGAGCATGCGCATAAATATCTTTGTGGCGCCATCTGTCTGTCTGTAGAAGCGTTTTTTGGTGGCCAAAGTCATTGCGAGGGAGTACGAGTCTTATGAGAAACTGGAGGGGTGCACGAAAAGACAAGGAATGCATTGAGAGCGAAAGAGACTACGCGTTGAATAACATCGGGATAAACCACTGTTATTATATTGATCTTCCCTCACATGATTGTGTGAGAAACTGGAGAACTCACAAGAACTGTATTTTCTCTTAAAAGAACACATGCACATGTTTTTTGCTGCTAAAACCCAGTGATAAAGTACAAAAAAACATTCAGCCGTGTACCCCTTGAAACCCTTTCGCGTACCACCAGGGGTACACGTACCACACTTTGGGAAACACTGGTCTAACCTGTATATTTGTTTTAAGCTTAAAACACAGACTTCTGTTCTGTAGTTATCTGCAAATTATGACTCCGCTGTCTCAATTTTACATGGAAATGTTTGTGTAAATAAAATAGCTTCCACTTGAAAAATTCAAAAAGTTGTGGAAAACCATGCCTTGAAGACCTTTCATTGATCTATGTGGAATTATAGCAGCAGAAAAATGATTCATCTTGGATCTTGGTTGCCAGTTCATTTCAGGACCCAGTTCAAGGTGCTCATGCTAGCGTTTGAAGCCCTAAAAGAGTTAGGTCCCAAATATCTGAAAGACCTCCTCCTTCCTTACAGACTGTCTCAGGTGTTGGGATCAGCAGAGGGGACCCTTTTGGTACCGCCACTACCCTCAGATGTTCAGTGGGTGGTGGCCCAGTAGAGGGCATTCTGTCTGGTGGCCCCTAAGTTGTGGAACTCGCTTCCCACTAAGGTGTGTCTGGCAACTTCGCTGGACAGTTTTAGATGAATTCTGAAGACGCACCTCTTTATCTTGGCCTTTGACACCTGAGACATGTATTTTTAGGACCCCACCCTATTTTGTTTTAAATGTCATATTTTAACATTGTTGTAACCTGCCTGGAATCTTTGGGTGAAGGGCAGGTAATTAATAACAATGTCAACAAAGAACTTGAAAATTGTCTTGCTCTTTTCAGCTGTATGGTTTGGCTTTGAGAAAGCATGGTTTATGATGTTTGAATGCAAAGTAGGATTGAAAATGCACAAGAATCGCTAAGCCACATGTCTTCCCATACTTATGTTAGTTGCTTGTGGTCTAAAATAAATTTATAAAAGCACTACCTGGCCATCTGGAGATAATGCTTAACTTTCCACAGCAACTAGGCAAGTGGCTGCTTATATGCCTTAATGGACACTTGTTAATAAGATTTACAGTGCCTTGCAAAAGTACTCAGACCCCTGCCCAATGCTCTCATATTACTGAATTACATTGTAATTTTGTTCTGTATGATATTTTATTTTGAAACCCTGAAACTCAAAATCGATTATTGTAAAGTGATATTGGTTTTATGTTGGGAAATGTTTGTAAGAAACGTAAAAAACTGAAACATGTTGCTTGCATAAGCAGCCCCTGTGCTGTGGAATTTCCCAGTTTACACAGATGACAGACATTGATTGCCCTGTCGAGGACACAATTACATTACCATTGGCCTCCACCTGCGAACCATTAAAGTTGCTGTCAGTATAAAAACCCTACCGTTGAAGGATCATTGGTCAGACTGTGGCTCTGAAGGAAAATGAAAACCAAAGAGCATTCTACAGAAGTGAGAGATAACGTAATACAAATGCATAGATTCAGGAAAGGGTACAAAATAATATCCAAGTGTTTGGCTATCCCAGTGAGCACAGCTGGATCAACAATCAGGAAATGGAAGCTGCATCACATCACCTAGGCACTGCCAAGAAAAGGCCGCCCCGCAAAACTCAGCGGTTGAACAAGGAGGAGACTTGTGAGAGAAGCCACAGGGAGGCCAACAATCACTTTGAAGGAGATACAGAGTTCAGTGGCTGGGAGTGAAGTAATGGTGCACCAGTCAACAGTATCAAGAATTCTGCATCACACTGGCCTGTATGGGAGGGTGGCAAGAAGGAAGCCGTTACTCAAACAGTACCATCTGAAAGCTTGTCTGGAGTTTGCCAGACAGCATGAGAGTGCCCCAGCTGCAATGTGGGAAAAGGTTTTGTGGTCAGATGAGACCAAGACAGAGCATCTGGCCAAAACTCAAAGCACTATGTGTGGCGTAAACCTAACACTGCCCATGCCTCAAGACACACCATCCCTACAGTGAAGTATCCATCATGCTGTGGAGATGTTTCTCATCAGCGGGGACTGGGCATCTTGTTAAAATTGAAGGAAGAATGGATGGAGCAAAATACAAGGAAATACTGCAAAGAGAACCTGCTTCAGTCCACTAAAAAACTGAAACTTGGGACGAAATTCACTTTCCAACAGGACAACGATCCCAAGCACAAGGCCAAAGCAACATTGGAGTGGCTCAAGAACAAAGAGGTGAATGTCCTACAGTGGCCCAGTCAATGTCCTGATCTCAATCCCATTGAGAATCTGTGATACTCTTTGAAAATTGTGGTCCACAAGCGACATCCAACCAATCTGAACGACCTTGAGCTAATCTGCCAAGAAGAATGGACCAAAATCCCTGCGACGCTGTGTTCAAAGCTGGTACCTACCTACCACAAAAGACTTAAAGCTGTTATTGCAGCAAAAGGTGGCTCTACCAAATATTAATGTGTGGGGGTTGAATACTTAAGCAATACTTACGTTTCTTACAAACATTTCCCAGCCTGAAACCAATGACACCTTACAATCATTGATTTTGAGCTTCAGTGTTTGAAAATGAAATATCATACAGAACGAAATTACAATGTACCATTTGTAATTCAGTAATATGAGATCATTGGTCAGGGGTCTGATTACTTTTACAAGGCATGTATATGAATCTAAGAAAGGAAACAGTTATACTTTATTCTTGTAAATAATTTTTAGGTTGTAAACAATATTTTTTCTAAAGCCATTATGTTTTTGTTTTATACAAACGTAACAAGAATTAGACCGAAGAAACCTGCCTTGTATCCAACCTCATCCTAAAAAAAATGATATTGACAGATGGTTCTTTGATTTAATCTTAGTAAATGCTCAGTTGATTAAGCACAATAATGTGAAATTGTGTGGTCCTGTTTGCTGATTAAATATTCTGGCAGGCTAAAAATGATAATGCAGAGCAAGCTAATTACTCTGCTGCTTAAAGCATGAATCTAGTTCAAACTTACTGTTTTCACTGTGTATTGCCCAAGTCTGTCTTTGCTGTCAAATGTTATGTGACGTGATGGAAATTTTCTATTTCATTTATCATGGGACTATAAATTCCCATGCCCAGTGCTACATTTATTACCCTTCATCTGTGGAATTGTATGGGTTTGTAACATTGCATAGAAATTGACAATTTGGAGGTAAAGTGGTACCAACCTTTAGTGAAGGTTCAGTGAAGTATCCTGCTGGTGAGAGTATTCTGTAAACGAGAATCCATAGTGTACCAGTCTTGCATCCTACTGTACTGTGTGCTCATGCTGAACTCTATAAAAAGTTAGGGTGCTGAGTTTCCATTGTCTAAACACAGTTTTGACAGGGTATTAAGTATGTTGATGATACCTAGCTCTATTTCTCTGTA
Source organism: Rhineura floridana (assembly GCF_030035675.1). NCBI lineage: Eukaryota > Metazoa > Chordata > Lepidosauria > Squamata > Rhineuridae > Rhineura > Rhineura floridana. The sequence goes on along the minus strand of NC_084482.1, from coordinate 124,643,875 downwards.
ACATCTGAATCGAGAGAGGCCATGCAAGCCCTGGACCACTGCCTGGACTCACTGGTGGGCTGGATGAGGGTCAATAAACTGAGCCTGAATTCTAGCAAGATAGAGGTGCTGTGGCTTCCTGAGTTTGGATAATTGGTCAGTTGCCTGCTTTGGATGGGGTCATACCTCTGAAAGAGCAGGTCCATAGTCTGGGGGTGCTCCTAGATCCATTTTTGTCACTAGAGGTGAACTCACTAGCTAGGAGTTCCTTTTACCAGCTTCTGCTGGTCAGACAGCTGCAGCAGTTTTGGGACTGGAATAGCCTGAGCACTGTTGTTCACTGGTAACCTCCAGGCTGGATTGCTGTAATGTGCTCTATGTCGGACAGCCCTTGAGGTTGGTCTGGAAGCTGCAGCTGGGCAAAATGCGGCAGTGCGACTGCTCACTAGGGCAGGGTATTGCCAACGTGTCACCCTGTTGCTGAAATAATTACACTAGCTACCTGTGAGCTACCAGGCTAAGTTCAAGGTTCTGGTTTTGGTGTACAAAGCCTTACACAGCTTGGGATCAGGATACCTGAAATATCATCTTACCCCTTACATACCCAGTTGATCACTACTCTCTGAACGTGAGGGCCTCCTGCAGATACCATCTTATCAGCAGCTCCATTCTGCACAACCTAGGAAGCAGAACATAGCGGCACCTACCCTTTGGAATTCCCTCCCCTTAAATATTAGATAGGCACCATCTCTGTTAGCTTTTTGGTGCCTGCTGAAGACCTTCCTCTTTCAACAAACCTTTCAGTAGAGACCTTATCCCAGTCTGCGTCTGTGTTGGAATTAGGTTTTTAAGAAATTTTTAGTGCTGGAAGATGAGACCCCCCAGAAGGCACTCACCAAGCTACTGGGGAAGAACAAAGGACAAGTACGAGTAGTGTTGTGACTAATGATGCAGCTGGGTCAAAGCCGAAAGGAAGCCCAGAGGCTGATGCGCACAGATGCGAAAGGAGAGTCCGGAGTTGTACAACACACACAGTAGGAACACTGAATGTGAGAAGCATGAACCAGGGAAAGTTAGACATTGTCAAGCAAGAAATGGAACGTATCAACATTACAATACTTGGCGTGAGTGAATTAAAATGGACGGGAATGGGACATTTTCAATCAGGCAACCACAAAATATTTTATGCAGGAAATGAGAAATTAAGAAGAAACGGGGTTGCTTTAATAGTGAGAAATGATGTAGCAAAATCAATTAGGAGCTACAACACAAGGTCTGAGCGAGTGATATCAATGAGATTAAACCGGAAACCTATTAACATAACCATCATCCAACAGCAAATGCAGAAGAATTTGAGAGATTTTACATAGAAGTACAGGAGGAAGTTGATCACACACCAAAACAAGATGTGCTGATAATCATGGGGGACTGGAATGCAAAAGCAGGGAACAGAGAAGAACCTAAGAATTGTGGGGAAATGGGGCTTAGGAGACAGAAATGAAGCAGGAGAAAGATTTATTGAATTCTGTGAAGCCAATAATTTGTCTCTTGCAAACACATTTTTTGAGCAACCAAAAAGATGACTGTACACGTGGACATCACCAGATGGTCAATATAGGAATCAAATTGATTACATAATTGGTTACAGAAGATAGAGAAGTTCCATATTTTTGGCAAAAACAAGACCAGGAGCAAACTGCGGTACAGATCATGAACTGGTCATATCGAAAATCAGAGTAAAGCTAAAGAACAACAACAGATGGCATATCAATAGAGTTGCTACAAGCTACTGAGACTGAATGTGTTCAAATTTTGACAAACATTTGTCAAGAAATATGGAAAACTAAACCATGGCCCACAGACTGGAAGCGTTCAATATATATCCCAATTCCGAAGAAAGGGGATCCCAGAGAATGCAGTAATTATCGAACTATTGGTTTAATATCCCATGCAAGTAAAGTAATGCTCAAGATTCTACAACAGAGGCTCTTACCATATATGGAGTGAGAAATGCCAGATGTCCAAGCTGATTTAGAAAGGAAAGAGGCACCAGAGATCATATCGCAAACATACGGTGGATAATGGAACGGACCAAGGAATTTCAAAAGAAAATCACCCTGTGCTTTATAGATTACAGCAAAGCCTTTGACTGTGTAGATCATGAAAAACTATGGAATGCTTTAAAGGAAATGGGGGTGCCTAAAGCACCTGATTGTCCTGATGTGCACCCTATACTCTGGACAAGAGGCTACTGTAAGGACAGAATATGGAGAAACCAATTGATTCCCAATAGGAAAGGGTGTGAGACAGGGGTGTATTTTATCACCCTATTTGTTTAATCTGTACGCAGAACATATCATATGGAAAGTGGGATTGGACCAAGATGAAGGAGATGTGAAAATTAGAGGGGGAAATATCAATAATTTAAGATATGCTGATGATACCCTACTACTAGCAGAAACCAGTAATGATTTGAAACTAATGCTGATGAAAGTTAAAGAGGAAAGCACAAAAGCAGGACTACAGCTGAATGTCTAGAAGACTAAAGTAATGACAACAGAAGATCTATGTAACTTTAAAGTTGACAATGAGGGCATTGAACTTGTCAAGGATTATGAATACCTCGGCACAGTCATTAAGCAAAATGGAGACAATAGTCAAGAAATCAGAAGAAGGCTAGGACTGGTGAGGGCAGCTATGAGAGAAAAGGTCCTCAAATGCAAAGATGTATCACTGAACACCAAAGTCAGGATCATTCAGGCCATGGTATTCCTCATCTCTCTGTATGTATGTGAAAATTGGACAGTGAAAAAAGTGGATAAGAGAAAAATCAACTCCTTTGAAATGTGGTGTTGGAAGAGAGCTTTGTGCATACCATGGACTGCGAAAAAGACAAATAATTGGGTGTTAGAACAAATTAAACCAGAACTGTCCCTAGAAGCTAAAATGATGAAGCTGAGGTTATCATACTTTGGACCCATCATGAGAAAACATGATTCACTAGAAAAGACAATAATGCTGGAAAAAAACAGAAGGGAGTGGAAAAAGAGGAAAGCCAAACAAGAGATGGATTGATTCCATAAAGGAAACCACAGACGTGAACTTACAAGATCTGAACAGAGTGGTTCACGACAGATGCTCTTGGAGGTCACTGATTCATAGGGTTGCCATAAGACGTAATTGACTTGAAGGCACATAACAACATCTGCTTCATTGCATCTCTTTAACATTGGAGCTACAGAACTTTTAAGAAGCAGACAGCAACACGTCGCAGCTGCTGGATGTCACTGAAGATAAATTTACATGATATGACTTTTAACATGTTAATATTTCTTTATCTTGCCTTGGTATTATCCCAGCCTTTTGGACATGCAACAAGCACTTTGATGAAGCAGAAATGGGTGTGAGGTGGGGAAAGAAGGAATAGTGCTATATTATCTACACAAGTTCCTTCTGCAACTGGGTACAATTCCGTTCCCAGATCTTATCCTTTTGACTTCAATCCACTGATGATGGAGTGCTCTGAATCTTACCCTGCTCAGGTCTCAATGTTTGGGCAAACACCAGGATTTCCTCTGACTGCAAATTATTATATATAGTAAATTTATGATGGTGAGGGGAATTGCTAGATGTAGAAGGCACATTGCTCCCCCCCCTGCTCTGCCATCAGTGTGAATAGCCTCCATGCTTTGCTATGGATTTCCCAGGCTCACCCTCCTGCTCTGGAATAGGCTGTGTTAATAACAAAGCTGGCTGAATGCAAGGGAACAGAGTTGCTTCTCTGCAAGTCAGAAGGAATTAAGCAGACACAGGCAGATTAGCCACACTTTAAAAAAAAAGCTACCTGTGGCCAAAGGAGAAATAGCTAGTTTAGCAAGGGAGACTCAACCACACTGCCATTGATCAGAGGTTCTGTTCATTCTGAACCTGATCAACCTGCTACAATCAGGGTGATGGGAAATTTTTTTCTGTCTAGGGCCACATTCCCTTAAGAGTAATCTGTGAGGGACCACATGCCAGCTGTGGGTGGGGTCAGAGCAGCCCTGTAGCCAGAAAGGGAATGGGGGCACCCCCCAAGAGCTGTGCTTCACCCCCCAAGAGCTGTGCTTCACCCCCCAAGAGCTGTGCTTCACCCCCCAAGAGCTGTGCTTCACCCCCCAAGAGCTGTGCTTCACCCCCCCACACACACACCTAGTTATTTTATGGGAAATTGTCATCTTTTTAATTTGTGACATGACAGATACTGACAACCTCCATTTAAAGAATGATAGCTTGTTTTAAGAAGTAATTTAAGAATAGGACCCTCTGAAAAATTCAGTGAATAAGGCTGGGCGAGTGCACAACAAAAGCCTCATCTGGAAGAGCCCCAAAAAGTCTGCTCACTCAAGACTTTCTCTGACTGAGGGTGGATTTTTCATTATCACAACCACCCTATAATTACTTCATTATCCTGAAAAATCCAGCCAGTAGAGTGACAGAAGAATAAAAAAAGAGGAAGGCCAAAGAAGAGATGGATTGATTCCATAAAGGAAGCCACAGACCTGAACTTACAAGATCTGAATAGGGTGGTTTATAACAGATGCTATTGCAGGTCACTGATTCATATGGTCGCCATAAGTCGTAATCACCTTGAAGGCACATAACAACAACATAGTGGCATGATCCTTGAAGAGTTAAATATCAGACCTTCATATTATTGGCTAGAGTTAGATTCCACCACTTGGATGTTCCTTTGCTCTGCTTTTCCATTGAGTTCTCTACCCAGCCAGCAATAAAGAAACATGTTTGTTTTCCGGCAGTAAAAAATAACAGTTTGTTTATTCTGCAGTTATTATAATGAGTAGAGCAGGCTTGGGTGCTTATCGCTGAAGGGTGAAATAAAGAGATAACTTAAAGCGATCTGAAGAAAATGGCTGCCTTTAATTATCCTTTACCTTTTAAAGTAATCACTATACTCACAATCATAATTTTTCTTGAGCACTCAATGCCGAAGGATGGAAATAGCCCTAGAAGAATAGAAATATTGCTGTGTACACTGCAGTTAGCTATCTGGCTGAATGGCCACCTAGGGTGTAACTTAGGACTAATTTCTGATTTTCCCAATATGTGCAACTCAGCATGAGGCCACTTCAGGATTTCTGGACAGAAAAATCAACACTGCAAACACACACACAAACACAAATCAATTGCTTTCCACAGTTAATTTCTAATTGCTTAGTCAAACCTTTATATAGGGACGTGGGGAAGGAGTTGCTGTGGTCTACAGAACTTCCATCTCTGTCACCAGGAAACCTCTCTTGTCTTGGAGCTGGCTGTGAGGACCTGCACCTGGTGTCGGGCCGAGGAGACAGGAAACTAGGGTTGCTGCTGGTGTATCGTCTACCCTGCTGCCTGGCAGCTTCTCTGACCGAGCTGGCGGAGGCAGTCATGGCTGTGGTGTTGGAGGAGCCCAGAACAATAGTGCTGGGTGATTTCAATGTCCATGCTGAGGCTGCTTCTAGTGTTCTGGTTTAGGACTCCATGTCGACCATGGGCTTGTCTCAACTTGTCACTGGCCCTACACGTTAAGAAATCAGAAGAAGGCTAGGACTGGGGAGGGCAGCTATGAGAGAACTAGAAAAGGTCCTCAAATGCAAAGATGTATCACTGAACACCAAAGTCAGGATCATTCAGACCATGGTACTCCCGATCTCTGTGTACGGATGTGAAAGTTGGACAGTGAAAAAGGTGGATAAGAGAAAAATCAACTCATTTGAAATGTGGTGTTGGAGGAGAGCTTTACGCATACCATGGACTGCGAAAAAGACAAATAATTGGGTATTAGAACAAATTAAACCAGAACTGTCACTAGAAGCTAAAATGACAAAACTGATGTTATCTTATTTTGGACCCATCATGAGAAGACATGATTCACTAGAAAAGACAATAATGCTGGGAAAAACAGAAGGGAGTGGAAAAAGAGGAAGGCCAAACAAGAGATGGATTGATTCCATAAAGGAAGCCACAGACGTGAACTTACAAGATCTGAACAGGGTGGTTCATGACAGATGTTCTTGGAGGTCACTGATTCATAGGGTCGCCATAAGTCGTAATCCACTTGAAGGCACATAACAATAACAACAATGTAAAAAAAAATTAGTTTAAGGCAGCCCAATATATTTGTGTGCACTTTGAAATAGGACTTGCTTCAATGGGACATAATCTCAGGAGAGTGTCCATAGAATTGCAGCCTTGTTTTGTGTGAAATGATGTTGAATGATTCAACACTAACTGAATATCCAAATGTACTGCTACTCATTTATACTACAGGGATGTTTTTCTGAACCTTTTTCTCTAAGAATGAGCTGCTTCTGTTCCTGTACAATTTACTCTGGTCCTACATTTTGGTTTAAGTCCAAAGGTCTGTGCCAGTGGGAAACCCTTCAGCTTTCACAAAGAGCGATTGGCAGCTTTTCCTTTGCCTTTAGCCCTTCATGCCTTCTCAAATGCTCCCTTGTTAGGGTCCCACTGAATTGGGGGGGGGAGAAGAGCTTCAGTTGGTTGTGATGTGAAACTGGCAAATGTCCATGCATATTTGGAAATGCCGTCTGCTTATGTGAATAATTTTTTAGATCCAAACCACTGTTTCTAAGTCCCAAATAATCTTTTGCTTACTCCACTGTTGATCGTTTTTATTCAAGCGTTTTTACTTTGACAACTGTTAAAAATGTAGGCACCTTATAATACAGTTCTGAGTACAGTTACTGAGGAGTAAGTCTTAATAATTGGGTTGTCTGGATTTACCAGCTCACAGATCTAACATGGGGTACATTTGTAATTATTGATTGGATAAGAGGTTATACTTTATTAAATCTAATTTTATATGCTAAGTAATGCACAATACATTTCACATTGTTTTAAGTTTGTGAAATGTAAAGTATTGCACATCTTAGGCTTTTCCAAAATTTCAATTTTTCCAGAAAATTGAGGAAATCTTCATGACTTCAAAATGGCCTGACTCTTACATTACTAGTACTGCACAGATTTATCAGTGGGTTTTCCAATTGATTTTAGCCTAGACTTGACCCTGCAGTCTGGGTAGGAAGCATGTCTACTGCAATAAACTCCACTTGATAAATGTAATGCTTAACCTAGTTACAATTCTAAGCATTAGCCTTTACATCATGGCCAGGAGCTATGCCAATCTGGCACTTGAAACATTTTGTCCCACCTCAATATATCTTGTTGGATGCCTCCAAGAGCACATTATCCTGTGTTCATATAGGTTCAACTAGCTCATATAGGTCTGGTGCCAGAATGGCTAGATTAAATTTTGCTAACATTGGCTACAGTCCTGACCCGATTTCCCTAGGAGTAAGCCCCACTGAATTCAGTAGGCCTCGCTTCTGGTTAGGTTTGCACTGTTTGTTGATGTTAAATGTGCACAGTGGTTCTGTCTGGCTTCAGGGCTTATGAATCCCTATGACAGTTCATTGTACTACACTAGGTGAATCAGAAGAATCTGGTTCAGTGTTACCATCCCTGGATGCTTTACACCGTTCTACCTCTGCAACTTTTTTTGGTTTGAGTTTTCTTCATGTAATTCTGCAGTACAAAGATATTTCAGAAAGCATCCTTCAGTCGTGCATAAATCCAGTGTTTAATTATGTGATCATAAAGTAAGGGAAACCTAATGTGGTTTGCCCCTAAACTGTTTAGGATTTTCAGGAACACAAACATCCAAGGATATAAAAGCTGATCACTTTCTTCCTGCTTTCAGAAAGTATGCTTAACGTCTCTATGCTAATGTAGCCATATTCTTGAGAGTTTTATCATATTTGGTAGCTGTGAATGTATTGTAATTCCCTATGGGTTGATTGGGCTAAAGAGTGAGCTGTGTCATAACACTCTAGGGGTAACTGCTACAAACGGGTAGGATTTCAGGAAATTTCTTCACTATGTAACCCTTCCATGGAAATTAGCTTCTGATTCATGTACTGGAGGGTTAACTTAGTGTGGGTTTCTATTCCACTTTTGAGGCTGATTGTTTTATTCTAAAAAGAACCATATGAAACAGGGCAACAGGAATGTGATCCATTGAGATACAGAAATGAGTTTGCTTGTTAAGCATTATTGCTATTTCTAAGAAAATACGTATCTTTTACTTAAAATATGTTTGATTTAATAGAATGTATGTGGAAGAATTAATATCACCATAATAGGGAAAATATTGGCCACATACCCAAAAAGCGGTGATATTAACTGTTAAGTACAAAAATGGAATATGACATGAGATTCTTAATAAAAACTGGATTTGCTTTGTAAAACTCCAACTGAAACTGTAACAATTCTGGGGAGGCCATTCTAAATATGGGGGAGGGGAAGATAGATGCATGGTTGCTGGCTCTTGACAGAGATGGGGTGAGGGAATAAGTGCCCAGTGTTAGTTGAGTTTGCAGAGAAATGCATCTCTTTTGTATGTCTATTGCTGGAGTGTTAAACTGAAGGTCCAGGAGCTTTAGGTCCCTTTGGGCTTCGTATACAGCCTGCAGCACCCCTTCCAAACTCTACACACGTTACTGAGCTATCTTCACAGCTAGGAAGTGATGCCCTCAGTAGGGGAAAACGAATGTGTCAGGAGTGATTGCTGCTGCACACTTCAGCATCAGATTTGTCCACAACTCCCTTTAAATTAGCATTACTGGTGTAGAAAGTTGCAATGGAGCAGAACTCTGGAATTTGCAATCTGTCAGCTTTTCCAGCCAAGACAGAATAGCCTGTACCACTCACATAAAAAACATAATTTGTGTAATTTTTAATAATCGGTGTGTTTCTCTCCACAGCTATGGCAGCCATTCGGAAAAAGCTGGTTATAGTGGGTGATGGCGCTTGTGGCAAAACCTGTCTGCTCATTGTATTTAGTAAAGACCAGTTCCCTGAAGTTTATGTTCCCACAGTATTCGAAAATTATGTAGCAGATATTGAAGTTGATGGAAAACAGGTGAGTATGCACTTCTGCCACTACTATATCATTTACATTTGTTCTACAGAGCATATAGTTAGCATGCATGACACTAAAGTCCAACACATTTATTCCATGAGTGCAAGGATTTATGCTTGCGCAACTGAGCTTTCCCTCTGTGTGTGTCCCATGCCTTCCCCCAAATCTGCTACAGAGGGTTGGGGGAACCCCAGAACAGAGTTAGAAGGCATATGGGGGAAGAGATGGGAGGATAGTTCCATTGTACATGCGCACATCCTTGCACTCATGGAACTACATACATTGTATGCAAGCCCATGGATTGAATCGAGAGTGTCCCTTCTGCAATTGAAAAGGCTCCTTCCACTTGTGGAAGGGACTGAGAACTGCTGGAGAAAGAGGATTGAGGAGATGTTGATTGATTTTTCCCATGCACGTTGCACCACCTCCCACAGTGATCTAGAGGATCCCCTAAACTTTCAGAGCAGGTATAGGAGAAAGGAAGAATCGGCAAAAATCACTCCTCCTCCCCCCCCCCATGGGGAAGTCCCATGAGTAAAATTGTCCTCATAGAAACTCTGAACCCAACCCAAGGAAACTTCAGAAATTGGTGCCTCTGTGCACGTGTTTACAACTGGGGTGTAGTCTCCTGTTATATAAAATGTTCCTATATTGTTGCTACTCTGCGTAAATAGCACTTTCACTAAATTGAATGAATATTAGCAGTCCTCCGCCAAATCATTTGCATGAAATTATGAAGAAAGGATATTCTGTTCTGGGTCTTAATTACATGTTGCTAAAATGAGTGGGGTTATATCTTTGAAACAAGTTTAGTTTGAAATATGGTCCATACAGTGTGTTAGTATTGGAGCAATTACATGGGTACACATTGATAATGAAACATGTTTGCAGTCAGTGTGTTTTCTGAGAGATATTCTTTGTTGCTATGTTCAAGAGATATGAATTGTTCTACCTATTTCTAACAGATAGCTGGAGCTTTGGTCCACTCCTTAGAACTGTTCTGCCAATTAGCATCTTGCATGAATACTGCTGATGGACAGAGTGCTGTCCTCAAATAAAAGCATCTTTTACAGAATCCTGTAGAAGTAATGAAAGGCAGAACTGAATATATTTTATTTAATATTTTAAATGATAGGAAGCATAGCTTCACCAAACAGCTGGAAGGCTTTCAGAAACTACACCTTGTACGTGAAATTTAAATATGCGATATCCTTAAACTACAGAGGAATTTTTCTACTGCACAGCAGTATTTGCAATTTCTACACAAAGGGGAAAAACTGGTTGAGAATGCAATCTGGGCCCCTCTTCTCTCTTCCTACTCTCCCTTCCCTACAAAAATCCTGCCAAGTTTCCCTTTCCCTCTTTTGTGCTCTGTATTTAAGGTTGTAACTCTAGTGGCAATTCAATGAGAATGAGATCTGCACATAATTATTTAATTATATAAGTCTTGGTGCTCCTTGTTTGTTTGCACATGAATGTGAATACCTAAGTACAAAATGTGCATGCCTCATGTCAGCTTGGAATCGCTTCTTTGTGAATTAAGTTGCTGCTTTCCCCTGCAATGTACACAAATGTGGGGGTCTGGCCCTCTCTAGTCCCTGCGGTTTATATTTCTTTACGGAAAAATGATTTAAAGGTGCATACATTATGAACTGAAGCAGGGAGCATATGTGTTGCGAGTATCAAACAGTAAAATGAGAAGTGGCCCCTTATTTGGTCTTAAGTATACTTCATTCTTTGAATTAGTAAATTGGTCCAAAGCCCTCAATGTTCAATCATATGCATTGGGTTAATTTAAATTATCTGAGTAGTTTAAAATGATATTTCTGTTATGCTGTTCTTAATTGAAGCACTACACTAGTAGCCTTAAATAGAATAGAAGTTCCTAAGGAACTATTCAAACTGTATTTTGGGCAGGGAATTAAAAGTAGTGAAACTGTATTTATTTATTCAGAATGCCTTTATATTGCTTTTCAGGGAAGACTCAAAAGTGGTTTACAGTCAAACATATAATACTTATAAAGCTTAAAATATCCAGTTATATCCAACAGTCCAACATCTAGCATCCTAAATTAACCCCCAAAAGCAACAGTAAAAAAAATGAATTGTTAAGCCCTACTTAAAATACCAGAGATGAGGCTTGCCTGACATGCTCAGAACAGAGTTCCAGAATTGTTGAGGCACCACAGAAAAGGCCCGGTTCTGTGTGCCCACTTGCAATTCCTTTGTAATCAAGTTTATAGAAATACAATTAATACTGATTATTCTCCTTCTCCTTTGATGTAAGCTGCTTCAAGCAAACATGCATATAACAATCATGTTCAGGAGTAATTACAACCTTCAATCACCAGTGTAACTTTTAAAAATCTAATTAACAACGAAACTCTTAGGCCACACAGCTAAGCAGACTCAAAGTCATTCCTTCTGACCACTAGAGGCTGGACAAATAGACAGATCTTCTATCTCTTTCAAACTGCCAACAAAGAGAAGCTGACTACCTCTGGAAATAAGTTCTAAACCCCGGTGCCTATATAAAGAAGGCTGCTTTCATGGTTGTTCTCATCACTATTGATATATGGAACAGCATATTGTTTCTCTTTTTAAGTGAAATGACATACTCTGAAATCTCAAATCAAGAACTTCCATATGCCCTGACAAAGCTTATCTGTAAAGATACCTTCCATTATTGGCTAAATGCCCTTGTTCTTCCTGCAGGTGGAGCTGGCCTTATGGGATACAGCAGGACAAGAAGACTATGATCGACTTAGGCCTCTTTCATACCCTGACACCGATGTTATACTTATGTGTTTTTCAATCGATAGTCCTGATAGTTTAGGTAAGTGGATAAAATGAAATCTATGCCATGTTCCTACATTATGGCATTGCCATAAAGATGTCTATACATTACATAATAATTAAAACATTCAGATAACTTACGTTTTCAATTAAATATTTGTTTCTTGTGGGGGGAAATTTCAGTTCTTAACTGAATTATAGCTGTGAAATGTATAAAAAGATTGTCCCTCGTTATGCAATTCTTGGCCAGCAGTGCTTAATCCTGTGAGAGATTCTAGTCCTTTGGCATGTAGGTACTGCTGTCACAAAGCTAGGCCAGTTTTCTGGAGGTAAGGAGGCTTATACCAGGTTGGTGAATTCTACATTTTTGTCACTAAAACTGGGCCGGGAGACAGTAGTACCACAGCATAACTTAACTGATATGATGAAGTTTGATTTTTATCAGATTTTATTCTATACGAGACAAGTTGATTTGTCCTTAAATGCTATTAAATTTCCATGCAGATATGCATAGGAATAGTGTTTGTTAACCAAGGATAGCTGTACAACAGGCCATTTTTGTTGTACCCAGCTAAACATAGTTTTGAGACTATGCAAAATATAAAATACATATTTTAAGGACTGTACTTCCATAAATATACAGTTTTAACTACTATAAACTAACTCTAAAATGTTGTATTGCTTAGTGATAAATACAACCTCATCCTTTTGAGTACAATTTGAAATGCCCAGACATGAATAGCTCTTGGCTCAATAAAGAGAGAAATTTAAAACTTCAGTCTCCTGGTTGACTTTGTTGTTCTACAAATGCTGCCAAGTGTCTCTTAAATCACAATTGTAGCCATCTGAGAGTTGTTTTGCATCTTATTAATAATGTTTGCTCCTTCCTTGTTTACTAGTTGAAACAGGCTAGTGGCAAATAAATGGTAGCAGAAGGTAGGGATTTAGTCTTACTCAAATTAAAGAATGTTGGCATTCCATTAGGGTAAGCTGCTGTAGAGCTGCCAAAATGGAAACTGGAATACATTGTATCTAGTACACCAATCACACTCGGGGGCAGGAAAGAGGATCCTAATTGCTTATACCATTTTGGATTCTTTCTTAAGTGCTAACAGCTGGAAAAATCCTAATAGCCTATTGTTTGGGATCTTTAAATACTGGTGTCTACGATTTAAAGTTACTTTCAGTTACTGTCATGGTTACTGGATTAAATTGGTCTTGGAGAGCCCAACCAGAAAGGCTGATGAGGGATTTGGGGAAAGGAGTTCCTGTACTTGAATAAAGGAATTTGCCACACAAATGGTGACTTAGTCTTGGCTGACGATAGGTCTCTGGTTTGATTTTGTTTTATTTCAGAAAACATTCCAGAGAAGTGGACTCCAGAAGTGAAACACTTCTGCCCCAATGTACCCATCATCCTGGTAGGAAATAAGAAGGACTTGAGGAATGATGAACACACAAGGCGGGAGCTGGCCAAGATGAAGCAGGCAGGTCTCCACCACCCTTCTGTGTAGTGTCTGTTCCGGTTGTATATGTTGCTGAGAACTTGGGCTGAGGCTGAAAATCTTTATTTTATTAATACAGCAGTGGACTTAAAAAGTACTCCAACATGGGAAATTTACACACACACACACACACACAAAGATATTTTGGAATCTGCCTATTGAAGAGCTTGAATTCTTGTGAGTCACAGTAACTGTAGACTACTTTCTAAACTAGTGCTTCTCAGTGTTCACCTCATACAGTAGCTGCTTATTCTGTGCTGAGACTTGATAGAAACTGATCCCATCATATGAAAGCACTCTACATTTTGAAGGAGAGGTTTTCTCATGTTGGTCACCAGGGGTACATATCCACTACCAAAGAATATGGGTGACATCGTTAGAAATATGTGTGTTAAATTATATTTCAACCTTTTATAGTGAGTTACTTTGGGTTTGATAGTATTGATGTGACTTCGCTAGAAGCACGTTCTACCCTTGTTCTGGCACTTCTTTTCTCTTCCAGTGCTGGCAGCTTGGGCCTAGTGTTTGTGCGTGTGCCTCTTTATCTATGTATGCTCTGTAGCAATCTCTTTAGATAGTCAAGAACACTTTCCTAAACTATTCATGTACCATCAGGAGCATGTAAAAAGGTATTCCTAATAGCTTCTTCATTGTTGAATTCTCATAGCAAGCCTTGAAATGTGTCTTCAATTTATTTATTTATTTATTTAATTCAATTTTTACACCGCCCATAGCAAGGCTCTCTGGGCGGTGTACATTGGATAAAAAAATATATATATTTACATTCAATTAAAAAACCACCTGATCATCAAATCAACAATTTAAACATACAACAAAAGTAAGATTAACATAATAAACCCATATTAAATACAAATCAAAAGTAATTAGAGAAAAAAAGATGAAACTTATAACTGTCTTTACAAACATTAAATACAAATACTAAAATACTAAAAATATTAAAATGCCTGGGCAAAGAGGAAGGTTTTCACCTGGCGCCGAAAAGATACTAAAGTAGGCGCCAGGCGTACCTCGTCAGGAAGGGTGTTCCATAGTTCGGGGGCCGCTACCGAGAAGGCCCTCTTTCTTGTAGTCGCCTTCTGGGCGTCTTTCTGAGTAGGCACCCGGAGGAGGGCCTTCGATGTTGAGCACAGTGTACGGGTAGGTTCATATCGGGAGAGAAGTTCCACCAGGTATTGTGGGCCCGTGCCGTGTAAGGCTTTATAGGTTAAAACCAGCACCTTGAATCAGGCCCGAAAACATATAGGCAGCCAGTACAAGCAGGCCAGAATCGGTGTCACATGTTCTGACCGCTTGGTCCCTGTTATTAATCTGGCCGCTGCATTCTGCACAAGCTGCAGTTTCCGAACCGTCTTCAAGGGCAGCCCCACGTATAGTGCATTGCAGTAGTCCAATCTTGAGGTTACCAGAGCATGGACAACTGAAGCAAGATGTTCCCTGTCCAGATACGGGCGTAGCTGGGCTACCAGCCTAAGTTGGTAAAAAGCATTCCGTGCCACCGAGGCCACCTGCGCCTCAAGTGACAAGGACGGGTCCAGAAGGACTCCCAAGCTGCGCACCTGCTCCTTCAGGGGGAGTGTAACCTCATCCAGAACAGGTCGAACATCCAACTGGTCAGGGGATCCATTTACTAACAGCATCTCAGTCTTGTCTGGATTGAGCTTCAATTTGTTCGCTCTCATCCAGTCCATTATCGCGGCCAAGCATCGGTTTAGGACCTTGACAGCCTCACCTGAAGAAGATGAAAAGGAGAAGTAGAGCTGCGTATCATCAGCATACTGATGAGAACGCACTCCAAAACTCCTGATGACAGCACCCAGCGGCTTCATATAGATGTTAAAGAGCATGGGGGACAGAACTGATCCCTGCGGAACTCCATATTGGAGCGCCCAGGGTGTCGAGTAGTGCTCCCCAAGCACTACTTTCTGGAGACGACCTGCCAGATAGGAGTGGAACCACTGCCAAGCAGTACCTCCAACTCCCAAATCCGCAAGCCTCCCCAGAAGGATACCATGGTCGATGGTATCAAAAGCCACTGAGAGATCAAGGAGAATCAACAGGGTTACACTCCCTCTGTCTTTCTCCCGACAAAGGTCATTATACAGGGCAACCAAGGCTGTCTCCGTACCAAAACCAGGCCTGAAACCCGATTGAAATGGATCCAGATAATCAGTCTCATCCAAGAGTCCCTGGAGCTGGGATGCAACCACCCTCTCCAGAACCTTGCCCAGGAAGAAGCAATAAATGCCTTAATTCTTGGTTTTGTAGTGAATAATCAACAAGATAGATAGGTATTTATGAAGGCCACAGACGTGGCATTTCCAGACTTTCAGATTGTCATAAAGGCCATCTTGTATAGTTAGAGGCAAATAATAGCCACCATAGTATTAACATGTGGAAGCTTGAAATAAACACAGAATGTTATTTCTTATCTACTGATATATATGCTTGTGAATGAAAGTCATCTTATACTCCATTGTCTCCTGTATGTTTTCAAAGTGCCTTGGATTTCTCCCTAGAACCATATTGCTTCCAAAACAGGATCACTGCATAGAAAGTTCCTTGTCAGCGCTGTGCCTTGCTTTGTGAAGTAGCTACAGCAACTAAAGTTTAAATAATTGTCTGTGAACCTAGGGGAAAAACACGTTATTATTCAATAATCATCTAGACATTTATTATATTTATTATTTGATTATATCCTGCCCTTCCTCCCAGCAGGAGCCCAGGGTGGCAATTTGGACAAACATTGGACAAATATTATTCACTACTTGATACTGAAACACTGTGATACCTTTTTCTTGAGTAAAAATGCTGGCTCACAGTGAGGAAGCCACTGGGAATGCACTGTAATACAGAGGTCATTATGTCTCTGACCTGGTAATGCCAAGAAAATTAGGTTTTTCCACTGCCACATACCTGTCCTTTTAAACTGAGAGTCCATATTTACCTGGAAGCCCAAGAAATTCTTATTTATTTTATTTTTATTTATTACTTGAATTTATATGCCACTTTTCCATACAAATATGCTCAGTGGCTTACAAAAATGCAAATGACAACATCAATAGCAGTCAATTCAAAAACATAACAATAGTTTCAAATCATTTCAAAACATAACAACCCAACAATAACTAACTCCAGTTGATTACCTAAACAGTATCATATTTAAAGTCATCATAAAACAAGCTATCAATTAAAACATATCAAATTAATAACATTTCAATAACATAACATTCTAGTGCAAAAGCGTAAGAAAACAGTTTTTGTCACTCTGGCATTGATGTTAAGAGTCTCTGCTGATGGCTGCTGCTGTTATATGAAGACTCCATGTTCAGAGGCGGACTAACTCTGGGCACCAGTGGCTGGAGAGAACCCACAGTGGGGGAAGGCTATTGCTCGTAGGCTCACCCAAAAAGCAGCCAGATGGACACTGCAGAAAGGCAAGAAGCTGGACAAGGCAGCGCCTCGGTCAAGTCCCTGGCGAAATTCTTAACAGTTTATTTAAATAACTAAGATGTGTGTTGCAATATGTCACTATCTTATATAACAACCACAGCTTGAGCAGTAGATGGGACAGTGACTAGTCCCCCCTCCCTTTTTATGTTGTGCATATGAAGGAATAATGCAACAAAGGATGTTATTATTTTTCTCTTTAAGGAAGAAGTAAAACCATAGGGAAGAGAATGTAGGTTTTAAGATTCAAATTCTTGATTATGGTTTTCTTGTGTTGACTGCCGCACTATTTTTAATAAATTATTTTTATTGAGACTTTCCATACACAAACATAACCTGAAATAGGTAGAGTATACCAGACAATAATTAAATAATTCACTCAATGCAAACAATGCTGTGTGTCATTATCTCTTGTCTGCATCAGTTAATTCAAATGTGTCCCTTTTAGCATGTCCCCTTAGTACTCTGCTTGGTATATCAGCCTTTCCAAAAGCACCATTTCCCATATCTTATCTATCCAGCCCCTAACTGTAAATTCTGATGTTTTCCAGCAACTGGTTATCTCCATATGTGCAGCTGCAAGTAAGAGTACTGCCAAATCGCTGTGCACTAATCTGTAATCCTCTGATAACTCTAATGCCAAGAGGGCCAGTCCTGGGTTGGGGGTATAAATTGTCTGGTAATGTCAGACTGACAGATGCAGTATTAAACCTACTGGTACTATACCATTTTTTAAGTGTACAACTCCATTTTAGAAGGCCTCACTTTGCTAGAAAAGTATTGTCAGAAGCTTTTTCAATTCAGTTGTATCTGATTTCCTTTTCAGCCATATTAATAAACAATTGTTCTCGTGTTTATACAGGAACCAGTGAAACCTGAAGAGGGCAGGGATATGGCAAACCGCATTGGTGCTTTTGGATACATGGAGTGCAGTGCAAAGACCAAAGACGGTGTGAGGGAAGTTTTTGAAATGGCCACTAGAGCTGCTTTACAAGCCCGACGTGGCAAGAAAAAATCTGGGTGCCTTCTCTTGTAAAGCATGGCCAGGGGAAGATGGCTGAAGCAGCGCCCTGCACTTGATGAATTTTTGAAGTGCTGTTTATTAATCTTAGTGTATGATTACCAGCCTTTTTCATTTATCTATAATTTACTTAAGAGATTTAAAATCGAGTCTTGCTACCAGTATTTAGAAGCCAACCATGATTTTTTTTATAACGGTCTGCATCAAATACATCTGTGCACACAAGGGTTAACTTCAACATTCCTTTAACAAAACTTTCTCTGCACTTGCAGGATATGCCAGGCGCTAATTCAAGACAATTCTCTAACTTCTTGCTTTTTTAGAAATGGCGGCGGGGGGGGGGGCTGGTAACACTGAGAATTGGGCTGTAACTACTTCATAACTAACATGTTCTAGCCTATTCAGGTACAACAGACATGGCTGTGGATGAGTCCCGAATAACTTCAGTGTTTTCACATTTGATTTTTTTCTCCGATTCTATACTCAAATACTCTGAAGTGTAAGATGGTTAGAAAATGTGATTACCCTGAAATGATCAGTCCCATCCAGCTATGAAAAGTGACAGTTCTGTGGTTTCATGTTAGTTACCTTATAGTTACTGTGTAATTAGTGCCACTTAAATGTATGTTACCAAAAATAAATCTATATACCCCAGCCTAGATGTAGTATTTTTTGTATAATTGGATTTCCTAATACTGTTGCTTGTAACTTCTGTGTAAGGTGTTCTGGGTTTTTTAAAAGTGTACTTACGAATAAAGTCAAATGGAGAATGATGCCCTTTCCCCATTTGTAATTGTCCAACCCATTTGTATGACTTAAACATGCCCAGAAAGCTCATCTTAATACCTCCTTCAGGAGCAAGGGAAAAGCAGTTGTTTTACACTCAAGGTAACTGAATGTTTCAGAAGCTTTAAGTTAATCCCTGCTGGATCCGGCTCCAAGCTGAAAATGCAGGTTCTTGTTTATCTGCTGGCCAAATTCCCATCCTGTGAACATCTTGCTGTTCTGCAGCAAACTAAACTCTCTTCTGTATTTCCTGTTTCCAACAACTAATAGAATAAAGGCAGTTTTCTAAGCTCCCTGTACTCTTGTGTTTGTGTTCTTCGGTGTGTGGAATTTTAAAATATAACTTTGTCTTAAGAGTGGGGTAAGTGGAATAATGTGAATTTTAAAAGAAAACTAACCCTGATCTATGTGAGTATAATTACCAACAACACTGTCTGTAGAGTGAAAAAACCATACTATGAAAAATGAAGATGGTTAACTTGCCTGTTAATATCCAGTGGCTGAGCTCTTGGCAAAAGAAATAGGGTGAGTGCTGGCAACTTAATAGCAGTGCTCCTAGTAAGCTGCCTAAGCCGGTGTAAAGGAGGTGGGGTGATGGAAAGCAGATCAGTGTCTTTCCCTCAAGAAGGATCCATGCTTGTATTGCCATATTAAAACATGGATGCACAAGAGAAGAAAACTGCACAGCAAAGTCTGGAAAATGATTATATTAATGTACACTATGCAAAATGTTGATCATGTAGCAGACGCTGTTACTCAGTTTGCTACAAGTTTGTTTCCTGGGCTTATGCACAATTGTGAACAAGTACTGTACCATTTAGAAGTCTTGGTAATTAGGAAGGTGAATTTTAATGCTGCAAGACAAAGATGTCGGGTACCTGGGCTGCCTACTTTAAATTGTATTGTCCTATACATCCTATCAGTACAGAGGACAGTACATCAGCTGGACTGTCGGACTTTTAGGCTACAATCATTAATAGCTGAAAGGTTTTAGAAAGCCTCCCTTCCCCATGGCTTACTTATATCGCCAATTGAGATGTTTCTGTCTCTTAGTGAATGTCTTGCTCATTAATAGCTTGAAGTATTAAAGTATAATATGGTACTGAAGAGTTAACACAGCAGCTGCTTCCAGTGAACTGCTCAAATCAAGGCTGCCTGTGAGGTAACTGATGCTGGGCACTCCAGTTAAAAGGAACCTGGTGAAGGGAGAGAGGGCAAGATTACCACAGTAATGTGCCAAGATGTATTTTATGGGATTTACTAACAAGAATAAGTGCAGCTGATGTATGGACTTCTGAAGATAGGCAATATGTTGCATTACTTACAAGCCACATGTAGTCTGAACATATATTTATACAACGACAAAGCCACAGATGTGGACAGAGCTGTCTTAAGAGCTGTTATTCAGAGCTTTTTGTTTTTGAAGCCTGGTAGGCACCTTTTGACTACATTCCCAAGCAGAAAAATCAATGCTAGCGATCTGTTCAACATTTTATTCTACCAAGAATTAGAGAGCTAATCCAGGTGAACAGACTTCTTTCTACATGTGCATGTGGTTGATAAGGCTTTGTCAAGAACAGCATATAGCAAATGAACATTCATAGTGGGACAAAAGCAAGTTGCAGATAGTTGTTGCTTACAATGCTTTATCTCATGCACATGTAGAAGTCTTTGATTGTAGTATACACAGGTGCATGAAGAAGTTGTCTGACCAGTCTTCCTTGTTCTTCATGGAAGAAAGCTCAAGTCCAGTGTATGTTGGGGAAAGTACATCCACATAGAAATCACTGTGATAAGATTGTAACATAACATAAAATTGGGTGACATCCAACCTCAATTTATGAGTTGTCTGTGATGAGAACATGTTGATTAGTATCTAATTTGCAACGGAATTCTGCAGTACTTTTTTCTCTCTTGTTCTTATTCCTAGTTACTCATCAACAGGCTTTCACGACTCAATTCTAAATAAGGTAAAAAGTTCTGCAGGATGGTCAATTAGAGGGGAAAGTATTCAAATTCTGCTGGATGGCGTTTCACACACATCCTTAGGGTCAGGAATATAGTGTTGGGGTGTACTTAATGCAGGGCTGCTGGATGCTCAAGTAACAGCAGTAGGTTACAGTGTTTTTACCCAGCTTTGGCTGGCATGTCAATGTCGTCTCTTAAAAGAGAGATGACTGGTGGCAGTAATCCATGTGCTGGTAACATCCAAGTTGGATTACTGCAATATGTTGTACATGCGGCTGTACTTAAAGATAGTCCAGAAACTGCAGCTGGTTCAGAGCATTGTGGCAGCAGACATGTTCATTGGGCCTTTCCACCATGAAAGGATGGTAGTCCTTAAAATGAGTTTTGAAATGATTCCAAGGTGCTGGTCCTGGCCTTTAAAGCCCTCAATAGCCTAGGACAGGGGTCTCCAGCCTATTCCCTGCAGGTGCTATGGCTCCTGTGAAGGCCTTCAGTGGCACCCCCAGCAGGTAGTCCAGAAGCCAAATTTCTTCTTTTTAAAGAAAGCAAGTTTCTAGTCCTCCAAGAAAGTTATGGAGCAAAAAGGACAGGTACCCTTCTAAGCAATTTATATGAAGTGAACCAGCCTGACTGCTCATGTCTGTTCCTATCTTTTTTTTCCCCAAGTCCTTGGAACCTCCATGGTTTCCCCCTTTTTTCCTGGCAACCTAGGTGCATCTTTCCTGTGCTGGGTTTGCCTGAGATCAGGTAGTGCCTAGACTTTTTCTGCAAATACTAGTACACAAGTGTGGATTAATGTTAAAGAATCCCCCTTGCCACAAAAGGCAAATGTGAAAATCTTGCAAAGAGACTTGGACATGCCTCCTGCTTTACAGGAGCTAAAGACCAGTGGCTCATTAAGAATTCACTGTTAACTTACAGTACAATAGTAAACATGTCTGCTCAGAAGTAAGTCTCTTTGTGTTTAATGGGGCTTACTTCTAGATAAGTGGGTACAGAATGGCAGCCTAGGCTTTGGTTTAGCATTGGGAAAAACAGGGTTTTTGTACCTTTAACAGTTGTATAGCAGGCAGAAATTCAACAGGTCAAACCTTTTCTAGTATGGAAATAAAATTACAGGCAAAGCTTCACCTAATTTTGTGTTAAGCCACACACCCCATTGTAGCCATTTTGTGACTGATGCTCCAACACTCTCAAAATTCAAAATGTGCCCTCTGGACTAAAAAGGTGGGTGACCCCTGGGTTAGGACCAGGTTATCTACTTGATCCTTGCTTCATCTTGAGGTTTGGTGGGTACCTCCTGCAAGGAATGGCCAGTATTCAGTTAATGTGTCTGATCAGCACAAGGGTTTCAGCTTCTGCAGTGGGACTTCTCCCCCTCTCTTCCCCAAATCTGCTCTGGAGGGTTGGAGAAATCCCTAGAACAGATTTAGGGGGGTGCAGGGGAAGGAGAGAGGGGGAACATTCTATTGGACAAGCAGAAATACTTGCACTGGTAGAATGTTCACACAGCACTAAATTAGAAGAAACCCAGTGTCCTTTTTCTCCTGCAATGGCATCAAGCTGTATCCAACAATGTTCTCCCATTAGTGCAAGGAGTTCCACCTGTGCACTAGATTTTCTCTCCCCCAGTGCCCCCAAAACTGCTCCAGATGGTTGGGGAAACCCATAACAGATCTGGGGTACATAGGAAAAGGAGAGGAAGTCCCACTGTGCAGGCAGAGGTCCTTGCCTGTACAGGATGACTTTGTTGGATGCAACTCTGTAGAACAGGTGTGGGGAACCTTTAGTCTTCCGGATGTTTCTGAACTACAATACACATCATCCTTGGTCTTTGCACACGCTCATCGGGGCTGATGGGGAGTTGTAGTTCAGCAACATCTGGAGGGCCACAGGTTTCCCACACCTGCTGTAGAATTCCCTTCCCAGTCATGTTCACCTCCATTATAGTATTTCTAGGCACCTGGCAAAATCTGTCCTGTCCTCACAAGCTTTTAATGGCATTTGATTTCTCTTAGGGTCTTAGTTTCTCCCTGAATTACTAGTTACTCTTCTTGGTTGCATTAAAGTATTGCTGCTCCATCTGCCTTACATATAGTGAGCATCTCTTAAATTGGCTGAGAACTATTTACTAAATGTGCTACATCATAGATGAGGAACTTGTTGGATGGCAGCTCCCATGCTGGCTGAGGCTAATGAGAGCTGGAATCCAACAACATCTGCAGAGCCACACATTCCCTATTCCTGTGCTACATGATTAAAAAGCAAGGTGTTGGTCCATAAGAACCCACCCCACCCCCAGCTGGGTAATGCCTTTATTAAGGCTAATTGAAAACCTGGAAAAAGTGGCAAGCTTTCAAGTTCTCCAGAGTTCTTCATCAGGCAAGTTGTTACACAAAGCATAAGAACGTAAGAGCCTGCTGGATCAGGCCAATTAGCCCACATAGTTCAGCATCCAGTTCTCATAGTGGCAAACCAGATGTCTATGGGAAGCCTACAAGAGCCTGAGGACAACAGCCCTATCATATTGCCTCTTGCCTTTTCTCTAAACTAAAAAGTCCCAAATGTAAACTTACCTTATAAAGGAGTTCCATTCCCTTAATCATTTTGGTTGTCCTTTTCCAACTCTACAGTATCGTTTTTGAAGTGAGGCAATTAGAACTGCATGCATTATTCCAAATGCAGGTTGAACCATAGATGTGTATAATGCATTATAGTACTGCCAGTTTTATTTTCATTCTTCAAATTATCCCTAGCATGGAATTTGCCTTTTTCACAGCAGCCACATACTGGGTCAACATCTTCATTGCGCTATCCACTATGACCTCAAGGTCTCTTTACTGGTCAGTCACCACCAGTTCAGATCCCAAGAGCGTATATGTGAAATTAAGACACATACATACACACACACTGTGCATCACTTGATGCTTGCTTACATTGAATTGCATTTGCCATTTTACTGCCCACTCACTCAGTTTGGAGTGATGTCAGCTTGTAGTCTTTATTCCAAGATGGAGGTTGCAGGCCGAGTGAATCCCTTCCAGATGCTACAGGAAAAGAGGAAGGGAAAGTTCACTTCCATAACATTGGGTTTCACCCCTAAATACTATTTAGGAATATAGTCCTTGTGTTCTAACACTACAAGGGAAGCACTGAATGCCCCAAAAATCTAAGTAACCAAGGTCAAAATTCCCCAGCATCATTGCACTAGTTTTATATACTACTTACATATTTTGCTACACAAGTACAGGAAATAACTAAAAAATCATGCATATTTACTGTCAGATGATTTTCTTTATATAATTTATATGGCAGGAGCTTGTACATATGTAGGACTTTAAATGCCAGTGCTCTTCTGCTACATCTGCTACCTTGTGTTGGTGTAGCAGTCTATATCTATGCCCTTTGGTATACAAGGTCCCAAACAATTGCCCTGAACCTTCCTCCTCCCCTTCCTACAGTGTGTTTGGGGTTCCCAGAAATGGAGCATCCTAATTTTGTCTTTCAGTTGCACCATCTTATCAGCCCAATAGCAAAAATATGCAATACTCTCCCAACATGCTTGGCATAAAGAATGTACATTGCTTTGACATGCTCTTGAAGATTTGTTTAGATTGGCTTGTCTGTCAAATGCAGGATACAAATAAATTGTCAGTTATGTGCACCTAGGGTGTTTTAGATTTGTTTCTTGAACAGCAGCTCTGCCCCACCACCTCATGTGGTACAGCAAGACTTTTGGAACTGGGAGAAGCTTCAGAAGCAGTTTGACTTGGCAAGGGAGTCTCCTATTGACAGAGGAAAGTGTTGTTTAAAAGATAACCATCTGGGCCAGCCCTTTGTCACACCTAAAGAGTCAGCTGCTAGCAAAATCTTGTATTTGAAACATCTAAAATTAGGATGTTCAATGAGTATAAAATGCAATTTACCATTTGTCAATCTCTTGCAAACATAATCTCAGAATATTGCTCAACAATGATGCCAAGGTGATGTACATACCTGTTGTGTAAGAATTTCATACCTTTCAGTTTCAGTGAATGACTCATTTATCGCTAACCAAGATGGGGGTGTCTCAGAGAGAGAGATGGCATGGGGATGTTTCATCATTTGCATAGCACAGCAGTTATAATTTCCATCTTCATTTTGTGTATGGTGCATCTTGTCAACTCTTAGTCATTCAATTTCACACAGAACAATTTTAAAAAATATATATAAGCTGTATTTCAGCCCCTACAAGTCCTCATCTTGTCTAGAAGTTTTGCAATAATGACACTAGTCTTCATTGATAAATATTGTATACAGTATTCCAAATATGAAATATTAAATAGGTACCACCCTGTTTATGTCCTCAAATTCCTAATACTTTCCAACATATTTCTGTTTTTATTTTAATAATTTATGTTTTTCTCCATCAAGGATGAATGACTTCCGGGAAGGGTGACTTCGCTTGTGCCTGCTTTTGAGACGGGCTCCCGCCGCAGAAGAAGCTTATTCAGATATAAATCAGTCAGAACATTTTTTTTTTGACTGATGAAATTTCTCCCAGGCAGGGAGAAACGTAGAGATCAACCTCAAAAGCCTGTTTTTGTTGGGAGGACTGGATTTCATTAATTTATGAGAAAAGGTCCAGCCAGCAATGCCGGACGGACTTCCGAACAAGCTCTATCTGATTAATGCGATACGTTTATCTTTTCTTCAAAGAGAAAACGGACTAACAGGCAAGCACCCTTCTTTCTATTATTTTTTTTACTTGGTTTAAATTGTTGCAGCAAAAAGAGATTTGTCAAATGAATCAGCTTTAAAGAACTTCTGGGTGAGCTATAACTCTTCTCTGTTATTCACGAAATTAACAGCTTATCTCTGTTTCTATTGCAAAAAGCTGTCCTGGAAGTGCATTCTAAAGATATAAACAGAAGAGGGATTTCTATTCCGAGGAACATTATATTGTCTGGGACTATTCTCTTTTTGGTCTATTTTATTTTGACGAATCTGCTTCTTCACGACGCCACTAACTGTTTTGATGCTGGGAACTAAATTTGTTTTGTATTCTTGAACATAGAGAGATAAGGCAGGCTGTTCTGTTTATACTGTGATGTCATCAAGCCTGGAATATTAACCCAATTGTTGCTGAAATAAGAAGTGGTTCTTCTTTATTTTTGTTTTGTTTTGTTTTCGTGGTTTTAAAAATGGCAATCAAGAAAGTGGCTGAGAATCTGGAAGTAATTATGTTTCAGAAAATAATGGATGAGATTGAGATAACGAAACAAACCCTGCGACAGGGCAGTAAGGAGCTGAAAATGGAACTGAGCAAAATGACGCAGGAGCTTAAAGAAATAGGGGATCCTGTGAGAGAGGAGAATGAGATCAGAGATGAGAAAAGAAAAAATAAAGGGAAGATACAAGCCCTGGAGATTGGAACAAATGTGGAATTGGAAAAAGATCTGGAGTTTATGGATATTAGAAATAAAATCTACTGTTTGGAATTTAACGTTATCTCTGAAGAAATTAATGAAGATATTAGAGATAAAGTTATCAATGGCTTGGATAATCTTCTGGACTGGAATGATGTGATGGAGCTTGATATAGAGAAAATCTATGGAATTAACTGCAGCCATGTGACAATGGAAAAACTCTCAAGAGATGAGCCAGTGCATTCTGTAAAAAAGAAGAACAGAGATATGACTTTACAACAATATTTCAGCAACTTATTCAGAATTGATGGCAAGAAAATATTTGGGATAGAGGAAATTCCCATCAGACTCTTATTATATGACTATGGCTATGACAGCAAGATTATTATGGAATACTGATAATGGAAGATTGGACACTGAAATTACTGGACTTAACAGGACTATTGAAGATGGAAGATGGAATTAATATGGATAATGGAATCATGGCTATTGAAATTATTGGACCTAACAGATTTTGATGAGATGGATTAATCGATATGTTTATTTGGACTATGGTTATGACAATAAGATTATTATTATTATTGAGATGGATTAATCGACATGTTTATTTGGAGAAAAATTGATAGATATATTTCTTAAAGAATTGAAACCTCTCTTTGACTTTTTGTGGAAAGAATAAAGTAATGTTTATGAGATTTGATGATTAATTAAGATAACTACTGGAGGAAAGTGATTTTATAATATAATTTAAGAGATAGGATTGTTATATATTGTAGACCTATAACTGATTTGATCTGTGACAAATGGGAAGTCAACATTTTATTTTTTTGTTTAATCATTTTTGTTTTGTTTTGTTTTTTGTCTTTGAATGTTTTGATTTTGTTTTGTATGTTTTATGAAAATTTGAATAAAAATTATTGTAAAAAAAAAAAGGATGAATGCAAAGCAGCATTCAAAAATATAATCAGATTTCAAAAAGTCATATGACAAAACTAATAAAAACTACAGCAATACATTGTTATCACAGTGTGAGCTGGAAAAACCTTGTTGGCTATTTTATACATTTCACACAATGCATAACCTTTGCAACTTTCTGCCACAATCTGTGGTAATGGCCACAGGCTTAGATGGTTTTCCAGTGGTATTAAGGCAAACAAATGGTGGACAGGTCTGTTATTAGATATTTGCCATGGTAGTTAAACGGCCTTCAGATTCAGAGGTAGGATGCCTCAATACCAGTTGTTAGCAAGAAAAGAGTTATGGGGAGCTATGCCTTCCTGCTCTGCTGTGGGGTTCCTTGAAGCCTGTGCCTGGCCACTGTTGGGAACAGGATGCTGCACCCTTGGCCTGACCCACTGGAGCTCCTTATTTTACATGTAACCAAAGTGAGGAAGGACGTGTGGTGACTGAAGTCTCTGCTCAGTGCTGGTGGAAAACAAATACTGAGTAGATATGACACAACATTGAAACATTTAAATCATAATTAAAATCTCAGCACCTATCATACAGAACTCAGGAAGCTTTCTCAATAATGGCTCAATTTTTCTGTTCAGATAGCAAATCAACAAGACACTAACCATATTACACTGTTAGGTGCTGCAAGTATGGACATACACAGTTCCCCTTGGGTCTTCAAGAGTTATTTATTTATTAAATTTATATCCTGCTATTTCTCCCAGAAGGAGCGCAGGGCAGCAACCCCCCCCCAAAAAAAACACTAAAAACACGCTAAAGTATCTTAACAGACTTTAAAATACATTAAAACTAAACAACTTTAAAAAAAAGTTTAAAAACATCTTAAAAAGCAATTCCAACACAGACACAGACTGGCATAAGATTTCTACTTAAAAGGCTTGGTGAAAGAGGAAGGTCTTCAGCAGGTGCCTGTTTAACATTTAAGGAGAAGGAACTCCAAAGTGTCAGTGCTGCAATACTAAAGGTCCGCTTCCTATGTTGTGTGAAACAGACCTCCTGATAAGATGGTATCTGCAGGACACTCTCACCTGCAGAGCACAGTGATCAACTGAGTATATAAGGGGTAAGACGATCTTTCAGATATCCTAGACCCAAGCTGTATAGGGCCTTGTACACCAAAACCAGAACCTGGTACTTAGCCCGGAAGAGAATGGGCAGCTAGTGCAATTCTTTCAGCAACAGGGTGACACGTTGGCGATACCCTGCCCCAATGAGGAGTCACACCATTGCATTTTGTGCCAGCTGAAGCTTCCAGACCAATGTCAAGGGCAGCCCCACAAAGAACGCATGACAATAATCCAGCCTGGAAGTTACCAGTGCATGGACAACTGTGGTCGGGCTATCCTGGTCCAGAAATGACCACAACTGTCTTACCAGCAGAAGCTGGTAAAAGGCACTTCTAGCCACTGAGGTCACCTGGGCCTCTAACGACAAAGATGGATCCAGGTGAACCCCAGATTATGAACTTGCTCTTTCAGAGGGAGTATGGCCCCATCCAAAGCAGACAACTGACCAATTATCCAAACTTAGGAACTACCAACCCACAGCACCTCTGTCTTGCTAGGATTCAGTTTATTAGCCCTCATTCAGCCCATCACTGAGTTCAGACACCGGTCCAGGGCTTGCATAGCCTCTCCTCATTCAGATATTACAGAGTAATAGAGCTGGGAATCATCAGCATACTGCTGACACCTTGCCCCAAATCTCCTGATGACCGCTCCCAAGGGCTTCATATACAGTAGATGTTAAACAGCATTGGGGACAAGATGGTACCCTGAAGCACCCCATAGCACAATTGCCAGGGGGCCGAAAGACAATCACCCAATGCTATTATCTGACAATGACCCTGGAGATAGGATCGGAACCACTGTAAAACAATGCCTCCAATACCCATCTCACCAAGTCGGCTCCAAAGGATATCATGGTCAATGGTATTAAAAGCCACCAAGAGATCAAGTAAGAATAACAGGGCTACACTCCTCCTTCTCCCAATAAAGGTCATCCATCAGGGGCATCAAGGCTGATTCAGTCCCATAATCAGGCATGAACCTAGATTGGTATGCATCAAGATAATCTGTTTCATCCAAGTGTATTTGCAATCAGTGGCGTCACTAGGGTTGGTGTCACCCAGTGCGGTAACTCATGGTGTCACCCCCATGGACCTCCTCCCGTACCAGACCATACAGAATCCTTAGTAATGTTTTTTGTACTAATGTTACTTGTAAATCGTAATTCCCATATATCACTGAATGTAATGGCAATAGTAGTGACATAAACAACTTGCAAAATTAAAATTACACCTTTAAATTACAATATCATACGCACAGCCCAAATTCTTGCTCTTATTACTAATGGGAGTTAATTATCTTGCATATGCCCATAGTAAATTTTCAGATACTTTCAGACCCTCAGCAATTTTCAAGTGGTCTATGTAGAAGAAAGGTTTGGGAACCCCTGGTATAAGACATCTGCTTATGTCCTATGCTGCTCTCACCCCTCATTTAGGTGCCTGGGATGCTTGCATGTGGACATACCTCCTTACAGTTATGGAAAGTGATCCTTAATAATAAGTCTCCAGACACAAAGTTACATAGGTATTTATCAGTTGTTTAGTAGAAAATTCAGAAGTGCAGAGTCCCTTCATGATAGTTGCAGCCACATACACCCTTCTTTACTCCTGGATTAAGAATGAGATCTTTGTTAATGCATTCTCTCACAACAACAAACATCTCTAGGAGCCAATCAGCATGTAAGTGGAGAGCGTTAGCAACTGAGAAGAGTCTTCTCAGTGGCTGACTCACCTCCTTTCACTCTGATTGGCTCCAATCAGCAGGAAAGGCAAGAAAGCATATTAGAAGACTCTTCTCAGTGACTAACACACTCCCTTTTCATGCTGACTGTAGGATGCTTGGAGACATAGGGACCCTGCTCCCAAAAAAGCAGAGGGACTAAGATCCCCTGGGCGACTACCCTCCTGGTGCTTATGGACATGACCGTAATATATTTTGTGATGTGCAAGTTCGATATTATTTATTAAGTGTGTTTAGGATTACACTGATGGCATTCCCAAAGATGTACTTTCACACAGACTTTGGTTTTCCATAACACAATATTTGTCCAAGTCTCCACACTTGAGGGGGGCACTACTTGCACACCCCTTCCATAAGCACATCAAAATTGGATACACACCTGAACCAAGACCCAGACAAAAGGGCACTCAAAACAAAAAGGTAATTACAGTGGCTGAGTAGATCTTGTACAGTGGTTATACTGACTGGGCAGACACTGTCCTCCATATTTTACAAAATACTTTTTCCTATACAAAGATTAAATTTCTGTGTATGAAAAATATATGAAGTGGTCTCAACAGTGAGAAAAGTAAAAAAGTGAATGGTGATCCAAATGTTTTTCATTCTCACGTTATGAAGCTAACTGCCAGATGATGTATCACCTTCACTACGCATGCAGCGTAGACTGAAAAAACAGCACCCAAGCCACCATTCAATACGTGCACATGTTCTTTCCGACATGAATCTACAGGTCTCAAAACGTAATGCGTGACAAAGTCCTCAAACACCTTATAACATGCCTCAAACATGGTCTCTTGTTCTACCAGCATGCCTTCACACCATCACTTTGCCAAAACATAAGGATAGGTAAATTGCTTTTAGGGAGGTTCGCAATTATGATTTCCTATTTATTTAATCTAAAAATATTTAAAATACATAAAAATAGCCAGGGGAAGATATTGGAGAAATATAAAATAAATACAAATAAAAAGAGGGGGGGGAGGTGAAGAGACCTTAAATGTGCTACTCACCATCTCTCAGCCTATCCTCCCCTCAGAATGAAAACAACGGAGAACCATGACCACCCCCAGGAAGAAGGGCACACTTAAAATGTAGAGGAAAAAATCATCTACAACCATAGTGTGAAATCAAATACTTATTGGGACACAGTATGAAGAAATATTTATATAAACATGACTCTCAAATATGTTTATGAATTACACAATCTGTAAATATATTTATAGTGCAATCCGATGTTTGTTTACTCAGAAGCAAGCCCCAATGTATTCAATGGGGCTTACTCAAATTGGGAAGTGTGCAGAGAACTACAGCCTCAAGTGATAAGGAACTTGTTCTTTCAACTTGTTCTTTTAAGTTGAGACCTTATCCCAGTCTGAGTCTGTGTTGGAATTGCTTTTTAATATGTTTTTAAGACTTTTCTTTTTTTAAAAACGATGTTTTTTTAAAGCTTTTAAAAAATATTTTCAAAGATGTTTTAATATATTTTAAAGTCTGTTTTTATGATGTTTTAAAGTGCTTTTAGTGCTTTTGTTTGCCGCCCTGGGCTCCTACTGGGAGGAAGGGCGGGATATAAATCAAATAATAAATAAATAAACTTAATTCACACAACCCAAAATTCAGAATCATGCCTCTTTAGGCTGTTTTCCAACTGTTTATTCTTGCTTTATGGTTATTGGATTTTAAAGGGATTTATTTCTTGTTGTGAGCTGCCTTGGTTTCCAACCCTACCTCACAGGGTTGTTGGAAAAACTACACACACACACTGCAGATGTATAAATACATACAGCCCACATAATCGTTTATTGTCAAACCAGTTGGTCATTGCAGAAAAATCAGTATTAGTTTTTAAAAAATCAGTATTAGTTTCCTACAGAATAAAAACTGTAATACCTAAGTAAGCCCTGCCTACTTGCTTTAAAAGAGGGGGGGGACAGAAAGAGAACACAAACACAATTCTTTTTTACATTCACTCTAAAGTCCCATTGATTTTCAGCACATTCATAACCATGTCTACTTAAAAGTAAATCCTATTGAATTCAATGGGATTTACTCTGGAGATATGGGATTAGCAATGCTTTTACCCCCACAAAAGCAAGTATTGGGAAGGTTTTCAAAACACTGCGCAGGATCTGACTCCTACACACAAGAGGGGAAAAAACTGAAATGTATATACTTACCCAATTTATGAGATTTTCAGATAAACGGGGGGGGGGGAACCACCATTTTCTGGCCTTGCAATGAGGTTTACTAGACACTGCCACAGGTCAAACAAACCCTTCACTGATTGGCTGCAATCCTGAATGGGCGGGGTTAAAGCTACGAAGTGCTATACAGTAGTTTAAAAAAAGATTTAATGGGGGGGGCTGACGTTTTTATGTATATCTCGAGAACCGGACCACCTAGAAACTTAATTTTTTTAAAATTAAAGCTGAGAATCACCCTCTCTGATGGTGTCACCTGGTGCGGTCCACACACCCCACACACCCCTAGTGACGCCACTGCTTGCAATTGCTGTGCCACAACCCTCTCAATCATCTTCTCTAAAAAGGAGGTATTTGTAACCAGGCAGTAGTTGTCACAAACCAATGGGTCTAGGATAGGCTTTTTTAGAAGCGGTCAGATCACCGCCTCTTTCAGGGTGGCTGGGACCACTCCCTGGATCCTCTCAGTCAACCCCCCTCAGCAAGCTTTAATATTCCAAGAAAGGCAAGGGTCAAGAGGACACATTGCTGGCCTCATTGTCACGAGCACCTTGTCCACATCATCAAGCCACATCAACTGAAACTGATCCCAAGAAATTGCAGCAGATGTTGCACTGATAACCTCACTGAGGACTACAGTAGATGCGGATGGGGCATCAAGATTGCTAGGGAGGCGAGCAACTTTACCCTCAAAGTGCCTTGCAAACAATTCACAGTGGGCTTCCAAAGTGTCTAAAACTCCATTTGGTGGAGTTAATGTCAACAAACCCCTGACAATATGAAAAAACTCCACTGGACAGCTGCTTCAGGATGCGATGCTGGCAGAGAAGTCGGCCTTCTTCACTGCCCTCACCGCCACACGCTAGCCATGGTTATGATGCTTTACTCATGCCCAATCAGCCTCACAGCATACTTCTCGCTACTTGCACTCTTGCTGTCATCCAGCCTGTTTCATTGCCCTTAGTTCACCGGTGTACCAAGGTGCAAACTGGGCTCTACAGTGGCAGAGAGGGCGCTTGGGGGCAACAGTGTTAAGAGAGTTTTCTTAGTTGCTGTAGCAATTGATCAATTCACACCAATATAGTTGGCTACACCTGGCAGGAATAGTCAACAACCAGCTTTCATGCATCATCCACCCCATCATCTTATTTGGTATTCCTGCTCCCTTGAGGGCCTGTCTGCAGTTGGGGGTGGGGCGGAGGAGGAGAGAAGCCAGAGTACAGTTGGTCCTAACTTAGCCCCTATAGGGGTGACTAGGAGTATAGTCATCCGGGGTCCGAGGGGGTCTTGGACCCCCTTACTTTTTTGGGAAACAGGTCCCAGCAGGGTCTCTTTGTCTCCAGCATCCTACGAACCAATCAGCATGAAAGTGGAGTATGTAAGTCACTGCAAAAAGTCTCAATGAGTGCCAAATGCAAGCAAACCTTTATTAATTCCTACTTCAGAAAGCCAAGACAAGTTAGGGAAAGTGAGAATTCTGTAACTGCAGAAGAACAGGGAGTGATTCCTAATGATAGCATCTTATCTACATCATCAAGCAGATTGGTAACAGCAGGAGATAAACACGTACACACTGAATTCAGTAATTCAAGCAGTATCTCTGACAGTGAGAAAGGACAATCCAATTGCCCTGAGCAACTATTTAAGCAATAAAAGAAAAGAAAACAGGACTAAAAGGAGGAAAGCTGTCTGGAATCTGTGCAAATGAGATTACAGACTCTAAATTGTAACATGGGGGGGGTCTTCAGCTTCTATTGCTATGTTAGTGAAAGTTGGGGAAGGGCCGTACCTCAGAGGTAGAGTATCTGATTTGCATGCAGAAGGTCCCAGGTTCAGTTCCAGCATCTCCAGGTAGGTTGGGAGAGACTCCTGTCTGATATCCGGGAGAGCTGCTGACTATCAGAGTAGACAATACTGAGCTAGAGGGACCAGTGGTCTGATTCAGTACAAGGCAGCTTCCTATGTTCCTATGTCATGTGGATTGATCATCATATCAACTGATCCTGTGACTGGGTGAAGCAGCTATTTGACTAGAATGGGTTCAGAGGAGGACAACAAGGATGATCAGGGGACTGGAAACAAAGCCCTATGAGGAGAGACTGAAAGAACTGGGCATGTTTAGCCTGGAGAAGAGAAGACTGAGGGGAGATATGATAGCACTCTTCAAGTACATGAAGGGTTGTCACATGGAGGAGGGCCGGGATCTCTTCTCGATTGTTCCAGAGTGCAGGACAAGGAATAATGGGCTCAATTTGCAGGAAGCCAGATTTCCACTGGACATCAGGAAACACTTCCTAACTGTTAGAACCATATGACAATGGAACCAATTACCTAGAGAGGTAGTGGGCTCTCCGACACTGGAGGCATTCAAGAGGCAGCTGGACAGCCATCTGTCAGGAATGCCTTGATTTGGATTCCTGCATTGAGCAGGGGTTGGACTTGATGGCCTTATAGGCCCCTTCCAACTCTTCTAGTCTATGATTCTATGATTAGGACTCCAGGCTTAGGCATACTTATTTCATAGTGAGCATCGCTGAACTCAGTGGGCTTCCCTAGCCTAAGCTTTTTAGCATTGGGGGGCACAAAGCATTCTCGCCACAGCTGCCATTGTTTTTGTTGCATAGCATTTATGCAAGCTGTGCCTTAGCACGTCATCGGATTGCTGAGCCTCCACAGTGGACTCCCCCCCCCCTGAAAAAACAAGGTGTTTCATCACCATAGCAGTCCTTTTATCGGTTGCCGTTTCATTCTACCAGCTTAGCTTTTAAGGGGACTGACAAATATTTTGGTGCATATTGTTCCCCCTTCCCTCTAAGCTTGCTTGGAAAGGCTTTGGACAATTGCACCAGTGTGTTTCAACTGACTTCGCACTGACTTATGTGCAATACTTTCCACAATGGCTAGGTTGAGACAAGAGCAAGGGAAACGCATCTGAGGAAATGATTTCTAAAAACAACTTCCTCAAACTAACAAATATTATCACAGACAAGTTTGCAGTGATAAGTGCTAAGAAATATTCTTTGTAATACCAAGAGGAGCTTGGGATGGAAGTCAGACAGCCTATCTGAAAGATATGCCATGAGGACTATTTTGCATGGCTTTGATTTAAAAACAGGAAGGTTCCATGCAGATGCAAATTTGACTTTTTTAATAGTGGCAATCAAATATTTATTATTTATATCCTGCTCTTCAGAGAGCCAGTGTGGTGTAGTGGTTAGAGGGTTGGACTACGACCTGGGAGGCCAGGGGTCGAATCCCCACACAGCCATGAAGGTAGGATTAGGTCTAATGGTTTTAAGTTGCAGGAGCGTAGATTCAGATTGGACATTAGAAGGAACTTCTTGACAGTAAGGGCAGTTCGGCAATGGAACCGACTGCCTAGGGAGGTGGTGGGATCCCCTTCGCTGGATGTCTTCAAGCAGAGGCTGGACAGCTATTTGCGGGAGATGCTCTAGCTGTGCATTTCCTGCTGTGAGCAGGGGGTTGGACTCGATGGCCTACAAGGCCCCTTCCAACTCTATGATTGTATGAAACTAACTGGGTGGCCTTGGGCCAGTAACAGCCTCAGAGAAAGGCAATAGTAAACCCCCTCTGAATACCGCTTACCATGAAAACCCTATTCACAGGGTCGCCATAAGTCGGGATCGACCTGAAGGCAGCATTTCCATTTTCATCCTGCTCTTCTACTAAAACAGGTGTGGAGGGGAACCTTTGGCCCTTTGAGCCCCAACAAGCATGGCCAATGACTAGGGATGATGGGAGCTGTAGTTCAGCAACATCTGGAGGGCCAAAGATTCCCCACACCTGTACTAAAAGTACAGAGAGTGGCATACAGCATAATCATAACACCATATGATACAGTAAATGCACAAGTTCAGTTTACAAGCAATTCCAACATATAATACATTTATCACTTCAAAACAAAACAAAAAACGAACCACACCAAGGATAAAAGATGTTACACGTTAAAACTGTTGGCAGCAATCAAACTTGGGAGTTACATATTAACATTCTATTAAAACAGCAGAGCTTACACTGCATTCAGGATGCTGCTTTAGAACTGAGTCTGGGAATCACAAGAAAAAGCTAAGGGTGCTTTCAGTTCTAGGCATGCTGGACACCTTAAGTGGATATAAGAGAATCTGACTTCCAGGAAGAACTCTGTAACCACTTTAATATCAGGAACAAGACAAATAGTCTCATCTTTTTTTTTTAACTGTTGTCTGACTTGTCTTGCATTCTTTGACATTCAGACAAGGCTAGCATTTCCCCCCTCCCCTTTGGCAGGCCAATTGCACTTTTCATGCTTCCATGTGACTGAGTCAGTAGCCATAGAATTATTCCATGACATGCAACAGTCATGCAGTGAAGCAGAAGGAAAGTTTAACCTGTGGAACGACTGCCTCTCATACAGCAGTTAAAGGCACAGGAACATTGCCAGGTGAAAGGATGGCAACCTTGACATAAGAGCAGAAGCTGATATAATAGGCAACTCCTGAAGGAAGTGGCAAAAGGAAGTGTATGTGTTTTAGGCAACAAGGCTGTGCCTTCCCCTCAGATCTTCAGCAAGTGCAGTTACAACAGCTCACAGGCGGAGCAACATGTTGAAACCTCTCTCCTTTTCCATTTGGCTGCTTTCCCCATCTCACACCCAGGGGCAGATGAACAACATTACACCCTCATTGTACTCTGTCTTTGAGTATCTCCCATATGGATGAGCCATATGTGGTATAGCAGTTTGCGTACTAGTGTAGGAATGGAGTGACCTAGGTTTAAATCCCCACTTGGCCTTGAAGCTCACTGAGTGAACTTGGGCAGATCACTTTTCTCTCAGCCTAACCTACTTCACTGGATTGGCGTGAGGATAGTGGAGTGGGAAACTTGTATGCTACCCTGAGCTCCTTACAGGAAGGATGGGATAAAAATGAAAAAAGTTTCTTCACTTTATTCATTAAAAAAAAATTGCAAAGCAAAGGTGACAAAATGCCCCACCAGCCATCCAAGTACTCCAACTGCAAGTGATGAAGAGACCTCTGTGGGGGAGGACTATTAATAATTTTTATTGGAGGTCTTTGCAATCAGTTACCATCAATAAAACAATCCTACACACAGCATAATATCAAGATTCACACAGGCTCCCCCTGAAGCAATTCCAACTGTGTGGCCTACTGAGCCATGTGATTTATTTTAAGCAGTATAACAATAAAAAATTGTTGATGTGTAGGAGTTCTCATGTAGCTTCTCCCCCACCCCACCCTCCCGCTGCATCCCAATGAGCAGAAGCAAACAATGAAGCCCTTGAAAAGAGGATGTTGTTAGCCTCAGTGAACAATCCTGGGGGTTAGTGCAATAAGCAACTCCCAAAGCTTATCAAGGGAAAGCTCATATGTGCACCCAGGCATTTGTGAGGGTCTCATATGATTGATATGACTATTTGATTGTGCTCCTGTTGTGTTATTAGATATGTTGTGGTTGTATTTAAATTGTTTTATCTGATTTGATTGTTCTTTACAGAAATTTCCTGTAACTCACCCTGGGATCATTGTATAATGAAGGGTGGATTATAAATCATTATAAAAAAAATACACTACATACAAAAAATAAATGGCTTTCCCCTTTGATCAGCTTTCGCCAACCTACTGCCCTCCAGATATTTTGAATTACAACTTCCATTTGATGAGAGTTGTAGTCCAGAACTTCTAGAGGGCAGCAGGTTGGTGAAGGCTACCTGAGAGGAATTCAGCAAATATTTACATTTTTTTAAGGCAAGGTTACTTTTCTTTTGAAGCATTCAACTATGCACCTATTTCTCTAACGAACCTTGATGCAAAAAAATGGTATGCAAGGCCCTAATCCTAGGTATCATCAATGTGATGCCCATGGGCACAATGGTGCCCTTGAGGCCTTCTCCTAATGCCTGTGAAACCTCTAAGTGCCCCCCTGCTCATTGCCCCCTTCATAATTAGAAGGATGATAGAACAGATTGTGGGAACTATCCAAGCATCTCTCTTCTTGCTACCGAAGGTAAAATCCTTGCAAGGATCCTCACAAATCGCCTCCTGCCGATCTCAAAGGATGTCCTCCCCGAATCTCAAAATGTTTTCTGCCCTTCCAGGGGGACAGTGGACATGATCTTCACTGCACAACAGCTTCAAGAAAAATGCAGGGAGCAGAATCGACCTTTACATATGGCATTTATTGATCTGACTAAGGCCTTTGATACTGTGAATCGAACCACTCTCTGGACCATCCTTCTGAAAACTGGTTGCCCTGATAAATTTGTGAATATTTTGCAACTCCTTCAGGACAACATGACAGCGACAATTTTGGATAACAATGGTTTTCAGAGCGATCCATTCAGAGTCGGATCAGGCGTCAAATAGGGATGTGTCATTGCTCCTACCTTATTTGCTATCTTCATTGCTATGATTCTACACCTTATTGAGGGGAAACTCCCTACTGGTATGGAAATCATATACCGAACAGATGGAAAGCTTTTTAATCTTAGTAGGCTGAAAGCAAAAAGGTAATGTCAACCTCTGTCGTAGAACTTCAATATGCCGATGATAATGTAGTCTCTGCACATCGGAGAAAGATCTTCAAACTATCCTAAATGTCTTTGCAGAAGAATATGGAAAGCTTGGGCTCTCTCTTGATATTAAAAAACCAAAGTGCTTCATCAACAGGTACGAACTAGTCCCTCTGTAGCACCATCAATCCAGCTTAATGGTGTGATGCTGGAGAACGTTGATCACTTCCCCTATTTCGGCAGCCATCTCTCTGTAAAAGCTGACATCAATGCTGAAATTCAACATCTTCTGAGCTCTGCGAGTGCCACATTCTCCCGAATGAAGCGTAGAGTGTTTCAGGATCGGGATATTCGCAGGGAGACCAAAGTGCTTATTTACAAAGCCATTGTACCACTGACCTTACTGTTCGCCTGTGAAACATGGACCATCTATAAATGTCGCTCCCAACTTCTTGAAAGATTCCACCAATGCCACCTCTGGAAAATTCTGCAAATTACATGGGAAGACAGACGGACTAATGTTAGCGTTTTGGAAGAAGCAAAGACTACCAGTGTTGAAACAATGATTCTTCAACATCAACTTTGCTGGACCAGCCATGTTGTTCAAATGCCTGATCACCGTCTTCCAAAGCAGCTACTTTACTCCCAACTTAAGGATGGAAAACAGGATTTTGGTGGATGGCAAAAGAGGTTTAAAGATGTTCTTAAAGCGAATCTAAAAAAAATGTAACATGAACATCAAGAACTGGGAAGTCTTGGCCCATGAACGTCCCAAATGAAGGTCAGCTATTATCAAAGATGCTGTGGACTTCGAAGAAGCACTAATACAGGGCAAACAGGACAAACGAGCTAAGTGGAAGGCACGTCAAACAAATCTCCATTGTGACCATCTTCCATCTGGAAACCTATGTCCTCACTGTGGGAGGCTGTGTGGATCCAGAATTGGCCTCCACAGTCACTTACAGACCCACTGTTAAACACCTTACCTTGGAAGACAATCTTACGCAGCCACGAGTGATCACCAATGAATGAAATGGTTTTCAAGGCTCACATTGGCAGCTGAACAGAAAGTGGAGGAACTAAGATAGGAGAGAAAGGGGAGTAAGCTAGAAGAATGGGAGAAAGAATATGAAGTGGCCAGGGGGGAGAAGGTGGGATGCTGCAGGAGTCAGGAGAGAGAAATGGGAGTGAGAACAGAGGACCTACCATGCATTAAACTAAGAAGTGATAGTTGTCCTGCCCCTTGCTCACTGTAAGTCCTGCCTCCTTTTAGGATTGCTTTAGGATTCTCCCCCCCTCAAAAGGGCTATTTTGGGGGTTGCCCTTGAATATGGTTTTAGAGGTGGGTTTAGACCTCTCTACACATTTGTTTCATCACCCGACTATGTGCAAGGGGCTTTAAGTGGCCCTCAAAGCACCAGGGGCCCAAGATGAAAAATATTGTTTTTGGGGTATGTAAACCCCTCTAAATGCCAGTCCCTTCATCCCTGATCCTAGGTTTTGAGGAATAGGTTTTGAGCTCTTACTATACATCTGGGCCTTCTGAGACTGCTTTGGGGTGTAGTCCCTATGCCCTATAGGCTCACCTTTAAGTCCCCAGTGAATTCACCAGTTCCTAATTCCAGTGATGGCTTTGAGACAGTTTTACTGACAAATTCCTATTCAACCAGGTTCTGTGTTAAGGGTCTTCAGATGGAGTTGGGAAAAGCTATGCTCCAAGGATTCCATGTTGCCTCTTTTGAAAGAAAGGCAGCAAGAATGACCTTTGATTTCTAAACTACATCCACATTGTAGTTCTAATATAACTTACCTGCCTGTTACATATCAGCTAGAGTATTAGATGTTAGACTGCACTTTTATGTTATTTATTTTAAAAATGTGTCTATTTGCTTAATTAAAATGGAGTGTTATGGCGGGGGGATACATGAAATGGTACCCACCAGAAGGCTTATAGAGAATATGTACAGAACTTCCAATGACCCTCCCCAGAGCACCTATATGTCACGCAGATTAGTGTGAATGGAACATAGTGGGATGTGCACTCGGAAAAGAAAGCACACCATGTTTATGGACCTGCAAAAAGTCAATTTCGAATTCTATTTTTAGCTTACAATAGAAGAGCAATGATTGGGTTGCACTAGAAGCCACATGTCCAGAAGTAGCCATCAGCAAATATGCTACAAGGAAGAAAAACACTGCAAATATATATAGGTTTTTAGCGATCTTCCTTAAATGGTGTTAAACTCCCCCAACTATCATCAAATCATAGGTCATATCTGACTTCATTGACTGAAACATGTATATTTAAAAAATCATAGATTTGGTGCATAGATCCAGAGCTAACATGGTGCACAAATATGGATCCAAAGGACCAAGGTATGTATCCTTATGGATCTTCCCAATTTTTACAAAGGATCCCCTCAAAACCACCATCAAATCATAGGTCACGTCTGTCCACAGATTTGTTGGTGGTTTTATCATCTTGTGGGGGAAAACCATGAAGATCTATGCTTAGGATCAATATTTTTGGTGCCAGCAAGTGCCGGATCTGATTTTTACTGTGCAGTCTACTATTGTAAACTTTAATCTTATGGTGGCTTTGGGAGAACCTGTGTGAAATCCTGCAAATTCAAAAGGATCTGTTTCAATTCTACTGGATCTGACTTTTACCCAGACCTTGGAAATGAAAAGCATGTATATGGGGGCGTTCTCATCTTCTGTCTGATTGGGGGGAGAGTGACCCAGGGGAGGCGGGAGATAAGTAACCAGAGGGGATGGTGCCCATGGTACTCTCTCAAAATTCCAACTGTGCTCCCAAGCCAAAAAAGGCTGTTGACTCCTAATCAGCTAGAGCAAGTGTACCTCCAGCTCTTCTACAAAGATCAAGTAAGGTTTCTTTAAAAGTTTGCATATCAAAATGAGGATGCTACTATAAATAACTACAACCATTGAAAAACATTCTAGTTCACTTGTAGTCATAAGAATTAAAGAAAACTGAACAACTAACTAGTCAGCATCCTGTTTCCCACAGCGGCCAGCCAGATGCCAGTGGGAAGCCCAAAAGCATGACATCAGGGAAATATAGCCTTCTCCCACTGTTCTCTGCCAAGTAGTATTCAAAGGCATGCTTGCCTCTGAATGCTGGAGATAATGGGGCTGTATGAGAAAAATCAACTCATTTGAAATGTGGTGCTGGAGGAGAGCTTTGCGGATACCACGGACTGCGAAAAAGACAAATAATTGGGTTTTAGAACAAATTAAACCAGAACTATCATTAGAAGCTAAAATGATGAAACTAAGGTTATCATACTTTGGACACATAATGAGAAGGCATGATTCACTAGAAAAGACCATAATGCTGGGAAAAATAGAAGGGAGTAGAAAAAGAGGAAGGCCAAACAAGAGATGGGTTGATTCCATAAAGGAAGCCACAGACCTGAACGTACAAGATCTGAACAGGGTAGTTTACAACAGATGCTATTGTAGGTCGCTAATTCATAGGGTTGCCATAAATCATGATTGACTTGAAGGCATATAACAACATGACATTCTCCATTAATTTGTCTAATCCCCTATCAAAGTTAGATGTCATCCCCACATCTTATGCACTAGCAGCAAATTCCAAAGGTTACCTATGTGTTGTAAAAAAGGGCTTTTTTTGTCTGTCCTGAATCTCCCTCCATTCAGCTTCACTGGATGGCCCTAGGTTGTAGCATTATGAAAGACAAAGAAAAACTTCTCTCTATGCGTTTCTCCACACAATGCATATATTAATGTATCTCTTTGGAAAAAATATGGGCTATCTTCACTGACCAGATTATCCACTCTGGCCTCAGCTTTTGTATATTTTATTTCCTACAACAGAAACTGTAAGAAACATATGGAAACAAGTGGTGAATTGGAAAGATATAAAATTCTGAATATGGAACAATCGGAATTGGAAGGAAAACTGTATTTGGAAAAACTGGGCTTGACAAAGCATAGAAACCCTTCAAGATCCAACAAATAATGACATCCTCCTGACAAGATTTGAAACGCTTAAATCTAAACATATCTATGAAGTAAGTCCCATTGAGTTTAATGGGGCTTACTCCGAGGTATGTTGGCGCAGGATTGCATTATAAATCTAGATCTGCTTTATTCTCCCAAGAAAAAACGCCCGCATTTACTGCTTAGGAACCTCTGATAAAAAGCAAAAACAAGCAGTCTCGAAGATTCCTCAGAAATAC
Source organism: Rhineura floridana (assembly GCF_030035675.1). NCBI lineage: Eukaryota > Metazoa > Chordata > Lepidosauria > Squamata > Rhineuridae > Rhineura > Rhineura floridana. The sequence continues at coordinate 124,601,220 of NC_084482.1, read as the reverse complement.
CGATTGACAAATACTTCAAAGCTCCCTCAGTATTACAGTAAGCTATAAAGCTCCAGTGAGCAATAACTGCAAATAAAACCATTGAGGCTTGGCGTAGGAGTGGCAGTCAAACATTCAACAATAGCAACCGCTAAGCCTGGGATTGGGCAAGGGTCGGTTGCCGTTGCCTCGGATAGCTTCGCCTGCCCTTCACCCTGGTTCTCTGGAAGCTTCCACACCTGGTTGCACGCCCTCTCACCTCAGGTGATGCTGCGGTAAGGATTGGGCCCAGTGGGGCTGTTCGGAAAGAGCAAGTGAGCAAAAGGAGGCACAGCAGCCACCTCGCCAAGCCTATACGTGTCTCCTCAGGCATAAGTCTCACTGAGTGCAATGAGACTTACACTTACGTAACTGTGTATAGGATTCCAGGGTTACTCGTTTGCTCTCATCGCTGAGGGGCATGACAGGAAGGATCGGGTTTCTTGGGCCCGTTTTCAGGCCTCACACCACTCAGAGGGCGCGCACCAGCTCCGCCCCAGACAGTTCCTCTCTGCTTTTCCAGCCCCCACCGCAGGCCAGAGCAGCAAAAAATGCTGAAGTTGGTCCTACTTCCTTATTTGCACAACTATTCGAAACGCACTCAAGAAGGAACTAAGTTTATACGACCCTCAGAGCCCGAATAAGATTGCTGTACCCTGTCATACGTCGCCATGCCCGGGAAACTGTCTCCTTCGAGGTCCAAAATAATTTTCTCCCGTCGAAAACGTTGTTTGCACAACGCTCATAAATACGTGACGACCATTACAATCACATAAGGAACTTGGGGTGGCCGCCGCACCGTGAGCTTAGAGCCATCCCAAATCACACACATTAGTCATCATCAACTTCAGCATCCTAAGAGGCAGGACACGCTGCCTGTCTACCGTTGGAACTCCTCTCCCCACCAGCAACAAGGGCTGCGTTTCCTCATAACAAAAGTGGCAGCGCGTAAGGTGGAGTTTGAGCCTTAATCACGGAATGATTAAATTTAACCACATGAAAGAGAAAGCCGCCCATCAAGCAATCATCGCCGACTACAAGCCTAGAAATAATTCAATTAAAATTTACTCATAGGCTTTGAAGTCGTTTGCATTCACGAGTTATTGCGCATGCCTCGAAATCTCGCAGCAGGATGCGATCGGGATAGGGTAGGGCAGATCCATCCGCTTCAAACAAGGGTAAGGCGACTGGGCGGAGCCTTCTGCCCCATCCGCCGCACCCAGTCCCAGAACAGAAAGTGCAATGGCTTGGTGGGCGGAGTTGCTCAACCTTCTCAAAAGAGCGAAAGTGGACCCTTCCTTCCGCACTTATTCTGCAACATCCTTGTCCGCTCGTGAAATGGCTGGAAGACCGGCTGCTGGTCTAGCGGGGCTACTTGTGCGGCCGCTAGGGGCTAAGGAGCCCGTCGATCTGGGCTCGCTGCTGGGGAGGGTGCTGCTTGTCTCCAATGTGGCTTCCCTCTGAGGCACCACGAGCCGGGACTTCACCCAGTTTCGCGAGTTGCAGCAGCGCTTCGGACCTCGAGGGTTCGCCGTGCTCGCCTTCCCATGCAACCAGTTCGGCCACCAGGTACGGTAACCATAGTCAAGTGTGCGCGGCGGGCGAGGAGGAGGAGGAGGGCCCTTTGGGAGCTTTTGCTTCTGGAGTGGTGGTGTAAAAAAAAAAAGGATCCCCTGAGCGAAGGAACCCCCATGCTGGCTTGTAGGTCTCTTTCTGCGATAAGGGATGTGGGGGCTCCCCATTCCTAGGCTCGTGGGGAGAATGCACTCAGCAAGTGTTTAGAAGTGTCCTTTTATCTAGATATAAAACGAGTGATGGAGTAGGCGTGAACCCTAGTATTGGAAGTAGGTTCTAGGGCTGGAGCGTTTTCCCTCGTTTCCCATTAGCTTGTGCCTTTTCTGCGACAAAAGCAGCACCTTCCCAAGTATGGAAACTGCAAGCTTATTAACCGCCACCTGACGAGGCCCGCTTGCCTTTTAAAACCTGTTCTCTGGGGCTGGGAGTGCTTTGCTGGAGAAAGATTCCCCCACTGTGCGACTGCCTGTCCTCCACAGCCCCAGCGGGAGAAAGCAAGGTATTTTAGCCAGCCGTTGAAAGTCATGTTACAAAAGGACCCCGAGGAAACTCGCTTAACCCAGCTGCTGTCAACCTCAGATCTGTGGCTTGCTGGAGACTATGGGAGGAGAGGAAGCAAGGCTGTTTTGCCTTTCAAGAGAATCCCCTGCAAATTTTGTTGTAGGCACGTGGCTGGTCTCTTTGCAGGCCTCCTGGCTTTTTCTCTCTGCTCACGGTGGAAGCGTGTCTCCAACCATCCCACAAGGGGGGGGGAAGCGTGCAAAAATTAGCTTTATCTTCTTGGCAGCAGTGGCTCTAGGATAGTCTGGTTTCATCAGTTGTGTAATGCAAAACAGGTGAAGGTGTCTTTGACCAACTAGCTGTTTAAAGCATTTGGCCCTTATGAGATTCAAGGCATTGGCATGGAGGTTAGAAGAGAATAAACTCATCCATGTCTAGGGTTGGTTTTGGACACCTGATGTTCTCTAGCAACAACGTGGGGGCAGGCTGCTTGGACTAGCTGCACCTCTTGTTCTTGGAGCAGGTAGAGTGATGCAGGAACTGAAGCCTGCATTTTGGCTTCTTCAAAGTGTAAGTCAGCTTGGAGCATCTGGATTGGGAGATGATAAACTTTTATAAGACTTGAAAGTCTGCAAACTTCTTAACCAGATAGTTGACTCAAGGGATCATCTCTACTGCTTTCTGTGTGTGACTAATAAAACACCTGTACTCTGACAGCAGTCACTGGCTCAGTCACTGGAAGGTCTTGCTCAGTAAGGGTGTTGATGAGCATTTTGCCTTTCACTGGATTAGTGACCCAAACCCAAAAGGTCTAAGGTCAAATCCTGACGGAGGGTAAACCTGTGCTGGTTGCTGCCACCTGCCTCTACAAATACCTACTTCAGCAGAGTTTATAAGAGCTTAGAATTTCAGTTCCCAGCCACACCTTAAAGGCAGTGTACAGCGAGCACTTTAGAGCCTTGTCCATGCAGGAATAAGACTTGAAGCAGTATCTGAGTGGGTGAGGAAGCAGGACCTTTTATATTGGTGTGGGCCCAACACTCCTTCTGCTCATTTCCGCTATCCCCTGGCTTGATCAAGTGCAGTTTGTGTACTCCAGGTTGGATTGCACAGCTAAAGCCTTGTACACTAAGTTCCAATTAGGGAACTGAAGTAAGCTATAAAGTAGTATCATAATGTGTTCTGACAGATAAGGCAGTATCTTTTATTTAACAAAATTTATAAAGTTAATTGTACAAACTAAGCTGTTTATAAGAAATACTAAAGTCATCAACAAACAGTTAAAAACAATTAAAAACATTTAAGAGAATTAACATTAACACTAGACTAAAAAGATTAAAACTCATCATTTATGTCTTGATTGCCTAAGCCCTAAGCAAATGTTTTAAGCAGGTGCCAAAGAGTACAGCAAAGGCACCTGGAGTTCCAAAATATGAGGATCAGTTGCTTGTAAAGACTTAAAACTGGAAAGAATTAAAAGGTGCTTCTTGTTACTATCCCCTTCCTCCACCCGCTGCCCTTACTTGAGTCCTTCTAGTGCTGCTGTTTAGCAAGAGACATCAGCAGTACTTCCCTAAAATGCTTATCTCCACTTGGGCAATATGTTAGGGGCTAGTTGACCAACAGTTGACTTTTTTGGGAAGAAGAAATAATTCTTGTTCTATAAATGTTATTTTGGATGAGGAACATGAAGTTTCAGATCCTGCTAACTTGGCTGCTGCAAAATAACAGGCTTAGAGCTGGTAGTGAAAACCTGTTTTTTGCTGTAGTGTTTAATCTTCTGCCATGTGTTTGCTGAGCTAAACTAAGATTGCTGCCATAACAACTAGCATCTGGATGGTATGCCAGTTGATAGGGTTTCTGCAAGAAGATAATCCTTTTATCAGCTGTATTTCAGTAACACTGTTATTGACACGTTAAAGGGATTGGTGAAACAGAAGGGCAAAATGTTAAAATATAGCAGAACCGGGTGATATTAATATTGGATTTCTTACCCACCCTTTACCATGAAGTCCCAGGAGGGGTTAAACCTATTTTTAAAGATATAATATTAGAAATGCATATTACAATCAAGAGAATAGGATGGGTTCTAAAAATATATATATCAGATGTTTAAGGCAAGGGTAGAAGGTGGTTTCAGCAAAAACTACATAATGAAGGTGCCAGGCAAATCCCTGTGAGAAAAAACAATGCACATTGTATTGACATCTGGACTTAAGCATATGATGTCTTACCTTTTTTTTTTTTAGGAGAATACCACCAATGAAGAGATATTGAATTCACTAAAGTATGTCCGCCCAGGCAATGGGTATGAGCCAAATTTCACTGTGTTTGAAAAGTGCGAGGTGAATGGTGCAAATGCTCATCCACTCTTCAAATTCCTGAAGGAGGCATTGCCCTTCCCACATGATGATCCTGTGTCTCTGATGACCAATCCGCAGTTCATAATTTGGTCTCCTGTGTGCCGCAATGACATCGCATGGAATTTTGAGAAGTTCCTCATAGGTCGTGATGGAGTGCCTTTCAAGCGTTACAGCAGGCAGTTTGAAACCATCAGGATCCAGGATGATATTGAAAAGCTGCTTTAGCAAGTCTTCTACAATCAGCCAGATTGTCTTCTCTACTTCTGTTTCTAGCTGGGCTTTTTCTTAATAATGTTGCCCTAGTTAAGTGTGATCCTTTTCATGTATGCCCCAAATTAAACTGGAGAAATCTACAGGAAAGTTGCTTATACATCATAACAGTGAAGTTTGCTTGAACCTGTTTGGAGGCTGTGGTTTAAATTGAATTTTGTCCTGTAATATGCAAGGTAACTTTATTACATGACTGAAGTCTGATTATTATGTATCTGTCTGCATAGATGCACATTAGATTTGCTTTGTATAGTTAAAATCATTGTTAAAGTTATGTAGACTTCAATCTTAACCACGTGCACTTTAGAAACATGTCAGTGAACTACTGTGGTTCCCAAGTACATGTTTATACAGTGTACTCAAGATGAGTGTGTACTTCATAAATATTCCAGTTTAGTGGCTATACAGTGTGGGTCTGTAATGTACATTGGTTAAAATCCTACTGTATGAAGGAGCGCTCTGTCTCCCCGACTTGGTGCCATTTTCTGCATTGCTTACTCTTGGTTTTTCTGCAGTTCATTAATTATTTTCTCTGGCAGTAAGTTTCTATTCTCCATCAAAGTTTTATTTATGATGGTGCTTCTTCTAAACACTCGAAGGGCACTTGATGTATTTGTAAAATTTTGTATGTGAAGTTTGTAGTAAATTACACCAGGGAAAATACTTTGGCTATAAGCAGATTGATGTGACAGCTACTATATGCCAATAAAATGCATGAAAGACAAATGTTGTGTGTTCATAATAAAGCTGGGTAGTTTTAGGTAGTACCTAGCTATATGAAATCTCAACCTAAGTTTATTTAACAGTTTCCTGAAAGAACAGCTGAAGTATTCTACCTTGGGATAGCTTACTACTGTGTAAATATTCCTACAGTTCCTTAAAATAAGTGTTGCAGAATGCTGATAAATGTCAAGGTAGGCATGAATCACAAAATTAGTAACATGGGGGATACTCTATTTCAATTTGCTGTTGGTTAAATAGGATTTTTTTTTGTTACACTTGTGTCCTCATCTTCTCTAAAGAGATGATGTATTGTTCCAGGCAGTGCAAAGGATGAGACATGGACAAAGTTGTTACATGCCTTCAAACTATGCCCCGGCATATACAAATCTAAAACTTGTGCCTATCAGAACGACAATGTATTTCCTGACAACCAGTCTGGTGTAATGAATAGTATTTGAATGTAGAGATTCCAGATCCTTTCTGACAGGGGTTGTCTAACTTACTAAAGAGGGAGGTTGGAAGAACAAAACGTCCAAACATACTGTCAAGGGTCCTTTTAATTGAGATCAGTACATTATTTATGCTTGCAGTGGCCCAATTCTTAAACTAAGGCTGCAATCCAATGCACACTTGTCTGGGAGCAAGTCCCATTGAACCCAGTGGAGCTTACTTTTGAGCTGACATGTATTTGATTTCAGCCTAAGTTTGACAGGTTGTTCAACTGGTTGTCCAACTGCCTAGTCTAGAATAGCTACCACACTTCAACCATATAAAGATACCTAGCTATATATATCTAGAGAAGACAAATGGGAGCAGAACTGATAAAAGTCTATATGTGAGTGAGAAAGCTGGCACTTCTCAATATCAGAGCATATCCTCAAATCTAAGTAACACAGTGTCAGCTGATTTAGGACTCTCTAGTAAAATCATGGGCTATCCTAGGGCATAAAACAAGATTTCCTTAAGGATAATAAATTGAGAACAGCATGCTCATTTCCTTGCATCACTGTGAGTGTGGAGCTGGTGATACTTAGGGTAAAATGCAAGTAGACTTTGTTTTCCCTCAGGGCAGTCCTCTGTCTATTAAGGTGGTTGCAGTTAAGTAAATAGTGTTCTACGACTCAAAGATGCATCCAGGCTCAGAGGAAGGCAATGGTAAACCACCTCTGAATACCTCTTACCATGAAAACTCCATGAACAGACTATCCAAAATGCAACATGAGATAGTTCTGGAAGATGAGACCCCCCAGGTCAGAAGCAGAGCTTGGAAGATTACTTTTAAAAAGTAATAAATTACAGTTACATGGCCCCAAAAAGTAGTAATTACCGTTACAATTACAATTGCTCTGAAAGTAACTGATTACTTTACTTTTCCTCCAAAGTAATCACTACAGTTACATTTCAGTTACTTAGAAAAAAACACCTACAAGGTACTGGCCTTGGCTGCTGCACATCTAAGTACCCTAAAACAACATTAAAAATAAACAAACACATAAAGAGGTAGTAGAATAATTATTTTTATTCATAAGATAGCAATGGTGGTCCCTCCGCTGGTAAGGGTTGGGGGAAGGGAGGCTGAGGCCACTACTCAGATCTTTGCACGTCAAACCAAGTGCAACCCCCCCCCCTTAGCCAGCATAATCTCTCTCACTTAACCACCTCCCAGACCCTGCCCTGCCACCAACTAAGGAACACTCACCCAAGCACACATTTTCCCCAAGATGCAAAAAAGTTAAAATACTGCAAATGCAGCACAGTAGCCAGAGAGGGTGGTGGTGGCCAGTTTGTGTGCCAAGTGCAAACACAGTATTCTCTCTCTCTCGCACACACACACACACACACAATCAAATGTCATCTTTCACCTCCACAGTTTTTTATCTCCATTCTGCTGCTGCCTCCTTCTCCTCCTTTATCCATGTTCTCGACCTCCGGATCCTTTTCCCCTCCACTCCATTCTTCACCACCACTATCCATTTTTTTAAATCATTGTTTTTTCCACTCCACCCCATCTCACTCTCCGCCTCCTCCCTTGTCGCCTGCTACCCATCCACAGAGCATGAGGAAAGAGCGACACTGCACAGAAGCCCAGTTTGAGGCACATGATTTTCATCCACAAATCAGAGGAGCAGAAGACTTCCCCTGCTCCCCCCCAAGTAATGCCCAAAAGTAATTCTGGAAACGTTACAATTACTTCACAAAAGTAGTACAATTACTCCTAGTTCTATTACAATCAAAATGTAAAGGAATTACCCACTCTTTACTCAAAAATGTAATGAATTACAAGTAATTCGTTACTTGTAACTAGTTACTTCCAAGCTCTGGTCAGAAGGCACAGCGAGCTACTGGGGAAAAACAAAGGACAAGTACTGCTGTAACTAATGATGCCACTGGTCAAAGCCCAATGGAAGCCCAAAGGCTGAAGTGCACAGATGCAAAAGGAGAGTCCGGAGGTGTACAATACACACAATAGGAACATGGAATGGGAGAAGCATGAGCCAGGGAAAGTTAGAAATTGTCAAGCAAGAAATGGAATGTATCAACATTACAATACTTGGCGTGAGTGAATTAAAATGGATGGGAATGGGACATTTTCAATCAGGCAACTACAAAATATTTTATGCAGGAAATGAGACATTAAGAAGAAACAGGATTGCTTTAATAGTGAGAAGTGATGTAGCAAAAGCACTTAGCAACTATAACGCAAGGTCTGAGTGAGTGATATCAATGAGACTTAACGGGAAACCTATTAACATAACCATCCAAGTCTATGCTCCAATGGTAAACACAGAAGAAGAGGAATTGGAAAGATTTTATGCAGAAGTACAGGAAGAAATTGATCACACACCAAAACAAGATGTGCTGATAATCATGGGGACTGGAATGCAAAAGTAGGGAACAGAGAAGAACCTAAGAATTGTGGGGAAATGGGGCTTAGGAGATAAAAATGAAGTAGGAGACTTACTGAATTCTGTGAAGCCAATAATTTGTTTCTTGCAAACACATTTTTAAAGCAACCAAAAAGACGTCTGTACATGTGGACATCACTAAATGGTCAATATAGGAATCAAATTGATTATATAATTGGTAGCAGAAGATGGAGAAGTTCCATACTTTCTGCGAAAACAAGACCAGGAGCAGACTGTGGTACAGATCATGAACTGGTCATATCGAAAAACAGTAAAGCTAAAGAAGAACAACAAAACAATCATAATGCCAAAATACAATCTAAATAGCATCCCAGAACAATATAAAGATCAAATAAAGAACAGATTTGAGCAGAGCTTGGAAAAGTTACTTTTTTGAACTACAACTCCCATCAGCCCAATCCAGTGGCCATGCTAGCTGGGGCTGATGGGAGTTGTAGTTCAAAAAAGTAACTTTTCCAAGCTCTGGATTTGAGGCTTTAAACTTAGTTGATAGAGAACCAGAAGAATGATGGACTGGAGTCAGAGACATCAGGGAAGAATGCAAAAAGGCAATACCTCTAGTTAAAAAGACAGAAAGACAATGGAAGACTGACGAAACAATTAAAATGGTTAAAGAGAGGAAAGCAAGATGAGACAGAAACATGGTCACAACCCTAAATGCAATAATTCAGCAACTATTACATAGGGACAATAGTTATTGTATAGAAATAGAAAAGGACAACAAAATGGGAAGAACAAGAGCTCTATTCCAAAAGATTAGAGAAATGAAAAGGAAATTTAAACCAAGAGTAGGGATGTTGAATAATTCAACAAGGGAACACACTGACTGACCAAGATTAAATGAAAGGTAGATGGAAGTGATACAGTGAAAAACTATATAAAAGAGATGCAAGGATGACAGATTCATTCATGGAGGAACCGTATGATGAAGAACCAGAAATTTTAAAATGTGTGAAAGCTGCTCTTAAAATACTTGGAAGAAACAAATCACCAGGAACAGATGGCATACCAATACAGTTGCTAAAAGTTACTGAGACTGAATCTGTCCAAATTTTGACAAAAATTGTCAACAAATATGGAAAACTAAACAATGGCCCACAGACTGGAAGCGTTCCATATACATCCCAATTCTAAAGAAAGGGCATCCCAGGGAATGCAGGAATTATTGAACCATTGCCTTAATATCCCATGCAAATAAATAATGTTCAAGATTCTATAACAAAGGCTCTTACCATATATGCAGCGAGAAATGCCAGATGTCCAAGCTGGATTTAGAAAAGGAAGAGGCACCAGAGATCATATCGCAAACATACGGTGGATAATGGAACGGACCAAGGAATTTCAAAAGAAAATCACCCTGTGCTTCATAGATTAAAGCAAAGTCTTTGATTGTGTTTGTTGTTGTTGTTATGTGCCTTCAAGTCGATTACGACTTATGGCGACCCTATGAATCAGTGACCACCAAAAGCATCTGTCATGAACCACCCTGTTCAGATCTTGTAAGTTCAGGTCTGTGGCTTCCTTTATGGAATCAATCCATCTCTTGTTTGGCCTTCCCGTTTTTCTACTCCCTTCTGTTTTTCCTAGCATTATTGTCTTTTCTAGTGAATCATGTCTTGTCATGATTTGTCCAAAGTATGATAACCTCAGTTTCATCATTTTAGCTTCTAATGATAGTTCTGGTTCAATTTGTTCTAACACCCAATTATTTGTCTTTTTCGCAGTCCATGGTATCCGCAAAGCTCTCCTCCAGCACCACATTTCAAATGAGTGGATTTTTCTCTTATCCATCTTTTTCACTGTCCAACTTTCACATCCATACATAGAGATTGGGAATACCATGGTCTGAATGATCCTGACTTTGGTGTTGAGTGATACATCATTGCATTTGAGGACCTTTTCTAGTTCCCTCATAGCTGCCCTCCCCAGTCCTAGCCTTCTTCTGATTTCTTGACTATTGTCTCCATTTTGGTTAATGACTGTGCCGAGGTATTGATAATCCTTGACAAGTTCAATGTCCTCATTGTCAACTTTAAAGTTACATAAATCTTCTGTTGTCATTACTTTAGTCTTTGACGTTCAGCTGTAGTCCTGCTTTTGTGCTTTCCCCTTTAACTTTCATCAGCATTCATTTCAAATCATTACTGGTTTCTGCTAAGAGTATGGTATCATCTGCATATCTTAAATTATTGATGTTTCTCTCTCCAATTTTCACACCTCCATTTTGGTCCAATCCCATTTTCCATATGATGTGTTCTGCATACAGATTAAACAAATAGGGTGATAAAATACACCCCTGTCTCACACCCTTTCTGACAGGGAATCAATTGGTTTCTCCATATTCTGTCCTTACAGTAGCCTCTTGTGCAGAGTATAGGTTGCACATCAGGACAATCAGATGCTGTGGCACCTCCATTTCTTTTAAAGCATTCCATAGTTTTTCATGATCTACACAGTCAAAGGCTTTGCTGTAGTCTATAAAGGACAGGGTGATTTTCTTCTGAAATTCCTTGGTCCGTTCCATTATCCACTGTATGTTTGCGATATGATCTCTGGTGCCTCTTCCCTTTCTAAATCCAGCTTGGATGTCTGGCATTTCTCACTCCATACTCTGTTCATAGGGTTTTTGTAGTAAGAGGTATCCAGAGGTGGTTTACCATTGCCTTCCTCTGAGTTTGGATGCATCTTAGTCTGGTGTCTCAGCTTTGACCATTCCGCCATGGGTGCCCCTGCTAGGAGTCTAGCCTCTTGGTCTAGATTCCTGACGGCATTGCTCTCAGCTTCTTCAACACTCTCAAACCCCCTCACCATGTTAAGGTGTGCATCCTAAAGGGAGCTTTGATTGTGTAGATCATGAAAAACTATGGAATGTTTTCAAAGAAATGGGGGTGCCATAGCATCTGATTGTCCTGATGCGCAACCTATACTCTGGACAAGAGGCTACTGAAATGACAGAATATGGAAAAGCCGATTGGTTCCCAATTGGAGAGGGTGTGAGACAGGTGTATTTTATCACCCTATTTGTTTAATCTATATGCTGAACATATAATATAGAAAGCGGGATTGGACCAAGATGAAGGAAGTGTGAAAATTGGAGGGAGAAATATCAATAATTTAAGATATGCAGACGATACTATACTACTAGCAGAAACTAGTAACGATTTGAAACAAATGCTGATGAAAGTTCAAGAGGAAAGCACAAAAGCAGGACTACAGCTGAACATCAAGACTAAAGTAATGTCAACAGAAGATTTATGCAACTTTAATGCTGACAATGAGGACATTAAACTTGTCAAGGATTATCTATACCATAATGGAGACAATAGTCAAGAAATCAGAAGGCTAGGACTGGGAAGGGCAGCCATGAGAGAACTAGAAAAGGTCCTCAAATGCAAAGATGTATCACTGAACACTAAAGTCAGGAACATTCAGACAATGGTATTCCCAATCTCTATATATGGATGTGAAAGTTGGACAGTGAAAAAAGCGGATAAGAGAAAAATCAACTCATTTGAAATGTGTTGGAGGAGAGTTTTGCGGATACCATGGACTGTGAAAAAGACAAATAATTGGGTGTTAGAACAAATTAAACCAGAACTATCACTAGAAGCTAAAATGATGAAACTGAGGTTATCATATGTTGGACACATAATGAGAAGACATGATTCACTAGAAAAGACAATAATGCTGGGAAAAACAGACGGGAGTAGAAAAAGAGGAAAGCCAAACAAGAGATGGATTGATTCCATATAGGAAGCCACAGACCTGAACTTACAAGATCTGAACAGGGTGGTTTACAACAGATGCTATCGCCATAAATCATGATCGACTTGAAGGCACATAACAACAACAAACCTTAAAGAACACTTACCCTCTTCAAAAGAAGAAAGCTCTTAATGGAATATGGCAACATCTAGGGCGTTTGAACTAATCAAAAGTACTTGTTTCCATTATAAATAATGGGGTAAAAGGGTTTTGACAAAGACTTGAGCCAAGATAGGGGCCAGAGAAATGAAAGATAGCTGTAACCTAAAAAGCAGGAACTGGAAAGAAAATGCCAAACAGAACAAAATTCTGATCAAAGGGATCAAAGGATTATGGTTCCCATAATCCCCAGCAAAAAGAGTATCTGGGAAGTTTAATTTTAGACTACTGACCAGATGTTTCAAGAAATGGGCATGAACAAAGGCACAAATTCCAGCAAAATTAAGCCTTAAGGTGGTATGCAATCTAGAAAACTCACTCAGACAGCTGAAATACAATGCTTTTGGAAACAAGATAAAGCTGCAAAGTTAAAGAAACATTAATGAGAAATAAGTTGTATATTTTAAAATAAGATTGTGAGATACCTCAACAGTGCAATTCTATACATGTTTATTTGGAGACAAGGTTCCATGAGGGTTCTTTTCTGTTTGGGATGCAGCTTCAGCGGAATAACTCTGATACAGATTGGGCACAGATTAATCAAGTCCTATAAAATTCATGCCAAGATGTCTTGAAATCATAACGATTTATAAACAACTTAAAATGTTGCAGCTCAGTGAGCTGGTTTGTGTGAAACACTGAACCATAGCTTAGAATGAACATACATCGTGGTTGCTGGGCTCTTTCCCTGATCCTGTTACTTGCTCTATCCAGGGATAGACCATGGTTTAGCTTAATATGTTGTCTGAGCCGGAGCTTGTGCTTCGTCTTGCACCACACAAATGGTGAACTGTAACCAATGTTTGTTCTTGGTTTACAGTCTGTGGTTGGTCTGTTGGAGACAAACCATAAGCCTAAGTTCAGAAGGCATGTCACGTCAAATCATGACTTAGCCCTGAACAGTACAGGAGGATCAGGGGAGGAGCCCAGCAACTACTGCCTCTTCTCTGGCAACCTACATATTTGCACTGAGCCATGGTTCACATGCTAACTGAGCTATTATTACACTCATGGATAATCTGAAAGCCAGGAAAGATTCCCACAGCTGTCTTTAAAATTAGCAAAAAACTGCACAGACTTCTACCAAATCATGGTTTTCATTAACAAACTGGATTCAATATGGAACATTAGAGAGCTGTGGGAGGTAAACAATATTAATTTGCTAGAAAGAAAAATCCTTGTTTTTAGTGATGCTGAGAAAGCATTTGACAGACTGGAGTAGAATTTAGAATTAGATGAAGAACATACTCTGAATGGGGACTTGCATATCTTCATAAATGTGTTCATGTACATAATGTATCATCCTGTGTTCTATTTTCACTCCCTCTCAAATACGTGCACACACACAATTGACAAATACTGTGAGAGTACCACTTGCTCATTGCTTTCTCTTTTTTCTCTTATTGGTGTATTGGATGGATTTTTGAGGAATATAGCATACAAAAAGGGACTGACAACAATACAACCACTATATAGTTATAAAAGCAGACAGAAGTTATTACATTCTATACAAACTATCCTCATATGCCTTGTTGGTCTATCAATGACAGTAGTAAATGCTTAGGTTATTTGTAAAATCACACCAAGCTCTATGTTCCCAGAAACAAATTTATATCCTTTCCAGGGAATATCTTGCATCCCCATCTTTCCTAGAGTTTGTGGATGAAGACTTAAAAAAAAATTATGAGCAATTGGAAGAATGTTCAAAAACATTTCATTTCAACAGCTGAACCAATTAACAGAAGCCAGCAATCTCACGCCAATTACTACAGTCATTTCAAAGATTGCAGACTGGTTTTATCTCAACTTTTATTCAGGATTATCTGGTGGGAGACAGTAAGTATTTGTTTTGTGTTTTAATTTGATATCTCAGACATATCATATCATTACCAATTTGATATCTCAGTCGCATCGTATCATTACCATAACGGGTAATGATGATGACAATTATAATTTACTTGTATACTGCTTTTTGGCCTACTGTCACTCAAAGTAGGGAACAGCATATGAAAACAAAATATAGAGTAGAATGTCATAAATCAATCAGCAAGCAAAACTATGCAAAATGTAATAAATCAATCAGCAAGCAACACTATGCAAGACAGCAAAATCCCGACATAGATAGGCCAAAAGAAAGTCTTCCCAAACTAGAGGATTATAGGGTGCTCTCACTACATCCCACATACTTAGGGTTTAGAAACCTGACCAGACAATGAGAAATTCAAAAGAGGTTTAGCCCAACTGAAATGAATACCATCGCCTGTATTATAACTTTTCAGTGGTTCACAACAAACAAGGGATCTGTGTAATTAAAATTACAAAAACAATGGGCAACGTCCAATTTTGTGCCAGTGAATATGACAGGTTGGTTCTGGAGGTGTGTCAACGCCCCCAGAGCAGATGCACAGGGAGCTGCAGAGGGCAAAAGTAATTCGTGTTTGCTTGAGTTGGAAGTCCGCTGTGCAAGCAACATGCCACAATTGGATATCATCCAATATTAATAGTTTCCACAAGAAGTCCAACATTCTCCCCTATACTTTCTAGGCAAGTCCCCAAAATATTTAGGATAAAAAGGATGTAGCCATTGCCCTTAAGCCAACCCAACAAGATGACCCAAAGGAGTATTCAATAGTGATCCATGTACATTTAAATTACACTTAAAATCATTGAAAAACTAAGCAGAACAAAGATGTTGTAATGGTCCAACCAAAACTAAGCAAAGGTCCACCTCAACTCTTTCAAGAGGAATTTCTACAGGGTGTTACCACAGAAAAGGTCCTGTCTCTGTGCTCTGTGTATAGAAAGCAGACGTGTCCTGATTTCAGAGCTTACAATCTATTTTTTACATTCTAGTTATGATTTTTACAGCTTTCTTGTAACAAATATACAAATGCCCCAATACTAGGGTTGCCATATTGCTCGGTTAGCCGGGTTTTACCCGGATTCTATGCATACCACCCGGCGCCCGGCTAGCCCCTTAGGTGGCCCGGATTCTCAGCTTTAATTTTTTTAAAAAATTAAGTTTCTAGGTGGTCCGGTTCTCGAGATATGCATAAAAACGTCAGCCACCCCCCGACTGTTAAATCTTTCTTGAAACAGTACTGTATACAGTACTACAGCACTTCCTAGCTTTAACCCCGCCCGTTCAGGATTGCAGCCAATCAGGGATTGTGTTTCAGTTTCATTGACCTGAGGCAGTGTCTAGAAAACAAAATGGTGGTTTCACCCCGTTTATCTGAAAATCTCATAAATTGGGTAAGTATATACATTTCAGTTTTTTTTCCTCTTGTGTGCAGGAGTCAGATCTTGGGCAGTGTTTTGAAAACCTTCCCAATGCTTGCTTTTTGTAAAAGCAATGCTAATCCCATATGCCCAGAGTAAATCCCATTGAATTCAATAGGACTTACTTTTGAGTACACATGGTTATGAATGTGCTGAAAATCAATGGGACTTTGGAGTGAATGTAAAAAAGAATTGTGTTTGTGTTCTAACTCTTTCTGCCCCCTTCTCCAGTCCTATTTTAAAGCAAGTAGGCAGGGCTTACTTAGGCATTACAGTTTTTATTCTGTAGGAAAGTAATACTGATTTTTTTAAAACTAATACTGATTTTTCTGCAATGACCAACTGGTTTGACAATAAACTATTATATGGGCTGTATGTATTTATACATCTGCAGTGTGTGCGTGTGTGTGTATGGAGTCTTTCCAACACCCCTGTGAGGTAGGGTTGGAAACCAAGGCAGCTCACAACAAGAAATAAAGCCATTTAAAATCCAATAACCATAAAAACAAGTATAAACAGTTGCAAAACAGCGTAAAGTGGTATGATTCGGAATTTTGGGTTGTGTGAATGAAGTTGCTTATCACTTGAGATTGCATTTCTGTCCCTGTTTGAGTAAGCCCCACTGAATACACTGGGACTTGCTTCTGAATAAATAAACCTAGGATTGCACTATAAATATCTTTACAGTTTGTGTAAATAATAAATATATTTGATAGTCATGCTTATATAAATATTTCTTCATTTATCATATTTTTGGTTTTTGGTTAGGAATCCTGACTGGTTGTGAGATGCTTAGTTTTTTGCCTTACTCGTAGGAATCTTGTTGTGGTTGGTATGGTATTGCATTTAGGAAAGTGTTACTGCCTTCTGTGTTTTTTTTCCTATTTGCATTTCACTTATCTTTAACCTCACTCCGTTACAGCCATAGAAGCAACAGCAGCATATGCAAGATAATTAACTCCCATTAGTGATAAGAACAAGAATTTATAATTATTATTTCAATTAAAACAAGAGGCTTATCAATACTTTGAAGAGGACCAGATATTTATTTTCTTTCTGAGCCCAGGACTGGGTCTTTCATGATGCCCAGGGGAGGGGGGAGCAGGAGAGTAGTCGATAAGACAGACATCCTGGCATTGATAATCTAATTAGCAAGGTATGTGTGGAGTTGTTGCACACTTCCAGGCCCAGTTTCATTTTGAGTATGGAGGTGGAACCTGTGTAGATGTGGTTGATCAAAGGGAGAAGAAATTTTGAGTTAAGCAAAGCTCTGCTTTTATAAAACCTAAGAAACATACAGATACTTTGAATGTCTGAGTGCCTGCACCAGTGGAATACTGGAGGAACTTGTAAAACTTGCTGCTACAGTATTTAGAACTGAGCATGTGGCGTGAAAGACTCCTTTTCCTAACATTTTGGCTTCTTGTTTTTCTCCACCCACCACATCTTTGAAATATATCATATATGGTTAACCGTACTGCTGCCCTGACTTACTTTATGTTTGTTGCTATTTTGTGTTTTTATTATGTTTTTATATTGATTGTGTATTTTTATTGTTTTTATTATATCTGTAAGCTGTGCTGAGCTATGTTTTTAACAGCAAAAGGGCAGGATATAAATTCTCTTAATCAATAAATACTCCATAGTGTTGGAAACGAGAGTCTAGGCATTTAAGGCTGAAAATGTTGCTTTTAAAAAAAAGATTTCTCACATCTTTCCCCAGCTTTTGGTGGTAATTCCTAGGCACAAAAACAAAACAACTGGACAATCCAAATATTAATATGCAAATAATTTGCAAATAATTTGCATAATATGCAAATTAACCTGCCCGGATTTGTGGAGCTGGAATATGGCAACCCTACCCAATACTGAACATGGACAACAATATAGTAGCTGGGACTGCACAGCATTTAGAAATGCCAGAATGTAGAACTATAAGGTTGAACTCCTAGCAACATTAACTTGAGAAGTAAGTCGCATTGAAATCAATAGGACTTCCAAACAAGCAGGGTTTGACCTCAGCTGTAAATAAGATGCAAGGGTGATAAAGGACAGACTGAGGACCAGCTAGAAAATATCACAGGTTGATAGTGATCAATAGGTTTTTCAAAAATATTTTAAATTTCTAACTAAAACTAGATTTTTGTTTGGTATGAATTTCACAACAAAATAAATATGTTTGCTATATGTTACTGTCCTGTTACTTGACAATGCAGCTCATGTTCCCTTCAAAGGCTTTGCAGGCCTAATCTGGTTTTAAGGAGGGATGTCCAAAGAAAGAGATAAAGTGCTAGGGCAGGATAACAGCTAAAACCTTACAGATGCAGGTGCACCAGCAAAGAACACTGAATCCTTCAGCTGCAGCATTTGTGAAATTTAACTAATCTCTGCGATTTAAGATCCACCCTAGCTCAAGTATATAAAGGGCTTTCAACAGCTACCAGCCATGATAACTAAATGGAACCTCCATGTTCAGAGGCAGTGTGCCAATGAATAGTAGGGCCTCACTCATACGGCTGGTTACGTTCCAGATTTCCGCCTAAATGCGGAACTAATTCAATAGAATGGCGCCTGATGCCTGAAAAACGCCGTAAAAGCGGAATAAGAGCGATATGAGTGGGGCCTTACTCTAATTGAAAGCCGCCGTATTTGCGGGCCGCCGAAAAGCGGGGCCTTACTGTAACAGTTGCAAGGTGGGGGACAACAGCAGAGGAAGGCTGTGGCTTTCATGCCCGTTTGTGGGCTAATCACATTCTGGACTAGGGTAGGGATAAGGTGTTGGACTCCAACTTCCATCAGCTGCAGCCAGCATGGCCAATGGCCAGGGATGATGGGAATTGTAGTCCTACAGCATCTAGAGGACCACACAAGTTAGCCACCCCTGGACTAGTTGGGCCTTTGGTCTCAATCCAGCAGGGCTTTTATGTTCTTAAAGCAAGCTACGTAGGCCAGCCCGCTTATGTCTCTATAGTCTATGGAATGAATCAAGGATTCCTTCGCAGAACCTCAACCTAATTTGAGCCACAGCATACAACCCTCAAACCTTCAGGGATAACTGAAAAAGCAGACCAGAGGTTTTGAGCAGCAGGACACCGCGCGTTTTCCCTTTCCAATGGAAGTCTGCCTCTTCAGCGTCAAAGCACCCACTCCAGTTTATCAACAAGGCTCAGCACCTTAGCCTCTGTCTCCCCGTCTCACGCTCTCAACCGTGCGAGCGGCGAAGGCAATGTCGCGCTTGCGCAGTGCCGTTCTGTGCGTGCGGCTGGGCAGGAAGGATCTCCACGGTTGCGGACGGCTGGCCGGGAAAGCACTTACTGTCATGGCGGCAGCCGAAGTGGGATTAGACGGCGGCGCGGCCAATGCCGGCATGAGGCCGGACGCCGGGACGCAGCGGGCAGAACTCATGCCACTATTGGGGGTGGCTCTGCGACCGGGAGAGTCCTGGTGAGAAGGATACGGGGGTGTCAGCGGTCGTGGGGAGGCCGTGGCGGCTCCTTCCGTCCCTCCGTGCCCGGTTTAGAGCCAGGCCGAGCGCGCCTAGCGGGGCCTCTTCGCGCTCGGACTGTTGTACTTCGAACGCGGCCGGGTCCGGATGGGGGGGGCGCGGGCCAGTAGCAGCCGCGAGCTGCCCCCAGGGGCATCCACTGCCTGGGTCGTGATAGCTAAGGAGGCCATCTCGGTGTCGTTCGGGCCCTCTCGGTGCCGGTGCTGAGTCACGCTTCTGTTCCGTCCACTCTAGCAACTTTGTTCACCTTTTCTATCGTTTTCCCTATTCTCGTTTGTTTTTCTTTTAAAGCGTCTATCCTTTATTATAGGTTCCTAATTGACAGCCGGTGGTTCAAACAATGGAAGAAATACGTGGGCTTCGACAGTTGGGACCTGTACAACGTTGGAGAGCCCAATCTCTTTCCAGGACCGATTGATAACTTGGGCCTATTCGCAGGTAAAAGTGGCATGAAGAAGGAACTGGGATGGATGGTAGAATTTGGATGTATCCTTTTGGGAAGGACTGAAAAAGTAGAGGAGGGCAAATGTCATGTATTGCTTGTTGGAGTAAGTTCTGACAGTCTGAGTGTGTGACCTTGCTCAAGTGTTTTCCACATGTACTTTCCTGATTCTTAAATAGAGGTTAGTTCTTCTGTATGATAAGCTACTTGCCTTGGAAAAGGTATGATGGTAAATAGCATGATTGCCCCATCAGCAATTACCTCAATTATAGTTACAATGCAATACAGCTAAGAGGTTCCACCCTTAAATTAATGTCTCATTCTTGATTTTCCACGCCCTTCCTGTAGTTCTACTTTCTTTCCATTCTTTCACTTGACTAGAGCTATACCAAAGACTGAAAACAAACTTCTTTATTTTTTGTAAATGGAAACTGAAAGTTAACTAGTCCATCTGTTTCTGTGCTGCTAAATCAGTTGGTTGCAACTCATTATTAGCTTGGTATAGCACCAGTGTGGTGTAGTGGTTAAGGTGTTGGACTATGACCACCTGGGAGACCAGGGTTCGAATCCCCACATAGCCATGAAGCTCACTGGGTGATCATGGGCCAGTCACTTCCTCTCAGCCTCATGAAAACCCTATTCATAGGGTCTCCATAAGTTGGAATCAACTTGAAAGCAGTACATTTTTATTGTGTCATAGAACTTCAGATCATTAGGCTTATTTGCTGAACAACATTCTTGTTTGAACAAGTTTTTTCCTCTCCCTGTGAGGTCGAGCTCCACACCAATTTCTTTGGCTCAGTACAGATATACGTTTGTTGCAGCACAAAGTTGACCTTGGTAAGATGATAACTTGAAGCCTACTTCATCTGTTGTTCTCTAAGTACGCAGAAGATAGCAGACCTTGGAATTTCTTGTTCCTGTGTTGCAGGAAATTCACAGTGGCAGCAGGAGCAGTGGAAGGAACATACAATCGTGAGGTTGCCCCCCTCTCTCAGAATACAGTCCTGAGCTGGAAATAACACCTGACTACCCCTTTAAGAGATTTAAAGTAATAAATGTTGTTGCTCAGTACAGTTATATAAATTTACCAGCAAAAATAAATATTCTTTGCTCCTTCAAAGTCTAGGAAATCACTAGAAAGTCTCTGTACTGCCATAAAAAAATCTGAGTTTGCTTCTCTTGAAGTTTCTGGATCATGGTAGTGTAAGGAAATTGTCTTCCAGTTTTGCATTGTCCTTTTGGAGGAAGGTTTAAATACTTGGTCTGCTGGTTTATTTGAGTAGTAGTTTGAAATTCTGTTTTTTGCTGGAAGGGGATGCCTGAAATTAGATGGTGAAATAATACTCCTTGCGTCTCTCTGAGGCTCACTTTGATATGGCTACTTAAATTACCTGTGTACAGAGACTTTCCAACGGTTTGAATTTGTCTGCCATTTTGAAGGTATGTTTTGTTTTATGCAGGATTTCACGGAGAACTACTTGCCTTCCTGTATGTCATCTTTTCTTCCTTTTTTTAGATTCAGAAGCTCAGACTCTGAAAGAGCATCTCATTGATGAGTTGGATTATGTGTTAGTGCCTACTGAAGCCTGGAATAAACTAGTAAATTGGTATGGCTGTATAGAGGGACAGCTACCAATTGTGAGAAAAGTAAGTGCTTGTGATTCTTATGTAACTTAGCCTGTCTTGCATCAAGCCACTTCCCCAAACCCCGTGAACCCCCATGAATTTTCCCTTGACCTTCTCAGAGCAATGCACAATATAAAGAATATCTAGGGGGCATTTTAACTGGTGCATAGGATATATTGTGTGAGGTATAAGGTTTGAAGACTATAAGGTTTCCTCCTGCTGAGAGGAAGAGCGGGAGATCTAAAGGAGAGCAGATTGGGTGGGGGCTTGCAGTTGGGGGAGGCGAAGGAGAAGACCTGTTCCATGAGTGTTTGCTTGTGCGATATTATGGTAAAAGATACTGCACAAGACTTTGCTTTTATAGTAGTGCCTGTTTGGCTTAATTATCCCTTCTACCAGGAATTTTTCTTTTAGTGGAAGCAATAGTATATATTGACTTCAGAAACTTGGCAGGATTTCAGATACAATACAGATGCTTGGTATGCTGTATTTTGAATCAAATGGATAACTTTGAAGTCAAGGATAGATGGTACCTTCTAACGCAGCCTGAGAGCATCTTAAACGAAATTTATAGAAAGGAACATGTGAAAATGCCCTCATTTTCAAAATAAGAAGATAGGTTAAATATTCCCATATTACTACTACAACATGTGATTTCTTACATATATGTCTTTAAAGGAATGTGTAAATGTAAAATAAAAAGAATAAGTTGCACTGCCCACAGATGAAAAAGAATATAAATTTAGCATACCTACTCTCTGTGGCACTTCACAGTTAATCTAAACTTGAGATTGTGTCCAGCAAAATCATCTCATTCATGCAAGGAGTTCCACTTGCACAGTGGAAATTCATCTTTCCTCTTTCCCCTCCCTGTTCTGGTTTTCTCCCAACCCTTTGGAGCAAATTGAGGGGAGGGCACATGAGAGGGAGGGGAAGTTCCATTGTGCAAGTAGAAATCCTTGTGCATATGGGATAACTTTGTTGGATACAACCCCAAGGTTAGGATGCAGGGATAAAAATAATGTGTGTATCTTAAGATCCTTAAAAACATATGGGAGTAGCCTTATAGCCAAATAATAAAACAGCTTTTTGTCTATAAATTGACTAAATGTCATAGGACACTTGTATTTGGAAGACACAAAAGAGGCTAAAATTGTAGTAGATTAGGCGTCACTAAGTTACAGATAACAGGATAAATGTATTCTAGATGTGTACATTTGGAATGTCAGCATATAAATTCCTCCAAGATCCAAGTTAGAAAACAGTTTCCTTAAAAAAGGCAAATTAGTGCTGCTTATAATGCTTGTGCTTGTAATCAAGAACTGTGTGTTGATGTGAGAGTACCTTCAGACTGT
Organism: Rhineura floridana; assembly: GCF_030035675.1. Classification (NCBI taxonomy): domain Eukaryota; kingdom Metazoa; phylum Chordata; class Lepidosauria; order Squamata; family Rhineuridae; genus Rhineura; species Rhineura floridana. The sequence continues at coordinate 124,578,706 of NC_084482.1, read as the reverse complement.
CACTCTTTTGTTGGAGGGACTCAAGTCCATGCTATAAATTCAGGTTTAAAGTGGATTAAAAGACTCTGTTGCCCTAGCACAACAAACTCACTTTTATAAAAGAATCTGATTTCTCATGGTTTGGAAAGTGTTGGTAAAATGTATTAAAAAATGTGGGGTAATTGATCAGTTAAGAGAAAGGTATATAAACACCCTGCCAGTAAAGCAGGATGAATGCTCATTGTCGTATAACTGCCCCTCAACCAATGCTCAATAAAGAATTAATATAATCGTAATGGCCACATAAGCCATGTTCAAACAAATAAAGATGAATGCTTAATAAATAGGTTGCTTGGCGGAGATCTTAGAGTAGGGGTGGGGAACCTTTTTTAGCCCAAGGGCTGCATTCTGTTTTGGGCAACCTTCCAAATGTCATATGCCAGTAGTGAGCGGGGCCAGAGGCAAAGGTGGGTAAACCAACAGAAGCAAATTTTGCACTTGTACAGTACACTAGTTTCTTCACACACACCTCTATCCTTTATCCAGACAAGCAAGAGGCATTATCAGAGTTCAAAGACACATTGCACCCAGGCAAAAAAAATCAGTGAGGGATGTGGCCTATGGGCAGTTTAGATGGCCAGATAGAGAGGCCTGAAGGGCCATGTTCAGCCTCCACGCTTGAGGTTCACCCCTCCTGCTTTCGGGGAAATCCTATTTTGTTGTGGTAAGATTTTAAAATCGTGTTATGGGGCTCCCCTGTCAAAATGGAACTTCCATCTTGTTGAGGTATTGGATGTTCCAGTTTTGTCCCAGAATTTACCCCAACTTTCCAGAGCAGCTTTGAGGGCAGTTTGAGTAAAGGAGGTCTTGGAAAACCTAATTCTTCCCTTCATTGTTTGGATCTGAGCGAGTGGATATGGGGAAGAAGAAGAAGAAGAAAGTATAACTTGCATAGCCAGCCTGCATATTTTTATGATATTTATAAATAAACAAGTAGGTGTGCTGTTAGTGTCAGTGGAGCTTATTTACAAATAAACAGGATTAGGCTATAGTTGAATTATCTGAAGCTACCTTGCCACAGTTAGAGTTATAACCAAGGGCTTCTGTTTTATGTGAAACTGTAGATCACCATCCTGTCATCTGTCAGGTTAACATATGGATACTTTGAAGCAGGAGCCCTTCAGTTTGTGGAAGTTTTAGTAAAATGTTTGTTGATAGTTTGCAGTACCTGTTTTACAGGAAACCTTTTTTTCATAGGTTGTGGAGTATGGTCTGTTTGTGAAGCACTGTAAAGTAGAAGTTTACCTTTTGGAGTTGAAGTTGTGTCAGAACAGTGATCCTGCTAATCTTGTGAGCTCTTATTTCAGCAAAGCAGACACTGTTGGTAAGTAGTTGTTTACTAGTCCTACAAGATGTCTTGGCCTGTAATAATCTGTTAGATAACTAAATGGGATAAGTATATTTTACCATGCTTTGGGGTGGTTTTTTTCTTTTTCTAGTTTTGTTTTCACAGCCAGCTGAAATTAGTTCTTGTTTTCCTGTGAAATGCCAAATGCTTCTGCTTTTCTGACACTTACAAATCATTGCTAAATAGTCCACTATTTCACTATTTGTCCTTAGAACTGGCAGTTACTCTTGAGCTTTAGGTGCTGCCCTTTTTATTTAAACAATCCTGCCAGCAGACAGAAATAACTCCTTATCTTTTAATTAAAGTGAGAATATTTAGCTATTTCACGCCACACAGTTGTAGCCAGATATTAAATTTTATAGAAAACCATTATGCATACATTGTGTCACTAGTGTAAAATCCAGAATGGGCATGCATCTTTCAGTTGATTTAGCACTAGTGAATAAGCCATTATTTGCACTTTGAACAAGCCATTTCTCTCCCTGCTTTTGCCACCCCCCAGCCAAAATGTAAGAACTTTGTCTCTTTTTTATCAGCTACCATCGAAAAAGAAATGCGAAAGCAATTTAGTGTTCCTGATGGGAAAGAAATTAGGCTGTGGAGCAGATACATGAGTAATACCTATGAGCAGCTAAGCAAACTTGACAGTACTATACAAGATGCGGGGCTGTATCTGGGACAGGTAAGAAGTCCAAATACTTTGACAGTTATTTTCTGAAACCTTCTGTGTTATATTGCTCACCCTCTGGGCTGTTGAAAAAATGCAATTTAAAAAAAAGATATAATGTGATTGTATAGTCATACAAAATGTTCCGAAACCTGAGCTGGTTTTTGGCGTATTGGGCGAAGTTCAGCCAAACCCTAGCCCTCATGGAAGTGCTACTGGATTCACAGCCTATCAGCACTTGTACAAAGGCACTTGCATATGGCAGCTCTTGATGGTGTTGTGTGATTTTTGCAATACTAGTGGCCTAAAAAAAGTTGTGATCACAACTTGCCATAGGTAGTGTGAACTGCACCTATGTGCACATGTTGATTCCTTAAATGATAACTTCTTGTAGACACTGCTGAGCCAAAAGCCTGCTGGTGGTTCCTATACATCCCTGAGGTGCTTGCATGGGCATTGTTTGAATTACTCGTTGGGAATCTTTTGTCCTGGGAGCACTTGTTTGGTTCCTTGCACAAAAATACAAGCAAAGAAAGCACAGATCTAGTAGGTATCATTGCCTCTGCCTACTTTTATTAACCTTTTCTTTTCCAGGTAGTGTTAATAGAAGTGAAGAATGAAGATGGTACATGGCCCAGGCAATCTTCTCTGACAAAGTAAGTGTATCTCTCTTCTCACTTTCTCCATTCTAGCTCAGTTTAAACATTGCAAAACGTGATCTTCAAATCATGGTTTTGTGATGTCCAAATTGTTCGTATGTTGGGTCTGGGAGGTGTCTCTACCTCTTCCCGTCTCTAAGTTGGCATGACACTGGCTTATTTTCCTTCTTTCTCTGCTCTGTTATTATTACAGTGTGTTTATTATTTTGTTGTGTTTAAAATTTTTAGGGCACAATCCAACTTGCATTTATGCCAGGCTGAGGGAAGTTGGATGTGGCAGATCTGCAGCTTAGCCAGGCTTTACCAGCATAAGTCCCTCAGCCAGGCCAGGCTGGCTCAGCCAGGATCCAGACGGCTCAGCTGAGACCAGTGCAAATAGAGCTGATGTAAGCCTCAAAAAAGGGGTGTGTTGAGGAGAGGGGAGGGGACTTAGGCTGCATCCGGCTCCTCTTCGGAGTGCTCCAGAAGGTTCCAATCCAGGGAAAAGTTATGCCGAGAAAAAGGTCAGTCTAAGAAAATAATTGCAATAGAAGTCAGTGGAGAGGGCTTACTCCCTAGTAGGGGTATTTGGGAGAGCAGGCATTTACTTTCTGGTCCCTGTGCACAGCTCCCAGCTGAGCCAGCATTCAGCCAACCCAGAGGCTCCTGAATGACAATTGGATGAAGCAGAACTTTATGCCAGCTTCTCTTGCTCCAGCACAACTTATGCTAGCTTCCCCTGAGTTGGATTGTGCCCTTAGTCACTCTGAGAGCCTTCAGCTTGAACAGTGGGATAGAAAATGCTCTAGAACTTCTTAGAAGTAATCTTTTAAATTAAAGTAGCAAATTACTGACTTGAAAAACTAGTACCAGAAGCATGCTTTCAAGCTGTATTTCCATCTATACATTCTTGAATAAATGAGTCTTATTTTTACCATATCAGAACATAACTGAGCATTTCACTACATCTTAAAGAAAGACAATATTATTCTGATACGGTAAAAATAAGAATCAGAATAATACTGTCTTTCTTTAAGAGGTAGTGAAATGCTCAGTTAGGTTTGAAAAAAAAGTAAAGAACTGTCCTAAGCACTGTTTCATTCTGAACTGAATCTGTTGCAAATTCATCTACAATTTAACCAATGTATCAGGCATTACAACTCAGTGCAGTAATGATATTGGGGCAAATAAAACTAATTCTAAATGACCTAAGTGTAGAAGCAACAGTCTAGTGAAAAGAGATACTGCTAAAAGCTCAAGTTGACTTTGTTGTGAAGACCATAGTTTTTAGTTTAGAGAAGACACATAAAATGATAAAATTGTGCAAGTAGATCCTTCATTTGACTAAACAAAAATTGTTTGCAAATGTAAAGAAACTAAATGCTATTTTGAGCCTGACAAAATTAGTTTGGTCAAGAACGTATTGTTTTTTATTGTTTTTTGCCTGCTCCTCATAAACTGGCAAAACAAAAAGATGCTAGGTTCCTTACAGTTGAGCAGCCTGTTGCTCCATTTGTAACAAAAAAATAAAAAGTAAATTAAATTTTTAATTATTGTCAGAATAAACTGTACTTTTAATATACCGAACATGATATTCTCAAGTGGGCACAAAGATACCACTAAGTGGGTTATCTTCCACCAATTATTTGAAAGGCAGGTAAAAGGTCATCAAAAACACCTGAGTTGTCTCTCTCCCTTGGCAAACCAAGCTATACATAATACATTTTATGTTCCTAAAGTAACAAAGAGACTTTCAGTTTGTAAAGGGTGATTAAAAATTAGTATTGCCTATTATTCCATTTTTCCAAAATTTCAGTTCCCCCTGCCCCTCACCCCCCAAAACGGGGGAACCTGGCTTTTCCCATGGTTTCAAAATGTCTAAAAATTTTAATTTGTGAATTTAATGCAGAAGGCAGACAAACAGCCTCCTTCTTAATCACTACAGTATATGTCTTTCTTTCCCTTTGAACAGTGAGTCAAAGGGAAGTCCCATTGATACTTCACCTTAGCCTTCTGGAGCTTGAGAGTAAAAGGGCAGAATTCTCACCTCCTTCTCAAAGATTCCGAATTTAGGTCCTACAAAAAGATGATCACTGTCCCTTTAAATTTAATCAGCAGCTGCTGCTGTCACAATTATTTGACCAGCACCTTGAATAAAACTCGGACACAGATTAGTAGCCAGTGCAACTGGAGCAGCAAAGGAGTAAAATATTGTAAATAATTTTCTGCACTCATACCTTTCACTACAGCATTTTACACCAGTTGTGGTTTCTGGATACTTTTTGATATCAGCCTCCTTAGAGCACATTACTCCTGGAGTGGCAACTAAGGCATGTGCCATAATGGCCAGATTTGCCTTCTAGAGGAATAGGTACAGTTGTTTACCAGCATATGCTGGGCAAAAGCACCCCTGCCTCACGTTTGCCACCTTGAACGTCAAAGTAGCAAAGCTTGCGTCAAGGATGTGAACCTGGTTTGGAGGAAGTGTGATCCCATCCCAGACAGACTGAAGTTCTTCTATTTCCTGGTCTGCATTTTTGCTGATTTGGAGTACCTTTCTTGTCTGGATTAAGCTTCAGTTTGTTAGTTTACTTTTTGTCCTTCACTGATCCTAGATGCTGGTTCAGAATCCTCACAGCCTCCCTGGAATCAGATGAAAAAGAGAGAGCTGGGGGATATTGTGTAGTGATGACATCAAGCGCCAAATCTCTGAGTGAACTCCCCCAGCAGCTTGGTAGCTTGTCTAATGTCCACAGAATTGAGCTGGCAGAGTTGGGTCCATCAGAGTATGTGAAATTGTGTGCTATGTTTGGCACAAAAATAATTCTTATATCCAAAGAAGGAAAGTTTTGGCAAACGTCAAGCCATACTTTAGCAGGGAATAATTTATCTGTGTACTATTCACCCTAAATGTATTGCAGAGGGCTCTGTAGTTGATCTTGAAGTGCACCTTCTCTTTAAGTAGAAAGATATAAGCAAAAACAAGAAACATTGCAGAGGTGTTCTTAGAAAAAAAGACGTTATTGGATCTTGTTAACCCCTGACTACTACTGGAAGTAGTAAAACTGTATTTACAAATCAATGGCAGATTATGCCAAGGAATGTCAATTATACTTCAGCTTGCTTTAAAAAAGAACACAATGCATATGATCCAGTAGGCAAGGGTTTTCCAAATTGTGGTCTACAGACCACCAGTAGTCTGCAAGTTTCAGTCAGGTGGTCCACTGTGTATCCATTACATTAAATATTAATATTGATTTTTACTTTTATTTTTATTGCTTCTGTTGTTTCTTATATTGTAACACAATTGCTACAACAGACAGAAAAATCATGAAGTGGTCTGCCGAGACCCTCAGCAATTTTCAAGTGATCTGTGGATGAAAAAGGTTTGAGAACTCTGTAGTGTGTTAATTTTAGTCCTAAAAGGAAAATTCTGTTGGTTGCCTTCTGTTGGGAGGGAAAATCTGTCTAATTTACCTATAAGCATGCAAATATGAAACTGAGGAGTGGCCTTGCACCAGGTAAGATCAGTGGTCTTTCTGTCCTAGTACTTGTCTACCATGATTGCGTATGAGTGAAACCCTGGTTCTCAAGTATGAGTCTCTCCTAGCAGTGATTTTGGAGATCTCGTAATCAGAGCATAGATCCGAACTTTGGGGCATCATATGATGTGCTGTGCAATGTTAGAAACTGCCTAGTAGAGTTCAGACTATCTCTTTTAAGTTCTCCTTGGCGTTTGACAATGTGAAAATCTCATACAGAATCAGTGGAGCTAGGAATCTAGCACTCTGCCAGTCTCATAAACAGTCCACCTTTTGAACCTGTGACACCTCAATCATACCTTCTATGTTGGAAACCCAGAAATACTTAACAGGTTAAAATAGTGAATTAAACTAAAAAGTCAGTTCCAGAATCTCAGAATTTAAACAAAAGCAAAAACAAAACCCTGATAGTATTGTTACTACTTCTTTCTCCCAGATCAAGCACTGCAACAAGCAGAAATCTAGCTACCTCTTCAAAATCATCAACAAGCTCTTGCTCCTCAATAGTTGCCTCTTCAACCATTGTAAATGGTGATAGCAATAACTCCTATAGCTTGAACTGCTCCAGCCTTGGCAAAGGGTAAGAGCAAGAATGTGTCTTCTGTTCTTTATATAACTTCTTTTCTACGAATACCTTTATACATTCTCTTCTTTATTAAGTAAGGTCCTGTCCTGGAGGGTGTTATGGTTCCACAGTTTGCAGGCTAGCTATGTGTAATTTTTATACTGTTTTAGCTTATCTCATGAGCCACTAGTGTTTCTTTGCCAGTTACTATTCCATTAAGATGTATGAATTCTTCCATAATAGCACTTTATCATACAGTAGCCACATAGTATAGTTCATCAAACCACTATGGTATATAATGATTGTAATGTACCTGAGGGCCAGTATGATCCATTGGTTAATACTGGACTTAGATATCTTACCAATGTTGTTACATTACTAAGAATTCTGAACTGTAAAGCGGCAATGACGATATCCCCCAGAATTCATAGAATCATAGAGTTGGAAGGGGCCTGTAGGACCATCGAGTCCAACCCCCTATTGTTGCAAGGATGAACAATAGTTTATATGTAGTATTAAATAAAGGAGAATAATAGTAGTGCTGAAAAGTAAAAGGGGGAAATAATAAATGGAGGCAGTATGATCACTACAATAACTGCTGACATCCAGAAACAAACAAAACAAAGCCAAATGAAATGTTGAGGCTTAGTTCTCACAAATAGTACATTAGGGGGTTAAACCTGTTTCTCCACTTTATCATTTTAGATTGCAGGTGAAGGCACACACAACCCTTTCTCTGACATGATCAATCAATTATCATTTATTACGGTCAATGACCAGCACTATAAAATGTAAAAACAATAAAACATATCAGTATTATACTGAGGAGGAAACAAGGGCAGTAGCCTGAGATAATATGGTACTAATGGTGTTGAATTAAGGCATCAATGGCCCACCCAAGATTAACTATTATTGTTATTTGCCATCATCACTCATGATATTTTTCTGGGGGCAGGGATTTTTTAAACCGTAAGAACATTCATATGGAGCATTCACTCAAGCTTGTTTGCCAGCTTACATCAACTTCTGGCAAAAACTGAACCTAATCATAATAATTCATGCCCTAATAGCATCCAGAATAGATAATTATAATGCACTCTGTATGGAACTGCCTTTGAAAAGTGTCCAAAAACTACTTGACTGCTATTGTATTGATTGGGGCAGGCTGCTTGGAACACATAATAGCAGTTCTTCAGCAACTGCATTGGTTTTCACCTTTTTTCGAGTCACATTTCAAAGTGCTGGTCATAACCTTTAAAGCCGTAAATAGACTGGATCTGGATCTAGGATATTTGAAGGATTTTCCTTGTCCCATATAAGCCTACCGGTACATTGAGATGTTCCTTAGAGGCCCTGCTATGGGTGTCCATCCTCTCAGATGTATAGTGGGTGGTTTCTTGAGAGAGGGCTCCTCAATGACACCGAAATTATGGACCTTTCCTCCAAGTCAGATTCACATTGCCCTTTCCTTGGTAGTTTTTAGATGCCTGGCAAAGGCAGTATTGCATTGGAGGACTTTTAGGGCTTGAGTTGGTTTTTTTCCTGCTTGTGCTCAGGCGTGGGAGGAGGAGGTGGTGGTGGTTGTTGTTGGTGGTTTTTGCTCAGGTTATTTTTAGTCTTTGTTTTATCATTTTTCATTAGCATAATATTCTGTGAATCAAAAAGCAGGATACAGGTATTTTAATTAAAATATAATATTCAGTAATGTGAGTCTCCTCATGCAGCATGAAGTGGTATAGTCTAGGAACAGACTGAGAATGCTTGTCTGTGAGAGCTAGGTATGAGGGAGAGGTTTGATGGTATAGAAATATACATACTAAACATCATTTGGAAAGTTTGCTTTGTCCTAAGCTTGGGTTGCTTTAATCGTATTGTGTTTCTATATGCTATAACCTGGCTTGGGACCTTTTGATGAAGGGCAGGTAAGAAATAAATAGTTGTAATATTTTGATAGCTAAAATACTCGACCATGTGTTATCATATTCCTGTATGGTTTTTTCCCCAGAGGCTCTAGCTTTTCTTGTAACTCCTACAACAACAGGGAGAGCCCTCTTCAGTCACAGCCTGGTCTCTGTGGGCTTAGTAACCTAGGAAATACGTGTTTCATGAACTCTGCTTTACAGGTAAAGAACTGGTAGAATCTGCTTAAGAATGTAGAATTGTTGACACTCTGCTGCTTGGGTTTTATACTTGCCTAATCTTAAAATGTACAGCTGTGTTAGGTTCCCATACAGCTTGAAAACCTACATAATGCTGGGGGGGTACAATTGAAAGTAGGAAGCTACCTTATCCTGAGTCAGATTGTTGGTCCATCTAGCTAGTATTGTCTATACTGGCCAGTTCGTACAAAACACTAAGCCAAACCATGGCGTAGCTCCAAGTAGCACAGCAGCAGGACTGGGGAAGGAGTGAAATGGTTGTGTTTTTTGCTCTTGAGAATCCATTTATTCATTCATGCATAGCCATGGTTTGGCTTGGTGGCTTGGTTTCCATGTAGCACTAAGTGGCAGCAGCTCTCTAGGGTTTTGAGGCACGACGCTTTCTCAGCCCTCTGTGAAGATGTCAGGGATTGAACGTGTGTGGTCTACCACTGAGCTATGGCCCCATTCTCCCAAAACAGAAATAACCCTGCCAGTGTGTTCCTTTGCTTTCTTCTTTCAACAATGCCCAAATGTAACCTGCAGTACAGTTCTGTATAGAGAGATCTGGTGGATTTCAGTATAATTTTAGTTTGCATTGGAGTGAAAATGGGTTGTTGGCATAGTTTTTTTATGTAGCTCTTGTCTTTGAATGTTCTTCTAGTGTTTGAGTAACACCCCTCCATTGACTGACTATTTCCTGGAAGATGAGTATGAAGCTGAAATAAATCAGGAGAATCCTCTGGGAATGAGAGGAGAAATTGCAGAAGCATATGCAGAGCTCATCAAACAGATGTGGTCTGGGAGGCACTCTCACGTGGCCCCCCGCATGTTCAAAGTAAGATGTTCTGTCATCACAACACAGCTAGAGGAAGTGATATTTCTGGTGCCATTCTTACTGTGAAGCTTTAATTGTAGCCCTTAGGGGAAATACTTTCCCTGTCTTCAAATCTCTTGCTGGAAAGTTTAGGTTGAATTTAAAAGAATGCTAAGCATGATAAGGACTTCCAAGTGCTACAGTGCCTTAATACATCACTGAATGTTGCATATTGCAGGAAAATACCATGCATTCTGTTTAGAATAGTTGTGGCTTCTACTAAAGCTTCTTCTGACTTTTATTTGCTTTTTAACAAGATTTGAAGAGTAATCTAATTTCTTTTTTGAAACTGTTATATCTCTACTTTTTAAAATTGTTTTATTGCTGTATACCACTGTGATATGTTGTGAAGTTTAGTGGTTTATAAATGTTGTTGTTGTTATGTGCCTTCAAGTCGATTATGACTTACGGCGACCCTATGAATTAGCAACCTCCAAGAGCATCTGTCATAAATATTTTAGATAAGTAAAACTAAGATGTAAGTTAGCAACTTTGTATCTCTCTGAATTAGTTGTACACTGAGCTGCTTTGAAGTGTTTTTTTTAAATGGCAGATCTGGTCTTTAAATCACTTGTTGGTATTCTATAATCAAATTAGTAACAAATGTACATTATTAGCATATTTGTCAGCTTGACCGATTTTAACGGATTAGCTATATGGCAACTGTGGCTGATAACTATGTTATCTAAACTGATATAACAGGACTGGAGAATTTATACATTTTGGTGTCTTCTTGACATTAGTGCATGGCGAGAAATAAGCTAAATTTCTGCATTGAATTTTGAAGACATAAGGGCCACAATTACTGTTTTCCCCTTCACTGAACACTGGTTACATGCAGCTTCCTAATGGTATTTTCATCTTTCCATTTTTAATTTTAGACCCAGGTTGGCCGCTTTGCTCCTCAGTTTTCAGGGTACCAACAACAAGATTCCCAGGAGCTCCTGGCCTTTCTTCTAGATGGCTTACATGAAGATCTAAACCGAGTAAAGAAGAAACCTTACTTGGAGTTGAAGGATGCTAATGGCAGGCCTGATTCGGTACACTCTATAGACATTCTTCTGCTTGGAGAGATTGCGATGTAAAAGACACGTGCATACCCTACCAATTCTTTTTGTCCATTGTTAACACATGTGTCTGTTGGGAACCTGAGTGTGTGCACCTGTCACCCACATGTCCCATTAATCACACCCTCCTTAAGAGGAGGGGGATCTGTTGCTAGGGATAAACCAGGTGATCTGCTTGGAAATGTGCCTAAATAGCATGTGTATAACCCAACAAATGCAAGTCCAAACCAGACTAAAGCAAAGCTTTCTTTTATTTAAGAGAAAAGAGAAAAATAGTGATACAAAATTACAGGTGCATTGCAGCATTAATCATTTATATTCTAACCCATTCATAACTTTAAACTGAAGAGATAAAAGATCCCTCCTGCTATAAGGAATGACATGTAGTAGATATTACCTACCCTAGGCCCAAGGAAGATCCTCCGTGGTGCAGAGTGGTAAGCGGCGGTAATGCAACCGAAAGCTCTGCTCACGCCGGAGTTCGATTCCAACGGAAGGAGGAAGTCGAATCTCCGGTAAAAGGGGTCGAGGTCCACTCAGCCTTCCATCCATCCGTGGTCGGTAAAATGAGTACCCGGCATATGCTGGGGGGTAAAGAAAGGCCAGGGAAGGAACTGGCAATCCCACCCCATACATACAGTCTGCCTAGCAAACATCGCAAGACGTCACCCTAAGAGTCGGAAACGACTCGCACTACAAGTGCAGGGACACCTTTACCTTTAGGCCCAAGGAGTGGGCAGGAGAATATATCTGAAGTGATGTGAAGGAGCTCAGACCAAAAAGCAAGTAAAATTCCCTTTGCCTCAAGGTTTGCTCTGAGACAGACTTCCTTCCCAATCTGTGGCCTGTAGTCCTACGTTGTGTTACTTGAGAGCATAGTTATACATGTTGGAGCTCAGATAGCAATCTTGGGTCTCAAACCCTGCTCTTAAATACTTTTCCCCCTCTTACAATTCAACGTACAAAGGAGAGGTCTGGATATGAGATGATCTCATGTTATGAGTGTGTTTCTTGCTGACAGAAAACTAGCTCTGCATTCTTATGCTGTCTGAACAGTAGGATTGTTCTGCTAGACATGAGGAAAATCAGCCAAGAAATGAGATAACACTTACTTCAGGGTCTTCACATTCCTCCATAAGTGCCAAAAGATAGTCCTTGCTTCTTGTCGTCATTTCACCATACTTAGGAAGGCACAATGAGTCAGAAAACGGGCTGTGGTGTGGAAAATCTAATCGCACTTGTGACACTCCAGCTCCCTTGCCTGTCTTACTGAGGATACATTTTTCTTAGTAAACTAACCTATTAACTAATCCACATGTGACCATTAACTCGTAGCTAGGCGTCAACGGATATGCTCACTATTGTGAGTGTGGCACCATGCTCTGATAAGCAGCTAACCTACCTAATTTTGAATATGCAGAGATGGGTGAGATTGTCCAAGCAGTTGCATCCCCATCAGCTCGGGAGTTGGGAGGAAGGCTGGGGATTGACCCACTAACAGTGAGGTTAGTGGGAAATGAAATGCAGAAAGTACAGAGAGTGATGATTACATTATTAAATATTGTCATTCACAAAACAGCTGGTGATAACAGATAACATGGACCGTGTTACCACCACAAGCTTTTTAGCAAATGACCACTGTTAGTAATTATCACTGTTTGCAGTTTCTGAATTTAATTTTCCTTTGACTCCACTGTTTACAATTCTCCAAGTGTAGTCCACCAAAAGTTGTGCCATAGTACATTTGTTACTCTCTAAGGTATCACAAATCTCTGTGATGAAAATGGATATAGTTTCATTTTTAGGCATATTTTCCATCGAGGAAAACAGCATTATAACTCTTTTACAGCAGTAGGATGTTAAGCAAATACATCAAGTAAGAGCACACAATTACAACAGCAGCAGCTGGGATTTCAAACAAAGGCAAAAAAGTCAGTGTTTGTAGGATAATTAGTCTGTTTGCTTTGGACATTATATGGAACTTGTTTAGATCTCCTTCCATGCTTGAGAGCAATAGCAGGCTCTTGCTGGAAAAGGGTTTTATCAGATTCCTCCTCCACCACCACAGTAAAGCTGGATCACATTAGCTGTCTTCTGTTATGGCCAGCCAGATATAAATATCCTTCCTCTTCTTAAGAACATAAGACCAGCATAGCTAAACCACCGTGCCATATGCTGCTGTAGCATGGCCACCTATAGGAAAGGGTGGGACTGTTTGCCTACCTTGCCTCAATTTTGCCCCCCCCCCACTTGCTTGGTTCTTCAAAGCTGCAAGAGGCTAATAGGCCAAACAAGTCTCATCCTTTTCTCTATCCTGCTCTGTTGGCCCTGTGCAAACAGGAGTGGCACAAGGGCTTATATTGACAGTAAGATTGGGGGATGTCATAAAGCATGACTTGGGGGCAATGCCCAATTTAAAGTTTCAATTAATTGCTTTGCTTTAACATTACATCTCTAGTTTTTATTAAGATGACTTTGAGAATTGATATCCCCCCCAACACATAGTGTTTATTTTAAATTAAATAACTACCTTTTCATCAATGCCTTGAACATCAAAGTTGGAGCAAACCATTCAGAAAGCTACTTATCTCTCAAATTTGGCTGTACACTATTAGCTGCTCTGTGGTACTGCTTAAGCAGTCCCTTGTTCACTTGCTAGAAACTATCTCTAAGCTGCTTTTGTCTAGAATTTGGTTGTTTCATAGTATGCAGATCTTGCAGTTGGCTTGTTCTCTTGTAGGTCAGTTGAACACTGACTTACAAGTATACCAATAAGCAACTGAGCTGAAATACTTTGCCGCAGACAAGCATAATTCAGCGCCACAATATGCCCTTCCTAATCTTTCAGGTGTACTTCTATATCTTTCCAAACAGCAAAGCTGTTTGATCAGAACTTGAATCTTAAGTTGAAATGATTAACTTTATACTGTGTTTCTGCTTCTCTGCAATTGTTTTCTTTTGTATAGGTGGTAGCAAAAGAAGCTTGGGAGAATCATCGATTGCGTAATGACTCTATAATTGTAGATATTTTTCATGGTCTCTTCAAATCTACATTGGTTTGCCCTAAATGCTCTAAAATTTCTGTGACTTTTGACCCTTTTTGCTACTTAACTCTTCCATTGCCCTTGAAAAAAGATCGAACCATGGAGGTTTTCTTGGTTTTTGCAGATCCAGAGCACAAACCTACTCAGGTAAGTAGCTGTGTTCATGTCAATCTTTGCTAAAAACATAATCTGCATGCCAAATTAGAAATGCATGTGCAGTTAGTTTTCAAAATAGGAAACAGCAATCCAGTGAGGGTGGGGATTGGAGAATCTGTGAGGGTGCAGCTGCTAAATCCAGAGTCCTGCCGGTCTTGCACTGGCCAGGGTAGAAAATGTGAGGTGTGCTGCTGGAGAGAAAAGAGGTACATTGCTATCATCCTGGGGGCACATTATGAGAATAGAGGACTTTGGATCCAGCAGTTCCAAAGCCTTCCCTGATACTCCCAGAATATTTTCCTTTTACCCTCTCCACCTTCAACACTGGTGGTGGTCCTTTCTGCAATGGCTGGGAAGGGGCTTCCAAGAGCAGACCACCTTCTGCCCACAACAAGGCAGATCTGCAGAATCCTGTGGTCCCTGGGATATGCTCCCAGGGGCCAAAGGACTGAGCCTTTAATATCTCTTATGACCATTGCAGGCAGTTAATGATGTTAAAAATAAGTGACTATGTGATTATTGAATAGAGGACTTTGGATCCAGCAGTTCCAAAGCCTTCCCTGATACTCCCAGAATATTTTCCTTTTACCCTCTCCACCTTCAACACTGGTGGTGGTCCTTTCTGCAATGGCTGGGAAGGGGCTTCCAAGAGCAGACCACCTTCTGCCCACAACAAGGCAGATCTGCAGAATCCTGTGGTCCCTGGGATATGCTCCCAGGGGCCAAAGGACTGAGCCTTTAATATCTCTTATGACCATTGCAGGCAGTTAATGATGTTAAAAATAAGTGACTATGTGATTATTGATTTTGACTTCAATGATGCATTTTTGGGTATACATTATGCCCATAATTGTATGCTTGCATGCGTACATACTCTGCAGTTGCAAACTTTGTGGGGCTATTTTTGTGAAAGAGGGCAAAGTGATGGAACACAGATAGGTGTTTGCTTGATGGCAAGGCTTCTGGGACTAGAAAATAAAGAGAAGGGACAAGGAGCTGTTCCGGGTGGGATAAGTCACAATCCCTGCACAAGTTTCTGGAATTTATGATAAGAGAAACATTTGGTACGTTAACAAAACAATAGAAAATTACAATAGAAACAACCAGCAGAAAGGAACAATTTACACAGTAGATCCATCAGCCCTCTGGAATTGAATCACCTTTACCAGGTATCTAAATGGCATAAGGGAGTGAACCAGTTTGGTCTCCAGGGACAAGGAATTCCAAATTGGGCCACCACTGCAGAGAGTGCTTCCTCCACCGTACCTACCAACTGAATCTTTGACAGTAGCGAGACAGAAAATCATTCCCCTGATTACTTGAGCAGGCAAGATTGTGTAGGAGACTGACTTCTAACTACCTTGGTCCAAAGCAAGTTAGGGCTCTTCAGAAGTAATTTTACCTGCAGAGTTTCTTGTGTCTTTATGAAGACTGCCTGCCTGACTTCAGACCTGAAGCTGAATAGTGGGAGATTCAGGACAGACAAAAGAAAATACTTCTTCACACAGTGCATAGTTAAACTATGGAATTTGCTCCCAAAAGGCAGTGATGGCCACCAATGTGGATGGTTTTAAAAGAAGATAAGGCTATCTGTAGCTACTAGGCATGATGGCTCTGCTTTGGCTCCATAGTTGGAGGCGGTATACTCCTGAATACCAGTTGATAGAAACCGCAGGAGGGGAGAGTGCTCTTGCACTCAGGTCCTGCTTGCGGGCTTCCCATGGACAACTGGTTGGCCACTGTGAGAACAGGATGCTGGACTGGATGGGCCATTGGCCTTATCCAGCAGGTGTCTCTTATGTTGTTCTTAAAACGGTGCTGAGCCTGCCCCTTTAATCCTCTCCAGAGTTCTCATAGAATGCTGAAACTTCATTGGCTTATAATTATAGACTGATGATTTTGAATTGGATGTCCCCTAAAGGATCCATTGAAACCTAGTCTTTTGGATTCTTCTGAGTCATATAAAAGCTGAATCCTGTTGCTAAGTGTCATAACTGCTATCTCAAGTTACATATGACAACAAGTCATACTCGGAGGAGACCCGCTGAAATCAGTTAACATACGTTAATCAAATCTAATTTAAGTTAACTAATTTCAGTGGATCTACTTTGAGTATGACTAATATTAGATATCATCAGTAGTGAGCACCTTAACATGAGTATCAGTTTAATTGCTTGTTGGCAGATTGCAAACTGAACCCCCAATACAGTATCCCTCTGGCTTCAGTTAAGAGTAAAAGACCAGGTTGTTCCCCTTCATACAGTTAACTTTTTACAATCTCAACAGTGTGTAAAACAGAACAAAGAGATAGTGTCTTCACAGTTTTGCTCAAAACAAGCCATAATTGGTAAACCAAGAACAAGCTTTGGCTTTAAATTATGGTTTGTTAGAAGTAAAACAATGATTCCTAGTTTGGACATAACAGTAAGCCAAGGATAGTGGTCTGTTGCTGCTGCTGACTGGCAGCATTCACGGTAAATCATTAACCATGGCTTACTGTGACATGCAAGCACATCCAATATCAAAGCTGAGTACTGATTCAAATCCTTTTGTCTGGAATTGTGTTCCGTGGTGGGGGTTTATTTTGTCTAGTATAAGTTTTAAAGTTCTGTGTGTTTTTTCCAGTATAGGGTGGTTGTGCCAATGATGGGGGGTGTATCTGACCTGTGTGATGCACTCTCAAAACTCTCTGGGATTCCTGCAGAAAATGTAAGTATCAATAATATTTTCTGATAGATAAAATGGTTCAGTTTTCAGTTCAGTTTTGTACAAAAATGACATTAGAAAGGATGGTGTATGAATTAGTACAAAAATCGTGTAACTTCCTTAGAGGAAAAAAATGTTTTTCTGTAGAGAAAATTCTGCTCAGAAAAGAGTATGCAAGCTTGGACAGAATTCATCGGGTAAAAGGAAAAGGTAACATTCACAACAGCATAAAGATGAAGTTGGCTACATGCCAGAGTTGAGCAATTTTGTTCTAACCTTGTGGAGCGGATTTTAGAGGAGAAACATATACAGGCAAAGAAGACCTCATAGTCTGCTTCTGCTGGACTACCCCTCACCCCCAACCTCTACCACCAGGCCCATGGGAAAGATGCTGATGACTATTTACATTATATATTGTTTGTTGTGGCCTTTCAAAATGAATTTAACTTTTACTTGTGTCCTGAAAGGCACATTATAAATAAATTGTAAGAATTAAATAAATCTTTTTTACATCAAATGCATACTATATTAACCAGAAAGAGACTAGATTGCTGGAACTGCTGAAGATGTTTCTTTACCCATGCTTCAGATGAACAATAGAATAGAAATTCTGTGCATGGTTTTTAAAGGCTTGTAAGTTTCTTTTTACAGTCCACTTTCTGTGGGGTTGCACTTTCAACATGCTAGTCTACACAGGAATTTAGATGAAAACGAACTGTCCTTTCAGAAATTCTCTTGACAGGAACAGCTTATCAGTGTGAGCCCATTCTCTGACCTTGTCCTTGTTCTGCTTGCCCTAAAAGCAAAGATGTATAGCACTAATGTTGAAAGATGTGCCCAAGAGTTTGAAGTGAACATTGAGACCTTGGATCTTTAGCATTCTTAACAACTTGCTGATTATGTATGTTGTAAAAATATGTAATAGAAAGAGCACTCTTATGAAAATTTGATATAAGAAGATTTGTAACAATGTTTTGTATGCAGTTGAGAATTAGTCATGTATAATGAAGAGTTCTTAAACATTAAAGCTTAGCTATTCCTTTATCAGCAGAAGTAGGTCCAGTGAAAGCCATCACCGTAGTGTTTTATCTTATAAGACCAACAGGGAAATGGCTGTTTCTACCAGAATTGTTTTGTCTTCTCTGGCACACCTATTTATAATGAGATAATATTTAAGTGAAAAAGAAAGGCTACTATTCCTATCGTAATGGGCCTTTGAGTGTTTGGTGGTGGTGATTTCTAGCAGCAGTGAAAAGGTATTGCAAAACTCAAAGAGCTGCTGGGATTTTCTAGCAGCCAGACCAGAGAGATGGGGACTTGAATGCAGCAGTTAGAGGAAGGGATCCTATTCTTAGTTGTGCATTCAGGTCAGTTCCCACCTACTTCCACTGCCAGCTCCCTACTGTATCTATTAGCCCACCTCAGTCTCTGCTTCATCTCTGTAAGCTGAGCTACGCTGAAAATTGTGGAGAAACTGATTAGGAACACATTTAGGATGAAGGGAATAAGAAGGTGCAGAGGCCAGGTCCTACAAACAGCAGTACCCTTGGAGAAAAAGAAGCCTGCTTTGTTCCTGTTTCACCTACCTTCTAATTATCAGACCATGCTTTTGTTGCCAATGCCTGCTAGTCAGTCTTGTTACCATCCTTCTGAGCAGCTGTTTTAAAATTATTTTGCCCATTTTAAAACCTAGAGGAGATTTTTCCCAGGATGACCTCTTAAAGCAATCAGTTCCTTCAATTTTGATTTCCGTTCTCTTGGCAAACACAGTGAATCTATCTGTTCCTTATAGATGAGTATACTGGTTCTTCATTTCAGTACTGGTTCATTGGTGGGTTTCTGCTGAGATGGTCTGTGAGCACATCTCATGAGCCACTCAACACAGAACTCCTGCGGCATTGTAGAGTACTGAAGATACCTAAGAGAAATTATTCCTTATTTTTCTTGAACTTCAAGTAACTTCAGCTTATATTGTGATTATCTTTATGCTATTCTGACTTCCATCCCCAAATTTGCTGTTTTTAGATGGTGGTGACAGATGTTTATAATCACCGATTCCACAAAATTTTCCAATTGGATGAAAGCTTAAGTCAGATTATGCCAAAGGACAACATCTTTGTGTGAGTAACGAGCTCTGTGGAAAGGGTAGAGATGAGAAAAATGTGCTATATTACACTTAAGTGTTTTGCCTCATAAAATATTATTTGGGTTCCAAAATCTCAAAGGGTGATCAATAGTTCTTTCATTGTGATGTTTACTGTCCTGATGATACCGATACCCTGGTGTAGGACACATCTTGTTTAATTAGTGATCTGTAGGGGGGGTTGCCATTCTCCGCATCTTAGATTTTTTTATTTAGCTATACTGACACCAGTAGATTCTAGCAAACATTGAAACTATGTTACATGGAATGCTACATTTCTACACTGAGACTTGCTAATTGAGCATGGAAAGGTTGAACTGTCATTGGTATTGGGAAATTGGGCATAGAGAACTTGTGACAATTAAACTTAGATTTTGCATCCTAGTTTAAAATCAGTTGTAAGCCTGGCTCCCACCATTCATTACCCCCCCCGCTCTTTGCTCAATATCCAGTGTTTCAGTAAGCACTGGCTGCTAAGTATCTGTCACATACATAGTCTTTTACAGTTGTGTACCCATGAAATGTTGGAGGATAAACTTTGTGAGCACTGCCTCGTACTTGTCACTCTCCTGGGAATGTGCTAGTGAAACTGTTTCTGGACTTGGTCAGTTTGGTGCAGCATTTATTACTAAGAGGTAGATGGAGCCTTGGTCAGCTATGTCCAGGAAGAGGAGGCTAGAAAATATACTTTTTACAACCTGGATATTTTGATGTCTTACGAGGCACTTCTTTTTTAACCAAAAATGGGTGGATGTGGAATAAAAGATATGATAGAGACAAAAGAAGAGCTTTTAAACTAAGTTTCTAGCAATTGCATCAGAGAACAAAGACTAGAATGTCATAAATACAACTACATTTATCTGATTTTTGCTTCCTAAAAACTTTCTATTTAGCTGGCTTTCTAACTGTGTTAAATGTTTGTTACTGGCAGATTCTTTTGTAATTCTTCAATACCAAACTTCAGAATGGCTAACCTTAAGCAGGTTGTGAAATGAATTAGATTTTGTGATGGTGGGAGTACAAGAATAGGAGGGTGTGCCTCTGTTTTGTGTTCTATTTACAGAGCTGTATTACTAAGCCCCTACAAAATAGCATTGTTTTGTTAAATGCCAGGTTGTTTTTGGAATAAGAACTCTTCTCAACCACAGCTTGATCATGGAGGAGAAGGAGTCTGACCTGGCATGCATAACTGAGACTTGGGTAGCTGAGCTGGGTGGGCCCGATCTCACTCATCTCCCCAACCAGTATTCAGTGTGATAGCAAGCCAGGTTGGAGGGCTGAGAATGGGGGTGTTGCCATAATCCATATTTTGGTCTAGCTCATCAGGAAACCTCTTGCCGTTGAGGCGGAATGGGAAGGTCTTTATATGATGTCGGACCATAGAGATAGATCAAGGATGTTGCTGGTGTACCATCTGCCCAGCAGCCTTGCTGGCTGAGGTGGTTGTGGATATGGTTTTGGAAGGAACCCAAGGTAATGGTCCAAGATGAATTTGGTGCTTGTGCTGAGGCCATCTCTGGTCCAGCTTAGGAGTTCATGGCCTCCCTGGCAACAATACATCTGTCTCAATTCATGCACATGACTGGACATAGGTTGGATTTAATATTTGCTGCAGGTGGTGAAAGACAACCCAATTGTCATGGTCAGACTAATTCCTGGTGACGTTTGGAATTGTGGCATCTACACCCCTTGCAGGGATGGAGGACCTTGGAGATTGATGGTATAATGGATTCCTGAATGTTCTTGAGGATTTTCCAGTGTATAGGGCAAGTGATCCTGTTGAGGCCCTGGTCTTGCTGTGGAATGATGAGATGGGCCATTGACACAATTGTTCCCAGGGATTCTGAAAGGTGCCGTGGAGTCCATTTAGAAGCCTGATAAATTCAGGGAACTGTGAATGATGAAACAGGCTGTACAACACTAGAGTGCAGGTGGTGAAGATCTTGTTCCAAAGCAGGTAGAGCACTGGTTAGAGCATGTAATGATGCCTATCATGTGGCAGTGTGGACAGCAAAGAAAGTGTTCTGCTAGTTGCATCTGCTAGTTTCTCACTTGTGAAGTTCTTCCAGATGGTTCAGAGATTGCTGACACCAGTAATAGCAGGTGGCCGTCTACTACCTTCGGAACCATTTTGATCATTTGGTGAAACACTTTGAAAATAAAATGATTCACCTCCAGACAGACCTTTATGCGATTGAAGCAGATCTTGTTGAGGCATCCAGTGCTATGTCTTGCTTTGTGTTGTGGGATCATACTCAGTTAGTGAGGCCTACAAGGTTCTTCCAGCGATGTGAACAAATACCTGCTCTCTTGATCCTTGTCTATTTTGGATCACCTCATAAGGCAGAGATTGGAGTACAATTAAAGGGCAATACATTGTCAATTATTTCATATTGCAGCTGTTGCAAAATGCTGCAGCCAGTTTGCTTCAGCCGAGTGCTTTGCAGACCATAGTATACTGGTCTTGTGTCAGTTGCACTGGTTTCCAGTTTGTTTCTGGGATTGATTGAATGTGCTGGTTCTTAACCCAATAAAGCTCTAAATGCTTGGGGCCAGAATATCTGGGAGGAGGTGATTTTTATTTATAAAACTTTCTTGAGCTTTTATTATTCTGCTCTTAATTTTGTTTTGTTAAAAATTGCTTTAATGCCTGTCTTTTTATTGGCTTTAGGACCTTATGGCTAAAAGGCAGACTAGAAATATTTTCATACTTTTTAATACATGTTCCTCAATATGTCAAACTTATTCGAAGGTTCTTGGATTCCATAAATTAGGTGCAGTTATGGTCCAGTCAGCTTCTAGATTCCGTTACTCTGTTGGACTCTCATGACTTCTGAACATTATCAGGATATGAGGGATCTAGAACAAATCTGAATCTTCCTCCCAAGGTGTAAAAGCAATAAATAAAAGTATGGTAAGAGTCTTTTATTGCTTTTTAGTGCTAACATACTTGTCGGAGCTTTTGCTGTGCACACACATAAAAAATATATTTTGTGTGCATGTCTGATGTACAAATAGGAAATAAGAGCAACACTGAGAGCATTGTACAGGTATCACAGTTAAATCAGTGACCCCTTTTTGTACAGACGTTTGGTTGCACTGTTAAAAATAATAACAAGACATCAAGAGTTAGGGATTTTAATACTGTGTCATTTTGTCCTAGTTAAAGTATGTGAAGATCTTAAGAAGATATTCATGTGAACCTGGTCTAAGGCAGCTAACCCCCAAATTTTTACTAGTCTAACCTGCTTATATATATCTAGATTAGTCCCCTGTGGCACATAGATGACCAGAGAGAGCTGCACTCTTCTAATTTACAAAATCTACCCTGCTTGGTCCCCTGGAAGAGACTCTTATGTACCACAGGTGATCAGATGAGTTTTAAACCTAGCTTAGAGAATAGCCTTTGTTAAACATGAGAGATATGGTAATGGGAGCTAGTACTGCAGTATAGATTATTTAATTAGAGTACTTTTGGGGTTTCAGGGACATGGAAGGTGCTTGTTTCCCCCTCCAGTAATTTTTCACAGTTGCTCCTTTTAGGATTCACAGAGTTTGAAATTATGGAGATTAAACTCTCCTTTTAACCAGAATTAACCAGTTCTAGTCTACTTAAAATATTTACTGGATTCTTTTCTTATCTTCACATGTTTTGTGAATTCTGACACCCCAAAGGGTGGTGCACATCTTTATGCAAGGAGGTCCAGATTCAATTCCTGACAGCACTAGGGCTGGTAAAGACTCCTGACTGAAACCCTGGAGAGACACTGACAGTTAGCATACTGAGTTAGATGGACCAATGGTCTGACTAAGGCAGCTTCCTAACTAGTGATATGTAGACTTCCAACAGTGGTTTTTAACAATGTTTGTATTGATGTATTGAAGTTCTTCAAATTCAAGGTAAACTTTAAGATTTATTTACAGATGTGATTAAAATATTCTACTCCTTTCTCCCTTGTTCTGTATCTGTATTGCTCTTACACATTTGGAAGTTCATGCAGTTCAATCCTAGCATCATGCCAAATTACACTTTGAGCTAATCACAGTTTTTGTTTTGTGCTAATCATGGTTTTGAGCTTCCGACCATACATGCAAACCATGGTATACAGCTGCTTGTTCACTTTTATAGTTTGTCTATTCAGCATTCCTATCTGTTGGTACTGTGATCTCCGGGGTTGGAGCAATGCCCATAGCTATGGTTTGCCAACTCAAGTAATCATAGCAAACTTTTGTCAAGATAAACCATGATTTGAAAACTCATTTCAAACCATGAACCTATAATTCATAGTTGCTAGACAGCCACAAACTATAGTTGGTCAATTCAGTTGTCAGTGGTCTGGTTTGTGCATGTCTGCCCATAGTTTATGATCATTTTCTGAGGTCCTGTTGTGTGTCCCACCTCTTTAAAATGGTAGGTAATAATGCAGGGCCAGGCCTTTTCTATAGCAGCATCCCCATTATTAAACCATAGTTTAGTATTTCATGCACAAACCTCAGGGTCATGTGGTCTCTCACTTTTCCTCCAATGTGCTCACAAGAGATCAGAAGCTTTCACGTCAGTTTTCAAGTAATCATAGGTATTCATTACGTCCAAACCCACACAAACAAGCTAATGTTAATCAGGGTTTAAACAAACAAACTTCAAATTGTGGTTAACGATCCTGGCTTATTTCCTGAAATCATAGTTAATCCTAACCACAGTTCTTAGTTCGGATATAAGAAGTAAACTTGGTTACTTGAAAAATGAACTGAAAATTTCTACTTTTTTCCTCATGGCCATGCCAGAGGAGGAGAAAGGAATGGAGTACATGAGACCAAGGCCTGTGCATGTAACATGTAGCTATGGTGTGGCTGCCCCTGTCCTTTTCTGAGGAAATTGCGGGGGGGGGGTGTTAGGAAAAGAGTTACAAAAAATTGCAATCAGACGTTTTTTTTATAGTAAGCAAAAATAAATATTACTAATAATAGAATTCCTTTTGAGATATGACAGGCTCTCACTGTTTGCACTTTCCAGAAACAACTGACTTTTATTTATTTATTTATTTATTATTTGATTTATATCCTGCCCTTCCTCCCAGCAGGAGCTCAGGGCGGCAAACAAAAGCAATAAAAACACTTCAAAACATCATATAAACAGACATTAAAATACATAAAAACAACAACTTGAAAGCTTTTTGAAAAAATGTTTTAAAGACTTTTTTAAAAAAAAGGTTAAAATATTATTTTTTTACAAGAAGGTTTAAAAGCATATTAAAAAGCAGTTCCAACGAAGAAGCAGACTGGGATAAGGTCTCAACTTAAAAGCTTGTTGAAAGAGGAAGGTCTCCAATAGGCGCCGGAAAGATAACAGAGATGGCGCCTGTCTAATATTTAAGGGGAGGGAGTTCCACAGGGTAGGTGCCGCCACACTAAAGGTTTGTTTCCTGTGTTGTGCAGAACGAACCTCCTGATAAGATGGTATCTGCAGGAGGTCCTCATCTGCACAGTGCAGTGATCGACTGGGTATATAAGGGATAAAATGGTCTTTCAGGTATCCTGATCCCAGCTGTATAGGGCTTTGTACACCAAAACTAGAACCTTGAACTTGGCCTGGTAGCTAATAGGTAGCATGCAATTCTTTCAGTAGAGGGGTGACATCAAGGGTGACCTGATTCAGTGAGCAGTCTCACCGCCGCATTGCGCACCAGCTGCAGCTTCCGGACAAACCTCAAGGGCAGCTCCACATAGAGCACATTACAGTAATCCAGCCTGGAGGTTACCACTGCGTGGACAACAGTGGTCAGGCTATCCCGGTCCAGAAACTGCCACAGCTGTCTTACTAGCTGAAGCTGGTAAAAGGCACTCCTAGCCACTGAGGTCACCTGGGCCTCTAGCGACAAAGATGGATCCAGGAGCACCCCCAGACTACGGACCTGCTCCTTCAGAGGGAGTACCACCCCATCCAAAGCAGGCAACTGACCAATTATCTGAGCTCGGGAAGCACCACCAACACACAGCACCTCTGTCTTGCTAGGATTCAGACTCAGTTTATTGGCCCTCATCCAGCCCGCCACCGAGTCCAGGCAGCGGTCCAGGGCTTGCACGGCCTCTCCTGATTCAGATGTTACAGAGAAATAGAGCTGGGTATCATCAGTATACTGCTGAAACCTTGCCCCAAATCTCGTGATGACCGCTCCCAAGGGCTTCATATAAAGGTTGAAACAGCATGGGGGACAAGATAGTACCCTGCAGCACCCCACAGCTGAAAGACAGTCATCCAGTGCTGTTCTCTGACCCTGGAGATAGGATCGAAACCACTGTAAAACAGTGCCTCCAATACCCATCTCCCTAAGTCGGCTCAGAAGGATACCATGGTCAATGGTATCAAAAGCTGCTGAGAGGTCAAGTAAGAGTAACAGGTTCGCCCTCCCCCTGTCCTCCTGATAAAGGTCTGCTTGTTCTGTCAACTTTCCCAACTGGATGAATAGGGCTCTACCATAGGTTTAAAAACAATATAAAATGAACACCTATCTTCTGTTATTTCTAATTGTTTTTTGGAACTGTTCTTTAGCTGCTTTTATTATATTTTGTACATCGACTTGGAATTTATGTATAATAATAATAATGTGTTAATGCAGCCAGTGAACAAGAACTCAGTTTCCATAATTTTGGTTTTGAAGTATCTGAAGTTGCAACAGCTTTTCAAGTAGTATACTGGAAGTATGACCCCACACAACAACCAAATCCTTTTAGGCAGATGTTCATATTTCAAACTTGTGGAATTGCAGAGCTTATGGCCTTAGCAAGTAAGCGAAGAAACTTTGTGACTGTGGAGTTCTTTTAAGTCTGTCACATATTGGTTTGCTTATTCCAGTTCATAATAGTCCTGTTCGCATGTCATGGTAAGCCATAAACCACTCTCATTTTGTTCTACCCTCCCTAAAGCAACAAACCACAAGCCTTTCCTTTTTATGCTATGTGAACCCATGGTCTCTCTACAAACAAACCATGATAGTAAGCCAAGAACAGACCTTGGCTCATGGTTTGTGTGGAGAAAAACAAACTATGAGTACTAGTTCATACATCAAGTAAGCCAAGGCTAATGGTTTGTTCCTTAAGGGAGGGCAAAGCAAACTGGGAACGATTTAGCAGCATGTATGTAATAACATACTGTTTGTTCACAGTAAGCCGTGGTTTGTGACTTACTGATAGGAAAGCATGGTCAGTGAGAGGTAATGTGGAATTGCAGAATGTTAACTCACAACAATGCATTCTAATACCCATATGTGTGATTCTGTTAAAATGTAGGTGCTATAATAATATTTCTGCTGGGGGGCTTGAAGCTTCAGAGTATGCGTGATGTAGATCTGTAAATGGCACACAGTGCATAGGTTATCTCTCTTCCCTGGTGCCATTGCTTTGATCAAAATGGAATCCCCTCCTTTGCTGCTTTTAAGTGGGGGGGGGGAGTCAGGAAAGCTTAATTGTCAGTCTCCAGTGTCTCATCTGTTTTGTAACTTGGATTATTCTGACATGTTTGTCTTGTCTTTTTTTTTTTTTTTTTTTTGAGTCAGCACACTTTTGACACCATAAAGCAAATACTGGAAATTGCTTTTTTCCAGTAGTTTGCAACTAGCAGAAACACTATTGAAATCACAGATGCCAATATTAATCTCCTCGCTGAATTTTTCTCCAGGTCTATTGGGTACATACCTTTTAATCAGTTCTTGGAGGATTGATTAATGTGGAACTGGTGGATGCATTAGAGGGCTTCATGAGTGGAAGGAGGTTATCAAGTTTGAGTCCAGGCATTTACAAGAACTTTGTGGACTAGCTATGCTGCTGTGTGGAATCAACCATTCTAAGGAAAGTTGCTTCTCCTGTTGAAAGTTCAGTTGACAGAATGTAATAAAGGTGATCTGCAAATCAATCTGGCAAAATTACATCAACATGGGTCACTGGTGCTGAATTCCCCCAGGCTAAACTAAAAGGGGCATTCAGCACACAGCCCAGATACTTACTATCTTTTCCCCTTAGGTCCCATGATGTCCAGCCCCCACTAGGCTCCTGCTCCGATGTAAAACCCCAGCATGCACCATGATGGTGATATCACATCACCCAGGATCCTGCTGGAGCATGGAGCCAGCCTACAAGGGGTCAGGTAAGTGTGTCTATCAAATTGCATTGCACAAATATGCAACGTTCCTCCTGGTTCTTGGGATATGAGGCTTGAGAGATTTCATATGTTTGAGTGCCTCTGTTCTCTTAGCCTGGATAATGGAGGCATTCAGCATATATATTTTAAATTGATGAAACTTTGCCAAAATGATTTGCAGGTCACATTTCACTTACTGAAATATGTGAAACTTGAACATTGAATATATGTATTCTCACATCAGCCACGTTACTCTATTTTTTTTCTTCTTACCTTGCACTTTCTTTATCTGGACTTGCTTGGAACTGGTAGAAAATTCAATAGCTGTGAAAGTTCTAAATCTAGCATCTGAAATATAAGGTTTATCCTATTGCTCCTTGGTTTTGTCTCTGATAATATTGGGGTGGTGGTGTACAATTATAAACTAGGATAAAATGTGCCCCTGGGAATGTTCCTTCCTTAGAGATTATGCAACCTTGAAGCAAAATAACTTTGAGTGGTTCTACTCTTTGCTTTATAGCAGGGGTAGCAAACCTTTTGCCCTCTGGAGGTTGCATACCAGTAGTAGATGTTGCTACCCATATACACATCTACATAAGGCATGCATAGGCAGACAGGCCTGCCCCAGTTGATCCATGCAGCTCAGGTGAGGAGGGAGGATCATCACTTCCTCTCCTGTCTGATGACTAGGGAGGGGATCGTTTGTATCCCCATCAGGGTGCTGGCCTGCCCACCCTAGTACTATGTCTACTTTAGGGTTTTTTCTTTGTTGCTTCTGCTGCCAAAATTCATGTGGGTCTTAGAGTTGTAGAAAAAAAATGCTTGGGGGCTGTGTCTGTATCTAACCTAACTGAAGCATAATTCACCTACAGTTAATACTGTTTAAGGACCCTCGGTGGCGCAGAGAGGTAAGCGGCGGTAACACAGCCGAAGCTCTGCTCATGGCCGGAGTTCGATTCCAACGGAAGGAGGAAGTCGAATCTCCGGTAAAAGGGGTCAAGGTCCACTCAGCCTTCCATCTATCCGTGGTCGGTAAAATGAGTACCCGGCATATGCTGGGGGGTAAAGAAAGGCCGGGGAAGGAACTGGCAATCCCACCCCATATATACGGTCTGCCTAGTAAACGTGGCAAGACGTCACCCTAAGAGTCGGAAACGACTCGCACTATAAGTGTGGGGACACCTTTACCTTTTTTAATATTGTAAAAGACAGAAAAATGAGCCAGGGCTGGGCCTACACCTCTGAAAGAGTTTGGACACTGTTTGTAATTTATGTTCTGAATAAAAATTAGGTTGACATCCATAAAGACTGAAGTAGCAACATGCTTGCCCATAATGGTTGATAGCAGTGGTGATGTGATTAAATCTGAAGTACAGAAGTACAGCTTCCCTCTCCCTCTCTCAATTCCCACATTTCTAGTGCTTTTTTCTATCACTTTCGTCAGTTTTTTCTAAGTTTGCTTGTTGTGCAAAAGTGTCAAGAGTGTTTTAGTCCACTTTAATTGAGCAAACCTAAATTTATGGTATGCAGTTGAATCCATTCTGCAAAATAACAACAATCTATAGGGGATGCTCCTCAATGTTAATCTGTCACAAACAAACTTTAAAGCATCACCGTATTCACTTACCAGCAATGGGAGTTTTATTACATACATTTGTGACTAATATGTTGTTCATTCTTAGAAGTCTGCACTAATGCACTTACTCTATATTTCTCACTCAGGAGTGTGTGGTACCATGGAAATGCTCTTGCAATCTGCATAGATTAATAATGTTTGGGTGGAAATGGCCAGAGCTTAAATTGACACTTCTTCAAGTTAAACAGGAGGGAGAAAGGAGTTGCATGCCATCTTATGAATTTGGAATTCCTCTCCATTCCTAGTTTAGTAGGGTTTTTTAGCTTCATTTTACCATTTTTTCACATGAATAATATTCTATTTAGGGCTGTTGAGGAGGTGATAACAGTAGAGGGAAGTTACAATGTTGATATATTTAAGCATACAGGGGATTTTTTACATATACAGTAGAAAAATCTGGAGGAATGTCTAGACCAGCCTTTCCCAACTAGTGGGCCACCAGATGTTGTTGGACCACAACTCCCATCAGCCTCAGCCAGCATTGCCAATGGTCAGGAAAGATGGGAATTGTGGTCCAACAACATCTGGTGGCCCACTAGTTGGGAAATGCTGGTCTAGACACTAAAATGTTGAGGCACATCAAAAGAATTCTTCTGTATGCACACATACAGATTGTGCATTTTATTATGTAGTTTTCAGAGAGAGAGGTGAAAGACTTTCTTTGTAGTAGCTTTAGTAGATCACTAAGGCACTACTCTGAGTTGGGTTCCTACATGTATGTGGGATAGTAGATAGGAGGCCTTTCATGTTATACACTGTGTATAAATCCTTCACATTGAGGGAAGATACGGGATGGCTAATGACGAGGCTTTGTCTGCTGCCATTTGCAGCTGTGGCTGGTGGAAGAATACTCAGCTTCTTCCCTTTCTTTGTCCCAGATGAATTTCACAGATCTTTTCCTTTGTCCCCATGGGTCCTGTACTCTGCCATCTTCTGACCCTACTTCCCCACCCCCCAATCTTTATGCACCCTTCAAGCAATTGGTTCTGTTTGGCTCCTAAATTTATTTCTGGTGCCTGGGAAATTGAATTATTGTTCCAGTACTACCTATTTTATAACATGAAAATCTTCATTGCTCTAGTTGTTGTCTAGGGTTGCCTAACGTGTTTATAAATCCCTCTGTGCACAACTTAATTGTCTTTAATTAACCTAATTGCAGGACTGATTGTATTAGTTTGGCTAGATCTTTTTCAATTGCATGTTTCCAGGCAGGGCTCTCATTACCTAGTAACTTTTGACACTTTTTGAATAAAACTGTATCTAATCGGTAGAGCAAAGGGAGAAGGAAATGGTCTGTTCAGGCATGAGCTGAGAATCATCTTCTGTTATAAGAACTGTGGTGCAGAATATGACTCTCCTAAGTATGAATGCTTTAGACTAGCGTGCTCTTGCCAGTACTGAAAGAATTGAAATTAGCTCCCTTTTTCTTTCCCATGCAGATATGAAGTTTGTAAGCCAACTGAAGATGGTGCTGAATGTGTCACTCTTTCAGTTTACTTCAGAGAAAAGAAAGCAAGACAGTCCAGCGCTACACCAGGGACTGTTCTGTATGGCCAACCACTACTCATAGCTATACCCAGACACAAGCTCACCCTAGATTACTTGTACAATGTTATATTGGAGCGGATTAGGTGAGTCCAAATCTATCTATGGTGTCGCAGTTTACTCATTTGTAACTTCAGTCATCTTAATTTCTCTAGTTATTCTGCAGTAGGACTTTATCTGAAAAGGTTGTTATAATGATTAGCTTTTAGTAATTTGTTTATTGCCTATTAACTACTTTAATTTTTACTGATCTGTAAACAGTTAGCTTATCAATATAGGAGTTCCACAGACTTATTTCCACAGATTTCTGAAACTGCAAATATTCTCAAACTTGTAAGATTTTCTGACAAATGTGTTATATTAACTTCCTCTGTTAAAGGATGGCCAGTCCAAACTCTTCCTTTTTATAAACCTAAAAAAAAAAGAGAATCTAAGAATAGCCTATTTGGATCAAAGACCAACATTCTGTTATCAGCTGTTGCCAGCCATATGCCTCTGAAAGCTCAGAAGCAGCCCAAAAAAGTCACTGCCATCCTCTGGGGTTGGTGATAATATAAACTTTCAAATCTCATATCTCAGTTTGCTTTTTTATTTTTTGTTCTAATGGTTTTACGTAACTTGCCAATTTTCAAGAAAATGTGGGATTTAAGGATACTTTTGTTTTATACATGTATGCTAATCATAGTGAATGAGCAATCTCTCTATACTTTAAATATGGATTCCCTCCAGATGTTATAGATCCCCCAACTCCCATCAGCCCTGGTTGGCATGGCCAATTATTAGGAGCGATAGGAGTTGTAGTCCACAGCATCTAGAGGTAACTATGTGGGCTGTCTCTGCTTTAAAGCATTAAAACAATTATGGGATTTTATACTATTGTTCTTGTTTGCTAGTTTGCCTGACTTGCTAATAATGGGTCACTCATGTCAATGCTTAATGAAAAAACAATTCATGTGTTTCAGCCGCTATGTAAAACTGCCTTTGAAGGAAGAATATTCTGATGTATGTCCAGATAGTGAGGCCTGCAATGGCTCCAGTGGTGTGTGTGAAGGTAAATTCTCCTAAGATGGATATTATTTAAACTAAATCTGTGTTTAATAAGTTTTGCTTTTTTGGTAGACCTTTGGGTACATTCTGTTTTGTACTCTATAGGATTTTGTTCAGATCTTGCAGAGCTTTAGCTTATGGACCCCAAAGTACAGAAAGATAACTGCTTGAAGTCAGCAAGAGATATTTTGAAGGAGAATTGTCTAAAATACCAGACACCTCTCCTCAGTAGTATACAACCTATTGTTCTTTTGGAATGTTCTTCAAATAACATATTAAGCATATTACATGTTGTGATAACTTGTGAACTCAGATACAGACTTCTTCCCTGGTCCTCTCTGATTTAACTGCATGCCTTTCAAAGCTGCTATTATAATCAGCTGCTCATCAGTTTTTCAGACACAGGATATGTAAATGATGTGTATTAACAAGAAAGTGGGAATCCTTGAAATATATTCCAGGTGAAGTTGAAGCGATGGAACATCAGAATGGAGAGGAAGGCAATAAGGAAAAAATACCAGAAACAGATGCCTGCAAGTCAGAGGGCTGCATGCAGGATGAAAAAGAGGGCCTGCACCGCAGAAAGCATCTCTTCAGCTTCAGTGTTGTGAATTCCTATGGGACATCAGAAATAAACTCCCTTACTACAGAGGGGAAAATCCTCAAGTTGAGTTGTAGGTATCTCATTTAAATGTCATCCTAGATGCACCTCATCTTGAGCAGCTTTACATGCTATTTCTTTTCTTTTTTCAGCTCATGCTACTCTTGCTATTGACTGGGATTCTGACACCAGGAAGTTGCTTTTTGATGAACATGAGGCACAGGTGATTAGCTTTTTTGTCTCCCTTTTAACGGGAAGTGCTGTGGTCTGGCTCCTTATAACTCTTACCGGGGGCTAAGCAAGATTTTGTGGTTTATTCTTCCCTTGTACTTTTATAATGGTACTGAGTAAATAGAATATTGCTATAGAATATTGAGGATGGCTGAACTGAAATAGAAATGAGAGAAGTTGCTATGTAGAAACAATATGTTTGCCTAGAATGCCTTCATGCAAGCAATAACAGCTGCATTCTGTTCCCATAAAACCTGTACAAATTCATCAGTCATGTTCTTACAATGGGGCAGATTTCTCAGGAAGCTGTGAGTTGTAAGCTCCTCTCAACTTCTTCCAAGTTCAGTTCTTGTGTTTTCTAGAGAAGAGAGAAAATCTCCCATCTTTCTACACACATTCTTTGATACCCTTCAGGATACTTCTCACATGATTTCCCTGAAATATCACTATTGTATTAAAAAAAAGCATGAACACAATAATGTGTAATGTACATGCCTGTTGACTTCACATGGGAAATAGCCAATGGCATTTGTCATATTATGACAGGTGGCCAGCCTGGTGCCCTTCAGGTGTTGATGACTCCAAATCCCATCAGCTTCAGTCAACATGGCCAAGATTATGGGAATTGTAATCCAACAATATTTAGAGGGTACCACATGGGCCTTCTCTGCATTATGAAGGGCATATGGTATATATTTTTTTGACCATGAAATTAGCATCTATGTATAAAGAAAGAGCTACTTTGCTGATTTATACAGGATTCAGTTTCTTGCCTTTGGTTGTGGAAATAGTAAGGCAAACCAGTTGTACATGGGAAGGGCCCCTGTAGTTCTGTGGGTAGAGCACATTCTTCACAATAAGAAGTTCCCAGGTTCAGTCCCTGCCATTTCCTGTAAAAGTACCTTGGGTAACAAGGCCTGGAAATACCTCTGTTTCAGACTAGAAAGCTACTGCCAGTCAGAGCAAACACTATTGGGCTAATCGGCCAGTGGTCAGACTCGTTATAAGACAGTTTCATATGTTCACTTGTTGGCTACATCTTCCTCTTTCTCCTTTACATGCTTGTTCCCAAATCAGGAGGAAGATGAGAGCCAGAGTGAAACTCCTGTCACTGTTTTATTGTGCTGGAGATAGCTGTAGGGTTCTTTCCCCCCCTATACTGGATAATTGCTGTCCTAACATGTAAGTGAATATTCCTTAGGTGCTCTCAATCCAACTTCATTTCTGCATATGCTAACTTGTTTCAACAAGCTGTAGTTTAAACTAACCAGTGTTCTCTCCAGTTTGGATGTAATGATAAATCTGGTTAGAACAGAACCAAATGCTTCCATTCTCTTCCACCACAGCTACAAAGAGAAGGGTGTAGGGAGTGTATACACCTTAAGGCTTGCTTCTGTTAGTTCACATAGCACTTAATTATGATTTAGGGTTACATCTGAAATGGGTCAATGTTAGTGCTCAAGTTGCAGCTATTTAAAAAGCCTCTTTTTCCAAGTATCCCCAAATTCTCAAAGTATAGTGAATACCTTATTTCTGCAGAACTTGCTATGTTTATGCACTCGGCTAGAGAGATTTAAGTATTTCACATATTCCAAAGATTGTTCTTGGATCCTTGAATTCACTTATTATCATTGTATTAGTTTTTTTGTTTCCTTGCCTCAACAACTAATAATCTTAGTATGTATTCATCATTAAGAAGTCTTTTAGTATTACACTCCTTAATATCAAGTTACTCTAATCATTCCTCAGAATTGTCTTCTGTTGTAAGTGCAATTGACTTTTAAATAATCATTAACAATTTAAAAAAAACCTGCAGGCTGTATCAGCATTACTATTCTGGAGATATTTATATTTGCTTATAACAGGGATGGGGAATAGGGTTGCCAGGTTCCTGGCCTGAGACTGATCCTGTATCTTTAGGAGAAGAGAAAGTCAGCCAAGTGCAGGTGTTCTTGCAACAGTGTAATGGGAAAAACCACAAGATGGAATTCTCCCTTTCCCCTGCACAACTTTTAAAGATACAGAAGACTTCTTGGTTGCCAGGCCCAGCCTCCAAGAGGTCTTCTGTATCTTTAAAAGTGGTGCAGGGGGGAGAATTCCACCTTGTGGTTTTTCCCATTACACTGTTGCAAGAACACCTGCACTTGGCTGACTTTCTCTTCTCCTAAAGATACAGGATCAGTCTCAGGCCCTGAGCCTGGCAACCCTAATGGAGAACTTAGATTTGACCAGTGGGCCAGATCGTTATCTCCCAAACATATGGTTGCCTGCCTGTTGGTCACCTGCTGTCAAAATTACTCTAAAGACAGACAATCAGCTCTGTATACTATATAGGGCTTTGCAAGACCTGATAGTAGCTGATTGTTGGCACCTGTGGAGAGGTATGCCCAGGGCTTTGCAATCAGCTGATTGTTAGGGCTTGCAAAGCCTGCTGCACAGTACTTTGCAAACCCTCTTTTGGCTGCTATTTCATATATCATTACAATAAAGATGGTAAAGTAGCTTTGTGTGAGTGAAATGTAGGGAGCCACTGCCAAACTAGAGAGGAGGAGGAGAGCAGAAAACCAAGTTGAGATAAAGTTGTAGATTATCTATGAAAGACCTAAAGTGTTCTTCTGTGTGATATGTTAATTTTTTTTGAAGGATTTAACTTGATGCTAGAGGAAAAAACATAATATATATATATATATTTTTTGATAGGCATTTGAAAAACACAGCAGTATGTTTCAGCCACAGAAGAAGAAAACTACTGTAGCTCTTAAAGATTGCATAGAACTGTTCACTACTATGGAAACACTTGGTGAACATGATCCCTGGTAGGTTTGCTGTGCATATCTGGATTGTATGTAACAACTAAAGCATGAATATTATCTATGCATTTTGCCCTGTAGGCCATGTAGAAAATGTAGCTTGGACTGATTCATGTAGCCATTTTTGAGGTGGCTTCATTTTGCATGGTGAAATTTTCTAAAAAGGATCCTGGAAAATATTACTTTCCTTCCACTATATGCAGATAAGAATGATAATATGCTGTCACAGGAAAGATGTATGCATATGTCAGTTGAGTCAGTGCCTCAGAGCACAGGGCTTTCCAACCTCAGATGAGTAGTATATTTGACAACCATTTCTACTTCACTTACAATTTTCTTGATCCACCTCTGTGAAATTCTTAGGTACACCTCTGCTGGAGCTCTGGCTTTTTGAGATGTCATTCTGCTATGCCTCCTTCAATGCTTTTGCCTGCAGTTTCAATGAAGAAACTTATGCAGCTCAGATCCTACTCCTACAATCATATATTTAGCCTAGTTTTGTCTGCAGCCTGTTTGTGATGGCTAAAAAAAGAAACCTAGATTTTAGACCATGTTGAAGCTTTGAGAGAGAAACATCAATTGTCACTAGAAAGTGTGTAACACTTGACTCTGTAACTGTATGTTCACTTTATTTTTAAAGATGCCTAGAACAAAGAACAAGTGCTCTATGTCCAAATACGGTTTTTCAAGGTAGTTGGTATAGAAAATGGAAAGACAAGCTCTTCCATAAAACCTTATTGTTCTCAGTCACAGGACAGGAGAACATACAGAAAAGGGTTAACCCATCCTCCAGTCAAAAGCAGGGATGGCAAGTGTTAATGTCCTTTCTGAGGAGGAGGCTTCTTCCATATTTGGTTTTTCTGGCTCTACCTTCGAGTTGTGCAGGGCTTCTTCACCACTGCTCAAGAGTTATGCCAGCATTTTTTCTTTTACCTCCCAGTGTTCTCCCTCTCCCTCGGTTTCCTTTGTTCCTAGCTAGCTGGGAAAGGACTTCTTTTGCCTGGGAGCCAAACATAGTAGGGTTGCTGCCGGGGCTGTGGAGTCGGAGTCGAAAGCAATTTTGGATGGAGTCAAAGTCAGTAGAAATGTACTGACTCTGACTTCAAAATAAAATTAATATTTTAATATAATATTAATATTAATTTATTAATATTAATACGTTAATATACATTTGCCATTTATGAAGGAGTCAGAGTTGGAGTCAGACAGTAGAAAAATTAATATACATTTGCCATTTATGAAGGAGTTGGAGTTGGACAGTAGAAAAATAGAGGAGTTGGAGTCGAAGGTTTGACATACCGACTCCACAGCCCTGGTTGCTGCTGCAGAGGTTCAGGGAGGCCTCCTTGGTTGGTCGTCCTTCAAACATTCCACTCTCTCCCTTTCAAAGAGCGAGAGCGGCAAAGGAATGGAGCACTTCACCCTTCCCTTTCAGGACTTGTGAAATGTTATTGCATCTCTTGCACCTGCCTGGACACAGACCCAGGAAAGGGTCACTGTGGCTTCCAGAAAAGGCTCCATCAGCACTGGTGAAAGCCTGTACATGGGAAACTCTGGTGCCTTTTGCAACCTCAGGCGTCAAGGCCTTTTTTTTAATGTGAACCAAGTTGTATTTCCTGACAGAAGCTGGCCTGTGTCTCACATCAACTTTCTAGCCTATGTAGAGGTGATGAATAGGATCCCAGCCCCTCTCCCCTCTTAACGTTTCTCTGCGCCCACAGGGAGATCTGATTAATCTTGAGGTCTTCTGCTCAATCCAAAGGGGAATTTACAAGCATTTCTAAACACCTTAATATTTAAAAATCTCTAAGCAGTATACAAAAATACAAGTGAAATACAATCAAACAGTAAAAACAGGAGTTCAGTAATAACAGGGTCTGACCTTATTGGCCAGGTAAAGCCTGGGCAAAAGGGTGTTTTTACAAGATATCTGAAGCAGCTGGTGAATGATACTTCATATATGGCAGAGGGAAAAGCATTCCACAGTGCAGGGGCAATGGTGGAAAAAGCCTGTTCTCAAGTCTTCACCTTGTGATACTATGTTAGGTGCAATGTTGTGCGTAAACTTTCTTCAGATAGTGAATTTGTGGTCTATAGAGAGACCTGCCCCAGGGTTGAGTTGATTTAAATCATGATTTAAATTGCTTCTCTGGAGGACTCAATTTTTATTGTTTAAATCACTAGTGCTGCCCTGGGCTCCTGCTAGGAGGAAGGGTGGGATATAAATCAAATGTTAAATAAATAGTGAGGAAGATTCTATTAATCATCATTTTTTAGTAGAAGTACATTATTGTTTAATATAACCTTAATACATATTCAGAGATGTAGTTTTCATTAGAAGGCAGGTGCACACTAAGCAATTATTCTGAATTGTTTTCAGATTAATTTTCATCAAAAAATGGGATGATAATTTGGTCATTTTAGTACTAAAGCAGAATGAACTTGTGAAGTCGGTCAGGAAACCATGATTATTGTCATGATGTACCAGAATCACCACCACCAATTAGGCTTTTACATTGTACTAATAAGATTGTTTATTCTTCTGGTTAGTTTTCTTCTTCAGCAAACAACGTTAACAAAACATGCACAAGGATTTTTGAATAGTTCAATTTTTAGATAAATGTAAAGTTCTTTAAAAAATAAAATTTATGCCATTCAACGAAGTCAACATGAGAAAATATTGGGTGGTACCATTAACTCAGTCTTCTTCGTCTTCACTTTTGCCTGTCTTGTTCATTGCCTGGAAAAGAAACACAACCTTTCCTGCTTCTTCACTTCCCAACTTATTTCTTAATTTAGAATGAAGTACTCCAAAGGAAGAAATAATATCTCCCTACACTTGCAGAAGAGGCTACCGCTTTTAAGAGCTGGATTACCACTTCAGTGGTTTTCAAATCTACTCCATCTCCCCAAATTCTCTATTCATTGACCTTCTCTTTCTTTGCACTTAGAGAGAAGCAAGGCCAAGAGAGAGAGTGCACTTCATGTACACCACCTGCAGAACAGGACTGATACCATCTTCATAAATTGCTGTTACACATTCATAGAATATAATTAGAAGTTGTATAATTAGTATTCATGATGATATCTTTGACCTAGGCTCTTTTTTTACTAATTGTTTTAAGAAAACTTTGAATTCTGATATAAATAATTTAAAAAACCAAAACAACAATCATTGATTTTTATCAATCCTGGATCCTGCCATTTCCACAGCAGTAATGTGCCACTGGAAGCCCATGTAGGCCAGCCATCTGGTCCACTCTTCTATCTTTGGCACTATAACATTTGTAACTTTGCCTCAGCGGACATATCTCCTTAGTCAGGAGGGTCCTTCAGCAGGTTATTGAAATAAGCAATTAACTTTAATTTCTCCCCAGCTCCTTGAGGATGTGACTATTGCTTTTGAGCATACCTTTCTGCCTGCTATCCTGGCCTGTGACTGAGAATGGAAATGTTGGACTACACCATAAAGCTACATTCTGGTGTACATGCAGGAGATTAGGATGACCTACCCACTGGAAGACAAACTGGAGGCAAAAAGTGACAGTGAATTGTTCACAGTTCCCCTTTGATGTAGTCTAGTTGGGGACTCCTTAGGAATCTCTTTCTGCCTGTGTCTTTTCCCTGATGATTGTTCATTAGCTCTCTTTGGCTGCCACCTCAGGATGGAGATCCAACTTGCTTGTATACCAGAACAGAATCCAAATTTTCAGTCAAGGCCTTATTTAGGGCATGGCTTATGTGTCTCCCCAGTAACACTGCTTATTGTCCCTTAGAAGTATCTGAATATATAAAAATGTTAGGATTTTCAAAGAACAGAAGGAACGAAGAATAATATTTATTTTTAATTATTTACATTTCTCTTGTGTGTTCTTTCAGGTACTGTCCTAATTGCAAGAAACATCAGCAAGCCACTAAGAAATTTGACCTCTGGTCACTTCCTCGTATTTTGGTAGTGCATTTGAAACGCTTCTCATACAACAGATACTGGAGGGATAAACTTGACACTGTGGTTGAATTCCCTATCAGGTAGGTTTTTCAGTTGCATTGGTGATCAGAACAAAAAAAAAATTGGTTGGTGCTCACTGATTGGAGAACGCAGCTTGGAACTGCAATCTTGGTTCCTGGGTTGGATTTTAGTCTTCAAAATGTGAGGAGCCAGAAGCATCAGTTCTGTAAGGCCCATTTCAATGGTAGATTAATATGTTATGGTGACACAGTGCACTAGAGGTCATGTCTGCTGCACAGTCAAAGAGCCTTAACAAAAATATGCATCCAGGACTTGATTTGGATATGGGATATATTAAGAGACAGCCAAAACAGTCATGCTCCTGGACCGGATCTTCCATCAGCTATTTCCGTTCACTAGAGTACATTGACATCTAATATTTCCTACATTATTCTGTAGCACTAAGATATGTATGACAAGCCCAGCTCTGAATCATGCAGCGTCAACTGTTGAGCTACTGTGTTCAAACATGTCTTCATGTGTTTTATTGGATGAGTTTTAGTTGGTTCAGCTCGAGGACGTGGACAAGGTGCTTGGACAGGTACGTGCAACCACTTCGATACTGGATCCTTGCCCCTCCTGGCTAATAAAAACTAGCAGGGATGGAACAGTTGGCTGGGCCAAGAAAGTGATAAACGCCTCTTTACGAGAGGGAGTGGTCCCTGGCTGTCTGAAAGAGGCGGCGGTGAGACCACTCCTGAAAAAACCTTCCTTGGACCCAGAAAATTTCAGCAGCTACAGACCTGTAGCGAATATTCCATTCCTGGGCAAGATCTTGGAGCGAGTGGTCGCCGGCCAGCTCCAGGCGCTATTGGATGAAACCGATTATCTAGATCCATTTCAATCAGGTTTCAGGCCTGGTTTCAGCACTGAGACGGCCTTGGTCGCCCTGTTTGATGACCTATGTCGGGAGAGAGACAGAGGGAGTGTAACTCTGTTGATCCTCCTTGATCTCTCAGCGGCTTTTGATACCATCGACCATGGTATCCTTCTGGAGAGGCTCGTGGAGTTGGGAGTTGGAGGCATTGCTTGGCAGTGGTTCCGCTCTTACTTAGCGGGTGCTTAGTGCTTGGGGAACATTGCTCGACGCCGTGGGTTCTCCAATGTGGGGTTCCGCAGGGGTCGGTTTTGTCTCCCATGCTTTTTAACATCTACATGAAGCCGTTGGGTGCAGTCATCAGGAGTTTTGGAGTGCGTTGCCATCAGTACGCTGATGACACGCAGCTCTACTTCTCCTTTTCATCATCTACAGGTGAGGCTGTCGATGTGCTGAACCGTTGCCTGGCCGCGACAATGGACTGGATGAGAACTAACAAACTGAGGCTCAATCCTGACAAGACTGAGATGCTGCTGGTGGATGGTTTCTCTGATCGGATGGTGGATACATATCCTGCCCTGGATGGGGTTACACTTCCCCTAAAGGAGCAGGTTCGTAGTCTGGGAGTCCTCTTAGACTCTTCCCTCTCATTCAAGGCTCATGTAGCCTCGGTGGCACGGAATGCGTTCTACCAACTTCGGTTGGTAGCCCAGCTACGTCCCTATTTGAGCAAGGAGGACCTCACATCAGTTGTACATGCTCTGGTAACCTCGCGTTTGGACTACTGCAACGTGCTGTACGTGGGGCTACCTTTGAAGACAGTTTGGAAGCTACAGCTAGTGCAAAATGCGGCGGCCAGATTGCTAACTAGGACCAAGCGGTTCGAGCATATAACACCTGTTCTGGCTCGCCTGCACTGGCTCCCAATATGCTTCCGGGCCAGATTCAAAGTGTTGGTATTGACCTATAAAGCCCTATATGGCACGGGACCACGATACCTGTTGGAACGCCTCTCCCGGTACGAACCAGCCCGTACACTACGGTCTTCTACAAAGGCCCTCCTCCGGGCCCCGAGTCATAAGGAGGCCCGGAGGGTGCTGACAAGATCTAGGGCCTTCTCAGTGGTGGCCCCCGAACTGTGGAATAGTCTCCCCGAGGAGGTGCGCTTGGCGCCAACACTATTATCCTTTCGGCGCCAAGTTAAAACCTTCCTCTTCTCCGAGGCATTTTAATCTTAATTTGAGTTAATTTTATGTTGTATTGATTTTAGTTGTGTTGTTTTTATATGCTCTGTTACATTGTATTCTGCGATTTTATTGTATTTGTGATTTTATTGTACTTTGTTCACCGCCCAGAGAGCTATTGCTAGTCGGGCGGTATACAAGCTGAATAAATAAATAAATTAAATAAATAAATAAAAACGTTACTTCAGATTAGGCCATACAGTCAGTTTATCTCGCATGGCAGTACACTGTGGGGATGCATTTGTACAGAGTGCCCCATGTGAACCAGGCTTTCCATAGTCCACAGGTGTGGTAATTGCTGCTTGTGGGTGACTTTAATGATTGCAACAACTGAAACATTTACCACTGCACTTGTAGAAGTCACCATGAAGTGTATTGTGTAAGTGCATTTCCTAAGACAATATCTGTGCAAATGCTTCCGTAGGGACATTGTGGAAGCACTGTAAAGAAATGAGGCTGATCTTGTGAACTGGCTCCCATGCTAGAAGTTATCAGCAGTGGGAGTGAAGCTAGATACTAAATAAAGGAATAACTGATAATTACAACAGAAGTATTAGGTGCACTGTCTATGGGCTAGTGGAAGTCTTTTAAGGGTTCATTGGCACCATATACTATTGTCACTGACTGACCTTTACTTTGTGACTCATTTGTAGGGATTTGAACATGTCTGAGTTTGTTTGTGACCCAGCAGCAAGCCCATATATGTATGATCTCATTGCTGTTTCCAATCACTATGGAGGCATGGGTGTGGGCCACTGTGAGTAACACTTTTGTTTTTGCTTATTGACTATATAACGTAAGATTTCAAAATGTACCTATTAGATAATATGCAAGCTAAAAGGAAGTGTGTGTGTAAGGTCTGACATAATTCAATGCAGGCTTCTATTTGTGGGGGGGGGACTTTTTGTTAGGCCTACACGGTGTGGCCTTAGGAGAACTTTAAGAGGAAAATTGAACTTAAGGCTTTATGGGGGCCAGAGTGCAAATGGCGAAAGACATGCTGTGAGGCTGATTGGGCATGAGTAAAACATCATAGCGGTGCCTACTGTGCAGCGGTGAGGGTAGCA
This sequence comes from Rhineura floridana, assembly GCF_030035675.1. Classification (NCBI taxonomy): domain Eukaryota; kingdom Metazoa; phylum Chordata; class Lepidosauria; order Squamata; family Rhineuridae; genus Rhineura; species Rhineura floridana. The sequence goes on along the minus strand of NC_084482.1, from coordinate 124,536,635 downwards.
AAGAAGGCCCTCTTCTCTGCATCCATCGCATCCTCAAGTAGCCGTCCACTGGAGCTTTTCCATATTGTCTGGGGTGTGTTGACATCAGCTCCAGAAAATGGAGTTTTAAACCTTTTGGAGGCCCACTGTGAATTGTTTGTGAGGCACTTTGAGGGTAAAGTTGCTCACCTCCGTAGCAATCCTGATACCCCATCGCCATCTACTGTAGTCCCCAGTGAGGTATCCAGTGCAACGTCTGCTGCAACTTCTTGGGAACGGTTTCAATTGATGAGGACAAGGTGCTTGCGACAATATGGCCAGCAACATGTCCTCTCAACCCTTGCACTTCTTGGCTTATTAAAGCTTGCCGAGGGGGGTTGACTGAGTGGTTCTAGGGTGTGGTCAATGCATCATTGTGGGAGGGAGTAGTTCCAGCCGCTCTGAAAGAGGCAGTGATTTGACCACTCCTGAAAAAGCCCACCCTGGACCATTTGGTTTGCAACAACTACCGCTTGGTCACAAATACCCCCTTCTTAGGGAAGGTGATTGAGAGGGTTGTGCTGCAGCAATTGCAAATACTCTTGGATGAAACAGATTATCTTGACCCATCCCAGTCTGGGTTCAGGCCTGGTTATAGGACTGAATCGGCCTTGGTTGCCCTGATGGATGACCTTTTTCGGAAGAAGGACAGGGGGAGTGCAACCCTGTTGTTCTTGATCTCTTGGTGGCTTTTGATATAATTGACCATGGTATCCTTCTGGGCCGATTTGGTGAGATGGGTATTGGAGGCACTGTTTTACAGTGGTTCCGATCATATCTCCAGGGTCGTTGTCAGAAAATAGCATTTGGCCACCTGGTGGTTGTGGTGTGGGGTGCTGCAGGGTACCATCTTGTCCCCAAAGCTGCTTAACTTCTACTGTATATGAAGCCCTTGGGAGCGGTCATCAGGAGGTTTGGGGCAAGGTGTCAGCAATACACTGATGATACCCAGCTCTGTTTCTCTGTAACATCTGAATCAGGAGAGGCCATACAAGCCCTGGACCGGTGCCCATACTGTGTGGTGGGCTGGATGAGGGCTAATAAACTGAGTCTGAATCCTAGCAAGATGGACACACTGTGGGTTGGTGGTTCCTGAGTTTGGATAATTGGTCAGTTGCCTGCTTTGGATAGGGTCGTACTCCCTCTGAAAGAGCAGGTTCGTAGTCTGGGGGTGCTCCTGGATCCATCTTTGTCACTAGAGGCCCAGGTGACTTCCGTGGCTAAGAGTGCTTTGGATGGTGGCCAATCTGTGGCCATTTCTGGACAGGGTTAGCCTGACCACTGTTGTCCATGCACTGGTAATCTCCAGGTTGGATTACTGTAATGCATTCTGTGTTGTTCTACCCTTGAGGTTGGTCCGGAGGCTCCAGCTGGTGCAAAATGCAGCAGCAAGGCTGCTCACTGGATCAGGTCACCCTTGATGTCACCCCTCTACTGAAAGAATTGCATGCTACCTATTAGCTACCAGGCTAAGTTCAAGGTTCTAGTTTTGGTGTACAAAGCCCTATGCAGCTTGAGACCAGGATACCTTAAATACTGTCTTATCCCTTGTATACCCAGTTGATCACTGTGCTGTGCAGGTGAGGGCCCACTGCAGATACCATCTTATCAGGAGGTCCATTCTGCACAACATAGGAAACCGACCTTTAGTGTAGTGGCACCTACCCTTTGGAATTCCCTCCCCTTAAATATTAGGCAGGCGCCATCTCTGTTATCTTTTTGGTGCCTACTGAAGACCTTCCTCTTTCAACAAGCCTTTTTAGGTAGAAACCTTATCCTAGTCTGCATCTGTGTTGGAACTGCTTTTTAATATATTTTAACCCTTTTTAAACGTTTTTAAAGCTTTTTTAATGGTTGTTGTGTTTTAATATATTTTAAAGTCTGTTTTTATGATGTTTTAAAGTGTTTTTAGTCCTTGTGTTTGCCACCCTGGGATCCTACGGGGAGAAAGGGCAGGATATAAATCAAATAGATAAATAAATACATAATATGGGCAGGGAAATACAGTTCTTCAGATAAGATGCTCTGATGGATGGAGCTATAACTTGTCAAAATAAATTGAGGCTACGATTTCACAAAACAGGAGCAGAGTTGATTTGGGTTTCAGGATTTATAGATGCTGATGCTGATTAGAATGTACCACCTCCTTTCATTTCAAGAAGAAATGCCAGTAAACAAAAGCCAACAGCAGAAGAATAAGAATAAAACCTGTGTTTCTGAGTACCATAAGCTATTTGTTGCTTTTTCCTGCTGGTTGCTATCCAATGGTCCAGAACAATGAGTTGCTTTCTACTTCATCAACTGGGAAGTGGGCTTTTTTGAAGAAAGACTAGGGACTGGTTTGTGAAGCACTTTCTATTTCCCTCTCTGAAGCTAGTCCGTTGTCTGCTGCTACAGTAAAAGGTCTAATATACACTCCTCAAATATGGTCTTGGCTTTTGAGCAGTGTCTATCCATCACTGATTACTAAATGCAGTCTCCTTCTCAGTCAGCGGAGGAGTGGAGCAGACAGGAATGAGTTAGCTCCTCCTGGAGGCAGAGTCAACACAAGAAAAAAGATTAGTTGGTGGCCAGCCGGAAGGGGGAAGGAACTTTCTTCCCCTCCTCAGTTCTTGACACTGCTTTCAGCCAGTAACAGAGTCAGCCTATTCTTCCTGGGTCCCTATAAGGGATTCGGGAACAGTTTAGTTGTTTTTGCCCTTCTCAGAGAGTACTTATTCTTTGGCTGCAGATGCAGCACACAGTCTTTTTGCCTCTCTCTTATTTCATTCCCCACCCATCAGTGATTAGGCAGATTCAGCGGAGGAAGAGAGGGGTTGTTTCTGAGAGGCACAGGAAGCACCTGGACATGGTGGAGGCCGGGATTTGTCCCGCATCCCCCCTGTGGTCCTTTGTTGGAATGTTCTTCTGCAATCCCAAGGAGAGGGAAGCTTCTCCTGGAGCATTACTACTGCGGAGCTGAGGAGGAAGAGGGACTGGTCCTTCCCTATCCCAAACTCCTGTAGAGCTGGAGACGCGCCTCTGCAACACGCCTCTGCAATGTGCAGTAACCACATATGCCGTTTTTTCAGCTGCAGCTGCCAGGCATCTTTTCTTATCGGGGGGGGGGAGACTGTCCACTGCAGCTTCTTTCCTCCTGGGCCAGGTTTTCAAGCTATGCCTAGTGGGGTACGCAGCCTGTCTTACGCCTCAGCCAAGGAAGATGATGGGTCTCTAAGTGGGGAGGAATCTGCTGCTCAGCTAAGTAATCCCCTAGCTACCTTCCCTTCAGTGGCAGGTGCCATGTTAGGCTCCTCACCCCATATAGTTAGGTTTTTCCAGCTCCCTACTTCTCAGCCAGGTGCGGGGAAGAGGCCCACATGACTCCAGCTGAAAAAAGCATGCCAAATCCTGCCTCTATCTCGATGGCCATGTTGGCCTGGTTTAACAAGGCCATGATGAGGGAGGCAAGTACTTCCTTAGCCAAGCATTGGGCCCACTCGTACAGGCAGAAAGGCCTCAAGAACCCTCGGGCCTGATGCCAAGCTTATTTCTTGGGACCAAGACTGCTGTCCACAAGCAAGGAGCTGATACTCTGCCAGACGGATTTAAAGTTCCTGAACTGCTTACTACAGACACTGGGATGTTAAGGCATCTATTCCTTCCACGTCTGGCGTCGCATACCTGGAGAAGAATCTCCTTACCTGCCAATTGCAACTGGTGGCAAAGAGGTCCACTTGAATTCAGCCGAAACGTGCCACTATCTGATGAAAGACCCCCAGGTGAAGCATCCATTCTCCCTGATTCAGTTTTTCGTGACTGAGCCAGTCTGCTTGGCTGGTGTCCTCCTCCTTGAGATATTCTGCCGCTATAGAGTCCACATTCTTCTCTGCCCCCTGGAAGAGGAGAGATGCTTCCTTCTGGAGAAGGTGGGAGCATGTGCCCCCTTGACAGTTTAAATAAGATTTGGCCGACACGTCTGTTCTGATGAGCACCGCTCCTAACTGTCTGCCCTCTGCAAAGTGTCTGAAGGCCAGACGGATTGCTTGAAGTTTGAGAAGATTGATCGGCAGTATGGATTCCTGTGACGACCATGTGCCCTGAAACATCTGACCAGCGCAGATGGCTCCCCACCCTGATAGGCTGGCATCTGACCTGATCAGGGTCTGAGGAGGATTCTGGAATGGAACACCTCTTAACAAGTTGGGTTCGTGAGTCCACCAGACCAGCAACTGCCGAACCCATGGTGACAGAGCTACTTTGTGATGCTGTCTGGATGCTATGTCGCTTTGGAAGGGTAGGAGTGCCCGCTGAAGTGTGCAGGAATGATGACGTGCCCATGGTGTAGTTTGGAATGTGGAGACCATCAATCCTAGAAGCGCTGCTAATTCCATTAGGTCTGCTGAGTTGGAGGACAGGTATCCAATGCTGCTTTGCATATCCTGTTGACTCTTTCTTGGAACAACCTTAAGAGGCCCTTGCGTGAGTCTATAGTTGCTCCCAGATGTATTATGTGTCGAGACAGAAAGAGGTGACTCTTGGATTCATTGATTAGGAAGCCGTGGTCCTTTAGACAGGCCAAGGTGATATGGAGGTCCTCCCAGGCCTTGTGCAATGATGGAGAGCGGATCAGAAAGTCGTCCAAGTAAGGGAAGAGATGAATTCCATGTCCTGAGATGTGCCCCCAAGGCAACCACGATCTTCGCGAATGCCCTGGGGGCAGATGACAGGCCAAATGGCCAGCCCTGAATTGATAATGGTCTTGTCCCATTGTGAACCGAAGGTATCGCCTGTGAGGTGGGAAGATTGGGACGTGAAGGTAGGCCTCCTTCAGGTTGATAGACGAGAGAAAATCACCCTTCCTTAGGGTCTCCTTGATTGAAAGTAAGGTGTAAGGTGTTCATGCGAAACTTGTGTTATTTTAAGAATCTCTTTAGACCCTTGGGGTCTAGTACCACCCTGAATGATCCGTCTTTTTTCGCGACTTGATAGGTATAACTGAAACTTGGTGGGATGACTCCCATGACTGGAATACAGTAATTGAAGGATATAACTTGTTCAAAAAGAACAGAAGGAATAAAAAGGGAGGTGGAGTCGCACTATATGTTAAAAACATATATCCCTGCACAGAAATTCAGGAAGATGAGCTTGGTAGCTCCACCAAGAGTATCTGGATTAAAATTAATGGGGTAAGTAATAAAAGGAATGTGGTGCTTGGAGTCTACTACCGACCACCCAATCAAGGAGAAGACGAGAATGTAACTTTTGAAAAGCAAATTGCCAATGTTTCGAGGAGGCATGATGTAGTAGTAATGGGGGACTTCAATTATCCCGATATCTGTTGGGAGACAAATTCTGCCAAACACAGCCCCTCCAAGAAATTTCTGACTTGTGTTAGAGATAACTTTCTTCTACAGAAAGTGGAGGAAGCAACCAGAGGATCAGCTATCCTGGACTTGATTCTAACCAATAGAGATGATTTGGTGGATGAAGTGGCGGTTACGGGAACTCTGGGGGAAAGTGACCACACCATACTTGAATTTGTGATTTTAACAGAAGCAAAAGCTGAGAGTAGCCATACGCGCACCCTGGACTTCAGAAAAGCTGATTTTAATAAACTCAGAACAATTGTAAGTATGGTTCCATGGCAAGCAACCCTAATGAGAAAAGGAGTCCAAGATGCGTGGGAGTTTCTAAAAAAGGAAATTCTAAAAGCGAAATGGCAAGCAATTCCAACAAGGAAAAAAGGGGGAAAACAGCAGAAGAAGCTAATGTGGCTTCACATAAAGCTTAGAGATGACCTGAAAACAAAAAAAGACACATACAGGAAGTGAAAGAAGGCCAGGCCACAAAGGAAGGGGCCAGGCAGGTATCATGGAATTGCAGGGATGGTGTCAAGAAGGCTAAAGCTGAGAATGAGCTGAGGTTAGCAAGCAGTGCTAAAAGCAACAAAAAAGCTTTCTTAAGGTATATCCATAGTAAAAGAAAAGAAATGGTGGCACAGCTACTCAGTGAGGAAGGCAAAATGATAACAGATGACAAAGAAAAGGCAGAAGTGCTCAATTCCTACCTTGGCTCAGTCTTCTCCCAAAAAAGGGTCTGTGACCCCCCCAGGAAACATGAAGCAGAAGGGGCAGGATTGGAGCTTGAGCTTGACAGACAAACGGAGGAATACCTAATCACTTTGAATGAGTTCGAATCGGCAGGGCCCAATAAACTGCATCCTAGAGTATTGAAGGAACTGGCTGAAGAACTCTCAAAACCGTTGTCTATATCTTTGTGAAATCATGGAGGACTGGTGAAGTGCCGGATGACTGGAGGAGAGCTAATGTTGTCCCTATCTTCAAAAAGGGCAAAAGAGGAACCGGGGAACTACAGACCAGTCAGCCTAACATCAATCCCTGGAAAAACTCTGGAGCAGGTTATAAAGCAAGTCAATCTGTAAGCACCTTGAAAACAATGCAGCGATTACTAGGAGCCAACATGAATTTATGAAGAACAAATCCTGCCAAACTAATCTCGTTTTTTGATCGGGTAACCTCCCTTGTAGACTGTGGGCATGCTGTAGACATAATATATCTCGACTTCAGCAAAGCTTTTGACAAAGTGCCCCATGATATTCTGAGTAGCAAGCTAGCTAAATGTGGGCTAGATGGAACAACTATTAGATGGATCCACAGCTGGCTCCAGAATCGTACTCAAAGAGTGCTTATCAATGGTTTCTTCTCAAACTGGGCGGAAGTAATGAGTGGGGTACCACAGGGCTCGGTCCTGGGCCCCGTGCTCTTTAACATTTTTATTAACAACTTGGATGAGGAGGTACAAAGCATGCTTATCAAATTTGCAGATGATACAAAATTGGGGGGCATAGCTAATACTGTGGAAGACAGAAACAAAATTCAAAGGGACCTTGATAGACTGGAGCATTGGGCTGAAAACAACAAAATGAAATTCAACAGGGATAAATGAGAAGTTCTACATTTAGGAAAAAGAAACCAAATGCAGTTATAAGATGGGGGATCCTTGGCTCACCCATACAACATGTGAGAAGGATCTTGGAATTGTCGTTGATCGCAAGCTGAATATGAGTCAACAGTGTGATGTGGCTGCAAAAAAGGCAAATGCTATATTAGGCTGCATTAACAGAAGTATAGTTTCCAAATCGCGCGAAGTATTAGTTCCCCTCTATTCAGTACTGGTTAGGCCTCATCTTGAATATTGCGTCCAGTTCTGGTCTCCACACTTCAAGAAGGATGCAGACAAACTGGAACAGGTTTAGAGGAGGGCGACAAGGATGATCGGGACTAGAAACAAAGCCCTATGAGGAGAGACTGAAAGAACTAGGCATGTTTAGCCTGGAGAAGAGAAGACTGAGGGGAGATATGATAGTACTCTTTAAGTACATGAAAGGTTGTCACACAGAGGAGGGCCAGGATCTCTTCTCGATCATTCCAGAGTGCAGGACACGGAATAATGGGCTCAAGTTTCAGGAAGCCAGGTTTCAACTGGACACCAGGAAAAACTTCCTAACTGTTAGAGCCATACGAAAATGGAACCAATTACCTAGAGAGGTAGTGGGCTCTCCGACACTGGAGGCATTCAAGAGGCAGCTGGACAGCCATCCGTCAGGAATGCTTTGATTTGGATTCCTGCATTGAGCAGGGGGTTGGACTTGATGGCCTTATAGGCCCCTTCCAACTCTACTATTCTATGTTTTTATGAAGAACAGAGAGTAATTTCCCAAAAATCTCTCCCCTGCCTGGACTTTCTCTATAGCTTCAATTTGTATGAGATGGGAGACCACCTGCAAAACTCTTTCCCTCTTGAGTGGAGAAACTGAGAGGAGATGGAATGAATCTCGCTGGAGGGGGTGGAAGTGAACTCCAACCATAAGCCGTACCGAAGGGTGAGAAGCAGGGCTGTGGAGTCGGTATGTCAAACCTTCAACTCCGACTCCTCTATTTTTCTACTGTCCGACTCCTTTATAAATGGCAAAGGTATATTAATTTATTAAAATATTAATTTTATTTTGAAGTTGGAGTCGGTACATTTTTACTTACTCTGAGTCCACCCAAAATTGCTTCTGACTCCACGACTGTGACTTCACAGCCTTGGTGAGAAGGACCCATTGATCTGAAGACGTGTCCTTCCACTGGTGAGCAAAGCGTTGGAGACGACCCCCCACTGGCGAGATGGAGACGTCAGAATTTATTTTCCCGTGACTGGGACCAAAATCTCAATTGACTGGGAAAGTGTTGAGCTTTAGGGAGGTTGCGTTGTCTGTTCCAGAAGGGATGGTTGGAGCAAGTGTCCTTCAGTCTTCCATATGGCCTTGAGCCTCAGAAGGACTGAGACAACTAATATGGGTGGAATGAGCATCGAAAGGACTTTCTGTCATCCCTTTTCTTGGAGGACAGCATTGACTTTTTCTTTTCCTTAGTCTCCAAGACATTAGGTAGAGCATCATCCCCAAATAACTTGCCTCCCACATAAGGCTCTGAGGCAAGATTTGAATGGGCTGTACGGTCTGCCTCCCAGTGACGCAGCCAAAGGGTTCTTCGCATGAAGACACCTGCTGCCAATGACCTTGCTGCAAACTGCATAGCATCCATGGATGTATCTGCCATAAAGGTAACTGCCCGAGAGACCTTCAGTAGAGACTTGCGTACCTGGGCCGCGTCTTGCTGTGGGCCGTCCAGCAGGTCTTCCAACCAGAGGAGGGAGGCTGAAGCAAACATCGAGGAGGCTGCCGCTATCCTGATTGAGAGTACACTAGTCTCATGCAGCCTTCTAAGCCCGATCCATCTTGTGCTCAATGGTATCTCTAAGGTGCACATCCGAGTCCAGATTCAAAGATGGATTCAGCAAATTCACAGTGGGCGCGTCTATGAGAGGGACTTTAGTTGGTCCATGATAGGCTGTTTAAGCGTATATTTGTTGGCTATCGAGACCGACTTCTTTAATTGTAACGGGATGTCAAACTCTGACTTGAGCACCTTTGGGAGAAGAGAAGAGAGCTTCAGCACCCTAGATTTAGGCTTCAGATCCAGACACACTGCTGAGACCCTCGATGTAGAGGGAGCAGGAGGATCCTCTGTAGAAGTGAGAGTAAGGGCTTCCATTGCCTTGCATAGCAGAGGAAGGAAATGTGGCTCCTAAAATATCTTAGTGGATGAAATCTCCTCAGATTGTGACTCTCCACTCTATTCCTCTTCATCCAAGATCATTATGTTGCTGTCTAGGTCAAGAGGTGTCTGTTCCAGGGGCTGAAGGTGCCTGCCCTGAGCTGTGGCATAGGGATCTGGAGATGCACGGTTAGTTACAGGAAGTGGGGTTGCAGGTGAGCGGCCTGTAGGCGGGCCCTGCAAAGGCTGTGATCCAGATGGAGCCTGAGAGGGTGAGGGCGCTGATACTTCCTGCGAACTCGAGGAATAGATGGGGAGGACAAATCTCTAGCCAGATCCATTAAGAGGGAATCCCTGAGTTGTTCCTTCAGTTGTTGAATTGAGTGAGCTGAGAGGTGTAACTGAATAGGCTGAGCTTGAGAGTAAGAAGACTGGAACCTTTGCCCCCCCACCTCTTGAATCTGATGCACAAGGATTGGTTCTTCCAAAAAGCCTGTGAAGGCTTCAGGAGAGGAGGTGGTGGAAAAACTAGTGTCCAAAGAAGGGTGAGGCTGACTGCCTTCCTAGTCCGGCGGGACTAGGACTAGGGACTAGTTGTGGGAAAACAATGGTGCCCGTCCATCGCTTCCCTCTACCTCTGAAGCGCAGGAAAAAAGGGCTGGCTGTTGGCGAAGGGCACGAAAAGCCTCCTCCGGAAAGGCAGGTGCGGACGTTAAGGCGGCTGCCACTGTGGCTTGCTCCCAACAGAGACTGAATCGATGCTGGCGGGCGAGGGAGGGTGGATGCCTGAAGAGGCCAAAGGGGGGGGGGCTGGCGTATCCTTGCTACGAAGCAAACTTCCAAGGGAAGGAACACAAGGTCTTTTTTTTTTAACTGGAAGGGAAAGGTTAGTACAAAAGACAGAACAAACAGTAAAGGGAATAACACCAATCACTGAAATAACGCAAAAACAGCACACAAGAAAACAATACAGGCCTGAACCAACAGAGGCAGAGAGAGTCCAACCTTGTTCAGTGAAGGCAAAAGAAAACTGAGGCAGGAACAGGCACAGACCAGGAACGGACCTGCGAAAAAACTTCAACAGTGCTCTTTTGCCTTCAACCGCTAGGTGGAGCTAGCTACCCACCTGATACCTTTTACATGCACAGGAGAAAAATCAAAGCTACACCTTCCCTCACAGCAATTCCCCTACTTTTTTTGAACATTAACGTTTTCTTTAAGTTTTTCATATCAGCAGCAAATGTGCAACACAAAGAAAAACAGGCATTACACTTGCATCAGAAAAGTGTAATAAACCATAAACAAAAACAAAGTATTACATGTCCTAACTACATCATCTTTAACTCGGAGAAAGGTCACATTTTCCACAAACGTAGAGACTTTTACGAGGACTGAGACCAAAAGTGTTTCATTAAAAGACCAAACAAAAAGGATTGTTGAGCTATTGGTAGTTTTGTTATACCACTTTGGCAAGCATCTCAACAAACGTTCTGTTATAGTATCACTAGAGTGCTTGCCACCTTAAAGAAATGGGGGAAGTGCCATAGTTCAGTGGTGGAGCATCTGCTTTGCCTGCAGATGGTCTTAGGTTCAATCCTCAACATCCTCAATAGGGCTGGGAGAGATTCCCTGCCTGAAACCTTGGAGAACCACTGCCAGTCAGTGTAGACATTACTGTGATAGATGGGCCAATGGTCTGATTCTGTATTCTTGAACCAAAAGCCTTTTCCCTCCTATGCAAGGCTACTAAATCAGGGCTCTCTTCTCTTATCCCTGCTGTACCTCCAATGTATTTGTACTACTGCAGGATTGAAGCTAGCAGTTCTGTAGTGCTAACAAGGAAGTTGCTCCTGTTGCCCAAAAAATATTGTCTGCAAGTCACATACAATTGAGCTGTTTTAAGATTTGCCACATATTTGGCACAGAGAGGATACATGTTTAAGGCCCAAGTCAAAATGTTTTTCTGATTTCAAGTTGTTGTTGGCACTTAATGATTGATTCATGCTCCTTTTGGTTCTTGCGCTTTTGGTCAGCCAACTGGTCTAGCAAAAAGAAAGTTGTTCTTTTTAGATTCATGTTAAATGGCATTGTGGCTTATCAGTGCTTGTAAATCTGACTCCATAGCTCTAAAGCAAGCCCATTTTGTTGTCTCCTCTGCTTTCCTGGCAGATACTGCATATGCTAAGAATAAAGTCAATGGCAAATGGTACTACTTTGATGATAGCAGTGTGTCTCCAGCATCCGAAGAGCAAATAGTGGTATGTATTTAAAGTGAACTGAGTACACCTTAATGTACCCTCTTACTTTTGGAATTACAGAGCTGTTGCTAGTCACCTAAAGGCTCAGACCCACAACACACATTTGCATAAGTGCATAGTGTATCACTGCGCACATTAAGATGATAAGTGGCTGGTGATCTCACTGGCACTGCACAATGCAATGTGCCCAGCTGCTATGTAAGAAAAGTGTTTCTTAAAAAGGAGGACAGGAAATCTGGGGCTCAGGCCTCCTCAACTACCCCCTAACAATGTCCCTGAATTAACATATGCAGCTGCTAAATCAACAGAATGGCAAGGTAAGAATGGAGTTTGCAGTCTGTTTTCTAATGATAATGGATGTCATACACATGGAAACCTATAAGGAACATGGAACAGAATACAGCTCTATATGACTTGGTCATATTTTTGTGACACCTATTTGCCTAAATCACTTTCAGGAATAAGGGCTGTAGAACAGGGTTAGCCAACAGAATACCGTCCAAATGTTGACTACAATTTCCATCAGCTACAGCCATTATGGTGAATGGTCAGGGATATGGGAGTTGTAGTCCAGAACATGTAAAGTGCATCAAGTTTGGGGAGGTTGCTGTAATCTACAGAACCATTGTAGAGCTGGGTATTGATACTGGGGCTCCTGCTGTGTGTAAGCTTGGAGACAATCCCATTATTAGACTTTCATTCTTCATTGTATCTCTCTCTCCTTGTCTTGCAGACAAAAGCAGCATATGTACTATTCTACCAACTCAGAGATGGCATGCTGAAGGGAAACCCATCTCCCTGCACAAGCATTGAGCTGAAATCAGAGGAATGTGATGGCATGGATACTAACTGAACCTATGTGGTGGAGTTGAAACGAGTCACGTTGCTTAATTTGAAAATGCATCCGAGAACTGATTTTGTAAGACTCAAACGAGAAGTCCAGTACAGAAGGAGTCAGTGAGCAGTAAAAATGGAAACACAGGGGAAGCAATAAGATGTCAAGCACTTGGGTATATCGTAGCCAAAGAGTTTTAAACCAACTATATCTTAGCTGTTCAATCAAGGGTTCTCTAAATATGACCATGTATTCTGGCAGATACTGTGTGGAACCAGGGATTATGCTGTTTGACTGGAGCAATGCATGTCAGGAAAGAGGTGCTGGGTTGTAAGAGGAAACTCAAAAGTGATTGTAAGTAGGTTCGAACTCTGTGGTTCGAACTCTGTGCATTGTAGAAAATGCATGAGCTTTGAGGTAACTATGTACCGCAGAAGTGAACATTTGGCACAAGTTTCAATCTTGTGTAGCACATCTTGCCACCAAGTCCACTGCTGATAAGGCATGGTGAGCTTGTGCTTTTTAAAAAACAAAAATTTAAAAATTGCATGTTTGTCCTGGCCCATTGTGTCCTATACAGAAGTCTGCTGTAACCAGCATCTCACAAATAAAGCACTTATTTAAGATTAAAGAAATAATCCCAAAGATGAACTCTGCCCCTCCCCAATCTTTCCAACAGTATTGTTCATGAGACCTGTTCTTCACCAAAATCCTCTGGAACATTTATTTGCTCTAACTCTCAATCTTTTTAGTAGAGGTCACATGGTAACCTACATACTTTATTCGTATGTCTCATTAGGGAGCTGCAACAACTTTCCTTGACAGCTGTTGAGATTCAGTCTCCAATTGTGTTCTGTTTTTGTACAGTTTTAGCAGTGCCAGGAAAAGTTCGGAGACCATAATATCTTGAAGGCTACACAGGAATGGATATCCAGTGGCTTGTCTCCTTTTAGATGTTCTCATATCTATTTTTCTTTCTAGCCATTTTAATTCTGTTTCCTTGTGTAATCTGCTGTTGCCCTTGTACCTCCTTAGGCATTTTTCCCATTGGTTGAGAAATGCAAGACAAAATGTTGTTTGACTCATTCCTACCCACATCCACTTCTCTAAACCTCTGCGTATTAGAGTAGGGCCTATAATTATACCCATCAAAGCAGGATGAAAGACAAGGGCCTTCTAGGGAAGGAGCTTTCTGGTAACACCATAGAATTCCATGTGCACAGCTATGACGGCTTGAGACATTTGTTGTTTAAACATCATGGGTTTGAAGCCATCTTGCCACCTATGTAAGGGTGTTTCAGTTTTGCTCTGAACACGTTCTCAAAGATTCTCTTCAGCAAAAGTAAGAAATGTTCCTTTCCTAGACTGGTTCTGTGCTAATCTTGATCTGTACAATACCAGGCAAGGGGTAACCAATGGTAGAGTCCGGGCACATCATTTTAGCAGAATTGGTTAAAAGTAATCAAGTGTTCATTTAGGTTATAGCAGAAGAGTCCTCTTTGCTGTCACCTGCATTCTGCTCACTGACAATCTTCCAGTGATTACTATACAGACCTCTAAAGTAGTCCTTCTAAAATACTGAAATTTGAGTTTGGTTCAGTTCTTGATGCTTCTGGATTTTTTTAATTGGTTTGAGGGCTTGCCTCAACTGGATATTATTTTCCTGTGCACTTGGGATGGTGGGTGGGGTAAGGGTTGGAATTATTTAAAGGCTAAGTTCAAACTGTAGCATTGCACTGTTTTGTTTTTGTTTTTTCCTGTTTTTCTGGGTTATGTTTTCTTTGGAATGTAACATTTGGACAGAAAAGGAAACAAATATTTAAAAGCAAAGGACAATTTCATGTAACCGTATGTATTTCTGTTACATACTGATTGCAGCAATCTTTTCACTGCTCTTAGTATGGTCAGAGCACATTTGTGTTTAAGTGAGTTTTGGGCTCCTGAACTAAATTTCTTCCAAATGCTGTAAAGATGGTATTAGGGATCTGGATTTGCCTCTGACCAGGCTGGATCCTAGCTGGTGTGTACATTCTGTATAGTGTCAAAGTATGTTTTTAGACTAGCACTTTGTAAGTTACTTGCTTTACTGTATAAAGGACAAAAATAAAAATGAGTGGATTGCGCTGAGTGTGGACTTTCTGTTGTTTCTCCATGGTGAATAGGGATTTTGAATAGATCCTCAAACCTGCATCCCTGCTTGTTAAATGGTTGTCTCTGTCAAACATTGCCAATATTATAGCAGCTTTGTATAGAATCTGTATTGGAATATGGTGGTGCCCTGCAATCTTAGTGTATTTAGTAGTCCACCAAATTCATAACGTTCACATGAGCTGTTCCTGCTTCTAATTCTTGAGCCGGAATTGCATATATCCAGTGTTCATAGAATCATAGACTAGTAGGGTTGGAAGGGGCCTACAAGGCCATCAAGTCCAACCCCCTGCACAATGCAGGAATCCAAATCAAAGCATTCCCAACAGATGGCTGTCCAGCTGCCTCTTGAATGCCTCCAGTGTCGGAGAGCCCACTACCTCTCTAGGTAATTGGTTCTATTGTCGTATGGCTCTAACAGTTAGGAAGCTTTTCCTGGGGTCCAGTCGAAATCTGGCTTCCTGCAACTTGAGCTCATTATTCCGTGTCCTGCACTCTGGGACGATCGAGAAGAGATCCCGGCCCTCCTCTGACAACCTTTCATGTACTTGAAGAGTGCTATCATATCTCCCCTCATTCTTCTCTTCTCAAGGCTAAACATGCCCAGTTCTTTCAGTCTCTCCTCATGGGGCTTTGTTTCCAGTGTCCTGATCATCTTTGTTGCCCTCCTCTGAACCCGTTCCAGTTTGTCTGTATCCTTCTTGAAGTGCGGAGACCAGAGCTGGACGCAGTATTCAAGATGAGGCCTAACCAGTGCTGAATAGAGGGGAACTAATACTTCACACAAATTGGAAACTATACTTCTGTTAATGCAGCCTAATATAACGTTTGCCTTTTTTGTAGCCACATCACACTGTTGACTCACATTCAGCTTGTGATTAACGACAATTCCAAGATCCTTCTCGCATGTCGTACTGCTGAGCCAGGTATTCCCCATCTTATAACTGCATTTGGTTTCTTTTTCCTAAGTGTAGAACTTTGCAAATATCCCTGTTGAATTTCATTTTGTTGTTTTCAGCCCAATGCTCCAATCTATCAAGGTCCCTTTGAATTTTCTTTCTGTCTTCCACGGTATTAGCTATGCCCCCCAATTTTGTATCATCTGCAAATTTGATAAGCATGCTTTGTACCTCCTCCTCCAAGTCATTAATAAAAATGTTAAAGAGCACGGGGCCCAAGACAGAGCCCTGTGGTACCCCACTCGTTACTTCCACCCAGTTTGAGAAGGAACCATTGATAAACACTCTTTGAGTACAATTCTGGAGCCAACTGTGGATCCATCTAATAGTTGTTCCATCCAGCCCACATTTAGCTAGCTTGCTAATCAAAATATCATGGGGCACTTTGTCAAAAGCTTTGCTGAAGTCGAGATATATTATGTCTACAGCATGCCCACAGTCTACAAGGGAGGTTACCTGATCAAAAAATGAGATGAGATTAGTTTGGCAGGATTTGTTCTTCATAAATCCATGTTGGCTCCTAGTAATCACTGCATTGCTTTCAAGGTGCTTACAGATTGACTGTTTTATAATCTGCTCCAGAGTTTTTCCAGGGATTGATGTTAGGCTGACTGGTCTGTAGTTCCCTGGTTCCTCCTCCTTGCCCTTTTTGAAGATAGGGACAACATTAGCTCTCCTCCAGTCATCCGGCACTTCACCGGTCCTCTATGATTTTGCGAAGATAATGGCGGTTCTGAGAGTTCTTCAGCCAGTTCCTTTAATACTCTAGGAGTGTTGTTGAACTCCATCTTCCATTAGTCCCAACCAGCATGACTACTGGCAAGCGATTAAAGTAGCTGAAGTACCACAACATCTGGCAAGCCACGGGTTAAAGTAAAGCAGAGGAGCTACAACGAATTTTGAGAACCGTGATTCAAAGAGTAGAACAACCCAAAGCTTGTCCACTGATGCGGTTCATTCTCTAAAATATTGTACTTTTGATGCCTGTTACCTACTGTAAGGTGTTAATATATTTCTGCTGCATTTTTGAGGCATTGGGGCAAACTACTTAGTGTATGTTCAATTCGATATTGATGCAGAGAGCCCTGCGGAGGCTGACCGGATGCAAAGGAGGAAAGGCCTTCTATACTCATGTTGTGTTGCAGAAGAAGGAGTGATGGAATAGGAAAATATTCCTCTTGAAAATTCAATCATCAACATGAGTATTAAAGCTACAGGAGCCCTGTCCTCCTTTACAACTATTTAACTTAACTCTTGAAGGATATCACCAGGAGGCTACTTTTCAAACAATTGTGATGGTGTCTACTCTTGGGAGCTGCATCAATATCAGCCTTTTATGAGTGATCACTACAAGTGAGATCCAAATTATCTTGCAGGGTTCAAGCACCTTTATCTCAAATATGCCTCTACCCCATTTATACACCAGTCTGTTTAAAGCCTGTGTATATACCAGGGCAAGCACCAGGCATGACTGGGCCCATGGATACAAGCCTGCCCCCGGCTCATAGTATGTGCTGGCCTGCACACTTCACCTCTCTCTCCCAGCACCTCAGTGTGCATGCCATGTGCACATAGCTGCCATCAACCAAGATGGTGGCAGGGGCTTTCCTAAGGGGTAATGCCCAGGCAGCCATCCTAGTTGATGGCACGCATGCATGCTACAGTATAAGCACACATTACTGCCACCAACCAAGATTGCGGCAGGGGTGTCAGCCCCTTAGGGGAGCCCCTGTTGCCATCTTAGTTGATGGCAGGTATGCATGAGCAGCATGCACATCATTCACGATAACAAGAAAAATAGGTGGGGCGTGCAGACAGGTGTCACAGGCCCGCGTGGTTTGTTGGGGGGGGCTGGCAGCTCCCTCTGCGATCGCAGCAGGGTTGGGAGTAAACAACAACATGGATTACAGAACAGGAGTGCTACACTCCCTCCCTAAGGGGGGGGCCTTAGCCAGGGCCTGACCTGGCAGTCCTCTGGCGCTGGACCTGCTGAGTTGTAAATTTTCAGGACCACCCTATTTTGTGATTTTAGGTTGTTTGAATTGTTTTTAATGCTGTATTTTAAAATGGTTGTAACCCGCCCTGGGAACTTGAGTGAAGGGCAGATAATAAATGTTGATGATGATGATGCCTGATGGGAGTCCAACAATATCTGGAGGGTACCAGTTTGGGAAGTGCTGGTTTAGGTAATGGGAAAAGAAGACACCAGATGTTTACAGTAACACAGACTTTAATTTACACCAGATACCATTGGACTGGGTGTTCAGAGATAATGGACAGTTTCTACCCAAAAATATTTTTTACTATGTAGACAAGTTCATCAAATGGATAGAGAAGGGCAATATCCAAAAAGGTGAATAGCTGGATTTTTTCATCCATGTTGAAATATGAGTGAAATATTAGCTCCTATTATAAAGGCCTACAGTGAATCAATGCCAAGGAACACTTTACAGAAAGGATTGTCTAGGTCAGGTGTGGGGAACCTGCTGGACTACGACTTTTATCATCCCTGATTATTGGCCATGTTGGCTAGGGCTGATGAGTAATGGAGTCTAGCAATCTCTGAAGGGCCACAGGTTTCCCATCTCTGATCTGTGTGATAAGCACCATGTGAAAAGCTAGGTTGGAAATGTCAGGCTAAGCTCAGAAGGTTGGGTTGGAGAGAGATGGTTAATAACCTTTTACTAAAAGGTAATTTTGAAATGCATTTGTTTCTCACACTATTGAGTAAAAGGCACTTAATACAATCTTGGGAGAAAGTTCTAGCAGAGGCAAAGATTCCGTGACAGTTGAAAACCTTCCACAGAGGGGGTAGGCAACAGGCTGTTTACTAGAAGTCTCCAGATCCAGTTGTTATTTCCATACTACACGAAAGTGTTTAGGGAATTGCTCTTTTATCCTGTACTTGTCTTGCTATTGGGACGACTCAGTAAACAGTTGTTAACAGGTGAACCGTTGAAATTTGATATGTCTGAAGGTGGAGGGTTCTATGTTCGATTTACTAAGGGCATTTGACTCAAAATATCACTTAATGTAGGTTAAGTACTCATTAGCGCTTGTTAACCATCCAGTGATATAATCACAAGCAGGGTGTTTAAAGTAGAAAAAAAAAGTGAATTTTTATACCCTGTTCATAGATGAAGAGAGAGGTTGTTAGCTGCAAGTATAGAACCAGGAAAGTGGTAATGGCTTTCTAGAGAGGCTAGTTGGAGTCTGTCAGCATGATCTTATACAGCAAGAGAGTTCTCAGACGAGAGTGCATATAATAGAAACATTTCATAAAATTGAAATTAAGTCAACATAAACATCTATTATTGAATAAGAAACTTTAGATGGACAGACTTCAATCTCTGCCTTTTCAAAAACCTACATTTTATCTTACTGAGGCTGTAATCCTATACATGAATGCAACTGGGCTTATTTCTGAGTAGAGATACATCGGATTGCACTGTAAGTAGTTTAGTTTCTCAATTTTTATTCAATCCTTCTTCCAAGGAGTTAAGAGTGCCGCACACCATTTTATCCTCATAACAACCTTGTAATGTAGATTAGGCTGGGAGGCAATGATGGCCTCAAGGTCACCCAAGTTAAAACAGTGAGTAGGTGTTTGAACCCATGCTTTCCTGATCAAAGTCTATCAATTCTGGTTTCTCTGGCAAGAAGTATGTCTTACTAAGCAAATGCCAATCTAAAATGAATTTTGGATAGCCCTAAAGTTCACTTCTGCAGTCATATGTAAAATCATGGCCTGGCTGTATGAAGTATTTGAAAAGTCACATCTGATGTTTTGAACTCTCCTTATTTTTAATGCTTCATTAACATTCAGTAATAGATGTGCCCTGGAGACACTGTGTAAAAAACTTCCCAACTGTTAGAGTGGTATGACAATGGAACCAATTACCTAGGGAGGTGGTGGGCTGTCCAACATTGGAGGCATTCAAGAGGCAGCTGGACAGCCATCCGTCAGGTGTGCTTTACCTTGGATTCCTGCATTGAGTAGGGTGTTGGACTCTATGGCCCTATAGGCCCCTTCCAACTCAACTATTCTATCAAATGTTTTTAGAGACTAATGATAAAACATAGGATTGACTGCTCTGTCTCAGAAAAGACTGGCAGCTTGGTACTGATTTTAGTTGGTTCATCCACTCCCCACCTGTATACTTCCTTACATAATCAAACTCTTGGGCAATGAGATACTTCTCCCTTTCAGGTGAGATGTCTGATAAGCTAAGCAGATGCCGTAAGGAGCTAACCGCAGCTATTGACAGAGCAATGGAAGATCTCTCAGTTCCTTCCCCTGCCTCCCCAGATTCCACCACTGATCAGAACTTTGACTTGCAGACAGCACAGCTGTCTTCACCCCACAATGCAGACCTCTTGAGTCACAAGGGAGAACCCACGCCTTCCGTTTATTGTCCCCAGTCCTCTTTACCAGTCTCTTCTGTTCCTGAAAAAGAGAATCCCCTCTTCAAGCCAAACCTTATTCCACTGACTATAGCCTCCAACATAACATGTACAAAACGGGAACCCCTGACAAGCAAGGAAAATACATGGCTACATCCTCCAATCTTCATGGCTGACAGGCAGTTTTTTATCAGCCCAGAAGACAATGAGAGATGGAGAAAAGGACATCTAAGGTAGGCTTTGCCTGTTACAGGCTTAATTTCTGTGTTATGAATAGCATTTGAATTTCTGTTTTGATGGCTGCTGATCTGGCATCTTGCTGATCCAAAGGGCTGATTCTAGAGTGGCTCAAGATATATATTGATAAATGAACCATTTGCCCCTTTTTAGTGATGCTCAGAACATGCTGTGTCACTCTGCTGAATGGTAGAACAGGACCTTGATAGCAGAGTGTTAGGATGCTTTTGATGGCTGTTTATGCCCCCCCCCCCGCTTCTATCTGTAAATTTCTGTCAATTGCTACTGCTGCAACTAACAGCTGCTATCCCCTCTTCTAGTCTTTTGAAAATGGCCAGGCTGCTTATGGGAGATAAGCAGGACAAGCCCTTTACAGGAAACTGATGCAAGCACGGGTTAGGAATGTTCCCTTCAAAGCTGAGGTGGCTATTAGAAGGGCAATGTGATCCAATAACCGGTGGGGAAAATACAGACTAAGTCAAACCACTGGAATGATCCCCCTGTATTATCAGGCAGTTTGTACACAGCTAGCCCTACTATTTAGGCAGAATGAGGTGGACTGCCTCAGGTTGTAGATCTGAGGCATCATGAAAGGACAGCAAACAGAATATTAGCAACATAATCTTATACACATCTACTCAGAAGTAAGTTCCACTGAATTCTGTGAGACTTACTCCCAGGTAAGTATATATGTAAGATTGTAGCCTTAGTCTGTTGGATTTTATATGAGCATGAGGCAATAATGCTAAATACTTACTTTTTTGTACCTGCGGCAGTAAAATCCATTTGACCCTCTTTTCTGTATGATGTGCTTATCACAAATTTATCTAAAAAGGAAAGCACCTTCCATATCAAGTAGGACACGAGGATTTGCTACACTTGTACCTCTACCTCTGGAATGTATTTTTGAAAAGTGGTTCTTACATTACACGGATTAACTGCTCATACTGCTCCTTTCTCTACACCCAAATGAGTCCTCAGCTAAGGGCTATTTCTCAGACATGATACTTTACCCAACACTGGTTTATGGTAAAAATCTACTCAGTAATTTCTGAAAATCATGAAAGGGTTTGTTTTGCATTATGCCACAGATCTCTTAGAAGTCACTATCTGGACTACGTAGACCACACTAGACCTTGGAATTCTTGTTTCCCCAACAATCTCCCTTGAACAATTGTAAAGTAGTGATCTTTGTAGATCCCTTTCCAAAGATCCCAAATAGGTCAGTTGCTAAGAGTTTTAAAAACAGAAAGATACAACAGATGCAAGAATACTTACTTGTTAATATGTAGGGCCACACCAATGCTCTAAACCATGTTTCAAAAAGCCAAGAAACCTACTGTTTAATGTATACTGGGGTAAGATTTTAGTACCTAGTAGATCATCCTCTTTAGAGTGTGTTTTTTATTTCTGGAAATTGGTCTTGTATTGTTCAGTTAAAAGTGCTTTTGTGATGTTTAGCAAAACTGATGAAAGGCCTGTGAAATCAGAAACAAGTATAACTGCCGGTGATGTGCCTCCACAGAGTCTGAAAGATCTTGCCAATACGAGTGGTAAGTGCTGTCTCCCCTGCTCAGTTGACATGGCTTTTTTAAAGTGGGTCTGTAAAGAGGAATAGAATTGCATGCCTATTGAAGCAGTAGGATTCTGTGTAATCATTTCTCATAATCTGGTGAGGTATCTTATTATTTCTCTGCTACTAAACAAGCAGTATATGCCCCAGACAGTACTATTTTAATGTGTTTAATGAATAGCTGTCAGAATGGCTGCATGGCTGCAAGATGTACCATAGCAAATAATTTCAACAGAAGCCAACAGATTGAACAATTGAAGGATAAGCATGCATGCACAGCCTTGAGGTATGACCTTTGCACTTGGGAGACAATTGCATATGACTGGGAAGGATGAGGATTGGCTAACCTTTGGGGGCCCAATATGATTGATCTGGTGAATATTGGGGGGGGGAAAGGATATGTACCCTGATCCTGGTACTGTCCCAGCTCCACAATGGGGATGCAGATTCTTCTCCCACACACACACACACCAGATGCCATCTAGTGGGAGGGAGAGGGAGAAATTTGCATCCTGAACTTGTATGAGCCCTCTGAGAAGAGCAATGGGATTTGTTAAAAAACAAAACTAATGCCAAATTGCCATAGGCGGCGGGGGGGGGGGGAAGACAGGCATAAAAAAAGGCTTGGATAGTTTGTAGCCCACAGGTTAGCCATCCATGTCTAGCCATTAGATTACAGTGGCCTGATTAGCATGCATTATTAAGAATCTTCCCATTATTAGCTACTTGCATTCAATCCATCAGCAAACATTTAAGATAAAGTAATAATAGAATAAACCTGAGAGTGGTGGATTCTCGAACAGTACCGTTAGAAAAAGGCTAGTACTTACACTTTACATGTTGGGCAAATGAAAAGCAGCAGGAATATTATATTAACAATTGGAAATATTAACGATTGTGTTGTATTAACAATTAGAAGTAATTTTTATTGCGCTTTCTGGCTGGGCAACCTGGGTTGTTTATATTGAAAATCTCTCTGTGTATCAACCTGTGCAGCTATCTGGGGGCAGGACTTATATGTTGTATTCGTTTTTACATTGAAGACAACTCAGCTGTTTGGTCAGCAGAGAGGCTACACAGCAAAACGGATTTGGAGAATGAACTCCATCAAATGTCTAAGCTTTCAAGTGAACTGTTTCCTCCAGATGAAGCCTCAGTGCTGGATCTGAGTGCGAGGACCAGTTTCAGAAAGGTCCTGGAGCATACCTTAGAGGATGAAGCAATTATTGAAACACTGCTGGATATGGAAGAGGATTACAAACCAAACAGCTCCACCTTGCAGCAGCTGCACTAGAGAGGCTGGTGTAAGGTGTGAGCTATTTAAGATTTGATAATTAACACTTCTGAACCATGGAAACTTTGGCAAATAATCCTGTCTGTTACGAGATGCACTATTAAAGTAAGTGATTTACAATAGTGTGATGTTAAGAGTATTTTCCCCACAGACCACTAAACAGTGAACATCATTTGGGCCATGATCAGGAAAAATGAGTATTACATCTCAGATATTTTCCTTGGACTTTCATGATACAATGTCTCTATAATGTATGTGACAGGTCAGATATTAAGTAACTGCTTATGTAGTCATGGTTTTCCACATTTGTCAAACACTGGAATGGTACAAGTCCTATTATCTATATTATGGCAAAACTGGCTTAGATTAAAGCTTTTAGCTGGCTTATCTTGTAAAGCTCATTCATAAGAGGACAGTATGAGGTATTGCAAAAGCATGATTTGAGAAGTGAATAACTACTAAGTGAACATTTAGAATTACTGGAGCTGCTACTTCATGCGTTTATCATCTGCTACAGCACAGAAATCTCTTTACACTCCCCTCAAGAACAAGCTTACAATCCACCACGGTAAGAGCTGCTTCATATCACACAGGACAAAATATGCACACCATCACTACTGAAGAGCAGCCCAAGAGTTTATTTGCCATAAACATGGAGACACTAAGCTGCTGTACCCATCTCCCAGTACCCCAGCCATATATTTGTGATACACTATTTTTGCTTTTCAAGCTTTTGTGTTTGGGTGCTTGTTACTGTCTTGATAAAGGGAAGCATCATTATTAGTAAAGAAATCTTATCTTGATGCTGGAGTCAAATTCAGTTGCTGCTTAAAAAGGATTTTATAATGTTAAAAGTAGCTTCCACACAAGAATAAAATTGGGAGGAAGTGTCTGTCTTACAAGTCAAGAACAACATGAAAGTCTTCTGAAGTTTACTACTAAATATTTTATAGCTAATTCTAAATACAAATGTACTGTTGCAGTAAGAGAGACCTGGACATAGATGAACATAGGTAACAGGATACTTAGAGCCTCACTGGCCTGGCCAGATGCAGCTATTCCAAAAAGAGATGTGCATACTTCCTCTCACAGTACTAGCTACTGTATGTGACTAGAGCTGGACCAGAGTCCCGTTTCATTGATACAAATTATCTTGTTTCTTAAAGACACAAGAACAGTGAAAGGCTTCCTTCATTGTTCTCATGCATAAAAACATAACCCAACCAGTGGTAGGCCTAGGCCACATGTTACTCTGAAAAGTTAATATTCCAAACTTTTACATTCTGGCCAACTTCAGATTGAGTACTGCTTCAGCAGTCTTTTCTCTACTGTGCCACTTTACTGTCACACTATAACAACTGACCGACAGCCATTACTTTAGCTGATAAACAAGAACATTTTATTCAGTCAACCTAGTTTCCTAGCATTATGAATTTGAGGAATGTGCATTGTCTTTTGGTTATACATACAAGCCTCCAAAGAGCACTGGAATATAATTCACAAAGTACCTTAGGTCATGCATATTGGGAGACTTTAGACGATTGTTCCCTGAGGGAGCAACAAGGGCAAGAGCTCAAGCTTGTCTTCCAAAGACAAACAATGTCTTAATAAAAAGGGATTTCCCTTGATTCTAGATCATATCCTACTAACATTTCAGTCAAACTCTTAGGACGAAAGACATCTAACCACACATAGATCTAGTGCTCATGCCAACTAATGTCAAAGTGTACCAACTGTCCTTTTAAAATATCCAAATCAGTGTTTAGTTACTGATCAAGAAGACCAGACCCTCTACCTGCAACTGTTCACTTAGGGGGCAGGAAAAAGACTGGCTCTAGAGAGGACAAGTTGCTTCTAGTCCAGCTACCAGCCACGTCTTTCTTCTTAAAAGAACCTGCCTTCTAGTGGACAGAGGAGAGCAGCTTAGTCTCTGGACCACTGGATTGCAATAAGTAGGGAGAACAATCTTTGGAAGCTCCTCCTATCTAAACTGAAGTCTAATAATAATTATGCACATGTAGCAAGGCTGAGCCCTGGCAGTGAGAGGGAGGCTTCAGGGATTGAATCCTATGTCAGTATGTTGATAATATACTCTGAACTAGACTTGATGTTTCTAGAGAAATAGTTGATAGTGTTAAAATCTGCAAGAACCCACTCAATTTCAAGTTGTCCTGAGCTTATGTTACTTCCAATAAGTTTGTTCAATGACTACAAGTTCAGTAGCTTGCCTTCTGACCTGACATATCCTGTCAGCAGCTGCCAAACCAGAACTCCAATGTGACTCAAAAGGCATCAGAAGAGACATCAGAAGCAACACTCTCTCCTGCAGCTCTATAGCTCACAGAGGTTCTGATCCATCTTTATTCTGGCCATCAGTAAGAATACACTATAGATAAATAAACACAAAATGATTTAATGCCAACCATATGTAGTGGCTCAGAACATGGATGTCTGCAGTTCTTCCTTAAACATGCCTTCAAAGCGGAGATCTTTCGCCATAAGTTCCTCTTCAACATCTTCGAGTGCCCACTGATGATCAGTCAGTTCTAGAGCCTCCCATTCTGTCTGCAATGACAAAGAAAGAACATTGACACAGCCAGTAGAAGTGTACTAACTACTTACGTTCCCTCTTGGAACCCTTACTTGAGAAATCTTGCTCAACATTCTGCCTTAATTTATTCATGGTAGTTTAGACTGTGAATTTTGAAGAACAGCACTGACGTTTATGACTGAAATGTATCTGAGCATTCCCCGGCTGGGTGTAGAAGAGTGATCAGCTTGCAGCAGGGACTGGAGTTATAACATGCATGAGGAAGCAATGAGGCTGTAGAAAATAATGTGGGCTGATGTGTTTGGGGCAAGGCAAAGTTCTTATGGTTAGCAATTGTCTAAACTACTAAACAGAGATCACTGGGTATTCCAGGCTGGTATATCCATCGCCGCTAGTGCCTAACATTCTACAAGTAAGGGTGTTTTCTGGAGATCACTCTTTTCTTTTCCTGCACAACTGTTCACAGAAGCATAGCTCAAACTGTATGACTCTACTTAGGCAGTTTGAAACATTAGTGTCTTATTTTTTTAGAACTGACTAGTTCTATAAAACAAATTATTTGTTCAGCATATTTCCATTTTGTCCCCAATAAGTACATCACATCCTTTATTGTTTGTGGTCATTGACCGGCCATACAGGTACAAGTATTTAAATACAGAAAGGCAAAAGATTACATATAAACAAGTAAACAATGCATAAGTATATCTTCTTTGCGCAGGTCACCAACTAGGATGTGAGATACAGGTTTTCAAACTTTCTACCAACTAGGATGCGAGATATAGGTTTTCAGTCTTTCTACCTTTATCAACTTGTCTATGCATAACGATAGGTGTTTCTTATTAGTAATGATGAGCAAGCTGCCTTTCGGGGAAGCTTCACCATTACTGATCTTCTGATCTTAAAAGCTTCCTGACAATCTTCCAATGAACCCTAGAGCTTTATGAAAAAATTTCAATAGAACAATGGTTTCCAATCTCGTAAGCTAGAGAATTCTTTAACATACATTCCTAACAGGTATTTTTCAGCTATTTCCCCCCGTATATTCAAGAAATAGGAGCAAGGCTATATGAAATTTCAGGGGCCTGTTTCTGCTGTTGGAACTGTAGTCTCATACCTTGAATGCTTTATTAGTATCTGCAGGCATGGCCATTGCTGCCCCTGTCATCTGCTCCTGCATTACTCTGGACTGATCCGCAGCTGCAAACAAACATGAAAGAGTGACTCACATTACAACAACAGCACTAAGAGCATCAAAGGGGGGGATAATTTGAGCAGTTCAGTGCTGTGGTAGACAGCAAGGTATCTCCCTAGTTTTGTATAAATTAAGCAGAAAAAGTATGAGGCCAACAATCAAGCAGATGTAACTTTCTTCAGCCTTAATGACAACAAGCCTTTTGTCTATTTAGTATTGGTAAAATATATTGCTATTTACTAATATTAGTAACCAGGTCAGAATTCATAAGAAACTCTATAGTAAATACAATGGATAAGTCTACCAGCAGCAAAGGACTATCTATGAGAAAATACCTAAGGAATTTTACTTCTGTTCCAAAAAGAGGTTGATGGGATACTGTTTAATTCTTGCCATCTAATTACTTGAATTAAGGCCACTGAACTGAGCTACAAGCAAGCATCCACCTGAACCCATACAGTTTCTGCTCAAGCAAGCGTGGGGAATCTCCAGCCCACAAGTCTAATTAGGCCTGCGAGGCCATTTTGGCCAAACCATGTTCACCTGTTTTGAAACCCCAGCTATCAGCTGATTGTCAAAGATCAAAGCACACCACTCTCTGCAAGCACAGACACTCAGCTGATTGTCAGTGCTTGGAGAGTCCTGCACAGCCAAAATGTCGTCAATGAGGTAGGACTAGCTACACTAGGGAGTTTCCTTTCGGGAACTCTCTAACGCAGCCAAGGGAAGGGAGCAGCTTAATTACAGGGAGCTTCTTTGAAGGCATGCTTGGAGCTGAAAGCAGGTCTACAAAGGAGGTTGTTGTAACAGACAATCAGCTGACTGACATGAGGTGACTAACAGGTTGGTGGTCTCTCCCACCTATCAAACCTGGCCCACTGAGGTGGGAGAGATATGACTGCCAGCCAGATCCAGTTCCCCCCTCTTGTGCTAAAGGTATGAGACTCAAAATGGAATAACTGAGGGGGAGTAGTCATTTAACCATAGCTGACGATTCACTACCCCAAGTATTACTCTAATTTTACATTAATAGCAATATCTTACCATTATCTTGGCCAAGAATGAGAGTATAAATGCTTCGAAGTCCAAACACGTTTAGAAAATACCAAGAAGCAGAGCTTACCCTAAAAAAAAAAGAAATTAGGTGTCAACTAAACGCACAAATGCCCAATTCCCAACATTGCAGTAACTTTCACAGTTTTAGATAGTCAAACATTGCCTGGAGCACAGTGAAGGACTCTTACCAGGATGCATCCAAAGTAAGTAACTCGATACCCTGCTGTAACATCGGTTTAAAACGAAGTGTCAAAGGAAAGGGGACTTTTGCTGTTAAAATTTAAAAAAAAAACCTCATCACAAACAATTCACCAATGTACACAGTGCCTTACAGGATAATATAAGCAAAGACAGATCTCTCTCACAATGAGCATAAAACTATTTTCCCAACTGTCAAAATTCCAAAAAGGTCAGACAGAAAAGAGAGAAGACAGAGTAAGCACATTATCAGGCTTTTTCCAGTTTTATTTATTTGTTTGTTTGTTTATTTCACTTGTATACCACCCCATAGCCGAAGCTCTCTGGGCAGTTTACAGCAATCAAAAACATTAGATTAGTTAAGATTAGGACTAGGGGTTAAGACAAGGGTTTCACAGATAAACTGGATCTGAGGAGATATTCTCCTGGGAGGATATTTTAGGCATAAGAGGCAGAGAAGAGTTTACCCTAAATGTAGAAGTGGATAAGAGTCAGGGCTGGGATTAGCTAAGGGGTTTCATGGGGACTGAGGAAGGGGTCAGAGAGAAGAAAGTTGGAGATGCAACAGAGTAAGGCAAACCCCAAAATGTGCAGAGAAATGTATTTATTGAAGTGCTTCAGAAAATTTGAAATGCTGGACACTTTTTGAGACTCCCTCAGAAGAAAAAGTCAGTTCAAGACTGTTGCATGCGATGTTTTCTCCTTGAGACAGTGCCTGCCAGATGAACAGAGCACAAACCATAGAAGGAAAGGGCTGTAGCTCAGGGTACAGCACATGCTTTGCACATAGAAGTTCCCAGGTTCAGTCCCTAGAATGTCCAAGCATGGCTGTTTGAAACCCTGGAATGCTGCTTGTCTGATTTGGTTTAAAGCAGCTTCCTCTGAAGCTGCCCTATGAGGCAGCAAAACAACAACTAGAGAATGTGATATTCATCTCTTTCATTTAAGCCATTTTAGAAGTGAAATAGGTGGGTGAAAAAATGAAGCTTCATCTGTTTCTGTTTAGCCACAACTGGTGTGACAATCACCAATGGGGAAATGTATAAGCCACTCCTGTGACAGAGTACACAAAACTCAGCTAATAAAAATGCTGACTGAGTTTGGGATTTTAGAAGAATTAACATCTGCAGCTAAATGACACAGCTTGATGCTTGGTTCCCAGCCATCTAATTTCCTATTTAAAGTGTGGTTCTTGCTCTCTGTGAGACAAATATTATTCCAAACAATCTGCACACCAGAACCTTCTCTCCCTGCTGAATAAGAGATGGTAATCCCACATTGTAACGTAGATATATGCAGCAACTACTATAGCATGCTGCAAGGGACCAGTTTGGCATTCAATTCAAAATAGGACTGTAACTTCAAACAAGTTGCCTGTATGAAATAAGTAGGAAAACTAGTTGAGAGGGAACGCTTGATGGTAGCAGAATTGTCCTTTAAAGAGTTTGGATTGCTTTCTTTGTTTCACACACACACACACACAAATGTCTGCTGAGCAAAGTCTTGCATCGCAATACAGATTCAGCCCAAGCTGGCCAAATTCTTTCAAGAAAAACTTTTGTATATGATTACATAATGTCACTGTGACATCAAGGAATGAATGTCAAGCTTGCCCCTCCAATCTTTGCCTTATATACAGCTACAAGAAATCCAAAGAAAAAACTGTAGAAACCAGGGTCCTGGACTAGACAGACCTCTTATCTGATCTAATAATGCACTCTAGAATGCCCTTCCCTCTTTCATAGTTGAAGCTTCATCTGAAGCAACGGATGAATGTCTTCTAAATAAGTCTTTTTGCCTGGGCCTTCCCTGACACATAACATAAGAAGAGCCTGCTGGATCAGGCCATAAGATTGGACCCTGCTATTACTAGATTTCTGCTTTTATTATACTATTTTAATGTTTTTATTTTTGTCCACCACTTACTATTAAAAATCTCTGAAATGTTTTTAAATTTAAAAAATTATGCAATTCATATATTCTTGCTTAATAAAGAGCCATAAGAAACCAGGATGGCCCAGGAAGAAATTAGGCAGATAACATGGTATGAAGCGCCATTATTGGATGTGGAGGGAAAAAACAAGCATTATGAATTACAGGAGAGCCAGTGTGGTGTAGTGGTTAAGGTGTTGGACCACGACCTGGGAGACCAGGGTTTGAATCCCCACATAGCCATGAAGCTCACTGGGTGACCTTGGGCCAGTCGCTGCCTCTCAGCCTCAGAGGAAGGCAATGGTAAACCACCTCTGAATACCACTTACCATGAAAACCCTATTCATACGGTCACCCATAAGTTGGAATCAACTTGAAGACAGTCCATTTTTTTTCATGAATTACAGACCTGCTGGTCACATTGTGGAAAAGTCAAATGAGTGTCTCATAGGATAAAGATTACTATGTTAATGTTATTGGTGATTAATGGCAAAAGATGATATATTGGTTTTAATGTGCATAGTATTTTCACAAATTTCCTTTGAAATAGTGTGTGGACTAAATTCCAGAGGGGAAGCTGGGTTAACCTGTTGCAGCAAGGAAAGAACCCAGTGGCATAAGATATCATAGGCCAAAGTCCACTCCATTAGATGCATGAGATGACTGTCTAAGTGGGTAAGTACAGAGCAACAACAGAGCAAAAAAAGAATTATTTTTTAAAAAACAAAGAGGCAAAAAGATAACACAATGTTTGAGATATAATTAGGTGTCAACATTACTATGAAGAACACAAGTCAATACAAGATCCAATCAGCATAGAAGTGACCCACTATTGATGGTGAACAGGCATAGCAAGAATAATAGTGCACTGTAAACACACAAGATTTTAAATTTTATCTTTATTGTTTTTAGATTTTTAATGCCTACGTATTGTATGCCTATGTTGTATGTCGCCAGAGCGGCTGGGCAGCCAGCCAGATGGGCGACTAATAAATTCAATAAATAAACAAATAAACAAGAGGGAGAAATATTTTCAGGAATGAGATAAACCACTCCCAGTCTCATACAGAGTCAAAGCTCATGATATCCAACGCTGTGGCCTCAGTGTAAGGAAAGCCACTACTCCCTTTTTATAGACTGAAGACTGGAAATAGTGACTAGTTCAAGGCCACTATGTCTCAGACTACACTCAATAAATAAGAGGAAGGCAAGATCTCTGGGAAGATGCATTAGTGTTGCAAAGTGACCCAAGGCTTCCAGACCCACAAATTTAGATTCCTAAACTGACACTCACTTGTGACAAAACCAGAGAAAGTCATGTTGATCCAGCCACCAATCAGAATCATAGGCAGCACATTTGTTACGTTCCCTTTCATCATATCAGTCAGCATAGTAGGATCTGCAAGGAAAATACAATTCAAGTGACCATACAACAGACACTGTCTAAGCCCTTGGATTTTTGAAATGTCTTGGTGTACTAATGTAAAAACAACAAAGGCAACCTCCTTAGCATGATCACTCTGGTTTAGTCTTCAGTATTTAATTTGCTATTGCAGAATGGTTGTTGACTTTAGGCATATCTGGGTTCCAATGTTCTTAACTATACAGTACATATCCCGGGCCCCACAGTACAGGATTAATCTCTTCTCAATAGACTTCATGTGCTCCTCTCACATCTTTTGCTTTAAAGACATGAAAAAATCACATCATTTTCCAAAAAAATGTAACAGCCCTGCAACAAGCGCTGCATTCTTAAAGCCAGAATTTGACATTGCAGCTGCCTTGTTCCCAGCAACATTTCCATTCAGGAGCTGGGAACATAACACAATACCGTCTTCAGCAAAATCAAAAATTCCTAGCAATCATACATGATCTCATTCCAAATAACATGAGCAGGAAGATATCCAAAAACAATCAGCTGACAAAGCAATGTACAACATTTAAAAAACAATCTGCCAGAGGGAGCTTCAAGCAACAGACTGCATTTGAAAGCAATCACAGCTCTAGTACTGTATGTAGTTTTTAAGCCAGAACATAACAGAAATAGAGGCAAACCCCTGGGACATCCAGATTGATCTTACAATATAATGAAATAAAAGAATTATGACATGCAACAGATTTTCTTTTTTATGAGGATGCCAGGTAGTCTTCAAAGCAACCAAACGATATGTTCCTATTACTGCTCTATTGCTCATGTTTTAGAATATAACAAACTCATGATAAAAATGAACAACCCTCTCAGGAAGGCTTCTTACTTACCTGTCATTGGAGAAGGTGGAACTACCTTCCTTTTAGTTTTCTTAAAGAATCCATCATCTGGATTATTGAAATAATACTTCCGTGTCAGGAAGGACTGAAAAAGAAAAAAAGCAAATTCTATCAAAGGAAGCAGACACAGGGCTTCAATGTTAAATGCAGTTTACTTCTCTGTAAAAGAGTTGGTGAAGCTGGTGGCTGACATTTGCACTTCAAACTATCTTCTCTGTTTTACCAAGTGCTTACAGATTTCACACAAAAGAGTGGCAATACATATCTGGTCCTAATTTATTAGAAGTTCCTTACCCCCATCACACAAGTTTCTCAAGTATCTTTTTATCTAGATCCTTGTGGCATAGTTTAGACACTCATGATTTACACAGAGGTGCAGCCAAACATTTTTACAGATAATCATGTTAGACGTTTATTGAAAGTTCCATGGCAATATAAGTAATTTTCTCATTCCTATAATAGCGATAAGAGTCAAAGAAATAAAATTATACTGAAAACCCTATGATGCTCCCATAAAGAGCTATCTACTAAAAAACTTACAACAGAAAGTATGTGGTGGAATATTTATTTATTATTTATTGAATTTATTAGTCGCCCATCTGGCTGGTTATCCAGCCACTCTGGGCGACGTACAAAATAGACATACAAATACATTAGACATTAAAAATCTGAAAACAATTATGATAAAATCTAGCCCACCCCAAAATCCTGCCTGAAGAGCCAGGTCTTCAAGGCCCGGTGGAAGCTCATCATAGAAGAGGCATGGCGGAGATCATTTGGCAGGGAGTTCCACAGGGTAGTGGCCACAATTGAAAAAGCCCTCTCCCTAGTCCTCACCAGTCTGGCTGTTTTGACTGATGGGATGGAGAGAAGGTCTTTTGAGGCTGATCTTGTTGGGTGGCCTAGCTGATGATGCTGAAGGCGCTCCTTCAGACAGACTGGGCCGAAACCGTGTAGGAATTAAAAGGTCAAAACCAACACCTTGAATTGGGCCTGGCAAGCAACTGGTAACCAATGCAACTCTTTTAGCACTGGAATGATGTGATCTCGCCGACGGCTGCCTTTAATCAGGCACGCTGCCGCGTTCTGTACCAGTTGCAGCTTCTGGACCGTTTTCAAGGGTAGCCCCATGTAGAGCGCATTGCAGTAGTCTAGGCGAGAGGAGACCAGGGCATGTACCACTTATGGGAGCAGATGATTGGGAAGGTAGGGGCGTAACTTCCGTATCAGATGGAGTTGACACAGTGCTGCCTGGCTCACAGCCGAAACCTGAGCTTCCATGGACAGTTGGGAGTCAATGACCCCCCAGGCTGCGGACCTGGTCTTTCAGGGGCAATTGTACCCCATTGAGCACCAGGTCAACATCCCCCAACCTTCTCTTGTCTCCCACGAACAGTACCTCGGTTTTGTCAGGGTTCAGCTTCAGCTTATTCCTTCCCATCCAGCCACTCACCGACTCCAGGCACTTGGACAGGGTTTCTACAGCCAACCTCAGTGAAGATTTGAATGACAGAGCTGCGTATCATCTGCATACTGGTGACACTGCAGCCCAAATCTCCTGATGATAGCCCCCAGCGGCTTTATATAGATGTTAATAAATCAAAGTAGATCTCCAAGGGGCACATTTAGACAGAGGCTGAAGTTGGATCATCATGCGACTATACAAGTTTTGATGTATTGATGACACGCAGCTCTACTTCTCCTTTACATCTTCTTCAGGTGAGGCAGTCGACGTGCTGAACCGTTGCCTGGCTGCGACAATGGACTGGATGAGAACTAACAAACTGAGACTCAATCCTGACAAGACTGAGATGCTGTTGGTGGATGGTTTCTCTGATCGGATGGTGGATATATACCCTGTCCTGGATGGGGTTACACTCCCCCTAAAGGAACAGGTGCGTAGTCTGGGAGTCATCTTAGACTCTTCCCTCACACTTGAGGCTCATGTAGCCTCGGTGGCCCGGAATGCGTTCTACCAACTTCGGTTGGTAGCCCAGCTACGTCCCTATCTGAGTAAGGAGGATCTCACATCAGTGGTACATGCTATGGTAACCTTGCGTCTGGACTACTGCAATGCGCTTTACGTAGGGCTACCTTTGAAGACGATTCGGAAGCTACAGCTAGTGCAAAATGCAGCGGCCAGACTGCTAACAAGAACTAAGCGGTCTGAGCATATAACACCTGTGCTAGCCCGTTTGCACTGGCTTCCAATATGCTTCCGGGCCAGATTCAAAGTGTTGGTACTTACCTATAAAGCCTTACACGGCACGGGACCACAATATCTGTTGGAACGCCTCTCCCGCTATGAACCGGCCCGTACACTACGATCTACTACGAAGGCCCTCCTCCAGGTTCCGACTCATAGGGAAGCCCGGAGAGTGGTGACAAGATCTAGGGCCTTCTCAGTGGTGGCCCCCGAACTATGGAATGGTCGCCTTGAGGAGGTGCGCCTGGCGCCGACACTATCATCTTTTCGGCGCCAGGTTAAAACCTTTCTCTTCTCTGAGGCATTTTAATTCCTGTTAATTCTAAATTATTATATTTTGATTTTAGACTGTACAGTTTTTTGTACAGTTTTGTATTGTGATATACTGTATTGTGTTATTTTTATTGTATTTTTAATGTTCACCGCCCAGAGAGCTGTTGCTAGTCGGGCGGTATATAAGCTTAATAAAATAAAATAAAAAATCTACTAGCTTGTGCCTGTTATAGGCCACTTTAATTTGACAGGTTATTTTTTTCCTTAGATTGTCAGGATGCCCCACATTCATTCTAGCCATTAAAACCTGTACAGATGCCTCCCCTCCATTCTGGCTTCTGTGATGAATATCAGCACCTTCTGGTTCAAGCATGCTTGATCTCAGTAACCATATTTTAAAGCAGTAGCAGATCCAATTTTCCCACATGGCAGCATAAGAACAGACTACATTCCAAATCTTGCAGCAATTAAGACTTCCCCTTCCTCCATTCTTTTTTTTAAAACACCCCAATGTAACATGTGGATATTTTCAGACAAATGGAAGCATACCTGCTTCGGAATGTACTTTCCATTTTCTCTGAGAACTCTGCTTCGAATTAGAACTTGGCTGGAAGAAAGAAAGCCATTATTGTATATATGAAATACAAGAGAATGAGAAAGACAGAAAGATAACCCTGCATAAGCACTGCATGTTACATTCATGCAAAATACAAGAGTTGATAAGTTAACGTTTACATAGTTATTTTTCAAATAAAAATCTATCACTTTCCATAGTATTGAGCATGATTTTAGGATTAAACAAGAGCTGATTTGGGAACTAACACTAGATTTCAAACTAATAAAGGCAACAAGTTTTATTCCCTGCCACAGATAGCTGCTTCATATAGTGCTTTTTGATACACAGAAATTGTGTGTGAAGAAAACATAAGGATGTTCATCAGTATCTGAAGGGCGCAGCACGTATGAAACAGACTACAATTTGGGGGGAGCTAGTTTTTGGTGTTGGCCAGAAATCTGGGTAGCAAAGTACAAATAGTCTAATATATGCATTGGCTACTCAATCCATGGATTTGCTGTGTGAAAACATAGTATACATACATTTTTCTATATTGAAATTATCTTCATATTGGAAAACCATAAAGAACTGAGTAGTCACATGCCATGCCATAATCCGCTTGAAAAGCCCAGTTATATTCAACTAGATTAGCTTTAGAGCTTTTAGTAAGTGTTTTCTTATCCTCTTTCACTATCACCACATTTCATCTCATCTATGTGATCAGTAACAATCTGAAGGAAGATCAATAAACATTTGCAGAAGAAAATCTGGAAAACATGTACATACATACATCTACATAAACATAGAAGTCAAAATCTAAAATGCTAAAAAAATCAAAATATAATTTTAAAATCTGAGTATTACAAACATTTTGGTGTAAATTTTAGTACACAGTCATCTATTTTTTTTTCAGGTTAAAGATGATAACACTGTGGATTTTCATCAGCTCAGTTGACAGGATCCACTGGCTAGGTTCCACTTTTCCTAGCCTGACTTGTGTATTTTTCTTACTAATCTACAAAGACTAGGCTTGACCATCCTAAAATACCCCAACCGCACCTGCCATGTGGACATGAAGGAGCACTCCCAAATACATACATAGCAAGAGCCAATCTGAAACATAATACAATCCATCTACTGAAGCTCAGCAAGCCAATTTAAAAACATACCTTAGCACAAGATGCTACCATCACATTATGTCATCCAGCTCTATAGTTTTTAATTATTATAAGAAACAATATCCAATGTTTAGTTGCAAGCATCTCTTACCTGTCAGACACTTGCTCCTGAGTGAGTTTTTTATCACTTTGGAGCAGGATAGACACATAGTGGCGAATCATGCCCACAAAGAAGGTTATGAAAACAATGGGAAGCACCACCCATAGTCGAATATTAGAGTCCAGCAACAGCTCTGGCTCACTCATTGTTTAAATTCAATTCTGGTCATGCACATCAGTTTCAGTCTTTAATAGCTAGGGGGAACAAAGAGTAGCAGCTGATAAGTCAAACAGAAATTTCTAATTATCACTGGGCCAGCTAATATGTTGCTAGCCAAGTTTTCTTTATTTTAAAGATACTTTTCCTGTCCCAGACTGCCAGTTGCCCAGAACATATCAACGTTTCTAACTCCATCACACGAATCCCTCCTTACACTCAACTGTCCCTTATGTCTATAAAAAAAAGTTACAAGGCAGCCACAGTTGATAATGAAAAAAGATATGACACGGAGGGGGGATTACGAAAGCTTTGAGTATTAATCCTCATTTGCCTCCAGGAAAGCCTAAAGGCTGGAGAATTTGTCACTCTGGAGGATTTGTTACAGGCAGTGATGTTAGAGGCAAGGGAGAAGACAAGAAGAAATACCCTTAACAGTAGGCAACGCTTCGCCTGAGCAAGAGCTCGGCCCCATGACCAATTTTTAATGCCAGGGCGCAACTCTGCGGCAGAGGAAATAATGAATAAGAGACAGACCCGCTTGCCACCTAGTAGGACTGGGTTAATAGGCGACTTACAAATGTAAAATAAATAAAGGGTCTTCCCCTTTCCATGAAGAAATCACAGCCGGCTTTCATGCACCTGGAATTCAGCCGCAGAGCTTCCAGGCTACACGGGCTTAAAAGCCCCGGCACCTTTTTCCTTCAAACTTCACCCCCGGTGGGGAGAAATTCTACGCGCCTACCTCAGCAGCCTGAGCTTCCCCCTCAAGTAGAGAGGAAAGACAAAGAAGTCTGACCAACTTTCCACTACAGCCGCGCGACCCCGTCGCCGCTTCTACCTTCGCAACACCACCCTGGTCCACCTTCACCCTTCCGGGAATGATGCCTGATTCGTTTGCAAAGCGCCGGGCTGGAGGAGCGTCACGTGTACGATGAGGTCATCGCGACGCGCCCCGAGTTGGCGCTTGGCGGAATCATTTGAAAGAGGAGGAAAGCGCGCAGACCGGTAGGTGGGTGAGGGAGCGTGTTAGTGTTGTGCTAACTGCGCCTCATTTGTGAGAGCTGAGCAGATAGGATGGGAGTGCTGCCGCGTCTGTTAGGTCCCGTGTCAGAGGGGGAGGAAAGAGATTTCATTTGTTCGCAATGGTTGTGTCTCACTTGTTAGCGCTGTAATCCTCAATGAAGTCATCAGGGTTTACTTCTGAGCAGACATGGCTAGGATTGCACTGTAAACAGAACTAGGCCAGGGTTCCACTTGAGCAGCCACTGAGCGGACGAGTTGTGCTTATGCTCGATCCTGTACCAGTTGCTACGTAATCCTAGGTTTGCTTACCCAGGAGCAGGCCTCAGCTATCCCAAGGCTACAATCCTGTGTATACTACTTAGTGGGCAGTAAACCGTTAACCACGGTGGGGCTTACTTTTGAGTAAGTGTGTATAGGATTGAATTACACAAGATTCTTGAAAGTGGGGGTGTGTGGATATCCATTTCTGTATTGGCCCTCAACTGTGCTTCAGCTATAGTTTTAGATATGAAAACAGCATGCTCGTGTTGCATGCAAGTCAATGGAGCAAGTTCACAGTTTAGTAGCCACATCATAAGTCCCTGTTGGCCTTATCTGAGAAACCACAGAGGTCAACATGGATAGGAGTGGAGAGTCATACAGGAGAGGGGGGAATCTTCCAAAGCATTGTGGGAGATGGTGTTGGGGTTGAAGGGGGGAGTTGGCAAACATTGCTTCCTCTCCCCTTTCTGCCAGTGGAAACTGTTGGAAGTGAGGCAAGAGCAACTCCTGTTTTGTTCTTTTGTTTATGTTCCAGAAGGGAGATAGGGTCCTCCAGATGGCTAGGCTTGATTACCTTTACCTGTGATGCTCTGACTGACTTCCTTCCACATTTTAAGGGAAGCTTATCTGCCCATCCTCCTTCCGCCCTTTTGGGTCAGCTCTTCTCTTCTCCGACTGCCTGGGAGAGAGGAGACACCTTTGTCTCTGCTCTCTCTCTCCTAGCTATGAGGGTAACTCCCAAGGCTGGGCGTTACACCTCCAACTTAGTTAGTTAGAACTAGGTATGCCTTTCTATCTACTATGTATTTCTATAAATAAAGTAGCTTTTCTTATTTTACTAAGTCTTAAGTCTCAGTGATCTCAATGTAAGGTAAAAGCCTGCTTTCTTAGGTAAATGCGTGCACACTGGCTCACATGCATTTCAGACTGCTGTTACTCTCTGCTTAACTAATTTACACCACAACAGAAATATCCTTTAGATTGGAGAGCCTTCTGAGAACGGGAGGGAGAGAGGGTAGGCATAGCAGCCATCCCATCTTGTTTGTTGAGGAAAAGGGCAAGACTCAATGTGGAAAGCTGTATCCTTCCTCCCCAAATCATGTTCGGTGTGGAGGAAAGTTTGGTATGGAAGAAAGTGTGTGTGGTGGGGGTTAGGATTCATGAGCTTTTTGGGCTCAGAAAGATTTAAAAGTTAAAAACTGCAGAATAAAAATAATGCACAATAAATGTGACATGTCCACTAATTGTGATTTTGTATCCAATGTGTTGATGAAAGTGTATCTAGGTACCCATATGCCTAGAAAAGGCAATTAAACTGCTGATCTGCCACTTGTTATCTAGTATCAGTATGGTCTGCTGTGATAAGCTGCTTACTGTTTCACCAAATTATTGAGATGGTGCCTTTTGTCATTCAGATATATTCTTGTAAATAAGGCATCTTTCATACAGGCCACATTGCCATTTTTGGAGTACAGTTGTGTCTTCATAATTTCTCTTTGTTGCCAGATTATTAGCACAATCTCAAAATAAATGCAACTAGCTTCTAATTGTTTCCTTTCCCCCCACCCCTTGTAATAGGCTGCCTGTTGCCATGTTTTCAAAACGGAAATTGTTCAAAGCTGATGCCAATGGAGAAAATCTGATAGAAGAGTTACCAAGTATGTAAAGCAAGAATCTTTCCTGTCATCATTGTCTTTTTTTTTTTTTAGTATTGCCCAGTGCAACAAGAACATGCAGAGAGCTGTTCTCTGTGGTCTTTTCCCACTGGAATAGTTTTTTCTCGATAGTTACAAGCACTGAATATATGAAACTGGCTATGGGCTCACAGAGAGAAATTCCAAAGGAGAAATGTCTGTACATCATAAATTTGAAAATGTGATCCCATAAGTGTGGTAATCTGGTTTTGGTCATGTAATGCCATCTATGATGGACAGTAGGGAATGAAATTCTACATTTTATACAGAGTCTATGCATATGCTCGCCATGGTTAATATTCCATTCTCTTCAGATGAGTGCCAGCTCCCCTCCTGAGCTAGAAGCTGTGGAATTTCACTGTGCTCTAGAAACACAGTGTGACAAAGTAGATCTCCATCTCTAAGCTTAAGTTTGGATTTAGAAGGAAAGTGGGGGATTTTCTCAGTAGCCACACTATATGTTGGCCTCAGAATTGCAGTGTAACAGTAGGGATAATCTTCCACTTGCTTCCCAGCTTCAGAGGAGACCTGGGATTTATCTGTATTTCTAAGGCCTCCAAAGTGTTTTGAAAGTGTGATGTAACTGGGAACAATCTCCCAACATCTTCCTATACTCCACAGTCTAAAGGAGGTCTGGAGCTTGTCTGTGTCTCATAGTACTTCCAAGTATCTGGAGCCCCTGTGCTTTCTGGAGATGATCCCGGTTAGAACATAAGAACATAAGAAGAGCCTGCTGGATCAGGCCAGTGGCCCATCTAGTCCAGCATCCTGTTCTCACAGTGGCCAACCAGGTGCCTGGGGGAAGCCCGCAAGCAGGACCCGAGTGCAAGAACACTCTCCCCTCCTGAGGCTTCCGGCAACTGGTTTTCAGAAGCATGCTGCCTCTGACTAGGGTGGCAGAGCACAGCCATCATGGCTAGTAGCCATTGATAGCCCTGTCCTCCATGAATTTGTCTAATCTTCGTTTAAAGCCATCCAAGCTGGTGGCCATTACTCCATCTTGTGGGAGCAAATTCCATAGTTTAACTATGCGCTGAGTAAAGAAGTACTTCCTTTTGTCTGTCCTGAATCTTCCAACATTCAGCTTCTTTGAATGTCCACGAGTTCTAGTATTATGAGAGAGGGAGAAGAACTTTTTTCTATCCACTTTCTCAATGCCATGCATAATTTTATACACTTCTATCATGTCTCCTCTGACCCGCCTTTTCTCTAAACTAAAAAGCCCCAAATGCTGCAACCTTTCCTCGTAAGGGAGTCGCTCCATCCCCTTGATCATTCTGGTTGCCCTCTTCTGAACCTTTTCCAACTCTATAATATCCTTTTTGAGATGAGGCGACTAGAACTGTACACAGTATTCCAAATGCGGCCGCAACCATCCTCTCTTCAGCTTGAGAAGAGGGCTGGGGCTCTTCACAGAATCATAAAATCTTCCATGTTGCACTTTTCTTTGGAGGCAGTCTTAGTACCTCAGAAGCACAGCATAACAGAGATTTGGTTCAGCCTTCTTCCTGAGCTTGGAACTGGGAATTGTTCCCGATTTGTACTTCAGGCACTGGTGAAACACAGTGTGAGTCAGGTACCTTGGCTGGCTATCAAACTATATAATGTTCCACAATTCTAACATGAAGGTTTCAAAGGACGGTCATACTAGAGAGAATCAAACATTTTAGTGCAGTAGCACATCTAAGCCCCACTGATTTCATCTTAACTCTTTTCAGTATATGAATCATGTCCAGTGATATTACGATTTGGATTGAAATCTACAAACCACTTACTCAAATGCTTTGTGGGTTGTAGCCTTTATAACAAGGATGGGAAACCAGATTTTTTTTTTACTCCAGCTTCCATCAGCCCCAGTCAACATAGCTAATGGCAGAGATGGTGGGTGCTGAAGTCCAGTAACATCTGGAGGGCCACATGTTCTCCAACCCTACTTTATATTCTTCTTCCTCTATAGAGACTATTACAATCTCTCAAACATTGTTCTAAGTTAGAATATATAGTCCATTGGTTTTGTCTTCCAAAGGACCTCAAATGCTGACAAATTTCATGACATTAAGGTTAATTTTTAATTTAGTTATTTGTATTAAGAAACATGGCTCACATGTATGACATTCATTACTCATGCTAGTAACTTTTCCATCTTAGAAACAAAAAAATCTCGGGTCCCTGGTAAGAAAAAGTCGATTTCCAAAGATGGAGTTATAGAGAACAACAGTATTTTTGGGCAGTTCCTCAAGACAGGAGGGATTATACTGAAATCTGGAGAACGACAGAATGAAATAGGTACAGACTGTTATGATATGCTTCCTTGGCAGGTGGTATATCAAAACTGATATTTTGAACACTGATTGTAACTCTAATCCTGGTTGCATCTGTGAACAATTCTGGTGATGTGCTCAGTTTATTCTTGATTGCTGAAGCTTAATAAAAGACTATATAAGAGTGTGCCCAGACTAGCAGGGCTCTGTGTGTATATGTCATTTGCTGCTGATGTTTGTGGAAGGCGGGGGGGACCATGCTACGCAGCAACTTCTTATCTCACAGTTAATGTTCTACTCTTTTTTTTATGTTAAAGCGGATCCCCCATTAAATAAATTGAATTTATCCTATTTCACCTCTCATTGGGTGCTTTCACATGTCATAGTAAGCCATGATTAATCGTTTTTCATGAACTTGGATCAATCCTGCTTTGCTCTCCAAATGGCTGTCCTTTACTTAGTGTTAGGTCCAAATTAAGGATTGTGTTTGTTTCATTCCAAACAAACCACAATCTGAAACCAAGGTTTGTTCTTGGCTTACAGTCATGGATTGTTTGAGTGAAACAAACCATAATTCCTAGTTCAGCCATAATACTAAGACAA
Source organism: Rhineura floridana (assembly GCF_030035675.1). Taxonomy (NCBI): domain Eukaryota; kingdom Metazoa; phylum Chordata; class Lepidosauria; order Squamata; family Rhineuridae; genus Rhineura; species Rhineura floridana. Next base: position 124,494,294 of record NC_084482.1, on the reverse strand, counting down.
GGATTGTGGTTTGTTTGCTCCCACTCACTAACAGGGAGGAGCAGTCTCTGCATTCACAGTAACTTAACCATGGCTTACCATGATGTGCACATGTAACTATTATCTATGCCTTGTCATTTTCCTTTCTAAATTATGGGGGGTTGCCAATACATAAACTTGCCTAGATACTGTGTTATTTTTCTGCGCTAATTTCTTTCACTAATAACTCACCCTAGCTACTTGATAACTCTAGATCCTAGCCATTTCACTATAAAGTCTTCTCCTTTTTTCTGTGCATCACATTTATTATGTGTGCTTGTGTGCTTGTAATGATTGTAATAACCAAAGTGTTCTGTGAGTCGGTGTTTGGAAGGAAACAGTTCTGGGAAACATCAGCAGAAAATTGAAGTTAAGGGCAGCAGCTATTTTGCGATCCCTTGTTGTATGTTTGTTTCACACTTTAGTTTCCTGTGGCATTATTTTAGAAAGTTTACAGCTAATATTAGAGTAGTTATGCAAACTCAAAATTTGTTCAGAAAAACAAATTTGAGCCAGCAATACCAGGAGCAAGAAATGCATACCTATGGAATACGTGCGGTTAAGTGCTGCAACAGCACAGGACAATGAAAGCCACCAGGAATGCTGAATTGGTTGTTCTCTTCGATGTTTGGTCCATGAGCGGTAGACCCCGATGAAGCCGGGGGCTTCTGGGAGAACAGCATACAGGTGGTTTTCTGGACACTGGGCAGAAGGAATGTTCCTGTTCTCATTTTTAACCAGCTCATGCAGGTTCTTGCTTCTGTTTCAAAATGTTTCCAAGCCTGTACAGCTAGCAATTTGCCAGCCATGTATAATGACTTTCTCAGCACTTGATAGCCCCTCTGGCTTTGCAGACAGCAAAAGAAAGAAGATTATCAAACTTCTGGTAGGTTACCATGTGTGGCTGGTGGGCTGCATTTAGCTTGGTGAGTCACAAGTTGTACAGGCTTGCTGTATTTCCACACTGACTTTGCTAATGAAAAGTGCAATCTACAAATAGTAGTAACAGAGAAGCCGAAGAGCAGGCTATCTGACAGAGAAGTAACTACTTTCTGCTGGAATAAGCTCTCTTGTATTTAAGATGGACTGTCCACATGGTTTGTCTAAGGTGGGGTATGTGCATGTGCATTCATTAAGTGATTGTTTTTTTTAAGTCCCTTATTGTCTTCTTATTTTGTGGACAGAAGTAGTATTTTTAATTGGCTTGACACTTTCATGTTCTTGGCACCTATCATTATTGCTGTGATATTGTAGGGTTCCCATGTTTTCACTGACAGATGTTCTGTGCCTTTAACAGTTTTAGAATAGGGAGAAGTTCAACAGGGGCAGCTTTTCCCTCACTTTTTCTTGTTAGGCTGCCTTTAGCAGCTGCATGACAAACAGAAATTCAGTGGATGAAGTTCTTCCCAGCATGTAGATGCAGCAATAAGAAAAGCTTCACCTGCTGGTTTTCTACTTGCAATTTTTTTAAAAAAAAAATATTTTATTGATTAAACATCACATAACAATAACAAAAGAAGAAACAAACAAACAACATCAAAAATCCATGGTGTGCCGAGCAAATATGATTTTCAGTGTTCACATGAAAAGACCAAAAACAAAGGCATGTAACTAGATCAACCTACTAGCCAGAATTTCTTTGGAATTTTGTCTAACCAAAAGGATTTCTGTGGTAATGGAGGCAATATCATCACATCTTTCTGCACCGCATTTATAATAAAAGGATGCCAAACATCCTCAAAGGTCTCTCATCTTCATGCCCCTCAAGAACCAATTTCTCTCAGTCAATTTTTCTGCTAAAGCTAAAGGCCACACTTTCTCCCACCATCCTGTTATTGTAAAGGGGGAGGAGTATTTCCAATGATGTGCTGTTTCAACCCTGGCTGCTGCAAGAAGGAACAAAATGAGTTTTTATGAGTAAGGTTCATAAGCTTAGGCAAATCCTTAATTTGTATTTAATTTGTAATTGGATAAGCTGAAGCACAATCGAGAAAATTTCCTGAAACACCCACACCAAAAGGCTTGGACCACAGGGCATCACTGCCACATATGAATGAAACTCCCTCTCAACCCACATCCCCTCCAACAGTTAGGTGATAAAGAAGTATTAATCTGGTGTAATTTGACAGGTGTACAATACCACCTATAAATCAACTGTTTTTAAAGACTAGTTAACGATTTTCTTTTTAAAGAGTTTTGTTTTTAATATGTTTTACACACATTTTTAATGGTTTTTATCATGTTTGCCGCCCTGGCCTCCTTTTGAGAGGAAAGGTGGGGTATGAATTTAATAAATAAATACATAAAATTTGGGCATCGTTTCTCACATTCTAGCAGAGACTGTTTTCAGGTTACTGCAAGCAGCGTTCTAAGTTCCTTCCAAATTTTCTAACCCAAGATACTTGCACAATTGTTAAAGATAGCAGAGCTCTGCCAGAAATGTATTCATTTGATTTCACCTTTTTACCATTGCAGCCCCACTGTCTTCTCTACCTCTATGCCAAGGAATGTTTTGCCAGGTGGATTTCTAGCAGCAGCTAGTGGTGGGTGAGGAGGTGGCAGATTCAGAATGTTATGATGCGAGCATGACAGCGTTTGGTCCTCTTAGTTGTTTTTGGGGTCAAGATTTAATTTTGGAGATTCATTTTTGCTGTTATTTGGACTACAGCATATTTTTGTTAGACACTGTTGTGAAGTGTGTGGGGATTGCTTAATTGTATATTTATTGAGATGTTTTCATTAGTTTGTTGTTTATTATTATTGTTTGGCTACTTATATACTGTGTATATTTATATTTCTTTGTTGTATTATTTCTCTGTTGTACACCGCCCAGAGAGCTATGCTAGTCAGGCGGTATAGAAATTTAACAAATAAATAATAATTGACACTTTTTCCTTAGCTGTGGATGGAGCAATTTTCCAGAAGAAGTTGCATCAAGCACTGAGGAAGCACCCATCTTACCCACAGGTATGAACCTGGTGTTATTTGATGTCTTTGAAAGTGAAATCGGCTGATAAATAGTTTCTAATCCCCCAAACTGGGAGGAAGAAAACAATTCACTGTAGAACAAAAATGATAAAACTTTGTTCTTCAGGCTCCGCAGGCCTCTGGCCACTACCACCCCTCTCTGAGACACACACGCACACTTCCATATTCAGATATCTTTTTGAATCCACTTGTCAGTTGTTCATCTTGCATTTTAAATATTTTAATTAAATGAAAACATGAGGGAAATAGAAGGCCTTTATAATCAATACAGAGTTATTTTCACTTACAGTGTGCCACTGGCAGCTTTGGAAGCAGTATGATACTGGTCACTGGATTTTATATAAAAGAATAACAATGTACAAATTATGATTCTCATACATTCCCTTAAAGGCCAAGAAGAAGACTGGACATTGCTCCAGAGAGTGGGCTTTCACTGCCTGATTTGCACATTAGTGCATTCTAAGTAGCAAGTTTTACTTGCAGGAGAGTTGCTTGGTCTTTATTTTTTCTCCCTCTCTTTTCCTGTGTAGATTGTTGAGGAGTTGATCAATGGCTTGGAATCGCACATAGAAAGCAGAGATCACTTCAGGAACTCCCTTTTACCATGCATACCCACACAAAGTCAGGAAACAAGGTCAATGGAAAAGTTTGTTTGTTTTCTCCCTGCAAACTGCCACTTGGGTGGTTTAATACTTGCAGCTGGTTTCCATGACAGTGTATAAATGATTACTTGTATATACCCCAAACTGCCTCTGGACTGCAACTGGAATTTTTTTAAAAAATCAATGTTTTTGAGAAACAAACTTAATTCTGTTGTAGACAGATGCGCCCTCTATAGGTCAAATCCTAAAGAAAAAAAATAAGGTACTCAGAGTTTGAAAATGAAATGGACTGCCTTCAAGTTGATTCTGACTTATGCCGACCCTATGAATAGGGTTTTCATGGTAAGCGGTATTCAGAGAGGGTTTGCCATTGCCTAGCTGATTTTATTTATTTATTTATGGCATTTGTGTCCCTTCCTTTGTCTAAGGAGCTCAAAGTGATGTGTGTGGGACTATCGCAAATATATTGTTTTATAAACTCAGGTACTCTCATATTTTAAGCCCAGATACTTCCATGATGTCTTTTTCTAACAGTAATAGCAAACTGTCTCTCTTCATTACAGCAATGCAGTCCAGTCATACTGTGAAAGCCTTATTAAACTGCTCCTTGGCATTGAGATATTACAGGTAAGAGGACTTTACCCTTTACAGTCATTCCAACTATCCCTTGTCAGCTGGGTGTTGATATATGTGGAATACAGACAGAGCCAGTGAATGGATAGATAAGCCAAGACTTAAAATCAAGATTGACCAATTTTGTAGGCTTACTAACCAACTGTTATTGGATGCACAGAAAACTTGGGGGATGGCAGCGCTTAGCTTAACTTCATATTTCTGGGGAAGGAAGGAAGAAACACAAATCCTCTTTGTTTTCTTGTTTATTTACAGCATTTATGCCCAGTCCATTAGCCAGATAGGCTCTCAGAGTGGCTTTCAAAAATCAGTTCTAAGCCCTGAGGCTCACAATCTAAAAAGATGTGACAGGGAGTGAGGAGGGAAAAGCAAGCTTAGGCACAACTTCTTAAAGTTACAAGCAAAATCAACGGCGGTTCTGGCTGTCTTGTCCTTGATAAAGAGCGATTCCTCCCCTACCACACTCTTCCCTCCACCCCACACAAGATCAGATCCAGGAGCACTGTTGGTGACAACATCCAGACTAGGGGGATAAGGCAGCTCCCACCACGCAGTTGTTTCTTCAGAACTATTGCTACTGTTTCTCCAGCACAAAGTGAGAGGCCTCTCGCTCTCCTTTCCCTTCTCTCTGTGTGCAGAGGAATTTCTCATTCCTTCCTCCTCTGAATTCTCTGTAGCTTATGGAGGAAGTGGGAGGAGATCTTTGTGCTGTGCATTCATAACAAGGATAGTCCTCATGGCAACCAAATAACCAGTTGTAGACTCCTGGACTGAAATAACTATAAAAATAGAAAGGTTATGGGCTGTTTCCTCTATGTATGGATGTGAAAGTTGGACAGTGAAAAAAGCTGACAAGAGGAAAATCAGCTCATTTGAAATGTGGTGTTGGAGGAGAGCTTTGCGGATACCATGGACTGCAAAAAAGACAAATAATTGGATAGAACAAATTAAACCAGAACTATCACTAGAAGCTAAAATGATGAAACTGAGGTTATCATACTTTGGATACATCATGAGAAGACATGATTCACTAGAAAAGACAATAATGCTGGGGAAAACAGAAGGGAGTAGAAAAAGAGGAAGGCCAAAGAAGAGATGGACTGATTCCATAAAGGAAGCCACAGACCTGAACTTACAAGATCTGAACAGGGTGGTTCATGACAGAAGCTCTTGGAGGTCACTGATTCATAGGGTCGCCATAAGTCGTAGTTGACTTGGAGGCACATAACAACATGGGCTGTTTCAGGCTTCATGTCTAGACTAGTTTCTACAGATTTGGACTCTCTCATATTCTATGTACATAAGAAAGGGCAAAGTAAAGCAGCCTGTGTCCATTAGGGTCCCATAAAAACAAATTAAATTGCATTTGTGGATGGGTTTAATTGATAAATATGTCCTTAGAATCACCACTATCTAACCTCTTCATGCTCAAATAATGAAGAATGTCAGAAAAACAAAGGTGACTGATTTTCAGGCTCCTGAATTGTGAGCTGTGTTTTATCTAGTGATTATCTTTGCAGCTGGAAATGGCATGAAATCTTGAAATTACTGTAAAAGTGCATTTATATTAAATTGTTTATTGTTTCATTCTAGCTTTCCAAATGTCCATAGTTTTGGGGTGTCATCCAAAGTGAAAAGATCTGAAAGCATCTGAATGGATTAAATGGAATCATTGTGTCTATTGACCTGCAAATATTTACAATGTCTTTTTGTACCAGAAATTAGCACTCTGGGTAATTTTTCTTGCACTGCTTCGTAGTTGAGAATCCCTCTGTTATGGGGGACGATGGGGAATGGATCTACAGTGTTATATACAACACGTGTTACTTCATTGTAAAATTAATTTCTCAAAGTGTTTTATCTTTTTTTCTTTTGGAAGCCTGCTGTTATAAGACTATTATTTGAAAAACTTCCTGAATTTTTTCATGAAAGGTAAGCACTCACTATTGTAACTTGACTTTTGTGCATTTTCTGCTCAATTACTTGTTGAAATATCCAGATTGGATCTCATTTGTAGACGTGAAATTAAAAAAAAATACTTTGTCCAAGGTCCTGAGTCTTAAGTGAGTGTAAAGCATGTGTGGCTAATCTGTGGCCCTCAACATATTGTTGAACTCCCATCAGCCCCAACCAGCATGGCCAATGGTTAGAGGACTAAGACTCAACTTTCTGTTCTATGTTGTTGTCTGCTGTATAAGGCAAGCCTTAGATGGTAGAATAAATAGACTACAGTGAGTTGTTACCTACTTTGCTGTCAGTCCCAAGACTGGGTTTCTTTCTTGGCTCAAAACTTAGTGTGCTTCACAATGTTATTGTGCCTTCCTCCTGTTGGAAATAAAGATGGCATAGGATCTTTATTTCCAACAGAAATTGTTAATTGTTCCTCCTGCTGGGAGGAAGGGCGGGATATAAATCAAATAATGAATTAAATAAATAAATAAAATGATGGTTCATAATGCATCTAGAGAGGAATGAGTAGGGCCCTACACAGCTGCATCCTGATTTGGCTAATTTACTACTTTCTCAGTAATGAAAAGGAACTATGACTTATGTTTGATATCTCCCCCACTCCTTTGTCCTTCTGATCTTTCAGTGTGGGCAGTGATGGACTCAATTTACCCCGGCTCATTGTCAATCAGTTGAAATGGCTTGACAGGATAGTTGACAGCAAGGTAAGTATCAGCAATGCAATTGGCAGCCTGTTTCTCCTTGTATGTTGTTTAACATTCAGTGAGCATTACCAATGTGCTAGGTAGATGCTGGTTTTTACAGCATATAACAGAAGAGTGGGGGAACCTTTTAGATTCCATGGGCCAGATCCATATCAGAGTCTAGTGTCACAGGCCAAATTTCAGTCACCTGACATCGCAATGAAAGTCAGGACTTCAAAGCATCGTGCAGAGTTTTCAAAAAGCTCCCTTAGGCTCCCGATTGTGTATTGGCAGCTGTGTCTCTATCTCCTCCCCATCTGACATCCCATATGACTTCATGTACAAGGCAGGGGGCTGTGGTTTGGTCGGAGGTTCTCCATCTCTAATATATGTTGCATGTTTCTCAGCTATTTTACCAAGGAGTCAGCAATATCCTCAACTGGTTTAGCATGTAATGTTTCATTATTCCCATCAAATGGAGTGCAATGAATTTGTATTAGCCTAATCCTTGCTGAATGAAGCCTATGTCTTGTACTGCCAAACCACAATGTGTTGGGCAAGCCTACAATACATGATAGCTAGGAACTACTTCATTATGAACATAGAAAGGAACATAGAAAACTGTCTTTTACCAAATCAGATCATTGGTCCATCTAGCTCAGTATTGTCTACACTGACTGGCAGTGGCTCTCCAAGGTTTTAGGCAGGGAATCTTTCCTAGCCCTATTTGGAAATGTCAGGGATTGAACCAAGGACCTTCTGCGTGCAAAACAGAAGCTCTACCACTGAGCTGCGGTCCTTCCCCAAGTGTGTCAAAAAATTAGAGTCTCGTCTAATAATACTCATACAGGGTTTCTGAGCAAAAAATTAGAAGTCTTGTCTAATAATAATACTCATACAGGGTTTCTGAGCATAGCCTTGAGGTACAGTCATGTGGTTCTGCTTTCCCACATCTAGCCATTCCAGGGCTCTGAAGAGGAAGCTTATAATAAACATTGTCATGAGCCCCATGGAGAATATTTGGCAGGATTGGGAGAATGAGGAGGGGGTTGCAGATGTTGAAGAAGGGTCTGGTGAGACCATGGAGGAAATGCTTCCTTGGATTCTTGGTGTTCTTCCTCTCTCTCTCCCCCCCCCCATTTCCTTTTGTTTATTTTTGACTATATGTTTGTATTGTTGCTTTAAATAAAACTTTAATAGAAGTATTAATAAACTATAGTTCCTTGTTTTATGCAAACTGGGAATTAGAGTTAACAGCTTCAGAACAACCCCAGATGTTAAGCCATGGTTTGAAGTTGGCTTAAAATCCTGGCTTGCTCAAAAACTGCTAACCATAGTTTTCCCAGTTCAGTCAAAATGGGAAACCATAGCTAATAGAAAACTTCCTGGTTTGTTTGCTAGCTCACACAAAGGGAAGACAAAAGGGGATGGGTGTGTACTTGTCCAAATCTGTTTGTTGAGTGAGATATAACCATCTGAACTCTTCCATAGTGAACCCATTTATAAGGAATGACCTACACATGGATCTCTTATCATGAGCTGAATGTGGTAGTAAATGCGTGATGGAAGAACAGCAGTGTGAAATAACCCTAAAGTACCACAAGTCAGTACAGGCATTCCCTGCTTAAAGTAGCTTCACTTAAAGTAGCCTCACTATAAAGTACATGCTCCATACTCCACCATACCCCGCTTAAAGTAGGCGCGCTTCGCAATAATGGACACTTTATTGGCATGACGCCGCTGCCATCTAGTGGTGATTGCATGCAGTACAAGTGAAGACAATTGCTTCACTTTAAGTACATTTTCACTTAAAGGACACTCTCCGGTCCCATTGCGTATGTTAAAGCGGGGTATGCCGGTACTGTCTACAGTGACTGGTAGAAGCTCTTCAGAGTTTCAGATCAGTCTTTCCCAACCTGACCTGGAGATAACAGGAATTGTACGTGGGACCGCTTGCATGCAAGGCACATGTCCCGCCACGGCACTTTGAGCATGTGAGACCTAGCATGTTAAGGGGAAGCTTTTTATATCACTTCAACTCTGGGGAAAGTTTCACCTGCTAAACCTCTAAATGAGAGCCCTGCCAGGAAAAAAATGTGTAACTCTAGGATGGCAAACACATCAACACAACAGTAATTTTAAAGAAGCATTCTAAAAACAGTTAAAACATTTGAAAAACAGTTACCGTTAAAAACATGATTTCATTCAGTGATCTGTGGGTTGCCAGGTAGAGTCTTCTCATCCATCAAATGCCTGGGTAAACAGGGATGTTTTCAAAATCCTCCTAAAAGTCAATAACGATGGAGACAGGCACACCTCACCAAGGAGGGCATTCCACAGATTCGAAGCCACAACTGGAAGGTGCTGTCACAGGTCAACGCCAGCTGGGCAGCTCCCAGTGGTGGCACCACCAACAAAACTTCACCTGCCAATCATAGGGTCCAAGATGGTTGATGTTCAGCAAGGTGCTGTTTAGGTACTTGGGTCCCAAATCATTTAGGGCTTTATGTGCTAGTATTGAATTGGGCCTGGTAGCTCACTGGCAGTTGGTGCAGCACTTTCAGACTGGTGACACATAATCCTATCAGGCTGCCTCACTTACCAGCCCAGCAGCCACATTCTGCATTAGCTGCAGCCTCCAAACCATTTTCAAGGGCAACCCCATGTACGGGGCATTACAGGAGTCCAGATGGAAAGGCACCAGAACACAAACAACTCAGGCCAAGCTATCCTGGTCCAGGAACAGCCATAGCTGGGTGAATTAGTCTAAGCTGGGATTCTAGTGACAAGTTGAGTCTAGGAGTACTCACAGACTACAAACCTGTTCCTTCAGGGGGAGTACAACACCTCCCAAAACAGGTTGTACACCTAATTCCTGAACACAGAATTATAAATGTTGTTGCCAACTGAGTAAAAGCTTAAAGGCTGGATTATAAATGTAAACAGATCTAATGCTGATGATAATAAATAGAGCTCTCCTGCAAGACCTGGAAAATATCGAAGCTCTAGCTCATCTGGGACAGCATTTCTGCTTTCTTATCTTGTTGGTGTATTAAATACAAAATACAATAGCTTTGTATGCTGCAAAGATGCTATGTTATCCAAATTAGCAGTAATTAATATAGTATATTAGAAGTGCTTTATAGATGGAGAGGAGGCTTATTTGGTTAATCAAGGCTACTGTGGTCCATCCATTCCCCAGTGGTATGGATTCACTGATGTGCACAGGGCGTCATTCCCTCTCAGGATTGACTTCCCATCTGTACAATTATTAATTGTTTAAGCAGTTTCTATGCTGCTTTCAAGATCATAGAGCCAAAAGCTGCTTACAATTTTTAAAAAGTTGCAGTAAAACAACATTAATGACTACACAGTTGAAATCAATACAACTCATTAAATAAAACCAAACAAGCAGCAGGTAATAAAACCATAAAAAATACCAAAGCTAGCCCTTTCATTCCTGACACAGGAAATGAAAAGCCAACTGGATGAGAGAAGTCTTTACGCTCATCTAAAGGAAATCAAGGAGGGAGCTGAACACAACTCTCAGGGAAGGGAATTCCATGAATGGAGAGCAGGGACACTACTGAAAAAGCTCTACCCTGTGTGCCTACCAGTTGTAGCTGTACCCAATGACAAATCTACCAGCAGGGTTTCTGAGCCAGTTGTAAGGCTTGGGCAAGTTCGTATGGATGCAGGGGATCTTTCAAGTAGCCTAGTCCCAGGGCTTTAGAGGTCATCATCAGCACTTTGAATTGAGCCTGGAAATGCACTGGGATGACATTTCAAAATATCTGTATGCTAAAATCCTACAAAGCGTACATATATTTGCTTTTTGTAAACTGCTTGGAGGTTTTATTACAATCAAGTGGTGTATACATTTTGTTAAATAAATAAATTTCTGATAAATAAACCACTAGCTTAATTTCCATTCAAGGTACATATGTAGCATAAAGATCCTGGCTTCCTTGCGTTTAAACTGTCATCATTAAGGAAATGTCCTTTTCCTGTGTTCCTGATGTTTAAAGCTTCTGTCATCTGCAGGATCTTGTTTTGACAATCATGCAGATGATTTGTGTTTCTCCTCCATCGATCCAGCATGATATTATCACAAGCTTACCAGAAATCCTGGAAGATTCCCAGCACAGTGAAATTGCCAGAGAGCTTAGGTATGTTTGACACTGCTATGTTCTCTCTCTTACTGTAATTTCTTGATGGCTGTTTCTGGTGCCTTAGCTGAAAATACCATCTGACTAGGCATAAGATGGTGAGGAGGGTGACCAGGGTGGTTGAGGGGATCTGGAAGCTAAGTCTTATAACGAACAGTTGAAATAATTGGAAATGTTTAGCCCGGAGCAGAGAAAATTAAAGGAAGACATGGTAGTAGTCTTTAGATATCTGAAGGGTTGTCATACAGAAATTAAGGCACATTTCTTGCCTGTTGAGAGCAGGACTACATCTAAAAGGTGGAAATTGCAAGGAAGCAGATTTTGGCAGATTGTACAAGCACAGGCTGCCTCAGGAGATGGTGAGCTCTTCTTCACTGGAAGTATTTAAGCAAAGGTTGGATGGCCATCTGTCAGGGATGCTGTCAATTCCTGCCATGAGTAGGGAATTGAACTAGATGATCTCCAGAGTGCTTCCAAGTCTAAATATCTATGCTTTTCTGATTCTGTTTGGTTTTATGCTATATATATATATTATATGCTTGCCTATGCAGCCATTTTTTTTTTTTAGTAGACAGTCATTTTAATGATTGTTTTGTATTTTAAAAAAATGTTTTTATGTTGTACACCACTCTGGTATTTTGTGAGAGGGCGGTATATAAATACTTTTATAAATAAATATTGTAAGGCTATATGGCTTGTTTCCTTTGTTCCTTTTTAAACAAACAAACGTTTGTTTAAATATATTTTGCCTTGGCATTCCAGAGCCTGCATCCACGCTTGTAAGAGGCTACATTGTTTCTCTCAAGTGTTCTGAGATGGAAGACATTGGGTTACCTAGAAAGTGATATAAGGCATCTTTAAAGTATGATCTCTGCCCACAATATTTCCCTCTATCCAGTGCCACCTGAACTGGTGGTGGCAGCACAATACTTAAGGCTGCATCTGTCGGTGCCACCTTTACAGTCAGTACGAGCTTCACTTGATGCACTGACTGTTTGTGCTTTTCAGGTTCTACATAAAATAGCAAGATTTCAGCACAACTTTCTTCCCTCCTCCTCTTTCTGTAATATGGCAATAATGATATCAGATGGCCACAAAATTCAAACATTTTTGAATTGATCAATTGATCCTGATGCATTTCAGCTAATGCTTCTTCAGGGCAGAAAAAATTAAAGTGCACTTTGGCAGACCCATACAGGCTCATCGAAATTGTAATTTTTGTCACAGGCTACTTTCTTCCACCACCTATGGAATAGCCATACTTTGTTCTCTCTCTTTTTATAGGACATCTGCATGATATCATCCTTAGAACATGTTCTCCTCATGTTTTCCCTGTTCAGCTTTTGTTTCCCCCACAGAGCTCAGAAAATCCACATTTTTTTAACAAAAGAGAACAGCTGCAATTTCTCTAGGTGTAAATGATCCATTGTGCAATATCTGGTTCTTTCCACCACCCCCTTTAATTGTAGTAGGGGGAGATCATGACAGGGAGTGCGGCAGGGGGAGGAGTGTTTTGCCCTTTCCCTGTATTGTATATTTTATTTTATTGTTTGGTTGTATATTTTAAAATCTTTAGTGAACTATTTTGTGTGTCTTTGATTAAAAACTAAAAAGGGCAGATGGGGAGATACATGGACACATGTATGCAAATATACAAAACGTCACTGCGTGCTGTGTTTTGTGGTGCCACCCTCTTTTGTCGGTCCTGTTCTACGGTGTTACCTAAGGATTACTGAAAGCATCTGTGTAACATGTTTTGAACACTTGGAAGTGTTGCTATTTGTGGTAAATAGCAAACACTGGCAAGCTATATGTCCACTGTAGAGATAAAGTGCAGTTGTAGAGCATAAATAGTTCATTTTGTAGGTATTATGAAAAAAGTAATCAGGAAAAGTACTCTCTTCTAACAGTCTATGAAAGCTTCTTGGTGCACTGATATTGAATGGCCTATAGTCAACTACTGTAGTTTGGGAATGTTGCTAGAGCTTAAATGTAAACCATATTTGTTTGTCCTGCATTTTAGTTCCTTGTTAAAGGAGAAGACTGAGCTAACTGTTCCAATTCTGGATGCTTTTACCAGTTTGAATCTAGATCTGGGACTTCTGTCTGAGGTAGGAAGCCCTGTGTTAAACCGGTAGGCTCACAAACACAATATAAATGTTGCTTTAAGTCATGATATATATGGTGCTAGGTACTGTTTCCCCATAAATATGTACAAGCACTGAGTGGAAGCACAGGAGACTTAGAAGAAATGATAGGAATCAGGTTTGCCCAGACTGGAAGTATCACATTCTCAAATCCACTGAGCAATCTTCCCTTACTATTCAATTTGGACTCCAAATCTAGATAGCAAAGTTACGATGAGATGTAATCTTGGTGGCTGCTCCATAACTATGGAATGCTCTCCCTCTAGAGCAGCCTTCCCAACCAGTGTGCCTCTAAATGTTGTTGGACCACAACTCCCATCAGCCTCAACCAGCATTGCCAATGGTCAGGAAAGATGGGAATTGTGGCCCAACAACATCTGGAGGCACACTGGTTGGGAAAGGCTGCTCTAGAGACTGCCTAAGCCGGCTCCTAATCATTTTCTGGAACTTCTGAGCAACTTCCAAAATGTGGGATAGCTTTTGATGTTTTTTTTTTGTTCTAATACTTCAGGATTCTAGTATATCATTTTCAGCCTGTGTGAATGTTCCACTAAAATCTCCTGAGAGCCCTAGGGATGCAGCAAGCAAGAACGGTAAATAAATGCTATGCCTTTCCCCTCTCCTACAGCTGAACCATGTGCTGCTCTTGCCCTAGGTGCGCCAGTCTGTTATAATCGCTGCCATAAAAGTGGAAGATCTGCCTGTAGTTGTTAAATTTATTCTCCGTTCCATCAAGGCCACTGATGCAGTAGAGGTAAAATGTCACCCTTTAAAGCTGAAGAGACCAAATCATGAGTATCCTTTGGAATTCATAGATGCCCAGATTATGATAAGCACTCGAACATTTGCTTTCTTTCTATGTATGAGTAAATAGATGAGCCAGCACACACTTACGATAGGTAAAACTGACCATGGGGAGGAGGAAGGAGAGGGGGAGGAGGGGATTGGAAGGGGTTGGGGATGGGGAGGGAGGATCAAAGGAAGGGGGAGGGAATAGGAGGGAGAAGGGAGGGTGGGTTTGATTGTTTGTATACTTTTTGAGTTCAATGGGATTTATTTCTGTGCAATCGTGTTTGAAAATGGAAATGGACTGCCTTCAAGTTGATCCTGACTGATGGAGACCCTACCAATAGGGTTTTCATGGTAAGCGGTATTCAGAGGAGGTTTACCTTCCTCTGAGGCTGAGAGGCAATGACTGGCCCAAGGTCACCCAGTGAGCTTCATGGCTGTGTGGGGATTCGATCCCTGGTCTCCCAGGTCGTAGTCCAACATCTTAACTACTCTGCCACACTGGCTCTCATTTCCTCTTTACCTAGGCAGATAAGAGTGTCGTTTGACTAACGAAGCATTCATCCTTTAATTAGGTGCCTTATGATTCTTAAAGCAACATGTCTCTGGCTCTGTGCTAACTACCTGGTTAGCATATTGCAATAAGAAATTAAAGAACGTCTCTTGCTGCTGTGCCAGTCAATTCTTTACTTGCTGCAGAAAAAGGATTAAGACCAAATATTTTCTTAATGGGAAGAATTTCCTCCTCCCTTTTCTTATTGCTCATTCAGTTCTCCCTTCCATAAAAGGAAGCAGAATTGGCATTTTCTTTTTACAACTATTTTAAATATGATACTTACAAAAATATCCCCTTGCCAGTCCAAAACAGTGTTAAGTTTGTGTGTGACTGATAATTCCATCAATTATAAAATGACTAAAAAGTCTGTCTTGTAGTAGTTTTTATATGCTGCTTCCTTACCTGTTCACACCATTTTCTCCTCCACAGTCACCATCTTAAAATATATGATCACAAACATTTGTGTGTGTTTGTGAGTAATAGTGGTAAAAACTAATGCACTTGTGTTGTGCAGGTAATTTCTGACCTTCGTAAGAAGTTGGATCTGGACTCATGCGTTTCACTTCCACGGATTCATGCTTCTCAGAGCAAGCTCAGGAGTCAGCCTCAGGCAAGGTTTGTGTGTGATATGTCTATGAGCTGACATTCAGCCGCATCCTAAGACTGGTTGTGCCAGTATATGAGCACTTAGGATGAGGCAAACCAACAGCTATAGCAACACATTGTGAAAAAACTTAATATTGCATCAGGCCTCTGGTGCCTTTGTTAGCATAGATGGGAATGCAGCATTTCATCTCCTTTTGAACTGTTCACTTTTAAATCTCACTATTTAATTGCCCTCTCCCTTTCAGCCAAAACAGTGCCACCATCACAATTCTGTATTTGCCTATGCTCATGTTCTCTGATTGTTTTTTGGCACTATACACACACATCATTAACTTCTCCACTGATCCTTGAGTGGAGGACGGGAGACATATGTGTTTTTAGTGCCTTTGTTTGCCGCCCTGGGCTCCTGCTGGGAGGAAGGGCGGGAACTAAATCAAATCATAATAAATCATAATAATAATATGGAGTCCACAGAATATGTGTCACATGGAGGTTGCCCTCTTAAAGATCATGTGAATCTTTGAGCTGGTCTAGGCGTTGCAGCCCCCAGGGGGTGGGGAAGATGTTTCGTATGGCAGAGGTAATGTGTAGAAAGGGCTGCCATGTGAATTGTCCCCATCATGTGGACAGTCTTCCTACCAGCAGCAGCTGCCAACTATTTAATGGAGGCATGACAGTTCTCCACACAATGGAGGTGATTGACACAACAAGGGGACATAAGGTGTAGGTGTGCACATGGACCATCCTAAGCATTTCCCTACATGGTTGGTGCAACTGTTGCATCTCCTCCAGCTGACTGTGCTGACATCTTTCTTTGCTGTTACCTTTGCCTTGGATGGGGCTGCTCTTTTGTGCAATTATTCCTGCTGCCTTCACTTTAGTAGGTTCCCACTTCATCACTTCCTTTTAATGTTGTTCTGCCTTATTTCTGCCAATACATTATTTTGTGGATAGTAATTTAGCCATTGGAGTTAATCTTGAATCATCCTTTTTACCTACTAAAGCTGCTTTTGTCATTGTTAAGATGGAGTAACTCCCCATCTTGTGCTTCTTTTCAGTCTATCTGCAAGCCAAGCAAGCATTAACCAGGACTGCATCAAGCTCCTTTTTGAAGTTATAAAGTCAGCTGTTAAATTCCAGAAGACTATTTTAGAAGGCTGGATTAAGGTCAGGGTGTATTTTCCCTGTGGATCTGCTCTTTTCCCAACTTGTCCTTTTTCACATGCAGCTTTATAAAAACATATTGTGCTTTAGATTTTTATTAAAATGTTCTGTCAAAATCTCTTTTTAATAAAATTGTATATGAAAGATAGAATTGTTAGAGAATGGCTCTGTTGTTGAATTTAGGCTTTGAGTTTCATTTGGGAAAATCAAAATAGAATAGAATTATAGAGTGGTAAGGGCCATTGGAAGTCATCTAGTCCAACCCCTGCTCAATGCAAGATGTAACATACAATCATAGATGTTGTGGAAGATCAGGAAAAGAGCCATATGTGCTAAAGAAAATATGCAGTGAAGATGAACCGGAACATGCATTAGTAGTCTAATGCCCTGCTGACCTATTTGTCATACGAACAGCCTGCTGGATCAGGGCAGTGGCCCATCTAGTCCAACATGCTGTTCTCACAGTGGCCAACCAGCTGTCCTAGAGAAGCCCACAAGTAGGACCTGTAAGGCACACACTACTGGGAAGGAGCAGCCTTGCTAACCATGGAGCTGTGCTCCCTATACAGTGCCATCCCTTCATGATATAATCTTCTCATTGTGGTATGAAGCCTTTCTAGGTCTCTGTTGCCAACAAAGTGTTTTAAGCGGCAAATTATACCCACTTACCTGGGAGGTAACCCCCACTGAAAGTGGGACATATGTTTGTGTAGACATGTATAGGATTGTGCTGTTATGGAGGCTCCCTTATCTGTCTTCTTCATCTGATGCCTGAGTTCCAGGCTAAGGTTATGGCTAGTTGCAACTTTGGTAGAATAACAACTGAACCCATGGAATTAATGCTAGGAATGCTGTATGACTGGGACTGAATTCCTTTTCAGCCCTGTTAACTCAAAGCCAAAGGAAGATTACAGCAAGCTTGTAATGAAAAGTAATAACTCAATACACTATAACCATGCAGGGAGGATGGAGAGGTTGCAGCTGAAAATCTGTATTGGGTAGGCCAGAACAGAGACTTGCATTCCTGAAATGGGATGGATGGATGTCTCTTTCCTACATCCTT
This sequence comes from Rhineura floridana, assembly GCF_030035675.1. Classification (NCBI taxonomy): domain Eukaryota; kingdom Metazoa; phylum Chordata; class Lepidosauria; order Squamata; family Rhineuridae; genus Rhineura; species Rhineura floridana. Next base: position 124,476,908 of record NC_084482.1, on the reverse strand, counting down.
CTTCCCAGGTCTTCTGTTTGGGTGCCTGGCAGAGCATGAATTAGAGAGGGAGGCTCCCTTAATTGAGTCCTCCCTTTGCAGGCCCTATAGACTCACAAAGGAGATGACCCCTAATAAGTTTCAGAAGCATTTTGGCTCACATAGCAGAAGTGCCCAGATGTACTTCTCCTCCCCATCCCACAGCACAACCTTTGTGCTGAGAAGGTATAGTCTGTAGTAGGAGGGTTCTTAAGTTCCAGTAGGTTTCCACTAAAAATATCTATGTCAGATTTTTACATGATTTAAGGTGATCCTGGCGATTGGGAAGTGTGCTGTTGGAGCGATGCTATTTGTGTCTCTTGTGTAGGGTGGTTAATATATGTAATTGTACAGCATTGACAACTGTCTCTTGCTTTCTCCTCCTTGTCTAGGCTATTGAAAACGTTGCTTCTGCCTCTGACCACAAGGTAATATCCTGTGTAGATTCTGCAGTAGCTATTCTCCACTTAGAACAATCCTTTTTGGTCATGTTAATTGGAGAGAAGCTTTGTTTCCTTCACAGCATCCTCTTTGAAAATTTCCCTGCAGCAATTTGGGAAAGTGTGGAGTTGCCACTTGTGGAGTAAGAGGGGACATACTGAAACTGCTCTTTATCTTCTTTCCTTGCATTTCTAGCAGATCAGAATTCTCCTTCTACCTCAGTCTTTGTAGCAAATCCATCCTTCACTCAAAACCATTAGAAGTAATGTGGTAGTGGTGGTGGAGCAACCTTATGTTCATGCATTAAACTGAGAGATCTCAATCTTTCAGGTGCCTCTGGTGTAATGACAGAGAAATTTGTCCCACTCTTTGGCCAAGAGTTTAGAATTCTGTGTTAGATGCTTGTCAGATTTTGCTGTTGGGAACTCTCTTCATTGTATGCACATTTTATATTTGATTTACATGATTGCAAAAAAATGGGTCATTTCCAGAATTTGGATTCTATCCTCTGTGTAATTGTGCTGTGGAAGAAATTCTTATCAGCAAGATAGCCTCTAGGAATGAATTCCTGCCCTAACCACTGAAAGCTTCTTAGCTTATTGTAAACAGTGCCTGTGAGCTTCTAGTCTTTCTGCTGAATCATAAGCACTAGGAACTTGCTATCTTAAAAGCAAAATTACAAATATATTTTTCAGAATGTTGTGCAAAATACTACATACCACAGATTTTAGATCCCTTACCTGGTCTGTTCCTTATTCTTCCATTGCTTGGTGTTAACCTTATCATAATCAGTTTGGTTATTTTTTACTTTGTCTGTTCCTTATTCTTCCATCTTGCTTGGTGTTAACTTCATCATAATCAGTTTGGTTGTTTTTTACTTGCCAAAAGGTTCTGGATCTGATAGTGCTGGTCATAATCTATGCTACAAGTGCCAAGAGCAAGAAGCAAATTGAGAGAGTGCTGAAGAATAAGATTCAGTCAGGCTGCTTACGAGAGCAGTTACTGCACAATGCCTTCCGTTACTACTTAACAGTGAGTGCTCATGCTGCTATACGGGTCAGCATGCTGGCAACCATTCCCCATTCCATCATCTATCCTAAAACCTGCATGACGGTTTACCAGTTCATATAGAAGCCTTCCTTATTTTAGCCAGGTGGTTGTGTACACAGGTACAGTTCAATATGGAGAGTAAAACAAGCAATCCATGGAGACTGTCACAGCAGTTCTTGTGATTGAGGTGGCTTCAATTGGAGAAATGGCTGCTAGCTGCCTCCACGCACTGCCTGGTTTTTCTGAAGAAAGTAATGAGACTTGTATGTAAGAACTGACCCTGGGATTCAGCATGTCACAAAGATGTGCTTTCTGAATGTGTGCTTCTGAGGGTTGTATTCAACTATGTCCTACTTAGAGTAGACCCATTGAAATTAATGAACCTAAGTTAGTCATTTCTATTAACTGTAATGGGTCTACTGTAGGACTAGCACAGAATAATATCCTGACAGTAAAAGTCATAGTCATACTTGCTTTTTTTTAAAAAAGGCACTGGCCGTAGGCTTCTTCAGGAGGAAGGGCAGGATATACATTAAATAAATATTAATAAATAATAATTGCTAGCCTCGTCATTGTCTCATCTAATGGGGATTTATGCACAATTTTGGAAACATGTCTGTCAAAAATGGCAAGTCACTCTAGTACCCTAGTATTTTGCTTGTTCATCTATGTGAGATGTTGAATTGCTTCCTGTATCGGTGCTGATCTTATCAGGACAGTAGATTATAGAAAATCTTATCTTAGAGTCGGATAGAAACTTGGAAAGGCAATAGAAATATGTATCAGAGGGCCTTTTTCTTTTGTCTGCATCCAGGTTATGAGAGACCTCTTTCCAGCCATCCTGTCACTGGCTGAGATATTTGTCCACTCAGCAGATCCCTGCATTGTCTCTTTTGGCAGCTACATGTACAAACAAGCCTTTACAGCCTTTGACTCTTATTGCCAGCAGGTACAGTGATATGTCAGTTCCATTCTCTGCTTGCTGAAGTGTGCGTGTGGTGTTGTGTACACGCACATTTCCTTAGAAGTCACAATGTTTTCCTGAAGTCCCAGGGCCCTTGACTACTTCTGGTTCTAATACAGTGGGGACAGAAATGGCATCGATCAATTTTTTAAAAGACCAGTTTAAATCAAGTTTCTTGTTCTGTAGCGGGGCCAGGTCGGGCACTGGCTGAGGGCCTAAACCAGCCATACCTGACCACACTATTTGCTGCCCTGCAGCCACCACAAGTAGAACTGGGCCCTGTCCCTGTTGGGAGGTTGGCAGGTCATTGTCCACACTGTGACAAGGACCCTTCCTGAAATCTGGAACCTACCCTGTTTGTAGTTCATGCCTTTCTTGAAAAAATGTACCTGCTAATTCCATTTTTTATTTGAAAGTAAAAGTTATTTTATAATAAAATTATTGCAGTCCATCTCAAAGCAGTGTACAAATTAAAAGGATAAAACAAACAGTAAAATCAAAATAATATAAATAAAATGCACCTGATAACCCAAGGGTACCATTAATTAATTCCTGACATTAAACACCATTGAGAGAAGAAGAGGTTAACATATCCTCTTCCAAAGCCTGTGTTACCTGCCCCTGTCCTTTATAACTCCATTTCTTACATGAAGATGCCTGCTGTACTCAGTCTGAGAAGCATATCTCTGTTCTGTGTTTTGCTCTGGTTTATGCCTTCTTTCTATATAGTTTCCTGTCATTCTGTACAGGCCAGCTTACGTGAGTGCAAATTATGTTAACCAATAGCTGGAGAACCAAATGAGCATAAAAGGTGAAGAAGCCATGCTCTCAACTGAGCATCTCTAGCCCCTAGGCTACAAGGCCAGTGCCCTTCTGTCCAAAGCCAGAATGTATGCTTTTCATTTTTCCTTTCCTGTCTGTTCCCTGCAGGAGATTGTGGGTGCCTTGGTAACTCATGCGTGCGGTGGCAATAATATTGAAGTCGATGTCTCTCTGGATATGCTCATTGACCTGGTGTCTCTTCACACTTCATCAATAGTTCCATATGCTGTCTTTCTGAAGGCAAGTATGATCCAATGCTAGGAGCTTTAGCTCTGGAACCAATAGTTTAAAAACTAACCTCTCAAATGACAAGACAGAAATGCAAGCAAAAAGGAGGTAAAAAGAACATATTTTTTTAAAACGAGAATTTAGATTCTTACAGACATTCAACATATCCTCAATTCTGCTTACTTTGTGGTACTCTTAAGGGCAAGTAGACACATGGTACACTGCAGAGACGGAACCTGTGGCCTCTTCAGATGTCATTGGACTACAGCTCCCATCATCCCTGACCATTAGCCATGCTGGCTGGAACTGATGGAGTCCAGCAACATCTGGAGTGTCACAGGTTCTCCATCTCTGGTATAAAGCATGAATGGAATTACTTCCATTTTCATTAAGTCTTGGATGATGATTGGATCCTTTCTAGCTCTCTGGTTTATATACATTTGAGAATTTCCCTGTGAAGAACAGGACAGAGGTCAAAAGAGGACAGAATATTAGGCGGAGTTGTTGGTGTGAGATTCTATGAAAACAAAAGTCCTACTATTATTACAATCCCCATGGTCCACTAACAGGTGTCTTGCTTGCAAAGAGCACTAAGGATCGCCCATCATTTAAGGCATATGTAGTTTGTCTGTTAAGTAATCCTGTGTGTGCACTCTTGCACATAAGTCCACTTAGGGCAGCATATTTTGGAAGAATCTTAGCAATTGGCCAGTGCTAGATGGTTCACCACAGATTGGTTAATGGTACACCTTTTGCCACCTCAGACAGAGAGGAAGCTAGTCTACGTGCTACATTATACATCAGAATTTATCATGAAGATATGGAGTGTTTGGCTTAATTTGATTATCTTTCCTTTTCAGAGCATTGTAGACTATATGGATAATCTGAGTCCACACCAAATCCGGAAGCTATTCCACATTCTTAGCATGTTGGCATTCAGCCAGGGGCACAAAAGCAGCCATATTCAAGTGAGTGGAAATGTATCTAATCCTGTAGACCTTGATGGATGTATACTACCTCCAGGATTAGAGGTATTTTTCTGAGTGCCAGTTGCTGGGGAGCACAACTGAGGAGAACTGCTATTACACTCATGTTGTGTTTGTGGGCTCGGATCAGCATCTGGCTAGACACTTAGAGAACAGGATGGGCCTTTAGTCTGATCCAGCAGTGATGTTCTTATGACACGGACCTAGTCCTGTATCTGATTGCTAATGTCTAGATGCCACTGATAACAGTAAGATTTGTGAATGTGTTAATAGTGGATGTCCAAATTTGGTGAAAGTTGCCAATACCTGATAATTTGGAGATTTAGGATTCAGACATACTCCACTGAATCCCAACATACGTATATGATTCAACCATGTCTTGAGTTTTTCAAAAATTTACAAATTTGTCTGGGATTAATATGTAAATGTTGACAGTATAACATTCAGCTGGGCATTCAGTATAACATATGCATAACGCTGTGTTACAATCTGTAACATAGCCAGAAGAGTGGTTTTACTCGCATAGCCTTTTGCTGTTTGGGAATTCTTGGGACGCAGTACATTTTAATATCTAAGTATTATCACCCAGAATTTTTTCCAATTCAGCTGTGCATCTTTATACTTCCTATTTGTTGTCGATTTGCTCTTGTTTTCTTCTTGATCCCTCAACTTTTCGAATTATATTTCCATCCACAGTTTAGAGGCTCATGCCTCTTGCTTGTTTTGTGAAATATAGCACATGTATACTATATTCCCCCTCCCCCAGAGTCGTCCAAAAAATGCATGAACAATCATGTGTTTTACTACATCCCGAGGAAGATTTGACAGCAGAAAACATCCCTCAGGCAGGCTCTGGGAGATTTGCAGAAAATATAGTTCTGTGCTACTTTTCTCGTTTCAGGTGTTAGAGGCTTTACCTGTAATTCAGTGGTGTGAGATTTACTGCATGCACATCTGGATGAGGTATTGCTATTTCTAACACTCCGTTTCCTTTTTCCACGCAGGATGACATGCACATGGTGATAAGGAAGCAACTATCCAGCACTATTCCCAAGTATAAGCGCATTGGGATTATTGGTGCAGTTACCATGGTGGGTAGCATGGCAGCAAAAAGGTGAGGAATGGAGTAGAATTTTCATACCATCATTTAACTCTTTTGTAGACACTGAAGGAGGGAGAGTGAGATCTCTTGATAACTGCACCATTTAAAGCCCAAGAGAATAAAGCCATTTTCAAAAAATTCATTTCCATTAAGAGTAATGCAAATAATATACCTTAGAAAAAGCGAGCAGCAGGATCTGTGACTTTGTTCCCTGTGTAGGGGAGTACATGCAGTATATGCACACAGTGCAAGAGAGATGATGGCCACATTCTGTACAAACTTCTGCGAAAATGACGTGGATATTAATGATCTGCAATACATGTATGATTTATTGGTACCTTGTAAAAGGTGGAGATAGAATTCCGCATTCTTGGGAATGTTAAATGAATAATATCAAAATGCATTCTGCAGATTATGAAGGGACCCCAGCATAAAAGTGTTTTGTTGGGTTTGTTTTAATTCTCTGATAAGATTCGTGTTGTGGTCAAAAACTCAATAAAACTATAAATTAAAAAAAGGTGCTCTTGTGAACTGGGCTGTGGAGTCGGAGTCGGAAGCAATTTTGGGTGGAGTCGGTGTCGGTAGAAATGTACCGACTCCGGCTTCAAAATAAAATTAATAATTAAATTTTTTTTGTTTTAATGTATTTTAAGGTCTTTTTATGATGTCTTAAAGTTTTTTAGTGTTTCTGTTTGCCACCCTGGGCTTCTGTTGGGAGGAAGGACGGGATATAAATAAATGAATAAAATAATCTACATTTGCCATTTATGAAGGAGTCGGAGTCGGACGGTAGAAAAATAGAGGAGGAGGAGTCGAAGGTTTGATGTACTGACTCCACAGCCCTGCTTGTGAAGAGGCCCCATTCTCTCAATTAATTTCTATTCCTTAAACCAGCCTTTCCCAACTAGTGGGCCACCAGGTGTTGCTGGACCTCAACTCCCGTCAGCCTCAGCCAGCATTGCCAATGGTTAGGAAAGACGGGAATTGTGGTCCAACAATATCTGGTGGCCCACTAGTTGGGAAAGGCTGCCTTAAACAATATTGTTTGGGGTTGGTCAGTTACTTTGGAGGGGGTGGGGGTAATATGGAGCAGGAAGAAAAATTTCAGAGGATCTGAAGGCAATTATGGCTTTAGAAGCCACCCTCCTACCCATGTAGAATGATGATAGTTATATCATTGTGAGGATTAATTAGGCAATGAATGATGATCAATGAAGTGTAAAGATGAATGTAATGAATTTAGGGCTTTCAAAACAACATTAATTCCTGGATAATTCTATGGCTCAGAACAAGATTCTCTATATGTGAGTGCCCAACTACATCAGACAACAGTAATTAATATAAAATATAATTTCAGGAGTAAAGAAAATGGACAGCTACTGGAACGGGCACAGCTGAACAAGGAGCAACGTAGGCAGGCAAGTATGTGGATGTTTGCAGGGCACCCCTGGGAATAGGTAGCCTTGAAAAATCCTTGAAAAAATTGCAGCAGAGCTGAATGGGAGGGAGAGATATTCAGTGTAGACTATGGAGAGATATTCAGATCAACATAGAAAAACATTTGTTGCTTCTTTCTTCCTCCGTCAGGAATTGCTAGGACAAGAGACAGTGAATGATATTGAAGTCATACTCAGAGTAGAACCTATTGCAATCAATGGGTCTACTTTGAGTGTAACTCAAAGTAGGCTATCTGCACCTTGTTCCTTGCTGCCACTCCTCTCATGGATGGGTTCCTTGTTGCTCATCTGCTATGCCCACTGCCCTGTATGTGTTGTTGTTTAATGCCACATTGATACACAATAAGACCACTCTCATCCATGATTTGATTGTGCATGAAGGTGCCGATTTGGTGTGCATTACCGAGACCTGAGTGGATGAGCTGGGAGGAGTGGCTCTGACCCAGCTTTGCCCATCTGGATACTTGGTGCAAAACCAGCACAAGCTGCAGGGATGGGGGGTGGAGGAGTTGCTGTGGTCTACAGAACTTCCATCTCTGTCACCAGGAAACCACTCTGTCTTGGAGCTGGCTGTGAGAGCCTGCACCTGGTGTCAGGCCAGGGAGACAGTAAACTAGGGTTGCTGCTGGTGTACCATCCACCCTGCTGCCCAGAAGCTTCTCTGACTGAGCTGGTGGAGGCTGTCTCGGCTGTGGTGTTGGAGGAGCCCAGAATGATAGCGCTGGGTGATTTCAATGTCCATGCTGAGGCTACCTCTAGTGTTCCAGCTCAGGACTTCATGGCCTCCATGACGACCATGGGGCTGTCTCAAGTTGTCACTAGCCCAATGCATAGGGCAGGGCACCCCCTTGGCTTCGTTTTTGCTCCAAGATGAGGCTTGGTTAAGAGGTCAGCAGAGTAAACTTGGAAGAATTAAACTAGGGATGGGTAAGTGGGAGCTATGGAAGGAGCCAAGATGTCAGTGTCGATAGAAAATGTGTATGTAGATTTCAGATATTAGTTAAGAGGTCACATCCAAATTTGGCTGCTGGTGTTTCTCATAATGTTCACAGGGGAACTTGCACAGGGTGCATGTGCATATATAGCTATCACAAGTTGCCTGCACAATTATCCTTTGAATGTTATGACAAGAGCCATCAGCCAAATGCCAGAGTGACCTTCTTTTGACTGATGTCACTTGTGGTAACTTCTAAAGCCACTTGGAGTTTGTGGGTTGAGTATGAACATTTGCAAGCTGAACTCATGTCACCGCCCCTCCCCTCCAAGCAATTTCTCTGCTTCTTTTTTCACAGATTACATCTTTGCTAGAGCTGGTGTGCTCCTGCTGTGGACAGGTCCCCCAGGCCTTGTCTCTCTACTATGATGAACTTGCCAACTTGATTCAGAAAGGGAATCTGGATTTTCAGATCCTGGTAGGATACAGAGCTATTGGTCTCTGTTCTTTCAGTTATAAACATTGCATAATCATAGCAGGGATAGTATTATTTATTTATTTATTTATTTATTTATTACATTTCCACCCTGCCTTTCTTTCCATGATTGAAACCCAAGGCGGCTTACATATGGTTCCCAGGCAGTCTCCCATCCAGGCACTGAGCAGACCTGACCCTGCTTAGCTTCAGCAGGGAGCTGGCCTTATGTTCCTTCAGACCATAGCCTGGAACTAGTATTAGCTGAGACAGTAGCCTGGTAAGTCATGGTAAGAGCCATAGTCTGAAACAAACTATGGTTTATCATGCAGTGTGCTTGTGCACACTGCTCAGATTGCACCTCCCAGCCTTTACTGAGCTGTGAGGAAATACACCACAGCACTGGCTTAGCATGCAAACCAGCGCTCATGGTTTATTCCTCTCTAAACAAGCATGAGTTGTCCAACGTGCATTTTTGGTTTTTCCTTTCCCCAAAACTCCTCTCTTATTCCAGTGTGCATGCTATAGCATCACGCCACAAGTGAGTGAAATTGGAGATTGCAATCTACAGTTGGCAAGGCACAGATACAGCTTTTTAATATATATTTTGAGATGGTGTTGGGATCTTTCATGGTATGTTCCATATCTATAGTGGACTGCAGAGTTCCATTGTTTATGCAGAATGTAGTATCAAGACAATCTCTACTTGCGTAGGAATGTTCTAATGTGCTAAATGGATGTGAGTTTGTCCATCATGTTAGCAATATCTGAAGGAGGTTGCAGTGCTGTCTTGTACATGGTATGTGAACATATGCTAGGAGGAAGGGCAGGATGTAAACCAAATAATAAATAAATCATGTCTCTAGTAAAGAGGATAATATTGTGGGAGATATATTTTTAAATGCTGTGAAGTTTCCATAGAGTACAGGTGGGCAACCTGTGACCCTCTGCCACATGTGGTGTGACTCCCCCAAGTTTCCTGTACCTTTCTGCTGTTGCCACTGCCAAAAAGCCATTGAAGAAAAATAACGTCAGGCAGATATTTCAGGCAGGCCAGGCAACTGAGTTCAGGAATTAGGACAAATTTTCCAAATGCTCTGTGTTTTTTCTGGATAGACCAGCCCTTTTGAATCTGGACTGCTGTTTTTCTTCTGGATTGTCTCCTTTTGAGTGTGGGGAATCACTCGCTGCTTTACTGACTGCAGTTAGTCGGTGGAGAAAGGGTGGCTTGAAGGTTTTGGTGGGGGGAGCCACAGAGTATATTTATGTGTTTGTGTAAATGGGTGTGTGCTTCCCCCAAGAGAATGTGGTCCTCAACCCTAAAAAGATTGCCCATCCCTACTGTAGAGTACCTGTGGTGTCCTGGTTGAAGTTGGCCCCTTCAAGGAGACTTGAAGATAGTTTCTGCATCTTGGTTTCCCTCCAGTGGGAGTAGGACCACCTTATCTCTACAAACCCACAAAGAGTTATGATGGTGTAGATTTACTCAAAGAACATCAAGACAAACTCAGTATCATTTAGTTAATGCTTTAAATTTTACTGTGAGAACATTTTGGGTCCCTATATAGCATTCATATCTGAATTCTGACCACTTGCTCATAAGGAACCCACACAGAGAAGATAACTTTGCCACTTCTGAGCATTTCCAAAGTGACCATTTACTCTCTAAACTGGGGTAGCTAAAGCCTGGGCCAGAGGTCTAGGCCACCATCCCAGCAGATCCCCACACACACACCCGGATTTAAACCTCTTCACCCAGTCCTATGTCCTGGTGGGGATGAAAATCACTCCCTCCTCAGTCATCAGATCAGTCATTTGATGAGTAGGGAGGGGGAGATAATCCCTTTCCTGAACTTTTCTGTATAAATGAACTGAGGATGGTGTGTGTGTATGTGTGTGAGAGAGGGGGTGGTGGCCACACCCACTATTGTAATGCAGCCCTTGGAGGGTTGGCCAAAGCTGAATGTAGCCTTCAGGTTTTGTCTTATAAAATGATTGCTTTTTGCTTTAAAGACTCTCGTGCATAGGAGAGTCAAAAGTTCATGGCAAGATTAAAAGCACAAGGGGTGTTTTGCTCAGGAAATTTTGTACAAGGGGATATTATACACTGGAGGGTCAAAGGTTCATCCTAGGAACTTGGCAGTTAACAGGAAATAGAAACTCAATCAGGAGTCTATTCTCCTAATTGGCTAGATTTTTTTTATTTTTTATTTTGTGGCTTATTTATGTACTGCTTTTTGGCTCAAAGGTTCCCAAAGTAGTGAACAGGATATTAATACAAAAGACAAATACAATAAAAGTACAATAAATCAAACAAAACAATAAACTTTTAGCTGCAGTAGTAGGCAATACTGGAGCTAAATCTAACTCTTAAGATCAGGTTTTGCAATAAACTAAACAGCAGTGGCCCGATGCTGCTAAAATGCCCAGCTGCATGACTCTTACTGCAACGAACCATAAATGGCAGATAGCAATTTTCCAGGACGCTGTCAATTTGCTTCAATATTTGCCAACCTAACAAGATGGCCTAATGTCATAAAAGGTTGGGAGGGGGAGTGAAAATAATGGGTTGTATCCAGTGCTGCAGTTCTAGTTGCTCAAGAGATTTCCATTTGCACAATGGAACTTCCCCCTCCTCTCCCTTGCAGCTTCCCACACACCCTCAAAATTTGGGTCTGGAGGTCGGAGAACTGTCCAGGGCAGATTTTGGGTGTGCGTGAGGAGAGGATGTGAAAGTCCTATTGTATAAATAGAACTCCATGCATGCGGTGTTAAATATAACCCAATGTATATAAGTCAAGCTAGAAAACAAGGTAGTCAGAAGACTGTTTGGTCTAAAACATGAAGAACTGGAGTTGGAGAGCAGCAGGAGGAAGGAACCAGGGAAGGACCATGAAGGGATGCAGATACTGAACTGAGGAATGCAACGGATAAGAACTGGCTTGGTGAAGAAACCAGTCTAGAATAGGTATAGCTGGATGAGTATATCTGTTTCCTTTTTTTAATTTGCTCTTAAGGGTAACTATTCAGACTGTAAAATTTGCTTTTTTCTAAAACCATTTTCTCAGTAAAATGTTTTATTTTGGAAAATATTACTCCAAAGCTTTGTTATTTATTCCATCTAACCTTGTATTGAGTTGTGGGTTAGGCCCATTGAATTTCAGAAGATTAATGAGCTCTTTTGTGGAAGCAGACAGAAAGAAATAAAGATATCCACCTGGTGAAGTTAAGGAGGAGGGGTTCTTTAGCTAGTTTGTGTGACTCCTTTTCTCTCACAGTACATGCCATAGCCTGTACCATCTTACTTCTTAAACTTTATTTCTTACTATAAGTTTCCTCTGTGGAACTGTTTTTTTTTTCCACTCGTTTAGGAGTGGATTGAGGACAGTGTGAAGGAGGACTTTGAAAGAGATTTTGTGACAATTCTTCTCCCTACAGAGGACAGGTATTTCAAAAAAACACTACTGAATGCTTTTAGTAGCAAGAATTCTATCAGTTATTGTAGCATTGACCATGAATTGACATTTGGTTCCTCTGCAGTGCTTTCCTGTTCCCAGTGAAGGCCCTGTATAGCTTGGAAGATGACAAAAGTGAGGGAACAATTGCTATTAATTTGTTGCCACTGCTGTCCCAGAGCTATTTGAGCAAGAATGTGGATGAAATAGCAGCTAAGAGCCAGGACAAAAGGTCAGTGATGCTTGTCTATTCGTACTGAGACTAATAGAGAATCTTCTAGGCCATGACAGAATGTGACTCCAGATGGCAAATCTTAAAAAATGAAATGGAATCATGGAAATATGTTCTTTTGTTTCTCCAGACAGAACTAGTCAATATGCAGGCATTTTTGCTAAATGCTTAGAAACAAATGGACTGGATTGGGGAAGGAGCAACAGACACATAGTATACCTTCTCAAAACAGGGTCCAGTGCCTTGCCACAGCTTGCAGTCCCTGGGTTTTTGAGTGCATCCCTACCTCTCAGCTACCCCAGCTTTTTTCTTTGTTCTCTTGAACATGGGATTTCAGTGACATGAGGGGAGGCAAATTATGCCACAAGAAAGACACAGGCAAATTTAAATATACTTTTCAAATTTTGCCAAATTTTACATTGTAGGAAGAACGTAATAGGAACACAGACAGCTGCCTTATACTGTATCAGACTATTGGTCTACCTCACACAGTATTGTCTATAGCAGGGGAGGCTAACTTGTGGCCTTTCAGATCCTGTGGGGAATGCAGTTAATGTGTCTATTAAAGAGTCCCAGAAGAAAAAAAGCATAGATTTACTGTAATATAAATACTGCATGTTTGAAAAGGTTTTAAGTGATGTGGGACAACTCTGTGCCTGTCGTCCTTTATCATCCCTATATAGATTTAGGCAAGTTTAGCCAATGTGGTACCCTACATTTGTTGTTGGAGTCCAGCCCCCTTCATCCCTGACCATTGGCCATGCTGACTGAGACTGATGAGAGTTGGAGTCCAACAACATCTAGAAGGCCATAAGTTAGCCACCCGTGGTCTAGGGTCTCAGACAGTGGTCTTTCCCAGATCTGTCTGGAGATACTAAAGATGGAACTAGAACCTTTGCAGGCAAAGCATATGCTCTACCATTGAGCTACGACCCTTCTCCAGTAACTGAATCCCCCACCACTAGTTCACATCCTTTCATCGTATATACGTTTCTTCTTTCCTTTTTCTCCCCAGGGTAGTGTCTCTGGTATGCTTGCCGCCATTCTTCCGACTGCTGAGGCTCTGTATGGCAGAACTGAATAATGGGAGTTTGGATGATATTGATGCCGTGTTAGGTACAGGATATGGACAGTTGGCTCTGCCTGATCTAACCCATCCCTGTAATCTGTTCGAAGGTTTGGGATGTTGCAGCTGTGATGTTTGCCGCCCTGAGCGCCTTCTGGAAGGAAGGGCGGGATATAAATTTAATTAATTTAATTTAATTAATAAGTAAAATGTTGAGGTAGAACAGGATTGTGAGCAGAATATTACATAATTTGTTGGCTGTTAAGTTATACCATTCAGTCTCCCATAATAGACTGAGTTACCAGCAACCACTACTGATGTGCTATTTACCTCCCAGGCACACTTAACTTAGTTTTTTTCTTGCTTTGGGAAGAATAGGATGCTAGGTACTGTATGCAAATTCAACAGATGAGGAGATAGGTGGATTGGGAGGTGGAGGGTGTCAAGTGTGTTGAATTGGCTTAATTAAGAGTCCTTGTCTTTTACCATATTCTGTTGTAGGGTGTCCTTTACATCTAACCAACCTGGAGGTGGGAGGAAAATTAGACTCCTTATCGAAGCAAGAGCGTGAATTTCTCTGTTCACTCCTATTTCATGCTCTTAACTGGTTCCGTGAGGTGAGCAGGGCTATGCAAGAAGTGATTAATTTCCCATAATGCTGCCATTTCCTACTCCCTCAAAACCCAGCTAACAGGCCAGATGTCTGTCTGATAGGGCAAGACCCATCTTCCCCCAAAGCATAAAGGGAAGCTTTCCCAAAAAAGAGGTGAGGTCTTAGAGTGACTAACGCAGCACATTTTCCTGACATAAAGGTTATTCTTCCTGTTCGGATGTAGCTTCCTGATCTGGACATGTATATCATACATGCATTTGTGCTACCATACATGCATTCAGAAGTACACATTTTTTCCAATACAGATATTAACATTCATAATTGGAAAAAGTAATGTACAAAGGAACCTCTAAGATTCTTACTCTTTAACTTTTTTCTAATTTCTTGGGGTTTTTTTTGTTTTCTCTTCATTCATCACGTTACTTTTGAAAATACTTGAAGTGTCTGTTCCAAGATGAGCACTGTCCCATGCAGTGTAGTTATACAACACTTTAGAAACGCATATCTGCATTGTTAAAGTTGTGGGTTACTAGTCTGGGGGGATGGGATTTGCAGGTGCATTTACCTGTATTTGGCTTACATCTTATCACACAGGTTAGGAGCTCATTTTTAACAGGGGTCACATTTGGAATTGGACAAAGACCGAAGGGTACAATCCTTATTGTAAAGTGTACTGAGATGTCTCTTCAGTCTGCTCTGAAAGTATCAGAAGAAATGCAACAGATTTTGAGAAAAGCCTTAGCAGCCATCCTGGATTGGCAGAGGTTGCTAAGAATGGAGAAGTCCCTATCTAGGTCTTATAATTGCAGTTTGCCTCCCAAGGTTGTGAATGCCTTCTGCCAACAAGAAGACCCTGAGATAAAAGGAAGAGTTTTGACTCGGTTACAGAACATTACAGAGCTACAGTGCCTACTGGGAAAATGCTTAGCAGGTAAGCTTGCACAAAATGCAGAGTTATTGGGGTGAGGGTGGAAGAGAAAGATAGAAGTTTCTCTTAAGGTAAGAGGTAAGGAACCTTTTTCCTCTCAGGGCCACATGATAGCACTGGGCCAGCTAAAGCTAAAAGTAGATAGGACCAGATCCAAAACAGCAACTTATGTAACAATTGGCCATGCTGATGGAAGCTGTAATCCAAACCATCTGGAGGGCACCAAGTTCGGGAAGGCTAATACAGACAATGAATCTGACTTTATCCTTAATTCCAGGCGCCACATTGCTATATAACCCTTCTTTTGTCATATAGTTCCAGTGATTTAAAGAAATTGCTTTCATGAGCACCTCTGTCACAAAGCTGATGGAATGAGTTTCTGGTGAATGTCTTCTGACCAGCCATAAAGCACCGGTCTTGACCTCTTGGGCTGTCTGCCTTATATAGCCAGTATACCAATGTTTTAACATAATTAACATAATATAAAGAGCTTGAGATGGCACAAAAACAGCGGCAGCCCATGACAAACCATAAAATCAAAGTCTTGCCATAATGTGTGGAGGGCCAAGCAGCTTGGGATTCTATGATGACATTAAAGCTCTGAATGGAAAAATAAAAGAGTCGATAAAGTACTGCCCATTTAATCATTTTTCAAACTGCCTATCTTTAGCTGGTGTTGTATGCTTAGGGCTGCTTTGCATATTTAAAAACGTGTGCATTTATTTAATTAATTAATATTTATTTAATATATTTTATTTATTTAATATATTTATTTAATTTAATAAATAAATGTACTTGTGTCTTGCCTTTCAAGGCAAAGCCCTCTAAGGCAACTTACAAAAGACAATTAGCTGCATATGCATAGCAGCAACATTGTACTTCCAAATTATTCATAGTACAATCCGCTTGTGATGCTTCTGGTCCAGGCCTCCTTCTGCTATTCTGAAGTAGCATTTACCCATGTTCAGTACTATGAAAGTACATATAGGAATTAATAGGTATGGCAGAGGATAATCTTGCATATATCTAAAGTGCTACAAGTAGATGTTCTGACAACCAGGGGCTGGCTGTGACTTTTCTGCACATGTAGGATTGCCACATGGTTAGAGGCATACCCCGCTTTAACGTTCACAATGGGACCGGAGAGTATACTTTAAGTGAAAATCTACTTTAAGTGAAGCAATTGTCTTCACTTGTACTGCACGCAATCACCACTAGATGGCAGCAGCGTCATGCCAATAAAATGTACGTTATTGCAAAGTGCGCAAACATTAAGCGAGGTATGGAGCATGTATGTTATAGCGAGGCAACGTTAAGTGAAGCAACGTTAAGTGAAGCAACGTTAAGCGGGTTATGCCTGTATATCTCTGCATTGTGAATTTCCATATGGAAATGCAGTTTGTGTAGGAACTTTGTAATGTGTGAAGCCTGTCAACTGAATTGCTTCCCCTTTTGTTTCTCAGCCAGCCCTGGCTACGTTCCTCCTCTTGCTAATTTTGATTCTGAAACCTCGGAAAGAGTACCTGTTATCAATGCCATTGGTGCCACCAAAAAGAAAAGCAAAGGTAACATATGTGCAATTCATAAAATTTTGTTCTTTAACAAAAATATATATTAATTTTTACATAGAAGGATATCATAAAGAAGATAAAAATCTAACAAATCCAGAAACTGCCATAAATAATAAAATTATTGTAGCGCAACATCTCAAGCTTCCTGAATGTATCATGATTCTTTGACAATAGGTTAAAGAATTTAAAATAGACATAGAAAAGAAACAACAAATTCAAAACTTTTTAAAACAACTCAAAACCATACTTCATCTTAAGGAGGCAAAAGTTCTACTGACAGTATTCAAAAAATGGCATTGAGTTTACAATAAAGTTGTCTTTGTCCCATTTCTTTGGAACTCAGAAAGCATGTCAATTTCAACATTAAAGCAAAATCCCAAATCTTATCAGTCCATTCATTGATATTAAATCCTACTGGAGACCTCAGTTTCTGAGCTAGTAGCATTCTTGTGGCAGCTATCCAGTATTTCTATACTAAACACCACATATGATGATGCTCTCCTATTTCCTTCCTGTACCTCCAAATATTTTTGAATAGTTCTTACTTATTCTGTTCATCATTGAAGGATTTAGATACCCTCTAAGGATGGGGAACCTGTAGTCCTCCAGATTAACTCCCATGAGCCATGGCCAATGGTCAGAGATGATGGGAGTTGTAACATCTGGAGGGCCACAGGTTCCCCATCCCTGATGTAAATGTTGGCTTAAAACATATTAATATTCAGTAAGAACTTATGATCTTTATTCAAGAGATTCTCCCAGATTCCCATGTGAATATTGCTCCCAACATCTTTCACTCATTTAATCACGTATTCTTTCACACGCTCAGGCTTGCTGTCGTACTTCAGTAACAATTAGTATATTCTACGTAGTCTATGATTTTCAGTCTTTGAAATCACTTTCTCAAATTGTTGGTTCCTATAACATATGGCTTGCTGTCAACTGTTCTAATACCGGTGCTCTTATCTGAAAGTACTTGAACCATGGTGCATTTTCCAAATGCATGTGGCTCCCTATTTCAGAGTACTCATCTTATTTTTATATTTTTTTCTATCTAAATAGGCTGTTCCTCCTTTAGTTTTTAAAGCTATGATCTGCATTTAGATCTTCCAGTGCAGACAATTCATAAAACTTTAAAACTCTTGTATTTATGGTGAATCCAGTTGAGATGCTTTGAAGTCATTGGAACTGAGCTAAAGTGCACATAATTGCAATGAGTTGGCCTGCCATTAAGAGCAGTCTGATTGGCATGCACTAGATAAAGGCCTTTTCCTTGGGGTTCATAGTTTATGGAATTCCCTCCCAAGGGGTGTGCAGCTGTCCGCTTTGGTGCAGATATTAAGATTATTTTATTTGGATTACTGCTGCTTTAGAGTTTGGTGCTTTAATCTGCTGGTTGTTTTGCCGTTCTGATTTTTTTCATACCGGGTTGTATGTTCTTTTTTAAATGTTGATGCAGTTATTGTTCATTGACTGTTGAAACTGGCATTTTGATATTATTGATTTGTGCTTTTTATTTTTGTACTGCACATTGTATAAAATGTCTTGTAAGCTGGTTTAGAAATCTTTTAAATAAATAAAGAAGCATATGAAGTTGCCGTATTTTGTCAGATCATTGGTGTGTCTTGCCTGGTTTTGACTGGCAGTCGTTTTCTCAGACCCTAGAGGAGTCCTCCCAGCTCTACTACTGGAGATCCTTGTAACTGGAAATCTCAGAGGTTGAATCTAGAACCACTTCTGTGTGCTCTACCTCTGAGCTATGGCTCTTTCCCTCCCCTAAAAAATCCACTGAATAATAGATATTATGTTTGAAAAGCATTTTCTACTTTTAACTTTTAATTTCCCCCTTACAGCTGATCTCTTTTTGTCGTGTTAAAGCAAACGGTACTAACTTCCTGTCATGTTATGCCATAGAATGGATTTAATGCCTCAGTATGAATCCAATATAGGGTTTGTATTTTACAAAAACTTCCAAGACAGAAGAATGTGTCTCCCTTCCAAAGTTTCACAGTCTACTGTAACCAACCATAAAGCTGCCCTACTGTTTCTGAAACACTTCCTTGTTTTTCAGGGCAAAACCCCAAGAAATCTGGTAATAGCAAAAACAGCTCTGTGGACACCTCACAGCTGGATGAGAACATGGAAGCAAATCAGCCTGAAGCTGAAACCAGCCAGCCAGAGAAGGTTCTGTATAGCCTATGTTCTTTTATGAAAAATCTGATGTCAGGAGCATGTGAAACAAACTGCATTGGTGCAAGCAAGCTAATGGCATCTAATCAGTGGCTAAAGTGGTTGGGGAATACCAGAAAAATGCATTTCAGATTCTTAGATGCCTGGGATTTTCAAGTCTTGGATTGGTGCTCCTGTGACTGTTATTTTTCTCACGTTTTTTCATCTAGATGTGTGGTACACTGGCAGCTTGTACAGATAAGCATCCCCTTGGTGAAAATCTGAGGCCAGTTGCCCATAGAACTGCAAATTCCATCAAACCGTTTGCTGTTTCATGCAGTCCATTTTGTTAGAGGGTCTTCATTCATTAATGAAGAAGCACCACCATCTGAATGTGCAATCATTTTCGTATCTGTTTGTCAGGGCTTCCAACTCTGATTCTTTTTCAATTCTGTCATTTTATAGATGTTTTTAAGGAGAGGCTGGATGACTACCTATTGGAGATGCTGTAGCAGCTGGTTTCCTGCATCAGCAGAGGGTTGGACTAGATGAGCTTTGAGATCCCTTCCAATCCTATGATGCTATACTGTTGAAAGGGGGGGGTTGCATTATCTGCATATGCCACCTGTGCTAGCCAAATGCAGAGTTACTTTTGCACTCTGACTGGCACTCTAGTTAATGCCCAGAGCTGCTCTTATAGTCCCTTGTGCAGATATGTGTCCGTGTTCTCCTATAAACTAATGTTTTCTTTTTCAGGGTTCCCCAGAAAAAGAGCCAGGGACCCCTTGGGTGCTGCTGCAGAGTTATAGTGCATATTTTCATGAACTAGACTTAGAGGTTTTTACCCTTCTTCATAGCGGGCTGCTGACCAAATCTGTTGTGGATACGGAGATGCACACAAAGGCACGTAGATTTAAAGAACTGCAAAAGTGGTTGGAGGAGAATGGTGAAGAATTGTCCTAGACTTGTTCTTTCTAAAACTTATAAATAAAGCTTGTGAGGCCTAAAGCTTTATAAAGGATTTTACCCTGTCTTTAATACCAACAAGAAAGATAAAATTAAGGCTAAGGTTATCAGTTGGAACTTAAGCAACAAGAGGAAAACAGGAGGCTGTTTCCTGGTGCATGAGGAACTGCGTAAGTTAGTGCACACCAGCAAGGGCTATATGTACATCCTTCTCCCATTGACTGTCTGCTGGTTGTCATCTTTGCAGCAGCTCAGATTTAAAAGGGGAGAGAGAGTCAGTGGCCAGTGCTGTTGCTAAAGGACTTCCATTTGTCTGCATGGACCTGGCATCTTAGGCAAAGTTACTGGGTAAAGGTCATACAATCCAGTATTACCACCGTGGTCATCGCTGTTATTGCAAAGGTCAGGAGAAATCATCCTGGTGACTGCTTCTGTTTCCCTGTTGTTCGTTCTTGGATCTGACCTGGGACTTTAGAGGAAACATCCTTCCCAATTCTTCTAGGTCCCCTTCATTGTTGCTTTGCCAACAGTTTTCTCTCCTCTCTGCTCACCCAATAGCATGTACTCTCACTGTAGGCCAGGGTGGCAGCCCACTACATCCCCATCTTTAAGTTTGAACCGAAGGACTAATGGCCAGACCAACAATAAGCTTCTCAAACTGAAAACCAACACTTCTCGAGTTAAATGACTACAAGTGAACTGAAAGAAGGAAATTGTCCCAGCTCAGTTAAGGATTGCACATTTAGTGTTGTATCCAGCACTGCACAAGTGGAGTCCCACTCACACAGCGGGACTTATCCTTCCTCTACTCCCCCCTGTACCCCCAAAATCTGTTCTGGAAAGTCCCTGAATACTCAGGAGCAAATTTTGAGGGTGCATGGGGGGGCTGGCAGGGGGAGAAGGGGAAGTTCCATTGTGCAAGCAGAAGTCTACTGAGTAAACAGAACAGCAGCATTGGATACAACCCAGAATCAGCACCCTCTGTAGAGGGGTGAGGCCCCACCTATGTGCCTGCCTTGCAGTGATCTCTTCACTGTTAAATGCATCTTGCTGGAAGGTCCATGTTTCTCAAGTGTGTAGCAGGCATTTCTGCATTTCCAGTTCTCCGCTTCAAACTTAGTCTCAATTCTGGGGGTTGATGTTGACCTATAAGCCTTGTTCAGGCTTGTGAGCTGAATTAGATGGTATGCCTCTTTTTAAGACTGTTTGAATTATTGGGAATGAGTCACCAAGGAAAGAACTCACATAAATCCGCAACAAGGCTAGGGTGTGGCACAATAAGGCCTAGCTGCCACTATGGCAGATCCTTTATCTATTTATTTATTTAGTTATTACATTTATACCCCGCCTTTCTTTTCATGATAGAAACCCAAGGCGGCTTACATATGGTTCCAGGTGGCCTCCCATCCAGGCACTGAGCAGACCTGACCCTGCTTAGCTTCATCAGAGTGCTGGACTCATGTGCCTTCAGACCATAGCCTGGGGCCAATGTTAAAATGTTTAAAATGTTCTTTAAATGTTCAATCTTTAAAATGTTAGGCCCGTGAGGTGGTACAGAGTGGGCCAGCAGAATACTTCTAGAATACTTCAGAATCCTAGAATACTTCCATTTTTGATATCGGCGTTGGTATCAGCATTTGACTTATTGCAATGTTCTTCCTTTAAAATGTTAGACCAGTGAGGTGGTGCAGATTGGGCCAGCAGAGCTCCTGTTCCTTTTGGAAGATCTGAGTCGTAAGCTCGAACATAGGCTGATACCAGCTGCTGCAAAGAGAGCCCCCTTTTTCAAGGTATGTAGAAATGAGGCACAAGAAGCCATTGGGTCTCTAAGTCAGGGATGGGGAACCGCAGGCCCCAGGGCCAAATGCAGGCCTCTCTGTCTGGCCCTTGGGACTCTCCCCAGGCCACACATGCTTCCAAGCCACAGCCATTACCAGCTCTGCTTGCAACCTCCTTGAGTGTTTTGCCAGGTTGAAATGTGTCCTTGAAGTCTGATAACGCTTCTTGCTTGCACGTGTGTGAATGTGTGCAGAAACTCGACTACTGTACAAAGGTAAAGTTCACATTTATTGCCACTGACGTGTGGCACCTGGAAAGTGCGTATGTGAAATACATGTGTTCCATTGAAATTCATTATCTGTGTGATTTTTCCACGTCAAGGAAAAGTCAAGAAACGATCCAACAAAGTATATTAATCTGGATCTTGTAATTACATCATCTTCTATTTTTGACATTCACCTTTGTTATTCATACAGCTCTGTCTAACATAGGTCAGTTCATATGTAATGCCAAACCATGGTGGGTGCTACATAACCTAGCTCAGCCTCATGTACTCTCTTCTCCCTGTAAATCCGGCCCTTGTGCATTCAGATTCACTCTTGCACACTTGCTGGTTTGATCAAATCATAGTTTGCTATTAAATCTCAATTAATAGACTATGGCTTCTTCAAAATAGGAAGCTGGGGAGGGAAGTGGAGCAAACAAGAGAAGGAGGAAGGGAGCTAGCCCAAGTCCTTTTTCCCCCAAAGTCTGTGCTCTTCAAAAAGTGACCCAATTATGCGCCCAACGTTACTGTGGCATCAGCCATGTACTTTTCCATTCTATATTGTAAACAGTTTCATGTTGCTGAACATCCACTGTTGAAATAACTTTCATCTATGCTAAAGTGTGACTGCATATTAAAAGTAATGTTGAGCCTATTAAGCATTTTGTGGAGAAAAAAACGCCTTGGATTTTCTACAGGGAAAAGGACGTAGAAATGTTGGATTCTCGCATCTGTGTCAAAAATCACCTCAAGAAGTGACTGAATGTGCTATTGAACTCTTGAAGCCGCTGTGTAACCACATGGAAAATATGCACAACTACTTTCAGGTTAGAAAGCAAATTGTTTATATTACCTAAAGTATGGATTTTATCGGGTCAGGCGTTTATTTTCATCATGAAGTGTTTTGTAAAGAATCTGGGCCACAATATGCAAGCACAGGGCAGCTTTTTAATAGCTTCTTCTTCAATTAAGGCACTGATTACAGAGAGCCATGGTGTGGTCGATGGGCCAGGGGTCAACATTCAGGAACACCATCTAATGTCGTCCTGTTATCAGCGGTTATTGCAAGTCTTTCACCTTCTGTTTGCTTGGTGAGTTTGAGGAATTGCAAATATGACAGTGCTAATAAAGCAACACTAGGGCTCTAATTTTTCTTCTTGGCTAGAACTCGCATCAAACGAAGTACCCTTACCTAGCCCAGCAACAGAGTGCTGTGAAGCTCTTTGTCATATAACCCTGTCACAGTTACTTGTCAGATTGAGACAGAAAGTAAGCAAACTTTCAAGTGCCCAACTGTGCAACCAGAGCTTATGGTTCTCTCCTATAGTGATGAGACCCAAATTTCTGATGCGTTTTGGCTCGCAGTCATTGCATGAAAAGCATACAGGGCTTGAAGAAGGCTCATCGTACTTCCCATACTAACTAGATGTTATTGCAAAAGCTGACTGATGCCTTTTCTTTTCTCAGGAGTGGATTTTCTCAATATGAGAACCATAGCTTGCTGAAATCAGGTCTCCATGTCCTTGCACACAGACTCAAGCCAGGGGAGAGAGATCTCCCTCTTGAAGAACTGCTCAGGTAAAATAAAGATGGCCCTCTTGGTATATCCCTTAGTGCAGGTGTGGGGAACTTTTGGCCCTCCAGATGTTGCTGATCTACAACTCCCATAAGCCTCAGCAAGCATGGCCAATGGCTAGGGATGATGGGAGTTCACCAGCATCTGTAAGGCCAAAGGTTCCCCACATCTGCCTTAGTGCCTTTACACTTTAAATAGGCCACATTTCCTCTGGTCAAAGTACCTGATAACTATAATCATGAGCCCTTCCCTTCCATGTGCTTTTCCAAAAGGAGCTAAAAGAAAAAGTAAAGATTCAATAACAGACGAATCATTGGGCAGAGGAAACGGAATGTTTTAATGTGTTTTCTTATGCCAGTTTATCAGTAATGTCATTTTAAACACCATTTTTTCTTTCCTGTATCCTACAGTCAGAGTTTTAAATACTTAATAAACTTCCAGCACAGTGTTCCCAACATTTATTGTGCACTGAATCTCACTCAGCTTCTGCTTGTCATTATTGAAAAATCTGTGGCCAACTTGAAAAACAATGAAATAGGTAATGTATACAGAGTTTCATTTTATTTGTTTTGCATAGATTTAGTCTGTCATCCTATCTGTACTTCTAGTTAAAAAGAGAGAAAGACCTCAATGGATGACTGAAGTAACTCTTAAAATGGTTAAAGAGAGAAGGAAAACAAAAGCAAAAGGAGAAAAACACAATTAGAACCCTAAATGCAACTATACAGCGACTAGTACGTAGGGACAAAGAGAACTATTACAATAGTTATTGTACAGAAGTAGGACAACAAAAAGGGTAAAACGAGAGCCCTATCCAAAAGTTTAAAGAAATTAAAGGGAAATTTAAACCAAGAGTAGGGATGTTGAATAATCAATAGGGGAACACACTGACTTACCGAGGTGAAATAAAAGGAAGATGGAAGCAAAACACTGAAGAACTCTATAAAAGAGATGACAGGATGACAGATTCATTCATGGAGGAACCGTATGATGAAGAACCAGAAATTTTAGAATGTGAGGGGAAAGCTGCTCTCAAAATACTTGGAAGAAACAAATCACCAGGAACAGATGGCGTACCAATAGAGTTGCTACAAGCTACTGAGACTGAATCTGTCCAAACTTTGACAAAAATTTGACAAGAAATATGGAAAACTAAACAACGGGCCACAGACGGGAAGCATTCAATATACATCCCAATTCCAAAGAAAGGGGATCCCGGGGAATGCAGTAATTATCAAACTATTGCCTTAATATCCCATGCAAGTAAAGTAATGCTCAAGATTCTACAACAAAGGTTCTTACCATATATGAAGCAAGAAATGCCAGACATCCAAGCTGATTTAGAAAGGGAAAGAGGCACCAGAGATCATATTGCAAACATACATTGAATAATGGAACAGACCAAGGAATTTCACAAGGAAATCACCCTATGTTTTATAGATTACAACAAAGCCTTTCATTGTGTAGATCATGAAAAACTATGGAATGCTTTAAAAGAAATGGGGGTGCAACAGCATCTAATTGTCCTGATGCGCAACCTATAGTCTGGACAAGAGGCTACTGTAAGAACAGAATATGGAGAAACCAATTGGTTCCTCATCAGAAAGGGTGTGAGACAGGGATGTATTTTATCACCCGATTTGTTTAATCTATACACAGAACATATCATACGGAAAGCGGGATTGCACCAAGATGAAGGTGGTGTGAAAATTGGAGGGGGAAATATCAATAATTTAAGATATGCAGATGATACTATACTACTAGCAGAAACCAGTAATGATTTGAAACGAATGCTGATGAAAGTTAAAGAGGAAAGCACAAAAGCAGGCCTATAGCTGAATGTCAAAAAGACTAAAGTAAAGACAACAAAAGATTTATGTAACTTTAAAGTTGACAGCGAGGACATTGAACTTGTCAAGGATTATCAATACCTTCGCACAGTCATTAACCAAAATGGAGACAATAGTCAAGAAATCAGAAGGCTAGGACTGGGGAGGACAGCTATGAGAGAACTAGAGAAGGTCCTCAAATGCAAAGATGTATCACTGAACGCTAAAGTCAGGATCATTCAGACCATGGTATTCCCAATCTCTATGTATAGATGTGAAGGTTGGACAGTGAAAACAGCAAATAAGAGAAAAATCAACTCATTTGAAATGTGGTGTTGGAGGAGAGCTTTGTGCATACCATGGACTGAGAAAAAGACCAATAATTGGGTGTTAGAACAAATTAAACCAGTACTATCACTAGAAGCTAAAATAATGAAACTGAAGTTATCATACTTTGGACACATGAGAAGACATGATTCACTAGAAAAGACAATGCTGGGGAAAATGGAAGGGAGTAGAAAAAGAGGAAGGCCAAACAAGAGATGGATTGATTCCATAAAAGAAGCCACAGACCTGAACAGGGTGGTTCATGACAGATGCAATTGGAGGTCGCTGATTCATAGGGTCGCATAAGTCATAACCGACTTGAAGGCACATAACAACAACAAAATCTGTAGATATTCTTAGTAGTTCTGCAGTGTCCCTATCAGCAATCATATTGAAGAAGGCATGTTATGCTTTCAAGAAATAAAATTTCAAAAGATTTAATTTATGGTTAGTATGTCTCAACTAACCTAGATAGAACCTAGGATTCCAGTGGAGGATGAAAACAATTTGCATGTCCTATTACAAATTCTCTGAAAATAGGCAAACCTCTATAGCAGCCTTTCCCAACCAGTGTGCCTCGAGATGTTGTTGGACCACAATTCCCATCTTTCCTGACCATTGGCAATGCTGGCTGAGGCTGTTGGGAGTTGTGGTCCAACAACATCTGGAGGCACACTGGTTGGGAAAGGTTGCTCTATAGGTTACAACTTGACAGGGATCACTGAAAAATAGTTAAAAGATTGTGAGTTTGTGGTTGCTGTGGGCATAGAACTGCAGATGCTTTGGGGCCACAGTTGTCACACAATGGAAGAAATGGAAGTTGATGCAAAATCACATGGTTATTTATGTGTGTAGCCTATGGGTAGCTAGTATGGCGTCCTTCGGATGATGCTATGCTACAACTCCCATCATTCCATACTATTGGCCATGCTAGCTTGCCTGATGCGGAGTTGGAGTCATCATCTGGGAGGCCCCATGCTGGCTGCCTTTGAAAGCAATCACAGAACCGTTCCATGTGCTGCACAATGAAATAAATCCATGTCTTCTTCCTATCTTGTTCTTTGACAGCTTCCATCACTAAACGTTTTCTCTGCCAGTCTTGGGTGCAGCCCAGTGGAATTCGTCAGAAGGGCACCCAGTTTAATGATGCTCTCCACACTTTGTTCTGGTAAGGATGGCTTTCTATATACTACATGAGCATAATGCTCTCTTCTTTCATTCTCACAAAAGGCCTGCTGTGTAACTCAATTCATTTCATTTTATATTATGCACATTGAAAATTGCCCATTGCCAACCAGTGAGATTTTTAAAAAACTTGAACTTTTATATGTTGCTGCATCATTCTGTTATACTTGGGTGGAATCTAATTGACACCCTTGTGCTCACAGAAGGGCTTTTGATCCAGCAGAAATGTCTGCTAACAGAAAACATGGCTGATTTTTTTTTTTTTTTTGCCTGCAGCCTCCCATGACACCTTCCACCGTATTCTGACAGATCCTCCAATGCTCTGAAATCAGTATTTTGGAGGGCTCTAGAGGCTGCAGTGGCGAGAAGGCATTGATAAAAATCTGTTTCTCATATGTTAGAAAGTTCACCCTCTGGATCAAAACCCTTCCATGAGCATAACCACATGGGAAATAAGAGGAAGATAATAAATCATTTGTACACTACAGGGAGAGTGAAGTATTGCATGGAATAATGATTTCTAACGAAGCTACGTTTGTAATTGCACTGTATGTTTATAATTATGAATGTTGATGAAACAGTGAGGACAACATCTCTTATGAAGACAAATTTAAAATCGATTTTCTGATACCATATGGAACTTCTATAAGTTTTGTGAAAAATTGTTCCACACAGTATCTATATGGAGCACACAGATAATATATTGAAAGCTATAGAAGATATTTCCAGCATTGGGATCCCAGAGCTGATTCATTCTTCTAAAGATGGATACTCTTCCACTTACCCTACATTGACCAGGTAATGACCACTTTGAGATTTTTTTCCATTGAACTGTTCTCCAGAAAGAAATCATCTAGGGAAGCGGATATTATGTATATAGGGTATACAATATTTAAATGTTTCAGATAATAATAATGCCTCAGAGAGCTGAGTATTAATCCACAGTGGGGTGAATTTAATGTATCTTTCCCTCTCTTTTCCACCAGGCAAACTTTTCCAGTTTTCTTCCGAGTGATGATGGTCCAGCTAGAGAGCTCAGTGAGAAGCATTTCTGCTGGAAAACCATCAGATTCCAGTGAGGTAGGGTGACAAAATATACCTGAGATTTCTAGCAGGAAATCCCCATGCCACAACACAGGCAGAAAATGGCTGCATATGCTCATCCTCACCACGTAATTCAGTCCCAAAGCTCAGGGCTGATTGATTCACAGTTTTTAAGCACAAATACAAAACCTGAGTGGTAAAATAGCACATTGCCTCATCAGTTGTGAAGGCACACACAGAAAAAAAGCCATGGTATTTAAACACAATAACGGGGAAAGTACTGAGGAAGAATCAAAACCATTTGTGGTGTTTATTGAAACTAAACTTAAGTAATTTAAATGTGTCTTTCACAATGGACAGTGGCCTCATTAAGGTGTAACTCTAAACTGGTTTAACATTGTGTGAACAAGTCTAGGTGAACCTCACTCTTATGCATCTCTACCTCCTCTCCTCCTTTGGCACAATCACAAGGAGATTGGATGCTTTCACTTCCATTTTTAACTAACCACAGTTTAGCATTATATTTGACCCCTAAGTTGTGGTTAATCCTAACTATGGTTTACTGTAGCAAGACAACTTGAAGCCTTGGTTTATGAACTGCGCTTGTTTCAATAAACTATAGTTAAGATAGGGTTTGGACATAATACCAAACTGTTGTTAACTGAAAACACAATCAAAAGCCCGGGGCAATTGTCATTGTCGGTGGGCCCTGGCAGCTTCTTCAGGGTGCCAAGTAATGCTAGGACTGAGTTCAATGAGATGCCCTGGCAGAAAAGCAGCATATAAATGCAGTAAATAAAAATAAATAAATCTCCTCATGGCTACATCAGAAGAAGGTAGGAAATATACAAGCAAAATGCTTGGCCAGGCTTGTTCATCATGCCAGTGGCCTTCAGACAATTACACCTCAGTGAATATTTGAGCAAGCCCTGTGGACATACACACAGACCTTTTCTCCTTCCTTCACAGTGGAAGTGAATAAAGCAGGAACTGTTAACGATAATTTTCTGTTTCATCCAAACCAGGAAATTATGGTTAAAACTTCTAGTCTCCCTCTCTGAGAGCAGCCAGATTTTATTTATTTATTTTATATCCTGCCCTTCCTCCCAGAAGGAGCCCGAGGCGGCACTAATGATGCCCAAATAAACATTTTCTATTCTGTTGTTATTCCATAGGTCCAGCTAGAGAAGTTGCTAAACTGGAACATGGCTGTGCGCGATTTCCACATCCTTGTTAACTTGGTTAAGGTGAGCAGCCTTATGTTAAGCCTGGAGAAGATTAAAAAGAAACATGATAACAGTCTTCAAATATCTGGGCTGCTATACAGAAGAGGGAACTACTCTAGGGTGCAGGACTAGAGCCATTGGGTGGCAATTATAGGGACACAGATTTCAACACAATATTAGGAGAAACTTCCTAACAGTAAGAGCTATTTCACTGGAACAAACTGCCTCAAGACCTTGTAAAAAGTTTTCAGATGAGCTATGGCCCCTTCTCCTGTCAGTTTCCCTTAATCCAAGAAAGAGAAGTTGTTTGAGTGTTCCCAAAACTCTGGCACTCAACAAAATCTTCTTACAGGTCGTAAGAGGGAGAAAAAAGGGAAGAAAGCAGGTTTTTGTGCCACTCATGTGTCTCAAAAAGGAAGGTAACAGGGTAGAAAAAAAATCTTATGATAAAGCTATTAGTCTTCAACCCTTGAAGCTTACCAATGTAATGACTGGGAGCATGCAGGGCGATGTAAGGAGGGTCACTACTAACTTGGTTCCCAGGGGGAGAATTGCTTTAACCAGCACTCTGGTTTCTCATAATTTTTCTTTTGCTCTTTCCAAACAGGTATTTGACAGTAGGCCTGTGCTCAGTGTCTGCTTGAAGGTGAGTGAGGAGGAGGAGGATTAGGGATTTTAATCCTGCTCTTCAACAGAAAAAGACTCCTACAGCGGTTTACAAATGAGTGAGAAGATAGTCCCTGCCCTCAAGCTCACACAATTTAAGAGACATGACACAAAAAGAAAAAGGACTAGGACAGACTAGGAAAAAAGCAAGCTCAGGATAATTCCCAGCTGCAGGGATCTTGTAGTGAACAGGAAGAATTGAAATAATTGGAGAGGATCCAAAAGTTTCTGATCTCTCTTTCAGTGCCAAAAAGAATCCAACCAGTCTAGGTCTTCCAAAAGACTTCCACAATTTGACTCTGCATTTTGTTGTCAATATCTATAATTGCAAGGCACAGAGCACAGTACATCATTCAATGAGAGGCGCTTTTATGTGAACAAGGATGCATGTATGAGGGAGCACCATGGCAGTATCTGAAATTACTGGCACATGGTTTAACCCTGCCCAAGTCTCCCTTCTAAGTGTTCTAGCTACTGTAGACAAATTTGTAGCACAAAGATCTTCTGGTTACGGATCTACATTAAACTATAGACATAACAGGTATTAAATTGTATTTCCCTCTTCCCAGGGAAACTGTAGTTCCATGCATGAATTCTCTCCACCCTTAAGAAACAGTTTCTGAGATTGTTATAGTTTCACCCAAACAATTAAAATGGTATAACTGATGTAAATTTGTAGCACAGATATGCTTTGAATACTTAATTCTTCCCTGATTAAGCTGGATTACTCCGACTAAAGTTGTGTGAAAGGAAAATTCACAAGTATGCAAACTTGAATGCTTTGCATTGTGAACTCAGTGCTTGTTCAAAGAGCATTCACTGATTTTTTACAGAAAATGTGGCCATTTCTTACCTTTCTTTCTTTACTCCACCCAGTATGGCCGTCTATTCGTAGAAACATTCTTGAAGCTTGGCATGCCCCTCTTGGACTGCAGCTTTAAAAAGCACAGGGTAAGGTGTTGGGAATAGGGCTGTCTTTTGACATGGGAACAGACAGAGCAGCTCATGGCTGCTATTTCTAAGCATGACATATACTGACTGTGTGTTCATGAAACAACAGAAATGGGGGAGAAAATGTTTGGTATAATTGAGATGATCCTGGGCAAGGTCTTGGAACGGGTGGTCGCCAACCAGCTCCAGGTGCTTTTGGATGAAACCGATTATCTAGATCCGTTTCAATCCGGTTTTAGGCCCGGTTTTGGCACTGAAACAGCCTTGGTCACCCTGTATGATGACCTATGTCGGGAGAGGGACAGAGGGAGTGTTACTCTGTTGATTCTCCTTGATCTCTCAGCTGCTTTTGATACCATCGACCATGGTATCCTTCTGGAGAGACTCATGGAGTCGGGAGTCGGAGGTACTGCTTGGCAGTGGCTCCGCTCCTACTTGATGGATCGGTTCCAGAGAGTAGGGCTTGGGGAACATTGTTCGATACCCTGGACTCTCCATTGTGGAGTCCCGCAGGGATCGGTTCTGTCCCCCATGCTTTTTAACATCTACATGAAGCCGTTGGGTGCGGTCATCAGGAGTTTTGGAGTGCGTTGTCACCAGTATGCTGATGACACGCAACTCTACTTCTCCTTTTCATCTTCTTCAGGTGAGGCTGTTAATGTACTGAACCGTTTCCTGACCGCGATAATGGACTGGATGAGAGCTAATAAACTGAGGCTCAATCCTGACAAGACTGAGACGCTGTTGGTGAGTGCCTTCTCTGGTCAGATGGTGGATGTTCAACCTGTTCTAGATGGGGTTACACTCCCCCTGAAGGAACAGGTTCGTAGCCTGGGGGTTCTTTTCGATCCATTCCTGTCTCTCGAGGCACAGGTGGCCTTGGTGGCACGGAATGCGTTCTACCACCTTCGGATGGTAGCCCAGCTACATCCCTATCTGGGAAGCGACGACCTCGCCTCAGTTGTACATGCTCTGGTAACCTCGAGATTGGATTACTGCAACGTGCTCTACGTGGGGCTGCCTTTGAAGACAGTTCGGAAACTACAGCTAGTGCAAAACGCAGCAGCTAGAATGTTGACGAGGACCAGACAGTCCACGCATATAACACCTGTTCTGGCTCGTTTGCACTGGCTACCTATTTGTTTCCGGGCCAAATTCAAAGTGCTAGTTTTGACTTATAAAGCCTTACACGGCGCGGGACCACAGTACCTAGCAGAACGCCTCTCCCGGTATGAACCCACCCGTTCACTGCGTTCAACATCTAAGGCCCTCCTCCGAGCTCCGACTCACAGAGAAGCTCGGAGGGCTGTAACAAGATCTAGGGCCTTTTCAGTGGTTGCCCCCGAATTATGGAACAGTCTCCCTGATGAGGTGCGCCTGGTGCCTACACTTTTTTCTTTTCGGCGCCAGGTTAAAACCTTTTTATTCTCCCAAGCATTTTAATCTATCTTTTAGCTTTTAAAGTATAGCAGGTTGTTGAACTGTTCAATATGTATGTTTTTACTGTTCCATGATTTTATTGTTCTATTGTATTTTATCCATGCTGTGCACCGCCCTGAGAGCCTTCGGGCTGTGGGCAGTATATAAATCGAATGAAATAAATAAAATAAATAAATAAACTAAACAGTGCCAGCCATGAAACAAATATTTGCCATAGTGGCATTTTTCTTGCAAATCTGCCTTGACTTAGATGATTAGACAGTAATTCATTTAAGGACTGTTTCACCTAAATGTAAAGCTAAAAGAGGCTTAGGTAGCATATGGCAATTATGTGCATCATGGAGGTATGCTTGTCAGAAAGCCCAGGCTGACTGCAACTCATTGTTTTAGTGTACACTTGGTAACAAACCTGGGTTTGTTTCCAAGTAACATGCAAAGCAGTCCTAACTCATTTGTACACTGCTTGGAGACTATTGTGACTGAGAAGTATATAAATTGTTGAAAGAAATAATAATAAACTGGTCTGGTGGGCCCTACTGAGTGCAAATAGAGCCTTGAGTTAATTTTATCACTGTAGCTCAGTATTTCATGTACCCCAAGGTGGCAGTTCTGAACAGGTTTGAAAAATGGTTTTCTTTGGCTTTACAGGAGGATGTGCAGAGTTTGCTGAAAACCTTGCAACTGAGCACCAGACAACTTCACCACATGTGTGGCCATTCTAAGGTAAAGAAGGCTACAGGCAGGGTGAATTGGTAAAGTCTGGTCAATCTGCATTAACACCTCTATCAAAGTATATTCAGTCTTCCCATTTCAGAGATTTATTTGTAATGAATCTGAGACACAGTAATAAGCTGGAAATGCCCGCATTATCCTCCAATCACTCTTGCTACATTGGTTCCTGTCCATGCATAATAATAAGGGTCTGGCAGTCTTATAAGCTAGTTGCTATTAGCCTATGAGATGGTTAGTCTGTCCCTTATTATTATGGACAGATGACAACACTCGAGCTTTCCAGCATGATATAATAGCCACTCATAAATCAGGCTGAAAGTCTAAAGTGGTGTCATCTTTTTTTGTGTGGTTGTTTTTCTGCTGCTGTTATTATTAAACAATATAATATTCAACCTGATCAACTTAAGGAAGCTGCATTTATAGTGACATGTGAAACTCTTCCCTGCTCCCCAGTGGTCTACTGCCAAGTTCTGTTGCTTACAGGTTGTTCCTTGACCTTCCTTTTTTCATTTTACAGTTAACAACTGGAAGAAGGGCTTTGGGGGGGGGGCAGGGAGAAGGCATCCTTCAAAAGGACCAAGTTTGTCTAAAGGCAACCAGCTACAATATCAATAGCGCTCTTAAGTTTACAATATACACTTTTTAATCTTTATACTATTTAATTATAACAACCATACTGAAGTAGGTCATTATATCTATTACAGAGACTGAGAGACAAAAACTTATTGAAGGCCATTCAGTGCATTCATAAAATAGATTTTGAGCCCAAGTTTCCTACATCCAAATTTAATACTCCGTTCAATGAACAGTATTGATTCAATATAGCAAAGGATGTAGATAAGGATGAATGTTAATTTCCTTGTGTTTCTTCCATGTGTAGATTCATCAAGACACAGGACTCACCAGCCACGTACCTCTACTAAAGAAGTCCCTCGAGCTGTTTGTATACCGAGTGAAAGCAATGCTGGCTCTCAATCACTGTCAGGAAGCTTTTTGGGTGGGCATCCTCAAAAACAGGGACTTGCAGGTGAGCATATGTCTGTGCAAAGCACCACTTGGTTTCTCATGAATGGCTCATTGACTGATCTTGATGCAATTTGAACAGACATTATTGTTTGAGTAGTAATAATTGAGTAAAAATAAGATCAGATATTATGCCTTTTTAAAAAGCTGAGTAGGCATCATCAGCAAGTTCTGCTCAGTGAAGAAATGCTAAATTTAAAATTATTGGAACTACATGAGCAGTGTGCCTCTGATATAATAATAATTGTTACATTGATCTGGGCTCCTCTCTCATCCATGGTATAGATGACACCATACCATATTACATTTTTCTCTAATTTGATAATACAGCACAAAGACAAAGTCCAGTTGCTACTAACCAGTTGAATAATTTACAGTGTTAAATAGAGATATCTGAAAATATTTCTGTACTCAAAGAAATTACTGGCTTTTGGAAGGCACTTTTCTGATCAATTGTGTAACCCCTTCAGTGGAATTACATCCAGGTGACTAGTAATTAATTCACATTATAGTATCTCTGACTGAAATGGAATTGAACCGAAATACTTTATTTATTAAAAATATTTAGATTCTGTTGTTCCAATAGAATGTTCAAAGCAGCTCATAACACAGATTCAAAATACAGCAAGAGACAAATCAGCAATAAGCAATAATAGCTTAAAAAAGAGAGGCAGAAACAGCAAGTAAAAGAGCTTTACATCGAAAGATTCATATGGGAGGAGAGCCAAAATAAACAGCTAGGCAGGCCAAATGCCTGTATAAAAAGAGAGGTCTTCACAGAAATGTGAAAGGCTATCGGAGAGAGTGTGTTCCATTTTTGAGATACATCACAGGTTTATTGTGTTCATTTTAGGGAGAAGAGATTCTTTCACAAGCATCCCAAAGTAGCGAGATGGAGGAGGAAATTTCCAGGCTCCCCACTGAGGAACCTATAGAGGTATTTTTCTCTACTGGGAGGACAGGCGGGATATAAACCTAATAAATAAATAATAAAGTACCTGTTGTTGTTGTTATGGTTTATTAAGCACCTGTTATATTCTGCACCTGAATAGGGGTAAGGATGATCAGTCTGTTGCCTGTGCAGGAAATGCAAAATGGTAAGCTGTCTTTAGTGTAGTTATAATACTAAGCTCTGCACCTGCTGCTCTTTTCTCACGAATCTTATTTTGTGCAAAATGAGCTTGTCTGTAGGTAGGTGGGTGGGTAGTAGGCTGACATATGGGCATAGGCTAGCATAATGAGATAAGACTAAGCTGAAAAGGGTACTATGGACAGTTTCTTTCTTGGACATGGAAAGGCAGCAATCTGCAGATGGGGGCAAAAAACCTCTAATTATATATGCTAATATATAGTTAAAACAATATTATGAACTTGTGGTGAGTGACCAGGAAAAAGATCTTGGGGTTGTGGTGGATAGTTCAATGAAAATGTTGACCTAGCATGCAGCAACTGTGAAATACATGAATTCCATGTTAAGGATCACCAAGAAAGGGACTGAAAATAAAACTGCCAATATTGTAATGTTGTTAAATAACCCTTTGCTGCAGCACTTAGAATACTGTCTACAGTTCCTCAGCAAAGTTATTGTAAGGTAGAAAAGGTACAGAAAGGGGTAACCAAAATGACCAAGTTAGAGCAACTCCCGTATGAGATAAGGTTACAATATTTGAGGCTTTTTAGCTGAGAAAAGACAAAGTACGGCGGGGTGAGGGGCACAGTATAGAAGTGAATAAAATTACATATGGTATGGAGAAAGTGGATAGAGGGAGGTTTTTCTCGTATTCTCATGAAGCTACATTTTGGCAGATTCAGGACAAAAGAAAGTACTTCACACAGCACATGATTAAAATATGGAATTCACTCCCACAATATGTAGATTGTTTAAAAGAGGATTAGACAAATTAATGGAGGATGCAGCTATCAATGACTACTATCCATGATGGCTGTGTTGCTACCTCCAGTATTGGAGATGGTGTGCCTCCGAATACTAGTAATTCGAGAGCAGCAGAAGTGGCGGAGAGTACTGCTACACTCATGCTCTGTGGCTTTCCAGTGGCATCTGATTTGCCACTGTGAGAACAAATTGTTGAACTAGATAGGCCTTCAGTCTGATCCAGCAGGACTCTTTTTTAAATATATTTGTCTAGCCAGTTGGGGTGGGAAGGAGTTAACAGAGATATGAATGCTTGACCATATCCCAGTTTCCCCATCTGTTTTAAGAATCTAAGGTGCAAAATCAGTTTATCTATTTATTTATTATTTATTTAATTTAATTTA
Organism: Rhineura floridana; assembly: GCF_030035675.1. Lineage (NCBI taxonomy): Eukaryota > Metazoa > Chordata > Lepidosauria > Squamata > Rhineuridae > Rhineura > Rhineura floridana. The sequence continues at coordinate 124,441,111 of NC_084482.1, read as the reverse complement.
TATACCGCCCTAAGCCCAAGGGCTCTCTGGGCGGTGTACATAAGATAAAGCAATCAGGAATATATAAATACAATAATACAATAGAATCAAACCAACAAAGGTAAACAAAAATAAACAAACAGTAACAAAATACAACAATACATATAATAATACGCATTAAAATGCCTGGGAATATAAAAAGGTTTTCACCTGGCGCCGAAAAGATAGCAGCGTCGGCGCCAGGCGCACCTCATCAGGGAGACCATAGTTCGGGAGCCACAACCGAAAAGGCCCTATTTCTAGTCACCACCCTCCGAGCTTCTCGATGGGATGGTACTCGGAGGAGGGCCTTAGATGTTGAGCGCAGTGTACGGGTAGTTTCATATTGGGAGAGGCGCTCCACCAGGTATTGCGGTCCCATGCCGTGTAAGGCTTTATAGGTCAAAACCAGCACTTTGAATTTAGCCCAGAAACAAATAGGAAGCCAGTGCAGACGAGCCAGAATGGGTGTAATATGAGCGGACCTTCTTGTCCGCGTCAACAATCTGGCCGCTGCATTCTGGACTAACTGTAGTTTCCGAACTGTTGTAGTTTCAACTGTTAGTTGAAATGTAAACAATTAAAGTCAACATTATAGCCTAGGGTTTTTTGGTATGCTAATATTTCAGTAATGGTGATGGAGAACGTGTATACCTCTGTATCTCTAATTTGCACTGATTAAGTGTCTGATATTCTTCTGCAGGAGGAGGGGGAAGAGGAAGATTCAGAGAATGAAGGCAGGGTGGATACCAAAGACAGTGATGAAGACAGCTCTGATTAGAATGGACTATATTGCTGGCTTTTCATGATATAAATTAATGGAACTTGTAAACTGAAGGAAGCAAATGCTAAATGAATTGTGTATGTCCAGAACACCTGTGCTTCAGTGAGGCTACAACTGGCCTTGAAGCAGTACTAGTTATAGCCTGGACTGTAGAAAGTATGCTTTATCTTTAGAAAGATTTTCACCTTGAAAATCAAAACTTTAAGCACTTTTTTCCTTGCTTCCAAATCTGCCTTGCTTTTCCTACATCGTATGTCTTGCTCTCTGTCCACCCCTAAGCTTTTTCCACTATCCTATGATATCTAAAAGCAAAACTTAACACTTTTTATTTGAGACAACAAGAACTAAGATTTTGTGTTGAGAGATCTGGGGTACAGGGTTGATGATAGTTTTTTCCTGTTTTTTCCTCTGTATCTATCCCTTTATGGTAACTGAATGTCTTTTGCATGGAGCCCAATTGCACTTAAAAATACCCATGGCTGGGCTCTCTAATGGGAGATATTTTTATGTTGACCTTATGTTGGCAGCACAAAAACACCTCCATATGACAGTCGACAAGAAACTGCTGTTGATATTTATTTGAAATCCCAAGTGAGATTATCATTTACGGACATAGTTTGCTCAACTGGGATGAATGTAAACTTAAAAAGAATCTTAAAGTTAAGATGGTGTTGGAAGTATATGATTATGAAATAATAGTAAAGTTCTGTTCATATCTTGTTTTGGCAGGATTCCTGTGTTCACATGTTATGCTAAGCCAAACTATGGCTTCCTTAGCACAAATGTGTGAGCTCCTGGGCAGGAGTTTGTGGCCACTTCTCCTTGGTCATTTTGCTGCTGCACTTTGCTGAGTTAAGCCATGGTTTGGCTTGTTGTCCAAACCAGGCTTGCAATAAAGCTCTCTTCAGACTAACCACAAGTTAAAGCCAAGGTTTGTCCTTGGTAGACTACTCGCAGTTCATCCAGGAGAACTAAACCACAAGTCCAGGTTAGGACAACATGCTAAGCCAAGCCATTGCGTAGCTCAGCATGTTGTCATAGCAAAACTACCAAAAAGGAGCAAAGCAGCCGCAATCTCCTTCTTGTGAGCCTGTGCATTCACACTAAACCATGGTTTTGCTTGGCATGCTATGTGAACCAGGCCAATGACTCTTAGAATAAAAGCAATTCTTGATTTCTACCCCTTTGTTTCTATCAATTACACTATTTTTATTTACTTTTTGAACACAATCCAGAGCAGACGTTCGTGTTTAAGCTCATTTGAAATCAAAGGGCTTAAGTGTGCACAACTCCAGTCTTTAATTGTGGCCTTTTTATTTATGCACTTTTAGGATGAAGTGTCCAGCTTTAAGAGATTTTTCTCCAAAAACATTTATTTGGGAAAATAAGTTAAAATGTTCATTTCTGTTTCCTACTTTTGCTCATGAGAGGATTTCAGGGCTACTTTGCATAGTGTTCTAGCCTGGGTTGGTTGGTTGCTTTTGTGCTACATGAAAGAATATGTATTAAGGCCTTTGGGGCTTTATTCTCAAATTTACTAAATAAAGTGGAATGTACTAACTTTGTTGTGTGCGGTGTCAAGTCTATATAGTTCTACAGGGACACTAATGATATATCTGTAGCTGTTGTTCATCTTCAATATTTTTGTCCCCCACTGACAAGTCAGAAATGCAAACACAGGAACCAACCCTGCAACAAACCCAGGTGTCAATTCTTTCTCCATATCCACTCAGGCAACACTATTATAGGCCTTAATAACATCAGTCATACCATCATTACTTGCTCATTTGTCAGCAGGGAAATTTCAGTCAGATTGCAGAAATTGCTACATTAGAATCAAACTTCTCAATAGGTTCTGTTTGTTTAGGCTTCAATATAGACAAAGGCTTCCTCTCCCTCTACATTACAACCGTTAAAAAAACACTAAAGCTGGGCTGATTGTGTTATCACCAACTACTGCTGTATCCAACCATGTCATACTTAAATATGCCCACAAAAATTAACAGAATTAAATTACTTCAGTCCATTGATTTCAATTATCTCCTGTAACTATACCTATCATTGGATATCATCTACTCTGTTTATCTTGTGTACGTTTAAGCTTTACCAAAAAATAGGCACAGGCTACTTTTTGCACTGCAAGAGTGTGCTGTTGCACTCAGGTCCCGTTTGTGGGCTTCCAATAACCATCTGATTGGCTATTGTGAGAACAGGGTGCTGGACTAGATGGTCTCTGCTCTGATCTCGCTGTGTTCTTCTTAGTTGACCCCACTGTACGACAAGAGCCCAGTCAATGGGAAGCATAGAAGAACGGCATGAATTCAACAGCACTTCTCGAGTCTTGCTTCTGGGCTTTCTTTAGGTATCCAGTGGGATATTGCTAAACCTAGACAGGCCTTTGGTTTGATCCAACAGGGCTCTTTTTATGTATACAGTGGCCCAAACAGGGGTGTAGTCATCCAAGGTCTTGCGGGGAGGATCTTAGACCCCTTTTTTGGGGGGAGCAGGGTCTCTATGTTTCCAGCATCCTATGAACCAATCAGTACGAAAGGTGATGATAGTCACTGAGAAGGGTCTTCTAACACGTTTCCATGTCCTTTCCTGCTGATTGCAGACAATTGGAGTGAAAGGAGGTGAGGCAGCCACAGAGAAGACTCTTTTCAGTAGCTAACACTCCCCTCTTTATGCTTATTGGCTCCTAGGGACGTCTGTTGTTGTGGGAGAAGGCATTAACAAGGATCTCAACCCAGCAGCAAAAAAGTGTGGTAGTGGCTGTGACTATCCTGAAAGGACTCTGAACTTAGAACCATAAAATAGTAAAGTTGGAAGGGGCCTATAAGGCCATCAAGTCCAACCCACCCACCCCCGCTCAATGCAGGAATCCAAATCAAGGCATTCCCGACAGATGGCTGTCCAGCTGCCTCCTGAACGCCTTGAGTGTTGGAGAGTCCACCACCTCCCTAGGTAATTGGTCCCATTGTAATACTGCTCTTAATAGGAAGTTTTTCCTGATGTCCAGTTGAAATCTGACTTCCTGTAATTTGAGCCCATTATTCTGCATCCTGCAGTCTGGGATGATGGAGAAGAGATCCTGGCCCTCCTTTTCATGACAACCTTTCAAGTACTTGAAGAGTGCTATCATATCTCCCCTCTGTCTTCTCAAGGATAAACATGTCCTGTTCTTTCAGTCTCTCCACACAGCGCTTTGTTTCCAGTTCCCTGATCATCCACACTGTCCTCCTTTGGACCTGTTCCAGTTTGTCTGCAGCCTTCTTAAAGTGTGGTGTCCAGAAATGGATGCAGTACTCAAGATGAGTCTTAACTATGCCAAATACAGGAAAATTATTACCACACAATTTGGAAACTACACTTCTGTTAATGCAGCCTAAAATAGCATTTGCCTTTTTTGCAGCCACATCACACTGTTGACTCATATTCAGCTTGTGATCAACAACAATTCCAAGATCCTCCTTGGATGTAGCATTTCAGAGCCAAGTATTCCCCATCTTATAACTGTGCATTTGGTTTCTTTTTCCTAGGTGTAGAACTTTGCATTTTCCCCATTAAATTTCATTCAGTTGTTTTCAGCTCAGTGCTCTGGCCTATCAAGATAACTTTGAAATTTTGTATCATCTGCAAATCTGATAAGCATTCCCTGCACCTCCTCGTCCAAGTCATTAGTAAAAATGTTGAAGAGCACTGGGCCCTGCAGTACCCTATTCATTACATTTCCCAACTTGAGAAGGAACCATTGATAAGCATTCTTTGAATACGATTCTGTTCCCAACTGTGGATCCACCTGATAGTTGTTCCATCCAGCCCACATTTAGCTAGCTTGCTAATCAGAATATCATGGGGCACTTTGTCAAAAGCTTTGCTGAAGTTGATATATATTTTGTCCACAGCATTTCTATAGTCTACCAGGGATGCTGAAGGAAATGGACTGCCTTCAATTCGGTCCTGACTTATAGCAACCCTATGAATAGGGTTTTCATGGTAAGCAGTATTCAGAGGGGGTTTACCATTGCCTTCCTCTGAGGCTGAGAGGCAGTGATTAGCCCAAGGTCACCCAGTGAGCTTCATGGCTGTGTGGGGATTTGAACCCTGGTCTCCCAGGTCACAGTCCAACACTCTAACCACTACGTCACACTGGCTCTCGCAGGGACGTTACCCAATCAAAAAAATGAGATACGATTAGTCTGGCAGGATTTGTTCTTAACAAATCCATATTGGTTTCTAGTAATCATTGCATTGTTTTCAATGTGTTTACAGACTGACTGGTTTATAATCTCTTCCAATTTTTTCCCAGGCATTGATGTCAGGCTGACTGGTCTGTAGTTTTCAGGTTCCTCCTTTTTGCCCTTTGAGACAACATTAGCCTTCCTCCAGTCATCCGGCACTTCACCCATCCTCCACGATTTTGCAAAGGTAATAGACAGTGGTTCCGAGAGTTATTCAGCCAGTTCCTTCAATACTCTAGGATGCAGTTCATTGAGCCCTGCAGATTTGAACTCATTCAAAGTAATTAGATATTCCTTGACCATTTGTCTATCAATCTCAAGCTGAATCCTGCCCCTTCACATTTGCCAGGTGAGTCATAGGCCCTCTTTTGGAAGAAGACTGAGCCAAAGTAGGAACTGAGCCCTCTCTTTTCTTTGTCATCTGTTATCATTTTGCCGCTCTCATTGAGTAGCTGTACCACCATTTCTCTGTCTTTTGCTATGGATGTACCTGAAAGAAGCTTTTTTGTTGCTTTTAGCAACCCTCGCTAATTAGCCTTCCTGATGCCATCCCTGCAATTCTGTGCTACCTATCTGTACTCTCTGTGGACTGGCCTTCCTTCCACATCCTATATGTGTTCTTCTTTGTTGTCAGGGCATCTCTTGGCTTCTTATGTCTTCCAACTTTTTTTCCTTGTTGGAATTGTTTGCAATTGTGCCTTTAGAGTTTCCTTTTTTACAAACTCCCACCCATCTTGGACTCCTTTTCTCATTAGGGTCACTTGCCATGGAACCTTATTGTATGTACTGCCTTCAAGTCGATTCTGACTTATGGCGACCCTGTGAATAGGGTTTTCATGAGGCTGAGAGGCAGTGACTGGCCCAAGGTCACCCAGTGAGCTTCATGGCTATGTGGGGATTCAAACCCTGGTCTCCCAGGTTGTAGTCCAACACCTTAACCACTACACCACACTGGCTCTTTCCCATGGAACCTTACTTATCATTTATTCTGAGTTTATCGAAATCGGCTTTCCTAAGTCCAGGGTACACATATGGCTACTCTCATCTTTTGCTTCCTTTAAAATCAAGAACTAAAGTATAACACAGTCACTTTACCCCACAGTTCCTGTAACTGTCATTTCATCCACTTAGCCTGCAATCCAATAATGTCTACTCAGAAGTAAGCTCTATTGGGTTCAACGGGACTTATAAGTTACTCTATTGGTTAGCATATGATGAAACTAAGGTTATCATACTTTGGACACATCATGAGAAGACATGATTCCCTAGAAAAGACAATAATGCTGGGAAAAACAGAAGGGAGTAGAAAAAGGGGAAGGCCAAACAAGAGATGGATTGATTCCATAAAGGAAGCCACAGACCTGAACTTACAAGATCTGAACAGGGTGGTTCATGACAGATGCTCTTGGAGGTCGCTGATTCATAGGGTCGCCATAAGTCGTAATCAACTTGAAGGCACGTAACAACAAAATAGGGAAATTGACTGCCAAATGGGAAGGACCATAGCTTAGTGGTTAGCATGAAGTCAAGGATAGCTGATCCTCTACTTCCTTCTTCCACTTTCTGTAGGAACAAGTTATCAACTTCTGAATTTGCCACTACACTACTGGGCCCAAATGACGCTGCTGTGTATTTTTCATTTATACCCATGCATTTGTGCTGACAGCAATTAACATTTGATGAAGTGGAGGACACTCACCTACACCATGACAAAGCTGCCGCAAAGGGTGCCACAGAACTTGTGTTTTTAGCAATAGACTTTATGTTATTACCTCTAGAATTTGCTAAAAATATACCAGCAGCCAGATGCAAAAAACATTGCTTTTCACCCTCTCATCCCTGCAATGGGATAGAAGGGACGGAACCTTTTTATTAAACTATGGTGTAATTCATGTTTCGAATAATATAATTATAAACAAACTAAAGATGACCGCTCGCTACTTTCGTGAGATAAGCAGCATCGCACGCAAGAACGGAGGAACCAGCTTGCAGTCGTATCACCCCAACCCGAGACCGCTTCCTGTTGCTTTTGCGCAAGGTCTCAGTTCCTCCAAGATCCTTGTATCCAATGGCAGGCAATTAAGGTGGCACTACTGCGCAGACTCGTGGGTTAGGGAGGAAAAGGTCAGCGCATGCGCGCTCCGACGCTTGGCCTTCAGCGAGAGAAAAGAGCCTGGGAGACGAGAAGGGTCGTGTGCGCAAGCGCTGAAGTATAGTAGTTGGGGAGGAGGGGGGGCACCTTCCAGCTGGCGGACATGTCGGTGCAAGAGGACCCGGTTCAGCGCGAGATCCACCAGGATTGGGCCAACCGCGAGTACATCGAAGTGATCACCAGCTCCATCAAGAAGATAGCGGACTTCCTTAATTCCTTCGGTACAAGCCGCCGCCCTGGCCTCCTTCCTCTTAGGGTGGGGAGTGGGTCGTGATACTTGCCAAGGGGTCTGGCTGAGGATGCCGACTGTTCACGTCTCTCTTTATTTTTCCTCTGCCTACAGATATGTCCTGCCGCTCCCGCCTGGCCACGCTCAACGAGAAGCTGACGGCGCTGGAGAGGCGGATCGAATACATCGAGGCCCGGGTAAGGTTGCTTCCTTGTATGAAGGCATCCTGTGAGGGAGGCAGGCTGCCGGGGGGGCTCAGAAGACGCCGACCCCACGACGCCTTCGCTTACTGGCAGTGTCGCGCCAGCGGCATCACCACCGCCCAGCCTTGTTCTTCGGGGTTCCGCCCCCACCGGCTCCCTTTCCTCTCTTTTACGGACCCTCATTAGTCACGGAGATAACTCGCTTTGCTTATGCCTATTACATTGAGAGGAATCAAGTGATCAATAAAGCCTGCCCTAGACTGTGATATTTCAGGGTGTAGGTGGGGCATAAGGAAATACAGGAATATAGGAAACTGCCTCGTACCGAGTCTCACCATTGGTCCATCTAGCTCAATATTACCTATGCTGACTGGTTGTGGCTCTCCAGAGGTCACTTTCAGACAGGGGCCTCTCCCGGCTCTATCTCGAGATGCCGGGGATTGAACCTAGGACCTACTGCATGCAAAGCAGATGCTGTACCACAAAGTTATTGCCCTTGCCTGTTTGAATGGTTCCCCCTGACAATATTTTTTTAAATCTCCCTGTACATATATATAGAAAATTAGTATGTCATGGAGAAAGTAGACTTAAGAAAATATGCAAATACTGTATTGCAACATAAGCTTTTATTCGCCAGAGCCTTCTTCATCACACATATCTGACAAGGTTAGCTCCCACCCAGAAAAATACTCCACTTAATACTGCACATAATTTTATAGTAGATTTTAAGCTTCAGAATATTGGGCCATTACCAACCAAAATGTAACAAAATGGGTTTTTGATGCTATTTTATGGCATTCCAGCTAGCTTGTTGAAGGTATTGCCCTAACATGGATTTGGGATTTTTTTTTCTCATGGGTTGACACAGCTGCTTTTATTTATTTATTTATTCATTTTTAAGATTTTATGGTGTTGCAAAATAAGGTGTTGGTTATTCCTTCTCAGTGTGTGCACACTTTATCATATATCTGTACTCTTACACCAACACTGCATACCCTTTTCCTAAAGATATTATGGATTGAATCCAATGAAGACATTGTGTGAGTGGAATGACTGACACTCAAACAGTGGAACATCTCTGGAGGATTGGGGAAACTGCCAGAGCAAATTTGGGGGCCCTGGAGGCACATGGGGAAGGAAAGGGAAGTTCTGTTTGCACATTGACTTTATTGGCTACAACCCCAAGTATCCTCTGGCTGTGGTATGTTTTGTGGAAGAAGCTGTTGCTGATTCAGCAGCAACATACACACGCATACACGGCATAAACATTATTTTTTGGCCAGCAGCAGATAAGTATGAAACTGAGGAGGACGCCGCTCCTCTCCTCAGGCATGTAAAAAGCAGGATGAAAAACCAAAAGATAATCTCCCAACCCCAAAAGCAGCTTCCTCCTTGGAGTGAGTGGCTTGGGCAAATGCATATGCCCAAGACATTTTTCTGCCCGAGGTAGAGCAATAAATGGTCTTTTCACCACACTCCCTGGTAGTAAAAATGTAATAATGATAAATGAAATAGTGAACCATTGGTTGCCTTATCATGACACTCAAAATTAACTACCTGAGGTGGCCACTCCACTCTGCCTAATAGTAGGACCAGCTCTGTTGATGATTTGGATTGTAAGAAGGTCTGTTGAGCTGCACTGTCCAAACAGTTTCTACCTCAGTCTGTGTGCCCAGGTCTTTCCTATCCCCTTACAGCTTTCCTTGGAAGTCTTTGTGAACCAAGTTGTGTCCACATTCCTTAGAATGCCAGTTTTTCTGCCTTCCCAGTGAGTACAGCAGTGTAGAGCAAGGACCAAGATAAGGGTGCTTGTTCATTATCTAATTCCCAGGAGATTTTAATGCGAGTCCAGCCATATGAGCTGCATAGCTCATGCTGATCTTTGTGGCGCAGTCTTGTGACAAAGGCGTGTGTCTTCCCAAAGTGGCCTGTTGACAAATCATTTGCTTTGCATGTCCCTAGTCATCAGATCTCCTCTTTCCCCTAGCCATTCCAGGAAACCACAGTCCATGGTTAGCAAGTTCTCTTCTTTTTTTTGGCAGGTAACAAAAGGTGAAACGCTGACATAGGCCTGGTGGAGGCTGGCAGGGAGCCAATCTGGAAAAGAATGTGCAGCAGTTTACAAAGCTGATGATCAGACATCAAGTTTCTTCATTACTTAATATGAATGGGAGTTATGCTTGTCTCTGTCCCTTGGGAAGCTGCCTCCCCCATTTGGAGCCTGTGACTTTGTGCAGGTGATTCCACCTGAAACTGCTAAATTGTACAAGAGCATGTTTAATTATGTGATTTTATACAAGCAGATTTACACGCTTGCAGAGCCCTCTTGCTTTGCAATAACAGAATCTTTATGGAACCAAATCTTTGTTTCTGGGAACACAATGATGATGATGATGTTTTTTAACGGTCAAAACAGACCAGGATGTTGGGACCATGCATAGTGGGCAGCTTTAGTGGCAGTTTCAATATATACAGTAAGAGCATCCTGTGGCTAGCTTTTGGTGCTGGAAGGTATCAACTCATTTTGCTGCAATTGCCCAACAGAATAAATGTGCAGTATGGGGGGGGGGGAAGAGAAGACCATGTGCCAAGGGAGGGGTGGCTTAGTTTTCTTAAGTATTTTGTATTCTCTGATGTAACTTGGAATGTCTTTTTTTCCATTCGTGTTTCAACAATAAAACCTCCTCTGTTTAACACGTCTGCTCAGTCTGCAGCTAGAGTGGCATATATGCACATAAGGGATACTGCCACAGACTGTATCTAGCTGGTATTTACAGTGCCAGAATGATGTGAGTATACAAGAAAGTCTTGCACATCTCCTTTTCTAATATGGGTGTGCAGTGTGGAGGACTACCCCCTGCCCCCAACCTTAGAACGTGAGTGAAGTTCTCCCATTCCATGATTAATTTTGCACATAATTCTGTTTTAATCTAGACCTTTGTATGTTTTTAATTATATGTGTTCTTTTATCTGGAAGCCACCGTGAGTTCCAGTTTTGGAAAAAGGGCGGGGTAAAAATAATGATAATAAAATAAATAATACCAGATTATAAAGCAGTGCCTGCCTATCGCCATGAAATTTTAAATATGGCACAATGATGAATGAGCAGCCTGAGCCCAGTTAATCAAGGAAATAGTTGCTGAGCTAGTAGCTCAAAATGAGACTTCTGGAGTAAGTAGAAGTAAAAGGTTTTCTTTAAGCTTTCAAATTTTGTAAAGTTCTCCCAATGACATAAGAACGTTAGAAGGGCTGTGCTTGGTCAGACCAAAGGCCCATCTACTTCTGCACTCTGTGGAGTATTTCAGCATTATTTTTGTGAAAATCAGAAATTGTAAGCTTTGGTATACCACTTCCTGTCGCAAAGTGACCTTAAAGTGTTTTATGCATAGCAAATTAAAACAATATAAATCCAAGTACATAAATACAATTTAAAAGCCCAGCAATAAAACAATTATAGTGAATAAAGCAATACCAAAAGGTGATCAGAACTGAAGCAGTATGAACAGCTTAAACATTTTTAATGTTTGTCTAGATGGTTTTTATACTTCATAAACAACTTAGAAGCCTATTTTGGCCTTGAGTGGTATATAAATAATAATAGTTGCCAAAAGCTGGGGAAAACAAAAATATATTCACCATGCAGCAAAATCTCAACAGTGTTGAAGCTGTCCAGGGCTCCAGAGCACGGCTGGGGAATATCTTCTCTCCAGATGTTCTTTGACTCAGCCAGGGCAAGGATGATGGGCATTGTTTTTCGTTTAAAACAGTTTTGCACAAAAAAGTTAAAATTTTGGGTGTTTCAACTAAAACAACTTCTGGAGGGCCACAGGAGCCCCCATTGCTGTTCTAGAGGGAGTTGGGTAACAGGTACAAATGGGGAAAAGGCCCTATGCCAGGTCTTAAGAGTTGAGGCCCAGAAAAAATTTCAACTTACCCTAGATATCTCATGCTGTTTGCTGCGGTGCTGATACTCTTCAGTCAGCCTAAATAGGAACGGGATGAGGAACTTCAAGTCAGCCTTGCAGCTCTCCCTCATACAACCAGCTGCTTTTTATTTCAGTCTGCAAATTGGTGGCAAATCTATTTTTTAGAAATGTACACAGTGTAATCAATGCTATCTTGCCCATCCTAATTCCCAAGAAAGAGGCATCATAGAAAGCAACAGGAATAAAGGAGAAATCTGTATGAAGAGAAAAGGATGAGGCAGTGGCCATACCTGAGTGAATTACAAGTACTTGAGGTTCTGCACTGAAACAAAACCAACAAACATCTGCCAAATCAAAGTGTGTGTCTCCTACTTTAAAACACTCTTGTACATCAAGCTCCCCCGTCCTCTCTACCCACTGCTCTGTTTAGGAGACAACGTTCTGAAGGTTCAAGGGGCTAAACCTAGATCCACACTCTATTGCCATCTGAAGCTTCAGGAGAAAGATAGGGAGGTCATATCCAAATTTTTATATGAACAGGGCATTTTACTAGAGATGGAAGGGGAGGCAGGATTATAGTGGGCTGCAATCTGGAAGTATAGGATATATATCAGCAGAACTGGGGTGGATTAGGAGAAGGGGTGGTTTAATGGAGATTGTTACAGTGAAGCCTAGTAGGATGCTTAGAATGTAAAAGGCAAGATGTGTTTCTCATTTGAACACAATATTGTCCCATTTTGTAGATTCTGGCATAATATGTGGTTTTCAGAGGATTTCAGTTTTCATCTTTTTTTAAAAAAAGAAAAAAGTTCCATGTAGTGACTGCACAGGAAAAAAAAGTTCTGCTGACCTTCCTTTTCTTGCCGTGCCCCAAGCTTTGGTGACATATTTAGTCAATATACCATGGTCTACATGTGCTAGCCAGCATACACAAGTTTAGCAAAGTACTGTTTGCAGGGCATTTAACAGCATGACGAATACAGTTGCCTCCCTGAAGGAATTATGGCTTTGAGAGTAGTCTTGTAGGAAGACCCATCTCATTCCTCCTTTTTAGAGCAGGTTTTAATGAAGAAGAGGAAGAAGTAAATTTTGCATTCTATTTCAGAGTAGGAAGCGTGGTTCTCAAATGGAAACATACCCACTGAGTCAATTCCTCATAGGTATAAGAAGCCATGGTATGGAGTATAAGTTTATAGTTTTCTCATGTGCAAGCAGTACATTGATAATAACAGCCGACAGACACGACTGTACAAAGCATGCCCTCCCCTCAGCTTAAGACAGGGCTAGCGAACAGATGTGCTACAATTTCCATCAACCTCAGCTAGCATGGCCAATGTGGTGGTGTGAATGAAACTCCAACAACATCAGGAGGGCACCCCATTGGCCACTCCTGCCTTAAGCAGAACTAATGCCTACGGTGAATATGTTGTTCTTTACTGGTAGATTGGTAGATTAGATATGAGTGATTGATTATTAAGCTGCATTTGTTTTTACCAGCTTTTATCAAGTTGTCTTGAAGCAGTAATTAAAGAGTGGGTTTTTTTTTTACTTTTAGGCTGAAACTGAAGTTATCATACTTTGTACACATAATGAGAAGACATGATTCACTAGAAAAGACAGTGATGCTGGGGAAAACAGAAGGGAGTAGAAAAATAGGAAGGCCAAACGAGATGGATTGATTCCATAAAAGAAGTCACAGACCTGAATTTACAAGATCTGAACAGGGTGATACATGACAGATTATGTTTGAGGTCACCGATTCATAGGGTCGCCGTAAGTCGTAATCGACTTGAAGGCACATAACAACAACAGGCTGAACTCCAAATTGTTTGTCTCACTGATAGCTCTAGCTGGCCTCTAGGAGAAGCAGGGACTGCAGTATATAGATCAGCCTTCACCAGCCTGGTGAACGTCAGATATTTTGGACTGCAACTCCCGTTAGTCGCCTGGGCTAATGGGAGTTGTAGTGGAGGGCACCAGGTTGGCGAAGTCAGATATGTATACAGTCTAAGTCTGACAAGCGCATGCTCTCCCAACTCCTCTCCCCCCTCCCACCGTGTTTGGCAGGTTACTTTCGCTTTCCTATTCGGCCGCGGGGCTTCTTTATCCTGGACTGGCTCGGGAGAGGTTAGTCTGACTGTGCGTTGTTCCCTGACGCGGGCAACCAAACTCTGCCTGTTTAGAATCGGCGTCGGGCGCGCTGTTGGCCAAAGCTGACATTAGAGGCCGGGCCAAAAGTTCACTGGGGGTGACCACGCATTTCAGTTCCGCTGTTTGTTTCCGGCCGGTGGGCCCGGCCTGGCAATCTTCTTGACGGGGAAATAGGGGTGGGGGATAGTGTCTCATTTGAAACTTAATAAATTAGGCAGATGTTAGATACGACCCCCTCCCTCTTTCTTTATCAGTGTGAACAGGGTGCGGGATTTCATCTGATAACTGCTTCATAATAAACTCAGAAGGTTGAACTGTGGATAATATGCAGCGGAGGCGGGAACTTGGGAATCTGCCTTATAGTGAGTCGGGCCCTCTGGTCCGTCTGGCTCTCCAGGATTTCAGACAGCATCTGTCACCGTCACGCCCTACATGGTGATGCTGGAGATTGAAGCTGGGCCTTTGTGCACGCAAAGCAGATACTCTACCACTGAGCTGTGGCCCTGAGGGTTACCCCCACCCCTTTCTGTTTGGACAGAAGAGCTTGGAGTGGGAGGCGTTTGGACAAACGGACTTTCTCGAAACCTTTTGTGAGGGAGCAGTACAGGGCCTGGCTGATGATAACACCAACAGCAGGGCTTGGGACCAAAGAAAATGCAAAGCCGTCTGTGTTTGGTCAAAGGAAGTTGGGGAGCAAAACTTGTTTTCTATTAGTGGGATGGGAGCTTTCTTACTAGTTAATTATAGAACCTCCTTTTCAGTTAAAATTTTCAATCCTGCTAACAAATTTTGTTTGGAGGGAGGGAGAGAACAACTGTGTAAATGTACCTCCTTCAAGTCGATTCTGACTTATGGCAACCCTGTGAATAGGGTTTTCATGAGGCTGAGAGGCAGTGACTGGCCCAAGGTCACCCAGTGAGCTTCATGGCTATGGGGATTCTAACCCTGGTCTCCCAGGTCGTAGTCCAGCTCCTTAACCATTACACCACACAATTGATAACAATCTATTTAAAATCCTTAGCTAATAAAATAGCACTGGGAGCTGTGACCATTAAAAATTAATCACATGTTAGAAGGAAATAAAACTACAGCTTGAAAGAGGACAAAGTACAAGTTGTGACTTTGGAGAAGGTGTTCAACAATCTTCTGTGTTTCCTCATTTCATGTTTCCACAGAACATAATTGACAGCACGGTCCTAACCATGTCTATCAGAAGTAAGCCCAGTTTAATTCAATGGGGCTTACGAGTAAGTGGGTTTAGGACTGCAGATTTACATCCAGGGCTGGCTCCAAAGGGCAGCCAGGTGGGGCACTGGCCAAGGGCCCCTGGGGCTACAGCAGCCCCTAGGAGGCCATTCTGCGATGCTGCCGTGGATCGCACGGCGAGAGCTCTGGAGCCCCCGCCATTCCTTTGCTGCAACCTACCTTTCTCAGCTGTTGTGTGGTTATGCATGCAGTGCTGCCCTTAACCAAGATGGCGGTTGAGTTTCCCTAAGGAGCTGAAGCCTCTGCCGCCATCTTGACTGATGGCGCGCATGCGCATTACGCGCACGCATCCCTGCGAAGCAAGGGTATGGTGGGGGCTCCGAAGGTCTCGCCATGTGATCAGCGGCAGCAATCCTGCCACGAATCGCGGAAGGGGAGTGCCGGGGCAGGCTTGTGCCCAAGGGCCCCAGCATATCTGGGGGCGGCTTTGTTTACATCCCTTGTTCAGGTGGAGCTTCCCTCAGTTCATTAGCAAAAAGTTATGTGGTTTCCAGGTCATTCCTTTCCCTGCTGCGCACCCTGAAACCTACAAAATGTACCTCCATAAGAATGTAAAAAGAGCCCTGCTGGATTAGACCAAAGGCCTAGCTCATGAGTTACTGCAGGATGATGGGCAGGGAATGTCTTTTCTTCTGGTACTTAATGCTCCTCTGTCTGCAGCCTGACTGTGACCTGGCAATGGAGCCAGGAGGAGTAATGATGCAGGACATCCTACTAGATGCTTTAGAAGACCTTGGCCAAGGCGATTATGAAAAATTTAAGTTTAAGCTGCGTACTGCAGCAGCTCCTCGGGGGAAGAATATTCCACACGGACGGATGGAGAAGGCAAATCGGGAGATGCTGGTGGACCTTCTGGTAGAGTACTACGAGGATGAGGCTGCAGCCCTGATGATGACTATCTTTGAAGACATTGGTCTCAAGTACAATGCTTCTAAACTCAGCAAGGGTATGGATTTGCACTTACATAGGTATAATATGCTACATAATTAACTACAGTTCAGTGTTGTTAGTGGGATGATCATCCACTCCCAGCTCTGTTCACCCCACAATTTTACTCTTTCCTCCCTAGCAGTGTCATGTATCCTTTGCCCCATGTGCACTCAGCTGAGTGCCACATTCTTATTGGACAGGGTTTGGCTGAGTGCACATGCAACCATCACTCCTCTCCCTCTCTAAGCCTCAGAGACCTGTTGGCTCTTGAACCTTGCCTGCACTCATCCCAGCATTTGGGCTATACTTAATCATACAGCCTGTTTATCCCCCCTCTTACAGATTTGCAGGAAAACTAGTTTCATACCAGGACTGTAAAGCTGATGGATGCATTTAACCACACCTGCTTGGCAATCCAGTTAAGGGATGGGCAACTTTTTTTTCTGCTGGTGGGTGGAGCCTGGTCCAATGATGGGTGGATTAACTAATCTGGAATGAAGACTGCTCTGTTTTAGTTTCCACCATGGCTACCTAAAATCAGAATTTCCAGTCCTATGTTAGTCTGCTTAGCCCTAATGAGTCTAAATGGGTTACTCTCAAATATACAAGGATTTTTTATTTATTTTTGAATACAACAGATTAATAAAGCTAGTGTTCTGGAAACCAAGGGCTTATCTACTCCAGAGTTTAATGTGGATTTGAAGCCGCTTGTGTCTCTTTCTTTTTCTTTTTTTTTGCAAGGTCCATGCAATGTCCTCATCCAAGTGGCAACCCATACTTCCTCCCCCTCCCCCCCCCCCGCTAAATTTGGATTTCCCTGATCCATAGATAATCTGATGAAGGAAGAAAATCTAATATAAAATGACATGTTACCCAACTGTGGACCCATGAAAGTGCATTGTGTAGGCAGGTTTTTTTTTACATGGGTGGTGACATTTCGCTGAGTACCATCTATTGCCACTCCTACTTCCACTTTGTTTCCATCAGTCCAAAGGAAAGGATGCAGCTTGTTTTTTCCTACCAGTTGTTGCGGAAGGCACATTTGCTCTAATTTTTTATTTTTAAAACAACTCTTTTGTGCAGAAGTCTTCTCACACAAAACAAAGCATACACTTGCAAGAGGCTGGCAAGGAAAAGGGAAGGGAAGGAAGTGGCAGCTGTTCATGAGAGTGACTCCAAATCCTTTCCAGGCTTGGAGACACACTTTGTTTTCTTTTTCCTTTTACTCCTTTTTTTTTGTGCAAATCTGATATATCGGAAAACCTGTATTTCAAAAATTAAGAAAATGCAAAAGGTGCATGCACACAGGTAAACAAATACTTGCTGGCATGCCCAGAAGGGATCTCGAGTTTACAGAACTTATAGTGGTTGTAGAAGCACTGAACGGAAGGAGAGAACAACAACACATAGCACAAATTCATCCCATCATGCCCCCTCCCATATGCGAGGACAGAAAACAACAAGAGAGATTTGGGAGGCATAAAGCTGAAAGCACTTGTGTAGATGACGGCACACAAACATGCATGTAGATAAATTGACCCACGTTCACATTGACCCACGTTCACCCCTAGTGTGGACACAACCTAAGTGAAGGTAATTCCTTTCAGACTTAATGTCAGAAGCCTACAGATAGTTGGTGGGGGACTTATTTTCACCATACATCCAAGTAAAAAGTTTTTAAACACCATTAATTTATTTTCATGAACTAAAATACAGTCGTTTCCAGTTATTCTGAAAGTGCATAGTAAGAGGGGGGAAAAAAACTTTGGAAAGTAAAGAAATATAAGGAGGAAATGAAAAGGAAGGAGCTCTGATGGGGTGGAAGAATGGGGCAGCTTCAGGAAGCATTGGGGACCTGCATGAAATGGGATCGGGGTGGCTGTATGTGGCCACCATGCTGCAGGTTGCCCATCTGTGATCCAGACGGTATGGGATAGAATTTGATTCATACTATTTGAAGTAATACCTTTGCTGTTTCAAAACTGACTTGACCTCAGATTTGCAGCAAAGGGTTTGGAATGTATGATTATCTTTTCTACTATTGCCTATACAGCATGACCACTATAGTTAAAAACCTGCCATTCACAACACAAAAAATGTCTAACCAGTGGTTTTGTTTCTTTTCCAGTGGTTGGAAAGCAAGGTCAAGGTATGTGAGCATTTCATCATAAGCCATTGTAATTGTTAGTCTAGAACTCAAGATAAATATGTCCCTTGCCATAACCTTTGGAAAGCAGTCAAGAAAGAAGACTCTTGAGGCTCAATAACATGTAGAATATGCGTGAAGGAGAAAAGTAAACAAAACTGGGAAACCACAGGACTGGGAGGCATAACTGTAGACATTAGGTAAGTGGTCTCTGCTAGATGTAAATATTTGCATCACTTCCTAGTTTAGTACTACTGCACTGTTCCAGTCTAAGCTGTGTGAGAGACTTCTCTGTGTTGTACTAGGTTACAAGAAGAGGTATGCTGAGAATGTGAGGGAAGAATACCTTCTAACAGAGGACAGAAACAGTCTTTTTGGTGAGAGCACCCCTTTGAATGCACGCTACATAGAGTTGCTTATTATCAAGAGGCACCGGCCTCAAAAGCAGAGGGAGCATGAATTGGTTGCTACTGGCAGACTGCACATGAAGATCCTGGAAACCAATAGTTCACATTATTCATCAACTGATATAG
Organism: Rhineura floridana; assembly: GCF_030035675.1. Lineage (NCBI taxonomy): Eukaryota > Metazoa > Chordata > Lepidosauria > Squamata > Rhineuridae > Rhineura > Rhineura floridana. The sequence continues at coordinate 124,422,532 of NC_084482.1, read as the reverse complement.
AAAGCCTTTTTGAGCCTGATGAATCGGGAATAGCTCCACGAACAGTGGTGTTGCAAGGACCTGCAGGGATTGGTAAAACAATGACCGTTCAGAAGTTCATGCTGGGTTGGGCTGCTGGGGAGCTGTATCCGAATGTGTTTGACTATGTGTTCTGCATTCGCTGCAGAGAACTGAGACTTGCTGAAGAAACCAGCAGCCTGGCTGACCTTATTATAAATCAATGTCAGGACATTTATGCCCCAGTAAAAGGGATCTTAGCCCACCCTGAAAAGCTGCTTTTCATAATTGATGGCTTTGATGAGCTTTGTTGCTCCTTAGAGCTTAATGAAGATAATTTCTGTAACAATCCTTATTCAAAGATGTCCATAGACTGTGTTCTGAGCAGTTTGTTGAGAAAGAAGCTCTTGCCAAAGTCTTACCTGTTAATCACCACAAGGCCTGGTGCTGCAGAGAGGCTGCAGGGATGCCTGAAGTTTCCCAGGTTTGCTGAGATCCTTGGATTCTCTGAAAAAGGTCGCCGTGAATATTTTTTAAAGTTTTTTGGAGATGAGCAGAAAGCCAACAGAGCACTGACATTCATTGAAAATACCACTGCGGTGTCCACCATCTGCTTCATCCCCATAGTGTGTTGGATCATCTGCTCTATCATCAGAGTAGAACTGGAAACTGAAGATGAGATTGTGGACACTTTGGACACCACAACAAAAGTCTTTGTGCAGTTTTCTCACAATCTCCTTAAGCATGACTCTGAGAAATGGAAGAATTCCCCTCTGAATGATCTCAGAGGACTCTGTTCCTTGGCACAAGCTGGCATGCTGGAACAGAAAATTCTCTTTGAGGAGCAGGATCTCAAGGAATATAATTTCGAGGCTTCTGCTCTTAAAGACCTGTTTCTAGACAAACGAACATTCCAGACGGGGATTGGTCGGCACAACGTCTATAGTTTTCTGCATCTCTGCTTCCAGGAGTTTTTTGCTGCCTTGTGGTATATTTTGCAGAAGGACCCAGCGGGAACTTCAGATAACAATATGGGGGACCTGAAGAGATTCTTAGTTGAGTGTGAGAAGCCAGGTAATGAGCATTTGACATTAACTGTGTACTTCATATTTGGCCTGAGCAGTGAAAAGGTGCGCATCTTCCTTGAGCAAACTCTGCAGTGCAAGTCATCTGATCTTGTGAAGCCTCTCTTACTTCAGAGAGCAAAAGAAGTGGCTGCTGAGGATCCTCCCCGAGAAGGTTATTGCCTGCTGAAGTTTTTCCACTGTCTGTTTGAGAGCCAGGAAGCAGAATTTGCTAAGCGTGTAATGCATCGTTTTCAGATTATTGACCTTTCTTTCAAGACACTCTCTGTGTTGGACTGCAGGGTTCTGGCATTCTGCTTGCAGCACAGTACAATCGAGGATCACTCCATTGATCTAACGTTTTGCAGGCTGAAGTCCCATCACATCAGAGCTTTAGCTCCAGGGATAAAAAACTGTACAACTTTAAAGTAAGTGATACAATCATGTTGTTTTTCTAGAAACAGCAAATGCCAGGCACTTCAGAATTCAAATCAAGAGCCTGTGGGTTGGGCACTGATTCCTTTGTCCCTACATTATCAGGGTTGCTTATTGAAGGAGGATAGACACTTCCAGAATCCTGATCAGCATGTGATCAGGGGAAGCCAATACTGTGCCACTGCCTGATATATAGATCCAAGGTGTAGTGTGCGCCTGTGTCTGGAAAACTTACTGCCACAAGAAGCCAGAAGGCAGACTGTCTGCATATCTATAGATTTTCCTGCTTTCCCACTTCCTGCAGGTGGTTGCTTTCTGTACATATCTCTTAGATTGTGCCCTGCCCTGTTGTCTCCCATCTGGGCCATGGCCTCTGGGCCTACCCAGCTCCCCTGCAGCCTTAGCTGATGCTCAGGCCCTGTGGTGCTTGCATAGCAGGAAGACTGGCTTGCTGAAGACCAGCAATTCATTCATGCAGAGGGATGCTCTGATGGGCTGTCTCACCAGTGACAAATTGTCTAGCCTAAGGGAAGGTAGCAGATTAGTCAGTAGCACTGGATTGGCCCTTCCCAGGATTATTGGGTCTTATGTGAATGTCCTAGTTGGAATCGCCTGCAGTTCTCTCTGACCAGAAACCCCCATGGTACAAGGAGCCAGTATTTGATCTGCAGGACTTGCAATGGAATATATGGGCACTGATGCTTCAAAGCATAATGGTATACATTATGTGTATATGTGATATGTCTTTATATAATATGTGAAATAGACCTAATTGAAAAGAGCATCTTGATTAAGTTCACTGGAAATGATTTATCAAATGCATTTCACTCTGGAATGTCTGCAAAACTTGCAGCAAGAAAAATTAAGAATTAGATTTTATTTTATTTTTCAATTGATATTACTTTCTTATATCAAGCACAACAGGTTTTAACACTTCGAAGCAATCAGATAAGTTTAATAAATGCATCTGATAACCCTCCAAAATGCCCTAAACAGACAGCATGCTAGTTTCCTGCTCATTTGCATAACAGGTGGACAAGAGAGCAGAAATAGCCCAGGACATGCCTTGTTCTAATCTCTAATATCTAGAATTAGTTGGCTTTGAAGTAAGAGTTTTCATCTGTTCAGCAGAGCTAGATTTTCACAGAACTCAAACTCCTGCCGTTAGAAATCCATGTGTAGTCACTCAAAACAAATTGTACAAATAATTCCATGATGTATTACAGTTACAACCTTTAGTTTTTACAGAATTCTGGGGGGTTGGGGGTTTTTTTGCCCAGGGCTAGGATCATGGTAGCAGAACAGAAGAGTTGCATGGATGAACTATAATTGTATAGCTAGGAAATAGGCAGAGTGTGGGATCCTTCCTCTTGCCCAAAGCACCCTCAGAAAGCCACTTTCACATACATGAGCTTTTAATAATTCTCTATGTTCCCTATCCTTATTGACTAGAACCTTACTTGTTTTAAAGAGAAGATTTTCAGGATTCTGTGTGAGCCATCAGGTTTCTTCATTGGATGGTCCAATCCTAACTATGCAGATTGCATCTTCTTATATTCCTCCCAGATTTTGAAAGAATCAGTTCAGAAACTGCTGTCTCTCTCTCTCTTCCTCTCTGCAGATTTGGAAGTAACAGGCTTGGAAACTCAGGAGTGAATGTTCTCTGCACCATACTGAAGGAACTAGGTTGTAATCTGACTTCTTTGTAGTGAGTAACTAGGTGGCAGAGATACATATAAAATGTTGGGTGCATGCATGCCTTCTTTGCGGTCTTGGTGTTCAGATTAGCACCTGAGGAGCCTAGCTGGCAGTGTGGGGAAAACTGACAGCATGCAGGGCTTAACAGAAACAAGTAGCCAGACACTGGTGTTGTCGGAAGGCAGAGCTGGGGTCCTAATCCCGGGGAGCTGGATCCCGGAGAGTTGGGAGAAGAGTATTCGGATGGATGGCAGAGGGAAGGGGGAGGAACTTCCCCCCTTTGGAGCGAAGACGAAACAGAGGAACTGCCAGTGATAAGGTCGCTTAGCAACGGGGAGCCTGAGTCCTCCCTGGACATTCTCACGCCTCCCTCTCTTTCAGGCTCAGAGCAAGAGGGGAAAGAGGGAGGGCTGCTCACAGCCAAAAAGCGGGGAGGCAGTTTACCATCAGCCCCTCCCCTATCCCCCATCCTGGAATCGGAAACTTCAGAAGAGGAGGGGGTGATGCTTCCCCCCTCACCGCACACACGCAGACAGCTGAAAGGACAGGAGAGAAGGGGGGGAAGGCGGGCAGTACCTGAGGGGCAGTTAAGGAGGAGCGAAAGATTGCGCGCCCGTTTGGCCCCTTCTTAAAGAACAGGCGGGAAGAAGTCCCTTGCTCTGTCAACTTTCTCCCAATGCCGCAGGACCTGTATCCCTGTATTGCTTCATGAGAAAACGCAGTCTTTGTTTGGACATTACCCTAATAAAACACGAATTAACTACAGCCGTTGGTCTGGTTCCTGAGTCACATCCTGGGCCTGACAGGTGTTGGGAGTAGGATGTAAAGACAAAGGCAGATCTGAGAACAGGATGATCAGGACCAGGGACAGCTCCAAGTCAGCAGACAAGTTGCCTCCAGAAGATACAGAGCTCAGCTGATGCCTTATAATTTCCTTTTGCAGGCCTTGCTGACTGCTCAGGTCCTACCCCTTAATGAAGTTAGTGAGGGAGCACTCTGTCTTGGAGCCATATACTCTTATTCAGCTCAGTAGCTTTTCAGTGTGCCTTCTGACACATAAGGTGGTGATTCATAGCAGAAAGAGAAACATTTATTATTCTTCATACTGAACACATCAAACTGGCTGCTTGGCTTAACTGAAGTCACAAGTTCAATCCCAGAGCCAGTAATGTGCCCTCTTACTCACAGGAGCTCATGGGCTTTTCATCCTTTGAGAACTTGTGGCATGTGGTACCACTGGATCTGTGCTGGTACAGGCCCCGGTGCATGACAGTCTGTAATGGACTCCTTTTATTATACAGGAAGAGAGCCTCACCCTGCTCTGCTCCTTTTCCCCAGTTGCTGTTGAAAAAGTGTCCTGAACACTTTTATCTGTAATAGCCTCATACTGCCCTTTGTCCTAACCTATAATAGAAAAGGGGGGCACAGTGGGAGAGGTTTTTTTTAGTGGATTAATGGATGTAGTACCAGAACCCCACAATTGTCACTTCAGTGTTCAATAGGGACAAGACAATAAATGCCTGGGCTGGTGTTCTGTGTCTTTTATAACATTTGGGAAGCTGTCTAAATAGCCACTATTAGTGGCCCATAGAACAGGTCAGTGGGACTCCTGTTATACCTTAAACATTAGCCAAGCACGATTGGTTTGGCTTGGAGCACTCTATAGTAGTTTGCTTCCAACTGTACAGTGCTTTGATTTTGTTCACAACAAAGCACTGAGGAAAGGATAAAGGTGCTTAGACGTAGTGTATGATCTGACAATGATACTACTTCCATTTTATCCCTGCCAGTCTTGATGAGAATTACCTCACAGATGCTTGTACCCAAGAGCTTTGTGCCGTTCTGAGCACCGGCACCACCGTCTCAAATCTAAGCCTTCAAGACAACTCCTTCTCAGAGTCTTCTGTGCCTTTCATCTGCCAACTCATGGAGACCTGCCCCAGCCTATCTTCTCTAAGGTGAGTGTTGATAAAGGGTGCGGGAGATAATTTACCTCATCTTACAGGAAACTGTAATAGCCCTTGAGACCAAGGAAGTGAAAGGGCAAGGTGGACAGAGCTCTTTGATTTCTTACCAAAGATGAAAGAATGGCAAAGGGTTCAAAGCAGGTTTTCTCAGAGCAAATCTGACGTTACGATGTGTCATCAGAAGAGTGTGCTCTTATAAACGGATACCAATACAACAAATAGGCACATTTATTCAGACACCCCACAAGCTTTTGTCCAGAGAGAGAGAGAGAGAGATTAAATCAGAAAGGAGATAGCTGTTGCCAGTTACAGTACTTTGGAATAAAATCTTTTGAGCACACCATGTAAACCCAAAAGCTGAATCCACATGACCAATAAAACTTCCCATTCAATACGTTGCTGTAAGCAACTTGCTCTGCTGCCTCACTGTCATCCTGCTCTCCTCTAGGTCCAGTCTAGAGACAGATAGCTGTGCAGACATCTAGTTCACCTCACCACATTTGCTCCTGGCCAGTTGACTCACCAAATCCAATGAAAACTATGCAACTGGACATAGATAGGAAGAGATGGAGAGAAATGTAGTATAAACAAATAGTCCAGCAAGCATGAATTGTATGAAAGCCAGAACGGGCAGTAATAGAAACAGGAGCTAGAAGGATTTTGAGAAAAGAGGAGGAGGCTGCCAGCGAGCAACATGGACAAACTGGCTTAGAAACCAGAAGCTGAGCCAAGTGAGTGTGTTTTTAAAGGGACACTTCGGGCCTTAGCACGTGGATAACTCCCCCTTCTCCACTAAAACATCCTTGTATGATACAGCCTTATCTTCATTTCATCAAAATCCAACCCTTTTCCTGAATAAACCAAGGGACAAACAAGATATGCTACTTTGCCACCAGTTGCATGACCTGCTATTATAAGAAGTAATATTCGGCACTGGTTGTGCCTCATCTTGAGTACTGCATCCAGTTCTGGCACGCACTTTTAAGAAGGATGCAGACAAACTGGAACAGGTTCAGAGGGTGGCAACAAGGATAATCAGGTGACTGGAAACAAAGCCTTAAGAGGAGAGATTGAAAGAACTGGGTATGTTTAGCCTTGAGAAGAGAAAACTGGGGGGAGATATGATAGCACTCTTCAAGTACCACAATCTCTTCTCAATCATCCCAGAGTGCAGGACATGGAGTAATGGGCTGAAGTTACAGTAAGCCAGATTTCAGCTGAACATCAGGAAAAAAATTCCTAACTGTTAGAGCAGTACAACAATGGGACCAATTTCTTAGGGAGGTGGTGGACTCTCCAACACTGGAGGCATTCAAGAGGCAGCTGGACAGTCATCTGTCGGGTATGCTTTAAGTTGGATTTCTGCATTGAGCAGGGGGCTGGAGGCTGTGATGTTCCTATATTAATGTATATATGGTAAGTGTTGGTTGTTTAGAAGATACATGGTAAGTGGAGTGAAAGAGGAGGGGGAGTGAATGGGCAGTAGAATGCGAGATGATTGGCTGAGTGTTTAAAATGGCTGAACGTATAAAAGGAAGAGTGAGAGTGGAATCTAGGGGGGGAGAAGAGAAAGAGTGGGTTGTTTGGTGGGTTTGAGAGAGTGGTTTGCCAGGAGAGAGTGGAGAAGGAGGGGGGTGGAGGTCAGATTAGTATTGAGTAAAACCATATGCTTATGTGCCTTAAGAAGAAATCTTGTTAATCTTGTTAGCTTTGTTATCTTTAATAAATACTTAATTTGGTTTACCAAAGGCCTGATCCTTGGCTGGGGTTTCACAGACCAGAAGGGAGGGTAAGGTAATGACCAAGGCTGAAGGGGAACTGTAACAAATGGTGGCAGCGGTGAAGAGAATAACAATACCAGTATTCAGAGTCTCTGGGAATACTAGTATTGGGACGTTACTGGTGGTTGCCTAGCAGGGGGATCTGTTGAGATCTGTGCTAGAGCGGGGAGAGAAAAAATAAAATAAAGGACAGTCCGGACTGGTGGAGTCCCTGGTGTTGCCTAGAGACAGGCAGTAACCACGAGCATGTAGGAACCTGACAGGGAGAGCCAGGGAAGGGCGTCACAGAGGCCCCTTCCAACTCTACTATTCTATGATTCTGTTCTATGTTTCTATGAAGTGTTCAGAGTCAAATCCAGGCCTGGACCCTGAAGTGGGGAATAGGAGAGGTTAACCCTTTGTCCCCCACTATTATTATTATTTATTTATTTATATCCTGCCATCCTTCCAACACTGGAACTCATGGCGGCTTCCAAATAAAAACACATATAATTAAAACATACAAAATCTACATTAAAATAGAATTAAACTATATCCAATGTTAAAACCATTCACACTGATAGCTAAAAGAGGATCAAAGCCAATTTAAAATAATGATATTTGGCATTAGCAGTGCAGGTCCCTGCAGTCCTAACTTTAGCATCCATCAGTACTAAAAGCTTGTTGAAATAGGAAAGTCTTTGCTAGACTTTTGTGTGATCTTTTAGTCTAGATCAGGGCCTGTGCTCACTGCTATTGGAATCAGGGAAAACATTCCCATTCACTCCAATGAAAGGCATTTCCCCAATGCAAATATCAGAGGGGTGGTGTGATCCAGATTGGGACCGCAGCAGGAGGCAAAAGGTTTTATTTATTTATTTATTTATTATTTGATTTATATCCCGCCCTTCCTCCCAACAGGAGCCCAGGTATGAGGGTTAAAGCCCTCACACCCCATCCAATACCAGGATTCCAGTACAAATTAGGGGAGGGGGCATGCCTGCAATTTACTGTTTAAAAGGCAGTCATGCAGTTGCTAATTGCATCATTGGCATCTCATCTAGCTTGACCTTGATTTGTATAAGAAAAGAAAACAATGCTCTGAAGCCTCCATCTTGTTGTTCAGTGCTGTTTTAGATGTGTAGCATATTGGCTTAGCCAGAAATCCCCTGGATTGGCTTAAGCAAGGCACTGTCTCATAACTTCAGCTCACTACTCCTCAGATGATGATCTACATGCAGGTTGCATGTTATTTATTACAAAGAAGTGACTTCCATGCTGCTGCTGGTGTTTTTTGTTTTGTTTAATTGGAGCATCCCTTGAAGCAGCTAGGTCCAAACTGCTTAGAACAGATCTAGGGAACCTTTTTCCGCCCAAGGGCCACATGCCCTCCAAGACAACTTCTGGGGGGCTGCATTCCAGTAGTGGGTGGAGCCAAAGAGGAAAGCGGGTAGAGCAATGAATGTGAGCCTTAGCATCATAGACTACATTTCAGTCACACAGAATATTTCTATATGCATATACACATACACACACCTCTCCATCCTCTATCCAGGCAAGCAAGAGGCGTCACAATAGAAGGACATATTCCAGCTAGGCAAAAGCAGTTAAGTGTGGGGAGTAGGGTAAGTGAGGGGTGGCACGGGGATAGGAAGTATGGCCTGGGGAGAGTCCCAAGGGTTGGATAGAGAGGTTTGGAGGGCCTCATCTGGCACCTAGGCTGGAGGCTCACCACCTCTGCCTTAGACAAAGGTGTCCTATATCTGCATATCATTTTTTAAAACTTTATTCACTTCATTAGTTTCAGCTGATCCTGTTAAATCATTAGATCCTTCTCTCTGCTACTCACTTTCATTAAGGATAGGAAGACAGAAGCTAGCATGGTAGCCCTCCCATAACAACTACTGCTTCAGCTCCAGATACTCACTTGTAGGTATCTTCTGGTTATCTTTCCTTTTCTTCCAGTTTGGGAAAAAATGGATTTGGTGACAAAGGAGCAAAACGCCTGAAACAGCAAGAGAAAAAGATCAATAAGTCTGGATGTCGCTTTCTGTTGTGGATGTGACACATTCCATTTTGTCTACTCTGGATCAAAAGCAGCCACAGTACGAAATGACAATATGGCACCAAATCTGGTAAACCTGCATATAGTTGCTGGAAGGTAGTTCTAGAGTTGAACGTTTCAAAAAGAAGAGAGACAACTTTAAGGCTTGATACAAGGATACTAACTTTAATTGTTGGAAGTTCTTCCCAAATAAGGTTGATGTGAATAATCACTGGATTTAAAAAAAGGCTTAGATAGAAGCAAAACATTCTCATGGCTTTATTGTAGGTCCTATGATTTTTCTGCATAAGAAGTCACTAATAATGTGAAACTCTGTAACCATGTTATGGTATCTTTAATCAAATCCAGTTCTTTCCTAGTTACTAGTCATGCCCTAGTCAGTGATTTGAAAAGTTGTATGTTGTATAATATTCACTAATAGGCAAAAAAAACCCTTGCAGTTTAAGAACGTACCTATAGCCAACAGATATTTCTATCAAACTTTAAAAAGCAGGGAATTTGGGCAGCTATAGTGAATGCACCAGGGGAGCAGGAGACCTGACCTCCTGTCTGAGATACTGTACTGCCCTACACTTCCCAGGATTCTTTGGGGGAAGCCATGACTCTCTAAATTGGAATAAAGGTCTGGTGTGGGTGTGGCCCCGTGATTAGCTAAGCCACACAGCTGTGAGTCTGGCTTTTAGAACACTGATGGCTGGTTCTTACTGAGCATGCCCATGCTTATCATTGACTCCAATGTAAAATTTCTTAAATTAATTAAAAATCAGCAAGGCATTTTTTAAACTTTTGAACTGCAGAAGATGAAAGTCAGAGTATGGGACAAGGTCAGTAATAGGATTACAGGTACTCTGTGAGCATGGCTGATTTTTAATTAATTTCAACAAATTACGAGAACTCTGACAGAAAAAAGTCCAACAGGGATCTAGATTATTTTTGTCTCTTTTTACACTTTGAACTCTCAGTTCTCTCTGACTGTTCTGTGTATTGCCATGAAAATTTAGAAGGTTGTTAAGCAATCATTTCTGAGTTCAGGACTATATGTTTTGTAAGGTTTTGTTTTGAGATGAGCTTATGGAAAGCAGTAGTATGGCATGGGGGTATTTTCAATTTAACATTGTGGAATGCGAAAAATCCATGCTGGCTATAATATACAGCCACTCTTGTGGCTGTATAAATAGTGAGTGTATTATGCAGATGCCAAAGATATGTGTATGTGTGGTTTCTATTTAGTGTTGGCTTGGGATTGGGGTACTGAAGGACCACTTTCTCCAATATGTACCCTGTTATACATTCACCTCAACAGCTGAAATCCTGCTCTGTGTGCCTTGATAACTGAAGTTCGGTGGATGTCCACTAGGAGTAGGGTCTTTTCAATAGTGGTGCCAACCTTACAGAATGCTTTCCCTAAAGAAGCCTGTCAAGTCCCCAAACTGTATACTCTTTGGAAGGCCTTTGGGGCTAATTACCCCTACTCTGCTAGAAACTCTGTTAAAATGTATGTGCAGATTAAGAAATGTGCCACAAAGTCTAAGAAGATGTCAGCATGGTTAACAAGCAGAGTCAAAGAAATGCTTAAAGGTAAGTAAAATAAAGAACAAGCAGGAACAAACTTGCACCCCCAAAATACAATAGATACTAAATAGATACAGACATTGGGGGGGATTTGAGGAGCATATCACTAAAACATTTTAAGACAAAGAATAAAAAACATTAAATTAATCAGATTCAGGAAAATACCTAGGGAGGCAGCTGGACCATTGGATGACAAGGGAGTTAAAGGTATGCTGAAGGACGACAAGAAGATTGCAGAAAAGCTGAATAAATTCTTTGTGTCCGTCTTCCTCACAGAAGATATGGCGCAGATACCTATGCCTGAACTGACCTTTTCAGGAAGGGAGTCTGGAGAACTGAGACAAATAGTAGAGATGAAGCTTTAAACCTTATTTGCAAATGAAAAATTAACAAATAACTAGGCTTCAATAGCACTCAGCAAAATCACATATGAAGGGGAGGTTTAAAGCTGGACGTTCTACCCTTGACCTCTGTATGGTATTGACCCACTTAGTTTATAAACACTCTAAGCCAAGAGGAGTGCCTTCAGAAAAGTATCCTCAGCAAATATTTGCATTTCTTCTGAAAGTATCAACAACAACATGACTTTTAATCGGAAGCAGATGTAATATTTTATTGCTCTTGCCTAGGGATTCTTGTTCCCAGAAATTGTTGGGTCATGACACAAATTAAAAGCAAATATCCGTTATAAAAGAAACAGACCAAATAGGCTTATGGAATAAATGTGCTCAAGGGACTGCAGCAAGACACTGAAATGGCTTGAGATGATGGATTTAATATAGAATTACACAACTAAAACACGAGTCTTCATTTTCCATCAGTTACAGCCTTAGGAAAATGATTTCTGGTGTCCAGTTGTAGAGAGAGTAGTAATGCCTGCTTGCTAATGCTAGTATTTCTGGGAAATGAATTAGAAACATTGTACAGGCCATCTAACCCATTTGCTCAGTAGTAGAGCATATACAGTACTTGTATAAGGTTCCACGTTCAAACCCTGGTGTCTTTAAAGGATCTCTGGAAGCCAAGCTAAAGATCAATCAGCCTGAGACCCTGAAGTGCTTCTGTAAGTCAGAGAAGATTGTACTAAGCTAGATGGATCAGTGGTTTGAGTGAGCTTCTTATAGCCATACTTAAACATGTTTGCAGCTCCATCATTCTAGCTTTTGTCCTTAGGCTACAATTTGTCCTTAGTTCTGATGTGGTCACTCAGTTTTTGAATCAGTTTTGGCCTATCACATCGCTTCAGTCTTTTCTCTATACTTAGAGAACTTTCATTGTTTCAGAAGCAGAATATAACCTCAATATGGAGATGGAAGAACCAGGTTTTGGTTCCTTAGATGTTTAAGAAACCAAAGTAAGCTTTGGGGAGACCAACCTGATCCTATCCGTCAGTGTAGGAACACTCCCTGTTCATTTTTTCTTTTGTATCATGTCTGTTAGCTTGTGAACCTGCAGACAAAGACTGGCTTCTCTTTTAATATATGTACAGTACTTAGAAAAGTTCAGGTGTTGTAAGGCGAGAGTGACATTGCTTCTACAGGAAGGGCTTGATTTTGTACCACAAAGGAGTCAATTGGACAAAAAAATGTTTTTGTGGAAAGACTCCTACATGGGAAGCAATTGGTTACGTTTATCACATTTTTTTTCATAAGCTGTTCAGAAAATTGCGCAAATTTACAAAGATGGAAGCAATAGTGGGAGGAGGCTAACAAATCTGCAGGGAGGAGAAAAGGAATAAATAGGGAAATGGGCAGAAGGGGTAAGGAAAGAGGCAGGACAAAAGGCGGGACTGCATGTAACCTAAGGTGGCAGCTGCAAAAACGTGGGAGCTTTTAAACAAGAAAGGGATCACCAAGACTTGGTCCAAATTATATCAGGGAGACTGCGGTCGTACGTTCTTTTTGAGACCACATGGCTCAAACAATTGAAATGGACACATGTTTGGTCTCTGACTTTATGTTATCAGGAGTGCTTTCTATGGACATAGGAGCCATATGGGTGATGGACCGTGCCCCCGATTAGTGTACTGTACATTTTGAGATATTTATGGGGACTTAACCCAGCACTCCTTTCATTGGAATCAAGTAGGGAATCCATACGGAAAGAATTAGAATATTATTTAGCTGGAAATGGCAGCCAAGAAATTGTTGAAGAAACCTGTTGGGAGGTAATGAAGGGGGTCAAACGGAATTTTTATCAAGGAACGGAGTTATAGGAAATGGAGGTGAAGGGCAACAAAGAGAAACTGGAGGGAGAGTTAAACTGCTGTTGTGCTATAAACAGACTCACAGCAGATTAAGATGGAACTGGAACAAAAAAGGACAGAACTAAATATGTTGGGAATTGATAGCACTATGATAAATTTGTTCTATATTAAGCAAAAATGCTGTGAATGAGAAAGGGATGAAATTATTGGCAAACAGTAAGAAAGGAGAAGAGCACAGGTAATTAGAGCATAGAGGGAGAGGGGACCACTGGAATCATGCTATGGAAAAAATGAGTGAACTGTTGGCTACATAGTATGAAATCCTGTATAAATGTGAAGATAAAGAGAATACATATATTCAGGCTTACCAAGAAAGTGCAAGGGTGATACAGACAGAAATGTACTGGAAGCGCTATAACCGAGGAAGAAATTGTAGGTGCATAAAACTGTGAAGCTGACATGGACCCAGTCATGGAGCCTCCTGGATCTGTGAATGAAAGGCCTTAACACGCTTCATTAAAGCCTTGCAATAGTTCATGACTATTTCATCATTTAACTGGAGATCACAATGGGCAGGATTCATAAAGACAAGGGGAAGAGCATCGGGCCATTTAAGTCCGGTTTCAGCTTTCAGCAGTCTTTTAGTAACTGTGATGGTGTTGGCCTTTGCACAGCGATAGGTGTCAATCCATCCGGCATACGTAAGGGTATGAGTTAAAAAGGGTCTTTTTCCTAATGCAGTTTTGCCATGAAAAAGGAGGAGGGGTTGCACATTTCATGGCCCAGTGTTTCATGGCTCAGAACAGCATGCTCTCCTTCTATAGCATCGTATGGGATCAACTTGACCCTCTTTGGGGTGTTCGTTCACACTTTATAACTGTTAAATAAAAGAGGTAGTTGTGGACTGTGGGCTAGCATACAAAGGGTCAAGATAGGGCTGATGCAGCTGAAGAGATGGCAGCAGCAGTTTAAACCATTTTTCTTTAACATCCTGGTTTTGATGGTGTGCTCAGTGGCCAGTGGCTGACAAAGAGAATTTGGCTAAAATTAAAGAATTGGGCCTTATACAAAAGAAAGACAATAATGGATAGTCATTATCTGCCTCATGTATGGTATGGCAGAACAAAATAGCTAGATATTGGTTTGCATCCAAATTCACCCAGAGTCACATTACACCACTAAAAACTGGGCAGTTATTACTCTTTAAGTGAAATACCCTTGTATGGCACAATACTTAACAATTGTGCTACATCCTTATGCTTCTGTGTTGAACTTGTGCTTGCCACACCTTGCTACAATTAATTAGGATGATGGTGAGATGCTTCAAGTTTGCTATTGCTTTGAGCCTTGGGAAATGCTTAGATAACTTGGATGAGCTGGTGGACGTTGGAAAGACAAATAAGTTGTTAACCACCCATTCATAAGTATGAAAATCCCTGCAAGCAAGATAAGGGGTTTTGATGTCTGTTTGGGCTATTCTTGTAAGAAAATGTCTTAACCAATGTCGCTTCCCTTCTCCTATGAAGTTACCAAAGGGGGGGAGGGAGATTGTTTCATCAAGGACATTCAACCTGTTTCATCAGACCAGCAAGTTGCAGTAACAAGATGCAAACTGCAATTTCTCCTGTAAAGGCCAATGTTTTTCTTCTTCGTTTGCCTTTGCTTTGTGCATCCGTTATGCTTTGTTGACATGCAAGCCATCCATGCCCAGATGCAAGTCATCCGTACCTGGGAAAAGAGATGAGAACTGTTGATTTCCCATCCCTTCCAGCAGCTGCAAGGTCTCCACCTGTTCTTCATCCAAGGGGGTCTGTATAGCAAGCTACAGAAACTTGTCTGCAGAGCAGCTTGTCCTCGTCTTTGATTGTGACTGTTGGCTGCTTGACAACAAAGCCAATCCCTGAGGCCAAGGACAAAGACCCTCAGGACCTGCGCTTAAGAACGGGGTCCCAGGAGCTCTACATTCAGACAAACCGTTCTGATTTGAGACCAGAAAGCCAGTGAGCCTACCAAGAAGGCAAGGAAAGAGACCTGAATCTGCTGAAAGATTGTATTTATCCTCACCAACAAAGAACAAGGGCCAGAATAAAAACCCTAAAAAGCAAATCTGGTTGTACGCTGAACGCTGGCCAGTCCCCGAGGGTAAGGAAGCCCCTTAGGGTCTCAAATTTGTTTCACAATTTGTTGCTCTTTGAATCACCAGTAAAATTCAGAAGCAGTAAATGGACTTTTCCTTGAGGGCCTAACAATCCCTCTGGTTTCCAATTGTGTGGAGCGGGAGGTAGCCAGGGAGAGGGCAAGTTCCAAGGTTGCAACGATTTGGACTGGATTAAAGTTTGTGTTAATTCTTGGAACTTCTAGGTGGGGTCTGCATTGTTTGGTCTGGGTAAAGGGTTAATGACCTGATGATGCGAATGGATGAGGGTATGTAACCTGAAGCTCCGACTAAGAATATGGGTGTTGCTTTGAAGTATGGGAATGTCCAATGTTAATTAATTTGGCCTTAATCTGATAAAATTTCTTTCATAAGGGTTATATGAGCATCAACACAACTCCAAAAGTTAATGGTCTCACTAATGCTTGCTTTGTTTCACTAGGTTTCAAATGTTGCTCGGATAAGATATCGCAATCTGAGGCAAGGCTTCCAATGAGTTAAAATCCTGTTGAAACAGAGTTTCAAAAGGGGAGATTGAGAAAGGAATTTTAACTCATTGATAATATAATCAATTAGCATTGCTTTAGTATTTATTGAGTGGCGTGGCTGCAGTCTGGCTCATGTTATAATAAGGAGATATTAAAGGCAGGGAAAAGGAGGAAGTCCTATACGAACAGTATGAGTTAAAAGGAAAGTTGTGGTCAGACAGAGAAATATTTCTTGATATGCTTATGAGTTTTAAAGGTCAAGCCTCATGCAGCTGGCATGAGCTGGCTGCGTGATAGTGGGAGGGTACCACCTGGCCTGGCACATGGATAAGGCCACCCATAGGTGTGTGAGTTTCACCATATATGGCTATGAGTTATGCTTTTGCTATGTCATGTACTATGACATATGTAACCATATATAAACCCATGTAACCTGGTCCAGAGTAGAGACAGCTTGTCTTTCATGACTCTCTCCCTGATGGTCATCAGTGTATGTGCTGCTTTTACTTCTAAATAAACTTCTGTCCTTTGGCAGTTCTTTATCAATTGACATTGCAGAGCGAATTTCCTTCCACACCATCATTGTTAGGCGGGGTCAAAAGGATCACCCTTGGATCCTCTACCCCCCATTTCTCTCACACACTTCTCGTGGGTTTTTCACACAGGAAAAGCTTATTTGGGTTTGTTTTCACGCACACAGGAAAGGCTCATTTGGGAAGTCCAATCTCGTTGTGGGGTCTGCCTCGACACAGCAACATCCACCTAATGCCCAGAGGCAAGACTGTGTGACAGCGGCACAGTGAGCATTTTCCCACAGTTAGACCTGGCTCATAAACCAGTGAGACACCGGGAAACAGGAAAGGAAAACTCATTCAGCCAAGTCTCCTCTTTGGTTTTGATCCTACTGAGCACCCTTCTGCACACGGATTGGACTTCACCTCAGAAGAGCACTCAATATACGCAAGAGCACAGAGCTCACTCACTCAAGTCACAACGGGTAGGGGGGCAGGGTAGGGTAAGTTCAATCACACCCACTGAGCCACAAGCTTGCTGGGTCAGTGATTATATTCAATTCATGCTAGAGCACACAGCTCATTCTCTCAATTCACAACAAGGATCCATTCACTACATCACTTTCAATTTCTCCTGCTTCAAACATGTATACACTTTTCTCTTTTTTTCCTGTCTTTTTTTTCCCTTACACTATCTACTTACATAGTGAGTCTAACAGATCTTGGCAGCAAAAAGGTCAGATAGCGCAGTCCCAAACGAGATGGCTAGGCAGCACAGGCAATCCCCCACTGACAATCCCTAATAGAGATTTCAAAAGGTCTCTTACCTAGGGGTGGCATGGGAATCAGTGGTGGACGGTCCAGACCACTGGTTCTCTAGTGAGATAACTATCCAAGTTACGGCACCAGAATTGTGAAAGAAAACAGTTTCATGTTGTGTTGAATCAGAAAGATCTGCTAGAGGCACATTTATTAAAAAGAAAGCAAAACAAAGCATACAAGCGGTTGCGGCTGTTTGGAGAGAAAAATTCAGACAGGCATGAGCCCAAGAAGTTCTGACACAAGTGGTGTTTAGCATATTTTTAAAAGCACATAGAAACTGTTTTCTTATCACACAAACATCTTTCAGCTACCGGGAATGGAACTTCAGGGCTACAAACATATGCTTATCTAAGTAGGTTGAACATCAGTCTTTCTGGAAATGTTCTGTGACGTCTCTTGCAACATCCTTTGCAGCATATTAGAATGCCACTTTCCCATCACCTCCTTCATACTTGCAAAGTCTGAATCAAAATTGAGGCCTATAGAATTTTAATTCCACACCTACCAAGGTGGGGAACAGCTGGAGCAAACGGGGGACTGGAGAAGGCCTGCCCTGGGAGTGAGTACTTGAGCATCTGGGTGCTTGCTTGCTCCTCTGGGTTGCTGTCTCTCGAGACAGCTGAGGTCCCTGGTAAATGCTACAAGGACTGGGGGGCCCTGCCTGACCCTGAATCCAGAGAGAGGCTGCAGTCAATCTTGCAGCCACTTGCATCAGCTCCTGGCTGGGTCAGGGGGCATAAAAGCCCATCTGCCCTTGGGCAGCAGGTCTACTGCTGGCAGGGTCTCCACCAAAGGGGTTGGTCCCTTGGATTGCTCCTTAGGGAGTCCGAAGTGCAAGGGTGCTACCCCCTTCTTTTTCAGGAGTGGTGGGATCACCACGTCTTTCAGGAGATTTGGGGCAAGGTGTCAGCAGTACGCTGATGATCCCCAGCTCTATTTCTCTGTAACATCTGAATCAGGTGAGGCCATGCAAGCCCTGGACCAGTGCCTGGACTCAGTGGTGGGCTGGACGAGGGCCAATAAACTGAGCCTGAATCCTGGCAAGACAGAGGCACTGTGGGTTGGTGGTTCCCATGTTCAGATAATTGGTCAGTTGCCTGCTTTGGATGGGGCCGTATTCCCTCTGAAAGAGCAGCTTTGTCGTCTAGGGGTGCTCCTGGATCCAGCTTTGTTACTAGAGGCCCAGGGGACCTCAGTGGCTAGGAGTGCCTTTTACCAGCTTTGGCTGGTAAGGCAGCTGTGACAGTTTCTGGACCAGGATAGCCTGACCACTGTTGTCCATGCACTGGTAACTTCCAGACTGGATTACTGTAATGCCCTTGAGGCTGGTCCGGAAGATGCAGCTGGTGCAAAATGTGGTGGCGTGACTGCTCCCTGGGGCAGGGTATTATCAATATCACACACACACACTGAAAGAATTGCACTGGCTGCCCATTAGCTACCGGGCCAAGTTCAAGGTTCTGATTTTGGTGTACAAAGCCCTATACAGCTTGGGACCAGGATACCTGAAATATCATCTTACCCCTTATATACCCGGTTGATCACTGCGCTGTTCAGGTGAGGGCCTCCTACACATATCATCTTACCAGGAGATCTGTTCTGCACAACATAGGATGCCCCTTTAGTGTGGTGGCACCTGCCCTTTGGAATTCTCTCCCCTTGCACCATCTCTGTTATCTTTTCAGTGCCTACTGAAGACCTTCCTCTCTCAACAAGCCTTTTAAGTAGAGACCTTATCCCAGTCTGCATCTGTGTTGGAACTGCTTTTTAAGATGTTTTTCAAGATGTTTTGTTCTGGGCTCCTACTGGGAGGAAGGGCAGGATATAAATTTAATTAATAAATAAAATAATAAATAAATACTCATAACTATCAATCCTGTTTAAAAAATAAAAGGATGCTAACTGTGAGGATTCAAAGTCTTGCTAATTATTTCCTTATTGTGAACAGCCTTAGGAGGTCAAATATTGTAAAATATTCAATCCCACTAGGTAGTACTCATGATGTTTCTCCAAAATATTGCCACCCTGAGCCCCGTTTGGGAGGAAGGGTGGGATATGAATTAAATAAATAAGATGAGTGTGGCGCTGTGGGAAATTTCAGATGACAATGGTGAATGTCAGTTAATCCCACAAACAGTATCATGGATGGGAGTATCCAGAGATCTAGCTTCAATGGTTCCCTTGTTTCATGAATATTGTGGTCCCTTATCAGTTAGGCAGAAATTGCGGGGGGGATAGCCAGTGTGGTGTAACATTTAGAGTCCTGGACTAGGGCTGGGGAAAGCCCGGTTTAAATCCCCACTCAGCCATGGGCCACAATTGGTGACCTTATTTATTATTATTTGATTTATTGAGCCACTCACTATCTCTCAGCCTTGCCTACCTTCTTCTCGCCTATATTTCCACTGATCCCCTTGTCACTGTCTGCTGCCATACCTAATCCCTACTTCTCTCAGGCCCCTGCTTCCTTGTTTTCTATGCCTCTACGCTGGTCCTGCTCCAACTTCCCTCAGTTAGTGCTACATCAAACCATATGTCCTAGGCTGCATATTTCAACCGTCCCCTCTTCTCACAGTCCTCTTATGTCTCTGGGCCACTTCTGACCTTTCTCTCTGGGCCCTGCTACCTCCTAGTCTCTTCCCTTCTGTCCTGTTCCAGACTCCTCTGGACAACTTGTTTATTCAATATTCATCCTGATTTGTTTGCACAAAGCTTATGCGGTACTTTGACTATCTCCCGTCTTTATTGAGCATTTACTCTGATTTATTTATGGGGCAATTATACAACAATGAGCATTCAACCTGCTTTGCTGGCAGGGTGTTTACATGTCTTCCCTTTAATCATTCCTTCATCCCACACTTTTCAGTGCATTTCCCTGTCATTTGCCTAAGTGCAAAAAGTCTATTGGTGTTTTTTTAATGTGGTTTTGTTGCACTAGGGCAACGGAACACTTTAATCCACTTTAACTGAGCAAGCCTACATTTCCAGTGTGTGCTTGAATCCCTCCTGCAAACAGTGATTGTCTGGTCTGGAACTACCTGCAGGTTTCCCAAGCACAGCCTATAACTTTCCTCTCTCACTCAATTTTATAATGATGCCTCTCTGTATTGGCCCGTGGGCAAGTTCAGCAGCTATATTAGCAGAATAGCTGCCTGTAGGCAAGGGGAGGCTTGTATTTCCCCCCCCCTTAGTTCTCTAGTTTAGTATTCACTTTCTAAGTATGAGGAAGATAGTTCACGGAACGGTCAATGAATTAGCTCATAGCCACCTGGAGTCTAATCTGGGGTTCCTAATAAGCATTCAGTGTGATGCTCTGCTGAGAGTGATTCTGGTATGCTGGGAAAGTGCCTTGTTAACCAAGATAACATAGATTTTGGAGCAGTTAATGCCCCGTTAGGCAATTAGAGGCTTTGCCTATCAGTTGTTGTTATGTTGTATGATGTAGCCTTTCTTAGTAATATGTCATATTCTTAGCAGGTGGATGAGTCAAGGTACGGTCAATGATGAGATAGTGCAGGTGTGTTATCAATTGCTTGTTAGCAAAGATAGAGATAAAGATAAGGCAGGCATATAGTTTGCCAAGGGAGGGTGCCAGGATGTTTCAGCTATCTGTCTTAAAATAACATAGTTTTCTAGCAATTAGTCTGCTTTTGAAGGTGTCCTGTTAAAGGTCAGAATAGCCAATTATATGTAGCAGGTGCCATGATGTAATGTTTTGATGCCTTAAAGTCATCACTCATTTATGTGATCATATCAGTTTGTATGCCAATTTTTATGCTATAAAAGTGTCTCTTGTGCCCAGTATGAGTGTTCAGTCTGACACCAGCTACTGCAGAGCTGCGTGGCTGATCCACTTTTATTGGGGATACTTGGCTGTATGCTTTGTAAGTGAACTCAATAAATTTTAACTCTTTGTAAGCAAACCTCACGTCTGCATCTCATCTCTGGTAATCCAAACAAGAACCTGAAGGGTATACACTCTCCTACACAGGTCACTTCCAGCTGTTCTGTTTATTGAGCATTCATTCTGATTTGTTTGTGGGAAGGTTAAACAATGTCACCTCAAGCAATTGTTATCCCACACTTTCCAGTGGAGTTTTTGGAAGTGGATTTGCTGTGCAAGAGCCCTAAATCCACTTTAATTGTGCAACATGGATTTGCCAGTAGGTGACACAATTTCACCCTCAAAACAGTCTGGAAGTCTGCACAGATAAACTCACAAATTAACATACGACCATTTAAAAGTTTGGGTGAGAGCTTTGTTTAAAAAATGACATCTCACAAAACCAAACAAGTTAATATTGATGAGTTATTCTGATACAATAGTAAAGACGTGCTTTGCTTTACTATACCATTTACATAGGATTCAGTGGATGACATATTTAGCAGAGATATCTGGATGAGAGATGTACAGCTGACACATTTGGGGATGTTTGTTTCATCCTGCATAAAGAATGATCTTGTGAACAAAAAGAAATTGAGCTTCCATGGGTTTGATCTTATTAAAGGAAGGCAAAATGTAAATGTCCAAATCAAAAATTAAATTAAACTAAAAATATGGAGAAAAACTTGGTGGTGGGAGAGAGAAAAGAATTAGCATAGGATATCTGAGGCTGCAATCCTATACCAGTTTACATGGAAATAAATCTCACTGAACATAATGGGATTTTCTTCTGAGTAGACTTGTGTAGGATTGGACTGTTGAATGCTGAATGTTTTCATTCTAATCTTAACAGTGGCTTGATTTAAAGATTATGAGTAAGATCCAATTCAGAGTAGATCCATTGAAATCAATGGACTTAAGCTACTTAAATCCATTTATTTGAATGGATTTACTATGCATATGACTAGGTTATCATCCTATAATACTTAATCTTCTTTGTGGTGAGATTGGTTATGGACAAATTGCTATAAGTGCTTTTTTCATCTTATCCATATGTATAACAGCTCCCCAAAGGAGCACGTTTTCATGTTCACTTAGCCCAGTTGCCACTATCAAATGGTACTTACATGTTTTCAAAACAAATTGTTTTAACATCGAAACCAAATGGCAGGAATACATTTTTAAAACATTGGTTTTAAAATAAAACCAACAAACATATTAGAAGCCTCTTTTTTTTACTAATGTAGTAAACAAAGGGATTTAAATGGCAACTCTGTATTGAATTTAGTTTAGCTGTGTGTGAGACGGAAATGTCCATGATTAAGAGAATCCACATGGGCTTGAAATGGAAGCACAATCTCGCTCCAAGAATGGATTGCCCTCACATGTTAACAAAATGTGTTTGGCAGCTAGAATTGTGCAACTAGCCAGATTCTTTCAGTGGTTTCTGGCATATATACCAAGTATGCCACAATCTGCTGACCGGGATGTCATTTTCCTCATGTTTCTTTTTTTTTTATTTTGAATATTGACAACAACAACATTTGTAAGCCAAGAATCATAACTGAGAGACAGAACAAGCTGGATCAAATGATGAAGAATGGTGTGGTGGAAAAAAATCATGGAAAAGAAATTTCCTAAAACATCAGAAGCTCACAGCTGCTTAAACAGTCATTGCTGAGGGCAGAAGGAAGGCACCATTTCCTTAGAGCTGTTACATAGAAGGACCAGTAGATAATGTGTTGCTTGTGTAATGTCCAAACAACCCATGTATCTCTCCAATAGGAAGGTGCCACATGTAGATGAAGCTCACACATCTCAAAACAAGGGAGTGGCACAAGGTTTTCCTTCAAAAATGTAAACAGGAAGCACAGACGAATTATACAAATGGTTCCATTTCTAATTGTTGGTCTTTGTAGAACAGGAACTTGGAACCTCAGGCCCAGGGGCCAAATGTGGCCCTCCAGGCCTCTCTGCCTGGCTCTTGGGACTTGCCCAGCCCAGCCCCCCTCATCAGCTGTGCTCTATGCCCTCCTCTGACTGGAATGTGTTCTGTTGAATGTCCTCTCAAGAGGATAATAATGCCTCTTGCTTGCCTGGATGGAGAGGTGAGAGCTTGGAAAAGTTACTTTTTTTGAACTACAACTCCCATCAGCCCCAGCCAGCATGGCCACTGGATTGGGCTGATGGGAGTTGTAGTTCAAAAAAGTAACTTTTCCAAGCTCTGGGTGTGTGTGTATGTGCGTGCAAATACAGGCTACTGTACAAAGGATTTTCACATCCATTGCTCTTCCCACTTCTACCTTCTACCTCTTGCCCCACCTACTTTTTGCCTCCTGTGTATCACGGACATGCAGCCCCTCAAAGGTTGCCCATGGGAGGATAAAACAACTTCTCCCTGTAACTAGAAGACCCTCCCCTTCTCTAGCCATCAAGTTACTTGTCCTTGTAAGTCCCTCCGTAGGACTTTTTCCAGCAGAGTCCTTGTCCATCACTGTTACCAGTTTACTTGCACCACAACAGCCACCTGAGGGGTAATCGGTTTCAAGGTTTTGTCTCCCAATCAAGAAACACTGAGCTATGTAGATCTCAGGAGAGGCATGAAATCCCTAGCAAATAATTCTAAATATTTCTAAATATTTCTCCCAGCATCACCTATCTAAGGGTTCTCTAAGGGGGAGGTAACCTGTGGCCCTCCAGATTGGGTTGGAGTTGGACTCCCACTCCCATCAGCCCCAGCCAGCAAATGGTCAAGGATGATGAGGGTTGCAGTCCACAGTTTCTGGAGGGCCACAGGGGAAAGCCAGTTTTTAAATCAGTTTAAATGTGTAGTGTAGGCATGCCTTTTGTCTACCTAACCCTGTCATCACAGCTTTTGGATCAGTCCTACACTGCCCATCTGATGTACATTAAAAAACCTTTGGGCATAGACTGAGCCACTTCTACATTCTGTTCCCTGCCTAGCAAGAAATCATGTAATTATAATAATCCTGCCAAGATTAAGCACTTTGAGGTCCCACTGATTTCAGTCATCCCATTGAACTCAATGAGAATTGTCATCATTGTTGTCATAGCAGTAGTGCAAGTGGTGGCCAAAGAGTGGTGGGGTACTTTTTTCCATCTGGACATAACAAATTTATTAGCCTCAGTCTGAAAACAAAAAGAACTGCACAAATGCTGTTTTCAAAATCTCGCACAGATTGGAGAGAAAACTGAATTCATAAATCAGGATCAAATTTTGGCTGAAATATTTGTCTTTCGACAGCTTGTGGGTTGGACTGGGCTGAAATTCTTGTGTTCTTTAGACTAGGGGCAGTGATTATAAACAAATCCATTCCTCGTAACTTGCTAATTGGTTTCATATTTAGTAAATTCTCGCCTTATATAAACCTAGTCATAGGAGTCCCCTAAGGGAAAAGTCTGGATGCTTGCACAGATCACATAACAAGGTGGGTACAAACTCCTTTTACATGAATGCATGTCAAGCCCTAGGTTGTTTGATATGGGAAATGTGCAGCAAGGCTCATGTGTTTATCTTGGTTTGCAAAAACTCCAGAAGGTTCGGCAGCCTGTACTGCAAAACAGGGTGGAGGAGACAGAGTGTAATAGGCAAAAACTAAAAGTTGAGGCTGACATATTTATTGTGACTAAATATGCTATTTTCCATGTACTGGGATACATAAGTGTCCTATGTGTCTGTCTCAGCAACTCTTAACACTTTTGGAAACCCCCCTTTATATTTGTTGTTGTTCTATGCCTTCAAGTCAATTACAACTTAATGGTGACCCTATGAATCAGCAAACTCCAACACCATATGTTGTAAACCACCCTGTTCAGATCTTGTAAATTCAGGTCTGTGGCTTTCTTTATGGAATCAATCCATCTCTTGTTTGGCCTTCCTCTTTTTCTACTCCCTTCTGTTTTTCCCAGCATTATTGTCTTTTCTAGTGAATCATGTCTTCTCATTACGTGTCCAAAGTATAATAACTTCAGTTTCATCATTTTAACTTCTAGTTCTGGTTTAATTTGTTGTAACATCCAATTATTTGTCTTTTTTGCAGTCAATGGTGTGCTCCAACACCACATATCAAATGAGTTGATTTTTCTCTTACCCTCTTTTTTCACTGTCCGACTTGCACATCCATACACAGAGATTGGGAATACCATGGTCTGAATGATCCTGACTTTAGTCTTCAGTGAGACATCTTTGCATTTGAAGACCTTTTCTAGTTCTGTCATAGCTGCCTTCCCCAGTCCTAGCCTTTTTCTTATTTCTTGACTGTTGTCTCCAGTTTGGTTAATGACTGTGCCAAGGTATTGATAATCCTTCACAAGTTTAATGTCCTCATTTTCAACTTTAAAGTTACATAAACTTTCTGTTGTCATTACTGTAGTCTTCTTGATGTTCAGCTGTAGTCCTGCTTTTGTGCTTTCCTCTAACTTTTATCAGCATTCATTTCAAATCATTACTGGTTTCTGCTAGTAGTATGGTATCGTCTGCATATCTTAAATTATTGATATTTCTCCCTCTAATTTTCACACCTCCATCTTGGTCCAATCCCGCTTTCCGTAAGACATGTTCTGCATATAGATTAAACAAATAGGGTGATAAAATACTCCCCTGTCTCACACCCTTTCCAATGGGGAACCAATCGGTTCCTCCATATTTTGTCCCTGCAATAGCCTCTTGTCCAGAGTATAGGCAGAAGTATAACGGGCTGATCATAAATGATGCCCTACAACAAACATTCATAGTGAGTGTGTGTGTTGATTCCTAATCGAAAGAGAGAACTGGGTCCCAATGCAACATACACACAAGCAGATTTTTCCACTGAAGCCCTTTAATTTGTCAGCAGGTCCCCTGCTTGGGCTCGGGGGTGGGGGGTAGGGAAAGAATGCTATCTCTTGCTCTTCTGTGTGTGTGTAGGGGGAGGGTGTATGAAAAAGAGTGCTGTGTCCTTGCATGTGTGTTTATGAATGGGTGTATGTGGTTTACTGCATGTATGGGTGTGTGTGTGTGTGTGCGCACGCACGCGCGCCCAAGCAGCTATTTATTTATAACAAATTGTTTCCCGCTTTCCATTATGAAATATTCCCAAAGCAGGGTACAATACCAATAAAACACAATAAAATCATAAATCAATCTACCAATAAAGAGGTGAGAACACTACACAGTCAAATAACTACTTACAAAATGCAACAACACAGGTTCATCCTGGGGGACTTCATCTTCAGTTCGCACCAGAAGCTTCTAAGAATCTGCACCAACCATAGGAACTTAGGAAGCTGCCTTATACGGAGTCAAACCATTGGTCCATCTAGCTCAGCATTGTTTACACTGACAGGCAAAGGGTTTCAGGCGGGAGTCCAGCCCTACTTGGAGAAGCTGCAGATCGAACTTGGGAACTTCTGTTGTGTCTCTTACCCATTTATGAGGGGAAAGGGAGTTCCACAATCTGGGTGCCTACATCAAGAACATCCCCTCTCAGGTTGCCATGTATCAAACGTCTGGCATCATTAAGAGGGCATCCCCATTAGATCTCAATTTCTGAACAAGCCCATAAGGGAGAAGATGCTTCATGAGATATTCAGGTACAAAACCTTCTGTGTGAATGAGAGTATGTCTGTGCATGTGCATGTGCACGGGTGAGAGTGTTGTGTGCTTGTGTATGTGTGAGTGAGAATATGTGATGTACACTTACATGTGTGTATGTATCTGCCAACCTATCTGAATATGTGTGTCTGCCTGCCTGCTTGCCTGCCTGAATGCATTAATAGTGAGTTTGGGTGTGTGTGTAAGTGTGTCTTGGCCACACTCACTTTGGACACACCATATTTATGTATATTTATATAAGTATATTTATTTATATACTGCCAAATTTACTTCTAAGTGGTTTACAAGTATGAAATAATTTATAAAATCCATACATAATTAAAATACACCATAAAACAATTCCATCAAAACATTTAAAACATCAATAATTAAAATTTACAATAAAACAAGCCTGTTAAAAGGTATTAACAAAAAAGTTAAAAGAGAAATTAAAATAACTAGATCAGGAAGTTCAAATTTGGGAATGCTTGCCTAATCAGTTGTCTTCAAGAGTCGACAGAATGCCACTACTAATGGGGTAGGGAGGGGATTCCCCAACACTGGTGCTACCAGTGAAAAAGCCCACCTCCATGTTGCTGCATTCATTCCTCAGAGGGATGACTGACTGACAATGTGACCCTCAGGTTGGAAAATGTTAGCCACCCACCCCTAGAGCCTTGTAGGCCACCATGTGAGAGCAGTGTGCCTGGAAAGATAGGTTTAACATCTTTTAAATAAATAATAGCAGCCCCCCCTTTTTAATCTGTCCTTTAAGATTGTGTTTTTCTGTTGTTTTTCTCCTCATGGCAGACTGAATTCCTGCTCAGGAAAACCTGCTTTACATCTCAGACCTCCTTCCAAAGATCCACAAAAGTTATCCAAAGGGTGAGCCTGGACTTCCACTCTCCAAACAGCCAAAGATGAATAAAATTATTGTGTATGAACATGAAGATTTTAAGGGACTCAGTAAAGAATTTACTTCCGATGTTCCTGACCTACGCAGTGTGGACTTTGGAGATTGCATTTCCTCCCTTAAGGTGATTGGCCAACCTTGGCTGGTTTTCCATGATGCAAACTATAAAGGTTTGGCCTTTGCATATGAAGAAGGTGAACATCAACGCATCAACTTAAATAATAATATTTCTTCTCTCCAGTTAGTCAGTGAAGATTTGGAGAATCCTCAGATAACACTTTATGAGCACCCTAACTATGAAGGGGCAAGCAAAGTAATAACAGAGGAAACCAACCTGTGTTATGGGTATTTCAATGACAAGGCATCATCCCACTATGTCCAGAAAGGTGCCTGGCTCCTCTATGAAAATGCGAATAGAGGTGGTTGGTACTATGTAGCTCGAGAAGGAACAAAGCTTCCGGACTATGGTTCAGTGCTTCATTTCCACGATAAGTGTTCTCACGCATATCCCCTTCGAGGTGGCCAGCCTATTATCACTGCCAAGATCTTATGGGATCGCAAGAAAGTGGAGAGTGAGAGGGAGGTGGTGGTTGATGAGATACATTGTATCAACACCACAGAAATGGAGCAGACATTCACCACCAGCAGCAGCAAAGTCTATGAGGCAGCCACAAGCCACAGCTTCAAATTAAAAGTCCCTAGCCTTCCAATAAATGAGAAGTTCAATTTAAGCATAGATCCAAGCACCAACTTCACAGTAGAGAAAGGAAAGATGGACTCTGTTGTTACTGTAAACAAAGTCGAGGTGACCGTGCCAGTCAAGATTCCAGGAAATTCGGAACTGAATATCCAGGTGATCATGAAGCTGATCACTGCTTCAGTTCCTGTGCAGCTGATCATTAGCAAAAATGGGAAATCAAAGACAGAGAATGGGGAGTATCGTAGTGTGTCGGGACGCAACATCAGCACCAAATATACAGTGAAATCAACGAAAAAGGAAAGAGAGGCCCAGTAAACAAAATGACCATGCCAGCCAACACCCCATCTTCATTTAGAAACGAATGTCTAAACGATGAAAATGAGGATCAGATTCATGGTTCCTGCGGAGTAGGCTATTACCCAAAATGGGGAGATGAGGCTGGACAATGAAGAGTATTGCAGCATGTCAGAATATAACAGCGGCACTGAATGTACTGCACTATCAATTTAGGAATATTATTCTAGCTAACTCCTTTCTCTGTTTACCCTCCCCCACTTGCCTTAACCAGATGTACATAGAGGCAATAAGTAAGAGTTTATTGCCTGCAGTATGCTTTCCCCCCCCAGCACTTTAAAGGCAATTTTAATCTCAAACCCACTCTTCTAATTTTGCATGTATTTGTATCTGGGTGGGAAAGTGGAAAATCTGTTTTGTGTGTCTTATTATGGTTGGTTGAGACTTGAGTGCAATCTGTCCTAGGCAAGGAAGTGTTTTTTGTTTTTGTTTTTTAAGACAGCCATGTTTCTTCTCCCATAAAAAGAGCAGGTCTTGGCATTTGGAACAGGAAAACTCCTGAAACAATATTTTGTTGCATGTTCCTTGATCTGCTAGGACCACATACATTAAAGATGCTACACCTGATCAGACTCGTGAAGTTGGCAAAACCATGATAGTCTCACTTCACTGACAGAAGACACCCAACAGTCAGAAAGAATTCAAGAGAAAATACCTGTTAGGACAACATGCAGGCTCAGTTAAGCCTCCACAACAACTCTGTAGTCTAGTTACGCTTCTTCAATCCTAGCATATTTAAAACTATCTTTAAAAACATTTTCTAGGATTAATGGTTGCAGATACACACTTGGTAATGTTGTGATGCTACATTTAAGCACTCTGAGGAACATACTTTTGCCATATTTGTATCATAATTTTTTGCACCATGTATTGGGCTCTAATTGCTGTCTGGATGCTTTTCTGATTAATAAAATAGACTGGAGAATATCTGAACAAAACTGTATGTGTATGATTACTCTTTGGAAATT
Source organism: Rhineura floridana (assembly GCF_030035675.1). NCBI lineage: Eukaryota > Metazoa > Chordata > Lepidosauria > Squamata > Rhineuridae > Rhineura > Rhineura floridana. Next base: position 124,393,380 of record NC_084482.1, on the reverse strand, counting down.
GTTTTAAAAAATGCCAGCAAGGAGGAAATGGGATGAAACAGAGATGCATCATCGAGAACGGGAGGGGAACCTATGGCCCTTGAGATATTGTTGGACTCCAACTCCCATCAGCCCCATCCAGGTTTGGCAACTGGGTGGGTGTGGCTGGGTTGTGACAGAAAAGATAGAAGAGAGCCAGTAAAATGTTAAGACGTGGCTGGGTGGGTGGGTGTTTTCTGCATTCGAATACATTTCCATCATCTCAGGGGACATTAGACAGACTAATGAGGAGAAATTTGGAAAGGTGCCCAAAGACAACTCAAAGGTAAGGGCCCCATTTTCTGTTCTTCCTATTGAGTTTAGATCTCATTCCACTATTAGATGTAGTACAGAGTATGACAGCAACCTGCTGAGGGAGCCTCATAAAGGACAGCCAAAGCAGCATACATTTTAAAAATTCCACAGCCAAGAACTGGAGTCACAATTGAGAATTCTAAGGGCATCTTCTGCTGAAGCCCAGTAGTCAATATTATACCATTCTGCATAGTAATGCATGGATTTATCCTTAAACAATGTCCTCCAGAATAAGGCCCAGAAATACTTCAGAAGACAGTGCAACCAGGTCAGAACCAGTATAATATTTTCAAACCATATGGTCCTTCCTTATCAACAGTCTGGCTGTTGAATTCTGAGACAGGAAGAAAAACGACCCTCTTCTCTTGCTGACTGAGCAGGGAACATCACCCCAGTTCAGTCTGCCTACACTCAGTTGGGGGCAGGCACTCCCATTAGCTCACTATTATTGAAGTTTTGGGTGTGTCATGACTCTGGGTTTCTGGACAAAGAACCAACATTGAAATCACACCACTGCTGAAAATAATTGTTGGGGATCACTGAGAAAAGGTGTAGGAAAGTGGAGATTTTCAATGCTGGAGAAACACAATTAGCCATCACAATTGCAAGGTGAAAAGGAATGACAGCCATTAAAAATGGCAATAAAGGTAGTGGATGGTCAATTCCTCATTCCATGTTTCACTACAACTTTGTCTTATTGAGACAAGGCCCACCAATTCTAGTCAAAGTAGACAAAAGTGTATTTAATGTTCATTCTCTTAAAAAAAAAAAGCTAAATAACCCAAGCATGTTAATCATTTGCCTTATTCTAATATCACCAAAGCTGAACATTCGAAGTTGAATACATACAATTGCCTAAACTCTGCAATAATATTTGAGAGGTGCTTGTGGGATTTTCTGACTCAGGTGCCAAAATAACTTTGCTGGCCTTCCGTACTATGTATTTTGACTTGAACGGGGGTGGGGGAAGTACAGGAGACAGATCTGGATGACCATGTAGTGCTCTGCCTCAGGCAGTAAAATGTCTTCAGTCACCTCTGTTGCTGGGGAGCAGAGCAATTATTAGGTAAGGCTCTTCTCTAGGTGTTCCCACCTTCAGATATTAGGCTATGTGCACACTAGTCTTTTCAAAAGCAGTGAGACCATTTTGTCTGGCTACGGTTTCAAACTTATTTGCCCATGGCTGGACACATCTCCCTTCCCCACTGCTGATTAGGACCACCCACAGCAAAGCGTTGGGCCAATCACTGTGTCTGCCTGAGCCCATAGCAAAGTTCTTATTGGACACACCTAGAGTGGTAACAGGGTTGATGCCCAGTCAGTTGTGAAGTCTGTGTGAAGCTGACTTCAAGTTAAAAAGCACTCAAGCTGCAACTTCCAAGGTTTTGGAGTTAAAAGCAGGGCTGTGGAGTCGGAGTCGTGGAGTCGGAGTCGGGAGCAATTTTGGGTGGAATCGGAAGAAATGTACCGACTCCAACTCCTTCATAAATGGCAAATGTATATTAACTAGTAATAACAAATTTACTGTAGTAAAATGGTAGCACAAGGCATTTCATCACCACCACGTGAATCCAGAGCTTGGAAAAGTTACTTTTTTAAACTACAAGTCCCACGAGCCTGATGGGAGTTGTAGTTTAAAAAAGTAACTTTTCCAAGCTCTGGATTCACGTGGTGGTGATGAAATGCCTTGTGCTACCATTTTACTACAGTAACTTTGTTATTACTCGTTAATATACATTTGCCATTTATGAAGGAGTCGGAGTCGGAGTCAGACAGTAGAAAAATAGAGGAGTCAGAGTCGAAGGTCTGGCGTACCGACTCCACAGCCCTGGTGAAAAGGGAGTGGATTTTGCCTTGCATTGTGCGTCCCCACATTCAGAAAACAGAGGTTAAGGCACACTGAAGCCAGCCCAACCACAAGTGTGTCTACACTAAATGATTGGCAACCAGAGATAGACCCTTTCCTGTGGTGGCTCTGGAATACACTCTCTGAGGTTGTCCACCTGGTGCCTTCCCTACTGAGTTTTAGATGCTAGATTCAAATTTATTTATTTCACAACATTTTATCTCACTATCTTCAGAAAGAAACTAAAGCTCTTAGCAACAACAAAAATAATAAAATCTCTTTAAAATACAAAGGCTAAAACCGTTCAATTTCCCAGGGGTTTTGACAATGATGCTGGTGCTTTTTATTTATTGGTGCTTTTCTTAGGCTGTGACACTAGTCACCTACAGCAAAGCATTTCCATTGCCCACACCTAGAAGGGCAATGGGTTGATCTGCCGATCAATTGCATAATCTGTCTGAAGCTGAATTTTTAAAAAACACACTCGAGTTGTTCCCACCAGGTTTTACAGTAAAAAGGGGTTGGTGCCCCCGTTTTCAGAAAAGAGAGGTGAAGACGCTCTGGAACGGGCAGAAAAGTGTGTCTTTACCCTTATTTGAACTTGTTATATGGATTATGTATTTGAAATGACATTTTCATTACTGCACATTTAATCTGCTGCTGGAAGCCCCCTTGTAACTTCTTTGAATATTCTGTAAAAATACTTCAAACTACAATCAGGCATACAAAGGAAATCCAGATATCAACGGAGGGGTGGGTGGAATTATGGCAGCTGCAACAGCTATTCTAAGTGCTAAGGATTTCTGAGGATCACGACCATGAGCAGAGAGAAATTGCTAAAGATGGATCATGTTTTAGTGCTGGAACATCCTCAAGTGGTATGGAGGTAGCATTGGTGGTACTCTTTGGAGTTTTATTGGGGCGGGCACCACTACTGAAAGATGAGAAGCAGCAGTCAGGAGGCCTTTGTGGGGTGTTAAATAAGGAGATGGCTGGGAAGTTGTAGTGGGGGACAGAGACTAAAGAGGGCAGTGGGTTGCTGTGAGCATAAGAAGCTGCCTTATGATCATCAGTCTGTCTGGCTCAGTTCTGTCTACTCGGACTTCCTGCAGCTCTCCAAGGCCTCAGAGGCTGCAAGAGATATCTTTTCCATCTCTGCCTCCTGAATTCCTTTTAACAGGAGGTGCTTGGAAGGAGAACCAGGACTTTCCCCTGTTTGCAACACATGTGCTCTTCCAGGGGTATAGTCATCCAGGAATTTGGCTGTGTGTGTCTTAGTCCCCTTACGTTTTTGGGAGCAGGGTCCCAGAAGGGTCCTTATGCCTCCAGCATCCTATGAGAATCAAAATGAAAAGGGAGTGTGTTAGCCACTGAGAAGAGTCTTCTAACATGCTTCTTTGTCCTTTCCTGCTGATTGGTTTGAGGGCACATGATGCAGCCACTTGCAGGTTTGGGTCTGATCAAAGCTTGGATGGGAGACAGCCTATGGAATCCCAGGTACTTTCTTCCATGATGAAGTACAGAATATACTTAGTGCCTCTAGTTTAATGTTTATTGTGGCATGGGTGTTCCTCTGTTCCCCCCCTCCACATTTAATCCAATTGACCCTTTTCAGGCAAAGCCCAGTTAATTCAAAAACAACATCCCATGTCATCAACATCCCATTTGTGCTATCTGAACGATCTGTTTACAGTCTTAAGTTCCTATCTGGAAGCATCCTAAGGAAGAAATGCTGGATATAAAATGTGCTTGGACTATGGAGCAGGAGAAGGGTTAGCAGGTATCAACAGGGAAGCCAATGCGGCATATAGCGGAGTTGAAGAGCACATTTATTTATTTATTATTTGATTTATATCCCCCCACCCCTTCTTCCCAGTAGGTGTCTGGAATATAAGAACCTGTGAGCACAGCAGTGGTAATGATGACAGGGAGGCTGTATGCGTAAGAGCGACAGACCGAGAGAGAAAGACAGCGGGACAGACACTGTATGTATGTGAGAGGAAAGCGAAAAAGAGCCGCGGAATGTGGAAGCCCGGCCGCTGGCGCTGCTGACTCTCGGGGGCGGTGCCGGTTGAGGCACCGAGAGATCCGCCCCACGTCTCCGGCTGCGGTTGTCCCCTCCGCGTTGTGTGTCCCTGCCGAGGCCCCGTAGCAGGGCGGATGTTGTGAGGAGCCGCTGCCGGGGCTGGGCGAGCCAGGCGTGGGGTGGCGGTGAGCAGCAGCAGCAGCAGCAGCGGGCTCTTGCCGGGGCTCTGCGTGTGGAGGAGCCACCTAGACGGGGTGGGCGAGGGGTGACTGCAGAGGCCTGGTTTGGGGGCTGGGACTAGGCCCGGGTCAGCGCCGAACAACTGCTTGCCCAAGCGGCGGGGCGGCTGGTGAACCTGTCCTAAGACCTCCAGGGTGGCTTGTCAGGCTCAGGCAGGGAGGGAAGCAGCCGGCGGCGAAGGGAAGGCGCTTGGAGGGCACAGCGTGCCACCCGGCGTGGCGACAAAGCACTCAGCGGACCATTCCGTGGAGCCATTGCTGGGGAGAGGAGTCACTGCACTTGGCTTGGATGTGTCGAGAGGCCTTTTTCGGGGAGAGGCTTCCAATTCTTAGCCGCCGCCGCGGTTAGTTTTTCCAGATTTGGATCGTTCGTGCCCTCTTTTCTCTCGCCTTTAGCGTTTCTTTCTTTCTGCACAGGAGTAAAACCATCCTGGAGCCCTGCTGACTGTGGGAAAGCAGTTTGATTTTAAATTTCTTCCAAAGGAGCGTGGAGGGAGCAAAGCTTCTCGGATGTGCCTTGTCATTGCGGACTACAATTACATGGAAGAGATTGTCAGTGGGAGCTTAATCATACTTACCCATAGAGTTCATTGAGACTTAGGCTGCATCCCTATACATGCTTACCTGGAAGTACTTCTGAGTAGACAGTGCAATCTGTAATTATCATAGTGCAATTCTGTTCATATCCAGAAGTAAGTCACACTGATTTAAATGAGGCATACTCACAGGTAAGTGTTATAGGAGTACAGCCTTAATGTGCTAGCTCAGGAATTGCATCTTTGCAGATGGATCCTGAGGTAGTTTACTTTGAAGTAAGCACTATTTATTTCTGTGGGGTTTCCTCATAAGCAAGTGTGCATAGGATTGGGTTGTTCGTCGAATAAAGTCTTTTCTGAATAAACCTCTGAATACTCAACAGTAGAAGAAAGTGCAGTGGAGCCAGACAAAGGTCCAACAGTGGTAGCAGATGTTTCAGTGCATTGGTTGGTGGTTAAACATTTACCTGCCACCAGTGGAAAACCTGAAGAAATAATCATCCTGCTGTGTGGAAATAGCTCCAGGCCTTCCACCACTCTTTGAGACCACAGTTATTAACACATGGTGTTCTGCAGAGAGGCTGTACCACTGTTTCAGATCCTTGTGCCAAAGCCTAAATATAACAGGGACCATCCTTCGAAAATATAGATCCAGGGAAGAGGATTGACATATGAATTTTCAGCTAAATTTGTTGCTTATAGCCAAAACTGATATCTTCATGATTTCCTTTGCCCCACTGATATTCCTTTTGCTAATAAATGGTTGTCATATTGTCACATAGTTAATCTGGTACTCAAAATAATCCAGCAAGCAAGATAATGGTGAGATTAAAATTAGTACAAATTAATATCCTATGCTTATTTGGATTGTACCCTTCAAATACCCATTTCATATAACTCATGAAGGGCTCAGGCTGCAATCCAGTGTATGCTTACTTGGGAATAAAACTACTTGAACATCAGAAAAGCCCTGCTTGATCAGAGTAAAGGCCTATCTAGTCCTGCATCCTGTTTTCCACATATGCCTCTGGGAAGTCCACAAACAGGGCATGAATACAGTAGCTTTTTGCCACTGTTACTCCTCAGTAGCTCGTATTTATTCAGAAGTATGCTGCCTCTGATCTTAGAGGTAGTATATAAACACTGATGGTCTTGAAAAAAATGAAATGGACTGCCTTCAAGTCGATCCCAATTTATGGCTACCCTATGAATAGGGTTTTCATGGTAAGTGGTATTCAGAGGGAGTTTACCTAGGGTTACCAGGTTCTTGGCCTGAGACTGATCCTGTATCTTTAGGAGAAGAGAAAGTCAGCCAAGTGCAGGTGTTCTTGCAACTCTGTAATGGGAAAAACCACAAGGTGGACTTCTCCCTTCCCCTTGCACAACTTTTAAAGATACAGAAGACCTCTTGGTTGCCAGGCCCGGCCTCCAGGAGGACTTCTGTGTCTTTAAAAGTTGTGCAGGGAGAAGGGAGAATTCCACCTTGTAGTTTTCCCCATTACTGAGTTGCAAGAACACCTGCACTTGGCTGACTTTCTCTTCTCCTAAAGATACAGGATCAGTCTCAGGCCAAGAACCTGGCAACCCTAGGTTTACCATTCCTTCCCTCTGAGGCTAGTCCTCCCCAGCTGGCTAGGGCCTGCTCAGCTTGCCACAGCTACACAAGCCACCCCTTCCTTGTCTGCAACTGCCAACTGGGGGGCAACTGGGCTCCTTGGGACTATGCAGCTTGCCCACGGCTGCACAGGTGGCAGGGCATGTAACTCCTGAGCCACTCACTGGGGGGATGACCTTTAGCTGGCCCTTGACACCCAGGAGACACGAGCAGGGATTTCAACTCAAACACTCTGGACTCCCAGCCAGGCTCTCCTCCCCACTGCTATGAATTTGTGTGATTCCCTTTCAAAGTCATCTAAATTGGCAGCAGTCACCACATCTTGTAGCCGTGAATTCTATGCGCTGAGTGAAGAAGTGTTTCCTTTTGTTGGGCCTAAATCACCCACCATTCACCTTCATTAGATATCCCTAGCTTGTGGTGTGTTGAGAGAGGAAGAAGAATTAACTCTATCCCCTCTTTTCTCACCATGTATCATTTTATACAGCTCTGTCACATTCCCCCTTACTTGCTGTTTTTATCATCTTAAAAGCCCAAGTTGTAGTATTTCTTCTTATGGTAGTTGCTCCAGCTCCCAGATTATTTTGATTGCCGTTTTCTGTACCTTTTCCAGCTCCACCATATGCTTTTTAAGATATGGTGACCATGACTGAGACTTACTTCTGAATAAACCTGCAAAGGATTGTGCTGGCAAAGACCTTGGTAAGTAAGGCCATCCCTGCTTTTGCAGATGTATTTTTCTGTTATTTTTAGTGGAACAAAAACCACCATCTCATGATAGGACTGTTTCCATGTACAGTAGGGCCCCGCTCCTACGGCAGGTTCTGTTCCAGACCGTCGCTGTAAAGTGAAATCCGCCGTAAAGCAGAACACATTGACTAACATTGTCTAAAATGGTGCCGGACGCCCAAAAAGCGCTGTAAAAGTGGAACAAGCGCCGTAGGAGCAGTGCCTTTCTGCAATTGATAACTACTGTATCGGTGGAACACTGCAAAGCGGAGCGCTGCAAAGCGGGGCCCTACTGTATGTTTTTTACCATCAGGACTCTTGAGCTCAAAGCCTGTAATGTGGGCTTGAAAATAGCCACTCACCTGATTGCCTGAGGTGAGTATGAATTGTCTTCAAGTGACCAGGCTGAGAAAATATACAGAAGTTAGTTTGTATGTACTTTGAGGCCACAAACAAATATGAATGTATGGGCAGGCCAGCTAGTGCTGTTTGCCATCTTATTTGTGGGTTGCTGTATTGTTTAAAAACCCATCCATTATACAGACACACTTATAGCTTTTGGATTTTCAGAGATAATTCCTCACTACATTAAATTCTAATAAGATGAGGGTACTGTGGTCCACTGTAAGAATACTCTGCCTTGTAGTGTAATTCAGAACAATTCTGCCAGTCTTACCATAGTCTCCTAACTTGCCACTTAGCCTGTCAGGTGTATTTGCTGTTGTCAAGGTTACTTCTTATATTGTGTGAAGGGCGATACAAATATTATATTCATGTTTTTGTATTATTTAGAGGCAGAACATGATTCCTGCTAATGTGGGTGCAGGACAGATAGACATGGTGGCCAGCAAATGGTATTTAGGGATTTGTTGTTGTTGTTATGTGCCTCCAAGTCGACTACGACTTATGGTGACCCTATGAATCAGTGACTTCCAAGAGCATCTGTCATGAACCACCCTGTTCAGATCTTGTAAGTTCAGGTCTGTGGCATTGGCAGGATGTTGTACTTTGTGTTTGTTTATGAAAGATAGAATAAATGAAGCTCTTTAATATTTGTTTCAGTTTCTAGTAGATGAAATAGGTTGTGTGGAAACCAAATCACCCTGAAGAAAGATTGAAAATTGTGGATTGAAAAAAGCTGATGATATATTATACTAAGAAATTCCATAATGGGACTGGAAAGATATATTGGTGTGTGTGGGAGAACTGTGGCCTTCCGAATGTTGTCATTAGCTCCAGCCAGTATGGCCAATGGTCAGGGATGATGATTACTGTAGTCGAAAACATCTAGAGTGCCGCAGGTTCCTCTTGCATGTCTGATTAATAGACAACATTTAGGAATTCTGCCCTACTGTGTGCACTTGTGCAGTGTTCGTGTAACTTCTTATAAATCATGTTTCTGTTTAAGACAAATTTCACTTTCTTTTGTTCTGAATATTATGTTCTGCTTATATAGAAAGCTTACAGCTGCTATTAAAACCATTACTTTGTACTCTAGAGAGTAATGAAATATCTATTGACAAATGCAAGTCCCCAATAAAACAAAGCACCAGTCATATAATTCTCCTGTGGGCTGTTTGGATATATACATGTTGGTAGACACAAGAATTGTTGTGTATTGTTGCTTGCTTGGTTTAATGGGGTGTGTTTGCCAATATATATTTATTACTCACTGGAGTTGTATATTCTGTTTAGACTACTTTTTCTCTTTTGCTTTGCCTTGGTGATTAGGGATCCATATCTTCAAAATCCCCGCAGGTCAAGTTTGACAAATGGGTGTCAGTCACCTGATGTCATAATGATGTCAGATGACAACACCTTTAAAGTGCATTTCGAAGTGGTTTCAGTTGAAAATGCTTTGAAATGCACTTCAAAATGAAGGCCATGCCTTTATCTGCCTCCCACCTGATGTCACATATGACATCAAGGGCAGGGCAGATAGCTGTGGTTTGGGGGAAATGGGCTCACAGGCCATATCAGGACCCCTGCCAGGCCTAACTAGACTTGCAGGCAGGAGGTTCCCCACCACGGATTATTGTTTGTCCCTTCCCTTGGCTTTGGATATGTTAAACCATTGTTTTCCTATATGCACGTCAGTCTTCAGTGCACATCTTTGGCTGTTGTATTGCCAGTTTTCTAGTTAGGACTAGAAAAAATGGCAGAAGTTCCTTTCTAGTTTGTACTAAATGGAATAATTTTAAGCTAAGGTAGATTTTTCTAGATGTGTACTTAGTATTTAACTGCAGATGCTCTTCAATAGTAATGCTGGAGGCAGTGAAACACCTTGTTCTTGTGTGTGCACATGCATGTGTTGTACTTGTTTTCTTAGCCAACTTACAGCATATTATTAGAGGCAGTGAGTTTTATGCCATAAAGTATATACAAAAATAGATGCATGAATTACCTAGAAGCAGGGGAAATGCAAAACTTTGTATATGGTTATCTTGCTCCTTTCTTCCAGGTTTGTGAGGAGTGGCATCTTTCTTCGTTGCAAGTGTTTTCATTTCTAATTGGTCAGTTTTCTCCCTGTTTCAGCTTTGAGGTTTGTGAGTATTCACGCTGACCTGAATTATGACATCAAGAGGTTCTGGCACAACATTTTCTCGGAAGAATTATAGGTTAAGCACAGAGCCTGAGAAGTCCAAGGTTGCAGGTAGGAGTACTATTGTGGATAGCTGGGGGAAAGGAGGGCTGTTATTACAAGTTTTGACAGGAACTAATTAGCAGTGACATCCACTGTTTTCAGCACCTTAGCTATGCAAAGGTGCCACCTCTCCATATATGCCACTTCATTATCAGATACTTTTGCTTTAGCCCAGGTATACAGGCCAACTGCAAAGGTATATCTCTTTGGAAAAAATTGACTTGCTTTGGAAGGTCAGCTCAATAGGCAGGTCTAGGAAACAAAATATTACTTGCAAGTAGTATGGATGTAAGCTTTCTTGACGAGTATTAAACATTGATGCTATTAGTGACTAAACATCTTCAAAATGGCTAATAATAATGCAGATAATAACCGCAGAGCAGAGAGATTCAGCAGGAGAGTGTTTCACTTTTCACAGCACTCCAACCTTGTCCCTGACAAAAAGCTTTTAAATCTGTGAAGAATCCTTGGAGGACTGGTGTTGACCTAGTAGAAATTGGTCTGCATGCCATCTAACTTAAACCATTTTTGCCCTGTGAGTGGAAGGGGAAAACATGGATGGAATTTGTCCTCAGTAATATATGGAATTAGAGAAGGGGTGTTTCTATCTTGTTTTGCAGGTTAATTTTTAACTCACACAGATGGAGAAGAGTCTGTGGCTTTGCTAAGCCAGTGCTAAGAAACCTCCAGCACATGGGTCTAATTAGGCCTGTGAGGCCATTTCCCCCATGCTATGCCCATCTGCCATCATATGTGATGTCAGATGTGGGGTAGGTAAAGATGCGGCTGCAGAGGAACACTCACAAGCTTAAAATGTGTGATTGTTTCTTGGCAAGTCGGGTTTCTGGTTGGCACTGATGGTAAGTCCCTTTGAAATTGTCCATCTGCCGGCACTGTTTGGATTCAGCCAACACTTGAAAACTGATATTTTCCCTCTGCAGACAAAAATTAGGTCTGAAGCATTGGGGTGTAGTGAATAATTCACAACACTAGGATGGATGTGGAGAAAAAAATGTTTATGTGAGTCTACCTTCAGTTGCAGTTAACAGATATTCTAGCTTGGAAAGACTATTAGTATAAAGAAATACTAAGTATATTCATCTGTGGATTTGTTTTACCATAGATTAAGGCACTCGCTGATCTCAGATTGGATGGGATCTTGAATAGAACTGCTGTTTGGGATTGGTAGTAAAAAAAGAGGGGCGTTATGAAGCCCATGTTCATAGGCAGAATGCTGAGTTGCAGCTGTTTGAAAAAGTGCTATGGAAGCTTAGGGTATGTTGTGACAGAATCCTGTGAAGCTCATTGAGTTTATTTTTTCTTTAGCTTGCACCTTGTCCTTCATTGTCCCCATGCTGGTCTTTGCGCATTTGCAGTACGTATATACAAAGAGAAGTAGAGGAACAAGAAGAGATAACAAGGGCAGACCAAACTGTTTTGCCATTTCAAGCAACATGCTGTTGCTTCTCCTGCCAAGTAACTCAGGAGAATATGCAAACACTCAAATAGCAGCACGGCAACCATGAGGGACAAGAGGTACATTGATGTGCTATTTAAATCCTTCAGGTGATGTATTGCTGTTTCACCTGTTGAATCACTTAAATACATTTTCCTATGAAGGAACCTGGAAGTGCAGTCGTGACTAGAGACAATCCCAAGAGGAGAGGCATATAGTATTCTCTATTTGCTGTATATGCTAAGACATGTGCGTGGAAAAACATTTGGTGGAGATACATACTTAGAGACAAGGGTCACAGTTCTGTGCATATTTGGGAGTAAGTCCCATTGGACTCACTGGATCTACTTTCAAGTAACATCCTTAGGATTGGGTTGTTAAGTGATTTATTATGACATGACTTTATCAGAACTGATTTCTTAAATTTCTGCTGTTCAGGTACTATTATATTATATGGAGGAGGGCATAGGCTAAAGGCACATGACGCAGCAGCCTTACAGAACTAGGCTGGTCTAGCTCTGGTCAGGGTCTGGATGGGAGGCCACTTGGGAGCGCCATGCATGCTGCCTTGAGTTCTATGGAAGAATGACAAGCTATACATGAAATAAATACAAGAAAGCCTTTGTGGAAGTAAAATTGGTATCTTGGAGGTTATACCTGACAACTTGGCTTTTTGCTATTTGCTGTAGGCATAGTGAACAGCAGGCTCCTGAATGATTATCTGCATCGCATCTTCCCCAGTGCCAATGGAACTCAGGCTACTGCTGCATACAGGTACTGGACTCCTGATTTACTAAAGAGCAAGCAGAGCTGTGTCTGTATAGGTGCTGTTGATGTGTATACTTTTAGTAGCGTTGCTTAGGAACACAACTGAATGTTGACTAGTGTTTCTGTGGTATAATGTGTGTGGGACTTTTCAGACATTAGGGCTGACATGCCTTTGTTTTGAAGGTGTGTATGAGGCAAGAGAGAACTTGGGAATTACTGATCTAATTTATAATTTCTGTAAATCTGATTATATATCAAAAATGGTAAATAATGATTAAAGCTGAACATCATTTAAAATCTGTACACTGTTGAGAAAATATTTGCAGCTACAACCCCAACCCCACTTACCTGGAAGTAAGTCCCACTGGATTGAATAGGACTTCCTTCTGTGTAGACATTCATAGGGTTATGCTGTTAGTCATTTGTAAGTTACTATTATTATTATTCTGTCAAATGTTCAATACTAATTTAAATGAATGTGAGTGTCAAGAAGTTACGCTCATATTATGAAAACTAGGGTCCAGTACATTTCATACAATTATATGATATCATTGGCTTTATTTGATTAATTTTTCCTCTTTCTTATATGTGATTATGATTTTTTAAATTGCTTTGCACCTGTCCTTGGCCATTGAGTATAAACTTGCTGAAATCACAAAATAAGGCTTTAATTCTTTTAATTTCATTTCCTTTTACACATTGAAGTCTACTCCTCCTCCATGGCACAGAATAATGAATCCTAATATTGTGTAAAAGTTCCTTTCACTTTGTCCTTGGAAGTACATGCAGGTTCAGAATGATACTAGTGCAGTTTGAGACCTCATGTGAATGTTTCTCTGGAAGGCCTGTTGTACGTTTGTATTTAAAGATCATCTGGGGTCAAATTCCGCCCACTATATACTTAGCTTCTGAACTCACAACTGCTAAAAATAACTTTCATCCCTTTTTACTTCTGATGAGTAGTGGTTACCAGGAGGAGGAAGAGGAAGAGAGTTGTTTCTTGTTTCTTTGCCACAGTTTTCGCAGACAGTGTATTGTTGGCATATTCCATTTCACTTTTTTCTTTTTCTTTTTGTGCTTCAAACTGTTCAGCATTAAATTCCTTTGATTTGTTCTTTAAGAGCATAGAGATGACTGGACTGGAAAAGAAGGTGCTTTGCTGAATTCCCAGTTTCTGTTGGATTTAGGGTTTTAGCACAGGCTTACATAAGATATGATCCACCAAGCATAACACAGCCCACCAGCCACAAGGGGCTCTCTTTTTGCTATCTGCTTATAAAAACATAGTAGTGTTAAGTAGCTGAAAGGCCACAGTATGTGGCTGGTGGGTTTCATTCAGCTTTTTTGTTGTTGTTGTTATGTGCCTTCAAGTCGATTACGACTTATGGCGACCCTATGAATCAGTGACCTCCAAGAGCATCTGTCATGAACCATCCTGCTCAGATCTTGTAAGTTCAGGTCTGTGGCTTCCTTTATGGAATCAACCCACCTCTTGTTTGGTCTTCCTCTTTTTCTACTCCCTGCTGTTTTCCCCCCAGCATTATTGTCTTTTCTAATGAATCCTGTCATCTCATTATGTGTCCAAAGTATGATAACAAAGATGATGACAAAGTATGATATCATTCTGCTTGGTGAGTCACAAATTGTGCAGGCCTGCCTTATTACATCAGTCCAATAAAGCCATAAAGAATCTTGGCAGTTGCGATTTGGATAGTCTATAGCAGGGGTTCTCAGGCATTTCCCATGGACCACTTGAAAATCCCTGATGGTCTTCATGATTTTTCGGCCAGTTGTAGCAATTATAATGTGCTGTGCTAAGTGCTGGATGATTTTTAATTATGTTTTTATTGCTTCTTTTATTTCTTGTATTGTATTTTGTATTGTATTGTGATTTGTATTCCACAGAATTCAAACTGCAATACAAAGAAATTCAGTGTGAGAAATAAAAGAAGCAATAAAAATACAGTTAAAAATTAACATGAATATTTAATGTGGACATGCCATGGACTGCCTAAAGGAAGCTTGCAGGCCACAATGCTATGTAGACAAAATTCAGACTAGAAGGACAAATAATTTGTTTGCTTGCTTTAGAAAAAAGTTTTGTTTGGGATCCAGATGGAAGAACTATCTCCTTTCTTCTGGAGCACCTTGTTTACACCATAGCTGGTGTTAAGATACAAGGTTAGCAGGTCTGCCGGAATTTGACAAATTTCTTTGGGGAGCACCAGAGAGTCTCTTACAATCAGTGTCGTCAGTTTCTCTAAAGAAACTTTTTATTCACCTAATATTTTAGTTTCCAGTCCTTTTGTTCTCCCTGGGTTGTTGCATCTATAAATCATGCCACGTAGCTTTATTAAACTGATAAGTTTTGAAGGACAGTGTTGCAAACCAGAGTTTGACTATTTCAATTTGTGAGAGTCTCTCCTTGGAGAATGATATAAAATCTCTGAAGGATCCTTTACTTTATTCCTAGAAAGCACCTCTCATTTCAAAACTTACAAGAACACGTAGAACGATTGATGGCAGAAAATGCTGGCTCAGAAGATGGTCAAGGTAGGTATACACACTGTCTGTAGAATACCATACTGTGATAACTTTCCACCTGAGCCTAGTTCCTTTCTTGATCTTCTGTGTAGAACATTGATATGCTAATCGGTAGATTAGTTTTAGAAGTGACATTTCCAGTAGGAAACAAAAGGGCTGTTCCTTTGAAGTGAATGAATGCATCAGGGGCAGCTGCTGAAAGAGGATTTTGTTTTCATAAAACTGCAGATTGCGCTGTCTTCTACTTGTGGAACAGTTGTGTAGTGAATTCCTCCCTCTTTGTGCACTGCAATCTTGTATATGTTTACTCAGAAGTAAATACCACTTTGTTCAATGGGTAAATGTAAAGGAAGTGTAAATGCCCTTCTATTAAATGTGTTTAGAATGTAATGTCCTGCAGTCTCTTTTGTAGAGGGCAATTCCCTTCTTTTATGGGAAGTACTCATTGTTCCAAAAGTTTCCTCTGAGATTGCTGAAATTGCATCTGTGGTGAATCAGTGGCTTGATCCTCTGTCTAAATGTTTTTGTTGTTCAATGACCTGCCATAAATATATGCTGTAGGTTTAATATGCCCCTTTTGGATTTTTTGGGACATATTAAAGGGTGACAAGACATGGACACATTTTTAGATATCTTGCAAGATTTCAATGTGTGACTAGGGTAACCATGGTTACAGCATTCTCTGTTCCTTTGGAAAACTGTTCCTCTGTGTTCAGGAAAAAAAATCATTGTAATATTTTGACAGACTGATGCTGGTAATTCTCGGGCCTCTCTTTTGCGAAAAAATTGCAATCAGAGTCACCTAATCTCAATCACCGTATCTCTTACACGGTTGCTTTACTAATATTTCTTGTTGTCATTCCCACAACTCTCCTTTCAGATCAAGGAGTAGAGGGCAGACTTGGCCCTTCTACTGTGGTGTTGGATCACACCAGTGGTTTTGAGGGACTTCTGCTGGTGGATGATGACCTACTTGGGGTGAGTGTGAAATAAACACTGTGAATGTAATAACTACTGCTTGGAGACTTAGAGAGCTCTTCAGTGTCTGTGCTGGTGTTCTCTTACTGCTATATTTCTGTCTCTGTGTGTCCCCACTTCCCTTTTGCTTTTGTGCTTAGTGCAGAAGTAGCACTGATTCCCTATTAATGATGGCTCATAAACTGAGAGCCAGCTCCAGGAATGTGCATTTCCTTTCTTCTGCTCCTCCTCTTCCTGGAGCAACTCCCCCTCCCCACCATTGAGCAGTATCTCAGCAGTAATCTCAACCATGATTAAAGCTAAGTAGGGTTACCATTTAACTATGATGTGAAGCTGCAGCTTCAGATTCTAATTTAAGGCAAACATTAATTATGGCTAATGTCTCTGACAAATTATTTAATTCTGGTTAATGGGAAATTTTGGTCTAGGGAGTGGAGGAGATATGGAAAGAGACTGCATGTTTAAAAGACTGTCTTCTATTTATTAATTGTGGTTATTGCACAACCTCTGTCATACCTGCAAGTATCCTTTGGTGTTCATAGAAGGTGGGTTTTATGCTAGATTGCTCCCTGGTTCTGCCAGTGAAGCAGGTTGGATAGTAGCTAGTGTGCAAGTAAATGCATCCTGCCAGGAAGAGGTAGTCCTTTGAAGGGAGCACTGGTGCACCCCCTCCTCAAGAAGCCTTCCATGGACCCAAAAGCGTGTGACAACTACCACAGAGTTACAAATATTGGCTTTATGGACAGGGTACTTGAAAGAGTGGTGGATAATGACTTCGGGTGATTGACACTTGTCAAAGTTCAAAGGAAGTTGCTGTAACTATTGATCAGCTGATTGATGGTTACAGCAGTCTCTTTTAAAGACATGTTTTCAGGGCCAATCCACGAATTGGTGCTAGAAGCATGCCTTCAAAGCATGCCTTCAGCTGATTGGCAGATAGAATGTCTGTCCTAGAAGTCTCTGCAGGGGGGAAAATGCTCCTAAAAATTGAGCATTTTCCTCACTGCAAAGAAAATGGACCCCCAGTGCTTTGAATCCCAACTGTTTCCTTTGAAAACGCTCCATGTCCTGAAGTGGAACTCAGTAGTACAGCTGGTCTCAGCTGATATTTGGAACTCCACTTTGAAACTCCGACACTCAGCAGATTGTCAGTGCTTGCAGAGAGGTCTGTGCTGTTTTGAAGCCCTCACAGTTAGCTGTTAGTCAGGGCTTTGGGGCAGCTTGGCAGTGCCTAGCCATGACTTTGTAGGGCATGTGGTCCTGGCTTGGCTAAAATGACCTGGTGCCCAATAGGGAGGCCTGGTGAGCCAAATGAGCCCTGCGAGCCAGACGTTCTTCACCCATGATTTCTGGAAAATCTTTGGACACACTCCCATGCAGTCCATCTGGTTCTTGCAGTTGGCATACTCCGGGCTCTTTGCTCATGCTGATCCCCCAACCTGATCATACAGCTCATTGAGCCAATTGTGAGGCCAGCACAGGTTGTCCCAAGCTAGCTTTTTGTTATTGGCACTCAGTGTTTTGTCCTGGACAAATGGAATCAGGAAACCATTATGTCAACATGCTCTTTGTTGTTGTTGTACCCGTGTTCAGTGTACATGTAGAACTGATTTTTGTGTGTGTCCAGTCCTGGTGTAAAATGAGTGGGTGGGAGCAGCCCATTGCTGAAGGTCTCCCGATTCCTTGGAAGTGACCTGATACCAGCTTTGTCTCTCCCCCATTCCACACACTATAATAATAATAATAATAATAATAATAATAATAATAATAATAATAATTGGATTTATTAGTCACCTGAAGGTCTCCAAGCAACTTACAACAGAGTTAAAAACAAAAATGAATATATCATACTACAAAAGCAAAACAACAATACCTGCATAGCCACAGGAAGTTATGACAGCATACTAATAACTTCACACTTTTGTGAAGTGTAATGAAACCTTTATATGGAAAAACCTTTATTCATGGTGTGTGATAATCTGCCTTCTTTGTTTCTCAAATCAGGTAATTGGACATAGTAACTTTGGCTCTATAAGGGCTACTACCTGTGTGTATAAAGGTAAGGACTAGGGAAAAAAATGGACTTACCATGCTACTGATGCAAGTGGGAAAATGTTTGTAACTAGGAAAAAGGAACTTGAGATGATAAATTGTTAACAATGAGACTTAAATAAATCCCTGACTTTAATTTTGGGGTCACAATTATTTCAATCTTTCTGTGTTATGTGATGAGCAATTTAGTTTATACCATTTGACAGAGACTCTTTCACCTGACACTTCTGCTGCTGCTTTCTGTTTTAGGAAAATGGATCTATGAGGTGCTGATTTCATCCCAGGGTCTCATGCAAATTGGCTGGTGCACTCTCAGTTGTCGGTTCAATCAAGAGGTAAATTAACAGTACTGCATATTTATTTACTTACTGATTTACCATATTTATATTTAAAGACCGCCTTTCACCCGAAAGTCCCAGGCTGGAAATCCCAGGCTTTGCCTGAGGTCCCTTGTATCTTGACATTCAAACCTTGTATTGTGAATCTCTTATAAAATCTCCAAACTATTCTGATGCAGAAGTGGCTACTGGAATGGCCATATTTTGTAATGGGGTAGCTAACTTGTGCCCCTGCAGATGTTAATGGACTACAAGTTCCATCATTTGTGACTGTTGGCTGTGTTGGCTGGGACTGACATGAATTCACGCTCTACAATATCTGCAGGGCCACCCCCTTTTCTAAATTGGTTCTGCTGAGGGTTTTGTTGTAGTTGAAGATTTGAATCAGGACCTTTGATTGATTGATTAATTGATTGCATTTATATACCGCCTCATAGCTGAAGCTCTCTGAGCGGTTTACAACAATTAAAAACATTAAAAACAAGTATACAAATTTAAACCATACCAAATTAAAACCCATAAAAACCGATAGGTAAGTTAAAACACATGCTGTTCAAATCCTGTTAAAAATGCCTGGGAGAAGAGGAAAGTCTTGACCTGGCGCCGAAAAGATAACAGGGTTGGTGCTAGGCACACCTCGTCAACAAAATCATTCCAAAATTTGGGGGCCACCACTGAGAAGGCCCTCTCCCTTGTTGCCGTCCTCCGAGCTTGCCTCGGAGTAGGCACCCGGAGGAGGACCTCTGATATTGAGTGTATGTACGGGTGGGTTCATGTCGGGAGAGGCATTCCATCAGGTATTGTGGTCCCAAGCCGTGTAAGGCTTTATAGGCTAAAACCAGCACCTTGAATCAGGCTCGGAAACATACAAGCAGCCAGTGCAAGCGGGCCAGAATCAGTTTTATATGTTTGAACCTTCTGATCCCTGTTACCAATCTGGCTGCTGCATTTTGCACAAGCTGCAGTTTCTGAACCGTCTTCAACGGCAGCCGCACATAGAGTGCATCGCAGTAATCTAATTTAGAGGCTACCAGAGCATGGACAACTGAAGCCAGGTTATCCATGTCCAGATAGGGGCGTACAGCATACTGATGGCAACGCACTGCAAAACTCCAGATGACTGCACCCAACAGTTTCATGTAGATGTTGAACAGCATGGGGGACAGAACTGACCCCTGTGAAACCCCATACTGTGGAATCCCATACATCCACGGGGCCGAGCAATGTTCCCCAAGCACCACCTTCTGGAGCCGACCTGCCAAGTAGGAGTGGAACCACTGCCATGTAGTCCCTCAATTCCCTTTCATAATTTGCTCTCTGTTTATGTTGGATGAAGAACTGAACCTAATTACTACTATATGATTTATTACAAATTTGCGTTGATGTCTAGTATATTATATTGCCCATGTGAGTGTTTGCACCAGGTCTGTGATTCAGACTATATGTTTCTTGGTCTTTTTGACATGACAGTGACAGTGGTTTATGGAAGTAGGGAAGCTGCACCATGAAGAGACATTTGAGAAGCACAAAGAGCAAAAATTGCTAAAATATTTCAGTAAATTCTTGTGCGCTTGCATTGTAGATTTTTCATGCTGGTAGACTATAGGGGCATGTTAAACCACAGTCTAAAACTTATTCATAATAGCGCATCTCACTTTGGGGAATAGCTATTTTAAAATTTCATTTAACAGCATTTATATACTACTTAATCATCAAAACCTCTAAGTGGTTTACATAAAAGGAGCAGTTTACATAAAATTACTAAAGGTCAGTACCAGCTGACAAGGCACGCCCTGAGAATGCAAAATCTTAATTGTGGTCTGAGTAGCTTTGGTTAAGGTGTCCTTTTGGTTCTCATTTTGTATAGGAAGGAGTTGGAGACACTCCAGATTCATATGCCTACGATGGGAATCGAGTGCGCAAATGGAATGTGACTACAACCAACTATGGTAAAGTGAGTGTCTGCCCCTAAATGCAAACTAAGCATATAATCTTTGTATCTCTGCAAATTATTTGGCTTGTTCAAGAACTAGGAACGCATAAAGTGTTTAGACCATAAGGGGTCATTCTACCTGGAGATCCTGGGACTTGGACTTGGGACCTTTTGCATTCAGAGCATGTGCTCTATTACTGAGCTTTGACTTCTCAGTGTTCTGACCTGATAAGGTCTTTTAAAGGTCACTATAGAGGCCCTCACCATATGTAAGCAATTCAGTTGCTAAGTTAGGAGTTCATTAACAGATGTTACATTGGTCTCTTGATTGGGATTAGAACTATGGATGTTTCTCTCATGATAAAGAGTAATTGGCTCCATGCGGTGTTAGAATCTTTGTTCCAGTTCATGCAAAAACACTATCTGATATGAACTGGGCATGCTGGGTCTCATGGGCATTTATCTGGTTTCTTAACTCTCCAGCAGAACTCTTATTGGATGGTGTATTCACCAGTGCCCAGAACTTATTTGTTCTTACATTTTACCAGGGCACACCTGATTTGGTTATGTTTTGTAGTTTTAATCTTATTGTGAAAAACTTGGTTTTCTTCCGGTGAGCATGTGTGTGTGTATAGTTAGATAAATAGATGCACATCCACCTTTCAAAATTATAGGTCACTTCATGCATCTGATACTGTGGACACTTCTTGTATGGCAACTTGTGTTTTGGGCAGGGCTGTGGAGTCAGTACGCCAAACCTTCGACTCTGACTCCTCTATTTTTCTACTATCCGACTCCAACTCCTCTATTTTTCTACTGTCTGACTCCGACTCCACCCAAAATTGCTTCTTGTCAATCAAAATTTATTTGGAAGTCGGAGTCGGTACATTTCTACCAACTACGACTCCTCCCAAAATTCTTCCCGACTCCTCCCAAAATTGCTCCCGATTCCGACTCCACAGCCCCGGTTTTGGGTGTAGGACTCTTTGATCTAAAAATTTAGGTTATTTCACTGAATCAAGAGCCCTAAAAAGTCTTGTAGTAAGTTTAATGTTCTCATAAAATTGGTGTCTTAATGCTTTTTGCTTGATACTATAAGTGCTTTAGTAGTTGGTTTAGTATGAGATACTTTATTGGGGCAGCACGGCCTGTCATGATGACATGGTGCATCTTTATTAAAAAAATAAAATCAGCACTGACTTTGGTTGGGTATGCCAGGCAAAGCTATTTCAAGAAGCCCCCTCTTAGTCACCTCTGTGTGCTCATAATAAAGTATGCCTGCACACTGGCATCACATAGGTCCTGCACTCCTTGCATGTGTGTACTCTCACATATTTTCACTGATTGCACACTTGCAAATATACCTCTGACTTTGCTGATGATCAAGCATGAGCCTTGTCTTCCACATTATGGATGCTTTATCTACTACATTATGACTGTTTGCATTATGAATACATATTCATAAAGCCACACATACCCAGCACAAGGCTGCCCCATTCTGATTGTATTCATACCACCACCATATAGACAGTTGCCACCCTATTGAATGGGTTCTTGCATGCACATGCCACATCTCAGCTGTCTCTGGCTGACCATCTCATATCCCTTGCTAGAATTCTGCATGCTGCAGAATGGGTAGCAAGCAAGCAGAAGGGGTAGCAAGTCAAAGCTATGGATCAGTGTGGTATCAGAAATCTTGACCTGTGGAGTTTTTCTGACTGGTTGGAAGCAATCGCTGTATCTTTTTGACAGTATCCTAGTGACACTGATTACATGCCTCACAGTCCCATCTAATTCCCCTTTCTTTTTTCTGCAGTCTTGGGCAGCAGGAGATATTGTCAGCTGTTTGATAGACCTGGATGAGGGAAGCATTTCTTTCTGCCTGTAAGCACTCTTCTAGAAGTCTCCTAGATGTTGCTAATCTACTATATTCTGTTGTCTCAGCATCTAAGTATATTTACTGAGAGCTTCAACCAAGCTCCGTTAAAGGGTAAATCTTTGCTTCGTTCACAGTAAACCCCTACTTAAACTGGATTCAGTAAGGTGCCTTGCCTCACTGATTCTGAACTGGTCCTTGGAATTGAGAGTGGATGCTATTACAGAATATTTCCTGGTCCACTGTTCTTTTAAGCACTACAAGTTTCATGAATAGACAAATTGAACCAGATTCACACCAGCAGTAATGCACATGGGTGGCTATTTCTAACATAACTGCATGGAGCTGTACAACACAGGAGCTCTGTGTGTGTGGGGGTGAAGCAGGCCTTATTTATTGCAGTTATCTAGACTCCTGCTGTAGCATACAACAGAACATTTTGTTAGAACATTTCATGTACCTTTGGCGTTGTTTGAAGGCTTGTACATGGACTAATTGCTTAGAATCTATCTCTGCAAGTAAATAACTAAATAAATATTGTTACTCATAAAATGCCTAACATTTTCTAGCATTATACAGAGTTTAAAAGATGTATTAATTATTTGTTATTTTTAACCTGCTCTTCATCCTATGATCCCAGGGTGGTTTACAATTCAGTTAAAAACATAAAAGCAGTTCAAACAACAAAAAATAGAGAGCAGGTAAACAATACATCCTAAAATCAATTTAAACACCCACCCACCAAATGGAGCTATCCATGGGTCCTTTTTGCAGCAGCAAACAAGTACTTGCATCCCACAAACTCTCAGGATAGGAATTGCCATGATAGTTGGTGTGCAACATGATGAATTTCATTGTTAAACATGGATGGAACTGTTTTATTTTGAAATTTCCAGCACACTTGTGCTCCTACTGAGGGAATGAGGCAGGTTTGAGTCAGTGGAAGGCGCTAGCAATGCCTTTTGATATTTATGTAGGTATGTCTACAGGCAGTATTTTTGAAATGCAAGTTAAGATCCTGGATAATAGCAACGGGAGAATTTTGCACTTGGCATTCAAAATCTAGTTTTATTTTCATTGGCTTGATACAGAGGAGAAGTCACTAAGGTTTGACCATTTCGGCCTTTGTATTACATCAGATACCTAAATCTCTTGGTTTAGAATTATTTGACAAGGTTTATTAACTCTTTAGGAATTTTTCTCTTTTTTTCTTCAGGAACGGTGTGTCTCTGGGAACAGCTTTTGATAACATCTCACGAGGCTCTGGCATGGCTTATTTCCCTGCTATCAGCCTGTCATTCAAGGAATCAGTTGCTTTTAACTTTGGCAGCCGCCCTCTCCGATATCCTTTAACAGTAATTGTAGCCAAACTGTAGAAAGATTCTGCCAAAGCAGTGTCAGTATCTAAAATGTGCCATCCTTTTCCCACACAAGAACTATGCTGAACCTTTTTGTGATCTGCTGGTTGTCATTAAATAATAATATTTAAGGAAAGTGCTATATAAATACTACCTGATCAATAATCTTGGCATGCTTTACCTCAGAAATACTGACAAGAATCCCAGATGGTAGACTTGTGTTATAGGTTGAGAGTGGCTTTATTTAAAACCTGTTTGTAGTTTCACTGAGATTTCCATGGGGCCTCCAGCTCAAAGCTCATGTTCTTAGACACTATTGTGCATCAGATCTGAGATTTCGTCTGTTCAGTGGTGTTTTGAGAAGGGAAAAAGGAATAAAGACCTCATTTCCATGTTTCATTTAACCTGGATTTACCCTGGAACAGGTTCAGAGGAGGGCAACAAGGATGATCAGGGGACTGGAAACAGTCCAGTCTATGAGGAGAGACTGAAAGAACTGGGCATGTTTAGCCTGGAGAAGAGAAGACAGAGGGGAGATATGATAGCACCCTTCAAGTACATGAAAGGTTGTCACATAGAGGAGGGCCGGGATCTGTTTTCGAGCGTCCCAGAGTGCAAGACACAGAATAATGGGCTCAAGTTGCAGGAAGCCAGATTTCGACTGGACATCAGGAAAAACTTTCTAACTGTTAAAGCCATATGACAATGGAACCAATTACCTAGAGAGGTAGTGGGCTCTCTGACGCTGGAGGCCTTCAAGAGGCAGCTGGACAGCCATCTGTGGGGAATGCTTTGATATGGATTCCTACATTGAGCAGGGGGTTGGACTTGATGGCCTTATAGGCCCCTTCCAACTCTACTATTCTATGATTCCCATGGTGGGGTAAATCCCTTTGAGAGGGTGGGTGGGATGTACATTTAATGATAAATAAATAAATAAAATATGTTAAAAATCACTTTGTTATGAATGACCCATTGGCAATATATGGTCCCAGGCTATGGTCTGAAGGCACATGAAGCTAAGCAGGGTCTGGTCTGGTTGGGGCCCCTTAATGGGAGACCAGCTAGGAAACATATGTAAGTCACCTTGGGTTTCTATCATGGAAAGAGAGGTGGGGTATAAATGAAATGAATAAATAATATATGAACAACTTGTTAGCAGTACTAAGTCCCCATCTGGAGCCACCCTTAGTCTCTGTGACTGAGGCTCTTCTTGCCAACATAAATGAAAGTCAGGGTTTCATTCTTGTTGATAGGTCACAAATGTTCTGCTCTTAGGAGAAGAGTTGAACAGCAATCCCCAGCAGCAGGTCCAACCTTCTTGAATGATCAATAAGGCGAGTATTGGTCAGTATGAATAAGAAAGAGGACCTTTGGTGTCCTGAATAAGAAAGCAGCAAACGCTGAACTCCTTTTCTCTTTGGCAGTTTGTTACAATACATGCTGTTCTTGGTACAAATTGCTTTGCAAGTGTGGCACAGGACCTGGAAGCATATGAAATAGAAGTAAATGTAGCAAGCATTCTAGAAGCTTGACATGCTGGGCGAAAGCAAGGCTTGGCAGCAGAGGAAAGCATAGGGACTTTGTAGCAAATCCTTGAAGGACGGGTAAGGTTCCTTCTGAGATTTTTTTTCTTAGTAATTCCATACATATCCAGTGGAGGGATATCGACCCCTACAGGACAAACCTGCTGCAGATCTGATGAAAGCTCAGAAGCTGTTAGGGTACCTGAAGAACGTTATTCATATTGGAATAGATGTTACGGTAAGATCATTTTTCAGTGTTATATTTATTTAGACTTGTCCTGCCAAAAACTGACTGCATGTTAGATCTATGAAGTTAGGAGCATTTGATGTTACTTCATTTTTTATTTAGGGTTTTACCTGCACTTTAGCCGAAGCTCTTAGATCAACTTACAACAAATAAACAATAAAATACACTCCCAAAAAGCAGCAATACAATTCCAGCAAAATATAAAACTAAGCTGTCTAAAAGGTTCAGGGCAAATAAAAAGGCTTTCCCCTGGACCAAAAGGGAGAAATAAAAGATGGAACCAGGCGAACCTCCCTGGGGAAGGGGGTTCTGCTATGTACAGCTTAGCTGAAAAAAAATTGATATGCAATTCTATACATGCCAACTCAAAATAAGCCCACTTGATTTTTTTGAGGATTTATTCACAGGAGTGTGTATATAGGACTGCAAATTAAACTAGGGCTGATACCTGATAGCCCCAGAACTGTGTGGCCTCCTTCATAGACAGCAAATTGGAGGACTGTCTTTCTGAGTTTTTTAGTGGGGCATAAAACTCATCATTAGATTCCTGGGGTATGGCACAGCAGCAGCAGCTTGGTGTCTGGTGTCTTCCTTTCTGCCTCCCTCCTTGTTTTTCTTGTTGCCACCACAGGCAATGGCAGCAACATGATCTGAGCTCTTCTTTCGGTGGCCTGCTGATATGCCCTGGATATAGTGCCATACAGGGCCACCTGGGGGAGAATGGTGATCACCACAAAAAAATTGGTAACTGCCAGTGATGGCGAAAGAAAGAAAAGAAGAAAAACAGCCATTGCTACTGTGAGCCAGCCCCCTAACAAGTGTCCTCCTATGTGGTGAATTTAACCCCCCCAAGTAACTCAGAAGACCTCTTACTTCTTATACGTATGCACACAACTCTAGTTGAAAGTACTCCTGTGAGAATGTTTGTCTCAGCCAGTTCCACCACATTTGTCTGACTAAGTAGTAGTACCCATGATGGGGCTGAATTGATCAATCAGTTTTGATTCTCAATGGTTGAGTTTGGCAAAGAAAGGGAACCAGTTTCATTCCCACTTTAATGGTGTCACCAAATGCTTTTCTTACTTTCTTCCAAATAAGTTGCCATTAACTCATACGGGAAACAATAAATTGCTGCACTTGGATAAACTATTATGATAAGAGTGAAACCCTGTGTTCTCTACCCCTGACACTGGGTAGTCTGACCTTCCCTGAAAGGGACCCTGCTAGGTGATAGAACGTGCAGAGCATACGCAGAAGCATTTTGCCCCAGGGTCTCGGCAGTATGCAATCTCCCTCATAGCCGCACCCTACCTGTCATATCATAGACATTTTTCTGGTCATTAAAACGTGTAATGTATTAATACAAGTGTGCATTCCATCTTGTAAAAAACAAAGGATACATGGTGAGGTTTTTAAATTGAATATACGGTAGGGCCCCGCTTACCGGCGCTTTGCATTCCAGCGTTCCGCTAATGCAACGGTGGGAAATTCCACTTTTTAAAGCCGATTTTGCAACATTTTTGTGCGACGGCCCCATTATAGTCTATGGGTCCCGCTTTACAGCGGGGGCCTGGTCCGTAACCCGCCGTATAAGCGGGGCCCTACTGTATATTGCTGAGAATATGCAAGTGACACTGTTGAAGCTCAAAATTGCAGATTCCAATGGATGTAGATCTGTTGATTGTATTGCCTGGTGTGTCTTTTCATTTTTTGGGAACTCCTTCTGTGTACTACTAAGTATGTCAGTTTGACAAATGTACAGTATTATGAAGCTGGATATTTATACCTGCCAAAGAGTGTTTGTGGGTATCAAAAATCAAAATTAATGTGATAGGTCTCCCTTTATCATAAAGTTGCAAAGCTGCATTTTGTATTGGAGTTTGAAAAGTTGGTGGTTCTGGCGGAAAAGAAAGAAAGAGAGACTAAGGGTCAAGCTAGATATTATGGGAGATTGCATGGCTGCTGCCAACACAAATCTATCCAACAATCTAGTTTTTTAAAAAGTATGACATCATGTAATTGCTCTGAGCATTAGCTCACCCTCTGCAAGTATCCACGGATGAATTGGAATGGGGATAGGGAAATGCTAAGTGTGATAAACCCATGGTGTGTGGTTCTTTTACTGGGTGCCAGCAGTAGTTCTGTAGTGCCTCACTGATGCCACATCTGGCGGAGGATGGAGTTAGTGCCCTCTCTGCAGATCCAAGATATATTACTCAGTTCCAAGGGCTTCCTGAAGCTTAGGAAGAAGTACTCTCGTAAAATTGGGATCTGTTAAAAATTTGTGTAACCCTGAGTTATGTATTTCAGGAAGGGAAGCTGGTGGAAAGAGACACTTCCACATGGCAACTCCAGGGGGACCCAACAGTTTTGATCACCCTGGCACACATTTTTAACCGTTTTGCCCCCCTTATGGTGAGTTTCCTCCATTTTTAACTTAACTTTTCAGGATCTTCTACTATCTTAACTTTCTTCAATAGTGAGGGACCCGTATCTTCATTTTCCTGCTTGCAGGAGGGCATGAACTTGTCCTCATCAGTGATTTCAGTTTTTGGCAACAAGTTTTCTAAAAACATAGTAAGCTACCTTATATACAAGGCTGATAGGAGGGTTTTTCCAGCCTAATTTTGTGTGCGTGTGTGATGTTGCAAAAGAGTCATAGGTAGGAACGGTTAATCTTTCCCTCCCCATGCATGGCAATACCCCCATTATCACGAGTCCTATGGAATGGTCTTGGAGCGATGAGGACAAAGAGGTGGAGCTGGAATGGGACTTGTGGGAGGGCCCAAGTGACTTGTATTCAGAGAGGGTTGAGTCTGAAGACTTCAGTGCTGCTGACAGTGACAGCTTTGCCCCTGTAGCTCCAATTACAACTGATGAGGTGCTGCCTGATCAGGACCTCTTCACCTTTTCTTCACCCCCCTTCTTTGATTGCCCTGCCATCGCCATGCAGCCCGTCTCCTGAGGAGGAAAACCTAGCTGACGTGTCTCCACCGCTCTCATTTCGGACACGTAGGCTATTGCATCAGCAGGCTCAAAGGGTTCCCACTGAGGAGTGTTTGTGTGCACGTGAGCTTCTGTCCATGACACCTTTCTCATGCAAGTAGAAGGAGCCTGCCCACACTTGCTTAAGGGTTGTAAGGGGGCATGTCTAATTGCTGCAACAACGTCTTAGGTCTGTGTAGTCATGCCTAGATATGCACTATAGAGATGCTGTAGCCTGTAAGCTAATTCATGAAGGACTCTGAACTGAAATTCTCCATTAAACCTATTAAAGAAAAGCACATCTTCATGTCTGAGTCTGACTTCAGTAGGCTTGGGCAGGACACCCATGCTGAAATTAGGCTTGAAAACAGCCTTCTATTGGCACCAATAGTTTTTCCCGAACCTAATTGCTGTGGGGGAGAGTGAGTGTAGCTGAGGGGAGATGGGTTAACCCTCCAGCTGCCGTCTCCACGAAGATCATCCCCCTCCAGCAATTAGGCTTGAAAAAGCTAAAAAGCCTTGCTGGGGGTGGGGGACAGAGATACGCATATGTGTATTTACATGTATGTGTGCGTGCTAGGGAGAGTAGAGCAGTTACACTCGCTCTGACCACACCCATTCTTGTTTTGACCCTACTCGCTGCTGGTATGTGGCCCACAAAGAGTTGTCCTTAGAATTCCCAAGATGTATAAAAAATGGCATCTATGGGCACCCTCAAAGTTGCAGCATATGCCCTTTTCTTGTATCATGACTGGCCCTGATTGACTTTGTTGCAACATTGTGATTAAACTTCTCTGTAAGTCTGCTGATTTTAGAAATCCTTTTCTGCAGTGCAAAGTATATTTGGTAGAAGATGTGCTTATGAGCTTTCTACTCAGCATCCTGGAAGGGGGAGGGTCTGTGGAAGCACACCCTCTTATTCAGCAGTTACTGGATCTCATGTGGCTTCTCATGGAGGTGAGCTGCTGGGGTGTCTTGCCTCTCAAGGTGGGAGTCCCTTCTTCATTTCTCCAAGGGAGCTAACTGGCACCAGTACCTTCTATCTAGAGAGCAAGAGTGTTTTTCCCCCCACAGGATTATGAAGTACATGAATGCCTCAAGCAGCTGCTGATGTCCTTGCTCAGGGCTTACCGCTTCTCTCCCATTGTTCCTGATCTTGGCTTACAGGTAAGTATCATTTTGTGAGATGCCGGTGGAAACACTTAAAAGGTTGCCACACAGAGGAGGGCCAGGATCTCTTCTAGATCGTCCCAGAGTGCAGGACACAGAATAATGGGCTCAGGGTACAGGAAGCCAGATTTCAGCAGATCATCAGGAAAAACCTCCTCATTGTTAGAGCAATGCAACAATGGAACCAGTTACCTAGGAGGTGGTGGGCTCTCCAACACTGGAGGCATTCAAGAGGCAGCTGGACAGCCACCTGTCAGGTATGCTTTAAGAGGGATTCCTGCATTAAGCAGGGAATTGGACTCAATAGCCTTATAGGCCCCTTCCCACTCTATAATTCTATGAAACCCGTGAGAGGAAAGGTCTTACAGTGAGGAAGGCTGCTTTGGCTGGCTGGTTACAGCTTCGCAAATGTTGTAAGACATTTTAAATATACTGTCTTGAGAGCTCTTGATCACTGAGCTCTGAAGCTGATTTTAATTGCCCTTTATTTTTTTCTTCTCTATTCAGATTTACTACCTCCGTCTCACTATTGCTGTACTGAAGCATGAGAAATCCAGAAAGTACCTACTTCACAATGTCCTGTATCCTTTTTCATACCAATATTTTTCACGTGCATCCAAATCTCCTGATGGTGCAAACTTGCTTAGACTGCCAAAGAGCTTAGGGGTAGGCACTGTAGAATTGTTACATTGTAAAAGGAAGTGACTTCTTTTTTCCTTTGACTGCACACAACTGAAACCAATTTCAGGGAGCCATGCTTGTTGCTATTTCTCTGTGAAGCCTTGCTTTATTTCCTTACTTACAAATGCAGTTCAAATGCCCCCCTCTCAAGTGAACTGTACAAGAAAGAGGGAAGGGTTGGAATCATAGGAAATAGGTGCACCTTCAGTGTGGGGTTGGGCCTTGGAGAGATCACACTTTGCTAATTCCTGCTCTTTGCATACATTCAGATTCAATTTCCTCCACTTTCAATTCATGCTCTGTGACCGCATGGGTTGTAGCCTACACCAGGAAGGGAGGAACACAAACTAGGCAAACCAACCCTTCCTTCTTGATAATGTCACTGCTGCCACCTAGTTTTTGGGTTTTTGGCTGTCTACTGAACAGCCTTTAAACTTCTGGCCTTTAACTGGCCATACCTAGTACTGCGTAGAGGAGTATGGCAATTAGACATGGGGAGAGTAACCAGGCCTCACACCCAATTAAAACAGGCTTTTACTTAAGGTTTTGGTAACGTAACAAGTTAAGTGATTTTTAAGAAAATCGGCTGTGCTCAATATTCCAGTATTCCAGCTCTTAAAAGTGACCCAATCCCCTTGTAGCTCTTCAGTTTGATTCCATAACTTTTTTTCTTCAGTTCTGCAACCAACTAACCTATTTTCCACTTCAACTTATACAAAATATTCTCATTTTCCCTCCCAGCCTTTTAGCCAGTCAAAAGTAGACTCCTGGTACAGTTGCTGTTTCCCCTTAATTGTTGTTTCTCCCAGCAGTAAAAACTCAGTGGCTTACTGCCTTTGGTCCTGGAGGCAGGATAAAGCCAGCATGACAAGCCATTAATATTATTGTCCTCCATATTTAATCCCCTTTGAAAGTCATGTAAGTTATTAGCCATCTCCACATTTTCTAGTAGCTGATTTCATAAACAGATTATGTACTGTGTGAAGTACTTCCTGAATCTTTTTAGTCTTATAGGGAAGGTGCTCCTTTCTCCTGATCATTTTGATTACCCTTTTCTGGAACTGTCCAGAGCATCCCAAGTATGGCCACACCATAGATATGTATTCCAGGTTAGACTGTTTGTCCATTTAGCTCCTTATTGTCCACTCTGACTGGCAGTGGCTGTAAAGCAGAGGTCTTTCTCATCACCTTTTACCTGATCGTTTAACTGGAGGTGCCAGGGATTAAACCTTGGTTCTTCTGCATGCAAAATGCATGTTCTATCATTGAGCTGTGATTCCACTCGCTGTATTCAAAACAGATCCCAATATTCCCCTGACAGCAAACTACTGGATCACCTTTCAGGAAACAGCCAGTGTGCCCAGAGGGCTTTCTTGTACCTGGCCTACCCTGCCAAATAAATGTCCTGTTTAGTGGCAGTAGTAAAAGTACATCTCTGTCTGGACAGGTTATTCCTTTGCATTCCTGCCCCATGTGCCTTTTGTATTTATCACAACACTTGGGAGGGTATGACTTCTTTCTCACTAGAGTCACTTAGGACTGTAAAAACACACATTCTATAGCAGCTTTGAGAGCATTCAAGCTGGTCGTAACAGGAGATTGCTAACATGAGGTGGGGGGAGTGGGGTGGGGGAGATAGCTGCTTCTATGCTGCCTTGGGTTGAATGCTACTGAAAACCAGCAAAAACATGCTGAAGACAATCATTGCAGATTCCATGTGGAGTTGATGTGTTTTCAGAATATCTAAAATTTTCACATGCTCGCGTGTGTGGAGTTATTCCTGACTTATTGCAGGGTTGCTCTTTGTGATTCAGATCCCACAGGTGCATCTATCTGAATTACCACACAACTCCCTTAACTCATTGCAGATTTGATGTGCTCCGCTCAGTTGTGTTTTTTTACATCAAGAGCCCCTTGCGTGTGGAGGAGGCTGGTTTGCAGGAGCTCATTCCCACCACCTGGTGGCCAAACAGCTTCAACAAAGAGGTGAGGAATATGATATCTGCTGCTAGTAGATGAAAGGAATGCCATAGCATAACTGCTGTGATGTTGGCCTTATCTAGGTGTATTCTGCACATATTAGGTTATGTAAATAACCATTCATGTAGCACCTTTTTACAGCTACGTTCTCTTTTCAGCTGTATTTGCATTTATGAGTGTTTCCAGCCCTGCCTGTCTATCCTTTTTGGCTTCTGCTAAGAATTCAGTTAACCTCTATCTTATAAACACAGGGTAAAGAAAGTAAAGACATTAAGGAGGAGAGCGCTGAGGAGAGGCTGAGGAGGCGAGCATATGAAAGAGGCTGCCAGCGGCTCAAGAAACGCATTGAAGGTCTGAGAGAGGGATAGTGGAATTCAAAATCTCATGGGCAGTTTAGAGTATGGCGTGAAGCCATATTGATCAGTGTCTATATACCAGGGCATGATCTCCACAGTGCGGAGGGAAGATTGCATGCCACAATTGATTGATTACATTTATATACCACCTTTCTGCCAAGGCACCCAAGGTAATTTACAATTTAAAATGTTAGGATAAACACATACTATAAAATATTAGTTGGGCAGTGCTGTGCAACAGATGCCATTAGCACTTCTGCTCCCAAATATAATACTAACAACCTCATTTAGACAACAACACTGTTTTCCACTGATATTGTTTATGCCTCCTGTCATTCCAAAGATAGCCCTGACCTAATCAGGGAGTGTAGCTCATCAGACTAAGGTGTGTAATAATCTGGGAAGGCTGGTTTCTTCCTGTGCAGAGCTTGAATATGGCCACTGTCAGAAAAATCAACTCATTTGAAATGTGGTGTTGGAGAAGAGCTTTGTGTATATCATGGAGTGTGAAAAAGACAAATAAATTGGGTGTTAGAACATATTAAACCAGACCGTCACTAGAAGCTAAAATGATGAAATTGAGGTTATCATACTTTGGACAAATCATGAGAAGACATGATTCACTAGAAAAGACCATAATGGTGGGAACAACAGAAGGGAGTAGAAAAAGAGGAAGGCCAAACAAGAGATGGATTGACTCCATAAAGGAAGCCACAGACCTGAGCTTACAAGATCTGAACAGGGTGGTTCATGACAGATGCTCTTGGAGGTCACTGATTCATAGGGTCGCCATAAGTCGTAGTCGACTTGAAGGCATATAACAACAGTTTGTCTTTGGCAATGTGGTTGTTGCTGCTGCACAACAGTGTATATAATTATAGCTTTATTTATTCTCAGTGGTAGAGGAACTCCAAGTGCAGATACTGAAGTTGCTGTTAAACAATAAAGACCATGGAGGGGTAAGGCCAATTGAAATATTTCGTAGAGAATGCATGCAATAACTCTGGATAGAAGTTGCTTTATTAGGTTCTAATGTTTTCTCAAAGTTCCTTGTCTGCATCTCATCATAAACCAACATCATGTATACCAGGGGAGGGGAATCTGTGCCCTGTGGGCCAGTCTGGGCCCATGAGGCCACTTTTCCAAAACCATGCCCACCTGTCACTCCAATGGGAAAATAAAAACAGCAGCAGATAAAAACAATACCCTCAGCTTAGCTAAAGTCTACCAAGCTATGAAAATACATCCGTTCACTTGCCTTTAAGGAACTTATCTGTAAGGGCAAATTTCCCATCAAATGAGCAAGCAATCACAATTCAGGAAAAATCAAGAAATACTATTATTTTAGGATATTATTTCACCTTGCTGGAACTCACTTGACTTTAAACATTGGTTGTTGCTTATTTCAGGGAGGAGCTTCCAGATATATCTTTCTAAATAAGTTCCGCAAGTTTCTTCAGGAAAATGCCAGCAATCGAGGGGTAAGCTAAGAATTGTATTATGATACTTTTGCACTTCCTTTTGGAGGCCCTGTAGATGCCCTCTGTGAATTTGTAGATAAAGGACCTTATCTTGCATCTGTCAGAAGATGTAGCCATACACATGTTTGTAGCAGGGACACTAGTTGTTTTGGTTAACGTCTAATGACTTTTTACATTTGGAGCTGATGGACTCCACACTAGCGTCTGTGCTATGCGGTCTTCCCTGCTGCCCTCAGTTTCAGATCAGCATGCTTGGTGCCACATCTGTTTGGGTAATTCCTATACATTGATGTTTACCAAGATGTCAGTGGAGTTTTATAACTGAGTAGGCTGAATTCGTAGTGAACTATTCCTGTATCAAGGCTTCAACTCATACAATATGCTCTTTAGATCTATAGAGCCAGACTTCAGTTCTCAATGGTTTTCTTTTTTCCCCTTTACCTCTGTTCCCAACTGACTGTCTTCCTAGGGTATTGATGGCAGGGCAGTGATGTTGGGAATTTCCCACCACTTTTAACAGAGAATAAAGAAATTGCTTAAGATATATGCAAATGAGGGCTTGTCAAGTTTAACTTCATTTTAAAAAACGGTATCTGTGGGGAATGAATGTAGGCTTTATATTGATGGCATATCCTTCAGCAGAAGTCCTGGTTTTGGAAGTGGGTCTCCAAGTCTAATGCAAAATATGATGAAATCCCAGAAGCTGGAGGAAAGTGTGGGATAATGCAGCTGATCAGAATTTCCAGTGGTCAGAAGACAGAGCTTCATCACTTTATATAACTTGATGCCCCTCCCTAGTACCAGCAGAAACAGAATGTATTATGTATACAAATATGAGATCTATGCAAAAAACCTCCAAAACTTTGCATATCTTGTTAAAGGTTATAGAACTGAGATTTTCTTAGCATGACATTTTTCATTCTTTCATAGCAGACTGCACTCAACCTTGGCTTGAATGTCTCTGAGAAGGCCTTTAAGTGAAGGTGGCAGTTCTCAGATACGTACTTCTTTGCTGACTGAGAGTGTTCTATTGTTTCAAAGCCAGTCTTTTCTGGCATGAGGGAAGTGTGCTTACTGATGCTTGCTGACATGCCTTGGGGCTACTAAGTTAGTTCAGCATCATTTTTCTTGATGTACCACACAGCTGTGCTTTGGAGGGAAGATACATGCTTGCTCTTTCTTGTTGGGAAATAAGTGTGAATCAGGAATGGATATTGACTCTGGCAGTTACTGTAAATGTTCTGTGCCGCCTGGGGAATACAGTAAGCAAGGGTGTGCATCACACATGTCTGAGGGGATAGAAAGCTCAGTTTAGCATGGCTCCTGAACTACTCTGTTCACAGCAGAGTTTTGTCACACTTTTTTGTCCTTAGAATCTGACTGTGCTATGCCCTCCAGAGTATATGGTTTGCTTCTTGCATCGACTCATCTCGGCCTTGAGACATTACTGGGATGAGCACAAGGTGAAGAACCCTTTAGCACTGAGCAGTGAAGGTAATTTTCTAAGATCCACAAATGGGAATACCTATCTTGGTATGTGATTGTGTTATGCAGAAGGATGTATAATCTAGGAATTTTTGAAGTTGTGTGCAAAATTAGAGACTGGGTAATATTTTGAGAAGTCACATGACTTCAGAAAAACAAAGTCCAGAGGGTCACATCACTCGAAAATGCTTGGAAGTTGTTTAAAAACACTATATTAGAAGCTCAACTGGAGTGCATACCGCAGATCAGAAAAGGTACCGCCAGGGCCAAGAAGATGCCAGCATGGTTAACGAGCAAAGTCAAGGAAGCTCTTAGAGGCAAAAAGTCTTCCTTCAGAAAATGGAAGTCTTGTCCGAATGAAGAAAATAAAAAAGAACACAAACTCTGGCAAAAGAAATGCAAGAAGACAATAAGGGATGCTAAAAAAGAATTTGAGGAGCACATTGCTAAGAACATAAAAACCAACAACAAAAAATTCTATAAATACATTCAAAGCAGGAGACCATCTAGGGAGGCGATTGGACCCTTGGATGATAAGGGAGTCAAAGGTGTACTAAAGAACGATAAGGAGATTGCAGAGAAGCTAAATGAATTCTTTGCATCTGTCTTCACAGTGGAAGATATAGGGCAGATCCCTGAACCTGAACTAACATTTGCAGGAAGGGATTCTGAGGAACTGAGACAAATAGTGGTAACGAGAGAGGAAGTTCTAGGCTTAATGGACAATATAAAAACTGACAAATCACCGTGCCCGGATGGCATCCACCCGAGAGTTCTCAAAGAACTCAAAGGTGAAATTGCTGATCTGCTAACTAAAATATGTAACTTGTCCCTCGGGTCCTCCTCCGTGCCTGAGGACTGGAAAGTGGCAAATGTAACGCCAATCTTCAAAAAGGGATCCAGAGGGATCCCGGAAATTACAGGCCAGTTAGCTTAACTTCTGTCCCTGGAAAACTGGTAGAAAGTATGATTAAAGCTAGATTAATTAAGCACATAGAAGAACAAGCCTTGCTGAAGCAGAGCCAGCATGGCTTCTGCAAGGGAAAGTCCTGACTCAGTAACCTATTAGAATTCTTTGAGAGTGTCAACAAGCATATAGATAGAGGTGATCCAGTGGACATAGTGTACTTAGACTTTCAAAAAGCGTTTGACAAGGTACCTCACCAAAGACTTCTGAGGAAGCTTAGCAGTCATGGAATAAGAGGAGAGGTCCTCTTGTGGAGAAGGAATTGGTTAAGAAGCAGAAAGCAGAGAGTAGGAATAAATGGACAGTTCTCCCAATGGAGGGCTGTAGAAAGTGGAGTCCCTCAAGGATTGGTATTGGGACCTGTACTTTTCAACTTGTTCATTAATGACCTAGAATTAGGAGTGAGCAGTGAAGTGGCCAAGTTTGCTGAGGACACTAAATTGTTCAGGGTTGTTAAAACAAAAAGGGATTGTGAAGAGCTCCAAAAAGATCTCTCCAAACTGAGTGAACGGGCAGAAAAATGGCAAATGCAATTCAATATAAACAAGTGTAAAATTATGCATATTGGAGCAAAAAATCTTAATTTCACATATACGCTCATGGGGTCTGAACTGGCGGTGACCGACCAGGAGAGAGACCTCGGGGTTGTAGTGGACAGCACAATGAAAATGTCGACCCAGTGTGCGGCAGCTGTGAAAAAGGCAAATTCCATGCTAGCGATAATTAGGAAAGGTGTTGAAAATAAAACAGCCGATATCATAATGCCGTTGTATAAATCTATGGTGCGGCCGCATTTGGAATACTGTGTACAGTTCTGGTCGCCTCATCTCAAAAAGGATATTATAGAGTTGGAAAAGGTTCAGAAGAGGGCAACCAGAATGATCAAGAGGATGGAGCGACTCCCTTACGAGGAAAGGTTGCAGCATTTGGGGCTTTTTAGTTTGGAGAAAAGGCGGGTCAGAAGAGACATGATAGAAGTGTATAAAATTATGCATGGCATTGAGAAAGTGGATAGAGAAAAGTTCTTCTCCCTCTCTCATAATACAAGAACTCGTGGACATTCAAAGAAGCTGAATGTTGGAAGATTCAGGACAGACAAAAGGAAGTACTTCTTTACTCAGCGCATAGTTAAACTATGGAATTTGCTCCCACAAGACGCAGTAATGGCCACCAGCTTGGACGGCTTTAAAAGAAGATTAGACAAATTCATGGAGGACAGGGCTATCAATGGCTACTAGCCGTGATGGCTGTGCTCTGACACCCTAGTCAGAGGCAGCATGCTTCTGAAAACCAGTTGCCGGAAGCCTCAGGAGGGGAGAGTGTTCTTGCTCTCGGGTCCTGCTTGCGGGCTTCCCCCAGGCACCTGGTTGGCCACTGTGAGAACAGGATGCTGGACTAGATGGGCCACTGGCCTGATCCAGCAGGCTCTTCTTATGTTCTTATGTTCAAATAACTTTCTAAAAAAAGTCTCTGAGTTTTGCCAAAATCTGACATCTGCCCCTCCAACAGTGAAGCAAATCCCCTCCAAAAATGGACCTAGTCTGCTTTGTTGTGTAGGCACAGTAGTGGCAGAGAAGAAAGTCATCTTCATCTTGCCTTGTCATAGTCCTTTAAATAAGGCAGCTTCAACAATACATTTTTACCCTTTTGTGTTTAATACGCATTTTCAGTGCTCTGCTGTCTTTACTTTATTTTATTGTTTACCATCAGTGACCAGTCATACAAATACAAGTATTTACTCTGCTGTCTAGCAACACACTCTGTTGACTTCTGTTCCCCCTTATTCCAGAGGGAGAGTTGTCTGTGAAGTAGGGTAGAAGGATTCCTACAGACAGCCGTCCTAATTATTTGCAGACATTGAAGGTTAACTTTCTTAGACCATCTCCCTAAATACATGTATATCCATCTTTCTCTCAGATGCATATGTCCCCCCTCAGCTCTTCTATAATGGGAAGGTAGATTACTTTGACCTCCAGCGGCTTGGGGGGCTCTTATCTCATCTCAAGAAGACCCTCAAAGGCAAGTGCTTGTTCTGACATGTGTTGTGTTCCATTATGTCATGTGAAAGCATGTGGTGTGGAAATTCTGCCACAGGAGCAAACTGTTGAGAGAAGGAAAAGGTGGGGACAGAGTGTCACAGAATTAGCTTTGTCACTTGAGAAGCTATCTGTGTGTTTGAGCTTTGGTTCTGCTTCTTGATTTGACTCAGAAGGCTGCTGATTTCTAGGTCTTCTGAGTGTTCCCAGCAAGGTGAGAAAGGCCCCTTCATATCTTCACTTTAGTAACTATTAGGAATATGAGCTCAGAATGTCATTAATTGCTAGAAACTGTCAGATGCTAATTAGGCATCTGAAGTAGTCTTCACATGCTTAGTTTTCTTTGCTCATGACCCTCCTTGCAAAGTGTGTATTTTACCTTGATTATTAAATAGCAGCCATGATGCAAGTGTGGTAATTTTCTTGACTTGTTAATTTACATGTAAATCTATTCCAGCTAATTGAAATAGCTCAGTCCTTTTCAAGCATATGTGAATGGCCTCTGAGGCTAAAACAAGAACTGCCCTCCTGGGACTTCAAGATAAAGTGGCAGCTGATGCCTCTTGGCCTGTGAGATTCCAGTTAGTACTTGCACTCTCAGGTGCTCTTCAGATCAGCAGAGCCATGCTGTAGGGCACGGGGGCTCCTTGGTCACGTGCTTGGCACAGATAAGAGAATGTGAAATGCAAGCTCCAAATTACAGTTTTAAGACCATTTTATTAATCTTGATTTTGTTCATCCAGGGGAAGAATCTTGGACTCCCTATCCAGGTTTTTTGTCTCTAGCTGGAACAATTTTTCCATTCCCCTAGGATCTGGAGGCTCCTCTTTCTCTTTTGGGAACAGCCTGAAGGGCAAATTGTACAAGAAGAGAAAAGCTTTTAGAATCAGTAGTAGGATCTGAAAATAGCACAGTTTGCATACTAGGGCATTTTATTTATTTTAATCATGTTGAAATACCACCCTTCACTATCATGTTTACAGAGCAGTTTACAGATAAAATGATAAAACATAACAATATAATACAGCGTTACCCAACCTTTTTTGACCCAACGCCCCTTTGCAAAATCTTTTTGTGCCCAACGCCCCCCTCAGATTAAGTATATCCCAATGCTTCCTATTCTTCCCTTAAAATAGGAGTAATGCATAAAAGGTATTTTCAATGATTATAACTGATCGTTTTTATCATGTCTTTTTATTGCACATAGATCACACATTGAATTCTTAGTATGATTTATTAATATACATACATAGTTATAGAAAAGTAAATAAAATGAGATTTATTATAAAATACTAGTGTGATCCTTGAGCTTGATGAGTTTTGGCTAACTTCACAATATCTGGAGTATACTTGGATAGTAATAGTCTTAAGTCACCACGACTATCCAAACGGTTTTGATTCTTCACTAGTATGCGATTCGCTGCACTAAAGCCTAACTAATTAAGTCCACACAGTATGAACCAATAGAATACACTGTGTTACTTAACAACAAACTCATTCAGTTTACCGGCATTGTTTCGTTAAACAAGTTCATTTAAACATCACAGAAACAACGGGTAGCGAGTGTGTCCCATTCCTGAAGAAAACCAGCGAATAACTGACTGTCTGCGTCACCTGTTTGCACACGGCACTCTTCCGTTGGAAGAATGCGCCCTCCACCAATACACCCAGCTTATCAAACACTCTCTCGTGATTGGTTCCAACGTCCCTCAAGACAGCATCGGAACATTACCTAGTGCCGGGGCGTGGCTAATATCCCCATTCCTTCATATGACACTGGCTGCTATTCAGAATTTCTTTACTAAAGAGCACACACTATTTATAGCGTTATTTCCATGAATTGAGACTATTAAATATATTCTAACTGGGGACAAAACAGTTTAAAAATTAATGATTTGTGTATTAAATAAAATTAAACTTCAATGCTTCAACTGTCGCATCAGACCGCCAAATGTCAATGCCCCCTAATGAACCCAAATGCCCCCCTAAAGTTTATAGTCATGCCAACACCCCCCTGAAAGACTGTAACGCCCCCCAGGGGGGTGCTACCGCCCACGTTGGGAATCGCTGATATAATACAGTGTGAACGGAGGTCAGAAAGCATTTCTGTTTCTCACAGTCCACTCTAAATCTATACAGAACTGCTCCTGGCAGTGAGCTATCCAACACCACTTAATATCTTCTTTAAAGTGTGTAGAACAATATAGTAGTTCTGCGATTCTTTTCTCCTGGAACTCTCTGTAACAAACAGTTTAACCTTTTCTTTCCCAGCCATTTCTCTGTTCAAAATTGTCCTCCCCAGCTGCTTTTCTCCCTGAGAGATAAAATATATGAGTTCTAGTATCTTTTATCTCTTTGGGATAAAAGCAGCTGAGGGAAAGATTGAGTTTGAGTAGACAAATGGCTGGGAAAGAAATGGTTATATAGTCTTCTCTCTTCTCCCTCCTAGACTGGCCCCCTGCTCAATCTGAAGCTGTCTGCAGTTGCTTTCTCTGAAAAAAGAGAGATCTAGGGAAGAATTTTAGAGCTACACAAATTATACAATTCCTCCCTTACAGGACCTCATACTTCATAAAATCCACCCAAAACTCTTAAGGTTTCATGAAATTGGCAGTTCAAAGGGTAGCGTCCACACCGCGAGTCCTCAGATTTATTTCACACACTACACACATACATTTATATCTATTAGGGGTGTGTAGCAGCTCTGTGAGGAGCAAATAATGAGGTGAGGTGAGGTGGGGTGCTTTTCTTCCCTGAGTCAAAGGGCAGTCATTGAACCCTCCTGAGTTGGATCAGGGCCCCCACAAAGCTTCATGTCACTCCGTTATTTATGTACTTTTCTGAATCTTATAGCTTTGTGTTTTCCTATATCACTGTGTTTTTCTAGGTCCATGCAAGCAATGAGGTTGTCCAAAACGTTGCCTGCAGCGCACTGAAGAGCTCCTGATACTTTTGTAAAAGCATAGCAGTTGATGATTTTATATATATATATAATTTAAGTTTTTTAAAAATTCTTCATTGCAACAAAAGCACTCTTCAGAACTCTGTAGGTAGCTAGACAGCCCTGCGTTGTACTGTTTCTTGGAGGCCTTAAGGCCTATAGACATAGACAAGCACCTGAAAGGCCAGTGTGAAGCTACAATTTTTAAAAAAATGTACAAGCAAAATCACTGTACTCTGGAGGAGCTGGCTGTAAATTTCATGCACTTTGGCCAAAAGTGTTATAACTGGTGTTAGATTCCTCATTATAATGAATGAGGAACACAGTTTCATTTTATGCAGAGCAATTGATGAGTTGAATTACAGGTCAAAATGGAGAGGGTGTTGAGTAGGATGGGAGAGAATGTCCCCCAAATCAGACCTGTCACTGGATTCCAGCTGAATTTGATAGTTTGCCATCATTTTGGACCGGCACTTATTTCTTGCTGCAGGGTGTGGCTGTAATTGGAATGGATTTTGCTGCCACGGCTGCGAATCGGCAAGAATTTATTCTTTCAAACTTTCCCCCTGGTTTTACATTGAGTTATTTTTGTAACGCTCTGTAAATGGCACATTTCCATTAAGAAGCCAGCATTTCATGCCCTTGTGACCTCCATCACTTGTCAATCAACCACTCACCCAGGCGTTGCTAACAAGGAAAAGCAGCTTCAGTTAGCCAATTTAAAAATGTGTTTCATCACATTGCAAATACCTGTGCTGTGAAGCCTTCTGGGTCCATTCTTTACCCTTGTTTTTTTCTGCTCTCATGCCCCCTCACTTCCCCAAATTTTAGGAACCTTAGCATTTTACAGAAATGTTCCCAATAAAGCCAATTTTGAGTCTAGTTTGTCCTAAGGGTAATGGGTAACCTGTTCATAAACCTGACACCATTTGGCTGCAGTCTATTAACCTCCGAGGCTCTTGTCTTGGAATCTAGAAAGCACTTGTTGCAAGAGGAGTGGGAAACCATTCCACTCTTCCCAGAGGGTCCTTCGGGATCTGCCCTTCTTTGGTAAAGAATAGATGAACAAACAACACATACACAGACATTTAACATATATTTAACATATAATACCTTGAGACCTCCATGGCTCCTGACATGGCTAACTACATGGTCACTGGGGGGAAAAACACACAGATCAAATCATCCAAAAACACACACAGCAGATCGAATCAGCACAAGTGTGACACCAAGCGGGAACAAAAAAATGGCAGATTGGGATTAAATGACAGACTATCAGAATGCAAGTGGATCGGAACCATGCAGTGAACCCCATCCCTAGTCCTCAGTAATTTAGAAACGGTTCAGAATTTGAAACAAATGCAGATACAAGACTACATCTTGGGACACACACACACACACACACACACAAACAGAGAGAGAGAGAGATAAAATGGAGGTTGCTGTATTTCTTTATTTATACCCCGCCTTTCTTTTCATGATAGAAACCCAAGGCAGCTTATATATGGTTCTCGGGCGGTCTCCCATCCAGGCACTGACCAGACCTGACCCTGCTTAGCTTTTCAGCAGGGAGCTGGCTGTACGTGCCTTCAGACCATACCCTGGGACCATATTTATATCAAGCATTGTTAGTTTGCTCCACTTCTATATATTTGTCATGAGATTATTTATTTATTTCATTTATGAATCGCTTTCCATGGGTCATGCTGAAGTAATTTACGATATAATAAAATGTATGTAAAACAGTTGCATATATAGAAACAATTAAAACACTATATATATAAAATAGTTTAAAACAACAATAGCACAAAATCAATTCATATCCAACACAGATACCAACTAGGATAAAAATCTCCATTTAGAAGCCTTGATGAAAGAAACTGTAAGTAAGATCTGATCAGTTACACTACAGTCCTATATATGCATACTCGGAGGTACATCCCACTGAATTTACCAAGTCCCGCTGTGCATAGGATTGCAGCCTTGGTGATGACACACAGTAGTAGTATTGATACTTCTGATACGTTGCCCTTTGAGCTTCTGCTAGCTGTGCTGCAAATAAGGCATGTGGAAGATGGAATGTGTATAGACAACTGTACCTGGCAATGTCATTGTTTCTTTTATTCATACAGATGACCTTGCCTCGAAGGCAAATATTTTGATTGATCCTGCAGAACTTCAGGCTGTGACAATGGATGATCTTGATGAAGATGAAGAGTCAGCGGTGTCAACAGTACAAGTGAGCTTAGCAGTGCAGTATGAAATGGGGCAAAGTTTTAATTTATGTGACTGCCAGTGAAGGGAGACTCTTCATAAGGAAGGAAGAGCACTGAAACTGTGCCATGGATTGTAGGAGAAGCAAATGAAGAGAGAGACTTTTTATGTGTTATATTTAAGAAATAAATTGTGCAAATTTTGTGTTGAGTGTAATGTCAGTGCATCAATCTTACGGTCCCATGGAAGACATAATCAGACGCCTACCCAAAATCCAGGCTCTAAGAGGGTATAATCAGACATATTTAGGTCAAGAGACAGTTCTGAAAGCAAAGTTGCGTGAGGCAAGATGGGTGGCTACCAGGAAGAGCCCTTCTCAGTGGTGGAATCCCAGTAGCGGAATGTTCTCTCCAGAGCAGTCTGCCTGGCACCTGCTTGGTTGTCCTTTGGTGCCAAATACAGACCTTTTTATTTACTCTCAGCCTTAATTTTAACCTTGCTGAGTCTTGCAAGCTAATGGAGAATTCTCTGTCTAGCCAGATGTGATTATCGCATAAAGCCCCAGCTGCTCTGCATTACCCATTAGTCAGCAGTGCTGCACTCTTTGCAACTGGTAAATGCAAAGAATGTTGTTTGAAGGCTAGTTGCTGTTGATCCTAACACATGGTGTCTAACCTGGGCTTGCTGGCTCTGTGCCAATGATTGTAGTGATGGCCGTGCAGTTTCCTTGAGTTGGGAAGTTCT
This sequence comes from Rhineura floridana, assembly GCF_030035675.1. NCBI lineage: Eukaryota > Metazoa > Chordata > Lepidosauria > Squamata > Rhineuridae > Rhineura > Rhineura floridana. The sequence continues at coordinate 124,349,296 of NC_084482.1, read as the reverse complement.
AATAAAGAACAAATAAAGAAAATGCAATTTTCTTTTATACAAAGGTTCACGCATTTTTGCTTTACTCAATAGCTGTTAGGTTCTTACTTAGTATAAGGCAAGGTTACTCACATTGTAGGCCCAGCACAAGAGGCTGCTCATTGAAGAACAGATTAACAGAAAACTGCATTGGAAAATGACAGTAACTACAAGAACAAATTAAAGGGTGGAGTCTTGTCTCCAGTTATTATGGATTGGAGCAAATATTTAACTCTTTATCATTACCCATTACTATAGTAGCCTCCTATTATTTCTGGTTCCCACTCATGCCTTTTTCCTTGCCTCCATCCTGAATTTTTTGGCATGCCCAGAGAGCTTGGGGAAATGGCAGGATTTGCAGAAGTAGCAAGTGAGACTCAACAGTGCTTCTGCAAAAACCCTGCATGAAGTGTGTAAGGCTTTGGAAAAGGAAAGAAGCAGGGAGAAGGCCCTCTTGCTCTTTTCTCCTTCCCCAGTGGCTCATGTGCAGCAGGGGCGTCACTACCGGGGTGCAGAGGGTGCGAACCACACCCGGGTGACACCCTGAGGGGGGTGACACGCAGAGCCGCCCTGCCCCACGCCGTTGCCCCGCGCCAACTCCTCCTCGGCGGCGGGCAGGCGAGACCAAAAGCAGGCGCCTGCTCGCTGGCGGTGAAGCCGGGACAGGCCTCCCACCGCCAGCCTGGAGCACGTGGTGAGTGTGTGTGTGCGCGCAAGACCAGCCACCCCCATCCATGCACCTGGGAGGGCGCGCGCCGGAGGTCCGCACCCCCCCGCACTCCTGCTAGTGACGCCGCTGATGTGAAGCAAGAGAGGATCACATAACACAAAGTAGTATGAAGGGGAAAGCAGTGAAAGGAACTCTGGTCACTTTTGGTCACTTCTTCCCTTCTCTAAAGCATGATGTAAAATGACAGAAAAAGCCAGTCCCATGAGTTCTTCTTTCTTGCCAGGGACCCGCAGGAGAGTGTGGGTTTTATCTCACTTCACGTGAGAAGCACTGTCCGTCTCTCCTGCTTCTACTTTCTGGAAAAGCCTGATGTGAAGTGGAAGATTCCTCCCCTTCCAAGTTGTCTGTAATTTGCAGTGAACTTTGGGAAAGAGATGGTTTCCAAAGGGTGGGAGGGGTACCCACCATATTGACTGGGGGACTATAGATGTAGAGTATAATACACCATGGGGAAGGCTCTTGGGGGTGCTTTTAAGGCTTCAACCTTCTTCTGTAGACCAAGAAAAGTGTGATGTAAATTCAAGACCAGCTGCCCTTTCTTAACCTTGAGACTTGTTGCCACAATGTGATACAAGGCCTGATAAGATGTGGAATTCAAGGATTCCGTTTCTTAAAAATCCAGACACAGAAATTACCCTGTGTAAGGAGAAAATAGTTCTTGTGTTTTGCTTGGCTTCAATAATATTTTCCATCTTCACATAATGGGGCATCTTTGCATTGCAGCTTATCTTGCTTTCCTCTTTAGAAACCATAAGCTAAGGCACTATTTCCTTGGGATTCATAGGTGGGCAAGAGTTTGCCTTTTAAAAAAAAATATGGAAGGATAGCTTGTGCTAGGCCTGGGAAACTTGAATTTGGTTGATGCTTGTCTGCTAGTTCACATTTCTTTATCTGTGACAGCACTCTCTGATGTGGCCATGTTGTGAAAAATATTGTGACTCTTGAATTTGGAATTATACAGCATGGGATAGTCCAGTGTTGGCATTGCTTCTAGCTCCTAAAAGGACTGATTCCACATCGGCTGATGTATAATCAATCCATTTTGCAGTTCAGATTGTGTAAACTGGGTTTTATTGGTTTATTTATTAAATTTATATCCCATCCTTCTTCCCAGAAGGAGCTCAGGATAGTAAACAAAAACACTAAAAGCACTCTAAAACATCTTTAAATTGTCATTCAAACACCATACAAAATTGTCCTATGAAAATACACTGAGGATACCATTTGAACTTCCTAGTAAAAATTTCCCTGAATATCTTTCTCAGCTATGCCTACTTGTATGAGACACATGATACCTTCTCTAGGTTATGATAAGTCAGATGAAAGTGATTCAAGCACATTCATAGGACAAGTAACTATCTATGGTTCACTGCTAACTAGGATAAAAATGATTTGTGCAGGGTTCAGACCAGCTTGATTCTTTCTCCTAGAGGAAGAACTGAACAAATATTCTGCATAGCTCACTTTCTGTCTTTCAGCGTCCAGCTGCTGCTTTGGCAATTGGAGGTGCCTTGGCCAGGCCAAGCTGGCTCAGTTCACCTACCCTGGGGCGAGCTAACCGCTTCCTCAGTACTGCAGCTGTTAGCCTTATGACTCCAAGGCGGTCACCAGGTGCCTCAGAGAAGGTAAAAGTTCGTACGTTGAACATGGAACAACGGACAGAGGAAGACAGTGAGTAGTGTTTTGACTGCATCCTGGCTAGAGCAGGCTTGAAAGAGTAGCCTTTGGCTGCAAGAATGTAGCAGAAACCTCAACTAATTAATGAGAAATAATATGATATAATAAAACCCGTACACTATGCTCAACATCAAAGGCCCTCCTCCGGGTGCCTACTCCAAGGGAAGCTCGGAGGATGGCAACAAGGGAGAGGGCCTTTTCAGTGGTGGCCCCAAAATTATGGAATGATCTTCCTGATGAGGTGTGCCTGGTGCCAACACTGTTATTTTTTCGGCACCAGGTTAAGACTTTCCTCTTCTCCCAGGCATTTTAGCATGTGTTTTTAAATTGCTTTTTAAAAAATGTGTTTTTAAATTTGTATATTTGTTTTTAATGTTTTTAATTGTTGTAAACTGCCCAGAGAGCTTTGGCTATGGTGCTGTATACAAATGCAGTCAATCAATAAAGTAAAGCTGATCTAGTGTAACCAAGGTGTCACTACTTAAATTCCTGAGTGCAGTCTGAAGTTCAGCCTTCTAATTGGTAGAAAGGATTTCTATCTCCATTCTAGCCTGTGACTGGATTTGTTGTAAGCATCTGTGATTGGAATTCAAGCTACATGCTTCCTGCCTCAATGACTGAGAAATGTGTAGCCAGTGCAGATGGTTTGGAAGTAAACAGTAGAGGGTTGTAAAAAGGTGAGATTTAATTACCTTAGTAAACAAAACCTGCAAGAGGGAGAGGTTAAAAATGGGGAATGTAGGTTCAGAAGGAAGTGAACCAATAGGGGAGAATACAAATGCCTAGAATCAAAACCAGCTAAATCTAGAAGTCTGATGACTTGAGGTATCTTTTTATTCGAGTTTGACTTTGGAACAGATAACCTGACTAAACGTTATAGTCAAAAAAAGAACATCAGAATTAATATTCAGTACAACCTAGGTCCAATTTCTTTACAGTGATGGATTTTCTCTTGTTTTAATGACAGTTGAAGGCAGCCATGGAAATGAAGGCCTTTTATCGGGGAAACCTGCAGAAGAGCCAGAACATCCAATAACTGAGAATTCTCTTTTGGAAATCTTGGATGGAATAGTCATGATGTACAACCTCAGCGTGCATCAGCAGCTTGGTAAGGTGAGCAGGATTTGTTTCAGGGGAGTCTTGTCCCATTCCCACGACTGGGGTTGAAACTCATACTAACAAAGACAGCATGGCCCACTGGGGAGAGGGTGGGCATGCTCAGTTGGGGCCATCATACCAACTTACGATGCTTGCTTGCTCTGTGCTTTCAGATGGAACTACACCTGGTTGGCCACCGAGCAGCAGTAAAACAACAGATGTATATTTATTTCCTGCTGAGAAGCAGCAGATGGGAGAGGGTGTGCTGATACTTCAGTTTCCCTGCAGCCCCTCCCCCCCCCGGAAGCTGGTTTCCATGATTGGCAGTGAGGCTAGCAGGGATTGGGAGGATAGCCTGGAGCGAGAAGAACTGCAGGTGGGAAAGTGGCCAGCAAAGGGAGGGTTGCTACTTCTCTGCTGGAAATTGCCCTACGTCCTGCTGCTTTACTGCTTTGCCAATCTCCCACATTCAGAAATGTGGATCTGTCTGCCACCATCCTGTATAGTTCTCTCTTCAGGCTGTTAGTGCAAAATCTACCTCCAGGAAAGAGATTGGTGGGAAGGACTCATTGTGGTGTTGGGCCCTGCAAAGTATTGATGCTACTACAAATTAAGTGTTTCTCATTTCTGGGAAATAATCCAGTATATACTATAAGCTATATAGAAAAGCCCTAGCTGGTGCTACTAAGCCTTATTTATGTTTCAGATGGTGGGTGTTTCCGATGATGTGAATGAGTATGCCATGGCACTGAAAGACACTGAAGAAAAGATTAGCCGATGCCCAAAGAGGGTAAGAACAACATGGGGGTAGTTTTATTCACCTTCCTTAAAATAAGTCTATATTACTTGCAAGCTGTTCTTTTTCTTGAGAATCAGCACTTTATTGCTATCAATTGCTATTGAAGGCAATCTGAGAAATAATGATGGCTTATTTTCCATTTGGCTAAAATAGGATGATTGTTTTGTGTGGTGCTTTTATCATGGTTTTTGAAAAACCTGAGCTATGCTCCCTGCTTTAGTTCTGGCTCTTAACTCTTTTTAAAGAGCTTTAATGGAGAACTGCATACTGCTAAATTAACAACTTGCAAGCTGCAAAAAAATTCAAACCTGACTCTTACCTGTAATTATTTAAAAATTGCTTTCTTTTGAAAATTCATTTATAGGTTGTAAATTGTAGGCCCCTTTTAGTTCCTGCTGTGCAGAATCCATGAATTTAACTCTTATGTTGGGTGCAATATAATGCCAGAAGCCAACGTGCTAAAAACTACTCTCAGGTGGTCTTCTCCCATGATCATTGTTAATATTAGAGTCACAAAGTTCTCCAAGATCATGGCTCTTTTTACATCAAAGCTTATTTTTATTTTCATGGGAGAAGAGTCATGATTTTGCATCAGTCCTTGTCTTTCATGTTACACTGTTCATGCAAGTAGACCCATGTCTGAGCAATTTTTAAAACAAGTTGACCTCCAGTGTACCGTTGGGATAGATTCTCAACTTGTGTGGTGGCGGTGGTGGTGGGATTGTAACTAATGTGGGGTTGGTGCCAAGACTGCCTCCTGTTAAGATTTCTTGGATGCTCTTGGGTGTAAAACATTGTGTATGCGGTAGCTGGCCTAAGTGTGCATGGGGTTGCACAGTATACCTGATCTCTATGCAAGGATTACTCTCTTGGGAGGCTGACCATGGCAGCTGGCAGCTCATGCTTTTCTTCAACATTAACAGAAAATCCTGTGATTGTGGCTAGGCTTTTATGAAGTTCAGGGCTTGCTATATACATGCTTCTGAAAGCAGGAAAATATATGCACCATTGCTCCTCATCCCCTTCTGTGCCCAATTCAGAGAAGAGATATCTGTGAAGAACTGGTGAAAAGTCAAAAGGTTTTCTCTGAAAAGCTTAATCACCTGAGTCGCCGGCTTGCTTGGATCAACGTTACTATATATTCAAAGGTGAGAGGGAAAGTGGTATATCAGTGAGATGCCTCACCTAAACTTGGGCTAAGAATTCTGGTTCTGGCTTAACCAGTGCTGAGTGGAGCCTGTTCCTTGTTTCTCGTGTCTTGTATGTTGTACTGTTCTGCTAATATATCCCAGTAAAGTTTTGGGGTTTTTTGCAGAAGAATTCTGCCTTTCAGCACCAAATTTACCTGCATTTTTCTTTAGATTTTGCACACAATTTGACATAGGGTAACATCCTTGGCCTCATTTCCTTTTATTTCCACAACTCTGATCCAGGGATGTGGATGCAGTGACCCTTGAGATGTTGCTGGACTACAGCTCTCATCATCCCTGATCGTTAGTCTTGCTGCCTGAGGCTGGTGGGAGTGGGAGTTCAACAACATCTGGAGGGCCACAGGCTCCTCATCCCTACATCCTTTCCTGTCCCTTGAGAAACAAACTGACCAGGAATTGCTCTTTTACAGGAGAAGATGCAAGATATATACTGGCTGCTACAGGTATGCATCCGCACTATTGAACATGGAGACAGGATTGGTTCGCTCTTTGCATTTATGCCAGAATTCTATCTGAGTGTGGCTATGAATAGCTACAGTGCTCTCAAGAACTACTTCAGTCCTGTCAACAGCATGGAAGAGTTACCAGGTGAGGAGGAAGGAATTGGAGAGGTTCTTTAAGCAGGACCTTCTGTAATTTTGCATGTAGAATCAAATGCACAAGAGAAAAAGATGTGAACTTGACACTGAATCTGGCATCGTGCACAGAATGTGGATTGCAAACGACCTTATCTTAACCCCCAAGGTTGTGAAGGTGTGTGTTGTAAGTGTCCAGGCTGCGTTGTCCGAATCACCTGTGTTTGGGGTGGGGATACAGTATCCCTTTCTGAGCACCTCCAGTACTGTTTAAATTCTGATTTTGGTGTACAAAGCCCTATATAGCTTGGGACCAGGATACCTGAAAGATCGTTTTACCCCTCATATACCCAGTTAATTACTGTGTTCTGCAGGTGAGGGCCTCCTGCAGATACTGTTTATCAGGAGGTCTGTTCCCCACAACATAGGAAGCGGACCTTCAGTGTTGTGGCACCTATCCTTTGGAATTCCCTCCCCTTAAATATGAGAAAGGCACCATTTCTGTTATCTTTTCGGTGCCTACTGAGGACCTTTCTTTTTCAACAAGCCTTTTAAGTAGAGACCTTATCTCAGTCTGTGTCTGAATTGCTTTTTAAGATTTTTTAAACCTTCTTTTGTTAAAGATGTTTTAAAAGATGTTTTGTTTTAATATATTTTAAAGTCTGTTTTTAAGATGTTTTAGAGTGTTTTTGGTGTTTTGTTTGCTGACCTGGGCTCCTTCTGGGAGAAGGTGTGGGATATAAATTTAATAAATAAATAAACATACCCACACAAATACCCTGCCCTTTACATACATGTAAGTATACATACACAGCCACAGGCTAGGTTCCAGAGGTTCTCAGCTTGATAACGCTGCTGCAAGTTGAACAGGCATTGTTCGTCTCTGCACACCGAAGTTGATGAAAAGTTACACAGCCTGGCTGCCTATCCCTAACCCTAATAATTTTTCAGTATTAATTCATTATCCGAGTGACGTTGCCCTGAAACACTGTTGCTCATTTCTTAAAGTACACACAACTCAGGAACAACACAGAAAAAGTGGGGACCTGAAAACATTTACAGGGGAGGGGGCAGGAAGTGCAAAGGGAAGCATCTCTCCCTACTTACTTACTTTCTCCCACTTGTCCTCACTTTCTTTCCCCTTGTCTGCAACACTTCTTACCTCCCTTCCTCAAAACTTCTTTTACCTCTTGTCCTCAGTTCCCCTTTCTTCCCACCCCATTTGCCTTAACCTCCCCTAATTGCTCCTAATTTTCTGGCAGCACTGTGGAGCAGGTGGGCAAGAGGATCCAGCAAAGCTGTATGAAGTAGAGATATTTGCCAGCAGCATGAGGGCTCACGCAGAACCCTTGCCTTCGCCAATTTGTGTATGTAGGGGTGTTAGTCAACCCTTTTTTCTGACAACCCTCTCTTTCCTTGCCCAGCACCCCAGGTTACATCACTCCACATCTGTAGGTAGAATGAATGAATGAATGAATGAATGAATTTATTGATACAGTCAATAGACCAATCCAGACAACATACATAGTTATACAAACAAATACCAAAAATCCAGTGTTAGGTCCAACACCAGCACGATTAAAACAATTAAAATGACTGTACATATTATTTTACAATTGGGAAATTCTTCCTACTTTTCCTAAGTTGGATGGCTGCCGCACTAAATTTAGCGACTGCAAAAGTCACCTCGGGGGAATAATCGCCTAGTAAATAGTCTAAATAAAATGCATAAGATCTACCTGGAAGAGATGATAAAATAGGTAAAATTAATTGCTTTCTCAAGTCGTCATAGTATAAACAGCATAGCAGGACATGTTCGTTGGATTCAATTTGTCCTTCATTACAAGGGCATAGTCTCTCTGAGTAGGGAATTTTATTATATCTGCCTTCAAGGACAGCAGAGGGCAAAATATTTAATCTCATAAGCGTAAAGGCTCTGCGAAATTTATGGAGCTCCAAAGTCGAGAGGTAAGATAATTAAAGTACAGAATTTGGGGGTGTGACGTTGATTTCTAACAAGGAGTAGGTGGTGCTGAAAGTCAATATCTTTGAGTCGTTGTTTGACTAACTCTCGAGCAGATTGATAACCCAGTTGGAGCATATAAGATGGAGATAGACCTAAACCCAACAGCTTATCTTGGATCATTTTTTTCCAGGGGGAATAATAGTTGTCAGCAAGAACATGGGGAGCCAAGCCTAAAGGGTTAAATATCAATTTCAGCCAAAATAGTATTCTCATTTTCCATATACATGACTCGATAGATTGGAGACCACATTCTAGTCTCAGAATGTGGTTAGGGACACAGGTGGGGACTCCTAGAATGGATCTTAAAAAGGAGTTTTGAAAAGCTTCAAACTTTGTAAAGTTCGTATATGTACTAGTTTGAGCACCATAAAGAATTTGCGGTACAATTTTAGCCACAAATACTTTTATGGCCGGGGAAATAGATTGACCTCCTTTAGTATAAAAAAAAGATAATAAAGTCTTTGTTGTACGCTTGGCATTTAACAGAGTAGAAGTAATATGTTGCTGCTGTGAACCTGAAGCTTGAAATATAATTCCAAGGTATCTAATGGTTTTAACCTGTTCAATGGGTAGTTTGTCAATCCTCCACACATGATTTATCTTTTTTTTAGTGAAAACTAGTACTTTGGTTTTCTGGTGGTTCATTATTCTTCCTCTAGACAGAATGACGTAAGAGCCGCCAGCATTCTTTTAAGACCTATAGGGGTAAGCGATAGCAAAACTATATCATCGGCGTACAATAAACAATATCTCGGAATGCGGAATAACGTTGGAGGGTGCGAAGAGATTGGTGTAAGAGTGTTCACTATGGCATTAATGTAAATGTTAAATAGCAGGGGTGCAAGTATGCACCCCTGCTTGACCCCCTTTGAGGTGGAGATTTGTTTCGTTAAATGGCCTTTATTACTACATCGTATTTGTAACGAAGTATTTTGATATAGACCTTGGATCAGAGCTAATAGACGTCTATCAATGCCCAATTTTTGCAATTTCAGCCAAAGTCTAGGTCTAGAGATTGTATCAAAAGCCCCTTTTAAATCCACAAAAGCAGCAAATAAAGGATGGCCCTTATTAATGCTGTACGTAGAAATCAAGTGCTGCAAAACCAGAGCATGGTCATAAGGAGAGTGCCCGGCTTGGAAGCCTGCTTGCTCTGGAGCTAGGAGGTCCCTTTGGTTGACCCAATCTAATAATTTCCTATATAGAAAGGTGGCATAGAGCTTACTTATAATATTAAGCAAACTTATTGGCCTATAGTTTGCTGGATCTAGATGTGAGCCTTTTTTAAAGATGGGAATTATTATTGCTGCACCCCAACCTCCAGGAATGACCATTGAGGAATTGATCTTAGTAAACAGAGCAGCCAAAAGAGGGGCCCACCATTGAGCATTTAGTTTATAAATCTCTGGGGGTATATTGTCGGGCCCAGGAGCCTTATTAAGTTTTAGAGAGAGTATAAGATCCAGGGTTTCGGCTGCAGTGACTGGTGGCCGGGGGGAGGGGGGATGTCGGTGGAGGCATCTAAGGAGGGCTTCACATTAGGAGTATTAGATTGATACAGAGAGGCATAGTAGCTTTCCCAAACAGCGGGAGCAATGGCACAGTCCAGTCTAAAACTGGATTTGGGCCACTGTTGGGATATTATATTCCAAAAAGTTGTAGAGTTCTTTAATTTAGCCGCCTGGATAAGGCTTTGCCACGTTTGCCTCTGAGCATATTTCTTTTTTGCTTTTATTAGCTGTTTGAAATTTTTTCTAGTCTCTCTAAATTTTTCTAAAGAGTCTCAGGTTCCATATGATTTAAAGGCTTGATTTCAGGCCTAGCAGTTGCTATAGTATTAAAATCCCTACATCTTACATATCTAATTGTTAACGTTTATATGCCACCTACCAAAAATAAAAATCTGACTAAAAAACAATTAAACAACCTTGAGACTTATATTTTAAAACTGACAACTCTTTTCCCAGAAGCTATTTTAATTTTAGCTGGGGATTTTAATGCCAGAATGGGCTCCTCAGATGTTGAACTTTACACTAAATTTCATTTAGAACCTCCTGAGTTGGACGGCCCTCCAAATATTCCCATAAGAAAATCTAAAGACAAGGGCATAAACTTCGCGGTGCTTTATTTAATGCTTTTGTCTGTGAAGATGAACCTTTTATTGCTGAATGGTCGCACTAGTGGAGATACAGAAGGAGAGCTAACCTATTTAATGTCTAGAGGTGCATCCACTATAGATTTGATATTTGTCTCTCAGGAAATTTATCCCTTAGTTGACTCTTGTAGAGTTTTACCTTGCCCCGAGAGTGATCACTTCCCGGTGATCTTCTCAATATATGGTTCCAGTGATTCTCCGTTTCTAAACCAACGTGCTTTTGATGTAATGGAAATAGAAGTATGTCCACCGCAGATAAAATGAATCCCTAAAGTTCAGAAGGAGATATCTGAGAAATTAAATTCCCTAGAATTAGAAACTATTAAAAATCTACTTATATTAGCCTCGGATGACTGTGAGCCATACTATTATCTCAATCAGTTGATAATCAACATCCAAGGGTTGCTCAGGAGAGCCCCAGTCTCAGCTTCAAGTAGATCTAACTATAGGACAAATCCCATCTGTAGGTAGACAATGAAGATTAAAAATAGATAGAATATGTGTACTAACAGATAGAATATGTGTGCAAATAAGGGAACCTGTTCTAGCGTGAAATGTGGCATGAATGAAAGTCTGAATAACACAACATTGAGAGATTATGCTATTTGAGGGAATGGTGAGACATAATAGAGGTGTAAAAATTTATACATGATGAGGAGAAAGTGGATAGAAAGACTTTTCTCCCACTTCATATTAGAACCAGGATCATCCAAAGAAGCTCAGTAGTGGGAGATTTAGACAGACAAAGTGAAGCACTTCATCACACAGCATCTGGTTAAACTGTGGCATTCACTCTGACAAGATATGGTGAGGGCCACTGGTTTCAATGGCTTTAAAAGAGGATTAGACAAATTATGACTTGCAGCCACTGACAGATTCATTAATGGTTGCATGCTGCCACCACTTTCAGAGGCAGTATGGTTCTAAATATTTATTTATTTGATTTATATCCGGCCCTTTCTCCCAGTAGAAGTCCATGGTGGCAAACAAAAGAACCAAAAACACTTTAAAACATCATAAAAACAGACTAAAATATATTAAAACACAACAACCATTAAAAACATATTAAAACATCTTTAAAAACATTTTTAAAAGGCTTTAAAAACATTTTTAAAGAAGTTTAAAAATACATTAAAAAGCAATTCAACAAAGATGCAGACCGAGATAAGGTCTCTACTTATAAGGCTTGTTGAAAGAGGAAGGTCTTCAGTAGGGCCGAAAAGATAACAGAGATGGTGCCTGTCTAATATTTAAAAGGGAGGGAATTCCAAAGGGTTGGTGCCACTATGCTAAAGGTCCGTTTCCTGTGTTGTGCTGAACAGACCTCCTGATAAGATGGCATCTGCAGGAGACCCTCACCTACAGAGCACAGTGATTGACTGGGTATATAAGGGGTAAGATGGTCTTTAAGGTATCCTGGTCCAAAGCTGTATAGGGCTTTATGCACCAAAACTAGAATCCTGAACTTAGCCCGGTAGCTAATAAGTAATAAATACCAGGGGAACAACAGTGGGAGAACGCTATAGCTCTCTTGCTGTTCAGCTTCCTATAAACAGTTGGCTAGCCACTGTGGGAAACAGAATTGTGGGACTATTTAGTCTGATTCAGATAGGCTCTTCTCATGTTTGTACATGTGTTCTTGGCACTCCTTTCTTAAGTCTGTCATCTAGACGACAGAAAATGGTGATCTCCTGTGGTGATGAACTGGCAAAGTGACACAAATAATTGTCCACTTTTGAAAACTATATGAGATAACTTCTGATATTGGCTCCTGCAAATGGAAACAAAGGCATTGTTCTCTTTTCAAAAAGTTGCTGTCTGTATTTCTCTTGAAGTACACTAATATTACTACTGCTATTATGCTATCCAATGATACTGCTACTAGCTCTGTGTTTTAGGTTCTGATAGTAATGACATTGATCTCACTTTGGAAGGATCACAATAATAAAGGACATTAATGTACAGTTTTTTAAATTTCATTAAAATCATTTAACAAAGTAGCAAAATATGTAGAAAATTGCCTTTCTTACTGTGCAGCTTCATGCATTACTAGTGACTAAAGCAACACAGGCAAGTAAACCTTTCTACACATATCCTCTGTAGCCTCCTCAAATTCCAGTGGTTATGCTTGTTTGCTAACCTTAATTTTGGATTGTGTTGCATCTTTTGCTTTCAGCCTGCAGTTAAGTTATTTTGGAAATGTATGCAAAATCCACTTTCTTCTTCCAAGTATTGCGATGGGTGAGAAAATCCTAACCTCACAGCAGAGCAGGTGTTGTGCAGTCTGGCCCTGGAGATGTAATTAAGAAAACTGTCTTGGAAGAGCTGTTTTTTATTTCATAGTTACTTCAAACTCCTCTGTTCCAAACTCCTTTGCCAGAGTTAGCTGCAAGCGTTTTGGAAATGAATACTTGCACAGCACCAGCTACAAATTGCTACAGTCTCTCTTTTGCTCTTGGGACCAAATTAGACATGACGTCAGGAGATGATTGGATCTCCCACAGTTTTTGCAAAAGGCAAACGCTGGTGGTAGAGTCTGGATCAGAGCTGCAGCACTGGGGAAAATATTTTTGAAACTCTTTCCCCCCCGCCCCCATTGCAGTTTTCCCAATCTGAATTCTCCTGCCCCCCCAAGCTGCATTTTGCTCCTCCATAACACAGTTCAGTATTGCTACCTTAGCTTTTATTTCTACAGCTGTTTTATTTTTGTCTTCGATGGTAAGAGTGTATACGATCATGGTTATGTTGGAATTAGCCTTCTATAGGATTATCTTGTAACAATGCTTTTTTGGTTAAAAGATGAGGTGCTGGTGCTGATATACATTGATAAAAGTCCTGGGGGTGCCAGCACAAAATGGCTGCCATGGGCAGCCAAAAAAGAGGTGCCAGTACTCCATATTAGTGATTACTGTCACAAAAAGAACTCTGCCTTGTAAGGATTTGCTTAACGGTATGCACATGCCTGAGCTAATTATATCAGAATCAACAAATGCTACTCCTGTATTGGTTATTTGGATGTCACAGAAGAGCTATACTAGATAAAGCGGATCAACCCAGCATAAGTACGTAGAGTCCGCATGGCTGTTTTCTGACTAAATGGGGGAAAGGACTTCTGCCTTTAAGGAAACTACCACCCACTTCCTCTGCTTCTGGCTAAATGCTAAGGTAAAGAGGCAATACCAAAAGCTGCTGTGCAGACTTCCCAATCTTTCTCTTAAGGCTTGCCTTCCAGAGACTCAGACGGTTGGTAGCCTATCATCTATATATGTTTCTGTGTGTAAATCTGAAATCTAACTCTAGAAAACTGTTCTGTTGCAGCTCACAAATCCTATAGCTGTGGGATTTTTCTGTGTGTTGGCAATCCTAAGATTTGGAACTTTTTCTTTTCAGGCTATGAAGAGACCTTGACACATCTTGCTGCCATTTTAGCCAAGCACTTTGCTGACTCCAGGATTGTGGGCACTGGTAAGGCAGCTCCTGTTCTCCAAAGATGATGCTGGACAGTACATAGTGTGTGTTTGTGTGTGCATGCTCACACACATGTGGTTGATAGAGAATTAAGCTCATGTCTGTTGATTTTTCTCTGATCTCCACTTGATACATCTGGAATGATAAGGGACTTCTGCTTCTAACACCTCAGATCATTGCAGAAGGAAATGATGATTTATGGGTTTGACATGTCTTATATTTATATCTTGTCCTGCCTACGAGTCTGTCTCCTGTTACAGTAGTAAACAATTTCACCACAATCTCTAGTGTATTTTTCTGGAAATTTGTGTTACTGTTGCATCTCTATTCCATTTAAATTCTCTCTCATTTCCATACTCAGACATCAGAGACTCCCTCATGCAGGCATTGGCCAGCTATGTTTGCTACCCCCACTCACTCCGTGCTGTAGAGAGGATTCCAAAAGAGCAGTAAGTTCTTGGTTCCATCACCTCTCAATAATACTATTTGTCCTGGCAGAAGCTTCCCTCTCTCTTCTTCCCTGAACCAGACATGATTCCTATATTTATAATCCCTTTTGTGTGTATATGGAAACTGCTTCTTCCCTTGTTTCACCCCATTGCACTGCTGCTGCTTCCCTCTCAAATAACTTAAACAACCTGCCCTGGATTTCCTACTCCCTCACCCACACTTTTTAACCTTGGTGCCCTTTGCATGGTGGTTGGATGACCTGTTTGTTTTATTCTGGCAGGAGGATATCCATGATGAGGAACCTGCTGGCCCCCTATGAACAAAGACCTTGGGCTCAGACCAACTGGATCCTTGTACGACTGTGGCGAGTAAGGACAAATACTCTTTCTGCCTTCCCACTTTGTTCAGAATTTCCAGTCTGGTAGTTTTAAAACTAGTGGTTTCCCTCTGTATGAATTCTCCCTTAACTTGTTCTTTGATCCCTGCTACTTACTTTTGGTGAGAGGGTCTCAGCGTTCCTTGTTGGGAGATAATAGAAGATCTTCTAAGCATCCACTTTTCCTTTTTTCTCTCTTTTTCCGTAGGGCTGTGGATTTGGATACAGGTACACACGGCTGCCTCATCTGCTGAAAACCAAGCCAGAGGATGCTAATCTCCCCAGTTTGCAAAGTGAGTGGGGAACAGGGAGTAAGGATGTGTTGCTTTGCCATTACAGCGGAAGGGTAAATGCAATCCAGTAACTGAGTTTATCCTGATCTGGTTAGCTGTTAGTTCTAATGCCAGAAGTAAAAGAACCTGTGGTGTGATGGTCTCACAGTAATGCTGCCCCCTGATGCAGTAATTGGTACCAATGGATACTGTTTGTGTCACGGCTGGGCCTCAGCATCTGGGAGCTAGAGGACTTCTGATACCATGTAGTATGGATATATTGTCTCTTTTTCCCTGATGTAACTGTGCAAAGTATCATCTTAACTTCCTGATCTCCTCTCAGTTTTTTTCTATTTTTGAGTCCAGTTAAAAAAAACCCAAACACCTCCATATAATTGCCATCATTCTGGTTGCTTTCACTGGGTCACTAGGTGATAACAGAAGAGCTCTGATGTTTGTTTTAGAAGCATATATCAGAGCAGGCATGGGTTGGCATAGTGTGAAAAGGTCCCCAAAGGTACAGGATTATAATTTTTAAGTAAAATTGAATTTATCCAAGGAAATCGAATTGGAGAATCGTACTGAGATATAATAGATCCAGCAGGCACTCCTTCTCGTGCGATACCAGCTTCTAGTATATGTAAATCTGGCATGTCTTCTGCAATGGACTGCCAATATGTGCTGGTCCCCTCCTGTCAATCTTAGGGCCCTACCTTGTTCTGAGGTATTTTTCACTCACCACAGTAGCCATGCGTTGGAAATCAGGCTGGTCTTCCAGCATCACCACAGTACTCACAATGTCTCTGTATTCTGCATGGCAAGGAGCTCTGCGAGACTCCAGTTACAAGCTGTAGGGGGAGCTTTGGCCCCTCCTCGGTAGTTTTTTATTTAGTGAAGAAAATAACAGCCTCAGTCTTGCAGGGTGGATAGCAAGTTATTAATTGGTCCTTTACTCTCTCTCTGAGAGATCAGAGGACAGATCAGATCAGAGGACAATGCAGGGACAGAATTTCTAATCTCATAGTCCAGCAGAAGGTGGCAGTAATAACATCAGCTTGACCCTTCTAAGAATATTAGCATCTATATTTAATGTTTCTCTCTTTGTTTCTTTGTTTTTATTTTTGGGGCCCAGGAGATGTCTCTGTTGCTAGTTTCCAGAGTAAGTTTCCTGTTGTCTTCCCTTTGTATGGTGGTGAAATAGTTTTTTAGCCCTTTAGTAGACTCTCTTCCCCTTCCATCCTTGGTGTACAAGCAGGTTCTTTGGAAACTGTGGGGTAAAAAGACAAAGGGCGATGAGTTTGGCTGCACCAAGCAATTGTCCTAAGAACCATCTAAATGTTTGAGATAGTGACCTGTCAAATGTGCTTCAGGGTGGGTGGTCATGTGCGTATCTGTTTTTAGTTGGAGGGTACATTATGAGTGCACAGCAAACTTGTAGCTGCTGTTCATGTGCTCTCCGTTGTCTTAGCTGCCCTTTTTCCTTTTTTCTCTTTCCTCTTCTCTAGTCCTACATTTTTAAAAGAAGTATTATTAGATTTGTATCACCCTTCTTCCTTAAGGAGCCCAGAGCAGCAAACAGCAAAATGTTAAAATAATACAATTTTTTAAAAATAAAAGATATTTAAAAAACAATCAAAACCACCTAAAACTTTTAAAAGCAATTAAAAACCATCTAAAATCATCTCCTTCCATAAAGCACAACAGGGAATAGAAAACTTCAGCAGATACAACTTCCTTAAAGAAAAAAAGTGAGCTCCAGTTCTGATCCAGTCATGCAGCCTAATGAGCTGGTTGTTTATGACAAGGGTTTCGTGCAACTCCATCCCTGTGGTGTGTGTGGTCATTCAGTGACCTTGGGATACCTCATGGGCACTGTGGCATTGCTTCACTTTTCTAGGTGTTGGCCAGATCATCTCTGTGTACCAGCAGTTGCTTCACCTTGGCTCCAAAGGGTCTAAGACAGGGCATAGGATCCTTTGGCTGGTGATCCTGCTCTCTGCTATTTTGAGGTGTGTTTGAATGAATAATTAATACCAAGTTAATTGAAAGGAGCCTATCTCCCAGCTGTCCTTGGGTCACTGCCCAAGAGGGGCTGAGTCCACCCTTCCCCTCAACTCTTTGTAATGCTGCAGGAAGAGAGCAGAACACAGTCAATGATAGAAAGATCAAGTGGGCTCTGGCGCTTATCTTGTTATGGAATTTCTGAATGCAAAAGCCAGCCCACCTTTCTGCCTGTCTTGTTAGGATTCCTCACCTGAGGCACTGCCTTGCTTGCCTGAAGCATTCTGTCAGTGGACATTTTCTTGGGACTCCAGCGGTTAGAATAAGCTTCTGATATACAACCTCAATTTATTAAGGGACAGTTTATATTCATTTCCTAGGGCCCTTTTTGGTGACTTGTGTAACTGGCGATGATGGGGCTGGCTCCTAAAAGAGGAGAACTTGCATATAGAATCATAGAATAGGTTAGTTGGAAGGGGCCAATAAGGCCATCGAGTCCAACCCCCTGCTTAATGCAAGAATCCAACTTAAATTATTCCCGACAGGTGACTGTCCAGCAGCCTCTTGGATGCCTCCAGTGTTGGAGATACATATCCTTCCTGGCATTAAGAGTAGCAGCTAATCCTCTACCGGCTAGTTCTCCCTGCCTTGGGTAAGAGGTTGGTCAGAAGAGCAAGCAAGCACTGCTCTGATATGTATGCCATTTTGTGACCCTCATTCGGCAGGGAGTTTGGTTACACCAAACTGAAGCTGAGAAAATCAGCTGAGACAGCCTGGCTCTGCCCAACAGGTTCCTCCTGCTTAACATCTAATCATTGGTATGTTCCAAAGGCACATGTGTGTCAAGCCATTTTTCTGGATGCTTTTAAACATGTTTAAAGTATGCAAGGACAGAAAAGTAATGTAAGAAGCGGTCCTTGGATGAGGTGCCATTGATGTAACTCAGAATTCTTTGCAGTTACTCTTAGTGTTGTAACCCTAGTCATATTAGTAGCATGTGCTGCAGAGTTGCAGTTCTGTTGTGAAAATTTTTAGTTTAGCCCTGATGCTTCTCTGCTTCCAATGGGAGCATTAGAGGTGAGAAGGGAAGTGAGGAAACAAATATCCCTCTTCTAGACTGTGCTGAGGAGGACTTCTTGATGAGAGCTACGAGATTTCCTGTAGATAAGACCCCTCCCCCCAGAGATTTATGAAAAATGTCTTTACACTAGTACAGCCTGTCTTAAAATGCATAGCTGCTGCAAGCTTACTTGTGGGGTCCATCAGCAGGCTGGCTCCTATGGGAAAGGAGTTGGGCTTAATTCTCCCCCCTCCCTCTAGATTTCTCATCCTGATTGGAACTGGGCGGACAAGTGTGAACATATGCTGTAGTGGCAGAGAGAACTGGGGAATGGCTGTTCTGAGTGCTGATTCCCTGCTGGGGATTGTGATGCTTCTTTCGGGAGAGATTAGCTGACCTGGGGCCTTGTGGAGATGAGTGGGAGGGATGCTTGGCTGGAGCTCAGCTGTAGGGTACAACTTCTTATTTGCACAGAGACAGCAAATGTGCATGACCACATCCCAGCTAATTCAGGCCAGCATTGTGGCAAAAAGCTTCAGGCCTTAGAGATGGGACAGGCTCAGAATAGTCCATGTGCGAGAGCTGGCCTTGGAGGGCAGCTGCCATCTCTACTTATTGTAAAGAGGGCCTCTTTGGAAGGAGACTCTAAGAATTCCTTGTGATTTTGAAAGAGAAAACTATGTTGAATGTAACGAAAGGGGCATAGAGCTGTGGAGAATGAAAAGTGTTTACAACTATTTCTCATTTCCATACAGTTGCAGTAAAGCAAGCTGGGCCCAGGCTGCAGCTGTCCAGTACCTTCTCCCAATGTGACCTTTTTCAAAGCTGCTTCTTTTTCATTCCAGAGCCTTGTCCCTCCACCCTGCTGCAGCGACACATGGCGGATCTGCTGCGAAGTGACCGGGAAATGGCACCCAGTTTCCTTAACAGTGTGCTGAACCAGCTGAACTGGGCCTTCTCTGAGTTCATTGGCATGATTCAGGAGGTGAGAGCCTTGGATCCAGAAAAAAACTGATTGGAAGGAGCAGGCCTTTGCTTGACATCATGGAGAATAAAAAAAGTTCCTCCCTTGCTAGGTATCAATAGTAGTTGAAACACAGGTCCTTGAGGGATGCTGGGATTGAGCATGAGCTAAAAAGAAGAAGGGAGGAGGCTAAGGACATGTGTGAAGAGAACAGCTGCTGTTTCCCTCCAATTGCTATGTTAAACTGCATCCTTTTTGCCTGGGCAGATCCAGCAAGCTGCAGAGCGCCTGGAAAGAAACTTTGTAGACAGCCGCCAGTTGAAAGTGTGTGCAACTTGCTTTGATCTGTCGGTGAGCCTGCTCAGGGTCTTGGAAATGACGGTCACACTGGCTCCTGAGATCTTCCTAGACTGGAGTCGCCCATCATCAGAGCTATTACTCAGGAGACTTGCCCAGGTACTCACTTCTTTGCAGGAAAACATTAGTATTGGTATATGGCAGGGGCAAAGATTTTTAGCTGAGGATGTGGGTGCTGCCATCTGGCAGATGTGCACCATGCTCACACTTTCCAATCTGTGCTTTATTCTTCTAAAACATTGTGTAGTAGGTCAACAGCAGGTTTGGGGGCTGACTTACACAAACTGTGAGCTTGTTTTCCCCTCCCGTCCCACACTACGTTATAACTCTGGCAATGATTATTCAAAGGGTCTGTGTGCAGCAAGATAAAGGTCTCCAGAACATTGCTCTTTTTCTTCTTTGGTATTTCTCTATGGAAGAAAACTCCACAGAAAAAATGGTCATAAATTTCAAGACGTGAAAGGATAAGCCAATCTATACAACATTCCTCCATTCCCTGACGATAGTCCTAACAATCTCCTCCTGTGGGCTTCAGCCTCTGCTTCCTTCTTTCAAAAGCTTTAATGCCTCCTGTTGTTTACTTAAGGCTTCTAAACCAGAATGCATCAGTAAATCACTCTTTCTGTCAAGCATCAGTACATAGTCAAATGTTGTCATTATCCCCATCCTGTATAGATAAAAGAATTTACCAATGTATTTATTTCAGTGTTTTTATGCCCCACCCTTGCTCCAGATTGGAGGAGAAGGCAGCTTGCAACACAGCATATAATGCAAACAGTATATAAAATCAAACAGAATAAAATCAGACATCCATTAAAAAACAGCAACACTAAACTCCAATCAGCAGCATCACGTTACAAAGGCCTGAACAATTAGCCTTGCAAGCTGCATGTCCAAGATCGACCAGGTCCTATCTGAGAAAATCCATCCTTCTTTGTATTAATGGGGATCTGCTATCTGTGGTTATACAGAAACCAGTTGCTGCGGCACAATGTGGATAGACATCAGGCACGCTCAGTCTTTATCTCCTTTTGAAAATACTGTAATCCCTTTCTGAGGTGGTTGTCTCTCATCCTGGAATGATGGGGATCTGTACCTTTCTTGTAAATTAGCGTTCTGACAGCATTTCTTGCAGTTTCTCTATGGGGGATGGCTTCAAAGGGTATTTTTATAAATCACCTTGTCCTACCTGTATGCCAGTTGTTTTGGGATGAAGATGGCAAAAGAAATAGCAGCAGGCAGGGACTGCCAAGGCCCCCAAATGACCAGATGATGGTTGTGGAGTGAACATTCTAAAGAGATTGCAGGGCTGGTTGAGTGAAGCTGCTAAAACCTTATAGCCATCCTCTTGTTTGGTGGGTAGCAAGAGGAAACTTGAAACTTACAGATGCAGACACTGATGCTTTAAGGCAGGCAGGGAAAGATATGCATGTCAGCTGGGATGTGCTTGTACGGGTCCCTGGAGCATCTGGAAACCTGGTTTGAATTGGCATGACATGACTGAGCATGTGAATAGGCTTGCCATGCACTGGAACACCTGTCAACAGTTGTATGCAAATAAAGTGACTGAACCATGCATACATGTTCGAGGGCCTGAGCATGCAGCCACATTTAGTTATACAAGTTACTATGTAGTGTTTGAAAATAGGCTAACCAAAATTTCTACTTGATTTTTAAAATAAGCTCTCTAAGGTTTTTATGAATTGTTTCTTAAAACCAGTGCAGCACTTTTCACCACAGCAGGGAGACAATATGCCAAATGTTCTCTGGGTGCCACTTTTAAGAATTCTGCCACATTCTAGTTGAAGCATCAGATTCCTCTCTGGAATGATGAGTCATTCTTAGCTATTTCTTCTTGTTGTTCAGCTCCGTTAAATCACATAACTGTGCAGCCTTGTGTGTGGCTTTGTGCTATGTACATGGAAATGTGGCTTATTAAAAACAGATTCTGCTGGGTTCTTCTGTTTGCTGCCCCAGGGTGCATCCACCCACGGAAGTAAGAGCTGTTGTCCCATGTAAGACATTTGTCAGTGGAAGTATCCACAGCCTGGGATGTGAGCTGATACAATCTGACTAACATTTTCAGCCTGTTATTGCTAGAGGCTCAAGTCTGCTATCCATGTCATGGTTCATGGAGAAGCCTGTCATATTTTTTCTGGGCAGCCCTGCTGATGAGTGTTTGTCAGGCCATCTAGGGACCAGCATGCAGGCCACACAGAGCATTATCACATGTCTACTCACTACCTCACCATTTGCTGTCAAGATGTGTTCTTTAATGGCTTTCTGGTGCTATTTTGGGACTGAAAGGTAGAAGGGTTCAGGGCATAAAGTTGGTTTGAGGAACCTTTGGCCCTCCAGATGTTGCTGAACTATAGGTCCCATCAGCCCCATCAAACATGGCCAATGGCCAGGGATTATGGAAGTTGTAGTTCAGCAACATCTGGAAGACCAAAGATTCCTCACACCTGGCATAAAGGAAGGAACAATCCTGTACTCCTTATTATATCATTGTGCCCAATATTGTGCATGCTATTGCAGAGAGATGTCTGAATCTGGAGAATTTGGCTTGTCTAAGCCCTGATGTTTAGACTGGTAAGTAAAAAGTTACGTGTGCATCTCTGCAAGTGTACAGAGAGAACATGTGACCTTCTGCTTTAAGCATTCATCCATCTCATCTTCCCCCCCCCACAGCTGTTTAATCAGGTGCTGAATCGTGTGACAGCTGAGCGGAACCTGTTTGACAGAGTGGTCAACCTTCGTCTGCCAGGTGAGCTTCTAACCAGAGCTCAGTAGTAGAGCATGTGCTTTGTGTATAGAAGGTCCCAAGTTGATTTCTGACAGCTCTAGGTAAAAGGATCACAAGTAGCAGGTGATGGGAAAGCTCTGTCTGAGACCCTGCAGAATCACTACTAGTCAAGAGTAGGCAGTATAGGATTTGATAGACAAATAGTCTAATCTCTCATCATTCCCAGGAAATACTCCTCACTGCTCTCCTACAAACGTGCAGGAATATTTCTAAAGGTTCTGGGCATGTCTTGTGTCTGCACAGGAGTTTCTCCCATTTCCAGTCCCTTGAAAGTCAGGTAGGAAATATCTCAGGAGGATCCTGTGCCTACCTTTTACCTTTGCCTGTGTTGTCAGTGCAGCTTGCACTGTTCCCTCTCATCTGCTCTTCAGATAGGCAGGAGGCCAACAGGGCAGATAGGAGAATAGCTGTGGGATATGGGATCTTTTGGCTCTAAACAGTAAGTAGTCATTAAGTGATGGCTGTGTGCCCACCCACTCAAGGCCAAGGAATCCATGCTTGTACAGAGCTTGTTAAATTGTGAAGTAATATATAGGGAGGCAAGATGTCCTGCTTCTACAGTAAAAGCTGATCGAGAGAGATACCAGTGAATAGGCAGGAGGTGCATTTGAATGCAAAATTGCTGACTAGGTTCCACTTACACTATAGCCCCATTATCCTGAGCCCATCGTTCTGGCTGGTTATCCTGGGATCTCATGATGGGGAAAGGACAGCATATGTTAACAGCTCTCCCCCTCTCCAGAGCATGGGCTTTCTTCCTCCATGCAGCATTATTGAATAGCTGCCCAACCTGCACTTGAGTAGGCACACTGCTGCAGATCTGTGTCATGCTGATCAGCAATAGGAAGTAAACAGTATTGCTGAATGACTGTGCCCTTGTTTTCCTTCTTGTGGAACTAGGCTTAGTCCTTCTTGAAAATGGAGGTTATGAATGGAGGGAGATTAAAAAGATGCACACATTTCCATGCCTTGCCATTCTTTGATGGACTCATTTCATCTCTCTGTAGTATGTTTGGCACCCGTGTGGCATATCTGCAATAGGTATGATTCTAAGGATATGGGATACATGATATATCCATCTACTTGTCATCCGGAAGGAAGAAGTCTCTATAGGATTCCTGGTATTAAATTGGGGTTTTTTAAATTGTATTGCCCACTCTCCCCTTGAACATTTTCAGATTTGTTTTTATTATGCTCCCATTCTCCGATCTTTGCTGTACTAGAAAGATGGACACATACTGGCATGTCCATCTTAAGCAAGGTTAGGTCTTTCCACATTTCAAAGCATTGACTACCATAATGCTCACCCAGAAGGAGGAAAAAATCGAAAGCTTCACTTGACACCTTTTCAGACCTGTTTTCAAGTGCCCTTCTCAAGGTCATGTGCTTGAGAAACTCTCTTGTTTTGGACAACTGAGGGGAATGTATGCTGGCTGGGAGGTGAAGGAATGCTGGAGGTACTATTGAAGGGCCGAGCACCATTCCAATTCTTTTGCACCTGATGAAGCTTTTGGATGAAGTAGTATAAATCCTTAAGTGGATGAATGCAAACGTTAATCCCTTCCTTATTGCTGATTGTGACTTTAAACCTCTCCTTTCTTCTCCAGGACTGGAGAGTGTAGATCACTATCCAATCCTTGTGGCTGTGACAGGAATTCTGGTCCGGCTCCTTGTTGATACTGAGTTCCAGGGGTAAGTGCTCCCTTATTCTACTCCAAGGGATGGAGATTTCACTGCTTGTGTTCTAGTTTGCCAACCAGGTTACTATTCTGAAATGAGCAGCCCAGTGGCATTGTGTACTAGGATGCTGATGCAGTCTTTGACTTTGTCCCTTGTTTTCATATGCTCAGTCTATTGCAGGTTAGTGGCTCCCTTAAGAATTTCTATGCAGAGTACCAGAGAGCTATATATATATAAAAAAACCAGAGACATCCTATCAGTTTAAACCTTCCCTTGAATTGTCTAGAATGGGGGTAACCACTATGGTGGCCTCCAGATGTCACTCGACTGCAACTCCAATCATCCCTGGCTATTGGCCCTGCTGGCTGAGCCTAATGGGAGTTGAAGTCCAGTAACTACTGGAATGTATCACGTCAGCAACCCCTGGTCTAGATGTTCTGGTGTGGGACACCTTGTTTGCTCCTGCTCTCTGCTTGCAGTCTACTGTTACATAGTTCATACAGAGTTACTCTGTATTCTGCTTATTTGATGTATGGTGTGGATTTATTGTTGATTCTGCCTAAGGGCAGAGAACCGGACAAGATGATTTTTGCCTCCACTCTTTTTCTCTGAGAAATTTAAAGGGAGTCTGGTCTTACCTCTGCATGTCTCTGTTCGTCTTCTAGTTCTCTTTCTAGAGAGAACAAGCTTTGGGGTTTATATCTGGAGAACAATCTTCCCCAAAGAAAACAAGCCAATATTTTGTTTTATCTTTACGCAAAGGCACATTCACTTTATGCTATAGCAAGAACACTCATTCTGCATATGCTTAGTTTCTCTCTAGTTATCTTCTTAATCTGAGCAGTGCTAGTAGCAGATCATTGATATGGATAAAACTGTAAATGCATGTGGTGTTTGGTTGTGTTAAGCAGAGAATATGTCTAGCTGCAGTAGCCTGTTACAGAAGAAAATAAAGTCTCGAGGGAAGGCGGCTGCTGACATGTATATCCAGATTGTCTGCACTGTGGCTGGTGGCGTTCATTACCCTTGTTATGGCACTCAGACAGACCCAATGGACAAGGCCGTACCACAGCTCTCAGGACTTTCAGAGAGAGTGGGTTGACAGTCATTTGTCATTTGATGTTCTCCTCCTCCCACTTTTAAAACTATAGTCTTTCCATTGTAAATTGGGTACCATTAGTAACTAGCATTCTAATTTCCATACTTTCCAACATAGAGAACTTAATATAACTGGTGGGAAGGAGTGGGGAAGGCTGCTTTCTGTGTTGAGTATATTTCGTTGTGCTGGGGAAAAATCAAGTCTCCTAAAGGGAGAGGGTACATTTCTGCTGAAGCCAGTGAACTTGTCTACCCTCTCTTCCTTACAGAAGAAGGAAGATACTGTTACTTTCTGGGAAGGAAACAGAATCTTGGTCTACCAGTTTTTACTTTGACACTGACCTCTTCTATGTAGGGCTCCAAATGTGTCTTGTTCTAAGTATCATGGAAACTAGCCTTGATGGCTGCATACTACCTTCTGTACTGGAGGTGGCATGCCTCTGAATACCAGTTGCTGAGGAGCACAAGTGGGAAGAGTGCTGTTGTGCTCTTCTTGTTGTCCTGCCTTTAGGCTTCCCATAGGCATCTGGTTGACAATTGTGAGAAACAGGATACTGGACTAGATGGGCCTTTGGTCTGACCAAGCAGGGCTCTTCTTGTGTTCTTAAGCCTCTGAACTTGCAAAGGTCCAGGTCAGACAATCCTGTCTTGCCTTAATAAGCATTTTGTTTGCATATTCCATCCACGCACTGCTCTTTCCCTCCTCAGTGTACTGATATGGGCCTTCAATTAAGTGCAGTTTGCAGTTGCATGCAAACCAAGACTACGGTGACCAGGTCTGGGTAAAAGGTCTGGAAAAGGCCAGAATATTAAACCACAGTTAGCAAATGGTTTAAGAACCTGACTTGTTCCAGATCTGATTATCATAGTTTTATGGTTCAGATAGAATGAAGACTTCTGAAATGAATTGCAGCATGCTGAGATGGGAGGAGGAAAGGGGCTGCACTGGCACAAGACTTGTTCATATCTTAGCTTATTAAGCCTTGAACAGCTTCTCCAGCAAATCCAGTCAGTCAAGCCATTTTCCATTTAATCCCACTCTTTTTGATGTCTACTGTGGATCTTAAAGTAGTAGTAAAGAGCAACATTCAACACCCCACTCTCGCACTTTTGCCTTGTGTAGGAAATGACATCTTTTACTTCCCGGTCTTTCAGATGTGAGGATGAAGCTGAGTATCAGGCTGATGAAAAGGGTCTAGATATTACTGAAGCGTTTTTTTATAAGAAGAATACTTTCACTCCCCCATGAAGCACATGTGAATGCTCAGCCTGATCATGGAGAAATATGTACATAGCCTCCTTATAAAATGTACCATAATTACATTCAGGTCTAGGGATAGGCATTTGGCAGGTGAAAAGATTTGGTCAATATGATCAAACGTTATAATAACAAGAAAAAGATACTTTAATTATTAGCTAGTTTAATACTTATGCTAATTGCAAAAACAAATTAAATAAACTGTTAACTATGAAGCAGTGAAAACTTTAAAAAATATTGTAATGAATTACAGTTTTTAACAATGTTATGCAATGTTTCTATAAATGTGAATGATTTACTGAACGGTTCTTTTCCTTGGCTTTTATACTGGAACACTAGGGTACATTTACATTCTTAAAACAAAAATACAGCAAAGTAATGGCAAGTATTAAAAAACATTAGGCAGCTTTTAAGGACCATGCTAAGTACTTTGCAGATTAGTTCTTCAAGCACAGACTGCCTATTAGCTACTGGTCTGAGTTCAAGGTTCTGCCTCCTGCAGATACCATCTTATCAGGAGGTCTGTTCCACACAACATAGGAAGCGGGCCTTTAGTATAGTGGCACCTATCTTTTGGAATTCCCTCCCCTTAAATATTAGACAGGCACCATCTCTGTTATATTTTCGGTGCCTACTGAAGACCTTCCTCTTTCAACAGGCCTTTTAAGTAGAGACCTTATTCCAGTCTGCATCTGTGTTGGAATTGCTTTTAAGACTTTTTAAAGCTTTTTAAAACATATGTTTTTAAAGATGTTTTGTTGTAACATAATTTAAAGTCTGTTTTTATGATTGTTTTATAGTGCTTTTAGTGCTTTTGTTTGCCACCCTGGGCTTCTACTGGGAGGAAGGGAGGGATATAAATCTAATAAATAAATAAAATAAGTAGCATCAAGCGTGGACGCTCTATTCAGATCCCTCTTAGCTTGCCTGATGTTCCAGTTTAATCCTTCTCAACAAAGTGCAGTCCATAAGAAACTGCTACCTGATATTTCCATTTCTCATTTGGCATGTCTTACCTTTTCCCAATGTGGTTCTTGCTTTGCAGACAGCTGAACTCCATGCAGCTAGGCATTTTAGTTCTGTAGCCAGGCTATTTCTGATCATCTCCAACCCCCAACAAGGCCTTGCAGAGAGGCACAAATCTGCCTAATTGTATCCTCCCCACTGGATGTGGAAAATCCTATAGAGAGCTATTCATTCCCCCAAAATGGGTTAACAAGCCCCTTTATATTTATTTATTTATTATTTGATTTATATCCCATCCTCCTAGCAGGAGCCCAGGGCAGCAAACATAAGCACTAAAAACACTTTAAAACATAAGAACATAAGAAGAGCCTGCTGGATCAGGCCAGTGGCCCATCTAGTCCAGCATCCTGTTCTCACAGTGGCCAACCAGGTGCCTGGGGGAAGCCCGCAAGCAGGATCCGAGTGCAAGAACACTCTCCCCTCCTGAGGCTTCCGGCAACTGGTTTTCAGAAGCATGCTGCCTCTGACTAGGGTGGCACAGCACAGCCATCACGGCTAGTAGCCATTGATAGCCCTGTCCTCCATGAATTTGTCTAATCTTCTTTTAAAGCCGTCCAAGCTGGTGGCCGTTACTGCATCTTGTGGGAGCAAATTCCATAGCTTAACTATGCGCTGAGTAAAGAAGTACTTCCTTTTGTCTGTCCTGTATCTTCCAACATTCAGCTTCTTTGAATGTCCACGAGTTCTTGTATTATGAGAGAGGGAGAAGAACTTTTCTCTATCCACTTTCTCAATGCCATGCATAATTTTATACACTTCTATCATGTCTCCTCTGACCTGCCTTTTCTCTAAACTAAAAAGCCCCAAATGCTGCAACCTTTCCTCGTAAGGGAGTCGCTCCATCCCCTTGATCATTCTGGTTGCCCTCTTCTGAACCTTTTCCAACTCTATAATATCCTTTTTGAGATGAGGCGACCAGAACTGTACCCAGTATTCCAAATGCGGCCGCACCATAGATTTATACAATGGCATTATGATATCGGCTGTTTTATTTTCAATACCTTTCCTAATTATCGCTAGCATGGAATTTGCCTTTTTCACAGCTGCCGCACACTGGGTCGACATTTTCATCGTGCTGTCCACTACAACCCCGAGGTCTCTCTCCTGGTCGGTCACCGCCAGTTCAGACCCCATGAGCGTATATGTGAAATTAAGATTTTTTGCTCCAATATGCATAATTTTACACTTGTTTATATTGAATTGCATTTGCCATTTTTCCGCCCATTCACTCAGTTTGGAGAGGTCTTTTTGGAGCTCTTCACAATCCCTTTTTGTTTTAACAACCCTGAACAATTTAGTGTCGTCAGCAAACTTGGCCACTTCACTGCTCACTCCTAATTCTAGGTCATTAATGAACAAGTTGAAAAGTACAGGTCCCAATACCGATCCTTGAGGGACTCCACTTTCTACAGCCCTCCATTGGGAGAACTGTCCGTTTATTCCTACTCTCTGCTTTCTGCTTCTTAACCAATTCCTTCTCCACAAGAGGACCTCTCCTCTTATTCCATGACTGCTAAGCTTCCTCAGAAGTCTTTGGTGAGGTACCTTGTCAAACGCTTTTTGAAAGTCTAAGTACACTATGTCCACTGGATCACCTCTATCTATGTGCTTGTTGACACTCTCAAAGAATTCTAGTAGGTTACTGAGACAGGACTTTCCCTTGCAGAAGCCATGCTGGCTCTGCTTCAGCAAGGCTTGTTCTTCTATGTGCTTAGTTAATCTAGCTTTAATCATACTTTCTACCAGTTTTCCAGGGACAGAAGTTAAGCTAACTGGCCTGTAATTTCCGGGATCCCCTCTGGATCCCTTTTTGAAGATTGGCGTTACATTTGCCACTTTCCAGTCCTCAGGCACGGAGGAGGACCCGAGGGACAAGTTACATATTTTAGTTAGCAGATCAGCAATTTCACCTTTGAGTTCTTTGAGAACTCTCGGGTGGATGCCATCCGGGCCCGGTGATTTGTCAGTTTTTATATTGTCCATTAAGCCTAGAACTTCCTCTCTCGTTACCACTATTTGTCTCAGTTCCTCAGAATCCCTTCCTGCAAATGTTAGTTCAGGTTCAGGGATCTGCCCTATATCTTCCACTGTGAAGACAGATGCAAAGAATTCATTTAGCTTCTCTGCAATCTCCTTATCGTTCTTTAGTACACCTTTGACTCCCTTATCATCCAAGGGTCCAATCGCCTCCCTAGATGGTCTCCTGCTTTGAATGTATTTATAGAATTTTTTGTTGTTGGTTTTTATGTTCTTAGCAATGTGCTCCTCAAATTCTTTTTTAGCATCCCTTATTGTCTTCTTGCATTTCTTTTGCCAGAGTTTGTGTTCTTTTTTATTTTCTTCATTCATAAAAACAGACCTTAAAATACATTAAAACAAAACAACTTTAAAAGCTTTTTTAAAAAAGCTTTAAAAACATCTTAAATAAAAAGAGTTAAAAAAGCATATTGTTTAGGGGGGGAAAGGTTTTTTAAAAAAACATATTAAAAAGTAATTCCAACACAGATGCAGACTGGGATAGCTCTCAACTTAAAAGGCTTATTGAAAGAGGAAAGTCTTCAATAGGCACCAAAAAGATAACAGAGATGGCGCGTGCCTAATATTTAAGGGGAGGGAATTCTAAAGGGGAGGGAATTCTAAAGGGGAGGGAATTCTGAAGGGTAGGTGCTGCCACGCTAAAGGTCTGTTTCCGATGTTGTGCAGAACGGATCTTCTGATAAGATGGTATCTGCAGGAGGCCCTCACCTGCAGAGCACAGTGATTGACTGGGTATATAAGGGATAAGACGGTCTTTCAGGTATCCTGGTCCCAAGCTGTATAGGGCTTTATAAACCAGAACCAGAACCTTGAACTTGGCCCGGTAGCAAATGGGCAGCCAGTGCAATTCTTTCAGCAGCGGGGTGACATGTTGGTGATACCCTGCCCCAGTGAGTAGTCTCACCGCTGCATTTTGCACCAGCTGCAACTTTCAGACCAACCTCAAGGGCAGCCCCACATAGAGCACATTACAGTAATCCAGTCTGGAGGTTACCAGTGCGTGGACAACAGTGGTCAGGCTATCCTGGTCCAGAAATGGCCACAGCTGTCTTATCAGCCAAAGCTGGTAAAAGGCACTTCTAGCCACTGAGGTCACTTGAGCCTCTAGTGACGAAGATGGATCCAGGAGCACCCCCAGACTATGAACCTGCTCTTTCAGAGGGAATACGACGCCATCCAAAGCAGGCAACTGACCAATTATCCAAACTTGGGAACCACCAACCCATAGTGCCTCCATCTTGGTAGGATTCAGACTCAGTTTATTAGCCTTCATCCAGCCCACCTTATTCCAGGCAGCGGTCCAGGCTTTGCACGGCGTCTCCCGATTCAGATGTTACAGAGAAACCGAGCTGGGTATCATCAGCATACTGCTGACACCTCACTTCAAATCTCCTGATGACCGCTCCCAAGGGCTTCATATAGATGTAAAACAGCATGGAGGACAAGATGGTACCTCAGCCACACATGCTTCAGTGGGGGTTCTGGGTTTGCCACAGCTTTTAGTTTGCCTGCTGGCCAGACACAATTCCTTTCATCATTGACCCTGTACCCCTTCCAGCTTCTACATTAGTTTCTTTACTACCCAGCTTGTATGTTGACAGCCAGGTGTAATTGTGATAATCTTCCCTGTCCATGTTTCCCCTGTCCATTTGCTTCCTGTTCTATGGGACAGATTAGCTGTCTGTTTTCTTATGCTCAGGTTGTCCTCATCTGTAGCGTCCTTGATAATATAGTGTTTGTTGTGAAAGATTATTTTGCATCTTTTGTTGATGAGTGTAGACTAATGATAATATTTTGCTATTAAGCATTTTTTAATCTATCATATGAGATATGCAGCAAATTACTGGACAGAAGCCATCAACAGCCCCTGAATAGAGTAGGCTGCATTTTCCAAGGGAAAGTGGCACATAGCTTAATAACCTCCAACAGAGACTTGTTTGCTAATTATAGTGAATTATGACCCTTTTTCAGTGGTTTGTCTTGCAGCTCATTATATAGGCCTCTCTGGACCATTGTTGCATCACATGACTTCTAAATTGTTTCTGGGGCATGAAAGGCAGATGGGAGTGGGACTAATTATAATCTCTGTGATGTTTAGCTACTTCATGCTGCTGGCTTTCAGCAAAGAGTAATTGGGTTTTGTTCTGCTGCAAGGCTTTGGAGGGAGCATGAGTCCAGGGACTTTAGCTCTTTCCTCTGTGACTTGAGGAACTGAATGAGAAAGGCTATACTTGAAATTCTCTGCATTTTTAATATGATCTAAGCTAAGCAAACTTTGGCCTCAGCATGGTCACTTCTAAAAATATTGCTTCACAGCAATACTATTTTCTATTGCCGCCCTGGACTTCTGCTGGGACGAAGGGCGGGATATCAAACAAAGCAATAGCTGTAAGTACTATGAAATCATGATTGAGAGGCACTGCAGAAATACATGGATGAATCAAGGGCTGGCAAAGGGTTAGGGCTTAGGGCAAGTCTAGAACAGGGATTACTAACCTCTAGCATGGGGACTTGATCTGGCCCCCACATGCAAACTATTCTGGTCCCCAAAATCCCACCAATGTTATCAGTGGCAGTGAAAAGAAAAGAAAATAGACATGGTGTTGGGGTGGGCGAAGAGATTTAACTCTCTGTCCAGCCCAGTGATCTGATGTGGATTCAAATTATCCCCTTCAAAGTCATCAGTTTGATCATTTGAAGAGCAGAGAGAGGATGATAACTCCCCTCCTCAGCCGATCCGCATGGATCAATTGAAGAAAGGAGACTGTGTGTCCTGTATATGCGCACACACAAGTGTGCATGGTTGTACACTCTTTGGGTCGCACACACAGCTGGCATGTGGCTCCTGGAAGATTGGTCAAGGGTGATTGCAGCTATAGGGCCAAAAAAGGTTAGCCACCCTGGCCTAGAAGGATGAATGTAGGATGAGAACAGTAGAGGAGGGGCAGGATTTGGAGTCCTTGGAAGATTGGTGGAATAGCTTGTCAGGTATGTCCTAATCATTCACTTGTATCACACCAATTTATCGCTTGCATGGATTTCTCTAAATTTGTTGTAGATACCCAGTGTGGACATTTTCATAATAGGCCAGTATCTGCAAGGCAGTAATGGTATATTTGGGTAGAAGTCCCATTTCTAACCAGTTTATTCTCATTTGATTGAAACAAAGAGGTATGAGTGGAATAAGAAGAAATGTCCTGATTTTTTTCTATAAAATGGCAGTAGTTCTTCTGCAATGCCAGGTGTCGTGCCAACTTCCCAGGCTATGGTCTGAAGCTACATAAGGCTCGCTCCCTGCTGAAGCTAAGCAGGGTCAGGTCTGGTCAGTGCCTGAATGGGAGACCACGTGGGAACCATATGTAAGCTGTCTTGGGTTTCATGAAAAGAAAGGCAGGGTATAAATGTAATAAATAAATAGAGAATAAACTTGCTACTTCCCTACAGTAGGCAGAGCTGCTTTCATTTGGATGGAAAAGGTCTGGGTGGCATTAAGACCTCCAGTTGCTGATACACTGTAAAACCAGGAGGGAACACTGTGAACATTTAGTCACTGAATGGATCTCTTTTAAACAGCCCCAGAATATCAGGTTGAGCTGTACCATACAATGTCATATTTAACAAACTTACAGTTCATTACACAAAAAACTGGAACTGGTCTGAAGCCAGTTTAACTGTCATGATATTGATGTCCTCCAAAGAAGCATGAGAATTGCAATTTCTTTTATAATATTTTGGAATCTTTTTGTGAGGTGTATTGGCCAGAATGAGATGCAGTATTCTAGTAGTGATATCCATGTTCCTACATGTGAATGTAATAAGCACTTCTTGAGTTTCCTTTTTCAAGCTTGGTGGATGGAGTGCAGGAAGGCACACTGGGAGAAGTCTTAGGTCAGGGGTTTGAGCAAGCAGTGGGTCACCAAACTCTGTGTGGTTTAGAGTTTAAATGTTTAGAGTTACCAGGACTCTTATTTAATTGGAAGACTCGGTTAGTGAAAGGGACTTAGTAAAATGTTTAGGATGCTCAGTTTTATCACTGTAAATCACCTATGATTTCCAATCCATGATAACTTCACAGAAGGGCCTTAATAACGTCCAAAGTAGGCACACAGAATTGAGAAGTGGGGATTCCCCATGTACGGGTTTGAAACAGTGATCCCCAAATCTTGGCTTAGCTTATTACCCAGCCAAAACTTGTGGTTGCTGCTGACACCTCCCCTCAGGATGGTTTTCCTCACTTGCCAGCCTCCTTCAAAAGCCTAGCAAGAAAGGAGAGAGACTACTCCAACATTCTTCCCTTGAGTTGTCCTTGGAGGAAAGAGAGGTGCTGTTTCTCTCATGCAAATGGGATCTTTGTGCTGAGCATGTGGGACAGAGTCAAGGGATCTCACAAGATTGGGGAAGGGGCACTTCCACTCATGAATGGATTTATGGAACCCTGGTTAGAAATATGTAAAGGCCTGGGCTCCAAACAGCTACTTTGAGACATGCCCCAAGGCTTGAGCCGTGTATGCCCAATAGGAGTTTTGATTCAACCCCCAGCCACCCTCTTTGGACAACAAACCACAACACACATTGTTTTTGAAACTCCTCTTGATTTCAAAAGCAGTTTCCCATATGGTATTGGGGACTGCTGGTAGTGAAACCGAATCCCGAAGCCACTTGGGTGTGTGGAACAAGTTGTGTGGCTCTCTGGAACACGGGTGAATACAGCAATGCAAGTTAGTAGTAATCAAATACACAATGTTTTTGGAACGGAAGCTTCCATTTTTGTATTTTATTTGTGAATTGCTTCCCTGGAGCAATTTACAATACATCTAGATGAGAATACTGTTATGTTGTTTGCAAAAGCATTGCACTCACAGGGTTGTCTCCAACTAAATTCTACTTAGAGTAGACCTATTGAAATTAATGGACCTGAGTTAGTCATGTTCATTAACGCCAGTGGGTCTGCTCTGAGTAGGACTAGCATTACAGACTATTTATTTATTATTATTTATTTAGTATATTTGTATGCCGCTTTTCATCACCAGGTGACCTCAAAGTGGCTTCCGTATCAAGAAAAAATAATACAGTAAAAACAATTCAGAACATAATAATTAAAAAACTACAACTATCAATAAATAACCCCACAAAATACCATAAAACAGGCTGAAACAATGCCACAGCTTCTGCTTGGGAAATCAGATTCTTTTATCCTAGCTTCTGCTGACATTCAAGGGACTCCAATGGGTCTTCATTAGAGACTTGGATAATGGTTATGGAAACTGACGCTCCCAACATTCCCCATTCTCTCCATCTTGAGCTGCACTTGACAGTTGTACTGTCCAACTGGCAGATTGTCCTCTTGAAAAAATATAGTTAATATGTCAGGGTATTAATCTTTGGCAGGGATGTGAGGTTGCATACTAGGGCTTTCCTGATTACCATGGCTAGGTATTGAATTATTGTCTTAACTGGCTCTGCTGTTGTCAGTGCACACCCCAGTGTGATTTAAAAGCTGCAGGAGCAATATAATGGATCCTGAGATGGGCATCACATATCTCCCATTTTAGTTCATACACTGTATGTCTGAAGAAAAAAAAGTATTGTTGGGACAAATGGCAATAACGATTAGGCTTTCCCAATTCAATTAGGAATGTTTGCTAATGGGTGGGGATGGTAAAAGAGAAGAGCTTCATTAAGGGAGAGAGGAGCTGTTTTCTCCAGTTAGGAGGGCAAAGGGCATGCCTAGAGTCATGCCAAATAAAGCCACCTATGATTGTTCTCTCATATCTTGTAGAATATTTGCCTCTTGAAAAGACAATCATGCTGGAAAAAAACAGAAGGGAGTAGAAAAAGAGGAAGGCCAAACGAGAGATGGATTGATTCCATAAAGGAAGCCACAGACCTGAACTTACAAGATCTGAACAGGGTGGTTCATGACAGATGCTCTTGGAGGTCACTGATTCATAGGGTCGCCATAAGTCGTAGTTGGCTTGAAGGCATATAACAACAGGAAATAATCATATTTTGACTTTATTGTGGCAGAACTGATATGTGTGCAGTACAAAGTTATTGCTCTATGAATGTCTGAAATACTCTCGGAATAAATCAGTATCTGTTCACAGCTGCAACTTTCTGAAAACAGCAAACACTTTTAGCATATGGTTAAGAACATGGAGAAAAATGGCTCAACTGTGAACCTCACCTTTGTGCACAGTATAATTAGTGTTAAACTGGCAAATGTGTTTGTTTTTTTCATCAAAAGTGTATGCATAGGAGACTTCTTAGCCCTTATAACCATTGTTTAGACCTTCGCTGCACTAGCATAAGAGATTTGAAAAGTTCCACCCACTGCGTATTTTCAGTGGATATTATTAGCATTTCATAAAATCAGAGTTGGAAGGGGCCTAGAAGGCTCAGTGCAGGAATCTAAATTAAAGCATACCCGACAGGTGGCTGTCCAGCTGCCTCTTGGATGCCTCCAGTGTTGGAATGCCCACCACCTCCCTAGGTAATTGGTTCCATTGTCGTACCGCTCCAGCATTTAGGAAGTTTTTCCTGATGTTCAGTTGAAATCTGATTTCCTGTAACTTAAGTCCATTATTCCGTGTCTTGCACTGTGGGACGATCAAGAAGAGATCCTGGCCCTCTTCTGTGTGGCAACCATTCATGTACTTGAAGAGTGCTGTCATATCTACCCTCTTCTCCAGGCTTCGGCTATGGGGCAGTATACAAATGTTAACAACAACAATAATAA
Source organism: Rhineura floridana (assembly GCF_030035675.1). Classification (NCBI taxonomy): domain Eukaryota; kingdom Metazoa; phylum Chordata; class Lepidosauria; order Squamata; family Rhineuridae; genus Rhineura; species Rhineura floridana. The sequence continues at coordinate 124,313,415 of NC_084482.1, read as the reverse complement.
TAATAATTCAGTATGCCCAGTTCTTTCAGTCTCTCCTCATAGGGCTTTGTTTCCAGTTCCCTGAGCATCCTCGTTGTCCTCCTCTGAACCAGTTTGCCCTCGTTGCCCTCTTCTGAACCAGTTTATCTGCATCCTTCTTAAAGTATGGTATCTAGAACTGGATGCAGTACTCAAGATGAGGCCTAACCAGTGCCGAATGGAGGGGAACCAATACTTCATGTGATTTGGAAACTATACTTCTGTTATGTAGCCTAAAATAGCATTTGCCTTTTTTGCAGCCATGTCACACTGTTGGCTCATATTCAGCTTGTGATCAACAGCAACCCCAAGATCCTTCTTGCCTGTACTATTGCTGAGCCAAGTATCCCCCATCTTATAACTGTGCATTTGGTTTCTTTTTCCTAGATGTAGAAATTTGCACTTACCCCTGTTAAATTTCATTCTGTGGTGTTCAGCCCAATGCTCCAGCCTATCAAGATCTTTGAATTTTGTTTCTGTCTTCCAAGGTGTTAGCTATCCCTCCCAATTTTGCATCATCTGCAGATTTGATAAGCATTGCCTGCACCTCCTCATCCAAGTCATTAATAAAAATGTTGAAGAGCACTGGCCTCAGGACCAAGCCCTGTGGTACCCCAGGTATTTTTTGACAAATAGTATGTGATTCTGTGATTACTGTGCGGAAATAGATCCATACAAGGACTAAAGTTTGCAAGCAGCATTGACTCCTTAGTGCCTAGTGTTACAGACTTGTGGATGGAACAGTACATCTGAAGGAGCATCTCTTTGCTGAACTCTGCCATGATCCATGCTCTTCTGGAGCTACCGTGTGAACACTAAGTCAAACATCAAGGGTGTGTGAAGACGTATTCTCTGTGGTAGCTCCTGGATTATGAGTCTCCCCCCCCCCAAGCTTCTTTGAGTCCAAGCCATGCTATGTTTGGAGTCAGTGTGAAAGTTTGTTTGTTTGTTTGTTTATTACATTTGTATACTGCCCCATTTTTAGTGGCCAACCTTAAAGGGAAGTAATTTTTTGAGTCTCTGTTTTCAGTTAGCTTGATTCTGATTTTACTGCTTTTATTGTGTGTTTGCACTGCGCCAGCCGCACCACTGTGGCCTCTCCCCCTCCCAGTAAGCAGCAGTGGCATGACCGAATGGAGGCCAGGTGAGTGCTGCTGCCCCACCATGCCATCAACTACTGGGTCTATATCAGAAACTGTAAATTGCCCTGTACTTCTGGCTCAAATTGCTAAATTGACATGCCAGTCACTGATTATAAATGGGCTCTTTTTGATTAAAAAGTATGAACGGAAGAGCTGGTTCAGAACCTGTCCTTTCTAATTGTATATCCTTGGTATGAAAGAAACAGACTATCTGATTGGAGTACAGATTACGCTGTCACGCTACCATTAAGCTGGCAGGCTGTGTCCTTCCCTCATAGGTTTGACAGGAATGTAATCAATTCAAGTGTGACTCTTGGTCAAGTTTTTTCCTATGCAGTTTTGCAAAAAGATGTTCATAATCGCTCTTCATTGTTATTGTTAATATTATGTTTTTGTGGCACATAACTAAACTATTTTTCTTAAAAAAAAGTTTTATTCTGTGCACGATATTGCTACAAACAGCATGGAATCTTCACCTAAGCATTGTGCCTGGTGGCAGAATGAGCACAGACCTTTTATTGAGGGGGCAGCAGCAGATAACAACAACAGTGCCCGCTGAATTGCATGATAAATTACTAAAAATGCTGGTAGCTCCCAGTTTGGGCTTGTAAGGCTAGCAGCTCACAGTGTAGCCAAGATTAGAAATGCCCAGTTCCCATAGTCTGTAGCTATCTGATTCATGTCCTTGCTTGAAATAGTGTTATTTCCTCTTCTGTTGTGTCTTGGAACAATACTAGAAGATAGGACCACCAGCTTTCATTCTCTAGGAGAAACCTCTCTGCTAACTATATATTTTGTGCTGACTAGAGGTAAGGGTGGAGGCAGAATGACTCAACTTCTTTGTGCTTTCTCTTTATAAATCATAAGTTGTTTTTATGCTGACCCATTAGCTTGATGTATAGGCAGTTTAGAAACTCCAGACTTGGCAGCAGTGTAAGTTCTCAATTGCTGTTGTGTTTGCTGAGAGAGGGCATGGTGCATTCCTAAGGGACAACCACTAAACTTTCAAAGTCCTGTTCATCAGAGAAGCTGGCTTTCTTGAACTCTGAAAGTTTGTCTTTTAAATGCAGCTGCTGGTAATGAGGCTGCCAGTCTGGTTTTTGCAAAGCAGCTGATTTTACTGATGAAAAATGGTTCTTTCAGGCTGACTGGTCTGGCTGTCGGACTCCACATTATGTAGCTTTCTCCAGATGCTTTTGTGTTGCTTTAGCATGCTCGTGGGCTAATCTGGTTGGCCACTATGAGAACAGGATGGTGGACTAGATGGGCCTTTGGCCTGACCCAGCAGGGCTTTTCTTATGGTTTGATTATTTGTTGAAGGCAGTTTAAGGGGAAAGCTTAAACTGGACTACAGGCAGCTGGGTGGCAAACATTAGTGTACTATTTTATCTATAGGGAAGATGGTTGTATATGCTAAATTTACAACAGGATGAGTTTACACATTCAGCACTGTGGCTAATGAGAAGACGTGTCCTCCTGTGGTGTAAGAGGGGGTGTAAACTAGGGGGTTCAGGGACTGAACGTTTTGTGATTTTACCTCGTGGAGGCAAATTTATACCCAGCTTAAGAAGAATGATGTGGCTAGAGACTCCTGTCAAAACTAATGTGTAAGTTAACTTTGAACTGTTAGGAATGAAACCCACCTTATTGTTATAAGGGACTGCTGCTACTCTCCATGGAACAAATGAGACAGCATTAGGGCTCTCCTCTTAAAGTATTAGGAAAGCTGGAAAGCTGTTCTGGGAAAGCTGGAAAGTATTGTTAAATATAGAATTACCAAGCATATAGAAGAACAAGTCTTGCTGAATCAGAACCAGCATGGCTTCTGCAAGAGTAAGTCCTGTCTCACTAATTTATTAGAATTCTTTGAAAATTTCAACAAGCATTTAGATAGAGATGATCCAGTTGATGTTGTGTACTTAGACTTTTAAAAAACGTTTGACAAATATCTCACTACAGACTCCTAAGCTCAGCAATCATGGAATATTTGCAGATGAGGTTAAGAAACAGGAGCAGAAAGTAGGAACAAATGAACGGTTCTCCTAATGGAGGGATATAAAAAGTGGAGTCCACAAGGATCAGTTTTCGGACCTGTGCTTTTAAACTTGTTCATAAATTATCTAGAGTTGAGTGAGCAACGAGGTAGCCCAATTGGCTTGTGGTACTAAATTGTTCAGGGTGGTTAAAATCATAGAATAGTAGAGTTGGAAAGGGCCTATAAGGCCATCAAGTCCAACCCCCTGCTCAATGCAGGAATCAAAATCAAAGCATTCTTGACAGATGGCTGTCCAGCTGCCTCTTGAATGCCAGTGTCGGAGACCCCATTGCCTCTCTAGGTAATTGGTTCCATTGTCTTATGGCTCTAACAGTTAGGACATTTTTCCTGATGTCCAGTCGAAATCTGGCTTCCTGCAATTTGAGCCCATTATTCCGTGTCTTGCACTCTGGGACGATCGAGAAGAGATCCCGGCCCTCCTCTATGTGACAACCTTTCATGTACTTGAAGAGTGCTATCATATCTCCCCTGTGTCTTCTCTTCTCCAGGCTAAACATGCCCAGTTCTTTCAGTCTCTCCTCATAGGGCTTTGTTTCCAGTCCCCTGATCATCCTTGTTGCCCTCCTCTGAACCTGTTCCAGTTTGTCTGTATCCTTCTTGAACTGCGGAGACCAGAACTGGACGCAGTATTCAAGATGAGGCCTAACAAGTGCTGAATAGAGGGGAACTAATACTTCATGCAATTTGGAAACTATACTTCTGTTATTGCAGCCTAATATATTCAGCTTGTGATCAACAACAATTCCAAAATCCTTCTCACACGTCATATTGCTGAGCCAACCATCCCCCATCTTATAACTGTACATTTGGTTTCTTTTTCCTAAGTGTAGAATTTTGCATTTGTCCCTGTTGAATTTCATTCTGTTGTTTTCAGCTCAATGCTCCAGCCTATCAAGGTCCCTTTGAACTTTGTTTCTGTCTTCCACGGTATTAGCTATGCCCCCCAATTTTGTATCATCTGCAATTTGATAAGCATGCTCTGTACCTCCTCCTCCAAGTCGTTAATAAATATGTTGAAGAGCACTGGGCCCAGGACCGAGCCCTGTGGTACCCCACTTGCTACTACTGCCCAGTTTGAGTAGGAACTATTGATAAGAACTCTTTGAATATGATTCTGGAGCCAACTGTGGATCCATCTGATAGTTGTTCCATCCAGCCCACATTTAGCTAGTTTGCTAATCAGAGTATCATGGGGCACTTTGTCAAAAGCTTTGCTGAATTTCAGATATATTATGTCAGACCATTGTTCTATTTGGCTCGCTATTGTATACATCAGGACTGTAGAACCCCAGGGTAGGAGCATATGGACACAAGCGGTCCCTCAGATACACTGGTCCAAGGCCGTTTAGGGCTTTAAAGGTCAAAACCAGCACTTTGAATTGGGCCTGGAAACAAATTGGGAGCCAGTGGAGTCGGTAAAGCACAGGGGTGATATGCTTCCTGCTCTGTGCTCCAGTTAACATTCTGGCTGCCGCATTTTGAACTAACTGTAGTTTCCGAACTGTTTTCAAAGGCAGCCCTGCGTAGAGTGTGTTACAGTAGTCAAGCATTGATGTCACCAAAGCATGTGTCACAGTAGCCAAGTCAACTGCTTCCAGGAACGGACGCAGCTGGTAGAGCATTTTAAGATGGCCAAAAGCACTCCTAGCCGCAGCAGCCACCTGAGATTCAAGTAGCAGGACAGGATCCAAGAGAACTCTCAAACTGTGAACCTGCTCCTTCAAGGGGAGTGCAACCCCATCCAGAATAGGTAGCAACCCTGTCCCTGGCACAGTTTTCCCCTTGGCCAGCAACACTTTCGTCTTATCTGGATTAAGTTTCAGTTTCTTCGCCCACATCCAGCCTTTCACAGCCTCCAGGCACCGGTCTAGGATGAGCACTCCCTCCTTGCAGTTGGAAGGAAAGGAGAGATAGAGTTGAGTGTCATCAGTATATTGATGACATTGTACTCCAAATCTCCAGATGACCGGAGAATGGAACCCTGTGGGACCCCATAGGCCAAAGGCCAGGAGGACGAGAAGTAGCCTCCAATCACTACTTTCTGGGTCCTGTCTATTAGGTAGGATCAGAACCATTGCAAAACAGTGCCTCTCAAACCCATCCCAGCTAGACGGCCCAGAAGGATATCATGGTTGATGGTATCAAAGGTCGCCGAGCAGTCCAGCAGCACCAACAGGGATGCACTCCCAGTCTGACGCCCAGCATAGGTCATCAAGCAGGGTGACCAAGGCAGTCTCTGTCCCATAACTGGGCCTGAAGCCTGATTGAAAAAGGTCTAGGTATTCTGATTCATCCAGAAAAACTTGGAGTTGAGCAGCCACCACCCTCCCAATCACCTTACCAAGACAAGGGAGATTAGAGACTGGGCAGAAATTATCAAGATCCTCAGGATCTAACGAAGGATTCTTTAACAAAGGTCTTATCGCTGCCTCTTTCAGCAATGTTGGCACAGAACCTTCCCTTAGGGAGATGTTAATCAAATGTGCCAACCAGCCAGGCAGTCCCAGTCTGGCAGATTTAATTAGCCAAGATGGGCAAGTGTCAAGAGAGCAGGTTAGTGGCCCTCATTTCTCCCAGAATCCTGTCCACATCCTCGGGCTTTATAAGCTGAAAGCTATCCATAAAAAACTGACCAGAGGAGGCCTCGGGGACATCTGGCACAACTGTAATTAATGAGGAGTGCAACTCAGTCCAAATGCAAGTAATTTTATCTGCAAAGTGCCTCACAAACATGTCACGACGAGTGACTGACAGATGAGACTCTAATATGGGACCAGAGCCCCAAAGACTCCGGAAAAGCATCGCCAGACGGCACTGAGCAGATGCAATGGAGGCAGAGAAGAAAGCTTTCTTTGTTGCCATCACCGCCATATGAGGCTCAAAAATGAGCTCTAGGCAGTGTTCGGTCGAAAACAGACTGAGTTTTTCTCCATCATCACTCTAGCCGTCGTCCCAACTGTTTCATCAGGCCCAAGGTTCGCGTAAACCAAGGTGAATTACAGGCCTTCCCTGGTGGGAGAGGGTGCTTTGGGGCGATAGTGTCCACCACCCAAGACATCTCCATATGCCAGAGATTAACCAGAGCTTTGGCAGTATCGCCTGCCATGCTGGGAACATCCCTCAGAGCATTCAGGAAACCATCTGGATCCATGAGTCTCCAGGGGCGGACCATCTTAATTGGCCCTTCACCCCTGCAGAGGATACCGGGGGCACAAAGTCTAAACCTGATCAGGTGGTGATCTGTCCATGACAACGGAGTTACTAAGAACCCTTCCACCCTCAGATCTCATCTTCCTGTCCCGAACAAAACACAAGATCAAGTGTGTGTCCTGCCACATGGATGGTCCAGATGATACTAGAGACAGCCCCATAGTTGTCATGGTAGCAGTGAAGTCCCGAGCTGGAACTATGAGTCTGACCTCAGCATGTATGTTGAAATCTCCCAGAACAATTATCCTGGGGAATCTCAAGACTTAACACCGAGATCAGCTCCACCAGCTCAGGGAGGGAAGCTGTTGGGCAGCAGGGTGGATGGTACACCAACAGAGTCCCCACTCTGTCTCCTGGACCCAACACCAGGCACACACACTCACAGGGGAGATAGATTCCCTGCAGACAATTGTGACCCCACCACTACAACCCCTGGATCTAGGCTGCTGAAATACCACAAAACCTGGTGGGCAGAGCTGGGAAAGTCCCACTCCACTCTGGTCATTTAGCCAGGTTTCGGTAATACAAGCAAAGTCAGTGCACTCATCCAGGACAATGTCATGAACTAACGTGGTTTTATTAGTCACTGACCTGGCATTCATCAGCAGAACAATAAGATCCAGGGAGTTTCCAGCTTCCCCCAGGCACCTGGTTGGCCACTGTGAGAACAGGATGCTGGACTAGATGGGCGACTGGCCTGATCCAGCAGGCTCTTCTTATGTTCTTATGACTACCAGTGTCCCGTAGCTTGGGAGGGAGAACGAAAGAGACACAAGCCCGAAGATGTCTTAAGTCCCTTCCCCTGTAATGGCCAGTCTGCCTCCCACCGCTATTGCGTCCCCTGCCCAATATTACCTCAGTGCCAGGCTCCCGACTACTCTCGCCCCAGCACAAGTTAAAAGGAGTCTCTGAAAAATCAAGTCAGTACAGGCGGTATGATTATTAATAAAATCCCAATAGTGGGAGTCTGGAGTATTATTTGACCAATCAGTGATATTCCATGAGAAATAGTTGACAATTAGATTGGATACATTTTTGTCATCCTGAATTAGTTGATGTCTTTCCTTGAATAAAGTTCCAAGGACAACTCCTTCATGCGAGGGGATGACTGCATTACATTTGAAAATTCCTTATGAGATGAACCTTTTTGGATCATATTAACTGAAGAAGAGCCCAAAATGACCTATTTGCTTATCATTATTTAATATACGCTTCCTAGAATCATCTACCCCTTCCCAGAGCTTGGAAAAGTTACTTTTTTTGAACTACAACTCCCATCAGCCCCGGCCAGTATGGCCACTGGATTGGGCTGATGGGAGTTGTAGTTCAAAGAAGTAACTTTTCCAAGCTCTGCCCCTTCCTCTAAATAAGTGATTGTCTCCATCATTGGATTTAATCTACAGACATTAGAGGTAACTGCTCTTGGGAAAAGTGTTGGGAGATCTGCAGAAACATATCTTCTCCGATGATCCAATTTCTTCTTCTTCTATATATCTCATATTGAGCCAGTAATTCGGCTTAGATGACAGAAAATTATCAGTAAGTGTATTATGAACTAGGTCCTTAGGGGATTTTAGCACAATATTAGTTATTAATGGGTGAATTTCTGCACTAACCTGGTAAGTTGGAGGGCAATTCTGTGCCACAGAGAAGAGTTGCCCTGAAATCTCACCTCTCTTTGGACTGCTTCTCTAATGAGAGCAACCTAAAGGCTCTACATCCACACAACTCCCCATATTAGTTGTAGATCCATATCCTTCTGGTCGGATGTATGCCAGTTGATCTATATCTTCAACACTCTTTGACTGACTGTTGAGGTTAATAGAATCAGAAATCAGTAGGTTAACATTCTCACCCTTAGAATTTGTAGATCCTTTTTGCTTGACCTGGATGTTTACTAAGAGGGTCGTGAGGCACTCGAGTCTATTTATAATTTCATCTTGTGCTTGTAAAGGTAAGATGCAAAAGGAGTCTGATAGTATTTTTTCTTCAATGTCAAAAAACATTTTGTTCATAATAAAGGATTGCCTTTGTACTTGTAGTGAGAAACTTGGAATACCCTCGCATTCATGTATATCTTGGACTTTATGATAGGAGTGGGATTCCGGAGCAGTATCAAATTCAATTAGATTTTTTGGGCACTTAGTCACCTCATCTAAAGAGCCTTTTGGATGCTGCAGGATGCTAGAGCCAAAGGAGGAGTTGTATTCTCAAAGAATCTAAAAATTAAGATGTCTTTTGCTAGTGCCTCTTGCTTGCCTGGTTGGAGAGATGTATGTATGGGATTGTGTATAGGAACTTCTAACTGAATGTAGCCTACTGTACAAAGGTTATAGTCACACCTGTAGCTCTGCCCACTTTTCCTCTGGCCCACCCACCAATACCTGAGAAGATCGCCCAGGAGGGGATGTGGTTCTTGGGTGAAAAGTTTTCCCCACCCCTGGTCTACATGGACTGGCAGCAGTTCTCCAGGATTTTAGGCAGGAGTCTTTCCCAGCCCTAGCTGGAACTGCCAGGGATTGAACGTGAAGCCTCTTGCATCCAGACCATGTGCTCTGCCACTGCGCTGAGGTCCTTCACTTGTTGCTCTCTGTTGTCTAAATTAGGAGATTGGCTAATACAGGAACACCATGGAACATATATCTCTCTGTCATGTCCTTTTACTCATCTTCTCTCTTCTTAGTTAACATGTTCAGGTATTTTATTTATAGAGATTTTCCTTTCTAATTTGCTAAACTGAACAGCTAGATTCCTCCACCCCACCTCTGCCCCCCAGCTTTTCTCCCTTGTTTTACCAAGGAGTACCTCTGTGGACAAGAACTGTAACCTTTTTTTGTTTGCAATTTGAGAACATCTCTGTGAGCAGACATGAGACTCTGTAAGTAACATGAGCACCAGTGTTCTTCTGCTATTCCTCCTTGTGGGATTAGCATCTCAGTAACTAAGGCTGCAATCCTGTGTACCTAGGAGTGAGTAGTGCTGAACTCAGTGGGACTCACTTGAGTAGATATGTACAGGGTTGCACGACAATATTTCTGCTTTTTCTTGGCAAAGAACTGGGTTGTGAGGCTGCAATACAGACCACTGTGCCAGCTCTGACTGTTGCTTGGTGTGCTGCTCTTCAGGTTGACTCTGGCCACAGATGGCATAGTAGGAACATTCACAGCTCAAATTCTAGAAACCTTGCCCTGACGACTCTTGATGCTTTTCTCATGTTCTGCTTTAGCCCTGGTTTATAGGACCCCTGCATAAGAATATGGCCAAACGAATGGTTCACATACATCTATGTTTTGAATAGAAGGATAGGATGTGAGTAAAGAATGTTAATTTCCTGGTTATTTTTTTTGTTTAGCTTCTGCTTTAGAAACACCCTGACCTTGATGATCTTGGAAGATATTAATATCTTCCATAGATTTTTCTAGCCTTAAGTCAACAGCATTTGTGGTTGTCAAGAATGCAAGCTTGTGAGGGCCTCTGGCAGTGTACGGTTTCAGTGCATAGTTTGCTGTGTAATATTCTTGTTGGTACGTGTGCCAGTGCCAGCCCCTCTAGCCCAATTCTGTGTTCACTCTTTCAGTTTCAGTCATGGTCTGAGATATAGCTAGTCTTTAATGAAATAAGATAGTATGATAACTATTGGCCATGGCATGGAGAGCAGGGATGAAGGCCAAATATAGTTTGATATTCTAGAATCTAGATCCTGGAAGAGTGTCTTTGGAGGTGAAGCGCTGCATCTGAATTTGTGCAATTCAAGCAAACCAAAGTATTAGAAGGGGACAAACCACTTTATCCTCTCTTTTTGGGGCCAGCAAAGATGGCCTGGTGGGGGTGGGGGAGGACTGTTGGTTCTTTCTCACCAAACCTTGCAGAAAACAATATTTTTAATGGAGCTTCAGATCTTTTCTTCTTTTTTCAGTCTCAATCCTGTGATCCTTTTTCAAATTACAACTGAGGTAAGGAATAACTACTTTTGGCAATGCAATGGTGGTCACCATGACCTTGCTAGAATATATTTAGAAATACTGGTCAAAAGCAAGAATAAAAGCTGCTAGTGCTACAGCCATTCTCTTCCCTGCCCCACACACACCAAAGTCCCATTAACATACAAGCAAGTCCAATTAACGAACACAATAAACTTGGCTGCACAGTGCTAACAGTGGATAGAATTGAAGATTATTTGGAGGCTGATGGTTGACTAGGACGTATTCTGCAAAGGTAGCCTATCTTGATTTTTATGGCTTAGAGCTCCAGTCAAAGCTGAACTAGAGCTTTTATAATGTGTTTCCTCTGGCTTGCATGTGGCTCGAAGCCAGATGAGAACAGTCCATCGTTACTGCTTCTACTTCTGTTGCTGCCTTCATAAATTCAGTAAGTCAGACTGAAATAGAAATGAACTGAGACACTGGGCTAGTTTCTTGCCCACAATCCAGAGCCTTGTCAGCTGTTTGAGTAATTTGGCGTAGGTAGAACAACAGTTGTATAGAGATAAATCGGAAAGCCCTGAGTAGCTCCTAAGATTTGGCCCTCTGTCTGGGAATGGTTAATACACTGTAACCTGGTTCAGACATGCAACACTTTAACCATAATTTAAAATACAGCCAAAGTTTGCTCTTGGCTTATCACAAATCACAAGCTCAGGTTCCCAAGACTTTGGCTTGCTTCTTATTAATTTTCTCTTCCACGCAGCACAGTCAGGAGTGGGAGAAGAGCCCAGCACATGTTTTCCCTGAACCATAGTTTATCTTAAATGATGATGTAATGTTAAATGTGAATCAGGCTTGTAAAGTTGCACATATGGGACAAAGCTAGACAACTTTCAGCAAGCCGCATCTTTCTAGATTACCTTTCTTGGCCTGTAGACAATTATGGTTTTATCATCAAGGATGCTGTTCATTATAAAAAAAAGAAGTGTGAACTCAACACTCAGCATAAATTCTGCAAATTGTCTTAGTTTTTATTTAATTTGTGGAAACAATTCTGCTGTTTTGCAGAATTCTGAATATTTTGGCGAAGACTCATGGTCTGGAATAATAATAAATATATGAAGATGTAGTAGGAATTGTTAGGAGACTGTTAGGCACCTGTGCTGACTGTAGAAAGTCCATTGTGGGATTTCTGCTTGAGACATTCCACCCTCCAGCTTTTGTGCCCAGGGGAACACAAGGGATTAATTACAGGTGTTCTTAAAAAAATAAGAATGAGGATTTTGATTTCTAAATGTTATCCATCCAGGGCCTTTGGGGATTCAGTGCTCTAAAATATAAACTACAGTGGTAATAAAATACTGTAAATGAGTCCTAGATGAGCAGTCAGTGACTAGATGCTTGTGGCACAAATATAGCAATAGAACTTGCTGGTCATTTTAAGGAGTAGGGAGTAAAGCATTGGCCTTCCACCCCTCACACACTTCTTAGAGTGGGTCTCTGAGATAACTAGAGCAGGGGATAAATAACTTTGGCCCTGATTTCTGGAAAATCCAGGGTTTGTCCAGGCTCTAATCAATCGATAGAATTCTATACAAAGTTATGTACAACTAGTCTAAACAATCACACTGTACCCAAGTGCTTATCAGTTTTTAACCACCCCCACTTTTTACATTAATGTGAAGGTTAGTCCCATGTTATTATAGCCAACTAATGCTGTCTGGATTGGCATGCAGTCATCTCTGCTCAATTTCATATCTTGGTATTTCTTATCATTATCATCATCGCCACCCACCACTGCCTGTTTATGATGTGCTTACAATATAGCATTTTGTTCATATGTGTGCATGTGTGAGGAACACACACACACACCCTGTATCAAGTTCTTGACCACCGATTGGTATAGATTTGAGCTCCTTATGAATCAAGCAGATTTATGTCGAAAAGAACTGGCTCTTCATGTATAGAGTTTTACCTGGCCACAGACAAGGTAGAAGCCAGCTTTGTCCCACACTGTAACAGAGTAAAGACTCTTTTAGATGCAAACAACATTTATTTCTTTTTTTAAAAGTCATTTTTATTTAAATGTAACTTGAGAGGACATCTAACCCCAGATTACAATTATCGTTACATGGATTGGCGTACTACCAAAATAGCTACTAGCTGCTTGGTTCTCCCAAGCAAATCTGACCTTCTCAAGGAAAAAAAAGCCAGGGAGATTGTTCATTTAAGACTTCTGTTACACAGTAAGCACTAGCAGAGCATAGTTGGCTCATTGTTATTATGCTAAGTGCATGAATAATCTAATACATTCCTGAATTTTATTATTTACAGCTGTTTTGGGGGGGAGGAATGACAAGGAAATTCTAACTTTGAATGGCTGTGTTAAGTTATATTTTTAAAAGGTACACAAACAAAGGGCAGTGCTTATGTCTATCTAATCCAGCTAACTAAATGGGCTAGCCATAGATTAATAACATTTAAAAAACAAACCAAAACAACATCAGCACTGTATCTAGAACAGCATCCTTTTTAACCCAGTTTGAATGCCCATCATCTTGTTTGAATGCCCAAATCCCACTCTATTGCGATGACAGCAAGAGAAATAATTTGCCCTTCCCAAATCTAACTCAAGGATAATTTTCTGGCATGGATTTTTGTTTGCTGTCACAGTGATCTAAAAGCACCAAATTCCCAAGCTAGTAGAATTTTATCATAGATGTGAAGAACTCAACCTGGGGAAAAATGTTCATTAAAAGCAAAGCCCAGAATATGGAACTTTTAAGGTGCAGCCGGTGTGCCTAGTGAAACCAAGCAGTTTTGCTAAGCTGGTTCAAGCAAAAGATCAACTCTTATAGTTTCTGACACTTACGTGGCTGACCGCACATGTCCAAAAGGGTGAGGTGGTCATCTGGAGAAGAGCTTGTGGCCTCCCTAAAGGGAGCATTACTTCAGTTTTTAACCATGCTGTGACTTGTTCCAAGAAGCCCAGAAGTAAGTTGGAAAAAGTGGGCTCAGGAACCAGGACTGTGGAGTCGGAGTTGGGGAGTCGGAGTCGGAAGCAATTTTGGGTGGAATCGGAGTCGGTAGAAATGTACCGACTCTGGCTTCAAAATAAATTTTGATTGACAAATTTTTTAAAATATAAATTCAGAATGTCAAAGAAGCTTCCCATGAAGTCAGCTGTAGTTGAGCAACTCACCATAACTCAAGATGGAAAACATTTTGTGTGTCAGTGTATGACACAGGACCCAGATGAAGACAAATGCTGTGATGCCAAGATCAGCGCGTATTCAGGCAGTGATAAAAATGCTCCTATGAGAGCTTCCAATTTAAAAAGACATTTACAGCCCTTTCCAGGGCTGTGGAGTTGGAAGCAATTTTGGGTGGAGTCGGACAGTAGAAAAATAGAGGAGTCGGAGTCGAAGGTTTGGCGTACTGACTCCACAGCCCTGTCAGGAACTTGTTTTCCAAGTAAGTATTGGGAGCTATGGCTGGCTAGTTAAAAAGTGAGAAAGGGTCTCTTGTTCATCTGAAAGGCACTCTTCTCCAGGAAAAAAACATAGGCTTGTTATATAGCAAATGTTGTATTCTCTGAAGGTCAAAGCCATAACACAATCTTATATTCCACAGCAGTTTTCTAAAGTGAGACGGTACTCTCTGCTACAATGTACTGTCTCTACTACCGAGCAGGTGCAGTCATCTGGGATATGTAAAGAGCATTCAGTTCTTCGATAAAAGTTTGTTGCTTCTCTTGTGCATAATAAGTGGATTCTGGGACAGTCAAACGAGAATTCCTAGAAGAGAAAACCTCACTCTTCCTTCTAGGGGACATGATGGGAAGTAAGAATAAACCATAATTTTCCGTCCAATGGAGGTAAAGAAAATTTCTCTGTATGTTTTAATGAGGAGATGCCTTGTAAATACATGCTGTCTTTTCTCTCCCTCCCATGATGGATATTGGTTCAGCCCCCTCCACTGGCTGCATCCTTCCTTGGGATTGCTTGCTACCCATCTGCTGGTGACCGCTCTCGTGCCCCATAAGACATGATTAGGGGGTCTGAAAAGACTGAACTGATGGATTCATTGTCCAGCTTGAGGTGCAAGAGTTTGGGACTTTTAGTGTCAGGAAAGTCCTCACTGACATCTAGCTTGACCTTGCCATTCTGAGTCTCCTTGATGGGCTCTAAGAAAACAACATGCTTGTTCGTACTGATCTTGCGATTTGGCCCATCTGTTGCTGGAGGTGTAGTACTGAGGATGGACGATTGGGCGCTGCAGTCTTGAGGAGGGCTTACAGGCTTCTTGCAGCACTTGGAGCAGCAACATGGTGTGAGATACAAGTAAATGAGGACAAGTACCAGGCTTACAACACATCCTAAGAGGGTTGTAAGGCCAGTATTAAAAGACTCTGCCAATTTGGGGTAATGGAATGTTACATTGACTTCATGCGTCTTGTTGATCTTTTGGAGCATACTAATTGCTATGCACACATAAACACCAGAATGTGAGAGGTTGCCATTTGTGATCTTCAGGCTTCCATTTTTGAAAGGTTGATGTGTCTGATCACTGTGCTCAGGGTACATGAATAATTCATGACGGGGGGAGATCCATCTGTAGTTTGTGGTATTGTCATCATGGAGGCTGGTGTTGCAGTCTATTACCAAGGAGTCTCCCACTTTGCAGATAATGTCTGGAATGTCATATTGGTTCCAGGAGCAATCTTTAAAATACTTGTTGTACTTGAAAGTGTTGACTGAGAAGAGTGGCATATTGGGATAGACTTTGCAAGTGTGTTCCTCTATGAAATCCTGTGCAGAACTGAAACCATGGTGCTTCCATTCCTGGAGCATCTGATGGAGAGGGCAGTCACATATCACAGGATTGTTGTGAAGATATAAACCATTTTTTATGTACCCAGGCAAGCTTGCTATTAATTGAACAGGAATGCTGCTTAGGTTGTTGCCAGAAAGATCAAGGGTCCTCAGGTAAGGATGTTCCAGTCTTTGAATCGACTCAAATGGAAATTTAGTTAGCCTGTTCCAACTTAAATAGACTTTTTGCAGTCTGATTAGCTTGACAAAAGCATTTCCATCTACTTGTACAATCTTGTTATTATATAGCAAGAGCTCTTCCAACTTCACAAGGCCTTCAAAGTAGTACTTCTCCACTGTGTTCAAGAGGTTGGAGGACATATCCAGGTATACAAGGTAAATGGCATCATGGAACACTTGTCGGGTGATATTGTGGATCTTATTGTGGCTGATCCTAAGGGTTTGGAGGCGTGGTAAGGCAGTCAGCCAATTATTATTAAGCTGAGTAATAGCATTGTAACTGAGGTCCAAGGTGGTGGCTGTGGGAAGCAACGTGTCAGGGACGTGCTTAAGATCCTTCTTGGCACAACTCAAGAGATCAGCAGTACAAATGCAAACATCAGGACATCTTGTAAGAGTGGAAAAATTGGTTAAGGTGCTGCCTTGAACACATAGTTGAAAGAAAACTAACAGCTTTCCAAGGAATTTCCAAATACATATAGCCAATGTCAGTACATTCATCATGTCACAGTGGAGTTTACCCTGTGTTGCCACTAGCATGGAACTAAGCTGTTCAAGTAAAATTCACATTGAGTATAATCTTATCGCAGGACACAATGGGCAACAGTAGAATGAATCAGTAAAATCAGATGGTGCCTTCAGAGAGTTAAAATTTTGCTCCTGCAAAGATTGTTTTGCTTCACTTAGAATAAACAGACGTCTAAGTGATACACTGCAGTCAAATGCCAGCATGCAGCTTCTACTAAACATGTCGCTTTGGGTAGTTGTACAAACTGGCAGGAGTCCGTGTGCAGGTATTGCCCCAAATTATTTCAAAGGCAAGGTATCTGTATAGCTCCTCTTGAATGCGAATTCAAAAACCTTGTTCATGTTTATAGGATTTGCCTCCAAACTGTCCTTCTCCAAATAACTTAACGTCGCATCCATTTGAGGCTGCTACTTCAATAACATTGGTCCAAGGAGAAGCCAGGTCCTTTTTTTGCTTTGCCGAACCAAGTGTCCTTAGAGGCCAAAGTTTCCATTAGTGGAGCCTCATCTTGTGGTTCAGTGGTTCAGCGACTCCTGTACAGATCCATCATGAAAGCTCAGGTAGGAGCTCACTTCTGTAACCCCAAATGGAAATGCCAAAGAAAGCAACTCTTACCCGGATATCTTTCTTTCTGGGTTATATTGAGCAGCATCACTCCTTCCTGCTGGTTGCTTCATCTTTCAGCTGAGCTCAGTGTGTGCAAACACTGTCGCTGCCCCTCTTCTGCTCCTATTTACAAGCTGCCTGTGAACACTGAAGGGTAAGCCTTGTGGACCAAGGAGAAATCCTATTGGCTTGTGTAAGAGGGAGTGGTGATAGAAGAGGAGGTAAGAGGAGACCCAGTAGTGGGGAAATTTTTTTTGAATGGCATGTAGTTTCTTCATTGTGCCATGTGGGGGCAGAGAAATCCTGCGTAGTTATTCTAGGACTGGGCATCAGAATGGCACATAAGAACTGCAGCATTTGTGCCAGCAGCACTGTTAGGAGGGGAAACAATGGGAGATGAGAAAGCAGACTTAATGAAAGGAGGAGGATCTTGTGAAGCAGCCCAAGCTCCTCTGCTTTTTGTGGTGTTTCAGTGTTGTGGCTATAAGCTGTCTCAGTTTAATAATTCTTGGAACTTGGCTGAATTTTTTGCGGTGGGACGGGATGGAGTGGAACAATTGACTTCATAGTAGTACTGCTGAAGGACACAATGGAGACTGTTATGTAGTTGGTTGCTTTTGTCTGTTTAGGACTTACACATATTTGTGACACATATAATCTTTACCATAAGGTAACTGCTGTGATTAAATTGCCACCCTGAGCTCCTGCTGGGAGAAAGAGTGGGACATAAATGATGATAGTAGTAGTGGTGGTAGTAGTTCTGGTAAGCTTTTTTTTGAAAAAAATGTTTTTTGTTATGTCTGTTTCACAGACTTTGTTGGGGCTTGGAAGCTTGTAGTTGGGTACCCAAAACAAAGCATAATGTATAAAGCAGATTTTGGCTAAATGCTAGGAGAAGCTTCCTAATGGTAAGAACCATACAGCAATGGAACGCATTCCCTTGGAAGGTGGTAGCTCTCCTTTGGTGAAGGTAGTTAAGCAGAGGCTGGGGAGTCATCAGTCAGCAATGTTGTAATTGCATTCTACATTGCAGATCTTGCACTGAGAAGGCCCCTTCCAAGCAGTAGCAGCTAGCAGGGCTGCAGAGCTAGCCACCATGGAGCGCACTGCTTACCAGAAAGAGGCAGGACAGCTGCGAATTTGCAGCCCCCCTCGAAGTAAGCAGCAGTGATGGCTCCTGCTTCCAACTCTTTGATTCTGTGAAAGCCAGTTGAGGTTTCTTTGATAACTAGCACCTGAGGCTTCTGTTTTCATTGTGACGCGTATGGTTGAGCCATTCATTCTTTTGAAGTTAATGAACGACTCCCTGGGCGCACTTCTGACACTTTCCCCTCTTGGGTCCTCACCAGGAAATGGTGTGCTGGAGGAAGGCTCATGGCTGGAGGCAGTGACATCCTTTCTGTTGCTATGCTGAATTATCACCTCGCTCATGATCCATTCCATCACCTTTTATCCTTCCTTGATACTTTATCTTTAGTGAATTTGTAGGAGCAGTTTGCAACCTCGTTATCCTAGCAATCTGCTTCTGTAATGGAGTAGAACCGCACTTGCTATCTCAGCCAAATCCCTGTCAGCACTGACGTGTTTGGGCTTGAATTAGGTTGGTGCTATCTACACTTTAGAGTGAAATCATACATAAATATTTGCTCTGTCATACTCTGTCATACATTTGCCGCCCTGGGCTCCTGCCGGGAGGAAGGGCGCGATATAAATCAAATAATAGATAAATAAATAGATCAGAAAGACCCATTCCATGACATCACAGGTCCTTTTGGTTATTCAGTTCATCCTATTTTTTTCAGCTTATCTGCTTTGCTCTTGAACAAGACAACTAGGGCAATGATGCCAGCTTTCAATTAAAACTATAAAAAAATTAAAGCAATGATAATATAAAATCCATAATATGCTCATCCAACAATAATTTAATAAGGACCAGATGAGCACCAATGTAGGAGGCAACATCAACTGAAGGCCTGGGTGAATAGAAGGGTAAGACTGGCACCTAAAGACTGCCAAAGGTGGTACCAGTTGTGTCTCCCTGGGGAAAGTATTCCACAGACTGGGGGCTGCCAGTTTCATTGTCCATGTGTGCTGGTGTAATTATTATTGGCTTATTATTGTGTAGGTGATTCCTAAGGTGTTAGTTGTAGTGTTATTCCTGTGAAGGAAGAGTGGGCATGTGTGTCAGAGAGGGGTGGGAAAAAGAGATTTCATGGAAAGATGCATAGATTTCAAAAGCCAGATCAAACCAGCTGCAACTATTGTTTTTTCCCCCCGTCTGCACTGAATTGTCGCATCTAGTTGTTGGAACACTTTTCTTGATTTGTCTCCCTTTATTTCCATTTGTGTATATGACTTTTTGTTAAGGCTTTTATTTTGGTATTACTGGGTTGGTCCAGTAGTATGACCTCAACTTGCACCCCAAGAACTGAAGGACGAATTGGTACCTTTGGTGATCTGGTGAGGCTGTTGGGCTGGAGAGATGTCCAGGTGCAACAAGTGAACTCTGATCAAAACAAAGGCAGAGCTGCTGAGATTTGTCTGTAAGTCTGACTCTGTAGAAAGACATCCTTGCTCTGCAGGATGGACAGAAAGAGAGACTGCATGCCATTGACTTCATCCCTAAGCAGGTGTGAAAGTTGACCACGCGTGTCAGTAGAGTAATTGCTGGGGCAGAAAGAGATTGGAGTGTAATTTCCAGGGAGATCTAGGCTGCTTTATGTGAGGCAAGTGAAAATCAAAGCAGAGTAATTGGTTTCCATTATGGCAGCAAATGACTAATTTGGCTGCTGCAGTTGCAGGATGTAGTGGGTGCTTAACCCTTTATTTTTCAGTTGCAGGGGAGGTGTTCTGGGAAGGATATTTGCCAAATGCTCCCCTATGGAAAGTTGCTTGTTTATACATTTTTGTGCAGCTGCTTTTAAGTGTGCAGTATACTGCATATACTATGTGACTCCTCCTTGCTGAGTAGCCCTGTCTCTCCTTCTAACTGATTCCTCTACCTCTTCCAGAGGTGAAATCCACTAGAAACAGGGTGGCTATGTGTCCTCCTCTACAAGGGACAGTCCTCTATTTGAAGGGCTGTCAGTTCCAGGTCTGGTTTAAAGATAAAGTCCTCTATTTGAAGGGCTGTCAGTTCCAAGTCTGATTTAAAGATAACCAACCATAAGAAAGGAGAGCAGATGAAGTTGCCCATCAGCAGTTGGCATCTGAGCAACAGACTGAGCAGGCACACAAGTCACCTGGTTACAGTCTTCCCCGCTGTGGTGAGTTTAGGTTGATTATATTTCTATTTAAATTGTAGTAAAAGCTTCTGCAATTAGCATGTGCGGTTTTTATGCAAATCTGTGTCCTCTTTTGTCCACTTTTTCCTGAAGCATTTCTTCTTTTTTGGCAATGTCGAAGTGGCTTCTTAGGGGCTTGGACAACTCGATCCCTTTTGTTGAAGCCCTGAGTTTCAGAATTATGTAAGTGTGAATATCTGTAGTCCCAAAGTCCAAGCAGGCATGATGTTTCTGATGTTTACAGAATGTGCAAATCTTTTTGTGATCGAGAAGGTATAATCTATGCCATTACTGCTATGTAGCATTTAAACCCTACATATATTTAACCATATGAGATCCAGTCTGGGCACAGGACATAAACCCTCTCTTGGGTGATCAGGTTCTCATCTGCTCTTTATCTTCCTTGTGGAGCAAGGATATGCTTATGGCTACAATATGGATCCGTAAAGGAATTCCTTCCAGAAAGCTTTCTTAATTGAGCTTCTTTTGTACTGTGTAGGCTTGTGTTCTTTATAACAACCAAGAAAAGTTAATTTGTGCCAGAAGCAGCAGAACCTCAAACTGGGAACCTTTGGGACTGTGTATAGCTGCTTCAAGTGGTGAACCACTAGACTGCATCTGCGTAGGCAGCTTAGCATTCTCAGAGCCTGGACTGGCCTCCATCCACCCTTGCTATTCATTGGATCCTCCTCGACAGGAAGAACTATATGAGGGCTTTCTGTTCCAGCTAAACTTTGCTTTGACAACAAGTTCTGTCTGAACTCTTGTGTGTTCCTGTATCCTTTGGTTGTCCATCTTGACTCCTGGCTTGCTTCTCAGCCCTGTCTCCTGGTTTGTCTTTTGTTCCTGTCTCCTGCTTTCATTACCTGGCTCCTGGTTCCAAGGTCATCTCAGGCTGCTCCCAAGCCAAGCCCTGACAGTTGAAGCAGACTGTCTCACCGAAATTGATCTGACTAAAAGATTATTCAGACAAAAAGTTCATTAAATGTGTGAGGAAGGATGGGACCGCACCTGCTAGCCAATGCTCCTCTTAGCTACACCCCTCTGAGCATACGGTGTTAATGTGAAAAGACCTGGCCTGTGTATCGTTGTACGCTTGTGGGATTCTTTCAGAGCTTGATTGTAAGGAAGAGCCCCACATGCATGCAGCTGTGTACAAATAAAGCCTTTCCAGGCTGATGCTGTACCCTCAGCTTTTGGAGGAACGTGACCAGGAGGAATGTTAGCCCTGAGGGAAGAGCTAGCAGTGCTGGCCCCCGCTGCCTCCCCCTCATGTATTCAGTGGACATGTGAGGTTTTTTCATTTGAACAGCTTTAAAAGACATTCTTGACCTGGATTCACTCATTCTGTCATTGCTTCTGTCTTGGCTTTAGGGCTACTTAACAGGAGGCCATTCAGATTCTCTGGACTTCTTCCTCTGGGTGCCTTTATTCTTATCATTCTTATCTCATTGGGTATATTTTCAAACTTGTCCTCAGGAATGAACTGAATGGATTTAAGAGAGTGATTTAAGAGAGAGCCTAGTTTCCCAGCATACTTCCAACTTAGTCATGTCAACCACCAGCCTCATCCCAACTGGAAAGAAAGCATCTCTTTGTATAAAGGGTGGGGAGAACTTATCTCTATTTTTTATTTTTATTTTTTTTACTAGAGATGGATACATGAGGAATGGAGGTGTTACTATCACTGTGCTCTTCTGACAGCACTTTATTCAGCCACTGCTTGGTGAGGTCTACCAGTAGCCTTCAAGTCAAGCCAGCGTGGTCCTGCTGGATGTTTCATTCCAATAGATGTTTAATTTTTTAGTTTTATATCTTTTCCCTATGCTGTTTTAAATCCTTATTACCCTAATGTATTGAGGACCTGGCTGCATTTAATTTTCTTTGACTAAAGCTGGACTTTGGAAAAATTAATCCTCTGGCAGGGAGTTCTCTTTACCAACACCTCCCATCCAAACATGGACAGATGAATGGTTGTAGGAACTCAGCATCCACATCCCCAAACACATAAAAATAATACTGAGAGATGGATTTCAGTTTTGAGGGATTGTGTTTATATGCCTCACCATTTTTCCTGTCTAACATGGTTGATACTGGCTCAGAAAGAGAAATCAGTAAATAGTGCTGTGTACATGCAGTTTGGAATTGACATACTCTTTAAGACTTATATTTTAAGTGATGCACATAAAGCTGGTGTGGCATGTGCATGGTAAATTGATTAGACCTAAGCAAGTGCCATTAGCTTTTGCTAATTGCCAAATGTGTTGAATACTTCTAATGCCAAGCTGCTGGGCCAGAGCTAGTTGTAGCAATGTTGTGTTCTCAGTGTATCAGACGCAGAACAGCACTATTCTAGCTTGTATATGAAATTTATGGCCAGTGTTTTCTCACCCTCCACAATTTCCAGCAGTGACTGCCTCAATTTTATATGTGAGGTTATAATGGCCTTTTCATTGTTAAATGTGCAATGTAAGAACAGCTAGTCTACTTGCTTGTTTTAAAATTAAGGCACCACCTGACTCTTTGGACCTCTGATGTTTAGTTCTAAAATCTGCAATGTTGTGTACAAATAAACCCCTTCCCATGCTAAAGTGGTATGATTATTCAAAGGAGAGAGAAATGTACATGCACTTTATTTGAATACATATTTTCTTGCATGATTTAGTTTGGATGTTGTATTTTTGTGTGTTCTGATTTTTGTTGTTGTGATCTAAAAAATTAGGGTTGTAGTATCCAGAAATGGGGGGGAAGAGAGTGGTTTCATAACAATTTATGATGTGAAAAGTCCGCCCTTAGATATCTTCTTGATAGCTTTTTCCATGTTGACATTTTCTCATTAATGTATCCTTCTTGGTCAATAGACATGCATTGTGCTGGACTCCTGAAAAAAAGTCTTTCCCAGTACTCTGTTTTGCACTTGATGTAGGTCTGCTTTTGAAATCTGTGCTCACTGTTTAAAGCTATGCTATTTTGGCTTTTGTTTTACCAACTATAATGTAAATGATCTTGAGCTGATGTCCCCATCATGACATTCCTGCCAGTAATGTTAGGACTGTACTAATCATTTCTTGAAGATGACAAGTTCTCTTATCTGCTTGAAGTTTAAGGACTGAATAGAGAAAGGTTGTTGTTGTTGTTGTTGTTGTTGTTGTTGTTGTGTGCCTTCAAGTCGATTACGACTTATGGCGACCCTATGAATCAGCGACCTCCAAGAGCATCTGTCACGAACCACCCTGTTCAGATCTTGTAAGTTCAGGTCTGTGGCTTCCTTTATGGAATCAATCCATCTCTTGTTTGGGCTTCCTCTTTTTCAATTCCCTTCTGTTTTTCCCAGCATTGTTGTCTTTTCTAGTGAATCATGTCTTCTCATGATGTGTCCAAAGTATGATAACCTCAGTTTCATCATTTTAGCTTCTAGTGACAGTTCTAGTTTAATTTGTTCTAACACCCAAGTGGTTTTAACAGCCAAGACAGATTACTCCAATCAGAAACTGGTAGCTTCTTCTGTGGGATGTTTAAGATTGGGTTAGGAAAATCAATGCCTTGAATTTAGCAGATGCTTCTTTCTTGAGCAATTCTGCAGTTGGGTTGAGGATGGTGAAGCTTAATGCTTTTCAGTTGTAAATTCAGTTTGAACAAACTGGGATGAGATTCCATTGTTTCTCTAAGCACACACTTTGATCTTTGGCCTGAATGTTGGTACAGATTAGTGGTAAACATAATGCTTAGCAGCCCCATAAGAATAGGCATTTAAAGGCCATGATGACCTCTTTTCATATATACTTAGTATTTCTCCCTTGTCTTTTCACAGTAACACTTGTTTTCTTCTTAGTGTGCACAGTAGAATCCTGTCATTTGATTGGAACTGCTGAGCATTACCTGAACACTGATCTATGGGCAAAGAATCTGCAGAGTTGCAATCAAATAATGAAATGCAAATATTCAGAAATATGGCATCTTTTGAAGAACCTCCTTTTTCATTTTGTTAAATGAACACATTTCTGTCCTCCTTTTTACAGAGCATAATCTAAAAATGCAAAGTGATTCATCCCAGAAGGAGTGAGGCATCCCTTAAGGGCAGGGATAGAGAGCCTAAAGCCCTTCAGATGAAGTTGGACTCCCAACTGCTATCAGTCTCAGACAGCATTGCCAATGATCAGGGATAATTGGAGTTGTAGTCCAGCAACATCTGAAGAGGCCGCAGGTTCCCATCCTTGCGTTAAGTCATAGACCTCTTTATTCATCAGAAGCCTCTGACACTTTGTTCTCCAGCACCTGTTGAACCCAGTCTTTTCTGTATCTCTCCTTTGCCAATATGTAATGTAATCTGTAAAAAAAGTATTGTTCTTTAAAAAAAACTGGATCAGATTGTGCAACCAGAATAAAGTGTGCACATTAGATATATATCTGTAAACTTGACTGATTTGCATACTTGATTCCAGAAAGCAGAATCTTAGGGGTTATAGTGCAGATTTCTTCATCACTTCTAGCATCCTAACCAAGAAATATTAGGCTGACATTTCTCCAAGACTGCATTTTTCCCTGGGTCATAGCTTCAGAATTGTGTTGAATCCCACAAATTATCTGATTCAAGCAGTGTATTATGGCAGCATACATTTATACCAGCAGTATCAGCTTAAGGGCCACATTCCCTTCTGGACAACCTTCTAAGGGCCACATGCCAGTGATGAGCAGGGCCAGAGGCCCAAATGGGTGGAGCAATAAATGTAAAATTTACCTTTGTATTGTAGGATACTTCCTACACACGCTCACACATTCACACACACTCCTCTCTGTTCTCCATCCAGACAAACAACGGGTTATCAGAGTTCAAGGGCACATTCCAGCAAGGCAAAAACACTCAAGGAGGGTGCAGAGCCGGGCCAGTAAGAGATGTGGCTTGGGGAGAGTTCCAAAGGTCAGATAGAATGGCCTGGAGCAGCCTTTTCCAACCTTTGGGTCCCTAGATGTTGTTGGACTGCAACTCCCATTTTCCCCAGCCAACATGGCCAAAGGTCAGGAATGATGGGAACTGTAGTCCAGCAATATCTGTGGACCCAGTGGTTGGGAAAGGCTGGCCTAGAGGGCTGTGTTTGCCCCCCCCTTGTGTAATATCAGTCGTCTCCTCTCTCTTTTTTTTCTCTAAGCAAGCCATAGCAGCACCTTCAAATTTTCCTCATATGAATTGTCTTCCTTCCAGACCTGTTAATGTTCTTCCGCTGTTCCTATTTGTCACTGTCTTCCTTGAACTGTGATTCCAGAACAGAGCATCCCCGGTGTGAAATATGCCCTAAAGTGAGCATCAAATGGGTTAATGTCTCCTCTCTGATCTTGAAGTGGTGTAGGGAAGCAGAGTGAAAGTGTGGCTGAGGGCCATTGTCAAACATACTGCTTCCCAACATGGATGAATGCAGAGTAATAAAACATTTACAAGAACTAAATATATTCAACAGTGTGTGAGGCCACATCATACATACGATGAAGCAGGCATGAATGTTGGTGTAATTGGCTAAAATCATCTGCTGAGATGATGCAAGTTTAAGCATCTGTTCATTAAGGAAAAATGAACAAAAAATTAGTCCAGTTCTCATTGAGAGCAGGTGGAGATTCACATGACAATGTTCCTTCCTACCAAAAAAAATCCTTGCACATAGAATACAAGCATGTCAGGAAAGGGCTCTAGTCAAGCTTCCTCCCCTACATGCTCATTTCCAATGTGTAGGGGAGCTTTCCATTATGTGAGCCCCCAAATGCACTGTGAAGTGGTATTTGAGACATATGTTTACCACTTCTCTGCTATGTGGCAACTGAGCAGGAAGAATAATTCTATTAATTTCAATTTAGTTTCAACCACCAGGAAGGAGATCTGCAGGTTGTAATTTCATTAGGCCTAGCATGCTTAAATTGGACTTTCCTCTTATCCATTTTTCAAGCTATACAGAGCTTTTCAGTCATAGCAACAGGAGAAAACAACGCAAATCCTATTAGCAAAACACAATGGGGCCATTAGAACATTAGATGCTTTCTGGAATAATATAAGATTCCTCAGTAGAAAGGGTCAAAATTCAACACAAAATACTTGGTGATCAGAGGGCTATGGTTAGCTCAGCTATCCAATTATTTGAGGTCTTTGTCTGGATTTGCACTTGGGTATTGTTTCATACATGCTACTTCACCCAGCAGATGTGCCACAAATAGTGTTTTACAGGGCCAGTTTCTTGTTGCTGATTTCCCTGTAAGAAATACGTCCCAAACATTTTTTGAGCCTCTACTGGAGAAGGTAATCAAAAATCCCTTTCTTCGAGTACCATCCCATGGCAGGTACAGCCTCTTTTCAAGGTGAGCAGTCTCCTCATCTCGTTCCATAGTCCTCAGGACAGTTATTGGGCCATTATGTGTCCCACAGAGTAACCTCACCCTCATCAGGCTGAAACAGGAGGCTCTTGCCACCTCTGTGTTGCTGGATTCATAGAAGCCGCAGAGGCTTAACAGATTTGATTTTCCTGCCTCTTGAAACAGTTTAAAGCACTCGGCTGCTGTCCTTGGTATTGGTAGGAGGCTTGTGTCTGCCTTCAGGAGAGTGGACTGCCATGACTGTGGGTTAATTCCTTTCACAATGTGGGAAGGACCTTTCTCACTCTGTGAGTAGGGAGGCTAATATTGCTCTGAGGTATATTCATTCCCTTGCCTCCCCACACGCATTGCTGCACTGCTGAGCGCACTTGATCATTTTGCCCTTGACAGAGCACTCAACAGGGCCATTCCTGAATTTTGACTTTGCCTTCCTTGGAGGAAAGGGATGCCAGACAGCAGTAGTCCCTGCTGACAACTCTGTGCTGTTATAAAGCAAAGAGTGGGGTAGGAACAAATTCACATTCCTGGGGAATTTATTGGCAGTTTCTCAGAAAGTAAAGACATAGCTTGTTACAAGAACTAAAAGGACTGCTTTGTATCTGTAACCAGTCCCTATATTCTGATGTAGTCCAGCAGTGCCCCATAGATTAGGAGTGGGCAATCTGTGGCCCCAGGTCTGCATATGGCAAGGAGGAGGAAAATGGGTGGAGAGAGAGACAAGGGGGTAAACCACTCACTTTTGTCCTTGGTTCCACCCACTGCCAGGTTAGGTCCCAGCCATCATCAGCTTGTGGCCAAAAGGTTTTCCACCCGTTGTCCTAGAGTGTCTGGGATTTGGCATTCCCTGTGGTGATCCCTGAATAGGCAAATATTCCTATCCCCCCCCCTTCACATTCTCAGGTTAATCCCTTTTTTTGCAATAGTTAGCAGGTCTGAACTGTCTAATTCTTTTGTAATGGAAGTCTAGAATCAATAAAAAAGTGGAACCAATTTCTAAATAAATTTCTGATTGGCTACATAGAACACCTACATCAGTGACAGAGCCTCTCTCACCATTCGTTCAAAAGTCAGCCTATCTCCATTAAAAGCCCAACCTTTTTATTGATCCCAGATTCCCATAAATATGTGAGGCTTCACCATCAGTCTCCATTTCCTTGAAACCATCCAAATCAGGAGTCCAAATTTTCTCTTGTATTCTCTCAGAACTTATTTCCTGCAAGGAACTCTTCACATGCTGTGAAATCCAGGGTCATATGCAAGCAGGGAAAATGTAACTAGCTTAACTTGATTGATTTTATTTGCAGGTCTCTGTGTTTGGTTGCCGCCTTCCTTTTTCCCCTCCCTCTCCCCTCCCCTTTCCCCAAATAAAATTTCTTTAAATACATAGACATTTGGCTTCATTGATTTAAAAGGAATTTCTCTGGAGTTTCCACTCAAATCTTCCCATGTGCTGGACTACATGGTTTTGAAATTATCCCCAAGAATATTTCACAAGCTTTTATTAATTTCTGTGTCCTCTGAGCTTTGGGAAAGTAAATTCAAACCTCCTTACTATTTAATATTTCTAGAGCTGGGCTTAAAGAGGGGATCTTGTCAATAGGGCTTAGAGATCCTCCAGATATTCATACAGCCTAGAGGATTTTTGTCAGACTGCCACCAGTCAGGCTGACCCTCTATCAGGATATTTTTGAGGGGAACCCTTGTTAAAAAGGGGTTTCAACAGTAGGGCGAGTCCATCAGTATCATCGTTCTAGTCACCACCACCATCACCACCCTTCCACTGTCTGAAACCTACTGGCGCCTGCCTCTAGCCTAGAGGACTGAGGGAAATGCTTGCTAACCTTTTAAACCGTGGGATCTGCAAAGTCAGCTTTGACCATTTTGCCGAACCCTTTCCTCTAGTAGTACCATTGTATCTACAGGGCCCACTTTTTAGGTTAACTTGATTTTAAGATATTTCAGTAATATGACAGGTGATAAATGATGACAAAGAGAAACTCTTCCTAGAGTCCTGTTGGAAAGGGTGCATGTTCTCATTGGCTGGGTTTCTGAGGCTCCCCAGCCTTTATCCCTTGGAGGGGATAAAGGAGGGTTTCCCTCCTGTGAAAGAACACGTCTCTAGACAAGACAATCAGAGCAGCCTTGCTGGTTTGGTTAAATTTTGGTGAGCCTCATTCAGAGTGATAGATTGCAGAGTTAGATAATGAGTAATTTACAAGTGTCTGGCACCAGTTTATACGCTCTGTTGGAGACCACAAGTGCGCTTTCAGATTACATGTTGAAATGACATGCATGAACTTGCAGAAAGCAAAACTTTCAACTTGTTCTTAGAGTCAAATTCACAAATAGCAGTAAGAATCCAACCTGGGTTGTGCTGATTCCTGTAAAGCAAAAAGTGATGTATGTGTGTGTGTGTGTGGGTGAAGTTAAAGCACAAGATGAGATGGGGAGAAGCTTGAAACCCCCATACACATACCAGTACTATTCCACCCATCAACGTTTTCAGCTGTTTTTCAGCCAACTGAGATTCCTACCACTAATCTGTTACAAATCATTTTTGCTAATCTCAGAACCCCACTCAGGTATCAAAAACCTAAACAAGGTTTAGGACAGGTGGGGAGGGTGAGGTTTGGGGGTTCAGCACATCTTAGCTACTCATACTGCGCATAAATTCTTACATCCACACACCATGTTATATGCATTCATTGGTGACAGACCCAGTTCTGCATGACCCTAGATGCTAGGCTGTTTGTCCAGATCATCTCCTTTACAACAGAGATAATGACTAGATGAAAGAGGTACTTAGAATGTATGGAGATTCCACTTCCATGTCACGAGCATAATTCATGGTGACGTTTTTCCCCTCCTGTACTCATTTACTGGCTGTGGTTCAGAATTCACTGATGTTGAGCTAGCATAGCAAATGCAGTATGTCAGTTAATCTAGTTTCTGAACTAGCCTCCTGCTCTTGAGTCAAATATCAAGCAAATGAAGAAATCCAAGACCTATTTAATTTGCCAGAATGCTGTACCTTTTTGTGGTTTGCCCTATGATTGTGTATGACTTGTTCACCAAGATGGCCAGAATTTTTGCTGCTTATTAAGCTGTGATGTGTATATCTTTGTACAAGCCATTGGTTTCTGAGGGACCATCTTCTGGAATTAAGGTCCCTAGTTCTGTGGACCTCCTCAACCTAGAAAATAGCGAAAATGATGTTATGACAGACTGACTTTTAAAATATCCTAAACTTTGAGGACTTCAGTTCTGACCAAGAAGATGTCTTTATAAAGCAGGCTGGCCCTAAGACTCTGTTTCTGAGTAGGCAGCATATGGGCTCTATTTCTGACCTGCTGCCTTGTCCTCTCCCATTGCCTTTATGCCCACACCGTCCTTTGCAGTGCTAAGCAAACAGTAAGCAATGGGAGTAGCCTGTGATGTCTGACAATAGACCTGACCTCTGTGACAGTTTAATGAAGTAGCATTGCTCTAAAGGCCAGAGAGAGTGTCCTTTTCACCTAGAGGTGCCAGGTTTCATGAACTGTCCTATGTCACTCAGGGATTGCCGAGATGGTGGGATGGGCTGCCATTCTGAGGGAAGGCCTGTAAAAAGTGTGTCTGCCTGTCTTTCCAGGGCTGAGCGGGCAACAGCTGTGCTGCTGGCAGATCCCTGTTTCCAGCTCCGTTCTATTCAGTACTTGTTGGGGCACACAGAGCCTTTAGTACTGGGAATGGCATCACCTTCTGCTGACAAGAAACATTTCTCCCTGCAAAGTTGTAAGTATCTCCCTGATCTGCTGTACATATGCCATGGATTGCATGCTCCTGCATGGCTGCTTGTCTCTTGCCACATTGCCGGTTGTGTAACTTCTAGGTGCCCTCTGTAGAAAAGGTGGTCACTGTGATCTCTGCCATAGAGCCTGTAAGTCAGGGGTGGTGAACTTTTTTGGCTTCACTCCTGAACAACTTTGACAAGTGGGTGGCGCAACCCATCTGCTAATCATGTGGCAACATTATGATGTAACATGATTGACAGATGGGTTGCCCCACCCACCCATCAAAATCCCAGCATCAGAGGGTGGGTGAAAGGGAGAGTTTAGGAAGGCTTGACCTTCAAAGATGCCTTTTGTACTGGAGGCTACCAGCTTCTGAAAGCTACATGGAAAAGTCTACCTGTTTCCCTTTCCCTGCAACTCTTTCTCCAAACAGCAACCCGGGACCTAATTGCAACAATTTTCCTATCCTCTAAGAAGGATCAGCCAAGAATTTGAGCAAAGGAACAGGGGTTTTTTTTGGAGTGCTTATGTAAGTTCATTAGCCACTCTTCTAAGAAATATTCAAAGCTGTTATTATAGTAAACCACATGAAAAATAAAATAAAACCAGTTAAAATGCATCTACTGTAAAATAACAATAAAACTGGATAAGATTGGAGGTTGGAGCATTGTGGTATAGCTGACTGTTTTTAGTCCCATGCATAGAGTAGATGCACTTTCTACTGGAGCAGGGTTAGCACAGAGCAATGTGGACTTGTGGGATGGGTCATATCTCCGTGGTAGAGCACATGCTTTGCGTGCAGAGGAGGTCCCAGGTTCTGCCCTTGGCGCTTCCCATTCAAAGGAACAGGTAGCAGCTGATGCGAAAGGCTTTCGCCCGAGACCTTGGAAGGCCTGCTGCCAGTCAGAGTAGTAAACCATACTGGGTTCGATGGACCCCAGAGTCTCTCTCAGTATAAAGCAGCTTCCTATGTTCCCATGTCAGCATGCCAACTATATAGGTAGCCTGTGCTGTAGTTGGTCAGGCTGACTAGCCTGTCGCTGCTTGTGCTTCACTGAGGGCCCAGCTGCAGCGGTATCGTTTACTCATGCTGTGCAGCCTCCCTGCTGTGTATGTTTTCAGAGAATAAAAAGTCTGGATTTTTTCTTATTTTATAGTCACTTTACTATGCCACGCAGCCCATTTTGAGGAGTTCATCCTATTCACTGGATAGAATGGCAGCAAAGATCTATCCTATAGGGAAAATACATACTAAAATATAAAACCTTCTACACCAAACTGCCCTATGCTATCTCTAAAAGGAGGCATCGAGAAAAGCAGGTTCTTGTCCTTGGCTCTGCCATGCCCTTGAAGTTTGCAGAGATGCAGGAAAGCAACTGGAGCACTGAGATGGAGGAAACCATGATCCCTAAGGAATAGAGCAGGCTTTATTTACACATCCTCTTGAAACTGTTAGTTCCATGGAGATCTTGAGCTGATGATCAAACAAGGCATTACGTGATTGGGGGGTGGGGGGGTGCAGAGCTGCTGAAGTGACTGAGAATGATGCAAGAGTACTGTAGCATGCAGCAAAGCTTTCTCTTTCTTTTAATCTCTGCTGAACTGTGGCCATCCTGTTCATTCATCTTACTCTCTCCAGATATGAAAGGCTGGCTGAAGTTCCTATTGCCTGAGGCCAGGGGCTTTCCCCGTTTTTGTTCTCCAGTTGAATGCATACCTGCCAGGACCAGCCCTACCGTTAGGCAGAGTAAGGTAGCTGTTTTGGGTGGCAGTCGCTGAGGGGTAGGGGGCAACAGCAAAGTGTTAAGGGACAGGACTGTGTGTCTAGGGCTTACTTAAGATGTTTTGCTGCCTGAGGCGCAAAGGACTAGGTGGCAGTCTCACCACTACTCCATGCACAGAAGCTGACTAGACTGCGAGCTAAATCAGCACTGGTGGTAGGACAGCATCCTTCACTACCTGAGGCAGCAAGCTAGCTTAGGAGGGTGCAAGGCAGGTCACATGGCACACACAGCTTTGTCCCCCCAAGAGAAGAACTGCTAAGAGGATTTAAAAGGAATGGCCAGGCGCTGTTGCTGTTCTCTCCTCCTCCCCCCCACTCCCAGATCTGCTGCCTAAGGTAGCTGCTGCACTCTGCCTGCTAGGAGTCTCAGTCCTGTGTACTTGCCATGCAGTCTGCTTTATGCCCACTAAGTTAGGATGCTAGCCTTGGGTGCACTGGAGGACACTATCCTCTCAGCAGTATTTAACTAGGATTCAGTTGCCAGTCTGGTTTGCTTTTGTACATGGAATAGGAGAGATGGTATCCTCTTGTTCTTCACCTCAGGCAGCAAAATGTCTTGGGCCAGTCCCAACAAAAAGGAAATAAACTTCCAGAGTGTTTACCAGATTGAGGCATCTGAGAGAGCCAATATAATAAACCACAGCTTGTGTCGAGTATGATCTTTGCTTTTCTCCCTTGCAATGGCTCCCATGAGAATCTCCACTGAGCCCAGGAAAGCTACTTCCCAGAGAAATGGGGGGGGGGGGTAATGCAACTGCTGTTATGTCTGTATATGCTCACAGTTGAGCACTCAGAAAAAAATAGAAGTGCTACTCTGAAAGTTTGGTGATGATCTGCTGCTGCCAGAAAAATGGAAAGTAGTAGTAGAAATTTAAAAGAAAAGACCAATCCCTTATTACAGCAGCTTCCCAAGTGTTCTGGAGCAGTGGGTGCTCTGGGCTTACTATTAACTGGGAATCCTAAAGCTCAGGGGGATGCATTGAGTGGAACAGACTCTGCCTTTTGAAGAGTTGTACCATTCTTAGGGTGCTTTCTGCAGTATAAGAGTCTATAGGGATGATACCTGCTGTCCTTCCCTTCTCCCTCAGCTCGTTATGAAGTGGGGCTTTCTTGCCCACCAACTGCAGGTTGGCTCAGAGTGTGAAAATGCATGCTAGAGGGAAGGCAGCTCTCCTCAGAGAACACCACAGGCAGATTCTCCTCTGTTTTCCGTAATGCACTGCACATTATATCTTAAAGAGGTGCTGTTGATTGTTTCCCAGAACGGAGCATACTGATTCTCTCCACCCGCACCCCTAAATCTATCTAGTATCACCTACAATTAAGCCATTGCGTGGCTGTGAATTCCCTTACCCTACAACAAAGTGCTTGTGTTCCCATCCTATTTCTGTGCTGTGGAGGGAAAGTTCCTGCCCCACCCATTGGAGAGTGCCCTCTCTATAAAAGCCCGATTCCCAAAATGCATTCGCTTGTATATGGGCCAGCAGCACCATCATTTGATGATACTCTGCTGGCCCAGCAGCTGATGGGTCTGCCATAGCAGATATTAGATTGGTTTGAAAAGGTTCTTTTGAAGGCTCTGGTGTATGGGTATTGTCAAAGTTGCCCTGTGGTTTCTCTGACCAACCATTTTTCCTGCTAGACCCAGTAAGGAAAACCTATGCTAGTTCTGGCTGGTTCTTTGCTGCATCAAATCCCAAAGGCCTAAACAAACTAAAGGCGGCTCCTCCAGAACAACACATGTAGTATATGCCAGATATGTAGGTGGAGAGAGAGAGATGCATGTGGGAACATACTTCAAAAGGTCTTTCTCATACATTACCGTGGGAGCCCTTAATTACATTAACTATAATGTTGTTTAACCTGTTTGGGATTACTCCTGTTTTTATCATAGCAGAAAGACATGTTCCCCTCATTAGTCGCTCATACAGGAGGCCCTGTGATAATCTTGTGAAAATCTTGTGACAACTGAAGAGCTTTCAGCCCTTTCATAGATAGACTAGATACCTCAGCACTCTAGATTTCCTTTTAAACTTCCTTCCCATCATCTTCGTGACACAGTCCTCTTTGGTTGTGTGTTCCTAGGAGTTCTCAACAGCTAAATATTTTTAAAATCTGTGAGCTTACAAGTATTTGTTTTAAGGGACTATAAGTCTCTAGGCTGTCTAGTTGTAGCAAGAGTTGTGGCCACAGTGTGCCCTGGGAAGATATTCCTGCATACAGGGCTGGGGTGGGGGGAATCCCCAGGGCCCAGGCCTCTGAGTGCCTGAACCATGAAAAAATAAAGAACATATTACAAAATAAATGTTGGTATCTCAACAGACCAGAGAATGGTTATAATGTCTGTTGCTAAATCTCAGCATATCCAACTTGTCTTTGATAACTTTTACCGACAGGGGAGTGCGACCTTTCTTCTGTTTCTCATTCACTCTGTGGCTTTTAATATAATTGACCACGGTATCCTCCTGGTCCAGCTCAGTGGAATGGGAATTGGGGCATTGTGTTATGGTGGTCCAGTCCTACCTACAGGACTGAGTCTAGAGGGTAACATTGGGCGATTGTCTTTCGGGGCCCTGGCAGTTGTGCTGTGGGGTGCCTCAGGGTACCATCTTACCTCCAATGCTATTTAATATCTATATGAAGCTGCTGGGAGTTCTCATTAGGAATTTGGGGCAAGTTGTCATCAGTATACTCATCCTATTTCTCCATAACATTTGAATCGGGAGGGGCTGTGTGGGCTCTGGACTGGTGCCTGGACACATTGGTGGGATGGATGAAGGAAAATAAGCTGAGCTTGAATCCTGGCAAGACGGAGACACTGTGGGTGAGTGGTTTCTGTGTCCAGGAAACTGATCAGTTGCCTGCCCTGGGTGGGATTGCGCTCCCCCTGAAGTAGCAGGTACACGGTCTGGGAATGTTTCTGGATGCAGCTCTGTCACTGGAGGCCTGGGTAGTCTCAGTGGCTAGAAGTGCCTTTTATCAGAGGTGCCTGGTAAGACAACTACAACCATTCCTGGAAAAGGAGAGACTGACCACAGTAGTTCAGGCATTGGTGACTTCAAGACTGGATTACTACAATGCACTCAATGTGGGGCTTCCCTTGCACTTGACCGGGAAGCTACAGTTAGTGCAGAATGCTGCAGCCATATTGCTTGCAGGAGTGAGACTCTGTCAGCATATAATACCTCTGCTCAAGGATCTGCACTGGTTACCAATTTGTTACGAGGCCAAGTTCAAGGTGTTGCTGTTAGTGTATAAAACCCTTAACAGCTTGGGACCAATTTACTTGCAGGACCGTCTTACCCCAACTCGAGCATTTCGATCTGTAGAACTGACACTGTTACAGGTGTCGCATAATACTCATTCCTCACTTGTAAGAAATTGCTATTTTAGTGCCGCAGCACCTGCTCTTTAGAACTCTCTGCTTACTGACATCAGGCAGGTACCTTGACTGTATTCGTTTTTGGCCTGCTTAAATTTTTTTTGTTTAGGCAAGCCTATCCAGACATATAAATACTGATGCATTTTAATCTTTTTAGCCTGTTGCTATGTTGTTTTGAAAATGTTTTTAATTATTTGTTCTTATCCGTTTTATCGATAATTATAATTTTTTATGTAAAGTTTTTTTACAATCAAGCAGTATATAAATTTTGTTAAATAAGATAAATAAACCCAACATTTATTAATGATTCAGACACGGCAAAGCACAACATATACCTTGAGACCCGAACTATTAGTAGTTGTTGTGCCCCAGGCGCAAGGGGCGTTAGATCAGGGAGAGGAGTCAGATGAGGATGAGGTCCCTGGGGACATTGAAGGGAGGGGGAGCGCTGCCAGCCTGCAGAATTACTTGGCCAGCCCTCCCATCGAGGCAGATTCCATTCTGCCTGCAAGCTCCCCACCTGAGCTGTTGGGAAGCAACCCCTCGTGTGCGCCGCCATCCCCACAGGAATCCCCACCTGGCACTTCAAACGCTTCCCCGCCAACCAGTTTGCCGCTCCCTGAAGTCGAGCCGTCACGTAGCGAAGCCCCACTGTCAGATGGGCCATCGGAAGCTTGCTCCCCTCACCCTGCGCGAGACGGCGCGAGAAGAGGGATTTTCAGAGGGTGGAACTTCGCAGGAGCCAGCGTTTACGGGTGAAGACGTTCCTTACTTAAGCAGGTGCCCACCCAGACTCTAGTACTGAGTCAACTCTCCCCACACGCTGCGGAGACTGTTTAGGTAGCTTAGCTGGGGAAAGTAGTGAGCCAGAGTAGACAGGCTTATGAAGCGCACTGCTTTGGACCATCACCCTAATAAAGCAAGAGTTAAACCAAGCCTCTCCTCCGTCTTGTGTCTTGGGCTCTGGGCAGGACATAGTAGGCCCCAATTCACAGATCACAGAACTATATTAACATCACTAATTAAGTAGTTTAGTAATGCATTAGTACTAAAAATGTTAAGTTTATTTCTTTTTACTTGGGTTTGTAAACAGTGTTATTTCTAATAAACATATTAACTATCCCATTCTGATAAATTTATTTCATTTATTTTCAGGTTTTCTTGCCCTAAGTTAAATATTTGGTTTGTAGGAAGATTTAGGGAGGGGGGCCTGATCACGCATCTTGCTCCAGGCCCAGTGCTGGCTCTCAGCAGACCTGCCTGCATATAGTTTTTCATGCATGCTATCACCCGGTGGCTTTTGAGAACTCTATTCTTTGCCCCGCCCTGCCCCACTCCGCCCCATGTATCACTGCTGCACAAAGCCAGTTTGATCAGCCCTATGGTAATATTGAGAGTGTTGAAGGAGCTAAGAGTGATGCCATCGGGAGTCTAGACCAAGAGGCTAGACTCCTAGCAGGGGCACCCAAGGCAGAATGGTAAACCACCTCTGAATATCTCTTACCATGAAAACCCTATCCCAAATGCAACATGAGATAGTGCTGGAAGATGAGACCCCCAGGTCAGAAGGCACTCACCGAGCTGCTGGGGAAGAACAAAGGACAAGTACGAGTAGTGCTGTGACTAATGACGCAGCTGGGTCAAAGCCGAAGGGAAGCCCAGAGGCTGACACACACAGATGCGAAAGGAGAGTCTGGAGTTGTACAACGCACACAGTAGGAACATGGAATGTGAGAAGCATGAACCAGGGAAAGTTAGAAATTGTCAAGCAAGGAATGGAACACATCAACATTACAATACTTGGTTTGAGCGAACTAAAATGGACGGGAATGGGACATTTTCAATCAGGCAACTACAAAATATTTTATGCAGGAAATGAGAAATTAAGAAGAAACGGGGTTGCTTTAATAGTGAGAAGTGATGTAGCAAAAGCAATTAGCAGCTATAACACAAGCTCTGAGCGAGTAATATCAATGAGATTAAATGGGAAACCTATCAACATAACCATCATCCAAGTCTGTGCTCCGACGTCAAACGCAGAAGAAGAGGAATTGGAGAGATTTTACGCAGAAGTACAAGAAGAAATTGATCACACACCAAAACAAGATGTGCTGATAATCATGGGGGATTGGAATGCAAAAGTAGGGAACAGAGAAGAACTAGGAATTGTGGGGAAATGGGGCTTAGGAGATAGAAATGAAGCAGGAGAAAGACTTATTGAGTTCTATGAAGCCAATAATTTGTTTCTTGTGAACACATTTTTTGAGCAACCGAAAAGACCACTGTACACATGGACATCACCAAATGGTCAATATAGAAATCAAATTGATTATATAATTGGTAGCAGAAGATGGAGAAGTTCCATATTTTCTGCGGAAACAAGACCAGGAGCAGACTGTGGTACAGATCATGAACTGGTCGTATTGAAAATCAGAGTAAAGCTAAAGAAGACCAACAAAGCAGTCATAATGCCAAAATACAATTTAAATAACATCCCAGAAGCATATAAAGATCAAATAAGGAACAGGTTTGAGGCTTTAAACTTAGTTGACAGAGAACCAGAAGAACTATGGAATGAAGTCAGAGACGTTATCAGGGAAGAATGCAAAAAGACAATACCTCTAGTAAAAAAGAGAGAAAGACCTCAATGGATGACTGAAGAAACTCTTAAAATTGTTAAAGAGAGAATGAAAGCAAAAGCAAAAGGAGATAGAAACACCGTCAGAACCCTAAATGCCACAATACAGCGACTAGTACATAAGGACAAAGAGAACTATTACAATAGTTACTGTATAGAAATAGAAGAGGACAACAAAAAGGGTAAAACCAGAGCCCTGTTCCAAAAGATTAGAGAAATGAAAGGGAAATTTAAACCAAAAGTAGGGATGTTGAATAATCAACAGGGGAACACACTGACTGACAGAGATGAAATAAAAGGAAGGTGGAAGCAATACACTGAAGAACTCTATAAAAGAGATGCCCGGATGACAGATTCATTCACGGAGGAACCGTATGATGAAGAACCAGAAATTTTAGAATGTGAGGTGAAAGCTGCTCTCAAAGTACTGGAAAGAAACAAATCACCAGGAATAGATGGCATACCAATAGAGCTGCTACAAGCTACTGAGACTGAATCTGTCCAAATTTTGACAAAAATCTGTCAAGAAATATGGAAAACTAAACAATGGCCCACAGACTGGAAGTGTTCCATATACATCTCAATTCCAAAGAAAGGGGATCCCAGGGAATGCAGTAATTATCGAACTATTGCCTTAATATCCCATGCAAGTAAAGTAATGCTCAAGATTCTACAACAAAGGTCCATATATGAAGCAAGAAATGCCAGATGTCCAAGCTGGATTTAGGAAGGGAAGAGGCACCAGAGATCACATCGCAAACATACGTTGGATAATGGAATGGAGCAAGGAATTTCAGAAGAAAATCACCCTGTGCTTTATAGATTACAGCAAAGCCTTTGACTGTGTAGATCATGAAAAACTATGGAATTCTTTAAAAGAAATGGGGGTGCCACAGCATCTGATTGTCCTGATGCGCAACCTATACTCTGCACAAGAGGCTACTGTAAGGACGGAATATGGAGAAACTGACTGGTTCCCCATCGGAAAGGGTGTGAGACAGGGGTGTATTTTATCACCCTATTTATTTAATCTATACGCAGAACATATCATATGGAAAGCAGGATTGGACCAAGATGAAGAAGGTGTGAAAACTGAAGGGAGAAATATCAATAATTTAAGATATGCAGATGATACCATACTACTAGCAGAAACCAGTAATGATTTGAAACGAATGCTGATGAAAGTTCAAGAGAAAAGCACAAAAGCAGGACTACAACTGAACGTCAAGAAGACTAAAGTAATGACAACAGAAGATTTATGTAACTTTACAGTTGACAATGAGGACATTGAACTTGTCAAGGATTATCAATACCTTGGCACAGTCATTAACCAAAATGGAGACAATAGTCAAGAAATCAGAAGAAGGCTAGGACTGGGGAGAGCAGCTGTGAGAGAACTAGAAAAGGTCCTCAAATGCAAAGATGTATCACAGGATCATTCAGACCATGGTATTTCCGATCTCTATGTATGGATGTGAAAGTTGGACAGTGAAAAAAGCAGATAAGAGAAAAATCAACTCATTTGAAATGTGGTGTTGGAGGAGAACTTTGCGGATACCATGGATTGCAAAAAAGACCAATGATTGGGTGTTAGAACAAATTAAACAGAACTGTCACTAGAAGCTAAAATGATGAAACTGAGGTTATCATACTTTGGACACATCATGAGAAGACAGGATTCACTAGAAAAGACAATAATGCTGGGAAAAACAGAAGGGAGTAGAAAAAGAGGAAGGCCAAACAAGAGATGGATTGATTCCATAAAGGAAGCCACAGACCTGAACTTACAAGATCTGAACAGGGTGGTTCGTGACAGATGCTCTTGGAGGTCACTGATTCATAGGGTTGCCATAAGTCATAATTGACTTGAAGGCACATAACAACAACAATGGTAATATTGAGAACAAGCTGCCTCATCGCTTTGTGCCTCATTGGGTTAACTGATTAGGTCATGCTGGACCCTCCCACCATGTGGCCAAACACCTTTACTACAGCTTTATTTTAATCCCTCCCAAGCAGCCATTGGTGGGATGAGGCTGAAAAAATATTTATGTGACAAAACTCCCCGCTCCTCTGATCTGCATGGTAATGTTAGAACTTTAGCCCACCACTATTGTCCTTCCTTTATCATTGCTTTCTTTTTCTCTGCAGACACTGATTACATCAGCCAGGAAGAGCTAGCCAAGGTGGAACAAATGCTGGGCTACCTCAGTGAAGAGTCCAAGCAGGCAGCAGCCTCCACCTTGGTAAGTGCCCTAGTAAACTAACTGTGTAGGCATTTGCTCAAGACACCCTGCATCTGCAGCAGCACGAGAGCTCTCATTGTGTCACCTAGCATTCACAGGGTCATGCAGCCACAGCTGTTATTCAGCTTGCTGGCATTGTATGTCTCTGTTTCTTGCGTTTGGCTTAAGACACGTAAGACCATACAGGGGTAAGTGTCCAAGTTCCATGGCAAAGGTTGAGGCCCAGGCCCCTATGCTCTACGGCAGCCTTTCCCAATTTTGAGTCCTCAGATGTCACTGGACTACAACTCCAATCAACACCAGCCAGCATGGCCTGTGGTCAGGAATTATGGGAACAGTAGTCCAGCAACATCTGGGGACCCAAAGGTTAGGAAAGGCTGCTGCAGGGCAGGAGTAACCAATGTGGTAGCCCAACAACATCTGGGGAGGCACAACTCCCATCGACCCTATTGGCCATGCTGGGCTGATGGAGAGCATCATGGTGGCATTACTTCTGTTTTAAGGGCTACTTCCGAGCCATCTGTAAGGACAGTGTATTTTCTTGATAATACTTTAGAAACATGATTTGAGAGTGCACATGGGTAGATGTAGAACTACCTAGCCTACATATGCACAGGTTGTGAGTTGTGACCAGCACAAGAAAAGTTACTGAGCTAAGAACGTCCTCAACTCTGCAGAGTAGGGGTGGCTAATCTTTTGTGGCCTGAAGACCTTACTCCTCCTTGGTTAATCCTCTGGGGGTCACATGCCAGTGGTGGGTGTGGCCACCCCATACTCTCTCATGCGCATACACACAGTCTCCCCTTCTTAGCTGATCCATGCAGATCAGCAAAATTGGAGGGAGGGGACAGAAAATTGCTTAATGGGTCAGATCAGGCCTCTGGACTGGGTTTCAGCCAACCCAGTTGTAGAGTACGAGTCTATGACCAGTAAAATATGCATGTGAGCCACAGAGGAAGGAAGGCCTGTGGTGTTCTGTGTGTTCTTCACCTCTGTAATCTGCAAACACCCAATAGCCAAGCAGATATCCCATTGGGACAGCATTCTACCTTCGGTAAAGTGAGGCATGCCCCATTCCCCCCCATCTTTACCAAAACAATTCCAAATTCTTTTGAAATTCTGAGCCTTAGAAGCAGAATAAACTGTGCAAGATAAGGAGATGGAACTCAGGTAGGCTTGATGAATTTGTATAACTCAAGTCACAGACCTGGGCTTCTTGGATGATTAAAAAAAATGGAATGGGTGGACAAGTAGGGGAAAGTATACCTAGGAGGAGGAAGGGCCTCAGCAGTACAGAGGCTCCCCAGATTGTTTCTGGCTGCTGAAGGTATGCCCACATGTATTGCTCTGTCTGGATGACCTCCGGAGAGAAGCAGTGATCCAGCAAGGAACGTGATCTCTGCCAGGGGCAGGATCTGAATTATTAACGTGGCTGCCCATCTCCCAGCTGCAGTTTGGAGCTTCCTGAAGCTGCTGCAGTAGGGCGGGGGATAGATTTGAAGACTCTCTCCCTTCGTGCAGTGGAAACTCATGATCCTGGGGCAGGAAGTGAACCTTTATTAAGAACCTCAAGCTGAGCAGGACCCTGTGCATTCTGTATGTGAGGGCTTGTAGCCTAGCCAGATATATCTTGACCCCTGCATCCATCCCGAGCTTATAAGCTCTCCCAAAATCTTAATAAAATATAGCAGTCTATGTATATGTGTACCTAACAGATTACAGTCTTCTCTACAGGCAGAGTTTATGGTCTCTGCTCCAAGGGGATGCGGTTTTGTTTGTTACCATTTTAAGCCTTTCCTTCATCATTTTCTCCCTCTAGTGGCAGTAGGGCAGTCTGCTCACTGGGATTCCCTGTCCTGTTGGACACAAACAAGGCCCTCCCTTCCGTTATGACGTTATCTGGGAAAAGGAGTTTCCATATGCCTAAACCAGCACAGTGTCTACTACAGTCAGCAGGGATTTCACAGAACTCCCCAGTAAAAGAAGCTACATTTAAAAGAAGAAAGAATATAGTTTGGATTTTTTTTTCTCATTCCCTGCCACCCACCCCATCACCACCCCCCAATTACTGGGCAAGGAAACAAGAGCTTAAGTCTACAGGTCAGGTCTTCTCCCTGTGGAGGCTGGAGATGAGCTCAACTGTTTCTGTAGCATTTAGAGAGAGGGAGAGAAAGAGAGACTACATGCCATTTCTGGATGGCCAGGGCCTATGCAGAGCAGCCTTGCTGCCCCTAAACGCATTCCCTCTCTCCCTTCTTGGCAAGGGCAGCCTTCTATGCACCAAGCTTTGGGCTTGGTCAGCAGAGTCCCTGAACAGAAGCTGGCACAGAAGACAATGCATCCTTTCATAGCAGAGGTGGCTCTGATTTTCATGTACCTTCCATCACCAGAGGGGTAAATAACCTCCTAAAAACATGAAAGGAATCTCTCTTCCCTCTTCACATGTGGGATCCTGCCCTGCACCCAGCCTTCCTTGAGTGGGTGAGGAGGCCCACATGGCATGGGGTTCCCCAAGCTGCTGCTGTTGCTGTTCCAAAGGCTGAAATAAGAAAGGGGTGTTCTGGTCTCAGTTGTTTGTTTGAAGCACAAAAGGAAGTTGTCCTTTCCCCCACCAGGGTTTAACACCATTTGCCCTGCGGGAAGGAACAGTGGCGAGATTAGTCAGGACACTCATGAATATCCCAGTCCCGTTTTCTCTCTTTTTCTCCATCTTTGTTCATAATTACATGATTAGTTAAGTATACTATGTTACATAGTTACACTGAAGAGGCCTGGAGGCTCTGTGCTGTCTGGGTTGTGAGAGGCCATCGCTTTCCCATGACATCATAATTGAAAGGAAGACCCGGCCTGAGGCCAAGCAAAGGGGAAGTCCCACGGAGACCATCCTGTTGCCAAGAACAGAACACTTAAGAGGTCAAAATGCCTGTTTTCTCCTCTGTATGTCCAAGGAAGTAGAGCTACCCCTCCAGTTTCTTTTGTCCTCGTCAGAGATTACAGCCCTCTTATTTCATAGCGAAGCTAATCTTTCTGAAATTGTCCCCTCTCCAACCACACTGGCAACAGGCTTAGAGCTGATGAATGGGTGGAGCTGAGCAACAGATGCAGTTCTGATCTAAAATTTACAGCATAACTCTTTAAGTAAGCATTTACATGTATAAAGCCAACCAGCAGTTTCAGTTTCAAGGGTCCAGGGCAAAACTTTTGTTATGGACCATTAACGAGCTGTTGTTCCCTTGTCATTAGATGTTTTGCGTTTGAATGTGATATAGGCTGGGTGGTAGTAACTGCCAATAGGCTGAGTGGTATTGGTTGTTTTGCAGCCCACCAGTGAGGAGGACCTGTGCCCTATCTGCTATGCGCATCCAATCTCCGCCGTATTCAAGCCATGCTCCCACAAGTCCTGCAAGTGAGTAATCCCCTGGGGGAAGTGGGCTTTCTTTTACTTTTGCTCTCTGAGTAGATAGAAGGAATGCTGGAGGCATCCCAGACATATACCTGGAGGAGCTTTAATCAACCAATTTAGCTACTGAAGCTTCCGAGCTTAAATCCTCTTTTTGCTGGTTGCCTTGATGAGAAGATCTGATCCTCCTGAATGGCTTCTTAGGCTAGTTCTCCCATACACAAGGCTGTGATTGCACTGTGCATGCACAGAATTTGACATTGGGTACAGAATTCAGTATCTTGGGAGTCAGTCTGATTTATTTTT
Organism: Rhineura floridana; assembly: GCF_030035675.1. Taxonomy (NCBI): domain Eukaryota; kingdom Metazoa; phylum Chordata; class Lepidosauria; order Squamata; family Rhineuridae; genus Rhineura; species Rhineura floridana. The sequence goes on along the minus strand of NC_084482.1, from coordinate 124,269,711 downwards.
TAAAAGCAAGCTTTTAACCCTTCAGGCTGCAAAGGCTGGTATGATAGGGTGTAATTCCTAATGAAATCTTAGAAGCCACATGGAAGGTTGAGAAGGAGTCAAAAGCAGTTGGGGGGGAAGGCTTCAGTATCTCCTATTTATCTCTGACCATTACCATAACTAGCGCAACCCAAATACCTCCAGCAGCAAATCTGTTTAATTTGCATCATATAGATAAGCTGCAGTATTTCAGTTCTTAAAAGCAGAGTAGACATGGTCTTGCATGCTCCGGTCCCACAAGAAAGATTTGCATTCATTTATACCCAGTAAGGGACTTTTAGGTATTAGATACCAATGCCTGACCTGTAAGTGTGGGCAGATGTACAAAGCTTCTACTGTTGTCGTTCTAGAGCCTGTATCAACCAGCACCTGATGAACAACAAGGACTGCTTCTTCTGCAAAGCCACCATCACGGGTGTGGATGATTACATTAAGCCAGCCACCTCCTAGTGCCTGGACCCTGCAGGGCAGGGCCACATGTCCAGGCAGCTTCTCCATAGGGTGGACTCTCTTTGCTCCGACAGCACCTCTGTCAAAGGCGGCTGCTGTTCAGCACAGCTGAGCTCAGTGTTTTTAAAAATGTATAACACCTCTTGCAGTCCAGGCACTGCCATTATGCATCACCTAGGCCACATCATATCCTTCAATCCCCCTTAATTTAGATACATTTTCTGTTGCTGTCATTGACTCCAAGCCAACAGGCATTGGGCTTTTCCAGTGGGGCATGGATAAGGAGGCTGAACACGCTCAGGTTCTCTACCTCAGCCTGAATCTGTAGCTCCTTTTCTGCATCTGCCCTAAGAATCCTGTCTTGTACTGTAGCTGGGACACATCCTCTTTGGTGTGGTGCTTTTCTTGATGGGGTAAAAGTTGATCCCACAGCCAGCATTGCTACTGTGAGTCTAGCTGCTCACTGGCCAAGTGTGTTCTTGCTGCTGCAGCGCTTTGCTGTTTGACAAGTGCGTGTGTTGCTCAGAGTTGGTTCAAATACTTATGCAGGCATGTGGTGCAATTACCCATCCACCTATACCACCTGATGTTAGCTTTGGCCACGGAGGGAGAATCTGACAAGCCATGCTCCCACATGTAGTCAGAAGTGGTGCTGGTAAACAAAAGACGGTACCATCTGTCTGCCTAAACATTTGATTGCTTTTTGTACATCTGGTTCCTTTCCTCTGAGGGTAAGGACAGCTAGATAAACATAGCAAAGACACAAGACCTGGCTTTTGGTTTGGGGAGCTTAGTGATGCAACAACAGGCACCCTGTGCTATTTTAACCGAAGCACAGAGATGAAACCCACAACCACCAGAGGAATAAGTCTGAACAGACTTGTAGCTTTCTCCAAGGAAAAACATCAGATATAGGAGGGGCCATAGTTGGGCCTATGCATTGTATACTGGTTAGGAGAAGTACTAGCTAGGTTGATTTTATGGGCTATTTCAGGGGTGTACCTGATAGCACTGCTCTCTCCCACCAGCAGAAGGTGCCCATGGCACCAGCCCTTCACTGTGTGACCAGGCTGCCTGTACTATCCAGGAACAGACAAGGATGGTTGTTTGTTTTTTAAAATTTACTAACTGTGTGTGACTTGTGACCAGAAGTGTCAGGGAGAGCAGCAAGCATTGTGCTTGAAGCAAGGAATGTAACTTGTGTGCATCCATGATTGTCTCTCCCCTCACTGCCCTCCAAAGTGGAAGGGGTGTTACTTCCATACAATGGATTATTATTAAATTATTATTCCTTAAAGCTATGAGCTATGTGTATTATTCTCCCCAGTTATGGATTGCTGTCCTAGAGGAAGGCAAATGGTGGGCACAGCAGCTATAGAAGATGGGAATAATTGCAAGGAAGGCAGCTATACAAGTGAGCTGCCATAGAGGACTGTTGCCCTCGTCTTTGTTCCCCAGGAAAGGTTAAAAAAAATGATACAGCACAACTCCCATTGTTCATGACAGTATAATTTCACTTTTTTCCCATTAATTGACAAAGCTTTGTCTAGAGTTCTTGAATAGTAATAGAATAATAATCACTATTGGCCATGTGGAGAGAGGGGGGCTCAGTCTCTGTAAGGCAGTAGAGTTCCATAGAAAAGGATTGCATTCTGTCTTCCCTATGTGCAACATGAGAGATGTCACCCTGAAATAATACCATAGCATGCTGTTCATTTCTCTCACCTGGCCTAGCTGGGACTGTTCTTTTGCAGCTGGTGAGCCACTGCAGTACCTCAGTGTTGTGTAGCAAAAGCAAGCATTTTTCCCTTTGCACATTAGGGTCACTTTCCAAAAGTAGGACAATGGATGGTGCAGCTGGCCCAGGTCATCCTGCCTTACCCTTGTTCCAAGCAGTGATTCTGAGGAGTGCTGCAGTCAGCTTACATGTGTCCTTGTTCTGCTACACTCCTAGGATCCCAGCAGAAGGTTAGTATTTCAGCAGCAGAAATTCAGCAAAGAGCCCTTGCTCCTAAGGCACAGGGTGCAGATGCCCTCAAAAAAGAGTAAGACAGGGATGGCCCTCGCTGTTGGTCCAACACTCAATGGCCAGAATTGCTACATGATGATGCGTGGCTCTGGTACAGACTCGGCAATAGATTTGTGAGGCAGCACATTGGCACCATTGAGGTAGAGTTCATCATTCACTATGACATCCTCGCCCAGCACTGTCACATTCTCCATCCGTACCTGAGAAAGAGCAGGGCATATGGTTAGACACCTCTCTGCTGAGCTGGAAAAAGCAGTATTTCACAAGATGGACTTGTGCTACAAGGTAGGCCAAGACAGTAACTTGCCTCCATCATACAGTCCTGTGGTAACTCAGGGACCAGTTTGTAACAGTTTCCGTCCTAAATCTCATTTGTCTGGCACTGGGATGCTAATTAAAACCAGGAGCAGACAGAATGAGGTATCAGGATAATTGTACCTGTAGAGGTTCCCTAAAGTTTACTTTCTTGTGCAGAGCAGCTTTGAAAGGAGATATTAAAGTGGGAGTTTATGGGGCAACCTCCATTGTCATGAAAGTGGCTCTCAAAACAATGAGGAGGATAATCACAGAGATATCCCAAAGGTATGTGTCCACAGTGTGAATGTGCATGAAAGAACAGACATGCAGGACTGTAAAACAATGCAACCCTACCCCCCCCCCAAATGCACAGGCTGGGAGAAGTTAGGATCTGGCATTCCCTCCCCACCCCGACTCAGCTGGCCTTAAGCTGCTGTAAATGACTTTGCCTGGCTGAGGGAAAGACCTGCTGGCATAAATTATGCCGGGGTAGAGAGCAAAAAAGGGGCCAGGCAAGGGTAGCAAATAGGTGTATCAGGGAGAGAGATAAAGCAACTCTGCATCCCGACTCCCTTCATCACTGGTCCTGCCTACAGAGCTCAGTATAACTGACACCACCAAAACTGCAGGTGTAACTAATATTTACCCCACAGGAGTCAACAGAAGGGCAGAAAAAGGAAAGTTTAGGATTAGGATTGCTCTGTACAATAACTCACCCACTGGCCTACAGAGGAGCTCCAGCCAACGATACAGGACTCAAGCCAGGAATGAGAGCGGACACGGGACCCCTTCAGAACAGTGCAACGTTTGATCCGAACCCCATCCTCTACCACCACTCCTGCCCCAATGGTGACATTGGGACCAATACTGCAATTTGAGCCAATCTTGGCAGTCGGGTCCTGAAGTTGGAGAGAAAACTGGCATGAAAAGGAGTTTTGTGGGTTTTCCTGAGCAGCTTCCAGCTCCAAGCTGAGAAACAGCTTCTTCCTCCTCAGAGGAGAGGAAACTAGGTGGGAAACAACAACATTCCCATGCAGCTTTAGTCCCCAAGACGGGGACTGAAAATACAAAGATCCTCAAGATGGAGACTAAAAATATCAAAATCTGCTGTTTTCTTGTCCAATAAACCACCAGTTTTGGACTGGCCACTACTGACGTGCTACGCACTCCCTCACTCCAACAAAATACAAGAATGGAATTACCACCAATACGTTCCCCATAAAACCCGGTCCTGAATGAAGCCGCTCAGGCTGTTTCATCCGCAGAGATTGCAGATACATGCACATGCCAGTCAGAAAGTCTTTGGGCTGCCCAATGTCCATCCAGAACCCTACAATGAAAAAGTTGCATTAATCAGACACAAATTTTCTTTTTACTATTGAAGATTATTCTGGTTTTAATTTTTGTAAAGTGGTGTATTTTATCTTGTCAAGACAATTTAAGACTTTTCCTTTTGTAAAAAGCAACTGATAAATGTAACTAATAACCATCATCTCAGTTCTACCATATCTTCTATCAGCCTTCCACCCCAGTGTGGTACCCTCCAGATGTTTTGGTGCTGGCTGGGGCTAATGGGATTATAGGCCAAAATGTCTGGAGAGCACCACAAGCAAAATAGGAGAGCAATAGCCTTTTCCCACTTTTGTTCCTTAGCAACTTGTACTCAAAAACATGCTGCCCCAACTCTCAAAGGTAGCATGTACAGTGACATTTTATTAAATTCTTTTAATTCAAACATTGCCCTAGGAGTCAAAACAGCTTGCATATTATGTGATATCTCCACATCCTGACCTTATTGCTTATTAACTGCAATTCAAGAAGCCCTAAAATCACTGCCTGGAGTTCTGAGAGCCCCTTAGGATGCAAGTATAATTTCAAATCCTTTCATATGCCTGAATATGGCCCTTACCCTGCAGTTCCATGGCATAGAGATGTCCTTGTTCTGCCATCACTGGGAAGATCTCCTTCTCAATCGAGGTAGGCCGCAGCTAGGAGAAGGCAAGAGTTCAACCGATTGGCCATTTATGTTGTAGGAGCTAGAGATGCACAGCTCCCATGGACATCAACGTTCCTAATCTCACAACCAGGTAAGGATGAGATGCCCAATTAAAACCACAACCCAAGCATCTTAGCCGGTCTGCCCTGCGCAAGGTTCCTGTTCCACCCTTCCTGCCTCATACCTTGATCCTCTCCAGCACACTTGGGTTTAAGATGTACATGCCAGCATTGATCTTGTTGGAAACAAAAACTTGGGGTTTCTCCACAAAGCGGTGTATGCGCCCAGTATCTGATTCACACACCACTACGCCGTACTTGGAGGGTTCCTCTACTTTGGTCACCTGCAAGGCAAAGTCAGCATCATATCCAGTCATGGAGTCAAAAGGCACAGACAGCCACATCACAGAGAAAGAGCTCATATGAAGTGCTACAGTTTACTATTTTTATTTGGATCCCATTTTTATAGTCTTTTAAAAAGGACTCTGAGCAAAAGAAAAGGTAGGATAGGGCTACCTTCACACTAAAGACCTTCACTTGTTTTTGCATTAGGAAGACAGAAAAAAGATGTAGAGATGCAAGTCATCTCAAAAGAAAGATGTACATTTGAACAGGGGAAGGCCTCATACCTGTAAGACGGATTTGTGTTTTTTTAAAGTAGTTTTTCTCTGTTCTGACTACTACAGTTTTCACTAAGCATTAAGAGTTGGTGGAAGCGATGGAACTCTTTGCTCCTATGTCCCCAGCTAGTCTACTGACCTCCAGGATTTTTGGCAGCTTCACAACCAGTAGGAACAAGATTGTCTAAAGATCAACAGGCAGTCCAAATGACTAGAGAGGCTAATTTTTGGCCCTCCAGATGTCAATGGATTTCAGTTCTCATCATCCCCGATGATGGGCCATGCTGGCTGTGGCTAATGGCAACTGTAGTCCAGCAACCTCTGGAGGGCCATAGGTTAACCACTCCTGCAAGAGAGCATTGCAAGCATGCAGTGGATCCACTTCAGGTACTTACCACTATGGTGCCCTCTTTTCCATGATGGCTGTGGAAACGCACCATGTCTTTGAAAGGGAAGTCACAGATCACATCACTGTTGAGCACAAAAAAAGGCTCTGCATTCTCAGTCAGCAGCTCCCGTGCTAGTGCCAGGGGGCCAGCTGTAGTGGAAAGCGGAGGTATCAGTGTTCACTTTATGCATGAGCCCTTCAACGACCATAACCAGCCTGCACTGCTCAACCCCTTCAGGGCGTTTCATCATATATAGCGCCTGCACAATCAGTGGTGCCCAATCCAACATCTACATAAAACCAGCACACTCAGGGCTGTCACAAGTTTAGATTCTGATCCAACATTTACTCCCCCTAAATCCTTGCCACACCACAGAGAAGAGGTGGTATCAGTTACCTGTGCCCAGTGGCTCCTTCTCATGCGACAGGGAAATGTGAATGCCCAACTAGGAAACAAAGTAGAATTTGAAAAATGGTATTACAAGATGAGCACTCCCAAATGAGTATGTGTGCCAGTGACTGTTTTGCCATATAATTCCCATCCCCAGTCACCAGATTTTCATGCATCTTCTCTAACAGGACAAGATAATCATATTAATATTTTTCAATGACTAATTCATGGTGACCTACAGATTGGAGACTCCCTGGCTTTGTTCAAAGCTTTTGTGAATACCTGTTCTAATCAAGTAGCAAATAAACAGCATAAATTAGATGAAATGACTCTACCTTGCCCCCTTATCATCCACATTTGTACCATCAGTTTAACATCCTAATTGTGAGCACCCTTATTTGGAAGTAAGTACAAGTTCAACAGAACTTATTTTAAATTGGGTGTGCTTGGGATCACAGTGGTCACTGCTTTCACAACTATAAAGAGGAGTTTGGAATCAGTGGCTTGGATCCTAGGGTAAGTAAATGTATGGAAGTTCACAGAAGGAAAGTTTCCTGTTCCCTCCCCTCCCTGAAAAATCTTCCTAGGGAGAGGGATGGGGCATGGAGGGCTGTTATCAATTGCCCCAAATTGGGCTTGAATCCTAAGACAAGATAACTTCAGAAAGTTCATGGAAGCTTTCCATCTCTTTTTCCCCCCCAAAGCCTCCTGCATTCCATTCCACAATTGTTCAAAATGATCCTCCTATTCTCCAGAGACTTTTTGAGAGGCACAGGTGGCTGTTTGTGGGAGGAGGGAAATAGGAAGCTTTTCTTCTGTCAAATTCCTTTCATTAACCTATTTTAGAATCCAAGCCATTATGCACAAGGCACACCTGAAGCCCAAGATGATGAGATTGTACAGTCGATGTAACAATGGAGAGGGTGCTGACCAGTTCAAACTGAAATGTCTGGAATATGATGCACATAAAAACTTCTTCAAATAGTTATAGAACATAGATGCCATCTCTTTGAAAATAATGGGAATGTTTGTGGCCAAAATAATCTGCCAGTGAAGCATATAAAATTATAAAAAGAGAGTAGTGGTGGAAAAGTGTATTAGTATAGATGAATATTTACTCCAAGAAAATTATCTTGCTCTTTACCAACACTAACTTAACCGGTATTGCCAATCAAACTGAATTCACAAACCCTCCGTTTCAGGAAGCTACAGAAAAGCAATATGGACTGGTGCCAAGAAAAGGCTACACCCTGCTTTTTACAGTGTAACAGCATTTACTGATATACTTGCACTGTATGTGTTCAGTTTGGCTGAGTGAGCTTCAGTTAAAATGACAGTATAAAATATAGCTGTAAAACTCATAGTTTTGAACACTATAGTTCATTTGAGTTTCGCACAGAGAAGATCCTAGCATAGACATAATATCTACCTCAGAAAAGTCCAACACATGCTCTTTTCCTTGCAGAAGCAAAGCTCCAAGAATAAAGTTAACTATTAAATCCCTACCTCATGAGCACTGGAAAGATGATCATTAGAATTAGTGATAAATTCATTTTGGGATGTTCTGTGGAAGCAGCATGATACTAGGAAAGGTTATTATTATTATTATTATTATTAAGCATTTATACCCCGCCTTTCTTTTCCTGATAGAAACCCAAGGCAGCTTACATATGGTTCCCAGGGGGTCTCCTCTCCAGACACTGACCAGACCTGACCCTGCTTAGCTTCAGCAGGGAGCTGGCCTTATGTGCCTTCAGACCATAGCCATAATTGAGCCACCAGCTTTGGTAGGAGCTCATCCACAGTAAGACAAAATACTCTAGCAATTGTAGAAGGGACAGAGTTGACTCCTGCTTAGATGGGTGCCTGCCATAGGATCCCAAACCAGCAGGTGCTCAAAAGCAGCCTGGGAATTGATCGTCTCAAAACACTTACCCTTTGCTCTTGTTCTTTCATCTCCTTCTCCAGCAGTTCTGACATATAACTGACAGCAAGAATCACATGGTTTACACCTGCCTGTCAGAGAAGAGGAACAGTATAACTCCTAGCCACCAGGACTATTCATACAACTGTTTGAGCTGATTAGGTGTCAGATCTATAAAACTCAAAAGTAACTCTCGGGAGAGAGACGGGGGACTGTGACTCTGTTGATCCTCCTTGATCTTTCAGCGGCTTTTGAAACCATCGACCATGGTATCCTTCTGGGGGGACTGTCCAAGTTGGGTATTGGGGGCTCTGCATTGGGGTGGCTTTATTCTTACATAGACAGCTGGCTCCAGAAGGTGGTTCTTGGGCAGCATTGCTTGGCTCTGTGAGTTCTCTAGTGTGGGGTCCCTCAGGAGTTGATTCTGACCTCCATGCTGTTTAACATCTACATGAAACTGCTGAATGGGGTCATATGGAGTTTTGGAGTGTGTTGTCATCAGTATGCTGATGACACACAGCTCTATTTCTCCTCTTCATCTTCTGCAAGTGAGGCAGTGGATTTGCTGAATCAGTGATTGGTTGCGATAATGGATTGGATGAGGGCTAATAAACTGAAGCTTAATCCAGACAAGACTGAGATGCTATTGACAGGTGGTTCTTCTGACCGGCTGAGTGGTGTGCAGCCAGCTCTAGATGGGGTCATACTCCCTCTGACAGAGCAGGTTCAAAGTTTGGGGGTTCTCCTGGATCCACTGCTGTCGCTTGAGGCATAGGTGGTCTCAGTGACACGGAGTGCCTTCCATCAGCTTAGGCTGGTGGCCCAACTGCAACCCTATCTGGACAGGGATAACTTCACTATGGTAATCTATGCTCTAGTAACCTCAGTGTTGGATTATTGCAATGCGCTCTATGTAAGGCTGCCTTTGAAAACAGTTCAGGACCACAATATCTTTTGGAATGCCTCTCCCAATATGAACCTACCCAGACCCTTAGATCTTTGTCTGAGGCCCTCTTCCTCTGAGGCCAGGTCCCCCCTCTGAGGGGGGCTCGGAGGATGGTTACAATGGAGAAGGCCTTTTCAGTTGTGGCTCCTAATCTATGGAATATGCTCCACAGTGAGGTCCGCTTGGTGCCTTCATTGTCATCTTTTCAGTGCCAGGTGAAAAAGTACATTTTCTCCCACGCATTTCATAGACTGAGATGATGTATTATTTTAATATGCTGCCAAACCTTCCTGTTGCTATTGTTTTGTTGCTGTTTATTGTTATGTTTTATATTATGTTTTATTTGTTTTTGTTTTAACGTTGTGTAAGTTGCTTGGGAATGTTTGAGTATCAAGCAACTAATAAATCTAATACACAATAATGCCAACAAGTGGAACAGAGATCGTGCTTATATAGGAGAGATAGGGGGAAGTCACACAAGACTTGCACAGAGGGGAACACTGTAATCATCTTTCCATCAATTCAGTTTGCTGAGCAAAAGGCAATCACATCAGCAATATAGCAGTTAGAATTCATACAATCCATTCCTAAATTCCTAAACTATTGCCTGAACTTACCAGTCTGTGACACAATTTGTACAAGCCACTTTCCACAGCTATAGATATCCAAAATGCACATCCATCCCCATTTCTCTGTATGGTAAGGCAAATTAATTTATTTTCAATTATCAAAGAGTTGGAGAGATGCCTAGAGTGTACATGTAGCAGAGGCACAGCACATGAAGCTGTGCATTCCCAAATATGTGTGGGAGAGCAGCCCCTTTTTCTCCTTACAAAATTTCTCTTAACAGCTGTGAGATGGGCAGAAATTCAAAACGTTAAGCTTTCCCCCACAAGAAGGTACTCAACAGCAAAAGCTTCACCGCTTGACATTCAGCCTGTCTTAAAAGCCTCAGTGCTTTCTTCAAGAAAAAAAGGACCCTCAATCACCTCCTCCTCTAAACTGATGACAGCCTTCGCCTTTACACACACACACAGGTTGGTGGCAAGTCCTACCTTCACCAAAGCCTCCACCTGGTGCAATAGGATAGGCTTGTTACAAAATTCCACCAGCGGCTTAGGGATGCTGAGTGTCAAGGGCCGCAGCCGTGTACCATAGCCTCCCACCAGGATCAGCGCCTTCATCCTTATCTGAAAGGAGGGAAGTAAACGGTGCAACGTCGGATTAAGATTCGGGAGATCTGAGCCGTGCCCTGCGCGCTCCTCTTCTCTACCAGCCACGCTTACGGACAGACGAAAGCCCCTCCCTCTCCCGTCCAGCAAGCAAGACTTGCCAGTGGCCTCTGGAGCTCAGATCCCGACCACCGTCTCAAGCCATCGGTACTCTACGTGGTCAGCCAACAGAGCCAGATTCAATTGCACGTAGCCAAAGCCGGCGAGACCGCTCCGCACGCCCCTCCCGCAGGCTCACCTACTGCTCCTGGCCCCGTGCAGTGCTTCCTCCTCGACCCCGGTAGGTAGAACTAGCCTGCACGACATCTCCGTCTAGCTCCCTTTCTAATCACTTGACCAATCAATGCATCTGACGTGTCCAAGCATTCCAGCCATCCAATGGCGCCCGAGAGTCGTCGTTCTTGTCGACCACTCAGCGTGCAAGCTACCTCGTTGCCATAGCAACACAGACAGATTAGAAACGCGACCGATTTGCATCATATAAAGGCGCCATGGCAGCCTGCTTCTTGACACGTTTCTAGTAAGGCGGTTTCAAGTTAAAGTCCCGCCCTTCGGAAGACTCATCCTCCTGTGTTAGTACCGCCCCTGGAGTTGAGTGAAACGTAATCACTGTGCGCGATGTAATGGGAGCCTTAGCAACAAAGGCTTGTGCTGTCCCGTTCTTTATAGTAGTGGTAACGTTCATGACGTGTGACGCTGCCATGTTTGTAGTGGCATTGCTCTTGCTAACGTGTGTGAGAGGAAGCCGCAGAAGGTGAAGCATCATCGTTCTTCCTAGTGAGCTCCACAACAAGTTTGAAGTGGGAGGTCGATAGGAGAAAGAGGGAGGAGTGGCGAAAGCACGCAGGCGAGTCCCAGGGATGCGCTGGAGTTGACAATGGAACTGGGTGGGCTGTGGAAGGGCCTGGACCTGAGCGCGTTGCCGCCGCTTCCTTCCACGGGTGATGGATCCGTTGCTGGTGTGTGAGCCTTAACGTTGCCTCTTGCTTGCCTTGGATTTCACCAGGAACTGTGTGGCCCTCTTGTTATGGTCGCGCCGGCTTTGCTAAGCATAGAAGCGAGCTGAGTTGTTGACAGTAAGGAAGTCAATGAATATAGGCAGCTGCCTGATACTGAGTCAGACCACTGATCCATCTAGCTCAGTATTGTCTCCACTGACTGGCATTGACTCTTCAGGCTTTCAGGCAGGGTTCGCTCCCAGCCCTACCTGGAGATGCCAGGGACTTTCTGTATGCAAAAACTGGGGGCCTTCTGTATGCAAGGCAGATGCTCTGCCGTTGAGCTACAGCCCCTTCCCTGATGAGAGGGGAAGGAGGAGTGGACAAAATTATGATTGCTAAAACTTTTTTTTAAGTTCTGTAACATGTTAGAGGAGCTTGACTCTGCATCTTTACTCAGAAGTATGTCCCACTGAGCAAGGGTGTCTGCAGGGGAGGGGGAGTGCTTCTAAATGTAATGGTGAGTGGAGTGGGTTGCCAATGATCTGCAGTAACAATTCTTAGATCTTGCCCCCCACACATACACCTAGAAATATTTCTGCAGACGCTCTTACCACTGAGTACAATGTGGTATACTTCAAAGTAAAAGCACATAGGATTGTAGCCTAGTTGGTTTTATTGAAACATGAGCTTTTTGTAGGAGGCAGTGTCAGGTATTAGAAGCAAAGTCATTCTACTATGGGATGATCTGCAAAACTTGCTGTGCTAATGGAATATAACTGCCAAATGTATATGTTGTGGTCATTAGCAGGAAGGGAGTTTCTGATGTTTCAGCATAGGAAGGTGGGGTTGTAATTATTGTGTGCTACTGAACTGAGTCCACTGTTCTCTTCCAGCATGGGGACCATGGCCCACGAGCCTGCTCCTTGCATTATCAAGAGCCCAGTCACACTGCAAGTGGGAGACATGAGAACCGAGCAAGGCCGGCCTGGGGTTGTGGTGATTGATGTTGTGCTCCCGCATTCACAGACCATTGATGTAAGTGGAGGGCTGACAATTGTCAGATCATGTTTTAACTGTACAGCTGGGGTAGAAACCAAGAAGGTATCCTGTGAACCAGAAAGTGCCTGCTTCCAAACTCACCTCTGCTGACACATTTGGTAGCTATAGGCAAACTTCTGTAATTTAGAGATTAAAATAGTGATCTTCCTTAAAGGGTTGCAGTAAGGGTGAGCACAAAAAGAGGAATTCATGGTGGTTCTCTCTTCATACTGCTATCCTCTGTAGTATATGTGTATTACTGTGACAGGGATGGAGAACCTTTTTAAGCCCAAGGCCAAATTCCATCTTGGGCAATGTTGGTGGATGGGAAGGAGGCAACATGCCAGTGGTAGGTAGAGGCAGAAGCAAAAGTGAGCAGAGCAACAGATTCTAGCCATGCAAAGAGATTTCTGCATGGATGCATGCAACACACATTTCTCCATCCAGGCAAGCAAGAGGTATTCTCACAGTTTAAGGAAACTTTTTATTTCATATATATATTTTTAGCACTTCTCAACCAGTCAAGAACAACTGAGGAGGGCACAGAGCAGGGCTGGTGAGGAGAAAGGGATTGCAGTTTAGGGGAGGGCCTGTAGCCTCGGAAGAGTCTCAAGGGCCAGATAGGGAGTCCTGAAGGGCCACATTCAACCCCCAGGCCTTAGGTTGCCCACCCTGTGCTATGGCTTCAAACACTCTGCTTACTTCTTATTTCAGTTGCAGGAAATAGTATTCAAGAACTACTACACAGCCTTCATGACAGTACGAGTGCAGCGCCAAAACCCTGCAGGTGGTGGGAATGAAAGTCCTTCTAAGTGGGTTACTTGTCTGCAGAATTACTGCTTGATGCCTAACCCTCACACAGAAGAAGGATCCCAAGATTACTTCTCTCTCTCCAGACATCAGGTCAGAATTTCTGATGGCATTGCATATAGCTGATTTGTTCATTCTGATAACTTGTTTCCTGTCTGACATGGCAACCTCTGCTCTGCACAACATTCCTGCCCCCCCCGGGTTGCATCATTACAGCTTAGTAAACCTTGAAGAGAGCTGGGGTACAGAACTTGGTCTTCCAGAAGTTGTTGAACTCCAACTCCCATCAGGCCCAGCCAGCATGGCCAGTGGTTAGCGATGACAGTAGTTATGGTCCTGCAACATCTGGTAGGTCACAAGTTACCCACTTCTTCTTTAGCGTGCCAGAGGATAACATAAGGGGATCAGCAAGGGCTGTTTGCTGTAACAGACTAACAAGACTACCTCTCTAGGATGTCTCAAAAAAACTAAACGTCTGCATGCTCTTACTGTCCCATGCATCACCTTTTAGGTCTGACTGTTACTGACACTGATTTGGCCAAGCTCCTGTGAGGCTCATTAAGGAGCTTTAGCCATTGCATTGGAGAAGTGCAGAGCCAAGTGCTTTTGAACTTAAGTGCTGTTTATTGCTTGACACTTTTCAGAAAAACAAATCATTAATCATAAGGATCCCAGTGAAACTCCATTTTCAGTCATGCTAGTCAACAGCTTAGTACTCTTGAAGTTTTGATGAGCTCCTTAAGTAAACGTTTACTGCTAGATAAAATGAGGGAAAGGATTGACTGTTGTAACAGTTGTGCAATCCCAAAGTAATAGGCAAAATGAATTTCTGCTTTTATTATTTTTCTATAGTGTTTTTAATATGCAGCCTCTATCTTTTTCTGTCTTTGCAATAAACTTTTGAGGTATATCATTCCAAGTCTGATTTTAACTAAGGAATTTGGTAATCTGAGGCATGGAAATGGTGATATGCTTGAATCCACCCAGTAAGTCCATGGGTGAGCCAAGATTTTACTAGATCTACAAGGTCGAACACTCTGAGAATTGAACTGTGTATGTATCAGACCATAGGAAGAGCCTGACCTGGCTTTCATTCCTGGTACTGCTGATAATGTGTTCTAACCTGTTTGGAATCCTTCACTGTTGTTTTTGTCAAGGGAGAAGTTGTTAGAAAATCTTACAGTGTAACTCAAGACTTCTTTTCAAAAAAGGTATTGAGCCTTGTCTTTAAAGGGGATGCTGTACATCAGAGGTGGAGAACCTCAGGCCTGGTGGCCAAATGCAGCCCTCCAAACTTGAGTCTGGCTTGCTTGGACAGAGGATAGACAGATGTGTGCAAGCAAGTGTAGAAACATGCCTAATGTACAAAGGTAAAACTTACATTTCTTGCTGTACTCACTCTTGCCTCTGGCCCCACCCATCACTGGCACGAGGCCCCTGGAAGGTTGCCCAGAAGAGAATGCTGCCCATAGGTTCAACACGATTTCCCACCCCCATTGTACATGAATGTCCGTCTCTATATAAATTAACCAAGAGGGCACCTGCTTTCTGCTGCTGCTGTTGGGAGTGTGTATGTATGTTTGTGGCTTGCATGTGTTTTTGTGTGAATGTGTCTATATTATAACATATTTTTACTTGCAGCATTTTTAAAAACATAAACATGTCGCTTGGAAACCTTTTTGTGCAACAAGTAACTAATAAGTTTAATAAATAATAATAATTAATCAACACGTAATCTGCTGCCCCACAACAATCCAGTAATCACTGCCCTAACCTGTTACGGTGTGCTGCTCTAGTCCCATTCATGGCTAATCAATAGGAGTAATCCCTACACCCTTTCATGTTCTTTAACCGTCTTGTGTAGGAGAGTTTAAATTGTGGCTCTTCAGATATTTTTAGATTGCAACTCCCATCATCCCTGCACATTGACCATGCGGACTGGCTTGAGGGGATTTGGAGTTCAGCACCGTCTGGCTGCCATGGGTTAGCCATCCCTTATCTGGTGCTTTAGTATCATTACCAGTTTATTTAATTCTGCAGGTGGAGCTGCTTCAATAATGCTTTGTCTTCCTTTTTTCCAGATGCTTTGTGATGTGGACCGGGTGGCTGCCATGCGTCTCATCCTACGCCAACCATCTCCAGTATGGCTGCATTTCACCATTGAGGAGCTGCAGCTTTTCCCTGGGGGTCAGAAGGTGTTTACCCAACCCTTCCTAAAACACCTTGTCTTTCTATAACCATTGTTCTCTGGGTCTTTATAGCGGCTTGCTGATATGTGTGAAGTGAAGTTGGATGAAGCATTCTTCAGGAGACAGATTAGGACCTGGTAGCTGGCTGAATTTAAGCTCTCTGTGCTTTACTCCCAAAAAAATGTTAGGCCACACATCTGAATTGGAGAAGATGCTACACCTAGATCTCTTCCTCTGATTTATTGCTGCCAGCTTCAGTTCTTCTCATCTCTGATGGAGGTAGCTTATACCAGCCGTTAGCTTTAAGCTTCAGGGGAGCCAATTTTCCTTACCTCTTCAGCTACTTGCCCTGAATATTCTCTGTGTGATTCAATTGATCTTCACTGAATTCATCCTACCTTCAATCTAGCATCTCTGTCACCCATGGAACAAGTGTATTATTGGTTCTTCCCCTCTAGATTCATTGTAACATCTGTGCTATAGAATTCACATCCTAGGTGTGGCTAATGAATGCAGCTGCTAGAGCCCCTCAGTGTACATAGGACCCATACTAATCCATGTTTTTAACCAGTTGGCAGATACAATTGTAAAGCTGACTTTAGAGCAATCCAGAAGAGGAAAAAACATCCCAGACACTGTACCTCTGGGTACATTGGGAATAACACCCTCCTGGTCTCCTAAATAATACTCCTAAGAGAGTTTGGAGGTAAGAGTATTAATAGTTTGCGAGGGTGAATTCTACACTTTCCCAGGAGCAGTAGAGGTAAATATTTGTCTGTAAGGAGCCTTCTCTGTGAGATTAAATTGGTGGAGTGTGTGTGTGTGTGCGCATGCACACGTGTACATGTGTGCATGCCTTGCAACATTCTGATCTGTCAGGCATCAGCAATGTTCTGCTCTGGGCCTCTTTTTATCTTCTAGAGTCCACAAAAAGGCTTTCCAGCTTGGCTTTCTCATCCATCTCCTCAGGAACGGCCAGCAAACCTACATGATGTAAGTATTGTTGCTGGCTCTGGGGCCTCCTTTTAGCAAACGTGTGTTGCCGTGAGAGGAGCCACAAAGCGGATTGGTTACTGACTTGCTGATAGACTCCCAGTGGCAGATGGCTTTTGAGTAGATGTGGTGTGCTAACAACAAAAGTGGGGGAGAAATGGCCCGTTTGAATGTAACTATTCTTCACTTTCAGGGACTCCCTGATGCTGACAAAGTGTCTTCTGAAGTGCAGCAAATGTGGGTTCTAACCGAGATGCTCCAAGGTAGTCAGCCAGCAGCAAGGATTGGGCGCTTTGATGTTAGTTTCTTATTACTTCTGCTTGTTGTTCTGGAGTGTGTTCTTCATTGCAGTCCCTTTAGAACCCAAGTGTAGCAAATACGGGTAAAGTGGCTTCTCCCCCATCTTGAAGACAACTTCACCCAGCCTTTGCTGCCCACAGAGCCTCCATCATAACACAAGAAGGTCCACTTTGTCTGCCCTTCTGTCTCCAGCAGTGAGTAGGGAAAGCTCCAATGAAGGGAACTTCCAGTTAGTGTGAAATTCCTCTCTATCTTGTATCCTTCTTTCTCCATGGAACTTAAAGATGGCTTGCATGAAGTGTCCCCATTTTTAACCTGAGGCAAATTGAGCTAAAAGATAGTGACAGGCGAAAGGTTCCCCTGTAGCCTGAGTGGGAATTTGAGTCCAGCCCTCCCTCTCCCTGGCCCCGGTGCAAGTCCAGCATTCTGTCCCACTACACCAGCTCTCCAGTTACTGGAAATAATAGGAGCTATGAGGGGAAATGTTCATCTTGCTATGTTCCCAACCTGCTGGCTCTTTACTAAAAATAATTGCCCTTATCTTTCTGTTTCAGGTGAATGGCTCCTATGACCTTAACCTCCTTTCCTACACTTGAGATCTTCCAGGGCTAGAAGCTGACAAGATTCTTAAGAGTTGGACTCGCTTGGTTGCGTCCCTGCATTGTTGGATTGGCTTGAGGCAGGAAGTAATTATGGACTCAGTCCATTGCCTTCATGTTCCAATCCTCCCCTTTCTAGCTGTATAGAAGTGGCCTTTCTGGGGCTCTCTAGTTCTACCCTGTTCCTCCTGCCGTCTTATGTGGAGAACATTCTCATGATCCTCCATTTTGCTCTGGGCCCTGGAAGGCTGGATTGCCTGAAATGAAGGTGCCTTATTTGGGCTCTTCATCTCCTGCTCTGCTTTTACAAGCCCTGCTGCTTGGTGCATGTTTCTTTGGGGGGCAAAATCAAGCATACTTTCTAGAATCTGGTCCGGGGGGGGGAGGGAAGAGAGAATAACCCTTCATTTTGGCAAGGGCATGACTTGACCTGTCTTGGATGACAAGCCTGAAGGTCTTTCTTTCTCAAATCCATGTGCAGGCATTCCAGAGGGAACAAGAATTCAGTTATGGGTTCCTCTGCTACGGCTACCTCACTTGCAACCTACACTGTGTAATTGTGTAGCATTTCTAATCAATGGGTGGCAATAAGATAAGCCTTCTGAAGAATCACCAACCCCCACACACACCTTTTCCTGTAGAGGGATGTGTGTTGATAAATATACAAGGATAGATCTGACAGCTTGGCCCTAGCTGTGGCTAAAATACAGCAGGGACCACAATTGGAGAGAAATAGTTCACCCTAGTGTAAAATGGAAGTGCCAGTATGTGCTGTGTGTCAAATTGTAGCTGCATGTTGGTTTTTAGCTGAGGCCTGAAGTACCTTGTCATTTTTAACAGCTACAGCTATAGACATCTCAAGTAATTAAAATTGCATCATGCTAGAAACCCTGAACACTTATGTTCTTGAGAGCTGCCTTATATAAGCTTGAGCTGCAACACAGATTGCCTACAACCTAGATACTCTTAAATATCACCTTATCAATCTTTTTTTCCAACTCCTCGGCTAACTTATTCATGACTGTAGGTTCTGATTTCCAGTCACTTAATTATTACACTCGCATATTGAGTGTTGAAAACGGGTGAATAAATTATTATGGTAAAGGTCTAGATTCAGATCCCTTCTGTATCAAGGAACTATTAGACTGCCTCTGAAAAATCACTTTCTCTCAACTGTCCATCTATAAAGTGAGTCTTAAACTGCCTCTCAAAGGGCTAAGATAGTTACAAAGATAATATTTGAACACCTGCCTTACACTGACAGACATAGATCTGTTTGCACACATTGCTTCTAAACAAGTACATCTTCCTTGGGGTGAGGGGCACTTCCCTGCAGTATGTGCACAATTTGTAATCTGATGGAACAAGCTGTAAAACAAAATGAATTACTACAATAGGATGTGTAGATGACTTTTTTTAATGCTGGACATTAGATCTCAGGAGTGACCTCTCTTCTGTAGCTGTGTAACTTCCTTTGTTATTTATTATGAACTATTTATGTTACTCTATTTATACCTGGAAAGGGCCACAGTGATCTTCAGCTCATTGCAAGTGTAATAAACTTTATTGCTTACAGCAAAAGGCCTTTGCAAAATTTAAACAACGGGCCTGATGGCAGGAAGCTGCTTTATACAGATCATTAGTTCATCTAGCTCAGTATTATCTGAGTGTCAGCCATTCTTCAGAGGTTTAGATAGGGGTCTTTCTCAGCCTGACTTACGAGATATTAGGGACTGAACTTGGGAGCATCTGCATGTAAATAATGTGCTGTACTACTGAGACGGCCATACAACATGCCTGATCTCGGAAGCTAAGCAGGGTCAGGCCTGGTTGGTACTTGGATGGGAGACCACCTGGGAATACTGGTTTATTTATTTGATTTGTTAGACGCTCATCTGGCTGACTTCCCAGCCACTCTGAGCGATGTACAATACAGCATATAACACATCAAAATATCAGAAACATGAAAAAACTATAACAGTATAACAATAAACAATATAATTAAACAATGTCATAGAACCAAGTTCAGAATACAGTATCAGGGCGCCTCGCTTGGTGTCATAGGCTTAGAGGAAGGCAATGGTAAACCACCTCTGAATACGTCTTACCATGAAAACCCTATGAATATATCCACAAGATTCATAGGATCACCATAAGTCATAACTGACTTGAAGGCATATAACTACTACTGAGCTGCAGCCCTTCCCTATTGCAATCCATTGCACTTTATCAGGGTTACTGCCATGAAGTCTTTTTCAGTGGATGCTTATCTCACCTAAATGCATCACAAATAAGTAATGATCTATGTATTGTACAAATGGTGTGTGTTTGGTGCAATCCACACATGCCTTGTAAAATATTGGTTCTTCCTATGCACTTCTGAAACCTCTCTTACTTTTGGACCTATAACAGTACCTAAAGGAAGACTACTAGCAAACAGGCCAGTGCTGTTTCTCATGCCTGATGTTGAGCAGCCAGAATGGGGATAGGCAAGTGGGAAAAGACTACAAGGAGAGGCTGTCAAATTCTTAATTGAATGTTGTACCTAAATATGGAAACTTCTTAGAAGAGAAGGAACAGATATTGATAAGCAGGAAAGAGCTTGGAAGCAAACTTCCCAAATAACCTGCAAAATAAGGAAGAGAGATACTGATCCACCTTCCAGTGATCCAGTTGACTTCTGTGAAATCTGATATTTCTCCAGTCCAACCATTCCATCATGCATATTAAATGGAGGGGGGGCATTGCCCTTGGTGGGTTTGGAACTATTGCTTTGTTTCTACCACCTTTCAATGCTATCTTTGCTTTCTATATCCCTTTATTATTTTTAAAACAGTAATGTGAAAAGTGAGTATTTCAAAAGAGCTGTTACTGGTTGTGGTATCCTTTAGATTTATTGATGTGATTAATCAAGCTATATCTAGTGCACTCTGTCAAAACTGCTGTTGTCTAGGCTGATATTACTATATGTCCTGTATTGCATTCCATTATTTTGCATACTGATTTTAAAAGACTTGTAAATGTACAAAGCAAGATGGAGCCTCTCAAATTTTTCAGTGTTTGTTTTTAAGTGGAATAGCAAGCCTCAGCATGGAATTCAAATAGTCTATTCGTTACCCTTCTTGATTATCCTACTACACACAAACACACACACCCCTAAGCAATCCCCCCCCCCACATCGCAGCAACAGGAGCGTGTTATTTGTTCCTGTACAGTTGTTCTTCACCTCCACTTTGTGCTTCAGAATGTTTGAACTCTGAATCTCTTTTCGGCTCCTCTACTTCCAGGACCCCTCAGCCAGCCCTTAAGTAAGTAAGTGTGCAAAGATCTTACAAGATGTCTACTCTCCTAAACCCATTGCACTAGGAAACTTTTATTTGAACAAAGCAGTAGATTTTCCTTATGTCTTAACTTCTTCACCATCAACTGAAAGCAAAAGTGCCAAGATTAAAATGGAATTTTAGGCCATTTGGAGGGACTCGGCAGGCCTGATTCAACATATACATACACACCCTAAGTTAAGGTCTTGTCATTCTTTCATAACCTTATACCTGAGTTACGGACTAGTTGAGCTTCAACCAATTTTAATTTTCTTAACTTGTGGAAGCTTCAACCAATTTTGATGTTCATAACTTGTGGAAGCTGAGGTCTTAGGAGGATCTGCCTTGATCTTGCAGTTCAGATTTTGAAACTTTAATTTCTCCTTGAAAATAAAGCAGAACTCCTTGGGTGTGATTGCTTGAATTAAATCAACAGTAACACAGTGTTTAGGAAACTGGAACGAGCTGAAAGGATAGGCTTGGAAATGTCTGTGGGCAATGCCTGCAGGTACACTGAAAAGGATTTATACCATACAGTAAGCAAGGGTTCATGCTGATGCATATCTGTTCCATTTGACCCTGTACATCCCTGGGGAATGGTGATTAGTTTTGCTTCCAGAATGAGCCCTAAACAGCTGTGAAGTGTAAAGGTCTCATTCACTCGCCCAGTTGTGTGATCTGGGCATCTTGTTTGTGTACAGAAATAAAGAGATTGGGAGCCAGGGGAGATCAGCTCTACTTATTTCTTCGGCACTTAAGCAGCAGACGAAGCAGGGGTCATCCACCCTCATCTTGGACCCTGTCAGCCTTTGTCTATTTTGTCATGCCAAGACTCCCACCTTTGAATTAAGAGGACTTGCTTTAAAAAGAACAAGAGTGGTGTTCGGTCACAGCGCTGGCATGCCTGTCTTGCCTTGATCGGATCGGATCTCCTGACGCCGGCAATCAACACTGGTCTAGCTTTACTAATAGCAGGTCAGGACTGCGTGGGTGGTTCCTCTGCTCCCCTTTCCCTCTCCTTCGCGTAGGGAGAGCGAGCCCTCTGGTCAATCGCCGGAACGAGACTACATTTCCCAGGCTTCTCCCTGGGACTGAAGCGCGGGGCAGAGGGGAGGTGCTGTATCCTCCAGCAACTTCGTAGGGGCGCCCGGGAGCTGGTGAAAATGCTGCGAGCCAGTGGCGGGGCTGCTGTTCGACTGGCGTCTCCGTGCTTGGGATCCTGCAGGGCTACTGCATGCGGGAAGCGGGGCTGTACCTCTGGGCAGGTGAGCTGGCAACACCCCCCTTCTCCCACCCAGGTGGAGGCGTGCGCTGAGCAACCCACAAACGGGCGAGACTTGCACGGAGTTGGGACTGTTGGAGCGGGGCTGGGTAGGTCCGGGCTCCTGGTATCCAGGGAAGCCACGGGCCCTTTGTCTTGGAGGGGAGAGGCCAGGCGGGGAAAACTTGGGTGGGAAAAGTTGGTACGAATCCGTATGTTTTTCGAACGTCCATGACCAATAACTAAAACATACCGGAATAGAATCAGAGAGCAGATCTTGGCCTGCTTTTATGGGAAGCCCAGAGAAATCCGGGATACAAATGAAGTCTAGGAATCGCCCTTTGAGATGGAATAGGCTGGAAAGCCCCCCCCCCGCGTCCTTTTGGCTGAGTCGCGGGAGGGAGTATTTCCCTTGGTGTTACAACTGGAGGGGGAGGGAACAATTTCACAGCTGATTTTCCTAAAGAGAGAGAGAGATTGTACTATTGTGTTCTGTTTTCAGAATTAGGCAGTGCGTCTGGCTGAGTCTGTGTTCTCCTTGAACAAAGTTCTATCAGACTGTGACTGTAAAAGTGACTGTGATGAAGGGTGTGTGTGAAGGGAGGAGGAGACCTTCCCGATGTAGGCTAAAGTCGAGAAACGGGACTGCTGGAGCCTCCTGGCAACAGTTATTCTCCTACTTGAGCCCATTGATCAATAACTGGGGTCGCGAAAGCACCATCTCTCTCGTGGTGAAACGTGCAAATGGCGTGAAAAAGATCACTGAAGATGAGACATGGGGAGGTTGTCTGCAAGATGCGTTTGGGTTGGTGATGATTATGGGGCTGGTGGTCAGGGGCTGGCATTGTCCAGAGGCTGCTGAGAGTCCCCTGGTACGAAACCCTGACTAGCTGCTGCTGAGATGTAGCCGCCACAGGCTCTGGCAGTGAAAACAGCCCCTTGAGAGGTTTGGGACCAGCTCTGTGCTGCGATGCGATCACCTCTGCTTGCTAATCTGATTTTTCCCTCCTTGGGGGTGCAATGATGAGGACTGGGCAAGGAGGGTGCCTCAGACAAGCCATTCTCCCTGCTCAGCCTGGAACCAGCCATGGGTGATGAGACACACCAACTCGTTGCACTGCCTCTTCTTCCAAAATCTCATAACTTGTGTGCAGCGACTGGTTTTACTACAAATGGGGATCACCACAGCCTCTGTATTAACTACTGCAAACTGCAATAGGAGGATATTAAATGACACGTGGGCTTCCTTTTGAGACCTTTCTGACCGTCTCCCTCACTATGCAGGCAAGTTCTCAGGCAGGTGGGAAAGTGACACCGAAGAGGCTTTGTGGGCCTGTAAAGGGGTACAAAGGGCAAGCAGGTTTGCTTTCCTCTTGACATTGGACTTCTGATAAAGTGCTAAGCAAACAAGACTAATTACAAAGGTTAGAGACAGCTTAGTGACAGGAGGCCACCCCTTACTCCCAGAGGAGAAGGTTGATCGCTGGAGCCAGCTGTAAATTAAGGCTGAATTCGGAGGAGACGGGTACACTCTCTGGGACAACTGAAGGTCCATGTCTGGCCTGTGGGAAGTGACTCAGAGTGGCACACAGGGCTTCAACATGTAATTTAAAAAGACTAGTCAGTTTCCCATGGGCATCTGGTTGGCCACTATGAGAAGAGGATGCTGGACTAGGTGGGCCCCTGGCCTGATCCAGCAGGCTGTTCTTATGCTCTTATGTTCAGTTGGGGAAGGGGATGCTCTTCCTTCTGATCAGGCTAGGGTTG
The DNA here is from genome assembly GCF_030035675.1 of Rhineura floridana. NCBI lineage: Eukaryota > Metazoa > Chordata > Lepidosauria > Squamata > Rhineuridae > Rhineura > Rhineura floridana. The sequence goes on along the minus strand of NC_084482.1, from coordinate 124,246,182 downwards.
CGAATGGCTGGGGTGGGATTGATAGTGAACTCTGGTTGCCCACCGCAAGTCTCTAACTTTTGGATGATCTCATGAGGGTTGCTGGCAACTGCCAATCCGAACATTCCTTGCCTTCCTCTGCAGGAGAGCCTGAAGCAGACGCCCCTCTATGACTTTCACCGGCACCATGGCGGGAAGATGGTGGCCTTTGCAGGCTGGAGCCTACCTGTGCAGTACACCCAAAGCCACTTGGAATCCCATCTGCACACACGTCAGCACTGCTCACTCTTTGATGTGTCTCATATGCTTCAGGTAACCTTGGAGGGAGATGAAGGACAATGTGCCTTTCTCTAACCTTTCAAGGCATTCACATATCAGAAAATCTGGCCAATTGCAGCTTCTAGCAGCATATATTTACCACATAATTCTGGTGCCTTTCAAAATATAGTTGATTCCTCTGGACTTGTTTTCCCCTCTGGTTGGTCTTGAGCAAACCCTTTGAGAAATTTCAAGAAACAACTCAGCCAGAGAGGCCTGGACTGATGAGCACAGTGGGCTTTTTTAAAAATTCAGGGGGATGGCATGGAAATGTCAGGTGTACTTCTGACATGAATGGCCATATCTTGCAAAGATGAGTGGGCTAGGATTTGGGGAGATGGTGATGGATAGCAATTGAACCTGAGCACTTATACTGGAGTGGGCATGAGCCAAGCCCTGGCCCCACTGGGAGAGCTTTTCCAACTGCCAAATACAATCTTCATGTGATAATGTAGCAGAGCCAGGTATTATGTCAGGCATTTGTAAATGTCTCTGCCTTGCATGTAAAATCTTAGAGGGGTAAAGAATTTTTTCCCCTCAAGGTATTTCCAGCTTGTATTGATTTCATGGAACAAATGTACAGTTATTACCAACAACAACAACAACAAATTTTATTTGCGGTCATAGACCCGACAGTGTACAGTTATTGCTAATTTTCTTCAGACGGCTCCAATGTCTTCTCTCCGAGTAGCACTTGTGTTCTGACACATCACATTTTCCCAGTGCTGGGAGTTGCTTTGTGAAACTCCTGGCCGATGAAGGAAAGTCAGTTTAGATTCAATATTTATTAATCATTAATGTGAAGTTTCTCAGTCTTCCCAGTTCACTGAGGCTGAGATGTATATTTCCCTATTTTTTGTGATATTGGGATTTTACGTTGTTTTTAATTATGTATTTCAAATTGTTGTAACCCAACTGAAGACCTCAGGATGAAGGGTGGGTCATAAATTAAACAACAAATAATAATAATAATCATAACAATAATTGGAGGTTCTCCTCCAGTTAGCTCCAACTGTTGAGTTAAGACAGGTGGCAACTGGGTCAGAGCCTTCCTAGTTGTGGTGCCCCACGTTTAATGCCAGACAAATATCTTCTTATTCTTCCAGCCTTTTGAACCTTTTAAGCAAGTTTGGAAGCTGTGTTTTATCTGCTGTTTCACTGTGTTGCTGATTTGACTTTATGGCTGATTTGTGTTATTTTTCTCTCTTTACTGTAAGCTGTCCTGGCAGCATGTATGTGCTGAAGATGCAGGATGGATGAATGAATGCACAGACAGAGGGATAGTCCTCTCCAGCCTTATGCTCTAGCTCAGAGATAAACTTACAATTTGGCTGAAGCCTTTACTGGCAGTACTGGTCACATAAAATGCATTTGGTTGGTTTAAATAATTCTGAGTTTTATAGATGTTTCCTAGGATATTGGTCAGTGCTGCATTTTATTTATAAGCACAGTAGGGCCCCACTTTTTGGCATTCTGCTAATACGGTGGTGCCAGCAGGGCGATCAGCTGTAGCGCGGGGAGTTTGTGCTCTACAGCTGATCACTGTCAACTGTACTGCGGCAGCTGGAGCTCCCCACGCCATAGCTGATTGCTGTCAGCTGTAGCAAGGCGGCTGGAGCTCCCCGTGCTACAGCTGATCGCTGTCAGCTGTAGCACAGTGACTAGAATACAGCAAGGACCCACTTTCCGGTGGTTTTAGCTTTTCGGTGGGGGCCTGGAACGTAACCTGCCGTATGAGTGGGGCCCTACTGTATTTTGTGTTTTTTTATTATTATTGTACATCACCCTAGCTTCCTTTGGAAGGAAGGACAATCTGGAAATATGACTAATAAATGGATAAATAGTAACACCTAACTATACCACACTAAGCTGTGGTTTGGCTGCATGGTGGTACAGGCTGAGATGTTTTGCCTAAGTCTGCTGTCCTTGGTTCTGCAAAGCACCCAGGTGATTGGAGATTACTCTCTCTTTTACAGACTAAAGTGTTTGGCAGAGACCGAGTGAAGTTCATAGAGAGCCTAGTGGTTGGGGACATTGCAGAGCTGAAGCCTAATCAGGTATGTCAAAGCCCAGTGGGTTACATCAGGGGTGGAGAATTTGTGGCTCTCTGGATGTCTTTGCAGTCCCATTAGTCCCAGTCAGCATGGCTAACAGTCGTCAACGATGGGTTGGAGGGCCACAGGTTCCTCACCCCTGGGTTGCACACAGGTGTAATCTAGTGAATGGCATGCTGAATTTGGATGTGCAACACCCCCATTCAAATCTATCAGTGATTTTGGATTAATCACTGTTGTTCAACTGGTCACCCCACAGAATGGATATGAGGGAGAAATGATGTAAAAAATATTGTAACCATTCCTGAGCCATTAAGAGAAGGCAGGACACAGTAAGTAAAAATAATACTTTGATAGGGCTTTTCTGTATGATCAAAGAAAGCCTTCATTGAGTGCATTTTCATTATTTATACGGTGCCCCTGCAACTCTAATCTAGCATCAGTAAAACAATATTCCCATTTAACGGAGGAAGGGGTAGGATAGAGAGAGCTTTGCTTTCAGGGGATAGCTGTATGATCATTGTACCTCCCTTAAAAAAAAGACAGATAGCAGGGGTTGAATACTTGGCATCCAAAACCAAATTATTAAAGGCTCACAAAATGGCAGGGCATTTTAATTACAGGCATTCCCTGCTTAAAGTAGCTTCACTTAAAGTAGCCTCGCTATAAAGTACATGCTCCATACTCCACCATACCCCGCTTAAAGTACTCGCGCTTCGCAATAACGGACACTTTATTGGCATGACGCCACTGCCATCTAGTGGTGATTGCGTGCAGTACAAGTGAAGATAATTGCTTCACTTTAAGTACATTTTCACTTAAAGGACACTCTACGGTCCCATTGCGTACGTTAAAGCAGGGTATGCCTGTATTTGTCTGCTGTTCCACTCTTGTATAAAGCCTCAAGCTCTTTTATTTTTAAACAAGGGAAGAGTCAAAAGACACTGCAAAAATCTTTTTTTAATTACACACAGTTATGTAGGCATGAGAGAGGGAATCCTATTGCTTGTCACTAATGAGGTCACAGACACTAGCCAATTCAGGCTGGTATGTCTTAATAGTCCACATTACAGTCACAAAAGCAAGGGATGCACCAAACAGGAGGAAATTGTTATTAGCATTAAATGTCTACCTGCTTTACAGCTAAAGCCTACCGTCTATTGCATGATAACTGCTCTCAGGGACCAATAGCTGAAACTGAGCTTAGATTTACTTTCAGGGTACCCTGTCTCTGTTCACAAATGAAAAAGGAGGCATCATAGATGACTTGATTGTGACCAGCACCTCCGAGCAGCACCTCTACGTGGTCTCTAATGCAGGTTGCATGGACAAGGATTTAGCCCTCATGCAGGTATGTGTTTCTCATCATCCAGTCCCACAGGGAATCATTTCTAGACATGAGGCGGCAGCAGAAGCAGAGGTGATAGGTAGGTGATTCCATTACATTGGAAGACTTGATCTTTCCCCCTGCTGCAGCTGATGCTGGACCCAACTAGAGAGAGAATGGGAAGGAAGAGAAGCTGCACCGCCACAAGTGAGTCATGACCTCATTGCTCTCTCCGTTTCAAATTGCAGAACAAGATGAAGGAAATGAAAGCAGCTGGCTGTGATGTGGACTTGGAAGTATCCCACAATGCTTTGCTTGCTCTGCAAGGTAATATTGTCTCTCTGTAATAATTGCTCCTGCTGTGGAAAGCACTGTATGCTGATACCATACCAGATATTTGCTTTGAGAGCATGCATGGAACTGCTGAAGTGTCAATTGCTCTGATGCAATGGCATCTCCCAAACCAATCAATAGTTTTTCTGTGGCTCTTCCTAGGACAGCTGTTTCTGTCGCCCTCTTTCATTTGCTATGCTCATATCCAAACCATTCCCTTTTTGTTGTTGTTCGGCTCATTTGGCACTGCAAAGCAATTTACTAGTTAGCTGATACGGTACTGACTTGTCTTGGGCCCTTGAAGGTGACACACCACTTTGTGCTGTGCTTCTCTGTACCCGTAAGAACATAATGACCCTGCTAGATCAGATAGTCCATCTCGCCCAGCGCCGTTCTTGCCAGTGATCCAGCCCAATGTTTCTAGGAAGCTCAGAAACAGGGTCTGGTGGCAATAATCCTTCTTTGTTGTTTGTCCCCAGCATCTGATATTCAGAGGGAACAGGAAGCAGTAGGCAGAGTGAAGTGGCTTCCCCTGGTGGCAGATGCTGCGAGGACAGGGAGCAACAGCAAGGTGTTAAAAGACAGAGTGCAGGGCCAGCCCCATGACATTTTGCTCCACGGTAAGATGGAGGCCTCCCACTGGTCCATGTGGGAATGGAATTAAGTACCACCTGCTTCTATTTCCCTGCCCAGTCTTAGAAGTCCTCAGGGGAAGGCACCATCTTGTCCTTCACCTCAGGCAGCAGCATGTCTTGAGCTAGTCTTGGGAGGAGTGTGGCAACTGACCATGGCTGTTCCACTTACCTGTTGTGACTAACAGATATTGATAGATCACTCATCCATGAGCTTGTCTCATCTTTTTTATAAGCTATTTAAGCTAGTGTCATTGCCACGTCTCGTGGCAATGAATTCTGCCCTGAATGCAAAGACGTGCCTTGGCTGGGATCAATGAGGGTAGCACCATCCTGTTATGCATGTGGCCGAACTCGCAACCTTTAGCTTGAAATGCTTGACTCCTGCCTTCATCAGTTAACTGGGACTTATTGGAACACCTTGGGGAAGCCTGACAAACTAACCTCCATTCAAGCTACTTGCTGGTTTTCCATTTCTTCTGTTCTGGTTCCTCCCTACCCTCTTTCCTCTACCAGGTCCTGCCATGGCCCGAGTGCTGCAGGCTGGGGTGTCAGACAATCTGGATAAACTGCCCTTCATGACCAGTGCAGTGATGGGTGTATTTGGAGTGCAAGGCTGCAGGGTCACACGCTGCGGCTACACAGGCGAGGATGGCGTAGAGGTACCATGTGGCCAGCCCCTAGTTCAGTTAACCAAAGGGAAGAAGGGGCGAAGAGGGGTAGCAGTGGCACTGATGTTATACACTGAGAAACAAGTAGTTACTAAAGGCTTGGGAGGACACTGGGTTGGTGCAGAAGGGGATGATCCAATCAGGTTGGTTGGGGGGAGAAGCAGGTGCCAGTCAAACCTAGACATAACTTCAGATGGCATTAGAGTGCAGGATTGAGCAAGGTGAGTAAGAATCCAAAGCTGGGAGGAAAGAAGGGTGGCAAAAATCACACTGACCAGATCACTGTGCTTTTCCATGCCCAGATCTCTGTCCCTGCAAGCCAAGCTGTGGAGCTGGCTGAGCTGCTGCTTAGGGACCCTACCGTGTGGCTGGCTGGACTTGCGGCCCGGGATAGTTTACGCTTGGAGGCAGGGCTGTGTCTTTATGGGAATGACATTGATGAGAGCACCACCCCTGTGGAAGCCAGTCTGGTGTGGACCCTTGGTAGGTGCCAGATGGGATGCTGAGATTGTCCCTCTTTCTCCTGACTTTCCTGGCCAATATCAAGTTGGCAAAAATCCACCCAAACCCATTACTGCACCCTAGACCAGAGTAGGTTGGGCACAGAACACAAAGTATGTCTGGGCAATGGGAGAGAAGCTGCAATTGGCCTTAAAGGGGGATGGCACACTATGTGGCCAAATAGTTGACCAAGAGTGGAGAATGATTTGGACCATAGATGGGGGAGTTCCTGCTCTGTTGGCATTAGCATGACACTTTATTTCCAATTGTTTCACAGGGAAATGCCGTCGCGTTGCCATGGATTTCCCCGGTGCATCAATCATTCTGGCCCAAATCAAAGAGAAGCCCCAAAAGAAGCGTGTGGGGCTGACTTCTACAGGGCCTCCCATCCGGCAACACATGCCCATTCTCAGCCCAGAGGGCAAGGCCATTGGTAGGTGGCAGAGTGGCTCTAGAAGCGCCTCTTATTACTGTCTAGAGAGAATCTGGTAGAGAAAGCATTGGAAGATGGCATCTCAGCCCTCTCCTACAATATGCCACATATTCAGAGCAAGTAATGCTAGACCTGTTTTGTCACACTGTAGGCACAAATGTTATGTGCATAGCTTCATAAGCCACAGACCTATCCACATCAGCTGTGTATACAAGCTAAATGTTTAGAACTAGCAGCCTTGTACCCAGTGTTGCTTGGGAATCTGAGCACAATTGTTAAAGGTGCAGTGCACCATCTTGGTTCAAAATGGTGTCCAATTGTATGCAAACATGGACACAAACCTGCTACTTGATCTCAGGAACCATCATGCAAAATTTGGTTATGGTGTCTTCAGAGGTATCCAAATGCATAGCAAACAACTTTCCACAATATATAGAGTTGTTCTTATTACCCCCCCCGACCGCATTTTTCAGACTGCAAAGAAGTACACTCTGCAGGTAAAGCTAGTTGAAGATAATTGCAGGATGCTGTCTTTTTGAAGGGTTCTAGTGCAGCTGAATACAGAAAGGAGCAAAAACCTCTGGCAGTGCATGCTGTCCATAACTTGTTTGCATTCTTCCTCTCCTTAGTGGATCATTAAGAGACCCTGCTTGTTCGTCACTCTTAGGCAAAATTAGGGCCATTGTGAATTAGGCTCTCCACTTAGAGAAAGTTGGTAGAATTTGCAGTTTTGGCAAGGTTTTTTATTGCTAACTCAGTAATAGTATGTTCCTCATTGACAAATAATCTGTCTGTTCTTCCGTGCACTAGGTGAGGTTACCAGTGGCTGCCCCTCACCCTGTCTGCAGAAGAACATTGCCATGGGCTATGTGGAGAGTGAATTCAGCAAACTGAGCACAGCCCTCACAGTAGAAGTGAGGAAGAAGAGCTGCCCGGCTCTCGTAACCAAGATGCCCTTTGTAGCCACGCATTACTACACAGTGAAATAGGCTGCTGCTGCCGCCACAAGCTGTCAGTCTTATATCCCGGCCAGCTTATAAAGGGCCACATGATTCCATTGGGCTCTGCCACAAAGGCTGTTACTGAAAAACAACCCAGCTGTAAAAGGAGAGAACCACTGTAGAGGACCACGCCTGGGACATTAGCAAATGAAAAGAGGCAGACAACTGAACAGACTTGAGGAAGTATGCTCTAGTCTAGTGTGTGTAGAAAGATACCAGTCACTTGATCTCTTGACCCTCTATATAGCCACCCACTTCTGGGTCCCAAACTTGCATTAATCCCAAATATTAAAAAACCCTTAACCTCTCTCCTGCCCTCCATTGGTTTGAGATATGATTATGAACAAGCTGCTCCTTTTCTTGAAATGATTTGATGTGTGCTCAGCTAGAAGCAGGGAGGACGTGCCTTATGCTGCCAGTCACAGGAAGGACATTGGTACAGTATTGATAACGGGTGGGGAACCTCCAGCTGCTGGATCAAACTTGGCCCACCAGGCCATTTCCCCTAAACCACACTCGCTTGCTCCACACTTGACATCAAACCTGATGGCAGGGGCAGAGATGGCTGCAGAAAGCAGGATTTAAGTCCCCTCACATAAGCAGATGCACAGGGAGTGCAGTCCTGCTTGGTTCAGGTGCACCAGCAAGTTCCTGCTTAGAACTGGCTGGCTTGCCCATACTCTGCAGGAAGCAGGACTGAATTGGTTACGGGGTGAGGGAGAATAAAGATCTTGCATGCTGGGCCAAAAAGGTTCCCCACCACTGATCTCTATGATACTGGAACGAACAGAACTGACTTGGCTTCATTTCATTGCTTTCCTGGTTGGCTTCACCACTCATGTGAGCTGTTTCTCTCTATGTATATTCCAATGTACACTACAGCCAAAGGCCTAATCTCCAACCATTTTCTAGAGGAAGCATCTGGAGCAGTGTTTCAGCTTGACCAAGGCCATTTCTGTTTCCTTACTGCCTTCTGAGATAGATTGAAAGCTACCACATTTGAAAACATTATTTTGTACTTTGGGCCCTGAAGACACAAATACTGAGAGCATCTGTTAGCTGCACCAAGTAAACAGAGCTAAACTACATTTTGTGCAGGAGCTACTGTGGGGAAATATTTTATTATTATTTTAATTATTCATTTATTATTTTGCCTTTCACATGCGTCTTGGGGCAATTTTCAAACACAACATAAAAGTTAACAATAGTTTTAGAAACAGTGCAAAAAACTGACAAGGGTTCATTTTGTATTGTTTGAAAAGGTAAAGCAAAGACCTTTTCATCCAGCTGGAAAAGTTTGTTTCAACAGAAATGCCTCCAGTTGTTTCTAGCAAGTACAGAGTGGGCACCTGTCATCTCAAAGGAAATGCTGTTCTGCAGAATAGGGACAGTCACACTGAAAGCCCTGCTCAGTTACACTTTAGAGAGGGCTTTGATATTCTGGGGACTTTAAGGAGAAACTCTCCTGCAGAATACAATGGGGGAGGATAAAAGTACCGCTACTTTTTAATTTCCCCAAATATGCAGCTAACAGGAGGGTGTGTTTTCTTTTGTGGGGGGGGGGTGGATTAAAAAAGTAGAGCAGGGAGGAGGTACCCCCCCAATCAATTCAAAGCCTTCCCCATGCTTTAAAGTAAATACCCCCCTCCCAAATCTACCTTCTGCATGTGCAGTTTGGCATATAGCGTACAAGTACTCAACAGCTATTGCAATAAGAGTCAAGACTACTTTTTCTTTTTCCATCACTCCTTTATAACCCACCCATCACACACAACCAGGGAAGAAGGCAGCATCTGGAAGAATAGAGAGGGATGCTGAATATCACAGCAGCTCCAATACCCACACCGCTGCTTCGCCTTACTCCTCCAGGGAATGAGCACCAAGTAGTATGGTTTGGAGACAAACTAGTTTTAGAAACTAGTGAGCTCAAAGACAGCCAAAAACTGACCTGGCGCAGGGACCAAGCAAGGTCTGTAATTTGTTAAGAGTAAGCCTCTGCAGCTTTCCAACACCAGGATGGGGATACTTGGCAGATGTTAGCAAAGGATGGCTTAGGTTCAACTGAAGAAATCATTTTTTCCTCAGCCCTGGGTCTGCTTCCCTTATGAGCTGAGGCTGCTTCAAGGCAAGGGGAGTCCAAGCACCGGTGCAGGAAGAAACAAGGCCCGGGCCAACAATGGGTTTGATGTAACATTGAAGAGAGGCAGGCTCAAGGCCAGTCTGCAAAAGGACTCGTGGCACAGCAAGAGGGAGAATAATGCAGACAACTGAAGGGGGGGAGGGAACTGCAGCTTCCCCAACCTGAGCAGAGCAGTCCTGAGACTCAGTACTTGATTAAAGGGATGGATCAGAGCAATCTTCACAGCACCAGCATTGGCCAGCAGCCAGGCCACAGGATGGGAGAAAGGGCAACTATGGCTGCTGTTTCCTCAGCAATGAAAGAGCAAGGCCTCTGGGCAGGCTGGCATTAGCAGCAGGAGCCTGGCTTGGTCACCTTGGTCATCACTCCCGATGTGTTTTCATGCTCTCATTGCTTGAACTCTCCCTGAATAAAAACAAAAGCAGACCAAAAATATATTAAAGATGATGGGAAGAACACACCCTGGATTCCTTTGGCGTTAAGATCCCCAAATAAGCATTGACTCCATCATTGGAGGGGCTGGAAGGCAACAGATAAAACAACTCACCACACTGGGAAGTGTGAGGCTCCATCTGGTGTTCCTCCATTCTGCCCTCCAGGGCCTAGAAAGGAGAAAAGAATATTGTTAGCCAGGCAAACATCTCAGCTGGCAGTTCTTTGAATCAAGGAAGATCAGCTGATTGGTGGCTGCCACTGCTGGTACAAATCCCCCTTCCTTTTCCTGCAGTTTGAAATCAAAATAATGCTGCTGATGTGGGCAATATTGAGTCAGAGGAACCAACGGTCTGATTTGCTATGAAACAGCTTCATAAGTTCCTAGACACCTGGGAGGACACTCAACTAAGTTTTGCCCAGAGTAGACCCACTGAAAGTGATGAACGTGACTAACCTAGGTTCATTAATTTTAACGGGTCTACTCTGAGTAGGACTTCATTGACTACAACCCATATAGTTTAAGCCTGACAATTAACATTAGTTTAAAAGGGTCTGACCAAAGAGATGACTAAGAAAAGTATATACTTGACAAAAATAAAAATTAATGCTAATCAATTACTCCAAAAAGTCTTCTCAAATCAACCCGATACTTGTTTTTGACAAGAGAAAAGGTTAAATAGTAAAGGTCATTTTTTTATATTTACAGTCTAATCCACACAGACACTCTTAAACTAAAGCAATTAGATTTAAGATCAATGTCCCAGTGAAGTCAGTAGAACTAAATTGGCTTAAATCCAGAAACTGGTTAAACCAGTTAGTGGATTGCAGTCTTAAGCTTCTATGACATCTGTCTGCAACACATGACTTAAAATGGATAGTGTGCTGGTTTAAAGTGAACACCAGCATCATAATAAAAAAAGTTAAATTAAGTCCAATAAATGTCAAATTTTTGTAGTAGTAAGTTTAGTAAGTGGTGTGTTTTGGACTGGCTCTGTGCCAAATATTGTTAATAACCACATTATGACATAGTGTTGATTTGTAAGCCAATAGACACTAGAGAGTTAAATAAGCAATTCTGAATGCACGCTGCTTATTTGATAATAGATGTTTGCATGATCTCCCTCAACGTTGTTGTTCTCTTGTGAGGATATCACATTTTCCCAGCATTCTTGCTACAATATCTTGATTTTCACAAACATGAGAAGAGGCTAATAGTTCAGGCCAGTGGCCCATCTGGTCCAGCATCCTCACAGTAGCCAACCAGATAGCCACGGAAAGCCTGTAAGCAGGACCTGAGTGCAAGAACGCTCTCCTGTCCTGCGGCTTCTGACAACTGGTTTTCGGAAGCGTACTGCCTCTGACTATGTTGGCAGAGTCCAGCCATCATGGCTAGTAGCCATTGATAACCTTATCCTCCATGAATTTGTCTAATCCTCTTTCAAAGTCCTCCAAGCTGGTGGCCATCGTTGTCTCCTCTGGGAGCGATTTCCATTGCTTAACTACACTGCGTGAAGTACTTTCTTTTATCTGTCCTGAATCCTACAGCATTCAGATTCATTGGATGTTCAGAAGTTCTAGTGTTATGAGAGAGCAAGAAAAACTTTTCTCTATCCACTTTCTCCAAGCCATGCATAATTTTATACACTTCTGTCATGTCATCTTTGACTTGCCTTTTCTCTAAACTAAAAAACCCCAAATGCTGCAACCTTTCCTCAAAGGGGAGTTGCTCCATCCCCTTGATCGTTTGGTTGCCCTTTTCTGAACCTTTTCCAACTGTACAATATCCTTTTTGAGGTGAGGTAACCAGAACGGTACACAGTATTCCACTTTCCAGAAAATGTGATATTTCTTCAGGTAGCACATAAATTGCTATTGTGCAGGCTGCATAGAATGGCATTGCATGACTGTCACAGATCCCTACAACATTAAATAATGGGAAGTGCCAGAAATGGCTCCCCCTTCCATGACTGCCTCATGTTGGGATACTTTTAAAAAGCTTTTGTACATCTTCAGCATGGCAGCACTCCCTTTTAAGTAGCAAACATCTGCAATATTATGGCAATGCCCTGACACTTTTGGGAAGTTATGGTTGCCGTTATTACATGTCTGGGAATCACTACATGTTGCAGGTTCCAAAAGCATGTAATCGCAGCAGAAAAGACACTTAATAGGATTTTCACGTTACCATGTTGTTGTCATCTCCAAACCATGTGCTATTATTTCTGTGCAAGAAAAATGTTGTTGTTAAGCAACTCTTAATGCAATGCTAATACATCAAAGCAGTTGAGAAGGATGTAAGAAATACTCTTAGCAACATATACAGCAGTTTGGTAGCACTCAGTATTCTAATCAGCACACAGGAATCTAGAACTCATTTTCAAAACAAAACTGAAAAGGGTGCTAATGAAATGAGTCAAAGGATGAAAAAAAGACTTGAAACAAAAAAGACTGTTGAAGAGGTGGAAAATTTCCTATACAAAATATATGCATGTTCCAGACATACTCCTCTATAGGAGGTTTGGGCCCAGGATAGCAAGTGCCCCGCCCCTAGCTGCAAATGAACCCATTATCCATTCTTCTACTTCCTACTTTAGGATCTATGGGTGTGGAGGCAGTCCACACACATCTCCACCTTCAGTCCTTAACACAAGAGTGCTCTGGTGACAAACACTGGGATGTGTGTGTGTGAGAGAGAGAGAGAGAGAATATATATATATATATAATTGTGATTAACAAAACAGAGGTTTTTATTGTATTAACAAAACGTTTCAGCTTGTGACAGCACAGGAAAAAATAATATTGTTCTTAAGAACTGTGGTCAAAACCTAAACATTTGATGCCGAATAAAAGTTAAAGATTCCACATAATGTTGCCTTTTTAGAACATTTAGGTGAATAACACTGGGTTAAATCAGTATTTCCAGTTTCTATGCAACACCATCAAATATCTAAGGCAACTAGGTTATCCAGGAAAGAATTTCAACAAGCTTTCTTTGACAATTTATTGAAATAGCAGAAGGTGCACCCATTCATCGCTCCACAAACATTATTAGGAAAGATGCAGGAATTCTGTGCCATGTGAAATATGGAAATTCTAGGTAGTATCCATTAGGGATGGGGTTCGCTGCATGGTTCCAATGCGCTTGCATTCTGATAGTGTCGTTTGATCCCGATCCGCCCTGTTTTTGCTCCTGCTTGCCCTCACACTTGCCAATTTGATCTGCTGTTTGCATTTTGGGGTGATTCAATCCACAGTTGTTGTTCGATTTTTCTTTACCCAAGGTGGCCAGTACATCCCGGCTGCCCTTCAAAGTTAAAATCCTCCCACAGCTTTTATATGGTGTCCTGTTATGGGCTCCTAGCTTCAATGCAAAAGTGGAATCGATACTATCGACCTTCTTGCGTTCCATACTTGGAATGCCTCGTTGTGCTTCGGCAGCTGGCCTTCGACTCGAAACCAGACTAACTCCTATCGAATGCTCTGCTTGGCTGCAAGCTTTTAGATTCTGGACTAAAGTAGCCTACGCTAGTCCGTCTTTAGGCTACTTAAATCTAATTTGGAAAGACCCCTATTCCAGCTTATGGTCCAAAAAATTTAATGAGAAAGTAAAGCTACTTGGCTTATCAATGGACCTACTTTCCTCCATGAATTTTGAATCAGCTAACTTTATCATTGGCCAGTGCATCAAAGATATGGCCCTCCAATATACAATTGCCAGTGCTCGCAAAACCTGCTCCCCTCTCCACTTTGGTCTTAGCTCTCCCTTTCCCTACCGTGCAGCCTACCTTGTTAACCTGACCATTCCGAGTTTCCATCATCTGTTTACCAGGGCCAGATTTAACTGCCTCCCCTCGGCGTTATTAGAGGGCCGCTTCCAAGGAATTGCATACGAAAAGCGACTTTGTATTTGCAAAAAAGGGGAGGTTGAAACAATCGCACATGTTCTCCTCTCCTGTGATTTATATAAAGATGCTCGTGCTAGATTTATCTCTTCACGTATTGAAGCTTTTCCTGGTAGATCTACAAAGTCGCTCCTGATTCATCTTATGTCTGACACTGATAAACATATCACTGAATCAGTTGCCCAGTTTTTAAATGTAGCTCAGAGTTTACGTAAAAAGGCAATTTTATTTTAGACTGACTATACTAGAACAACTAGATCCTGTACTGTCTTGTCTTATTTGTTTTAATTCCTTTTGAATAATCAATTGTATATCGGGTCAATGACTGCATAATAAAATTTGAATTTGAGTTGTTGGTGGTGGTGGCCAAAATTTTGTAGTTATCAACGTAGATACTTATGTAAATGATGACAGTATTTGATGTGGATTTTTGGTAGCAGGAAAAACATTGCATAATTTTTAGGTTGCTTATGCGAATCATCACAGTGTTCCATGTGGTCTTTTGGTGGCGCTAACTCAACGTAAAATAGTGGGGAAAGTTCAAAAGAATAAATTCTTGCTGGTTTGCAGCAGCGGCCGCAAAATCCATGCTCATTATAGCTGCGGCCTGCAGCAAGAAATAGGTGCCAGTCCAAAAGGATGGCAAACTATCAAATTCAGCTAAAATCCAGTGCCAGTCTGATTTAGCAGATATTCTCCCCCATCTGTATGCACAGCAATCTCTGTCAAGTATTACAAGAGGAAGAGGAAACTTTTTGGAGATGTAACAGCAAGCTAACATTATGCAAGTTATGGGGCCTCTGATGCAGGGCGGGCACCAAACGGTGACCAGGTCAGGCCCTGGCCGAGGGCCCCTGGGGCCACAGGGCCCCCTCGATAGGGTAGGAAAGTAGTGCTTACCTTCCGCGATCCGCGGCAGGATTGCTGCTGCGAATCGCAGGAAGGAAGCTTCTGAGCCACCCTCCCGTTCCCTCATTCCAGCTACCTACCTCTCCACAATTTTGCGGCTGCATGTGCAGGGCTGCCATTAACCAAGATGGGGGCCGAAGTTTCCCTAAGGTGCTGATGCTCCTGCCACCATCTTGGTTGATGGCAGGGATGCGTGCACATAGCACACATGCGTGCCATCAACCAAGATGGCGGCGGAGGCTTCAGCCCCTTAGGGAAACCTCCACCGCCATCTTGGTCAATGGCAGCCCTGTGCATGCAGCGCACGCAGCTGCAAAAGATAGGCGAGAGAGGTAGGTGGAGTGAGGGAACGGGCAGGTGGCTCGGAAGCTCCCTCCCGGCGATCCGCAGCAGCAATCCTGCCGTGGATTGAAGGGGAGTGCAAGGCAAGGTAGGTAAGTGGAGCATGTGTCTGTGCATCTGTGTGCCAGGGCGCAGGGCAGGCTGGTGGCCCCAGCATGCCTGGCGTTGGCCCTGCCCTGATGTCAGGTGAGTGATGCTCAAGTAAGCAATTGCAGATCAGTTGCAAAATGTGGGTGCCACATTCTGTCTGCAGATGGTGAGCAAGTCTAAAAGGTGCCCTGCTATCCATTATCTCAGCAGGGACATAGGACCTTACTGGTACCCAACTACCATACAAGTCTAGAGACGATGGGCAGTAAAAGACCAGCGAACAGATACAACTGGTATTCAGGATGGAATGAGGAATACTGTCCTGTGCTGCTGCCATTGCAGTCCAACCAATATGACTGGACAAACAGGGCCATCAAACAGACTCAGTAGGGCCACATAACAAAATCAGTCAATAGAAGATGAGATGAGGCCCCAAGCCATATATGTGAAATACTAGCTCTCTCACCTCTTTGTTGGGAACAGTGGGCTACAGTAACAGGACTTGGTGGCAGTCTCTTATGCCCATATTTTACCTTTTTAGAGTCTAAAAAGTGGGTTTTCATCAAGTCCTGTTGCTACAGCTATCCATTCCCAGCACACATACACCTGTATTTTAACTGGGCCGGCCACTAGTCCATCAGGGAGTAGATTTGGGTTGGGGTTTCAGACCCCAGGCGCCGAGCCTTGGCAGCCTGAGGGCAAGAGACCAGAAGTTTGGGTGGAGGCTAATCACGGGGGAGGAAGCGAAAGAAGAGGAGGGCAGCGGCAACTACCCGGGGGGGGGGACTACGGAAGAGTGGCCGGGATGGGCGCAGAGGCAGCTCGGTGGGCAGGGAAAGGAGAGGCGCTGGGAAGCACCGGGCGAAGGTGGCGGCGCCAGAAACAGCCCACCAGCGCCCAACGAGGGAGTCCTACCTTGCCGGTAGTAGAGGCCGGTGACGGTGTTCCCGTAGACCCGCCATGCCACCTGGATGCCGAGCAAGCTCACTAGCAGCCAGAGCAAGAGGAGCTGGAAGAGGGCGGCCCGCAAGTCCTGGGCCTCCCAGTCCGACATGAACTCCTGTCCGAGCCAGGTGAGAGCCCGCAGCGTCCGCGTCGGGACCTCCCACTCCGCGGGCCCAGCCTCCGCCATCCAGCTCCGTCCTGCCCGGCGCCCGCGCGATGGCGGGAACGACAAGGTTGAAACGCTGCGGCGTCTGGCAAAGGAGACGCACTGCGCCACAACCCTCGGGAAAACTGTCAGCGGGACCGCATTGCGCGTGCGCCCGAGGGGAAGTTGTAGATCCCGCCCCATTTTCCTCTAACACTTTTTCAGAGCGAGTGTTTACTCGGACGTAAGTGCTGTTGCGCTCAGTGGGACATTCTTCTTGGTGCGGGTGGATAGGATCGACCCCTTACAACTCGATCCTATCCGAGCTTCCCCGTAAGTAAGCCCCACCGATTGCAAAGAAGACGTTCGGGCAGAATGTGCATAGGACTGGGCTGCACAACTTTCCCGAGATTATTATTTATTGTTGTTTATTTACGGCCTTAGTAAGCCATCATCGTTCTGCCAGTGTGCACTCAGGCAGAAGGTCCGCAATGAGGGAAGCTGTGACTCCGCCAAAGTGCTATATCATCTTCTTAGGCGTATTTACTTGAAAGAAAACTCACACTCCGAATCATTGCCCCTGCCATTTCGATGACATTTCGAAACGTTTCTTAAAATGCTCACAGTCATTTTCATGGCTATTTTGGACGATGCATCCACACCACGTAGCGGCAACCCTGGAGATCCTCTGTCAGTCAGTGTAGCCAGTACTGAGCTAGATGGACTGCGTGACTAAATCCCTCCTGAACGTAGCGACAGTCTGGAAGCGCCCTAACTCGGCGCCAGGCTATTTCCTATGTTCCTACCTTGTCGCCTTTCAAAATATGGTGGGAGTCCGAGCACCCCCTGCTAAAAACCTCCGCCCCTTCCCATTCCAGCGACTGGAAAGCAAGCAGATCTAGCCCGTTGAAATTAAAGCACAAAGCAGCTACTGAGGACCCTCTTGCAGCAAGACTTCCTCCTCTAATGCTGCGACTGCTGCAGGCGGCTAGATTTGGCCCTGCCCCCGGCCCCACTTGATTCAAGGGCTGCAGAAATCTACCCAAAGTACTTTGATTTCAGGCCAGGGCTACGCAGAAAAAAAGAGGATAATGAACGTGGGCAATGGCAATTCCAAATACTGCCTTCAACTCCTACTCAAAGGAATGCTGAAAAGGAATGCAGCAGCCTCTCCGGTCCTCCCCGATTCCGTGAAGGCCATTGTTTTTCACTTTCACTTTCGTTCGGCTGCCTTAGGGTGGGGAGAAGCCCGCTTTTAATGCGCTGGAGAGGATACTCAGCAGAGTTGTCTTAACGGCTTCACCCTTGAGGCGACGGAGGCTTGCGAAGGACCGGTAAGGCTTTTAATTTTTCCTTGGAAAATAACTTTGCAATGCGTATATTTCCCTTAAAACAGATGTTGCAGCTGCCTGGCCTTCTGTAGTAGTCTCTTGCTCCTGTACTTTCTCTAGGCAATGGGATTCCAGATCTGGAAGAAGCCAGGTAGCAGCATAAGCCTTTCCCATGGGTTGCAGTGCTGGGTATTGCACTTGTATTTGAGGATGTGCCCCTTATCTTTTTAGTTTCTTAGGCCATCCTCTTGTCTAGTCAGGCAAAATGTGGATTGTATGCACCAGCGGACAGAAAGTTTGCATCTACTTTGAGACTGCAGTCCTATAATCCACACTTACCTAGGCATGAGTTCCACTTAATATTATCCTTCTGAGTGGAACAGCATAATCTAATACTGTGTTGCATATACATACACCCACCCACATTTGCAAATTTCTTTGCCTTAATTATTTATTTATTTAATTTAATTTATATACCGCCCTAAGCCCAAGGGCTCTCTGGGTGGTGTACATACAATAAAGCAATCAAAATATATAAATACAATAATACAATATAGCAATACATACATCAATAAAATAATGCAATTCTCAAAATTAAATAAATAACATTATTAAAAGAAAAGGAAAAAAACATTTAAATGAGTCATGATCAGAGAACTTCATACAGCCAGGTTTTTTATACTAGATATGCTCTGCTCCTGAAGTAAGACAGTCTCAATTTGAAAGGACACAAATTGGCTCTTCTTCAGCTTTTTCAGGACCTGATCTTCGTGACTCCCAAAAACGCCATCCTCCAGTCAGGGATAGCTAACTTTACTCTCTGGATATTGTTGGTCTGCAGTTCCCATCATCCCTGACCATTGACCATGCTGGGGCTGATAAAAGCCCAGCCCAATAACATCTGTAGGGCCTCAGGTTCACCATCCACAGTTGAGCTCCAGAAGAGACTCCATGCTACCCAAGTAAAAAGGTGCGATGTCATTTAAACCAGAGCTTGGAAAAGTTACTTTTTTAAACTACAGCTCCCATCAGCCCCAGCCAGCATGGCCACTGGATTGGGCTGATGGGAGTTGTAGTTCAAAAAAAGTAACTTTTCCAAGCTCTGATTTAAACACATTGGACTTCAGATGGTGAGTTGGGATCACAGCTGGGTCATGAGCAAATCTAAGGTGGATGTATCAGAATCATGATAACCACCATTTACCTTTGTGGTTTTTTTAAAAGACAAGAAAAGAAGACTAAAACAGAAGATTGATGGATGGGGGAGAAGAGAGAGAAAGCAGAAAAGAAACATATGTAGTAAATATATAAAGTGGGCCACATATAGCTGGCTGTGGTTAAACAGAGGACTTGAATCTGAAAAGTACTGTGATAGACATTTGACATTCCTTGATTATTATTTTGCTATAAACTGGACTTGGGTTTTCCTGTGGTCCAAGCCATGCTTAGTGGAGTTAATGATGCCCAAGAAAGTACAAGTGGGTTGTTTGCTCTGGTTTTACAATGGGAAATTTAAGATCCCAAGTCCCAGGAGGCAAAGTCACACAGGCTGACTATACAACAGGCGAACAACAAACCTACTCACTACACTGAGGCAGTGCATAACATGGATATGTGAAACTTTCTCACTACCCACAGGGTGTGATTACCACCATCTCTGCCACTCCAGCTTAACAGATTTAGAAGCAAGGACAGGAGTATCCAGCCAGGACCTGCATGGGGATGTTATGGAAATATGTACATGTGTGCAGAGATACTCAGCGGTCTGAGCTGTGTGTGCGCCAGTGTACGTATTTACCTTAGAAACAGGCTTTTACCCTGCATTTAGATCACTGAGACTTAAGACTTAGTAGAATAAGAAAAGCTACTTTATAGAAATACATAGTAGATAGAAAAGGCATACCTAGTTCTAACTAACTAACTAAGCTGGAGGTGCAATGCCCAGACTTCGGTATTGCCCTCATGGCTCAGGAGAGAGAGCAAAGACAAAGACAGTCGAAGAAGAAGACAAAGGAAGGAGGGGCAGGGCAGCTTCCCTGAGCATATTAGTTTACAATGGAAGGAAGTTAGGTAGAGAAGAGCACAGGTAAAGGTAGGCAAGCCTAGCCAGATGGAGGACTCTAACTCTTATCTTCCTTCTGGAATACAAACAAAAGAACCCAAACAGGAGTTGCTCTTGCCCAACTTCTGACATCCCTTCTCAACGAGTGTTTAGTTCAGCCCATGGGATTTATCTTGTCTCGCAGCTTGCAGTATCTGACTTTGCCTAACACCTTTGCTGGAGCATCTGCAGGCATGTCTTCCATTGGACAATACTCCATCTTGAGTAGTCCTCTGAGATAGGTATCTCTAATGAAATGGTTCTTCACATCTATGTGTGTCAGCTCTACACTGCCTCAGCAGTGTCAGGGGGGCTGGAAATTCCTGGGTCTTTGGCAGGGAAGGAAAGTCCTTAGCCAGCAGTCGGGTTGTAAATCTGCCAGGCCTATCCAAAGCATACTTGCCGAGTCAGAAGTCCAGAAGTCCAGAAGCGAGGTCAGTGGAGGTCCGGAATCAATTGCCAAGGAGGTCAGTCAAAGAGATGCTGCAGGGAAACTAGATCTACACAAAACCACACCTGACATTGCAGTCAGCAACAAGCTGCAGCCAAGGTGTGCCTTATAAAGAGCAGGATGGACAGCAGGTGTGAGCCCTCAGTGTTTGGGCCTTAAGGAGACAGGCCTGCCTCTCTTCTGCCTGACCTTCTGCTGTCTACGTTCTGCAGGTGAGGGGGGAGTATCCTGTTCACTGTCTGTGTCTGGCTGCAGGGCCTCTGCTGTCCCTGGGGTGCTCTGCAGCTGAGGGGCAGAAGGAGCTGGATTCTCAGGAGGCTCCTCCGTGTCTCCTACTGCTCCTGGGTCTGTTGCTGTTACTCCCAAGTCATCCTCATCTGAGGAGTCCTCTGACGGGGCCATGACAATGTGCTTGGTTCATGAACTCACCTCTTCTGACTGCATGAGTCTGATGCATCCTTGGTTGTCTTCATGCATCATGACAGGCCCAGGTATAGAGATGCCTAAATCTTTGAACGGTTCAAGCAGCCATGTCAACTGTTCTGCTGGCTTCGGAAGCTGACACATACTCTGCTTCTGTGGAAGAGAGTGCTACAGTCTCTTGTTTCTTACTTGCCCAGCTGATCACAGAATCTCCACAGTAGAAGATGTTTCCACTGGTGGTTTTCAATCTGTAGTGTCTTCAGCCCAATAAGCATCTGCATATCTCACTAGTTTGGGATCTCAGGTAGCTGCTAACTTCAGTTTCATGGTTGCAGTGCCCTTCAGATATCTCACCACTGCTCTCTTGATTGCTTCCCAGGCCTTCTTGGTTGGCGATCTGGTTTTTCTGCACAGGTATCCCACAGCTGCTGCCACATCTGGCCTGGTAACAGTGCTGATATACAGAAGTTTCCCGATGGCTTGTCTGTAGCTCTCATGGTCTTCCCATGGTTGTTCGCTATGGTCCAGTTTCAGATATCCTACTTCCATTGGAGTAGGTACTGGAAGTGCATCCTTCAGTCCTAGACCCTCGAGAAGGTCTTTGATCTTTTGTCTTTGACTCAGCAAGAAGGATCCATCATCTTCTCTTTCAATTTGTATTCCGAAGTAGTGAGTGACATCACCTAGGCACTTCACTTCAACCTCCTTGTTGAGATTATTCACTCGTTGTTGCTTGCCCTGTGGGTCTTGATAAACCAATAGTAGATCATCAACATGAATCAGTAAATCCATCTGCTGAATCTGCTGTACAGGCATGGCTCTGCTCTGCCTTGTACAAAGCCTTCCTTCAAGAGCATTTCTCATTCCAGGCTCTGGCAGCCTGTTTAAGTCCACAGATGGATTTTTGAAGTTTACACACTAGAGTTTCTTTTCCTGGAACTTCAAACCCTGGTGGTTGTTGCATGTAGATTTCCTCTTCTATTTCTCCACGCAAGAATGCTGTTTTTATATCCATGTGCTCCATCTGTATTTTCTTGTTAGCAGCAATACTCAGAAGAGTTCTGATGGTTGTGTGTTTGACCACAGGAGCAAATGTTTGATAGCAGTCTTGTCCATACTTTTGAGAGTATCCTTTGGCTACTAGTCTTGCCTTGTATCTCTCAACGTTTCCTGCAGCATCTGGCTTTTTCTTGAATATCCACTTGCAGCCCACAGCTTTTCTTCCTTGAGGAAGCTTGGTCAGTGTCCAAGTTTTATTCTTGTGTAGAGCTTCCAGCTCTTGCTTGGCTGGCTGCCTCCACCTCTCAACTTCAGCTTTGGGTAAGGCTTCAATCTCTTTCCACTTCTCTGGCTCTGGAAGTTCATCTCTCACGAGGTAAACAAGTCTTTCTGGTGGTACACCTTTGTTAGTGCTTTCAGAGCTTCTGGGTGCTGGTGCTTCAGCTGCCCCTTCTGGCTCTGATGCATCTTCTGGCTCAGACTGCTCACCTTCTTCTGCTGGTATATTACTGTGATTTTTCTGTTGTGGAAGAATAGCTCAGTTTCTTCTTCCATTTCTCTGTCATCTGTTTGGTGTGGTGCCCCTTCTGGTTGCTGTGCACACCTTCCTTCATCAAAGTGGACAGCTCTGTATCCTCCAACTTCTCCAGTTTTGGGATCTATGACTTGGTATCCCTTCTGCATTGGAGAATATCTGATGAATATTCTTTCCTTGGCAGTGTTGTCAAATGTTAACCTCTTTTGTTTTGGAATGTGCACAAAGGCCTTGCAGCTGAATACACGAAGGTGAGACACGCTTGGTGCCCGACCATGCCATAGCTTGAAAGGTGTTTTGTTGGTTGCAGCTGCTGGAAGTCGGTTTTGCAGATAGGTGGCAGTAACTGCTGCTTCCCCCCAGTACTTCTGTGGCAACTGTTCATCTTCCAACATGGAACAAATCAACTGTCCAACAGTCCAGTTCATGCGTTCCGTGACCCCATTTTGTTCTGGAGTATAAACAACAGTAGTCTGGTGCTCTATGCCTTCCTCATGTAGAAAGTCTTGCATAGCCCTGGACACAAATTTTCCACCATTGTCAGATCTTATCATTTGTGACTTTCTGCCAAATTTATTGGACACAATTCTGACATATTCCTTCAATGTTTGAAATACTTGACCTTTCTCAGTAGGTACATTGTAGTATACCTCGAGTAATCATCCATGAAAGTGAGCATGTATAAATTTCCGCCCTGTGATGATGTTCTAATGGCTCCACAAAGGTCTGTGTGAATTAATTCTAGAGGTTTTGTAGTTTTCCTTTCACTTTTCTTAGGAAATTTTGGTTTCACACTTTTTGTCTTTATATAACATTCTCACTTTCCTGTGGATTTACATTGTCCAATTTTAATGCCTCTAGCCAAATTTTCCTTCTCTAGAACATTGATTCTGGCTAACCTGGCGTGTCCCATTCTTCTATACCAAACATGTAAACATCCAGAATCACAGGTTTCTTTGACTGTATTTGCATGCATAATAATTTCAAAATAATTTCAAAATATTCTAAATGCAAAAGTCCATTTTTCAATTTTGCAGTACAACACACTTCTCCTTGGTCTAAAACTTGGCAAACTTTGTCACTTAAAAAAAGTTCACCTCCAAGCTCCATTGTTTTATTAAATTATCTTTAAATGCTGGAACAAATAGGCAATTTTTCAATTCAAGCTATCTGGCGCCCTCTGGTGTTTTGCAAAGTAGCTTCATCGAGCCTATTCCTTGAGAACGGAAAACATCTGATGCTGTGATTACATTCTGTGTATGAGGACTTAAGTTCTTGAACGAATTTTTATCATTAAAAAAAAGATTCATAGGGTCGCCATAAGTCGTAATCGACTTGAAGGCATATAACAACAACAAATGTGCGGTACAACCAGTGTCAATTAAAAATCTGGTTTTATAATCATTCTTTCCATCAGATACATGGTAACTGGAATGCTTCACTTTAGTTTGGCTATCTGTTTTTCGTTCAGTTTGCTTCTGTTTAAAATCAGCTCTTTGTCCTGTCTCCCTTCTAGGACAGTCTCTTTGAAGGTGATTAGAAGATTTGTATTTGAAGCAATTCTTCCTTTGTTTGTCTGTGCCCTTCTGTGGCTTCAGGGCATGACTCATCTCTATCCAGCCTTTGGTCGCTGTTTCTGCCCACAGTAAAATTTGCTTTTTCAGACAGAGCTTGTTCCTGTCTCTCTTTATAGTCCTGATCTCTCAAATATGACATAATCTGATCCATATTCTGATCTGTCTGTTCTAGTATGCAAGCTGTTATATAATGACGTTGATTTAGAGAAGCTAGGAGTATTACTTTTTGTAAATCTTCACCTAACAATCTCCCACAGGCTTCTAATTCTCAGAGCAGACTTGTAAATCTCTCTAGATGTTGATTCAGATCCTCTCTGTCAGATTGTTTCAGAGTGTACAGTGACTTATAGAGAAACATCACATGATTTTTAGATTTTCTGTGATACACATTTTCAAGCTTTCCCCTTAGTATTCCTATAGCCCATGGAAACATTTAGTGCCTCATCTGATAAAGCAGAAATAAGAAGAGACTTCACTTTGGCATGGTTATGCTTCCAGGATGCCGTGGCTGCCTCATCCGCTGCTGAGGGTTCAGAATCAGTCAGGACTCCATGAAGATTCTCCCCTTCCAAAAGTGCCATCATTCGAATACTCCAAATCGCATAATTGTCCTTCTCCAGCTTTGGGATGCTTGTGTTAAGTGTTGATTCTTCAGCCATGGTTTCCTATCTTTTGTTCTGCTTTTCTTTCTCTAACCTAGTCTCCTTTTGATCTCTTTTTGTAAATCACACGCAGTACTTAGCCTTTTAGCTTTCAGGCACAACTCACAATTAAATTTAGCTTACTCACGGCCATAACCCTTTGTTATGGAAATGTGTGTGTGTGTATGCAGAGATACTCAGCCGTCTGACTTAGTAAAATAAGAAAAGCTACTTTATTTATAGAAATGCATAGTGGATAGGAAAGGCATACCTGGTTCTAACTAAGTTGGAGGCGCAATGCCCAGACTTGGGTATTGCCCTCGTGGCTCAGGTGAGAGAGCAAAGACAAAGATGTCTCCTCTCTCCTTGGACAGTCGAAGAAGAAGATGAAGGAGGGGCAGGCCAGCTTCCCTTAGCATATCAGTTTACAATGGAAGGAAGTTAGGTAGAGAACAGCACAGGTAAAACTAGACAAGCCTAGCCTGCTGGAGGGCCCTAACTCTTTTCTTCCTTCTGGAATACAAACAAAAGAACCCAAACAGGAGTTGCTGTTGCCCCACTTCCAACAGGGGAGACTTTTGTCTTAATAGCACTGGGTCTTTCCCCCATCTATTCTTACCCGAGAGGCAGGATAGAATTTTCTTAACAGATGCTTCAGCCTTTTTGTTTCTGATGGGCAGGAGCAGAATGAGTGCCTTGGAGAGCCTTCCTGAGATCAACAAGGAATTGTATTCTCGCCAGCTGTAAGTCTTGCAACACATGACATGGCGACAGGCATGAGCTACACCAAAAAGGGATATTGACTGGGCTCACCTCCAGACTGTCACTGTTTTGTGGGAGGGATTCAATTGCATACTGGAAAAGTAGTTTTTTGCAATTAAAGTATATCAGTGCTCTGGTGCAATAATTCTACTTTTTAAAAAAAAAGTTAGGTAAGTGATGGAGAAATATACTAAAAAGTCTGAAATAATGACCCCCCACGCAGACATTTTTGCCACCCTGGGCTCCTTTGGAATGAAGGGCGGGGTATAAATTCAAACAATTAATCAATCAATCAAAAGTTGCCCATTAACAGTTAGTACCTGAACAGCAGACTGAGCAGGCACACAGGTCACCTGGTCACCGTCACACTATGGTGAGATGTATTGTATTTCTGGTTAAATTATGGTAATTATTTCTAAATATGAATCTATTCATATAAATCAGCATATGCAAACTTTATGCAAATTGGCACACTCTTTTGTCCTCTATTTTGGTGACCTATTTCCTCTTTTTGGGCAAAGTGTAAGTGGCTACCCTAGTTGAGATGGGACAAGGGCAGGGACAAATGGCTGGCAAGGAAAAGGTGGAGGTGGAGTTCAAAGAGAGCAGGTGAGGGTGTGGTATTGTGTAGGCCTTTGTGTACTCACCATATTCCAACACAGTGATGTGTGCTTTTCCCCCCCAGCTATGTTCTGGGCTATGAGGCCATGCAGAAAATGGCGACAACTGCTGTGCTGGTCTCTGGAATGAAGGGCCTAGGGGTGGAGATTGCAAAGAATATTGTCCTCGCAGGAGTGAAATCGGTCACTGTCCATGACCAGAATGATGCTCAGTGGAGTGACCTCTCCTCACAGGTATGCTGTTTAGGGTGCAGTCATCTACCTGCTTACTTACGAGCAAGCCCTATTGAACTCAGTGGTGTTTACTTCTGAGTAGAAATTTATAGGATCACACTGTTAGAAGCTTTGCCTAGCAAACATGGGAGCACAAGAGTGAGGCACTCACCAGAGCCTTCTTCCCTCCCTTGCCACTGTTCACATATTCTGTGGTGGTTTTTCTTCTGTCCTTGTTGCCTTCCTCAAGGCCATAGGGGTACCATAACTCCCTTCCACTTCCTTAATATATATTTGCAGCATTGCTTCTCTGAGAGTGCATCCTATGCATGTCAACTCAGAAAGAAGCTCCACTGAGTTCAGTGGGACTTGCTCCTATGTAAATGTGTAGGATTACAGCCCGAATTTCCAAAACTGATATTTTGGATGTGATAAAGATACCCCAGGATTTTGTGCCAAGCTGTTCCATATAATCTTCAATCCTACAGTGTCTTCATATAATTTTCTCCTGCAACCCCACACTGCATACTCCCTTGTCATGACTCTGGGTGGAGGATACTATTTGTCTAAATTTGTTTTTAAATATATAAATCAAAATTCTGTAGCAAGAAAGGCTGAATTCTGTAACCTATAAGTAAATTATGCTTCAGTTTCCTTTTATGTTCCAACATCTCGTATTAAATCATAGGTCACCTGAACTCTTGACTGGTCCCAGTCTATAGCTCACTATAATAACTACAATTAGATAATAGTTGCTAATTGTTGTTGGTACTTGAACTGCTTTCATAGCTTCCAGTATAATCTAGTCATGAGATTCAAACAAGGTTACACAATTTGGGAAGTCTGGTGAGTCAGTTGTTAGTTATTATTATTAAAAGCAGACAGAACAAGAAATATTGTCACATTAAGATCTGAACAGGTTGACTCAGTCTTCTGGTAACCTGGTTCAACATCTTCAGTATATTTGGTTGCAGAGACTGGAGTTGTATTTTTGCAACTCTAGTTCAACAACAGGCCTGTCCTATGCTAAAAATGTCAAAAATTGTAACTATAAAAGTGGAATAAAACACCTGAATAAATTGTGACATTTTTGCACAGTTCTGTTGGTTAAAGCTGTGCAAAGTGGTAGAGGCAGTGTAAGGCACTAAAGTCCTGCCCTTGGTCACTCGAAGCCCTGACAAGTTTCTCTTGGACTCCTGAGATTTCACTAAGCATTGCCGTCATAATTTTAAGCCTATCTTTGCAACCACTAGGCCTTTTTTTGTTTGAAAGCATCAGTGAAAGTGAATGTCCTCATAATGCTGATTTCTACACCCAGTACCTAGTTTTCTGCTGGCTTGGTGGAATCACAGAATGCATTGCAAGCAGCCCTGATGCAGAAATAGGTATGCTCCTATTTTAAGTGTATATTTGATGGCCGATGGAGTCTGCAAATAGAGCTGTAAGCCAAGTTCTGAGTCTGCTCTCAGCCAGTGTACTGAGGGCTTAACTCCAAATAAACACATATTTATAAGCCATTTCTCATCACATCATGTCTTTTTGCATGTAATTTTCACTCATACTCATTTTTATGCACACTTTCCCCTAATATATGCATTTTTATAAATATTGTTTAGTTGGCAAACTGCATCCCCAAATTCTAATAAATGTGAATTTCAAAGGATGGCTGTGGTTCCGTTTTCATATTGTTTCAGAAAGTGCAAATTTGATAAATTCTGCCTGAAATGTGAACTGAATCGAAATTCTCACCCATCCCTACTCCCCTGTGAGGAAAAGTCGCAGCATTTGTGGCTCTTTAGTTTTGAGAGAAGACAAGTCAGAGGCAACATGATCGACATGTGTAAAATTATGCATGGCATGGAAAAAGTAGGTAGAGAAAAGGTTTTCTCCTCTCATAACACCAGAACTCGTGGACGTTCAGTGAAGCTGAACGTTGGGAGGTTCAGCGCAGACAAAAGAAAGTACTTCTTCACACAACACATAGTTAACCTGTGGAATTTTCTCCCACAAGAGGCAGTGATGGCCACAACTTGGATGGCTTTAAAGGAAGATTAGACAAATTCATGGAGGATAAGGCTATCAATGGCTGCTTGCTGTGATGTCTGTGTTCTGCCACCATAGTCAGATGCAGTATGCTTCAGAAAACCAATTGCCGGAAGCTGCAGGAGGAGAGAGTGCACTTGCACTCGGGTCCTGCTTGTGGGCTTCCCATGGGCATCTGGTTGGCCACTGTGCGAACAGGATGCTGGAATAGATGGGCCACTGGTCCAATCCAGCAAGCTCTTCTTATGTTCTTGTGGTGGGGCGGAAGGAGATTTCACAGAGATTGCTGCTGAAAAGAGAAGGCTTAAACCTACCTTTCCTGCTCACTGCAATCTGGGTGACAACCTCCACCTGTGCCCAGAATTGCTTTTTTTTAAAAATACACAATATGTTTGCTAATTGCATTGTTAATATGCCATGCAGTTAGGCCCTGAATCTGGGGGAGAGCAGCTAGCAAAAGGGCAAAATCCTTGGCCATCCCTACAAAGTGGTCTGTTCCCTCCTCACTCTTAGCATTGCTGTGTCTCCGCAGTTCTATCTTTCAGAGAATGATGTGGGGCAAAACCGCGCTCGGGTCTCCCAACGCCACCTTGAAGAATTGAACAGCTATGTCCCTGTGCAAGCCTATACAGAGGGGCTGTCGGAGAGCTTCTTGTCTACTTTCCAGGTAACAACAGAGCTGTGTGGCTTATCATGTCATGGAAGTGAGAGAGGAAGCAATTCTAGTGATTCTAGAAAATCACGGTGTCTGATGTGTCTGACCCAAGTCTATGGGAGACCTCCTGCTCTTTACCCTATGATAGTGGCAAGCCTGTTGGCCAGTGCCCAGTCGTTCCTCTTACTGGTAGTGTAGAGGCAGGTTATTCTCAGGAGCTACTGACTGTTTTGCTCTGAAACTGCACTGGAAATGCTAGGTGGAGATCCAGCAGCTAGTGCCTGTGGTGGGCTGGAAGAGCTGTATTGTGTTGTATTGAATGACACTCTCTGAGATTCAGTGGTGCAGTGGAGCAGGATTTGGCAGGAACGAAGCACTGCCATTTATTTCTCAGCAAGGCCAATGCTCTGCAATCTTGTGGGGCGCTATTTGCCAGTGCTCTGCATGCCAAATAAATACGCCTTTCTGAGAAAGGAACTCAGCAAACGAGCTAAGAGGTTGCATTACATTAGCACGATGGCTAAGAGCATCTGTTTGGAAAGCGCTCTCTGTTGTGCTGTTTTTAATCCCCTTATGTGGGCTTGTCACACCTGATCCTATTCAGCACTAACCCTCAACATTCATTACAGGTTGTGGTCCTGACCAACTCTCCCTTGGAGGAGCAGCTGCGAATCAGTGATTTCTGCCACACCAACAACATTTGCTTTGTCCTAGCTGACACAAAGGGGCTTGCTGGGTATGTGCTGGGTGGGTTGTGTCCTTCTTCCAGGAGGTGGGCATGACTGACCGTGATTGTGGGCAGAATGAGAGGGGAAGTGAGAGCTCATGTCAGCTGCCAGTGTGGTGGAAGGGCACTGCAGGCAGGGTGAAGATTCTCTGCACAGGTAGATCTGGTATCGATGAAAGAGAGGTGGCACTTCAGAGGGTAGTGCAGTGGTTGAGTGTACTGGATGGGGAAGAAGACCTATCAGAAGAAGTGTGGCCTCTTCTGCTTTTGTCTCTTGGCTCCAGACAACTGTTCTGTGACTTCGGAGAACACTTTGTGGTGTATGATCCTTCGGAGGGTGAACCTGCCTCTTCCACCATTCACAACATCACTCAGGTAATTTTCTTCACTGTTACACAGTCTCTTTTCACCAGCAATCTGCTTCTTCCACATTTTATTGCCCTGCCCATGTCCCTGTCCCATGTCCACCTCCTTTCTTAAATATATATATATATATTGACATTTTATAAAACACAAGAACAACAACTGCAACAAGCAAAAGGCCTGGAAAATGGAACAGTCCAGTCATGGAAGACCTTAACATCAGAAAACAGTCAAACAAAAGCAGGTTCTTCATCCCAAAGTGGATCTCCATAGATGAACTTGCAAATGAGGAGGATGGTGCTGTTGATCATGAGCATTAATAAGCTGAATGAAAGGAAACAGTACAAGTTCAGATTTGTCCTTTGTGACGTGACCTTGCACTTTTCTGATCTGTGCTGTTAGTTTCTCAGCTAAGGCCACAGTTCGTACCCAGCCATACCATCAATCTATGGAAAGTCCATCCAATGTGCGCCATTTATAATCGATTTTGAGATGTACTGCCTCTTACAGTAAAAGGATTAATTCTTTACACCAGCGCCGCCCCTAGGCACCGGAAGGGGGGCAGTTGCCCCAGGCCCCGCACTTTGGGGGCCGCTGCGCTTGGCGATGAGAAGCTGGGCTGTAGCGGGGTTTTTTCTTTTAAGCCATGTAGTCTTGCCAGCCGCTTCCCGCTCTTGGGGAATCTCCCGCTCTTTGGCTGCGTGCCTGAGCGGTCTTTCCCCTCTCCGCTCATCAGCTGTGAAGCGGGTGTGCGTGAGGCTTTTAGGCGGGAGGTTTGAATCCCCTGCCTGAGTGGCTTCCTTGTGCTGCCTGCCGTCCGCTCATCAGCTGTGCAGCGCGTTTACAGGCAGCGCTTGCCGGCTTATTCTGGGTGGGAGGTTTGAAAGAGAGAAAGAATGTGGGGGGGGGCCAAGTATGCTTTTGCCCCGGGCCCCGCACAGGCTAAGGGAGGGCCTGCTTTACACAGTATATCTTGATTAGAACCTTCAAACACATTTAATAGTGTTAATGCAGCTGGGCCCACCTCTGTCATACCAGAGCTTGGAAAAGTTACTTTTTTGAACTACAACTCCCATCAGCCCCAGCCAGCATTGCCACTGGGTTGGGCTGATGGGAGTTGTAGTTCAAAAAAGTAACTTTTCCAAGCTCTGGATACCCCGGATTGAACTTGTCTCCTTCCAAGGCAACCCCAAACAGTAATGCAATGGCAAATTGAGAAATGCAGGGTCCCTTTATGATAATCACGCTATGCCCCCTCGCAGCCATGCCCCCAGGATTCACTGTTTCTTCTGCAATTACAGAATTATAGAACCAGAATAAAACTGCTGAGTGCATAGGCTTTCCCCTCGTCAATCTCTGTCTCTGGGGGCTAAACGGTGCCAGAAACATTTTGATTTAAGAATTCTGAAATGAAGCCAAGTGTGAAACTAGGATTTGGGAGATCAAGGTATTTTCCCATGAAGCTCACTTCTCACTTACCCTAGGGGAGGTGTGGAGATTAGCTACTGAGAACAATTCTTAGTGACTGACTCACCTCCTTTCACTCTGATTGGCTCCCATCAGCACAAAAGGACAAGGAAGCATGTTGTTAGCCAAGTGAAAAGACTCTTCTCAGTGGCTAATACACTCTCCCCACATACATAGGGACACTGCTCCCCAAAATGTAAGGGGTCTACACACATCCCCGCAACCCTGGATGACTATACCCCTGACCCCAAACAATGTCTGAGCTTGGAGTAACTATACAATCATACGCAGGCATTCCCTTGATCTCTTGACCCAAGTCTCTTCTTCTAATTATTGTGTTGTTTTAATGTGATGGATTTATTGCATATTTTAATAATGGATGTCTATATCTCAAATGTTTGTGTAACTGGTTTTTATAAATGATGATGATGATGATGATGATAATAATAATAATAATAAAAACTCTTCTCACAGGGTAACCCTGGCATATTGACAGTGGCCTGTGACAATGAGGAGAGACAAGGTCACCACTTTGAGGATGGTGATTGGGTGATATTCTCAGAGGTTGAGGGGATGACTGAATTGAATGGCTCTGAGCCCCGCCCAATCTGTTTGAAAGGTAACAGGCCCTGTCTTTCCATCCTCTTATGTCTGTGTGTGCAGTTATTGCCTACATACAGAAAGTGTCCACAGGGGAATAGGAGAACTGATATGGAGGACACATCAGGAAGATAGGCTGGCAAAGATTATGAGAGAGGAGTTTGACAAAAGGATGGGATGGCCCTGTGTTGCAGGGAAAGACGCATTGCGACACTCATATCAGGGGAATGTTGTGGGACTTCGCTAGCAGAGATTAAACGCTTGGTCAGTCAAGAGACCTCCAGAAGAAATGCAGAGGCTTATGTTATGGAGAGGTCTATGTTATGGAGATGCACTGGTAGAAAATGGGTTAATATGTGTTTATCTGACTTACTCCTACTAACCAGGTAAGAAAACAGAATAGAGACCTAATGTGTGTGCTCTGTGTCTATTTAGGAACACACAGCTTGGAAGTTGGAGATACGTCTTCTTTTTCTCCCTACAAATGTGGTGGGATCTTCACCAAAGTCAAGATGCCTCAAAAACACTCCTTTGTATGTTCTTGTCTTTGGCTAGAGACTTCTGAGAGGGTGGGAAAAATAAACTTATCCTTTTCAAGCTACTTCACAAAGGGCCTAGATTGCTATGGCTGAGGATTTTAGTTGGAGGACACACCAGGAAAGGGAGATGGGAACTGTGCTCTTCTAGAGCCAGGACAAGGTTGTCTGAGATGCAATACCCCATACAGGCAACTAGCGAGAGGCTGTAGCTCCACGCTTTGCATGCAGAAGATCTCAGATAGAATCTGCAGCATCTCCAGATAGAGCTCGGAAAGATCCTTGTTTGAAACTCTGGAGAGATGCGACCGGTCAGTCTAGACCACTGTACTTCAACCTTATACAACTACAACTGCCATCATCCCCAGACAGCACGGTCAATGGTCAGGGATAATGTAGTCCATCAACATCTGGGGAGCCAAGGTTGAAGAACACTGGTCTAGACAGTACTGAGCTAGATGAACCAATGGTCTGACTTGGTATAAGGCAGCTTCCTTTATTCAACAATGTCAGTGGGAGACAGTTCTTGAGATATGTTGCCAAAAGCCAGGGGTGGGGAAATGTAACCTAAAGGCCACATTCCCTCCTGGGCAATCTTCCAGGATCCTCATGCCAGGTGTAGATGAGGTGAGAGGCAGAAAGTAGGCAGGGCAATGGACTTGACTCTTACCTTTTCACAGTAGGCTACATTCCAGCCATGAAAAGTCAGGTTTTTCTACATAACACTTGCACACCCCTCTCCATCCAAGCTTGCAAGAGGTATTATCACAGTTCAAGGACATATTCCAGCCAGGCAAAGCATTTGAGGGCAGAGGGTAGGGCACATGAGAGACAAGGCCAGGTGAGCAGTGGTGTAGCCTGGAGGGGAGGCATAGCCTGGGAGACTCCTGAGAGCTGGATAGGGCAGCTTAGAGGGCCGCACTCAATCTCTGAGCTTGAGGTTTCCCATCCTTGCTTTAAAGAAAAAAATGTGAATGAGATAATTCTGATCCTTTCAGCTGATCTTTCTGTATTCCCAGAAATCCCTACATGCCTCTTTGGCTAATCCTAAAATCAAGACTCCAGTTATAGGGCAACTACCCCGCTATCGCTCTCTCCACATGGCCTTCTGGGCACTTCACGTCTTCCAGAGCCAAATGCAACGACTGCCTAGGCCCAGAGATGAGGCAAGTCTCTTCAGTCTTCTTTCTATCAGCCCAGGCCCCTCTCCCCAGAAACCTCACCTTTCCAGCCCTGAGCTGGATATTGTCTCCTTCTGCAGAGCATATATATGCAAGCAGCTGTTATAGTATCCTAAGCCAGGCCCCCTTCCCAGCCTCATCCATCCTTTCTCCTTGGCAGGCAGATGCAGATAGGATGGTGAATCTGGCCCAGACCCTCTCTGTGGGTGAGGCGGAGCTACCACAAGAGGATCTGGTGCGGACATTTTCATATGGATGTGCAGGTGACTTGAGCCCTATCAATGCTTTCATCGGAGGCCTAGCTGCCCAAGAGGTGCTGAAGGTGAGTGACAGGCCCTTGAGAGGACAGGCAGCTTTTTGAACTACTTGGAGGACATTTCTCATGCATCTCATGCATCTGTGTTACTGGTATGGGGAACTGGGAATGTATGAAACACTGAAGGGCCCAAACCATTTTTTAAATTCTTACATTTTTTAAAAATATAATCATTTCTATAACATTTCACTTTGTCAGTATAGGAATCAAATTGATTATATAATTGGTAGCAGAAGATGGAGAAGTTCCATACTTTCTGCAAAAACAAGACCAGGAGCAGACTGTGGTACAGATCATGAACTGGTCATATCAAAAATCAGTAAAGCTAAAGAAGAAGAACAAAGCAATCATAATACCAAAATACAATTTAAATAACATCCCAGAAGAATATAAAGATCAAATAAGGAACAGATTTGAGGCTTTAAACTTAGTTGACAGAGAACCGGAAGAACTATGGAGTGAAGTCAAAGAGATTATTAGGGAAGAATGCAAAAAGACAATACCTCTAGTTAAAAAGAGAGAAAGACCTCAATGGATGACTGATGAAACTCTTAAAATGGTTAAAGGGAGAAGGAAAGCAAAAGGAGAAAGAAACACGGTCAGAACCCTAAATGCAACAATACAGCGTCTAGTACAGAGGGACAAAGAGAACTATTACAATGATTACTGTGTAGAAATAGAAGAGGACAACAAAAAGGGAAGAACAAGAGCCTTATTCCAGAAGATTAGAGTAATGAAAGGGAAATTTAAACCAAGAGTAGGGAAGTTGAATAATCAACAGAGGAACACACTGACTGACCGAGATGAAATACAAGGAAGATGGAAGCAATACAATGAAGAACTCTATAAAAGAGATGCAAAGATGACAGATTCATTCGTGGAGGAACTGTATGGTGAAGTCTCAGAAATTTTAGAATGTGAGGTAAAAGCAACTCTTAAAATACTTGGAAGAAACCAGGAACAGATGGCATACCAATAGAGTTGCTACAAGCTACTGAGACTGAATCTGTCCAAATTTTGAGAAAAATTTGTCAACAAATATGGGAAAAAAAACAATGGCCCACAGACAGGAAGTGTTCAATATACATCCCAATTCTAAAGAAAGGGGATCCCAGGGAATGCAGTAATTGTCGAACTATTGCCTTAATATCCCATGCAAGTAAAGTAATGTTCAAGATTCTACAACAAGGCTCTTATATATGGAGCAAGAAATGCCAGACGTCCAAGCTGGATTTAGAAAGGGAAGAGGCACCAGAGATCACATCGCAAACATATGTTGGATAATGGAATGGATCAAGGAATTTCAGAAGAAAATCACCCTGTGCTTTATAGATTACAGCAAAGCCTTTGACTGTGTAGATCATGAAAACTATGGAATGCTGTAAAAGAAATGGGGGTGCCATAGCATCTGATTGTCCTGATGCGCAACCTATACTCTGGACAAGAGGCTACTGTAAGGACAGAATATGGAAAAACTGATTGGTTTCCCATCAGAAAGGGTG
Organism: Rhineura floridana; assembly: GCF_030035675.1. NCBI lineage: Eukaryota > Metazoa > Chordata > Lepidosauria > Squamata > Rhineuridae > Rhineura > Rhineura floridana. The sequence continues at coordinate 124,210,982 of NC_084482.1, read as the reverse complement.
TGAGACAGGGGTGTATTTTATCACTCTATTTGTTTAATCAATACACAGAACATATACAGAAAGCGGGATTGGACAAGATGAAGGAGGTGTGAAAATTGGAGGGAGAAATAGCAATAATTTAAGATATGCAGATAAGAACATAAGAAGAGCCTGCTGGATCAGGCCAGTGGCCCATCTAGTCCAGCATCTGTTCTCACAGTGGCCTACCAGGTGCCTGGGGGAAGCCCGCAAGCAGGACCCGAGTGCAAGAACACTCTCCCCTCCTGAGGCTTCCGGCAACTGGTTTTCAGAAGCATGCTGCCTCTGACTAGGGTGGCAGAGCACAGCCATCATGGCTAGTAGCCATTGATAGCCCTGTCCTCCATGAATTTGTCTAATCTTCTTTTAAAGCCATCCAAGCTGGTGGCCATTACTGCATCTTGTGGGAGCAAATTCCATAGTTTAACTATGCGCTGAGTAAAGAAGTACTTCCTTTTGTCTGTCCTGAATCTTCCAACATTCAGCTTCTTTGAATGTCCACGAGTTCTAGTATTATGAGAGAGGGAGAAGAGCTTTTCTCTATCCACTTTCTCAATGCCATGCATAATTTTATACACTTCTATCATGTCTCCTCTGACCCGCCTTTTCTCTAAACTGAAAAGCCCCAAATGCTGCAACCTTTCCTCGTAAGGGAGTCGCTCCATCCCCTTGATCATTCTGGTTGCCCTCTTCTGAACCTTTTCCAACTCTATAATATCCTTTTTGAGATGAGGCGACCAGAACTGTACACAGTATTCCAAATGCGGCCACACCATAGATTTATACAACGGCATTATGATATCGGCTGTTTTATTTTCAATACCTTTCCTAATTATCGCTAGCATGGAATTTGCCTTTTTCACAGCTGCCGCACACTGGGTCGACATTTTCATCGTGCTGTCCACTACAACCCCGAGGTCTCTCTCCTGGTCGGTCACCGCCAGTTCAGACCCCATGAGCGTATATGTGAAATTAAGATTTTTTGCTCCAATATGCATAATTTTACACTTGTTTATATTGAATTGCATTTGCATGTATGATACCATACTACTAGCAGAAACCAGTAATGATTTGAAATGAATGTTGATGAAAGTTCAAGAGGAAAGCACAAAAGCAGGACTACAGCTGAACATCAAGAAGACTAAAGTAATGACAACAGTAGATTTATGTAACTTTAAAGATGACAACAAGGACATTGAACTTGTCAAGGATTACCAGTACCTTGGTACAGTCATTAACCCAAATGGAGACAATAGTCTAGAAATCAGAAGAAGTCTAGGACTGCAGAGGGCAGCTATGAGGGAACTAGAAAAGGTCCTCAAATGCAAAGGTGTATCACTGAACACTAAAGTCAGAATCATTCAGACCATGGTATTCCTGATCTCTATGTATGGATGTGAAAGTTGAACAGTGAAAAAAGCAGATAAGAGAAAAATCCACTCATCTGAAATGTGGTGTTGGAGGAGAGCTTTGTGCATACCATGGAGTGTGAAAAAAACAAATAATTGGGTGTTAAAACAAATTAAGCCAGAACTATCATTAGAAGCTAAAATGATGAAACTGAGGTTATCATACTTTGGACACATAATGAGAAGACCTGATTTATTTATTTATTTATTTGTTTATTTATTTATTTATTGAACTTGTATACCGCCCCACAGTCAAAGCTCTCTGGGTGGTTCACAACAACCAAAAACAAATACCATTTAAAATACATCTTTTAAAAACAATTTAAAGCACAATTTAAAAATTTAAAACAATATAGAACACACTAGAAAATACAATAATGCTGGGGAAAACAGAAGGGAGTAGAAAAAGAGGAAGGCCAAACAAGAGATGGATTGATTCCATAAAGGAAGCCACAGACCTGAACTTACAAGATCTGAACACGGTGGTTCACGACAGATGCTACTGGAGGTCACTGATTCATAGGGTTGCCATGAGTTGTAATCGACTTGAAGGCACATAACAACAATAATACCACTTCGCTTTTCTAAAGGAATCTCTAACTAGTTTCCAACCTGTCTTTAAATGATCAAGTAAAACATGTGGGCACTACAGATATTGCTGAACTACAACACCTATCATCCCTGGCCATTGGTCAAGCCCACCATGGCTGATGGGAGTTGTAGTTCAGCAACAGCTGGAGGGTCAAAGGTTCCCCACTTGAAGTAGACAAAATATCAAAATAAAACATTACAAATGAGAACTGGATACTGGTACAGTAATGATCACATGGAAAGCAGCAAGAAAACAAAATATTCTCTTAAACATTGTTTTAAAAATTACAAATAAAAGCAAATACAAAAATGCAATAAAATGCCATACTGTTGTTTAGTCGTGAACACTTCATTTGAGTTTTTTCCAGATAGAGTCTTAATTTGCAAATAGGCTGCAATCCAATACACATTTACGTGGGAGTAAGTCCCATTGAATCCAATAGAGCTGACTTCTAAATAGATATGTATTGGATTCAGCCTAAGATATCACAAATGGGTTGTTGGCAAGCGGTTTTTTGTTTTTTTTTAATGAGCAGATTTTCCCTGGAGAGTAAATCCAGATTAAATTGGGGAGGAGGAAGAGAATGTGGGCTGGCGTTTAAGTGCTAGCATGCAGGTGCTGCAAATAATGTGACTGTGTGAGGGGCACCAATCCCACAATAAACACCCATCTGGAAGCACCCTTGGTAGACCAAACTGCAGCTGATCCTTTCCATGAAAACTGCTGAGGCCACAAACTATAGTATCAGGAAGGTGCTGTTGAGATTTATGCCCTCTGAATAAAGAGAACAGCTGGTGCAGTATAAGAGCTGAGAGGATCAGAAAGTCCCCAGTTCAAATCACACACACACACACACCTGCTGTAGGAGGGATAATAAAATGGCTGACCTTACAGGGTTGTTGTAAAAATTACCACTGGATAATGCATGTGAGATTATTTGAATACTGGACTGTACAAACCTTAATGACAGTGGTTTTTATAATATTTTATTTAACAAGATTTGCATACCACTTCATGAGAAAAAAAATCCTCTACGTGACTTACATAAAATATTCATAAGAAAATGCCAATAAAATCAACAGACTTTAAAAACAAGTAGGCATTGTAAAGTTATCAAAATATATGTATTTTCGTTAAGTAAGATGCAAGAAGCATTCTGAAGCTACTTGAAGGCCAGGCTTCCCATCAGTTATGATTGAATCACCAATACATTTACCAGTTGTGCCCAGAAATGGCAACAACTTGGATATCCTACACAAAAAGGTCAGTGCCGTATTCCTGTCATCCATTTGCCTCTGAGTCACCACTGAAGTTCAGGTTGCTGCCTGCCCTCTTTAACAACCCAACCTAGCTGGTTTTGTTCTGGATTTGTCAGTTAGGATTGTCAGCTGATTTTTTGTAAAAGAAAAAATCAGATACAATTAGGCAGTTTTAAATGAGTGCAGATATGAGTCAATGAACATGCAGGTTTGCAACAGCTCACCGCTTTGGATCTTTTCATACAAGGGAAGAAAAACAGTTTCATTTTAGTGCTAAGTTGGGAATGATCAAGCGAACACCTGTGTCTTTAGACATTATTAGAAGTCCCAGGTGGTAGATGCCCAAATGTTTTATGCTCAGGACTGGCTCCATGTTTGAGGAGACCCTCAGCAAAGTGACTTCTGGTGGGACCCCTCCTCTCTTAGAGAGCCCTAGTGAGCTTGTCTCACTGCAGTGGCAGCCCTCTAAGCAACGCTGGCCATCTGTGTCTAGTCACCCTTGTAATTTCCCACAGTGCCCCAGAGCGATGCTAGGTCAGGGGAAATTATGGGGAACTAGAGGAAATGAAAATACTGTCTAGGTCCAGCTGCATGGAGTGCCAGGTCAGGAAAAAAAACCCTCAAAGGGGATGCAGGGCAAGCACCAGCAGTGGTCCCTGCCCTCGGGCCCTAGCAACTGCCCCAGGGGCTGTTGGGCTTCTGTTTAAACTTTTTAGTATAATATCTGAAGGAATATCTACAGTGTCTGAATCTCCAACACACAACTTCTTCTTCATATGCTAAACTGGAAGTGAAAAAAAGGAAAAGATCAGGTGCTTACGCATCCATTTTAGATAATACTGCTTGTACAAACTATTTCTAACTGCTTTCCACCTTTTTCAACCATAAGAGAGAAATGTAGTTTCAATGGTGAGCGTCACTTAATTTAAACATTTGTGTGTGTGTGTGTGTGTACTGCCTTCAAGTCGATTCCGACTTATGGCGACCCTGTGAATAGGGTTTTCATGAGGCTGAGAGGCAGTGACTGGCCCAAGGTCACCCAGTGAGCTTCATGGCTGTGTGGGGATTTGAACCTTGGTCTCCCAGGTCATAACACCTTAACCACTACACATTAATATTATAATCATTTAAACAAAAGCATATTGATGTTAATTGTCTTGGGCTGCAATCCAAACTCCTGGCCGGCAGAGGCAGGACTTGATGGAGCAGCACAGCTCTGCTCCTTGCACTGGCTGGGACAAAATGTAAGGGGCAGGGGGGGAAATGGTCCTTCCTTGCGCTAGCTCCCAGTCTGGTGCAGCAAAGAGGCCCAGATCAGACCTGGTGTTGCCATTATGTGATGACAGCGAGGCTGGCTCAGGATCCAGCAGGATCTGGCCTGCTGACAGCAGGAATAGCTCTGATAGTAGCTTCTGCACACCATTTGGGCAAGCGTGTTGGGATGCTTCCCCTCGCTGGATCGTCACCTTGTAGTGGTGAGTGGGCTTGCATGTTCCAATGAACCCTGTGAGCAATGCCGTCGGGAGTCATGGACTCCCAGCAGGGTCACCCATGGCGGTAAGGTCAAGGGAGAGGAACCAGACAAAGAACGATCCAAGAATGTCCTCAATGGCAGAACAGGTGGAGGATAACAATGTGTATGATACAATGGCTGTGACGGCTGATGAAGACTGCAGCAGATAAAAGACTTCCAATCGTCATGGTACCCATGCCATTGGATCAAAGCCTTTTTCTGTCAAGATTGTGTGTTGATTGTGGTGCACCGATCTCCCCACATAAAACAAATTCACGCACAGGCGTCTTCCATAACAAAAGTCCCATGGCGATTGGCAAATGGTGACTGGGGCAGGACTGTGAAATCCAGAAGCCCCTAGTCATGGTCTGGTACATGGGCGGTGGATACAGATTCAGACGGATCCATTGTTAAAGACTATATTTTGGAAGACAATCTTACTCGGTCACGAGTGATTGCCAAGTTGGGATGCTTCTTGCTGGTGAGGCTCCCCCACCAACAGCTGAGCTCCCCAGACAAGAGATACCTCCATGCAATCCAACCCCCCTCTGGCATGGAAGATCGGGGGTTTGGATTGCTCTCTTTTTCAACAGACCTGTTATCTGCTTGTCTTTCATCTCTCACCCATACATAGTTTTTGCTATCCCTTCAGTTTGGTTCATCTACTGAGAAGGGGGTAAATCTATGCAGCAGATTATAAACCCGTACTTTTAATTTGTTAGTGAATGTAGGGTTTTGCTCCTGTTTTCTAAAATGTCCAGCAGATGGCATCTTAAGCTTTGAGACTGTTTTTTGAAGGTTAGATTTCTCTCAGACAGCCAGTGGTGAGTGACTGACCAGGAAAGAGATCTTGGGGTCCTGCTGTAACTGATGAAGATGTCAACCTTGTGTGCGGCAGCTGTGAAGAAGGTGAATTCCATGTTAGGGACCATTAGGAAAGGGTGTGAAAATAAAACTGCCATATCATTACTCGGAATACCATGTGCAGTTCTTGTCACTGCATCTCAGAAAGGATATAGAGCTACAAAAGGGCAATCAAAATGACTAAATACAGTTGGAGCAACTTCAGAAAAGGCACATGATAGAGGTGTATAAATTTATGTATGGTGTGTGGAACATAGACAGAGAGAAGTGTGTTCTCCCGCTCTCAAATATTAGAACCAAGAGTCCCAATGAAGCTGAATGTGGGAAGATTCAGGACAGACAACAGGAAGTGCTTTTTTACAGACCACATAGTTAAACTATGGAATTCACTCCTACAAGATGTAGTCATGGCCACCAACTTGAGCAGGTTTAAAAGGGGATTAGACAAATTCATTGAGATAAAACTGTCAGTGGCTCCTAATCATGATGGCTGTGTACTACATCCAATATCAGAGGCACGATGCCTCTGAATATCAGTTGCTGGGAATCATGAGTGGGAAATGCTATTACACTCATGCCAACAGACATCTGATGAGCTGCTGTGGAAAACAGAATGCTGGACTAGATGGACCTCTGGTCTGACCCAGCAGGGCTCTTTTGTATGTTCTCATGTTCTTACCCAAGCAGGAAAACAGAAGGGAAAGTCCCCATTAAGAGTCCACTAATTAGGGCTTGTTATCCTCTGCCTGTTTGTCTCTATGCCCCTCCTTATCCCAGAGGCTATCTAGGAGACATCTGTTTATAATTGGCCTTAAATCTCAGTTTAGGCTGCAGTCCTTTACACAGCCTGGGAGTCATTGGGCTCACTGGGGCTTACTCCTGAGTAGATGTGTACAGGATTGCACTATGAGTGATTTGTGGTGAAAAGAGGGATGATTGCAATAATGGCATTATTAACGGGCTCATTTTCTCTCCTTTGTATATGCATGGCACTGAGCTTCCTGATCTTGGCACCTTCTGCTTCCTCAATATTATAACTCAGGTTGATTAAGTGTAATTAAAGGGTGCTTTGACAGGTATGATTTTGGCAGGTATAATATTTGACCTTAGAAAGTCCCTGGGACAAATATTATACCTGCCACCTCAGCTCACTAAGTGGCTGTAGGCAAACCACTAGATCTCAACATTCATCTGCAATGAGGAGATGATGATCTCTTAGATCAGGACTGGGGAACCTGTGGCTGTCCAGATGTTTTGGACTACAAAACATGCTGGCTGGGATTGATGGGAACTGAAGTCCACCAGTATCTGAGAGGGGCACACAGACAAGGGTCTATTTGGATAAACTGGATAAAAAGGGGCTATTTCTACAGGGCCCGGGGCCAGCAAGGGACCCCAGATTCTTAGCTTTCATTTTTTAAAAAATAAGTTTCTAAGTGCTCTGGATCAAAAGATATACACCAAAATGTGAGACCCCCATCCCCTACAATTTCTGTTATATGAGCCAGCAGGCTACTCCATTTCAGGTTTTAGCCAATGAGCTAAATCAGAGCTGTGATTGATGAGGGATTTGCTGAACACCAGGCAATAGCAAGAAACCCTTGCAAGTCCTGGCAAGAATTGCTTTTTCCTGCTTTTGTCTGCATATTGATTAAGGTGTGAGTGTGCACATCACATACGTTGAGTACGCTTATAGCTTTCAGCAGCAGCACTTGTGCCTGCCCGCCCACTTTTCTCTCTCTGTGCACATCCAGCATGAGGTCCAGAACAGAAGATCAAAAAAGCACACACAACACAGCAGGATCTTGGTAGCCATGCACAGTAAACAATTTCAGTGATGATAACATGCATATTTTAAAAAAATTATTTGCAAAAAAAATGTTATTTTTGCAAATAATTTGATTTTTTTAATCAAATCATTTTTGAACAGAAATAAAAAAGAGTACACGTACTAACACACTGTAATGATGCCATTACAATGTGTTGAGTTTTCTAAATATAAGGAGTCATACAAGTTTAAATTTTCCTGGGCTGCTAACAGGTCAGTTTATTTAATTCATAGCTTGTTTTGAAAACCTTCCCAATATGAGACTTTAATCCTATACTCACTTTTCTCAAAGTAAAGCTGCAATGCTAATCCCATATACTTTGAGTAAACTCCATTGTACTGAATAGAACTTACGTTTTAGTAGACATGGTTAGAATTGTCCTGTAAATCAGTGAGACTTTTCAGTAGACATAGCATAGGATTGTGTTGTTCATCTCTCTTTCCCCCATCCATCCAATCCTGTTTTTTTAAGCAATTAGGCAGAGCTTACTTAGGTGTCACTGTTGTTATTTGGCAGGAAATTAATACTGATTTTTTTAAAAAAATGTTCAGCAATGACCAACTGGTTTTGAAAATCAACTATTATATGGGGTGTATATGTTTTTACATCTCTCATGTGTGTTTATGGAATCTTTCCAACAACCCTGTGAGGTGGGTTAGGCTGAGAGTTAGTTCAGTGAAGCTACACATGCTCGAGTGTGTGTGTGTGTATATGTGTGTTTGGTACAGTAGGGCCCCGCTTACTGGCACTTCGCTTACCGGCGTTCCACTAATGCGGCGGCTTTCATTCCCCATTTTAAAGCCGATTTTGCAGCATTTCTGCGGCATTTTCGCGCAATGCGCCCCATTATAGTCAATGGGGTTCCACTTTACGGCGATTTCTGCTTTATGGCAGGGGTCCAGAATGGAACCTGCCGTATAAGCGGGGCCTGCCCGTAATTTGCTGTAAAATATCAGGACTGTGGAATGTATAATTGTTCAAAAAGAACAAAGGAATAAAAAGGGAGGTGGAGTTGCACTATATGTTAAAAATATATATCCCTGCACAGAAATTCAGGAAGATGAGCTTGGTAGCTCCACTGATTATCTGGATTAAAATTAATGGGGCAAGTAATAAAAGGAATGTGGTGCTTGGAGTCTACTACCGACCGACCAATCAAGGAGAAGACGAGAATATAACTTTTGAAAAGCAAATTGCCAATGTTGCAAAGAGTCATGATGTGTTAGTAATGGGGAACTTCAATTATCCCGATACCTGTTGGGAGACAAATTCTGCCAAACACAGCCCCTCCAAGAAATTTTTGACTTGTGTTGGAGATAACTTTATCCTACAGAAAGTGGAGGAAGCAACCAGAGGATCATCTATCCTGGACTTGATTCTAACCAATAGAGATGATTTGGTGGATGAAGTGGCAGTTACGGGAACTCTGGGGGAAAGTGACCACACCATACTTGAATTTGTGATTTTAACAGAAGCAAAAGCTAAGAGTAGCCATATGCGCACCCTGGACTTCAGGAAAGCTGATCTTAATAAACTCAGAACAATTGTAAGTACGGTTCCATGGCAAGCGACCCTAATGAGAAAAGGAGTCCAAGATGCGTGGGAGTTTCTAAAAAAGGAAATTCTAAAAGCGCAATGGCAAGCAATTCCAACAAGGAAAAAAGGGGGAAAACAGCAGAAGAAGCCAACGTGGCTTCACAAAAAGCTTAGAGATGACCTGAAAACAAAAAAGGACACATACAGGAAGTGGAAAGAAGGCCAGGCCACAAAGGAAGAGTACAGGCAGGTATCAGGGAATTGCAGAGATGGTGTCAGGAAGGCTAAAGCTGAGAATGAGCTGAGGTTGGCGAGGGATGCTAAAAGCAACAAAAAAGCTTTCTTAAGGTACATCCATAGTAAAAGTCAGAGAAAAGAAATGATGGTACAGCTACTCAATGAGGAAGGCAAAATGATAACATGACAAAGAAAAGGCAGAAGTGCTCAGTTCCTACTTTGGCTCAGTCTTCTCCCAAAAAAGGGTCTATGACCCTCCTGGGAAACATGAAGTAGAAGGGCAGGATTGGAGCTTGACATTGACAGACAAACGGTCAAGGAATACCTAATCACTTTGAATGAGTTCAAATCGGCAGAACCGATAAACTGCATCCTAGAGTATTGAAAGAACTGGCTGAAGAACTCTCAAAACCGTTGTCTATTATCTTTGCGAAATCGTGGAGGACTGGTGAAGTGCCAGATGGCTGGAGGAGAGCTAATGTTGTCCCTATCTTCAAAAAGGGCAAAAAGGATGAACCGGGGAACTACAGACCAGTTAACATCTATCCCTGGAAAAACTCTGGAGCAGATTATAAAGCAGTCAGTCTGTAAGTGTCAGGCCCAGGATGTGACTCAGGAACCAGACCAACGGCTGTAGTTAATTCGTGTTTTATTAGGGTAATATCCAAACAAAGATTGCGTTTTCTCATGAAGCAATACAGGGATATAGGTTCTGCGGCATTGGGAGAAAGTTGACAGAGCAAGGGACTTCTTCCCGCCTGTTCTTTAAGAAGGGGCCAAACGGGCGCGCAATCTTTCGCTCCTCCTTAACTGCCCCTTAGGTACTGCCCCCCTTCCCCCCTTCTCTCCTGTCTTTTCAGCTGTCTGCGTGTGCGTGGTGAGGGGGGAAGCATCACCCCCTCCTCTTCTGAAGTTTCCGATTCCAGGATGGGGGATAGGGGAGGGGCTGATGGTAAACTGCCTCCCCGCTTTTCGGCTGTGAGCAGCCCTCCCTCTTTCCCCTCTTGCTCTGAGCCTGAAAGAGGGGGAGGCGTGAGAATGTCCAGGGAGGGCTCAGGCTCCCCGTTGCTAAGCGACCTTATCACTGGCAGTTCCTCTGTTTCGTCTTCTCTCCAAAGGGGGGAAGTTCCTCCCCCTTCCCTCTGCCATCCATCCGAATACTCTTCTCCCAACTCTCCGGGATCCAGCTCCCCGGGATTGGGACCCCAGCTCTGCCTTCCGACACCATCCCCCCTCCCAGGCTGTGCCCCCCTCCCCTTGTCTGGCTTGGGACGGTGGGGAAAACGTTGATGGAAACGTTTTACCAATTCTGGAGCATGCACATCAGCTGCATCTTCCCATGATCTGTCAGCCACCCCATAGCCTTTCCAGTGAATCAAGTACTGCAGCTTGTGGCGTCTGATCCTGGAATCTAAGATCTCCTCAACTTCAAACTCAAGCTGCTCATTTACCAGGAGTGGAGCTCCGGGAGGTTCCTCCGGCCGTAACTCACTGGGAGGGGCGGCTTTCGTTAAAAGGGATCGATGGAACACAGGATGTATTTTAAACGTGTCAGGCAGCTTCAGTCGGTACGCCATGGGATTGATTTGAGTTTCTATTTCGAAAGGACCCACCCTCTTGTCTTGTAATTTTCTACATTTGCCCGGCATCTGGAGGAAGCGGGTGGACAGCCATACCTGGTCTCCCGGTTGAAGGGGGGGGCCCTCCTTCCTGTGCAGGTCAGCAACTCGCTTGTACTCCGTTTTGGCTTCGTTTAACTGCTGTTTCAGTGTCTGTTGCGCCGCTTGCAATTCCTTAAGGAAGTTCTCAGCTGCCGGTACCAGCATTCCTTCTGAGCTGCTTGGAAAGACTTTAGGATGGAATCCATAATTAGCGAAGAACGGGGTTTGTTGAGTGCTGGAGTGCAGAGAATTGTTGTAGGCGAACTCTGCAAAATGCAAATATGATACCCAGTCAGTCTGTTGATAGGACACATAACTTTGTAAATATCTTTCCAAAATGGCGTTCAAGCGTTCCGTCTGCCCATCTGTCTGGGGGTGATGGGCGGAGGAGAGTTTTAATTCCGTCTGCAACTGTTTCCACATTGCTCTCCAAAATTTGGCTGTGAACTGAGTTCCTCGGTCTGAGACTACGCTGTTTGGCAATCCATGCAGCCGGTAGACTTCTTTTATGAATAACTTGGCCGTTTCTTTAGCCTCTAAGGCGTGCCATTTTGGTAAGTAGATCCACCACTACTAAGATGGCTGTCATTCCTTGGGACTTGGGTAGATCAGTTATAAAATCCATGGAGAGGTCCTTCCAGGGTTCGTGTGGGACAGGCAACGGTTGTAACAGTCCTGCTGGTGTCCCTGTTTGTGTTTTTGTCCGCAGACAGACAGAGCAGGACTTTACATAACTCTCAATATCCCGACGCATTTTAGGCCACCAGAAGTCCTTGGCCACGTTCTGAATGGTCTTGTAAATACCAAAGTGTCCCGCTGTGATGGAATCATGACACTGGCGTAGGATTCTGAGCCTTAATTCCCCTTCTGGCACATATCTGGCGGTTTTGAACCATAACAGTCCATTTCTCCAGTGAAAGGTTACTTCTGAGTCTTGATCTTGTCCCGTCTCCTGCTGATATTTTAGCATGTCTGCATCTTCTTGTTGTGCCTTTTTGAGTTCCTCTTCCCATGAAGGCTGGCATACTCCCAACGTTAATTTCTCTGGCGGGATTACGTACTGAGGCTGGTCCTCGGATTCACTTTCTTTGTATTGTGGCTGTCTGGATAAGGCATCCGCTCTCTGGTTTTTGGCTTGGGCATGGTAAGTAATCTGGAAGTTAAACCTAGTGAAGAACTGGGACCATCTTATCTGTCTCTGGTTCAGCTTTCTGGCGGTTTGGAGGCTTTCAAGATTCTTGTGGTCGGAGCGCACTTCAATTCGATGAGAGGTCCCCTCTAGGTATTGTCTCCAGTTTTCAAAAGAGTCCTTGATGGCCAGCAGCTCCTTCTCCCAAACTGTGTAGTTCTTCTCTGCAGGCTTTAACTTCCGAGAGAAGTACGCACAGGGGTGCAGCTCCTTCCCTTCTTGGTCTAATTGTAGCAGGACCCCCCCGATGGCAAAATCTGAAGCATCTGCTTCCACTACGAAAGAGCGGTTCGGATCAGCAAAGCGCAGAATCGGCTCAGTAGCAAACCTTCTCTTCAGCTCCTCAAAGGCCTCGGTGGCGTTCTCTGTCCATTGAAACTTCTTCTTCCCCCTTAAACAGTCAGTCAGAGGAGCTGTTAATTTGGAAAACCCTGGAATGAACTTTCTGTAATAATTGGCAAACCCCAAAAACCGTTGTACATCCTTTTTGGTGACAGGTTGGCCCCAGTCCAATATGCAGCTTACTTTCCCTGGGTCCATCTCCACGCCTTCCGCTGAGATTCGATATCCAAGGAAGTCTAGAGACTTGAGGTCAAATCCACATTTCTCTAACTTAGCATACAGGTGATTTTCTCTCAGTCTCTTCAACACCGTCTTCACATGCTGGTCGTGGTCTTCCTGGTTCTTTGAGAACACCAGGATATCATCTAAGTAACAGATTACATACGTGTCCAACAAGTCTCTAAACACGTCGTTCATGAATTTTTGAAAAATTCCTGGACTTCCACAAAGCCCGAACGGCATGACCAGGTATTCATACTGTCCGTAAGCGGTCAAGAATCCTGTTTTCCATTCATCTCCCTCCTTCATTCTGATCAGATTGTACGCTCCTCTCAAATCCAACTTCGTGAAGATTTTTGCAGAGCGCAGTCGGTCCAGCAACTCTGAGATCAGGGGCAGCGGGTAGCTGTTGGGGATGGTGATCTGGTTCAATGCACGATAGTCGTTACAGGGTCTGAGTTCCCCCCCCTTCTTTTTCACAAACAATAGTGGCGCTCCAGCAGGGGATTGTGAGGGGCGTATGAATCCTCGCCTCAGGTTTTTATCCAGGAATTCCTTCAGGGCCTCCCTCTCATTCTCTGTGAGAGAGTAGATTCTCCCTGATGGGATGCTGGCTCCTGGCACTAGGTCAATCGCACAGTCGTAAGGGCGGTGGGGGGGGTAAAGTCTCTGCCTCTTTTTCATCAAACACATCTTTGAATTCTTCATACTTTGGCGGCAGGGTCACTTGCTCGATCTCTTGCACTGCCCCCGCTAGGGTGTTCTTGATTCCTTCAGGTTGACAGTTCTCCTGGCAATACTGTGAGGTGAACCACACCACCGCCTCCTTCCAACTTATTTTGGGTTCATGCTTTGCTAGCCAGGGCATTCCCAGAATCACCTCAAAGTTCGAGAGATCTGACACGTATAGCGAAATGAACTCTTCGTGCCCAGGGATTTGAAGTTTCACTTCCTCCGTGGCTTGTGTCACCCCTCCTGACTTCAGGGGTCTCCCATCGATAGTCTCCACAGCTAGGGGAGCGTCCAGTTTCCACCGGGAAATTCCATGCTTGACTAACTTTGCATCAATAAAATTTGTGGAGGCTCCACTGTCAATTAAGGCAGTGGAATTAAACACCACTCCTCTGGAAGTTGTAATCCGAATAGGCAAGACCAACACCCCCTTTGAGGGAGGTTGGATCGTTGGGGGGCCTTTATACAACGCTGCCCCCAGTCCACCGGCCTGCACGTGGACTGGGTGTTCTAGTTTCCTGACGGCTCAGCTTTCCCCCCTTTCAGTCCACAGTCTCTGGCCACATGGCCCGGCTTTGAACAATAAAAGCATAAACGTTCCCGTCGTCGTCTTTCCTTTTCTTCTTCCGACAGTCTTGGCCTAGCCCCTCCCTGTCCCTCAGTTGCATTACCTGCCATCCCTGCAGTGGGAAGGGTCTTGTTGCAGGATGCCGAGGCTGAGTATCTCGGGACCTCCTGCTTCCTTTCCAGGCGCCTTCCTTCCATCCGGTGATCTATCTGTAGGCATAGCCGGATGAGCCCTGGTAGGTCAGCAGGGGGGGAGGTCCTGGCCAACTCATCCAGGATTTCAGCATTTAATCCACTCCGGTACATAAACATCAGGGCGGCGTCATTGTAACCAGTTTCCTGGGACAGAATTTTAAAAGCGTTAGTGTACTCGGAAACAGTCCCTTTAGCTTGCTTCGGAGCGCCTAGTTGCCGCGCTACTGTTTCAGCCCTTTGCAGGTCTTGAAACATCTCGGTCATCTCCTGTATAAATCCTCTGTACCTTCCTAAGACAGTATCCTTTCTCACGAGATACGGAGTCACCCATTTTGCAGCTTCTCCCTCCAGGAGGCTAATCACGAAAGCTACTTTAGCCCCATCGTCTGGAAATTCCGTGTGCCTGACATCCAGATATAACTCACATTGAGCCACGAAGGTTGCCAACTGATCACTTTGTCCCGCGTATTTTGGGGGCAATCCAATGGGAACCTTTACTACGGCAGCTGGAGGGGCTGTTCGCATCTGGTCTATCGTGGCCTTCAAGGTTTGATTATCCGTCTTCAGCGCCTTGACTGCTGCTAGCAGGGCTTGAACATCCATCTGCAAATCAGCTACCTTAGTCCTCAAGAGTTCCACTTCTTCCGTCTCAGAAGTGGGGTTCGTCCCCCCCGCTGCTCCCTTTGACATCTTGTCCCAGTCAAGTGAAGAGAGCGTTGAGGGTGATTTAGGTGGCTCTGTCAAGCTGTCAGGCCCAGGATGTGACTCAGGAACCAGACCAACGGCTGTAGTTAATTCGTGTTTTATTAGGGTAATGTCCAAACAAAGACTGCGTTTTCTCATGAGGCAATACAGGGATACAGGTCCTGCGGCATTGGGAGAAAGTTGACAGAGCAAGGGACTTCTTCCCGCCTGTTCTTTAAGAAGGGGCCAAACGGGCGCGCAATCTTTCGCTCCTCCTTAACTGCCCCTCAGGTACTGCCCCCCTTCCCCCCCTTCTCTCCTGTCTTTTCAGCTGTCTGCGTGTGCGCGGTGAGGGGGGAAGCATGTTTCCGATTCCAGGATGGGGGATAGGGGAGGGGCTGATGGTAAACTGCCTCCCCGCTTTTCGGCTGTGAGCAGCCCTCCCTCTTTCCCCTCTTGCTCTGAGCCTGAAAGAGGGGGAGGCGTGAGAATGTCCAGGGAGGGCTCAGGCTCCCCGTTGCTAAGCGACCTTATCACTGGCAGTTCCTCTGTTTCGTCTTCGCTCCAAAGGGGGGAAGTTCCTCCCCCTTCCCTCTGCCATCCATCCGAATACTCTTCTCCCAACTCTCCGGGATCCAGCTCCCCGGGATTGGGACCCCAGCTCTGCCTTCCGACAGTAAGCACCTTGAAAGCAATGCAGTGATTACTAGGAGCCAACACGGATTTATGAAAAACAAATCCTGCCAAACTAATCTTATCTCATTTTTTGATCGGGTAACCTCCCTTGTAGACTGTGGGAATACTGTGGACATAATATATCTCGACTGCAGCAAAGCTTTTGACAAAGTGCCCCATGATATTCTGATTAGCAAGCTAGCTCAATGTGGGCTGGATGGAACAACTATCAGATGGATCCACAGCTGGCTCCAGAATTGTACTCAAAGAGTGCTTATCAATGGTTCCTTCTCAAACTGGGTGGAAGTAACAAGTGGGGTACCAGAGGGCTCGGTCCTGGGCCCAGTGCTCTTCAACATATTTATTAGCAACTTGGATGAGGAGGTACAGAGCATGCATATCAAATTTGCCAATGATACAAAATTGGGGGGCATAGCTAATACCATGGAAGACAGAAATAAAATTCAAAGGGACTTTGATAGGCTGGAGCATTGGGCTGAAAACAACAGAATGAAATTCAACAGGGATAAATGCTAAGTTCTACACTTAGGAAAAAGAAACCAAATGCACATTTATAAGATGGGGGATACTTGGATCAGCAGTATGACATGTGAGAAGGATCTTGGAATTGTCGTTGATCACAAGCTGAATATGAGCCAACAGTGTGATGTGGCTGCAAAAAAAGCAAATGCTATATTAGGCTGCATTAACAGAAGTAACGTTTCCAAATCGCGTGAAGTATTAGTTCCCCTCTATTCAGCACTGGTTATTCCTCATCTTCAATACTGCGTCCAATTCTGGTCTCCACACTTCAAGAAGGATGCAGACAAACTGGAACAGGTTCAGAGCAGGGCAACAAGGATGATCAGGGGACTAGAAACCAAGCCCTATGAGGACAGGCTGAAAGAACTGGGCATGTTTAGCCTGGAGAAGAGAAGACTGAGCGGAGATATGATGGCACTCTTCAAGTACTTGAAAGATTGTCACATAGAGGAGGGCCTGGATCTCTTCTCTGTCATCCCAGAGTGCAGGACACGGAATAATGGGCTCAAGTTGCAGGAAGCCAGATTTTGACTGGACATCAGGAAAAGCTTCCTAACTGTTAGAGCCATACGACAATGGAACCAATTACCTAGAGAGGTAGTGGGCTCTCCAACACTGGAGGCATTCAGGAGGCAGCTGGACAGCCATCTGTCGGGAATGCTTTGATTTGGATTCCTGCATTGAGCAGGGGGTTGGACTTGATGGCCTTATAGGCCCCTTCCAACTCTACTATTCTATGATTCTATGTTGCAATTAAAGCAGTTGGGGGGCTGAGTTTGTGCATGTTTTTCCCCTCACTATGTGGTTTGTGACGATGATGTGATATATTTGCACCTTGCTTTTCTTTCAGTGTACTCCCTCCCCTTTTATCTTTGCAACAACCCAGTGAGGTAGGTTAGGCTGAGAGTTGGTTCTGTCACCAATGTTGTGAGGCTGCACATACTTCTCTGTTGTTGTCATCAGGGATACAAAATAACTCTTCATATTGGTAATATATATACCTAAGCAGCAGTTCTTGCCAGTAGATTTTTAGGGCTAGGGTGAGGCTGGGAATGTAGGGCCCCAGGAAATCCTGTTGGCACCCCTACATGCAGATTCTCCATATGCGCTTTATGTGGTGGTTGTAGCCATTAGTGAATGAGGCCAAATTACATGTAAAATTTATCACATAGCTTGCCCTTGAGTGCAAGTCTTTTCTTGCCAGTGCAGAGCACCCAGTCAGAACCCTGGGTGCGTGGGGAGTAGGTTTTAATACTTTGCCCCCCCCACACACACACACACTATGGCCCCAATCTGGACTGGGAGTCACACACTTCTAATTTTGATTGGGGGGTAGGGGGGACCTCTCATTTGAGCACTTTAAAAATTCTTACCGCACTATAGAAAAGCAAAGTCTGCTGGTAACCAAATATCTCCGGGTCTGGGCCAAAATTGTAACTAATTGCTGAATATCTTGAAGCACAGGTTAGGCAAGCTCTTAACTCGCTATTTTCCAGAGTGGATGTTGTGATTCTTGAGAGATGTTAGGATACATGGATTGCCAGTAGGGTGGCAATGCAATCTACTTTACAGAGAACAGTTCTCTATCTGAAGATGTCCTCTGTTTGAAGAACTGTCCAGTTTAAAGATACAGAGAACCCTAAGAAGCTTGAGTGGGAGGGGCCTTGACGCTGGCCATTAAGAGTGAGCAGCACCTGGATAGCAGAGTGAGCAGGCACACAGGTCTGCTTCCGCAGTTTTCACTGCTGTGGTGAGATGTGTTGCATTTCCATTTAAATTATGGTAATTACTTCTTAGTTTGCATCTGCACATATAAATAAGCATATGAATTAATATATGCAAACCTTATGCAAATCTGTGCCCTGTTTGTCTTCTTTTTTTGGTGGTGTGTTTCCTTGTTTTTGGCGATGCTTTGTCGCCACCCTAATTGCAAACCCCCTGCAGCACTGTAAGGCTGGCTGAAAAGAGGAGAAATGTGTAAGAAAATAAGGAGGCCTCTGTGACATCCTAGGTAGCTGGGGAAAATGCACCGCAAAATATGATGCTAAAGTGAAGGGAGAATGGAGAAGAGTGCCAGTATTTTTAGTATTATTTACTAGGGCTGTCACCTTCTTAACTGGTCAGGAGTTTAAACTGATCAATCAATCCACCCTGTATAAATTGGCACATGACTACATCAATAGTTTTGCTTTAAAACACACACTTTCTTTGTGTTTAGATGCTGGGCGTGTATGTCAGAGGCACAGCAGACACCGCCATCTTCGAAGAGGCATTCTCTCCTTTGTGTGAAGGAGGAATACATTTTTCAAGATGGTGCCTGGCATCAGATCTTTTACTTTTTTAAAAAGTATTGCCTTATAAATGGGGGAGGGTATCTTATTAATCTGACTGATGAAAGGCCACCGCTGCATTATTTATTTTAATCAATGTGGCAGGATTAATTTTGCACTGTAACTCTTCTCTGAATCCTAGGCTTCTCACAAATGGTTTCTCACAAATAGCTGGCTCCTGTTAGGCTGGTTTTCTCTCTCCCCCCCCCCCACAACCTGCACTCACCCCTAGCGAGGCTCTCACCTTCATGTCACAGGTTTCTTGCCTCTGGATTCTTCTATATAACCCCCAGCTTTGTTGGTTCTCCTTATTTCATCCTGACTTATTTTTTTTAAAAGCTGTTCCAGTTAAAAGGGGGTCATTTCCGGGAAGGCAGGGTCTTACTGAACTCCTCCTGGTTCCAGACATCAGAACACAAGAACAGCCTGCTGAATCAGGCCAGTGGCCCATCTAGTCGAGCATCCTTTTCTCACAGTGGCCAACCAAGGTGGCAACTGGTTTTCAGAGGCATACTGCTTCCGACAGTAGAGGCAGAGCATAGCCATTGCGGCTAGAAGCCATTGATAAAGTCACCCTCCATGAATTTGTCTAATCCTCTTTTAAAACCATCCAAGTTGGTGGCCACCACTGCCTCATGTTAAACATTCCATAGTTTAACTATGCGCTGTGTATGTGCATTTTGTACTGAATGAATCCAAAATGCAGCGGAGCACTAACCACCTCCGATGTCAGCCAAAATAGTACCTGCCGTTACAGGTTCTGTTGTAGTTTTCATGTGTCGTTTTCACTTGTGAACAAATTTGTTTTCTGGCCATTGCTGCACAGATGGCGAATTCAGTTGGGTTCCAGGATGAGTGGGTGCCCAACAGCTGCTGCCATTGCATTATGACTAGAGTTGTGAAAAATGATGAGCTACCATTTCCCCACCCCAGCAGGGAGGGCTCTTATGCCTTTAACGGCTGTGCAACAGAAGGAAAATCAAAACATGCAGCATTTCCTGGCATGTCAATGAAATTATGGGAAGTATCAGCTTTTGAATTTGGCCTCACATGTAACTGTTAAGGCACAAGAACTCCTGTCAGGGGGAAAGTGGCAAAATCTAATCGTCTGACTGTGCCTTGAGTCTTCTGTGACCCTTAAAAATGGCTTCTCCCTCTCTCTCCAAACCCTAAAGGGCAGTTATAGAGGAAGGGCTGAGCAGCTTTCCCCTTTTCTTCTGTCTACAGGCTGCCTCAGGAAAGTTCACTCCTTTGGACCAGTGGCTATATTTTGATGCTTATGAATGCCTGCCTGAAGAGGAACACATTTTGCAGCTGACTGAAGAAGACTGTGCTCCAGTGAGTGACAAATTCTACAGTTAGTGCTCTTCCAATACAGATAGGATAAGATCGCAGTTCTTTCTATAGTTCTTCCAAGTGTGTGTATACACCCCCTTCCTCCTGTTGATATATCTTTACTGTAGATTTACTACACCTCTGCACTGTCCTGCAATGGATTATCCTTATCAGTCTCTATAGCAGGCATGGGAACTCCTGGCCTTTCAGATCTTGCTAGATTCCAGCTCCCATCATCCCCAACCATTGGCCATGCTGGCTGGGGCCTGATGGGAGCTAGAACTCAACAACTTCTGGGGAGACCACAGGTTCTCATCCCTTCAATATAGATGCTGTCTCTCTTGCTTTCCCCTCGTCCCCTCTCTCCTTCTAGATTGAACACCCATAGAGAACCCAAGTTCTGAATCTGTTCGAACAGGTGCAGGGCTATCCTACAGGAGATGTATCTCTGTTCCCTGTTGAATCTCTAATGTCTGTCATCTCTCCCCTTTGATAGCGTGGCAGCCGCTATGATGGGCAGATTGCCATCTTTGGGGCTGACTTCCAGGAACGGCTTGGGAAGCAGAAATACTTTCTGGTGAGTAAGGCAGGCTGGATGTGGCAGTCGTGATGATTCCAATGAAGCCAAGTTCTTCCCTCACGATACATAGAGAATGTATGGAACTCCCTGCCACAAGATCTCTCAGCATAATCTACATTGAAGAGGTATTGCTGAAATAAAATGGGGGAAAGAACCACGCATGCCATCTTGAGGTAATTAGAGGAAAGGTGAGATATCAACAGAATAAAGTTTTTAAAATCTGAAACTGTTCCAAATGACCCTTCTGGGCCTCACAGTTAAAACTGCAGTTGGATTAGATAATTTGCTTTGCTGATCAGGGGACAGTTTGGGTGCTTCCAGACTGGGGTGTAATATTGCAAATGGGTTGTTGGCAACAAGTTTTTCTAACATATCAGATTTTCTGCAGAAAGGGTACATCTGGATTAAAGGGGGGGGGAATACAGGCTGGCATTCTGATTCCAACAGATTTGTGTGGCTGTTGCAAAACACTTGCATGCATGAAGGGCACTGATCCCCCAGTTTAACCCATCTGGAAGCACCCTTTGTTAACATAGGAATTGAAAAGTCAAAAGCATAGGTTGACTTTTTCACTTAACTATAGTGCTTATTTTTCCAGTGCTTTACAGTAGAGGGAGTGTCGACTGCTTTAGTTTGAGGGATGGCACTAAAAGAAGAAGAATGTTTTTAATATGATGAGTAACTGACCTAGATCTGTTCTGCAGCTGTTACTGGACTTTCTTTGTAAACATAACATTTGCTAGCACAACTGCTGATGTAGGGCTCTGGAAGGACTTCATCCCAATCAGCACAGTAAAGTTTAAAAGGGGATTCTAGGTTTTTGGTGGTTGTTTTTTATTACCAATATAACATTGGTGTGATGTAAACAATTATAGCAGTGATCACTAAGGTTTATATCCAGGGATATCACCAGGAAAATTTGGCATGTCTCAGCTCAAGAAAAGAAAAAAAGAGAGTGATGGTGGGTTCACACCTTTGTGGCTTGGAGGAATATTTGAAAGTAGGCAGGCAGGATCTGTAAAAGACTCCTGTGTTTTTAGAAGGCGGATCTTCTCCAACCTGCATGTCTTTTTCTACCTAAAATATTGGGGATAAGAATAATCAGTGCAAATTCCCCGTATTTATACAATAAAATGTGCATAACAGCTGGCACTGCTGATTTGTATGCTTTTACTATCCAACTGGAGTCTTCTGGATACAGAATTTGGAAATTCTGCTGCAGATAAAACCGTACTTTGTTATATCTAATCAGTGTACAAACTCTAATTTGATAAAAATTCTCAGTACTTTTCTACCCAGTGCCTGGATAACCTTCCCTAAAGTTTCATAACACATTTGCTATTAGGCCATATATGATCTATACTTGTGAAATAAATCTGTGTTCTGATTCTTCTTTTGGAAAACAGTGGAATTAGGTTCCCCTCCCACCCCGCAAGTTCATCTGTACATCCCATGTATTGCAAAACCATTCTAGAGTCAAACTTCTCTTTGGTTCACTTTTGTAAATGTGAGAGCATGGTGAGGTCACTAATAGATATCAGGCAGTGTGTTGCTGAGTCATTTATTGGTAATCCTGGACTGCACAACAGTTTCAAAAAGAGTTGGTAGATAGTTGATTTATAAGATAAAAGAGGGTTGGGTTGATGTTACATCCTGGTTTTACTCCTTTTTCTTGTTTGAAGGCCTGGTATTGTTCTGTATGTGTTCCAGAATTGGCACATGGATCTTATGAGGTTATGGATTTTCCTTCCAGTTCTTGTTTTGCAGCAAAATTAAGAGTTAGTATAGAGTGTGAGATGGAGTCAAAATGTATTTCAAAGTCAGATATTTTCCTTTGTTTCTACATGTTTTGGTTAATGTAATATGAAATGTGGCCAGAAGTCCACTTTCCACAAAGGGAGCTAGTTCAGTTTGTCATTTCTTATAATGTCAGCATCCCCCCTCTGGAACTGCATTGTTACTGTTGAGGATTCTAAAAAAGTTCTCCGGTGTTGTTTCTAATGCCTATACCAGCTTCTGTAATTATAATGCATTCTCTGTGTGGAGTGCAGGCATTCCATCTGTCTTTGGGCTTCTTTGAACATAAGGTTTCCTCCAAGTGAATAATATACAGTCATTTAGAAAACATTATGTCAGAACTGAAAACCAACATTGGATTTCTAGGGGAAAGGCTATCAAAATCTCTTATTTGTTTGTTTATTTATTAAATTGATATCCTGCCCTTTCTCCCAGAAGTCCACAGTGGCAATTTCGTGAAAAATCTGTATGTATTTTGAAGCTGTGAATAACTGAGGGTGCTTCCAGACTATTTTTGTGCAGGATTCAATCACATACCAGCAAATTCAGGTTGGGCAATTACAGTTGATTGGGAGGTTTGCACAACAAACTTACTTCCCTAAAAGATTTGACTTTTTGCGATATGGGAAGTGACAGGAAAATGCAGTGGAAAGAGTGATAATACTTACTTTGACACATCATCAGCTAACCTCCCTGCAAACAAATCAGAATGAATGCTCATTAAATAGCTAACATTATCTAATCTTCCTGCAAACAAATCAGGATGGGTGCTCAATAAACATGTCATCTTGATTCCTACATGTTCTTCCTCCATGGAAATCAGTCAAACAGCATTCACATGGAACAAAACTTTTACCATGAACCAGCCACATACAACTTAGAGAGGCATCTCCTTGTGACCCTTGCCCTACCTCCTTAGGGTGTCTGAGATCATCCTGGCTCAAGGCTACATTCAAAATGCCATGAGATTTCAACCAATCTTCTTACAACTTCTTCAGGTGGGAGCTGGTGCCATTGGCTGTGAGCTCCTCAAGAATTTTGCAATGATTGGCTTGGCTGCTAGCAAGGGAGGGAGCATCACTGTGACGGACATGGACACCATTGAACATTCCAACCTCAACAGGCAGTTCCTCTTTCGACCATGGGATGTGTGTGTAAGTCTTGCAGAGATGATAGTGTGAAAGAGGCTGGGGTGTGCGTAGAGGGGAAGACAGTTTGCCTAGGAATGAATCTCAATTCAGGACAGAATATTAACAAACCTATTCATGATATTGAAGAGGATACTGTAAGTTCTGGCTTGGCTCCCCACTTGGTGCCCTGGCCAATGAACCTGGCAATAACCAAAGAGACTGTTTTTTCTATCCCAGATCCACCTAATAACAATCCCTTCATTCCTGTAGAAGCAGAAGTCAGAAGTGGCAGCAACTGCCATAAAACTCATGAATCCCACCATCAATGTGACAGCAGAACAGAATCGGGTTGGGCCAGATACGGAGAACTTCTATGGGGATGGCTTCTTCCTTGGCCTGGATGGTGTAGTCAGTGCCCTGGACAGTCTGCAAGCCAGTGAGTGTTTCATGCAGAATACCCACGGCTCTCCCATTATATTGTACCCACAGGCCCAGGTCCTTGCAACAAGCAGGACATGCTCAGAATGAATTGTGTCAAGCAGGCTTCTTTGCAAGAGCTCATTTAATATGAATAATACCTACTTAGCATTTATATAGCACTTTCAAGTATTCAAAGCACCTCACAGACATGATATGGTTGCAATGCTTGATCATAACAGCCCTGACAGGTATGCCAGTATTAATTAACTATTTAGTTCGTTCGTTCGTTCGTTCGTCAGTCAGTTCATTAGTTTGTTGTTGTTGTTGTAAGTAATTTATCTTTATCCCCATATTGGAAATGAAAGACTGAGGCTAAGAGAGAGAGGTTTTCTTAAGGCCATGCAGTGAGTTCACTCATGGCAGAGGTGAGATTTAAATCAGAAACCCGGATTCACAGTGCAATCATTTGCATGTTTACTCAGAGGTAAGCTCCATTGAGTTCAATGGGCCTTACTAGGGAAGCATGTATAGGACTGCAACCGTAGCTTCTATTCCACACCACAATTTCCGTATTCTCAAACTGGGGGGAAAAGCAATGTACACAAATTCTAATACTATCAGCTTTCACAGTGTTTTTTTTTAGCACAAACACAGTATGGCACAGACGGAATGAGAGGATGCTGCAAGGAAAGACAACATACGTGCAGGGCAGACGCACATGAGCTGACACCATGATAAGGGCAAGGACAGGGAATTTTATAGGAAGGCACAGAAGACACCCAACCTTTGGTCTCTTGATCACTTTGCCCATGCGCACTCCAGCTAACAAATCATTAACACAAAATACTACACATATTTTTCAAGCTTTTTCTTACAAAATGGTGGAGAGAAAATAAGCTTTTTAAAAAGGAACAGATGTGGAGAGGTTGACAGGAGCATTGGGGAATGGCCTCTTACCTGGATCCAAGCTTGATGGATGTGCTGGTGCTTCTTACATGAAAGGCTGATCCATTCCTGGAGGGAGGTATCACACAGGTCTAAATTGTGTATTTTGCTGATAGATATTAAAGGCAGAAGTGTGTGTATGGGATGGAAAACATAGGAAGCTGCTTTATACTGAAGCTATGAACACACTAGTCACCAACAGCAAAGCATTTCTATTAGCCACACTGGAGGGGGAACGGGTTGATCTGCCGATCAGTTGTAAAATCTCTTTGGAGCTGAATTTTTTTAAAAGCACTCAAGCTGCTCCCACCAGGTTTTACAGTGAAAAGGGGTGGGATTTGATTAATGTCATGTACCCCCATTTTCATATGAGAGAGGTGGAGATGCACTAGAACTGGCAGAACAGTGAGTGTGTTTCTACCCTGAGTCAGACTGTTGCCCCCCACCCCCCCAGCTCTACATTGTCTCCACTGACTGGCAATGGCGCTTAGTGGTTGGTTTAAGCGAGAGGCTTTTGTCCAGCAAAATTTGGAGAGTCCAGGGATTAAACATGGGTCTTTTTGCATGCAAAGCGTGTGCTCTGTGACTGAGGTATAGGGGAGTGTGTAAGACGGATAGCTAAGAAAGGGCTGCTTCAAGAAGCTAGAAGGCCTGCATAAAGAGTGCTGCACCCACTTCTTGCTGAGATTGCCAAAGGCATCCCGGACCATGTCCAGAGTCCAGAGTCTGTGCAGTGTCTTGCAGCTGCAGGCCCATAGAATTCACCCAGTGTAGAGAAACAGAAGGGCAGTCTTGTTATGCAGATCCCCACATGGCTGTGCGAACACACACACTTACCCCCGCTAGCCTTAAGCAAGCTATGGTCTCTCAGTTTCACCTCCCTCCTCTGTACTGTAATAATACTGGCCTACCATACAGGCTGTTGTAAGGATGATTGAAAACACTGCATGGTCTTTGAATGCTTAGGAAGCAGTGCTAAAAAAAACTACCAAGCATTACTATCATTAATGACTAGCCATTGTACGCTATAGAGGCACGTCACAGACAATCTAACACACTCTGAGCGAGCCTCTGAACCTGCATCATCTCCTGTTTTGCACATCTATTAAAGATGGAGGCTTTGTGTGTGCTGTGGAGGAGGAGAAGGCTGGAAGGCATCCCACAGTAAAGGAGCTGCTGGTCCATGCAGACAAGGCAGTTTGTCGAGCTAAGCTGAAATTTCTCGGAAGACATTTTTTGGAGAAAAGTACAGAGGTTTTTCTTTTTCTCGACCCCCACTCCGATTAGTAGAAGCCCGCTTTGCAGGATTTTCTCCAACTGTCCTCCACCATTCTTGTGTGTGTCAGCTGCCATTTCACATGCCCCCCCCCCAACATAGTACCCTAGAACAACACTAGGTCTGGGGCATTGCTTGAGGATGAAAAACAGTAGCCAGGCTGCCAACACAGTTGCTGCTGCTGCTGCTGCTGCTGTCATAAAAGAAACAAACAAACCGTTCGTAATTATGCAAAGAAGCTGTACTGCTGCTAGTGGTGAGCGTCACCCCCCCCCCAAACTTAGGAGAATTTCTCAGGAGAATTTCAGTGAAATGGTTGTTACCCACCCACCCTCCTTATACAATTTCTCTGCCTACAAATAGGGTGGAGACTTTTGAGATGTCATTTGCGCACAGGTCCACACTGTTTTCAGTGGCCATTCTTCCACCCGCTCCCAATTCCCCCTTTCCACACATGCCAGCTTACTGGGCATTGGACTGGGAGGATATGGTCCAGTCTGCTTCTGTACCGAGCCTTCCCTTCACCAGCAGCATCCTAGACGGAAATGGTTTTGGAAGGCCAGAAGGCCGGAACTGTCACTCTCCCTTTGCCCTCTTGCCGGAGCAATTTCTGGTGTGTGTTTGAAGGTAGGAAATCACAAAGGGAACAGAGCCTCTTATACCTCCTCTGTGTTCACCCTCTTTCCCTTCTGCAGGAGAATACGTGTGCAAAAGGTGTGTGCAGTACCTCAAGCCTCTGCTGGATTCCGGAACGGAAGGCACCATGGGGCACGCGGAGGTCATTGTGCCCTTTCTGACAGAGCCCTACGGCCCAGCTCAGGATGCGGAAGAGACAGAGTACCCTCTCTGCACTCTGCGCCATTTCCCCAGCACCATCCAGCACACGCTACAGGTAGCGGGGAGAGGGTGCGTGTGTCTCCCCCCCCCGGTATTCTCCCCCCCCCCCGTTAGGGATCAGCTCTGCAGTGTCTGCTATCAAGGACCCCTCTCCTGCCTTTCTCTCCAGTTGGTCCATCCCTAAAGAGGGAAAACTCTCAGCTGCCAAGTCGTGCTCCTCTTAGCTCCTTGCCTGGCCCCCTTGGTTTCATTTACTCTTTCCAGGCAGCTGCATGAGGGCCAGGGTTGTCAACAGTGTTGACGGCAGGATATGGGGTCCAGCTGTTTCACCCATAAGCCAGGCCAAAATCCGTCGACCTGCTCAGAGCTTCAGCTGCTGCTTCTCTTGCTGTGGCAGGGGGTAGGCAGGCCTCTTTTTATCTTGCACAGTCCTGGTGCCTGTCCAGGCCTCTGCTTCCTCCATCCGACAGAGGAGGAGATGATGATTGGGACGCTGTCCGGCTGGGCCCATTGAGTAGGGTCAGGCAGGACGCCAGGGTGCAGCAGAAGTAATGGTTTGGCTTTAGGGAACGTCATCAGAGGGCCCAGACTGTGCCCTCAGCTAGACCCAAAGAACAACTGGAAACAAGAGACACTTTGAGGTGGCAATCCAGTGCCCGCTTACTTGAGAGCAAGACCCCCTTGACTACATGCACAGGATTGCCCTTTGTGTAAAAGATCTTGTAAGGCAGGGTTGGGGAGTCCTTTGGCCCTGGGGCCTAATGCAGCCCTCCAGGCCTCGCTGTCTGGCCCTCAGGACTTTTCGCAGGCCATACTCCCTTAGAGCAAGGCCACACCTCTCCCTGGCCTTGCTCTGTGCCCTCCTCAAGTGCTTTTGCATGGCTGGAATGTGTTCTTTAACTGTGACAAAGCTTTTTGCTTGCCAGGATGGAGAGAGAGACACATGTGTGCAAATAGAAACCTCTGATGCTTACAAGGCTGACATCTGTCACCCACCCACTTTTCCCTTTGGCCACACCCAATTTTGCATCTGGTAGCCCCGCCCACCACCAGCATGCAGCCAAAGAGGGAATGTGACCCTTGGTGTGAAAAAAGGTTCCCCATCCCTGTTCTAAGGGCTCCCAAGTAACCGCTGGCAAACTTCCTTCTCATTCCATCTCTCTCTGTTGCAGTGGGCCCGAAATCAGTTTGAGGGTCTTTTCAAGACAACAGCAGAAAGTGTCAATACATTCCTGAAGTGAGTATGGGGCAGGATCTTGACTGAGGTGGGGTAGTCAATAAAAGGGAGGGGGGAAGCAGTGAGTAGGCAATATAGGAAATAAGGAGTTGAGTCCTCTGGGTGGGGTAGAGGAAAGCTTGCTACATATTCATTTCCATCTCTGAGCTGTAGCAGGAACTACCACATCTGGGATGGAAAGTGGAATTGCTTGGAGGCAGGTTCCACTCCTAGCTGCATGGGCATAATATGGCTCGTTACGTGTTCAGTGTAAAAAAGTGGAGGGAATAGAGATCTGCAGCCCTTTAAAGGACAGGTTGATCATTATAATGAGCCCCATGATGGCCACAGGGGAAAGTACCCTCTTCCTGGCTATGTAATTTTAGGGTACTATACCAGTGTGGGGCAATGGCTAAACTATCAGACTTGGACTGGGAAGATTTCAGCTCCACTGTGAAATCCGTTGGGCAACCGTAGTGGGCCAGTCCCTGTCTCTCAGCCTAATCTGTGAGAGGTAGATGTGTGTGTGTATGTGTGTAAGCTGCTCCTTGGAGGATAAACATGCTGAGAACTGTTTCCCTCCCTCTGCTCCCTGCCACTGCCCTCTGCCTTGTTTGATGCCAAAAAGCACTTGATTGCTTGTGGCGGGAAGCCATAGAGATGAGGTTCTTGGGGAGGAACCTAAACCTACATACCTGGGGTCGTATTCAACTAAGACCTACTCAGAGTAGACCCATTGATATTTATAATTAAATTTAGCTGTGTCTTTAACTTCAGTGGGTTTACTCTGGGTAGGACTAGTGTTGAACACCACCCCTGCACTGAATTTCTGATACATCTTGAGGAACAAACAGGAGAGCTTTTATTGTGGTTGCCCCAAGACTATGGAACTAACCACCGGGTGGGACCCAATTGTGCCTGTCTCCTGATTTGTCCCTTCCCACCCAATAAGAAATGTAAAGCCAATTTGTAAGGGTTAGCTTTTGAAGGATAGGCTGATAATACAGATCTCACTCTGCTTAGGAATGTATCATTATAACAAATTGGTCTACGATTTGGATTGTTAGATGTGGTGCTGTGCTCATGGCCTGCTTGTCGGTTTCCAATAGATACCTGGTTGGCCACTATGGGAACAGGATGCTGGACTAGATGGGCCTCTGGTCTGATCCAGCAAGGCTCTTCTTATGTCTTAAACAATTTGTTTCATTGATAGCTACCTCAGGCATTTGGAGAGGCAGCACAGAGATTTCTAAGCATGGAATTGATTCAAACTGCCTGTTAAGAAGAATTAGAACCTTAGAGTTCTCTCCAAAGTTTATTTCAAACAAGGTACATTGTTATCCACAGGGATCCCAGCTTCCTAGAGATCCAGGAAATGAAGGCTTTGGAGATGCTGGAGTTAGTGCAAACCAGCTTTCAGGGGAAGCCACACAAGTGGGAGGACTGTGTGGTCTGGGCCCGGAGACTTTGGGAGCGCCTTTTCTCCCATGATATCCAGCAGCTGTTGCACAACTTCCCACCTGAACACGTGAGACATAACTATAATCTTCTTCTGTATGGAGCCTGCCTTGTTCCCAAGCCATTTCCTGGCTCCTTGTCTGCTGCCTTTCTCAGCACTCATTTGCCTTTCTCTGTTACAATCACTCAGCACTGGCTCTGAGAGTTGCAATCCACATGACTGGAACCAAAGACTTTGTTGGCAGCTGCTTAATGTGATATATTAAGACCAAATGGTGGTCTTCCCACTGCCCATCTTTCAGTGAAACAGGCACTTTGTTGGTGTTGCCTGCCTTCCGCCCACTTACAGCATTATGCCTCCTAACTCACTCCAGACTGGCTGGTTCTACTCTGTAGGAGCTACTTACTCACCCTTAGCCTTAACCCCAGTAGTTCTCACCCCTAGGTGGAATCGCAGAACCATTAATGTGATATGGCTCACATAAATAATCTCTTGCAGCAGCTTTAGTTGCACAAAGAACCAGCTGTTTATAGATTTTTGGCCATGCAGCAAAGCATGATAAAATGGCTGTGGCTGGGCTGGTCCAAGATGTTTTGCTGCATGAGGCAAAGGACAAGATGGCACCTCTTGAGCAGAAACTGACTGAATTGGCATTTGAATCTCGTTTCAATACTGGCAATGGGATAGTGTCCTCCACTGCACCTGAGGGCAGCAGGGTAGTTTAGTGTGTGTTTGAAAGGACTGTGGCACACATAGCTTTGAACTCCAAGAAAGAATAATGACTCAGAAGAAACATCTGGGGGGGGGGGTCAAGGTGATTGGCTTCTTCTGCCTAATGCTAGGGATGGCTGTGGGTCACAGGCAAACAGTGTGGTCCAGGACATGTGCGGGCCAAGTCCAAAAACAGCAACTGATAGTCCAGAGGACAAAAGGCAGGCAACATGGTCAAGGACAGGCTAATTATCAGGTTTGGCAATGGCAAGGCAGTCTGTGTAACTTCTCAGACGACAAGTTGCAAAGCCTAATACAGTTATCTAAGGCCAGAAGTGCCCCCATTCGCTCTCCAGGTCAGCTGATGCCTCTGAAATGACTAGTTGTAGTCTTTTTACCTGATGCTGTGGAGCAGCAAAGCTGAGGCTGGCTATTCCTTCCACCTGCAAGTTGTTCCAGTGGTGCAGTGAGCAAAGTCCTTAGGTCTTGTTGCTGTCATCCTCAATTTGAGCCCCTGGCAGCTAGAAACAACCAACTCTGTACTACGTTGGAGGTGTACTACTGAGGAAGAAGTGGCCACAACTTCACATTATGTGGCTCTGCAATTCTACAACTGCTATTAAGATGAATATAACCAGAAAATAAAATGATGCAGGAGGGGAATTGTCACAGCAATGGGAAAACCCATTCTACACACAAGAACAGATGTGAGTAGAGTCACTCATCCTTAGTTCTTCCTGTTTCCCCACTGGTTTGAGCACACAGACCTTTGATAATGCCATTGCCCCAGCAGTCAAGTCCCATGGCGCTCCAACTGGAGTAAAATTCCTTTTCGTTTTCTCTCTCTGTGTCCTTATTAATGACACTGCCGTGGGTTCTAGAGTACATCGTCTGGGCACTGAGTCAGTTGCTGCCCTCCCTATGGCACTTCCTTTGGCCCTTACACAGAACATAGGTTGGTGATTGGCCTCCTCGCAGTCCCAGTAACTAGCAGCAATAGTCCATGATGATTGGCTGTAATAATTTTAGGAACTTAAGGGACATATGAAGCAGCCTTACACTGAGTCCATCTAGCTCAGTATTGTCTACACTGACTGGCAGCAGAGCAGCTCTCCAGATGCTCTACCACTGAGACACAGACCTTCCTCAATTTTGTGGAAGACCATTATATTTTGCCACCGGCATCTTGGAGGGGCGGAATTAAATAGTTTGGAATATGAGAGAGCCAATGCTAGCTAGCATTCACAAAGGTCTTAGTACCTATGTCTGAACTCTGGAAAATCTGCTACATGCACGTTCACATGTTTCTCCTTGGCCCTTGACTTGTTCACTCTTCCCTGGCTACTCACACACACTCTCTCTTTTTCTCTCTCACTGCCTCCCCCCCCCCCCCCGGTTCCTAACATTTCAGCCTGCAGAGACTATTGGCCCCCTTCCAGCCCTTGGCCAGAGGAGTTTCCTTCCTTGAACTTTTCCCCCCCATCCAATTCTGCTTCCTGACTGATCCCATCTGTCTTTGTCCCCAGGAGACAAGCTCTGGACTTCCTTTCTGGTCAGGGCCCAAGCGATGCCCACGGCAGCTGAATTTTGACTGTAGTAATGTAAGTGGGGAGCTCAGCTTGGGAAGTGGGGGTTCTAGGATGGGACAGAGATTGCACCCTCAATAAGGAATATCTGGGAGAGGTCAGGACATTGACTCATCTAGGTTTACCACTTCCTAGCCTTAATGTTAAACAAAGAGACAAATGTAACTTCGCAAAAAAAAAGAAAAAGCAATGGATAGAAACTAGTGCCTGCTTTTATCATTGTTGCCTGGAGCAGGTGGAAACCCCCCCTCCCAGCTTTCCAATTTGTTTATTGTGGAAAGTAGCACAAATGTGTTCCAAAACACCCTAATTGATGGGTGAGAGGTTGGCTCTGATTTGCTCATTTGATTTTTTTTTTTTTGGCCTAGTTTAAATCAGTGAACTGACCATGGACTGAGCCCATCTTATAGGTCTGTAGAAGTGTGGGTTGCAACTCACCCAGGATTCAGCACATTTGGTATGCAAAACCCTTGAATCCATTGTTCCCACCAATTGGCAGTTGTATTCAGTGCTGCACGAGTGGAGTTCCACTTGCGCAGTAAGATTTTCCTTTCCTCTCCTTTCCCTGCGTGCCCCCAAAATCTGTTCTGGAGGGTCCCTCAACCCTCTGGAGCAGATTTTGAGGATTCATGGGGGGCCCCTACAGGGAGGAGGAGGGGAGAGTAAGTTCTGTTGTGCAAACAGAAGTCTCTTGCATGAGTGGAAGAGCAGAGTTGGATGCAACCCTCTGTTCCAGATCTGATGGCAGGCTTTGTGAGTTGGTATGTAATGCTGACTGCATAGGAGAGAAGGGTATAACCTGAGGAGGGAAGGAGTCTACATTTCTGGAAGAGCAGCCAGTAGAGCCAGTCAGTCACTGATTGTGGGGAGCAGGAAACATAGGCTATAGTGAGGAAGGGGGACATATTTGGTACTGTCTCTGCTGAGTATACCTTCTGTGTTTTTATAGAATACCCATATGACCTTCATTTTGGCTGCCAGTCACCTCTTTGCCCAGACACACAGGCTCCATGTGAGTGAGGACAACGCTGCCGCTTTCGAAGTCCTCCGTGGCTTGTATCTACCGCCTTTCCAGCCGCGTCAGGGAGTGCATATTCCCCTCACTGACCAAGAGATGCAGAATCCACGAGGCACTGTTGGTAAGAAGTCCAGGACATTTGCTGAAGGTCAGATATCCCAACTGTTCCAATCAGACTCTAGGGCAAGGGTGGGGAACCTGTGGCCTTCCAGGTGTTGTTGGACTCCCATTAGCCCCAGCCAGCCTGATCAATGGTCAGGGATGTTAGAAGTTGTAGTACAGTAACATCTGGAGGGCCGCAGGCCCTACAGCACTCTGCTAACCCCTGCCAAAGTTGTGAATGGAGTGCCAGCAGACGCAATTAGACTGCTAAGATGAGATGAGACCTCATTTCCCCACACAATAGACCCATAATGGAAATGGATAAATGAGATCCTCCCTGTATTACTCCAATGAGCTCACGCACGCTACTCCCAGGCTGTGCCCAACTGTGTCTTTCAGATGAGACGAGGGTGGGAGAGCTGAAGAAGGAACTGGCCAAGCTGAGACAAGAGCTGGAAGAGCAAGGTGCCCTCGTGTCTGATGATATGGAGGCCATGCATTTTGAGAAGGTAAAAAAAAAAGTCTGTATGTTTCTGTATTGCTTCGCATTTTCTCTGAGCTCTAGGTTTCCAAAGAAGGAAGAGCATGACCCTTCTTGGAGGAGAGAGGGTGCGGTGTGTGACTCTGCTATTCCAATCATGACTTCCCCTCCAGCAGCCCTGCCAATGCTTCTTAATCCTCAACCAGTTAATTTCAGTTTAGCTCAACTACTTTCTTGGGATGACTCACAGACAAATTTCCTCCATGCCCCAGTATCTGCAAAGGGCAGGCACGGACAAGATATTTTATGTTCAAGGTTCAGATGCCCAAGCACAAAATACAATCTAATTACATCATGTGCAAAAGTTTGTGTATAGAGGCTAAGAGACTAAGCTACGAATCAGGATGCTCCATTTTTGAATCTCACCTCTGGCATGAACTCACTAGATAATTGCCTTCACCAAGGCACTCTCTCTGTCAGGGTCAGCCTTGTGTAATATAGGAGTAAGAATACTGTCCTACCTTGCAGGGTGGCCATAAGGATTACAAAAATGTCATGTATATGAAGTGCTTTGAACATTTTTAAGTGGCTGCAAAAATGCCAAGTATTACTACATTTCAGACTTCTAGTACCAGAAGCAATGGAGAATAGACCAGGTTTCTATTTTCAAGAATTCTGAAGGGAAAAACTATGTTTGAAATGTGGATGCTATACAGATGTATCGCATATCTGTAGCCAAGAACAAAATATCTTGAGAGAAGGGGGCATTTCTTCTGAAATAGCAAACGATGACTTGCCTTAACCAGGAAAGAAAATCACTATGCACATGAGTGGATGGAATGCATGAGCTCAAGATTCAGGTTATAATGACACACCAAACCATGGTTTGTCATTACATCTGAGCCAGACCAACCTCTGTAAAGTTGTAATCCTGTGTGCTCTTACCTGGGCGTAAGCCCCATTAAACACAGTGGAACTCACTTTTGAGTCAACATGCAGAGGACATTATGTACCTTATGCTATGAAGCCTTCCAGAGCATGACAATGACAAAACAAAGGCAGACAGGGGCAAACCAGCCAAAAGGAAAGAGGTGCATGGGTTCTACATGAGTGCACAGAAGCCTGGGAGTGTGAGCATAGGGACACAGAATATTTAGGGGGGGAAATTAAGTATTGGCCCCATTGGTCCTCAGCACTGACCATTATCGCAAGGGATGGGCCCCAGAGCTGCCTATACTGCACTGATAGTGAGGAAGTGGTGATGGGCTGGCATTCTTCCTCTTTGGTCTGTTTAAGAAGATACTCTATAGGGGAGAGGTTAGGATTGCCTCGCACCTCCCCTAGCAACAACTTGCATTTCCATGCCCAGCTTCAAAGCCAACGCCATAGAATTATATTCTAGCTCTGTGACTTGATCACCACTCTATGAACCTGCAACATCTCCTGGATTTCTTCATTCCCTCCAATGAATGTTTAACTGGTATATGTTGTACTATTATTAACAAAAACAACAAAACCCACAACACCCATAAGATAAAATTTCTGCACCAAAGTAACTCATATTCTGTGTCAAGAAAAGGTGAGTGCTGTGATCCCATAAATCAGAGGTGGAGAACCTGTGGCCCTCCAGATATTGTTGGACTTACAACTCCTGCCATCCCTAATATGCTGGCTGGGTCTGATAAGGAGTCATAGGGCAACAGCATCCGTAAGGCCACCAGCTTCCTTGCCTCTTCCATGAATGATGTCAATTGAGCTGCTTTTTGTATTTCCATATTATGGGCATTCTGTTCTGTTTTTCCCAATCATGGAATGGGGTTTCGAGTTACATGGAACACAGAAGCACCTCCTCTCTTGGCTGCTGGATATGCTACTTCGTTAGCAGTCTACGACTTCCGTTTCTGAGTCTTCACCAAGCATGGCCCACATGCTTCGAAGCCCCTCTCCACAAATGCTGGGTGATTGGGATGGAAGCGAAAGCTGAGATTCTCAGGATGCTAAATTGTGTGCTCAGTGCCAATTTCTACACTTGTGTGGTGCAAATATGGAACCCACACAGTCTTGTGTCATCTTAGATAGCAATGATCTTAGGAATAGGCTGAGGTGGCAATATAGCTTTAGAGGTTGATCGTATGAATATATGAGGCTCCCTGCCTTCTACGGAGTCAGGCTTTTGCTCCCTCTAGCCCGGGGGTAGTCTGTTAAAGTCCGCATTGTCTTCAGAGGTAAACTGTCAGGGGCCACATGCTGGCAGGGGGAGGGCCAGTGCCAAAAGTGGATGGGGCCACCCTCTTCTCTCTCTGCTACCACCTTCCCTCTCTCTCCTTTCTCCCCACCCAGTGAGCTGCCAGGGAAGGGATAGATCACTCTTGCCAAAGTTCTGAACTGATCACTAATAAAAGGCTTTTGAAACTAGGCTATGGGTTATATGAAACACGAATGACGGCTGGAGGTTGCCCACTGCTGATTTAGTGTTGTCTACTGCCTGCTCTGAGTAGCTATGGCTCTTCACAGTCTCAGGCCAGGGTTCTTTTTTTAGGCTAGCTACCTGAGACCCTTAAAAGGAGAATTTAAACTAGATTGCTAAATGACCTGTTTATTGAGCATTCACCCTGATTTCTTTGCAGGGAGGTTACATGATGTTGTGTCAAGCAAGCACCATCCCCCACTTTCAAGGGCATTTTCCTGTCACTTCCCTTGTCAGAAATAGTCCAGTCTTTGGGGGAGCAAGTTTGTTGCACCAGACCTCCCAAGCAACAATAACTGAGCAACCTGCATTTGCTGGTATGTGACTGAATCCCACCCAAAAATAGTGACAGTCTGGAAGCACACCTAGACAATGGATTAGGACCTTCTCTACACAAAGCATGCGCTCTGCTATTGAGCTGCGCCCCCTCCCCACCTTCTTGTTCAGTATTGTAGCAGATAGACCGTTTTATTCAGCTGAAATTACACTAGTAGCAGAATGATATTGTGTGTGTTTTGTAGAGCTGGGAGCTGGCCCACTTCAGCTCCACAGCTGCTGTTACTGAAGTTTTTGCATACAGTGAGCATTTGTCTGCAGAACTGCAGATGTAATGTTGGGATCTTGTGGGGATTATATCCCAATATATCATCAGCTGCCAGGATTGGGGCCCAGATTTGAGCTAAAATGGAATATTTTTAATATATTGGAGGTTAAGTTGAAAGCTGCTGTCAAACAGTCCTAATAAAAAGAATAATCTGGTTTGTAGGGGATGTGTTGTTGCTATGACCTTTTAAGAATGAGAGAGAGTGTGAGTGTAGAACTCTTTAACTTTGCCTGGACTATGGCCATTGGTTTTTGATTTGATGCTCCAATCATGTTTACTACTAAAACAAAAAATACTTCACCATTCTGTGCCAGTGTCGAACTTTCTCTCTTATCACCCCATGTGACTCCCAGCTGTCACACTACTTGATTGTGTTTCGATTATACTGTATTTTAATTATTGTTGTGAGTCGCCTAGAGTGTCCGTTAATTTGGACAGATAGGCGACCAAGAAATAAAATTTTATTATTATTATTATATTCTGTCAGTATAGGAACTTGGGCCTAGGTGGGTATGAGCACATTCTGAAGTACACGAAGCAGTCAGAGCATAGCTGTATTTGACACTGCTGTAAGCTGCAGCGCCTGGATCCAGCTTTTGGAGGTGCCAGAGTGCTAAGAACACGTGGGGAGGAGTCTGGGGGCTGTATTCCCCACCCTCATGTATCTGTGTAGTACCTAGCCTACTACTGTGTTATACACAGCCCTGTTTTTGCAACTTGCAAAACATGACCCACCCCCACAGGCTGTGCTATTTTCCGAGTTCAGAGTGAACAAGCCAAGAAGGGTCAGAAGATTCTGTTCCTCAAGTACAAAATGGCAGCCATTAGCAGGCAGTGGAGTCTTCCAGCCATGAACGGTGTGTTTTTGTCACTTTCGTATTATTTCTATAAACACGACTTACTCTGATTGTCATATGTAGGGAAGCTGCCTTCTTCCAGATCAGACAATTTGTTCATCTAACCCAGTGCCACTCTCTGTAACTGATAGTGTCTCTCTAGGGTCTTACCTGCTATCTGATCCTTTTAGCTGTAGATGCAAGGGGTCTTCTCCCTGCAAAGCATGTGCTCTCCTTACCACTAAGCTCTGGTTCCTCTCATACACTAAGAGCAGCTCACACTGTAGCAAGATTACTCAGGTGGCTAGTCAGATTTTGTGCTTCCGTAGCTGATGCAAATGACTTGTGTAGTTACTCATTATTTGACACATTTTCTTCTGCTCCTACTAGTCATGGGGAAATGCAATGCAGGTAACTGAAACCCTACTTCCTAGGCTCTAGGGCACGGATGGGGAAACTTGTGGCCTTCCAGATGTTGTTGAACTCCAGCCCCCGCTGACTGCAGCCAGCATGGCGAATGGTCAGGGTTGATGGGAGTGAAGAGTCCACAACCATCTGGACAGCCACAGGATCCCCATCCCTCCTCTAGGGGCCAATGGATATTATAAATAAATCATCAAATCTGGGCCCCAATCCTGGCAGCTGATGATATTATAAATAAAATAAATAAATGTAAACTTGCCCTTTAACTATTGCTAGCAGTTTACAGGGCTGTGTGCTCCTCCTTCCTTTCTGTTCTCTTTCGCCTTCCATCCAGTTCAGGAGAATAATAATAATAATAATAAAAAACTAGATTCAGAGAGCCACCAACATTGTGTTAGGATGGGTCGTATGTAACACTGAACCCTATCGAGAGGCTGTGGGGTGGGACTGAGAGGAAATAATTTTAGGAGGAGGGGACAGAGTGCACAGTCCTGATCCCATCCTTCAACCATAGATAAGGCCATTACATCGGCACTGGCCGTAGAACTGTATTCAAACCCCACTCTGTTTTCTGAGATTTCATTAAGCATTGCATATATACTCTCAAGCTTATTTGTACAGCCATAAGGTCTAGAGACTTGCTTTCCCTCCTGTAGAAATGAAGGTTGGGATTCTCAGTACCTCAAGTGCTCGGGCACTTCCAGACTCTCACTATTTTCAGGTGGAATTCAATCACATACCAGCCAGTTTAGGTCGCAGAACTATATTTCATTTGGAGGTCTTGTACAACCAGCCCTCTTCTCCAAAAGATTAGACTTGCGATAAGGAAAGTGATGGGAAACTGCAGTGGAAAGTGTGGAATAACACTTGTTTGGATGCAGCAGCATCTAACTTCCCTGAAAACAAATCCGAATGAATGCTCATTAAATAGCCAATGTTGTCTAATGTCCTCACAAGCAAATTAGGATGAATACTCAATAGACAATACACCCAGTACCAAGTTCTGTGCCAGGGTGGAGAACTTGTGATCTTCCAGATGTTGTTGGACTCCATCTCCCATGATCCCCAGCCAGTATGGCCAATAATCAGGAATGATAGGAATTGTAGTCCAGCAACATCCAGAGGGCCAGATTCCCCACCCCTGCTCTATATCTTTTCTGTGCTTACATTAAATCACATCATATACCCAATGCTAGTTACAACCTCCGTTAGCTTTCTTTGCTGCTCTTTGTAAGCCTTGCACTTCCTTTGTTCTCATTCCCATCCTATCGAGATCCCTTTTCTTCTTCTTCTGTCATTGCCATCCTTTTCTGGCTGGGAATGATTCTGCAATTTGTTGGGCCCTTAGGATAATGACACTCACTTGGACTTCATAATGACGGCAGCCAATCTGCGAGCTGAGAACTATGGCATCCCTCCTGCTGATAAACTCCAGGTGAGGAAAGGAGGTGGGGCTTTTTGAGTCATTTCTCTCACGTTGCCAGACCAATCAGATCTAGAAAATAAAATGGGGGTTAGATTGGCACACACTCTTCCAGCAGGTCTCAGGGAATGCATGTCCAGCAATGACACCAGTTGAGTCCAGGAGGGGCAGGATGGGAACTGGGAGTGTCACCAGTGTGAGAATGAAGGCAGTTGAGCCTGACATCTCTTTTGCCATGTCCTCTCCAGCAACTCTTCCCCATGGTGCCTGGCACCAGTGCCCATTTCTGTGTCCGCCACTTACCTTACACTGTGCTTGACAGGACTCTCTGTATTAACCTGGTACCCTCTCCCATTCATTGTCTTCCTGCTGACGCCCCAGTTTAATTTCCACAGGCCAAGAGGATTGTGGGCAGAATCCTGCCTGCCATTGTCACAACAACAGGAGCCATAGCTGGCCTGGTGTGCTTGGAGCTTTACAAGCTGGTGTGGCAACACGGGCGTCTCAGCTCCTTTCGCAGCAACTTCCTGCGGCTCTCGGAGCCCCTGGTCAATCGCTCCCAGCCCCCATCCTCTCCGCAAACATACAAGGTGAGGCGTGGGCTCTGTGTTCATCGTGGCCTGAAGGCAGGAATGGGCTCAATGGGGTTTGCTTTCCCTTGCAGACCAGGGGGTGGGGGCAGGGGAGAGAGAGAGAGATGCAGTGTGCATTCAGGATAGAGATGCTCTCACTGTTCTGCCGGTTCCAATGAGTCTCCACCTCTTTTCTGAAAATGAGCATATGATGCTAGTCAAACCCTGCCCCTTTTTACTGTGAAACCTGGTGGGATCAGCTCGAGTGCATTTTTAAAAGTTTGCTTCAGACAGATTTCACAACTGATCGGCAGATCAGCCCGTTGCTCCTCTAGGTGTAGCCAATGGAAACGCTTTGCTGTAGGCGACTAGTGTGCTCACAGCCTCAAGTGGGCTGCGGTTCTTCACAATCAGCACAAGCTCTGATGAAGCTCTAGATCAGGGATTGGGAATGTTTCTCAATGTGAGGGCTACATGCCAGTGGAGGGCAGGACCAGAGGCAAAAGTGGGCAGAGCAACAAATGTAAATGTTACCTTTGTGCAATCTAGACACACCTCTTTCTGCTCCTTCAAGGCAAGCAAAAGGCATTATCGGCGTTCAGGGACCCATGCCAGCTTATGCAAAATTACCCAAGGAGGGTGTGAAGCAGGGCTGATGAAGGACGTGGCCTGGGTTGTGGCTGCTGGTGAGGGCATTTGGTGTGGGGAGTCCCAGAGGGTTGGGGTTCCCCCCCTGCTATTGATGATGGAGCAAGGCAACAAGGGCTGCTCCAGTGCGGGAAGTGAGTCATTCAGGAATGGAAATCTACCTTCCCCTAAAATAGTGTTATATCCAGTACCTCCATGCTGGATTAGAGGCTCTGTATCTGTGGGCATGCCATTTCTGTGTGGGCACAGGTGTCAATCCAGGCAGGTATCCCAGTTCTGTTCTTTACTTTTCCCCTCTCGAGCTCTATAAAAAAGCCTAAACAAAACTCCAGTGAGTTGCTCTTATTCCATGCTGCACCTAAGAGTGGCTTTGGACATTTCAGGATTGGCGGCCACCTGGATGCATGAGCGCCTCACACCTCTGGTTCTCACGCTGCTAGTGTAATGCCCAAAGGAAAACTGGTACAGAAAGATTTGCACGGCTAACCTCCCAACCTTTCCTGGACAAGTTCCCCTTAAGACATTACAGCAGCAGAGCAGCAGCCACTGGAAGCACAAGGGCCGTAGCACTTGAGCATCCGGGGGTGGGTGTGCTGCTGCCTGCAGTCCATTCTAAGAATGGCCCGCAACTCTTTACCTCAAGAAGGGGACCGTGCAGTCAGAACCGACACAGCAGGAACTGAAGATCCAGCCACTGCTCTAGGTTGCGTTGCCAGCCGGAGGCGTTTAAGTGACTGCCCTGTTCCATTTAGCACACGGGTGCAAGTGACTTCCAGACTGTGTGGAGGAGCCTTCCTATTCCATCCCTCCTGCCTGGGTGCCGAGTACGGAACTGCTTGCCAGGAGCCAATGTGTGGGGGAGGAAGGCTGCTCCTGCCCAGCTGCTGCTCCTGCCTTTCCTGAGCCCCTTCTGGCAGACAGACGGTGAAGATCTAGTTTCAGAAGCTGGTGCCTGGCGTGTGTATCAGGCTAGCCGCAGTACCGGAGAGGCACTGGACAGGGCTCCCTGTGAGCTGTCAGACACAGGAAATGGTCTTTAACCTACAGCTGACACGCACAGCTGGTGCCAAGCTGCACACCTAGGAGGAGCTGTGGCTCTTTTCACCCTGGCCTAACTACACCCCTTGTTTTTCGCCTCAGTCCCTGATGCCCATACTGGACCTTTCCCACACGTGCATCTACATATTCACTGTGTATTCTGAACCGCTTTGACTGTGGAGTGTTCCTCAGAGGTACAGCCAGCA
Organism: Rhineura floridana; assembly: GCF_030035675.1. Taxonomy (NCBI): domain Eukaryota; kingdom Metazoa; phylum Chordata; class Lepidosauria; order Squamata; family Rhineuridae; genus Rhineura; species Rhineura floridana. The sequence goes on along the minus strand of NC_084482.1, from coordinate 124,169,478 downwards.
GGCCCAGTGAATCTAGGACTAAGCAGAGCCTTGCCCCATAGGCTACATGAAACAATACAAAGCGGCCAATGCTTGCTTCTTTTGTGCTTCCTAGGCACACGGTAAAAACCTGGTGGACAACTTGAGAGTAGCATAAGAACTTCAGAAAGTTTGCCCACCCATACTACCTTCAGCTGTTAGACACACCATTGTGTGTGAATGATTATGACAGGGTTGGCATTACTGTCAAAGATGCAGTGATGGGCTGAATGTGGGAAAATAAACTGACCTTGAATCGTGGCAAGACAGAAGCACTGTGGGCGAGTGGTTCAAGAAATTGGCGAGTTGCCTGCCCAGGATGGGCTTGCACTCCTTTTGAAGAAGCAGATACGCAGTTTGGGGTGCTCCTGAATGCAGCTTTGTCCCCAGCTTCGGCTAGTGAAACAGCTACAGTTGTTCCTGGACCAGACTATCTTGACCACTGGTAACGTCAAGATTGGATTACTGTAATGCAGTCTCTATGGGGCTGCCCTTGACGTTGGTCGAGAAATTGCAGGTAGTTTAGAAAGTTGGAGCATGCTTGATGACAGGAGTGAGATCCTGCCAACATATTACATCTCTGCTTAAAGACTTGTACTGGCTGCCAATTTGCTTCTGGGCCAAGTTCAAGGTTTTATTAGTAGTAAGTAAAACTCTTAACTGTTTGGGACCAGCTTATTTGAAGGATCGTTGCCCCATACAAACTTGACTGCTTCGATCTGTGGAACTTGCACTTTTACAAGTCTAATATAAGGTTTGTTCCACATCCTCGACAAGCTGATTTTCCAGTGTGGCGGCACCCATGCTTTGGAACTTCTTGCCTGTTACCATCAGGCAGGTGCCTTTGTTACACTGTTTTAGACTCCTGCTAAAAACATTTTATTTCAGCAAGCCTACCCAGACATACAATTTATTTATGTGTACATATTCTTACATTCTGATTTTATCTGTATATTTTTTATAATTATTTTACAGATTTACGTACACCACTTAGAGATGCTTTAAGTGGTTTGTAAAATTTAAGAAAGAAAGGATAAATCTCCTGGCATCGGGGTGACTTGCCAAGGAAATAGTGAGCAGGCATATGTGTTGACAGTTGAGGAAAGCAATTCATGTTCATCTGTTGCTGTTTAACACCTTACGTATCTTTGGATACAACTCATTGACTCAGTTAGCACATACTGTTAAGCCAAACCATGGCTTAGTGCATATGCGGGGGCTCCTAGACAGGAGCTTGTGTCTGCTTTGCTCCTCATCTGGTCCTGCTGCTGCGGCTGGGCTGTTGTGAGCTAAGCCATAGTTTGGCTTAGGGTTATGTCCAAACCTGGGCTTGTGGTATGTCTCCTTCAGACAATCCACAAGCTATAAACCCAAGAACAAATTTTACAGGTCACAGGTCATGGTTTGCCTGGAGTGAGACAAACTATGAGCCTGTGTTTGGACAATATGCTAAGCCAAACCATGGCCTAGCTCAAAGCAGTGCAGCAGGATGAGGATCAGAGGAGCAATCTCCTCCTTGGAAGCCCAAGCTTTTGTACCAAGTTATAGTGTGGCTTAGCATTACGTGCTGACCGGATCACTGTATCCTGTTTAACTACTGTCAGTGGTGAGCCTTCTCTAGAAAAGGATCCAACAAGAGACATAAGTGGATGTTTGTTTATTACATTTGTTATCCCACCCTTCCTCCAGTGAGCTCAGAATCATTTGTAGGATTCCCAGGCAATCTCTCACCCCCAGACCTGCTCAGCTTAGAGATGGAACTACCCGGGTATTTTCAGACCATTCCCCAAGGCTACCTTCCGTGTTATGCCCTCAGTGCCATGAACACAGTATGGCTTCTAGCTAGCCGCCTCTTCCTAAGGCACTCGATCTATAGACACAAATGGATATCTGTATGTACATATTAATTGCATGCGCTGAACACATGACACACACATAAACACACACTCTAACATCCACACAGAGATTTGGGGGGTGTTTTTTCTTTTGTCACTCCTATATACTCTCCCCCAATACTTTGCATTACTCCCGGATTGTTGAGGCTGGGACCGGTCTTGGCTTCCTTGCAAAAACTCCCTTTTCTGGAGAGAGAAACCAGAACTGGAATGGTGGGGGGGAATCGGGAGGGGGGGTGCGCAAGAAGCTAAATTAAGAGCGTCTCTTTGAATAGAAGCCTTTTTGTCTTAAGTTTATGGAGTGCGAGGCTGGGGCTTCCTGCTACACAGGAAGCGCAGATTGGAACCAGATGGGGGGGAGGGGGAGGCAGGAAGAGGGGGAGGGCGGCTCTTCCATCTCCAGTAATTTCCACGGCTTTGGCTCTCGGCGCCTCTGTTGCTTCTCCTCCTTCCCAGTTCAGCTCACGTTGCTTGGCCCGAGGGCTTGCTGCGCGCGTGCGCACACGGCACACCCCCTTTTGCCAAATGTCCTGCATTTTTAAAGGACATCTCAGATTTCCAGCTCTGTAGAAAGTCCCTGTAACCTGGAAGTCCAACGCTTCCATCCTGACGATGGGGGTGGGGTAACTTATCTGGAAAACTTATCTGCGCAGCGTGAATTCTAATTCTGAAGGGGAAGCCTGGGCATGGTGACGTAGCAGGATGCCCAAGTAAGCCCTCTGGAAATTGGGGCCATGATGGTGCTGTAGAATAGAGGTGCCGTAGTTGAAGCACAAGGCAGTGGAGCCTGGGTTCTGCACTGCGCGCGCGCTCACATACATAAGCATACATACCAGGACCCTTTGGCTTTTCCACTTTCAGAAATGAGCGCATGCCCATGGAGTGAAATCCTTAATCCGTCCTGGAAAGCAGCAAAATGTGAAATTGCTTCCATGAGAGCGGGGGGGGGGAACCCGTAGAGAAGGAGGGGGGGGTTTGATGAAGTGAATTGAAAGCAGCATCCGGGAAGGGCCTGCTCCACGAGATGGAAAAGGGGGCTGACTTGCCAACGCGAGTAGAGTGGCGCTGGGTCCGGGAACTTGTGGAATTGATTAAGCACCATATGGGAGTCATTACTTAGTAAGGGCTAGCGACTGGGGGAAGGGAGCTCTTACCCTGGCGCCAAAGGATCCCCTCCTAACCCCCCACCCCCGTAATAGATTCATTGGACCTTTGCTCCTCAGTGCTGGAGCAGGTTTGGAGGCAGGGAGTCATAAGATTTCCGGGGGCTGTGAAGGGCAAGCGGGTATATTATAAATAAATAAATATTGTTCTGGGCATCTAGCCAGCTTGAGGGAGATCGCTTAGGTCAAAAGCAGAGTAGTCTGTCTTCCGATCCTGTGCGATGTGGCTGCACTCCCTCTCCTACCTCGGAGTGTAGGCCTTGGGCCTGGAAGAAATCTCTGTGCCGGGCGGGGATAAAGGTGGCCGGGGGGAAATGAAACCCAGAATACCTTCTTTTGCTATGGAAGCAGCCCAGTCAGTTTCCACCTTCCCCGCCATCCGAGTTAGCTGCTTGCCTGTAGAACCGAGTGGGTAGCATTAAGAAGCGTGAAGAGGAAGGGCCGAGCAAGAGGTGCTAATGTAACCCTGAGAGTGTGAAAAGCGAGGCCAAGCCAGCCACATGGCTCTTGGGAAAGATGAAGAATTTGCTCTCTGGGTTGGCAATGTTGAGGAACAAATGGGATGGGCCATATGGTTCCATATGGTGAAGATGACCAAAAACCTCTTACTCTGGGCTGCAATCTTCCTCATACTGTACACCAAAAGGATGCATAATCGGGAGCAGGGTATCCTTGAACTTCTCATGTTTCAAACCAAAGATTTCCCGAAGAGCTAAGTGTTCTCTTGCTTACAGTGATTTGGCATACATGCATGTGCTTATTAATTTATTTAGAAAAATGTGGGCTGCTCAATCAGAAAAATCTCTAAGCGGGTGTACATCAGTAAAACACAGATTAAAATCAGCCAAACATATATATATACATACACATACACACAAAAAGAATTATCAGTAAAACAGATTAAAATGAACAAAATCATACACACATAAAAGAATTATCAGTAAAACACAAATTAAAATCAGCAAAACATTTTAAAAGAAATACGTATAAATGATATGTCTGGTGGGTGTGCTGAAATTTAAAAAGTGTTCAGCAGGTGTCTAAAACAATATAGTGAGGGTACCTGCTGAATGTCAATTGGCAGGGAGTTCCAAAGCATAGGTGCTGCCACACGATTATTGAGCTCTTGTCAATCTTGCTGTGCCAGCGAGCTGAAAAACTGAGATCCTTCTTCCTCCTGTTCCTTTTTGTAATTTGCTTTCCATTCTTAAGAATACAGGCAGCACTTTCCAGGGCTTGCAGGAAGCATGACTGAGTACTGTGTGGGACTCCTGGTTTCCATTGTCCTCTCTCCATTGTCCACCATGGGATCTACAAAACCTCTATGTAGGTTTGAATAAAGTGGGAGAGAATATTTGACTCTCCAGTTGATTAAGCTGGAAACAACATCTCTACAGAGCAAAAAAACCACAACAATATCCCAGTTCATAGGTAAAGGGTAGCCTTCTTCAGACCTCTGAATGCATGGTCTGGGGGGGGGGATCACATGGAAGAATGTATGTGCATGCAGTGGTGCACATACAGAAGCCCCTTTCAGACCTGCTGAACCCCATTCCACAGGGAACGTCTAAAAAGGGTTAATAGGACACTTGGGGGTGGAGACTTGTGTAAGAGAACGTGGTGTACAACCTACATAGAAACCCAAGTACAGAGACACTGGGATGGCAATATGAGAGGAAAAGGTTATGGCCTGCTGCTGCTCTGTATACTCCTTGATGAGACATGGTATAGAGATATTCAATCTAAGGCCTTCTGGGACAGCCGTGCTCCCTTGTGTGCTGCTTTAAAAGACTCTGGACAACAATGCACAGGTTTTCTCCCTGCAATCCGTGGCTTTCCCACTATGACTGGAGTTGAGATGAGACCTAATGGAATGGAGACCTGTGCCCTTAAGCTGCACCAGTATGAAGAAACAGTAGTCCTGTACTTCTTACGTAGGCAGGGAGGCGCCGTCTCTGTCCTGCTGAGAAGGAGAGAGGGAACAGAAAGCAGTGCTGTGGGGTACAGTGAGTGGTAGCAGAGGGAAGGGTCCTTTTCCTTTTATAGATTTATAAAAGCTCTGGGCTGGGGTCTGGTGGGACATCTGGCAGTTACCTACAGAGAGAGAGAGAAGAAGACAGATTTGCTATGGAGGCTTAAGGAAATGCTGAGGGTCAGCCCTTCCCCTGCCCTGCTGGCCAATGAATTTGTCCAGGACAGTATCCTTTTGTGCTGTAGCCTGACCCCACTAAATTGTCTCTGGTCAGGGCACTTCCTGCTGTGAACCAGTAACTAGCCCCAAAGGGCCCCTTGTTAGAGGACTGGATGCTTCTTGTCCTCCTCTCCTTGCCCAAGGCCAAAATAGGCAGGGTCAACAACGCAGGGGGCTAAGAGGTTCACCAACATCCTGGGCCTTGTTCTGAAGAAAAGGATAATTGTACATCGGCAAGCCACCATCTCAAATGTGTCTTTGTGCAAAAGAGTGGTACAGATCATGAATGGATAGAAAGCGGCCCTAAAGAGTTCCCTCCTTTAGGCCTGTTGCCAGTTGTGCATTCAAAGCTGTCATGACTGGAAAGAACGATTTCATCCAAATCTGACTTCCCATATGCAATGCAGGAGGAATGACGTCCTCCTGTTCATAGGAACGGAGGAAGCTGCCTGATACTGAGTCAGACCACTGGTCCATCTAGCTCAGTGCTGTCTCCACTGACTAGCAGCAGCTCTCCAGGATTTCAGACAGGGGTCTCCAAACTGAAGATACTAGGGATTGAGTCTGAGACCTTCTTGTGCAAAGCCAATGCTGTACCGCTGGGCTACATCCCTTCCCTTTCATATTATGTCATGGCATTTCGGTTGTGATGAACTTCTTAAAAGGAGCAGGGCTGGTCTTCAGCTGAAGCCTACAGGGATGTGCTTGTTTATTTATTAGAATTCTACTCTGCCCTTCCTCCAAGACACTCAGAGCAGCTTTTTAGCCTCACAACAACCCTGTGAGGTAGGTTAAGCTGGAAGAAGAGTGGACTCCATGGCTGATTTGAGTCTGCGTTTCCCTTATCCAAATCTCTCAAGTTGGCTTTCAAGAATGTATGCACTTCCTTGGCATTTGGTGTTGCAACGGTTAATTGCCTTTGCTGTCTGAAATGCCATGTTTGATTAGAATTTGTCTAGTTTTATCTTTTGTTGGTCGTTCTTATGTTCCCTTTGACTGGATTAAAGGGCCGCCCTTTGGTACCTAAAAACCTCTACCCTGTGAAGGTACGTTACAATCAGTTCACCTCTTAACCTTCGTTCTGATAAGATGAATAGACTGAGCTCCTAAGGTCCTTTGCTGGAAGATTTATTTTCTAACAAACTCCTCTGTTTTTAATATCTCAATTGTAAATGAACAGTGGAGCCTGAATTAGACATGGTGTTCATGATCTTGCAGTTGTGTCTTCTTTAATAAGGGTATTAAGACCTTTGTTTTACTAAAATGGTCCCAGCAAGTCTAGTCATTCAAATCACTTTGTGGTAACATTTCGTGGTCATTGATATTTACCATTCCACCAATATGGGCCTTTCAGTTACAATCCTATGCAAACTTACTTGGGGCATGTAAGCCCTACTGGGGGCTTATTTCCAAAAAAATAGAAAGGTTTGGGTTGCATGACATTCTAAAATATGTGAATCTGAGGCCTGAGCTGCTCTCCTCAACAGAAAATGGCTCCTTTGTGGGTTGCCTGGCCTGCACCACAAGCTTATTCCTGGGGTACATACCGGCTTGATTGGGTTGTATATTTTTACTTTATTTTTATTTTTAGAACTGGCCTTCTTTGTGTGTCTTCTTTATTCTCCTGCATTTGATGAAATGTGCTGCAGCCCACAAAAGTTTGTCCTAATAAATGTGTAACTCTTTAAGGTGTCACAAGATTCTTCATTGTTTTCGCTTTATTCTCAGTATCACCAGAAGACATGGAACTGCTGGGATAGAATTGAGGTGCCTGGTATCAATGCAGAGGGAAGCGAGATAACCTTGAGACATCTCTGCAATCATATTGAGGTGAAGATGATGACCAAGCATAAGGTTTCATAGGCAGATTCCATCAGGAACCTAGATATCATATACTGGAATAGCCCATTCCACCTCTGCATGCTCCCTCCCAATACTATAATCTCAGCACGACCTCCCCCACCACCACCAATCACCATGCATGCCAGAGTTGCAGCAATGCATCTCATCTACCACATCTAGGGAGCAAGCAGTGCAAGTCCTGAGGTTCATGAGAGGCTGGTAGGCACAGCACTTTGAATGCGCATGTGGCACCTTCTAGTATTAATCTCTGACCTCATCTGTGAACAAACACAAAGGTATCCTTACCCACACCATTCTCACTGGGAGGCCCCCGTTCTGCCCCAAATACCCCATTACCTTGATGGCCCTATTTACAATTCAGTATGCTTCCTGCTCCTACTTTATTCCTATATCTGCCTGGCCTGACTGTCCCACCACATCCCCATCTCATTCCCATAATTCCATCTTCATGCTCTTCTCTTTCCCATGCTATCCAAGATGCTTTCTATCTCATCTGTAACTTAACCTGCTGGTCCAGGAGTTCTTCCAATTTAGAGTTCTAATCAGGATTCTCAGTGTGTGATGCTGATTCCTGCCTGCTTTCACAGAGGGAGCATTGCTTGGTGCTGCAGATGCTCCTATATGGTACGGCTCTTCTCTATACTGAATCCTTGGAAGAAGAGGAAAAAGAGCTGCGACTTTCCAGCAGGTAGGAGAATTCCAAAGTAATGTCTTCAAGAGTTTGAGGGTTACAAGAGGACACAGGAAAAAACCTGGTGAATGAGGCCAAAGGCCCATAGTCCAACATCCTGTTCTCACAATGGCCAACCAGATGCCCATGAGAAACTTGCAGGCAGGACCTGAGCGCAACAGTACTCTCCCCTCCTACCATTTTCAGCAGCTGGTATTTAAAGGCATACTTCCATCTGGAGTCTCTGTGAGTCTCTCTACCTTTCCTCCTTGTGTCTGCAGTTGGGTTTGAATCTCTGCCTGCCCATTTCCTAGGGGCTGGGAAGCTGCTGACCTGTTGGCTATGCATGCTGCAACACAACTTAGGATAAGGGCAGAGGGATCCTCGGGAGGGAATGTGGGGTAGAGAGGCCATGGCTGCCCCACTGCAGGGCCCCTACAAGTACAGCCTGGGTACTGCAGCAGCAGCAGCTGCAAAGCCTCCCCATCCTGTTCCTTCCATAATGGGTAAACATCCTGCTGTCAGCACCTCCTCCGCTGCTTCCTGGGGCAGACCAAACTCATCCCACCCCCCAGCCCCAGCCACAGGCCATCCTGGGCCTCTGCCATCCACATGCATCCAGAGACAATGTTAGTCCCTTACTCCACAATCTTTCCAGACTCCTTGGCAGCCTCTCATGCTCTCTGCCCACTCACTCTCCCTTCTCCACCACCACCCCCTGCCAAAAAAACACAGGTTTCACACTCACTCAGGACAGACAGTTTCACTTTAGCTGTGATTGCTGTTGCTCAAGGAGAGAGGAGAAGTGTGCTTGGTGGGTCGAGTGCAGGAGGCTGGGGAGAAGAGCACTAACATCCCTCCTTGGTGGAGAAGCTGGGTTGATTTTTAGCTCCTGCTTCCGGACCATCATTCAGGCTGTATTCAGAGCAGGGAGGACAGTAAGAGAAGGGAGCCAGGATCAACCATTGGCAAGCTGGGTGTACCAGTTGCTGGGTGATCAACAGCAGACTCATAGCCAGCCTAAATGTTTGGCAGGAGGGGAGCAAAAATATGTTATAAATTTGATTATTCATTTTTTTGTAAAAAAAAAAAATTAGGAGAATAGAAAATTTTAGGGAGACAGGGCTCCTCTAGCCCACCCCTGCGTCCGGGTCTGATCAACAGCAGGAGAGGGCTCTTGCTTTCATGCCTGCTTATGGGCATCCCAGAGACATCTCCTTAGCCACTATGGGAAACAGGATGCTGGAACAGATCGGCCATTGGTGTGATCCAGCAAATCTCTTCTAATGGGTATTTGCCTTTCTGGCATGTGCCAAGAAAAGGTCTTGTGAGCAGGAATCTCTTGGGAACGTCAGCTAGACCATTCTCGCCTATGATTGTGATTTTGAGATATCATAGGGTATGGCTCTGTAGTTGTTATTATAAGACCTGAACATACATGGTGAAGGGTGTGTTGAAGACGTCAGTACCGCAAGTGACAGGAGGGAGCCATCTCTGCTACCTGGCTTCTCTTTTCGTCCTTCAGCACCATATTCACCCTTTGCTTTCACTGTCTTAGGCTGACGAAACTGGTTTGCTTTGCCACTGGAGCAGCTATATCCAAGGAATGCCACTTCTTGGTGTTGTCGATGGTCTGTGAAGATGAAGAGGACAATAGTAATTTGCCACCTGTTCATGTCTGGCTCCAACCAATGAGGAGTAAAAAATGAGCTCTTTGTGTGTGTATGTGTAATATGCAAGATGGGTATAGTATCCATAAACCAGCTATAATGCATTGACTGTGGCTGACTTAAATTCTGTTTAAAGGAGTGATTCACTGCCTCATGAAGAAGATATTGTGTCCCCTCTTGCTCTTGAGGCCTGAGGATTAATTAGGTGTGAGTTTGTTCAGAAAGTGTAACCCACAAGGGCTGTGTGGGTGTGGGGGTGTTTGCTACATTTTGAAAAGCTCCCTGAGTCTAACCATTTATTCCCTTCCCAATATAACCATTAAAAGTTTGACAACAATAAAGTTGTAATATAGGGATTGGAAGACCTCAGGCCAAATGTGCACCCCACCCAGGCTTTTCTGTATGGCCTGCTGCCTACAGCACCACCTCTCCTCAGGATACACCTCTCATAATGTGTGTGTGTGTAGAACCTCCTTGATTTTTGTGTGGCTGGAATGCCAGTCAGAGTAGATAATACCAGGGCCAGATGCACCAGTGTTTGAATAAGGGAGCTTCATATTCCATAATATTTTGAACAACTGTAATGGGAAGGGGGCAGTCAGGATGCCCTGAAATGTTTGAAAGGCACTGGATAATACTGGGGTGTGAGATGCTGGTTCAAATGTCCTCTTTACCTATTGGACAGTCTCACCCAGGTCATTTTCCTTTTACTCACAGTAAAATGGGCCCATTGTGAGGATAAATGAGAGACTGTAAAACACTCCAGCATGCAAAATAAAGTGGAACATAGAAAGCTGTCATTGGTCTTTTTACTCAGCATTGTCTACTCCAGGAATCACCAATCTTTTTTAGGGCAGTGAACACATTGGGAATTTTGAGAAAGTGCTGAGGCGCCAGTCACAAAATAGCTGTTGTGGGAGGTGTGGCACAACACGAAATGGCTGCCACATCTAATAGAAGAGCAGAAAAAGAGACAGGACCGCAAAATGGTGTAGGCATGCCTGCCCTGCATCCAGCCCCCCATTGATAAGAAAAAGACACTTGCACCAGCCACCATCACACTCATTAACAGAGAGAAGCTCTTTGTACTTCTCCCCTGTCCAGAATGGAAGGGAGAGTGGGTGTCTCATCCTGGCATCCAACGAAGTATGGGCATGTTCAAGGGGGTATTTCAGTGTAGAAGAGGCTGAGCCAGTGTAAACAGGAACTGATCAGGAAGAGCAAATGGTCTTTCCTGCATTCTAGATTTTTGAGACATTTCACAGGTGTCAAAGAAAGTACTGGCAGGCTCACTGGTGCTGTGGGCACCATATTGGTGACCCCTGCTCTACTCTGCCTGGCAGCAGCTTTTGAAATTACTGACAGGAGTATTTTTCAGTTCTGTCAAGAGATGCTCAAACGCAAGGCCTGCATACAAAACATGCATTCTGTCACTGAGGTACAATTTTTTCCCTACTACAAAATGCTACACAGAATTTGTAATAAACATTTAGGTTTCCCCTCCTAGTACTGTGTATCGGTCTATATATTCTTATAGGACTGTGGCACTGTTATTACTATGAATGACTTGTTTGACAATTCTATGTTTATGGCTTGATTTTAAAGAAAATATTGGGGGTCTCACATATCTGCAAATCTTCCCCCTTTCAGCACTACTACTAACAGCAGATAGAGGTAACCGAATGACTGGTTGGCCTTGGTTTTTTTTCACATCTAATTTCAGTGAAGTAACTCCTGTTTTACATTAAGTCAGGAGCATTATGGTAGAGTGCCCTCTGACAGATTGCATCTCCTGTTTACAGTAAACCTCGAGCAACACATTAGAGTAATGAGACAGACTTGATGGTGAAATGAAGCTTCTTTCATTTTAACAGTGACCCTGCTCTTGAGAAAGCTGCCTTTGGGTCCCAGACTGGACTGTGTGTCCTGCTTTTCCAGCTTATCTCTCAAGCTCTCCTCCAAGAGACTAAGGAGCGGCTGATTGGAACTGCAACAAGACACACTATAAAATGCTCCCCAGGAACTTCTCTTGAAAATAAAGATCTGTTCCCTTTCCCCTCCCACTCCAAAATTTCCTGTCCTCTTTATCAGGTGGAATGACTCAGCAGACAGATCTAAAAGATGTACAGAGCTGCCATGAGGCATAGGAAGCTGCCTTATTCTGAGTCGATCCATCTAGCTCTGTACTGGCTACATTGACTGACAGAGACTCTCTGGGGTTCCAGACAGAGTTCTTTTCCATCCCTATTTGAAGATGCCAGGGATTGAACTTGGGACCTTCTGCATACACAGCAAATGCTCTACCACTGAGCTATGGCCCTTTCCCTGAGTGGGCCCCTAGGTTTGAATTAGTGATTTTGATTTGAATCAAGGCCTGTCACTACCCCATTTATGAGACACATATATAAATAGGTGCCCAAACTGCCATTTTGAATGACACACAGGCAAGTTTTTCCCTGTTTTCCCTTCCCTTTTTCCCACTGAACAGCTTTAAACAGTGCAATTCTTTTTTATTTGATGCTCTATTTCTGTATGTTTTTGCTTTCTTCTGTTGGAATTTTTTTGCTGAGTTTTAATATTAGGATTTGTTTGCTTTTTTTGTTCTTCTGTGATTACATTTCAGTTTTTTTAGAGCATAATCGTAACCCCCTGAGTAGCACTGGCAGGGACGGGTAGGATTCGGTAGAGGCATCCCTGCCAGCAGTGATCAGCAAATGGCATTGTGGAGGCAGAGGTGGGCTGGCCATGGATCCACTGGGCTGATTTCCAGAGAGGAGCCTGAGCCAGGTCCCTTTGATGCTCTAGCCTAGAGCTGGCAGAGCAACACACACTTCCCTTCTGCCCTGGGTTGCAGATGCAGCAGAGGATTCACCACTCCACAGCTCCCCATCCCTCTTAGGATTGCTCTGCTCTTGATTGTGTAAGCCACCCAGAGACCACTGTTATTGGGTGGCATATAAATGTTGTTTCTTAGATAGAGCTACAAAGCATCTGATGGTAAGTTGTGAAGACTGTTAAGAGAGCCTTGCACTATTCTTCCTAGAATAGTAATGCTGCCCTCGCTCTGCTTCAGTATGTTCTGTTGGTGCATCATGTGCAGTTGCACAATGCTACAGATCTTGGGGTTTTGTGTCCCTACAGCTCTTGTTGTGCCCTTTCAAAAATACTTGTATGCTGCCATGGCAACTCATGGGTTCATATAGTACTGGGGTTGCATTTCCTCTCTCCTGTGCCATGAGCCCCAAGGTCTACTGATAAATGAAAAAGCCCTTTGCTCTATGCCCTCTGCTATAGGATGGCTACACTCCATCACTCTACAGATAATCTTCTTAGGAAGCCCTGTTACACTGCCTTCTGCTTCATATGTAATCTCAATGTTCTAGAACAGGAGCATCTTTATCAATCATTAGCCTGCCTCAGCTTCCCACTTGAACTCATTTCAAGGCATAAATATTGGGCTAAGTTGTGAAGACTGCTAAGAAAATAGAGTCTTGCACCATTCTTCCTGAGACCAGTGTTTGGAAACGATTCCCTCTGTCACATGAAGGAGATGCTTATAAGAGCTATTGCTTCAGGGCCAAACTAGACTTGGTGGTGGTGGCACATCTGTGTGTTTTAAAACATGGACCTCCCCAAAATATGTAAAAAGGGGGGATGGGGACAGTGGTCTGTTTTGGACAGCAGAAGGAATATGCAGTCAAGGAGTGCAGATCCCCCCTATCTCCACCTTACCTCTTTGCAATCTGTCCCGCTCAATGATATTTTCTCCTCTGCTGATTTCATGGGGAAATGGGCAGCAGGGAGATAGTCTGTGGACGTGGGGAGATTTCTGCACTTGGCTGTGTCTTTCACTGCCAAGATCAGATCCCTATTCTGACTTTCTACATGATCAGAGCAGATCTGTAAACATGAAGTTCTGTCTCACTTTGCTTGCAGGACAAGACATGAATGTAATTGATATGAGAGTACCCAGGCTGAACTCCTCAAATTACTTATTCTTGAGTGGTGATGCCATCGAGTTTATTGGGGAGGGGCCATAGCCCAGTGCCAGAGCACATCTTTTGCATGGACAAAGCCCCAGGTTCAGTCCCCAGCAACCGTCCCTCTCAAAAAAGGACCTGAAGTAGCAGGCACAAGAACATAAGAAGAACCTTGCTGGATCAGCCCAATGGCACATCTAGTCCAGCACCATGTTCTCACAGTGGCCAACCACATTCCTGTGGGAAACCTGCAAGTGGAACATAAGTTAAAATGCAAGAGTACTGTCCCCACTTGTGTTCCACAGCAACTGATAGTTCACTCCCTCTGATACTGAATGCAGTACGTAGCCATCATGACTAGTAGCCAATGATAGCCTTGTCTTACATGAATTTGTCTAACCCATTTTTAAAGCCATCAAAGTTGGAAGCCATTAGTACACCTTGTAGTAGTTAATTCCGTATTTTAACTATGTGCTGTGTGAAGAAGTGCTTCCAAAGGTAGGACTATCCACTCGCCACCCATTAGCCCTTGCAATCTAGGGTGTGGGAAAGACCCCTCAGCGGAAAAAGGCACTGCCTACCAGAGAAGACAACATCAGGCAAAATGAAACATCCTGCCCTAGCATAATATATGCATATGTACTATGTATACAAACATGGCTGAGTATCACATTTTCCTTTTACTTCTCATAATGAATTCAGCCCTCATTGTAACATTGTCTTCCTATTATATATGTTTCTCTGTGTCTATAAACATACGTAAGTGCCAAAGTATGCCACAGTAAATGGCTGAGCTCACGATCACAAGAAAAGGGCAAATGCAATCCTCGGCAGTGTTCACTGGATACCACAGCAGAGGAAGTTGGTGCATTTTCACCCTTGGATGTTGCTCAGCTAACTGTACAGTTCCACTTTCACAATGTAAGGAAGACATTTGAGGACCTGCAAAGGTGATGTAGCAAGGCAGCTTTCTCTAACCTGCCATCCAGATGTTTTGGACTGCAACTCCCACAGTTGTGCTGGCTGGGGCTGATGAGAATTGTAGTTTGATTGATTTGGAGGGCACCTGATTGGGGAAGGCTGTAATAAGGGATGGGGCCTGGAAGCCCTCCCTAAAAGTGAGAGACATAAGGTATCTACGCAATCTGTTTAGCTTATGCAAAAGATAAAAGAACAGAACACCTGGGGAATAAAGCTGCTCAAATTTACTATTTTGAAAGGTGCTGTTTTTAACAGGGTCAGCGAATTAGCAATTGAGGGAGGGACAAAGGTGTGAGGTTGATTTTCCATTCATGCAAGGGTAAGATCATGACTATGAAGCCCAAAAACTTCTGTCAAGGGGAGGAAATAGTGACATATTACACCCAATAATCTATATTTGGCTATTGTAAAAAACAGAAAAATCCCTTTGGCTTGTGTTACACTGAAGGTCAGACTAGACAGTGTTGTTTTTTTAATCCTTTAGGTCTACTGATTCAGAGAAGAGGCGTGTATTGACTAGAAAAAGACTTGCTTTTGGAACTCTTTCATTGGCTTGCAACGCAGCTTCCAGAGCAAAAGGAGCAGGGTGATGGCTCATAAACGGATTGTTTTAGGGCTCATTCACATAACTGTGCTAAGAGGGACAATGCTCATGATAAAGAAGAAGGTTTATCACTTATCCTTCAGTAGCTTGCGGGTGAAAGAGTGACTGTTCAAAGGCAAGAGGGTGCATTTGGTAACCAGCTGCAAAGTGTTTACAGGCGACTGGGTAGCGTCACAAAATCATGTGCTTTTCTTATCATGAGGGATGTGTCCCTCATCATGCTAGAAGAACAATGGAGTACAATTTCTGTGCCCTGAGAGTACATGCTAAGGCTTGTTTGGTTTACTTTGTGATGTGGCCTCCCACTGCTTCCGTCGCTGCTGCTGTGGCCTGCATTCATTTTTCCTTCATGACACCCATCCAAATGGCCAATGATAGTAAAGGAATTTTTTTAAAAGCAAACCCTCTCTGGATATGTACATACACACATTATTTCAATTCACTTTAATTAAAGGACTGAAAAGGACACTGCCACCATCATAGTTCTGTTGTACAAAGGAGCACATCTATTTCAATTCAATTTAATTAAGAATCTTATACACTTAATTTAATTAAGGGACTGAAAATAAAACTGCTTTTTACTTTAGAAAAAAGATGAGTAAGGGCGGGCGTAATAGTAGTGTATATCATGGAGCTGGGAAAGGTTCAGAAATAGGACAACCAAAATGGTCAAGGGGCTGGAGCAACTCCTCTAGCAAGAAAGGTTCCATATAATATATGAGGCTTTTTACTTTAGGAACCAGTTGAAAAAGGGAAGGTTGTAATAGTGGTGTATAAGATTATGCAGGGTCAGGGTCAGTATGGGACCGTACTGTTTTGTTGTAATAATGTGAAAACCCTAACAAACAACAGACCAAAAAATATTATGCATGGTGTGGAGAAAGTGAACAGGAAGAAGTTTTTCTCCTCATAACACTAGAACTCAAAGCTATCCAATTAAGCTGAAGCTTGGAAAATTCAGAAGAGACAAAATGAAGTACTTCTTCACATAATAGCACATGATTAAACCATGGAATTTGCTCCCAAATGATGTTGGGATGGCCACCAACTTGGACGGCTTTAAAAGGGGAGCATACAAATTCATGGGGAATAATGCTATCAGTGGCTACTAGCCACAATGTCTGTGTTGTACCTTGGCTGTTGGAGGCAGCAGTATGCCTCTGACTGAATACTAGTTGTTGGGAATCACAAGTAGGGAGAGTGCTTTTGTGTTCATGTCCTGCTTGTGGGCTCCCTGTTCCCATCTTGAGGAATTTACACACATGCAGTGTGACAATGGCTGGTAGTTTAGATGGCTTTTTGAGATGATTGGATATCATTGTTCTTCAACTTTAAGTTCCCAGATGTTGTGGAACTACAACTCCCATGATCCTTTGACCAGTGGCTAAGCTTGTTGGGGATGATGGGAGTTGTAGTTCAAGAACATCTGGGGACCCAACGTTGAAGAACAGTGTTGTAGAGGACAGGTCCACCAACAGCTGTTAGCAATTATAGCTGAATGGAACTTCCATAGTTAGGCAATATACCAGTGAATATTTGATGGTGGGAAGAAACATCAAAGGGATGCTCTCATTCACCCCTTTGTGACCTTCAACAAATAACACAGCTGACCACAACAGCAATGTTCTTATTTTTTCATGAATCCAGCCTGGCTTGTTGTAGGCATGCCATACAACAGAAGCAGAGGAACCTGTGGCCCTCCAGATATTGTTGG
Organism: Rhineura floridana; assembly: GCF_030035675.1. Lineage (NCBI taxonomy): Eukaryota > Metazoa > Chordata > Lepidosauria > Squamata > Rhineuridae > Rhineura > Rhineura floridana. The sequence goes on along the minus strand of NC_084482.1, from coordinate 124,152,729 downwards.
AGTTCAACATTCATAATCCCTGAACATTGGCTGTGCTGGCTGCAACTGATGAGAATTGGATTCCAACAACATCTGGAGGGCCACAGGTTCCCTACCAGTACTGCCATATAATATTATCTGGTCATTAAAAACAGCGCAAACATGAAATAAGGAAAGCGTCTGGATTCATGGTAAATTCGGAGGGCCATTCCATCCCCTCTGCCAGTGTTATCTGTATATATCTTAAAAGAGTCTGATGGGATCTATAAGGCTACAGTTATCGCACTGTCACCTTCACACTGTAATCCTATATAGCAGGGGTAGTCAATGTGGTGTCCTTCAAATGTCGTTGGACTCCAACTTCCATCAGCCCCAGTCAGCTTGGCCAGTTGGCGGGGATGATGGAAGTTGAAGTCCAATATCTAGAGGGCACCACATTGGCTACATCTGCTACACACACGTACTTGGGAGTAAGTCTCACTGAACATAGTGGGACTTACTTCTGAATAGGCATGCGTAGGCTTCCATTGTTAATTCATTTTAAACATCTTCCTAGCCCTCATAATTGAAGAGATGGGACTGGAAAGCCTGTAGGCAGCTACAAACAAGATTTTGTTACTGGGTAACTGTTCGTCGAGGGATAGGACTCCTTAACTTCACTAGCCTGAACCCCACTACTCAAAACCCAGTTAAATAATAAATGGTTCTATCAAACGAATTACAAGCAAAGCCATGCAAATTAAGGACACTAATGAAAGGTGCATAACATCCAAATTTTTTGGATGTATTTGCATAATTAATTTATGAAAATCACTCTGGTGATGTCCTTTAGCGTACAAAGTTTGTTTGTTTGTTTTTACAAAGGATTAGGGTGTGGGGAATCTGTGCCCCCCACCCGATGTTCCTGGACTACAGTTGTCATCATCCATGACCATTGGCCATGCTCACTAGGGCTGATGGGAATTGTGATCCAAAACATCCGAAGGGCACAAGGTGATGGTGGTGGTTGTTAAAATCTATATTCTGCTCTTCTGCCCAAAGGAGCCTATTTCCCAAAGGAAATAGCATGTTGGTGTTCTGACCAGCCTCCAAGGACTGAGTGCTGCAGATAAAGGGCAGGATGGCCATCAGAGTCATTCTAAGGTTTTAGGTTTCCAGGGACATCTGGCTGGTTACTGGGCAGTACCAAGGTGCTTGATGAGGGATGCACCCTTGTCTGACCCAGCAAAGGAATTCTTATTTGCAGATTTTCGAAAGCAGATTTTCCTGCGTGCTTGGGTTATCACAACTTCTCCATGTTCCTTAAAATTTATTTCTTGACCAAAGCAGATTGTACTTCAGATGGTACCTTGATATTTTGTACAGGGAATATCTGCACTTTTCCCAGATAGATATCCTGTCATTTGTGTTATCATGGGTCGTGTGTGTTTTCCGACTACGGTAATTATTCCCACTATTATTCTAAGGGATGGGCAGGAGCAACAACCTTGGGTCTGGCAGCTTTCACGTAATCTGGAAACACAAGTAAGCCTTTGACATGTGATTTGTCTTCTGTAGTCCTTGTTATCCATTCTTCACAGGTATTTGAAGCTGCTGATGTGATTAATCAACACTGTTAGGTGTGACTGTGGGTCTGCAGTATTTTTACATTCTGTTCTCTGTTTTATCATTACATGTAATAGATGAAGCTAAAAACAAACACATTTGTCCATCAGATCTAGGCATTATAAATATCCTTTGAGTATGCGCATGTGATGCATATGAAAGCTTCAGCAAACATTGGTTTTATATAAGTGGTTTAATATGTTATATTTTCAGTTTGTTATTTTGATATTTCATTACTGCACCTAATGAACATCATTTGGCAATAATTTTGAGAACGTTACATATTTATTTATTATTACATTATATCACAACCTTCCCCCCAAAGGAGACCAGATGTATTCCTTATTTTTATGGGAGCACTAATTGCTACACTGACCAAGACTGCTCTGAATATTCCTTTTACCATTTATATTTGGGCACCAGAACTAACTAGTGTTCTGCTCTACAAATGCCAGCTGGATGCCTACAAAATGGTACCCACCGTAATTGCAGAAGTATGCCAGAATGTAAGTGATTCTTGCCATCATTTATAGCTCCATTGATGGAAGCCCAGAATGGTTCTCCTTTTGGCTATTTCTCAAGTTTTGTACTGAGAATCAAGCACAAAATGTTCCACTCTGGTTTATCAACCTAAATTAACTATCACAACTGTCTAGCTTCTTTTCCTTCCAGTTTCAAGTTGGCACATTGTGAAACTAAAAAAAAAGGTGGTGGGAAGACTCAGTTTAGTTGGGCCTGTAAAGGAAATAGCCTCACCTTCACATTATTTGAGGATCACCCACAGCAACAATTCTCTACATCAAATCCCTAAAGAACTGCAGTTGTATCGGCCATATTTCCTGTACAGTATTTCAAACTTCAAAATCTCCAATAGTAGAAAGGAACTATACTGATATTTGCCAAACTGAATTAGGCCTATAGTTTACTTCTTAAGGAAGGCCAATCCATGTCAAGATATCAGAACATGACTTATTCTCAATTTCTGATGAGATTATTTGACTTAAAAATTTATGATTCCTTGCCATATTATATTTACTCATGTTCTTACTAGGGGGGCTCAGCCACCCTGCTCGCTTTGCTAGCCAACCCCTCACCTCCAAACACAGACACACCTCAGGCACTCCCAAACACATACACATATACTCTGAAACACGCACACTCGGAACCCACTCCCCTTGTCAACCCCCTTGCAATTTCCCCAGTGCCTCCAGATATTGGCATGCACTGGCCACCATGGCCGTGCACTGGCCACCATAAGCCCCCTATCGCTCCTTACCTGTCCCTGCACAGTGTTGCTGCCTCACAATTGCTCTGACCACCTCAACAAACAGCAGCACTGTGCAGCTCTGCGTAGTGTGCCTAGTGTACCTCCCCACCTAGGGCTTTTACCTGCATCCCAGCCAGGCTGATGCTGCCACTGCCGCCACCACTTACCCTCAGCTGCTCGCCCTCCCTCCCTCCCAGCCGCTTGCCTGCTCGTTTTACTTGCTGTCCTGCCACTGCACCCCACCCCCACGTGATGCTACATGACAGCTTAGAAAAATATTATATAGTTAGACAGTGGCATTTTAAATGATACTTCAGATACCAACAAGACTGGATGCATCAAAACAACACTGAAAGGTAATTTGGATCAAGCAGTGCCATTTACACACACAGACCAGACAGACTGAATGTAAAAAAAATTTATTTACAGGCAACCATAAAAAATATAGATCTGTTCTGTTTAGAAAAAGAGCATTAAAATGGCAAGGGCTAGATATAGCCAATCACATCATTGCAAATTATTGGCTGCCGGCTTCGACAGTTCATGAGGGCAGCAAAGCTGCTACAGTCTGTGGAAAGCTCACTGATGTTGGCGTGGGACTGATGGAAGTAGGGTAACGTAGGCTGCCCGCCCAGGCCTGCAGGACAAGAAAAACGCTTGGTGCCATTGGCATCCTGCTTGGCTCGCTCTGTGCGTGAGATGCCAGCCAGCCTGCGGCGTACATTGCCAGAGAGGTTGAGCAGGAAGCCATGGGGCTTAGCCAGCCAGCGCTGCAGCCGCCCACGTTCTCCGCTCTCCTCGGGCAAGTCCATCCAGTTCTCAACCAAATCGGCAAAGCAGTTGTCCCCCAACACCAATGGTTGCCGGTTGCGGCACTGTGACAAAAGGGAGACAGTCCAGTCCCCTGCATCTGTTGGCTCGACATCCCGCCACCGCTCCAAGCAGGCATCAGAAGCAGATTTGGGCCGGGGCCTCCTGGTGGGCACTCGGCGACGCAGAAAGCCACCCGAGGAAAGCTTGCTGGGTCGCAGAGGTGGGGGCCCTTCCTCATCCCGCCAGCTGCTCCCAGACACTTCGGAATAGCCCGAATCAAACTCCAAGCTCCGCTCACTGCTGGGAGGAGAGAAGGCAACTTCTTCCTCTACAGCAGTTTCCAAACAACAGGCAGAGTCTGCTTCCGAAATAGCGGACACACGTGGACTTGTGCACTGTTTTGAGGAAGGCAAGGCAGAGAGCGATCTCATCTCCTGGGGATCCAATCGGATGTCTCGGTCATGTGCCCTCTTCAGATCGTGGAGGGTCCGCATCATGCACTGCATCTGGTCCCGCAGCACCTCGCTTGACTCCTTCATGCACAGCTGTGAAGGGAAAAGACAGGCACACTCAGCTTCCTGTCACTGTCACCCCCCAACAACATAGTAGATGACCCAATTCTGCAGCCCGTGACATCATGGGGAAATGGCACAATGCAAAATTACATCCAGACTGGAGTCTTCAAAAGTACTAAGGCTGCAATTGTATACACAGTTACCTGACAGCAAGTCCCGCTGAACCCACTGGGATCTCCTTCAGAATATATATGTACAGGATTGCACTATTACCCCAAATATACTTATCCAGAATTAATCCTATAGGCTAAATGCTGCACATCCAGAGAGAAAGCCATGTGTAGATCATGAGTCCCAATAAAACAAAAGACAGCAAACAAGAGGATCACTGACTCCCAAGGAATGAGCTCCTGACCCCACATAACCCAGGCCCCCTTAGGCAAAAATCAGATAATTTGCTTGAAATAAAGTCAGCTGCTGTCCCCTTCCACATGTCTCATCTCTGGCTCCCCCAAACCATTATTAGTAAAGCCCACTCGTGCCACATGCATCCCTCTGTCGCACGCAGCTTACCCTGCCCAAGTGTTCAAGCCTCTCTAGAGAGTCCAGCCCATGATTCCAAGGCCTGCTGAATGCCACGAGGCTCCCTGCTGTTTTTTTAAGAAGAGATACCTTGATGTGTGAGGGACCCAGATCTGACTTAGCCTAGGTGCGGAATTGGGAGCCAGAGCCGCACGCGCAAGCCCTTGCCCCGTCTCGTCTCGGCAGGCCCCCAGCCCCAAGGCAGAGCTTTTCAGCAGCATCTGCACGTTCCAAGCCCATCCCTGGCTGTACAAGCAGCAGCTTGTTACAGTGAGTGAGCTGCCCCACCCGGGCAGAAGATGACACAGAGGGTGTGCTGGAATCTCCAGGAATTACACAAGCAGTCCCCAGCCATGCAAGGAGGAAAAGCCAAAAGATAAGGCCACAGACATTTGAGGGGTGATCAGCTGGGTCTGAAAGGGGAGGGGTATGAAGCTGCCGCAGCAAAACAGGAACGAAGCTTTACAGTCATGCATGCCTTTCACTTAGAACCACCTGGAGGTCTCACAATTTTTCTATTGTGCAGAAGGAGGTTTGAGCAAGCCAGAACGATGCAAGCCATCCTTTGAGGAAGGGCCATAGCTCAGTGGTAGAGCATCTACTTTGCATGCAGAAGGTCCCAGGTTCCATTTCTAGTATCTCCAGGTGGGGCCAGGAGAGACCCCTGTGATGTGCAGCTGGAAAGGCCAGGAGGACACATGCTCAGTTCCCAGAATCAGACTAACAGGCAAACATCTTAAACAGTGACACAACCCTCTCAGGTGCTAAATAAAATATGGGTCAGCAGCACTGAGAAGACCCTGTCTGGTGCAGACAAAGGGCAGGAGGGAACCTGAAAGAGGTCTGCTGCAGTTACTACCAAGGATTTAACCATCCAGGAACCTGGAGATGTGTGTCTCAGAACCCTTACTTTTTTGGGAGCAGGGTCCCAATGTCTCCAGCACCTTATGAGCCAATCAGCATAAAAGAGGAGTGTGTTAATCACTGAAAAGAGTCCTCTAACATGCTTCCTTGTCCTTCCCTGCTGATTGAAGCTAATCAGAGTGAAAGGATGCTGAAGAAAGTAAAAGAGGAAAGCACAAAAGCAGGACTGCAGCTGAACCTCAAGAAGACTAAGGTAATGACAACAGAAGATTATGTAACTTTAAAGTTGACAATGAGGTCATTTAACTTGTCAAGGATTGTCAATACCTTGGCACAGTCATTAACCAAAATGGAGACAATAGTTAAGAAATCAAAAGAAGGCTAGGACTGGGGAGGGCAGCTATGAGAAAACTAGAAAAGGTCCTAAAATGCAAGGATGTATCACTGAACACTAAAGTCAGGATCATTCAGACAATGGTATTCCCAATCTGTATGGATGTGAAAGTTGGACAGTGAAAAAGCAGTTAAGAGAAAAATCAACTCATTTGAAATGTGGTGTTGGAGGAGAGCTTTATGCATACCGTGGACCGTGAAAAAAATAATTGGGTGTTAGAACAAATTAAAGCAGAACTATCACTAGAAGCTAAAATGATGAAACTGAGGTTATCATACTTTGGACACATCATGAGAAGACATGATCCATTAGAAAAGATAATAATGCTGGGGAAAACAGAAGGGAGTAGAAAAAGAGGAAGACCAAACAAGAGATGGATTGATTAATAAAGGAAGCCACAGACGTGAACTTACAAGATCTGAACAGGGTGGTTCATGACAGATGCTACTGGAGATCAGTGATTCATAGGGTCGCCATAAGTCATAATCGACTTGAAGGCACATAACAACAACAGAGTGAAAGGAAGTGAGTCAGCCACTGAGAAGACTCTTCTCAGTAGCTAACACTCTCCCCTTTCATGCTGATTGGCTCCTAGGGATGTCTGTTGTTGTGCGAGAAGGCACTAACAAGGATCTCACTCTCAACCCAGCAGCCAAAAAAAAAAAAAGGATATGAGGGGGCGTGGCTGTGACTATCATGAAGGGATCCTGAGCTTCTGAATTTGCTACTACACTGTAGGTTACTACAGAGTCTTACAGTGTGTTGGAAGGAAGTCACTTAGAAAGAGGGAAATCACTTAGTTCAGGTACTGGCCTTGGCAGATTTTTCACAAGCCCACAAACTAACTTGGTTATTCCTAACTACTGAAACTGCAGAGGTCTAGTCAGGGGTTCAAACGCCAAGACCAGCAGACTCCTAGTATCTTATTTCTTCTTCCTCCAGCCCCACTTCCTGTTGCTCTCTAAAGTCTCTACAGATGTGCTGTAGAGAGGCCCAGTGCTCCTCCAAGCAGACTTCTGAACATTGAGACAAGAAGCGATTCATTTAGCTGGCCTGGTGACACAGCCCACAATAGTCCCCCAGTGGCTGGCTGAAAACCTGGAACCTATCAAAATGTCTGTTTTGGGTTGCGCTTCAGTCACAAGGCTAGCCACAGGAGCCATTAAAAAGAAAAAGGCTGCAGATCATTTCTCTCTTTCATTCTCTCTCCATGCCCCCCCTTGCCCATTGTATAACACTTCCAATCAAGGAAAAACCCAAGCTCCTTTCCTAGCTGCATCAGATAAACTCCATTTACACAGCAACAGTGAGTCAGCCCTTGGTGGAATTTTAAGAGAGAACAACCTTCATCTGAACATTGCACAGGTTAGGAAACAACGGTTGCTTCGGCACAGAGTCAGAGATCAGCAGCTGCAGAGAGATGGAATTGTACTGACCTAATATCACACAAACATATGGAATATCACTCAGTACTCTTCCCCGAGATTTGAATCCCATGCTTTGGGATGCATCTAAAATATCATGTTATTAACAAGCCAAATGCTCCCAGGTCATAGGGACAGAGAAAAAAAGAATCTGCCTTAAACCCAGTGAGACCATTGGTCCATCTAGCTCAGTATTGTCTACATTGACTGATAGTGGCTTTCCAGGGTCTCTCCCAGTCCTACCTGAGGATGCCAGAGATTGAAACTGGGACCTTCTGCATGCAAAGAAGATGCTCTACCAACTGACATCCCTTCCTCCAGAAGGAGGTTTTTCTCCTGATCTCTGGATCAGGCCCATAGCTTGCAGTTTTTGATAGGACCAGCTCTGGACACTCTACCCAACCTGTGCTCAGCATCTCCTCTCTCTTCCCACCATACCTCTTTCTTTTACCTTAGCCACCACCATTGCATCTCTGAGAAGGGACTGGGGGAGTAAGCAATTCACTTGCCCAACAACCGCTTAACTTCTACCACTTCTGGACCCAACAGGATGATTATCTAGAGGTGATGGAAGAAACAGGAAGGGTGACAGCAGCAGGGACACACCGTAGTCGAATGCCAGATGCCTTTGCATCTATAGTTAATGTCACATTGCCTGGCTGGACAAGTTTGGGGAGGAGTAAGTGAAACAGAAAAAGAACAAGGTGGCCTCTTGAACAGTTATGACTGAAATGCCCTGGAGCCACTTATGTACTGTCTGTCTGCAGAGACTATTTCCCATACAAGGGCTTCAGATGCTGGAGGACTCAATAAATTGATCCATGGGCTTAGGAATATAGGCTCCATACAGCTTGGCTCCACTAGGTCTGTTATCACTAGACCATCACCAAGCAATCAGCTGTTCATAACTACCTCAAAATCAAGTTTCAAAACAGATTCCTGCACAACACGGTTTTCCTGTGGCAGCAGCTCAAGAAGTGTAGGATTTCCAGATTCATCGTTAGTTATTTGAGTCTCTATGTCGATTTATTTATTTCAAATACATGTAAGGCACTCACAAGCTAAAAGCAGTTAATTGCAAACAAACAGAATAGTAATAATACAATTATATCGACAAAACCCCAAACCAAGCTTCCAAAACCATATCTCAAACCCAATCAAACCATCCAATCATCTTCTAAAAGGGTGGGGGAAGGAAGGAGACAGATTTGACATCTTTTTCTGAAATCTCAGTAAAAATAAAATTTCCTAGCATCTTCAGGAAGAGGGTTCAAAAGATTATTAGCAATCACCATGAAGGCCCCGCTCTTCGCTACCACAACGATGAGCCAAAAGCATAGTGCTTGTTGTTCCACTCTTAACTGGCATGCGGGCTCATATAGGGAAAAGTAGTCCTTAAAGAAGGAATGGGGAACCTGTGGCCTCCCGGATGTTGTGGAACTACAACTCCCATCAGCCCCAGCCAGCATGGCCAATCCTCAGATATGATGGGAGCTGTAGTCCAGCAACATCTGTAGCGCCATACATTCACCATCTCTTTTAGGTCTCAGGCGGTACATATCTTGAAAGCACCTTGGATTGGTCCCATAAGCAAACCAACTCATATACAGACTAGAACACTGACTGTTAGTCTACAAAGCAAGAATGCATTTAAAAAGAAAATGCTACTCCACTATAGGCCGACAACACACAAGGAAAAACTTTATTTAGAAATTCTAAACTACACCTTCATCCAAACATGGATTCTAAGATATACAAATTTCATATATCAATATGATATTAAAATAAACTGTAGTTACACATACACGTCACAGAGAATGCCTTTCGGTATTGCATGCTGAGAGAATGTTCATGGCCTACAAGCTTCTAATAAACAGAAGCATTCTGGGGGGTGAGCACTGCACCAACTTTCACACAAAAGAAAATAATATGGCTGCATGCCTCACAGTATGATTTTGGCAAGGGTGCTGCTATGCCCCTTAGAGGGGCATCATTCATTCATTAGAGGGACAGTCAGAATGAGAGAATTTTGCCTCACGTATAAATACAAAACAGAGGCTGCAATAACCTTTCGGGAGGCTTTCAACTTTCACAACAGCCTTATTCAGGCATTCTTTAATGGAGTTCTGTAAGCACATAAAGGGGGCCATGGGCATGAGCATACCAGCTCCTCCTCTCCCTGCACATAGGCATTCCACACATCATAGAACCCTGAATTTTCCACAAGAGGCTCCTCATGTCAGAAGATCACCCTCTGAATTGTGGAGGGCGACGGAAACAACCATGGGGATCAGCAAAGCCAGCTCCCCTGTGCCCACAGTCCCCTTCTTGTGTTTACAGAACTCTCTTAGAGAATGCCTGAAGAGAGCCAACATCTGTTAGCCTTCTGGTTCTGACTCAGAAGAGAGTTCAATATCTGAGCAGCTCAAAACTCCTTCCACCATTACATCACTTCCTGTATAACAGCTTCCCATCTCTCAGTTCATTATATGGAACAATTTGCTTCCTATCTCCCACTTTGTTATAAGAAACAATTTGGCTTCAAGGTCCAAATGGATCTTCTGCTAATCCAAATGTGTTTTGGCATTCTTGGGTGCCTGAAAAACTGGGATTCCAATACAAATATAATACAATATAAATATAATGTCCTTGCTATATTTCTTTCAGGGTTGTGAAGGTGATGGCACAGTTTAGGAACCTTTGGGGGGGGAAACCATCTACTGTAGTCCTTCAACAATATAAGAAGTCATGCTCCTCATTTCCTTGTGGGATGAGCTCAAAGCGAGTGTGGAACAATAGATATGGCCAGGGTAGGATCCAGGCCTTGGTACCATTGGGTAGGTGCCTGCCCTGGGCCCCTTGAAATAAGTGGCTGGATCTATGTGCCACCATTTTAATTCCCCAAAATGCCCTGAAGTGGCACAGGCACTACATCAGGGACATTGTGGGAAATTTAAAATGGCAGCCTGTAGATACCCACTGCTGTTCTTGCCAGGATATGACCATTAACACAGGAGGGGATCTGGAGCTGGCTCTGGTAGACTCACATCACCAGAATTTCCTGGGGATTTCACAAGGTTATTCTAACTTGGCACAAGCACAAGACATCACATTATGGGTGGTATTCAACACTAGTCCTACTCAGAGTAGACCCGATGAAGTTTCAGGTTTATTAACTTAAATGGGTCTGAGTAAGACCTAGCTGAATACAATCTCAGGGTCCATGTGGCCACATTGGAATTATCCCAAATCAGGATGGGATATAGGAAGTCTTCTCTTCTTACAGGCACAGAAAACGTATCCAGAAACCATCAAATTCTCTAGAATGGCAGCATCTTCCCTAGGGACTCTTCATAGTCTGCAGTACTCACACTGAACACTAGAGGGCAGGGCTCATGGATGGACAGATTTTAGGAGACCTTAGCATGCCCACTAGGGAGTCCCCTCCTGTGCCCTCTTTTTACCTCAAATCAGGTTAAAGAACAATATGAAACTAGGCCAAGATGTTGAAATGAGAAACATGTAAGCAAGCCATAAAGAGGCTCCTCTGTTATATGGGGGATTGGCAGCATTCTAGTTTCTAATTCCATGTCTTCATCCTGTTCCAGAAGAAAGGGCCAAGGCAAAGGTCCTCCATGGCTGATGCTGTCATTCATCCTGCTGGATCTGTTCCAAGATGAGCCACGGATCACCTGGGCTCCTCAACCCCAACATCTATTCTGAATGGCAAGTCTCAGCCCTGGATCATAAGAAGCTGGGCACGAGCATGTGCAGAATCTATTTACTTCACCACTAAACTATCAGTCCCACCCCATCCCCATCTCTGGAATGGGGCCCAGTAATTCCGAGGGTGTCCATTGTGCAGCCTGATCCCTAACCTAAGCATCTTCCCTCAAAAATAAATCCCACCGATTTCAGTGGGGCTGGTTCCCTTGTTAGCGTGCACGGAATTGCAGTCATGTTTGGAAAAAAATGAAATGGACTGCCTTCAAGTCGATCCCGACTTATGGCAACCCTACGAATAGGCTTTTCATGGTAAGCGGTATTCAGAGGGGGTTTACCATTTCCTGCCTCTGAGGCTGAGAAGCAGTGACTGGCCCAAGGTCACCCAGTGAGCTTCATAGCTGTGTGGGGATTCGAACCCTGGTCTCCCAGGTCGTAGTCCAACACCTTAACCACGTAGGGGTAAGCAGTACTTCCATAAGATGTGCTCCCTAATAGGAGTTCATATTGAGTTCAGTGGGGCTCTCCCACATTCAATGCGCCTAGGATTGCAGGCTTAGGCACCTCCGGGATGCTCTGTGCCAGTCCCTTGCCTCTTCCGCAGCGAGATCAAATCTCTCTGGCCAAGGAGGTGGCCTCCAGTGACAGGCTTGCAAGGGCATCGGCGCCAGGATAGAGTGACCCGCCACCTCATTAGCAATGCCCGGCTGAAGAAAGAGGAAAAGCGAGGCTGACAGCTCCTCAGTCAGCCTGGGCGGAACGCAACACACAACAGACACTTCACTCATCTCAGGCGCGGAAGCCGCAAGCCCTGTCTTGCTGCTCCAGTGATTGCAGACGGCTTTCGCAGCGAGTTAGATTCCCAGGGAACGGCAGTCACAAGGTAGGTGCGATCAAATGCATCGTTCCTTGTCTAGACTGCTTCTCACTGCAGCCCTAGGACTAATCGCCTGCAGAACACCCTCACGGCACGTCCCCTTTCCCACCCAGCCGCCCCCTGATCATCCACCCCACAATAAGATCTCTATAAATGGCCCATTGGTCCTGAGAATGCACGCGCCTCTTTGACCCCCACCCCCCATTTCCTGATCTGGCTCCCCAGGATTTACCACTTCTGTGCGGAGGTGGCTCACGAAGGCGTCAAGGCGGGCGCTGTGCATGCCAGAGCCGGGGCGCTCAGCTGGCAAGTCCAAAAAGAACTCCAGAGACAGACCCTGAAGCTCTGACACTAGCAAGGCGGCGCTAGCAAACTTTCTCGCTGCCTGGGCGAGGCGCCTTCTTTCTCCTCGCTTCGGTCCCAAGCGAGCGGAGCGCACCGTTTGGTTCGGACCGAGCCCTTCCCCTCTCTCACGGATGGGCCAATGCGCGCCCGAGGCCACGCCCCCTCTGCGCCACCAAGAGCCAATGAGCGAGCGAGGTGGTTGCCTGTAACCTGAACTCCCTGGGTCGACTGTAATTTAATTAGAGCCCATATTAGGAGCCAAAAGGTGCTACAGATGGAGAGAGGGGCCAGCGCAGCAAGCGGGCCGCTCAGGGGTCGGGACCCCTTTGGACACAGTGCAATTACACTGTTATTCTACCCGCTACGCTACTCTAGCCCACCTCCAGCAGGGAAATTGCATGCACTTTCAGTAGCGCTCTGATAGTCAAGCCAAGTAACAAAGGAAACTATTCCACTACACCTCTCCCCACCCCCAATTTATTTTTTGTCATCGAGCGGGTATCCTCTATAGAGTTGTCATTTTTTCTTGGGCAGGGTTCCTGTGCTTTTTAACAATGGAGGGGCAGACAGATTCAACAGGTGATGCTTTCCCGCTCTTTGCATCACCATGCTGACAACAGTTTTGCTTGTTGGCCTTCTCATAGGCATCAGGTTGGCCACTGTGAGAACAGAGTGCTGGATTAGATCAGCCTGTGGTCTGATCCAGCCGCTCTCTTTTTATGTATGGGAGGGGATGTAGCTAGTACTGACTGGTTGGGTGGAAGATAGGGAGCCCAACAATAACTGGAGCCAGAGCCAATGATAAGCAAAGCCAACTGATTCTAGTGTGACCCCTCATGAGTTCTGTCATGGAAATACTAAGACTAAGGAAGAAACTGGCCAGCAGTGCTACCCCCTGGACTGGACCTAAGTAAGAATGTAGACAGTGGGAGATGGGCTATGGGCAGGCTGAGGTTAGTGGGGCCGTGCCCCATTTGCCCTAATGGACCAGCCTCCGCTGACTCTTGCTCAATGGTAGAGATTGGCCTTGCATGCAGAATGTCCCAGGTTTAATCCCTGGCAATTGAAGGTAGAGCTGGGAAAGACCCCAGGGTGTCTGACACCCTGGACAGCGGCTGCCGGTAAGTGAGGACAATACTGAACTAGATGGGCCGATGGTCTGATTTGGTATAAGGCAGCTTCCTATGTTCTTAACTTCTGCCAGCCCTGCTGCTTTCAAAGGAATAGAGGGCTGCCGGAAAAAGATGGCAACCTTCACCATCTATTGGAAACTATTTATTGCTCTTAGCTGCCTGATATTTCTAATTCTGGGGCATGCTTCTGAATCTATTTGGCACAGAATATCAGTTTTCTTCCTGTTGAACCACCCCTAACAATCTAGTTTTGAGATTAATTTCATTTTTAAAAATGGTCTAGCTTCTCAGGAAAATATGCACTGTGACACAGAAACTTTGTTCCATAGTCCAGATATAAGGAAAGTCTCACTGTGGCTATGTGAAGAAATTGCACTCTGTACATGCTTGGGTACACTCCAGCATGCAACTGTAAACTAATGTTTTAAGATCCTCAACTTAATAATTTGGGGGGCTGGATTTGTATGAAATGCTAAACAAATGAGGTCTAAATATAATAATATTAATTTTGTAGATGACACAGTGACAGAAATTGTACATTTTGAAGTTCCAAATGCTTTCATTTAATCTTATCTGTCCCTTTGTGAATCATTCCTGTCCCAGGAAGATATGTACCCTATTTGATTTGTGTCCTGTTGTCAGGAGCTTTATTCTATCTTCACTGTGTAAGAAATATGAAAGATATTTATCCCGGAACTGGCTTTTTCAGGAAGCAAATCTTTGGGCACTTCCAGTCTGTCACTACTTTTGGGTGGGATTCAATCACATAGCAGCAAATTCAGATTGTTCAGTTAAAGCTGATTGGGAGCTCTTGTGCAACAAACTTGTTTCTGCTAAAGATCGGACTTTTTGAGATAAGGAAAGTGATGGGAAAATGCAGTGGAAAGTGTGGGATAACACTTTGTTTGACGTAACATCGTGTAGCTTCTCTGCAAACAAATCAGAGTGAATGCTTGCAAATCTCCCTGCATACAAATCATGATGAATGCAGAATACTGAGAGCAATTCCAGTTGACGCATCTCAAAAAGAATATTGTAGAGGTGGAAGATGTGCAGAAGACAAACAAAATGGTCATAGGTCTGGAATAACTCCACTATGAGGAAAGGTTACAACATTTGGAGCTATTTCGTTTAGGAGCAAAGTGAGTCAGAGGGGACATGACAGAAGTGTAGAATTATGCATAGTCTGGAACAAACAAAGAGATAAAAGTTTTTCTTTTTCTCTCAAAATACTAGGTCCTCCAAAGAAACCGAATGCTGGGATATTCAGGACAAACAAAAGGAAGTGCTTTTTCACATAAAGTTAAACTATGGAATTTGCTACTACAAGATGTAGCAATGGCTACAAGTACTTGGGGCAGAGACCTATTTTTATTTATGAACTCTGTAAAGCACCATGAATACTGATGGTACTGTATGTATGTATTAAATAACTAACATCCAAGAGAAGAATCCAGGAGATGCTACAGTGAACTGCTATATCATTACCCTCATATGCCAGAGTCAGATGGCAAGTTCAGCAAATTTCTCTAGTCTTGAACTGGAGCTGACCTCACCAGGCAAATCATATCCTTGTTCCACAATGGAATTCCTGTGATTAATTCCCTAGGATTCCAGTATCTTCCCTCTCTGTGCACCTGGATTATCCTACCTATCCAGTAGCAGCCACCTACTTTATGTCCCTCCCTTTAATCTTGACCATTCAGACTAGGAATTTCCCAGCCCCTACCTACCCCAGTAGCTATGTGAATAGAGCTAAAGCTGGACCTCCGTTATCAGATGCTACTCAAACCGTGGATACAGCTGCAGAGTTTTGCATTGCCAGTACTATGCAAATATTTATAACAGCATGACAACTATCTTTATGTACACATTATCATAAAGTAAGCTTTAAAAGAATTGTCTAAATCTCATACTAGAAGAAGGCATTCACTTGAGAGTTCTGGAAAACAATTTATTTGTGATCTGCAAAGGTACATTTTCTCACACCTTGACGTTGGGAAGAGGGGTTAGGTCTGATGAAAATCATGCCCATTTTGGTCAGTCAGAGATCTTGGATGTATACTTTTCTACCAACAGAAGGTATCAACTGTTTTGTATTTTTCACTCTCAGGAATAAGTTAATGCTTCAATATACTTTACCCCTGTATAGGATAATACAATAATACCTCTGTATTTATATTATTGTTGTGTGCTGCCTTGAGCACCATTTGCTGGAAAGGTGGGATACACATTTAACAGACAAACACATTTTTGTGTACTTAGCTGTTTGCTAAATTGGTGACACATTGGCAACTGGTTCTATTAAGCAAATCTTGTGGATTAGGAGGGAGGCCATGAGTACTCATATACAGACCCTCTCTTGACTGACCTCATCTGCAGTAGTTGAAACCACGGGCATTTTCACTGCACATTTCTACTTAAAGCTTATTTAGCTTTAAGTACTTATCATAGATAAGGTACCAGCAATGCTTGTCTGTTAGCTGTGGGGCTGTAGATGAAACAGCACCATCTGATCTGAGCAAGGAAGACCAAATGCGGAGTTACTACTTTAACCCAATGCTGGTGATAGTACTGTAAAAGGTCCCACTTCCTTTGATGATCCCTCTCCACAGCTTGAATTCACAACCCTGATTGTACTGTCAAAGACGGGTGGTGGTTGGACGTTGGAGTCAGCCTATCACAAAGAGAAGGCACTTTTCCAAATCCAGCTGGCAGGAGTTGGGCTCTAGAACAGGCTCCTTGCAGCACTGAGGGCACCCCACCCAGTCTAGAGGCTCTTCCTTCTCTTTTCATCCTACTCATTCCTCAGGGCTCAGGCTGTCAGGTGCAAGCTGCAGCAGCTCTCTTGTACACACCCACTGAGAGACTGAGGGCAACTGGGCTCAGGCCATTTCTATAGCAGGAAGTCAGGCCTTTTCTTCACAAATCTGTGAGTGGGGCGGAGAGCGTGGGAGCAGGGCATGAGCAGGATTGTGGCTAAGGTCTTGCCCACTTTTGACAGTAGCATGGATTGTTTTGCTTTCCTTTATGGGGCTATTTTGGGACAGGCTTGATCTTATATTCTCCACTGAGTGTTTGCCAGGATAATGCACAAGATGCTTCCGGCCCTTGAATTCAGCCTCTCATATCCTGATTTCAGATATCACACTGGTGCCTACTTTACTCTTTAATACTCAACATGTCTCACAGAAACCTTACATGGATATTGTACATGGGTGTTTTATGGCAGACTGGAACATTTCGACATAGAGTAGCTACCTTTGCCAATGTCTTCAGGCAGGGATGCTTTGGCCAGATAGTTTCAAGCAGACCCTTGAGTTACATAACCATAATTAAGATGTCTTCAAACATCGGCCTCTGAGAAAATATCCTTGCTCAACTGTGTTCTCTGCTGTGCCCATGGGAAATTGCCTGTTTGGGTCCCCAAGAACACAGGAATCCTTGCAGTTAAAACACTAAAAACAAATGTGTGGTACTATATAGTGCAACAAAGTTTGTCTGTGTTTGTGGGTCTTCCTCTGTCCCTGCCACAGCTGTTTGTAACACATCTAGGCAGAATAAACTTAGGGTCAGCAACTTTTCAACTGGCCTCTATAGGTGTGCCTTTGACAGTAGCTTGATGGTACAGACATTAGCAAGTGATAGTGGTTATCTGCAAGATGTGGATCTGCTGCTTTCTGCACATCCCTTTCCTATTAAAAGGCACAAGAGCAGGACAGGCCAGTTTTTTCTGGCTAATTGGTAATTCTAAAAATAACACACAGGTAATGCAGGACTGAAAGACTCTCCGTGGCGCAGAGTGGTAAGCGGCAGTAATGCAGCTGAAGCTCTGCTCATGGTCGGAGTTTGATTCCAACAGAAGGAGGAAGTCGAATCTCCGGTAAAAGGGGTCGAGGTCCACTCAGCCTTCCATCCATCCATGGTCGGTAAAATGAGTACCCGACATATGCTGGGGGGTAAAGAAAGGCCAGGAAAGGAACTGGCAATCCCACTCCATATATACAGTCTGCCTAGCAAACGTCGCAAGACATCACCCTAAGAGTCGGAAACGACTCGCACTATAAGTGCAGGGACACCTTTACCTTTAATGTAGGACTGAGTTCTAGGTACACAAATTCTCTCTACTCACTCTGCAGACCAAAGTTCAGTGGTGCAGAACCTGTGGCCTTGCAGATGTTTTTGGACTCCAAGTCCCATCCAGGGGTGTAGTCATCGAGGGTCTCAGGGGGTCTTAGTCTCCCTATGTTTTGGAGAGCAGGGTCACAGTAGGTTCCCTGTGTCTCAACATCCTACAAACCAATCAGCATGAAAAGAGAGTGTGTGAGTCACTGAGAAGAGTCTTCCAATATACTTCCTTGTCCTTTCCTGCTTATTGGAGCCAATCATTGTGAAAGGAGGTGAGCCAGCCACTGAGAAGACTCTTTTCAGCAGCTAATACTCTCCCCTTTCATGCTGATTGGCTCTTACAGATGTCTGTTGTTGTGGGAGAAGGCAATAACTAGGATCTCATTCTCAATCCAGGAGGAAAAAAGGGTGTGTGGCTGTGACTATCAGGAAAGGAGCCTGCACTTCTGAATTTGCTACTACTCTACTGATTCTATCAGCCACAGCTAGCATGGCCAGTGGTCAGGTAGGAAGGGAGTTGAGTCCAAAAACATCTGCAGGGCCACAGGTTCCTTATCTCAGAAGATCACAAAAGGCAGCTCCACGCATTATGCTGTGTGTACGCCACTGTTTCCTGCAGTAAGCACAGAAAGTGTGGCATGTAAGTTATCCACACTTTATATGTTTGCTGGGGAAATAATGGTGTACGTGTAGCAGTTATGTTTGCTGTGTGAAATTAGCTGCCCAAAGTAGTCCTGGGATGAGGCAGAGAGACACATGGTCAGGACCCCTTTGGAGTTTCCATTCAGTCAGGCCTTTTTACCATGTTCGCTGGCTTTTCTTTGGATTTAGTTTGGCTGTCTAGGGTCTCCTGACTTGCTAAGGCTTAGCAGCTAAGCTGAATCTTCCTCCCAGACTTTACATAATAGATATGTATCTTGTGAGCTGGGCATTTCCTTCACTGCAGAAATGGATACACAGCTTTCCCACCCCCACTCCTTGGCAGTTCTCTTCCTGTACAAAATCTTCTTGAAGTGCAGACACCCGTCCCCCCCATGGGGCCTCTAGGCAAGGCCATGAGAATTTCCTCTTTCTGCTGCAACTTCATATGAGTACAGGACACATAAATATTTAAGAAAACGCAGAAGCTGGGAGGGGGAAGCAACCCAAGTCACAGACCCTTTCAGCTGATCTGCAGCACAGTCCCCAGCAACTTGCCAGCAGCACACCTCAGCTGCAAGCTCCGATTCCCCCACTTCCTCACTTTTTGAAGCCTTGATTCCCCCTTCTTTTCCCATGCTCTGCCTGTGGGTGAGTCTAGAACATCTGTTAATTGAGCATTCATCCTGATTTGTTTGCAGGGAGACTAGACAACACTGGCTACTTAATGAGTATTCATTCTGATCTGTTTTAGATGGCATTGGATCAAAGCAGGTATTATCCCACACTTTCCAGTGCATTTTCTCATCACTTTCCTTATCACAGAAAGTACGATCTTTGGGGAAGTGGGTTTGTTGCGCAAGAGCTACCAGTCAACTATAATTGCGCAATCTGAATTTGCCTGTATGAGATTGAAACCCACCCAAAAGTAGTGACAGTTTGGAAGTGCCTGTTATCCCAGCCTTGCAATCACCTCACCCATTTTTCAGGTTGACTCCTTGCATCCCATTGTTATACTCCTTCATATTCCTTCTGCCTTGCCTCAGCCATATATCTCAATCCCACTCTACAAGTGGTGAAAGTGGGTTAGAACTATTGTTTTAAACTTTAAACTAAATAATAGTAATAGTAATAATAATAAAAAATTATATCCCACCCTTCATCCCTGTCAGAGCCCAGGGCGGCAAACAAAAACACTATAAAACATTATAAAAACAGACATTAAAATATATAAAAACAAAATATATTTTAAAACATTAAAACAAAACATCTTTAAAAACTTTTTTTAAAAACGCTTAAAAAAAATCTTTAAAAGCAAGTCAACCCAGACTGGGATAAGGTCTCTAATTAAAAGGCTTGTTGAAAGAGGAAAGGTCTTCAGTAGGCGCCAAAAAGATAACAGAGATGGTGCCTGTCTCATGTTTAAAGGGAGGAATTCCAAAGGGTAGATGCCTCTACACTCATGTAGGTGCCACTATAGTAATGAATGTGGATGAAATGCTTTTCTGGAGCGCCATAATGTTTTCTAGAACCCTGTTTCTGTCCACTTTCACTACTGCCTAAAACGTTTCCTTTTCTCCCTCCCTCTCCCCTCCCCACAGTCCTGGGTTTCCTACACATTGAGGAGCTTCAGTGGTGCCCATTGACTCTGACCACAGCTACATGTGCATATATGTACAGCTATATTTATCACTCTGAAGCTTTAAAATACATCACAGGCTTGCAAGCATCTCCAATTACACTTACTATATATATATATATATATTTTAAAAAGCCCCAAAGAGCAAAGCCTGTGAGGGAGAGGGGGAAAATAACCTCAGTTTACAAATAAGAAAGTCTCAGAAAGTCACAAAACACTCTCCACGGCAATGTGGTGGTTCTTAAAAATAAGATCAAATCATGCTCTGGACTGTCATTTGGTTCACTTAACCTCCTCTCAGTCTTCAATGTGTATGCAACAATAAGAAGCTGGAAATTCAGCCATAAATGGAAGCAGAATTCACACATAAATATGCAGGCACCAAAGCTCTTTTGTCTTCACCTCTCCTTGGCAGCCTCCTGCAGGCCTTCAGTACACCGAAAGCAGACCATTAAGGCACCCCTCTCTCCAACTCCTCCCATAGTCTTCATTGTCTCCAGACCTCAAAGGGGAGATGGTATCCCCTAGATTTCTTCTCAGTCCTTTCACTCTGGCCTCTTGGAGTAAAAACTGCTGCTAGTGGCAGATCCACACCATAATTTCAAAGCACATTTAACACACATTTAAAGCTCATGGGAATATTGGGAACTATAGTTTGTCAAGGGTGCTGGGAACTGTAGCTCTGTGAGGGGGAAGCTAAAGTTCTCAGGATTCCTTGGGAGAAGTCATGTGGTTAAAATGTGCAGGGGGCAGATCCACACCATAAATTTAAAGCACATTCAATGCATGTTTAAAGCACATGGCTTCCCCTCCAAAATCCTGGGCACTATAGTTTGTTAAGGGTGGTGGGAATGGTAGCTCTATGAAGGAGAAACTATAGTTCCCAGGATTCTTGGGGGGGAAGTCATTGGCCCCTATGCGTTACAGAAAGGGCCAGCACCTACCCTGCTAGTCTCACCTGCAGAAAGCACCATCTAGCAGCCAATTGGAGAAGCTACATGTACCAAAAGCATCCTTCCGACCCTGAACTAGTTGAGGTCCCCAAATGTGGTGATAAATAAAGCCAAGGCCAGCAATTCTGTTCATTCTAGTGGCGTTAAAACCTTTTATTTGTTGCACGTGGATGATTATTCTTCAGTGCGAAGTAGGATGAGACGGGGGAAAACAAGCGGGCTGTTGTCCTATGTCACCCCAAAGGCTCTTATTTATTACTAGTTTTTATTTTTTATGAAGCTCTTATTCGCAAGAGTCACCCGCCTTGGTTGGCCCCGTCTCGCCGTGGTGGTGGGGACTGGATGGATCCTCTCATGAACGGAGGCGCAGGCTCCAGTGGTATGGAAGCAAGGCTTCACAGGCGGCGGGCGCTTTGCTTCGAAAATGCGTGCGTTAACCACGACAGCGTGAGACAAGAGCGCTCTCCTGTGGCCGTTGTATGTGGCGGCCTGAGTGGTCCGGTTTTCCACCCCGTCTTAGTGGGGCGATATGTTCCTGGCTCATTTCTCCCACAGGAAACTGTTGCAGGAGAAATGGGTCGTTCTCCGAGTTTAAGGTTGATGTACTGCTTGGCGTGATACAAGCAGGATGCTGTGTTTATTGTCTGTTCCTCACGCACTTTTTTTTTTGCAGCGCCCACAAGACATTGTTGGCATCAAAATGTCAGCCCGTATTCCAACTACCCCTGTTGCCTATTTAATTCAGATTTACCCTTTTTGAGGGAAAACCGATAATTCAAACAAACAAACAAATAAAAATCACTTGCCAAGGACCAATCTGTGATCAATCAACGACCCATCTGCAAATTAAGTCGTTGTATGGAAAGCACACATGTCCCCCTCCTGTTTTGCTTCCGCACCACAAAAAACAGTTTTGAGGGAGTGTGCTTCCAGACTGTAGCTGGTTTTGAGTGGGATTTAACTCCCCTGAAACAAATAAAAATGATAGCCAACATCTAATCTCCCTGAAAACAAATCAGGATGAATGCTTATTTTAAAAAAGGTCATCTGGAAGTGCTCAGAAAAGGAATCATAGGACACTTCCAGACTGTCACTTTTTCAGGTGGGATTCAATCAAATACCAGCAAATTCAGTTTGTGCAATTAGTGTTGATTGGGAGGTCTTGCACAAAGTCAGTTCCCCCCCAAATCAGACTTTTTGTGATAAGGTGATAGGAAAATGCACTGGAAAGTGTGGGATAACACTTGCTAGATGCATTGCTGTATAACCTTCCTGCTAACAAATCAGAATGAATGCTCAGTAAATAGCTAGTGTTGTCTGACTTCTGTGCAAACTCTGTACAAACAAATCAGGCTGAATTTTTAATAAACGGGTAATCTGAACAGCAACCACAGTCACCAGAACCCACCCAGAGGGATTATTAATGAATTTATTAAAGTTATATTCTAAAATATTCTAAACCTTTTACACAAGAATGACATTAAAATACAATAAAACATCTAACCAACAATACAATTGAACCTTGCCAATTAATCAATAAATTTTGAGAAGATAAACTGTCCTAAACAATCCAGTAGCAGCATCTCAAATGACCATATTAATTAATCAGTGTTCCCCAAAGCCATGTGTGAACAGATGTGTCTTGAGCTGCCATCTGAATATCATTGGTGAGGAGAACAACTATCTCCATTTGAAAGAAGTTCCTCAAAGGGGGGGCTGCCACTGAGAAGGCCCTGTTTTGTGTCCCAACATAGTGAGCCATGCTCACTGAAGGGTCCATGAGACTGAATGCAGGAAGAACGCCGTTATGAGCCTTTCCTGAGTGCTGTATGCTGTGGCTCTCCCCACCCAGCCATTCTGTTCTAAGTATAAAACACAGAGCAGCGGGAAAATGCAGCTCTTCCCCCACAATTGCTATTTGTAATGACTCCACAGAATGTAGTTCTTGAAGGTTTGGAGGTCACATACTCATGAGATGGTAGAATCCTTAGACGGTAGAGTGAACTGTATGACTTTAGGCTGCAGATGGCATTCAGTTTTTGAATGCATCTTCTCCATGTAAAAAAACAAACAGAAATCTACCTGCAAGTTAAAAAATAGCATATGAGATTCAATGCTAGTCCACACTCCAAGTGCTTGCTTGCTTTCAATTTACAAGGAATGGTAACATTGCAATGGAGCATCTCCCAGCTGCAACTGGTACATTTCATTCTACCAATTCAAGATTCTACCATCTCTTTCTGTTGTATGTTTCTACCAGGCCTACATACAATCATGGGTATATAGTAGATATTTATCCTTCATCCAAGGGATTCAGGGATGCACGCATAGTTTGAACTTCCACTGTATTCTCACAACAACCCTTTGAGGTAGGTTAGGCTGAGAAGATAGTGATTGGTCCAAAGTCACTCAGAGAGCTTCACAGTTGAGTGGGCATTTGAATCCAGATATCCCCTGCCTTACCCACTACAGTACACTTCATTGTTAATTTGGATGGTGGCAAGGAACACAACTCCCTGAGCATCTTGTCTGCGCTATTTAGTGACATCTCTCTATCTCTTTGTATGCATGCAGATCTCCAAGGAGGCAAACAGAAAGCTCAGGTGCCAAATAATAGTGGGAGATCAAATCCCCCAAACTCTAGTCAAAATAAAGTAATCTCATAGTCTGTGCATGCATGGCAAGGTCTTTTATCTCTTTGCAGGTTAGGGACAGAAAGAGCTGTTGATTTTGGTTTGCTCAGTTTCTCATTTTTCCAATCTTAAATTCAGTTCTCCATTTCTGCTGCAACTTTTTTATTTAAAAAATCCTTCTGAAAATTCTCTAGCATTTTAGCATAAATTTCTCCTAATAAATACATTTTTGTAGGCAATTGTGACTAATGTACACGTTTTTGCAAGCAATTTCTCATCATAAATGCATTTTTGAATGTTATTTTCACCCAAATATTCATTTTTAGGCACTTTCCCCTAACAAATGAATTTTTGTAAACATTATTTGGTTGGCGAACTGCACTTAAAAATTCAAATAAGTGTGAATTTTGAAGAGAGGCTGTGTTTTGGTTCTCATATTGTTTCGGAAAGTGCAAATTTGATAGATTCAGCTTGAAATGTGAACTGAATCTAATTTCTTGCCCATCTCTAGTGCAGGTTCAGCTTGCATGTGAAAACCTGAAGCAGGAAACAGCTGGGGGAGGGGGTTTGAGGAAAAAAGCCACTAGGGAAAGAGTTAAGTAATCCTTACTCCTGCCTCCTTCCTGCTCCTTTGGGGAAAAAAAAAATCAGCTTCATTAAACAAACAAACAACAAAATGTCTTGCAAGCATTGTGTATAACATGTAGTTTTTCTTTTAGGGGAAGCACAGTTTGCAAAGAGACTCCCTCCCATTGCTTCATCCCTATCATCAATTTTTGAGTTTTCTTTTATGTTTATTTTATTTAACCTTTCTGAAACTTGTTGTCCCCCTCTCTAGTGCTGAAGCACACTTCTATCCCGTTTTTTTTAAATAGCTTGATCCCATAAATGCTTACTGAGATGTACAGTATGTCCCACTGAGTTCAATGGTTATCACACGCTACAGTGTCCATATATGAATGCAGCTCATTCCAGTCTAAAAGAAACAGTAACATCATATGGCTGCTTTCTTCTACCCATGGCAAATACACTCACACATGTCGCAATCCATTACTTGCACACTGGATGATATTGAATTGTCTTTGACTTTTGAAGCTTGGGCTAATATGGAAGTAAACTGTATCACATGTTGCGGAATCGTTTCACCAGGGGTGTAGTCGTAGGGGTCTCAGGGAGTCTTAGACCCTTTACTTTTTTGGGAGCAGGGTCCCAGTAGGGTCCCTATGTCTCCAGCATCCTATGAGCCAATTAGCATGAAAGGAGAGTGCATAAGCCACTGAGAAGAGTTTTTTAACATGCTTCCTTCTCCTTTTCTGTTGATCGGAGCCAACCAGAGTGAAAGGAGGTGAATCAAACACTGAGAAGAGTCTTCTTCGGGCTAATACTCTCCTCTTTCATGCTTATTGGTTCCTAGGCATTAACAAGGATCTCATTTTCAACCCCATAGCAAAACAAAGCGGGGAGGGAGCATGGTTGTAACTAACACGAAGGGACCCTGCACTTCTGAATTTGCCACTACACAACTGCATCTGGGTATCTATGCCTTTGGACTCCAGGGTTCACTCTTGGGGCAGAAGTTACTTTGAAATTCTGGTGAGTGCCAGGGCCGACTGGCAGTCTGGTAGTTTTTTTATTTTCCTCACCATGTATTGAGAAGGGTTGTGCAGCTCTTGTAGCTGAGCTTTGCCGTGCCCTGCTCTGCCCTGCCCAGTGTCATTAGCAACCCAACCTGGCAACTTAGGAGACAAAGGCTCACAACATAGAAAACATCCTTGCAAAATGGAATCAAGCTGGTCCTTGCTTCTCTCACTGCTCCTCAGTATTTGTGCTATAGGTAAGAGTTGGGGGGGGCTCAGCCCCACTGATCAGAAAAAAAAGCTTGCCCTGGATTTTTGTTTGAAACTCAAGGGACAAGAATGGCATTTTTCTCTAATTTGTTTTAGTTGTTACGTTTAGACAAATGTACAGTTTTTGTACCCTAACCCAGAGGATTCTGCCTCCAGATACCAGATTTTGTTTTGTTAATTTCAAGAGCTGATAGCCCTAGATGCTATGAAGGCATTACCCCAGCCCAATTTGTCAAAGGGGGCTTCCTGGGCTCTCGGTGACAATGGGAGAGAGCATGTGATTTTCCTACATTGGGGACTGGTATAATGTTCATGCTTTTGCCTGGGCTTTCATTGAAACAAAGTCAGGCATATTACTACCAGAAGCAAAGGAGAACAGGTAGAAAGTGGCATTTCAACAGGCACAGCTTTTTCTCCCACACAGCAACCTACTTCTGCCCAAATGCCCTCTTTTGTATAAATATTCACTGTCTGGGAACCTCAGGCTCCTTTGCTTCTGGTTTAGGAGTTTGCTGAGATAATGTTTGCTCACTAATTGAACCAATGTCAGAAAGATAATAATCTTTTCTCTTGTGTTTCTCCACACACACCCTTCCCCAGATCCAGTCATCGGACTTATAGGTAAGGAGACCTGCAAACTCCTCTGTTTACAAACCTGTCATCAGTGGCAGGGAAAAGAAGATGACCCTATACAGTGCAAAAACAGGCTTTGATGCACAACAGCTGTGAAAACAAAGCTGCCGGGTCTTAATGCTGACAAACATGGGTTACAGCCAAGCGTGTATGTGTGAGTACATGCACCTCCAGATGAGCATACAGACACCTGTGTACCTAAAGCTCCATGATGATACACTGTTGAGGAGGCTGTCTATGGCTAGAGCTTTGCAAAGCATCCCCAGTCAGAGCTGGGAAAAGTTACTTTTTTGAACTACAACTCCCATCAGCCCCAGCCAGCATGGCTACTGGATTGGGCTGATGGGAGTTGTAGTTCAAAAAAGTAACTTTTCCAAGCTCTGCCCTCTCCTGCAAGCACAATACTGTAGTACCCTAGGAAGCCTTTTAACAGGGGCTGCTGTTAGGCACCCGGAAGATCTACAATACAAATGAGAAGAGGCAGACTGCAATCACTCTAGAATCAAACAAATAAGAAAAATATTTCCTTTATACATTTAATTAAAACAGTTGACAAAACCAATTCACTGAGGTGGGAACACTGTTCTTCCCCTAGCATGAATTTGTGTTGAAACTGCTTCCCTTTTCCCTTTACTGGTCTCCACTTCTTTTTGACACACTCAGCTCCCACACATTTCAGCCCAGATATCTAATGCATGTCTGTATGTGTCAGCAGAACATGAGACAGGACGAGCCCGTGTTCCCTTCCACACACACCACCACCAACAAAGGACACTGTGGGTCCTTCCACAAGCTTAATATCACCAACAGGTCATTAGCAACAGTTTTTTTTAACTAATCAGATTTTTCAATGGAAAGAGTAAATCTAGATTAAATGGGGGAGGAGAATATGGGCTAATTTTGATGCCAGTGATGTTATGTAGATATTGTGAACAACTTGCATGCATGAACAGCACTGATAATGCTGTTCTTGCACTGGGGTCCTGCTTGCGGGCTTCCCCCAGGCACCTGGTTGGCCACTGTGAGAGCAGGATGCTGGACTAGATGGGCTTGATCCAGCAGGCTCTTCTTATGATCCCACAATAAACATCTGTGTGGAAGTACCCTGTGCTATGATTTCCAAAGGTGTTTGTTTCATTCAGAGGAGATGGAAGTTGTGGTCTTTTCCCATTCATGACCAGATTTCTTAAACCAAAAAAACACATTTCCTTCCCTGCTTGAAAGTTGCAATCCAAGGTGGTCAACACAATAAAATCCAGTCATACAAAATTAACATAAAACAAAATATATTCCAATGCAGTACAGTGCAAACTCCATCAAGCTTATAGTATCAAGGCAGAAATTTACTTCCAGTAAATAATTATTCTGGAATGTTGCTCTAAACTAGCCTTCCCCAACATGGTGCTCTCCAGCTGTTGGATTCTTAACTCTCATCAGCCCCACCCAGCATGGCCAATTTCCAGGGATAGGAGTTAGAGTCAAAAACATCTGGATGGTGCCAGTAGTCGAAGGCTGGTCTAAAAAAAAACATTTTCACATTTGTCATAAAAGCCTTTGCATGCAAAAGGTCCCAGTTCAGTTCCTGCCATCTCCAGATGGGGCTTGAAACTGACCCCTGTCTGAAACTCTGGAGAGCTGCTGCCAGGCAGTGTAGGTAATACTGAGTTAGATGGCCCAATGGTCTGACTCAATTCCAATGTGCCTATCCCGTGGGAGATTTTACCTCTTGGAAAGAGATCTGGGGAGAGCTTCCTAGATGATCCTGATAAATCATGGTGGCAGGTTCATAAGGGGAGAAGTATTACTTTAAGGAATTATATTTTTATTTTTATTTTTAAAAATATGTTTTATTAATTTTCATTTTTAATAGCAAATCTACCTTCGCAACACATGTTATTTTTAACAATGATACTCAAGTGGTCAGACAGCTGGTATAGCACAGTGGGGAGGAGAGGCTGGCTGGGAGTCCAGAGTCTGTGAGTTCAAATCCCCGCTCGTGTCTCCTGGGTGTAAAGGGCCAGCTAAAGATCACCCCACAGTGAGTGGCTCAGGGGCTACGTGCCCTGTCACCTGTGCAGCCGTGGGCAAGCTGCATAGTCCCATGGAGTCCAGTTGCCCCCCAGCTGGCAGTTGTGGACAAGGAAGGGGCTGGCTTGTGCAGCTGTGGCAAGCTGAGCAGGCCCTAGCCAGCTGGGGAAGGGTAGCCATAAGTCGGGATCGACTTGAAAGCAGTCCATTTCCATTTTACTCAAGTGGCCATATTGGTAATAATAGAATTACAAACATCAAAGAGACATCAATAAAATTATCTGATAAAATTGTCCAACATACATCAGCTTTTTTCTTCTCATTATTACTGTCAGTATTAAAATAGAATTGTATATATAAAAGGAAAAAATACAAATAAAAGTTAGTTTTAAAAAAATTCTATTTGGGCTTGGGGAAGGCAATAATTCTTATGGCAAAACTGTATAAAGGGAGACCAACTTTCTAAAAATTTATTCCTTCTGTCATCTTATGCTTTTGCTCTTAAATGCTAATTTAGCCATCATAGAAAGTCCCATCTTTTATTAAAGCAGTGTTTCCAGTAAGACAGTACTAAAAATTTCCATTTTGGGGCAAATAACATCTTTGCATATATTGTCATATAAGAGGCAAGTTCCTTATGTTCCTCTTTAATGGGATATACAATTCAATAAAAACAATATAGGGTCTAGTGGTGCAACACAATTCAAGATTCTAGTTATTGTTTTATTAATTCTGTTCCAATATTTTTGTACAGACAAACAGGAGTGATATGGGGCTCCCACTGGAAGGAAGGGCAGGATATAATAACGATGACAATGACAACAACAACAATAATATATGTAGCAGTTTTCTTGAGGTGCACCAGGGAGTCATTGCTGAAATTCGTATCATCTACTAGTTCACATACATTTATGGTGTTTCTTGTTTGCTTTAAAGCAGTGGTTATTAACATCTTTTGGGTCACAGACACCTTTGATAATCTGGTGAAAGCTATGGACCCCCAGTAATAAATACATAAATAAATAAATTTTATTGCATTGGAATTTTTTTTTTGCACCTGGTTCATGAATACCCTGAAGCCCATCCATGGGTCATCTCGGGGTTAGACCACAGGTTAAGAACCCCTGGTTTAAAGGATGGTAAACTAGCATGCAGAATAAAGTGACAGCTTTGTCTAGTTATACTTTGTATCATATTGTGCCCCTTATGGAGAAGGATGATTTCATATCCAAAAGGCTTGGCCCAGCCTGGCCATGGTGCTTGCCAAGTCAGTCTTTCCTGAACCGCCACAGCCCAAGGAAGACTCAGAGGATTGGAAATAGCCAATGAGAAGAGAGATACATTTTACCTGAGTTGTTCTTGGGCCCATATTCTTCGTCTATGAAATACAAGTTACATATACTTGAGAAACATGAAATTAGCCATGTAATATGCATACATATCAAAAAGGGCTTTACTCTGCTATAGTCACTGGTGCCGTAGGACCAACACTCTCTCACTGCTCTCTTTCTCTCTGTTGCAGTGATTGATGGCATCCCAGGCACTGTGGTGCTGGAAGACAGTGTGGCTCCAGGCACAATTGTGGCCAATTTCACTGGCAATTGTACAGGCCCCAGTGATCTACCCACAGTAACTCTAAACACCACAACTCCCGCAACCTCTTTTTTCAATCAGCCAAATTTTGTATCCCCTAACATCTATGAGGTACAAGAGTCAATATATCTCTCTGAAGTCTCTCAAGGGGGAAACATTTCCTGCCATGATGACCTATGACAGAACAGGGACACTTTCTGTCTGTGGCATTTTGTTTAGACCTTTTTAGGGGGATTTTTGGACTAGGACTAGACCATGCTGCTGTTCTGCTTGACTGTAGGCTAGAAATGCCCATTCCGTAAAGCTGAGGGATTATTATATAGTATTTAATATATTAATTAAAATTATCCAGAATAACTGAAAGGATTCTGTAGCATTCTCATTAATCAGTTTTGTGCCATGGAACGCAGGTTTTGTTTAGCAAATGTAAGTTGGTTTTTAGTGTGTATAAACATGTAAATAATACAAGGAAGCATAGAGCATATCTTTCCTACAAACATAAAACTGTTTTAAACCTCTTTCACTGTATTGGTGCTTAAATTAGGACCATACAAAGCAGCAGCAATTAGTGGTTTCTCCTGTCCACGTGTACTGCACAACGTCTCCCCAAATATTACTGCCCAGGGCCAGAGGGAAACTTACTAGGCCAGTCCAGCGTGCCAGATTCTCCCAGTGGGTACCTGAGCACCTATCTGACATGCGGCCATCTTTTGATTGGTGTCCATGACATCACCAATACAGGGCTGTTCAGAAGTAGAGGATGTGAAAGGGAGAGGCACCCCAAGCTGAGGCTCTTTCTTTTGGCTGTCAGGTGAGCCTTAGTCCCAGTGCTGCCCTGGATGCCAAAGAGGTGAATCTGTATGTTTTGACATTTGTTGCAAGTTGCCCAGATGGAACGTGGACTGAGATTAAACTCAACATTCGAGTCACTGCAGCAGAAAGATTGGAGTGCGGCAGCAATTCTGAATATATCGGTAAGGCTGTCACAGTTTCTTAGCTTTAGCTAGGACCCTGATATTTCAGGCTAAGGCCCCAAAGCAAGAATATAATGATGAAGAGTATTTTAATATGGTACGGCAGTGTGGTGGCGATGGGGGGCTGACACTGGGCACTGAGAGGCAGCGAATTCTTTAGCAACATGGGGCAGATCCTACATAGCACAGGAGGATATTGTTTTTTCAACAATTGGGAGGCAGATTTGAATAGTAGACTTGCCAATGGTAGAGGATGGGGCTTTGGGGCTGCTCAACCCAGTGGGGATCTCAGCCTGCAGAGGGCTCCAGTGCTGTTAAAGGGGCAAATTCTAGCCAGGACAGGAGTCTGGCTGCTTCCATCTATTTTACTGCTGCAGGAGAGAACCCAGTAAGAGTTTCAGAGAATGTTAAACCGGGAGAATCCATCTATCAAACTGTATTGAAGAAGCGAGGCACAGACACCGTGATTGTAAGCACCACAGTTGTAGGGAAAACAGGAATGTGGGAAGGATTTATTAAATATTAAGCGGTTTATAAATATTTTTAAATAAATGCTTTTAAATAAATAAGGATTATTATCAACAAGTGGGGGTTTCTGGGAAAAGAAATTTCCCAGTGATGTGCCTGGTCATGGGGAAAAGGCTTGAGAATTCCGGAGGCAGCATTTTTTAACAGTCCTCCAGGCAGAGAAGAGGATAGTGATTTTAAAGATAGGTCCTGGGGAATTAGGTTATTTCTTTTCTTTTTTTAAACTTCCCCAGCTGACTCTATTTTCTTCTCATGCAGTTCACCATAGAGAATGCTTCTCTGCCTTTCACCATAACTAGAGATGGAACAGTGCTGGCACCTGCCGAGGGTTTCAGTCGTGAGCAAGCTGACAAGGTGTGTGGCACTGCTTGCTTTGCACATACATATGCTTGGCCAATGTCCGACCCATCACTTATCCTTACTATCCCATTGCAGACTTTCCCCAGGCATGTCACTCCTCTGCTCTGTCCCCTATAAGACACATTCACAAGAGAAACTGCTTGCCTTTGTCAAGCTACTGCTATTTAGTCTCATCAGACTTTTGCCCCTAGCTTTGTGACTCCGACCTCCCTGTCCTCAGGTCTTCTTTGTGCCTTCCTGGCCTCAGTTTCCTCATATCCTTTAAAAAGTATCATGAACAGGAGGCAACGCAGAAGATGCCTAAACAAAAGTAACAATGGATAAAATGTATAAAATGTTTTTTTAACTTTGATAGGTTTCTATGCTGATTATGTTTAGTTCAATACTGTTTTTAGTATGTTAATTTTAACTCTTGTATCTGATTGCTTTGTTTGCCACTTTGAGTTCTTTGAAAATAGAGCGGGATATAATTTTTTAAAATAAATAAATAAATAAATGGAGGGAAAAAGTCATGCAGCAGGCTGCTGCTGCTAGTAACACAGAACTGAAAATAAAAGCAGAATGCCTGAGCGCTGACTCAGTCAGTTCCTCGTATTGCAAGCCAGGAAGGCCAAGGCACTACATTCTCCACAGCAGGGCACTGTGCCTTCGTGTTCCTGGGGCTTCAGAGGAGCATCAATTTCCCCACTAGGCCTCTTGGGCCCAGCAATGTACTGAGACCTGGCATTCGACTAGATCCATCCCTCCTGCTGGCACATTCATACCATGCTGTTCCCCCTGCAGATATTCCCAATGGTCATTGTGGTAACAGACAGTAGTGGGAAACGCTGCCTCAGGCCTTTGCAAATAGAGGTGCTGCCTGTTTACCATAAACAAGTCAACTTCACGTGAGTTGGGTCATAACTGTATTGTTTTTAATGGTGTTTTGTTTTATTGTTGTACACCACCCTGATAATTCATCTTATATATGGTGGTATAGAAATACATTTATAAATAAATAAATCAGATCTTGGACTCCAAATTCCCCATTGCATAAATGTGGAGCCTGGGCTACCCACATGTGATATTGACCCAAGCTAACCATTCTGCCACTGTAAGAAAGGCATGCTTCAGAATCCCTTATAACAGTGTCACAGGGTAGAGAATGCTAGGGCATAACTCCCAGATCATGTCTGGCCACATGTGACCTGAAAGCTTCATGCCTGTGACAATGCAAAGGTTATGGAGTGCTTTTCTTAAAATAGTGCTTTGTTGTCACTCCTAAAAATATTGCCTCCTCCCCAGGTAATCACTTGTGTTGAATGTATGTTCATGCCACTATGATTTGAGGCAAGGCAACAGACAACTGATTAGGATTTTCCTAGTCCAGAGCACATGTGGAGCCCACCAATTCCCCTCTCATTGACTTGTACCATAGAGGGGAAGCCCTAGCTCCGACAACCTTTAGACTAGCCAAATAGCAGGCCCCTGGAGTCCCCGAGGTCTCTAACGCCCCTTCAAGTGCCATGCCAGAGAGGCTACTGCTCACAAGTGACTGCCAGTCCCTGGTGTAGAGGGAATACATCATATCTAGACTAGAGCTGAAAGTGAATTAGGAGAGATGATTCACTTGCTATAAAGGGATTGTGCAGGATCCCCTGTAGTGTGAGGGCAGTTTTTATTGCCTCCTCTGCCCCATGGGCCTGGGCAGCACAACCTGAGCAGTGTGGAGTGTGGTCTTTTCTGAAACACTGTGAACCACCCTTATATTGGGAATTAGGCCATCACACCAATTTCAAACTCTCTGAAGAAGGCATTTAGCAGGGAGGACCTCTAGAGGCATTTTTTTCTTTCCTTTCAGGCCATGCATGCTGCTAGAGTTGCACTGAGCAACCAGAACTCAAGCTCCCATATCTCAAAGAGACTCTGGATGTCCTTGCTTTGCCTCCTGTCTTATCCTAGTGCAGTGATTTTCAGCTATGAGTAGACAGGGTGGAAGATAGCATTTGGGTCAGAGGGAGGGACTTACACTCTTTTCTTCATGATTCAGGGTGTCATCAGTAGCAAAAAGTCTATTGGAAAATGCAGGCCCCCTCCAGTTTATCACACAAGTCAATGCCAGTGGGGAACATGTTGTTTACGCGATTATCTCCCCAAACACGAACCATTTCACCATTGATCCAGGTAAGGAGAGTCCAGAGGTGTGGCATGGCATCCACATAGCCTCAGGGAGGACTTCTGTGGTGATCAGCAACAATAGTCAAACAATGTCAGCCGACTTGCTCTCAAGGTGCTGAGTGATCCCAGCCTGTCTCTTGCCTGCATACAGACACAGGCATAATCCAGAACACCTACAACCTAGATCTGGAACGTTATCCATCCTTATCCAAAACCCAGCTGGTAGTGAAAGCTTACAACATGCTGCATCCAAGTGATAGTGCCACCATCACCGTCAACATTACAGTAAAACGTAAGAACCTGCAAGGACCACTGTGCAACCCTGCCGTATTTGTGTAAGTCTCAACAGGGCAATGGAGTCTTGCAATAGCTTGAGCTATGTAAAGTTTGTCGATCTCTCCCAACGTGCAGAGGGCTGTGTGTGTTGTTCAGCACAGAAGGATACAGCAGCATTCAGGATTTTAGAGGATCCCTGGGTATTAACTATGTCTCTGAGAGGAGAGGTGAATCTAAAATGAATGGGTGGAGGTCTTGTGGTCCTTCAGATGTTCTTGGATTCCAGCTCCCATCAACCCCAGGCAACATGGTTAATGATAAGAGATAATGAAGAATTCTCCAGCAACATCTGTAGGACCACAGGTTCCCCAACCCTGGCCTAGGAACAAGAGCTGTCTCAAGTAGCAATGTTGGAGAATTCCAATTAAAATGGAAAAGGAAGTGGAAATTTCTGCAGTTCAGATGTTTGTTTGTAATCAGTAATGGAAATTACTCAAACAAATACAATCGATACTTGTTCACATCATTCCTGTTTTTTCCACAAATGATATGTAATTAACTACTTTTTTCATGTTGTTTTGACGTTTCCTTTGCATTTAAATGAATGTAAATTACACAAGTCACATAAATAGTTGTGTAAGTTACTTATATTAAATAGCGGACAGTGAGATGAATCACATAGTGTTTGGCAGAAACTGAACTGCAGTGGCATGGAAACAGCGCTCATTGTGACGAATACAGGTTGGAACAGAAATTGTACATCCCTGGTCTTAAGGGCTATTGAACTGTTGTAGCAATCACAAGAACAACACTGTCTTTCCACTGACAACACAAACCCAGAGCCAATTAACATCAGTGGCTCTATAGCGAAGCCTTGACATGCTTGAGCTCCTGTCTTTTCTGTCAACGGTGACCTGCTTGAAAAGTAGCTCTTGAGAAACTCAGGCAAGGAGAGGGAGAATATATCCACTCCCTTCAGGTCATTTTTTCTATCCTTCTGCATCTTCTACCCTTTGTGGCTATTGCTGCTTAATTCTAGGACTGAGATTCCAGAGACAGAACCCATCGGGACAACCCTGTTGCATCTTTCTTGTAAAGATGTAGAGAGTGGCAGTGACAGCCTTCACTACAAAATAATGGAGGATAGTCAGAGCCCACAGTATAGCTTCCAAATGAAAGGCTCAGCACTGCAGGTGAGCCCTTGGAATGAACTACTTTTTTCTACCTGTTAAGTTAGGGAGAGGGGGAAAGGGTAAGCAAAGCTTGAGGCTTGAGTAAATCCTAACATGCTGAACCATCCTGGCAGTTTTGCCAGAGTTCACTGTAATCTGTGCAACAAGAAAGCACTGAATTCCCATTCAGTCACTGAGTGTTGTTGTGGTCTCACACCTATTAACAACACTGGAGCTTGCCATCTTCCAAACTAAGCATCTTTCTTTGGCAGAGGATGCCATTAGTTACAATGTGCCATTGGGCTTTAGGGACTGAGGATTAATGGCCATATTGTCCTGACCTTTCTGTTCTTTGGTCCTGGCAGGTGAACAGCACTTTGGACTGTGACTCTGAAGCTATGGCCAGCCTTAACTTCCTGTACCAAGCCACCATTCTGGTGACAGACAATGGAAGTTCCCCACAAAACAGTGAGTACTACTCTGTCAAACACGTACTGTTTGGGCTTCATCTTCTCTTGATACTGAACACAGAAGGGTATGGCCAGTCAGGATTTCAGTAGAATCTGTGCAGGATCTGCTTGTTGTGAGGTATACCACGATTCAGAGAGTAGAGGTGACCTCCCTGCTGGTAGAATCTCAGCTGCACAAATAGCCATTGGAGCTGTGTTGCAAAGGTAAATCTAGCATGTTTATGGCAAGCACTTGGGGGGTGGAGGCATGGAGATCCTTGGAGGGGGACGGGGGAGGTTTGGAGACCCATAGACACGGTAGGTTTGGAGACCCTTGAAGGGGAGAGGGGAGGTTTGCAGACACTTCAAAGGGGTGGGGGAAGGCTTGGAGACCTGTGGAGAGGGGCGTTTGGAGATCCATGAAGGGGGTGGGGTATGTTTGGAGACCCTTGGAGGGGGTGGGGAAGGTTTGGAGACCTGTGGGAGGAAAGGGGAAGCTTGGAGACCTTTGGAGGGGCAGGGGAGAGCTTCAGTGACCAGTGTGTGCATAGTGGGGCTCTGGCAATCCGCGTGTGGGGTTGGGGTGGGTTGGTGGTGAGGAGATGGCTAAGGGCATCTGGCAGAAGCAGTGGGGGAGGGAGAGGGGTGGCATGGCAGAGGGGTGGAAAGATGGCTAGGGAGCACCAGGTAGAGGGGGTGGGGGGAGGCCTTGGGGGTGCTGTTAGAGTGGGTATAGGTGGGGTTGGCGAGCGAAGCAAGCAAGGGGAGCAGCCCCTAGTGTATGTGTGTATGTGTGTGTATATATATATATCCTGATCAAGAGGATTCTTATTTAAATATGTTAGACATTGAGAGTATTTTAAGGAGACTGTTTCCGTATGTTTCATAAGAAGCTGGAGTTTGGATTTATAGCAGAAGACAAAAAGTGTGTGTGTGTGTGTGTGTGTGTGTACACACACACACACACACACACACTGCAAATTATGTTTAAAAAAGAGCTATGCAAAGCTCCATCCTCTGAAAACTGTAAATCCTAAGCCTCAGAGTTTTACAAGGCAGTTTAAAGAAGATTCAGAGGCACTATGAAAGCCATCTTCAAATATGTGAATGGTTGTCACACAGAGATGATGGAGCAAATTAGTTTTCTGTTGCTCAAGAGGGTAAGACCTGAACAATGAGTTCAAATTACAAGAAAGGAGAATTTAGACTAAATTTTAGGAAGAACTTCATGATGGTATTAGCCATTTCACAGTGGAACAGATTGCTTCAGAAGGTGATGGACTCCCCTTTGTTATAGGTTTTTGAGCAAAGGCTGAATGGCCACCTCTCTGGGATGCTGTATCAGAGGGCTGCCTGCATCAGCTGGGGGTTGGACTAGATGACCTTTGAAGTCCCAACTCTGTGATGTACTAGAAATTTGCTTCTTTAAAAAAATAAAAGAAAGAAAACAAAGACTGCAATCCTAACCACACTTACCTGGGAGTACACCCCACTGAATTCAATAGGACTTACTTCTGAGTAGACACAGTTAGGATTGAACTATAAGAACCTCAGGTGTTGAATTTTGAGTCCAGCACCAAATTCCATACCTGTTCAATGCAATTGTGGAATTACAGCGTATCTAAAGCCTTGATTGTACCCTTTGGCTCTGTTCTTAAGAGCAGCCTTCCCCCACTGTGCCACCTCGCCTGCTTTTGCCACCCTCATGGTAGGACCATTTTTTTCATAGAGCCATTGAGTAGGAATAGCCAGGTTTGCAAACAGTCTCTTCCTTTTGGGATGTTTAAACAGGGGGGAATGTATTTGTGCTAAGCTGCAATCCACATTCCACTTTTGCACAAACCTGAAGAGACAACAAAGTGTGGTGGACATTGATTTGCCACAACCCAACAGAGAATAGCAAATACTGACAGAGTGACCAAACCCTCAATCACATTTTTCATGTGCCTTCAAAGATTTACTTCCAAAAGCATTCTGATGAGGAAAACATGTCAGAAGGGACCTCCAGGTTGAACATTTAATTGTCTGACCTCACAGGTTAATGAACATTTTTTTAAAAGCTGACTACAAACAAATAAGACAATGACTCAACTCTGAGCTTTGTTAACAGGTTACTACGGAAAACTAAGGATGCAATCCAACCAAAGTACTTTCAACTTGATTTATTTCAATGAAAGTGATTTAAGCTTATGCTTCACATGTCTCATGGAAATCAATGAGGTTTCAGTGTGCTTAACTTCTGTCAGATTGTGCCCCTGTGTATACAGGGAACTGACAACGACCAGTTATTGTGTAGCATAAAAGCCATTGCTAAGTAATAATGAAAACATTTTCAAAGGTTGTAAAAATTCTACAAATTACCAATCCTAACAGTTATGGCTGACTGATAAATAAACATGCTTTTATGAGTAGCATCAAGTAGTTCATGAAATAATGTCCGAATATTTGTACTGATAATTCTTCACAAAGATGTACTTGCAGGCCTGTTTTATATGCCAGCTGAAGCAAGCAAGAAGCTGTTGTTAGCTAAGGCAGATTTGACCTTAGAAGAAGCTCCACATGAATGCAAACAGTTACTGAGCAAATTTGTCATGGACAAGCAACAACTGCATGTTGTTTGTGCCAAAAATTAAATGGGATCAAACAGAAAGCCCAGCACAGACCACCCTCAAAGGGATACATACTTCACACTACAGATAACAACCTGTCAAATGTCCAATAAAATGGAAATAATAAAACACACAAACATGGGGATTGTACAGAGAATGTGCTAGATTTTATGGTCTATCTAAAATGAATATGCAGAGAAATGT
The DNA here is from genome assembly GCF_030035675.1 of Rhineura floridana. Lineage (NCBI taxonomy): Eukaryota > Metazoa > Chordata > Lepidosauria > Squamata > Rhineuridae > Rhineura > Rhineura floridana. Next base: position 124,114,386 of record NC_084482.1, on the reverse strand, counting down.
GGCATTGCTAATCTGGTGTCCCTAATGGGTTTATGTGCAGAGAACTTGTCTAATAATTGCAAACATTAAATACGTACATACATAAACTGGACTTTCTTTGACTGGGTGGCTGTATGCCATTTTGTACCAGATTCTGGCCCATCCTCAAATGTGTACATAATTAAAACCACATATCATAATGACTGCCTGTTATTTAAATCTGGGTCTGCCCCGATCTTATATCAAGCAGCGCTTAGAGGGACACAATTTTTAGAGCAAAAGTGGTGTGTATGTCTGTGTGGAACACCTCCCCACATGGGTTACCTGACCTCCCAGCTGGGAGAAAACAATCTGAAGAGAGGCTATTGGGATGTAAGTGACAGATATGGGGTGTTCCCTTCACTCATACAACCTTCTTGCTTGAAAAATCAGATGTCTCCCCCTGATTTAAATGTAATTTGGCTTAAACTAAAGTTGAAATGTACAAACCTGCAGCTATCTTGTACAATTTGAGCCTGGACTGTGACTAATGATAGTATAGGATGGCTCCTCAGTTACCAGCTAATGACTAGCCACTGCCTGCTAAAGTTTGAGGTCACTGCCAGTCAGATGACCTATTTATTGAGCATTCATCCTGTTATGTTTGCACAAGTTTGTGGGGAGGTTATATGACATCCAGTTCCTTGAGCATTCATCCTGATTCATCCCGTGGGGAGGTTTTATGACGTCAAGCAGTTGTTCTCCCATGTTTTCCAGTTCATTTCTCCATCACTTTCCTTATTGCAAAAAGTCTGTTGTTTTTTGAAGCTGATTTGTTGGGAAAGAGCCCAAATCCACTTTAACTGTGCAATCTGAATTTGCTAGCATGTGATTAAATCCTACCTATAAAATGAAGACAGTGTGGAAGTGCCCTTAGTCACCCAAGCTCCTTGGATTTGTTTCTGTGCACTGCAGCTGCAGTGAAGGTGTTGGTGACAGTAAGCCGAGTGAATGAATACGACCCAGAGTGTTCACGATGGTTCTTTAGCGTCCCAGAGAATGTCCCCTTTGGATACTTCATTGGCAGTGTCAACGGCACTGACCGAGACTATCCTTTCGACAATATTGAATACGGCATCCTGGGGGCATGGGGCTCTGTTTTCTACGTTGGGCGTCGCACAGGTAAGGAAAGGTGTTCTGGCATAACCTCTCCAGGCATACAGATGTCATCTGCTCATAGTCCCACTCCCCAGGCTTCACATGCCACTTGTATAGAATCATTCTTCACTCTTGGCTTAGCAGGGCTTTCCCTCATTTTGCCTCAAGATGTTAGTTCCTGCCTCTCACACTCCCAGACTTGGATTGATACCTGATTCCCTCGGCCTAGGGCCCTCCAAAGGATTTTGCATGGGAAAGATGGCTCAGGCTTCACAACTTCCTCAAGGCCCACTCCCACACTCAAGATCATTTCAAGGAGATTATTTAACACTCTTTGACTACCTACCATACTCACATAAAGGTAAAGGTAAAGGTGTCCCCGCACTTATAGTGCAAGTCGTTTCCAACTGTTAGGGTGACGTCTTGCGACGTTTACAAGGCAGACCGTATATATGGGGTGGGTTTGCCAGTTCCTTCCCCGGCCTTTCTTTACCCCCCAGCGTATGCTGGGTACTCATTTTACCGACCACGGATGGATGGAAGGCTGAGTGGACCTCGACCCCTTTTACCGGAGATTCGACTTCCTCCTTCCATTGGAATCGAACTCTGGCCGTGAGCAGAGCTTTGGCTGCGTTACTGCCGCTTACCACTCTGCACCACGGAGGATCTGTACCATACTCACATAAAGGGGGTGAAAAAAACAGAAGTGGGGATTCAGCATTGGCAATTGTGAATATGGACCACTAGAGTAGTTGCTATTACAAAGTAGTTAATATGAAATAATATAAAGGCACAATCTTGTCTATGTGGTACAGGACAGCTTTATGTATTGGGGCCACTGGACTATGAAAAGCAGAAGTCCTATCGTCTGACTGTCAGCCTAAAGGACCTAGATAATGATGTGAATCCCAAAACACAGAAGACAACACTGTGTAACATCACCATTAATGTGCAGGTAACTGGAATGGGATGGGGGTGGGGAGTAAGGCAGCGCTTTGAGTGCCACTAAGACTGGGCTGAGGAACTTGTGGCTCCTCAGATATTGTTGGACTCCCAATTCCCATCAGCATGGCCATCAGGGTGATGGAGTCCAACAATATATGGAGAGCCAGAGGTTCCCCATCCCTGCACTAGGGCACACAGGACAGCACATGTAGTGCTGGATTTAAACAACATCTGACAATATTCTGGTGGGGGGGGATGGGTGTGGGTTTCACGTTTTTCGTCACTTGCACTTACTCCTCTGCTGTGCCTGCATGCACACAAGTACATCCTCTGTGATACATGTCTGTCTGTGCCATTTTGTTCTTCAGTGATCTACAGAGTGTGTTACTTACTGGCTGGCCAGATTATTACTATTCTAAATTCTCCTGCAAGTAGAAACATGGCCTTTTGTCTTGTTGTAAAGTTGCCACCTTCCTGACAGCAGCTCTGTGCCCTGATGAGCTGCATGAAGCAGAAATTCCAGAGGTGCAGATTTCTCATCACTGCATCTCCAGGTAGAGCACTGCAAAACATCATAGTGGTTATAATAGCCTGTTAAGATCTTGAGCAATATGAGAAGCCCAGCACCTGAAGAGGTCCCTGCATGAAATCTTGCTTTTTGGAACATCAATAATAATTGCAATTAGGAGGAGGAAGTTTGGGGATAATCCTTTTCTGAACCTCTGTGTTGAGAAACATGATCCCTTTCCTTACCTCCAGGATGTGAATGACGAGTCCCCTGTATGTGATCCACCCTTTCAGCAGCATTTCATATATTCCACAAGGACTACATCCATCACAGAGGTGAAGTGCGAGGATAAGTATGAACGAAGTGAATTGACCTACAGCATCGTTGGAGGTATGGAGTGGCTGAGGCAGAGCACTACGGGACAGGTTGAACTGAGAGAGGCTCAGAACAGTGGCATTCTTAGAGCCCAGCCGCTAGTGAAGCTGTTAGAGGGCAGAGGTGGATTTAATAGATATGGGTTACTGCTAGGGCTAGATGACAGTAGTGGAGAAGTGTGTATATTAGAAATGTGAGTTCAGTGGAATGATAAAGCTGGAGCTCTCAAGACAAAACCAAAGTAGCTGAAATATGAGAAGGTGCAGCTGAGAGTGCAAACCACTGCCAAGAGAGGAGGAAGACTCAGCTCTAGGTTGTGGTTGTGATGACAGACTGTGAGCATATCTACACCACTCACTTAATCTGGATTAATAGTTATTCTTTCTCCACAAGACAGTTGTGGTGTAGTGGTGATGGTGGGAATGCATGAGAACACTGTTCTGGGGCTTTTTTCAGAGCAGAAGTGATGACATCACCTGCCAGAATGCCAGGATAATTTACAGATCCCCCTCGCTCCGGCAAGTGGATTAGGTGATAATGAGACTTTCAACTTTGACCGATTAGCATGGAGGAAGTCAAAGAATGAGGAAAATCACACAGAGGCTAGATACTTCTTTCCTTTTCTTTGATGGGGTTCCTACTTCACACTAGCAGTTAAATAGTTACAGCCCATTGTAAGACAGCTAAAGGTTACATTTTAGCTCAATGTATATTGCAAGTTAAGCAAATACAGTAAACACCACTGAATTAAATGGAGCTTACTTCCAAGTAATTATGCATAGGATTGCAGTCACTCCGGTCCAGGTAAATAGGCTATTATGCTGTGAACTGCTGTTCTTTACTGTGTGTGTGTAACAATCAACACAGCTTCCTGCATTTTTGGACTCTCCTTAGGGTCATGGCTATGAGCTGTTTCTATGAGGGCTATCATAATGAGCTCCTGCACTTAAATCCTAAAGTGCACTACACCACTGTTCTAGGGAACCCTGAGGACTATAGTTGGGTGAAGCAAGCTTAGGATCTCAAACAGACTTCTCTATATTCTTACCTAACTACATTTTCCAGGATACTTTGGAGGATGCCATGACAAATTAAACTGGTATATAACTAAGTAAAGTTTACAGTGTAGTTATGCCTTTCCCCCTCTTTTTCAGGCAACACAAATGGGCGATTTCGCATGGTTGGAAACCTTATTTTCCACAATGGCTTCTCCTACAACCCTGACGGTGTTTTTGATCCCCTCGCTTTTGAGCTTCTAGTGGAAGTGACGGATAGTCGTAGCATACCTCGCTTCAGCACCACAGCCACTGTTATTGTTTATGTGACCCCTTGGATCACAACAGTGCCTACTACCACCACCACTACTACGGTGAGGGAGCAGATACAGGCATGCTGTTGTCAGGAGTTCTTTGGTCAATTTGATTCACAGGAGTATCCACACTTCTGCCAAGCGTCCCTAATACCCAGAGGCCTTTCCCTAGGTGTGAAGTGTGTCTGCTACAGGATGCTTGCTGGTTTTGCTACCCTACAGTGTTACATGATGGTGCCTTGGTTGATAAGACCATTTATAGGTGAGTGTAACCCTGCTAAAAATGTCTGGACCTTTCAGCAGCATTCCACACTGTGGAAGCCATCTGGATAATCTAAAATTAGAATTAGAAACCACTTATGGTGGCTTTGTTCCTATCTGAATGTGTGGTTTCAGAAACTGTTACTGGGTGCCTGCAGCTCTGCTCAATGGGAATTATTCTGTGGAATATAGCAAAAACCTCTGTACTGTTCAGCATCTCTATATAGCCCCTGGGAAAGATCATTAGATGATGATTTGGAGTATGTGGGGGACCACAGCTCCAGGACCTCTTTTCAGAGCAGGAGTGCCTGAGTCTAGAGTGTTATTAATGAGAACGGGATATCTCACTTTATCCTTATATTATAACAATAACCCGGTGATGCAACTAGCCCAAGGTCACCTAGTGAACTTCATGGTTGACCAGTGACATGAACCTAGATGTTCCCAGCCAAAGTCCTTTACACAGGATGGCTCACCTATCTTCAGGTGTTGTTGATCAATGGCCAAGGATGACGTAGTTTAGCAACTTCTGGAGGGCCACAGGTTCCCCACCCTTGCAGTATACAGTCCTTTGCCAGCTTACTGTTCTATGACAGCTGATCCTAATAAACTGGTCATTATGTTACAGCTACAGATACTCTTTGGGGAATGTGTATAAAATGTTTGGACTCTCTTGGGGTGTGTGGCTATGGACTCTTCTTTGGGGCATGTCATGCCAAGCTCCTGCATTTCAGGATTTACCACTATATCATGTTGGAGTGCAATGTCATCAATCTGCTGATGAGACCTGACTACTTTTTCATCAGATTCAAGAGCAGCAGCTGATTCCTTGAATCATGGCCTAAGCACTGTTATTGGCTGAATAAGGGAAAATTGACTGCAACTAGGTTCCTTCTGGAAGGAAGGTTGGGATAGAAGGCTTTTTAATTTTTTTATTATTATTATTATTATTACTACTACTACTACTACAACAACAACAATCATCATCATCTGAATTCTGACATTGTAAGAAGTGATGGACCTGGGTGATTCTCAGGATGCTTCCAGACAGGGCCTTAATGTTGCAAAAGGGTCATTCAAATATTGCAAACAAGTCTCTGACAACAGCTTTTTAAAAAACTTATCTAATTTTTTACAGAAAGGGAGAATCTGTATTAAATGTGTATGGGGGGAATGGCTGGCATTTTGATGCCAATGATGTCATGTGGACACTCTGAAAACTTGTGTGAATGAGTGGAACCAATCCTATAATAAACACTTGTCTGAAAGCACCCTCAGAGTTTAAGGGAAGTGGTTTTTCCAGTGCTGGATAGGGATGGAATGATCTGTCAATCTAAGTTCTCTCAGCTTCTCATTTTTCCAACCTGAAATTGTTTCTGCAGCAATTAGCTATCTTTAAAAAAATCCTCCTGAAAATTCTTCAGTATTTTAGTGCAAATTTCTCCTAATAAACACATTTTTGTATGCAGTTTTGACAAATGTACACATTTCTGCAAGCAAAGTCTCCTAATATAATACATTTTTGTATGTTATATTTCACTAATATATTCATTTTTATGCACACTTTCCCTTAATATAAGCATTTTTGTAAACATTTGATTGGAGAACTGCATCACAAATTTCATATAACTATACGTTTTCTAAGGATGGCTGTGTTATGGTTCACATAGTGTTTCAGAAAGTGAAAATTTGATAGATTCAGCTTTAAATGTATCAAATAAAAAATGAAACAAATTTCTCCCCCAACTCCAGGCCTGGATGAGATCATATTCCCTCCAAATGTTTGGGTTTGCAATCTGGATGTGCATCTAGACACCAGTCCTGAATGCTTAAGTTGTTATGGTAGCTCAAAGTGCCTTTCATTAGTTTCAGCTGAGAGGCCAGAGCATCTTTTTCTTGAGGACTCGGATTGGCCACAGTTATCCATGCAGTGATAGCGGTCACATTCCCTTGTCAACCTAATGCAGCTTATAGACCAAAGTACTATTATGAAAGCAACATTTTGGGATAGCAAAATCAGCATCACAGAGTAGAAACACCCACACCGGATTCCTGCAATATACCCTACTGGGTGTTGCACTTGAAGATGATTTGGAAACTTCTGATGGTACAGAATGCTATGGTAAGTATTCAGGAAACATATTCCGTGGCTCAGTTGCACCAGCTCCCAGGTTTAAGTCAAAATGCTTTTTAAAACCTTTAGAACTGGGGAGCCTGGCATGCATGTGATTCCCAGCAGACCCAGACTTGCTGAGGTTCAGCAAGGCATATGCTGGGATTCCTCCTTCTTCCTGCAGCTCCCAGTGTCACCTGCTATGCTGCTCTGGAGGGTCCCCCAGTCCTCTGAAGCAGATTTGCAGGAGGCACAGAGGACAGAAAGAAAGGTATTCCGTAAGCAGAGTTCCACTCACAGGAACTCTGGATGCAAGCCCATATGATCACAGGTTTGCTAGAGAAAGGCATATGATCAGTACAGTGAATTAATAAATACATAAATAGTAATCACTATTATCAGAGATAAGAATAAGGCAAAATGGAAGCTTCTGCTTCTCTGTGTTTTGAAGTGTCAAGTAACTATGTCATTCCAAAGTAACACCTTAAGCTAAATGGGGAGAGTTCTGTTGCACTCAGGTCCTGAGCGCAAGCTTCCCAGAGGCATCTGTTTGGCCACTGTGAGAAAGGATGCTAGACTAGATAGGCCTTTGGCTTGATCCAGCAGGACTAGGGTTGCCAGGTTCCTGGCCTGATCCTGATCCTGTATCTTTAGGAGAAGAGAAAGTCAGCCAAGCGCAGGTGTTCTTGCAACACTGTAATGGGAAAAACCACAAGGTGGAATTCTCCTTTCCCCTTGCACAACTTTTAAAGATACAGAAGACCTCTTGGAGGCTGGTCTTCTGTATCTTTAAAAGTTGTGCAGGGGGAAGGGAGAATTCCACCTTGTGGTTCTTCCTATTACAGGGTTGCAAGAACACCTGCGCTTGGCTGACTTTCTCTTCTCCTAAAAATACAGGATCAGGATCAGGCCAGGAACCTGGCAACCCTAAGCAGGACTCTTCTTATGTACTGATTTTATTTCCATGTTTTTATTTTACCATTGATTACAGTTTGAGATAGCTTAAGTATTTGCACAGAAACATTGACAAAGAAATTGCAAGAACATTTTAGAGATATTAATATTTTCATCCAATTTCAAAGTATAATAACAAGCAATTATTTGTCAATGTTGTGTGCCTTACAGCACAATCCTTTATCTGTGTACCAGAAGTAAGTCCAGTTTATTTATTTATTTATTTATTGCACTTGTATACCGCCCCATAGCCGAAGCTCTCTGGGCGGTTTTTCAGTTGAGGTTCAGAGAGGCTTACTCCCAGGTAATAAACTGGTATAGGATTGCAGCATCCATTAATCATTACTTGGGAAGAAATCTCTTTCACTGCATGCCTTCCTGGGAAAGATAATAAAGGTGTTTCCCACAGGACAGAAAGAGCTTAGCCTTATATAGCCCAGTAGAATCTTACTATAGGTTAAGAGCATCCCCACACATTTATGCAGCAACAAACAGGGAGAAAATTATAGAAGGATTTAGACATTTAAAGCACATGACTGCCCCCCCCCAAATCATGGGATTGTGGTTTGTTGCTGGAAAGTTGTAGCTCTGTGAGGGGAAAACCACAGTTCCCAGGATTTTTTGGGGGAAGTCATGTGCTTTAAATGTGCATTGGGTATGATTTAAATGTATTGTGTACATCTTCCCTAAGTGGGCACCCAGTGACTCCACTACTTCAAGGACTTCATGGGCTTTTGCAAGTGGAGCCTCGCAATCCTGAGCCTGGCATCTAAAAGAACTTGTGTGGTTCTCCATGCTAGACTTGTATTGTTGTGATTTCAGACAGTGCCCAAAGAGCCCATCGTTTTGCACCGCATTGAGAAGTACTGGGCACCAGATCCCTGGTTCGTGGTGGTTCTTACTCTCACTGGAGCTCTCCTCCTTTCTGTCTTGGGTTTCTTATTCTGGCAGCTCTGTTGGAGGTGAGTTACCAGTGAAACCTTTCTATGCATTCTTTCTTCCATATCAGCTCCTGGCTCAGCTTGGAAATCAGTAGGGTCAACATTGGCAGAGGCTGTTCCCAGGGCACATTCTGCAAGGGGACTTGTCAATTCTGCAACCAAAGAAGAGCAATCCTTTCAACAAGAAAGAGCCTGAACTGGTCCCATAGACAATGCTGTATTACCTTCCCTGCTACCTTGAAAAGCATTATTATTATTGTCTTTATTTATACCCCGCCATTTCCCCAAAACTGGAACTCATGGCGGCTTCCAGATAAAAAATACATATAAATACATACAAAGTCTACATTAAAATAAGATTAAACTATTTCCAGTATTAAAACCATACACACATATAGCTGAAAGAGTTCAAACTAGTTTAAAAATAATAAAAGCATGAGCTTTTACGATCTGCTGTATGCCTCCAAAACCTTTTCCTTGCCCTCCCGAGCTCCAGGTTGTTATGCACCACTTCAAAACACTCATGGTGGTCAGGTATGGAGGAAGGTCTCTTCTCAAAGCTCACACTTCTACTATTGTTTGGATTTCAGGAAGGCACCAGGAGAGACATCTCAACCTCTACTGCAGAACAAGTAAGAACCCCTATCCAAAGCACAGGGCCTTGTGCATTTGGTGAGAAGTATTGATTTTCACAGCATCTCTTGGAAGGGTCTGTCTTATAGGGCAAAAAGCTTGGAGGTAGAGAAATGTGCTGAAGAGCATTTCAGCTAAGTCGATGGACTTATAATAGCCACTGACCATATGCTACTAAGAAGGGCCCAGCTGATGTCAGCACTGTTATTGGAGGGAGGAGGATTCATTGTTTGCCCAGCATGCAGGAGCACTATGTCTCTGGAGGGAGCTGTAGAGAGGGCAGTGAACATCCTGGCAGTGAATACCCTGTATGAAATCAGTCTGTCAAATTTCTGCGCCAAGTTAGCAATACAAAATCTGCGCTATTCTTCAGTCTGCATGCTTTATGCAAATTCATCACGTCTGCTCATTTTGCATCATTCTGCTGTTTCTACTGGTCATGGGGAGGAACATAAAGAGCTATGCTGGGCATCAAAGTCTCATCTTGTGACTGCTGGAAACTCTGCGGAGTTCTCCCACTCCTCCCAGCTTTAGAAATTTTGCCAAACATTGTCCTATGTACATTTGAGCCTGCTTTCACAGCTTTATAGGATCTTGCTTTAAAAAAAAAATCAAAATCAAAATCAAAAGGAAAGCATAAATTGTACTATGCTTTCTCTGCTTGTATGATGCACTTACTGTAAAATACATACAGCTCTTGTCAATCTCAAGATGATCTTATAGCTGCTGTGTAGATATCTGTATAGATACCTTAAAGATATCAGCTGTAGGATGACTGTCATTTCTTTGACCATCTACCTGCAGCAAGAGACCAAGGGCCTGTGCTACTCTCAGGAATGGACCTGCCTCAGCTGTCGAAAGCCTTCTCTATAGATGCTGCTGTCAGAGTCAATTGTGCAGATTTGGGAGGGCTAAGCCTTGAAATCACACATCCTGGTCCTCCTTGCAAGGGAGTGGAGAATTAGTTATTAAGATAAACAGCTTCCAGACTATAGTTTTGTTAGTCGTTGGCCCTGATGGATTCCCACCAGGAGAGGAGTTTCTTCTGATCCCCATCTTTCTCTATAGGGGCAAAGATCTGGAAAGAAATTACATCACAACGGAAGAGCCAAGCAAGGAGAAAGGGAAAGATTCTACTGAGGTGCTGAGTCTGGTATGGCATGGTCCATCTTGCATTTTCCCAATTAGTTGGTGCCTAGGTTGCTGCTGTATGCTACTATTAGTCACTGGCAATCAACCTTGTGTCAGTTCTGCCCTTCGGTGCATACACTAGCCTTCCCCAACCTGATGCCCTCCAGATGTTTTGTATTAAAACTCCCATCAGTCCTAGCCAACATTACCGATGGCGAGAGATGATGGGAGTTGTAGTCTAAAACATTGGGAGAGGTCCAGACTGGGGAAGCTTGGTCTAAGCTGGTATGGCACCATAGATTTTGAAGGGATTTTATACTCGGCAGCAGCTGTGCAAGCTCACTACTGTGTGCAGGCATTACTAGATCAGGGCTACCCATGCCCTGTTGTTTTTATAGTATACAGTCCATAGACCCTTCCATGTCTGGAGCCCAAGGGGATGTAGCAATATACAACAGACTGGCTGCTTGGTGAGATAAGAATGGCAAACATTTCTGCTTGCTTCCATGTTGCACCCCCTTCTGATGGCTACAGTGCCTTTGGCTGCTAGAGACTGGAATTCAGCAACTGATAGCTTCTCCCTAGATTCCCTGCCCCTCCCGCCTTGCCCCTAGATAAGCACCTAATGGCATAAGCTCTCTCTAGTTCAAGCAGCCTTTCTTCCCTCTGATAGCGCGCCTTGCCTTTGGATGGGGAATATGATGATGATGTCAGTCTTTCTGTTTCTCTCCCTCTTCCACTAAAGCAACTCCAGTTTGATGGCCGTGCTCAGGACCCTAGTAAGTTCAATATCCAGTTTGTTTTGTAAATGCTTTAAAGCCCCCTCAAGCCACAAGGGGACAGTATAGCAGTCCAATCAATCCATCAATCAATGCAACATGCACAAATGGGGTATACATTTCCCTCCAAATTAGCTGTTTCATATTATTGAAAGAATGGCCATGCCATTCATCTCTTGGTTATTTATAAGGAGAAGGCTCAGATATGCAACTGCTGTCACTTTAATTCTTAATATTACATTTATACAGAGTTTGGAAAAGTTACTTTTTGGAACTACAAGTCCCATCAGCCCCAACCAGCATGGCCACTGGATTGGACTAATGGGAGTTGTAGTTCAAAAAAGTAACTTTTTCAAGCTCTGCATTTATATCCAACCTTTCCTCCATGGAGGTTAAGGTGGCATACATGGTTCTCCCCTTTCCCATTTTATCCTCTCAACTACCCTGTGAGATAGGTTAGTCTGAGAGACAGTGACCAACGCAGGTTCACCCAGTGACCTTCATGTCTGGGTAGGGATTTGAACCTTCATTTCCCAGGTGCTACTGCAACACACTAACCACTACCCTACACTGGCTCTCAGTGTGTGCACACTTCCATTCTACTCCTGCAGGGATTACATGTCACAGCAATCAATGGGCCCGCAGCCTGTAAATGGCTCTCCTACATGGATGGTAGCCTGAGAACCATGAGTAACTAATTACATTTATCATGCAGTGTAGATGCCTTCAGGATGCCATGGCTCCCGATTGGGAAGTTTGGCTCTAGAGGTTCCAAATGAAACAAATAGTGGGCATGAACTGCAGATGCCACAGAGCAAGGCCATTGACAACCTCCATGATCGTTGTTGGAGTTTATAGATCACTGGAATCACTGTCTACCCCACCAGCTGCCAAATCTATAGAACAACAAATCCAGCCTTTCTAGATAGATATTTAATGTAGCCACATTGTATTCAATAATCCAGGAGCCCCTGGCCTATGGCAGATCTCCCTGATAGTGTGGGCATGCAGAATGGGATTGTTGCTGGGCAAATGGAGAGGGCAAAGGATGGGGATGTGGGGCTGAACTGGACAAAGGCCTAATGTTGTTCCTTTCTTTGTCTCCAGTCACCGGCCAATATTACCTGTTTGACAGCAGCACTGGAGCGCGGCGTTGGGTGTGAGCATGGCCTGTTCTGTCTTAAGGAAAGCAGCATAGGGGTACACAGACATGGCGGAAAAGCAGGCTTTCTGCACATCACCAGTACTATTACTTACATATACATATACAAACTGGTACCTGTTGTTTAGTTGCCCCTAATTATTAACATGTTTGTCTCTGGGGAAACAAAAATGGCCTGTAAGAGCTTCTCCACTGGCAAACCGTTTTTCCCCATGGTTAGTTTCAATTTGATAAGCTTCAGGATATGACAACTACAGTTCCCACTTTTGTTTCTCACTGTGCTCTAGACCTTTGGTCTGATCCAGCAGGTCTCTTGTGTTCTCATATCCTCAGTGACAACTGTGTCAAAATAAAGGACATGCCTTTGACTGTGTGTAGAATGTTTTTCCTTGACCGGTCCCACATCCATTCCCCAAGCATCTGATATTAGGGATAGGGAGATTGAACATAAAGCCTGTCATGTGGGCTTCCATTATGTCCTAAGACAGGAGTGGGAAACCTGTAGCCCTCCAGATGTTGCTGGGCCACAGTTCTCATAATTCTCATTGGCCATGCTAGCTGGGACTGATGGTGGTTGGAGATTCACAACTTCTGGAGGGCATGGGTTCCCCATCCCTGTTCTAAGTGGAGCTGAGATGTTCTCTTTAAAATAAGAGGCAACCAAGTAAGGCAATACACTCCCATTTCTAAATGGCCACAAAAATATAATCCCTGTAACCACGTATTTGCATTGTGCACTCCAGAATTAATTGGCTATATCATATATTTTTCTGAAATAGCTGGGGCACTTGGAGATGGCCTCCTGTGGTCAACTTACAAGTGGGCCCTTGCATCAGGATGTTACAGTGTAGAATGCTTCTGTTCAGGATTCCAGCCAGCCAGCCAGCCAGGCATGCCCCTTTTCAGGATACTTTATTCCACCCACACTCCCATTTTATGTTTCCTTCACAGACAGCAGTCTATGCCTAATAATCATGCTGAATTCTCATTTTTTCTAACTTTTGGTAAGGCTTGGGGTTCCTTCAGACTTACTGATACTTCCTCTTGTGCGTAGATTGTACCATTTTTGCTACATGATCCATCTCAGAACATGAGTTTGCCATTAGTATACTGGATTGACTTAGCAGCAGACAAGAGCTTTGACTGAGCTGTTGAGATTCTTGTATCCCCTGCCTAAAAATAATACACCTTGCCAGGCTTAGTGTCGGGGTCCTACCAAGTCCACACCCCTGCAGGGGGCCCACTGACCACCCTCAAAACCTACTGGCCTTGTTCCTCCTCCCTGCTATATCTGTCTTACTCACTTGTCCACTCTGAGCATGCTAGCAGTCACATAAGCAAAGAGATGGAGTAGCATCCATCACTTGCCTTGTGCCTTTTCCCTGGGTTGAATAGATTGGGAGGTTTTGTGGAGAGGGAGAAGGAAAGCAGATGGGTAGTAGTGTCAGTGGTGAGGAGGAGATGGGCTCACTCAGAGAGGAGGACCCATTGAGGGCATCTTCTAATAGCCTCCCTCTTAAAAAAACAAACCCTGGAGGCAGTCCTGCACCTTGCCACTAACATCAAAATAAACATTGTCTCTTGACATTGCTCCTGGGTAAAATGCCATGAATTGGCATGTGTGACATTGACACCATTATATCCTTTTATACATCCCAATGTTTCCCGCATTTGGATGATCCATGTTACCATCAAGCCACACTCCCCACTGGCAACTCTCTTGGTGGTGGTGCTGGGCAGATCAGAACAGACTTTGAGGCAGAAGTGTCCTCTCCTGGAGCATCCAACTGCAAGGGTTGATTACTAATGTATTACTGAAGAGGATAACATTTGAAATGTTAAAGAGTGTCCAGTGCCGCTTCGTAAACCAGTTAATCACTCCCATTTGTTCAATACAAAGTTAATAACAGAAGGACATCTTAATGTGTTGTTCCTATTGCAGAAACATTTCTGCAACAGCAGGATATCTCATTTATGTATTTTTCTGTCCTTTTAAGTTCTCTAGACTGTGGTAAGGTGAGCTGAGCCACAAGAACAACAGGTATAATATTTGGCTACTCCTGAATGACAAAGAAATTAGAGCTGCAATAGAGAAGTGAGAGCTGGAAGAGGAACTTTTAGTTCCGGTTAGTTTCAAAAGCTGCCTTTGCTTCTGCATTAGCTATGCAGAACCACATGCTTGTCTCTCACACATAAGAGCAGTGCAATACAACAAGAAGCAAGAGCTCAAAACCCCTGCTGAGTGGAGGCCACCTGGCATAGTTGGGCTTCCCCATGTCTCTTTTCCTACCCTGCTTTTAAGCTCCCAAGTTGTAAGATCCCAACTGGCTAGAAAGCTGTGAGCTCCTTGGGGCAGAATTGCACAGGGTCCCTGCAGACTAGATAGATGTTTTGAAAAGGAGTAGGTCTTAATTGGCTGAATATCTAACATGTGCTGTACATGTACTAACCCACACCTCCTCAAACTGTGAGTGCAGGCAGTTTGGAGAATTAGTACTGGTGGTACAATTTGCATACCCAACATGCAGTCTAGGTGCAGGGATCCCTATAAAAAGAAAATGTATTAGTCATTAGAAAAGACAATAATGCTGGGAAAAACAGAAGGGAGTAGAAAAAGAGGAAGGCCAAACAAGAGATGGATTGATTCCATAAAGGAAGCCACAGACCTGAACTTACAAGATCTGAACAGGGTGGTTCATGACAGATGCTCCTGGAGGTTGCCGATTCATAGGGTCGCCATAAGTTGTAGTTGACTTGGAGGCACCTAACAACAACAAAACTTCCTCTCAACTTTTCGAGCTTTGTATTTGAAAGTTACAGTCAGTTTCCTATAGACTATTTCCATTTCTAGTTGGCATGAGATGGTGGCTCATCATTTTATTTCTGTACAAGTAATTATCTGCTGGTATAACCTCTGCCAATCCATATATAAGACTGTGGAAGGGGGAGGGTTGGAGGAAATGAATTAAACATTGTGTACATGAGATGGTTTGATCTGAGAGGATTAAAACGTTACAAGAATAAAGACAGAGTGAAAATACAGAATGCTCGCTGTAGTGTTGAAAACATACATTCCAGAGAAAAAGCCAATGTGAAAACAACAGATTGCTGTGGCATCTTAAAGACTAACAACAGTATTGTGTCATAAGCTTTCATGGAATAGAGCTCACTTTGTTAGATGCATGAAAAACACTTCCTGGGTGAATATGCAGCAGACTGCAACAACAGTAAAGATGCCTGCTATTTCAGAGTACTGTTCCATTTGATTGGGACTTCATATATTGTTGTTGTTGCTGTTGTTGTTGTTTCTACCCTGCCTTTCGGCCAAAGGCCCTCAAGGCAGTTTACAAAACAAAAAGTTGATCCAAATTCTGCCATCCCAAATTCTGGTATCAATTAAATTTGGTAGTAATCCTAACTGCAACTTTCACCATCTCTCTTGACACTTCCAAGACCAGAAATGTCTCCTTAACCTACCTCAATAGGCTATCCAGAACACTGATAAATTGCAGTAGTATCTTCCTGACCTTCCTCATGTTAAGGATACTGGAGCAAAGAGTATATCTTGGGGCTGCTCTGCATGATCAAATAAAGTATGCCCCATATACCTTAAATTGTATCCAAACACACCCTGATCAAGCACCAATAGTGTGATATCCTTTCTATTCGAAATGGCTAGGTATTAACCTTGCTGTTGCATCTATCGCTGCCCTTTCAAAAGGTAGATAGATGCATGCAATAGCATTGGACAGAAAGCATGCTATCTAACATCACCAGGAGTGGCTAATGGGGTGGTGCTATGGCACTGATCTCCCAGCAACATTTTCACTTCCACTTACTGGGACAGGATGGCAGCAAGGTTAGGGTGGCACTGGCTCATCAGCAGAGTCTATCTTGACCCACCCCACCCTTACACTAATCTGTGGTAGTGATGCTGCTGCTGGGAAGCTGGAGTGATGTTACCACACCACCCCCACTGGCTGCTCTTGAGCATGGACACTTACGCATCACCAAAAAGAAAGGAAAAATGTACACACAGATATGCATATTATAATTTATATGTATAGATGCATGCTTATAAATAATTACTATAAAATAAATTCATCTGATCTCCCTACATAGTGAGGAAGACAATGAACAGGTGACCTGTGTGCCTGCTCAGTCTGCTGTCCAGGTGCTACCTGTTGATGGGCAACTTCAAGGCCCCTTCTCTCCCTTCTAATAGTTCTTTATTTTTAAATCAGTCTTGATTTGGATAGGCCTTCAAGTAGAGGGCTGTCCTCTGTAAATTAAGACACATGGGCACTTTAATACTATCCCCAGATAATGTAAATACTAGCAATTCATAACATTGCAGGGTATGGTGTGTGAAAATATTCCTCAATCTTATATTCTTCTGACTCATCAACAGCTAATCAATGAGAAGGTGGATGTAGTTGTCCTTGGACAAAGATATTAAATTTTGCTGTGCTGGAGTAAGACAGTTTTTAACAAGCAAATCTGAGGGAGGCATCACTTCCCAATACAGATGTAGATTTATTTTGTCTCTTCTTCCTCTTTTGGTTAACAGGGTTTGCAGTTTTTTTCTAAACAATATAAAAATTTACACATCCTTTTATCAGAGGCAGAAGTAGAACATGCAGACACACCCTGAGCAACAACCCCTCTTTCAAATGATTACCTGTCTCCAATCCAAACTGCTCCAGACTTGAACAGAAATTTGTAAAATAGCATTCTGAAAAAGGGAGGACAGTTACAGGGGCAAACAGATAAGTGTTTTAAAAATTAAGTGCACTGCTTTTTCCTTTTTCGGACAGATGCAGATGAAATGTGAAGGGATAGACATGTGGAGAAAATCCAAAATAAGCAAAATCTAGGATATTAACGCACTTGATGCAATCTTTCTGGCAAGGTCAGAGGGCAGATCTTGAATCAAAGCCTGGATAGGAACAGACTTAGTCGAATAGCCAGACGCATGCTAACAGATACAGCTGGAATGAGAACTATTCCAGTAGGAGAGGTCAGCAAAAAGGTAATCTAGGAACTACTTTCCATGGAAAGAGCAGAGGTCAGGTCCTAAAAGAGCTGCCTCAAGGTGGAGGTAGAGATTAGCAGTGAAAGGCTTCTATAATTGGTTGACGGGCCATGACTTGTTAGCCAATAGACAATCGTTCCTCCACAAGAGGATGGTTGCGTCACGTTTGCGCAGCGTGCGTCGGAAAACTGAAGACGGCGTTCCTGCTGAAGGAGGCGTGGAGAATTAGGAGGAGTGACGATTTTATTATCCAATCAAAATGAGGGCTAATACGACGCCAGGAATACGTCGGTACGCGATTGGATTATCCTCCTAGGAGGTGGATCTTGGACAACACGGTTGCTATGACGGCAGAATGCCCACCTTCCCGGCGCCGCCATCTTGTTGTTGATTCGAACCGTAGGGAGCGGGTGAGGGCACTGTTGAAGCCGGCCTGGGGGGGTCCGAGTAGCAGTGCCCCCCGGCCGGGCAGGAAAAAGTTTATCTTGGTAAGTGTCGTTCCTGGTTTCTTAATGGGAAGGGTTTATGCTCGGGAGGGAAAAGAAGAACGTCTCTCATCTTCTCCGTGCTTGGATCTGAATGAGTGTGGAGGATGAAGATGAGGCTAGTCTGGTAGCGGGTAAGTCTGGAGCTTGGCCAGGGTCTGCTGGGTTGAGGTGAAAGAAAGGCGTGGGAGAGAGAAATCAGGCTCCCTTGCGGTTGCGGTGGATCCATAAGGCCTTCTGAGGCGACCCAAGGGAGGTCTCTGGCACAGGTGTTGGTGTGGGGGCGGGTACAAAGCAGGAAGTCGAGGTGGCTGTCGTGCTAAGCAGACAGGCCCGCCTGTCTTCTCAACGGACTTCTAGGCTGCCTCCTTGTGTGTTCAATGGGTCCCTTTTCCCAATGGAGACCGAGTGCTGGGTGACAGGTTTGCTTGATGCTACTGCTTCGGAGACATCATTGGGCTAAGAGGAAGTGAGAGCTGGAGAGACTAGTAGGTGCGCAAGAAATTGGTACGGTGAATTTTGCTCCAGCGGGTCTGCTCTCACCCTCCCGTGTCTGGGAAAGCCCTTAATACTGGCTAGCGATTAATGATGGTTGAATCTCAAATGTGACTATTGGGAAATGTGATTGTTTTTTAGCTGGAGACTGCACGCCAGTCCTAACTAAGTCCATTGGCCCCAATCCAGAGAACTCTGGGAGTATCAGAAGGTTTTGGAAACAATGGGCATTTGACAATTGAGTTAGATTATGGTTTATGTAGAGCTATGTGTAGGGAATTCTGCGGAGCTGTGCTGGAACTGGACCAGCAATAACTTTGCCTTTTAAATCTTCTCTCTTCCCATTGCTGAAAACTTGTTCTAGTATGGGGATAGGAAACCAGAGCCCTGGGGGCTGAATGTGGCCCACAAAGCCTCTCTATCTGGCCGTCAAGACTCTCCCCAAGGTGGACCCACCGCCAGGCCACACCCCCTCTCCCCAATCTGCAGCTCTTATCGGCTGGGCTCTGCACCCTCCTCAAGTGCTTGCCTGGCTGGAATGTGTCCTTGAATTGTGATAATGCATCTTGCTTGCCTGAATGTAGGCTAGAGAGATGGGGATAGGGTGCAGAACTCTTTGTCTTATTTGTGGGTGAATTTGTAGCCTACTGTACCAAAGTAAGAGTCATATCAATTGTACTGCCACTTTTGCCATGTGGCCACTGGAAGGTTGTCTTTGAGGGAATGCAGCCTTTGGGCTAAAAAAGATTCCCCATCCCTGTTCTAGGATATTAGTATTTTCTCAGTTGCTCTACCATTGGTTTGTATTTGTATAGTACTAGAAGCCTGAAGTCGAAATGCAGATGCTTATTCACATAATACAGATGTTTCTTAAGGTAAAACAGTTTTGCATGGATATTCTACCCATTTGTATAGCCCTCAGTTAATGCAGCCAAAAATCAGCTGATAAATTTTGTTTATCAGCAAGAACAGAACCTATTTATAACTAATTGTGTGTTAAATATGCAGAGGTGCATGCATTCAGTAAATGATTATGTCAGGAATTTCTGTCCAAATTAATGTGATGGGTGTCGTTTTTTTGTGAAATATACTAGCAGTGAGGAAATATTAATGCTCAAAAGATGACTGCATCATTTATTTTAAGGTGACCTTTGCAGCCCAAGAACCTCTGTTATTAACTGTGATTTACTGCGATAACATATCTATGGTGCTTTTTAGTGTAACAAGTGTCTTGCAATTTGTATCCTCAAAATGCTTTTCAAGTAGGTTTAGTTGATAACTTGGCAAAGAATTTATGTGTTAGATGTGTGACTGATTTTCGTTCATTTGGTGTGAAGGTTGCACTCTCACTTTTTTAATATGAACTAGTCATTGTAACCTAAAGTAAACAGCCACAATGTGCTCTACATGGGGTTGGCTTTTAGTGACTAAGTAGTTTGACCCTCATTTTCATAGGGTGGAATACTGAGGAAATACTATACTGGTACTTTTGCATCCACAATACCACTTTTTCCAGGTAGATCTCAAGGTGTTGGTTCCAACCTATAATATCCTAAATGGAGAGGACACATACCAAAGAGACTGTAATTCTATTCCAGGGGTTAACCAAAAGAAACTTCCTTTGAAATGCAAATAGCAACTTGTCATGATTGTGGCAGGGAAAGAGTTAAATTCCTCTCCATTGTTCTGAGGCAGTTCATGCTTCTCAGTGTCTACCACTGATATTTTAAAAACCCATGCATTTCATTTGCATTCATACAATTAATGCCATATCTTGTTTAACTCTGAGAAAATTAAAAATGTGTTCTCTTGATTACCATTCTTTTGTCATATTCAAATGGTAAGGGACCATAGAAGGCCAGTGGTGTTGTTCCTCCACAAATTTGAACACTTGAAAACTTATCAGAGCCAAAAACATTTTTTAAAAGCATACACTTTGGGCTGAATATGAAGAGTGGTGGGAAGGGAGGGTTAATATCTTCCATTTTTTTAAAAAAAATGTTTTTATTGATTTCATAGTAATTTAACATGAATAATATAAAGATACAAAAATACATCAATTTAACTTTAATACCCTCCCCCCACTTTAGAGCCAATTCCTGTTTTGATTCGGTTTATGTGCTATGTTATGGAAAGTATATTGGTAAGTATTGGTATACAGGTGATTATTGTAGTGAATGAAAATTAAATACAATATTAACATGAGATGGTTTAAAATTGTAGGAGTATTATTATTCGTTTAGGAAAACCAGATAGTTTTTGCAGATGAAGGAAGCTGGGTATGTAGGTCTCGTTGTGAGGTGTATTCCATGTAGTTCCACCATACTGACGTGAACAATTCCGGTTTTGCAGCACCTCTTAGAAATCGAAGATGCAGCGTGAGTTTGTCCAGTATAGCTATCGTCCATATTTTGTTGAACCAAATCTGCAAGTTAAGTCCATCTTGATTTTTCCAGTATTGTAATATTGTCAGTCTCGCTGCTATGAGTAGTTTACATAGCAGATGTTTTGATTTTAATGTTTTGTTTTCATCTTTGAATAAAGATAATAAAAATAGTTCCGGTGTTAAGTGTATTTTTTGTTTCGTAATGTTGTTTAGTTCGGTATGTACTGAAGTCCAAAATTTTTTGATCTGTGGGCAACTCCACCATAGGTGGAAGTATGTTCCTTTCTGATTGCATCCTCTCCAACATAAGGGGGATGTTGATGAAGATATATGAGAGAGTTGTACTGGTGTATAATACCATCTGTGAATTGTTTTCAGCATAGTTTCTTTATGTGCTGCAGAAATTGTTTTGTTGTGTTTAGAATGAAAGATTGAAGACCATTCAGATGTTTCTAGCTGATATCCCAGATCTTTTTCCCATTGGTTTTTCAGACCTGTCAGTTTTCCCATATCAATTTCTAGTAATATTTTATATAGGTTAGAGACTATTCCTTTACCAGAGCGACCACTATCTAGTAATATTTTTTCAAATTGTGTGATATTTTTAGTAGCGTATGTTTTGATTTGAGGGTCCTTTAGGGTAGTTTGTAATTGGTATGTATGTAACCAATCTAAGTTCCAAGATGGAATATCAATTTTTAGTTGTTGAATAGTGATTGGGTTACCTTGTGGGAAAAAATCTCTCAATCTAAAATAATTTTTCTCCTCTCCTATTTCTATATATTTTTTCAAGAAGTCATCTCCTGCTTTCGGGTAAGCAGGTAAGGGAGTTAAAGGGGAGTAAATTGAAGATAATTTTAATTGCCATTGTTTCCAGATGGAGAATGTGGATTTTGTATATGGATTATTAATAGTTTTAATCCATGTGTGGGTGATTGGTAAGAAGGGTAGATTCCAAATCTTGCCTTTCGATAACATACTTTCTTCTAATCTAATCTAAGATTTTTTTGATTTCATTATGATGAAGCTAAGTTGGCGAAGTTGAAATGCTATGTAATATAAATGTAAATTCAGAAGACCCCAACCTCCAGAATTTGTGTGTGTGTAAATATCTTCCATTTTTAACTAAGGTTGTATCTTAAAATGTCGACCCAGTGTGCGGCAGCTGTGAAAAAGGCAAATGCCATGCTAGGGATAATTAGGAAAGGTATTGAAAATAAAACAACCGATATCATAATGCCATTGTATAAATCTATGGTGCCGCCGCATTTGGAATACTGTGTACAGTTCTGGTCGCCTCATCTCAAAAAGGATATTATAGAGTTGGAAAAGGTTCAGAAGAGGGCAACCAGAATGATCAAGGGGATGGAGCGACTCCCTTACGAGGAAAGGTTGCAGCATTTGGGGCTTTTTAGTTTAGAGAAAAGGCGGGTCAGAGGAGACATGATAGAAGTGTATAAAATTCTGCATGGCATTGAGAAAGTGGATAGAGAAAAGTTCTTCTCCCTCTCTCATAATACTAGAACTCGTGGACATTCAAAGAAACTGAATGTTGGAAGATTCAGGACAGACAAAAGGAAGTACTTCTTTACTCAGCGCATAGTTAAACTATGGAATTTGCTCCCACAAGACGCAGTAATGGCCACCAGCTTGGATGGCTTTAAACGAAGATTAGACAAATTCATGGAGAACAGGGCTATCAATGGCTACTAGCCGTGATGGCTGTGCTGTGCCACCCTAGTCAGAGGCAGCATGCTTCTGAAAACGAGTTGCCGGAAGCCTCAGGAGGGGAGAGTGTTCTTGCACTCAGGTCCTGCTTGTGGGCTTCCCCCAGGCACCTGGTTGGCCACTGTGAGAACACGTTGCTGGACTAGATGGGCCACTGGTCTGATCCAGCAGGCTCTTCTTATGTTCTTATGTTAATTGTATTTGCCTGAGGTGATACAGCAGACCTCCATAACTGCTTCTTAATACACTGATAAACTTCCTAAGCCTTTGTGATAGAATGAGCTTTAAATTAATCATTAAAGTGTTTTAATGGGTCAGATGAGTCTTTTTTGTAGCTAGGTACTCTGTGAGTGAAATGTGAGTCTGAAATCTGAGTATGACTGAATTTTTTTCAACATTTCATTTTCTGTGCCTGGCTTTATGCATTGGTTCCTTCCTGTGTCAGCATCCCAAAACACTGAAATAAGCTTCATCCTAGGCTAAACTGTTTTAAGCTTTACCTTGCTTACTGTAAATTTCCACTGTTGACGTTCTTGCTTTCATTATACATATATGCCTGAAAGGGTCTGAAGCAGTGCAGAATTGGCAGCGCTTACATAATTTGCCACAACAGTAATCCAATCATAGTCTCTGCTTAGGTGAAGTGGCCACTCCTATCTTTCCTGTATCAAGTGCTTGGAAGCTCTAATCAGTACTGAATATGGGAGCCAAAATTCTGACAGACATGCCTTGTCTTGCTCATACCGCACCAATTTTAAAAGAGCTCCACAGGCTACCTGTTTGCTTCTGAGTGGAAATCAAGGTGTTAGTACGTATCTATAAAATCCTAAACAGCTTGTTGCCCAAGTGCTTGAAGGAGTGCCTTCCCCTTCCCATCAGCCTGCCTGTATTTTAAGATCATTTACCGAAGCATTTCTCTGCATGCCTCTTCATCTGAGGCGAAGCTGACAAGGCTCTTCCCCAAAGAGATTCACATGGTGCCAATGCTACACTACTTTAGGCACCAAACAAAAACATTTTTATTTACACAGGCATTTACATTTTAGTCTGTTTGGAGATTTACCTGTTGCTCTTCATCTTTTATCTGTGCTTTATTGAATTTTGTGTTATGGTTTGTACACCACTATGAAATCTAATATGGTAAAGTGTGGTACACAAACATAAAAAATAAATGTAAATAGTGAGGTTGCATAGGTGTTTGCAGTAACTTTCTAGTGTTTGTACTTCTAGTGGGAATCTGCTGGAGCCTTATTTTCTGGAGCCAGCGCAAGACATATTGGGAAGATGTTTGGTGGAAGATAAACATGTGGATACCCCAGTATGTTCTTTTTAAATATTGTAAACTGCCCTTGGTCTGACCTGTAAGGTAGGATAAATATTAAATTAACACAGATGCTTGGGCTGCTGGCACCTTGGTTACCAAACAGTGTGACAAATATTAAATGGCATTTACTGGCTGTTGGTTACAGCATGTTTTGTTAAGAATATTTGGGTAAAATATATTAAATTGGCGTTTACCTTCTAAAATCTTAGTGTACTTGGATAAAAATAGACTTCCTTCAAGGGAAGTAAGTGGCCGTATCTCTTCTTGGTACATGCTAAGGTTGCAATCTCTAACTAAGGTGTGCACCTATCTGTGAGCAAAGCCAGGGCTGTGGAGTCGGTATGTCAAACCTTCGACTCCGACTCCTCTATTTTTCTACTGTCTGACTCCGACTCCTTCATAAATGGCAAATGTATATTAATTTTTCTACTGTCTGACTCTGACTCCTTCATAAATGGCAAATGTATATTAATGTGTTAATATTAATACATTAATATTAATATTAATATTAAAATATTAATTTTATTTTGAAGTCGGAGTCAGTACATTGCTTCTGACTCCACCCAAAATTGCTTACGACTCCGACTCCACAGCCCTGAGTAAAGCCCACTGAAAACAATAGGACCCACCTCTGAGTAACTATGCCTAGGATTGAGCTGAACATTACTCTGATAGTGAGGCTCTTTCCAGTTGGACATTTGAAACCTGATGCCATTTCTGACAAACAACAATTCTAATAAAAGGCACAGTTTGTTACTGAGCTCCTCTACAGAAGAATCTAAGCTTTCAATCCATTATCGCCCCACAAGGGCAGGAGCAGAATCTATACTTAGAGTATTGTTTGGGCTGCAAGGCAGGAATTTACTGAGGATTATTGCAGTGGAACAGATTAGAGACTTCAGAAGATACTTGTGCTCACTAAGGACTGTAGAATTTAGGCATTTTTGGCCCTCTCCCTTCTACTGCTTCTCTGTTGCTACTTTGGCACAATATATGTAACAGGAATTTTGTAAAAAGTGAATAACATGTACAGAGTTTTCAGTCTCTGTGTTCACATTTCTGTGGAAAGCAAGAGCAGCAAAACTTCATTTTATTTCCTGTTAGGAGTTATGCCAAGTCACTAACATGGCCCGTTGGCAAAATTTGGGTATTCCCACACACTAGTTTTGCTATTCAGTGTCTCAAAGGCTGTTGTATAAATATGATGCAATGTGACTACTGTAAGGATAACTTCTGCTTCTGCTTGCAAAAGAGACCAGGGAGAGAGCCTCTGAAATATTCTTGGTTCTTGACCAGTTTATATAAAAACATGGGAGGGGCAGGGCAGGGGGAGGAACAAGAACATAGAAGTCCCCATAAACTGTAAAAGAAAAGTAAGATTGATAGATGTCCAGAATTGGAATCTGATCTAATAGGTTTCAGCTCTGATGTGATTTGAGAGATGATCCATGTCTTTTCTTTCAAAATTCCTACTGTAAGTGATGTAAGTCCAAGGTAAGGATGGCTTACAGTGATGTTTCCAATAGGAGAGATGCAACAGATGCCACTCTTTTTGTATCCCATGTGGCAGTTGATCTTTTAGGGGTTTTATTTCTCCAGCTTGAAAGTGCAACAGGATCCTGGCCTTCATTCACTAGGGCCAAGTCCTAGAATAGTATGCAGACAGCCAGGTTGTGGTTGCAGTTTGCCTCTTGTCTGTTTGCCTTCTGCAAGCATGTCATGCCAAATTCCATGTCTGTATTGTATAAGTATTGGTATTAACTCTTTGAATGGAAAATACTTCCAAGCACTGCCTCGGATTATGATTATAATGGCATATCGCTACTTGTAATGTTGATAAACGTTTAACTAGCCTTACAAGTAGTTACTGTAAAGTGCATCAGGTTCCTGCTGCCATATACTTGCACACTCATCTCACTACAGTGATGCTATGTTGCTGCAGCTACAATAGGCCAGATCGAACACTTTCCCCAGTAGGGGAAGTGCAGCACCGTGGCACCTGTGCACATAGTTGTGTATCCTGAAAGGGGATAACATGCTGCAGCATTAAGTAATGCATATGCTCTCTGGCACCTTCAAACCAGGGGAAATAGATACCAGTTTCCATGCTGGAGTAAGTAGCCAGGCTGGGACAGGCAGTAGGATAGCACAGTAAATTAGTGCAGACAAGTAGGTATTGAAAAAAAGCATGGATAATTTTTTGTTTATCTGACTGCTGGGGGAAGGAGAAAGCAACTCTTGCCCAAGGCAAGCAGGGGAGGAGTTGCTAATGTACTGGTAAGAAGGCTGTATTATCTGCCTTCATGGGCCTTGTGACGCCCTTCCCTGGATCTCCCTGTCAGGTTCCTACCTGCTCGTGGCTACTGCCTTTCACTAGGCACCAGAGCTTGGAAAAGTTACTTTTTTGAACTACAACTCCCATCAGCCCAATCCAGTGGCCATGTTGGCCGGGGCTGATGGGAGTTGTAGTTTAAAAAAGTAACTTTTCCAAGCTCTGCGTAGGCACCACCAGGGACTCCACCAGTCTGGACTGTCCTTTTTTATGGTTTCTCTCTCTGCTCTAGCACAGATCTCAATAGATCCCCCTGCTAGGCAGCACCACCAGTCACGTTCTACAACCAGTGTTCCCAGAGACCTTGCCTGAGTCTCTCTATCCGGTTACATTCGTGACTGCGTGCCTATGCTGTTCCCAACCCCCTTGTATCAATGCAGATAACTCATAACTCGGGGTTGCTCTGGATACTTATAATGTTATCTTCTCCTCTTCACCGCTGTTTCCCTTCAGCCTTGGTCATTACCTTCCCTTCCCTTCTGGTCTGTGAAACCCCAGCCAAGGACCAGGCCTTCGGTAAACCAAAATAGTTTTTATTAAATAACATTAATAACAAGATAACTTTGATAATGATCTACAAGCTTATGGTTTCATCTATTACTGTGATATTTGACTTATTACTAATCCGAACTCCACCTCCCTCTTTCTCCACACTCTCCTGACATACACCAACTCACACCCACCTCCCAGCTCCACCAAAACAACCCACTCATGTCCACCCAGATTCAACTGTCATCCTTCCATTTATACTCTCAGCCATCCAAAAAACTCAGCCAATCATCCAGCATTCTACTGCTCATTTACTCCCCCCTCCTCTTTCATTCCACTTACCATGTATCTTCTGTACAAACAGCACTTACCATATATACATTAATACAGGAACATCACATTTCCCCCCCCTTAAAAATGAACCTTGTAAGGAATGGTTGAGTTCTTGGGATGTAGGGAACACAATGTAAGGACACAAAGCCTACAGTTAAGAAGGATGCTGACCAGAAAGTAGATTAAGAAAGAGGAAGGAAGGCCAGGTGGCTATGGTAGGTGAGATGGGGAACTGAGGCAAGAAGGGGCTAATCTTAGAATCATAGATTTGGAAGGGGCGTATAAGGCCATCGAGTCCACCCCCTGCTCAGTGCAGGAATCCAAATGAAAGCATACCCAACAGGTGGCTGTCCAGCTGCCTTTTGAAGGCTTCCAGTGCTTGAGAGCCCACCACCTCCCTAGGAACTTGGTTCCATTGTTGTACCGCTCTAACAGTTGGGAAGTTTTTCCTGATGTTCAGTTGAAATTTGGCTTCCTGCAACTTGACCCCATTATTCTATGTCCTGCACTCTGGGACGATCGAGAAGAGATCCTGGCCCTTCTCTGTGTATTCAAGTATTTGAAAAGTGCTATCATATCTCCCCTAAGTCTGCTCTTCCCCAGGCTAAACATGCCCAGTTCTTTCAGCCTGTCCTCATAGGGCTTTGTTTCTAGTCTCCTGATCATCCTTGTTGCCCTCCTCTGAACTAATTCCAGTTTGTCTGTATCCTGCTAAAAGTGTGGTGTCCAGAACTGGACACAGTACTCAAGATGAGGCCTAACCAGTGCCAAATAGAGGGGAGCTAATACTTCACGTGATTTGGAAAGTATACTTCTGTTAATGCAGCCTAAAATAGCATCTGCCTTTTTTGCAGCCACATCACACTGTTGGCTTATATTCAGCTTGTGATCAAGAACAGTTCCAAGATTCTTCTCGCCTGTAGTATTGCAGAGTCAAGTATCCCCCATCTTATAACTGTGCATTTGGGTTCTTTTTTCTAGGTGTAGAATTTTGCACTTATCCCTGATAAATTTCATTCTGTTTTCAGTCCAGTGCGCCAGCCTGTCATGATCACTTTTAATTTTGTTTCTGTATTCCAAGGTATTAGCTATCCCTCCCAATTTTGCATCATCTGCAAATTTGATAAGCATTCCCTGCACCTCCTCATCCAAGTCATTAATAATGAAGAGCACTGGGCCTAGGACCGAGCCCTTCAGTACCGCACTCTTTACTTCCCTCCAGTTTGAGAAGAAACCATTGATAAGCACTCTTTGAGTACAATTCTGGAGCCAACTGTGGATCCACCTGACAGTTGTTCATCCAGCCCATATTTAGGCATCTTGCTAATCAGAATATCATGGGGTGCTTTGTCAAAAGCGTTGCTGAAGTTGAGATATATTATGTCCACAGCATTCCCACAGTCTACCAGGGAGGTTACCCAATCAAAAAATGAGATAAGATTAGTTTGGCAGGATTTGTTCTTGATAAATTCATGTTGGCTTCTAGTAATCATTGCATTGTTTTCAAGGTGCTTACAGCTTTATAATCTGCTCCAGGATTTTCCCAGAGATTGATGTCAGACTGACTGGCCTGTAGTTCCCTGGTTCTTCCTTTTTGTTCTTTTTGAAGATAGGGACAACATTAGCCCTCCTCCAATCATCCTGCACTTCACCCATCCTCCACGATTTTGCAAAGATAATAGACAGTGGGTCCAAGAGTTCTTCAGCCAGTTCCTTCAATTCTTTAGGATGCAGCTTGTCGGGCCCTGGAGATTTGAGCTTGTTCAAAGTTCTTAGGTATTCCTTGACGATTTGTCTATCAATCCCAAGCTGCAATCCTGCCCCTTCAACTTCACATTTGCCAGGCGGGTTGTGGACCCTCTTTTGAGAGAAGACTGAGCCAAAGTAGGAATAGAGCACTTCCGCCTTTTCTTTGTAATCTGTTATCATTTTGCCATTCTCATTGAGTAGCTATACCACCGTTTCTTTTCTCTTGTCTTTTACTATGAATGTACCTGTTGCTTTTGGTATCTCTCACTAACCTCAGCTCAATCTCAGCTATAGCCTTCCTGACGCCATCCCTGCAATTCCATGCTACCTGTCTGTACTCTTCCTTTGTGGCCCAGCCTTCCTTCCACTTTCTGTATGTGTCCTTTTTTGTTTCGGGTCATCATTAAACGTTCTGTGAAGCCACATTGGCTTTTTTGGAGAAGGCTCTGAAGAAACTACACAGCACTTAAGGCCAGCAGGGGCTCTATGCAGTTGAGGGTATAGGAGGGAGTGAGGAGCATCAAAGAGGCTAGTTGACATGGGATGGTTAAAAGAAGTGGTTGCTAGCTTTAGAGCCTAAACCCTGATAAGAGAATTCTGCAAGTTATGGCTTCACTTGTCACTGCAGCATTGTGACACGGCAACGCTAAGTGGGGAACATGTGCCTAAAAGTGGGTGGGGATGAATTTCCTAAGGATTTGAAATAACCAGCCAGTTGTTTGGAGGAAGATTTCTTTCTAGTCTTGCATTGCACTTGTGGCAGTGAAACCTTAGCACGAACAGTGCACCCACTATGGAGAAAGGTGCTGTACTACAATATGCAGGGCAGATGGGATGGGACACTTGAAGTGTGCTTTGTGTTATTCTTTTTTCCTTTCATTTCTGCTTATTACTGGTCCTCTTCTCCCAAAGTTGTTAGTCATCAGTGTTTCAGTACCACTAGTATTTGTGGAATGCAGAGTAACTTAACTGAAATCATAAAAGATGCATGTGATAACAACACAGGTTTTTGATGAAAGGATTCAGTTATATTATTCCATGCTCTTAAAATAGAAATGTATCGTATTTTGTTTGCTATACTACCTGTATATTGTATCAATTTCAAATTGTACGTAAAAACTTTCATAAAAAGGGTTAAAAAAAGTTATAAGGAACTTGAGAACCACCAATCGTTTGACCAGAGAAAGATCCAAACTTTATCTATGTAGTTAAATTATTATGCCATAAAGAAGTTGAGGTAGTGACAGAAACATATTAACAAGGCACATGGCATAAAATGACTTATTGTATGACCTGTCTCATTTTCATAAGGAGGAAAGGAATGCACATAGAATCATAGAATAGTAGAGTTGGAAGGGGCCTACAAGGCCATCAAGTCCAACCCCCTGCTCGACTTCCCAGGAGGATCGCTCCGCTTGTGCTTGCCTCTAGGACGAGCTCTCATCTCAGAGGAAGCTTTTTCAGTTTTTAAAACCAGTCAGAAGTTTTTTTTTTGACTGGGAAAATGTTCTCCCAGGCAAGGGAGAAACGTAGAGATTATCCACAGAAGTTCCGTGGTGTTTGTTGGGGGCTGGAATTCATCAGGATCGTCTATGAATGAAGGTCTAGCCAGCAAGCGTCGGATGGAGCTAGGGATTACAACAAGCTCAAACTGATTAAGCGAGACATTTTTTTTTCTTCAAAGAAAAACGTTCTAACAGGCAAGCATTCTTCTATTATTATCTAGCTTAAATCGTTATAGCAAAAGAGATTTGTCAAGGAATTAGCAACAAGAATTCCTGGGTGAGTTATAACTTTCTCTTCTACACTCGGAACTAGGAGGAAGAAAATAAAAAAAACCTATCTTTGTTTTTATTGCAAAAAGCTGGCATGGAATTGGGCATTATAAAGATATAAACGGATGAGGGGCATCTGATTTGAAGAGAGAAAATTTGATTTATTTGATATATGAATTTTATATGTCTGGGACTATTTTTTCTGGTCTACTTCTTTTTAACGAATCTGCTTATTCTTTATGCCACTAATTATTTGGATGCTGTGAACTAAATTTGTTTTGCACTTTTGGACACATAAGAGATAAGGCAGTTTGTGCTGTCTAGAGGACTGATGTCATCAGGTTTGGAAGATTAACTCCTTTGTGACTGGAAAAAGAAATAAACTGTTCTTTGCTTGGGAATAGTGGCTATAATTGGAAATTGAAGGTGTTTTGTTCTTTGGGTTTTAAGAATGACAATCAAGAAGGTGGCTGAGACCCTGGATGTACAGGAAGGGATTTCCTCTCTAGATATGTTTCAGAAAATAATGAATGAGATTCAGCTAATCAAACAAGAGATGAGACAGAGCAGACAAGAGATAAAAATTGAATTTGGCAGAATGAGACAGGAGCTGACAGAAATAGAGGATTCTACGAGAATGGAGGTAGATGGGACCAAAGATATAACTGGACAAATAAAAGGAGATGAAAGAAAAATTAAAGGGAAGGTTCAAGCCCTGGAGATTGGAATAGATTTATTAAATATGGACTTGGAAAAAGATTTGGATTTTATGGCTGTGATGGATCCTGGAGACAAATATTACTGTTTGGAACTCAGCGCTGTCCCTGAAGGAATTGGTGAAGAGATTGGAGATAAAGATATCATCGGTTCGAAAAAATTCCTGGACTGGAAGGATTTGATGGAACTTGAAATGGAGAAAGTTTACAGAATTAATTCCAGATTTGTGACAATGGAAAAACTTTCAAGAGATGTGCTAGTGCATTCTGTAAAAAAGAGGAACAGAGATGCGGCTTTGCAACAATATCTCAGTGATACATTCGGAATTGATGGCAAGGAAATATATATGATGAAGGAAATTCCTATCAGACTCTTATTATATGACTACAACAGCAAGATTATTGGGTGCGCGAAGATGGAAGATGGAATCAACACGGATAATGGAAGAAGAGCTATTGAAATTACTGGATTTAGTAGACTTGAAGAGATGGATTAATTGACATGCCTATTTGGAGAAAAATTGATGGATATATATCTCAAGGATTGGAAGCTTCTCTTTGACTTTTTGTTGAAAGAATAAAATGATATGATGTTAATGTGATTTGATACCAATTAAGATAACCACTGGAGGAAGGTGATTTTATAATCTATTAAGAGACAGGTTTGTTATATATTATAGACTTATAGTTGATCTATGATAAATCGGAAGTCAATAGTTTTTATTGTATTAGTTATTAATTTGTTCTTTTTCTTTTGTTTTGTTTTTGAAAATTTGAATAAAAATGTTAAAAAAAAAAAAGTCCAACCCCCTGCTCAATGCAGGAATCAAAATCAAAGCATTCCCGACAGGTGGCTGTCCAGCTGCCTCTTGAATGCCTCCAGTGTCAGAGAGCCCACTACCTCTCTAGGTAATTGGTTCCATTGTTGTATGGCTCTAACACAGCCTTTCCCAACCAGTGTGCCTCCGGATGTTGTTGGACCACAACTCCCATCAGCCTCAGCCAGCATTGCCAATGGCTGAGGCTGATGGGAGTTGTAGTCCAACAACATCTGGAGGCACACCGTTGGGAAAGGCTGCTCTAACAGTTAGGAAGTTTTTCCTGATGTTCAGTTGAAATCTGGCTTCCTGTAACTTGACCCCATTATTCCATGTCCTGCACTCTGGGATGATTGAAATCCCGGCCCTCCTCTGTGTGACATTTCATGTACTTGAAGAGTGCTATCATATCTCCTCTCAGTCTTCTCTTCTCTAGACTAAACATGCCCAGTTCTTTCAGTCTCTCCTCATAGGGCTTTGTTTCCAGTTCCCTGATCATCCTTGTGGTCTTCCTCTGAACCTGTTCCAGTTTGTCTGCATCCTTCTTGAAGTGTGGAGACCAGAACTGGACGCAGTAAAGATGAGGCCTAACCAGTGCTGAATAGAGGGGAACTAATACTTCACGCGATTTGGAAACTGTATTTCTGTTAATACAGCCTAATATAGCATTTGCCTTTTTTGCAGCCACATCGCACTGTTGTTATCAATGACAATTCCAAGATCCTTCTCACATGTTGTATTGTTGAGCTGAGTATCCTCCATCTTATAACTGTGCATTTGTTTTCTTTTTCCTAAGTGTAGAAGTCGAGATGTATTATGTCCACAGCATTCCCACAGTCTACAAGGGAGGTTACCTGATCAAAAAACGAGAAAAGTTTAGTTTGGCAGGATTTGTTCTTCATAAATCCATGTTGGCTCCTAGTAATCACTGCATTGCTTTCAAGGTGATTACAGATTGACTGCTTTATAATCCGCTTCAGAGTTTTCCCAGGGATTGATGTTAGGCTGACTGGTCTGTAGTTCCCCGGTTCCCCCTTTTTGCCCTTTTTGAAGATAGGGACAACATTAGCTCTCCTCCAGTCATCTGGCACTTCACCAGTCCTCCATGATTTCACAAAGATTATAGACAGAGGTTCTGAGAGTTCTTCAGCCAGTTCCTTCAATACTCTAGGATGCAGTTTATCGGGCCCTGCTGATTTGAACTCGTTCAAATTGATAAGGTATTCCTTGACCATTTGTCCTCCTATGTCACTATTATTCTTACCTGGAGTAATTTTTTTTCCTGATCCCAGATATGGAAACTAGATAGACCTTGAACATCAATAAAATTCATCCACGGTGTTATAGTGAGAAACAAAAATTGGGTTCTTTCCACATGACCCCACTTTCTAATCCTGGCTGCAAAAGTTACTTATGCTTTGTGGGATGGCACACTATCACCTGGCAAGGGGAAGCTACAACATCAGTTATTGTGGGGTTTGTTTGTTTTTTTAAAAAAAGAAAACTCCCATACGTAACTTGTTAATTTCATCATAGATTAACTCCAAGGACCTTGGCTGGATATATTAAGAGAGCCACAATTTCAAGAAGCTGTTTTGAGGCTCTGCTTTCTCGTTTCCTGTTCCACAGAGGCATTGGAAATAGGTTCCTTTTGTGCCCACTGCCTGGTGAGGGGTTTGCAACAGTTTTCCCCCCCTACAACCTAGAACACTGATGCTCTGTACCAACACAAGACTCAGCTTGGCACCACTTTGAAAGAGGCACTATCTGCCTCCATGTGTTGCCAGTGGCTTTTCAAAATTTGTTATTTCTGTGCAGGAGTATACTGGAGGCTTTCACTGCTAATTGCCAGGACTAAATTTCTGGTTGCTATTGGCAACTGTATTTGTGTCCCCCTGCCTAGCTGTCAGCTGAATGCAGTTAAGACTCTTTATCTCACAACTTGTTCCAGGGTATTGTTGCAGAAGTTTCACACCTTTAATACTTATTGTCTGTTTTCTAAGTTGAAATTTAATGCTCAGTTTGTAGCTGCTGGTTCTTGTACCTACATCTGTCTTTAAATAAAATGGAATTTCTCTGCTGGGTCCAGTGAATAGTTTGGGAGCAGCTGGTGCTACAGCATAATTGAGTAATCTAAGTTAATATGGTTGGGAGGCTACTGGGAGTCCCATGTAAGAACATGATGCAAGTATAATAAACAGTGTGGCTTGTCTACATTACCCGCTTATTTATTTTAAATACTGGATTGATCCATCAGTGTGGGCGGGCAAACTGGACAGAGAACTCTGAGTGTAACCTCAAGAGTGGCACATGGGTACCTGCATCTCTCTAAAAAATACAGGAGTTGGGTTGGCCCATAAAAAGAATATTCAAAACCCTGCTATGACAATACCATTAGCTGGTGAGTTTTCAAGTTCTCCAGGATTCGTCATCAGACTAGATGGTAATCAGAGCAATGGGGTGTGGGAGAGGAGGAAAAAAAGTTGGCTGAAGTTGAGGCCATGGAGGCTGTATCTGGCCATAGTCTTAACATGGAATGAGGGAGGAGGAGGAGGTAGAAATGCAGGCATTGGGTTGTACCAAGGTCTGCTGCAAACAGGAAGCATCACAATGGCTGATGTTTTTCTTCTGCATCTGGTCACAGGCTTAAGATAGAATGAGGAAGGAGATACAAGAGGGTCATCTTTTTTGATACTTCTCTCTTAATAGTGCTTGCTAGCTTGGGCCCCCTCCAGACTAATTTTTGTGTGTAGTGTATTCTGCAACATGTCATTGATGCAGTAGTGCATTAATGGCGGATTTATACTGGACCATCCACACATCATTCTGCTTTTTATAGTTGTTCTGGGATGCTTCCCCAGTGCTATTGCATTACTGTTGCCTGGAAGGACACTCTTGCACTATAATGCAACTAAAGCAGAACAACCCCCCCACACACACACACACATTTGTGGTATAAAAAGTTACTGGATTTTAGCAGGAAGCTCAAGCATTCCAAATTGCGTTGCTGTCTTAGGCTGAGTGCAACATCTCAGCAATAATTTTTTTTACGGAGTGTGCCTGGCTGTAAACTAGCTCAGTATAAAGGCATGCATGGAAAGCTCAAAGGACAAATGTATGCCTCTGTTATGCAAATGAAATCAATCTCAGCTTTTCTATCCTTTTCTGCTTCTACAAACATTTTCATCTAGTTGACTTCTTGATTGCTTATCCTTCTGATAGCACTGGATTGACTGCTATAGCTAGTTCATGTACAGGTTATACATGTATGTTTTTACAGATGTTTTGTTTTAATGTATTTAAAGTCTGTTTTTATGATGTTTTAAAATGTTTTTAGTGCTTTTGTTTGCCCCTCTGGGCTCCTGCTGAGAGGAAGGGTGGGATATAAATCAAATAATAAATAAATAAATGGGGTTCCTCTGTTTTTAAAGGTACCTAAATTGAGTTCAGTCTTCTTTCAATGTGATATATCCATGTGGTCAAGTGTATTGAGTATTTGTCAGTAGCATGTGTGAAGGTTCCACTGTGTTGAGGCTTATTCCCTAATAATTGTTCATCTTGTGTGTGTCATAACAAAAGTAATTCAGCAATATAGTGTGTGAAATTAGCAGTACTTTAAAAAACAACTGATTTTCTTTTATAAATACAGTAAGGGGCAATCATTTGGGAAGCTTCCCTTGGATACAACAGTTATTGATGTGCTTCTAGAATAAGAAGAAAACTGCTGCTCCAAAATCTACTTGTTTGCTGACTTCCTGCAACCAATGTGTATTTGGTTGTTTTTGATGATATGAGCAACCTGCAGTAAACTGGTTTGTTACTGTTAGGCTTGATTGGCACAAAATATATCTGCACTTTTTAAGCAGCAATGGTAAATCAGAAATAAAAGACTTTCCAAAGTCTTTATAGCTGTTATTAATTTGAAATGCAAGAAAAAAAGGATTAAAGGAGTAAACATTAGGACAACAGCAATAATCACTTAAATGATGAATTGCACTGTCATTTCTGCTGCTGGATTTTCACGTTTGGCCTTCAAGTTAAATAAGAGTACCATGTGTGTTGATGGTATGCCCAAGTAGTTCTGTGGATTGGCTGTTGGTATATTTGAAGGCTGAAGACTTAAAGCTTTCCAGAATAAGCTTCATAACATAAAAATAACTTTCCCCAGTCATATCTGAACGGGATTAACCATAGTTCATTCTTGTTTGTGTGCTCTAATACTGGCACACACATTTCTGGCTTTGAAAGATATGTTTTGCTATTAAAGTAGAAAATGAGCAAAGCAGTTTGTCCTTTCTTTAGTGCTTTTTACGTGCCTGGTCCCATTCAGTTGCATCTTGCAGCAGTAGTGTTTTTCTGGACATAACAGGGCTTTGTTGGGCAATGTGCTTTTTGAACTGGTTTGTGATATTTCTTTGGTTTTAGTGTCTATTGTTCTTTCCTGAGAGTGAATAAACACAAAAAGGATGGGATCGCAGTAGGGGGTTAATTATATATTAAAGAAACTGGAGCCTTTTCTCTGAATTTTCAAGTGAATACTGGTGTGGCCTCACGCACGCACGCACGCGAGCCTGGACTAGGGTGCTGACTTATGCTAGCTATGTAGCCAAAACAGGACTACTGAGAAATAGAGGGGAGGTACCAGCATGTTTGGAGGAACCCCAAAGTCTGCAGTATCAGAAAAAAATCTTTAGGAAAGAAATCCTGAGAAAGCATGCTCAGTGGTCACAGACTGCTGAATGTCCAGGAGTGGGGAGGGAGAACTGGAGGGTATGGAATGGATCATTCTGAAAGAAGGCATGGCTGCCTGTCTGGCTGAATCTCTGCAGATGAGCATTCCACACTGCAGCATTTTGTTAAGGTTCCCACTTGTATTATTACTTTATTTATACAGCACCTACAACTATGTGCAGTCAAAAATAATTTAAGATGACCCCAAAAATAAATAAATAAAGACAGGAGAAACACAGTCTATAAGATAGGCAAATAAGAAAGGTGAAGAAGATGCTGGAGGAGAAACCAGCTAGGATGAGTAAGTCCAGAAGAAAATACCATTTTTAAATGCTCTTTTAAGTACAGGCAGTAGTGGCCAGTGTGATGTGGCAGATTGGCTCGGCCAGTGCATCCATACAGTCCTGACTCTTTCTCCTGCCCCATCCCCATCTAGGTAAACTGCAGCAGCACTGGTGTCAGGAGGACCATTCTGCCCTACCATGCGGGCCACTACTGGATACAGGGTTGTCTGATGGGTCTTTCATTTCATAAAAGAAATTGTACAAAACATACACACGTTAATGTTACTCACACACTCTTTATATGTCAAATTACTTTCCTTATAATTTAACTCCCAATCCATACCAGTTTCATAGTAGCATATGATCTCCTTCTGTTCCTTTAATATCAAGTTTTTGTCTCATATGCTGAATTACCAGCCCAACTATTCAAATTCTGTCTATTAGTGTTTTTTTAACAAGCTGTCACCTTAATAATTTGTTTGATCCTATATCTTTCATAATAGTAGTACTTTGATTGCTTTTCTGTGTTCTTGCAAAAACTAATCTTGCTGTTATAAAAATATATTTAAAAATAATTTTTCAACTGATTCACAGTTCTTGACAAAATTTAGCATATAGACCACTGGATCCACGTTTTCATCAATTACTCCCAACGCTATCTTCCAGCATTTAATTACTTTTTTGCATTCCCATCACACAGAAATCTCCCTTCTGTGACAAATCAACACCACTCTTCTTCTTTATACATCTTTCCATTCTTTAGGGCTGTTAAATGCCATTGTATATTAATTTTGAAACAGTCTTCTTTATACTCGACTGCTGCTGAGAAGGATAAGCCTCTTGTGTACAAACATTTCCCCATTTCCTCTGGGACTTCTCTCTGTAGATTCCTACCCCACTTCTGTATATAAACTTTTCTATCCACTTTCTGGCTGTTCTGTACTAACCTGTAAAATTTAGTTGTCTTTTTTTTATTTGCTAACACTACATTTTCAAATTCTGTTTTCTCTCTATTTGATACTTGTCTATGCGTGTACGCCTGTGCAATTTTGTTCCTTTTACAATAGTCCATTGGAGTGTTGCCTGTGGCTGATGCTAGTCCAGAACATCTGGATGGCACCAGATTGGGGAGGATGGCATAGACGTGGGAACGTGGAGGAAATTTTGTTCTTCTTGCTTTAAGAAATGATCAAAACTGTGTTTGACAGCCTCACTTTGTTAACAGCTTATACTCTTGTTCTTTTTTTTAGTCTGACATTCTCCCTTCTCCCCAAACCTCCAATTCACCAGTTTCCTTTGTTGAGACCCTCTAATCCATGTCCTCTTTGTCTCAGATCTTGAACAATAGTCCCTTAACACTTCGTGTCTTCAGTTATGTCTAGAGGTCAGGAGGATTTGTGAGCAGTTACCAATCAGTTGTTGACAGCCTTATGATCCACTAAAGTAGAATTTGATCTCCTGTGACATATAAATACTCCTAAACTGTTTCTACAGTAGTTCAGGCCAGCATGCAGTGACTGAAAATAAAAGGAGAGGTGTAGGGTTGCCCAAGCTGTAGATGTATGTTGGTGCGTGCAGTTTTGAAGCCCTTTAATGAGCAGGGTGGTATGTGAGGGAGAGCGCTTTAACCTTTGAAAATAGGAGAGCTGTGACTGCTTGACCAGTTTGTGTGTTGGTTAAATCAGCTTGGAGAGAGCCTTACATGCTAAACTTACTAGTCTACTTTTACAACCTTGAAAACCTTTAAAAGGCAAATGTTGCTTGTAATCCAGGCAGAACAGTGCAGTGATGCTATGCTAGAGATAATTAATTGTGTCTGACGCATTTAATTTCCAAAATACAGTAAGATTTATTTCTCCCTTGTGCCATTTTTATACTAGCTTGTTATAAAACTAGCACAAATGCTGAGAGCTAGTCAGGTAATTCCATGAAAATATCAAAATACAGACCCATTTTTCATTTTCATATATTGTTAACATGTTCTAATATCATTTTAAGGATAATTTCCCAAAGTTTCATTATCTGACAACAGTTTTTCAAAACGGCATTTTACATGTGAGTAAAGCAACCAGAAGCTTGGCAAGCAAGATGACTTGGAATGCTTCTATTTTTTTTAATCTTCAGTTAAAGACCTCTTCAAGAAAATGACAATAGAATAATGACCCTGTGTTGTATTGGTAGTTTTGCTTTCTCATTTGGTAAGCCAAGAAGAAATTTTATGTTAGGGACAAAATCAGGTGAGCTTATATTGGTTGAGTGTATTATGTTGGTCACAAAAACACATACTCCCCCCCCCTCAACAAATGAAAATAAAAATCTATGTGTTAACTTTATTCTCTTCTTTGAGTTTATGAGCATTAAAAAATATGATGAAATATTACCTGAAGTATGTTTTACATGCAACAGTTATTGGGACCAATGTAACACCACAATGTACAACTTACATAGCATAAATGTGTGAGTGTTGTTTAAATCCCTTTTTAGGATTGTCATAATTCCTTCCCTGAGATGGAATAATTATTAGGCCTATTATTTGTACCATACCAACAGCACCTTACAAAGTTTTACAAAAAGAGGCAGGTCCCTGTACTCAATAAGCTTACATTCTGAAAGACAAGTTGGGCAAGAGGAGAATGGACATATGTTACTGCTTTTAGAAGAAAGATAATATAACTTTTTAGGTTAATTAACAGTAAACTTCAACCTTGGTGTGGTATAGAAAAGTGTAGAATTGATATTTCTGTACTATACTTCCCACCCACCCCTTCTTGAAGCATGGAGAAGCTTCTACCAGCTTTCATTTCAGATGTATCAAGGAGGCAGAACTGTCCTAATTTACTTTCCCTAGCTAGGCTGAATAAGGTGGGTGATATTCAGAGATCTAGAAAATTCACCTCAGGAGCTGAAGGTATCTTACCTTGCCTCAGAGAATAGTACAACCCTTTACTGAAGGCAGTCTTGAACACAAATTAATTTTTCACATAATTTAAAATAAATACAACAGATACTGGAAATGATACCTTTGTGGGAAATACGATTATCCTGAAAGAAAGCATAGAAGCAGAAACATCCATTGAAGTACTGCAGGTGTCAGTTGGCAACTTTGTTATTAGTGGGTTTGAGACGGGGAAATAGAAAAGAAAATTTATTGTCAAAAATTTGTTTGATCATCATTAATATGAAATCTTAAAAAGGGGGGACTTTCATGACATTTGTCTTCCTTGCAAATGATGATAAAAGTTGGGTTGAAAAGACACAAATAATTAGGGTATTGCCACAGCTAGGTGAAATTCCCATGGGCATTCCAACTTCCCACATGGACTTGATGCCAACCTGCACCTTGTGAGTGCATAGAGCAATGTCACATGAATGGGGTCTTGCTTTAGAGGCAATTATTTGTGGGTGTCTGACAATGAGTTGTTACATGTTATGCTGGTCTTTGGTCATTTGCCAAAAACCTTTTTTTACAGTTTCCAATAAACATTACCATAAGTTTGATACTTGTCCATGAAACATTAGCTCTGTACGTATATTGCTGCAGACGGAATTTTTTAAATTATTCATACTTTTAGAGAATCCAGTTATCCAAGTTACAGATAAATTCTTGGGGTTGCAAAATTGTTATGTTGGTCACATCTTTTAAAAACACAATAAAAAGAAAGCATTTAAACTACTTGTGGCATACTTCTTGATTATTCTTTGGGGAAAATCAATCCAGTAAACAAAAAGTTTAATGTTAATTGGAGTTCAAATAATAATATCTAAAACACAAAATATTATGTAAAGATGGTTGCAAATATTATGTTGGTCACTACAGAACATTACAGTAATGTAATAAAGCATGCAGAGTGAACACATTGTATTATTCTACATCATCTGTCTATATGTTTTCCAGCAATCATTTCAGTTAAGCACTAAACAAGGATACCATATGGATATGTTTGATGTTGATATATTTTAACAGCTTTTCTGAATTTTTGAAGAACATTAATCAAACCAGATGGTATCTCAAGCTCTAGTTGAATCCATAAATGCTTTTTCTGCCAAATCAGTGTTTGATAAAAAGCTATAATAAAAAAACTTGTATTTATTTGAAATGGAACTTGCTGCATTTTCTAAACCAGAACAACCACAAAGCAGCATAAATCACTGAAATGGTGGAATTTTGATCACCCTATAGCCAAGATGACATGTTGGATCTGGCTGTGCACCCACTCAGTGTGATATATACATCATACAATATGAGTAGAGTTAGATAATGTGAGTGGGGTTGCTATAGTGGACAGCACACGTGTAGCAGATGTCACATACAATGAGGAGTGTCATGTGATGTTAGCTCAGCTGTGGGTTGATAGGCTTTTCTGATGATGCATCCCCAATGAGCCGTTCTTGTCATACACCCCAGTTCAGATTGTTATTGGGAATGGTTCAGAGCTTTCACTGTTCTTTTTTGCTTTTTTGATTGTTTTGACAAAAACAGAAATGTCATCAAGCAGGCTAGTGTTTTCAGTAGCAAGCAGGCTTTTTGTAATTTTTTTTCATGTAGCAGCCTTCCGAAGACACTAAACATGTATATCTTTGCGATTGGAACAGAGAACAGAAAGGCTACTAGAAGTTCACTTTGAGAGAGAGTTAATGTAATGTTTGGCAGCCAAACTCTCATTGCCAAATGGTGAGAATTCAAAACCCATTTCTGCACTACATAAGTTGTTATGAGTTGCAAACAATGTTAAACTACTTCTGTAAATGGTAAACACTTGAATAAATTAATCTGGGCTCTTAACATGTAACTCTAGATGTGTATTTCCTGGCTCACCTTTATGTGGTATTCATGGTATACAAATACAGTTGGGGGAAAATATTTTTTGTCTACCTTTACTGCTCTGTAGATCCTATGAAATCAGAATAATTTAAGGTGCATCTCTCCACATGTGCCAGCATGAGCATTAAGCTTTTTTCTCCCTAAGCTTATCAAATCTTTCTGCAGCTTTACTAGGTTTTTCAGGTGCTGTTGTGTATTTTTTTATTATCAAATTGCCCCTCAAGATTCAGTTGCATTTAGAAAAACAAAGAAGCAAAAATGCAGCTGTTCTGAAAGTAACAATTCAGTGGCAAGCTCAGTGAAATAAAGTGTGCCAAGAGAAGGGCCTAGAACTGGAGCTCCATTTCTGCCCTGCCCCCTTCTTTCTGAACTTCTGCTGTACATAGACTGGTGCAATTTTGGTGGACCTGGGCTGATTCTTATGTAATGGATGCCAGTGGAAATGCTGTAGTACGACAGTAGCTCCACATGGCAATAATATAATGTGCGACGGTTACATAACTATGTGAAGCTGCTCTAGTCTTGTGGAGCAGAAATACGTCTAGTTGTTTTCATTTGTTGGCTGTAATGTAAGAATCATCTCTCAGGTACAAGCAGGCAACTTTTAGTTCTTGCAACCCATTTTAAACAAGCTATCGCAAAGTGCAAAATGTATTAGCATTAAGTGGGTCTTGGTAACTAAATGCATAGGATCACAAAATAGCAAGGATTGTTTATAGTTACTTGTATTACTGTATCCTTTCATTTTTTAAAAAAATGGGGATATCTATGACCATGACAGTGTTTGTCAATCTTGGATCACCAAATGTTGGTGGACTACAACATTGCGGACCATTGGCTAAGCTAGCTGGGGATGATGATAGCTGCAGTCCAGCAATGCCTTGGAGGCTCAAGGTTGAAAAACGCTGGCCTAAATACCTGTTAAATTGTATGTTGCAAGTAGAGCAGGATCTTAATTCTTGGACTATGAGCTGATACTAGTTATTAATGCCAAAGGTTAGGGTACTCAGTAGATCAGGTTCCTGAAGCTCCTTAGAAGGTGTGTGTTTGACCCTTGATAAAGAACTGTTTGAGCAATTGCCTGTGGTGGTTGTCATGTGTACAAAATGCTAGTGTCAGACAATCTCCTCATCCCTATTACTGTTTACTATGTAAAGGTGCATATTGCCTTGCACATTCACTGTTCACGGTGTCAATCATATTAAGGCATTTCACCATTAGACAGTTAAGAACTGGTATGCAAATATTCTGTAACATTTTAATTGTTAGAGAAATCTAAAAATGGGACACCGCCTTATTTTGCTAAACTTGGGGCGTAAAGCCTACCTCATAACATTGGGCAGTAGGTCATTCACATAGCAAGCTAGTAGATTAATGAAATGTTGGGCTATGGAAGCTTTGCCTTTACATACTCAAAGCAGCCTCTTATTGGGGAAGAGAGCATTTAAGTTTTAGCCAAGGATGTGAGTCTGAAAAATGTGGCACTTCCCTCTTCACCAGCTTTAGCAAGTTCCCTACCTGGCAACCAGGAACACATTTATGTTTCAGAACACCAACTGTGTCCACTAGCCTAATATGAGCCATAGATAAATAGAACACGTATCACAAGTACATCATCACCTGAATCCATGAGTCTTTCTGAAGAGGTGCTGTTACTAATCAACTTTACACAAGATCACTGGCCAAATTGGAGCTCTGCAGAAGATACCTATCTGTTTGGCAGTTAGACTGGACTGAAATCATTTTTGACTGCCTAAATCATCTTCTATTTTAGCCTCCTGTTTAGATATCGAAAACACATCCTTGCTGTGAAGAGGGTGGTTAAAGCATGCACCTCTTGGGGAAACTTTGGTGCAGTTGGCTCAATCTAGTTTGTGAAAAGCATGAAACTGTAACAGAAAATTGTTGGAAATGTGCACATGAAATTCATATTATAAACAAAGGCTTGAGGAGCAAATAGCAAGTTCCCTGCTATTATATGTTTATGTTTATACCTTCCTTGTTGGTAGCAAATGGTATTCCCAAAATATTGATCCTTCCCCTTATCCTCATGACTAATTAGTTTTTTCCTCATAGCATCACCTTATATGCGAGAGTTGTATTTTTAAGGGTTGGAGACTACTTTTGCTTGGGTTCTTTTGAAATGCCTTTTTCTTCCATTTATTCAAATAAATGCTTTCTAAAACAAATTGCCAGCTTGGCATTTACATGAATTGAAGGATGCTTTATTGGGGACAAATAATGAGGTGGCTCAAATGGATGTTTTTGAACTAATTTCTCACCTGCATATAGCAGTAATGCCTTAAGTAAATGATGGCTTTACCTCATTAAAAGTTCTAAACTGCTCTAAATAGCTGGTAGGTGATTACTCTTTCCTGGTTTCAGTCAAAAAATTATTGTCTTGTCCAGATCACTGATAAAATATGGAAGATTGCAACAATGACTGTAGTGAATGTTTGTATATATCACTTAGTAGACTTGTATTGGGGCTGATGCAGATGCCATTGGCCAAGTTTCATGGCATCTCTTCTCTGTTTTGCAGACCATTGGCACCTGTTTCCATACTGGGATATCTGAATGGTAGTGATTTTGCTCCTTGAGAAACTGCTCCTTACACCCCATGCAGCTCTCCCCATGCCCCAAGTGTGCGACTGGTGCCCTACGCAATGTGTGTTTGTCAAACCATGGAGGTGGGGAAGCATGGCAAGAACACAACCCACCCAGGAGGCCGAGGGGTCCTGCTGGAGCC
This sequence comes from Rhineura floridana, assembly GCF_030035675.1. NCBI lineage: Eukaryota > Metazoa > Chordata > Lepidosauria > Squamata > Rhineuridae > Rhineura > Rhineura floridana. Next base: position 124,069,908 of record NC_084482.1, on the reverse strand, counting down.
TTTCATCCATCAGGTGGGCGGCCACAGCAGCATGATGCGCTACGATGACCATACTGTGTGCAAGCCTCTCATCACCAGAGAACAGCGCTTCTATGAGTCCCTGCCTCCAGAAATGAAGGAATTCACACCGGAGTACAAAGGTGAGCCTCCAATGCCTTTGGAGAATAAATCCAGAGCATACTTATCTTTTTGGTGTTGAAACAATCAGTATTAAGAGTAAGCAGTTCATGAGGCACTAAGACCATGCAGCTTTCTGATGGCAGTTTATGCAAGTGTGGCAAGTTAAAAAAAAAAAAGCCTCCCTGAGTTTAGAGGTAGGAACCACTTGTTGGTGCCTGTTTGATTGCATTCTGTCAAACTGGCAGGTGATTCTGTTTTGAGTTATTTTTCCACTATCCTTTGCTTTTACCATTCCAGTTTTTCCCTTCCTGAAAAAATCTTGATATTGTTAACAAGGTTTTCCTTTTGGAAAGGAAAGCAGTTTTCCCACAGTTCAGTGCCTACCCACCCATTCCCCCCTCCTTCACCTTGTCCCCCAGAATGCTATTGGATCCTTCTCCCCATCCCTAGGAGAAGTGAGAGATGGCTTTCATGCAAAGCACAGACACAGACTGCTCAATTTCACATTAGTACAGCAAAGATACCCATAGTTTTTGAAAAAATCTGGTGTCAGAAAAAGCCAAGGAAACTTGCAGTATTCTGGATGGGTCTGCAGAGATAGTGAACCTGTGGACTATCAGGAAGACTGGTGCCAAGTTTGATTTTAATGGAATTCTCACCCATCCCTACTCTGAGGTCATGTGCATTGACACCAGAAATTTTTTTCCTCCATGTAGTTTTGGGCACAGGACTTCTCTTCTTGGAGGATTCTGATGTGTATTAACTGGTCTTAATCATGCAGTTACAAGTGAGTGTAACGGAGAAATTTCTATTTTACATCACCTGTTTTGCCATCTACTGCAAGAGCTAGGTGTTCCAATTTTTAAAACTAGTCATTTCGTCTTGGTATATTTACTTTTATAGCAGCCACTTGGAGCTTAGGCTTTTATGTCTTTATTTATTTATTGCATTTGTATACCGCCCCATAGCTGAAGCTCTCTGGGCGGATTACAACAATTAAAAAGATTAAAAACAAATATACAAATTTAAAAACACATGCTAAAATGCCTGGGAGAGGAAAGTGTTGACCTGGCGCTGAAAAGATAACAGGGTTGGTGCAAAGCACACCTCATCAGGGAGATCATTCCATAATTTGGGGGCCTCCACTGAGAAGGCCCTCGCCCTTGTTGCCAGCCTCCAAACTTCCCTCGGAGTAGGCACGTGGAGGAAGGCCTTTGATGTTGAGCATAGTGTACGGGCGGGTTCGTGTCGGGAGAGGCGTTCCATCAGGTATTGTGGTCCTAAGCCATGTAAGGCTCTATAGGTCAAAACCAGCACCTTGAATCAAGCTTGGAAACATACAGGCAGCCAATGCAAGCGGGCCAGAATCGGTTTTATATGTTTGAACCGTCTGGTCCCTTGTTACCAATCTGGCCGCTGCATTTTGCACAAGCTGCAGTTTCCGAACCCTCTTCAAAAGCAGCCCTACGTAGAGCGCATTGCATTAATCTAACTTGGAAGTTACCAGAGCATGGACAACTGAAGCCAGGTTATCCCTGTCCAGACAGGGACGTAGTTGAGCCACCAACCAAAGTTGGTAGAAGGCACTCCGTGTCACCAAGGCTACCTGAGCCTCAAGTGACAGAGATGGTTCTAGGAGAACGCCCAAGCTATGAACCTGCTCCTTCAGAGGGAGTGCAACCCCATCCAGGACAGGTTGGACATCCACCATCTGGTCAGAAGAACCACCCACTAGCAGCATCTCAGTCTTGTCTGGATTGAGCCTCAGTTTATTAGCCCTCATCCAGTCCATTGTCGTAGCCAGGCACCGGTTCAGCACATTGACAGCCTCACCTTTAGAGAGTTTCTCACATAGTAATTATTTATTTATTTTATATCCCGCCCTTCCTCCCAGTAGGAGCCCAGGGCTGCAAACAAAAACATTAAAAACACTCTAAAACAACATAAAAACAGACTTTAAAATATATTAAAATGAAACATAGTACAGGAAACATACACAGGGATAGCCAACAGGGTGCGCTCCAGATGTTGTGGGCTACATATCCCATCAGTCCCAGCCAGCATGACTCATAGCTAAGGATGATTAGCATTGTAGTTCAAAACATCTGGAAGGCATCATGTCGGCTACTCCTGCCTTAACAAGTCTAGTTGTCTAAAGCTACTTGGCCCTAATAGTATCTTGCACAGCCGTATAGTACAATCCTATACATGTCTACTCCAAAATCAGTCCATTGAGTTTTATAGGACTTACAGGTAACACTGTATAGGATTGCAGCTGTGATAACCAACCTTAAGCACTGTTTGACTAGATATTAATTGCAAAGGTTGGGAGGACTTGGTGTATGAAAGGTGGGGCAACCAAAGTAGTCTGCTGCTGTATTTTTATGCAGAGACTAGAAAGCTACTGATGTTAAATACATGTTAGGTTTAATAAAACAAAGGTGGAAAACTTAATATTCTTGAAAACTCAGACAGAAGGGAGATGGAATACCATAAATAGGCACAGCATTCTTTGTATTTATTACATTTATAGCCCACCTTTCCTCCAGAGAGGTTAAGGCTTACATGGTTCTCCTCCTCCTCCATTTTATCCTTACAATGATCCTGTGAGGTAGGTTAGGCTGAGAGATTGGCCCCAGGTCAGCCAGCAAGTTTCATGCTGAGTGGGAATTTGAACCCTGGTCTCCCAGGTCCTAGTCTAACATTCTAGCCACTACACTGGCTCTGTTTATAGATGAAGCTGTGGGAAAACAAACCCTTATGGAAGAAAACAATGTGCACCATGTTACAGCAAAGGAAGATGACTTTTTAATAATACGTTACTCTTGAATGGGTCAGAAGATCATGTACATGTTTCTATTGCTGCCATTGGGGAAATGTGACAAGGCAAAGCCAGACTAATTCTTGTGATTTCAATTCAGCATACAACAAAATTTAATTTCTACTGAAATAGCCTCTTGTCTTACAGAAGATAATATGTTGCATCTCAACCTGGAGTTGTTCCAGTTAATATTAAGGCTGGTAAGCAAGAAGTTGTGATCGTGCCAGAAAATTGACAAGAGTGACTTTTGAATACATGAATGGCACTCTCTGGGCACAGACTCTGCTGATAATGGCTAGAGCCGAACCTATACGAGATGTACTGAAATATTTATTTAACCTTAATTTGACAGAGTCCCGGCTTCAAAGTCCGTTTAGTGATTGTTCTGGTTTGTGATCAGAATGTCATTTGCTGCCCTGTACATCCCCATTGTTAAAGGGAGATGGTCTGGAAAGGGTACCTTTGCCAGTCACACCTTAACGTGGTGAGGGGGTTTGAGAGTGTTGAGGAAGCTGAGAGCAATGCCATCAGGAGTCTAGACCAAGAGGCTAGACTCTTAGCAGGGTCACCCAAGGCGGAATGGTCAAAGCTGAGACACCAGACTAAGACACAACCAAAGTCAGAGGAAGGCAATGGTAAACCACCTCTGAATGCCTCTTACCACGAAAACCCTATGAACAGAGTATCCAAAATGCAACACGAGATAGTGCTGGAAGATGAGACCCCCAGGTCAGAAGGCACTCACCAAGCTACTGGGGAAGAACAAAGGACAAGGACGAGTAGCGTTGTGACTAATGATGCAGCTGGGTCAAAGCCGAAAGGAAGCCCAGAGGCTGATGCGCACAGATGCGAAAGGAGAGTCCGGAGTTGTACAGTGCACACAATAGGAACATTGAATGTGAGAAGCATGAACCAGGGAAAGTTAGAAATTGTCAAGCAAGAAATGGAATGTATCAACACTACAATACTTGGCGTGAGTCAATTAAAATGGACGGGAATGGGACATTTTCAGTCGGGCAACTACAAAATATTTTATGCAGGAAATGAGAAATCAAGAAGAAACGGGGTTGCTTTAATAGTGAGAAGTGATGTAGCAAAAGCAATTAGGAGCTACAACGCAAGGTCTGAGCAAGTAATATCAATAAGATTAAATGGGAAACCTATTAACATAACCATCATCCAAGTCTATGCTCCGACGGCAAACACAGAAGAAGAATTGGAGAGATTTTACGCAGAAGTACAGGAGGAAATTGATCACACACCAAAACAAGATGTGCTGATAATCATGGGGGACTGGAATGCAAAAGTAGGGAACAGAGAAGAACTAGGAATTATGGGGAAATGGGGCTTAGGAGACAGAAATGAAGCAGGAGAAGGAGTTATTGAATTCTGTGAAGCAATAATTTGTTTCTTGCGAATACATTTTTTGAGCAACCGAAAAGACTGTACATGTGGACATTACCAGATGGTCAATATAGGAATCAAATTGATTATATAATTGGCAACAGAAGATGGAGAAGTTCCATACTTTCTGCGAAAACAAGAGCAGGAGCAGACTGTGGTACAGATCATGAACTGGTTGTATCAAAAATCAGTAAAGCTAAAGAAGAACAACAAAGCAATCATATTGCCAAATTACAATTTAAATAACATCCCAGAGGAATATAAACAAATAAGGAACAGATTTGAGGCTTTAAACTTAGATGACAGAGAACCAGAAGAACTATGGACTGAAGTTAGAGACATGATCAGGGAAGAATACAAAAAGACAATACCTCTAGTTAGAAAGAGAGAAAGACCTCAATGGATGACTGAAGAAACTCTTAAAATGGTTAAAGAGAGAAGGAAAGCAAAAGCAAAAGGAGATAGAAACACAGCCAGAACCCTAAATATGATAATACAGTGACTAGTACATAGAGACAAAGAGAACTATTACAATAGTTATTGTATAGAAATAGAAGAGGACAACAAAAAGGGAAGAACAAGAGCCCTATTCCAAAATATTAGAGAAATGAAAGGGAAATTTAAACCAAGAGTAGGGATGTTGAATAATCAACAGGGGAACTCACTGACTGACCGAGATGAAATAAAAGGAAGATGGAAGCAATACACTGAAGAACTCTATAAAAGAGATGCAAAGATGACAGATTCATTCACGTAGGAACCATATGATGAAGAACCAGAAATTTTAGAATGTGAGGTAAAAGCTGCTCTTAAAATACTTGGAAGAAACAAATCACCAGGAATAGATGGCATACCAGTAGAGTTGCTACAAGCTACTGAGACTGTCCAAATTTTGACTAAAATTTGTCAAGAAATATGGAAAACTAAACAGCAGCCCACAGACTGGAAGCATTCAATATATATCCCACTTCCAAAGAAAGGGGATCCCAGGGAATGCAGTAATTATCAAACAATTGTCTTAATATCCCATGCAAGTAAAGTAATGCTGAAGATTCTACAACAAAGGCTCTTACCATATATGGAGCGAGGAGTGCCAGACAACCAAGCTGGATTTAGAAAGGGAAGAGGCACCAGAGATCATATTGCAAACATATGTTGGATAATGGAACGGAGCAAGGAATTTCAGAAGAAAATCACCCTGTGCTTTATAGATTACAGCAAAGCCTTTGACTGTGTAGATCATGAAAAACTATGGAATGCTTTAAAAGAAATGGGGGTACCACAGCATCTGATTGTCCTGATGAGCACCCTATACTCTGGACAAGAGGCTACTGTAAGGACAGAATATGGAGAAACCGATTGGTTCCCAATGGAAAAGGGTGTGAGACAGGGGTGTATTTTATCACCCTATTTGTTTAAACTGTACGCAGAACATATCATACAGAAAGCGGGATTGGACCAAGATGAAGGAGGTGTGAAAATTGGAGGGAGAAATAGCAATAATTTAAGATATGCAGACGATACCATACTATTAGCAGAAACCAGTAATGATTTGAAACAAATACTGATGAAAGTTAAAGAGGAAAGCACAAAAGCAAGACTACAGCTCAACGTCAAAAAAACTAAAGTAATGGCAACAGAAGATTTATGTAACTTTAAAGTTGACAATGGGGACATTGAACTTGTCAAGGATTATCAATACCTCGGCACAGTCATTAATCAAAATGGAGACAATAGTCAAGAAATCAGAAGAAGGCTAAGACTGGGGAGGGCAGCTACAAGAGAACTAGAAAAGGTCCTCAAATGCAAAGATGTATCACTGAATTCCAAAGTCAGGTTCATTCAGACCATGGTATTCCCGATCTCTATGTATGGATGTGAAAGTTGGACAGTGAAAAAAGCGGATAAGAGAAAAATCAACTCATTTGAAATGTGGTGTTGGAGGAGAGCTTTGTGCATACCATGGACTGCGAAAAAGACCAATAATTGGGTGTTAGAACAAATTAAACCAGAACTGTCACTAGAAGCTAAAATGATGAAACTGAGGTTATCATACTTGGACACATCATAAGAAGACCTGATTCACTAGAAAAGACAATAATGCTGGAGGAAACAGAAGGGAGTAGAAAAAGAGGAAGGCCAAACAAGAGATGGCTTGATTCCATAAAGAAAGCCACAGACCTGAACTTACAAGATCTGAACAGGGTGGTTCATGACAGATGCTCTTGGAGGTCACTGATTCATAGGGTCGCCATAAGTCGTAATCGATTTGAAGGCACATAATCTAGTGCTTTAAAGAAAGTATTCCAAGCTATTTTACTTACTTATGTAATGAGATTTTAGTCATGGGGAATGTTGCTTCAGGTAGACCAGAGATGATCAACATGTATTATCAAGTGCCATTCGGCTTGCTAGAAAGTGGCCCATGGGCTGGAATTTTGTGTTGATCCACAAGTAGATCCTCTCATATGTAGTCAGGCTCCCGAATAAAGTTAGTGCATTTTAGGGTTTCATAGTTGTGGTTTGTACATACTAAGGCATAGCACTTCCTACAGATGTTTTTCTGTTTACGCACATGTTGCATGCAAAAATGTTTAAAAGTAACATTAGAGCACAGTCCTTCAACCTTGGGCCCCCAGATGTTGTCAGACTACAGCTCCCATCATCCTTGCCTATTGACTAAGATGGCTGGGGTAGATGGGAGCTGTAGTTCGGCAACATCTGGGGACCCAAGGTTGAAGAACACTGCATTAGAGTATAGAATATTTTTCTTTCTTGCACGTAATTTCCAATTTTCTTTTCAAGTTAATCTGACCAATTCTCACCTGCCCACCCCAATAATTGAGTCATCGATCCATCTTGGAGCTAGACCATTGATGGGATAGTAGCTGCTTTACACAACCCATTGTAAAGAGTAAATTATATAAAAAACACATTTAGTCTCTATCAAAGAGAATACTACTTATCACTATGCTGTGTTGAACCTTTTCTCTCCTCTCCCTCTTAATTACACATACAAAAAAGAGAGAGAGAAGTACTGTCACACTTATTCTGCTAATTTGAGCTCACGTTCAAGAATGATCAGAATGATTAAGGGGATGGAGCGACTCCCTTACGAGGAAAGGTTGCCGCATTTGGGGCTTTTCAGTTTAGAGAAAAGGCAGGTCAGAGGAGACATGATAGAAGTGTATAAAATTATGCATGGCATTGAGAAAGTGGATAGAGAAAAGTTCTTCTCCCTCTCTCATAATACTAGAACTCGTGGACATTCAAAGAAGCTGAATGTTGGAAGATTCAGGACAGACAAAAGGAAGTACTTCTTTACTCAGCGCATAGTTAAACTATGGAATTTGCTCCCACAAGATGCAGTAATGGCCACCAGCTTGGACGGCTTTAAAAGAAGATTAGACAAATTCATGGAGGATAGGGCTATCAATGGCTACTAGCCATGATGGCTGTGCTCTGCCACCCTAGTCAGAGGCAGCATGCTTCTGAAAACCAGTTGCCGGAAGCCTCAGGAGGGGAGAGTGTTCTTGCACTCGGGTCCTGCTTGCAGGCTTCCCCAGGCACCTGGTTGGCCACTGTGAGAACACGTTGCTGGACTAGATGGGCCACTGGCCTGATCCAGCAGGCTCTTATGTTCTTATGTTAATCGTGGAACCTCCATTGTAACTATTGGAGATGCTCAAGCTGGAAAGATTGCAAAGTTGCTTTTTGGTCCCGTAGATGCATCTTCAAAAATAAATGAATTGCAAGATTCCCCGCCCCGCCCCGCCCCAGCCCATCTCTTGCTTTAGATTTTGGTTTTCTCCCTGATCAAGTTCCTTGGCAGGAGCCTCATACAGTGGTAGCTTTTGCAGCTATTAATTGCTAGATTTCTCATGTGAGAAATGCCCATATGTGGCTTGTGTCTGGCAGGTGTGGTGTCTGTCTGTTTTGAGGGAGACAGTGATGGCTACATTAACCTAGTAGCATACCCCTATGTGGAGAGTGAAGCCTTGGAGCAGGATGATATACCAGAGAGGGACCAGCCACGTCGCAAACACTCTCGCAGGAGCCTCAACAGGTCTGGCAGTGGCAGTGAGCACAGAGAAGAGAGAGCAGGACTGGCCCCTGACATCGCAGAAAGGTACGTTGTATTGTTTTTTTTCATTAGTTCAGACATATCTAATCAGAGTGTGTTCTCCTTTAGATTGTACGCCTGCAGGCAGGGAGCGTCTTGTTTGTTGTTTTTATTGATATTTTCTAAGCCATTCAGGGAGCCTTTTCGGCTGAAGAGTGGGGTAAAAATGGCTTTAAAAATAAGCAGCCTTTGGCTCTTCTTTTTTCTTTTACAAAAGGGTCCCCAGGATCGAGAGTGACTCTTGTATGTGCCTGTCTGGTATTTCCTGAGGCCTTAACATTTATGCAAAAGAAGGCTTTGGTACCCGGCCAATAATGTGAAAGATGCAGAATGCCCCCCTCTCCCACAGAATTACTTCTGTAAAGCAACTAAATTTGGCTGCCCAAATGTTAATCTCTGTTGTAACCTGACTCCTAGTGAAGGTCTTATTTGTGATGTGATACATTGTACCAACAGCATCCAGGACACAAAGAGCCTCAAGAGCTGCCATTCAGATGTTCCATTTCAGATGCTAGATGGAAATAGTAGCCTGAGTTCTGAGAAGATCACCTTTAACCCATGGAGTCTGCGTTGCCACAAGCAACAGTTGAGCCGCATGCGTTCGGAGTCCAAGGAACGCAAACTCTACAGTATCCTCCAACAAGCAGAACTTAATGTAGTATATATGCTGCATGATCATAGGGTCTTTGGTGGGCACTAACAGGTGTGGCAGTAAATCTCTGCAGCATTTTCAGCTCAAAAAGAGCTCTCCTGTCCTTTGAGGCTGTATTGTGAATCCTAGGCATGACTGTACTGTTCCCCCATGGTCATTATCTTCCTTCTGGCTGTCTTCTTTAGCCTACGTCAGCACTGAAGAGGAAGGTTGGCTCTTGCTTTCAGAATGGGAGAGTTTCTGCTTACAATGTCAGACTAGGGTCTTTCTTCCTTGACTAGTCGGCTCCCTTTCCTGAAGATGAAATGCTTATTTCTTCCTTTTATAATCTGAGGGGAGTTATGCGTGCGCGTGTTTTTGTTCTTGGCTTCCTCTTTTTTGTCAGAATATATGTTCTCTGCCGGAGTGTTCTCTGGCAGGAAAGAGTGGGGCCTTAGAAATGTCTGTAGAAACCAAGCATGGCAGTTGTAGGAATGCAGAGTTTCAAGAGACATATTTTCCTTGACCAGCTCCTTAGAATTCCTTTTACTGGAGAACGTGGTACACCATTTCAAATTGCCCTGTGTGCTTGATTTGAAAATGGGGACCAGACAGCATGGGGATGATGCGTCTGAGGAAAAAGCGGCTCGACAGATGAAGAAGTGTGCACAGAGCACCTCAGCCACACTGGGTGTACGGGTTTGTGGAATGCAGGTAACTGTATAGCCTGCCATCAAACGTTCTGTTACATAATTTATAATTAGAGCTGGTGTCCTCCTGTATACAGGCATGTGCCAGTATTTGACAACTACCTAGAACCCAGAGAATCTCTGCTGCCTTTTTAAAAAATGTGTGTGTGTGATTTATAATATTATACTCTCTCCCACAACCACATATTTTCAGTCTTGAATAGTTACAGAGGGGGTTGAAAATATACCAACGATGACTACAAAAGGCTTCAAGGTTCTTTTTCCAAGTGTAATATTTCAGTGCCAAAATCCTGCATGACTTACAAAAAGCCAAATTCTGTGAAATGGATGAACAATGTTCAGTGCCTAGTTACTTAGTATGTAGTGACTTACAGTGTAATCCTATACATATCTACTCAGAAGTAAACCACATTGATTTTAATGAGGCTTACTCCCAGATAAACGGGTAAAGGACTTGCACCCTTAGGGACCAATCCTAGAATCATAGAATAGTAGAGTTGGAAGGGGCCTACAAGGCCGTCGAGTCCAACCCCCTGTGCGCACCTACCTAGGACTAAACTAATCGAAACTGTAGGATTTACTTCCAAGTAGGCATAGAGTTGTGCTTTGGGGGGGGAGTTGGTGGAGAATATTGGACGCTGTCTAATATCAAAGGTTCTAGCTAAATGAGTTGGTCTCCTGACCTGTGGGTGGCTAACACAGGATACTCATCTGGTAGTGTTCATGTTCCAGTGAGTGGAATGGGAGTCCATGGGGTGACAGATGTATTCCGAGGTTATGACTTTGAACCTCGAAAGTCAGTGTAGTACAATGGAGAGTAGGCTTGGGCATGGGCATATAGCTCTCTTTCTCAGAGATATATACATATTTGAAACCTGTGAATGGGCAAGGATGGACAGAAATTTTATAGAGGCTCTATGTGGGGCTCTCCTGCTGTTGGAAGTAGCTGGTTGCACCTTGCACAAAAACACAGAATATGTAGACTGGTCAGGGTGTCAGGTGTCTCATGCTTTGAGTATTGTGGATACGCTCCTGGTTTGGCATGCCTTCATAGCATGGACACTGGTGCCCTCTGCTGGATGGTGATAATCTGAAATACTTTATAGGCTGTCTGGGAGAGAGGGGTCTACTTGTTATTTATTTATTATTTGATGCATATCCTGCCCTTCCTCCCAGCAGGTGCCCAGGACGGCAAAGAGAAATGCTGAAAACACTTTAAAATATCATAAAAAGACCTTAAAATACATTAAAACAGAACAACGTTAAAACCTTTTTTAAAAAAAGCTTTAAAAACATCTTTTTTAAAAAAAGGGGGCTAAACACATATTATTAAAACATATTAAAAGCAATTCTAACACAGACGCCGACTGGATAATTGAGATAATTCCATTATTAGTTTCCTACTGATTTCACTGACAGCCATGTTTCTGTATTTCCAAGCTGTGGTTAGACCTAATTTTTTAAAAAGAATTGTTGATTTCTGCTCAGGGTGTTTTATTGAGTAATAAGGGTGCCCTGAACAATTATTGTTTTAATAAGGTGTTTAGCCAGCCAGCAGTTTTCTCTTGTGCTGTTTATCCAGCAGGGTGTTGTACTGTGGCCAGTTATAATGTATCATATTTAAGAAGGAAGTTGAAATGGTTTCCCCCTTTCATGGGAGTACTAAAGCTTGCACCCATTTCTAATACCTTGCCAGAATAATGTACAATCCCTGTACAACGTCTGTGAGGAAACAACCAAAACTGCCAAGGCATGCTGTTGAGGTCTGTCATGTTTAATTTGGCTGCAACTGCGCTTTTCCCTCTTAAGTGTGCTGCAGTCCTGTTTCACTTTGGTTATTCTGATTCTGGAATGTCTCCTAAAGTAATGGAAAGATGAGTCCTTAGTAATGTTTTAAACTGGCATAGCAGGGAACCTTCCCTCTTCCTTCCCCTTCTGAAGAACTAGTGTGCGGCTTCCTTTTCTGCCAATTTTCATGAATGCCAGCATCTCAAAGCTCCAGAGGCTTCCATGGGCTACTGCAGAAAAGAATAGCTGATTATTACTTCGTAGCAGCTTCATGTAGTACTTTTGGCTGTTTTTCTATACTAATGTATGACTTCTCTCTGTCATAGGTATATCAGCTGAATACAGGCCATTATTTGTGCAGGAATAAATACTATGGCAGAGGTCTTTCCATTGAGGGTTTTCGCAATGCCCTCTACCAGTATCTGCATAATGGAATAGAGCTACGAAAGGACCTCTTTGAGCCCATCCTAAGCAAACTGCAAAGCTTGAAGGCTGTGTTGGAGAGGCAGGCCTCCTACCGCTTCTACTCCAGCTCCTTGCTCATCATCTATGATGGAAAGGACACCCGGTCTGAGACATACATGGAGCGTAGGGCAGAAATGCGCCTGAAACAAGTGGACCTCTCTCTCCCAGAGAGCCTACAAGATGCCAGCAGCACAGAGTCTGTCACTTTCCAGCCCAAAGTAGATGTACGTATGATAGACTTTGCGCACAGCACATTCAAAGGCTTTCGAGATGATCCCACTGTACATGATGGCCCCGATATGGGGTATGTGTTTGGACTAGAGAGCCTTATCAACATAATGGAACAGATGCGGGATGAGAACCAGTAGCCTTGGGCTGGACTACTTAATTTTGTTCCCCATTGATAGAAACAGACAGGACCACCACCCCTACAGAAAAAGCACACTCTGCTGCTTTGAAAATATTGTTGCTCCAGTGTATTTAACCTCATCAAAGGACATGATATGTTCCTGGCAAAATGGCTTTGACTATCCTGGCCTGGACTCTTTGCAGGAAAGACAAACCCTGTGGACCCCAGCATTGGGCATTTGTATATGGGGCTTGACATTGTTACATACAGCCCTGTGATCATGTCTGTTAGGAATGTGGAGGCTTACCCTGTGGAAAAGAAAAGAGGTGATGTTATAGAGGTGTAGATTTGGAGATTGGAGGATTCCAATGTTCTCTTCCTTGTTAACCTTCCATTGAGGGACAATGGTTTGAACTGCTCTTCTTTTGTTCAAAAAGGGCATTCAGAAACAAATTAACATTACTTAAGGGGCTGATTGAGTCACATGATTTGCACATACTCCTCTCTGCTGTTGCTGCCCCTGAGCAGATGTGAGAGACTCTTCTATAGGGTACATATGATACTTCATTTATATTCTCCAATCTGGGCATTATCAGTTCATCCCAACTGGGGAAATAAATGAACAACAGAAAACCAGTGCAGTGCTTTAATGGTTTTGCTTTGCACCCTGTTGATGAAGCTGGATTACCTCTCCTCACCATTTCCTGCACGTTGATAGAAGCTCTCCAAATTCCAGAAAGGCCTGGTCAGGCATCCTCAATGTTGTCTTGGTCTCAAACTGCATGGGAGAGTTCAGCAGGCTAAGGATAGTGTTAATAGCACATTCAGGCTTGTCCCTTGCTGCTATTCTGAGACTAATGATGACTATCCAGTGCCAATTCCCTCTTGCTCCACCCACGCTACTTTCTATTTTATAGACACAACAGTCTTTTCTCTGGCCTCAGTCATATCCAAGCACCACAATGGCTGGTTGCAATTTTCCTTTTTCCTTCCTTCCAAGCAGGCTTCCTACCTAAACAGTACACTTCCATACATGTTCCATCCACAGTAATAAAAGACTTGTGGTGTAGTTGATTAGAAAAGTGAGTGTCTTCATTTTCAGAACTTATCCTGATTTGTGGAGGGGAGCATCTGTCTGGTTTGAGTGATGGACTCCTAGTTAAATGTGGTTGCCACCTGTACTTGTTTTCACCTCAGGGAGTTGGTGTTTGCTGGCCTTGTTCCGACACTTAGTGAGTTGTTGAATGCAGCTGTGCCACATTCTGGCCCCACATACGTATATGGGATTTTGTTGCGTGGGCTGAGGTGTTGGTGCCACGTAGTGTTCCTCTTGACAACATTAGTTCTCTGTGTGGTTAGTCGCAAATTGCAGCTCTTGGTGGCAATGATGTGCTGTTCTATGGAGCTTGCAGAATAGTCTGATTAGGGGCAGGCCTAGTAAAGACAAATGCACTTTGATTTACTACCATAGGGAATTGATGTCAAGGCATTAAGGTTGAGGACAATTGTCTTAAACCTCTACAGCTGGATGCTCTGATAATGAGTTAGCATTTGCCCTAAAGCTCCTCCTTCGTGTGCTGAATCTGTGCCTCTTATTTGGTCAAGTATGGCCTTCATAGATCTGTCTTGAGAGTATTGGCTCTCATTAAGGAGCTGCTGGTGGAACTCTCTTTAGTGCCAGCATCTATCTGCAGAGTTTATTCGCTCAGTGCTGCATGTTCTGAAGGCAGGTAGGGGAGCCACCTCTGTGCATTGACCAATTTAGTTTTTAGTCTTAGATCTTGCCTTGATAACAAGAGACATTTTTACAGTGAATAGAGTAATATCATTTTCCCGGCATGACCTTTGAATCCTAGAATTTAAAGGAAGGGTCTTGCTTTCTGTTGAGGCCGGCTTTTGAAGTCTTCATAAGCTTCACACTTTGAGGCATCACAATGTCTGCATTGTTTCAGTTAAACAGGAACTTTCAAGATTGTTTTGAAGATTTTAACTGTCTAAGGAAATCTTTATCCTGCCACCAGCTACTTCAGGAACACTGATAAGTGTACACAAAACCACTCTAAAAGTCTCCTTCCTGTTCATTTTGAAATCCTTTTTTTTTTTAATAAAAAAATATCTGGACCATTGAGATCTTCTCATTACAAATTCCAGAGCTTGTAAAAAGCATTTCTCCTTCCTGTTGCTAGGTTTTGTTTTTTATGAAGCTAGTAATTCTGTTTATTTGCTCTGTAAGGAACCAAAAATATTAAAGGGTGTGGTTCTGTTGGTATTTCGCATTGTGGTTAGTTTTCAGACAGTGTAACTGCAAAGCACAGTCTTGTTCAATAGCAATAAGCTTTCCAAGTTCATTTCTGTAACTTCAAATTAAGCAAAGGGACATAGTTGTGTGACTGTTCTTCGTACCTGAGTACCTTGCATGTCTGAAGGGATTTGCCTTGTAGTACTGGAGGTCTACTTGCAACCAGTGCAGAGTACAAATTTAACTAATTTGTCTAACTTGATTGACTGTTAGACTCAAGCCCCATGTTGCCTCTTGCAGGGCTATTTGTGCCTATGTGTACACGCATGTGTGCTTGAGTGCAGCCAGTCAGTGTTGGAGTAGCTGGAATTGAGATGTACTGGCAAAGCTGTGTAGGGAAACATCTAGAGGGTTTATTAGGGAAGTACCCATGCTGTCAGGGCAGATGAATTCAGATGGATTTCATCATAGTTATTTCTAACCCTCCCTTTGGGCATGCAGCAAAATCAGTTTCTGCAGCTTGACATTTGCTTTGGATTTTAAAGCAACTCTGCAGAGTAAAAGTGCCTTCTGAAAGGCACCAAGAGAGACATAGACAGATGAGAAGGCAGGAAGTAGAATATTTGCCTTCAGGCACTCTCCTTCCAATTGCAAGACATGGTTAACTGTTAGTTCAAACTCGCACCTTGCCAGCAAAAAAGGTGTCCAGAGTCTGAGGCAATACACCCTATTTAAGTACACCCTATTACCCTTACCTGCCTTGAAACAAAGGGAATTGAATCTAAAACAAAGCTAGCTTGTCATGGCTTTTGTACAGTATTCTGTCCCACTCTATTTTATTATATCACTGGGACATATTTGGTTAGATAGGACCCAGCATTTGTTGCTACACTGCAGCCATGTTCCTTGCCATGAAGGCAGCTGTCATTGGACAGAATTGTGGAAATGTGCCACTTCCCTGTTCTACCTCATTCTCTAAAGTAAAATCCTTCCAAGAAAGTCATTAGGTTTGTTATGCCATTCTGGGGATGTTGCTACAGAACTGGAAGCTATATTGCAAGTGTCTTGAAGATGTCTAGAGTAATTTTGCAACACAAAATAGCCCAAGATGACATGGTGTTGACTTTGAACAACTAAAGATAAAGAAACTTGTCCCCTTCCTCCTGTAGTTAGGACTGGGACGTTGCTTTTAGTACAGTTTTAGCTCATCAGAAGAGTGGAGTGTAAACAGCTCTTTATTGAAATACCTAGATGAGGATGGGTGGTTAGAGTTTGAGCATACTTTGGTAAAAGGGGTGCTGCTCTGGACAACTGGGTCCAACAAAGCCATTTTGCATGCATTGTGTATGTTCAGGTCCTCTTCCGGAGACTCATGTAAATAATCCTTCCAGTCTGTTCCTGCTGGAATAGCACAGCCTGTTTGTTGCTCTTACAGCTTGCTGACACTTTAGGTCCAATAGTGTTGACTCCTTTAGCAGGCCTTTGCACGTACTGTGTAGTTGCCTTCATGTAGATGATGAATCAACTTTTCAACCTTCTGGAATATGTAGCCAGCTATTTCTCTAGCAGTACATAGGAACTGCTAGCATTGGTGTATGCACACTCTTAAGGGGTTCCTTTATCTTACCAGTAAGGGCCTAATGAGAGTTCATCACATAAGATTTCTTTTATATTGGCTGCAGCTACTGCTGCCTTGGAAGTGTCTCTTCCTCCTCATCTAGAGGTTACTACTGCACTGTGCTTTTTGTCAATAACTGATCTTGTACTTTCAGTTGGAATAAGAGCCACCTTCTCTTTACTAGCACCTTTGTAGCCTGGACCTGCTGCATTATCTTTCAGAAATATCAGCTCAAACATTTCCCTATGAATGATGGAGAGTTGCACTTTGGATAATGTTCAGTCTAGATGACCCCAAAGAAGGCCGACTGCGTGTAATTGGGGGGGGGGGAGGTATTCAACTCTTACCATATCTGTTCCTGCACCTGAAAGAAGTTCATGGAAGAAAAAGCCTGGCTTATGTTGAAATCTGGTAAAGAGACTGTCAGTTTCAATTTCCCTAGCTTTACCCACATGCCTGCAGCTATGTTTCCCTATAGATCCTGCCCCTCTTCAGAGGACCAAACCACAAATCAGACCAGATCCCAGTTGCCTACCTGTTGGCTTACATGTTGGGTTAGATGGTGGATTTTTAGAAGGCCAACAAGATTAGTTCCTGCTGGGGGAAAGTGCTTTAGCTAGCCAGTATCTCACTGAAAGCTACACCAGCAACTTGCCATGAGCCCTAGGAGTGCATCTGATTACACATCTTGCTGCTATTGGTATAATATGTGGAGGTGCAAACTGTGGGCATTTGCTGCTCTACACCAATGCAAGGGAACCTGCTTATTGCTTGCCATGAAACGGTTGCCACAGAACATTATGACCTTTTGGATTTAAAAGGAGAGACAAGTTTTGTTGGTTTCATGGACTATGTTTTTTGACCGTGGGTGGGAGGGAGGAGACACTCTAGGCCTATGTATTTTGCTTGTTTTACAGAACGTCTGGAAAGAGTTATCCAAGTCAGGTTCAAAGTTTGGTTGTATCTGTACTATTACTGCATGCTTATCTCAGGAGCAAAATGTTTTTTATATTTTGAAAAGTCTAGGTGCAGAATGGTCTCTATGAGAACTGCTAGAAAGAGAAGACATGTTACTATGAGAGCAGGGAGCAGAATTGCACCCTACAGGAGTGGTTCCCATCTGTCCCTTTTGACTTGTCTGGGAGGGACACAGCATTGCATTACAAACTTGTATATTTTTCATAGTCTGTTCCAGTGCCATTTTGTTGGGCCAAGTCAAGCTTTTGGGCATGAGAAATAACAGTATTTGTACTCCATACACTGCACCCCTGGCTCTCCTGTTGTGTATACGAAGTCATATGTGTATATAAATAAAGTGCTAGACATTTAGTTGAGGGGCATGTGTCTTTTTATGGGTATCTTCTACTCCACCAAGCTTATAACCTGGTTCACATGTAGTATATATATATCCTGGTGTACTAGAATGTGCTTATTGTATAGGTGGGTGTAGGGAGAATGGGTGCAAAATGGATGGGAATGAATTTGACTGCCTGGGGAACTGCATGAGATGACAAGCAGTCAAGAAATCTCAGAAGGCCTTCCTTCGCTTGTAACATATTTTCTCTTCCTCCAATTTTGTACATTCAACTTAAGGAGATCACCTCGAGGCGTCAATGCTAGTCATTTGCCATTGAAAGGAAGACTGTTTTAACAGGGCTCATTTAACAAAGGGCAGAGTTAGAAATTGTCATCAAATATCAATTGCTTGATGTAAATGTTTTGTCAATGTTCAACTCAAAATACAGTCTTACTATACTGAAGTTTGAGTGGAACCCATCATTATTTCAAAACTAAAAAAATTCAAGTTGGTTTTTAAAAGCTAGGCTAGAAACAAACTTAAGATATATTAAATGTGTTTTTATTTAGAAACTCTGACCATTAACATTCCTTCCTCTAATTTTATGGCTGCACTAAGAGGAAAGCACTCTAGAAGGGAGAAATAATAAAGGGTCAGATGTGACTTAAGGATGGAGGAAGTGGGATAAATCAGCTAATCTTGATTTATTCTGTGACGCTGGATGCATCTCTCTGCTGTAGTAGAGACTTTGTGGAACTGCAAAGGCATACCCAGAAGAGTGTCTAGTCAGAGCACAAATTGTGAAAATGGGAATAATTTAGTGCAAGAAAAGAAATATATCCATTTAAATCGTTTTGAAGAGCTATCATACGACATTTCAAGCAAGGAGTCCCAGATATACAGGAACTGGATAAGCTCCTTCTAACAGCTCTAAAAGAGAAGGGACCAAACGTGGATAGATGCCTCATGTTTTTCCAGTAGCATCTTGCACCAATCTTACAGAAAATAGTTGATGCCGTTCCTAAGAAATGTGTCAGATTCTAGCTCTGGCAAAAAAAGTGGAAGAGAAGAGGCTACTATCACAACAGCCATCCATCTGGAACATGAACATAAACAGTAGTCAATTTCTAGCAAAAACACTGCACTCGCTAAAGTTTAAAATGTAGGAGCTGACTTCTCCCTTTCCCTACATGTATCTTTCCCTCCTAGATTCCTAGGCCTGGGAAGCTCAGCCACACATTTTACGGAAAGGCCTATTGCAACTTTAAGCCCAGCAAATATCAGAAATGAGGACCATCCATTCAGTTACTCTTCTGTTGGAGAAAATAGAAACAATTTTCAACTAACATCAAAATCCCTGATCCGCACTGCTGGCTGGTTTGGAGCATCTCCATTAGCACCCACATTTTCTTGACTTCAGAAAACTCTTGATTAGCATTGGGGTACCCCTGAAAAGAAGAGACTATTGTTAACAAAGGTTGCAATTTGTCCCCTACCTGGTTCAATAGTCAATGTGTGTCCCCCATTAGTGCTGTGATTCTGTGCCAGTATAGCATGTGACATAGAGTGCAATGTTCAGCTTCCTCAGAATTTTTCTTTAAAGAGCACATTCCTAGCTCATGGTTGTGAAGATATCTTTGAAAGTGTGTGTGAAATGCTTGCAAAAATGTCAGAACTCAAGATCTCCAATCGTTGTAGGTTAGGATTTCCGTACTGCTCCTTAGCCCTCTACAAAAGTCAGGGTACATTATGCCAAATAGTAGAAAATACAAAATAATGTGTAAATAATAAAAATCCATTCAAGTATGCATACCTTATGCAGGGTTACAAAATTCACCTTCTTAAGATACTGAATTTTTTTTTTGAGGGGGGCAGAGTATACACAACCCTGCACACCATGCAGCCCAGTTAATGATGTTCAAGTCCTGGCTAACAGCACACACATCTGAATACAGTTTTCCCTAATCTTTCTATAGATGGAGTTCCCAATATGGTGCCTGTGAACAGCAATGTGCCCATCAAGACCCTGACCCTCCCAAATTGTTTAAAATGACTTTTTTTGCCTTTTTATTGCTGTGGGGGGGAGTGTGCCTACTTTTTTTGTCTTTTATTTGCTTGGTTTGTGTGTGTGTGTGTGTGTGTGTAGATATGTTGCCTATTATTGGAGACATTTCTGAGTACAGTGAGTTCTACGAAATGGACATTTTGTACTGCCCATGACTGTTCCTTAGTTTTTGAAATGTGCCCCCAGACTCTAAACTTTTTGGGACTCCCATTCTATAGGTTGATATCTGAGTCAAATGCTATAATTTCTGCTGGACTGAAGCTTGTTGGCATATATGCAAACTTTTTTCTTTTTTAGAACAATGTTCTCAGATGAAGTATTTGCTGCCCTGGGCTCCTTGTGGAGGAAGGGCGGGATATAAATCAAACAAATAAATAAAAATAAAGTATTAACCTGCCCTTCCAGGTAATAACAATTCCCAAGCAGCAAAGAAGTTGGGTTTAATATGCTCTAACCTAGTTAGATTACATCATCCATAACCATTGACAATACTGTTTGGGGCTGATGGAAGTGGGAGCCCAATAGCATCTCTACAGTGGGTTAAAAGACAAATCAAATTGGGGAAAAGCCTCCTCCAGTAGATCAACAAAAGCCTTCGACATTCTTTTGTGGAAGGGGACTTCACAGAAATACTGCCAAGCTTTACATTGACTTGCAAAAGGGGTTGCCTCCCTGGGAAAGGGGTTTCCAGACATGCACTAAACAATATTTGAACCTAACATGTGCCCCTAAGGTCGACAAAGTCTGCTTCAGATGCGAGTTCATAGAATCGCAGAGTTGGAAGTGATCTCAAATGTTGACTAATCCAATCCCTTACTGATACTGGCAATCTACTGGTTTGAACATCAGAGTCTGCAGGATTCCGTGGAGATACACATGTATCTCCAGAGCATTTTCGTGTCTTTCCAAGTATCATTACATAAAACTGGTATAGCTGGGGATTCTGATGTAGCTCCTTGGTGTTCCTGATTCCACTGCAGATTGTCTCTGCTGATGCCATTTAATGTGGGTAAGGGAGTGAGTTGGCTAGGCAGCCATGGCTCATAGGTAGAGATCTGGGTATAGCAGAGAGAGACCAACATCACCTAACTAACCATCAGGCTTCCTTTGAAGATTCTGTTAAGACCTGGCCTCTGCCGTCATCCAGTTGTCCTAAGGCACAAGGAACAATTGGTTTGTGGTTCTGGGGAAAGAGTGTCTGAAGCAGAAGATGACGTACACACTTCTTGGCCCCTGGGGCAGAGATGTAGCTCCTCAATGCTGAAACACAGCGACACTGGAGAAGGCTGGCACAGAATCAGTCGCATGGCAATCACCCAATCCACACAGCAAAGCATCTAACAGAAACAATGCATGATGTTAAAAAAGTCAAATGCCTGCCACAATTACTGATAAAGAAGCTTGTAATAAGGCCCGTGCATTGAGTCAGAGCCAATGTGGTGTAGTGGTTAGAGTGTTGGACTACGATCTGGGGGACCAGGGTTCAAATCCCCACACAGCCATGAAGCTCACTGGGTGACCTTGGGCCAGTCGCTGCCTCTCAGCCTCAGAGGAAGGCAATGGTAAACCACCTCTGAATACCGCTTACCATGAAAACCCTATTAGTAGGGTTGCCATAAGTCAGGGTCAACTTGAAGGCAGTCCATTTCCATTTTATCATTGAGTCATTTCAGGAAGAGGATGGTGCAAGAGTTACCACGGTCTTATTTGTGTTGTAGTGGTAAGACTGCTGGACTAGGACAGATAAAATCTCCACTCAGCCGTGAAGTTCAGTGGGTTACCTTGGAAGAGTCACTACTTCTCAGCAAACTCCACCTTGCAGGGTTGTTGTGAGAATAAAAGAAGTGGGAGAGAACCTTCAGCTTTTTTAACTGCCCTGAGAACACTTATGCTGAAGGGTAGGGTTAAGAATCAATAAACAGATGCATGGATTAGTCTTAACTGGGCTTTCCAGACCAGTGCATAGTCATAAGTCAAATAAGAAATCACCCAGTCAAGTCAGTTATGGTGGCTAAGTGTCACTGGAAACCCTTTTTAGTGGAGTAACTCTTGGCTGTAAATGGTACCATAACTATTCCCTCGAAAGTTCTACTTAAAAGGATGCTGGAGTAGCCATTAATGCCATTGGAAGTCCTCTTCTACTAAGTAGTATGGGGTAGGGGAGGTGAATTAGGATATAAGCATTTATAATACATTTATCCTGTATTAATAATTAAACGGATATGTTTTAAGGATGTTTAACAGTGCACATCTTTAAGTACGGAGCATTTAGGATAAGTTTAGTGTAAGGGCAAGTGAACAGCCTCAGAACAGACCCATATCAAAATGGCAGCTGCCTAGTAAGTAGTGCTCAAGGACTTGGTTGACTTCGTACTTTGTAATGAGCTCACACCAATGAACAGGAAAGTGCACTCCCAACTGGTCCACCTGTGGTACTGCAACAGCCACAGTGGAAGCATCCTCATGTATCCAAGAACAGCTCTACATCAGATTTTAGAACTAATATTCAAAGTGTGATATCAGTTACTACTGAGATTCTTCCCTAGTGAAAAAGAGACTTCAGTCTGCCAAGTGGACATTTTTAAAGGAATAGAAAGAAAGTAATATGTTGGCCTTTCACCCCCATCTCCAGTGGAGCCTGGTTATCCTAACCTGATTCTTGGAGAAGGAGGTAATCTTGAGAGCCTTCCTCAGTGTGTGGGTTGGGCTTTGGGCAATAATTACGTAAGCAAGTGACCCAGCTGGAGTGGTTTTTGCTTTGCATGGTTGTGAAATTCTGTTGCTGGACCCGCACTGTCAAGAAAGCTGTATAATAATTCTTGAACACAATCTCCTGCAACTGAAACAGAGGTTGCCATGCTATTCTCCTGTGGCAAGAAAATGGATGGTGATGAAGATATGCCACTGACAGCAGCAGTTCTGGGGGCAGAGAGAAGAGTAGGCTAGACTATAAAATGCCCAAGAGTTTGAAAAATAGGTGGTACAATCCCTTCTCTCTTTTGTCACCACCACCTTTGGACTGGAAGGCTCTAGGCTCCCCAGCAAATGGCAGGTGCATGGGCAATGGGTGACATTGCTCTACTAGTATTAAACTGCTAGGCAACTGTTCTTAAAAATTCAGCAAAGCTGCAGTAGAGGGTTAGCTGGGCTGCTCTGAAAATGGGATATTGCAGGAGAATGGGATGAAGAGGGAGGCAACTGATACGTACCTCTTACTGGTTACGTGCTTCTTGGGAGGGAATTACCTGAGAGCCTTTGGGCCTCCATCGAAGCCAAAGACCACTGCCTGGAGGTGGATTATGCTGTGATGAAGTCCAGTAAGAATGGGCTATACTCCAAAAAAGGGAAGGGCATGGTTTGCAGGTGCAGTACATTGTTCTTGTCACCTGTATCTCAGATTTTTCTCGTTTAGGGTCTTGAAAGTGAAGTCCCCCTGTACTTTAATAGTCCTAGTAGTAGTTTATTTGGAGAGGAAGAATGTGACTGGAGAACTTAAGAAGTTTATATGTGAGTCATTGTAAGCTGTTGCTGCTGGGATAAGAGAGGTGGTGGAGCTGCTGTTGGAACCACCAATTAATTCCTCCTCATCTTGTCAAAACTGCATGCTGTTTCCTCCGCTGCCTTGTGGGTAAAATATCTCATTATGGACAAGAAAGCAGCCTGTGTCTTGCATTTAGAGAGAGAAAAACTTAACGCAGCAGCATCCAACTATGCAAAGAGGAACCAGTTGGCCTGTTTGGAACAGCTCTTCTGCTACAATTTCCATTCTATTGGGCTTGAAATGGTGGAAACTCAAGGGAGGGGCTTACAGTAGAAGTGCCCCCCATTCTTCAGGCACCCAAACATTCTACCCAGGATTTGTATCTTCTCTAGAGATGGGAGGGAGGATGCATGATAAGCCATATGAAATCACAAGCTCAACTATTTGAGAACAGCATGCTGTTGAAGCAGGTTAAGAAAAATGTCACTTGACAATTCTTCACAGTTGTGCTGATGATTGTTGAATCAGACAAATTCTTGGAAAAGGACACTCCTAGGCCTGCTCTGTTTCAGGTGGGTAATCTCTACTTCACTCACAAGCTAGCAGCTATAGGGGTCAACTATCTTTTGCTTAGGGCAGTGGTTCCCAACCTGGGGGCCGCGAAGTGATCTAGAGGGGCCATGAACAGTAAAGAAATTATTTTTTTTTAAAAGTCTTCATTCCCTGGACACTGTCTGCTGCCCAATGCTGCTGTAGATGACACCTCCCCCTTGCTCCAAACGAGAGCGGAGGACTTTTGCCAGAGCATCTTTCAGGTGTGTTGAAGGCAGGCATCTGCCTATAAAACATGTGCCAGATGCACAAAGAGGCTGAGAGTCGAGCTACCAGGAAGAAGAGGGGATTACTATCACCAACTCCTGTCTCCTCGCACTGCTGCTGCTGCTAACACATGCATTCAGAATGAGAGGAGAATGCTTTTTGTGAAACAAATAGAAGCAAGGCTGCAAGGAAAGGCTGATTTCCCTCTTTCTTTCAAGCAGCTAGCCTGCCTGCCTTTCTTAGCTCCTGATTCACTGCCATCTCCTTTTGAAAATTCTTATTTGCAAGGCTGCCCAGATCTTGCCTTTGGTCCAGATGGAGCCAAGGAGCAGTGAGGAAGCTCAGGACTTGCTCACCCCCTCTGAGGGTGTGTGTGTGTGCCAGCATCCCCCACTTTCCAGAGGTTGGAAAAGTTACTTTTTTTGAACTATAACTCCCATCAGCCCAATCCAGTGGCCATGCTGGCTGGGGCTGATGGGAGTTGTAGTTCAAAAAAGTAACTTTTCCAAGTTCTGCCACTTTCTTCCATCTACACTCTGCCCCCCAATGTCTCTTTCCAAGATGCTGCAGCAATTGAAGGCTTCCCCCCTCTCACATGACCAAATGCCTGCATGTCAGCAGATGCTTGCAGGAGGGGCAGGTATGTGTGTGTGTGTGCATGTGCTGATCTGCCTTCTGCTCCACTCTCATTCCCCAAGTGCACACTAACCAAGTCATCAGTTCTGGTGATCATCCCAAGGCCTAAAAGCACTAACCCTCTTACTCAATCTATCCACCCTTTTGTCTTCACAATCGAGCATCCCCACCACCACCACACTGCATTATTATTATTTTAAAAGCTCTGCAGGTTATCTGAGGCTGGGCACTGATGTGGACTTCTGGAACCCAAAACACCTTACAAAATATGAGATAGATTGCTCAGGACTCAAGTACTTGAGGGAGCACTTTCCCCAGTACCTTCCAACCCAGAGTTTACAATCAGGGTAAGAGGTCCTGTTCATGATCCCATCAGTGGGAATGGCAAGGAGAATGGTGAGATGAACAAGGTGTTCATGATGGTTCCTCTTCATGGAACTCCCTCCCAGGCACCCCCGTCCCCACTCTGGCCATAGTCAGGCAGAATCTTAAAAATCTTTCCATATGCTCGGGACTTTGGGAGTGCGAGATTTTTGCTCTAAATGTTTTGCTGCTGTTGTTTAATACTGTTTTAACTGATGTTTCCACTGTTCCATTATGTTGCATGGTTTTTATGTTGTTAGCTGCCTTGGGCTCCCTTCGGGAAGGAAGAGCTGGATATAAATTTGATGAAATAAAACAAAAAGATTACCCATTATTGTCAGCTAACTACACTCTGCTCATTAGAACATTATATGTAGAAAGTATGCTCATTTGAGCATATTTTGTATAAGTGCCAGCTCTGCCTGGATACATATTTGGACATTTGGATGGCATACATAAACAAAAATGGATATATTGATGTTTAAATGTACTGTTAATGTGAGCTGATGGGCTTTCCCCCTTTTTTTCTTTTCCTTTTGGGGAGGGCTTATTTCTATTTTTTTCTTTAATGAAATTGTAATTAAAAAATCAAAGGGGGGAAAAGAGCAAAAACAAACATTATATATAAAAACGAGGCCCCCTGATCCTACAGAGGCATGGATGAGGAGCCTCAAGCCCAGAAGCCAAAAGTGGCCTTCCAAGCTTCTCTGTCCAGCCTTTGGGATTCTCCTCAGGCCACACCCCCTTCCCGGCCACACCCACTACTGTCCCTGCTTTGCATCCTCCTTGAGTGTCTTGGCCTGGCTGGAATGTTTCCTTGAACTCTAATAATGCGTCCTGCTTGTCTGGATGGAGGACAGAAAAGGGTGTGTGAGTATATGTAGAAACTACCCTACAGTACAAAGATAAAATTTACATTCATCGATGTACCTCCTTTGGCCTGCGAACCTCCCCAGCACTGGCATGTTGCCCTCAGAAGGTTGCCCAGAAGGCAATGCGACCCTCAGCCTGAAAATGGTTCCCCGCCCCGATCTAGCAGCTAAAGCTTCTCGGAAGTAATTTTCTGTGCACGTTTCCCTAGGTGGGTGGGAAATGAGTGCTATGTCCACAATTACCCAGCCTGATCTAGCAGGCAGGGCTACTTCTTGTTTTCTTTTAAAGCTGGCATCTAGAAAAAGAGAAGTTTGGAAGAGGGAGCAGAGGCTAGATTTAGTGCCCTTGCCGCACCAAATCAGCCCTGCAGTGATTTCTGCTTTTTTAAAAAACGGTTGAACTAGAACTCATTTGTTAATGCCACTTAAAAATGCTGAATGAATGCTTGCGGTTGAAGCAACCACTAGTTTTAATATGTTGCAGGAAACTTTCAAAGTACACAGCACTCTGCTTAAGGCACATTTCAGTCCAATAGTCAAATTGGTTATTTATAGAGGCTATAAAGGGCCCTTTCTTATACTTTCCGGGTAACATGAGCTGCCATTGAATAATCTGAGTCGGCCTGTGACTGATGGATGTAATACCAGGTTTACTCAAAAGATGTCACCATTTGCTCAAAGATGTCATTGCAGGGATGAATTCCAGGGATGTTCTGTCACAGCAAAAACAGCAGTGTTTTGTGGCACTGTAAAAGCTAACAAATGTATTGTGGCATAAGTATCTGTGAGCTAGAGCCCATTTCCTCAGATGAAGGGCTAACCTCGTTGGACAGGTAGATTTACCCAAAATGCAAAGTGAAAGAAGAGCTATTTTTACAAAGAGAAGCAAGTGCTAAACTATACAGGAGATTATGATGCAGAGCAGAGTTTCAGCTGGTTGATGAATAGGCAAAGATGTATCATTAGTGTACATAAACACCTAAGGAGGGACAATGACGAGTGAGCTAAACCATTCCTGTTCTTGTACTAGAAGTAAGCCTGCTTAGGGAAAGGCTTCCACATACCCAAATGCTTGAGGCTGGGGCCAGAGCAGGGCATCTCTTTCATTACTTCTGTTCCTGGTGCAAACCTCTTTCCATATGCAAAGGGAAAGACATAGATGTATTCTAACTTTTTTGCCATTCAGTGTTTATTTTGATTTTATAGTGGGCTAACAATTATTAGCCTCCCAATAGTTGGGGTCTACCATGCCCCTTTGTTGTTTTATTTAGTTAAGATGTGGCCAAGTAGTGTTATCTTTCTTGTTACTGTTCTATTGGATCAAGTTTATTTTCTCCCTCTTGCACTTGAAGAAAAAGCTTATTCACACCGCGTGACTTTTTAACGCTTGACGACTCACAATTTAATATATCAGCTGACTCCACTGAAAAGCACTGTGTATGAGGAAATGTAAAGCGGTGTAAAAGGTCTGTCTGTGGCAATTGATCTGTAATGGCTCCTGCACACATGCAAACCTCTATGAAGTTATTGTTGAGCAAAGAGGATGCATACATCAATGATATCTTAATCTTAATATTTAAATAACTTTTGACAGTTCATTCCCATCCACCTTTAAACACTATCATCCTGATTCAGCTATCCTCTTCTTCATGTGGTAGGCTAGGGGTGGGGAATCTGTGGCCCTCCAGATGTTGTTGAATACCCACTCCCATAAATTACAGCCAGCAGGGATGCACAGGGATTATGGGAGTTGTAGTCCATCATTAGGAGAGGCACAGGTTTCCTATTCCTGTGCTAGGGTATCACACAAAACAATTATTCTGCAAGTGCCATTGCCTATCATATGGATGGGCAGCCTGTGGCTTTCCAAATGTTGAACTAGAACTACCACTATATCTGACCATTGGCCATGCTGCTTAGGGCTGATGAAGGTTGGACTTCAACAACATCTGGAGGGCCACAGGTTCTCCGTTCCTGTTCTAAGAGGAGTGATGAATTATTTATTTATTTATTTCAATTTATATACCGCCCATAGCAAAATAGCTCTCAGGGCAGTGAACAACAAGAGTAAAATACAGTACATCATAATGATAAAATCACAAAAACATATACTAGACACAAATAAGAAAACAAAACATCACTAAACTAAAAACAAAATACATTAAAAATTGAAAATTATAAAATTGAAATAGTTAAAATGCCTGGGAGCATAAAAAGGTCTTTACCTGGCGCCGAAAAGATAGTAATGTAGGCGCCAGGCGTACCTCTTCAGGGAGGCTATTCCACAGCTCGGGGGCCACCACAGAAAAGGCCCTAGATCTAGTAACCACCCTCCGGGCTTCATGATGGGTTGGTACCCGGAGGAGGGCCTTAGATGCAGAACAAAGTGAGCGAGAGAGGCGTTCCACAAGGTATTGCGGTCCCGCGCCATGTAAGGTTTTATAGGTCAAAACCAGCACCTTGAATCTCGCCCGGAAACAGGTAGCCAGTGTACACGAGCCAGAACAGGAGTTATGTGCGAAGACCGACTGGTCCTCGTCAATAGTCTAGCTGCCGCGTTCTGCACTAGCTGAAGCTTCCGGACTGTTTTCAAGGGCAGCCCTACGTAGAGCGCATTACAGTAATCCAATCTCGAAGTTACCAGAGCATGGACAACTGAGGTGAGGTCGTCACCATCCAGATAGGGGCGTAGTTGGGCTACCAAACGGAGATGGTAAAACACATTCCGTGCCACCGAGGCCACTTGAGCCTCGAGAGACAAGGAAGGGTCAAAAAGAACCCCCAAACTACGAACCTGTTCTTTCAGGGGGAGTGTAACCCCATCCAGAACAGGATGAACATCCACCATCTGAGCAGGGAAGGCGTTCACCAACAGTGTCTCGGTCTTGTCTGGATTGACAGATAATCTAGTTGCAAACTCAATTAGAATGATTGACATCTGATATACTATAGTCCAGCAATGGCAATTTTCACATCCAAATGCAAATTCTGTTCTGGAACAGGCCACATGAGCACAAAAGGGGGTCACATCCAGCACCCAGAGTTGCTCATTTCTCAATTAGGGACCCAGATATATTGCCAAACATACAGTCAGAAATGTCAGCTGTAACAACACCTATCCTCTCTTTGGGAAAGTGGGAAGAATGATCACAGGCATCCTTTTTCTGTTCTTAGGAGATCATCAACATTGCCTAAGCCAGCCTTCCCCATCCTGGCATGTTCTAGGTGTTTTGGACTACAGCCCCCAGCCAGTATGGCCAAGGGTCAGAGATTATGTACAGTAGGGCCCCACTTTTTGGCGTTCCACTAATACGGTGGCTAAAATTAGAGCAAGGCCCCACTCATATGGCGCTTGTTCCGCTTTTACAGCGTTTTTTGGGTGTCGGACACCATTTTATTGAAGGAGTTCCGATTTTAGGCAGGTTTCGCTTTTAGGTGGGGGTCTGGAACATAACCCGCCATATGAGTGGGGCCCACCTGTTATCCAAAACCTCTGGAGGGCACCAGACTAAGAAAGGCTGGACTAAGCTGCTATGGGGGCCATCAGTTTGGCAGGCACATTGCACTCAACAGCTGTGCAGCCCACTACCATGTGGAAACATTTCTAGATCAGGACCACCCATGCTTGTTTTTATACTGTGCAGTCCTCCCTTAGACTTTAATGTACTTTTACTAGCTTTATATATAAAAAATTAGGTTGGATATGGGAGTGTATGCCCCATTAAGTTCAATGGAAGAGTTAAGCATTGCCACCATGAAAATCAACAGGGCCTAAAATTGCTTAACTTTGACTGGTTCCTGCCCCTTGTTAGTGCAGGGGTAGGATTCATACAAAGAGTAGGCTGGGGTCTTGGCAGAGGTGTTGGGAACTGGCATTAGATTGCAACAGCTGCTGTGTAAGGCTTTGGCCTGCTTTTACTGAGAGAGATTATGGGAAAGGCATACTTGTTAGGTACGACTTGCTTGTCTTTCCAAGCCCATTCCTTGGAGCAATGTTTGCAACAAATGTTGGGTTCCTAATGCCAGAGGGTAATCCTTTCCCACCAAGCTCAGGGTTTCTCCGAGATGAGTCGTAGACACAGCTCTATTGTTAGGGATCAGCTGGACAACAGCTGTCTATAGAACAATCTTCTCAGTGTGGGTAGCAGACAGCAGGCCAAAAGGGTAAACCCAGGATGAGAGTCACCCTAGAGCACCTGGCCTCAAGTACAATGCTGTCTTTCCATCCCTGTTTTGCTCCCTGTTGAACTTCCTGTGCACCACACCTCCAAGTACCATCTTTTTCAACTTGCTACCTGCCAGGCTCATAGTTTATAGCCTCTCTACTGCACTCTTAGATCAAGTGAAATGGCTGTACACCCACCATTCCCACACACCATCCTCTCACTCTTTCTGAATTACTCTTCCATTTACACCTTGTCCAAAGTTGGGGAACCTGTGGGCCCCAAATGCTGTTCATCCCTTCCATTGGCCATGCTGGTTGGAGCTGATGGGAGCTGTAATCCAAAAACAGCTGGAGTGCCACAGGCTCCCCACCACAGCTCTTAGTCAATTTTGTCCTGCTGCTGTCAGCATTTATTGAGCAGAATTAAGGTAGCGTGACCTGGGTAGGATGTGCCTATACTTCATCAGCTGAACGCTTGGTTGTTATGTTACCTGAAAAATAATAGAAGCATCATTTTAAAATAAATGGAAAATGTGTCTGGAAAACCTTTATTATTAAAAATGAAAAACAAAGCCATTGTCAGTCTTGTTTTATCCAAAAGAAGACTGGGAGAAAGTATGTTCAGCAGGTAACTTAGGGCTGTATTCAACTAAGGCCTGTTCAGGGCAGACTCATTGAGATTAATGGACCTAAATTGTGTCTGGTAACTATTCCGAGTAGGACTAGCACTGACTACCCACTCTGTATCCTGAAAACAGATTGCTCTTCACCCTGGTAGACAAAAAGGGACTAGATTCAAGGGAGGAATGCTGCAGCTGAACATAATGGAATGGATTTCCTTTAAGAATGGGATTTCTACCCATTGGGAAAATGTTAAATAGTTAAGTAATAAATGTTTGATATTAATGTGCAAATTTGAGGAACTCTCTAGGAGGCTCCAATATGATCTGAACATATCGTTCAGCCAGACACTTGACATTCTGAGAGAAGAGTTTCTGCCCTTCATTATGGATTAAGGCCACATTGCTATACATACTTACCTGGCATTGAGTCATTGGGATTTACTTCTAAGTAGACATACACAGGATCACACTGTCAGATTTGCTGAGCAAAAGATTCCTTTCTGGCTTTAAGGCATGCACATTTACTTGGGAGTAGGCCCCATTGATCTCAGTGGGATTTACTGCCAAGTAAATGCATAAAATTGGGTTGCGTTTAGAATAGTTGACTAACAGCAGTCTTTACATCTTTTACTCTGGAATAGCCTTACAGAAGCCAGTTTCATTGCTTGTCTCCAGTAAAAAGCAAGAACTACTTCCTTGGCAAGGCTCCATTTAGTCCAGTGCTCTGTCTTACTTGTGCTCCTGGAAAATTGACAAAGAAGGCCATGATGATGATAACCATCATTTCTTGTTCAGCCCCAGCATCTGGTAAGACAAAAGCTACGCTGCCTTTGAATGTGGAATATGGGAAGATCTACAGCTACAGGGATAAACCCACCTCCTATGAATTTTCCAAATACTTAAAAAAAAAAAAAGTCATCTAGCACTACTGTTCTTGAGTAAGCAGCAGAAGTTTAATCTATTGACTCAGCTCCTTTCTGTGCAGCCAGTAATTCTGCCCTCTTCATCCTTCCTAAGCTTTCGGTTTAACTGTTGGCATCGTTGGGGACTCCCTGCGGACACTGTTTGTACCTGCCCTTTACCACTGCTGCGTACTTATCGGGGCTCTGCTTGGCAAACTGCTGGCTGGCTTGCGCCTCTTTTATAGTTATAATCTAAGGAGCGGGGAAGTCATAATGGGGGAGGGAAATGACAGATGTTTGGCTCCACTTCAGTGATGGGGTTCAAAGGCAAATATTTCTGCTGGGTAAGGGAAGACTTCTGCTCTTGAGGAAAGAAAGCAGGTGGGCATGCATGCGCACACCCAGAGAGAGAAAAGGATGCTTCAGCCGCTCCAGGCCATTCACAGCCAAGCAGCTCAGGCTGCTCCTCATCCTTGTCACTACAGCAAGGCTGAGGGTTTTTTTGAAAAAAAAAAACGCTTTGCCACTGAACTTAAAGAGGCTCAGACAGAAGCAAAAATAGGGAAGGCCTAACAATAACTGTGAGGGGCATACGGATGCATTGAGTTGCCATCACACAGTCCTACAGGAAGATCCTCGGAGAAGGCAATTTCTGTTCACCACCAGCCTTGCCTGATCATGAGAGATGGGCAGAGCACCAGCTGACTGTTCTTCCAGTATTAATAATCACATCAAGGAGGTTAGTGGAAGCTGTCATCAGCGGCAGAGACACAATTTGGGAATGACAAGTACAGAGAGGCAGATGCTACAGTGAACTGAACGTGAAACAGCAGCACACAGGAGAGCAGCATTGTCTTATTAGATCACAGGAGTGGGATCCTCCGACAACAAAAGTTCAGGGCTAAAAGGCTCCAGAAACACTCCCCAAATCCACACTTAAGCTTCCTCCCCAAAGGAAGTCAGAGCTCTGAGCTATGACGGGATGCAGCGAGGCAAAACCAAACCCAAGCCTTCGTGCCTCACCCTTGAATTACAGCAAACACAACTGGAGTCAAGTTACAAAATATAAAATTTGCTCCACCCACAGAGGCTAAAAATTGCTTGTTTATTCCCAGCGAGTTTGGAGCAGGGTTGATGCTGGGCCTCTCAGCTGAAACATCCCTTTAAAGAACAAAAGTGGGGGGGGGGGGCTCCCAAGCAAGCTTCTCTTTATATGTAGCTGGTCTGGAGAGGGGAGGGGCCGTGTGGTAGGGGTAAGCTTGTGCTGTTAAGGGAGCCATAAATAGGGAAGGACTTTCACATCCTGGCAGTTGAAAATAGATGGGAAGGGCTTTAAGACTTCTTGTGAGCTTGCCAAAGTGAGGCGGAGCCTGCGAGAGCACATCGCCTTGCTTTCCAGTGCCTGCCTAGCCCTTCTGCAGCAAAAGCTAACCAAGCTGGGCTGGGGATTCTTATCAGTTGTGCCATGTGCGCTCTCTCTCCTGCATGCACTTACACACAATACTAGCAAATGGCACAGCGTCCAGAGAAGGAACGTGGGGAGCTGCTCTGACAGCAGCGAGTATGGCTGGCAGGTGAACACAGGCAGGCCTGCCACTCAGCCTCTTCAGAGATGCTAGAAAGCTTTTAAGCATCCATTTTCTCATTCTCTCCACATTTTCCCTCTGAATGTAGCCTGATTAACACATGGCTGAACAATCCAATTCATAGCCTTAGGGTGCAGCAGGAGCCACACACCAAAAATAGTAGCAGGAAAGTCTCAAATGTGCCATTGCTGAATGCTACAGCTGTGCTATGCTGCCAATTACCCACCTTGACAGAGGCACATTTGCCTTAGAGACAAGAAAGACCACAGATGACTCTTTTCCATACTTACTTCAGTGAGCTGCCCCAAAGATGCATACAAGCAACCCTGAGCACGTACCTATCTCCTTGTTAGGTAGATACAGTGACTCTGTGCTACTGAAGCAAAAGCAAAGGTCTTGTGACAACTCCACGATTAAAAAATCTATTATTTTCAGAAGGGTAGCTGTGTTAGGCTCCTGCAGCAAAAACAGCAAAGAGTCTTGTGGTATCTTAAAGAATGACAAACATATTATGGCACATGCTTTTGTGGACTGGAGTCCACTTCATCCGGAGTGGCTGGTATAAACAATTGTTTTAACTGATTTTAGTCTTCTATTTTTATATTATTGCAACGTGCCCTGGGACCTTATGGTGAAGGGCAGATAAGAAATCCAATAAATAATAACACCACATGCTTTTGGGGTAGCAATGATAGTGAACAGTGAGGCCAGAGGGAAATGAAATGCAAAGTACAGACAGTGGCAATTACATTACTAACAGATCATTCACAAAGAATGTGTAGCCCATGAAAGCTTACCCCATAATCAATTGGTCTTTAAGGTGCCATAAGATTTATTATGGCATCATCTTTCAGTGACTAGATTCCACTTCATCAGATGCATGAAGTGTGACCCTCAGTTGGCAAACAGATACATGCATGGATATATAGAGAAAATAAATGGTAAAATGGGTCTCAAATAGGCATGATATGTAAGAAGTAGCCTGTGACCATTCAGTATGAAGCCTGGAGGTATACAAGATAAGGACAATGACCATTCACAAATCAGTAGCAGATTGGACTAACTTGAAAACAAATTGAAAAGTGAATTTGTTCCAAAACAGGGCCACAAGATTATCAGCTGGGCCTTGGAGTTTCAATCATATTATGCCAGTGCTTTATCAGCTGCAATGGCTTCCATTTCTGGGCCCAATTCAAAGTGCTGGTTTTAACCTTGGACCTGAAATATCACCTTCTTCCACATAGACCTATCCAAACCTTGAGATCCTCTTCAGAAGCCCTCCTCTGTGTGTCTCCACCAAGTGAATTGATGTGGATGGGTATCAGGGAGAGGGGCTTCTAGGTGGGTCACTTCAGTGGTGGAGTGCCCTCCCCAGAGAGGCTCGCCTGGCGCCTTCATGGTCATGCTGGTCCTGAGTGAAAACTTTATCTTCCCAGATCTTCTAATTTGTGATCTTAAAATCTAGGCTCTTAATACTGATTTGTCATACACTGTTTTACTGCAAAACTTGTTTCTTTTTCTTTGCTGGAAATTTTCAAAATTGCAGTTTTGTTGCTTTTAAGATACGGTGTGTGTTATTCTTTTATCTTTGTGAGCCTCTCAGAGAACAATGTTATTTGATGGCCTGATCACATGCTATATTAAACAAACAAACAAGATATATAATCTTCCTTGGTTTACTATGGTAATTTAGTCACTACAGTACAGTGGGAGAAAAACTATTGTCTTGATCGAAGCCTCAACAAATGGAATTAAATTTAGGCTGCAATCATACACACACCAGGGATGCAGAATCTGTGGCCTTCCAGTTGTTGAACTATAGCTCCCATCTTCCTTGCTCACTGACTACGTTGGGTGGGGCTGATGAGAGCTGGAATCCAAAAACATTTGGACACCATAGGTTTTCCATTTCTGCTATATACACTTACTTACCTGGAGTAAGTCCTGGTGAACCCAATAAGGCTTGGGTCTGATTAAACATGTATAGTATTGCACTGCACCGGATACATTTTAGCTGAGTAGTTTCATGCTGGAGTCTCTGTTTGAAGCATTTGTTCAAGAATGATAAAGCCAATGGAGCAACGAAATGTTCAATTATCAAATTTTTACAGATTGTACCACTTAGATTTGGCCCCAGTGTTGACATCTTCCCCTTTGTATCTATGTGCGTTAGTGAGTGTATGTGCATATACACACATCTGTCAATGGAGGATAACAGTTCGTGCATCTGACAAAGTGGATATAAGTGCACAAAGACTTAAGCCACAATTAATATGTTTGTACTAGGGGCTGTGTTCCTTGTTTGCTTTGATCACCAACCACCCCACATTAACCCCCTATGGCTTCCCCTCCTACCCCTTCTGTTCTCACGTTTTCACTTTTATCCCATGTCCATGCCTCCTCCTTTTGTGCAACTCCCCCTTGCACACAGACCATAACCATGGTAACCTCCTGCATCTTTTTCCTCCCACACATTTAACTACTAAGCAACCTTTTCACCTTCTACCCTATCATGAAGCCACCATTCCCTCCTATTCTACAGCTTCTATTGTCCCCCTGCTTTCATCTTTACCTCCATTCTCATGCCTCCTACTCCTTCCTTTTTTGCAACCTTCACTTTTACTGCTTTTTCCCTCCTCTCCCTTTTCTCAACTCCCCCTTGCACACAGGCCATCCCCGTTTTTATGCCTCTTCCCCTCTCTGTCCTGCAGCTCTCTTTGCACCCACACACCCATGATGATATATGTTGCTGTATCTTTAAAATAAACAGAATCTTAAGAACAAGCCTATCATTTAGCTTGTTCAGTTAGCGAAGGTTAAGTTCAGTTGATGGATGTTGTATATATATGGGTGTTTGCTTGTTAACAAAATATATCTTGTAAATTACTACACTGAATTTGAAACTTTATGTTGAAGCTAACACATGGTAGCAGAAGTGAAATTAATCCTGGCTAATTAAATCTGCCAGAGTGGGAGTGGCTGGGTGGTTGGCATATTTAATCTAAGGGAAGATTCTGTGTCAACATTGAAGAAGGCCGTTATAAGACCTTTCTTAACAAAGCCTTTGTTAGACCATGTGGATCTTAACTTCTGCCCAGTCTCTAATTTCCCCTTTTAGGACAAGGTGATTGAGAAGGTAGTGGTTGCTCAGCTCCAAGTTTTCCTTGATTGATCAGATTATCTAGACCCTTTCCAATCAGGCATCAGGCCTGGTCATGGGACAGAAACTGTCTTGGTTGCTCCGCTTTATGGCCTACGCCAGGCATCAGACAGGGGGAGTGCATCTCTACTGGTGCTGGTGGACCTCGTGACAACTTTCGATATCATCAACCATGGTATTTTTCTGGGCCGTCTAGCTGGGATGGGATTGGGAGGCACTGTTTTATGGTGAATCTGATTTTACCTGGTGGACAGGTCCCAGAAAATGGTACTGGGAGGCTACTGCTCACCTCCTTGGCTGCTGGCCTACAAAGTCCTGCAGGTTCCATTCTGTTTCCCATGCTCTTTACCATCTATATGAAACCCCTGGGAGAGGTCATCCAGAGATTTGGAGTACAATGTCACCAATATGCTGATGGCACACAACTCTATCTCTCCCTACCATCTGATTGTAGCGAGGGAGTGCTCATCCTAAGCCGGTGTTTGGAGGCTGTGAAGGGCTGGATGTGGGCTAACTAAAACTTAACCCAGACAAGACCGAAGTGTTGCTGATCAAGGGGAAAGCTGCGCCAAGGAAATGGCTGAAACCTGTTCTGGATGGGATCACACTCTCTTTGAAGGAGCAGGTCCGCAGTTTAGGAGTATTCCTGGATCCTGCCCTGATGCTTGAATATCAGATGGCTGCGATAGCCAGGAGTGCTTTTGGCCAACTCAAACTGATCTACCAGCTACATCCAGTCCTGTAAGCAGTTGACTTGGCCACAGTGACATATGCATTGGTGACATCAAGGCCTGATTACTGTAACACACTGTACATGGGGCTGCCTTTGAAAACGGTTTAGAAATTGCAGTTGATTAGAGACTTCCGGGAAGGGTGACTTCGCTTGTGCCTGCTTTTGAGACGGGCTCCCGCCTCAAAAGAAGCTTATTCAGATATAAATCAGTCAGAACATTTTTTTTTTTTGACTGATGAAATTTCTCCCGGGCAGGGAGAAACGTAGAGATCAACCTCAAAAGCCTGTTTTTGTTGGGAGGACTGGATTTCATTAATTTATGAGAAAAGGTCCAGCCAGCAATGCCGGACAGACTTCCGAACAAGCTCTATCTGATTAATGCGATACGTTTATCTTTTCTTCAAAGAGAAAACGGACTAACAGGCAAGCACCCTTCTTTCTATTATTTTTTTTACTTGGTTTAAATTGTTGCAGCAAAAAGAGATTTGTCAAATGAATCAGCTTTAAAGAACTTCTGGGTGAGCTATAACTCTTCTCTGTTATTCACGAAATTAACAGCTTATCTCTGTTTCTATTGCAAAAAGCTGTCCTGGAAGTGCATTCTAAAGATATAAACAGAAGAGGGATTTCTATTCCGAGGAACATTATATTGTCTGGGACTATTCTCTTTTTGGTCTATTTTATTTTGACAAATCTGCTTCTTCACGACGCCACTAACTGTTTTGATGCTGGGAACTAAATTTGTTTTGTGTTCTTGAACATAGAGAGATAAGGCAGGCTGCTCTGTTTATACTGTGATGTCATCAAGCCTGGAATATTAACCCAATTGTTGCTGAAATAAGAAGTGGTTCTTCTTTATTTTTGTTTTGTTTTGTTTTCGTGGTTTTAAAAATGGCAATCAAGAAAGTGGCTGAGAATCTGGAAGTAATTATGTTTCAGAAAATAATGGATGAGATTGAGATAACGAAACAAACCCTGCGACAGGGCAGTAAGGAGCTGAAAATTGAACTGAGCAAAATGACGCAGGAGCTTAAAGAAATAGGGGATCCTGTGAGAGAGGAGAATGAGATCAGAGATGAGAAAAGAAAAAATAAAGGGAAGATACAAGCCCTGGAGATTGGAACAAATGTGGAATTGGAAAAAGATCTGGAGTTTATGGATATTAGAAATAAAATCTACTGTTTGGAATTTAACGTTATCTCTGAAGAAATTAATGAAGATATTAGAGATAAAGTTATCAATGGCTTGGATAATCTTCTGGACTGGAATGACGTGATGGAGCTTGATATAGAGAAAATCTATGGAATTAACTGCAGCCATGTGACAATGGAAAAACTCTCAAGAGATGAGCCAGTGCATTTTGTAAAAAAGAAGAACACAGATATGACTTTACAACAATATTTCAGCAACTTATTCAGAATTGATGGCAAGAAAATATTTGGGATAGAGGAAATTCCCATCAGACTCTTATTATATGACTATGGCTATGACAGCAAGATTATTATGGAATACTGATAATGGAAGATTGGACACTGAAATTACTGGACTTAACAGGACTATTGAAGATGGAAGATGGAATTAATATGGATAATGGAATAATGGCTATTGAAATTATTGGACCTAACAGATTTTGATGAGATGGATTAATCGATATGTTTATTTGGACTATGGTTATGACAATAAGATTATTATTATTATTGAGATGGATTAATCGACATGTTTATTTGGAGAAAAATTGATAAGATATATTTCTTAAAGAATTGAAACCTCTCTTTGACTTTTTGTGGAAAGAATAAAGTAATGTTTATGAGATTTGATGATTAATTAAGATAACTACTGGAGGAAAGTGATTTTATAATATAATTTAAGAGACAGGATTGTTATATGTTGTAGACCTACAACTGATTTGATCTGCGACAAATGGGAAGTCAACATTTTATTTTTTTGTTTAATCATTTTTGTTTTGTTTTGTTTTTTGTCTTTGAATGTTTTATGATTTTGTTTTGTATGTTTTATGAAAATTTGAATAAAAATTATTGTAAAAAAAAAGAAATTGCAGTTGATTCAAAATGCAGCCACCCCATGGTGTGGGGATCATATCTCGCCGTGCTTTATTGACTCCACTGGCTCTCAATTTGTTTCTGGGCCCAATTCAAAGTGCTGGTTTTGACAGTTAAAGCCCTAAACGGCCTTCGACCAATGTTGAGGGACCACTTACTATGTACCTGCTCGTGATGTAAGATCAGCTGCCTCTCCTCTGTGTGCCTGAAATGAAAAATGTCAGATTGGCAGGCATGCAGGACAGAGCCTTTTCAGTTGTGGCCCCCAAACTCTGGAATAGCCTATCCCAAGAAGCCAATTCTGCTCCCTCCCTGACGGCGTTCCAGAGAGTTTTGAAAACCATCCTTTTCTGGAGAGCCTTTGGGAGAGACTGAAGGCTGAGCCTGAAACTGATTTTATTCTTCCCTCCCTTTTTATCACTCCCCTAAATTTGTTAACTATATTTTATGTATTTTTGTCTATTTTAATTTTTTTGTTTTTATTGTGTATGATTTTATTGTGAGCTACCCCGAGTGCCCTATTTCAGGTATAGAAATATTTTAAATAAATAAATGCATTACATGAAGTACTATGCAATATTTGAGGGCTCCACATCCTCTCTCTCTCTCTCTCTCTCTCTCTCTCTCTCTCTCTCTCTCTCTCTCTCGGCAACTGAGGAATGGAAGAGGGAGACATTTGAGTACAGTGTAAAAGAAGGGACATTAAAAGTGTGGGAAAAACTTCTGCTGGGAGGAAGGGTGAGATATAAATAAAATAATAAAAAAATAAATAAAAATGGCTGTTTTAAATAATGCAGAGGCTTGAGTGAAGCAGGAATTGAGGGACTCTGAGAAAAATGGCAGTGTTAAAGAATGGCAAAGAATTGAGAGACACTGATAAAAAGAATGATAGGTTTGAGTAGAGTGAGCGGGGGGTATAAGAACAGGGAGAAAGGAGTTGGGAAAGGTTCAGTTGTGTTAGCTTCCATGTTGTTCCCATCTCTACCATTTCTCCCTCAAAAGAAAAATCCCCCAATGTTCCTCCCTTGCCAATCTATATAGACTTCTCTTGTTCTAAACCACCACTTTCCCCTTGTAAGCGTCCCTCCCTTCTTGTTCCTTTGCCACAGCAAAGTTGCACTGTTGTGCAACCTGCCTTTTGCTCCACTACCCCGCCCTGACTTCACACAAATCCCAGGATTGTGATGCGGCACTACAAATCCTCCAGTGGGGGCTGAGCGATGACATATCATGCTATTACATGGAAGATTTAAAATACCACAAGACTCAGTCTTTTTAACAAGACTAAGCCTGCAACCCTACAGCCTGTTAACCAGCCTCCAACGGGCTGGAGGATCTTGTGGAAGTGCCTTCCCACCAGCAGAGAGATCAGGTGCCCTGTAGTGGTGGAGCCTTCACTGGAGGAGCCTTTGCTGCTCTAGTGGAAAGCTCAGTTGGTGTAGATATACTGCTGATGGCATTTCCAAGCTGAGACTGACTCTGTCCAAATTTTGACAAAAATCTGTCAAGAAATATGGAAAACTAAACAATGGCCCACAAACTGGAAGCGTTTAATATACACCCCAATTCCAAAGAAAGGGGATCCCAGGGAATGCAGTAATTATTGAACTATTGCCTTAATATCCCATGCAAGTAAAGTAATGCTCAAGATTCTACAACAAAGGCTCTTACCATATATGGAGTGAGAAATGCCAGACATCCAAGCTGGATTTAAAAAGGGAAGAGGCACCAGAGATCATATCGCAAACATATGTTGGATAATGGAACGGAGCAAGGAATTTCAGAAGAAATTCACCCTGTGCTTTTAGATTATAGCAAAGCCTTTGACTGTGTAGATCATAAAAAACTATGGAATGCTTTAAAGGAAGTGGAGGTGCCACAGCATCTGATTGTCCTGATGTGCAACCTGTACTATGGACAAGAGGCTACTGTAAGGACAGAATATGGAGAAACTGACTGGTTCCCCATCGGAAAGGGTGTGAGACAGGGGTGTATTTTATCACCCTATTTGTTTAATCTATACGCAGAACATATCATATAGAAAGCAGGATTGGACCAAGATGAAGGAGGTGTGAAAATTGGAGGGAGAAATATCAATAATTTAAGATATGCAGACGACACCATACTACTAGCAGAAACCAGTAATGATTTGAAACGAATGCTGATGGAAGTTAAAGAGGAAAGCACAAAAGCAAGACTACAGCTCAATGTCAAAAAGACTAAAGTAATGACAACAGAAGATTTATGTAACTTTAAAGTTGACAATGAGAACATTGAACTTGTCAAGGATTATCAATACCTCGGCACAGTCATTAATCAAAATAGAGACAATAGTCAAGAAATCAGAAGAAGGCTAGGACTGGTGAGGGCAGCTATGAGAGAACTAGAAAAGATCCTCAAATGGAAAGATGTATCACTGAACACTAAAGTCAGGATCATTCAGACCATGGTATTCCCGATCTCTATGTATAGATGTGAAAGTTGGACAGTGAAAAAAGCGGATAAAAGTCAACTCATTTGAAATGTGGTGTTGGAGGAGAGCTT
Source organism: Rhineura floridana (assembly GCF_030035675.1). Classification (NCBI taxonomy): domain Eukaryota; kingdom Metazoa; phylum Chordata; class Lepidosauria; order Squamata; family Rhineuridae; genus Rhineura; species Rhineura floridana. Next base: position 124,028,334 of record NC_084482.1, on the reverse strand, counting down.
TGCGCATACCATGGACTGCGAAAAAGACAAATAATTGGGTGTTTGAACAAATTAAACCAGAACTGTCACTAAAAGCTAAAATGATGAAACTGAGGTTATCATACTTTGGACACATAATGAAAAGACACAATTCACTAGAAAAGACAATAATGGTGGGAAAAACAGAAGGGAGTAGAAAAAGAGGAAGGCCAAACAAGGAATGGATTGATTCCATAAAGGAATAATAATAATATAATAATATTTAATTTATATGTCGCCTATCTGGCCACAGACCTGAACTTACAAGATCTAAATAGGGTGGTTCATGACAGATGCTTTTGGAGGTCACTGATTCATAGGGTCGCCATAAGTCATGATCGACTTGAAGGCACATAACAACAACAACCAGTTCCTAACATTCTGGAAATGGACTCTGTTCAAGTTGATTCCAACTTATGGCGACCCTATGAACAGGGTTTTCATGGTAAGCGGTATTCAGAGGGGGTTTACCATTGTCCCCCTCTGAGGCTGAGAGGCAGTGACTGGCCCAAGGCTTCATGGCTGTGTGGGGATTCGAACCCTGGTCTCCCAGGTCATAGTCCAGCACCTTAACCACTACACCACACTGGCTCTCTACCATAACCCTAATGCGATCAAGAAATGCCATCTCAGATCAGTTCTTGTGGCAAGAGTGATCCTGAAGGATGTGTGTGTGGAATTTCTCAACCTGAGGGCTACATTCTCTTGTGGGGAACCTTCTGGAGGCCACATGCCAGTTGGTGGATGGGAACAGAGCAAAAATGGGTGGCGCAATAGATGTTACTCTTACCTTTGTACAGTATGAATCAGAGCTTTCTACATATAGATCTCTCCATCCAGGCAAACAAGAGGCATCACTGCAGTTCAAGGACACATTCCAGCCAGGCAAAAGCACTCAATGAAGATATGGAGCAAGGCTGGTGATGAGCATGACTTAAAGTGAGTCCAAGGGCCAGTGACCTGGAGGGCTGCATTTGGCCCCCAGCCCAAGGTTTCCCCACCTCTGGGATAACATGTCTGTGTATGCAGAGCAGAGTGGACAAAGATGTGCTGCATCCAGCAAGGATCTTTACAATACACACACACACCCTGCACATGCCAACCATTATTATGACTAGTTCATATGTTACTGCTAAAAAACCCAAAGCTTTTCAATACATATTTTAGGAAAGATATCAACACAATAAGCAGAGTAGCTGCAAGCTTTGCTAACAATATAAGCAAACCACCAAAAGTAAGTTAGAAAGGTATGGAACTTTGATTTGTTCCTTGTATGAGACATACCAGTTTGACAGAGATTAAACACTGAATAATATATCCAGGGTTGTGCAACAGCATAGCCCAGTAGACCAAAGCACTATACACATTTCCACCCAACAACCAAGGAATCTAAGCCACGGCAGTTATCAGAACAGTGTTTAAAAGCAAGCAGCACATTGATATTTGATGCATTCTGTTACTGACCACAAGCCCATACTTACCACAGAGAAAATGTACAAATCATCCCAGTTGTTTGTTCTATCACCAGTTGAACTTTTGAAATTTGAGCTATAAGCTACGTTTTGGTCACATGGTATTGTTTCAGGTTCCTATGAGGATGAGCAATGTTTGAAACAATATGAATTCTGCATTTGTGAGCAAGTGAAGTACAACTGCTGCCAACTGGATTAAATGCACAGAGAGATTTGTAGAAACTTATTTAACTTTCACGATGTGCAAACCTGTGATGACAACAGAACTCCCTTAATCTTTGTGGTTACAATGTTTTTGCAGTACTCTGTACTTGGCCAACCCTGCCAGCTTTAACCACAGGCTAAAAACAATACAAATAAGAAAAGTTCTTGGCCCAAAGGCAATGAAGCAATATTATGCTTCGAGATGTGGTTGGTGACTTTTAACTACAAATGTGCATAACGGTTTGGATAAATAATAGTAAGGGCTAGTGCTACCACGAATCATGGCATGCATCTGATATTTCTATATGTGATAAGTTGTATGGCTGATGTGTAATTGCCCATGGTTGATTTGTGGGCTCATTCAAGTGATTGCTCTATCGGGGGGCTCCATGAAATCATTTCTGTGTCCTAGCAGTTCTGTGTGCCTTTGGTACTCCGGCAAAATGATGTTTGGGTGGTTAAAATAACTTCTTTCAGAACCAGCTAAACTCTTCATCACTCATAGCATTGTTGTTGGGTATTGTAAAGTCACAAGCACATTCCAATATCCCTCAGGGTCAAACTACATTAAACATGTAGATTGGTACTGCCTGCTTATATTTTCATCTGAAATAGGAACTGCTTAGGAGATCAAAATTAGGACGAGTGTACACAGGGAGCTTTAACCCTTGACTTCCACAATATGGTTCTGAAGATCATGCTACCCATCCCCTCCCCCTTAAGTTGGTACTTGGCACAGGAGGAGAGCTGCCAATGGCACCCCCTCCTAGTCAGGATCACCCCATATCTACTATTTAAAGTGTGTGCAGAGGGAGTGTGCAACACCAAATTATAGGTTGTACCTAACTATCCAACTACTCAGAATAGATCCATTGAAATGAATGGATCTAAGTTAGTCACATCCATTAATTTCAGTGTTTACTCAGACTATGATGAATGTTAGATACAACCCTATGCTTTTAATGTAATGTGTAGTCTGGCCCTCAGAGGCTCGCTCAATGACAGAATTAAAAGCATAGAGGTCTGAGAGATCAGTATAATCATTTTGGGTGTAATCAACAGCCCACTCGCTTCAGGACAAACTCGTTTACTTGAACAGAACACCAGCATAAATGGATTGTCATTGTAACCTTACACCCTGATCCTATGCATTTGCTCAGAAGTAAATTTCACTGAGGGTTTTTACTCAGATTTACTTCCAAGTAAGTGGGCATATAATTTTAGCCAAGCACCATACGCATATTTACATTCGGGGGGCGGCGTTATTCCTTATTAAGTGAAATTAGGATTACAGCCATGCATTGTGATCCTATTCCTGTTTATTCAGAAATTTCACTGTGTTCAGTGCAGCTTACTCACCAATACATGTGCATAGGCTTGCAGCGTTAACAATGTAGAAAATATTGTTAACCAATCTGAGCCTTTCAGCTAAGGCAGTTAAAAATCCATTAAAACCAAACCCGAACATAAATAATTAAGTATGGGTGACTTTTATGTATGGAGAACATAACTTTCTTATGTAGTTAAAACCTTGGGGAGGTTAACACTCTAGTAAGTCTTAGTGAAATTTACAGTTCACCCTATCTCAAGAATTTTAGGGTATATAATAGCATCTGAGATGTTAAAAAATGGACAAATGTGCCAAACATATTCCCTGTTTGAATTAGAGAATGGGCAGAGCTTGGAAAAGTTACTTTTTTGAACTACAACTCCCATCAGCCCAATCCAGTGGCCATGGTGGCTGGTGCTGATGAGAGTTGTAGTTTAATAAAGTAACTTTTCCAAGCTCTGAGAATGGGCATAGGAAAACTTAAAACCCTGAATCAAAGGAGTGATAGCATCATCTCCAAAAGAACATCCAGTATTGCTTTTACACAGGTATAGTTATCCTTGGATTACTGGGGACTCTCACTGGAGAGCTAGAGTGATGAACAGGATAGAGGCACTAGACTTGAGAGGTATATTTAATTCAAGCTCAGCCAAGAACACATTGAATGGTCTTGATTAAGGCTGCAATCGTATACCCACTTATCTGGGAGTAAGCCCCAATGAACACATCATGCCTGTGTTCCCCTTCTGTAAAATGGGACCTAGTGACCTACTATGCAGAGTTGTTATGAGGATGAATGATGACTGAGAAGCACTTAACAAAACAAGTCAGTGTTTTACTGACGTTTCTTAGTTTCTTTACTGTAATGTGACTTCAAAGAATGAAATTCTTTGCAGTAATGCAAGCTTTGTACTGTTTGTCAACTTCACTCTGATTTTAAAAAAGAGTAAAATACATTTTTCTTTTATCACCGGGGAGGATTTAAGGCATACTGCCCTGTTGTGCATCTGCCATTGTGCTTTGTCTCTCACATCTCCTAAATTGTCAAATCTTTATGCCAACACTGTGTAAACCTTCTAGAATTGTACATGATAGACTGAAACACACTTTCGGAGCAGAGAACTCTCAGGCTCAATGGGATTATTCTACTGCACTTTCTACAGATTCTTTTCCAAAAGCGCCCTATGTTATGGGAATATTGTGTGCCGGGAACCCAGAGAAATCTAATGGAAGAGCTCGCTAGCCTCTGTGTTTGTAGTAAAGTACACTGGTTTATTTAGTTGATATGTTTCTTTACAGAATGCAGAAAACACATTTTTAAAATAATTATATAAGGACATAAAAACACATCAGTGGTTGGTGAACACTTTTAATACAAGATTCTCTCCCACCATTACAGTGTCTAGTGGCATAAATAAACAGCACTGGTGCTTAGGGGGAAGGCGGCTGATGAGAATGCCATTGTTATTATTCTGTTCACTGCCCCTTCGCCTCCAGTTTCTATGGTGACAGGTAGGCCCAGGCCTGAAACCATTTGCGCTTGCGCATGACGATTATAAAGTGGTATCAGTTGCTAGGGACAACGGCACTGTTTGGAAGGCCCTTCTAACTTGCAGCATTTGGGCTTAGGAGGCTGTGTGTGTTGATAATTTGGAGACATCTGAAATGCAGGCCTGCCAGTATAGATTTTGGCACTGTGCTGCCATGATTGTTAGCTCGGAGGAGTGGTGGTGTTATTACAAACATACTTCTCATGTCTGTTCAAAAGCAGTCTGCCCCAAGTGGTGCCGCTTAATCTCCTTCCCTTCAACCAGCTCTCTTGTGTAAGAAGCAGAATTCATTGCCTCTCCTCATCTGAAACACACACCAACTTTCAAGCACTGAAGAGAGGGGGGAGAGAAGATATTTTATATAGGGCAAATCTATACCTGTCAATCTAGACAAAGGCAAAACCTGAAGCATTCTTTACCCTCACTTCAACCCGCAACCCTCCAGCCAACCTCAGGGGGCAGAAGCAGAGTGCAGAACTAAATGGGGCCATAGTCAAATTAACATTTGTTTTGATAGACAAAATCTTGTTCAAGTAGTTAAAAAAAGGCTTGATGGGAAATGCCACCCTAGCAAGTTCAGAGGTGAAGGTCATTTTAACCATTCATCCACTAGTGTGTTAACTGGCCATGTCAGCACACAAACATACTTTGCAAAACAGTCAATATGGCTTAAAAGTGTCTGCTTTGTGTGCAAAGTCAGCCAGAGGCCGCCCAGCCCCCAGCCAGGGGGTGGACTTATTATTGCAAAGGGTTTTTCCTCCCTCTAATGTACCAAAAGTAGTCTCAAATGGACAAGAAAAAAATAGCAATTCATGCTTAAAATCATTTTGTTAAAAGAAAAAAAGGCATGGGAGCAACCTAGACAGTGGCTCCAACTTCCCAAGAGAAATGTGTGGAAGTTCTTTTTTTTTTTAAAAAAAAGGCAAGAAACCTAGACATGGCTCTAATATTTAAAAACAATTACTATGAGAGACCAAAGGGAGGGGGAATCAAAAATGAGCAAAGCAGTCAGTCCAATTGAATTGATACTAAGAAGCTAAGCTCATACAAACTGCTGGCAGCGTTACCATTTTAATTTTTTTTTTAATAAAACAATTTGAGGCTGTATCAAAAATTTAGTAAAAAATTAGAGCTGAGAGTTCACTGATTTTTACTATGAACTATTTCTGGCATTTTTTTATTTTTATTTTGCCAACTGCCAGACAGCTACTATTGCGTCTGTGTGTGTACGCAGAGGAGAGCAGTGAGGGAATGGGGGAAAGAGGGGCTGTCCCAATACTGTGGTCCAGGAGGAGTCTTGATGTGAGGAAACTGCATTACACTACATAAAAATATTGCATCTTCACCAAAATACCTCAAGAGTGTTTCGAAAGCCAAAGTATGCCTTCCAGATGAAAAATCTCAGCACAGCACCATGACCCTTGCAGCCCGCGGCTACCATTGTTGGGCCTCTAGTTTCCAAAAGGTAGCAAATGCTACTGCGTAGGTAGATTCAACCCTGCTTTTTTGGTAATCATAAAGAGCTCTCAAAACTCTGTTCTTTTTAAGAAACCTGTGGCTGTCAACATGACATCTGTCCAGCAATGGCAGGCTAGAGCAACAAGAGCTCACTCTACAGTTTGCAAAAAGGACGCCAGCTGATGACTGAATTGTATTGTATAATGTGTGAAAAAATAGGATCCTTTGATAAAAAATGACGGTCCCTCAGCCTGATTGGCATTGGAAACACCCCTGGAGCTTATTTGTAGTAAAGTACTTCCCCTCCCCCTATCCCATCCTATACATACAAGTTTAGGTAACAGCAATTAAATGTAAAAACTTAATGTTGACCTCAGAAAGTCCTCTGAATTTAATTTTTTAGGCTACGTTTCATGTTATGCCCTGTAGCTAGACACACGTGAATAGAAAAAACAGTACAGTTAGTTTTAAAGGCAAACAGCAGTGTGCCACCCCTAGTGCTGCCTGCATGTCCAGCCAGTCTCCCTTTGCACAAGATGCTTTGAGACGCCTGCTGTCAGAAATACTTTATGAGCCAAGAAGATTTTTTTCTATGAATAAACAAAACAAAAGCTGTTAGGCAAAAATAAAATCAGTGTCCCAAAAGTTCCACAAGCACTGTGGTGTAGCAAACGCATTTGGAGAGGGCCTGCTGGGACCGGGCTACCTTTGAGATTATGTATATTGGTTTCCTAATTGGTAACGGATTTGCAGGCCACCGATCCCTACAGACAACACTGGTGTGGAACTATAGGCCCCATCTCCGCAAGCGCCTCTTGTTCATTAAGGGGGGACATAGGGAGGTGGAGACCTGTACGGGGTCATGTTCTTCGGGCGGGAGCCTTTACCCTCCATGGGTGCTGTGAAGGGAGGGGGAGGCTGATAGGGGGGTGCGTTTGGGTCTTCATCCCTCAGTGGTGTGTACTCTCCTACGGTGTCTTGGTTGAGTGGGGTGGTTTCTGGCATATTCTGATTTGGGTACTCGGGGGGTGGGAGAGGAGCTTTCTCCTCCTGTAGAATCAGTGGCATGCTGGAAGAAGGGGGAGGCTTGGAGTCATCAAGCTCATCTGCAAAGATTATTGGTACTCCCTTCTTGATAAAGGTGGCTTGGTCTTCTATCGTAAGCTTGCCTTTTCTTTTCTTGCGATAGCAAATCATAGCAATAATTCCGGCAATAAGCAGAATGGCTGCCACCACCACAGCAGGGATTACTGTATGCAGGTACACATCATCTTCACTTGTCTTTTCTGGATCCCGTGGAAGCACAACTGTAGGTGGAGCAGTTGTAGGAAGTCCTTCTCTAGTGACAGGAATAAATTGAATGTGTTTGCAACTACCAGCACCGACTACGGAAATGTTGATAGGCCGAAACTCTGGCTCTAAGGCATTAGTGAAAGCTGGGCTTGGCCTGCCAGAATAATCAGAAATTTTTTTGCTCATGGTGCGAATCTTCTCTTTTGGGCATGGGGTCAACGGCAGAGTATTGTTTGTCCACTCTACTACTATAGAGCCTTTGCCAATGTTTTCTATGGTAATAGTGCTACTGTTTCTGTCTCCAAGGGCAAATGCCAACTTCTTCACCAACATAATTTTCTTATGAATGTCATTGGCAACTGTATTGTGGTCTCCGTGGAATCTGGCTTTAAATTTAACTGGAGGCACCTCATCTGCTCCGAGAGTATGGACAAATATTTCAAAAGCATCCACAGTTGAAAGGCCCCCTTTATCTGTGGCATGCATGAAAAATTCATGCCTGCCTTTATGTGTGTGATTAGGTAGTCCATACATTAGCTGACTAGTACTATTAAACTGCACCCAAGAGTTTTCTTCTAATGGCTTCTCATCTTCTAGTTTCATGGTCAACTGCAGTTTATCAGTGGTGGTATCTTCCTTGTCATAGAAAGTGTCTGAAGGTATTTTGAGCTCAAAGTAAGTGCCTGCCCATGCATCTACCCTGTCAATGTGGTTTTTCAGCTCTGGTGGATCATTGGGCACACGTGGCGTTCCAACTGTAGTGGTGCGAATGCGAGTTGGTGGTGAAACTCTTTCCGGTGGAATGAAGGGTGATTTAGTTGTCCCAGGAGTCTTTGGAGGTCGAGGAGTTTTGGTAGGTCTGGGAGTTCTTCGTGTCGTACCTGTATCAGTGGTTGATGGTGTGGATGGTTTTGGTGTGGTTCTTTTTGGTTTCTTTGTTGTGGGTGGTGTAACTACTGCAGTAGGTTCTACTTGCCCAGTCACTGTCGGTCGAATCTGGCCAGGGGTACTACTGGATGTTTCTATCTTTCTGGTTGGTTGAATTGGTCCAAGGGTTGGTGTCTGAACAATAGCACCTCTTGTTCTAATAGTAACTGTGGGTTTCTTAGGCAATGGTATAGGCTCTCTTACTGGAGGAGCTGTTGTTTCAGTGGGAGGTGCAATGGCTGGGGAAGTGGGTGTTGGAACAATTCTAGTTGGTGGTTCTTGGAGGGCTGTTGTCGGAGGTCCAACAGCAGTCACAGGTGTTGGTGTGGCATTAATTTGCCGCCTTATTCTCTTTGGAAGATTAGGCTTCTTGTTAGCAATGTGCCAGCCAACCACAGGGTAGCCAAGATGGGCAGACATTGTACCTTCTTTAGCTGGAGATTCAACATTGCTTATGTTTGGAACACTATTTTGGCTCAAAGAACACCCCAGTTTCCAGGACAGTAAGGCTCCATTTTCCACCACCTTCTTTGCATTCCCTGGCCCAGCCATAAAGGCTGACATGTCAAAGAGTCTATTATTTACAACAGGAACTAATTTCATGTTATACAGTTCCACTTCTGAGAAGGTTTTCATTCGGTTTAAAAGTTCAATCCTCTGCTTTGGTGTCATTTTTGTTAAGTCAGCATCCAAAATTACAGTCAAGATAGTGACTGGTTCCTCTGCACTACACACAAACGGTGCTACTTCATTCACATCTTGTGAAGCCACCCGTACTGACTGAGGTTCATTATGATCTTCAGGGTGAACCTCAACAGAAAATACATTGGTGGTTTGGGGCACATAGCTTCCATTAGATACCAGATGCATTGCATTCACTGAGATATAATGAATGCCTTTATCTTTATCAAGTGGGAGACCTTCCAAGATGCTACTCTCTGGTTCCCAATGCAACCAAGAAGGCAAGGATTCTTTCCCAGCTTCAGTAATCTATGAGAGAGAGAGAGAGAGAGAGAGAGAGAGAGAGAGAGAGAGAGAGAGGGAGGTAGTTATGGCATTCTTTAAAAAGCAGTAAAACAATAAACTCTGTTCTTTAAAATTTATGCAACAGACATTTGAAAAGCCCTCTAGTTAGATGTGGAATGTAAATATGAGTGGCAGCATACTGTAGCTTGATATGTCAAAGTGACTGTAAATGACTGCAAGTGAATCAGTTAAAACAGGATTGCAATCAGGCACTCACCTGGCTGCCTGTGCAGAGTAAAAATGCCCTACAGGTGACTAGGTAGAGAAGCTTTTGTTAAATGGAAAGTTAGCTCTTTTTTCTTTCGAGTCACTAGCATGCCTGAAATGATGAACATATATAGGCATGCATGCATAGGACAGACTAATATTATTTGTGGGTCTGTAACTTTCAAAGACTTATTTGTAAAGCTCGGTTAAAATGACTCTGTGTAGTATATTCCCAGACTACACCACTTGGAGGACAAGCCTCTTTTTGATATGGCATAGGTTCCCAGAATTAGATATCTGACCCTCTAGCAATGCAGGAACTCTGGTTCAGGAGTTATATTAAGTTAGGGGAATTTGGCAACTACTTCTCTTTTCTGCTGCACTACAAACCTGGTTGAAAACATGTGGACAGGATACAACATAATAGGAGGGGGAAGCAGATAATCTGGCTTGATTGTGTGGGACAGAAGATAAGACTGAGAATCCTGTGTTAAAACAAAAGGGTAGTTTGCTAAAGGCCAGTTTTTTCCTCACATCCGAGCACTATTTCAAGTGTGACTGCACTGGTATTTTCAAGTCATTCACTCAGCTTTTCCAGTGTGTTCCAATGTAGACAGAGGACTGAGATTTTATAGTACTTGTTTACAGTATGCCTAGCCACTTTCATTAGGGCAAGATGGGCGGAGAACATGAAGTTCTACAAATTAAGCAGAAAGCTGTGTACTGTGCAGAAGTGCCAGCACCAGCAGGTGAAAAGAACAGACAGGAGTGCATTTTTAAGACCATCAGTAGTGGTTCTGTTTTTCTTTCAAGAGCTTGTCCATACCAGCTTAGGATTCAAGTGTACTGTGGTCTTCTGAACCATCTGTGTTCAAAAACAGAACACTTGATATGCTTTCCCATAAGTAACTTTGTTGCATGACATGCGGCAATTGTGAGCTCTCAGAGACCAGTGACTAGTATGAATGTGTACTCAAAATCCTCCGGACTAATTTAGGAAGTGGACACTTAATGTAAGCGAAAATAGCACTTCCATATGTCAAGAAGGACCCAATGAGTGGTCATGGCATCTAGTTTCTCATTTCTTTCATTCCACCCCAACCAGAACCCTCAATTATAAAGCTTTCAGTTATAATCCCATATCTCTCCGTATTCAGAATGGGAAGGAAAAGCAACCTGGACAAAGCCTGTTTCCTACCTGCTTCCCTAGCAATTTTATTTGTTCCATGAGAAGCTATAACCTCCCAAAATGTCAGTTAGATTGCATATCTGCACATTTACAGGGATGTTGCTTTCTCTATAGTCATTTGTTATCAGAGCAACTGACTGTCTGAAAGCATGCCAAGATGTGTTTCCCTTATCCAAAGTAAATGGAAAAGCTAAATAAGATCTATTTCTGTGCCAATTCTTGTATGCTTTGAAACCAAGAGAGTCCCAGCAACTGACCTGCATCCAACTCTCTCTCTGTGCATGTGTATATATGTAAGGAAGCCCCCTCAGAGTTGGTATGTTTAAACAAATACAGCCATCATTTATGGAAATCACCTTCCATAGATCAGTTATAATAGGCACAGCTTTCTTATATTAACACAGTACCAATCAACAGGAAGCAAGCTGGAATGTGATACATTATCAGCTGGTAACTCCCTTTTCAACTAGTTGCATGATCTGAAATATAGTTGAGAGAAAGTTCTTTTCAAGTCCACTCACATTCACATTTACGATTAGTCTGTTTCTCAGATTAAAGAATTTTAGGTGGATGATGATAATGATGAGATAAGTTGGAAAGCCATGACCCACTGCTACAGCTCTGGATATATCAACATGACACCATTCCTGTACACATGTCACATTACATTCTAGTGAAATCAGTTTTGCAGTTACTTAGCTAAGAGGAAGTTTTAACATATATAAAATTAAGAATAGCAATTCTTAGAATAGTGGACAGTGTGGGTGAGCCACAAGATGCTGAAATGCAGAATACAAAGAGGAATGCTTAAGTTTTCTATTTAACTACACTTCAAGAATTGATTTCAGATGAAAAAATATTTAGGGCATCAGAGCACTACAAATTGCATTTAACTAGAGAATACAAATTTGAGAAAATTCAGACAACGAAAGCCTGTGCAACTGGGTGCTGGATATTAGTAGTCCAGGAGGACTCAAACATATTAACTTTCAAATGGAACATACATATGCTTGTCTCCAGATTGTTTCCAAGTTCAAGATGAAGCAGCACCGTTCCACAATTCCATGAAATTACTGCAGTGATCAGATCCTTTTTTTCTCCTTCATAAGAGCCAAACACAAATTAATATTTGCAAAGCGCCTTTACGAGGGGCCTCATTTGAAGGTCTGTTACCTCCCACACTAGAGACATGGAGAGCTATTTATTTATTTAATTTATATCCCAGCCTTCCTCCCAAAGGATTTTTGTTTCTTATGGGCCAACTATTGCTCGTTTTAAAGAGGCCTGCAGCAACAAGACTGTTGCTTTCACTGTTGTCCTGTCTGGTGCTTTAGACAGACTGTAAGCCTCCTGCATGAAGAATCTGTTACCTTCTGTGATTAGGAGCAGCCTTGCCACGAAACAAGGTAAAGCAATCTGCTTCCAGTGGTACTATAAGCAAGAGACAGGAACTGGTGCCTAAAGAGTGCATCAAAATTTTTTTTTAAATGTTGGTCCTAGCAAGGGGAAGGAGACATCACTTGGATTCCACTTCAGGCAGCCTGGAACACTTCCAGCGTTAAAATGATATTTTAAAATAAGCGATAATATTGACTGGGTGTCTAAAACTGTATCCAACAATTGGAAAGTAATACGTGCATCTCATTTATTTTATTTAGGTTTTTTGCATTCCAAGGTATTCTCAGCACATGAGTGGAATCTGAGCCTTTCTAAGGTACAGGTCTAAATGAGTTTGCTGCAGTCTAGTGCACAGCTATGATTAAGCTCTTCTCAGGAAGGCCATTTTTGCTTCTCTGCAACTCTGTAGAACTCATATACAGGCATACTCTGCATTAACGTACGCAATGGGTCCAGAGCAAGTATGTAAACCGAAAATGTACTTGATATGGGTTGCTGCAGTGGCAGCAGCTGCCCACCGCTCAGTGCACTGCCGCCTTGACCAGATCCCTCACCGGAGAGCCCGGAGAAAGGAGCCAACAGGTGGGCCGTGTCCTCCGGGGCCAGCAACTCGCCACCTCCACTGGGGACGGTGTCGCCGATGGTTATGGCCAAACTGCCCCCTTGCTTCTCATCGTCTGCTTCCCTTGCAGGCTTGGCCGGGCTCGCCTGCAGCTCAGGCCTCTGCATGGGCCATGTACAGGAGCGAGGGCAGCTCTGGGGCTCGAATTCGGGGTCCAGTTCTACATCCACGGGGGGCAAGGGGGCGGGGGGAGATGACTCTGCCATCTTGGCCTCTCCCCCACTCTTGATGCCTTTCTTCCTTCCTATATACCACTAGTGGGGATGTCAGGCAAGAGGAGCCCAATCCACACCTCGGTCCCTCCTCCCCCTTTTGCGCCTCCTAGTATTAGCAATCAGCGAGGTTGTACAAACATGCCACTCTCCATTAAAGGTCCGGCCACTTCCTTCTTATCCCGTCACCTCTCCTCCTGTCCCACCCCCACAATAATAATAACAAAATCACAAGGAGACAGATAAACAATCGAGTGGTCACCCGGTTCCAGGTGCGCTTCCTTCCTCTGGATCCCGTGGATGATCAATTTTGCAAGAAGAAAAAACCCAAACCTGGGAGAGTTGGAAGCAAATCGCCATGGCGGCACGCCCGTGTGTTTATCTTTCACCCCGTGCAGGATTGCTCCAATAGCATCGCACTGTATCCACTTCCCGCGGGCACTCTCTTCCTCCTCCCCTTCTCCACACACCTAAAAAAAATTATTTTATTTTTTAAAGCCATGAGTCTCTTGCTTGTTGCTTTGGCGGGTGCCGTCTTTTTGGTTTTAGGAGTCTCTCCCCCATTGACTTCAAGAGACCTTAACTGGAGAACTGAAGTCTTAAAAAGCCTTCGGCCGCATCTGCTACATTCAAGGAGGGAATTCCCCCCCAAAGGAAAAGCAATACAAAACAAGAAAAATGGGTGCAGAGAAAAAGTAAATGTTTCTAAACAACAGGGGGAAACTCTGGCTCTGTTGTGTTTTTTAAAATCCTCTTCTGCAACGTGGGAGAGCGAAAGGAAGCCGCTCAGGGGCCAAACAAGTCAAATTGGCTATCTTCCAAATATGTCCATACTCACGAGTGTCCGTAAAGTAAAGGTCCGTATAGTGGGGTATGCCTGTATATGTCATTATTTGCCAAAACACAAGTTTGTACATGGCCATCATAAAATAAAAATGGATTCATTGCAAATATGCTCATATCCCCTTCCCCCCAAAAAAGGAAGCAGGGGGGGACACAATGAACAGGAAAGTTATTACTCCCATAGCAGATATCCCAGTCCTACCTCCAGCATGTTTCAGACTGTATGGCCCTTTCCCAGGGAAATATTCAATGCCAATAGTAGCTAGTCAGCTATACATGCCTTAAAGTACAATGCATGCAAACTGAGTCTAAATTATGAAATTTGTCGTTTTGGCAAATTGCAAATATTGTTGCCGAAGAGCAGCTAAAGCTGAGGAAAATATTACATTTTATTATCAACATTAAATACAGCATACACACACACACACATTTTATGCAAGGAGCAATTAATTTTTTTGGAATGAAGAAAAAATTACACAAATCACTACAATAAAAATAGTTTTGAACAAATTTAGATTCTTCAATGTGTTCAATCTGATATTTGTAGAAAGGTTTACTCTAGATGCAGACTTTTGTTTTTCCTACCAACAGTTCAGGCACTAGTTTTGGTGCTCTCCTGGAAAAAAACTCACAATTCATTTTCACTGGAGCTTACTTCCAGCATATATGATAAGCATGGGTTGCAGACTAAGCAGAACTCTTTTGAGTCTCATTGATTTTAATGGGAGAATTAAGTGGAAATTAGTGACTTTAAAATATTTCTCTCTGGCCAGATCATGTGCTGTTTTTCTTTACCAACCACCTGAAGATGGATGTGAACATCTCTAAGTAAGCATGAAGTTATGCCAGAAATTCCTTCCTCCTAACCATTCATAATGCTTTCCCAACAACAGCACAGCTCCTTCTGACTTGGGTCCTTTATGCTGACAGTTTCCTCCTGAATAGCTAAATTGTTGGTGAACATTCTGTGATGTCACAGCAGGTAGTCCTCCTGCTATTGGCTATTTAAATAAACAGAAAAGAAGAAGTCTTGCAGCTCTGACCATCAGGCATCTGTGATGTCACAACAACTCAGGCAGTAGCAAGGGAGGGCTCACAGGTAGGCTGCACTTTACATGCTAGTGTTTTACTTCATGTTTTGATCTTTTAAGTTCCTATATGTGTACATATTTGCAAAAGTGCTAGTGTTTACATAACCCACTTAAGAAAGGAGGCACATTATCCTCTCTGAGACCTAAGAGCAATCCTTCCCAAGGGAGGGTGTGAAGATTCTGAGAGACATGCATAGGAGTATCCCCCAAACAGTTTTGTATTATTTGATACCACCTCTGCCTTCTACTAACAGGTCTCATTAGGACTAAAATAGTATTACTTGCTATACAGTATACAGATTGTTTAACAACTATCCATGAACCTCTCTTCCTTCTACAGATTCTGCAAGAGGAAATTATCTTTTTTCTCCTCAAAATAATCTTCCTATTTGTGATATAAGCGGAGGAGAATGCACTAGAGGAGAATGCAGATACTGAGTTACTTAAACAGTAAAGTAAGGAATGGTCTGCCTTTGAACCCCAGGAAAGAGATACAGGCATGGATAGAGCTTACACATGAGATATACTGAGAACATCTTCCATTGGGGGAAGTGTTTTTACTGCTAGTATTGACTATATTGCTCCTTTATGAGAGTTCAGCACAATATAGTTTCACCACACTGAGGAATACAAAGGAAATACTGTTTAGTTTCTCATATGTGGGAGGCTCAGTATTGAGGCCACCTCAGGCTGAGGCCACCATTTTAGCTTTTCCTTGATTTCACTGTTCCACATTGTTATGGGGGGAAAATAATCATGGTGGTCACTATAAATCACTTGGGTCTATTTCATAACAAAGGGTCGTGTTTGGCAAATCTCTGTCACTGGAAAAAATATGTATTTGCCCTTGATGTTGTATGCATGTGAAGAGCATGCGTAAGTGTGTATTTAAAAAAAAAGAAATACCAGAAGGTTCCTTGAGCCACTGTAATGTATTCAGCTTCTCCTGCACTTGAGAAAGCTCACAATGCTTAACAGCAGGAAAGACAAGAAAAACATTGACAGGGTTAGATCTTAGAAACTAATTTTACAAATACCTTATTTTCCTGCTTTGAAGAGCATAATAAGGCACTTATACAGGAACAGATCTGCTGAGGGCAGACCCTTCAGGATTGCCATTTCAAGCAACAGGCTGGGGTACTTCTTTGCAAGCAATTCCTATGCTGCTCTCTTACCATGAGAGCTGCACACATGAGAAGCACCAGAGCATTTTACTCTTTCATCTGCTAGAATGAAATCTGCTTAGTGCATCCCAACTGTCTGGCTTTGTTCCTATTGGTTTGCAGCTAAATAAAGCCTTAGTAAAGCCCTGAAATATAACTCAGGAGCATAAACCCAAACCTTTGGATAAGGGCAACTTGCCTTTTACAGTGCTAGAGGATCAGCTATCCTTGACTTGATTATAACCAATACAGATGGCTTAGTGGATGAAGTGGCAGTTACAGGAATTCTGGGGGAAAGTGACCATGTTCTTGATTTTGAAGGAAGTAAAAGCTGAGAGTAGCCATATGTGTACCCTAGACTTCAGGAAAGCCAATTTTAATAAACTCAGAACAATGGTAAATAAGGTCTCATAGCAAGCAACCCTGATGAGAAAAGAGTCCAAGATGGGTGGGAGTTTCTGAAACAGGAAATTCTAAAGGCACAATGGCAAACAATTCCAACAAGGGAAAAAGGTAGAAGACAGCAGAAGAAGCCAATGTGGCTTCACAAAAAGCTTAGAGATGACCTGAAAACAAAAAAGTACACATACAGAAAGTGCAAAGCCAGGCCACAAAGGAAGAGTACAAACAGGCAGCAAGGAATTGCTGGGATGGCATCAGGAAGCCTAAAGCTGAGAATGAGCTGAGGTTAGCAAGGGATGCTAAAAGCAACAAAAAAGCTTTCTTCAGGTACATCCATCGTAAAAGACAGAGGAAAAAAAATGGTGGTTCAGCTACTCAACAAGGATGGCAAAATGTATGTAAGAGATGGCAAAGAAAAGGCAGAAGTGCTCAATTCCTTGGCTCAGCTTTCTCCCTAAAGAAGGTTTATGACCCGCCAGGCAAATGTGAAGTACAAATTGAAGGGGCAGAATTGCAGCTTGAGATTGATAGACGAATGATCAAGGAATACCTAACTACTTTGAACAAATTCAAATATCCAGAGCCGGAAGAACTGCATCCTAGAATAATGAGGAAACTGGTTGAAAAACTCTCAGAACCACTGTCTATTATCTTTGTGAAATCATGGAGGATGGGTGAAGTGCCAGATGACTGGAGGAGGGCTAATGTTATCCCTACCTCCAAAAAGGGAAAAAGGAGGAACCTGGGAACTACAGAAGAGTCAGTCTGACATTAATCCCTGGGAAAATTCTGGAGCAGATTATAGTCGGTCTGTAAGCACATTGAAAACAATGCAATGTTTACTAATATGGATTTGTCGAGAACAAATCCTGCCAGACTAATCTCATCTCATTTTTTGATTGGGTAACCTCCCTGGTAGACTGTGGGAATGCTGTGGACATAATATATCTTGACTTCAACAAAGCTTTTGACAAAGCACCCCAAGATATTCTGATTAGGAAGCTAGCTAAATGTTGGCTGGATGGAAGAACTATCAGTTGGCTACAGAATCGTAGTCAAAGAGTGATTATCAATGGTTCCTTCTCAAACTTGGGGAAGATAAAGAGCAGGGTACCGCAGGGCTCTGTCCTGGGCCCAATGTTCTTCAACATTTTTATTAATGACTTGGATGAAGTGGTGCAGAGCATGCTTATCAAATTTGCAGATGATACAAAATTCGGGTAGCAATACCCTGGAGGACAGAAAGAAAATTCAATGTGATCTTGATAGGCAGGAGCACTGGGCTGAAAACAACAGAATGAAATTTAACCAGGATAAGTGCAAAGTTCTACACCTAGAAAAAAGAAACCAAATGCACCGTTAGAAGATGGGGGATACTTGGCTCAGCAGTACGACATGTGAGAAGGATCTTGGAATTGTTGTTGATCACAAACTGAATATGAGCCAACAGTGTGATGTGGCTGCAAAAAAGGCAAATGCTATTTTAGGCTGCATTAACAGGAGTATAGTTTCCAAATCGTATGAAGTATTAGTTCTCTTCTATTTGGCACTGGTTAGGTCTCATCTTGAGTAGTGTATCCAGTTCTGGACACCGTACTTTAAGAAGGATGCAGACAAACTGGAAAAGGTTCAGAGGAGGGCAACAAGTTGATCAGGGGACTGGAAACAAAGCCCTATGAGGAGAGACTGAAAGAATTCACCATGTTTATCCTTGAGAAGAGAAGATTGAGGGGAGATGATAGCACTCTGCAAGTACGTGAAAGGTTGTCACACAGAGGAAGGCCAGGATCTCTTCTCGATCATCCCAGAGTGCCAGACACAGAATAACTTGCTCAAGTTACAGGAAGCCAGATTTTGGCTGAATATCAGGAAAAATTTCCTAATTGTTAGAGCATCACAACAATGGAACCAATTGTATTCAATTCAGACAATCACATTGCCCTTTAAACCGGATTATTGTTTAAGGAATAGTTTCTTAATAACTGCTTTTAAAACATATTTTTAAAATCCAATTAATTAAAAAATATTTTAAGAAATGTCTGTAAAAATAATTTTTACTCACAAGCAGTACCACCCTGAATTTTTAAGGCAGAAGAAATTTCATAGCATGCCCTCAATCCTAGCACTGTTTCAACCATCTACCCTCCTGTCTTGCTCACTGCAGTTGCTGGATTATTGTAACTGTTTGACAAAGGGAGGAATGCAGTGCAGAAGTGCCCAAATTCTGCCACCTTCAGCAAGAATAATGCCAGTTGGGTAGGATGACAGCAAACAGAGATCAGCTGTGAAGCACACTTTGAATTTAAGGCCCTTACCTTGTCAAGCCAGAAGGTGCAATTCATAGACTTTTTCACATTCCTTAATGCTATTTTAATCCTTACCGAAGAGGTGCTTGTATTCAGTTCAGACAGAATCACATTGTTTACTGAAGATGCACAGTACAGAATATATTTTAAATGGCTATCATTCTAGAAACTAGATAGAAGAGTGCATGAAAATAAATTTGATATGCCTGATTCAGAAGCAGACGTAGTTAAACCTCTAGGTGCTACTGCACAGACAAATTTAATAGTTTTGTGGGGTTTTTTTAGCAATATGAACCGTTCAATAATATATGTGAAACTTTTTACAGTGGGCCTCTGAGGTTGGTCAATATTGCTACTACTATAAGGGACTGAGCAAAATAGTTGGCCTAATGCCAACTCATGCGCTCATAGTTGAGGCAAAGTCTTTGCAGCAGCAGCTTAAACTGATAGGCCTGGAATACATGCAACACTGTCTGTCTGCAAACCATGGTTTGCCAGTCAGGAACCAGCCTTAAGAATACATGGCCCTCCACCCCTTTTACCCATGGCTTAGGGTTAACTCTACATGGTAATCATATTTGATGCTATCAGGGTTTTCAAACTCACTTAAAAACTTATTTAAGAAGAAATCTAGTTAGCATCAGCCATGGTTAACATACAAGAAGATGCAACACTATCCAAAGGAGTGCTGTTAGTTGTCTCCCCCCCCCTTGTCTCCAAAACCTGACTGGCCTCAACTAGAAGTCAGGAATTTAGTGCCACTATCATTCCCATGCTGTGGAATGATCTTTCAGCAGAGATTCAGCCGGCATCCTTGCTGTTAACCTGCAGATGTCTCTTGAAGACTTTTTATGCTGACAGGCCTATTTAGAGGGGTTTTTTTTTAGATGAGCCAGTCATTTTTGTAATTATTTTTTTTTATGCTGTACACCACTTTGGTATTTTACTTGAGTGGGTGGCACATACATTATCAATTAACACTAAACTAAGAATATGGCAAGTGCTTGATTATACAAATAGGTGGTCCTGTTCTAATTAAACTCAGCAGAATTGGGGGAGCAGCCTCATCTTGGGAAATGGGAGTGGATAGCAGGTCAAAGAGGGCTCTAGGAACAATGGCAGAGGTCCAAAGGACCTTTTCTCCAGTGGAAAAAGAAGCCCAAAGCATCTTTTCCTGTAAGGGAGATGCCTGCTAGAACTCTCCCGTTGCTGCCAGAGTTCTTCTCTGCCTACTACCCATTCCCATTTCCCCACAACAGACTATGAGAAAGGCGAACAGGCAGAGGAAGGCTGGCATTGTGCCCTTTAAGCACAAAAGCTGAATACTTGGAGCACCCCAGTGGTTTCCAATGGTTAACTTTGTGGTGCAAGTGATTTTGGGTTAAAGCCCTTTGGTACAAACCCAACACGACACTAAACAATGATTAAGACTAACAAGAAAACTACAGTTCGCATGGATCCAGCATTACGTGTGCATTGGACCTTAGCCACACACACACACCTTCAACTCCTTATTTCATTTAATGAAATAAAGTATACTTATTTTAAGTTAAAGATTATTATTTTTATTATTATTATTATTATACAATCTCCAAATCTGAGGAACAACATTTGGCTACAGTACACTGCTTCACTTGTAAAACCAAAGCAGCTTAACTTGCAGCTTTGTAGAACTTCCTCACACTGGAGTTCAGGAAATTAAATCAAGTCTAGTTTCTGCAAGTGCATTTAAAACCTTCTTCCACATCTCTTCCTATTCCATAGCGCTTCCTATTCCATAGTGCATTAGCGCTTGCAACTTCAAAAAAGATACACATAGCCCAGAATTCTAACACTGGAGCTTTATGGCTGCCCCACAGCAAGTTTCCCTGCTGCAGCATCTACACAAACATGACTATATTATATGTAACTCTAGACTGAATCTGAAACAAACCAACCACTACTGCTACAGCTGATGTGACTGAGCTCCAAAAGGCAACTGAAAGTAAAAAAAGTACCAAGTATGGCTTATGCACCAGACATTGTTTATGCATGGGACTGCTGCCCTTTTAAAAATGGTTTGTACAACTCATCCTTGTCCTAATAGCAGTAAATAACTGACAATTTATGCATATTGAAATATATGCAGTTACTATTTTTTTATTCTCCCTCCCCTCATCATCATAGAAATTAAAGGACAAAGCTAATCCTCAGATATGAGAAAGTGCAAGATACTTTCTAGCACCTTAACTTAGCCCTAGTTTAAACCAGATGAAGTCTTTCACACTAAGTCCCTAACACTGCAGCGGTGAACATTAAGAGCCCTGCTTGACCAGACCGAAGGCCCATTTAATCCACTATCCTGTTCTCACTCTGCGCTTTACATATCATACTGTGTGTGCATGTGCATGCATGTTTTTAAGGGGGCTACTATTTTGTTAATGCCTAACATGTTTTCTGATATTATGGCATTAGCATTCATCCTCACATATAAGAAACTCTGCTAGCAATCAGACTATGGATTTGTTAGCCATGCGCATTTTTGTCCAAGATTTCAGGTATAAATACAAGCCCAGAAAATACTTCTTCAGTCCTATTGCATATACTGACCAGAATATATAACGGACTCTAGAAGAAATTCCAAGGTTAAGACCTCACTTCAGCTTGAACAGACAACAGGCCACATGAATTACTAAAAAGACAAAATTGTGGTTTTGATATTGCTTCTCCCCCCCTTCCCACCACCTGCTTAGCAGACTAGAGAGATATACGAGACTCAGATGGATAGATGAAAGGCGCAGAAAGAAAAAAAAACTCAAAAAGGGGAAGGACAGGTCACTCAGACTAGGCACAATGTTGATTCCCAGATATTACCACACCTAGAAGACTATACAGCTTGCTACCTTGAAGAAAGGACTTTTATTATGAATTATATTGCTTTGAAAACTTACAGCTCCGATCACAAGCCAATAAGGGGTGTGTATAAATGTGTGTGTGCATGTGTATATATCTGTAGTATTTTTTAAAGGATACAGTCTTTTCAAAACATAAAAAAAAACTCAAGTTTTTTGTTATGTGCCTTCAAGTCGATTACAACTTATGGCGACCCTATGAATCAGTGATCAGCAATACTATCATGAACCACCCTGTTCAGATCTTGTAAGTTCAGGTCTGTGGCTTCCTTTATGGAATCAATCCATCTCTTGTTTGGCCTTCCTCTTTTTCTACTCCCTTCTGTTGTTCCCACCATTATTGTCTTTTCTAGTGAATCATGTCTTCTCATTATGTGTCTAAAGTAGGATAACCTCAGTTTCATCATTTTAGATTCTAGTGAGAGTTCTGGTTTAATTTGTTCTAACATCCAATTTTGTCTTTTTCGCAGTCCACTGTATGTGCAAAACTCTCCTCCAACACCACATTTCAAATGAGTTGATTTTTCTCTTATCCGCTTTTTTCACTGTCCAACTTGCACATCCATACATAGAGATCAGGAATACCATGGTCTGAATGATCCTGACTTTAGTATTGAGTGGTACATCTTTGCATTTGAGGACCTTTTCTAGTTCTCTCATAGCTGCCCTCCCCAGTCCTAGCCGCCTTCTGATTTCTTGACTATTGTCTCCATTTTGGTTAATGACTGTGCCGAGAATCTTCTGTTGTCATTATTACTTTAGTCTTCTTGACGTTCAGCTGTAGTCCTGTTCTTGTGCTTTCCTCTTTAACTTTCACTTTGTACAAGTTTGTACAAACTCTTTATTTACATTATTTCAAAGCTATAGAAGAACTAATTGAAAGCTGGCAGTGCTCACTATGCAACAAAATTGGTTTTGTCAATCACACCAGACAGGACCAAGCATTTTTTGGTCTTCTTCGCCACCATCCTGCTTTCGTCCCCTCAGTTGTCTAGTGAAATAACCAAGTGTACATCTGCCTCTTCAAAATGTTTTTTCTCTTTTTTGCATTTATTCTTTATTAAAATGTTCAAAACTTAATATAATCAACAAAGACGTAGTCACATACAGAATTACAGAGTATTATTGGCCTTTTAAAAAATCTTCCAGTTAAGTGTAAGAGAGATGGGGATATTACAATGTTGAGTCAAAATGTTGTTTCTGCCATGCACTGCAAGAGACATCCAGCTGAACTTGTTCAACTATAGCAAACATAATAATTCCTTCCTCTTTAGGTTGTATCAAAACCCCTAGATGCACTAAACCAGACTTGTGGAACATATTACACTAGTTTTAAAACATCCACACTGTGTACAGGTCCATGTCCAAGCACAATTCAAAGCCCCAAAGACCACCTTCTTTGCAGTGGTGGCTGGTGTCTACTGGACCTGTTAGAGCTGCTATGGGGACGTGGCCAATGAAGTCACGGGGGCATGGGCCAAGTTCTGGTTTTCTTCTCGTATTCCTCCCTTGTAAACATACTGTGGACACTTAAGCATTGCAATTTTACAAACAGCATCTAACTAAGCTAAAGTGTCTTACTTTGGTTCAGAAGGGGTTCCAGCTGTCATAGTTGTTTTTCTAATATGAGAAAAGTTATGTGACTCCACCTATTCTTATTCTTTTCCTATCCTCTTCTCTTGCAAAGAAACAGTAGACACTTAAACACTGTGGTTTTAGGAATACTTAGCACCTAACAGAGCTGTAGTCCTATGCTCACTCCCATGAGTAAGCCCCACATAACACAGTGGGGTTTGTTTGCTTCTGAATAAGTTGGAGAGAATTGTGTCAGTAACCAGCAGCGCTTGGAAAGTTCATTTTAAAAAGGAACAAAATAGTTCAGTTCAAGTTCATCCAAATGCACTTTTAGTTCATAATAATTTCTCTAAATGCCACATAGCTGTTAAAGGTACAAGACTGCTGCTCTCCTCCAATGCTAACCCTAAACTATGCAAAGAACTCAAGTGAAGAGTAAAAAGAAACGAAAATACACATCTGAGCAGCTTGGATAATATATTTTTAAATTAAAAACATTTAAAATGAGCATCTAATTGTATAAAAATAATGGTTAGAGTATTGAACTAGGACCTGGAAGACCAGGGTTCAATTCTAAAGGTAAAGATGTCCCCACACTTGTAGTGTGAGTAGTTTCCAACTCTTAGGGTAACGTCTTGCGACGTTTACTAGGCAGACCGTATATATGGGGTAGGATTGCCAGTTCCTTCCCCGGCCTTTCTTTACCCCCCAGCGTGTGCCGGGTACTCATTTTACCAACCACAGATGGATGGAAGGCTGAGTGGACCTCGACCCCTTTTACCGGAGATTCGACTTCCTCCTTCTGTTGGAATCAAACTCCGGCCGTGAGCAGAGCTTTCGACTGCGTTACCACCGCTTACCACTCTGCGCCACTTAAATAAACACAGTGGAGCTTACTTCTAAGTAAAATGAATAGGAATATGTTAAATTACTACAGCTAGATCATACCTGCTCCTCAGTACTGTTAACCATTACATATGTGAGACCAGGGTCGCTGACAGACAGAAAGAGTCTGATTTTGGGGGAGACGGAGCCAGCAGGGGCCCCAGACTCTTAGCTGTCATTTTAAAAAGAAGTTTCTAAGTAACCTAGAACAAAGCCTAGACATCAAAATTTGAGCCCCTCCTCCCAATTTCTGTAAAACGAGCTCACCTGCTCCTCCAAGTCCCCACCCTTTCAGGTTTTTAGCCAATGAGTGAAATCAGAGCTGTGACTGAATCAACCAGGAATCAAAAGGGGCTGTTGTTTTCTTCTTTCTGGCTCGCATCTATCTCCTTGCGATCTCTGTTTCACATCAGGTACTTAGGAGTTATTTTCTGCAGATTCTACTACACAGTAAATGTGGGTGGCTGTTGAAGAATCCCCCATCCCCATAAAAAAAGGCAAATGCAAAGTGTCCTAAGAGACTTAGGACCTAAATTCCAAGGACTTGTTAATAATTTACTGTATAAGTAACTTACAGTACAATAGCATACATATCTACTCAGAAATAAGTCTCTTTCTGTTTAATGGGGCTTACTCCCAGGTAAGTGGGTACAGGATGGCAGCTTAGACATCTGAGAGGGCCCTTTGTACACAGCAACCTCATGCAACTAAATACAATAATCATGCCAAATGGGTTGGAGCCTAGGGGTGTACTGGGGTGGGTTGGAAAACAAAACATGTCTCTTTAAGAAGTCTTGTGATTTTGGTAAAATGAAGCAAAATTTGATGCCTATTATAAGCAGTACGTTCCCTTTTGCAGCCATTTTATGCTTCCTATATTTTCACAACATCCATGTGAGGTAGGTTTGGTTGAGAATTAATGACTGCCCTAAGGCAGGAAGTGAGTAACACAATGGTAAGTTAAGTGAGTTTAAAATGTCAAACTGTACTTGTTCAGAGTACTTTTTCAAGGCTCTCAAATGGGCTTTTGTTTGCTGTAAAAATGAAGTGTCATGTAGCAATCAAAACATGGAGAGTGGGGGAGTGCCTGCTTTCTTAGTTTTGTTTGTGTTTTTCTTTTTAAGATCTCATCACCTCTTTTTGCCTGTGTTATACTGCAAATTATGTAGTCATAGATGCATATTTATAATATATATAAAGTTGTCCAAATGTCTTCTTCCTGTTTTTACAGCATGGAGCAGTGGAGAGACATGTTCCCGTGGGGGAATATGTAGGTTTTAGGAGGTGGGTTTGTGCTGCTGGTATAAACACTTAAATGTTTGTTGTTGTTTAAAGAAGTTCAGAAAAGGGGCAACCAAAATTTATGAGGAAGATTGCAGAATCTGGGGCTTTTTAGGTTAGAGAAAGGGTGAGTATGAGGCGATATGACAGAAGTGTATTATACAGCCACAAGAGTGGCTGTATACTATAGCTAGCACGGATTTTTCACATTCCACAATGTTAAATTGAAAATACCCCCATGCCATTCTGCTGCTTCCCATAAGCACATTTCAAAACAAAACCCTACAAAACCTATAGTCCTGAACTCAGAAACGCTTGCTTAACAACACTCTATGTTTTCATGGCAATACACACAACAGAGAGAATCAAGAGTTCAAAGTGTAAAACAAAAGAAAAAAAATCTAGACCCCTGTTGGACTTCTTTCCATCAGTGGTCTCATATTAATTCAAATTAATTAAAAATCAGCCGTGTTGACAGAATACCTAGAATCCTGTTACTGACCTTGCCCTATACTCTGATCTTCATCTTCTGCAGTTTAAAAGTTTAAAAAATGCATGGCTGATTTTTAATTAATTTAAGAATTTTAACATTGAACTCTATTTTAATGTTGGGCATGCTCAGTAAGAACCAACTGTCAGTGTTATAAAATCCAGACTCACAGCTGTTTGCTTGGCTAATCAGGGGCCCCACCCATGCCAGACATTTTTTCCACTTTAAATAGTCATGGCTTCTCCCAAAGAATCCTGGAAAATGTAGTTTGTGAAGGGTGCTGAGAATTATTAGGAGACTCCTAGTATCCTGACAGAGTGCCAGGATTAAAGCCAGAGGGATTTAACAGTCACCCCTCTTCTGAGGATTGTAGCTCTGCGAGAGGAATAGGGCCTCTACTAGCAACTCAGCGCCCTTCACAAACTACACTTCCCAGGATTCTTTGGGGGAAGCCGTGACTGCCTAAAGGGTAATAAAGGTCTTGCGTAGATGTGGCCAGTGACAGCTTTGGTTTAAATGTGGGTGGGAGACTACATGTGCCTGATGTAGAATAAAAAGGTGGGGGGAACCCTGAAAAACAATAATGTTCACAGTGTTTTCCTTTTCGAAAGGAAAGGGGCTTTCCCTCTCCCCAGTGCCCGCCCACCCAACCTTCTCCCCCCTCTCCCCCCTCCCCCAAGTCAGTTTCACCTATCCTAAGCATGATTGTACAGGAGTAAATCCCATTGAACTCAATAAGCATGCAAATGATCAAACCTGCCCTCCCCTCTTCCTTCCTCCTATCCCCTCCCTTTTGTCCCTTCCCTCCCTCTTCCTTTGCCCCTCCCTCCCCCTCTTTCCGCCTTCCCCTCCTTCCCTCTCCTGTCCCCTCCCCCTCCTGCATGGTCAGTTTTACCTATTCTAAGCATGACTGCATGGGAGTAAATCCCACTGAACTCAAAAAAGCATGCAATCCCCTCCCCCTCCCTCCTTCCCCTCTCCTTCCCCCTCCCCTGCCCACTCCAGCCCTCCCTTCCTCCTCTTCCCCCGTGGTCAGTTTCACCTATCCTAAGCATGATTTCATAAGGTCACCATAAGTCATAATCAAGGCATTTAACAACAACAAAGAATGATTGCACAGGAGTAAATCCCAGTGAACTCAATAAACATGCAAATGATCAAACCTGCCCTCTTCCTCCCCCTCCCACTTGCTCCCCTCCCCCTGCTCCCCTCTACCCTCCCTCTTCCTCCCCTCGTCGTTAGTTTCACCTATCCTATGACTGCAGGGAGGTAAACCCCATTGAACTCAATAAGCATGCAAATCCATTCTCAGCAAACTTGCGCAGGATCCCATTTCTTACTTCCCGGATTAAAAAGCAGAGAAATTCATTAATAGGTACATTCTTAAATCGTGAGGTTTTTTTGTCTATAGCCCACAGATATTTCTATCAAACTTCAAAAAGCAAGGAAATTGGGCAGCTATAGTGAATGCAACCAGGGGAGCAGGAGAACTGACCTCCTTTCTGAGATATTGGACTGCCCTACAAATCTGTCAAAATGCAAACACAATTTGGTTGGTCTTTCACAGTCCAATCCACTTCCTGCGTAGCTTGGAAGAATTTGGTAACACGTACCTGTGAGCATACAGTGAGTGGCGGCAACACCTGCAATCAGCCCAAATAACAGAAACAAGACATGTGCTGTGCTGATCTTGCTTTAGCAGGGAGGAAGCAACATTATTAAGACAGCTAAAATAGTTCAGATAGTCACTTTAAATATGTTTTATTTACTTTGCAATTTTAGTGAAGTTTCCTACAGTAAATCATTTTCTTTTGCTTCTGATTATGTCAATATGTGACATACAGCAATACTTTGCAAAATTTACACTAAAAAAATTCCAAAAAAATTGTGGAATAATGGCACTGACTAATCTGCAGAAGTCTCCAGTGGACATGAGGAATATCTCAGTTTGCACAAGATAAAACAGTGTAAGGTGAAATATATTCTATCAAATTTCTAGGTGTGCTCTATGTTTTTAATTGACCATGTCCACCCTTCCTTATGTGGGGTGGTTTAAACATAGCAGGCTGAAAACATGCATCTTGGGCAGGCAAAGTTGTTTTTTTCCAGCGGCTAGATTCATTGCTTAAGTAGCAACATATTGTTATCAGTCTGATTTTACATCAAACTGCAGTTTCAGATTCAACTGTTAATGCACCCAAAATAGAAACAGAACATAACCTCCAGTTTGAAACATAAAAGGCTGTCTTCACCATCTTGTGACCATTAAAGTAAATAAAAAGGCGTTGAAATTAATAAAAATAAATTTGACAAGAGATTTCTAGGTTGAACAATGAGAGAAATATAATTTTCTAGGAAAGATTCTCTGTAGAAACAGTAGTAACACAGGAAATAATCAAAGAAGAACACCAGCAAACAATTAAAAATGTAATGGTATTGCCACCACTCCTCATATGCTCAGAGTCATATATTAGCATATTCTTCCAAGATATACAAGAAGGTGATTAGAATGTGAAGGACCAACCCAAATTGTGTTTGCATTTTTACAAATCTGTTGTGGTTGTTACATGCTTTCAAGTCGATTATAACTTATGGCAACCCTATGAATCAGTGACCTCCAATAGCATCTGTTATAAACCACCCTGTTCAGATCTTGTAAGTTCAGGTCTATAGGCTTCCTTTATGGAATCAATTCATCTCTTATTTGGTCTTCCACTTTTTCTACTCCCTTCTGTTTTTTCCAGCATTATTGTCTTTTCTAGTGAATCATGTCTTCTCATTATGTGTCCAAAGTATGATAACCTCAGTTTCATCATTTTAGATTCTAGTGACAGTTCTGGTTTAATTTGTTCTAACATCCAATTATTTGTCTTTTTCGTAGTCCACGGTATGCACAAAGCTCTCCTCCAACCAACACCACATTTCAAATGAGTTGATTTTTCTCTTATCTGCTTTTTTCACTGTCCAACTTTCACATCCATACATAGAGATTGGGAATACCATGGTCTGAATGATCCTGGCTTTAGTGTTCATTGATACATCTTTGCATTTGAGGACCTTTTCTAGTTCTCTCACAGCTGCCCTCCCCAGCCCTAGCCTTCTTCTGATTTCTTGACTATTGTCTCCATTTTGGTTAATGACTGTGCGAAGGTATTGATAATCCTTGACAAGTTCAATGTCCTCGTTGTCAACTTTAAAGTTACATAAATCTTCTGTTGTCATTACTTAAGTCTTCTCAATGACCAGCTGTAGTCCTACTTTTGTGCTTTCCTCTTTAACTTTCATCAGCATTCATTTCAAATCATTACTGCTTTCTGCTAGTAGTATGGTATCGTCTGCATATCTTAAATTATTGATATTTCTCCCTTCAATTTTCTCACTTCCTTCATCATGGTCCAATCCTGCTTTCAGTATGATATGTTCTGCATATAGATTAAACAAATAGAGTGGTAAAATACATCCCTGTCTCACACCCTTTCTGATTGGGAACCAGTTGGTTTCTCTATATTCTGTCCTTACAGCAGGCTCTTGTCCAGAATATAGGTTGTGCATCAGGAGAATCAGATGCTGTGGCACCCCCATTTCTTTTAAAGCATATCATAGTTTTTCATGATCTATTTACTGTAATCTATAAAGCACAAGGTGATTTGCTTGCGATATGATCTCTGGTACCTCTTCCCTTTCTAAATCTAGCTTGGACATCTGGTATTTCTCGCTCCATATATGGTAAGAGCCTTTGTTGTAGTATCTTGAGCATTACTTTACTTGCATGGGATATTAAGGCAATAGTTCGATAATTATTGCATTCCCTGGGATCCCCTTTCTTTGGAATTGGGATGCATATTGATTTCCAGCCTGTGGGCCATTGTTTTCTTTTCCATATTTGTTGACAAATATTTGTCAAAATTTGGACAGATTCAGTCTCAGTAGCTTGTAGCAACTCTGTTGGTATGCCATCTATTCCTGGTGATTTGTTTCTTCCAAGAATTTTAAGAGCAGCTTTCATCTCACATTATAAAATTTCTGGTTCTTCATAATACGTTTCCTCTATGAATGAATCTGTCATGCTTGCATCTCTTTTATAGAGTTCTTCAGTGTATTGCTTCCATTTTCCTTTTATTTTATCTCGGTCAGTCAGTGTCCCCCCCCCCCGGTTGATTGTTCAATATCCCTACTCCTGGTTTAAATTTCCCTTTAATGTCTCTACTCTCTTGGAATAGGGCTCTTGTTCTACCCTTTTTCTTGTCCTTTTCTATCTCTATACAATAACTATTGTAATAATTCTGTCTGTCCCTAAGGACTAGTCGCTGTATAGTTGCATTTAGAGTTCTAACTGTGTTTCTTTCTCCTTCTGCTTTCCTTCTCTTTAATCATTTGAAGAGTTTCTTCAGTCATCCATTGAGATTGTGCTCTCTTTTTAACGAGGGGTATTGTCTTTTTGCATTCTTCCCCGATAATGTCTCTGCATAGTTCTTCTGGTTCTCTGTCAACTGAGCTTAACCTGTTCCTTATTTGATCTTTATATTCTTCTGGGATGTTATTTAAATTGTACTTTGGCATTATGATTACTTTGTTGTTCTTCTTTAGCTTTACTCTGATTTTTGATATTACCAGTTCATGATCTGTATTGCAGTCTGCTCCTGGTTTTGCTTTCGCAGAAAGTATAGAACTTCTCCATCTTCTGTTGCCAATTATATAATGAATTTGATTCCTATATTGACCATTTGGTGATGTCCACATGTGCAGTCGTCTTTTTGGTTGCTCAAAAAATGTGTTTGCAAGAAAGAAATTATTGGCTTCACAGAATTCAATACATCTTTCTCCTGCTTCATTTCTATCTCCTAAGCCCCATTTTCCCACAATTCCTAGTTCTTCTCTGTTCCCTACTTTTGCATTCCAGTCCCCCATGATTATCAGCACATCTTGATTTGGTGTGTGATCAATTTCTTCCTGTACTTCTGCATAAAATCTTTCCCTCTTCTTCTGCCTTTGCCGTTGGAGCATAGACTTGGATGATAGTTATGTTAATAGGTTTCCAGTTAAATCTCACTGATATAACTCGCTCAGAGCTTGTGTTATAGCTGCTAATTGCTTTTGCTACATCACTTCTCACTATTAAAGCAACCCCGTTTCTTCTTAATTTCTCATTTCCTGCATAAAATATTTTGTACTTGACTGACTGAAAGTGTCCCATTCCCGTCCATTTTAATTCACTCACGCCAAATACTGTAATGTTGATACATTCCATTTCTTGCTTGACGATTTCTAACTTTCCCTGGTTCATGCTTCTCACATTCCATGTTCCTATTGTGTGCGTTATACAACTCCAGACTCTCCTTTCACATCTGTGCGTATCAGCCTCTGGGCTTCCTTTCGGCTTTGACCCACTTGCATCATTAGTCACAGCACTACTCGTACTTGTCCTTTGTTCTTCCCCAGTAGCTCGGTGAGTGCCTTCTGACCTGGGGGTCTCATCTTCCAGCACTATCTCATGTTGCATTTTGGATACTCTGTTCATAGGGTTTTCATAGTAAGAGTTATTTAGAGGTGGTTTACCATTGCCTTCCACTGAGGTTGTAGGGCAGTACAATACAATACAGTACAGTACAAATGTGTAGGGCAGTACAATATCTCAGAGAGGAGGTCATGTCTCCTGCTCCCCTGGTATATTCACTATAGCTTCCCAATTTTCCTGCTTTTAAAAGTTTGATGGAAATATCTGTGGGCTATAGGTGTGTTCTCAAACCGCAAGGTTTTTTTGCCTATTAGTGAATAAGATGATGCATGGTGTGAAGAAAATAGAGAAAAGTCTCAGGACAGACACAAGAAAGTACTACTTCATGCAGCACATAATTGAACTGTGGAATTCGCTCACACAGGAGGCAGTGATGACCAATAACTTTGAAGGCTTTAAAAGAGGATTAGACAAATTCATAGAGGATAAGGCTATCAATGGCTACTAGCCATGATGGCTATGCTCTGTCTCCACAATCAGAGGCAGTATGCTTCTGAATACCGACTGCTGGACACCATGGGTGGAGGAGTGCTCTGGTCCTGCTTGCAGGCTTTACCACAGGCATCTGGTGCGCCACTGTGAGAACAAGATGCTGCACTAGATGTACCACTGGGCTGATCTACCAGGCTCTTATGTTCTTAAAAAGATTGAAGTGGTGTACATGTTTCTACCCCTTTCCATTTTATCCTCACAACAAGCCTGTGAAGTAGGTTAGGCTAAGAGATAGTGATTGGCCCAAGGTAGGGATGGGGTTCGCTCTATGGTTTGGTTTGAAGTTGCTAATGCTGTTGGTGATCTTTCTACTGATGGTCTCTTGGTTTTCTATTTAAATTTAAATTATGCAAATCATCGCCTGTCAATTCTGCCTCTTGCCTCAGGTTACTGCGCTGCTGACCAAAGATGTTAAAAGGCGATTGCTATCACCTCATTGAGACAGAACCTCAAACGAATACACACTGCAACACTTCAGAGCAAAGCTGTTATGTTAATAACAATGTCAAATTAGCCGCGGATTTGTTTTTTTTAAAAGTCGGTGTTGCTGACAGTGGCAACCATTAGCCAAACCCGATCTGAAGACATACATGATTTATGGATTCTGACAGAATTTGGTAACAAATCCAAAAATGCCAAAATTTGCTCCCATCTTTTGCCCAATGCCACCAAGTGATTTTCATGGCTGAGTGGGGTTTTCAAATCCTTTTTGCTCAAAAAGGAAAAAAAACTGTAGTTATCATGAAGTATTAATAAATAACTACAACAAATGAATAAAGTGATTCCTTTTCAGCTATGTAAATATTTAATTATCCAGCCATAAGCATCTCAGGGTGTGAGACAGGGGTGTATTTTATCACCCTGTTTATTCAATCTATATGCAGAACATATCATAGGGAAAGCAGAATTGGACCAAGAATTTATTTATTTATTTATTTATTTATGTCTTCATTGTACTTATATACCGCCCCATAGCCGAAGATCTCTGGGCGGTTTACAGTAACTGAAAACATTAAAACAAATATACAAATTTAAAACCACATCTTTTAAAAACAATTTAAAACACAATTTAAAATTTAAAACAATTTAAAATACATGCTAAAATGCCTGGGAGAAGAGGAAAGTCTTGACCTGGCGCCAAAAAGATAACAGTGTTGGCACCAGGCGCACCTCATCAAGAAAACTCATTCCATAATTTGGGGGCCACCACTGGGAAGGCCCTCTCCCTTGTTGCCATACTCCGAGCTTCCCTTGGAGTAGGCACCCAGAGGAGGACCTTTGATCTTGAACGTAGTGTACAGGTGGGTTCGTATCAGGAGAGGCGTTCCATCAGGTATTGTGGTCCCAAGCCGTGTAAGGCTTTATAAGTCAAAACCAGCACCTTGAATCGAGCTCTGAAACATACAGGCAGCCCATACAAGGGGGCCAGAATCGGTTTTATATGTTCGGACCGTCTGGTCCCTGTTACCAATCTGGCCGCTGCATTTTGCACAAGCTGCAGTTTCCGAACCGTCTTCAAAGGCAGCCCCACACAGAGCGGATTGCAGTAATCTAACTTGGAGGTTACCAGAGCATGGACAACTGAAGCCAGGTTATCCCTGTCCAGATAGGGGCATAGCTGGGCCACCAAGCGAAGTTGGTAGAAGGCACTCCGTGCCACCGAGGCTACCTGAGCCTCAAGTGACAGAGATGGTTCTAGGAGAATCCCCAAGCTACAAACCTGCTCCTTCAGGGGGAGTGCAACCCCATCCAGAACAGGTTGGACATCCACCATCCAGTCAGATGAACCACCCACTAACAGCATCTCAGTCTTGTCTGGATTGAGCCTCAGTATTAGCCCTCATCCAGATGAAGGAGATGTGAAAATTGGAAGGAGAAATATCAACGATTTAAGATATGCAGACGATACCATACTAGTAACAGAAACTAGTAATGATTTGACACGAATGTTGTTGAAAAAGAGGAAAGCACAAAAGCAGGACTACAGCTGAATGTCAAGAAGACTAAAGTAATGACAACAGAAGATTCATGTAACTTTAAAGTTGACAATGAGGACATTGAACTTGTCAAGGATTATCAATACCTTGGCACAGTCATTAACCAAAATGGAGACAATAGTCAAGAAAGCAGAAGGAGGCTAGGACTGGGGAGGGCAGCTATAAGAGAACTAGAAAAGGTTCTCAAATGCAAAGATGTATCACAGAACACCAAAGTCAGGATCATTCAGACCAGCGGTTCTCAAACTTTTTTGGTTCGCGGCGCACTGTAAAACATAAAAATTTTCTGGCGCACTTTGTGTACAAAATTAAAAATATATTAACATATTTTAAACTATGAATAAAAATAACTTGAAGTTTACAAACGGGTTTCTTCTCATTTTTAAAATATACTTTCATAATATTCGCGGCACACCTAGTCACCTCTTGCAGCGCGCCAGTGTGCTGCAGCGCACCGTTTGAGAATCACTGATTCAGACCATGGTATTCCCGATCTCTATGTATGGATGTGAAAGTTGGACAGTGAAAAAAGCAGATAAGAGAAAAATCAACTCATTTGAAATGTGGTGTTGGAGGAGAGCTTTGCGCATACCGTGGACTACAAAAAAGACAAATAATTGGATGTTAGAACAAATTAAACCAGAACTGTCACTAGAATCTAAAATGATGAAACTGAGATTATCATACTTTGGACACATAATGAGAAGACATGATTCACTAGAAAAGACAATAATGCTGGGAAAAACAGAAGGGAGTAAAAAAAGAGGAAGACCAAACGAGATGGATTGATTCCATAAAGGAAGCCACAGACCTGAACTTACAAGATCTGAACAGGGTGGTTTATAACAGATGCTATTGGAGGTCACTGATTCATACGATCGTCATACGTCATAATCAACTTGCAGGCACATAACAACAAGCATCTGAAAACAATGGCTGTAAATCTTAAATCACTTTTGACCCCTCCATCTGAAATACCAAGCCTGGTTTTGTTTTGAATGTAGCACAGCCAGCATAAGGGCAGCAGATGAAAGACCTACAGTAACAACTCATTTACGGCTCATGAAACTTGAATTCTTTGCATGGATAAAGGCTAGCATTGAAGGAGAACAGGGCTCTCATGTCTCTAACAGCTATGTGACAGGTAGATATTAAACAGAGTAATCCTTCTCCAGTATAGAGCTACAATTATGGGTAGAGCTTCAGCTGCTGACATTCTTTAGGACATCTTATTTCTTATGTGCAGCCCCTGATTTATTTCTGGGCACTCCTCCCCACACCTGCAAAACAGGGTACAAATTTGCATATGACAAAGTGTGTGCAAATATCTTTGTTCAAAAATATGTTTTTCAAATATTATCTTTGTGAGTGCAGAAGGGCCCCCCAATCCACATACAGAAGATCTTGTTGGCACCCCTATAGAATGAGACTGTATAACTTCTATAGAGAAAACAGCAAATGTTACATTCAGGAATATTTTTATTTAAGCTATGCCTGGCTTATTCCCTGGAATGCAGAAAAAGCCTCCCTGACCTGGAATAGTGTATTTAAGTATCATGGATAATAATCACTAGCTAAAGATCTCCAGAGCTTCTTTTTAAAAAGTAAAACCAACCCTGTAAACTATAAGCTCCTATAGCTGGAGAAAGAGATACAGCAGGTGGGGAAAAACAAGAAACCAAATTGTTAGAAAAAGGAGTCTTTCACACTTTCGACACTCGGGATGTATATTTTTAGGACCTACCTTATTTTTTGTGATGTTTCAGATTATATTTTCTGGTGTTGTTTTTACCTGTTTTAATTATGTATTATAACTGTTATAACCCACGCTGGGACCTCTGGATGAACGTCAGGTAATAAATTCTAACAACAACAACATGATCAGTTCTACATACTGTAGCAGGAAATTCCACAAGTTCCTTTAGTATTCCATTGGTGCAAGGGCTCAGACATTCACACAAAGTATATTTAAGTTTCTTGGTTTTTATAAAAGCAGGGATTTGCTTAACTCAAAATTTCTTCTCCTTTTGCTTAACCACATCTACACAAGTTCCACCTTTCCAACTCAGAGTGTGCAACAACCCCACACATGCCCTGCTTATTGGATTACAAATGCCAGGATGTCTGTGTTGTCAACTAGCCTCCTGCTATCTTCCTTCCCAGTCATGAAAAAAATAGTCCTGGCTCACAAATAAAATAAATATCTGATCATCTTCCAAGAACTGCAAAGCTTTTTGTTTTAAGCCCATATCAATTTTTCAAATACTTTAAATAAATAAAAATAAATAAAACAGGTCCAGTCCAGTCCATTCTCAGCCTCACAGAAGGAAAACAAGCAGCTTGCAAATGCATGCATCTGAATGGCTCAGATGGAAATGCATGGCTCTGAGTGGTGAGGAGGCTCTTCATAGTCCTGCACTACTGCTATGGAACTTTCAGTACATTTCTGGGGAGTCCTGATTGGTTAGATTTTGTTCCAAAGGAAATGAAATCAAAACAGAGGGAAACCCTGCCCTCCCTAAGTTGCTTCTATTGGAATATATGATTTAAAAAAAAAATCCCTGGAGACAAAGGTGGGACCATAGGGGTTTTTGTGATCGGCTGCGCTGTCCAAAGATGATTGGCCAGTACAGGAGATGGACAGAAACAGGTCCAGAGTGTCTCTAAATGTGAGGTAATGAATTGAGTATAAGAAATATAGAAGGGACTAGGTTACAGCTTTGAGGGGACTAGGGGGTTGGGGTGGGCATTGCTCCACTTGCACTTAGTGAGAAGCCTCCAATGCTTCTCTGGCATAAACCTGCCTCAGAGGCCCTACTCCATATTTCCCTGCCAACTGAAGCAAGACAGGTGGTAACCAGAGACAGTTGCACCCTATTTATGGAGCTCTCTTGCACAAGAGGCTACCTTGGTGCTGCTTTTTTATTTTTGGCACTAAACACATAGTTTTAAAAGGCCTGGGCAAATAATGCTGTAAAAGCTCTTTCAGGTCTTTTGTTCTGATTTTCTGGTTTTAATGTATAATTGACTGCTATTTTTATTTATCTAGATTTGTATTGGTTTTATCATGTAAGCTACTATAGGAGATGAATCAGCTGACAAGGGTCTAAAAAGAATCTAAAATAAAACAAACAAAAATAGGAAGGACCTATTCAGTTCCTCCTTTAATGGTGTAATGCCAAAGACCTATTCAGGCTTTATTTCCTCCATGCAATTAAGACAGCATGGAGAGAGCATGGGGCTGTGCATGCTGGCCCTATCCATCTCCTCTGCCAGCCCACCCCCCAAACCATCCATGCATTGGGGGCTTGTCAATAAAGGGGAAGCCTGCTGAACGAGCAATGGCTCTCCCCATTATCAGCAACCCTGAAGTCACTCACTCTATGAGATCTTAAATCAAATAGAGAAAATAATGGTCTTGAACTACTCACTAGGTGTAAAGGAGAACACTCTTGAACACCACAATGTAGCCCAAATCACTGAGATTAAATACTGAATGGCTCACTTTGATGCCAGCATCTCAGTTCAGAGAAGTCAATTTTCCTGGGAAATGGCAGAATAGATATGTCTATTACTGTAAACTCCCCCACCTTGCTTCTCCCAAACCTAGCTTTGCTGCCACTGGAGTTTTGCAGCAGAAAATCTGGAGCTGCCTATTCCTAGACCCTAATGACTGAAGTCACCACAAAGCAGAATATGGAAACGGTGTGTGTGTGTATGTGTGCTGGTACAGAAGAGGGGCTATGTGAAGCCCAGCAGCAGGAATGTCAGTGTGCAGATACAGCAGTAGGCGTTTAGGGTGTTTGGACTCAAAAATACACACACAGTAACAATTTTTGGTTATCACGTATTAATACTATTCTGTCTTAAAACCCCCGAAGCACTTCAATTTGGGAAGCAGTTAAGTTCAGTGCTGCCTGCCCATTATCAACAGCAAGTCTGTGAACTCTGGCATTTTATTCAAAACAGAAAGATCTTCTCTGATGCTAAGAGAAAGGCTGCTTTTGTTTCCAGTTATTACAAACAAGCTCACTTCAAGAAGCTTTCATGGAAGATGATCATGCTCCCGTGACTCGTGGCAAAAAAGTAATCTGTGCACCAAATTTAATGACAATGATTGATGATTTAGATTTCTACAGTCACCATAAAGCTATTTAGGAGGCAGAGATGAGTGTCAAATGCCTCCAAGTAGCTTAATACCCTCATCACAGACACACACACACCGATCCCTAAAACTGGGTTCTAAACATCTTGCTGCTGGAATGGGTTGGAAGATTTTGGGATCCATAGCACATCTGTGCCAGTAATGATTTGAAATGAATGCTGATGAAAGTGAAAGAGGAAAGCACAAAAGCAGGACTACAGCTCAGTGTCAAAAAGACTACAGAAGATTTATGCAACTTTAAAGTTGACAATGAGAACATTGAACTTGTCAAGGATTATCAATATCTTGGCACAGTCATTAACCAAAATGGAGACAATAGTCAAGAAATCAGAAGAAGGCTAGGACTGGGGAGGGCAGCTATGAGAGAACTAGAAAAGGTCCTCAAATGCAAAGATGTATCACTGAACACTAAAGTCAGGATCATTCAGACCCTGGTATTCCCGATCTCTATGTATGGATGTGAAAGTTGACAGTGAAAAAAGCAAATAATAGAAAAATCAACTCATTTGAAATGTGGTGTTGGAGGAGAGCTTTGCGGATACCATGGACTGCGAAAAAGACAAATAATTTGGTGTTAGAACAAATTAAACCAGAACTACCATTAGAAGCTAAAATGATGAAACTGAGGTTATCATACTTTGGACACGTAATGAGAAGACATGAGTCATTAGAAAAGACAATAATGCTGGGGAAAACAGCAGGGAGTAGAAAAAGAGGAAGGCCAAACAAGAGATGGATTGATTCCATAAAGGAAGCCACAGCCCTGAACTTACAAGATCTGAACAGGGTGGTTCACGACAGATGCTGTTAGAGACTGCTGATTCATAGGGTCGCCATAAGTCGTAGTCGACTTGAAGGCACATAACAACAACAAAGCACATCTGGGTAATGTCCAAATTAGTAATTCATACATCATTCATGGGGAATCACACACAGTACCCTGGATACTACAATAATAATTTATGTTTCCCCTCATAATCATTTTTTAAATTCTGGAAGCTTGCCTGTCTAAGACTGCATATACCTCATTTCAAATCAGATATAGCTGAAAAACTTGCAGCCACTAACAAGAATGTATAGTAAAGCAACAATGTGCAGTGCACACTAACTTAGCCCTATGGCGAAAGAGCTTATTCAAGCATATGCAAGGCCTTGTGAGCGCCTCACTTGCTCCTTTCCGCCCTTTGGGCAGTAGATCCCCATAACTCTACCCTGAGTTGCAAGAGTGTTTTGTTGGGTAGCACTGGGCATTTCAACTGTAATGCTAAGCACAGCATTCTTTGTATACCAGCCTAAAAAGTATAATGACAATACACCTAAATTATCAGCACTGATAGACTTAAATTTCTTAGAAATGGGAAGCAGCATTGCTCCTTTATCCCATCATCCTAGGTGTGTAACCTGGTATCTGTAGCAGCTGGGAGGGACTTATTCAGTCTGCAACCTGCCTCTATAGGCTGGCATCAAGGCTAGAACACCAAGCCTAATTTTTGTATGTTTTTGTTTTTTATTTTTCCTGCTTTCTGTAACTTTTTGCTTGATGAAGAGTTCTGGAGAAACTTTTGTGGTATTTTGATGGGCAATGCCTTCACTGGAACTAAACTGAGCTGTGGATTTTTTTCTGATGGACCAACATGGCTGCCTTTGCTTTATTGCTTCAGTTAGTGCTGCATGTTCTATATGTATTCCTCAGAAAGCCTAGAGCTTTAAGCCAAGTTCTGTAAAGAAAGGCATTACATGCAACAGTCTTTGTAGTGCAGCTCTGTAGTGTATAAAGCATGCTAACTCTACACTCAACATGTTTAGAAAACAAGGAATTAAGAGTCCTCCATGCTTGTTGACTCCTAAACAAATGAAGATGAAGCAAACAATATCACTTTAGCATTTAAGGTATAAACCAACTATGGCAGCGGTTAGCATCAAGGTGCCTTTTTCTTACTACCATATCTCCAAAGTAAGCTTTACTTGTGCCTAGCATGCATTGAGCATTCAGCAACTAATCTAGGTGTGCAGAAACAATCCGATTTAGAGATACTATTCCTATATGCCACAGTAAAAAAAAAATCTTAGGTTTTA
Organism: Rhineura floridana; assembly: GCF_030035675.1. Classification (NCBI taxonomy): domain Eukaryota; kingdom Metazoa; phylum Chordata; class Lepidosauria; order Squamata; family Rhineuridae; genus Rhineura; species Rhineura floridana. The sequence continues at coordinate 123,988,256 of NC_084482.1, read as the reverse complement.
TTATTTATTTTTATTCATTTGATGTAGATACTTAGACATTTATATGATTTAGATATTTAGGTTTTAGATACTGGCTGCATCTGGTTCTCAGATGTGCTCCCCCACCTCCCCTCCAGTGTGAACCTGGAGGAGAGGTTTTGGTTTTCATTTGCATTTTTAAAATTTACCATAGCTTTTCATTTCACCCGAACACAACTAACTGGTTAATCTTAATTTTCGCTTGGTTAAAACAAGCCATGTTTAAGATTAATCACAGTCTGTTGTAATGGCAAACCAAGATTAATTAAAATGAAAGTGAAAGTTTCTGATCTCCATGCGGCTGCCCCCGATGAGAGGGAAGGGAGGAACCAAGGCTCGCTGCATCTTGTTCCTGTCAGGATAAAGTTTAAATCATGATTTATTGTTATGTCCAAACACAGCCACTATCAATTTGGAATAAAGCAGTTGTACTGCCCTATTCATTTTTCTAACTTTCATCTTCTGACCGATGTACTTAAGAGCAGTAATACATTATGTGTGTTTTGAGGGTTTATAGTTAGACAGTGAAGGTCTGCTTAAGCATGTTTTACAATTTTCAGGAAATGCATAGTGTTTTTTATGTTGATTGGCCTCTGGAATACATATTGTGCATGTACATACAGACACTCCACAGAATATAACCTAGAATATTCCGCAATCTGAAGACTGGCAACTCTGAGCAATTCTTTTTGATTAACTGAAAAGATCTTCTTAACCATAACCTCTAACCAAAGGGTGAAGTTATGTCTCTTCCTTTCCCAAACAATGAGGTAGCACAGACAACTGAAGCGATATTCCATTGAAAACTTGATAGTCTGAACCTTGAATGTTGACGCCATTTTTGTGTTGAGACTTCAGCAGTGATGAAAAGCGGATTGTAAATTTTGCCAAAATTTATAAGTTTGTTTTAACTCTAAATTTAAGAGCAAAAGAACTCCCTTGCTGGGTAAAATCAAGCATACACATAGTGCAGAACAAATTCCTTTTATAAAAAATAAACCTAAACTAGTAGCCATCGCCACATTTTGTAGCAATATTCCATCAATTCATTATATTTTGAATTAGAATTTTCCTGCATCTGTCCAAGACCTAAAGCCAATGCACTCAGAGCCATCTGGGACCTATTAGTCACAGCTGGATTTTATCAATCATGAATTTTAACAGAGCCAGATTCAAAGGTCAGATATTTAAGAGGAAAAGATGCAGCATGGATTGTTATCCTAGAAAACAAGGATAAAAGAAGCATAAAACTAGAAGCTGATCTTGGGAAAACATTTTTGATGTACACTGAAAATATCCAAACGTAAGCTATTGATCCTCCATCCTGTAGTAAGTCTTCTGGGACTACCAAGGAATACCAGTCAGGCATCCAAAGCTCTGGTCATCCACTGCAACCACTAGAGGGAGCTATGAGGCTCATTCAGGCATACTAATTATGTAGCACCTACAGATAGATGTGTTACAATTAAATGAAAAAGATATAAGGGGTGTGTCTGATTGCTTATAATCTGTGGTATTGCATCCCAGATGTTAAATATAAGCCACAGGTTTTTGGTTTCTTGTTTCGAAACATTCAACATACTCATCTGAGGATTTGAAAGAATGGACACACTGTATAGTCAGCAACCACTCAGAACATTTCCACTACACATACCAGACAGACCAGATCCACTATAAAGATGTGGAAATGACCCACGGTTGAAGTGACATTTGTCTTTGGTGACTGTAATAAATAACTTTTCTATGACACCACACGGTTCTTAATTCAGCAAAAGTCTGAACAGCTTTTCCAGCTAATAACCATTCTGACACTCCCACTGTAACGCCCTCATTTCCAGATGTGCCCATATTTATTATAAAAGAACTATTCAGAGAACAAAAATTTCCTCTCTTGTATGACAAGAGGTCATGCCAGTAATTTCACTGGGTCGTCACTGCAAAACATGAAGTGTCCAATGAAGTGCTCCTTTCATCAGCAAATGCTGCCACTCTGAAAACAGTTCATTTAGTCTATTCTAGTTGGCTGTTGTGTGCTTGGACAAGGGACCTGTTGCTGCGCTGTCTCCATTTTGTTGAACAGTGCCCACGGGCAGGATGCCAAATTCCAAAACAGGGCACTTCACACATGACCTTCTTACAAGCAAAAGGCCAAACCGAACAGGGTCTACGATACAACGTTTGCACCAGATGCTAGGTGCTTATTGATGCTTTAGACTCTCTACTAATCACCACTTGCTGCTATTTCCACAGTCAGCAGATATTCTGATGTTTGAATTGGCAGAAGGATTAAACCTTCTGCTAGTGACCTTCATCCAGGCCATGTAGAAATATATACTATTACTGACTGGTTACTGTCTCCTCCCTAAAAATTCAACGTTAGAAGAAGTAATTCATGAGCAGCAGCATTAAGTCAAGGAACTGTCAGTCTGAGAAGCTAGTTTGTAATTAGACTGAGTCATATCTTCCAAGTCTGGAACCCACTATTGGAAGCTAAAAGGCCAAAATCCCCCACAGACTGGACACAATCTTCCCTGTGTTCCTTAGTACAGGCCTCTGTGACAATCCCTTTTTATCTCAGGAGCCCACAGGTGTTACTGAAGAACTACAGCACATGACAGACAGCATCAGGTTCCCACACACCCCAGCATGCACAATTCTAAAACCATTAGTTAACAGCAGTCTGACAAGAGCTCCCACTGCATTAGCGTGAAGCTTCCACAGAAAGTGCTCTTTGCACCATGTTGACCCTAATCATGCTCAATGAGAAATCCACGTGTTAATCTCCTTAACAGAAGAGAAAAATGCAGCACAAATGACAACTCCTTGCCACATCTGAATGCTCCAGAAGAATGTATCTTACAGTGCAGCTACTGCATTAACAGAGGCAGATTGGAGAATTGCACATGTGACCACACTCAGAGCTGATAGTGAGCCTGTGTGGTTTTTACAATCAAAACTCTTCAGATCCTGTTTGTGGGATGAAATCTCCTTAATATCCAGTAAGAATAAACCTGTTAAATAAATGCCTCACCAGCAGATGGTGACAGTTATTGGACTTGTGAAAAGACAACTCTTGTTTGCCCACACAAAGTGGCTTTGCGCAGATTTATTGTCAACTAGTCCATCAGTCACAGAAAACACCATTTAAATGGAGTCATCAGTTAAACAAAGATTAAATTAACAAGATTTGGTTTTGCCTTAGACAATTTACTGACATGGTGCCATCTGTGCTTTGGTTATCTGCATGGACAGCATTCGTCAGCTTATATACTGCAGAGGTGGAAAAGGAAGGTTCCAGCTCCAATGGAAAAAATTCATATACTTCCATTCTATTAGAAGTCACAGAACTTCTTAACGAACCTCTAACTGTAGCAGATCCAGATTGGTCTATCACTTGATTCCCACAGAAACACCTGCTGCCAAATGCTTATCTACTCTTCTCATTTTAATGTTGTTGTGTTGTATGAGTGAGGATTGTGTTGTGTGTATGTTAGTGTGTATGTGTATGAACTTTTTTTTTGAGTTTTAATATGTGGCTGGGAGACAGGATTTTATGTGTAGCGGGGAGACTTTCGGGGGCCCCAATTAACGTAGTGACGGGTAATGGGAGGTATGGTGTTGGAAGGAGAACATGCCAGGTAAGGGGAACTCGTCCCAGACAAGTTGTGTCTGTGCCTCGTTCCGGTTCTCCTCATATCCACAGGATTTCGGGTTGTCCTATCAGCCAGCTCTCGGATCTCCAAGTGCTGCTTTTGAATGCCAGATCGGTATATAATAAAACCTCCCTTGTCCATGATATAATTGTGGAGGAGGGTGCCGATCTGGCATGTATCACTGAGACCTGGGTGGGGGAGCAGGGAGGAGTTGCTCTTTCCCAGCTTTGCCCACTCGGGTACATGGTACAGCACTGTGGTAGATCTGAGGGCCGGGGAGGCGGGGTTGCCGTGGTCTATAAGAGTTATTTTCTTCTCACCAGGCACCCTGTCCAGGCAGTGACTGGTCTGGAGTGTCTCCACCTTGTGTTGGGTCAGCGAGACAGATTGGGAATTCTGTTGGTGTACCGCCCACCTTGCTGTCCAACAGCTTCCCTAGCTGAGCTGACAGAGATAGTCTCGGAGGTACTGTTGAGATCCCCTAGACTTTTGGTACTGGGGGATTTCAACATCCATGCCGAGGCTGCCTTATCTGGTGCAGCTCAGGACTTCATTGCCGCCATGACAACAATGGGGCTGTCTCAATTTTCTATTGGCCCAACGCATGTGTCAGGACACACTCTTGATTTGATCTTCGCCACTGGACATGGAGATGGCGACCTGCAGGTGGGGTGTTTTTCATCTACCCCACTGTCATGGACAGATCACCGCCTGCTGAGATTTAGGCTTACGGTGACCCTTTCCCTCTGCAAAGGTGGGGGACCTATTAAGTTGGTCCGCTCCCAGAGACTAATGGATCCTCTGGGTTTTCAGAAGGCTCTGGGAGATTTTCCGGCTGATAAGACTAGTGCTCCTGTCGAGGCCCTGGTCGAACTGTGGAATACGGAAATGACCCAGGCTGTTGACATGATCGCTCCCGCGCGCCCCCTTCGATGTAGAGCTCATACAGCTCCGTGGTATACCCCGGAGCTGAGAGTGATGAAGCAAGAGAGGAGGAGGCTTGAGTGCAGATGGAGACGAACTCCAGACGGATGCAATCATGCCTTGGTAAGTGCCTCCACTAGGTTGTATATGGAGGCAGTAAGGGCAGCAAAAAAGTGCTATTTTGCTGCCTCTATTAGATCATCTTTGTGCCGACCTGCAGAGCTCTTTAAAATAGTACGAGGGCTTTTACTTTCTGGCCCTCAGGATACTATAGTATCATCTGAAGCCCGCTGCAACGAGTTTGCGGGGCACTTCCAAAATAAAATCGCATGCATCCGTAGGGATCTTGACTCTAATATTAGGACAGTTGATTCCATTGAGGTACCCAGATCACGGTCTTGTCCTCAATTATTGGATGAGTTTCAGTTGGTGCAGCTTGAGGAAGTTAACAAGGTGCTTGGACTGGTGCGCGCAACCACGTCGGTATTGGACCCTTGCCCCTCCTGGCTAGTAAAAGCTAGCCGGGATGGAACTGCCGGTTGGGCCAAGGAAGTGATCAACGCCTCCTTGAGAGAAGGAGTTGTCCCTCATTGTCTCAAGGAGGCTGTAGTGAGACCTCTCTTGAAGAGGTCTTCCTTGGACCCAGATAACCTGAACAACTATCGACCGGTAGCGAATGTGCCATTTCTGGGCAAGGTCTTGGAACGGGTGGTTGCCAGCCAGCTCCAGGTGCTCTTGGATGAAACCGATTATCTAGACCCGTTTCAATCTGGTTTTAGGCCCGGTTTTGGCATGGAAACAGCCTTGGTCGCCCTGTATGATGACCTTTGTCAGGAGAGGGACAGGGGGAGTGTAACTCTGTTGATTCTCCTTGACCTCTCAGCTGCTTTTGATACCATCGACCATGGTATCCTTCTGGAGAGACTCGCGGAGTTGGGAGTTGGGGGTACTGCCTGGCAGTGGTTCCGCTCCTACTTGGCGGATCGTCTCCAGAAGGTAGTGCTTGGGGAACATTGCTCGATACCCTGGACTCTCCATTGTGGAGTCCCTCAGGGATCGGTACTGTCCCCCATGCTTTTTAACATCTACATGAAGCCTCTGGGTGCGGTCATCCGGAGTTTTGGAGTGCGTTGTCATCAGTATGCTGATGACACGCAGGTCTATTTCTCCTTTTCATCTTCTTCAGGTGAGGCTGTTGATGTGCTGAACCGTTGCCTGGCCGCGATAATGGACTGGATGGGAGCTAATAAACTGAAACTCAATCCAGACAAGACTGAGACACTGTCAGTGAGTGACTTTTCCGCACAGATGGTGGATGTTCATCCTGTTCTGGATGGGGTTACACTCCCCCTGAAGGAACAGGTTCGTAGTCTGGGGGTTCTTTTCCATCCTTCCTTGTCACTTGAGGCTCAGGTAGCCTCGGTGGCTCAGAATGCGTTCTACCACCTTCGGCTGGTAGCCCAACTACGCCCCTATCTGGACGGTGACGACCTCGCTTCAGTTGTTCATGCTCTGGTGACCTCTAGATTGGGCTACTGTAATGCACTCTACGTGGGGCTGCCCTTGAAGACGGTTCGTCTTCAAGCTGCAACTAGTGCAAAACGCAGCAGCCAGACTGTTGACGAGGACCACTCGGTCCTCGCATATTACACCCGTTCTGGCCCGTTTGCACTGGTTGCCGATTTGTTTCCGGGCCAGATTCAAGGTGCTGGTATTGACCTATAAAGCCTTACACGGTGTGGGCCCGCAATACCTGATGGAACGCCTCTCCCGCTATGAACCTACCCGTGCACTTCGTTCGTCATCTAAGGCCCTCCTCCGAGTACCGACCCATCGAGAAGCTCAGAGGGTAGTGACAAGATCCAGAGCCTTTTCGGTGGTGGCCCCCGAATTGTGGAATAGTCTCCCCGAGGAGGTACGCCTGGCGCCTACGTTGATATCCTTTCGGCGCCAGGTTAAAACCTTCCTATTCTCCCAGGCATTTTAATGTATTTTAAATACGTTTTAATGTTCTGGTCTTTCTAATTTATCTTATTGTTGTTATATATTTGTATTTTATATTTTGTGATTGCTGATTTATTGTATTATTTTATGTTGTACACCGCCCAGGGAGCCTTTGGCTAAGGGCGGTTTATAAATTAAATTAAAATAAATAAATAAATAAATAATATGAAATTTTTTTTTAAAAATATTCTTTTTAAGAGTGTTCAACAGAAGTTACCACCACCAACGTACTGTACCACAAATTGCCTCTTCTGTTTACTGGCAATTTACTCCTCATTTTACTCCCTAGAGCCAGGTTTGGGAATTTATTGGGATTTATTTTAGCCCTATTTTGCTCTGCAGAATAATCACTGAGATTTTAATCAGCAGTGTGACCCAGGAGGAATGTAATATAATTATTTGCTAGATGATAGTTGGTCTCTTAAGTATGACACAGCACCCTTTCAGCAGGAAGGCTAACGGGTTCTTAAGGCTCATGTAGGGTAGAAGAAATTATACAGCCACGAGAGTTTTTTTCCATGTTCTACCATGTTAAATGAAAATACCCACACACACACACACCTTTCTGGTGCTTTCTATAGTCCCAATTCAAAACAAAAACTTATACTGTTGGATTCAGAATAACTTGCTCTACAACCCTGAATGTTTTCTTGGTGATACACAACCCCCCCACAGAGAATTCACAAGTTAAAGTGAAAAACAGAAGAAAGAAAAACAAGAAGCAGTTTGGACTTTTTTTCTTCAGCAGTTCTCATAATCTGTTGAAATTCATTAAAAATCAGAGATGACTGTAAAGTGTCTCTAATCAAATCCCTGAGCTAGCCCCAAACACAGCTTAATCTTCAGTAGGTTTAAAGTAAAAACAATGGTATGGTTTACTTTTAATTAATTTATTTAAAAAATGCATTACGGTGAATGATAACATCACGCAAGTGCAGTTGAAACCGGGAGTTCTTTCCTTTTCCTCCCCCTCCCCTTCCCGTTACTTGGAGAGGGAAGCAGGGGAAGTCTTCCGCTCCTGTGATTGGTGAGCAAAAGACGTGTGCCTCACACTGGGCTTCTGCGCAGCATCACTCTTCTCTCGTGCTCTGTGTTAGGATGCACGAGGGAGGAAATGGAGAGCCAGACTGCGCGGGAGGGCAAGGATGAAGTAGGAGAAGGCAGAAACAGAATGGAGGTGAAGAGCTGAGGTGAGTCACGATGGGGGGGTATGCACTCCCAGTCATCCTACTGCCCCCCCCATGCCCATTACCCCCCTCATGCCTGCCACCCCCTGGCCCCAGCTTGCACCTGCTGCCTGCCTCCCCCCCTCACACCTGTCGCCTCCTCCCTCATGCCTGTCACCTCCCCCTAACCCCCCTCTTGCCTGCCACCTCCTCCTCTCACGCCTGCCACCTCCCTCTAAACCCCCCTCATGCCTGTTGCCTCCCCTAACCCCCCTCATGCCTGCCGCCTCCCCCTAAACCCCCCTCACGCCTGTCACCTTGCCCTAAACCCCCCTCACACCTGTAGCCTCCCCCCCCCGTCGTGCCTGGCGCACCAGTGCTTTCATTCACTCAGGCTATGGAGCCAAACAGTGCCCATTTCTGGAGAGTGTAGACTGTTAAGGATGGCTGAACACTACCCTGCTTGGCTTGCAAACCCACTGGACATGGGTTTCTCTGTAAGGCTTCAAACAATGTTGTGTATTTCATGTCTCTGCTGCCCTAGGCTCCTTTTGGGACAAAGAATAGGATACAAATTTAATAAATAAATAAATGTTGTGCTGGGGAATGGTAGACATTATAGCCCAGCTCATGATTCTGCAACAGGAAAACAGATTCTCTTTGCACCATTTGCTAGTCACCTCTGGACTTCAAGGAGCCTCCCTCCACCTGCCTATCTCCTCCACCATTCCCCAAAGAAGAATCAGATTTGTGAGGTTATTTTCCCTTGTCCCGCCACCACCCCATAAGCAAAGGGGGTAGGTAGCAAGCAGAGGAAAGAAGGATGACTAAAAAAAGAGATTTACCTTAGTGAACAAGGTGGGGTGGTCAAAAACGGGGGTGGGGCAGCTCCCTGAAGTCCTCTTGACATTTTGCAAGTGCTGAAAAAGGGCATGCTAATGGAAGCCTTCGCCCAATGTACACTGAGAGGATAGGTCAGACTTCTGAGGTTTTAGAACATGCCTCCCCCTAAACCCCCTTACGTCTGCTGCCTCCCCCCTCACACCTGCCTCTCCTGGTGCCCCCCCCGTATTAAGATAAGTTGATAAATTACAATGCTCTGAAGAAGGACCTTTAATGACCTTTGAAATTCATCTGTGGGGCATGGCTCAGCCAACATGTTTTAATCATATTTGGCTAATTATTGTGCATTTTTTGGCCAATAGCCACTAATGAAGGTATTGCCCAACTGTGGATTTTGCCATTTCTTTCTTATGGGTCAATCAGCACAACTACTTTTGTGTTTTATGTTACACTTCTTATGTACTTGAGTCTTATGAGTTCTTTTTAAGAACCCCAGTACATTACCAGCTATCACCCCCTCAAGAAGTAACATAACTTCATAACATAACATAGGTTCATAACTTCACTGTAGATGTTTGCCAGCTTTTGAAAATATAAGTATTTAAGGCTGTACCATCAATGTCAGGCAGAATGGCATTTACCTTTTCTATCAGATGTTAACTCTTTTTAAAAAACTGTGCCATGCTTATAAGGATGCTTTTTTCAGCGTTGAATACCAAAATGTTTACTCCTTAAAAATGATCATTTAGGCAGGGCTTTATTTCTAGAGGAAAGAGGGACTGAGTCTCTCAAAAAGATGGCATATCAGTTCCTGGGAGGATGGTATATCCTCACTCTCAGGGGCACTCATGGCCCCATTTCGAATGCCCACACAAACAGCCACTAGGCTTTTAGCCACTTGGAGTAGCTGTTACCTCTGTGTGTGTGTGTGTGTGTGTGCGCGTGTGCACACGCGTGTGCTTTTGAAATGCAAAGGCAGCACTTGGACCTAGGGAAGAATGAATCTGTTTCAGCTTCTCTCAGTTTCTCATTTTCCAGCCTTCAGTCCACTCCATTTCCACATTAATTTGTGAATTCATATACATTTTTTGTGCAGCTTTCTCTTAATATACACATTTTTATAATCTTTTCCCTTTAATATAATGTAGTTTTGCTCATTATCTTTGATAATCTATGCATTTTTGTCCATTAAGCCTAGAACTTCCTCTCTCGTTACCACTATTTGTCTCAGTTCCTCAGAATCCCTTCCTGCAAATGTTAGTTCAGGTTCAGGGATCTCCCCTATATCTTCCACTGTGAAGACAGATGCAAAGAATTCATTTAGCTTCTCTGCAATCTCCTTATCGTTCTTTAGTACACCTATGACTCCCTTATCATCCAAGGGTCCAATTCCCTCCCTAGATGGTCTCCTGCTTTGAATGTATTTATAGAATTTTTTGTTGTTGGTTTTTATGTTCTTAGCAATGTGCTCCTCAAATTCTTTTTTAGCATCCCTTATTGTCTTCTTGCATTTCTTTTGCCAGAGTTTGTGTTCTTTTTTATTTTCTTCATTCGGACAAGACTTCCATTTTCTGAAGGAAGACTTTTTGCCTCTAAGTGCTTCCTTGACTTTGCTCGTTAACCAAGCTGGCATCTTCTTGGCCCTGGCGGTACCTTTTCTGATCTGCGGTATGCACTCCAGTTGAGCTTCTAATATAGTGTTTTTAAACAACTTCCAAGCATTTTCGAGTGATGTGACCCTCTGGACTTTGTTTTTCAGCTTTCTTTTTACCAATCCTCTCATTTTTGTGAAGTTTCCTCTTTTGAAGTCAAATGTGACTGCGTTGGATTTTCTTGGCAATTGGCCATTTACATGTATGTTTAATTTAATAGCACTATGGTCACTGCTCCCAATCGGTTCGACAACACTTACATCTCGCACCAGGTCCCGGTCCCCACTGAGGATTAAGTCCAGGGTTGCCGTCCCTCTGGTCGGTTCCATGACCAACTGATCTAGGGAATAGTCATTTAGAATATCTAGAAACTTTGCTTCTTTGTCATGACTGGAACACATATGCAGCCAGTCTATGTCCGGGTAGTTGAAGTCACCCATTACTACCACATGTCCTAGTTTGGATGCTTCCTCAATTTCATATCTCATCTCAAGGTCTCCCTGAGCATTTGGATCAGGGGGACGATAGATCGTCCATGCTTTCTGGCATTGTGATTTTCCTTCCAGGTAAGCAGGTGTGGGGAACGCGCCAGGTCCTGCACATGTGGCTGAACGACTCCCATCCTCCCTTTTCGCCATTGGCCATGCTGGCTGGGGTTGATGGGAGTTATAGTTCAGCAACACCTGGAGGACTTGTGTTGGAGAAAACTTTCTCCTACAGAAAGTGGAGGAAGCAACCAGAGGATCAGCTATCCTGGACTTGATTCTAACCAATAGAGATGATTTGGTGGATGAAGTGGTAGTAACGGGTACTCTGGAGGAAAGTGACCACACCATACTTGAATTCTTGATTTTAACAGAAGCAAAAGCTGAGAGTAGCCATACGTGCACCCTGGACTTCAGGAAAGCTGATTTTAATAAACTCAGAACAATTGTAAGTACAGTTCCATGGCAAGCAACTCTAATGAGAAAAGTAGTCCAAGATGGGTGGGAGTGTCTAAAAAACAAAATTCTAAAAGCGTAATGACAAGCAATTCCAACAAGGAAAAAAGAGGGAAAACAGAAGAAGAAGCCAATGCGGCTTCATAAAAAGCTTAGAGCTGACCTGAAAACAAAAAAGGACATACAGGAAGTGGAAAGAAAGCCAGGTCACAAAGGAAGGTTACAGGCAAGTATCACAGAATTGCAAGGATGGCGTCAGAAAGGCTAAAGCTGAGAATGAGCTGAGGCTAGCGAGAGATGCTAAAAGCAACAAAAAAGCTTTCTTCAGGTATGTCCATAGTAAAAGACAGAGAACAGAAATGGCGGCACAGCTTCTCAATGAGTATGGCAAAATGACAACTGATGACAAAGAAAAGGCAGAAGTGCTCAATTCCTACTTTGGCTCAGTCTTCTCCCAAAAAAGGGTCTATGACCCTCCCCAGAAACATGAAGTAGAAGGGGCAAGATTGGAGCTTGAGATTGATAGACAAACGGTCAAGGAATACCTAGCCACTTTGAAAGAGTTCAAATCGGCAGGGCCCAATAAACTGCATCCTAGAGTATTGAAGGAACTGGCTGAAGAACTCTCAGAACTGTTGTCTATTATCTTTGCAAAATCATGGAGAACTGATGAAGTGCCAGATCACTGGAGGAGAGCTAATGTTGTCCCTATCTTCAAAGAGGGCAAAAAGGAGGAACCAGGGAACTACAGACCAGTCAGCCTAACATCAATCCCTGGAAAAATTATGGAGCAGATTATAAAGCAGTCAATCTGTAAACACCTTGAAAACAATGCAGTGATTACTAGAAGCCAACATGGATTTATGAAGAACAAATCCTGCCAAACTAATCTTATCTCGTTTTTTGATTGGGTAACCTCCCTTGTAGACTGTGGGAATGCTGTGGACATAATATATCTCGACTTCAGCGAAGCTTTTGACAAAGTGCCCCATGATATTCTGATTAGCAAGCTAGCTCAATGTGGGCTGGATGGAACAACTATCAGGTGGATCCACAGTTGGCTCCATAATTGTTCTTCAAGAGTGCTTATCAATGGTTCCTTCTCTAACTGGGCGGAAGTAAAGAGTGGGGTACCAGAGGGCTCAGTCCTGGGCCCAATGCTCTTCAACATTTTTATTAACGACTTGGATGAGGAGGTACAGAGCATGCTTATCAAATTTGCAGATGATACAAAATTGGGGGGCATGGCTAATAACATGGAAGACAGAAAGAAAATTCCAAGGGACCTTGATAGGCTGGAGCATTGGGCTGAAAACAACAAAATGAAATTCAACAGGGACAAATGCAAAGTCCTACACTTAGGAAAAAGAAACGAAATGCACAGTTATAAGACAGGGGATACTTGGCTCAGAAATACGACATGTGAGAAGGATCTTGGAACTGTCATTGATCACAAGCTGAATATGAGCCAACAGTGCAATGTGGCTGCAAAAAAGGAAAATGCTATATTAGGCTGCATTAACAGTAGTATAGTTTCCAAATCGCGTGAAGCATTAGTTCCCCTCTATTCAGCACTGGTTAGGCCTCATCTTGAGTAGTGCATCCAGTTCTGGTCTCCACACTTCAAGAAGGATGCAGACAAACTGGAACAGGTACAGAGGAGTACAACAAGATGATCACTGGACTGGAAACAAAGCCCTATGAAGAGAGACTGAAAGAATTCACCATGTTTACCCTTGAGAAGAGAAGATTGAGAGGAGATGATAGCACTCTGCAAGTGCTTGAAAGGTTGTCACACAGAGGAGGGCTAGGTTCTCTTCTTGATCATCCCAGAGTGCAGGACATGGAATAATGGGCTCAAGTTGCAGGAAGCCAGATTTCGACTGGACATCAGGAAAAACTTCCTAACTGTTAGAGCCATACGACAATGGAACCAATTACCTAGAGAGATAGTGGGCTCTCCGACACTGGAGGCCTTCAAGAGGCAGCTGAACAGCCATCTGTTGGGAATGCTTTGATTTGGATTCCTGCATTGAGCAGCAAGTTGGACTTGATGACCTTATAGGCCCTTTCCAACTCTACTATTCTATAATTCTATGATTTCTAAAAAACAAACACTGAAAATACTACCCAAGAAAAATCTGGAGAGCTCAACATTTCAGAACTTAAAAAAAAGGTTAAGATGTCACATGAGTGCAGGGAATAAGTACATTCATGCGTTCAAAACATTTGGTACTAAAGAACTAATCAATGTGAAGCACATATCAGGTCACAGATGTCAGAAATAAGACTGCAAAATAAGGCAGACTCAGGAATCGGAATGAGCTGATTAACCAAAGATAGTGGCACATTTTTTTACCTCCTGATTTTAAGTAAAAGCTGTGTTGAAAAAACAACCTTTTGTAGGAAAGGGGGGAGAGAAAGCAGATTATGTTTACTACTAATCCAGTTACTCAGTAAATTTCAGTGGCCCTTATTATGCAGATCATAGCTATTCTAGACCTCAATAGTCGTCCTGACTCTTAAAATCCTACAGATACTGCACAAAGCAAAGCAAATAAAATATTTTCACAGGTTTACAAGTATATAACAAGTTAGGACAGGGTGCCATTTGCTTCTTTTGAGAAGAGTTTAAGCTCCCCTTATCCCACACTGAACTTCAGTTTTTAGTTCTGCAGATCTTGTGAATCCTACAAAATTGTCCAAGATTAACAGCGCCTGCATTTATCTAAAATGCCCAGGGAGCTTGGGCTATGGGGTGGTATATAAATGTAATAAATATTTTTTTTAAAAAAAATTGAATCACCAGATCTCAGAGGAGCTTAATGAGTAAAACTAAGTAGCTTAAAAGGAAACAGAAATGCCCCTTCTTTTACAGCTTGGAAACTACTTAACAAATTACAAACAGATTCTTGCCCCTCACTGTTATTTATCAGTACCTATCACTTTCTCTTGACCTTCAAGCTGTAAGGCAACACCCATCTGACTTTCTGTGAACATACTCTGTAGACAATGTTGCTAGCAAAGCACTGGTTTCAACACAGGATACCAAAGTAGCTCCGGCACAAAAAGAGAATGAAGCCTCAGTAACTAATTTAGATGTATTTTAAGATTAAAAAAATGAGAATAAGCATGAATTAAATCTTTTGTTGCCAGCCTATGTTGAGACATGGCAACCAAACATGGCTGAACACTTTTAAGAAGCACAGAACACAAGTTGCCAACACTTCTGAATTTTCTCCATTTGAAAGCTTCCAGCAATGGGGACTTCACATATTTATTCACCCTCTCACTATCACTTGTTTCATAGTCTTCACAATCCCAGTACAGTCCATCACTCATATATGCCTTGTCTTCTTCCCCGACTAAAAGACACTGGCTCTTTCAATGGCAAGACAAACAAGTAACAAGATGGTCAAAAGTGCTATGGAAATATGCAGAGATACTCAGTGGTCTGAGCTGCATGTGTAGCTCTCATGGTCTTCCCATGGCTGCTTCTTGTGGTCCGGTTTCAGGTATCCTACTTCCATTGGAGTAGGTGCTGGATGGGCATCCTTCAGTCCTAGACCCTCGAGAAGGTCTTGGACTTGGTCTTTGACTCAGCAAGAAGGATCCATCATCTTCTCTTTCAATTTGTATTCCGAAGTAATGAGTGACATCACCTAGGCACTTCACTTCAACCTCCTTGTTGAGATTATTCACTAGTTGTTGCTTGCCCAGTGGGTCTTGATAAACCAATAGTAGATCATCAACACGAATCAGTAAATCCATCTGCTGAATCTGCTGTACAGGCATGGCTCTGCTCTGCCTTGTACAAAGCCTTCCTTCAAGAGCATTTCTCATTCCAGGCTCTGGCAGCCTGTTTAAGTCCACAGATGGATTTTTGAAGTTTACACACTAGAGTTTCTTTTCCTGGAACTTCAAACCCTGGTGGTTGTTGCATGTAGATTTCCTCTTCTATTTCTCTATGCAAGAATGCTGTTTTTGTATCCATGTGCTCCATCTGCATTTTCTTGTTAGCAGCAATACTCAGAAGAGTTCTGATGGTTGTGTGTTTGACCACAGGAGCAAAGGAGGCCAGGACTATTACTTTTTGTAAATCTTCATCCAACAATCTGCCACATCTTTCTAATTCTCGGAGCAGACTTGTAAATCTCTCCATATGTTGATTCAGATCACTAGACAGTTTCAGTGTGTACAGCGACTTATAGAGAAACATCACATGATTTTTAGATTTTCTGTGATACACATTTTCAAGCTTCTCCCATATTTCTTTAGCATTTCTACAGGTCATGCAAACATTTAGTGCCTCATCTGATAAAGCAGAAATAAGACTTCACTTTGGTATGGTTATGCTTCCAGGAGGCAGTGGCTGCTTCGTCTGCTGCTGAAGGTTCAGGATCAGTCAGAACTCCATGCAAATTCTCCCCTTCCAAAAGTGCCATCATTCAGAGACTCCAAATTGCATAATTGTCCTTTTCCAGCCTTGGGATGCTTATCTTAAGTGTTGATTCTTCAGCCATGTTTCCTATCTTTTGTTCTGCTTTTCTTTCTCAAACCTAAAGTCTCCTTTTGATCTCTTTTTAAATCACACACAGTACTTAAGCCTTTTTAAGCTTTCATGCACAACTCGCAATTCAATTTAGCTTACTAGGCAGCCATAACACTTTGTTATGGAAATATGTGTGTGTGTGCCAGTGTGTGTATTTACCTAAGTAGCAGGTTTTTACCATGCATTTAGATCACCAAGACTTAAGACTTAGTAAAATAAGAAAAGCTATGTTATTTATAGAAATACATAGTGGATAGGAAAGGCATACCTAGTTCTAACTAACGAAGTTGGTCAATGCCCAGACTTGGGTATTGCCCTCATGGCTCAGGAGAGAGAACAAAGACAAAGAGGTCTCCTCTCTCCTCGGACTGTCAAAGAAGAAGACAAAGGAAGGAGGGGGCAGGTCAGCTGCCCTGAGCATATCAGTTTACAATGGAAGGAAGTTAGGTAGAGAACAGCACAGGTAAAGGTAGCCAAGCCTAGCCAGATGGAGGACTCTAACTCTATTTGCCTTCTGGAATACAAACAGGAGTTGCTCTTGCCCCACTTCCAACAAAAATCTCTTTTTGGGAAAGCCTTTGGGCCATGAATGGTTGCTCTCTTTTTGGTATTAACTGCTGTCATAAAAAATTGTTATGGTTACTGTATTTATCTTTTTCTCTCTGCTGTCTTAAGTGTTTTCTGGCTCTTCTACTGTATTTATTGTTATTTTGTTTAAAAAATAGTCAAGTTGTTATCATTTATGCTGTTAGCCACCTTGGACTCGTTGTGGAAAGGATGGAATAAATAATAAAAAGTAGCCCTTTAATTTTAAAAAGAGGGAGGAGGGGCAGGAAGGACAGCCAACTCAGTGAATACTTTCTGATTATTTACAGGCCTGAGAACCCATTTTGTACCTCACAAATGATTCTAGATTATATCTTCTACAGCTTCAATCTTGTTGTTTGTAAAACAATTGGTGCAATTAGCTACCTGTTTGAGAGGCAGAATACGATATACATGCAGGTCAGCTAGCTAGTGGCAGAATTTCTCTTTAAGGTACTGCAGAATTTTCCCCCAAAACAGAAAGGATCACATCACCACCACAGCTACCTATCCAATTGGAGAGCTGGTACGTTATTTCTCTGTAACATCTGAATTAGGAGAGACCATGCAAGCCCTGGCCCGGTGCGTAGATTTGGTGATGGGCTGGATGAGGGCCAATAAACTAATTCTGGCAAAACAGAGGTACTGTGGGTGAGCAGTTTCCAAGTCTGGATAATTGGTCAATTGCCTGCTTTGGATGGGGATGTACTTCCCCTGAAGGAGGAGCTTCATGATCTGAAAGTGCTCCTGGATCTCTCTCTGTTGCTAGAGACCCAGGTGGTCTCGGTGCTTGAGTGCCTTTTAACAGCTTCAGTTGGTAAGATAGATATCATTGTTTCTAGATCAGGTTAGCCTGACCACTGTCATCCATACAGTGGTAACTTCCACAGTGAATTACTGCAATGTGCTCTATGTGGGGCTGCCATTAAGACCTAGAAACTACAGCTAGTGCAAAATGTGATGGCTCATCTGCTCACTGGAGCAGAATAATGCCATCATATTACACCACTGTTGAAAGAATTGCACTAGCTGCCAAATAGCTACTGAACTAGGTTCAAGGTATTAACATTGATGTACAAAGCCCTATACAGCTTCAGACCAGGATACCTAAAAGGTCACTTCACCCCCTACACACCTAACCAATCACTGTGTTCTGCAGGAGAGGGTATCCTGCACATCTTATCAGGAGGTCTGTTCCACACATGAGGCCCTTAGAGTGGCAGCACCTATCCCTTGGAACTCCTTCCCATTGCATATCAGACAGACACCTTCTCTGTTGTCTTTTTGGCACCTCCTAAAGATTCATCTTTGAACAAGCCTTCTAAAATCTACATTCCAGCTGATATTTGTTTTGGATTTGAGTCCATTTTACATATGTACTACATACTTATCCTGACCTGACTGTCTGTGGCATTTGCATACCTAAAAGATAGCAAAGGCCTCCTGCAGATACCATCTTACTAGGAGGTGCATTCTGCACAACATAGGAGGTAGACCTTTAGTATTGTGCCACCAACACTTTGGAATTCCCTAGCCTTAAATATTAGACTGCTATTGGAGGTCACTGATTCATAGGGTCACCATAAGTCGTAATCAACTTGAAGGCACATAACAACAAAAAAATATTAGACAGGTGCCATCTCTGTTATCTTTTCGGTGCCTATTGAAGACCTTCCTCTTTTAATAAGCCTTTTAAGTAGAGACCTTATCTCAGTCTGTCTCTGTGATGGAATTGCTTTTTAAGATTTTTTAAATATATTGTTTAAAAATGTTTAAGATGTTTTATTTTAGTATGTTTTTAAAGAAATTTTGTTTTAATACATTTTAAAGTCTTTTGTTTTTAACATGTTTTAAAGTGCTTTTAATGCTTTTGTTTGCCGCCCTAGGTAAAAATGTAATAAATTATAAACCATTTTCTAAGAACAGCCATTGGGGACAGAGGAAAGAAGAGGAGAGAAAGACTAAATCAATAGAAGTAAAGGTATGGTGGGGGGATATTACAGCCCCAAGGTCTCACCTGGATAACTTCTCCATTAGAAGCTATTAGGTCTGTTGGGATGGTGATTCTGAAGGAGCGACCCACTACAGCAGAGCTGTCAGGAATCCCCACCACTGCTGGCACATTCTCTCGTAGATCTGAAAGCACCGAATGCATGGAGGCCTCTAACTGGTTTTCCCAGTCCCGTACAACTTCTGAGGCCTCACTGGGCCAATGGCACTGAACAGAAGTAGTCACCATCAGCACCAGCAAAGTCCTCCCCAGTATTGGGGGCAGCTGTACAAATCCAAGAGTCATTCTTTCTGCACGTACCAAGTACTCTGTTCTAGCCAGAAAAAAAAGAGATCCAGGGCCCAGCAAGCTAAATAGAGCCGTGTAGTCACAAGTCCTTCACACCAGATTCATTGTGCCAGTCTTGGTACCTGTAAGGTGAACACAGACATACACACAAAATCAGCAAGTGAAGACAAACTTCATTATGACCCTCTGACTAAGTTTGTGTCAGCTGGCTAGTACATGAAGCCTTTCAGCACTAATAAAACCCCTGCTTTTTAAAGTCTCTAGCTTCTGTCTCAAGCCCAGATCGATCTCTCCATCTGGGCTTTTGTTGATCCTTCCCCACCCACAATGTCCTTAATATATTCTGCTCTTACATAGAGCTCCCAGTGGTCTACCATCCGCATTACTGAACAGCTTTAGCTTCAGCAGTGTTGCAGCATTGAATGCTTCCAGGTTGTTCACTGCACGCCCCCCCCCATGATATCCTTACTGAGCCATAACAGCGTGTGAACAAAGAAATAAAATCGTAAATTATTATGACACCAGGTGGCCTTTCAAGAAAACAGTAGTACGTTTATACAGGGAATTTACATGGACCGACATTTATTCCCATTACTTTGAACACACTAGTTTGTCCTAGCCCTGACTTTGAATGTTTCTTATTACATTCAAGCAATCTGAAGATGCCAACAGCCTATTCACACAAGTCATTTTCCAAGCTGGGCATTGCTTCTATGTAGATAATTCCATATAAAGACTATGTCATTGGGGAGAACTGCATATATCTATTTTGACAGGTGAGCATGCTGCAAGAACTATTTACCAGACTTTCTACTGCATGCATCAGATACAAAATGGATTAGCCTGTACACATCTGGGTACACTGAACGTCCTGCACAAGAGCAATGGAATCCCATCCAACCCCAACACATTCACAGTGAGTTCCATAGGAGTCAGGTGCACCAGTGCACACCTCTACGCAAGTGCCTTCTGATTGGGATCCCCTCTTGAGACAGGCCACTCACACACTCCTTGCTTTTGTACTGTAGCAATTTAAAATATATTTTCAAATTTAAGAAGTAATAAACAGGGTCCTTTATCAACCCTACCTGTATTTATGTATGTAAAGGTATATATTAATATTCCTATCACCTTACTGTTAGCAGTAGCAGGAATTTCAATAAGGAAAAATACTGCTTTCAATAAGGAAAAATGTTTAATATCTTTGTGAGGGTTTTTTCATATATATGGTGTAAGCTTGTCTTTCTCCAGCTGGTAAATATCTACACTGACTAACAGTTTCATTGTTTTAATTTATATAACCACTTTGTTCCATGTACAGTTTTTAAAAGCACAGGCATCAGAACAGTTCAGACCACGGGTAAATAATAAACTAGTTTTAGCATTTGCTCTGATAAACCATTAAAGGCAAGATGTTCAAGGCCAATGAGCAATGGAAGGTGTCCTTAAAGCTCCTGTACAGAAGTGAAGATATAATTACTTCTCAAAACAACTCCTAGTCAGGCACACTTCTTTGGTGAACCAGAGAAAGGAAGAGTCCTCCCATGCACTAGGGGTGTGTCAGAACAAGTTTTGACCCAAATTGGAAGAATACTGACCTCAGGACTAAGATTTCATGGATGCATTCCAACGTACAAGCAACAGTCTCAATAGCTTATAGTTAATATTTGAAAGTACAAGTGTGCTTCTTACTACTTTTCAGAAGCCTTGGGGCAGTAGCAGTTACAGTCTGAAGTACAGAGCATGGGGCAGAAAATGCAGAGGAGAGAGTAACAGGGAAATTACTGTAGGTAAGGCTACAAGAGGTTGGCTGTGATGACCATTTCAGCCATATTGGTGCAAATGCAAGTCCAATGTATAAATGCCGTCTTTCATTTTGGGGAGAATCCCCACCATCACTGTGTGAAGACTGTACCATATGCTGGTATGGGAAGAGATTCAACTCAACTTTGGAAAACATTTCCAGCTATCTAGCTTCCCCCTCCAAGCTACCAGTGTCTTCATCCCATCATGAGTGCAGGGAAAGGAGGGCCATCTCCACAGGGACACCTGTGCCTTTGGATGTATCTATCATGGAAACGAACTAGTAATGATGTTCTCTGGAATTAAGCAAGCCTGAACTTAAAAGCTGCCTAGAGGGAGAATCTAGGAACCACTCATAAGCCTCCCTGAGTTCCTCTGAGAAGGAGTGGGTTAGAGCTGAAAAAGTATGTTCTTACAGAATCTAATTCTCTTTGAATCTGACTTTATCTAAGCAACCAGCTTAATGCCCAATAATTACCATTCCATGCCTATTAAAGCAAGTAGCAGAACACAACTTTGAGGTGGTCAGTTATTCTCAATGCCAAAAGTAACTTCAATCTCTTAACCATTCTTTTCCAGGAATGGGGAAAACAAATGAACCCTTGTCTTACAAAAAGGAAGGTGGAAGTACTCATTCAAAAAATATAGGGAAGCCTTAACTTGGATCCCAAGGATGTCAAAGGGAGCAGAAATACTTGTAGGATATAAATGCTATCTTCCATAGCACATAAAAACCTCTCTGAAACACAAGTGTCCACACTTCCACTCATCACCCTCACCAAGGCAAGATTATAGTGATTAAGAATTCTAGTCTTCCCTTCAGTGTAGGGCTAGTGGTAGTAGAAGGCAAGGACTGCCTGTGCAGTTGTCATTGATAGGATATTGAGGAAGGTTGGGGTGGAAGTTCTGGGAACAGACAACCAAGGTGCTCAAAAACACTTTGTCCAGCCACCATCAAAATAAGCCCTGGCTTTCCCTCCACTCCTGAAGGGAAGATTGGGGCTGGATATTTTTTTTTATTTTTTTTTTAAGAAAGGGCACCTTGGCTAGCCAGCACTAATATAAGCTCGTGCTCCTAAATGTGGTGCTGGAGAGAGGAGCAGGGCCCTGACCTAGTGTGGAAGTGAAACTTGAGGCCAATGACTAATTTGCACACTTACCAGGAGTAAGACTTATTGAACACAATGGAATTTATTCCAGAGCAAACATGTGTATGACTGCAGTGAAGGCGAGGAGCAGTAAAGGTCCACAAATATTGATTTGTTACGAAGGGCGGCCAAAATTTGTGTACCACTGTGAAGCTTTCCAGGAAGCCATCTCAATCCATGGGTGTTCTTAACAAGGGGAAAAGATATCTCCAACTCTGACAAACAGACAGTATTTTAAATGAAAAGATTTGTTCTTGGTCTTTATTGATATCAATCTTTAAGCCTTCAAATATACAGATTAGAAGTTTTTAATAGTTTTGCTCTGTCAAAAATGAAACCATAATGGAGGCAGATTCAAGTACAATAGTTTCAACTTGTACAATGGATTTCCAGGTACTATCTTTAGTATAAGGAGAAACATGTATTTGAAGCCTAACAGTCTGTAGCTGCAGAAGGACCAAAGTACTCAGGTTGGGTAATTCTGGGTCTTCCAAGCAACATGATTAAAGTATAAATTGCCCAGATTTACAGTGCAAGCCTTGATTGATTTTTTACTATGACGACATGCACCACACTTTTAAGACTACTGCTGTACAGTCTATGGGTAAGCTAACACAAGACTGTTGGATTCATACTGTCACTCTCAATACCCTAACCAACCATCCATTTGAGAACAAATTTCACACTAAGACATCATTAGGAAAGGAACTGAAAATAAAACTACTGATATCATAATGCCATTATACAAATCTATGGTGTGACCGGACCTGGAATGCTACGTACAGTTCTAATTACCTCACCTCAAAAAAAAAAAAGGTTCAGAAAAGGGCAACCAAAATAATCAAGGGAATGGAGCAACTGTCCTATGAGGAAAGGTTACAACATGTGGAGCTTTTTAAGTTTAGAGAAAAGGCAACATCACGGAAGTGTATAAAATTATGCATGGCATGGAGAAAGTCGATAGAGAAAAGTTTCTCTCTCTCTCATTACACTAGAACTTGTGGACATCCAATGAAGCTGAATGCTTAAAAATTCAGGAGTCACAAAAGAAAGTACTTCTTCACACAGCACATGGTTAAACTATGGATTCACTCCCAGCAAGAGGCAATGATGGCCACCAACTTGGATGGCTTTCTAAAAGTTAAATTCATGGAGGAGAAGGCTCTCAGTGGCTCCTAATTATGATGGCTATGTTCTACTTTCACTGCCAGAGTCAGCATGCTTCTGAATACCAGTTGCTGTTGTGCTCATGTGGGTACTTCCCATGGGGTTTCCATGTGGGCTTCCTTGTATCAGGGTTTCTTCATAGCTAGATGTGTTAGCACCACAGAGCCAGTTTTTTTTTAAAAAAAGCTAGTATTGAGTTAAGTGCCTTTTCCACAATCACTTCCCTGATCAAACCTTAGAGTACTCATTCCACACTGGCAGTCTCTAGAACATCTGTTATCGACAACAGGAGAATCTGGCTCCTGGGAGCAATTTAGAAAGAAAAATAGTCTATGACTATTTAAAACCAAGCACCAAAGAAAGGGAAACAGGCAGTTACTTCAACTCTTGCTATTTACTGTGAACCTCAACTCTAAATCACTATATATGCCCCTTGCCTAACACGCTGCAGGAATCACTCCAGCAGCAACAGCAACTTCAAAAACCAGTGTTCAAACAACAGGAACCAACTCTATAATTGTACACGACAACACTAGAACAAGCCTTTTAAGTAGAGACCTTATCGCAGTCTGCGTCTGTGTTGGAATTGCTTTTTAAGATGTTTTAAAAGCTTTTTTTTAAAAAAGTTGTTTTTAAAGACATTTTCTTTTAATATATTTTAATGTCTGTTTTTATGTTTTATAGTATTTTTAGTGTTTTTGTTTGCCGCCCTGGGCTCCTACTGGGAGAAAGGGCGGGATAAATAAATAATGGGGTCTGTACCTGGGATTTTGGCTCTTATGTCAGATGTTGGATAACACATCACTGAAGAGTGCCTCTTTTAATACCCTCATCCCAGCAGTAGCCTGGGTGGTTCATTTCTGCCCAGATGTTGTGCCAAACCAACGACTCAAAACACAACGAGGCCATGAAAAGTTCATTAAGCTGGAAATAGCTTTCCTGAACAGAGGGACACAAAAGGAAAATATTGAGACAAATCAAGGCAGGTTATGTAAACCAAAATGCCTACTGAGTTATTGGCATAAGTGCTTTAATGAACTTCCACAGCACCAAGCCAATTTCTCTAGAGGTGCAAATTGCATTAGCTGTTCTTTATCAAGTCTTATTCTCAAATATAAAGTTAATAAAGAGTTTAGTATTTCATTGTTGTTAATTTAATAGCACAACCAGGCACTGGTTAAAGCCATCATCTTGTCACAAAGAAAGAAAGTTATGTACCATCTGCTTACTGATGAAATCTCACTCCAAACTTTATTTCAGGTAAATGTTAAAACACATGGGGGATAAAATGGTAGGTCTGGGAATGCCTCCACCTGGAACTCTAGAGAGCCACTGCCAGTTAGTGTGAACCAAGGGTTCCCGAACTGTGGTCTGCTGGTGGTTCATGAGCTTCATTCAGGTGGTCCATGGCGTGACTATAAAAATCATACTGCATTTAACACAGCACATTACAAGTACTACAGCAGGCAGGACATTTTTCAAGCGGTCTGTGGGGGAAAAGGTTTGGGAACCACTGAGGTAGACAATACTGAGTTAGATGGACCAATGGTCTGACTCATTATAAGGCAGCTTCCTAAGTTCCTACAGGCCATTTTATATCAAGAGTGCATCTTGCTGATGACATGTAAGGACTAGAGATATGAAGGCCTGGGAGAAAAAACAGAAAAAATGGGGGGGGGTTGGGTTTTTTCCCCAGGCCTTCACATATCTAGTCAGGACAGCCCCATGTTTTTCATGATAACTATGAAAGCTGAGCCACTCCAGTTGGAGAGGCCCCAGTATGAATGTTCAGGTCTTCCAGAACCAATATCCTGAGGGGAGGGGTGAACACCCCCAAGTCTAAGATCACATCCAACAGTTCAGGCATGACATAATCCCTGATCGGTCTCAGTTGTTCAACACAAGCTACAAAAACTCGCACCTGGATTCAGACAAGACAAGAAGCCTATATAGGCAACCGTATTTTCTACAGAGCACAGCAAGCTCACCTACCCAACACTCAAACCTACACTGAGGCTCAGCCCTGGAAAGAGCATTAAAGCATTCAGAAGATAAGTGGGCGTGACAGATGTAGTCCAACAGGGACAGTGTATAAGCAAATGTTTACAGGTTCTGGCTGCAGAACTGAGGGGGTGTAATATACTTGAGCACAATTGTGCTAAGCATGAGAAATTACACACAGAATGCTACTTTGGGACACTGCTGGCAGATATTTTCTTGAAGAATGAGCTGTTAAATTGTTAAGAATTATTTGTTACCAGACAATACAAGAATTTAATGTAAGATTCCAAATGCCATCTAGCAAAGTATGTAAGTTAAATATTTATGTTGGGAAACACCAAGCAAAAAAGCATAGTATAAAAAGCTTTGTGCACAAGAGGGATCTAAGCAACTTAACAAGAAAAACAAAATGGTCAGTCATCAATAGTATTTATTTATTTTATTTATTTTATTTATTTATTACATTTATATACCGCCCCATAGCTGAAGCTCTCTGGGCGGTTTACAGTAGTAATGGTAGGAGCTTACTACAGAATCTTCATTAGGATTAAAACACAACTGGCCTTCACACACAATAAAGTGAACTGCCAACAGATCAACTGTCCATCAATTCTATTAACAGCTCTTCTACCAGCTTATCACGTACAACTTATAAACCTTTTAAAATTTCTGTACACAGCCTACGCAGGCTTCTGTAGTCTGAGCATCTTCCAGACAACTGGGGTACCTTTCTAACTCTCAGGAGCCTGCAGTGTTTTGACAGGTTTGCAAATGTTTTCCTAATGCACGTGAAAAGTGAGGAAAGAGGACTGCATTACAAGTAGGAATAGATAAAAACATTTTTTTCAAATTCAATTACAATTAAATGCTTCTTTTAAAAAATAAGACAGTTCAAGGTGAAATCTGAATGTAACACAAATGTAAAATCCTACATTTCTGTTAAATGTGGTTAAAAAAACTGAATTCATGACCCTCTGCAAAACATAATGTCTGGTCTTCTATGAGAAAAAGTGTAGGAAATATATATTTTGAGCAATTAAAATACTGTACTATAATCATGCATTGTATTAATTGTAGCAATTTATGTCTGTTAACCAAGCATGGTAATTTACTTCCCCTCTCTTAAAGAAACACTGTTTTGCCCACTAAATATCAGTTTTGCTTTTTGAAAGTTTGGGGATAGCACATAGGATGAACCAATATTAGTCTTACTCAAAGTAGACCCACTTTGTTAAATGGGTCTAGAATCTAGAATACCTTGCTTCATTACTGAAAGATGGGTCATAATTCAGTAAGTGAACTCACTTTGCATTCTGGCATGAGTTCAGAGAACCAAAAAACCATTTTTCAATTTCCTGTCTCTTTTCTGTAAACCGAGGCTCATCAATCTCACTTCTCTTCCCCATCCCTGGATCAGTACCCAAAGAGACAGAAAGAGAGAAAGCATGCAAACATATACTTTGCTTTTCCAAGATATCTGGGTAACAGTCAAATCCAGTAGAATTAATTATTTAAAATAAACTTCTGTATTGATTTAAATTTTAGTTATCTTCAGTCAGACAAGACGGCACATGTCAGATACAAGTACAACCAATTACAAACAATCTAACAAAACCAAAAAAGTAACAAAACCTCAAGGCATATACCAAAAACCAAAATCTATCATGTGATCTGGTTAAAAAGAAGACAGACAGTAAGAACCTCCTGTAAAACTGTCAGTTTGAACATACATGTGTCCAGATCTGCCAAGTTTCTATAGATGGGTGATGTACAAATAAGGCTTGGATGTGCTCTGAAACCAGCTTTTTGAAAATCTGAGCCAATTCAACAGCTGAAATGATGAGCAAGTTCTTTCACCTTCAGGATATTGAGTATGTTAGGAACAGAGGTCTACAAATGTGGCCTACAATGAAATGTTGCAGTGTATTCTCACTTCCTAGCAGGAGTGCTCCTGTTCAGGGTTCCTGCTAGCCAGCCACGGTTGTCTTCAGGATGCTACTGCAGTAAAGCAGCTCAAGCTAGGCATTCTACCCCTTTCCCTTCTGGTCTTCTTTTCCAACTGATACAACATTCCACAGCTTCTGGTAATATTTAATCCTTTTTTGTGTTGTAAAGCCTCCCCCCCTTAGTTTTTTTAAATTAATGATATTTTGTACTTCTGCAACCTCAGAGTTCCCCAGAACATGTCAATAACTCTCTCTTGGTTTTGTGCGGCCTTGTTTCAACTCCGTCAGCACTCACTACCTGAATTCACCATTAGAGGGAGTGATAATGAATGTGTTAATGATTCCTTTAGACCAGCTACTACAAGATCAGTAAAGCTCCCTTACGAATCAGACACAATCTCCTCTACATGTGGCTGCACTGAAGCTTGTGCAGAGGTTGTTGAAGGGAACAGAAAACTAATCTAAAACAAACAAGGTATACCCATATTCAAGGTCCTAACATCAAAGCAAGCCGGTCACTTCTGTGTTCCACGGATCTTTGCAAAACAAAAACTTACACTTGGCAATAAGGGCACTACTTTTCTTCCAACTCATGTTTACACAATGTGCTACCCACCTGGGTTTGGGAGCAAACATCTACAGGCTCCATTTATCAAAATGTACTTGCTCTAATTGGAAAAATACGCTCCAGGAAGGCTTTCTTGCTGTTGGTCAGAACCACATTAGAGCACATAACATTAGTCTTTATGAACAAAAACACCAACTATAACCAGCACCATTTTGTGACAGAACACATCAATCTTGGTACAACTGAAAACAGCTACAGAACACAACAGTGGCATTCAAGACCAAATAGTTTAAGAAAGAAGCCCTCAAAGCAGCTCCTTACAAAATTATGCAAACACTTCACCACACAATGCATATTATACAAGCCATCAATCCCACAGCAGGTAGAAATCAGTTAAGGTCTTCACAGAAAAAACTGCTTTAAGCCATGACATTTATACCCATGTGGGAATTTACACAAATATTCCAAGATGCATCTAGGGGAAACAAACCCAGAAAGGCCTTAGTGATGCTAATACTCCTCAAACAGCTAGACTTTCCTGAACCCAAGTTTTCTGAATTAATCTCTTAAGAGAAAAAAATTTTTCCTAGAGGCTGGGAACTAATCTTGGAGGGTCTTCTCGCCCCAAATCCCTCCTTAATCTGAATTCCTTTCCTTGGTACTCCAACAACACAAAAGTATGCAAGACCTTCAGGCTGAAGTTTTGCAAACTGGAAGTTTTAGACAGATACTCCCTGGAACACTTTAGGGCCAAGGTTACTATGCAAATATTAGTCTTGCTAATCACATTTTTAGGTATGTAATCAAGTAGACCAAAGGGAAGGACACAAGATAATGAATGTTCTGAAGTGGAAAACATGCAGTATTTCACACAGTTCTGGTTTAACAGAAAGATTGTGCAAGGAAGAAAAGCTGCCACATCATTCATGGTTTTGTACTTAAGCCTTCCTTTTTACAAATACATTCTCCAAACAGAAGGGCTGTTTTGAAGCTGATCAAGTAGATATGAGTTGTATATAGTATAGCTACTCCAAAATTCCTCGTCTCTTCAAACTTAAGGCATATCTTGAAAGTATTGTGGCAACATGTTTACAGGCTATCCTCCAGTTCATTTGTTGCTAACAACCTAGTCTCAGGAAAGTTAAAATAAATATAACTGTTTAAAAGGTCTGCTCACTACCTGCCACTACTGCACCTCTGTGCTGTCAGATGACTCTGTTGCTGTCAAATGTACAACGCATGTGTGAAAGGAAGTGGCCCCAATGTGTGAACCCTGCTTTTCAAAGTATTAACAAATCATCATTCTTTCAGCAAAGAACTTTTGTACACCGCTTGGCATGAAGCGTTCAGACTACTACAGTATCCTAAGAAGAGGTACTATTATTTTCCCTTAATGTCATTAGGGGAAAATTAAATCCAAGGTGAATAGATTTAAACACACCATTTAAAGTTCATTAATTCAAGTGTTAATGTTTTGGTTTCTGCTATTTAGTGATTTCTCTTTGGTAATCAGGGTTATTTGCTTATTCTTCAGAGTGAGCTCTTCATACTCACTGAAGATCCTACAACTAAATTGCATCATGGATTATGTTCTCTCCAAACTCTACTATTTAAGACTGGCTTTGTTCATAGCTATTTGGGCACTTAGGCAACAAAAAGGACCAATATGAAGGAAAGGTATTGTGGTTTGAAGAGAATTGTAAGTAATCTAAGCAATGCCATATTGGTAAGAAATATTTTCTTTAGGTTGGTCGATTACTTTATTTATGAAACTAACAGGAACTTCTCAGAAGCAGATAAAAGTTTTAAAATAATCTCAAGTGGATAGCCCTAATAAAACAAGTGCTACACTGCTCTTCCAAGTTGTACTGCATTAACCTCCTAGTACAACTAAAAGACAAAGCTGCTAGTAATTGTTTCTGCAGAGCACCATACTGCCACTTTGGTCTAAATGCATCTAAAAGAATCTGCTCTGTGTGTGTTGGTTGCAGAACAGGCCATAATGGACATATAAGCACCAGTGCTCTTCAACATTTTTATTAATAACTTGGATAAGTAGGGAATGTTTATCAAATCTGCAGATGATACAAAACTGGGAGGGATAGCTAATACCTTGGAAGACAGAAACAAAATTCAAAGGGATATTGATAGGCTGGAGCATTGGACTGAAAATAGGATGAAATTTAATGGGGATAAGTGCAAAGTTCTACACCTAGAAAAAAAGAAACCAAATGCAGAGTTATAAAATGGGGAATACTTGGCTCAGCAATACTACATGCAAAAAGGATCTTGGGATTGTTATTGATCACAAGCAGAATATGAGCCAACAGTGTGATGTGGCTGCAAAAAAAGCAAATGCTATTTCAGGCTCCATTAACAGAAGTGTAGTTTCCAAATTGTGTGAAGTACTGGTTCCACTGTATTCACCACTGGTTAGGCCTCGTTTTGAATACTGCATTCAGTTCTGGACAACAAACTTTAAGAAGGATGCAGACAAATTGGAACAAGTTCAAAGGAGGACAACAGGGATGATCAGAGATTAGCAACAAAGCCCTATAAGGAGAGACTGAAAGAACTAGGCATGCTTAGCCTTGAGAAGACTGAGGCGAGATGTGGCAGCATTCTTCAAGTACTTGAAAGGTTGCCACACAGAGGAGGCCCAGGTTCTCTTTTTGATCATCCCAGAGTGCAGGACACAGAATAACAGGCACAAGTTGCAGGAAGCCAGATTTCGACTGAACATCAGGAAAAAATGTCCCAACTGTTAAAGAGGCATAACAGAAACAATTACCTAGGGAAGTGGTTGGCTCTCCAACACTGGAAGCAGCTGGACAACCACCTGTCGGGTATGGATCCCTGCATTGAGCAGAACATTGGACTTGATGGCCTTATAGGCCCCTTCCAACGCTACAGTTCTATGATTCTATGAAACCTACTAACCGCTACATATATTTACATGCTTCTAGCTTCCACTCCTAGCATATCACAAAAAATACAACTGCATTTGTTCAGACTCAGACAGAGCCACAACTTTAAAGTTTACACCAGGCAGTCCTCAGAATACAATACTCATCTAACGAAATGAAAACACAAATCAACAAGATCAGTACCCAGGAAAAATCTACCACAGGACAAATCTAGAAGAGAAAATGAAAGACCACCACTTGTCACTATACAACTTCTAGTGTATTAGTGATCTATAACACACTTTCCTCTCACAGGCCTTGGGGGAGAGAGGCCCATATTTGTTTAAGGAGAGCCCCCTAACCTAAATCAGCTACTCACCAGCAGACCACATAACAGGCACATGGAAACAGGGACCAGACCCTGCAGCAGATTCAAATGACAACTCTGTCCCCATATCAACTCTGCCAACATTACAAGTTCAAATAAAATCATTCTCAACATTCACCTGCATATCTTCCAATGTGATATACCCCATCTGCCAGCAATGCCCTTCTGCATTCCTCATAGGACAAACAGGCCAGTCTCCACACAAACACAATTCCTAAATGCTCTGGGGGATTTTCTAGTTGGCTGACATTCCTGTCAAAGTCCTAGTTTCACTATGGAACAGCGAGATGGAAATGGTCATTGACACAGTCATGGGTAAGCACCCTCTTCGGCACTGCAGAACCTAAATGACAGCTTGGTATTCTGGGGACCTTCAGTCAATGATGCATATAGGTTGTTGGCTGGAGCACAAGTGGTGTAAATCTCACAGGGAAAACAACCAAGCACCGGCAATAACACATAATTGTGCCTACCATGTGGTGGTGGCAGTGGCAAAGAAAATGTACTTCTCTGCTACCCTTGTGTCCATAAGTAGCCATCCAGCAGATTTTTTGGGGGTGGTGAACAGACTATTATTTATTCATTCATTATTTGGTTTATATCCCTCCCTTCCTCCCAGTAGGAGCCCAGGGCAGCTAGTACCCAGACTACTAAAAACCAGCCCTACAATGAATACGTCAGAACACATCTGAGACCTTGAGGGCAAGTCACTCATATTCACTCCAAACTACACCCCATGGTTGGTACAGTTCTGTACAAGAAGCAGTCTATTCAAACTACATGGGATCAGTTTCAGTTATTGAGGCCTGGGGATGTAGACAAGGTGCTTGAAAGCGTTCAGCCACCCACGTCATTTCAGCCCGCCAGGCTTGGCTTAAATTTTGTTAAATCAACATAAAAAATTATAAAACCTAGCTGCATGGGATAACTGGGTAAGTTCAGGGGGCGGTAAGCACCTAATTGCTGGAATGGGTACTGCCCACTGCCTTGAAAGGTTAAGTGGTGTGGCCCCTCCTCAAAAGGCCTTCCCTGGCCCTGAAGGTTTGACACAATTACTGCCAAGTTACCAACATCCCCTTTCTGGAAAAGATGGTGGAGAGAGTGATGGCTGGACAGCTTCAGACAATGTGCTTGGATTATGTGGACCCATTTCAATATAGCTTCCAGTCTGGTTTTGGCACTGAACTAGCTTTGGTTGCTCTAGTTGTTGACTTTTATTCAGGAGAGAGATAGCGGACTGTGACCCTGTTGATTCTCCATGATCTCTCAATAGGTTTTTTATATCATCGGTCCTGGAGTGGCTCAATGGGCTGGAATTTAGAAGCACAGTGATGCAATGATTCTATTTCTACCTGCAGGGTTGTTTTCACAGAGTGGCACTGGGGGGGGGACTACTTTGTGACCCTTGACAAGTTGTGCTGGGGAAGAAATCCAGGGATTTGCAGTATCATGTAATCAATATGGGGATGACATCCAGTTCTAGCTTCTGTATATAATCTTAACCAGGCGAAGCAGTGCAAGTGCTGGACTGGTGCCTGGAGGCAGTAATGGGCTGGATGGGAGACAATAAATTGAAGCTGAATCCTGATAAAACTGAGGTACTGTTGACAGATGACTCATGTCTGAGAACTGAAGAGGTAGCCAATTCTAGATAGTCACACTCACATTGAAGAAGCTATTTTGTAGCTTGGGGAGGGGGGTATTCCTTAATTCAACACTGTTACTGCCATGTGGCATCTGTAGCAAGGAGTATTGTTTTGTTCTCTATCTAGTACAACCAGCTTTGTTTGTTCTCCAGTCAGGATAGTTGAGCCATGGTAACCCATGCTCTGACATCCTTGGATTTAGACTACCATAATATGCTTTACATAGGGCTACCTGTGAAGATGGTCTGGATGCTACAGTTAGTGCAGAGAACAAAGACTGGTAAGTGGTGTATTTAATCAGGACCATAATATACCAGTCTTGCACAAACAGTACTGGCTGCCACTATGCTACTAGGCCCAATCCAAGGTTTTGATATTAACATATATAGCCCCTGAATTACTTGGGTCCCAAATAAAGCCCTGAATGACTTAGGGGCCTGTTGGTGTGAACTTTTAAGATCTGCTGGGAAAGGCCTTCTCGGGGTCACACTGAGGGGCATAATCCATTATATGGTGATGCAGGAAAGGGCCTTCTTGATGATGGCATCATATCTGTGGAATTCCCTTTCCCAAAGGCTTGGTTTCATCCACAGTGAGTCTTCAGTGTCATTTGACATTTGCTTACTCGTTTAGGGTCAGGTTGTGTTTTTCACTGCTATATTTTAATGCTTGATTAAATTTTAAATGTAATATAAATGGCTTTATATTTCTGGTGTTTTAATGGTTTTTTATCGTTTGGGCTGTATTTTGTAAGCTGCCCAATTGATAAAGGGCAGTTTAAAAAATACTTTTTTTTTTAATGGGCACAAACCTAACATCAGCAATGCCAATATCAGTACGGGAACATTTCAGTCACTTGAGACACTCATAACTGATCTTAAGGTGGCCATGCTAGAACTTCAAGAGGAGACTCCAATATGAAAGTGTTGAATTACAATTCATAAAGAAGTTCAATGCTCTCTCTTGTGGACTGAATTGGGACAAATATTTATCACACTGCTTGTGTCAATTGACTTACCAACACTAAAGTCTGTTATTAACAACTTGTGTGAATGCTCACTGTTAAGAACATAATTCTTATATTCTGCACTTGCCAGCTTATCATTTCCTTCTGAATTTACCATTTACAATTCCCCTTCCCCCAACCATGTGTATATATCTCTGCAACTATGTACATGAATTTTATGAATAGACTGTTGTTTACAAAGCTTATGCCATAATAAATCTAATCTTTAAGGTGCCACAAGACTGTCATCTTCAGAAATGACTTTGCAAATGATTTTGCAAGTAAGTAGTTTTAGAATTTCCTTTTCAGAGTAAGCCTGCATGCATTACAAAGGTGATATGAAAGCTGGTTCAACACAAAAACAAATCAACACATGCAGAACTACTTTACCACTGGTCATATTTTCCATAAACATGGATATGAGACAGGGTGGGAGGGATCTGCAAATTGTTTTTGCATCTAGCTAACTTAGGATTTTTCCATTTGTGTAAGGGAAAGCATGTACCTGTGCAATGGAGGAGCCAGCTAAAGGTTACACTCTACGCATTCAATAAGAAAACTTAAATGTTTGAATATCTATGCTGCCAGAGAAATCAGGAAACAACCAGCACAATCATAGCATAAAGCACAGTAAGCTAAGACCTGGAACAGAAGCAGGATAGTCTGTAGTCTTGTCCTATTCTCCTCAATTTGACTTGTTGCTGAAGTTGTTACTGTGAAGCATGCATAAATTTGCTAGCTACTGATACTTCTGGTTTAGTCAGAGGCAGCATGAAGCATTGGCTACAGTGTTGATTTGGATGTGAGAAAACTAGGTGTGAATCCTTGCTCAGCTATGAAGCTCACTGGATGGCCTTGGGAAGTCTCTCTCTCAGTCTAACCTCCCCCTCACAGATCTGCAAAAGCTAACATTCTGCTTGGAGCCCTTTAGGGGGAAGGCTAGGTACAAACGTAGCAAATAAATACATGTAGCAATATGCATCTTATAGGGGCCTTTCCCTGCAGTTCTCTGGGGGGGAAATACGTACCAGCGTAAGTTTTGTGTGATGTTCTGCTTTTATTTAAAATGGAAATGGACTGCCTTCGATTCCGACTTATGGTGACCCTATAAATAGGGTTTTCATGGTAAGCGGTATTCAGAGGGGGTTTACCATTGCCTTCCTCTTCATGACTGTGTGGGGATTCAAACCCTGATCTCCCATGTTGTAGTCCAGCACCTTAACCACTACACCACACTGGCTCTCTCTTTGAAACCAAACTAAAACTCAGCAGCCCTGATCCCAATTCTACATCCCATGCGCATTAGGTACATTAAGCATGCTGTGTTAATAAAATAGTGAGCAATGCATCATGTATGAGACATTTTAGTCTTCTTGTTACATAATACAGAATATAGAAGACCAGTAATTAGCTCCTGAAATCTGATGAGGGTCAATATTGGAATACAAGGCACCAAGACTGGCATTAATCAATCTTTGGATCCAACTTTAAGGTAATTTTGAAAAATAGTGAACAGTGTATGTCAAGATATTCTTGTAGAAGACAAGGCAGAACAATTACATGCAAATTCACTTATCACTCTTCTAACCCCCAAATTTTATGCAGGGAGAAGATAAGAAAAACAGAAAGTTTATAACTGGAGGGGAAGGCAGCATTATACAAACACTACTACAGAACACACCCACAACATTTTCTTAAATTTGGGTAGTTACAGAGTGGAAATGTGTGGTAAAAAGGCACAGTAGATACCACAGAACTAAAACTAAAATCCGATTTTGTTCTTCCAGAAAAGACTATATATGAAAACACTGCTTAACACCCATTAGCCAAGGCTTTATGCATTCTGCATTCCTGCTTAAAGTCAGGGCAGAGGAGAAAGGCACACAAAAGGACAAAGCCAATCCACTAAGGTTCTCCAGCTTCTTTAGGGTCAGCGCTAGACATCCAACAGCACCTTAGGTGAGAAGTATTTTTGCATGCCCCTCCCCAATGTGTTCAATTTTTGAAAACCTCGTTTATTTCATTCAACCCCCATTTCACAATTTTGATGTGTGATGTACCCGTCCCATAGGATTGACGCCATGGCATCCCCAGATATCTCCAGGGTGTCCACTGAAGCTCCCTGTGCCTCTTGATTTTTAATATTTGAGTGTTTGATGTGGTTGTGTTTTGTTTTTTTACCTTGGTCGATGGCTATGATAGTTGAAAAGAAATGTGCAGGCCCTCCAGCCATTCTGCTCTCTTCCTTTCCATTCCCCAGAATGCCTCTTGGGGCAGAGACAGTCTTCATAGGAAAAGCAAGTTAAGAGGGCGGGGCAGCTGGAGGCCCATGCTTTGCCTTACAACCTCTTCATGAAAGAAAAAGGGGACCCTGCCAAGTTTGGGGGAGGGAGAAGTGATCTGGAGATGTTTTGAGATGTCTAGTTTACCTCTGTTTTCATGTTTGTAGGTGGGCTTGTTTTACTTGTGTTTTGACTTTTTGTTTAGGGGGTAGAGGTGCCTGCCCTTGTGTTTGGGGTATTGAATAAGAAAATCAATCTGCACACATGGATCTGTAAATCTATATTTATTCATGTCATTAATTTTAACAACTGAAATAGGGTAGCATCACAAAAGTTTACTGTGCATCACCGTTATGTAGACTAGTATTAAACATTAATTTAACATTAGTTCAAAGGGTTGCTCTTCTCACTTTTGCCGTTGTGAAGTGAAGCAGATTCATCCAAAGACTGGCAAATAGCATTTTCAATCAATAGCAAGGTATGAGAGTCTCGCATTGACCCATCAAAGGTATGTTCTCATGAACTTGAGATTTGAGGTGCACTTACTTCTCACATATCCTAAGCACACCTAAGTCCACCTGCCTGATATCTGCCCCTGAGCTTCTTGTCCCACCCCTACAGTCATAATTACAATCCCTAAATCAATTTTGCATACTCCTTCCTTAACCTGCTCCAGATCTTGCAAAAAAAATCCTGAAAATCTGAACCTTCAATTATGCAAAACAAGCAAATAACAGTCAATAAATTTGCAAAATACATTATCTTGCAAAATCTGAAAGTACGTAAAACCCTGACACTAACCCAGACAAATAGAATTGTATTTCCAGCTCCTAAACACAAAACTGAAATGCCAGATCTGCAAAGGGCTAAATATTTCAAATTCCTAAGTGCCAGTGAAGTAACAGGCATGCAGATCATGCAGGTGACCAATCAATTTTTACATCCCTGTTAAGTGATAAATAAATCATTTT
Source organism: Rhineura floridana (assembly GCF_030035675.1). Taxonomy (NCBI): domain Eukaryota; kingdom Metazoa; phylum Chordata; class Lepidosauria; order Squamata; family Rhineuridae; genus Rhineura; species Rhineura floridana. The sequence goes on along the minus strand of NC_084482.1, from coordinate 123,951,787 downwards.
TTCTACTTTACCTCAAATTTATTCCATAGTTAACACAGCATAGATGAAGTTATATGACAAAAGGGTGTTGAGGGGGTTGGAGGAGAGAAACCGATGAGGAGTATGTCAGTTTGTCTTAAGGGACATTGATATGCCTTAATAATAATAATAATTTAATTTTTGTGTCGCCTATCTGGCCGAAGTCACTCTAGGCGACGTACACAATTAAATTCCAGTAAAATTACAATTTAAAATACAGAGCAAATACAATACAGCATCATAAAACAGTGTATAAACAACGGGCATTCAGTAATATTGATAAAGATTAGCCCACCCCGGAGGTCCCGAAAGCCTGTTCAAAAAGCCAAGTTTTTAATGCTCAGCGAAATGCATCCAGGGAGGGGGCATGTCGAAGATCAAACAGGAGGGAGTTCCAGAGAGTGGGGGCCGCCACTGAGAATGCCCTCTCCCTAGTTCCCACCAACCTAGCTGTTTTTGTTGGTGGTACTGAGAAGGCCCTGCGTGGCTGATCTGGTCAGGCGGCTTAATTGGTGGTACTGGAGGTGTTCCTTCAGGTAAACTGGGCCGAGACCGTATAGGGATTTAAAGGTTAATACCAACACCTTGAATTGGGCCCGGAAAACAACTGGAAGCCAGTGTAGATGAACTAACACCGGCGTAATGTGGTCACGGCGGCGGCTATTTGTGAGTAGACGAGCCGCCGCATTTTGTACCAGCTGTAATTTCCGGACCGTTTTCAAGGGTAACCCCACGTAGAGCGCATTGCAGTAGTCCAATCGAGAGGTGACCAGGGCATGTACTACCAGTGGGAGCTGATGAATAGGGAGGTAGGGTTGCAGCCTCCGGATAAGATGTAGTTGATACCAAACACATGAAATGCAACTGGCTAGAACATGAATTTTGCCATACTGTAACTAGCATGTTAGAGTCCTTTGCTTTAGAAGTCAAAGCTAATTTCGTATTGCACTCAGAAACTCACTAGGTGCCAGTCTATGGAACATGCTGCAGTATAATATCCTGTCCCATAAATAGCACAGCTTGCTCAGACATTTCACTCACCAGATGAAAAAAAATACTGCTAGACCCTCTTGCAAGACTGGCCTAGTGCTCTCTGTTAAAAGGAAGCTATGATGTCTCCAAGTCCCTTTCTGCTATGGGAATGTTTCAATTAAGCAATGTGCAAGTTCATGTGCATTCTTTGTTCTAGTTGCAAGATCTGGGAAGAAAGGTGGAAAATCAAGGAAAGCTGGAGTGTAAGAGAATGCTTAGTACAGTAGTCTTCTATAGATGCATGGAATTTAGTAAAACAGGAGGCACCAACATGGTGCCTGCAGATATACATGCATCTAGAGATACCTTCCCTGGTGCCCACAAGACACCCCTCAAATGAAATTAGGTTTGAAAGAAGCATTCTATGGTAGCCAATAGAATAAGGTGCAGGGTGTGTATGTGGTGCCCACAACAGTTTGTCTGGTTTGCAAAAAGCCTGAAGACCCCTATAGTAGAAACAGTGAACTCTCAAGTCTGTTTTAAAATTTTCTACTTTCAAAACATCTCTGCAGGGTGTTGAGCCCCAGCTACCCCAAGCGCATCAGGGAGAGTGGGCAGAGGAGGAGGAGGCTTCTGAGGGCTTTGAGGGAGCATAGCATCAGTACTGAGCCAGCCTAGTTAGGTCTATGAAATGCACTGCTTTTGATGTAACCGTGACTCTAATAAAGCCAGGCTCGCCTCCGTCTCCTGTGTTGGGCTCTGGGCAGGACACAGGGTCTACAAAAGGATGAAGTCTGCATACTGTGCTCCTGATCTAGTCCTGATTTGCCTTTCTTTACCTGCCTTTCCATGTCCCATCAAAACCCCACCACCCTTGACTTCCTGCAAAGTTCCTTTGCAAAACATAATGCTCACTTCCCCGTATTTCAGTTTTCCTGTTATTTTCTAGCCATTTTATTTCCAGGTCTCAACAAGCAATAGTTGCCCCCATCTCACAGAATATGCTTGTTCTGCACCTAAAAACAACAACTAGAGACAGCTCATAGGAGAGATCCAAAAGGCCAGACTAGGTCTACAGAACCTTTCTGGTTTGAATCCATGTATGTGACTTTATATTACATCTTCCTTATTTTTAAGCTACCCTAGAGAAAAACAAGACTGGTTACTATTATAGATTTGCCATAACCGTCTGTTGGTCAATACTGTTTACATTACCCTCAAACTCTCAATCACTTCTCTTTACATACTTCAGATATTTTAGATTTTGTATTTTCTGTAGTCAAAGCTACAATTTTAGGCATCAAGATTCACACACACCCAATTTGTTGTAGTCCTCTTTGTAACTGAAGTGTACAGAACTAAAGAAAGTATTCTAAGTGTGGCCCATCCATACATCTATACTATCTAAAGCATCTTGTGGCCATTAACCACAAATATAAATAGCCACATACAAACCATCTAGATTTTACAGCATTAGTACCTCACTGATGATCATGGTTATTTGATCTGTCATAAATCTATTTTAACATTTTCTTTGTCTTTTTCATTTTATTTAATACTGATTTGCACAATTCAGAAATATCTAAACTTGACACTCCCTTTTCCAAGCACTCTTAAGATCTATGCAACTTCTAGCAATCCTCCAGACATACAACTCATTTCATTCTTTTCCAATTGGGCCTACGTAACATGCTTACAGCCAAATCTATTTAGATTGTTTGGATGAGGCAGCACAATATGTCTGGTGCTATTTTAAAAAAGAACGCAATGTGGGCGATACATGCAAGCAAACAGTCGTAGTCAAAGAGTGCTTGGATAAACAAATAGTGACACTCCAGGTGCTTAGGGAGCCACAAGGAAAAACCTCCCGCAGACAGGAAATGAGAGCATTAGGATTTTTTAAAATCTATTTTCTTCTAAATCCCTCTCAGATCCACCATAGGCAGAACAGTACATCTTATGGCTCTGGAGCCATTTCTGTACTTCTGTGTTAGAAAAATAGCAGAAATTGCAATTAAGCAATCCAAATTTAATGAAATGTCCTTGCTATTCCATTTTAAGTGATTTCTGAGTTTGTTGCCACTGTGCAACTTTTATTTTTGGTTTAAAAGTCAATGCCTCAGGAAAGTTTAAGCATTCTTTCCAAATCAGAGGCTTACAGGATAAGCCACTTCCAGCCCCTGGGTAACAAACAGTACGGTTTATACATCCCCATAGGTAATTCCATGTTAATTAGCACAGGGAGATCCTGCAAATCTGAGCAACATCACTGTGGTTAAGTGAAGAATACAAGTTGTTTGAGACCACCCTCACTAATGCTTTCCATAAGAATATAACACCAAGACATACAGTTTCCTTGGTATTTCAGATGTAACAGCATCTGAGTGTGTCTCCATATGAACAATCCCAAAGGCAGAAGATCTGGGAAAGAGAACGCCTGGTTCAGACATTGCTCCAAGTCCTCTGCTCTTTCCGTGAGCCTGCTGTTGCTGCACCAAGGGAGCAAACAAACCAGAGGCTGACTTTGCAATACTGTGAACCAGAGCGGGTGGTTTATTTCCCCCAAATAAACCCCACCTGTAAACTAAGCAACTTTAACTTCTGTTCATGGCTTGTTTGGAAAGAGAAACCATTGTGCACTGGCTTGCACATAACGTGAAGCCAGCCAGTGGTTTGTTTCCTCTCCAGCTTGGCCACAGCAGGAGCAAAGGAGGAGCAAAGTGGGGAGTTTAGAGCAATGTGCATCAGCACACTGCTCATTCACATTAAACCACAGTTTAAAATGTAAATGTACTGCCTTCAAGTAAATTCTGTCTTATGGCAACCCTATGAATAGGGTTTTCGTGGTAAAGTATTCAGAGGGGGTTTAGCATTGCCTTCCTCTGAGGCTGAGAGGCAGTGACTGGCCCAAGGTCACCCAGTGAGCTTCATGGCTGTGTGGGGATTCGAACCCTGGTCTCCCAGGTCGTAGTCCAACACTCTAATCACTACACCACACTGACTCTCAAACTACAGTTTAACTATTGTTAAATATGACATCCAATGCAGTGCATTACATTAAGAGGGCTTGATATCTGGACTATTCTTTCCAGAACAGATGAACATGGGGCAGTATAGTTCAAAGGACAGAATGTGTTCAACCATGGGAGAGCAAGAGTTAAATACCTGCTCAGTCATGAAGCTAAATAGGACTATTTTCTAACTTTGCCTTACAAGCGTTGCAGGGGTAAATAAGAAATGCAACACACTTGCACCCTAAAGTAGCCCTTCCAGGCTGCTGTGGTTTCAGCACTAGGAACAAGTGCTAGATGGCACGTAAATATGACTTCTAATTGTCTTGCTGTAGCAAACAGACATTGATCTCAATCATCATTCTGGGTTGTACTCAACATAGCACTAAGGCTTCATTCCAGCAGGGCAAGGGCTTGTTTGATGGAACAATCTCCCCTTCTCCCCCCCTACATCCCTTAAATTTGTTCTGGGGCTTACCCCAATCCTCCAGAGCAGATGTGAGGATGGCATGGAACGTAGAGAGGAGGAGTGTTAGCGCAGAAAGTTAGCTGAAACCCGCCCTCTGCTTCCAACAATGTTAACCCAGATGCCTGCGGAAGCTGACAAAGTTAGGTGCTGTTGTAATAGCCATTTTGTTTGTCCCTCATTATCTGGTATTCAGAGCTAAACTGCCTCTGAAAATGGAAGTTCTATTAAGATAATAAGCTGAAAAATCTGTCCTTCGATCTAAAACCAAAACTGGAAAGAATGATTTTGGCAATACTCCCCAGTTCTCTACTCTACTCCTGTCAATGAACTTGTTCTAAGCATTGGTTTCCTTTCCATATGACCATGTTTTATTAGCTATATGGAAACTGCCGACATCACACCATAAAGGCTGTTCAGAAGCATTAGATCTGTGAACCACATTTTGCCAGCATCTTGCAAAAGAATGTGATATAGCTGTGCAAGTGTTTTGAAAGCACAGAATATACTTACTTCTCTCAATGCACTGAAATTTGCTTCACAGCTGAATTCCATTCTTCCTCCTCCACTCCCTAGGAGAACCCTTCCCATAACTTTCTTCCACTATCAGCTATGTGATTTGCTTTCCATTAAACATACTGATGAGACCAGCCAGATGTGAATTACTAGGCCCACTGAACAGAGGCCAAGTTAAGGTTTCAAGAACATCCTGCCACTTTCCTACTTTCAAAAGGTATTATTTAAATCAGTATTCACTACATGACTTGAGGACCAGATTATAGCCAGAGCAGTGACCAACACTTAATTGGCAGATCTTGAAGCCAAATCCAGAAGGGAAATCTGCTACTCCCAGAGCAAGGAATATGCACACCTTCCAGTTCTGAATCTGCTATAAAGTGACAGTGGATATAAAAATCTGTTGCACAAGTCAGGTCTGAGATTTAAAAAAATAAACTACTCTCAGTTAAATATGTTCTGACTGATAAGCACATCTGCCTGTCCCCACCTGCTGCCTACATTCCATACATTCCCCAGAAACGTCTGCTGTGGCAATTGATAAGCAGCCTTCTCTCCATCAGAGGAAAAGCTGCTGAAAAGAAATGGGAAATGAACAGGCTCTTAGACAAATACATGCTGCTCCAAGTGGAACAGGCCAATGGATAGCAGTGGAGAACTGGTGTAGCGTCACAGCTACAAGACTGAACAATGAATCGGAAAGACCTTGGTGTGAATCTTATATCAGCCATGAACTCACTGACAATCCACTCTGCCTCAGTTCTCCCATCTCCAAAATGGGGGATAATGCCAACGGGGTTGGTATTACATGGTTGCTGTAAGGATTACAACTAGATTAACACATGTGACTTGAACATTTGAAAGTGCTTTACACAAATGTTCAAACGGGATGGAGCTGAGAGCAGGTTGTGTTTATGAACACCTCATCTGCTGTTTCTTCTGGCAATCAATCTAAAACCTGCCTCTTCTACTGTTAATGTTATTGATTTCTATCAGGATGGAGATGCCGTTGAATAGGTTTATTCCTATTTCTTTGTAGTTTCTTGAATATGGGCCCAATCAAAATTTCCAAGTCCCTATCAAGAATGGGTTTACTTTTCTCTCTCTACATAAGGGATAGGAAACCTGTGGCTCTCACAATTAATGTTGGACTACAGTTCCCATCATCACCAACCAGTGGTCATGCTGTAGTTGGGAGTCCAATAACATGGGGAGACCCACAGGTTCCCCATCCCTGCTCTACATATACCTTCTTACAAATTCCTTTGCAGAGAAGTACGAGTTTCTGGAGTGCCCAAACTACTCTTCAACTGCTACAGAGAAGCCTTATCTATGCTATATAACCACACCAAAAACAAATGCATCTAATTGGCAGAAGACAGTAGCTACTACAAGGGCACAAGGTCTTTGCCCCTCTCTCAGGAAGAAGCCCCATTAGCCACACAGACAGCTGAGAGAACAGATGGAAGAACAGCTGCAGACATGGCTACTTGAACCTTGTCTGATTCTTACAGACTGATATGTGAACTTTTAAGTAATCTTTGTAGTTGTGCTGTAAAGTCCACTGATTTCTGTTAATTACAATTAAAAGCACAGCTCTATTGCCAATGTAAAGCATACCAAACTGCAGACCAGGCTTCCACAAAGATGCATCTCATGTTTTAGAGGAAAGTGCAAGAAAGGAAACCGTCACTTACTCCCCTTACTAGCTGCTTCTAAGTGTAAATGCTAGACTACTAGCTCACTAACATGGCAATAACATGCTGTACCATTATACATGTACATGTCCTTCTTTCTAGTAACCTTCTGCAAAAAAAACCCTTAACAAAAACATTCATGTTCAAAAATGAAAAAGGAAATGACCTCTACCTGCAGTGTGCAGTTTGGATCACTTGCTTGAGTCATCTGGAGCTCTTTTCTGCAGCACATCCAAGTGCTGTTAGTTTGTCTATGGAACACTGTGATCTGGACTGAAAAGGCCAATTTGTGAATTGCTGGTCATGCTTCAGGGCAGAAGTTTGGACTTGGCATTTCAATCTCTTCCAAACCTATGATTCTTAAAATATAGGGTCAGAAGTGATGTGACTAGTTTCAAACTGAGTAGGAACAAAAACAGCTACACAAGATGGTTGGCACCCTAAACTGTACCTTCCATTGTTAATTCTTGGGACCTAAATAATGCTTAAGTGGGCCAGCAAGAAACCACTGCTAAAAAATATTCTGCAAAAAGTTCTTTTTTTAAAGATTTTCAGTTGTGAACCAGGACATCAATGACAGCTAGCTCACTGTAATAAAACTGGGAATAGAAGCATTTTGGAAGCTGGAAGGGAAAGTTCAAATATATCAACAAGCTCAGAAAGCAGGTTTGTCCCAAACTACAAGGAATCATTTTATTCACATTCAGACTCCATGAGGTCTCTGTTTTTGCAATACATATGAGACAATGTCCTTCTGATAAGCTCTCAATTACAACCAGCATTCAGAAAATATTCCCACAGAAAAACACACATTTTTAACCGTTCACTAAACAGATTAGCTAGCTAATGAGTCCATATTTTGACTATGAGTTCTGGATTAATTTCTTTTGGCATGCCCACATTATGTGCTAGATCTAATACCACACTTTTCTTATTAAGAAAACATGCTTGGCATTAGAAACAGCAACTAGTCAAAGCATTCTGTGTATGGATCTAATTCAGTCTTTTCTTAAAGCAGGAGTGCCATCTTCCAATTGATATAAATCCTGCCTCAAGTAAAAAAAAACAGGATCACACTGCCACACACTGAGGGAGAAAAGATGCCTGGCCCAATATCAAGTGTGTTTTGTATTAGCACATTGATCTGATATCTAACCCACACACTACGCGAGCCTATGACTTGCAAACACTAACCAATGAACTATGACCTCCCAATCACAAAGATTATTTTAGAAACTGGTGTTCCCAGAATTTGGAGTTCTTGTTATGTGCCTTCAAGTCAATTACAACTTATGGCGACCCTATGAATCAGTGACCTCCAAGAGCATCTGTCATGAACCACCCTGTTCAGATCTTGTAAGTTCAGGTCTGTGGCTTCCTTTATGGAATCAATCCATCTCTTCTTTGGCCTGACTCTTTTTCTACTCCCTGCTGTTTTTCCCAGCAGTATTGTCTTTTCTAGTGAATCATGTCTTCTCATGATGTGTCCAAAGTATGATAATCTCAGTTTCATCATTTTAGCTTCTAGTGACAGTTCTGGTTTAATTTGTTCTAACACCCAATTATTTGTCTTTTTCGCAGTCCATGGTATGTGCAAGCTCTCCTCCAGCACCACATTTCAAATGAGTTGATTTTTCTCTTATCTGCCAGAATTTGCCTCTAATTGTCTTTGCACATAATTTAAGCAACCAACTTCAAATAAGATATATTTTTTCTGCAATACAGATTTATTTATTCAGTAACTTTCTAAGCATAAGTACTCCATAACAGTAAAAGATAAAAGGATTCCATGAAAGTTTACAAACTTAGTGACAGAAATTGAGAATCTGGATGAGTGAAATGCTAGGGGAGAGGATGGGAAAAGAACTTGCTTGTTTAACAAAAGCAGCAGTCTGGCATAGGGATATGTGAGCATGCCAGTATATTCTTGTGAATGCTCTAGTTCTGCAAACTTGTGTCCCAGAGGAAATCCCTGCACAAGATAAAGTGGTACTTTGGTTATGGAACAGCCCTCCCAGGAAGGTGTGCCTGGTACCATCTTTGTGTTCTTTTTGTCACCAGGTGAAGACCTTTCTATTTACCCAAGTCTTCTAAATAATTTATGTGGTCTGGGCCTCTCAGATTAAATATGTGTTTTTAATCTGGGGGTGTTGTAAATGCTGTTGTGTTTATTTGGTTTTGATATTATGGTTATATTTTATATTTATTTTATTATTTGTTGAAAGCCACACAGAAAACTCTGTGTTATAGGGCAGCACACAAAGGTCAAAAATAAAGTTGTAACAGGTCATACCACAATTTCTCAGGCTTTTATGAATGCCTTAATTGGTTGCAGTTCTGGACACACCTAGGGCATCTTGCTCCCATCCACAACCTACTACAGCTATTAACTGTCTATTTTACAGACCAGCACTGTCTAAAAACAGTTATTAAAGCAGGCCTACCTCCACAGAATAACTGACCTGATCTTACCCAGAGCTTTCCTAGTTCCTCTCTCCCCTCCCAAAATAAGAATGTAACCGACGATGAGAATAGAAAAGGCACAGGGAGAAGCCAGACTGACTCCAGTAATTTAAAAACCATGCCAAACTGTTTGAGAGACAGTAAAAATAGTTTGGCTTTCTCTTCCTTCCCAAGACCTAACTTTGCAAGAAACTGCAACATACAGCATATCTAAATGCTAAGCCTAAAAACTCAGTTTTTTTAAACTATTTATCTAGAGATCCAGAGGAAGAAAGGCCAGCAAGTCAGAAAGCTGGCTCCTTAAAATTTATCTGTTCTGGGCCAAGTTCCAAGCAGTGTCAATTGCCCTGCTAATTTAAGAGATTATATCCTTATTTCAGAAAACTAAACATCATGAGAGATTCTCCCTTTGGCCCATGAACTGCTCACATCTACAAGCACAGAGAGCAAAACAGCAAACCAATTAACCATAGCACAGAAAATTCTCATACACCAAGGAAGCCCAAGAAATACTGATCTTGCAAATGTCAGAAGGTCAAAACTAACTCCCCCATTAAAACCACAAGTGATGTATGCCCGAGAAAGAATTCCTAAACTAGTAAATTAGCACATCCAATAAAAGCAACATTCTTTCTACATGGTTACTATATAGCTTAAATTGCATAATTATGTTTGAAGAGATTCAGAACCAACCATCCAGACCACCATGGTTGTATTTTCTCACTAAGTGCACCAATTTCACATGGTAGCACCATAAGCCCTCTTATTTGACATAGCTTGCTACAAAGGCCAACCTCCCCCCCCCCGACACCAACATTCCTGACATTCATATGCTGACGTCCAGCTTCAGATTAATTAAAAGGCACAAATTAAAAGAAACATTAAATTAATCTGTAACAAGAATTGTTTGCTACATTTGTATTTCTTTTGATAAATAAGTCAGTCTCCCTGCAAGAAGTTGTATTCTTTTCTGCTTATCATATCAAGTGGCAATTACCACTTTATAGGGCATGACTGTATCATCAGCACCAATTCAGGAATCAGATCTTCATCAAATGCACATATAGTCTTGATAAGTGCCAATCTACACTATAGTGCCAAAGTTTCTCTCTCAAAGCTCAGCATTCAGATCCCCCCTCTTTCCAGATGTTTCATTCAGATAAGCAATGGGGCACCTCATGTCCTCCTAATGATGCTGGGTTTTAATTTCCATCAGTCCCAGCTAAAATGGCCAATAGTCAAGAATGATGAGAGTTACACTATCCCATCATTATCCGGAGGGCCACAGGCACTGATCAAGATGCTACACAGAATCCTATGTGTGAAGAAAGTATACCAGAGATTTCTGATATTCTTGATTCAGAACCCCAACATTCCCTGAATGCAGCTGGAAAAACAATTGGCATGTATTCAAGTCATTAGATGAAGAATATGCTGCTCAGCCTTCTACGCCACCCAAAAAAGGCCTCTGGCAGTTTTGTGCCAAGGCCCAGAACTGGTTTAGTGGTTGAAATACAGCATTATACAACAGTATTCTTCTTTTACAATCCTCCTGTCTAATAGGATACAGCTGAAGTGCAGAAAAATACAAACACATAACAAGGGAAAGCAACTTCTAATTTGATAAAACAGATTTATGTGAGGATTAAAATGTTCACACTGAAGCTTAATGAGATCATTTTCTGTACATTTTCTAATGAAGTCTGGATCTACTATATGGTAATTCTAATAAATCTTCAGTTTTAAAGACAAGAAACAACCTGAAAATTCTATTTCCCATCTTCACCACCTTAGACAGAAACATATGGGAACTGTAAAGCTCTATGAAGTAGTTTCTCTTTTAAAATGACAGTGAAAACCTTTTAAAGCAGTGTTTTAAAATAATATTGTTCTAACCATTTTATGTGGCTGCAGATTTTGTGAGATTCAATATTTAAAGGTAGCAATGAAATATTTCCATCTGGCCGATTTACTAAACAAGCAGCACAAAGTACTTTCAAATATCTTCAGGTATTTGGTCTAAGGGAGTCTGTCAAATATATTGCTTCTGCAATGTGATGGCAAGGTGTTACACTAACACAACCTCCAAATTATCTTGCTTATTTTCCTCAGCATCTTTGTCTTCTGTATCAAGTGACAGTGATTAATGTTTGAACACACACAGTATTAACATTAAGAAACAAAAAACATGAAGAGTTAAAAAGCTTTTTACAATTCATGCATATCTTCTGTTTTCTGAAGTCTTTCAGAAACTGGCCTGACTGAGACACAATGATCTGAGTCTGATAAACCATAGTTTAAATTGAACTGAGAATGAGTGTTTATGTCCATGTGATTTCTCCTCACTTCTTATATCCTTAATTCAATACTTCTGGGGTTTCTTTCTTGTTTCCTGTTACATCAAAACCAGGAGACCAACTATAGTCGCAGTTTGCAAACAGGGAACAAACAGTGGTTTGCAGTCCTGGCTTACAATCAGAGCTTGAGACACAGTCTCCCCAGTTTGGATGTAATCGGAAACTGTAGTTTAAGAAATGCCATCAGTATTTGGGACAAAGAAGGAGCAGAGGAAGTATGCAGATATAACACTCATTCTTTTGTCCAATAGCCAATGTTTTATTGGACTGATATTGTTTCATCTAAATTGGGCTACTGATTAGAGGAATAAATGAAATATGCTAGTATTTTCATGAAACTCATTCACTGGGATAAAATCAGAAAAAATGCATTAAAATCAATAGATACAGGTTGAGAGCAAGTTTTAGATAAAATTAGCTAACACTTGTAACCAGACTAAATGTATTTTACTCAGAAGCAAGCCATCCTAAGACAGGGCTTACTCCCAGGTAAATAAGCAGAGGAGTGTATCCCTACCTAATGTGATGTACTAGGAGTCCCTCTAAAAGAGCACGTTCATAGTCTGAGGGTGCTCCTGGATCCATCTTTGTTGCTAGAGGCCCAGGTGACCCCAGTGGCTAGGAGTGCCTTGTACCAGCTTTGGCTGGTAAAACAGTTGTGGCCATTTTTGGACCAGGATGCACTGGTAACCACAAGGCTGAATACTGTAATGCGCTCTACGTGGGGCTGCCCATGGGGCTGGTCCAGAAGCTGCAGCTGGTGCAAAATGTGCCAGCACGACTGCTCAATGGGGCAGGGTTTCGCCTACATGTTACCACACTGCTGAAAATTGCACTGGCTGCCCATTAGCTACCATGCCAGGTTCAAGATTCTGGTTTTTTGGGGGGGGTTGCTAGCAAGCAGAGTGGCTGCTTAAACCAGAATCTCCAAGAACCAAGGGACAACTTAAGGCAAGGAGTGACATACAAGCGTTAATTTTAAGACATCGATCACCACATCTATGAAGTAATGCTTCAGGGACCGCGTGGCCCAAAAACAAAAGCGGCGAGACTAGATCTTAGGAACGAAATTGAAGCCGGGTTAACAGAGCTGTCAGATGAGGCTGGAACTGACAATATGGCATGGGGCGGTTCAAAGGCCCCAAAAGTCAGGAAACTCATAGGGGCCTCCAGGAACATGGGAGACTTTGATGAATTCATTGATAAGATTAGGAAGGCCCTTACAGCAGATTGGGCATCCGCTTTACAACCACTTGAGGCAAAAATAGGAGCCTTACCTGATCAAATCACTCCTATTTCTGAGACAGCTAATACAGCACTGAAGCTAAGTCAGGATAACTAGACGGAACAGCAGTTGTTAAAATGGCGACAGAAGGTCTAGAATTAAAAATGGAGGAATATTCCAATAGAGAAAGCCTCAAAAAATTCATATCAGAGGGATCCCTGAACAAGAGGAGGGCGGAGGTGCCCCCTATTTTTGATAAATTGGTTAAATAACATGCAGCTTGATATCACAGTGTCAGCTAATGACATTGAGACAGCTCATAGGGTCCCAAGTTCAGGCTCCAAACCTTGTGACTTTGTTATTCGTTTCGAACATTACTGCATGAAGGAGAAAATCTTTAAAGCGCTGTGCAATATACGTGAGCTAAAATATGGGGAGCATCCACTTGAAATCTTTCAAGATATCAGTCCTGAAACCCTGCATAGATGAAGGGCTTTTCACCCATTCACTGCGATCTTTAAAAAGGCAGAAATTGCTTATCGTTGGGGCTTCCCCTTTAAGTTGGTAGTCCAAATTCATGGCCGGTTTCTAAGTGCTGGAGATGAACAGCAAGCCGAGAACCTGCTGTGAGAATTGAAATTTATGCTGATGGAAGGAAGTGATGAAGGGGGGGGCAATTGCAGTTCAGAGCAACCATGGATTACAAATCAAAAGAAGGGAAACAAAAGGAAACCACGCACCACCATGCTGTTATGAACACTGAAAGATAGTGAGAGTTTATTGTGATTATAAATCGCTCCACATGCACCTGCTTATAATTTAGTGCTTACACTCCCCATGGGAACGAGATGGACATATGTACCCCCATTCTATGCAGCCCCCTGGCACCCTAAATGATCTGAGACATTTTGATGCATGGCCTGTAGGCAGCTGGCATCATCTTGGGCTTCAGTTACAGTTAGTTTCCATTACTGTTCAAGTTTGTTTTATGTCGTACTACAGATTGTCACACCATATACTCTCCAGCAACTCCCCTTCATACTGGGCAATGAATAGTGCTTTCATCACGGTGGGATAAATGTCGACAGCTGAGTCCTACATACGAATCATTTCACTCAATGTGAGAGGGCTAGGATCAGTAGTAAAAAGGGCACAAGTGGAATCAGCTTGGAAAAGAGCGCATCCAGATATAATCTTTTTATAAGGAACGCACCACAAGAAAAACCCCAAATTTCGTCTACTACAAAGTTCCTGGCTGGGTGAGCAATACTGCGCTCAAGGCTCCTCTAAATCACAGGGAGTTGCTATTATCTTCTCGAAGGCATGTCCATTCATTATAGATGACCATTTAGCTGACCCAGAAGAAAGGTTCGTATTTGTAAAAGGCTCGTTGGGATCGCAGAATCTAACCTTAGGCTGTATCTACGCACCTAACAAGAGGCAACACAGCTTCCTCAACTCAACACTAACCACTTTCCAACATTTCCATGAAGGTGAAGGTATAATAGGGAGTGACCTTAATTTATGCTTGGATGCCGCACTAGACAGCTCTTCAAATCATTTTTTTTCAGTCGTGGGAAGAGGAAAAACAAAATACCTCATTTACAGACATGGCTTGAGAGACACATGGAGGGAGAGACATCCCACTGAGTACACGTTCCATTCTTCAAGTTTTAACTCTAAGTCATGCATAGACTAAGTATTGGTCACTGATTCTCTGTGGCAGGGAGTATCAAAGGCAGAGATTGGCATTATAACGGTGTTTGATCATACAGCTAGTAAATAAACTAGCTGTAGAAGAGGTTATGCAACAAACTTACTCATGGTCGTTTCGCAATGGATTACTCGCTGATGCAGTGGCCCGATCCCATTTGAAGGAAATGTTAGATTTCTACTTCTACTGATACCCCAGATGTTTTTATGCAAACGCTATGGGATGCAATTAAGCTGGTTATTAGGGGCCAGTGCATCAGCAAGATGTGCAGACATAAAAGGGAACAAGAGGCTGTCACTAAAACAATACTGCAAGAAATTGCCTCTCTGCAGCGGGCATATCAAGATACTGGTTCAATTCACTCTTTCAAGGCTTTAACTGCCAAGCAAGCAGAGCTACAGATGGTAGAAACAGAATCAATAAACATAGCTCTAGCACATATGCAGAGTACATATTATGAATTTGGCAATAAAGCTTCACGGCTGTTAGCGCATGCCCTTAAAAAAAAGAAAACAAGGAACCTAGTAGCTAGACTACAAGATGACAGGGACTACTGGTTTATGATATCAAGACAATTGGGGATATCTTTGTAAAATTCTTTTCTACCCTGTACTCCTCCGACAGCCCCTCCCAACTTTCCATTGAGGAATATTTAGCCCGGGTGGGTCTGGATAGACTGTCTGATGCATACAGAGACTTTCTGGATAATGCAATAACAGAAAAGGAGGTGGATGAAGCAATTAAAAAACTAAAAAGAGACAAAGCTCCAGGCCCTGTTGGTTTTACCGGGGACTTTTATAATGCATTCAAGGATAGTCTAATCCCTCAGATGACTAAACTTTACAATGGAATTCTCCAGGGGGACCCTATATCCGAGTCCTGGAAACTCTCAAAAACGGCATTAATTCCTAAGCCTGGGAAGGACCCAACATAGGTTGGATCCTAAAGGTCAATTGCACTAATTAAAGGTGATATGAAACTATTATTGAGCATCATGGTTAACAGACTAAACACCTTTATAGATAAACACATTGCTTCAGACCAAAAGGGCTTCATCCCAAACTGCAGCATCTCTGATTCTATAAGAAGAGTCTCGTATGTCATCCATGAGGTTTGCCATTCTAAATCCCCGGTGGCATTAATGTCCCTGGATGCGTTCAAGGCCTTTGACAGAATTGAATGGGACTTTTTGAAGGCACTGTTGGAAAAAATGGACTTTAGGAAAAATTTTAGACAGTTAATTAGCCAGATTTACTCGAAGTCTGTGGCAAAGTTGGCAGTAAATGGAACAGAAACAACAGAAATACACCTTGCCAGAGGCACTAAACAGAGGTGTCCTTTATCCCTTCTGCTTCTGCCTTGGTGGTGGAGGTGCTGGCGAAACAAATTAGAGACAATTGTGCAATTCAAGGTGTACAGGTTTGGGGTACTGAACACAAGTTGAATTTGTTTGCTGATGATATTTTACTAATGGTCACGAATCCTAGGGCAGTTCTCTCCCCTTAAAAACAAATCTTATCGCAATTCCATAGTGTGGCTGGATTGGAAATTAATCATACTAAATCAACAATCCAGTAGAAAAAGTAATATACATTTGCCATTTATGAAGGAGTCGGGAGTCGGACAGTAGAAAAATAGAGGAGTCTGAGTCGAAGGTTTGACATACCGACTCCACAGCCCTGGTTTTTGTCATGAAGATAAATATAGCCAATTCAACGCATGGGAAGGCAAAGGAATGTATCGTATTAAGGATATCATAGTAAGAGGTCACCCCATTACAGGTCAAGAGTTGACCAAAGCACTGCAACAAGATAAGCCACTTGGTTTCAAATCCTAGATTCATTCTTTTGCATCTAAATTATTAAAAAAAGGAGACAGACTACAATCTTTAACAATGTTTAACGCTTTAAGCTCCAATCCCACACATCATCAGAAAGGGGTAGCATCTAAACTCTATACAATGCTCACTGATGAAAAAATAGGGAATACCCAAGGTTTGCAAGCAATTTGGGAGGAGGAATTGGTAACTAGGATAGATGAAGGTTGATGGGATGCAATATGGACCAAACCCCCATTTAAAACAATCTCCGCTAAGATTCGGAGGCATCAATTAAAACAGCACACAGATGGCACTGGACTCCAGTCCAACTATCTAGAATAACTAAATTCTTCCCCCACTACATGTTGGCGAGGTTGTGGGGAAAGAGGATCCTTTCTACATATGTGGTGGGATTGTAGTGTGGTGAAACAGTTTTGAATAAAAATAACTGATGAATTATCTGCAATAACAAGAGAAAGCCTAATTCCTGAGACAGGCTTAGCACTACTAAAGCTGGAAAGTGATCAAAATCCTAAACTAAGCCATAAGGAATTACTCTCATTCCTATTAGCTGCTGCCAGATTGATTATAGTGAGGCACTGGAAGTCTTCAAATTGCCCTGCTACAACAGAAAGGTGGAAAGCAATGTGAGAAATAGCACTATCTGAACGACTGACCCAACACCATAAAGTTCTTAGAGGGGAAGCAGAAAACCATCATTTTGATGTAGTATGGTTCCCCTTCCTTAGCTATATGAATGATTCTCAGAGGTTAGATGCCCTCCCTTACTCAGATAAACATGTGGAAAGGCTATGTAAAAGTATCACTGTAGAATGAAATGTGTTATAACGTGGTGAACTAGTATACTCTGTAAGTGGGGAATTAATTAAACAATGCATTTATGTACGACTGTCAGTTAAATAACTGTTAAGTGTTCAAGGTTTAATGTATCTGTTGAAAATAATAAAAACTTTTTTTTTTTTAAGATTCTGGTTTTGGTGTACAAAGGCCTATGCAGCTTGGGACCAGGTACCTGAAAGATCATCTTATCCCTTATATACCCAGTTGGTCACTGTGCTCTGCAGGTGAGGGCCTCCTGCAGACACCATCTTATCAGGAGGTCCATTCTGCACAACATAGGAAGCAGACCTTTAGTGTTGTACCACCAACACTTTGAAATTCCTTCCCCTTAAATATTAGGCAGGCGCCATCTGTTATTTTTTCGGCGCCTGCTGAAGACCTTCCTCTTTCAACAAGCCTTTTAAATAGAGACCTCATCCTAGTTTGCATCTGTGTGGGAATTGCTTTTTAAGGTGTTTTTAAAGCTCTTTTAAAAAAAAACAGGTTTTTTAAAAAGATGTTTTAATTTAATATGTTTTAAGATGTTTTAGAGGGTTTTTGTTTGCCACCCTGGTCTTCTTCTGGGAGGAAGGGTGGGATATAAATTCATTCAATCAATCAATGTTAAATTAAGTGAATATCCAGATTTACTCCTTAATAACATTATATGGATGTGTTTTTTCTGAACTCTAAAAATATGGGTTTCTTCTGTGTTTGCATAATAACTCTATACAGGCCAGGATCTTAAGAGCTGCTTAACTCAAAGGCTTGGACATGCACAATAGGATTTCAAGTTTTTCCTTTGAATGTCAGAACCTCCTTCCCCAAGTCATATCTAACAGTGCTTTTAAAATTCCCTTCAGAAGGGGGATTCAAAAGAAATCTTCCATGAAGGGAAGGAGGCTTTTTCAAGAATCAAGCCCAAAGCCTCCTTAGGGGCATGCTGAACTAGCTGCAATGATCTCTGGATGCAGGTCACTCCTTTTAAGTCCAAATAGAATCTTCCTTTTCTTTATAACAATATTGTTTCTATCCTATTTTTCCAACTGGTAAGCTACGGCACACTCAGGTACCTTCAGCAGCTTGAGCTCTACTTTCACAACTGAGTACATTTGGAATTGTTGCATACCGTTAAGGCATCAATACTTTTAAATTTACTAACTGTTTTACTAAAGTGTTTTTTAAAAGAAAGAAAGAAAGAAAGAAAGAAAGAAAGAAAGAAAGAAAGAAAGAAAGAAAGAAAGAAAGAAAGAAAGAAAGAAAGAAAGAAAGAAAGAAAGAAAGAAAGAAAGAAAGAAAGAAACAGAGTTTGGATAAATACAGTAATTCAAGTGGATTCCATGTGGCATATTTCAAAAAATTGAAAACTACTGTATTCTTGCCAATTGGTTCTCCCCTGCAACCCAGTTGTGGGCCAACAAACTGAAGACTCATGTGATAGGGGACAAGAATACTATAAATTATTTGACTACTGAACTCCACTGGTAGGAATGGTCTCAAAGCACAGTAAGATATCCTTGGACATTTAAGCTGATAACTATGGCCAAGTACCATGGAGTGTTGTATTATTCTTTTAAGCCAAATTATAATCAGGTTTCAAGTCAAATGCCTTGCCCTATAGCATTAAAACAAACTTTTCTTAAATGCTAAATACTAATTTTCTGGGAATAAAAGCCCAGTAACAAGTTTGTGAAGACCAAAATGGTCCTATACTGATTACAGCAAACACACTACAACTTTTTATCCCATGTTATCTTTGAGGCTTACAATTCTTGCTCATAGTTCCATGTACTCAATATAAATAATGACAAAATAATGGAAAGCTAAACCACTGAATTAAATATAAGCCATCCAATATTATAATAGTACATCACTCTTATGCAAGAAGCTAGCAGGGCTGGGGAGGGGGGGTCCCTGTCTTGCATTAATGGATTGGTGTGCCCCTCCCCCAAACCTGCAGCTAATTAGTAATAAAATCCTAACAGAAAATTGTTCCTAAAAACACAAGGCTCACTGAGTATAAAGGACCAATTAGGACACAATTTCTAAACTCAGAAAAACTCTAAATTTAAAACAAGCCATGGAAGAAGTCTTGCAATGCATGTTATGAAGAAACATATGGTCTCAATTCAAGCTAAAATAACAACTTATTATGCCATAAGATTCATTTGAAAATAAACTGACTATGTCTATATAGTAGGACCTCGCTTTACGGCATTCCGCTGATGCGGCGGCTTTCAATCAGGGGAAATTCCCCGTTTTAAAGCTAATTTTGCTGTTTTGCGGCATTTTGCAGCATGTTTGCACAACGCAACCCATTAAAGTCAATGGGTTCTGCTTTACGGCGATTTCCGCTTTACAGTGGGGGCCTGGTCCCTAACCCACCGTATAAGTGGGGCCCTACTGTATCAACTTTAAATGACTGATTCACCTTGTAAATCTCTCCCACAGTGGGAACATTTGAAAATGTGACTTTGTAAGACTTTGTATTACCGGCTTTTAAATGGCAAATCAAATTAAAGCTGATCCCATGAATTAAGCAGTATACCACAGCAGTACAAATATATAGCAGTTTACTGAACACCAAAATGAATTAAAGTTTTTCAGCTTGTTCCCTAGCTTAGACTAAGAGACACACAAACCTCAAATCAAGAATTCACAGACCTTTCACACATTCTGATTAACATAGGCAGGTATAATCTATTCCAATCTTACTATTGTGGTTGGGGTTTCGGAACACAAGCTTTCATAAATTCATTAGCTTGATCACAACTGGTGAGCCCCTGCACTTTTAGCAAAAGCATAGTTAATAAGAAATCACCTTGTGTCCTTCACAAATAACTTTGTGGGGGGGAAAGAGAGAGGGTTCTTCTCCTGCATGTTGCATTGTTTTAAAAGGGAAGAGGAGACTCCCCCTTTCTTTCCCTATTATCTGCAGGAGAAAGGATAGCTGGGGTAATTTAATCCTTTGCTACCTCCTGCTTCTTCCCTGGACTCTCCTCCTCCTTGAGCAGGGGTTTCTGAGACAAATGCCACAACAGGGAGGAAAGCAGCTGATAGGGGGATGGTTAAGTTCCTCCCACCACTTTTCCCCTCCAAGTTGATCACGATACTCTCTCCTGATGTTGGTTCCTTATAGCATCTCTGTACACAAATCCATGGACACCTTCTTTGGCCTCAAGGAGGGAATGAGACAACAATATGGTCAGGCAAACATTGAACTTTATTATTGCTTGGATCATTTGCAAAAGATCTAAATGTAGTGAGATGCAGGAAGCTAGGAAAGTCTGTCTGAAAGTGTTTGGGAATGGGCACAATTACCCTATCTTTGCTAAACAGAGCTACCAGTGATTCTAAACTAAAAACAAAGGACAGGGCATGCCTAACTGAGCATTTGCTCAGCCTGTACTATGACTGGAAAATCAGACTGTGGGAGGGAGGTAAAGAATCCAGCCAAGCCCTGCAAAATATTTCTCTTCTTTGACAGGGCTCCAGGCTCAAACACCAGTTTAATCTTGAGAATGGAGCAAGTATTTAAGTAGTAACACTCCTAATTGTAAACTCTTATAGCTTATATACGAAGATTTACTAGCAGTAGACCTTTCATGAAGCAAGGCTCAATGCGTTTTATACAGTGATCCTCTGCATGCTTACTTCTGAGTCTAGAGTTCAATGGTGCTTACTCCCATGTAAGTATGCACAGGATTATAATCCTAAAAGGATATGAAGTCACAAGTTTATAGTCAGAAACAACCAGTAAATTTCAAAATCCAGTGTCAGGCAATTATTAGGACCAAAGTGTCACAAAATAGCAAACAAACAATTGAGTTCACTGTATTATAACTGATTTCACATTTACCCCACCCCACCCCCACCCTCTTGGGGCCATACTGAGAACTCTAAATGTTCTTTCATAGCAAAACCCTGGTTTCATAATAAATTCTAAATAGAAAATAAAGCCCAAAGAATAGGTTTCCAAATCTAGTGGGAAGAGTTTCAGCGATCTAACTTTAAAAACTGTATACGACACCAACTCCAGCTTATGAATACGCATGCCACACAAAAGTTAAGGTGCAACATAACTCTTACTTACTGAAAGACCTGTCATTCTTTATTAACTTCTGTAATAATTTCTTGGACAGCACAACAGAATAGGCCTTTCTATTGGCCAAAATATGCCCACACTGGGGGTTTTGTATCAAACAAAAGCATTTATAATATTTGAGTTTAATAAATTACATGGGTTGTACTCAAGTTATGCAAATGAAATCTGCTAATTCAGTGGAGCTTTGCCAGACTCTCCTCCCCACTGCAGCCTGCCATTTCCCCAGAAAAGCCTCAGAAGGTCAGAGAATTCTCAGGAAAGTCCTGGGATTTGCAAAGGGAAGTTGAAGTGGGGGGGAAGGAAAATGGCAAAACCCAGACATCAGCATCAATGGAGCACAGAGAAAGAAAGCCCTGTTCTCATGTGGATTTAAGGTCATGTAGCTTGAGATACAACCAAGTTATATGAGGGAGGTATTCAACTAACCTGTCTTGTCAGTGCAAGGATTACCATGAGGCCAACAGGATTTCCCCTCCCCCTCTCCATTCTGCTCCAGAAGGTTGGGGAAACCCCTAGAACAGATTTAGGAGGCACTTGGGGAGGAGAGGGGGAGAACATTCCATTGTGCCTGCGGTAATCCTTGCACTAACAGGACCCTGTTTTAGTGCTACGTTGGATACATCCTTTACAGTGGGGGGAAAGATTGAAATTGGAAAGGAAAAAGTAGAAATCATAATGTGTTCATTTATCTAGATAGATCCTGAATTACTATAAAAATGCTTATCAAATGTGGGGAATCTTTGGCCCTTCTGATGTTACTGAACTACAACTCCCATCAGCCACAGCAAGCATGGCCAATGGCCAGAGATTATAGAAGTTGTACTTCAGCAACATCTGGAAGGCCAAACGTTCCCCAGACCTGGCATACAATAGTGCTGTAGTATTATGATGGGATTGGTCTTCAGCTGGCTAGTAGAAAAAAATGGTTGGCTATCAAAGCTAGCCAGAAATGTATGGACCCATCTAAGTGCACAGTATTATCATAGGTACACAGCATGACTAGGTATCAAAAATAGTTTCCTGTCTGTTTTCCCTGCCCTACTTTGATAGTATTAGAATCTATACAATCTAATACTCAAAGGGATTTTGTAAGTAAGGGAACAATGAGCTGTCCACTTTTGGGATCCCATAATTCTAGAGCTATATTGTTTGAAACATAAAAGTACAGCAACTTTTGCTCATTTCAAGAAACACTCATTTCGTTTTGACAAGGTCCCTTACACAATTCACCAGATGCATCTTTATGGAGACACTGTTTAGAAACACATGGGCATATTTTACCTCTCAAGAAAAACTCAAAGGCCAAACCAGTCTTTATGTCAAACTGTCTTTTTGACAGGCATGTGTCAAAAAGACAGTTTGAAATGCCAAATGATTTAACTACAGAACGGACAGTGATGGATAACAGTGTCCTAAATATCTGCTAGCAGCATTTCTTTGTTCAAGCATGCTGTTGTAGCCTCTCCATTCTTCCTGGAAGCAATATATTTCCTATCAGGAACAGGGTGAATATACCACAAAAACAAGGGGATTTTATCATCTGCTCAGGGTCTGGTTGTGTTGGCAGCTGCTCCTCGGCTAGTTCAAAACCACTCTTAACTCAGATGACAAGTTGACAGGAAATCAGAAGAACAAAAAAGTTCTGTCAGAACAAAAAGAACAGAAGCTTGTAGTATCTTGGAAATCTAGGGAGCACTTTCGGCAGAAAGAAACTCAGTGGGGAAGCCACCAAAGCCATTACTATGCGTAACAGAAAATGGCTATTCTGTTGACCTGTTTCTTGGGACATCCTTCCGTATTAGTATGCCAAAATACAGTCATGATCTTTATAAGGGCATACACACTACAGCTGTCTGAGTTCCTGATACAGTGCTATGGTGAACAGAAGTGCTCTTGGAAGAAAGTTTCTCTTCCACTCCCAGGACATCACCACAAAGTGATTCATCCATGCAAGATGTGTCAGTCCAGCAACCATCCCTAGTAGCCAGAAGCCTGGGAGGGAACCAACACATCCTGAATATTCTATATGAGGACTAGATCTTGTCTAACCTCCAAAATAAAAATATGTAACTATGCCCCACGTTGACAGAGATATCATCCTTTCAAGTGACTGTACAAGTGAACCTAAAACCTCAGCTGCCAAAGACTCAAAGAAGCATTTTAGATAGTAAGCTCCTTGGGGTAGAACTTGTCCTCTGCAAATCACCATGCATACTGATAGCAGTAAGATAATGGTAATAAAAACACTAACAATAATAAAAACATTAACAAAAACACTACTACTACTACTACTAATAATAATAATAATAATAATAATACCACCACCACCATAATTGCCACAATTTAGCATTCTATTAATCAACCTTGTAGATACGTCCACAAGAGTTACTTGTCCTCAAAAGTGTTTTTAGCTTGCCTGTCCACACAGTACATCAATTTTGGCACATCAATAGACTAAAAGTGTCAGCTATCCCTCTTCCAACTTACAAAAAGCTTCCTTGCCTAGTGATCTAGGGGAAATTCCAGGCAATTTGACAGGAGCAATTACAAACCTGATATAAATGCATTTTTAGTAACCTAACCAAAGCTGCTTCTCCAAGCTGGTAAACATTTGGCAAAAAAATGTTCCAGAACTGGAAGGTCACCTGACACACGTTTACATGAATCAAGAAAATCAACATAAGACAAAATGTTTGCTTCAAAGATGAGAAAATTAGATAACTGAAGTCTGTACATCCAGTCCTGTGACAACTAAGGTCTGAGAAGTGACACAAAAAGCAACAGCTGGAAGAGAATTGATCTGTCAAGGTCATTTCATCTGTTATGGTTGAGCTATGCAATGAGTGTTGCCTAGCAATCCCTGCTAACACCATTTTTGAAACATTTTTAGGATAAATTAGATTCAAAAGTTAAATTACACAGATTATAGCTCGTCAAGTGAATAGTATATCATAAAGTAGAGAATCAAGTGGTAGGAAGCACTGTTTAAGTCATCAAGGTAAAAAGTTGACTTACCATGTTCAAAGTGTTCTAGTTTGCAGTTTCTAATTATGGAAAAAATAAAACATCTTAGATGAACATTCTTGAAAAAACTGAATCAGATCGCAAGTAGATCCAGTGATTACGCAGCTGGACAGCCACCTGTCGGGTATGCTTTAATCTGGATTCCTGCACTGAGCAGGAGGTTGGACTCAATGGCCTTATAGGCCCCTTCCAACTCTATGATTCTACTTGAATACTAGAAGGGTCTGGCAAAGAATATTTTTTGTTAAGCCCTTCAGAGTCTTGCAGCAGGTCTTCAAGAAAGTTTCAGTCTAGCAGAAGAGTAACTTTCAGAGTCACGGTAATAAGGCTAATTCCTTTCCAGCTAGTGGGTGGAAAGGGGCGGAGGGGTGGGGGAGGACTGTAAATGGAACAATTGTTTGCCTATGAATGTGCTTTGCAAATCAGTTCACATTGCTTCAAAGCCACAAGACATTAGCCTAATTGTAAACACTTTGATCTGATCCTCATCCTCTTCTCAAGTTTTCATCACCTCAATTAGGACATGGTGCCTCAAAAGTGCAAATCTTTCACTGACCACTGTGGCCTCTCTACATTTTCTTCCTAGATATGAGCCATTAAAATTTAAAGTTGCTAAGATGCATTCAGATCTACTAATGTGTCTGGGCTCAGCCCCAGAAATCCAAGCCACCAACTAATGAGGCTAACAAGACTTAAGAACCATTATTTAAAGAAGTACTTGAGCAGTCTGTCAAATTAGCTGACTTTCCAGGAAAGACAGAAACAGACCCAGACCAGTCCTGTTCAGCACTAAAGAGAATCTCATTTTTTTTCCTTTTATTACACAGATGAGTTTACTATATTTGCACCCTACCCTTCGTTCTGAAAGCTCAGGGTGGCAGACTTTGAATTACTCTATTTTAGCCTCAACAATCCTACAAGGTAGGTTAGCCTGAGAGACAGTGATTTACTCACAGCCTCCCAGTGAGCTTCAGGACTGAGCTAAGATTTGAAGCTGCACCCTGCACCTCCATGTCCGAAACACCATCTACCCTAACCAAGTCCAAGTTTCATCCAGAAGGCAGTCCAAAAGAACAAGCAAATCAACATAAATTTGAGAAGCCAGTTTAAGCTGGACTTAAATTTCTTCAAAATTCTTCCTTCTGATCACACAGCACTCCATCCTGTTTCATAGAAGAAATTATTTGTTCTCTGTCAAGTCCTTCAAATACTAAAGTAATCACTTGGATCGACTAATCATTGATTTTTCATGCTCAGACTCTTGAGTCATCTATTTATCAACCCAAGATACAAATTAGTAGAGTCATGAATTTTGAGGGAAAAAACTTTAATATTAATTCTTGGCAGGCTGTTTCTTTAGGTCATGCATCTGGGACTAAATGCTTTGCTAGGGGCTAGAAACAGACAGAAGAAATTCTACAGGGTTTGAGTGATGAAACAAGTCATCAAGGTTATAATACAGCAGCAAGGATGTCAAATGCTGCTTCTGAACTTATTACATGTGGCATTTCTAGAAAGAATAAGTACAGGTCAGGCTAACAAGAATGCTGTTCAAGATTGTCAACTCTGTTCAGAAAGACAAGATACCAAACCAACAAAAGCAAAGTATCAACCAGTAGGATAGCAAGAATAAAAATTTGTCTGTGGAGAGAAACTGAAAGAGCTGCTAATGAAGTTTAAACTAACAAAGGCTAATGCACTGTGTTTTAGATGGGTTAACCGCAGTGAGAAATGTTTAGATTACAGACTACTCTGGGTTCAAACGCGAATAGCTTAAAATGATCCATCAACATTCCAGCTGTAGATGTGAAGGAAGTTTTGAAGAATCAAGAGATATATCATCCTGAATGGTCTCCATTTGTCTTGGGGGCAAAGTTTATAATGGATCAAAATAAGTGGAAACATGTTATGACTTTTTAATATAAAGCCAGTTAGGCCAACTGGAACAACATATCCCAGATCTTCAATTTTCTCAAGGTAGAAGTCACCTGATATGACAGAATACATATTAGGTAAACTTAACTTGTGCTAGAATGAAATTTCTCAGAAAAGCCAGGTTGAGAGGGTCCCTAAATAAACCTCTCACGAAAAAGAAACTTACTTGAGCAATTCAGATTGCTTTACTAAACTTTTCTGAGTAACAGAGATACTTATAGTTTAATATATAGTATTCATCTCTTCTCTTTGCTTCTGGCTAGTTCATTTTGTACCTTGAACCCTACGGAAAGGCTACTAATTGACAACTAGCCTTATTCTAGTTTAGCATACAGCTAATAATAAAGTTGTACATCAATTACTTTTACGCTCCAACTTCTAAGTCCAGATTTAGCCCTTCTAAAGGCGTACAGTTTCAGAACACATGTGGGGGTAGCACATTTGAATATTTCCTCACATCAAAAACAAGTTAAGGAGAAAATTAAGCTAGAAGTTTTCCCCAAAATACTAGCTTTTTAAACCAGGAAGCTCCACCATGAGAGAATTATTCAAACGTGCACTCCTCCATACAGTCTGAAGTAATACACTTCAAGGCAGACTATATTCATTGTGAGAATATCAAATTCAGAAGTTACATGTATCAGGTATTGATCATTTCAATGCACATTAAATTAAGAAGGGCTAAAATTAAGAAGGCTTTGGTGGGAACAAAGCCCAATTGCTTAACACTAAAATACTCTAATCTGTCCTGTAGTAACACAGAAAAGAAGCAAAGTAAGAAGAACACCAACAAACATACAAAAATGTAATTCTCCATCTTTGGAGATGACAGGTGTTACCACCACTCCCCATATGCTCAGAGGCACATGTTACCAAATTCTTCCAAGCTACACAGGAAGTGGATTGGACTGTGAAAGACCAATCCAAATTGTGTTTGCATTTTGACCGATTTGCAGGGCAGTACAGTATCTCAGAGAGAGGTCAAGTCTCCTGCTTCCCTGGTACATTCATTATAGCTGCCCGATTTCCCAGCTTTTTAAAGTTTGATAAAAATATCTGTTCACTATAGGTACATTCTTAAACCGCCAGGTTTTTTTTGCCTATTAGTGAATTTCTGTGCTTTTTAGTCCAAGAGTAGGAAATGGGATCCTGTGCAAGTCTGCTGAGAATGGATTGATCATTTGCATGCTTATTGAATTCAGTGAGATTTACTCCCCTGCAATCATGCTTAGGATGGGTGAAACTGACCACGGGGATGGGGAGGGGAGGAAGGGAGAGGGCAGCAGGCAGGAGGGGGGCAAGGAGGGTAGGTTTGATCATTTGCATGCTTATTGAGTTCAGTGAGACTTACTCCCATGCAATCATGCTTAGGATTGGTAAAACTGACCATGGGGAGGGAAGCCTGGAGTAAGCAGGGGAGGAGGAAGGAAGAGGGGAGAGGACGAAGAAGGGAGGAGGAAGGGAGAGGAGAGGGGAAGGAGGGGAAAGGCAGGTCTGATCATTTGCATGCATATTGGGTTCAATGGGATTTACTCCTGTGCAATCATGACTAGGATAGGTAAAACTGACCATGGGGGAGGGGAGAATAGAGAGAAGGAAGAAGGGGGAGAGGGGAGCACAAGGAGTGGGAGGGGGAAGGGAGGGGAAGGGGTGAAGGGAGGGGTGATGGAAGGGGGAGGGAAGGGGCAAAAGGGAGGTGATGGGAGGGTAGGTTTGATAATTTGCATACTTATTGAGTTCAATGCGATCCACTCCCACGCAATTATGCTTGAAAATGAAAGTCTTCATGTTGATTCCAACTTATGGCGACCCTATGAATAGGGTTTTCATGGTAAGCGGTATTCAGAGGTGGTTTACCACTGCCTTCCTCTAAGGCTGAGAGGCAGTGACTGGTCCAAGGTCACTCAGTGAACTTCATGGCTGTGTGGGGATTCGAACCCTGGTGTCCCAGGTCGTAGTCCTATGATAGGTAAAACTGACCATGGGGGATGGGTAGGAGGGGGGGGAAGGAGGGGATTGGAAGGGGATGGGTAGTGGAAGGAGGGGGGAAGGAAGGGAGGGGGGAAGGAAGGGAGGGGGGGAGGAAGGCGGGGGGGAAGGAAGGCGGGGGGGGAGGAAGGCGGGGGGGGAGGAAGGCGGGGGGGAGGAAGGCGGGGGGGAGGAAGGCGGGGGGGAGGAAGGCGGGGGGGAGGAAGGCGGGGGGGAGGAAGGCGGGGGGGAGGAAGGCGGGGGGGAGGAAGGCGGGGGGAAGGAAGGCGGGGGGAAGGAAGGCGGGGGGAAGGAAGGCGGGGGGAAGGAAGGCGGGGGGAAGGAAGGCGGGGGGAAGGAAGGCGGGGGGAAGGAAGGCGGGGGGAAGGAAGGCGGGGGGAAGGAAGGCGGGGGGAAGGAAGGCGGGGGGAAGGAAGGCGGGGGGAAGGAAGGCGGGGGGAAGGAAGGCGGGGGGGAAGGGGCAAGAGGGAGGGGGAGAGGGAGGGAGGGCAGGTTTGATCATTTGCATGCTTTTTGAGTTCAGTGGGATTTACTTCTGTGCAATCATGCTTAGGAATGGTGAAACAGACCTGGGGGAGGGGAGGGGAGGGGCAAGGAGGAGAGGAAAGGGGAGGAGATTAGGTGGGTGGGCACTGGGCAGAGGGGAAGCCCTTTTCCTTTCCAAAAGGAAAACATTGTGAACAATATCATTCTTTTTCAGGGTTTCCCCCACCTTTTTATTCTACAGCAGGCACATGTAGCTTCCCACTCAAATTTAAGCCAAAGCTGTCCCTGGCCACATCCACACCAGACTGTTATTTCACTTTAGGTAGTCATGGCTTCTCCCAAAGAATCCTGGGAAGTGTAGTTAGTGAAGGGTGCTGAGAGTTGCTAGAAGATGCCGTTCCACTCACAAAGCTTCAATCAAAGCGGCTGACTGTTAAACCACTCTGGCCACTGGCACTCTGTCAGGGGAACAGAAGTCTCCTCTCAGCAACCTTCACAAACTACACTTCCCAGGATTCTCTGGGGGAAGCCATGACTGTCTCGTGTGAAATATAAGTCTGGTGTGGGTGTGGCCCCGATTAGGCAAGCCAAGCAGCTGGGAGTCTGGCTTTGAGAACACTGACAGTTGGTTCTTACTGAGCATGCCTGACATTATCATTTTCAAGCCAAAATTTCTTAAATTAAAAAGCAGCCAGGCATTTTTTTTTAACTTTTAAACTGCAGAAGATGAAGGTCAGAGTATGGGGCAAGGTCAGTAATAGGATTACAGGTACTCTTTGAACATGGCTGATTTTTAATTAATTTCAACAGATTATGAGAACTCTGACAGAAAAAAGTCCCAAAGAGGCCTGGATTTCCTCTCTCTTTTTACACTTTGAACTCTCAATTCTCTCTGTTTTGTGTATCACCATGAAAATTTAGAGGGTTGTTAAGCAAACGTTTCTGAGTTCAGGACTATCTGTTTTGTAAGGTTTTGTTTTGAAATGAGTTTATGGGAAGGATCAGAATGGCATGGGGGTATTTTCAATTTAACATTGCAGAATGCCAAATATACATGCTGTCTATAGTATACAGCCACTCTTGTGGCTGTATAATTCAGGCATAATTACCCTGCATCTGTGTTTGAGATGTGGGGTCCCACTTACTCCTTCCACTAACCTTTCCATGTCCAGCAGAAAGGTATGAAGGTATGCAAGTGTGTTTGCTTGAACACAAAAGGCTCCCTGCAAACAGGAGCCCTGTGTGATCAGGGTTTCCAACTGCAGGGAGGCTTATAAGTGTGTTCATGCAAACATGTTTACAAGCCCACTTCACATCTTGCCACTGAACATGACAAGGTTGGGGTAGAGGGAACAGCACACAAAATCCTGCATCTCCCAGATTACAGATTAGGAATTCACTTTGAGGTACCCCAAACTGGCTCACTAGAGAACAGCTGGTGTGAGAAGTATAACTGGATGCAGGATGGTAATCTTGAACAGGCCAGCTAGTATTATGAAAAGATTAATACAAACTGACTTTGCAATCTTCTTGTTCTGACAGTTGGCAGTACCATCTTAACTAGTTGACTCCACTTTGGCCTGTCCCAAACTATCTTTCAAAACATAAAATCATCTCTTTGTAAAAAAAAATTAAAAAACCTGCTATTATTACCTTAGACTCACATATTTAGCTACTATTAAAAGAAACTATTAAATATCATGGAAGACTAACTTTCCTGGTTCAAACATTCAGAGCCAGCAGTGAAGACAGCAGAAAATGCAAGACATCCGACATGAATCCAAGCCAAGCCCACTGCAATATGTCACATGACATTCCATTCTAAGTACAACTGCATTAGGATGCAGATATACTTCCTATAGCTTAGGGGTTTTTTTTAAAAAAAAGTCTTCTCTACGGAAAATTTTATTGATCTATGCAAGTCTTAGAAATATAAGATAGGAAAATTTAAGATCTGCGTTCTGCAACAGAACTCTAGAGACTGAGGCTGGGAAAGGATTAACCAGCTTTGACCTGTCCTATTTCAGGATGTCTACTTAAAATATTTTCCTGAACAAAGTGACTAAACAAAGATGTTTCATCCCAAAATCCAATAGGAAATTGCTAATATAAATATAAATTGCTAATATCTGCTGGGGGGGGCTCCCTCAGTTGCCAGCAGCGCGGCTTCTTTCCAAAAGCCCATTCAGATGTTTTATGCTGAGAGCACAGAACTACAACAACTATTCATTCTGCTTCTTCCGTTCTAGATTCCCAAGCCTCATCCCCCCTCTAATGCAGTAGCTTAGGGTCAGGTAGAGTAAACTTTCTCTTCCAGCAGTATATTACAGATGGAAGTAGCATGCATATGGACGTTTGCAAATAGCCCAGGAGACCACTGACAAAACCCAGATACAGCACTACATCCTACCAAGTTGGTGTTTGCATAGGATTCTGTCTTATAAGACACTCAAACTTGGAATATCCTCCCAAAGAATCTTCACTGTATATGGCATTATTTCAGCAGATATGTATGGCACTGTGGACATCTCTCTCACTTGTAAGGACAATCTCTCAGCCAACTGAATTCCCAGAAAGACCTGGGAGGAAGGTGAGAAGTTATTCTTTTTTAGACAGGTTCTACCCTGATTGCAGAAGCTAAGGGGCTGAACAGGTACATGCTCTGCATGTAGAATGACAACCAGTTCACTGAGAACTGATTTATATCCATTTGAAAACTGGTTTTGAACTTTTGGCATGGCTCACTTTTGTTAATTCCATGCAACAATTCTTTTGCTCAATGAATGAAGTTTTGAAGTTTCATTGTAGGCTACAAAGATTATATATTCAAATACAATGATTCCAACATAAACTGATTTTCTACAGCAATGTCCCCAAAGCAGCTTATAATAAATGTAATAGGATCTTAACACATTTAAAAATAAAAAACAATCCCTTAAAAACAATTAAAATGCAATAAAAAAGCCAGAACAATCTCAAGTTCAAGAACCAAACACATAACCAAAAAGATCAATTTCCATCTGTCAAACCTCAGGAGAATAGGCCTGGCAGATCTCCCCAGGGAGGAAGTTCCACTTCACAGACATCACTACTGAAAGAGATCTATTCACAGCAAAATCTACTCATGAATGACACTGGTGGCACTTGAAACAGAATATCACTAGCTGATTTTTAATTCATGGAAAAGGAAGGGCATGCAAGGGAGAAGATATCCTCTAAAGTAGCCCACTTTCAGGCCTTTTAAGGGTTTTTTAAAAATCACACATAGAAGTTGAAGTTATCTTTGCAAACAAACTGGAGCAAAGATTAGCAACAACTGGAGTTGTACTGTGTGGCTTACCCCAGAGTTACTAACTAAGCTAGCACATTCTGGATCACTGACAGGAGTCTTACATGCAGCACATTTCTAAATTAAAATTCAAATATAATACCTTTGAATAGTAAGTGCTGCATATTCTGACTGTAGTCACTTTAACAAAGTTTATGGAGTAAGCCCTTGCAGTTCTTCTCAAAAATCCTCAGAGGATTCCAAATATTTCAACTTTCTAGCAGAGCTTTCCAAACTGGCATGCCAATCTATATTTAGGATACTACAGTGGAACAACCAATATTAAGAGTAAGCAATTCAGTACGTTTGGACTAATCGGAATATGCCCACAGTGTTGCAACATTTAGAAACCAAAAGACAAAGTGGAGATGGAAGGAACACTGTAAATCTAAGGAGACAAATTAAGTACACAAGAACAGATTTCCGCAACAAGCACCATGCCCAGCCAAAGAGTTACAGTGCTACAAGGGATTCAAGACTAAAGTTGTACAAGGGATTCAAGACTACTAAAGTTGTTTTCTGCTGTGCCCAAGTGAAAGAATACAGGAACCTGGAAACGGGGAAGGGGACATGTCTTAGACATCAGTGCTTATCCATGCATGGAACTCAGTTCAGAAACTCTGGGAAAGTGCATAAGCAAGAAGAGCCCTGGCTTATACCAGACCCATCCTCTTCTAGGAAAGTCATGTACTCCCAGCAGGGTCACCCATGGCAGTAAGGTCAAGGGAGAGGAACCAGACAAAAAACGATCCAAGAATGTCCTCAACGGCAGAACAGGTGGAGGATAACAATGTGTGTTACAACGGCTGTGAAGGCGGATGAAGGCTGCAGCAGATAAAAGACTTCCAATTGTCGTGGTACCCATGCCATTGGATCAAAGCCTTTTTCTGTCAAGATTGTGTGTTGATCGTGGTGCGCCAATCTCCCCACGTAAAACAAAATCACGCACAGGCGTCTTCCATAACAAAACTCCCACGGAAAGACTTCCTTTTGAAGACAATCTTACTCGGTCATGAGTGATCGCCAAGCCTCTTCTAGCATAACATTAAAGATACAGATTCACATTTGTGTGAAAAAGGAGGAGGAAGCAGACCCAGCAGGACTGCTGAGGTAGGAGCCCTACCTTGTTACAGTGCCACCTGTTATATCCATGCTCTCCTTCTGCCCAGTGGGGGGGGGTAACGCAACACGAGGACCCTGTTCTATGGAAAAAACCCTTCCACATTAAGCACAAGGGATCTGTTCAATTCTTACAAGATTACAGTGATATATGTATAACAGAGCACTACATAAGATTTAAAAACTGCACATTCAAGGCAATGGGTGAAGCGCAATTGTACTCACGGAAGATTCAACAGATGCCTCCATTAATGGAAGAGGAAGAGATGCACTCTGCCAATTTCTCCTTCCACCACCTCTCTCCACCCT
Source organism: Rhineura floridana (assembly GCF_030035675.1). Classification (NCBI taxonomy): domain Eukaryota; kingdom Metazoa; phylum Chordata; class Lepidosauria; order Squamata; family Rhineuridae; genus Rhineura; species Rhineura floridana. The sequence continues at coordinate 123,918,394 of NC_084482.1, read as the reverse complement.
GTTATGGATGGTCCCCAACTCTGTAGCCAATTTTGAAGGGGGCACTGGGGCTATTGGCAAAAACCACCTCCTCTCTTTGCCTGTTAGCTGGAGACATCCTCTGGTTCAAAAGTCCTTCTGTAAGTGTAAGGGTACCAACTGAATCCCACCCTGTATGCATATGATATTACATTGAGGATAGCAGAAATCCTATATCCAAGCTAATTAATTGTTCTCAATATTTCTGAATTCAGAGTATTCTTCCAATCCTATACATCACTGGCATGTACAAGTTTTCTAATGACCTGACCTTTGAGACTGCAACCTAAGTTGTATGAACAGCACTGCATTAAGTGACACTAGGAAAAATTAACTACTTTGAAAGCTGTAACAGCAGGTTTTAAAAACTGAAGTCTGTTGGGGTTTCTTTGCAAAATCCTTTGGGAGGAGGGATTTTATCATTACAGAAGATCTTGAATATCATATGTGTTAGACAACCTTTCATGTTGAGTTAGGAGCATCCTATCAGCTCCACCTATAATTAACATTACTGGTTTCACATACTTTTGTTATGATATTCCATCACTAATAAACAGCTATAAGTAATCTCTCTAATCACTTAGACAGAATCCTGACTGCTTAATGACATCTTGTCACTCCATAGCATCACACCTAACACAGGAGATGTGACTAAAGAGTTAATTGTTTCCCAATTCCTAATTACAAAGAAACCAACAATCCATTCACTCTTCAAAAAGCAAGTTACTTCTTTGACAATCCGATTTATTTATTTACTCCATTTTCTGAGTTGCCAAATAACTGGTATTCTCTGGCCAGCTTATTATTAAAATAATTTTGAGAATGCCAAAGCTAACCGCTGCCAGAAAAGATATTTTTAAAGATCACTTCTATATGTACTTGTACGTGCAAACACAGCTGCTGTAAGGCCCTTGCACAACAACCCTGTGAGAACAGTAATTACCTATTTCACTTACCAGAGGGATAATCTACCTGTGGCCCTCCAGATGTTCTTGGACTCAAACTCCCATCAGTCTCAGCCATCAGTGCTAATGGTCAGGGATGATGGAAATTGTCCTCCAACAACATCCAAAGAGCCAGGGATTCCTCATCTCTGTGTTAAAGGATTAACATCTGACACCGAAGCTAGTCTATTAGATCCAGTTTGTTCATATTACACTGGTTTTCATATTTAATTTGGACAGAACATTTTCATAGTTTTTGAATAACTGCTGTCATCAGAGATGGGATACTGAACCAGAGAAACCATTACTCAGAGTTGATCTGGCAGTTCACTACCTTAGTAACTTAATTACAACAATGCACAACATGCAATTAATTAAATGATTCCAAATATGGAGATATTTATAAGATTCGCTACTGAACAAAACAATGAACTTTTCATTGTCAAGTTGCTCAAAAGAACTGGTAACTTGACAACAAATGAAACTTCTAGTACAAAAGCTACAAATATGAAACAAAAGGGCACTGGATCAGGCACTTTCAGATATCCACAAGCAGGGTATAAAGAGAGGTTGCCCTGGTGATCTTTATCTGGAGATTGTTAAGGGAAATGCTTTGCTGATCTTGCTGGACCAGTCAGCAACTTGTAATACCATGGAGCACAATTTTTTGCTACATCCCAAAACATCTGGCTTGTGTTTCAGGAAAAGCCCTACAGGGCATTTGATCTGTTTTATCCAATAAAAGTGAGAGATTGCTCACTGATGAAGCTATGTTAGCTCTCTCAGAGTTATGTGGGGTTCCACAGGACTCTTGTCAATTATGCTGTTTAATGTGTATTTGAAGCTATGGCAGATTTGCCATAGCTTTGCCGTTGAGTGTCATCAATACCCTAACGTCACCTACTTATATATAGCTCAACATTAATATAGCATCCAGGAACAGATCTCCAGTCGGAACCAGTGTCTGGATGCTACGGTTAAATGGACATGGGAGAACAGGTTAAATATGAATCAAGTCAACATGACAGAAAATGGCCACACTTTAAGAGAGATTGGCCTGCCTGTGATTAATAGGTTTTCTGTATTCTGCTGATATTAAAAGACTAAGGGTATTCCTGGATCTTGTCCTGCTTTTTGAGAAGCAGGAAGAGCAGCCACCAGAAATCTACTGTAATGCACTTTACATGGGGTTCCTCAGCTAGTGCAGAATGCTGCTGCACCAACCTTCTGAGAGGTGCTGGAAAACAGTCATATTCAATCCTGTTCTGCATCAGTTGCAGTGGTTAGCAAGTTTGGCCTTTGGGACTCGTCCCAAGCCAGACCCCTTACCTTCCCCCCTGCCCCCCCACTCTACATCCTCCTTGAGTGCTTTTGCCTGGCTGGAACGTGTCCTCGAACTGTGATAATGCCTTTGCCTTGCCTAGACGGAGAGATGTGTATGTGCAGAAACCTCTGACTTTTGCATGGCTGAAATATAGCCAGCCCAGCTCTAAAGTCTTGCACAACCTACATTCACATACCTCAAGGACCACTACTCCGCTGAGGTCCAGTCAACAGGCTTTATTGCCGGTAGTGTCTTTGTGGCAAGTTACAACAGCAACAACGCGGGGTGCAGGGCTTTCATTTCAAACTGTTGAATATCCTACCACCTAAAGGTTAGGACATGTCCCTCTTTGCTTTATTTTCATAAGGGAAGCAAGACATATTTCTCTAGCATTTGGTTTTTGGTTGAAGCCTTTCTGTAGCTTCAGGTTTGATTACTGGGTTTTGTCCTTTTTTATTTTATTTGTATTGTTGATTAGTGGTTGTAAACAGCTTCGAGCAACCAGAAAAGACCTTGATAATTTCTATCCAAATGCTTGTTGACATTACCTAAGAACTCCATGAGTCCCCTTTACATAAGCCGTATTGATTAGTTCTCACCTAGGCTTGTTTTATGTGTTTTAACAATGCAAACTTCTGTAATACTTTTCACCAAATTACTTTAGATTAATGGGCATAAATTTCCTGCCTTATTGCATGGTTCCTTTAAGAAAAACTATGGGTGCTCCAAAGGAGTATGAAGTCACAGTCCCATCAGGTCAAGGGTTATCACTAGCACAATGGGACTTTCCCCATGTGCCCCCTAAATCTGTTCTAGAGCTTCCCCTTAACCCTCCAGAGCAGATTTAGGGACGGCACAAGGCAGGAGCAGGGAAGTCCTGCTGAGCTACAGTAATCCTTATGCTGACAAGAAATGTGAAGCCCCCCCCCAAAAAAAAACTGGGGGGGGGGTTCTCCCTTATTTTTCCAGCTTTTTTCTGGGCCTTCACATCTCTAGTGCTGATGGGACATGTTAGCTAGATACCACCCTATGCTATCTTCCTCTGGTGAGATGGTGGGTTTTTGTAGCAAACTCCAAATTTTTAAAAGACATTTGTTTTTAAAAAAATTAGGTATATGCCATCCCAACTCAGCTAATTTTTGTTAGCATATCCTAGAACTTCATGTCTTCTCGCCATTGTCTGACAGTCCCCTCAAAGATCAAACATTTTAATTGCTTATTTAAAAAAACACAACACAGATTATGCAGTCCAAGACATTTAGAAAGCTTTAAATCTCCATTTTATCAGCCACATACCGGTTATGAAACAAAACTCCTCAACATTCAGAAATTATATTCTTACACTGAAGTACTTCAGTAATCCCACCACAGTTTGGTATCATAGTAGTTATCAAAACTACTTTTTGTCTTCACACAGTATTTTTGAAAAGCCCCCACTTGGGATATATGCCTTATGATCAACAGTTTGTCACAGAGTGAAATCTTGAACTGAATTTAGTAATCCCAGTAATTCTAATGAGACCTTCATAGAACAATGATACTCAAACTACACCAGAACCTCCCTGATCACATACTAGGAGGTCATGGGAAAAGTGAAAAAGCAGGGCCTCACATGTATTGATGTTTAAACTGCTAAGCTCAAAGAAGTGCCAATCAAGTTTGCAATTAATAAGGAGACTTATGAAAGCTAAGGCTTCTCTCCCATGTCAAGAGTTTACTGAAACAAGGCCAGAATATTTAGCATCAAGAATGTATTCTTCACACTGATGCCAGAGGTTCCACCACACTATTTAAACAAAAGGTTAACTGCAGGAAGCAAATGTAAGAAAACTGGAGGGAAATATGGAATGGAAGCATCTACATATATGTGAAAGGCTCACAAATTAAAATCCCACATAAATAGGAAGGTCACCTGTACTGCTGTGCTGTCTCAAATTTCATTGATCCAGAATGATCTAGAGTTTCAGAGCCATCTTCTCAACACTTAAGTTGCTTGCACACAGTGTTTTGCAGGTAATCAGCATGCTAAATCAGAAAAAAGATTAGCAATGCACACAGGGACTATGCTGATCACTCTCTAGTTGAAGTAGCACAACGTATTTCAAACCTTTAAAGAGGGAAAGTATGCATTTTTCAGATTTAGAATTGGAGGTGTCCTGTGCTTTACACTTGCAAAGTTTTACTTTTAGACAGCATACAAGAATTGCTCCACCCTTTGTGTTTCAGGGTATGCATCCTGTGTATGCAACAGGCAGCCTCCTTTGAAGGCAGGTAATGTGGCTGCATCTCTGAACTGGGGAGCAACTAAATACCCTACTTACAACTTATGCAGAGACAGCATAAAATTATCCACCTCCAGTTTGGAAAGCGATACATACAGGGCAGGAAAGGTGATATATACAGAGCAAAAGATTATGCAGAGAGGCAGCAGGAAGCCTCCACTGTGGGTGGATACTTTGGACTCAGGAGCCTTTATTTAACTAATTTATCATGGCATATTTGCAACACACTAGTGTGCTTCGACATCATTTAATAATTAGCAAACTAGCATAAATCAGTGTGTGGATAATAGCTACTGTACTATCACATATCTTGTCAAAAGGTACTTCTCTCTCTCATACCCCAATATGGTTTTGACCCTTCAGACGCCAATAGGCTAGCATCCTCAATCACTGACAGTGCACCTTATCCAGAAGAGAGAAGCCCCACTTAACCTGCACACCATGTACTACTTGGGAGTTAGTCACTACATGCAACAACAGTGGCATGTCTTACATTAGTCCTTACTATACTCAGTCCCTGGTGCACTATGGAAGCTCTCTTTTCTTCAGAAGAAGGGAACACATTTCCACAGATTAAATTTCCCCCAAACGGTGATCAGGTTCAGGTCTGTAGAACACAAAGGTAAGGAAGTCCCTGTTTTTCAACCAACAGCAGCAAACCAGAAGGCACCCACTCTGATTGCTAAAGGACTAGAGTCCATGAAAGGTTATGCCCTAATAAATCCATTAGTCTTTGAGGTGCCACAACACTCACTTTTGCTGCAACATATTAGTGTGGCTCCCCCTATGGAAATTTACTTAGAATTAAGGTTTGATAGGACTGATAATTACTATTTTTAACAGCACTGAACGGAAACGTCACTGTCAAAGGTTCCATTCAGGAAACATCACATGGTCTAGTACATCTTTAGTTTGTCATAAAATCAACAATTTTTTGTTGTCCCAAAGAGTATTGAGCACCCATATCTGTTTAGCTAGCAGACACTTAGTCATCAAGTCTAAAAAGTCATAAATGTCTTCAACCCAAACATCTTAGTAGATGAACTCCTGTGTCATACTTCTATCCGAAAACCAGCAAGTGACATATGAATTGAAGTGGAAGTTGTTGCAATGTTACTTCCCACTATGAAGTATTGGGTGGAAGGGGGAGGGAACAACAGGAGAAATTAATGCCGCTCTCTCTCATAGAGCCAAGATTTTGTTTTAGAAATCCATGTAAAAACACAAAGCATGTTGAAGACAGAGCCATTCCAGAGTCTTGAAACAGCAGTTTTGTTACTGAAAAAGCAAGCTTCAGTTATACCTTTTGGTGATACTACTTTCTAGGCAGAAATTATCTTGCTGGCAAAAATGCATACAACTCCTAAATGTTCTGGTTAGGTGGATGGCAAAGCTATCTTTTCTAGAAAACCCTACCTTACCTTCAATTGGTCAAGCTACCTGAACAAGCATTTTTGAAAGAACTTGTTATTCTACATATATAGTAGCTATTACTATCCTATCATGTTTTCAGTATTATTTAAATTTGTTAACGGTATACACCGATTCCCAGCTCAGCTAATGTCGGGAATTATTTCCACAAGACTCCAATCCATGAGACACACGGAACACCAAATGAGTGCCCTACACTAACCGAACACATCCAATTCCTGCTTCAGTGCACATTGGTCCCCTGACCATGAACACAGCTATCAAAATTATTGGGCAATCAGGATAGAGTAAGGAAAAAAGGATCCAACGTTGTCTAGTGTCACTACTGCATTTCCAATTGTGCACTACAACACCAGACCAGTAAAGCTGCTGTTTGAACACGCCCTTACACGTCGCTTCTAAATATACTGAGCTTTTTTATAAATTGTACTGAATGCCTGTACTGGATTAAGCTTTTGGAATGCAGTGCTCATTCTGCATGTGGTAGAACAGCCAGCAATTACTGGTATCATGACGGCATTACCTACAAGAATAATGGTTCCAAGGCATCACTTTACAAGTCAATAGAACCTCTGGTGAATAAATTGATTTTTAACAAACTTGCATTTAACCTGTTCAGTGTCAATGATTCCTGCAGGCCTAGCTCTCCAAGATACAGACACAAAAGCAGCCCCAGCAAGTAAACATGTGCCTATAGGGGGGCAAGGTCTCCTACTTAGTAGTTATAAAGTTTCTAGTATTTCCAGCTGTAGAAATTAGCCACGCAGTCCAGACCGCAGGAACAGTATGGAATTACTGTTAGTGCCCTACCTTACAAGGATTACAGAGCGTGTATATGGAACACTTTAGATCTGAAGTAGCATGCTATTATTGTGAATAGACGCAAGTAATTCTACTAACTGCTAGTTTCTTCTGAACCAGGGAACTGTGGATACGGATTTAGGGCCTTGAAAACTAGCATTACTAAGTTATATTGCACATAAAAAGGAGAACCATACAAAGATGCTAATATAGCCCGATCCTTCTGAGACTCAGTGTAACGATAATATGAAAAAAGAACTACTGACAAACATTTAGCCTAGGCCTAAAGTAGCTTGCTGTTCCAACACCAACCAACAAAAAACTCATTCCTCAGCATGGCAGGCAACTACAGAGGGTTTTAGGAGAAGGGGCCTGCAACTCTCCCAAAACGGCAATGGCAGAACAACAATCTTCTTCAGGAAACTCATTCTCCACACATTAAGGATGGACCAGTGTCCCAGTCTCAAGTACATCAAGGGTGCCCCGAGGCCACCAGTTCCTACCGCCTAGCAATTCACAGATCCTTTAACTGCATGCTAATACAACCGACCCTACCTGCCGCGGACCTCAGTGCCACACACACACATGTACACACACCAGTGCTCCAAGCGCCACAACCGCCAATTGCACCTGCTCAGCCGGTATCACACGTCCACCTGCATTCTAGTCGGTATCGGATCTCTTCTCTCCCCCCCCCTTACCATCAGGCGCTCCTCGGGAAGGGAGGACAGTGGCCCAGGCCTAAGGTGAGATGCCCCTACACGATAATTGTGGAGGACCAATGGAGGAGGAAGACGAAGAGAGGAGATTCGGAGCGCGGGAAGAGAGTGGCAGGATCCGTGGGGAAGGAAGGAAGGAGTTTCAAAGCCACCAGGCGGTCCAGCTCAAGACAGAGCATTGGGGAGGCCTCTGGGTTCCCCGAATCCCTGGCCTAACGAGGGCCCAGTGCCGGTGCTGGCTGCCGTCGCCCCCACAAAGCTTCCCTGGCGTCAGGGCTCACCTACTGCTGCGTGCGCGCGCGCGCGCTCGTTTACCACCCACCAACCCCCACGAAGTCCCTCCGAGGAGGCCGCTCCCTCCCGGGACTCGCCGCCGGCACAGTGACCGACAGAGGGGGCGACCGAGCAAACACGACAGCGCGCGACACGTACCTGGGGGAGGGGCGGCGCACAGGAGCTTAGCAACCGCCGGCACGAGCGCGCCGCAACCAATCACAAAGCCTTCCCCGGGCAGAGCCGCAGCACAGCGGAGCTCGGCAAAGTCTGCCCGTTTGGCTCGCGGCAGCCCAACCCAACCCGCGGGCCCCGCCTCACGCTCACCAGCTGCCCCCATCCAACTGCAGGACACGCCCTCTCGCAAAATAGAACACACCCCCTTCGTACAGAAACGGGCACACTCTTCCCTGGCCACACCCTCAGGACTCTACATATCACGGCCCCCAAATCAAAGGCCGAGACCACGCCTACCATCTGACTTCTTATTGGGCAAAAGGAAGAGAATTCCAGCTCCTCGTTTCCCGATTGGCCTGTCCTGAAAATTCTTGTGGGAGGGGAAAAGTTCAGGCAGCATGCCTTGCCCTACCTGTAAACTCCGCCCAACACTTCTTATTTCGTCTCAGGGACGAAGGCTGAAGAGTGCGGAGTGCGATTCTCCATCCCTAAAACATAAACAATCAGCTAGCACTTGTTTTGTGAAATAATTGGTACTAGGGTCAAATCAGTTTAGAAGCCATGAAACTTAATGCTAGAGCTGCAATTACCAGCAATGGTAATTCAGTGAAGAGAAACGCGGTCTGCACGCTCTCGGAAATATTTTCATCAGCAACCTAAACGCTATAGAAAAAGACAGACTCAGAACACATACAAAGCAAAAGCAATAATTAAAATATGAATGTTGACTGTATTAAGATTATTGAAGTCTGGTGTCCTAAGGGTCGATTTAGATAGTGCAACCTATTCTGAAGGCTCAGTCAGGATGAGTAACGGTAACAAACAGCAACAATACAAGTTCTCCAAACATCTTTGCAGGTCATCTGTTGGGAGATCCAAAGGGCAGGCCACACTGATAGGCTTTACAACAATCCCAAAGAGTTTTCAAACCTGGACATAAATAAGTTTGCAGTAGGATGGGAGCAGCACAAGTGAATGTCTCTTTTTGCTCTTGCTGTTTGAAGCTGACACACAGATGGCATTGTTAAAGGGGGCCTTGGAGATCATAATGGGGTATGTGGAGAAGCCAGTCTCATAATGGGTTGTGTAGAGGTAATTTATATGTCATTTTGGTCTTTGTAGATTAGAGCTGTTACCTTGAATTGTACTGGGAAGAGAAAGGGGAACCAATGAAGAAAAAACATTGACATAAATGTGCTTATAGTGGCCCATCTCTGTTAGGAGCTGGGCCTCTGCATTTTGCAAAAGCTGAAGCTTCCTGACAGCTTCTAAATCTGCTCCACATAGAGTATCATGTTAGTCTTGTCTTGAGAAAACAGAGGCATGAATTATACTTCCAGGAGTTGCTGGAAGGCATCCCTGGTCCGGTAATGACCAGTGTGGTCAAGCAGAGCCACAAAGCCACCCTCCCAACCCCATTGCCACTGCAGTCTACCTTGATGGGGCAGGGAGGCTATAAGCTCAGGGCTGTGTAGGCAGACTGGTGGAGCAAATGTGGCACTCCTGCCAATGTGCCCACAGAGCCCAACTTTGCTGCCTCCCTGTATCCTCTCCAGGTTGGCTGCAGTGACGCCAGTGATGGAAGGTCAGATGTGCCCCCACACACAAGCTGCTATCGTTCTGGCCACTGCTACATCCTGGGGTTCCAGCTGTAGTGGTAGACCCTGAAGCACTCTAAGGATGTAAACTTGAGTGATGGAGGGAGCAAACCCCTTCTGATAGGAGTCCCAGTCTCTCCTAAGTTATATGGCCTACTGACCTGACCCATGCCCCACCCTCTCTCAAATCTAGCTGTGGGGAAGATGAGAAGGAGGTGATACACTGCCACTCATTCATATTGGAAGATGAAGCATTGTGCTTGGAGTCATCCCTTACCAGCCTGAGCATAGTTGGTCCAGTTTCAACCAACAGGGATTCCAATGGTTCCTCCATACTAACATACCCCAAACCCATCATTTACAGATTTATAATATTTTTACCCTGCTCTTCCCACAGCTGACAATAAATTTAGCAAATAAAATAGCCTAATGGGATTGAGCTGGATGTACTCTCAGCCCTGTGATTCTATGATTTAAGACGAGTCTGCAAAAGAGGAGTACTACTGAAATGAATTAATCTGCTATAGATTAACACTCTGAAACTCAACACAGTCTTCTGCTGATGCTCAACATGTATTTTCTCCACGTCGTTCTTCTTTCAGCGATGGTGCTGCCGCCAGCTTCATTTTCTGAAGTTTCGCTGCCTTCAGAGAGGCTCCTATTGGCAGTTATGCACAGAGTATGTGCTGCTTAAGAAGACTGATGTTCTGCAGACTAGTGAGAAGTAGGGAAGAAGAGTCAGGGCTGCTGTTGAATCTCTTAAGAAGTGGGCTGCGACATCAGGACCATTCTCCTTCCTTTCTTCAGTCACTGGGCTTGTCAATTAAGAGAGAAGGACTATGTAATTTAAAATTTTAAGAGTGTGCATTGAAAAACAGTTGACTCAGTACATATTCAGAATACCTTGTCTTATTTTGGATCAAATGTATGTACATATTTAAAGTTCTGGACTGATTTGTATCAGTTTTCAGCACAACTGTTTTTGATTGCAACTTCAGTTCTGGATCTGATTTATACCTCTTTTACCTTGAAGAAAAACATCCCAGATAAAAAGTCACAAATATCTTCAAAGGTATCTTCCCAAATGCACTGTCAGTCTTTCTTCCCATGCAATACTTCCATTCTCATTTAAAGTTACCTTCTGCCTGTAGGTAGTATAATTAATGTCAGTCCAATATAGTTATATGGACAATAGACTTAACTACTGAACACAATAATTAATTTCTTGAAGGGATCACGAAGAAGTAACTGCTGGCGCATGTGCAGAGTTCTTCAAGATTACTTACTGTAAGGTTCTAAATATATAACCTTAAAGCCAGGTATAAGAATGTATACAAAGGAACAACAGATGCAGAACATGGTATGCCCTGGGAAGATGCAACTGAAATAGAATTTGGCGATCAAGTTAGATGCACAGGTCTAAAGTCATGTGCACAGTTAGAACGCATTCCAAAGCCCTGGCCAGCAGCAGCAGAGTGGGAATGGAACAGCATAGTTACTACCACATCCATAGTCCCACTGTTAATTATGGCCATGGCAGTAGGTGAGGGAGGAGGAAAAATGTCTCTTTGCTATGTTAGCTCCCAGGGTTGTGCAGCAAAGAAGTCCAGATTAGGCCTGTTACTGTCATATGACAGTAGCAAGCCTGGCTCAGAATCCAGTAGATCCTGTACTGATCTAGCCCCATGCCTCCACACATCCAAAATGCCCCATTTCAGGGCTTTCTGCTGGCTACCACCAGTGGGGATACCAGGTTCCATCCACCTACCATTTGGGTGGGTGCACTGGGGTACTCCTCCCTGGTGGGGCGAGTACAGAGGCTAGCAGGCTTCCACACCATCCAAACTCCCTCCAGCACAATGGATCCAGGTTTTGGATTGCTGTTACTTGGGAGACAGCCCCATTGAATTCAGTTGTACTTTCCGGTAAACATGCACAAGCCAGAGGAAAAACTTTAAACTGAACTGACAGAGTTACAGCTATGGAGAATGATGCTCTCACCAATTAGCATCTGACAACAGTGATTGATATTTTTCTTTATATCAAGAGATCTCTCTGCCTGTTATTGTTTTATTATTTGTATATAAGAGGTATCTGTAACAGTTCATGTTAAACTTCATTGTGTATTAGGCATATTAGCTATCCTCAGGTAGGGAAAGCCCATTCTCCCATCAGGACCTCTCTACCTCCTTCATCAATCTTATTGCATAGTTATCTTTTGCTATAATAAATCCTCCTCGTTCCTCTTCCCCTTCCCCCAACCCACCTCCTCAGTACTTATTTTCTGTCATTTTGATCCTCGTACTCTCAGCTTTTTATAGATCATTTAGATCGCATCTTTCTACTCTAGATACATCACTGAGAGTGGCTTACAACATATAAAAAATATAATTTAATAAAAACGGTATAAAGCAATTATAAAAGAGGGCTCACAGTTTTAGAAAATCATAAAAAACATTGGCTACCTCATAAACATAAAAGCCTGGCAGAATAAAAAGGTCATAAATTATCAACAACAATAACAAAGAGTGAGCCAACTATACTTCATGGGTCAAGGTGTAAACTGCCACAGATGTAAACTGCTTAGAGATTTTTATTATATTAAGTAGCATAATTGTTTATGAATAAATAAAATAAATACACAAAGTGTTCCATAATCTGGCTGCAACCACTGAGAAAGCCCTATCTCTTATCCCACTGAACCATGATTCCACTCTAAGAGGGTGACTTTTACATTTCAGGTTTTGCCATTAATATTGTTCAGTAAAGTTAAACAAACAAAAAAATCCCCAAAGAAGCAGTTGCAGCATTTTATAAAAATACAGTTGATGCTATTTTGAACACATGGGCAAAGGATGTTGCACTGATGTATGCAGCTGATATGCATGAGCACACAGTGGTTAATAATATGGTTTATGGTTGCTGGAGGTAATTTCAAGCAACTCCATCTCAGAAAGGATTTTGAATGCTGCCTGGTAAGATGGGTGACAAATTTCAACAAGAAATAAATAGAATTGACAGAAGTCTATGGTGTGGTAAGACATTTCACAAGCTTGCTCTAAAATTTCCATATGACTAGAAAAATGCCTGGCTCATGTTATTTTAACAGTGGCTTAATATTCTTGAAAGACTGGAAGTTTGGTCAGAAGAAGGTTAATGGATCCAGGATAACAGCTAGAGACTACCTTAATTGTCCTGGCAAAGCTGCCCAAGTATCTTCCTTTTGTTAGGGAGATTGGCTTACCCTCAATAGCTTGCCTTTGAATGGCTTGGAATACCTGAAAGAGGGATACCTCTTAAGCACCACCACCACGCCTTGCTGCTGCTGCTGCTGCTGCTGTGTTCTCGGTGGCTGCATGAAGAGAAAATGCAGTCGGAGGCAGCCCCTGCCCTTCCTGTCACATTCCTAATAGCCTGGCCCTTCTTCTCTCCAGATGTTGGGGATCACTGTCTCCAGCTTGGAGGCTGCTGTTTTCCTGCAGGGCTAGGCCCTCCCTCTATGCAATTTAGAACCCTCTGTGCCAGAAGCCTCCATGAGTAGAGCAGCCTCCCCACTGCAGAAATTCATCTCCAACTCTTGGAGGGTGGTAGGGCAAAGCCATGAAGAAATGTAATGGAGCAGGTACAGTTAAGAAGCAACCACATCCTTACCCTTCTTCCTCATGCAACGGGGAACATGTGAGGGAAGGACCAAACTGGGCTACAGAGAACTTTTTGGGCTCTGTAAGCATCTGAGGATGCTGGCTGTCCCACTAGAGATCTGATAAGGAGGAGTGGATTTTAGCTTTCTGTTGGAGTGTTGAAGCTACACCCATCCTGTATATTTGTAAACAACACAAATATTGAAAAGTATCAATAAGCCTCCAGTGACCTCCTTCCAAAGGGAATCGAAGCCGAATAATATTCGTAAACAACACAAATATTGAAAAGTACCAATAAGCCTCCAGTGACCTCCTTCCAAAGGGAATCGAAGCCGAATAAACACCATCCCCCTGGAACTTCTCACAGCTCTGAGAAGTGGAGGGAATGTAACCCTATTCAGGAATTAGCAGGAGAAACTTTTCACCGCATGGAAATGAAACATCAGCTTTAAATGTCTGAATACCACACTGTTACTAAGGATGCAAAAACAAGGACTGGTGGGGGAGGGGGGGAAAGTTGGCAAGCCTAACCTTTCACAACAAAAAATTAGGAAGGATATTGTGTGAATAATTGCACTAGGCTACTTTCTGTTGCAGTGTTTTAGGATCAAGCCACAAGTCAACTACGTTTATTTATCTTATCCCAAATTCCTTTACATTCCCACCTCCTAACATGTAGATTGCAATGCAGAATTCATGGGCTACATGTATCTCCGTATACACATAGCATACACTCTGTCCCTCCTTAGCAAGTATTAACCAATGGCTGCCAACATTTTTCTGGGAAAGTTAGCCTTTTACAGCTGTGGGAGAAGCAGATATTCAGGGGGTGACATTTTTCCCCAAGCATGGTACCATAATTAATCTTGAGCTCTTACCCCTTCAGACTAAGAACCATACAGCATGATCACCAATCACCTTAGCTGTACCCTTATGTGCTTTGTTGGGGGAGTATCACTTGCCATAGACAACATTACTATATGTCCTTTGGTATGCCAGCTAAGCTGACTGAAGGTTAGGGCAGCCATTATCCAAGAAGCAGCTTCCTTGCATCTGTGTCCAGAGCTAAATTAGAACCCTGATGAAAAGGGCAGTGCAGATTTACACTGACAGGTATAGAAAATATTGGGAATGCTAAAGCTGTATAACAGAGGAACCTTATGGTGTGATATAGCTTCTGGTAGGACAAGACATCTGAGAGTATATGAGTGCACTTTGTGCTTTTCTTTGAAGTCTGTTTATCTTCAGATATGTTGCTGAGCTTCTGGCTGCCAGCTATTTGCCCTTTCTGTTAAGTTGCTTTTCATACAAACTATTCTTAAGTAGCTTCCAGAATATAGCTATCAATATTGATTAAAATTATATTACTGATCATCAATGATACCATCAGTGAGTAATCAGAGAGTGATTTAATCAGAGAGTCTTTAATTGCACAAATCTGGAAAGGGGCAAGTTGGGCAACTGTGATTATGAGGATATTATGAAACCTTTGTGTTTTTATTTTTGCCAATTGATATATTCTTTTATGTGCTGGCAGGAAAGTCTCCTGCCTCAGTTGACATTGGCTGGAATACTCTGATGTCATAGATACATTGAGCAGGATGGCTAGCCCACATGTGGCACCTTTGGGCAAGTGCCAGGATCCCAGTGCCATGGCAAAGCCACCTGCTGATACCTGTCCTATGTCCCCATTTCCCCCAATGCCAATGTAGCAGCTTGAAAGCCTGCCAGCAGTGATTAGAGTGGTGTCACTTGCTGCTGCCATGTAAGCCCACTAATGGGTCACTAATGTAGGGAGGTTGGCCACAGGGAGCCCAACAGAGGTCACATTGATGAGGATTCCCTTAAACGTAGTGGCAAAAAAGGTAGAGGTCTAAGGCAACAATGTGCCAAGATAGGAGAGACAAAGGAAGTAGTAGTAGTAGTAGTAGTAGTAGCAGCAGCAGCAGCAGCAGCAGCAGCAGCAACAGCAGCAATTATTCTTATTTATTTATTTATTTGTTGCCCTTCACCAGGAGGTCCCAAGATGGGTTACATCAATTTCAAATTCAATATTAAAAGCAGTTACAATAAATCACATTCACTGGAACAGGGTGACTCCTGATCACTGATTATGCTCAGTTGGCTAGTGGGGGGGCTGAAAGTAGGGGAATTAGGCAAGGAAAAAGTGGTTACAGAGGGAAGTTGGGGAAGGAATGTATATCAGCAGAAGAGCACATGCTTTGCATGCAGAAGGCCCAAGATTCAACCTCTGGCATCTCCAGGTACGGCTGGAAAAGACTCCTGCTTCAAACCCTGGAGGGACACTGCCAATCAGTGCTGACAATACTGAGCTAGATGGATCAATGATCCATAAGTCAGCTTCCTACGTTCCTGTATTGCTACTGGAACATAGAAGGGGACACAGCACATTATAGGAGACTAGGGGAATAGAGCAGAATGAGAGAGAATGGAAGTTGAAAAGATGTAATATAGAGGAATTATGGAAAGACATAGACAGAGTGGAGTTTGAAGGAAGATGAGAAATGGGGAATAGCTGGATGATGCAACCAGTGGAGAAACAGGATTGGAAATACAGCAACTCCAGCCTGTCTCAGTGC
The DNA here is from genome assembly GCF_030035675.1 of Rhineura floridana. Classification (NCBI taxonomy): domain Eukaryota; kingdom Metazoa; phylum Chordata; class Lepidosauria; order Squamata; family Rhineuridae; genus Rhineura; species Rhineura floridana. Next base: position 123,902,586 of record NC_084482.1, on the reverse strand, counting down.
CTCAATGCAGGGTCCCTTCATTATAGTCACAGTCCCACACACCTTTTTTTTTGCTGCTGGGTTCAGAATGAGATCCTTGTTAATGTCTTCTCCCACAACAACAGAAATCCCTAGGAGCCAATTAGCATGAAAAGAGGGAGTATTAGCTACTTAAAAGAGTCATCCCACTGGTTGACTCACCTCCTTTCACTCTGATTGGCTCCAGTCAGCAGGAAAGGACAAGGAAGCATATTAGAAGACTCTTCTCAGTGATTAACACAATCTCCTTTCATGCCAGTTGGCTCATAGGATGCTGGAGAGCCTGCTGAGACCCTGCTCCCAAAAAAGTAAGGGGTCTAGGACCCCACAAGACCCTGGCCGACTACACCCCTTCTCAATGCATTTGAAGATATAGGCACTTTCTGGGTGAGGATCTAGCAATCCTGTTCACCAATTATGCTCAGTGGGCCAGTTTTCATGCCCAAAAGCATGCTCCTAGTTCCACTGAGCTGAGCAGTTCTTTCTGTGCCCATAGTTAACATCCCACGATTCAGACCAAATGTGCTAACTTGCTTGGAGAGTTCCTGCTTCTTGCCTCCTAATGGTGCCCACACGTTTGGAAGTTATGAGGCACCAAGACAGGGTGGTGCTGCTGAGCTTCCTGACATTTCCCTCCACTAGTTGCCTCCCACATCTGCTGTGGAACAAAAGTAGTCCTGCCAAACATAGCAAGCAAAAGCTGAAAGTGACCAATGAAAGAAGGGGGTGAGGGGCAGAGTGGTTCCAACCAGTCTCAGTTGCCAGGGCCACAGCACACAGCCACTATTTCTGGACAAGAAGATGATAATCCTATATGTGAAGTGATGCTCAGACTGGGCACAACAGTTTTGCCTCCCTGCTCCTCCTTGAGCATCTTAATTCACTGACGTGGTGAGGTCTCAACCATTCCAGATGGCTATAAAGGCATGAGATGATGTTGTCACTAGGGTGATATAATCCACAAATGGGTGAGATAAGATGTGAAATAATCCTGGAGCACAGAAGCTGAGGTGACCTTCAGCAAGGAAAGATAGGGGGCAGCTGAATGGGACCCAGTGCTGGCAGGAACCCCTGGAGCAGGGGAAGTGGGTTGAAGATTAAGATGCTCAGAAGCCTAAGTGCTAGCGGCCTGAATGCACCACCGACGATGTTTATTTCTGTGGGTGCATCTTGAGAGTCTCAAGCACATTCTTGAGATGTACCCTAGTCAATGCTGCCATTGTCCTCTACCGTGCATGCAGGCACAGGCCTGACTGTTGCTGCCTTTGGCCCACAGCCTAAGGAATGCAGTATGCTTCATTTTGCCCTTTCTCAGTGCTGACTCTGGGATTCTCTAGGCATTAAACTCCCCGCTGTCAGGCTAATCCCATTGCAGCAGAAGTAAGAGAGCCTGGTCAATATTCCTGAGAATAAAGGAACCCAACAGTTGATTTTTTTTTTAATCAGAGAATGAGGTCTAAGAGTAGACTGCCTGAATCTCTAAATCTGGAGAAACTGGCTGGCTAAGCTATCTGTGGCAGTGATTCTCACACCAATACAGAAAAGGTTGGTGCTGCCTACAGCAGCCAATGTTGTCGGCACAATAACAAGAGAGAAAAAAATAAAAGAATCTTGTTCTTTAGGACAAGTAGGGATACGGGTATTGTTGTTTTTCTGTCAGGGCTCCTCCGCTTTTTAAGAGTTGAGTAAGAATTCAGGGTTATATCCAAGTTTTACTCAGGATAGGTTTATTAAAATTAAAGGACCTAAGCTGGTCACATCCATTAATTTCAACAAGTCTGCTCTGAGTAGAACTTGGTTAGATGCAACTTACAGAAATGTACCTTTTCCCAAAGTGGAGAAGCATTGCATTCACTTGTAGAATGTCCGGATACTTCCAGTCATGCTGATGTTAAAGGCAAAAGGCCTTCCTAGGAAAAAGTTGATATCCCTCATAATGGGTTAAGAAGGGCTCCCACCGAGCTGCAATGCAGTCACACATGGAGTAGGGACAGTGCCTCACCACCACCTGTTTCTACACTGCTCTATTATTTCCCCACAGAGACCATGGCTTCTCCTCAGCCAACAGCTGAGCAAACACTCCCTTGCTTTCCCAGGCTGCATCAAGCTGAGCAGAATGTGAGGGGTGGGGAATGGAAATCTCAGCAGTAGGTTTCTTTCAGGACCCACAAAGACTCAAGAGCTGAAGCAGCCTTGATTTTGTCAGGGTCAAGTGTTGGCCTAGAACCCTTCATCATGGGCAGGAGTATACCCTTGTGAACCTAGGCCCTAGGACACTGGATAATCCAAAAGCGTGGGAGCAGGAACTGACAAAGAAGTTGTCAGAAGCACAACACAAAGGAGAAGGGCAGAGGACTGAAAGAGGCATTGAGGGATCAAGGGAGGTGTAACAGAGATGTCTGGAACACTCAGCAGAATGTTCCAGATCAAGGTCTCACAGCAAAGTGCTCAGACTGAAGAGTTTAGAACATAAGAAGAGCCTGCTGGATCAGGCCAGTGGCCCATCTAGTCCAGCATCCTGTTCTCACAGTGGCCAACCAGATGCCTGGGGGAAGCCCTCATAATGTTTAAGTGATATAGGGAAGAATGGTGTGTCCCTGGAGCTGGTGGGTAGCCCCATCTTTCTGGACACAACAGAACAATCTGCTAGGTTCTGGCTGGAGGCCCTGTAGTTATCATGGTGATGATGTAAGAAAAAGTGACCTGGTCCCCAGTCTGAAGAAACCAAGGTCTGAGACTCATAATGCCTAGCTGGCACAGACAACCATTTTTTCTTCTCACCAAAATATATATTCTGGAAAAAATGGCCTACGCTGCAGAGCTTCATAAGATGGTTCTCAAACAAAGAATAGTGTAGCCATGTGTCCTACTTTACAGAGAACAGTCATCTATTGAAGGAGCTCTCTGTGTGAAGTGCTACCAGCCCATGTCCAGTTGAAAGATACAGAGAACCTTAAGAAGGGAGAGCAGGAAGTTGCCAGTCAACAGTTAGCACCTGGACAGCAGGCACTCAGATCACCTGGTCATAGTATTTTCCACTATGCTGACATGGTGTATTGTATTTCTTTTTAAATTATTACTAAAAATGTGTATTTAAATATGTAAATTAGTTTATGCAAATTGGTGTTATCTTTTGTCCTCTTCTTTTTTAATGCGCCTCCTCTTTGTTTTGGCAATGCATAAGTGGACACCCTAACCAACAAAAGCTGACCATTGTAAGACATAACATTACAACAGATGGTTTGGCAGCAAAGCATTCACTGAGCTGGTGGGTATCAGGCAGCAATGACTAAAAAGGGCAAAGTGTGATCTATATTAGGCACATGTGTGTATCTGGTAGTGGTGGCACCGCTGGGCTAAAACATTTTGCATTCTGAAGTGGAGCAGGATATAACAGTCCTCCTCTCCTTCCCAAGACAAGGTGAATACAGTATCCAAGGCTGATCAAGTTATTGTGGCACCTGGGGCAGAAAATCCTACTAATGTATCTTCCCTGCCGGGCAGTAAAAAAATCAGCAACAAAATTAAATAGCTAGCTATTTACTAGGCTTTCATAATCCCCCATATCAGCTGCCTGAGATGGCTGTCTCGCTCTCCCTAATGGTAGATATTCTAAATGACTATTCCCTAGATCAGTTGGTCATGGAACCGACCAGAGGGACGGCAACCCTGGACTTAATCCTCAGTGGGGACCGGGACCTGGTGCGAGATGTAAGTGTTGTTGAACCGATTGGGAGCAGTGACCACAGTGCTATTAAATTAAACATACATGTAACTGGCCAATTGCCAAGAAAATCCAACACGGTCACATTTGACTTCAAAAGAGGAAACTTCACAAAAATGAGGGGATTGGTAAAAAGAAAGCTGAAAAACAAAGTCCAGAGGGTCACATCACTCGAAAATGCTTGGAAGTTGTTTAAAAACACTATATTAGAAGCTCAACTGGAGTGCATACCGCAGATCAGAAAAGGTACCGCCAGGGCCAAGAAGATGCCAGCATGGTTAACGAGCAAAGTCAAGGAAGCTCTTAGAGGCAAAAAGTCTTCCTTCAGAAAATGGAAGTCTTGTCCGAATGAAGAAAATAAAAAAGAACACAAACTCTGGCAAAAGAAATGCAAGAAGACAATAAGGGATGCTAAAAAAGAATTTGAGGAGCACATTGCTAAGAACATAAAAACCAACAACAAAAAATTCTATAAATACATTCAAAGCAGGAGACCATCTAGGGAGACAATTGGACCCTTGGATGATAAGGGAGTCAAAGGTGTACTAAAGAACGATAAGGAGATTGCAGAGAAGCTAAATGAATTCTTTGCATCTGTCTTCACAGTGGAAGATATAGGGCAGATCCCTGAACCTGAACTAACATTTGCAGGAAGGGATTCTGAGGAACTAAGACAAATAGTGGTAATGAGAGAGGAAGTTCTAAGCTTAATGGACAATATAAAAACTGACAAATCACCGGGCCCGGATGGCATCCACCCGAGAGTTCTCAAAGAACTCAAAGGTGAAATTGCTGATCTGCTAACTAAAATATGTAACTTGTCCCTCGGGTCCTCCTCCGTGCCTGAGGACTGGAAAGTGGCAAATGTAACACCAATCTTCAAAAAGGGATCCAGAGGGGATCCCGGAAATTACAGGCCAGTTAGCTTAACTTCTGTCCCTGGAAAACTGGTAGAAAGTATTATTAAAGCTAGATTAACCAAGCACATAGAAGAACAAGCCTTGCTGAAGCAGAGCCAGCATGGCTTCTGCAAGGGAAAGTCCTGTCTCAGTAACCTATTAGAATTCTTTGAGAGTGTCAACAAGCATATAGATAGAGGTGATCCAGTGGACATAGTGTACTTAGACTTTCAAAAAGCGTTTGACAAGGTACCTCACCAAAGGCTTCTGGGGAAGCTTAGCAGTCATGGAATAAGAGGAGAGGTCCTCTTGTGGAGAAGGAATTGGTTAAGAAGCAGAAAGCAGAGAGTAGGAATAAACGGACAGTTCTCCCAACGGAGGGCTGTAGAAAGTGGAGTCCCTCAAGGATCGGTATTGGGACCTGTACTTTTCAACTTGTTCATTAATGACCTAGAATTAGGAGTGAGCAGTGAAGTGGCCAAGTTTGCTGACGACACTAAATTGTTCAGGGTTGTTAAAACAAAAACGGATTGCGAAGAGCTCCAAAAAGACCTCTCCAAACTGAGTGAATGGGTGGAAAAATGGCAAATGCAATTCAATATAAACAAGTGTAAAATTATGCATATTGGAGCAAAAAATCTTAATTTTGCATATACGCTCATTGGGTCTGAACTGGTGGTGACCGACCAGGAGAGAGACCTCGGGGTTGTAGTGGACAGCACGATGAAAATGTCGACCCAGTGTGCGGCAGCTGTGAAAAAGGCAAATTCCATGCTAGCAATAATTAGGAAAGGTATTGAAAATAAAACAGCCGATATCATCATGCCGTTGTATAAATCTATGGTGCGGCCGCATTTGGAATACTGTGTACAGTTCTGGTCGCCTCATCTCAAAAAGGATATTCTAGAGTTGGAAAAGGTTCAGAAGAGGGCAACCAGAATGATCAAGGGGATGGAGCGACTCCCTTACGAGGAAAGGTTGCAGCATTTGGGGCTTTTTAGTTTAGAGAAAAGGCGGGTCAGAGGAGACATGATAGAAGTGTATAAAATTCTGCATGGCATTGAGAAAGTGGATAGAGAAAAGTTCTTCTCCCTCTCTCATAATACTAGAACTCGTGGACATTCAAAGAAGCTGAATGTTGGAAGATTCAGGACAGACAAAAGGAAGTACTTCTTTACTCAGCGCATAGTTAAACTATGGAATTTGCTCCCACAAGATGCAGTAATGGCCACCAGCTTGGATGGCTTTAAAAGAAGATTAGACAAATTCATGGAGGACAGGGCTATCAATGGCTACTAGCCATGATGGCTGTGCTGTGCCACCCTAGTCAGAGGCAGCATGCTTCTGAAAACCAGTTGCCGGAAGCCTCAGGAGGGGAGAGTGTTCTTGCACTCGGGTCCTGCTTGCGGGCTTCCCCCAGGCACCTGGTTGGCCACTGTGAGAACAGGATGCTGGACTAGATGGGCCACTGGCCTGATCCAGCAGGCTCTTCTTATGTTCTTATGTTCTTAGGGCTAGCCCTAGGTGGTAGAGCATGTATGCTTGGCAGAATGGCCACAGCCTTGTCAGAAAGTCAGTCTGTAGTTGTGGTTGTCAGGCAGGGTATTGTATACATTTGGCTTTGGAGGAGGGGCAGAACAGTAGGCATCTTTACTGAAAGAGCACACCAGGGTTTGTTTCTGGTGGAAATAGCTGAAGTTGAACAGGGTGACCCAGTGGCAGCCGGACAGAATGGCAGCATATCTTGAAAGTGTTTTTCTTTGCCCTTGGCTTGCTGTGTTTTCTGCACGTCTCTTCATGTGTTGCTGGCTCTGGGGTATTTTTAGCCACGCTTTCCCCTCTACAGGTCTACTGCACGCCTCTTGTCTGACTCAGTGGCACCAGAATCCCAGTCCCTGGAATTGGACTTAGCTCATCTTACAGCTCTGTTTCACTGTGTGTGAGACGTGCCAAACTCTAGGGCAGCAGCGTTCAGGACTGCCAGCAGGGATGAGTGGGTGGGAGGGAGGGAAGGCAGGCAGGCACGGAACTGTGATGAGGGGGATGGGCATTGTGGATGGGACGGCTCTCCAGTGCTCAGCTCCAACTATGCTCTGGCCCTTATAGCTGCACATTGTAAGGAAAGGGTTTGGGTGCTTTTGCCCTGAGTCACTGAGGGGGGTGTCTAAATGCCCTTCCTGGCATCTCTATTTGGAGAATCAAGACTCAATATATTTGCTTAAAGGGCCTCCTCAGCCTGACTTGTATAGTCTCACTCTCATACACACACACACACATATATACACCCACACACCCACACACAGTTGGGGAAAATCAGACTTTTAGCAGGCCCAAAAGTAGCAGACTGTCAAGAAACTTTGGGGGGTTCTTCAGTCCTGGAGGCAAATTGGTTGAGAATCTCAACTTCCCTTTATTTTTTACACTTGGCAAGGGAAAACTGGAAAACAAAGACATCAATCAATTTAAAAGATCACTTTTAAATTAAATCCCATTTGCAACCCAGTGTTATGGTTGGACTAATTAATTGGACTAATTAATTATACATGCATCTATCTAGAGATATGAATCCTGAAAAACTGAACTTGCCATTGCAGAGCAGAATCAGATTTGGGCAGCAACAGGAATGGAATTTCTGCTAAATTTCATATTTCAGTGTGTCAAAAATTATGCAGTCAATACCAATAGAAAAAAAAATGTCTCTGCAAGTTTTCATGAAAGCACTTTAAAACTGGCTAAAAACAGCAATCCTAGTGAGAGACTGAAAATGGCCTCTGATTGGCGAAGATTATTATGACGAAGTCAGATTTCAGATAAACATCAGGAAAAATTTCCTAACTGTTAGAGTGGTATGACAATAGAACCAATTATCTAGGGACATGGTGGGCTCTCCAACACTGGAGGCATTCAAGAGGCATCTGGACAGCCACCTGTTGGGTATGCTTTAATTTGGATTCTTGCATTGAGCAGGCGGTTGGACTGGATGGCCTTATAGGCCCCTTCCAACTCTACGATTCTATGACACTACTGGTCTATCCAACTACTGCTTATCAGTCTTTGCTGGGTAGATCACCAATGCAATGCCCAAAGTTGCCAGTGTACCTGTCAGTACCTCTTACGGAGCCCTCTCAGAAATCCACAGTATACAAGAGGCTGTTTGCTCTTCTGCTCAATTCCTGTTTGCACTGTCTCAGTCTCTCCTATATTGAACATGGCCTCTGAAACATGGCCACTGGTTGCCATTGGAATTTTGTGACACCTTAAAGGCTAACAACTGTATTATGGCATAAGCTTTTGTGGATTCAAGCCTACTTCATCTGATACATGATTGTAATGCGAGTAGGAACTCAAGTGAATTAGAAGTAATTGTATGGGGGAATCAGTTGTGGGTGGGACCAGTAGGAAAACGAAAGTAGAGTTTTTTGGTTATGCAGCAACACTGTGAAGTAAAGTTTGTTCTTTCTAACCAGCATTTGTGGTTCATTTCAAACCTTGCAAATATTACATGGTGTCGGAAGACTACCTAAAAACATAAGGCAGTGACAAATGGACCAGCTAAAGCCTCCAGGAACGTTGGTGTTTGAAGGAAATGCAGCAGAGAACTGGAGAAGATGGAAGCAAGGGTTTGAATTGTACTGCATTGCAAGTGGAGCAGATAAGAAAGATGAGAGACTCCAGTCAGCATTATTTCTGCTTGTGGCAGGTGAAGAAGCAAGAGAGGTATTTAATACTTTCCAGTTTGATGATGATGCAGATAAAAATAAAATTCAAGTTTTGATGAATAATTTTGAAGCATATTGTGTGCCCAGAAGAAATGTTACTTATGAAAGGCACAGGTTTTTCACTAGAATACAGAGTGAAGGAGAAAGTATAGACCAATATGTGACTGAGTTGAAGCTTTTGGCTCAGACCTGTGAATTTGGGGAGCTGTGTGATTCTCTTATTAAGGATCACATAGTGTGTGGCATTCAGAAAGACAGATTGAGAGCCAGGTTACTGAGAGAGAGTGATTTAATCCTTGAGTGTGCAGTAAATATATGCAGTGCAGAAGAAGTGACTGCAAAACAGATGAAAGATTTTGGGACAACAGAAAAACAAATGGATGCCTTACAGGGCAAAAGTACCTTTGAAAAGCCAAAAGTAAGCCAGCCTCAGAGCAAATGGAGCCCTGGCACTACTACCAGCCCCCAAGAAAAGGAAATGCCACAGAGGCCTGTAGAAGCAGCAAAGGCCTGCTACAAGTGTGGTATCAGTCATCATGACATAAATGCTTGTCCTGCAAATGGGAAGGAATGCAGAAGATGTGGCAAACTTAATCATTTTGCTAAAATGTGTAAAACTAGAGATAGAAAACTTCAGCGCAGACAAATGTTCTCAGTAGCAGATACAGCTAAAAATGCTCATGATTTCTTCATTGGCACATTGAATTCTACAGCTCTGGAAGATGAATGGTGTGTGGATCTTCTCATAAATGATCACAAGTATGTAACCTTTAAGATTGACACAGGAGCACAGGCTAATGCAATGTCTTTAAAAACATACAAAGCCTTGCAAGCTGAACCACTTCAGCATTCAAATGCCAGATTAATAACCTAGTCTGGAGAAAGACTACATGTGTCTGGTAAATGTAACCTGGATTGCAAATATAAAGATCAAAGAGCTGAGTTGGAATTTCACATAGTAGACTTTGATGCACAAGCTGTACTTGGTCTCTGGGCTGTGACTAATTTAAATTTGGTGCAAAGAGTTAATTTAATGAAAAGAGCTCCAGTAGATCAATGGGATGTTGCAGTTGAATACAAAGATGTATTTGAAGGCTTAGGTTGCTTACCAGAGAAATACGCCATCAAAATCAACCCACAGGTTCCACCTGTAATTCATACACCTCGGAAGTTTCCAGTGGCACTAAGGGATAAAGTCCAAAAGGAACTGACTCGTATGGAGCAATTAAAAGTCATAGTTAAGGTAGAAGAACCTACAGAGTGGGTGAATTCAATTGTGGTTGTAGACAAGCCTGGCTGGGACCAGATAAGAATATGTTTAGATCCAAGAGATATGAACAAAGCAATTTTAAGAGAACATTTTCAATTGCCTACTGTAGAAGAAATTACCAGTAAGCTAGCAGAAGCAGAATTGTTTACTGTTCTTGATGCCAGTAGTGGATTCTGGCAAATTCAGCTAGATAAGACTACTGAGACTGCAACTGCACCTCCATCAGAGGTAGACCTATCAGAGTCTCAAGACAACAAAAGTGAAACAGCTGTAGCACAAAGTGCCAATGATATACCAGAGAAGATTTTGGACTCTGAGTTACCTGTTACTACATCAAGAGGCAGAATGATCAGAAAACCAATTCGATATAGGCAGTAGTTTCTATCTTTTTCTTAAAAATAAAAAAAGGGAGATGTAATGTGAGTAGGAACTCAAGTGAATTAGAAGTAATTGTATGGGGGAATGAGTTGGGGGTGGGACCAGTTGGAAAACGAAAGTAGAGTTTTTTGGTTATGCAGCAACACGCTGTGAAGTAAAGTTTGTTCTTTCTAACCACCATTTGTGGTTCATTTCAAACCTTGCAAATATTACAGTGATGAGATATAAAGGAGGTAGGTATATAAAGAAAAAATGTGTAAGATAGGAGTTGAATGGCAATGAGATACTAAAATTAGTCAGTGATAATTAGAGTGTAAATGTACTTTAAATAGGCACATTGTTTACAGTAGGTGATAATATAATAATTTGAGCAGTGCTGAGTGAATTTATACCTGTAGTTGGGTAGGGAATATTCACAAGAAACAATAACAGATAGCACATATATCCTGGTATTAATTAGTTAATTAACACATTAATTAACTAATTAACACATGGAATTTATTCCTAGTCCTCTAAAAAGGGGAGTGCCATCTGCCCTGGAATCCCTGCTCTTTAACTGTGTGGGGACAGGCCGCAGTTGTTTTATGAAGGAAACGGACTCTGTGCATGCTTATGCTACATATATTCCAAGGCTCAGTCTTCGAGAGCTGAGCCCTGCTATAACTTAGGCTCTGCTCTCTAACTCCAACCAACCCACTCTATCCCAGGTAACTACTCCAGCCGGGAAGGACAGATTTAATACTGTGTTCTATAGATATCTAGAATTTTTCTGTCTTTTCCATTTTGCCTGTAATCAGATAGCTGCTCTGTTTATTTTGCCATTGTCTACAGAAACTATAACTGCTGCTGCACCTTGTGTACTTTTAATGAAAATATGGTAGGAATCTGGTTGTAAGTGAGAATTTAAAGTGTATGTAAACTTAAAATGTTATATATGAAGGCTCTTTCAGGAACTCTTCCATATATTCATTCCAGAAGATTATATCACAGTTGAAGTGAAAAGAGTAAAAATCATGAGAAAGTGCAGTGCAGAACTCTTTATTTACCCTGCAGTTGCCACAGTTTCTTAACCTTCACAATTTTCTGTTACATCCCTGTTCCAAGAAATCCCTGTCCCAAGTAAACCCCATGAAACTTCTCTCATAGCGCACAGCATTCTCAATCACTGCATGACTGAGAAGCTGAGAGAGAGCGCTGAAATATAGCCCAGATGCCTTTTAATGGTTTAAGCTGTTCTAACCCAGGAGCTGTTTACAGATCCAGCCAGTGACAGTAGACTCAAAATGATTAAACTGCCTCTGATTCCTCTGCCATGCAGTCATGGAGAGTAATGTGTGGGCAGTGAGAAGGCAGCATAAGCCAGAGTCTCTATATTCAGCAAAGATATATAGAAAGTGACCAAGGAACCCCCACTTCTCCCATATGACTGCACTGAAAGAAATTTTAGAAGCATACCTTCTCTCTGAATGACAGATAATGGCCATTGGAATTCATGGATTGCTTTGAAATGGTCATATGAACATACACTGAATTTCCAAATTGCCATTAAACTGGAGTGGGGAATTACTGTTCCGTGAGCTGGCTTCACTTTCCTAAATCTTTTTTTTTTGGAAAAAAGACCCCTTCTACATTTGTCTGTAGTACAACAGGGGTAGTTTTTGCAGCAACAGTGACAATAGCTACAAAAACACAGCCACACATAAGCAGCAGTAATGGCAGAGACTTTTCACTTTGTCAGGCAACCATGCCTCCCCTGCCTCCCAGCAATGAAGCTCTCCCCCCCCCGCTCTCTTTTTCTCACAGGTGATCTCTTTCTGGTTTGTCAACAAACTCTGCACCCTCTGCCATTGACTGATCTGAACAGCGGAGATTTCCCCCTCCCCTGTGCTCCCATCTGCTATGATGTTTCCTGCATGCAGGTGATGACCAAGTGCTCAGGAAACATCAGATCAGAGTGGTCCTTTCTATTTTCAAGAGTGTTCCCATCTGTTCCTCAGTGGTTCTGGATGGTGACGGTGATAACCTTGTACTGAGGGAAAGTTCTCCTTCTTCACTGTTGGACTTCTCCTGGCTTTTCTAACAGTAACCTGCCATAAAATTGAGGACACTTTGCATATCACCTACACCTCCAAGACCACTGATACACCTCACACATAGTGAGGCCTACTGTGATGCACCAGACAACGAATGCACACCCTTGTAAAAAAAAACACGTCTTCACATATCAAAATGGCTTACATAAGCACACACCACAATGCTACAACAAATTCCATTGCATGTTCTGAACCACATATCATTCACGTGTGCAACAAACAATACCCATGCACCCCATTAGAAACTCATCTCTTGAACACAAATGGAATTATCTACGCACTAACAAAAACATAGGCGCAATTCAGTCACTCATACTATGCAAATTCACGTGACGTTAACATGCCACTGAAAACACAGAACCCAGTTCGTTAACTCAAAACCAAAACAAGCTACAAGTCATGTGCTGAAGGCAAAGGAAAATTTTACAAGCATGTATTAGAATAGCAGCTGCTATTCAAGTTCCTGGCAGTGGTGGCATAGTCCTAGCAAGCCATTCTGTGGTCATCTTATCTCTTTTTCTATTCTGTGTTCATGAGGGATAGTGCCCACATCTCTAAGATGCATAGATTGAGTGGTCAGCCAATGCACACTATGGTCAGGTCACATGATCATACATAAAGGCACTTAAACATGTATTTTCCATTGTTATTGTCAGCTGAATCACTATCGCAGGCCTTCATGTCCTGTCACAATGCTATGTTCAGTCCCCCAAAAGTTTTGCCAAGTCTGTCTTGTGCAATTGCTATCATGTGATCATCTGATCAAAACAAGAGGCAAGTAGACAAAGACACTTTTTTTGCTATCTGGAATAGATTTATTGATTATGCTAATGTTGCAGAAACAGATTGTTCCCCTCCCGCACCATATACAGTGCCTTGCAAAAGTAGTCAGACCCCTGACTAATGCTCTCATATTACTGAATTACAAATGGTACATTGTAATTTCATTCTGTATATTTCAAAATAAAATATCAAAATCAATTATTGAAACTCAAAATCAATTATTGTAAGGTGACATTGGTTTTATGTTGGAAAATGTTTGTAAGAAACATAAAAAACTGAAACATGTTGCCTGTATAAGTATTCAACCCCTGTGCTGTGGAAGCTCCCAGTTTACACAAGTGAAAGAAATTGCCGTATCAAGGACAAAATTACCTTACCATTGGCCTCCACCTGTGAACCATTAAAGTTGCTGTCACACTGTCAGGATAAAAAACCCACTGTGGAAGGATCATTGGTCAAGCTGTGTATCTGAAAGAAAATTAAGACCAAAGAGCATTCTACAGAAGTGAGAGATAATGTAATACAAATGCATAGATTCGGAAAAGGGTACAAAATAATATCCAAGTGTTTGGATATCCCAGTAGGCACAGTTGGATCAATAACCAGGAAGTGGAAGCTGCATCACACCACCCAGGCACTGCCAAGAAAAGGCCTTCCCTCAAAATTCAGCACTCGAACAAGAAGGAGACTTGTGAGAGAAGACCAGAGAGACCAACAATCACTTTGAAGGAGCTACAGCGTTCAGTGGCTGGGAGTGGAGTAATGGTGCACTGGCCTGCATGGGAGGGTGGCAAGAAAGAAGCTGTTACTCAAAAAGTACCACCTGAAAGCATGTCCAGAGTTTGCCAGACAGCATAAGAGTGCCCCAGCTGCAATGTGGGAAACGTTTTTGTGATCAGATGAGACCAAGATAGAGCTTTTTGGCCAAAACTCAAAGCCTGTGCCTCAAGACACACCATCCCTACAGTGAAGTATGGTGGTGGCGGCAGCATGCTGTGGGGATGCTTCTCATCAGCCAGGACTGGGCATCTTGTTAAAACTGAAGGAAGAGTGGATGGAGCAAAATACAGGGAAATAATGCAAGACAACCTGCTTCAGTCCACTAAAAAACTGAAGCTTGGGAGGAAATTCACTTTTCAGCAGGACAATGATCCCAAGCACAAGGCCAAAGCAACACGAGTGGCTCAAGAACGAAAAGGTGAATGTTCTACAGTGGCCCAGTCAAAGTCCTGATCTCAATCCCATTGAGAATCTCTGACGCTCTTTGAAAATTGCGGTCCACAAGCAACATCCAACCAACTGAACGACCTGGAGCGAATCTGCCAAGAAAAATGGGCCAAAATCAGAGCTTGGAAAAGTTACTTTTTTTGAACTACAACTCCCATCAGCCCCAGCTAGCATGACCACTGGATTGGGCTGATGGGAGTTGTAGTTCAAAAAAGTAACTTTTCCAAGCTCTGGCCCAAATCCCTGCGACACTGTGTGCAAAGCTGGTACATACCTACTCCAAAAGACTTAAAGCTGTTATTGCATCAAAAGCTAGCTCTACCAAATATTAATGTGTGGGGGTTGAATACTTACACAAACAACATGTTTCAGTTTTTTATGTTTCTTACAAACATTTCCCAACATAAAACCAATGTCACCTTACAATAATTGATTTTAAGTTTCAGTAATTGATTTTGATATTTTATTTTGAAATATCATACAGAATGAAATTACAATGTACCATTTGTAATTCAGTAACGAGAGCATTGGTCAGGGATCTGATTACTTTTACAAGGCACTGTAAGTGTTTATGGATGTCATAGGGAGCTTGGAACAGCGAGAACATTTGAAGTATTACTCTCGGAACTGTGTCAGTTGCCTCAAAAAGATACGCTTATTTTATTTATTTATTTATTATTTGATTTATATCCCATTCTTCCTTCCAGCAGGAGCCCAGAGCAGCAAGTCCATTTACCTGGACTCATCTTGTTACCAACCCCAGTAGGGGCCAAAGATGGAATCCTGACAGGCCGCACATAAGACCGACTGTTCTGACATGAAGTTTGAATGTAAATAAATTATAGGGAATGTCAATCCTTGGGGAGGGGGGGAAGAGGGAAGAGGAATAAGTAATGTATTTTATGAAAAGGTTAATAAAAAAGGTTAAAGTTAAAAAAAGAAAAAAAATATAAATGGAAAGTCCTTACTTCAAATCTCTCCTCTGCCTCAAACTCTTTTAATCATTTTATGCAAAGCACCATTGTCTCAACCTCAGCCAGTCATCTGTGACATCAGGAAATTGATACTGGTGATCCTCAGAAGGTTGTTGTAAAGACTATAAAGTCAATGTATCTGAACACCCTGGAAGAGCATTACATGGATGCTACAAAGTACATACATCATATGGAAACAGAATAATGTGTGTGTGCAGCATTTCAGGGTCTTCAGGAGCCTTCCTGTGGGCACCTATGACTGATAACCCAGCAGTGCTAGATGGATGGTCCTTTTTTCCTGGCAGGTACACTGTGCACACCACATTCCCATCCTGGCTTTGCCTTGACCCCACTAGATAACTTAGGCAAGGTAATGCTTCTTAGGCCTACCTTACCCTAAGAGTGATATGGGGATAGTAATAGTGATCTACCTTACAGGTTGTTGAAAGCATTAAAGATATTATGTATGTGAAGCAGCAAAGCACTTGGTAGAAAAAGCACTACATAAATATTAAGCATTATTATTCATCAATTTAAATATATCAGCAAAACTAGGATAATACTTTCCAATGTTTTCTCTGTTGTTAACAGATCTGCAGAATATTTTATGGCGATCTGTGGAGGAGCACAGGGGTTTACATTGTGAAGGTTAGATTAATGCCAGAATTCTCCACTATAAAGCAACTCTCTGCAAAAGATGAGCACATCCAGAAGAGGTTCCCTCATGTTCTAGGGCAGTGGTTCTACAATTCTCTTTTTTTTTAATCAGACAAACTGAAAATTGCTGGGGGTCTTGGTAGATCACTTAATGAACTTTTTTTGTTCAAAATGGGCATCCATAAAACCAGTATGAAAATCATGAAAATCATAGACCCTGGCCAGGACACCGAGAAAGTACATTTTAAAAGAAAAATTAGTAGGCTGCACCTGTGTGACATTATATGAAAATCATGGGGCATAGCCTATTCAAGAAATCCAGTCCTGTTCAAAATGGCCTCAATCTCTATTGTAAAACAAAAAAAAGTAAATAAAGAGCAGAAACAAGTAAAGATTTGATTGACTGCTCCAAAATCTTTCCATGGGTGATCTGAATGAAGGTCATGGACCACCAGTGGTCTGTGTACATCAAGTGTACATTCACCACCTCTGTTCTAGTGTACATCTAGTGTACATCCAACCCCTGGCAGGATTGCATACCAAGAGTTGAATAGAAGGAAAAAATGATTTCTAACGTTAACCCAATAATTCTCTGTAGAGAAGCACGTTTATTCTAATTTGGCTGCTAAGACTGTAATCGTATGAATAAATTGAGTTTATTTCTAAGTAGACATGGCTAGAATGGCAGGGATACTAGAATAGATGGCAGTTTCCTGTAGAGCCCCGCATACTTCCCATTCATAATTTTATTTATTTATTTATTATTTGATTTATATCCCGCCCTTCCTCCCCGCAGGAGCCCACAATGACTACATAATGACTACAGTAATCCTGCTGTGTCAGGCAAGATTTTTGTGGCCTGCAAAGTGATAGCAGATTGATAAAGAAAGGAAGGACAGACACAATGAGAGTCCAGCTACGTAACAATAGTTCAGACCAGAGCCCCCATCTTCTGTTCACCTAAAAAATGGCAACTATCTTACCTTAGAGGGCTGATGAGGTTTTTGGAGCCTGCCAGGTGACAACAGAGCAACCAATACAAGCAGGAGGGCAAGAGTAAAGCCATGCTAAATAATTGCAGACCAAGGGTGGGGAACCACTTTCATTTGGCTAATAAGATCAAAACGTAGCCAGTCCTCAACAGGTCATATTTGGCAGGTGGGCAGGGTCAACTGCCTTCCTACTGGGAGGAAGGGTAGTTTCTTCTTCTTCTTCAGTGGATGTGATTCACTGTCAGATTTAAATAGTGCCAAATGCAATCCCCACTGCAAAGGAACAATCAGGAGCACACTCTAAGCCATACACTCCTGATTGTTCCTTTGCAGTGGAGCTTGTATTTGGTGTAATTTAAATTTGGTTTGAAAGCAAGCCCTGCTGCTTTCGGATCAGATTCATCTGAAAGCTCAGATCAGGAGCAAGCCCTGCTGCACTGGGAGTGCATGGCTTAGAGTGCACTCCTGAGTGTTCCTTGGCAGCTGTGGCTTTACCTGTCCTGCACTCAAAGTCTGGTGAGTGACAGATGGATGTGGCCATCTTAAAACAGATTTGTGGGCCAAACTGGGCAGCCTGGCAGGCCTAGTATAGTCTGCACAAGGGCACAGCAGCTAGAGGAAGAGACCAGTTACAATAATCTCAGCCAATGGTGGTGAGGTTTCAGTCTCTCCAGTTGCCAGGTAAACTTTAGTAACAGTAATTATTAAGGTAAAGGTGTCCCCACACTTATAGTGCGAGTCGTTTTCGACTCTTAGGGTGACGTCTTGCAACATTTACTAGGCAGACCGTATATATGGGGTGGGATTGCCAGTTCCGTCCCCGGCCTTTCTTTACCCCCCAGCGTATGCCGGGTACTCATTTTACCGACCACGGATGGATGGAAGGCTGAGTGGACCTCGAACCCTTTTACCAGAGATTCGACTTCCTCCTTCCGTTGGAATCGAACTCCAGCCGTGAGCAGAGCTTCGGCTGTGTTACTGCCGCTTACCACTCTGCGCCATGGAGGATCTTACAGTAATTATTATCACTCCTCTATTGAGTATGCAGTTGGTGCAATGATGGGACTGACAGTGAATCAGATCATTTCAAGAAATCCCCATTGTAGAGAAGTTTAGGTGGATACATGTTCACCTGTATCTCATATTGTCTCAAGCTGCCTCCATCAACCATATTTGGAATTCTGCTACATTTGTGAATATGGAACTCAACTCTCCAGGAATCTATATTTCAATGAACAAATATCTAGCCCCAAACCAAAGCTGTTTTGGAAGTTATGTTCAGCTAGTCTTGAACTTTGTTGCTGTGGGCAGGATGCTGTTATCAGGAGGTTTCAGTCCCAATGCAATCCTCATTGGCACGTTCAGTATTAAATCTATTTGGGTGCAAAGAGCAGGTATGTGGGCTTGCACCATAGTGGGGCAGAGATAGAATGGCATCTTTCTCAACATCCATAGAGTGCTGTGGCCAGCGGTGGCTTACAGTTCTGAATCTGTACTGAAAGTCTAAGCTGTGTGTCTCTTTATACCCAATCCCCCTTGTCTCTCCATTGTAGCCATAACCTTGTGTGCAGCTGTCCCTTGTGTGCAGCTGTCCCTTGTGAGTTATACCTATTGTAAATAGAAAGGAGATCCTCAAGGCCTCAAAAGTCTGTGAAATCTCAGCTTATAAGAGTGACCCATTACTTTTGCTGGAATTATGTGAAAACATTATTCTTCAATCCAAACTCCTGGCCAACCAGCCTGAACTCCAAAGAAGCCAGGAGTTAAACTGCCTAGTGTTTTAAAATCGTTGGAATAGCTGGAAGGCACTGAGAAGTTTTGTAGCCCTGTTGTATTTCCTTTCAACATGTAATTGGGCCTTTGAACTCTCACACAACAGCCCAGCCATAGACTGGCCCAACCAGTTTATACTCAGAGGGTCATTGTTCTGAGTCATTAAGAGACATCTCCGGGCCTGGCTCACTACCCACCCACATCCTGCCATACAAAAGAGGGTAGAACACAAACAAAGGCTGCTTAGTTATGGAACAACTGTGTGACATTAAAAAGTCAAACATTTCAAACACTATACCTGCTGCCTTCCATCATAGAAGTAAAACACACACAACTGGCTGGCCACATACAGCTTTTGCAATACCTGCATATTTATAGGATGAGTTCAGCTTCCAGAATCTGGAGCAGAGCTGGGGTATAAGAATCCACCATGCCATTTCTGCACATACAGAATGTTACTGACAAGCTCTGCTGTAGAACCCCACCTCTGCTAGAGAAATGACTGACCAGACAAGTGAGAAAGGATGGGAAAACAAACCCACATCTCATTCCTTTATAAATTCTGTCCATGTAGAATCCTATTGTGTATGTCCATCCTCTGCCCTTCATGGATTGCTCTTATCTTAGGAGGCTGGTATCAAATTATGAAGCTGCAGTATGAGTCAGACCACTACTCCCTCTAGACCAGTATTGCTGACTCTGGTGGCAGTTCTCGAAAGTCTTCAGGCACAGGTCAACACCAGCATTTCTACCTGAAAATGTCAGATATCAGATCTGGGACCTACTTCAAGCCAAGCATATATTTTACCATTGTGCTATGGTCCCTCCCCACTGAAGAGGAGGGGGTACAGTGGTCTCCTCTGTTTTCTTCCCATAGCTTACAATATGCTACCAAGAGTATCCCTTTGAAATGCCTAAATGGAACACTTTTTTCACGCTGCACTTAAAAACTGAGCAAATTTTCATCATAATTACCATTCTTGCAACTACTCCCCACACACACACACACAGTTCTGAACAATCCTGCAACAGACTCTGCTATTTTTTTTTCCACTTGAGAGGCAGGGAGTGCACAAGAAAGGTTTACATGCAGGGTCACAGACTCACAGTAAGTGTTGCTGACACACAACGCAGCAATATCAAGATCTTGGCTGGGTTCTAGAATGTCATGATCTACATATCAAACACTAGGAGGCACCTGCTGTTGGCATAATCAGATAAAGGCAAGACATTAAAAATAAAATAAAAATTAAGTCAAAGGCAGATCACACACAACTCTGTGACTTCTGTAACCTAAGTCTTTCTAACTAGAAACATTTCAGGACAAAAAAAACATACTCAGGTATACGGTTGCTATATTGCCCAGTTAGCTGGATTTTACCCAGCTTCAAGCCATGCTACCCAATGCCTGCTTAGCCCATTATGTGGCCCGGATTCCCAGCCTTCGTTAAAAAAAAAAGTAAGTCTCCAGCCCTTGTGGAACCAGAGATACAAGGCAAAATGTGAAGGCTGGTGTCTGCCCATTTAGTGAAAAATCAACCTACTCCCTCCTTCCATTGTTCTTAGCCAACGAGGGACACCACAGCTGTCCTGGGAAAATCAAGAATTTTAGTCTGCTTGTCTGCTGTATATGCAGAATCTAGGCAGTTTAGAAAAGTGCACATGCTCATTTGATCAACATGATCAGCTCTCCACCTTATCAATAGACTTTCTGGTTGAGTCAGTAAGGAGAAGCAGCCTTCATCTCAACTGCCTCTGTGTCTCGGGGTATATGGCTGCATTCGCACTGTACATTTATTCCACTTTAATTCCACTTTAAACAGTCATGACTCCCCCCAAAGAATGCTGGGAAGTGTAGTTTGTAAAGTGTGCTGAGAGTTGTTAGGAGATTCCTAATCCCCTCACAGAGCTACAATTCCCAGAGGTCCCTGGGAAGAGGGGTTGATTGTTAAACCACTCAGGGAATTGTAGCTCTCTGAGGAAATAGGAGCCTTCTAACAACTCTCAGCCTTCCCAGGGCTGGCTTCAAAGGGCAGCCAGGTGGGGTCCTGGCTGAGGGCCCCGGGGCTACAGGGGCCCCTCAGCTCTCCTTCGACGATTTGTGGCAGAATCGCTGCCATGGATCACATGGCAAGAGCTTCGGAGCCCCCGCCACTCCGTCGCTCAACCTACCTTTCTCAGTTGTTGTGTGCTTGTGTGCGCAGCGCTGCCCTTAACCAAAATGGTCCCAAGATTTCCCGAAGAGGTTGAAGGTTCTGCCGCCATCTTGGCTGATGGCATGCATGCGTGCTGCATGTGTGCTACATGCGTGCATCCCTGCCATGAGCCAAGATGGTGGCAGAGGCTTCAGCCCCTTAAGGAAACCTCGGCTGCCATCTTGATTAAGGGCAACTCTACACGCGCAACCACACAACAGCCGAGAAAGGTAGGTTGAGCAAGGGAATGGCGGGGGCTCCGAAGCTCTTGCCATGCAATCCATGGCAGTGATCCTGCCACGAATCACAGAAGGGGAGTGCCAGAGCCCAGGGCAGGCTTGTGCCCAAGGGCTCTGACATATCTGGGACCAGCCCTGCTCTTTACAAACCGCACTTCCCAGGATTCTTTGGGGGAAGCCATGAGTATTTTAAGTGGAATAATAATGGAATAAATGTCTGGTGTGAATGTGGCTGGTGTCTTAAGTGGTGAATGCAATGGGAGAGTCTGCCTGCCATCATGGAGGATGGTATGAAGGGGTTTGACTCCAGCAGATGTTCCTCCCCTGAACAAATGCATGATATAAAAGCTAGCCTTTTTGTAGAAAAGGTTGAGATATTAGCATTGCCATTTGCATTTTTCAGCCCTGCCCCAATCCTGTTAATTGGTGCTTACTCCCAAGTAAAGTTGCGTTGGAATGCAGCCTTGTTCATCCTGTTTCCTGGCAGAGCCTCTGTTCAGCAATTCAGAAAAGGCTAAAAAGCATTTTTAATACATATCCTTCTTCAAAATGACTGGCAGGCATCTCCCCACCAAATATCACCCTACTTAATTTCCTCCCCATGTGTGTGTGTGTGTATATATATATGTGGCCAGCCATGTGTGTATTTTTCATTTTCATTTTCATTTTATTAAATTTATATACCACCCATAGCCGAAGCCCCCTGGGCGGTTCACAACAATCAACATAAAATACAATAAAACACATATTTAAAACAATTTTTAAAAGCTTAAAATTTAAATTTAAAAACATAAACATTTTTACATGTACTAAAATGCCTGGGAAAAGAGGAAAGTTTTAACCTGGCGCCGAAAAGATAGTAATGTCGGTGCCAGGCATACCTCGTCATGAAGACTATTTCATATTTCAGGGGCCGCCACTGAGAAGGCCCTCTTTCTTGTTGCCACCCTCCGAGCCTCCCTCTGAGTAGGCACCCGGAGGAGGGTCTTCGATGCTGAGCGTAGCGTACGGGTAGGTTCATATCGGGAGAGGCGTTCCATCAGGTATCGTGGTCCTGCGCTGTATAAGGCTTTATAGGTTAAAACCAGCACCTTGAACCGGGCCCAGAAACATATAGGCAGCCAATGCAAGCGGGCCAGAATCTGTGTTATATGTTCGGACCACGTATGTATATATACAGAGAGAAAGAGAGACCAATAGGCATAGCTTCCCCTACCCACCCCCTTTAAGACCAATAGGAATGAAACATCTGCCCTGTCAAATGCTAGCACAGCTTTCAGGTCTCTAGAATTCACTGCATTTTTTATTTTTATTTTTTTAAAAAAAGAGGTGCCACTACTCAAGTCTCCATCAAGTTCCGGCCTTTATAATAGAAGGCTACATTTCCCCTCTCCCTGATCTGGTATGTGAGAATCAATGTACTAAAAATACTTCTCACATGCTCAGACACTACTCTGTTTAGATAAGATAATTGACTGAACCGATAATATTGAAATATTTATTTCTATCTGTGTTATGGTTTGTAGTGGCGTGTTCACTTTACATTTCCTAATTGTTGGTACAGGGAACTTCTCAGTCACAATATTGCTTTTAATTGATGCTTTGCTGATTTTTTGTTTTATGCTGGATTTTTATACTACTGCATTGACTTGTTTATGTTTCTGATTTGTGTTTTTATTATGTTTTTACATTGATTGTGTATTTTTGTTATTTTTATTATGTGTGCAAGCTGCCCTGAGCTCTGTTTTTAGCAGTGGAAGGGCAGGATAGAAATTCTCTTAATAAATAAATATTCCATAGTGTTGGAAATTAGAGTCTAGGTATTTAAGCTTGAAAATGTAAGGTTTTTTTTAAAATCCTCACATCCTCACCCAGTTTTTGGTGGTAGTTACTAGGCACAAAAACAAAACAACTGGACAGTGCATAATATGCAAATTAGCATGCACAGATTTGTGGGACTGGAATATGGCAACCCTATTCAGGAGTAACATTTGAAACAACTTAAGTTGTGCACACAGGAGCATGGAAACAGGTCAAAGAAATGTCTAACTTTGTGCATTCTTTATTGCTACATTGGATTTATTCTACAAAGCTACCTATGCAAAAACTAGTGAGCAAAAGGGTCCTGATCCACCTAAAATCAGTCATGACCTACTGCAATAAACCTAATGCAACAAGAAAGTAATAACTTCTCCATGCATTCAATTTAGTGATAATAAAAATAGACCCCACCCCTTCCCTCTTTCACAGTCAAACTGGCAAGTGTATTTTTAACAGACATGCACATGCATGGTTTGGTCCTTTGCAATAACTACCTATAGCTCAGTTGAGACCTTTCCTAGGTGACCATCATTATACCAAATACTTTAGCCACTTTCCACAATCAAGTTGCTAGTTGGGCTCTTGTGACTTTGTCCTCAGTATCATGCTTCTTGTATCTGCAGGATTTTACTAGTAAAACAGGATGGAAACCAAACTGTGGGTACCAAATTATAGTGGTATTCTGTTAGAAAATCTATGTACAATAGACTGGTCCCTGTCAATAGTTCCCTGTGTCATTAGGATCCTTGAATAAAGGCTGCCTGCCCAACTCCAGTACTGTATATGGGAGTTGGGTATAGCTGAGGCCTTCTAAAACTATGAGCTGGTTTGTTTGATCAAACAAAACCACAGAGTCCTGGACTGGTCAAGTGTTCCTAAACTAGGGTTCCCATCTTATATTGCTAGAATTTCACAGCAAAGTATGGAAATTTTGATACATTAAATTAATGTGTTGCATGGAACAGTTACCATGTACTCGTTAACATAGCGCTGGAAAGAGGACTGCATTAAAGCCAACTGAAACAAGGGTCATTTGACAAGTGTACACATTTAACAACATGTACACTTTTACACCATCTCCGGATTTTTCTTCCTCCTCCCTCCCCTGTTTTGCCTAACATCCAGCCTGAGGAAGAGTTCCAGAGAACTTGAAAGCTTGGTCACCATTTTGTGACATTTTAATTGGTCCTAATAAAGACATTTCTGTAATTTGGGTATTTTGTTTTCCAAAGGCTACCTACATTTCTTCTGAAGCTGTAATACCTGATGCCCATATGCAGCTTTTTAAAACTCCAAGGAAATATACCAGGGCAATTGGCCAAGCGTTTGGCATCCTCCTAATTGCTACAGTTTTACTAGGTATGCAACAAAGGGCTAAAATGTATACCAGTTAAAAGCATAATAAGTGAAGCAGCCCTCTGAGAGAAAGGGGGAAGACAGAGGAAGGCAAAGCAGGAAGACTCCTATCTTTGACTGGGCTACCCTATGTAAAGGGTTTTATAAACCTGAAGGCTTGCACATTCCCCAGTGATACTATCTGCATTTCTCACCATGTTTTAGTCCCTCATTCCCTGGGGTCAGCCCAGCAACAGGACAAACACCTTCCCTATCTCCCAATGCTTTGTCAGCAGGTGGGACATCTAGGAAGGGATTGCAGGGTTGATCATCTGCATCTGTCATTCCTGTCCCTTCCTGCTCTTCATGCAATTCAAATGGCATGGCTTTATCTGGCAAACAGATGAGTGAGTAGGAAGGAATGTTTATGGGGAGGGGAGATAAGCAACTGCATTCTCCAACCTTGCCCAGACCTGCTGAGAACTAGTGGCCAAATCCTCTCTGACCTGCCAGCAATTCAATAATGCTTCTAGTTCAAATATATCAGCTTTTTAATTTGAGCAATGAACTAATGTATTTATTCTAGCAGAGGAGCAATTGCAATTGCAAAACTGTTACACTTTTGTCCACCGGTGTAAGAATTTTGCCCTTGCATCCCACAAAGTAGAGAACACTGTGCTATGTCTAAGCTGAAACACCAAAGCTCACTTTACTCACAAGGTGTCAGGCAGCTGTTCCCTTGTTGAGGACAAAGGCCCAATGAAGTTCATTCTTCTCTACCAAGAGCGATTTCACATATGCTACTTAAAGCACTTTTGAATCTTGGTTCCACTGTATGAAAGGTAAAAGTACAATTTTTAATATGCCTGTATTAGGTTTTTTAATTAATTTATGGCCATGCAGGAACTTGGATTTCAAATCACATTTCAAGCTTGCTGCATCTTTCCAAAATGATATGTTCCATCTGAAGATATTTTTTAAGTCCTCCATCTACAATTTTTTCAATAGAGTTGAACATATTTGGAAATGGCTTTTTCAATTTAACCTTGTGTCCCTCCACATCCCACCAACTCTCCATGCTCTACCTCCATGGTGAGAGGTAGTATGCTTCTGAATACCAGTTGTTGGAAACTACAGGAGAAGAGAGTGCTCTTGTGCTCTGGTCTTGCTTGCAGTCTTTCCATGGACATCTAGTTGGCTACTGTGAGAATAGGATGCTGGACTAGAATGGCCACTGGCCTGATCAAGCAGGACTCTTTTCAAATTCTTATGTTTTATATGCAAGTGTCACTGTTCACAATTAATAAGTGTGGCATGGCTCCCTTACGCACTTCCTTCTCCTTTTCCATGACTGTGAGCATCAATGGCACTGCTATGTTCTTACCATCTCCCCTTGCTGAACAAGGTAAAGGGAAAAACCTTACAAATTTTAGGGATTCCTTCTTAGTTGTTGTTGACATGCACCAGCAGTGTTGTTCATGTACATACCTTTTTGAAGGAAATATGCAGGTGATCTTATACCCACTAGTAACCACACTAAAATAAATAGGACTTGCTTCTGAGTAGACATGTATAGGATTGCAACATCAATTATAACATGATTTCTCCCTGAACTTGGCAGTGTCACTGATAACCAGTGACATCAGCCTTTGCCAGTGTAGTGTCCTCCCGATGCTTTGAACTACAACACTTGTCATCCCTAACCATTGGAAATGCTGTCTGGAACTGATGGGAGACGTAGACTAAAACATCTGAAGGGTACAGCAAAGGCTAAGTTCCATAGATGATGAAATTGAGAAGATTTCCTCTAACTTTGTCAGTTTCTGAGAGAAGAGGGTGGTGGCAAAGGAAATCCCAATGAGATGGGAAGTGTGCAAAAGAGGGGGAAGATTTTAATACTGTCACCAACCACATCATGCTCAGATTACATCTGTGTCTATTCACAGGGTAGCATGGGCCACTTTCCAAAGTAGGCAAGTTGGGGGATGTCAACAAGCCTTTTAAGTTGATACCTATCCCAGTCTGCATCTGTGTCAGGATTGTTTAATATGTTTTTTAATAATGTTTTTAACCCTTTTTAAGGTTGTTTTTTTTAAATGTTTTTAATGCTGTTTTGTTTTAATATATTTTAAGATCTGTTTTTATGATGTTTTAAAGTTTTTTTAGTGCTTTGTTTGCCGCCCTGGGCTCCTGCTGGGAGGAAGGGCGGGATACAAATTAAATAAATAAACTGCAATAGCTGAAGTGAGAGGGAGGCATTTAAAGTTGAAAAGCCTAACTTGTGAGTGGTTGTAATACACATTAATTGAAGCAGGGGAAATTCTCAGATGATAGAATCACTTAAAATACAACAGGATTTCAGCTTAATTTATTCTGGTGTGAGGTAGTGGCTAGATGTTATGGTCTGGCTGTGATTCACATTTCTGCTCAAGCTTTAAACCAAAGTGGGTAGCCTTGGGCAAGTTTCAGTTTGCACATATCTAAATGGCCTCAACCCTACCATTCATCCTTTGGAAAGTGTGGCATCTGTACTGCTGTACGAAAGGCCACATAAGCACAATTATCTGGCAGGGTACTATTTATTTATTTATTTATTTATTTATTTATTTATTATACTTGTATACCGCCTCATAGCCGAAGCTCTCTGGGCTGTTTACAGTAACTAAAAACAAATACAATTTAAGATACATCTTTTAAAAAAACTAGAACTGTAAAAAACATTAATTTCACCAGCATTTAGTGGAGGGCCCTGGTTCTCCTGGCAGGTAATAACTAAATGGTTACCACACTGTAGGGACTTCTAGGATAGCACAGCTGATGGAGCAGAGCAAAGTTTTTTATTCATGCTTAGGAACATCAGCTAATTAAAACATAGAGATGACTTCAACTCATGCTTAATACAGTGGCTAGCTCAGTCCTGACCACACAGGTGCTACCCTAAGTCCACCTGGCTTTGCATATGGTCTTCCTCAGTGGGCTGCTGGAAAGATATTTAGCCTGGCCTGGCTACAGGTCAAGTGGGGATGATTTGCTTGCAGGAATGTGAAATTGTTTACTTTGTAGGCAGTCATACAGGTAAGCACAAAATAATGTCTTGTTCTCATTAAACAGTCCAACTGAATTTAAAGTCACTAATGTCCTGTTCATTTGAATAAATGAATGGAGAGAGCAATAGTGATGTTAGGAGCCATAGGACAGAGAGAAAGAGAGAGAGAGAATGAATGCACTCACTAAAGATTCATAATATGTCAGCCCTTTAATAATATTTAAATAGTTGAACTAGATTGAACTATATAGTTCAGACTTCAAGGCTCCAGACATGGCTTCATGTTTCCAGTAGTTTCAAGTATAGCTGCAAAATTAAGTGAACGTGCTGCACTTATTTCATAATACAAAACAGCAGGGAAAACTCAGCATTAAAACAAAATACCAGAATAAGTATACTATTAAAATTGTATCAGGTGTTAAAACGCTGGGAGAATAAAAAGAACTTCACCAGGTGCTAAAAAGTCAATAACTTGGGTTATCAGTCAAGCCTTAGACTGGGTGCCACCACAGGGAAAGCTCCTGTGTGGCCTCTTGCCTAATTTCATGCAGGCACCTTGTCCACCAAAGCAGATTACTGCACTCTAGTATAAAAGAGAATGTTCCTCCTGGTAGCCACATCCCAGGTCATGCAGGGCTTTAAAATTATGTGTAAGCATTTAAATTGCATTTGGAAATAGACGAAGGGTCTGGACCAGTTAGCAATCTAGTGACAGTGTTCTGCACTAGATGTAGTTTCCAAACAGTCTCCAAAAACAGTTCCACACACAGTGCATTGCAGGAGTCTAGCTAAGGGCGGGGGTGTTGCTTGAGGAATTCAGTTCATGAATTCCAGTATGAACTGACCTGACCTGCATAATGTGCCAATCAATACTTAATATCACTGGCTTTCACATCTTCCAAATGTTCCAACACCACTCTTGGTTTTAAAAAGGAATTCAAATACATTTAGAAATACATATTTTGAGAGAAAATACATTTTAAAAACATGTATTTAAATATGAATGTTTGCACATATTAATGAACATTCACAAATGCGACATGGACTGATCTGCTGATTGTTCCATTTGTAAGTCTAGCCTTGGGGTTACCTGAGCATGGAAAACCATGGCCTGGCTATCTCTGTCCAGGAGGGATCATAAACAGTGCACCAGCCTGGCAAAAGGTGCTTCATGCCACTGAGACCACTTGAATCTCTAGTGACAAGGCTGGATCTTTGAGCACCCCAGACTACAATCCTGATCATTTAGGAGGATAGCAACCCCATTGAGAACAGGATGAACACCACTTTTTAGGCAGATGAATTGGCCATAAACAGTTCCTTCTGCCTTTTACATATAAAGACAAGTGCTGTGCGAGCAGCATTGGACACTGGTGCCTCTGTTTGGTACTTTGACTAATATAAGGGCAGCCGCATCATTAAGAAAAATCCTTTTGGATCAGGCCAAAGGTCTAGTCTAGCATCCTGTTGATACAGTGGCCAACCAGATGCTTATAGGAAACCTGCAAACAGGACCTGAATGCAACAGTCCTTTTCCTACTTTTGATTCCCAGCACCTGGCATTCAGAGGCATATTGCCTCCAGCGTAGCCATCATGCAACTTGATGCTTTGGGAATTATTCCACTGTGACAATTGTACAACTGACAGTAGATTATTATTGTTGTTGTTGTTGTTAATAATAATAATAATAATAATAATAATTAGAACTTGTTAGTCACTAGTTACCCGAAAAGGTCTCTGCACAATTAAGTAGGGGTATCTGTGTTTCTGAGTTATTCCTGCAGTCCCTCTCCCCCATCACTATCTTTTTTCCCTCAGGCAAAAAAGATAGTACAAGTGTTGACTTCAGCCAACAGTCTGTAGGCTGCAGATGATGCAGGCTCCCTACCGCTTACCTGCTGGCACTGGAACTATGGACAAAGGCAGGATTTCACAATTCTAAAACATAATACCTCACTCCCCTAAAGAAATGAGAGTTGGGCAGGCTCTTTCAAATGCAAACCAAAACCAAAAACAAAAGAATTCTTTAAAGAGCCCTCTGATGTTCTCTTATCTGCTTTCATGTCTCTAGCCATCAGGGTGAGGCAAGGGGATATGTCTCCAGTGTGAAGTTTGAAATGTAAAGTGGTCTTGTCCTTTGGCATCTGATGATCTGCACTACATCTTCAAGCCGCTGTCTCACCCCTTAGCTTGCCCCATCAGATCATGGCTGTCTTGTGCTCTTTCTTGTAAATATATTTCCATACATTGTATATTTATTTTCTTTTTTTGCACAGCAAATGTTACTAATTTGTTTTGCAAAAAAGAAAGTGCTTCCACTGGAGGGACATTTTCTCAGCATTCAAACCATACTATTTTTTCACTGGAAAATTGTGGTTCTTCTCCAACTAACATGTCCACTGTTGTTTTATTGCAAATACTGTACAGAATGTGATTCTGTAAGTGTTACAGACAAGGGTGTTGCTAGGTACTGAAAAAAGGCAAGGGGCACAGGCCCATGGCACAAATCTGCATAAAATGTGCATATGCATATGTGATATGTTACCAGCTGATAAAGGCGGAGGCCGAAACATTTTGGTAGTACAATAAAAACCTCTGTTTTGTTAATCAGAATTACATGTATATATTTTTAGATGATTAATGGAATCCTTATTCACCCAAGAGCAAGCCTGGATGAAGCTCTGTTTGTTGCTTTCAAAATATCCCACCTTTCTTCCCAAAGGACTCCAGGGTGGCAAACATAAACAAAACAATTTAACAAGAAAAATAAAAACATACTAAAAACAGTATTTACAACTACAAATTAAAAACATTCTAAAACATAGTTAAAAACATTCATTCATCAGTGATCATCAAGTTGCCAGGAACAGTACCCTTCAGTCATCAAATGCCTGGGTTAACAGGAATATTTTCAAATTCCTCCTGAAAGTCAGTAGGGATGGAGACAGGCACACCTCACTGGGGAGGTCATTCAACAAACGGGGAGCCAGCACTGAAAAGGTCCTGTCACAGGTTAACGCCAATGGGCAGCACTTGGTGGCAGCACCATCAACAATATAAGAACATAAGAACATAAGAAGAGCCTGCTGGATCAGGCCAGTGGCCCATCTAGTCCAGCATCCTGTTCTCACAGTGGCCAACCAGGTGCCACTGTATATACTGTATATTCAAATTTAGGATCACTTTCAAAAGGAAAGCAGATATGCGCTCTTGCTCTCAAGGCTTACTCTGAACTATGGGGTGCCAACAGGAATTTCCGACCCAGTAGTACACTGTCTGTGGATTGGACACTATTGCCATGAACTGATGCTTTACATATTAACACTAAAACAAGTCCTGTCCAACATCTAACAAGACTCTCTCTCTCTCTCTCTCTCTCTCTCTCTCTCTCTCTCTCTCTCTCACACACACACACACACACACACACACACCCTTCCCTCCCCAATCCACCCATTTCAGAGATGAGAACATAACATTTAAGCTTGAGAGATGTAAACATTAAAAAAAATGCTTGAGAGATTATTAGACAAGCAGCGTTCTCTCTTTATGAATTCCAGATGATGGGGACAAACAAGAAGGGAATGCTATTAGCATTATGTCCCATGGGCAAACTTCCAGAGGCATTTTATTTTTTGCATTTCTATCCTATCTATTTCTCAAGAAATTCAAGGCAGTGTTTGTGGCTTCCCGCTTAACACTTTTTATCCTCCTTACAACATCCCTGTGAGGTAGGTTAGGCTCCAAGGGAATGAATGGGCCACTGTCAGCCAGTAAGCTTCATGGTCACTCAATAAGCTTCACCACAATCCTCATTGCTGCACTGCCTCTGGGTAAATTAAGATAGTGGACAGCTGGTGCCTTACTACTAGAACTGCATTTTGCAGTTTGCTCAGCAAACTGTAAGCAAAGTTCACTTTTGAAAATAGTTTTTAAAAAGAGGGGGAGGGGCAATAGATTCAGGACCTGGAGTAAAAGTGTTCCCTGATTGCCCCCAATAATACCCCTGGTCATGGATACATATTGGATAATGCCTTGATGACACTAGTGATGAGTGTCATCACTCGTGCCCATACTGTTTTGTGGTCTTTGAGAGCAGTGGTCTCTCACTATGCCATTATAATGTAGGACTGTTTGTCTATCTCTTCTAAAGTAGTAGCAGCCACTAACTAAAGTACTAAAGTACTAAAGTAGTAGTAGCCACTAACTGCAGCAAGGCCCTGCTATTTCATAAACCTTGCATTTTATTTATTTATTATTTGATTTATATCCCGTCCTTCCTCCCAGCAGGAGTCCAGGGCAGCAAACAGAAGCGCTAAAATTTTGTTTTAAAATATTTGGGGTGGAATGAAACAGTTCCACTAGGTGTCAGCACTTTTGGCTGTGCAACAGAACTTCCCCTCCTTCTCCTCTCCCCGTGCACCCCAAATCTGTTCTGAACTAAAAAGGGCAAAGATGTGGGTTGTTGTTGTTATGTGCCTTCAAGTCGATTATGACTTATGGCGACCCTATGAATCAGTGACCTCCAAAAGCATCTGTCATGAACCACCCTGTTCAGATCTTGTAAGTTCAGGGCTGTGGCTTCCTTTATGGAATCAATCCATCTCTTGTTTGGCCTTCCCATTTTTCTACTCCCTGCCGTTTTTCCCAGCATTATTGTCTTTTCTAGTGAATCATGTCTTCTCATGATGTGTCCAGAGTATGCTAACCTCGGTTTCATCATTTTGGCTTCTAGTGACAGTTTTGGTTTAATTTGTTCTAACACCCAATTATTTGTCTTTTTTGCAATCCATGGTATATGCAAAGCTCTCCTCCAACACCACATTTCAAATGAGTTTATTTTTCTATTATCTGCTTTTTTCACTGTCCAACTTTCACATCCATACATAGAGATCGAGAATACCATGGCCTGAATGATTCTGACTTTAGTGTTGAGTGATACATCTTTGCATTTGAGGACCTTTTCTAGTTCTCTCATAGCTGCCCTCACCAGTCCTAGCCTTCTTCTGATTTCTTGACTATTGTCTCCATTTTGGTTAATGTCTGTGCCAAGGTATTGATAATCCTTGACAAGTTCAATGTCCCCATTGTCAACTTTAAAGTTACATAAATCTTCTGTTGTCGTTAATTTAGTCTTTTTGACGTTCAGCTATAGTCCTGCTTTTGTGCTTTCCTCTTTAACTTTCATCAGCATTCGTTTCTGCTAGTACTATGGTATCATCTGCATATCTTAAATCAGTGGTTCCCAACCTTTATGAGCACGGGACCCCCTTTATAAGGTGAAACAAAATTGTGACCCCCTCCCCCCAGGGAGGCAGGCTGGCTGCCAGGAAGGAAGGGGGAAAGCAGCCTTTCTTTGCAGCCTTGCTTCTTTTTGCTTCACAAAAAGCCCTCTCCTCGCAAGGGCGTTGCCAGTAGCGGCAGTGCAAGGAGACGGGAATCAGTGATAGTAATCCCCTCTTCTTCCTGGTAGCTCCACCCTCAGCCTCCTTTGGCATCTGCCATGTGTTCTATAGGTAGATGACTGCCCTTAGTGCGCCTGAAAGATGCTCTGGTGCTTCAGCAAAAGGCCTCCCCTCTCGTTTGGAGCAAGGGGGAGGTGTCATCTGCAGCGGCAGTGGAAAGCACAGTGTAGAAGGAGTGAAGACTTTTTAAAAAAATTAATAAATAATTCATTTCTTTACTGTTCACAGCCCCCTCTGGATTACTTCACGGCCCCCCGGGGGTCCTGGCCCCCAGGTTGGGAACCACTGTCTTAAATTATTGATATTTCTCCCTCCAATTTTCACACTTCCTTCATCTTGGTCCAATCCCACTTTCCGTATGATATGTTTTGCATATAGATTAAACAAGTAGGGTGATAAAATACACCCCTGTCTCACACCCTTTCCGATTGGAACCAGTCAGTTTCTCCATATTCTGTCCTTACAGTAGCCTCTTGTGCAGAGTATAGGTTGTGCATCAGAACAATCAGATGCTGTGGCACCCCCATTTCTTTTAAAGCATTCCATAGTTTTTCATGATCTACACAATCAAAGTCTTTGATGTAGTCTATAAAGCACAGGGTGATTTTCTTCTGAAATTCCTTGGGCCGTTCTATTATCCAATGTATGTTTGTGATATGGTCTCTGGTGCCTCTGCCCTTTCTAAATCCAGCTTGGACGTCTGGCATTTCTCGCTCCATATATGGCAGGAGCCTTTGCTATAGAAAAGATTTGTTAAAAACAAAAACAATTTGTTGTAGAAAAGATGTGGGGAAAACCCGCAATTGATTTAGGGGGCTTGGGGGGCACCTGGGGGCAAGTGGGGAGAGGGAGGGAGGGCTTCTGTTGCACAGCCAAAAGTGTTTGCACTAATGGACATGTCTAGCTGGATACCTGCCCATTGTGTTTAGTTGTTTATATGCTGAACACTTCTTTTTCAAATACTGAAGCACACTTCTGCCCTGATTTCATTGAAATAAAAAGTGATGAAGAGCTAATCCCCTTGCAACAAGGTTGCCACATGGCCATTCATTATGTGGGAACAGAATATCATACTACTGGGACCAGAATGCATTATTATAAGCAGAGCACTAAGAATAAAATTGGGATATATTCTAGAAACATTCTAAGGTTCAAAATGCAACAACAGTTAGAAATCCATTTTATTGCCAAGTGTAGCTATACCACAATCCAGGGATGTTATTCAGAAATGGAGCTTTTATATGCAAAATCCAAAAATGATCTTCTGTATATTCTGCAGAACACATGTAGAAGCCCATTTGAGAACTTTGTGCTCAACACTTGAAGATATGAGAGGATCCCCCCACGCATGGGGGCCTGGGGGGGGGGCTTTAATGCATAATCCTGTTCCTGTTTTAAACCTTGCATGTTCATATGAACACCAGAACAAAGCTCATGTTGAACCACATTCTCTGTCTCTGTGTTTCTCAGAACCCCAACAATATTTCATCAAATCCCAATTGCTGGTCCAATGGATCCAGGCTGTTCTGAGGGATACCGGATAAATTACATTGTGTCAGGCCTGTAGCCAGCCTAAAAGTGCAGGGGGGCAACCAAAAGGGGGGGATTTTCTGTAAATATATTTATTCATGTATTCTAAAAAAAAGTAAGGGGGCAGAAAAAAATTAGGGGTGTGCCCCCCAGCCTCCTTGGCTGCGGGCCTTCATTGTGGCCTTCCAGATATAGTTGGGCTTCAGCCCCAACAAGCATGGCCAATGATCAGGGATGACAGGAGTTTGTTTCTTCAAAGCATTCCTATTCTGTTCGTCAACCAGCAAAGCTCCCAGAGATGCTTACATATCAGTACAAACAACACCATCCCTGCCCTCAAGATTATAACTGGGCTGCTTGCAGTCCAGAAACAGGCCTTGGCAGGCCCCTTAAAAAGAAACTGGTGATGACCCAAGCTTCCTGGATGTGACTGTAATGGAGCCTGAAGTTTTTCACCTTACAGGGTGGGGCCTTGGCCATCTGGGGCATAGCTGGAATCTGCCAGTGGGAAGTAGACTTGTGGGGGACCACCCCCAGAGCAGGTGGTCCTGCTGCTCTTTTTGAGTCCCCTCAATATAAAACCAAAACCAGAACTCCAGAGCCTTTTCAGAACCAGGCAGGACCAGGACTAAATTGGTTGGATCTGGTTTACATAGGAGCACTTCCTTTTAAAGATCAGCACTGAATATCTGCACAAAGTCCCAAGTGGTGCTAAAATCTGTGGTGAAACAGAGCAAGGCCTTTACAGCTGGAACGCCTACTCTGTGGAAAGCAATTTGTTTCAGCCAAAGTCTAAGGTTCATCCATGACCATGCACTCGCTCACTCCCCACTTACCCACCCACATAAAGGCTTTCAGAAAGTTGCTGACAGTCTTTTTTTTTTTTATTGGGTGCATCTATATACTTTTTAGGTATTTTTTTCTTCTGTATATTTTAAGAGCTTTTGCTGTGGTCTGAATTATAAATCGAAAGTGCCCAAGTATTCCCACGTACCTTGTTTTCTGACCTAGGTTGGCCTTGCGTCCTTCTTTGCAGAGGACAGTCCTCGATTTGAAGGGCTCTCAGGTGAAGCACTACCAGTCCATGTCCAGTTTAAAGATGGGACAGCAAGAGGGGCCTCCAAGTTGCCCATCAACAGTGTGCAGCACCTGGATGGCAGAGGGAGCAGGCACACAGGTCGCTTGGTTATAGACTTCCTCGCTATGGTAAAATGTTGTATTGTATTTCTGTTGAAATTATAGTGATATATATCTGGGGGCATATTAGCAAAAGGAGTTTTTATGCAGAATTATGTTTTTCTTCTTCAGGTTTCCTCTTTTTTTGGTGATGCGTAAGTGGCCATCCTAACCAGCAAAAATTGGGAGACGTAACATTACAACAGATGGTTTGGCAGCAAAGCATTCACTGAGCTGGTGGGTATCAGGCAGCAATGACTAAAAAGGGCAAAGTGTGATCTATATTAGGCACATGTGTGTATCTGGTAGTGGTGGCAGCGCTGGGCTAAGACATTTTGCACTGTGAAGTGGAGCAGCACATGACAGTCCTCCTCTCCTCCCCAAGACAAGGTGCATACAGTACCCAAGGCTGGTTAAGTCATTTTTGGTACCTGGGGCAGAAAATCTTACAAATGGCTCCCAAACGTTTCAGCAACCCACACTATCTTATGCTCAAGTTTAAAAGGAAGGTAGTATGTTGAGTATGGCCTCCTGCTCAGAGGAAAGACAAACAAACAAAGGGGAAGAAAGGTCATATGAAAAACACTGCCTATAGCAGAGAAACCTATTATTGCTAACCACATAAATTCATTTCCTGTCACACAAAATCACTCCAATTTTCAATATGAGTGTTTTGGAGGACCAGCAGCCCAGGTATTCAGACTTGAATTGACTTGATCTTTGGCAATAGCCTGGCACTTGGTGACATCATGTGGTCATTTGTGGTAATGCACAAAGTTTTGTCTAGCTACTCCTTTCAGAGTCCCCTCTTCCTTTCTTCTCTCACAAGAGGGTTAGCATTGCCTTGCTGGCTGGAGTGACTCAAAGATTGCTATAGCCTAGCACTTTGCTTCCATTGCTGACCAGAAAATTGTCTCTGGGAGGCTCACAAATGGGCTATGTGGTGGACAGCCATACTCCATTTGTCCTCAGCATCTGGTACTGAGAGGTATGGTGCTCCTGAACTTGGAGGTATTATTTACAGCTATGGGTAATAGCCATTGATAGCCTTATTCTTCAGGAATTTCTCTATTATCTTTTAAAACCACTGAATCCACTTGCCTTCACAACATAGTGTAGTTAAATTAGTTATGGTCAGAATCTATGAAGTACTTTGGAAAGTTGTTTGTTTGTTTGCTAGACATTTACTCCTCTTAACATATCAACCAAATTTTGGATGATGGTTCCTGAGATCAAGGAGCAGGTTTTCATCTATGTTGAGATACCATTGGACATGATTTTGAATCAAGATGGTGGCCTGAACCTTTCAAAACAGCATTGATTGTTTGGTTTTTGAGAATTGCCAAGCAATGCCAGGCAGGAGGCTGCTAGTTATAATATGAAGTAGAAACTCTTCTAAAATTGTGGCATATTTCTGCAAGAGAGGGTGCAAGCTACAGTTCCTCTCCCCCACCCCCCACCACACACACACACTTTGCAATAGAGCAGCAAAGCCCTTATTCTGGAAAGTACTAAAAGGATTTAAAAACAGAATTAAGCATTTTTAAAAAATTCTCAGACAAAGTGATAGAAAAGGTTACACAGAATCATAGAATCATAGAGTTAGAAGGGCCTTTAAGGCCATTGAGTCCAACCCCCTGCTCAATGAGGAATCCAAATTAAAGCACATCTCTTCTTATCATAGGCACTACCCAATACACATGGTTCAGAACTACATTACACCCCGTAGTGTAGTGGCAAATTCAGAAGTGCAGAGTCCCTTCATGATAGTCACAAACATGCCCCCCCTTTTTTGCTGCTGCATTGAGAATGAGATCCTTGTTAATGCCTTCTCCCACAACAACAGATGTCCCTAGAAGCCAATAAGCATGAAAGGGGGGAGTGTTAGCTACTGAAAAGAGTTTTCTCAATGGCTGCCTCACCTCCTTTTGCTCTGGCTCCAATCAACAGAAAAAGACAAGGAAGCACGTTAGAAAGCTCTTCTCAGTGATTAACACACTCCCCTTTCACACTGATTGGCTCAGTGGATGCTGGAGTCTTAGGGACTCTGCTGGGACCCTGCTCCCAGAAATGTAAGGGGTCCAAGACCCTGGACAACTACACCTCGTATTTACAGTGGTGGTGCTATCACATGGGGCATGGTGAGGGAGAGGAAGAGAACTGCTTTGTGCTAGCAACCTCTAAGTGTTATGTAAGGGCTAGGTTCCCATCCCAACAATGGTAGCAGAATGTGGTGAAAAAGCATCAATACAACTATATTTTATATATAGCACGTTCAAGTATTCAAGGTGCTTCACGTACATTATCTAGTTGTAACCCTTGCAGCAATCCTGTAAGGAAGGTAATTAATTAATTAATCATTACATTTCTATCCCACTTTTCCTCCAAACTGCTCAAGGTGATGTACATGATTCTCTTCCTCCCATCCTCACAACAACCCTATGAGATAGGTTAGGCTAAGAGTAACTGACCCAAGGTCACCCAGTGAGCTTCATAGCTGAGTGAATGTAGGTATAAATCCTGGTCTCCAAGTCTTACTCCAGCGCTCTGACCACTATACTATAACCTTCCCATAATGCAGAAGGGGGAGTCTGAGAGAGAATGGCTTAAATAAAGCCACCTAGTGAGATCATGGCAGAGATGAGATTTGAATCTGGGACCTGCTGTTTCATAGCCTTAATAGATTAGCCACTGCAGTTAAACAGCAATGTGCTCACTGTCAATGCTCTCAAAATTAAATAACTGCCGAAACCTTGAAGTCAGCTGCTTTCTTCTTCTCTCAACACAGAGGTGTTCTCAATGCAATCTGCAGCAGCAGTGGCTACTGCCAAAGATCTGACAACATTTATAGCATCCAGAAGGGATGAATCAAACTGAGATACAACTCCTATACTCAGGAGAGATTCCCATGGCTTGTCATGAGAAAGAAGCAAAGAATGGACACTGGAAAAGTTGCCATGCCAGCAGCACAGCAGGAAGCAGAGAACAGATGGAGCAGAAGAGAAACTATGTACACATTACAGGCTTAAAATGCAGCAAGGCTGTTTTTTCTCACTGTATTTCAATTCAATTTTGCAAATTCTGGTATACATCACTACACTTAGATGCGTTTTCACGAGCCCGTTGGTTGTCCCTGGTTTCCCACTCCTCTACCCACCCCAGCTCCTATTGGTGAAACTTTCAGCTCACCAACTGCACCTCCCTGGAAATCATCACCTTCCCTTGTTTCCCTTTGTGTTTACTGCCCTTTCTGTATTCCGGAAGCTCCACTTCCCCTCCACTTCCATTAAGCACAACTGCACCCAGCCCACGAGGGCCTCTCTAGGAATGGCTACCTCTGCACATTGCCATCAAGAAGAAATAGTAAATAGTCTGTTTCTGGTGTGTTGGAGGATCCTGTAAGACAGCTTTTGGTCCTTGTGCAGCCTCTCTGGTTTCCTAAATGGCAAGATTTGTATTAGTGCAAAAGCAAACAAATAGCATCATTAGGTTCATGAAGCCTCACACTTCCATTAAACCAAACTGCACCCAGCCATTACAAGAGCCTCTCTATGAATTTCTATCTTGGAATGTTGCTATCTATACCGTCTCCTTCTGCTTAACCCCACACCCTGCTGACATCAGAGATTTAGGACCACCCTCAGCAAAGCGTTTCCATTGTGCACACTTTGGAGTTGCAACGCTCTGCTTGCTGTCCCCTACAGCTTGTCCACCAATCATCATGTCCATAAGAACCCTGCCAAGCATTAGAAAGATTGTTGCCCGAACGACTGCAGATTATTTTGAGAAATTAGCTTCCCTACTCTTTTACCTTTGGCAGTCCCCTCGCTGGATCGTCACCTTGCAGTGGTGAGTGGGCTTGCTTGTTCCAAGGAACCCTGTGAGCGATACTGTCGGGAGTCTTGTACTCCCAGCAGGGTCACCCATGGTGGTAAGGTCAAGAGAGAGGAACCAGACAAAGAACGATCCAAGAAAGTCCTCAATGGCAGAACAGGCGGAGGATAACAATGTGTATGTTACAATGGCTGTGAAGGCGGATGAAGGCTGCAGCAGATAAAAGACTTCCAATTGTCATGGTATCCATGCCATTGGATCAGAGCTTTTTTCTGTCAAGATTGTGTGTTGATTGTCGTGCACCGATCTCCCCACATAAAACAAATTCATGCACAGGCATCTTCCAACCAAACCAAACCAAACCAAAAGTCCCATGGCGATCAGCAAATGGCAACGGGGGCAGGACTGTGAAATCCGGAAGCCCCTAGTCATGGACCGGCACATGGGCGGTGGATACAGACTCAGTCATCCTGGCTCAAGGATCGAGGCAGTTGAGTAGTTCGGCAGCTGTATCCATGACTGAGCAGTCCTATTCAGGATCCACTCTGCTCACCTTCAAAATTTGCACTTCTCCAGCCAAGTGTTTGTTGTTGTTATGTGCCTTCAAGTCGATTACGACTTATGGCGGCCCTATGAATCAGTGACCTCCAAGAGCATGCCATGTTCAGATCTTGCCAGCCAAGTAATGTGTACTAAAATGCATACAGTGAAAATAATATATTAAAATGCATTATATTGGAGGAAATTGCTGGCAAAAATGTGTCTATTATTCAAACCTGCATACAAAAATGTATTTATTAGGAGAGTTTTACACTAAAATGCTTGCAAACGTTTATGAGGATTCTAAAAAATAATAATTGCAAAGTGTTCCAGAAATGTAGAGAACTACATTTCAGATTGCAGAAATGACAAACTTGGAAAACCAAAATTGTCAGATTTGTCCATCGCTATTTATGGCTAACTAAGCCCTAATGTTGTAAAGTTTTTTTTATTGTTTTATTGCTCCTTAGGGTCCTGGACCAGGCTGGCAACAGCTCCTGGCATCCTTGGGCAGCTGTTGGGACCCTAGGTAGGATCCACTTTGAACTGTGTCCTAAATAGGGTTGCCAGGTTCTGCTATGATGGCTAAGGCCACGTAGAATGCATTTTAATTGTTGTAGTGTGCAAGATAAGAATAAATATATTAGAAGAACATTCTGATGTCTGACTCCCAGTTAGAAAATTTCTGGTACCTCCCAAGACCAAATAATCTATCTTTAATCTGTCTACTTGTGATGACTATTGGAAACCTGTGAGTTTAGGTGAACTAATGCTCAACATATAAGGACTCTGAGTTGATCCGGATAAAAGGAGAAAGCAAGAGCTCTCAACCGTGTGCATTCACAGAAAAAAAAAAGGCTGGCCTTGCCGGGGGGGGGCAGAAAGGGAGGTGAGTTCTGACAACCCCTGGGGAAGTGGGAAGGAGAAGGGGGAGGTGAGTTCTGGTGATCCTCTGGGTGGTAGGTGGAAGAATATAGTTAATGGGCTCCCACTGGGAGGAAGGGTGGGATATAAATCTAATAAATAAATAATAATAAATAGGAAGGGTGATGGAAGTTCTGGTGACCCCTGGGGTGGGAAAAGGAGAGGGGAAGGGAGCTCTGGTGACACCTGTGGGGAACAGCAAACAGTGGGGGAAGGGGGCTTTGGTGACCCAGGGGGATGGGGAGTTGGCGGAAGGCAGGGTTGGTGACATATGGGGTTTTTATTTATTTATTTATTTATTTATTTATTATTTGATTTATATCCTGCCCTTCCTCCCAACAGGAGCCCAGGTTGGTGAGTGAAGCAAGCAGGGGCAGAGCCCCTAGTATATAAATAAAAATGTAAACCTTGAATCCATCATGCTGCAGTTTGCAGCCCAACAAATAGGTGGCACTGCAAACTATATTGCAGCAGTGGAGGGGGGAGGATGCAGCAGGGAGCAGTTCAGGCAAGAATAGAGGAACATTCCTGACAGGCCGGTCTAAAAGGAGAGGGGGAAGTGGGGGAGGGGCTTAGCTATCTGTAAAGGGGAGGGGGAAAGCAAAGGGGGCGTATCCAGCTCTAAAGGGGAGGGGGGAAAGTGAGGAGGAAAGCTTAGCTTGGTCTAAACCCCACACACTAACTCATTAGATTAGCAGTGGGGAATTTTTTTTACTCCCACCCTGTGGGCCAACTTTGATGGGTGACCATCATATGACATTACAGTTATATAATGTGATTAACATTGGGGTTGCCCCACCCACCTGTTAAAGTTGGGCCATAGGGTGGGAGCAAAAAAGGTTCCCCACGTCTGGTTTAATGAGTTCATTTTGGGGGGTGAGGTCTAAGGGTACAGAGATTGGTGAGGGTTTGGGGTGGGTTTCTAGGCACGCTACAAGTGTCACGCTATCATGCTGTGCAGTTTGCAGCATGACACACAGGCAGAGCTGCAAACTGCACAGCATGTCTGAGCCACGCTGGGCTCAAGGCAGGGGGAAGGAGGAAGGCAGGCAGCCGAGACTGAGGAGACAGTAGAAGAGAGTGCAGGCAGTGGTGGTCTGGGCGACCTGCGGACCCACTTCATGGGAGGCCTCAATGTCGTTACCATGAGGCCACTCTTTACCCCAGGCCATGGGCCAGGAGGGAGGCTGGGAAGTGACCTAAGTGGAGGGTCAGCAGTGGCAGCCCGGGCAGCTAGGCGACCAGGAAGCTCATAAGCAGCCAGGATGGGGTGGTGGCACAGGCAAAGATGAGGGACCTCAGTGGCATAGGAACAGGTGAGGCAAGCGGGGGAGGAGTGCAAGCAGGCCCATGTTGGCTGAGGCACACCAACGTCCTCAGGCACTGGGGGTATTGCAAGGGAGGGTTGGCGAGGGGAGTAAGCTTGCTTGGGGGGATGGTGTGGCAGCACTTGGGTTGGAGGATTGTTGGGGAAAACCTGGAGTGGTGGAAGGTTTGGAAGTGCTGTGGGGGTTGGCGTACAAAGCGCAGCTGAAAGCACAAAGACAACGGAATAACAGAAAGCAAGGAAAAAAACATTGTAGACTTAGAAGAAATTGCAAAAGGTTGAAGGGAAAGGTGAAAACTAACATTAAAAATGTTACAACATTTGAGGCTTTTTTAGTTTTGAAAAAAAGGCAAGTAAAGGGGAAGGGTGGGCACCAGAGGACAGCCAGGTCAGGCCCTGACTGAGGGCCCCTGGGTCCCAAGAGGCTCCTGAAGGGCCCCTCTTTAGGGTGGGTGGGTAGCGGTAGCTTCCGCGATCTGCGGCGCGGATCGCAGGAGGGAGTTCCGAGGCACCTCCCCACCCTAAGGAGGGCCCATTCAGGGAGAGGTAGGTGGGATGGGCGGGCGGGCGAGTGTGTGCCAGGGCCCAGGGCAGGCTGGTGCTGGCCCCGTAAAGGAGGACATAATAGAGATGTATTAGATTATGCATGGTGTGGAGAAAGTTAATAGTGAGTTTTTCTCCTTCTCAGTACTAGAACCCAGGGCCATCTAATGAAGCTGAACATTGAACCATTCAGGACAGACAAAAGAAAGCAGTTCTTCACACAGGACGTAGTTAAACTCTGGAATTCATTCCCACAAGAGGCAATTTGGATGGCTTAAAAGAGGATTAGACAAATGGAGGATGAGACTATCAGAGGCTACTAGTCACCAGACCATGTACTACCTGCACTGTTGGAGGTAATATGCCTATGAATATAAGTTGCTGGGGCATACAAATGGGAAGAGCTCTTTTGCACTCAGGTCCTGCTTGCAGGCTTGTGGCCAGTGCAAGAACAGGATGCTAGACTAGATGGGCCTTCTTTGGCCTGCTGTAGCAAGGTTCTTTTGGTAGTTCTTATATTCTGCTAAATATTTGCAGAAATTGGAAAAAGTGCGCAATTTTGTAATTTAATAAATTGACAGGGATAGATGAATTGGCAGTACAAGTGGTCAGGGCTAAGGCAAGGGCAGGTAAATCAAGCAGATTCAAAGCTGAACCAAAGTCTGGGAAACTTAAGGTGGCTTTGGATATTGCCCAGAATTGTTGAAAAAAGTGTATGAATTATTTGCACATCCTCCTTCCATTCTTCTAGGTGCTTAAGTGCTACACATGCACCCAGCTCATACACCTTCCTCTTTTCAGTGCTCCCCTGCAGCATCTGAAACCATCCATTGATTAGGATCATGGCTATTTCCACCTCCACTACTGGAGGCATCAGGCATTATGCTTTTGTATACCAGTTGCTGGAGAGCACAAGTGAGGAGAGTATCGTTGCACTCAGATCCTGCTTGAGGGCTTCTCATAGACATCTGGCTGGTCACTGTGAGAACAGGATGTTGGACTAGATGGGCCTTTGGTCTGATCCGGCAGAGCTCTTCTTATTTCCTTGAGGGAGCACAACAATGGGACAGAGTCCAAGAACCAGACTAATCTAAAATATTTTTCTCTCTCCTGACTTGTTATTTCAAGGAGTGATATAATAATGATACATGGTTGTCCAAAGCAGGGGCCAAATAGAGAATAATAATAGAGAATAATTTGGGAATCTTCAGTAAAACGTTTGCTAATTTAGAGCCCACCGTTATTTTAGTCAAAACCATAAGGGGGCAGTGCAAGGAAAGAAATGCCACAATTTAGCCGTAATATATCATTTCCAGGAACCCAAGAGTGTGTGGTAGATTGGCTTCCCCCAAAGTTTAGTTATTTTTATAGTTTGCAGACTTTTAAATAAAAGTTTATAATTCTTGGCCAACCTTTCAGGCCTGTTCCACCTCATGTGTCTCTGGAAATTTGCATTTGCCAAAGTATTTCCTGCCTTCCTGATGAAAAGTAAAGCAGTGTTTCTCAAGTATTATTTTTAACTCAGCACCCTTCAAAACTTACACTGCCTTCTAGGTCCTCAACCCAACACTAGTTATCTGTTGCACAGTGAATATCCATAAATCTTTGCATGTAATTATGTGTCTAAACCCATTTGTCATAGAACCATCTGCTGCATCCAAGGATATGTGGACTGGACAGTAATCTGCATTAACAATGCATTACAACAGAATATCTCTGAATGTCTCCTAACTACACCCCAGGAAACTAAAGGAAGCAGCAGATCTCTCCAAACTTCCTTCTTCTCAAATTGGATGTGGGGTTGGTTGGATTTGCTCATGGGATAACTTACTGTTAGTGCAGTTCTGGTATGGACTGTGTTGCTTCTTACCTGCCATTTCTGTAAGCAAAAACAGCAGACATATACCATTTGCTTACTGTTTTTGTTTATGGTCAAAATTCAATAAAAATAATTATTTTAAAAATCACATTTGGGCCATGGAGCAGTAAGGATAGTGTCACCTGCACAAATCCAATACGATGCTCACTGTCAGAGGGCATTCAGTTTACCTAGGACTTGGTTAGTGGAGGAAGATCCATGACATGCCTCAGGGTCTTCACTCCCCCTTCCACTTTGCTCACCCCCCTCCCAAAGGGGGACATCCCACAAGTTTGAGAATTTTAAAAATAAAGCACCAAGTATAATGGGCACGAGGCACCCTCAG
The DNA here is from genome assembly GCF_030035675.1 of Rhineura floridana. Taxonomy (NCBI): domain Eukaryota; kingdom Metazoa; phylum Chordata; class Lepidosauria; order Squamata; family Rhineuridae; genus Rhineura; species Rhineura floridana. Next base: position 123,857,902 of record NC_084482.1, on the reverse strand, counting down.
AGGATGAGCCATCCTGGCATGCCTGACACAGATAAATGAAATATGCCCTCGGCAATAGCAAACTGTCTATCTCGTGTGTAATTCCCATAAGGCAGGGCTCTGTTTGGTTTGGATATTGTGCAGATGCAGAAACAGAGTCATTCCTTGGAAGGCATTTGAACGTCACTCTTTTCAGTAGATTTCCTAAGAAAACCTCTTCTGAATCAGACCTTTTGACTGTTCTGAATTTTCTGCCAATCAGTTTCATTGCATGACTCCTTTAGTTTTTTCTGAGAAGTGTCTTCACCCTCTTAATAACATTCCATACTGGTGTATAGCACAATGGGGAAGAGAGTCTGACTGGGAGTCCAGAGTCTGTGAGTTCAAATCCCTGCTTGTGTCTCCTGGGTGTCAAGGACCAGCTAAAGGTCACCCCCACAGTGAGTGGCTCAGGGGTTACATGCCCTGCCACCCGTGCAGCCGTGGGCAAGCTGCATAGTCCCAAGGAGCCCAGTTGCCTCCTAGCTAGCAGTTGCGGACAAGGAAGGGGCTGGCTTGTGCAGGTGTGGCAAGCTGAGCAGACCCTAGCTAGCTGGAGAGGACTAGCCTCAGAAGGAGGCAATGGTAAACCCCCTCTGAATACCTCTTACCATGAAAATCCTATTCATAAGGTAGCCATAAGTTGGGATCGACTTGAAGGCAGTCCATTTCCATTTTTGCATTGCAAAACCAAAATGGCCATAGCTTTCTTGTTTTTTGACCTAGGGACATGAAATATGGAGATGTGTTAGCTGCTATAAAGGAGATTAAACCTGCCAGGTTGCAGGAGGATAGTCTCAGGGGTTTTCATGTTAGCCACCTTTAAAGTTTAAATATTTTAAAAATATTTTAAAATTAAAATGAACATAACGATTTTGCTTTTTTTCACAAAGGGACATGAAATGTGGCAACATGGTAGCTCCTATAGAGGGAAGTAACATGCCAAATTTCAGGTGGGTAGTTCCTGGGTTGCCATGCTCGCCATGTAGAACGTTTTTATTTATGTATTTAAAATATTTCTATTTTACCCTTCTGCCCCACAGGGCGACTCACAATAAAATCATACATAATAAAAAACACAACAAACACTAAAATAGATAAAAACACATAAAATACAGTTAAGAAATATAGGGGAGTGATATTAAAAGGGACTAAAGAAGTAAAACTAAAAAGGGAAGAAAAATAAATTAAGTTTCAAGCTCTACCTTCAGTCCCTCCCAAAGGCTCTCCAGAACAAGATAGCTTTCCTGAGTCCCCGGAACACCATCAGAGAGGGAGCTGAGCTGGCTTCTTGGGGTAGGATATTCCAGAGCTTGGAAACCATGGCTGTAAAGGCTCTCTCCCACGTGCCTGCCAGTCTAATATCTTTTATTCCAGACACACAGAGGAGATCAGAGGCAGCGGATCTTAAATCACAAGCAGGTACATAAGGGTGTAAGCAGTCCCTCAGGTACATTGGTCCAAGGCCGTTCAGGGCTTTAAAGGTCAAAAGCAGCACTTTGAATTGAGCCCAGAAACAACTTGGGAGCCAGTGGAATCAATACAGCACAGGGATGATATAATCCCCATGCTGTGATCCATTTAACATTCTGGCTGCTGCATTTTGAACCAACTGTAATTTCCGAACCGTTCTCAAAGGCAGCCCCACACAGAGTGTGTTACAGTAATCAAGCCTCGATGTCACCAATGCATGTGTCACTGTGGCCAAGTCAGTTGCTTCTAGGAATGGGTGTAGCTGATAGATAAGTTTGAGTTGTCCAAAAGCACTCCTGGCTACTTCAGCCACCTGATATTCAAGCATCAGGGCAGGATCCAGGAGTACTCCCAAACTGCACACCTGTTCCTTCAAGGGGAGTGCAACCCAGTCCAGAACAGTTTGCAGCCCTATCCCTGGTGCAACTACCCCCTTGACCAGCAACACTTCCATCTTGTCTGGATTAAGCTTCAGTTTGTTAGCCCACATCCAGCCGCTCACAGCCTCCAGGCACTGGTTTAGGGTGAGCAATCCCTCCCTGCAATCAGGTGGTAAGGAGAGATGGATTTGTGTGTCATCAGCATATTGACATTGTATTCCAAATCTTTGGATGACCTATCCTAGCAGTTTCATATAGATGCTAAAGAGCATGGGAGACAGGATGGGACCCTGTGGGACCTCATTGGCCAGCAGCCATGGGAGTGAGCAGCAGTTTCCTAGCACCACTTTCTGGGACCTGCCCACCAGATAGAACTGAGCCACTGTAAAACAGTGCTTGCTAATCCCATTCCTGCTAGATGACCCAGAAGGATACCATAGCTGATGGTATCAAAAGCTGCTGAGAGGTCCAACAGCACCAATAGTGATGCACTCCCCCTGTCTGATGCCTGTGTATGTCATCAAGCAGGGTGACCAAGGCAGTCTCTGTCCCATGACCAGGACTGAAGCCTGATTGGAAAGGGTCTAGATAATCCGATTCATCCAGGAAAACTTGGAACTGAGCAGCCACTACCTTCTCAATCACCTTGGCCAAAAAGGGAAGATTAGAGACTGAACAGAAGTTGTTAAGATCCACAGGGTCTAATGAAAGCTTCTTTAACAAAAGTCTTATTGTGTCCTCCTTCAACAATGTTGGCATAGAACCTTCCCTTAGGTAGGTATTAATTAAATACACCAAACAGCCAGCCACTTCCACTCTGGCAGATTTGATTAACCAGGATGGGCAAGGGTCAAGAGAGCAAGTAGTGGCCCTCATTTCTCCCAGAGTCCTGTCCACATCCTCAGGCTTACAAGCTTAAACGTATTCATAGAAAAATGACCAGAGGAAGCCTGGGGGACATTGGGCATAACTGTAGTTAATGAGGAAACAAAGTCAGTCTGAAAGTGGGCGATTTTATCTGCAAAGTGCCTTGCAAACATGTCACAGTGAGTGACTGAGGGCTCAGGATCCAGTGTAGGGCCAGAGCCGAAAAGACCCCAGACCACTCAGAAAAGCATCACCAGACAACACTGGGTAGACGCAATGGTGACATAAAAGTGAGCTTTCTTCACTGCTATCACTGCCACATTATAGTTTTGAAAATGAGCTCTAGCCTGACTTTGGTTGGAAGCAGATTGAGTTTTTCTCCATCATCGCTCTAGCCATCTTTCCTGCTGTTTCATCATGCCCAAGATTTGAGTAAACCAAGGTGTGTTGCGAGACCTCCCCAGTGGAAGAGGGCACTTCGAACAATAGTGTCCACTACCCTGGTCACCTCTGTATTCCAGAGATTAACCAGGGCTTCGGCAGTATCGTCAGCCATGCTCTGAACATCCACCAGAGCATTCACGAAACTTTCCAGATCCATAAGTCTCTGAGGGTGGATCATCTTAATTGGCCCTCTACCCCTGAGGTTACTGGGGACACAAAGTCTAAACCTTGTCAGGTCTGTCCATGACAACAGGGTCACTAAGAACCCCTCTTCCCTCAGATCACCCACTTTCTGACCCGAACAAAACACCAGATCAAGTGTGTGTCCCACTACATGTGTTGATCCAGATGATATTAGAGACAGCCCCATGGTTGTCATGGTGACCATGAAGTCCTGATCTGGACCTCTGAGCTCAGCATCGGATGTATGTTGAAGGCATCCAGGACAACCAGCTTGGGGAACTTCAATCCCAACCCCAAAGCCAGTTCCACCAGCTCAGGGAGGGAGAGAGCTGGACAGCGGGATAGACAGTACACCAACAGGATCCCCACTCTGTCTCTCTGACTGAAAATTGAGGGTCTTTAAAAATTTGGTTTGCAATATTAGACACATGTAGGTAGCGTTGGGCAGGCACAGGCTGGCAGCACCATGGAGATAAATTTTTAATTTATTAAATTTATATCCCACTTTTCTTCCTAGAAGGAGTCCAAGGAGGCAAACAAAATCACTAAAAGCACTTTAAAATATCTTTAAAATATAGACGTTAAAACATATTAAAACAAAACATCTTAAAAACATCTTTAAAAAAAACTTTAAAAAAATCTTAGAAAGCAATTCTAACAAAGATGCAGACTGGGATAAGGTTTCTACTTAAAAGGCTTGTTGAAAGAGGAAGGTCTTCAGTAGGTGATGAAAGATAACGGAGATGGTGCCTGCCTAATATTTAACGAAAGGGAATTCCAATGGGTAGGTGCCACAACACTAACGGTCTGCATCCTATGTTGTGTAGAATGGACCACCTGATAAGATGGTATCTGCAGGAGGCCCTCACCTGCAGAGCGCAGTGATTGACTGGGTATATAAGGGATAAGATGATCTTTCAGGTATCCTGGTCCCAAGCTCCATAGGGCTTTGTACACCAAAACCAGAACCTTGAACTTGGCCCAGCCAATGGACAGCCAATTCTTTCAGCAGTGGGCAGGGGTGTAGTTGTCCAGCGTCTTGGGGTCTTAGACCCCTTACATTTTTGGGAACAGGGTCCCAGCAGGGCCACTATGTCTTCAGCATCCCGTGAGGCAATCAGCATGAAAGGGGAGTGTGTTAGTCACTGAGAAAAGTCTTTTAACATGCTTCCTTGTCCTTTCCTGGTGACTAGAGCCAATCAGAGTGAAGGACTCTTCTCAGTAGCTAACACCCTGCACTTCTGAATTTGCCACTACACTACTGGCAGTAGGATAATGTGTTGGCGGTACCCTACCCCAGTGACCAGTCACACCACCTCATTTTGTACCAGCTGCAGCTCCTGGAGCAGCCTCAAGGGCAGCCCCACACAGAGCACATTATAGTAATCCAACCTGGAGGTTACGAGTGCATGGACAACAGTGGTCAGGCTATCCTGGTTCAGAAACAGCTGCAGCTGTTTTATCAACCGAAACTGCTAAAGGCCCTCCTAGTCACTGAGGTCCCCTGGGCCACCAGCAACAAAGATGGATCCAGTAGCACCCCCCAGATGACAAACCTGCCCTTTCAGAGGGAGTACAACCCCATCCAAAGCAGGCAACTGACCAATTATCTGAACTCGGGAACCACCAACCCACAGCGCCCACATCTTGCAAGGATTCAGACTCAGTTTATTGGCCCTTATCCAGCCCACCACCAAGTCCAGGCTCTGGTCCAAGACTTGCACGGCCTCTCCCAATTCAGATGTTACAGAGAAATAGAGCTGGGTATGATCAGCCCCAAATCTCCTGATGATTGCTCGCAAGGGCTTCATATAGATGTTAAACAGCATGGGGGACAAGATGGTACCTTCTGACACCCCACAGCACAACTGCCAGGGGGTTGAAAGACAATAACCCAATGCTATTCTCTGAAAACAACCCTGGAGATAGGATCAGAACCACTGCAAAACAGTGCCTCTGAAACCCATCTCACCAAGTCAGCTCAGAAGGATACCATTTGTATATGGTATCAAAAACAACTGAGAGGTCAAATAAGAATAACAGGGTCACACTCCCCTGGTCCTTCTTCCAATAAAGGTCATCCATCAAAGAGACCAAGGCCGATTCAGTCCCATAACCAGGCCTGAACCCAGATCAGAACACGTCAAAATAATCTGTTCCATCCAAGAGTACTTGCAATTGCTGTGCCAAAACCCTCTCAATCACCTTCCCTAAAAAGGGGATGTTTGCAATCAGGCGGTAGTTATCATGAACCAACAGGTCCAGAGTGGGCTTTTTCTGGAGTGGTTGGATCACTGCATCTTTCAAGGCAGCTGGGACCACTCCCTCCTGCAAAGGTGCACATAGGTACATGCACATGGTAGATCCTATAAAGGGGATTAACCCTGCCAAATTCCAGGTGGGTAGCTCCAGGGGTTTTCATACTAGCAACCTTTAAAAATAACTTTTGCCAAGAAAGTTTTTTTTTAAAGACCCTGTCACATAGGGGACAGATTGCCAACAGTGGTAGTGGGTGAGGGGGAAAATACTATTTAATATTAATACTATTTACTGTGGTTAGCAATTGGAACTAATTAAAATGATGATGATGATTTTTAACTCAGAATGGTGGCCAATATGCCTACAAAGTTTGGCTGGCTTATTGTTTGTGGCTAGCAACTGGGAAATAATAATGATAACACTGAATTTATAAAGCTGTAGTTAAATATGCTCACAAGATTAAATAACAATTCTTAGCCATGATAATAGAATTAAAAAACATAGACAACAAACATTTTAAAAAAATATGTAATTATGATCAATTGGGAAAGAATAGAAAACATATACAAGCTGAACAAATGCCACCCAGCCCCCACCAAACGTTTGTAAGAGACAGAACTTACAATATATTTCTGCATTTTAAGACTTCATCCCTTCCAAGCACTGATTGGAGAGTATTGGGTGGGGTGATAGCATTCAAGCCTTCCTCTCTCTCTCCCCACCCTGACGTTCTCCTTATATGGTGTTGTAATTGCTCCATTTCAGACATCCTGTCTTGGTTTCTTAGAGACCATATTGGGGTACAGATCTGTACAAATATCTAGAAATCAATTCAGAACTAGCCAATTGACTTTGTAGAGATCTTTAGCTGCTTCAACCCACCAGGTCTCCCCATGTGGACAGCGAGACCATTTCAACTGAAGTGCGCTATGCCCACCTGTCCTGCATGCCCAACCTGTCATATATGGTATGGGTGCGGCTTGACCAAAAAGGGCTTTGCAGGCACTGACAACTGGCCCATGCAACCAGCATGCAACCAACTTGTCCCATGCAACCAGCTGATTGTTGGGCACCTAGGAAGAGCTGTGCAAAGGGCTTTGTAAACCCTGTGCTCAGCGCTTTCTACGCACCAAGCATCAAACTTGCAAAGCTTGCTCAGCTCTGTCTGTGGTGTGTTTTGCCATAAACTGTTTCTGGACAGGATACAAATAGACCTGCATCTGCCTAATTTGGTTTGTGATTTATACAAATACAGTACACAGCCCTAGTTTTCACACTAAGGGAGCTGGGAGGGGTTGGAATCTGTTTGGAATTAAAGTCAGTGGTTTAATTAGTTCTCTCACACTGCTGTCTCGAGTGCCACTCAGTAGAATTCCAATCCTAGGCTTTCATATTGTACCTTTCTACATTCTTGGCATCTCTAAACACCCAAGTTAAAAATAAACATACCCAGCTCTCTCTCTCCACCCCATTTCTGTCTTCTGTACTCATATAAGCCAATATTAGTCATATTTTAATTGCACCAAAGGAATGCATTTCTTAAGAGAATTCACAGAAGCAGAAAAATAGTCTTACCGTCCTTAGTATATTATTGAAATCCAGAGGTTAACATATATGTAAGTCTTAAGATTGATTTCTCAAATAAAGACAACTGTGAATCTCATGAACAACTAAGATCTTAATACTTTAGCTTCTGCCAACAACAACTAAAATGTCATTGCCACTTGTTGTTATCACTGATGCCTCACCTGAAGAGTAAAATAAATCTTAGGGAGCTCAATAGGCCACTAGTCAAGTACTGTATTACAACTGACCATACAATGCACTTAATATAAATACTCCATGCATTTTTGATAATAAGTAAGATGCATTGCTTTCTCTCCTCATTTGCCAGTCTTACATCCTGTGGGATGCTGAAGAATGCACCAGTTTGTTTGCCTACTTCTGGGACCCTTTACTCTCAACACACAAATTCACAATGGCTTTCATGCAAAGCACAGTTTAAAGTGGCATCTATGGGCAAGGCACCATACCACACAGCTCCCAAATCTCCATGTAAAAGTATTTCTTTGCCATGTGTTCTCCAGTGATTTGTTCCAAGCCAGTTCAGTGAGGAGATCATCAGTGTTCCAGAGTAGATGTCCATTATTTCAGAACCACTCAGCTCAAGAGATTAGGCATTGTGGAAGTCCTTATATCTTATTTTCAACATTTTCATCTGACAGTTCTACCATGAGTTATTATTATTATTAATTATTATTTATTTATTTATTGAATTTATATCCCGCCCCATAGCCGAAGCTGTCTGGGCGGTTCACAACAGATAAACATCCAATATACAATTAAAACATATATTAAACAAGTTGAAAACTAAACCTAATCAAACACATAAGCAACTACAAAACTCAATACTAAATGTTAAATGTTAAAAAGTATTAAATTGATTGAAATATTAAGATGTTAACAAGTTAAGATATCAATATCAAAATGTTAAAAATATTAAATATTAAAATGCCTGAGATAAGAGGAAGGTTTTTACCTGGTGCCGAAAAGATAACAATGTTGGCGCCAGGCGTACCTCATCAGGGAGAGAATTCCATAATTCGGGGGCCACCACTGAGAAAGCCCGTTTTCTCGTTGTCACCTTCCGGGCTTCTCTCTGAGTAGGCCCCCGTAGGAGGGGCTTTGATGTTGATCGCAGCGTATGGGTAGGTTCATATCGGGAGAGGCGTTCCATCAGGTATTGTTGTCCCAGGCCGTGTAAGGCCCCTTTATATTATATTATATTATTATATTATATTATAGGCTTTTATCTTGTTTCATAACTACATGGAATGGAAATCCAGTGCTTCAATACACTACACCTCACAAAACTGAATGGGACGCTGTTCCTAGGTAGCTCCATAATGTTCCATAGTATCAAACCTTTGATCCTGCTACCGCTAACTGCAGAGTGACTTGAAGGACAGTCATGTTGACTGAGGAGAAGCAAGTAAAGAGATCACCAGCAGATAAAAAGGGGAAGAGAGAAATAGAAGGATGTGCATCATATCCCTGACTGTTAATTAATGGGGTTATATACAAGGGGAGAGTTCCATTGATTTCTATGAGTCTGCAGTCAAGAGGCCAGATTTGTACAGGTCCCAGTTCTGCTGCATCTGTAGAATCAGGAAAGAATTAGGAGTGGTGAGTATGCAGGGCATTTTTTTCCATTTGAAGTAGATGCTTATTGCCTCCCTGCATGCTGGCAAAAGAAAACAAACCTGCCTTTGCATGACTGTTGCATAAGGAAGAATAACCGGGTGTTCTCTCAACCTCACAAGGATTACCACTTTCTCTCTGTGTGTGTGATTTATCTAAACAGAGAGAGAAAAAGGCATCTCTCTCTCTCCTTCCTTCTTGGTCTTTGATTGCACCATTTGAGATTTGCCACATAGCATTTTACCAGTGATTAATACTGAGAAAGTCAACACAGAGTTCTTGCTTTCTAACATCTGCACATATACTATTATACTGCATTATTTAAAAGCAAGTTTTAACAAGACAGTCACGAGTCATTCAAGTTTACGTGCCAAGCACAAATTTTAACAACAAAGCCCTTTGGAGTAACTACCATTCCTCCTGGCACTACCTAACATGAAACCTGCATAGTCAAGCATTCAGTTTGTTTTTCACAGTACAGTTTTTCTTTGTTTGGTTTGCTCTGTTTCTTTGGATTTCTTGCATTGTCCCTGTATTTGGAATATATTAACACTCCCTAAGGTAAAAAGGGACATTGATGGAACCTTCAACTTTGGCCAGCTTCAGTCACTGTTGAACCTTAACAGAATCTGGCCAAAACAAACACAGATGGAATTCTCTCCTCCTCCTTTCCTCGTATACAATATTACTCTTGGCCCTCCTAAAGCAGGGATCTTTTAAAAGCTGCTCCTTGGAGCTCTGCAACCAGTAATCTGAGAAAGGAAATCATCGTTTCTGGCAACCAAAACCCACCTTTTTATCACAAATAAATTTAAACTCAAGTCAATTACTTCAGAGTAATCCTACTGAAGCCTATTACAGATTCATATTTAAGGGTATTACCCTATACTCGACTTCTGCTGGCTGAGGGGCTTATGATCTTGTGGAAAAACCCCTGCACTGACTGACCATGAGATACATGCTTGCGTGACAGATCCACTGGTGGAACACCCCAAATACACTGATGGAACACTTCGCTGGCATGGTTATTCTGCCTGTAAAGATATACCAGCAGAGTGGCCAAAACAGGGTGGAGTCATATGCGGGACAAGGATGGTATGCAAGAGGATTACATTTATGCCAAATCCTACACCCAAGCAAGACCATGCCACTTCCCCTGTCTATGGCTGAACTTTACTCCAGTCTTGGAGCTGCTCAAAGGGAGTTTCCTCTCTCACTGAATTCAATGGGACTTTTCAGAGGGACTTTTTAAAAAAGCTGTCCTGACCCTGCCTCTATTCTGGCCACAGTGCCATCACAGAGCATAGAATATGGTGTAACTCAGCCTTCCTCAACCAGGAGCCTTCCTGATGTTTTGGATTACAACTTCCATCATCCCTGACTATTGGCCATGCTGGCTGGGGATGATAGGAGTTGGAGTCCAAAACATCTGGAGAGCACCTAGTTGGAGAAGGCTGGTGTAACTCACTACCCTATGACAGGATGCTACAACCAGTAGAAAAGCCCCACACAGGGAGAACAGAAATCAGATGATCAGCCATGTGGCATGGAGCCATATCTCTGTGGCTTCCTGTCATGCACACACAGAGCTCACAAGGGGGGACTTTAGTGAAGGGAAACTAAGATAAATAGGCACTTGGCACAACAGGTAAGGGTAAAGGTGTCCCTGCACTTGTAGTGCGAGTCGTTTCTGACTCTTAGGGTGACGTGTTGCGACATTTGCTAGGCAGACCGTATATATGGGGTGGGATTGCCAGTTCCTTCCCCGGCCTTTCTTTACCCCCCAGCATATGCCGGGTACTCATTTTACCGACCACGGATGGATGGAAGGCTGAGTGGACCTCGACCCCTTTTACCGGAGATTCGACTTCCTCCTTCCGTTGGAATCGAACTCCGGCCGTGAGCAGAGCTTCTGCTGCGTTACTGCCGCTTGCCACTCTGCGCCATAATAGGAGAGCAATTTGTACCACGTCTGGGCACTTTGAGCACACTTGAAAACTTGCACACATTGCTAACACTTCTCCTCCTAGAAGTTAGACAGAACACTCCACACAGGTAAGGCAGAGCAAAGGAATGGTAATCTATAATTGCTATCATAGTCTCCCATGTTTTTCCCACCACCCCCTTTGCTATATGTTTTGTCTAAACAGCTGCAGGGGAACAGCTGCAGCATTGGGGGACTGGAGAAGACCTGCCCTGGGAGTGAGTACCTGAGCATCTGGGTGCTTGCTTGCTTGTTCTTCTCGGTTGCTGTCTCTTGAGACAGCTGAAGTCCCTGGTAAGTGCTGCAAGGACTGGGACCACCTGCCTGACCCTGACTCCAGAGAGAGGCTGCAGTCAGTCTTGCAGCTTGTTGCCTCAGCTCCTGGCTGAGTCAGGGGGCATAAAAGCCCGGCTGCCATTGGGCAGCAGGTCAGAGTGATAGGACAAAGTTGCCAGATGCCTTCAGAATGAAAGTCTGCAACTGGCAGAAGGCTGACCCTCCCTGGGTATGAGATGGGGGGAGTAGATGTGCCCTGTGTGAAAGATATTGAGTGGGTGTGACTGTTCCCAATTCTCTCAGAGCCCTACTGGAATAACTGGTTCAGGTTGGTTTTGTTGGTGGGCTCTTGTTGGGTCCATACCAGATGTTTAGCAGGAGTCTTAATGAGGAGGAACATGGGTCATGCCACCCCAATTTCAGTGATGATGGGTAGAGGGAGGTATAGCCATGGGGAGGTGGTGAAACACCATAGAAGATGAGGGCAAAGCTATCTACGCTTTGTTCCTCGTTCCCACTTCTCTCATGGATGGGTTCCTCATTGCTCATCTGCTGTGCCCACTGGCCTGTGTGTGCTGTTGTTTAATGCCTGATCAGTACACAATAAGACCACACTCATCCATGATTTGATCATGGATGAAGGTGCCCATTTGGTGTGCATTTCCAAGACCTGGGTGGGTGAGCTAGGAGGAGTTGATCTGACCCAGCTTTGCCCATCTGGATACTCAGAGCAACACCAGCACAGGCTGTAGGGATGGGAGGGGGAGGAGTTGCTACAGAACTTCCATCTCTGTCACCAGGAAACCACTCTGTCTTGGAGCTGGCTGTGAGGGCCTGCACCTTGTGTCAGGCCAAGGAGACAGTAAACTAGGGTTGCTGCTGGTGTACCATGCACCCTGCTGCGTGGCAGCTTTTCTCACCGAGCTGGCGGAGGCCATCTTGGCTGTGGTATTGGAGGAGCCCAGCAGAGTAGTCCTGGGTGATTTTAATGTCCATGCTGAGGCTGCCTCTAGTGTTCTGGCTCAGGACTTCATGGCCTCCATGATGACATAGGGCTGTCTCAAGTTGTCACCAGCCCGACGTATATGGCAGGGCACACCCTCGACTTCGTTTTTGCTCCAGATGCAGGAAGGGGTGGTCTGGAGATGGGGATGGATGACACCCAATTGTAACGGTCAGACCACTTCCTGGTGAAGTTTAGACTTATGGCTCTGAACCTCCCCTGCAGGGGTGGTGGACAGATTAAGATAGTCTGCCCCCAAAGACTAATGGAATCCACAGGATTCCTGAATACCCTGGGTGAGTTCCCAGTAGCTAGAGCAGGTGACCCTGTTGAAGCCCTTGTCACACTGTGTATTTGACACAGTTGCCCCTGAGTGCCCTCTCCAGCATTGTGGAGCCCGGTTTGCACCCTGGTACAATGAAACAGGCTGGATGATGGCTAGAGTGCAAGTGGCGAAAGACGTGCTGTGAGGCGGATTGGGCACAAGTAAAATATCATAACCTTGCCTACTGTGCAGCAGTGAGGGTGGCAAAGAAGGCCCACTTCTCTGCCTCCATCGCATCTTCAAGTAGCCGTCCAGTGGAGCTTTTCCATATTGTCCAGGGTCTGTTGACATCAGCTCCAGAAAATGGAGTCTTAGACCCTTCGGAGGCCCACTGTGAATTGTTTGCAAGGCACTTTGAGGGTAAAGTTCCTCGCCTCCATAGTAGTCTTGATGCCCCATCTACATCTACTGTAGTCCCCAATAAGGTGTCCAGTGCAACAGAACGGGAGAGCAAAGAGGGAGGCACCCCAAATGCACCGCAGACAAAGAGAGGGAAACCCTCAAAGTGCTGAGCCAGCAACCAGCCAAAAATAAAAGTGGTAATTGTTTATTGCAGCCTGACATGTTTTGGGTATCAAAAAACTCTTTGTCAAGGGCAATCTGTAAAAGTATGCATATAAACATTAAAATCAATTATAAGGCATACTTAAAAATGTAAACTATAATACAATGTTTATGAATTTATCTATTAAAAGTACTTAGTAAGAAGTCTCTTTTCCTTATTGATTATAGTTTATGAGTCAGCTTTCAGCAGATCATGGTACTGTTAATTTTTAATAGATAAATTCATAAATGTTGTAATAGATAAATAGATAATAGTTGCAGTCCAGTGCAAAGTCTGCTGCAACTTCTTGGGATCGGTTTCAGTTGATGCGGCCTGATGTTGTGGACAAGGTGCTTGCGATGATGTGGACGGCAACGTGTCATCTCAACCTTTTATCTTCTTGGCTTATTAAAGCCTGCAGAGGGGGTTTGACTGAGTGGATCCGGGGTGTGGTCAATGCATCGTTGCAGGAGGGAATGGTTCCAGCCACCCTGAAAGAGGTGGTGATCCAACTGCTCCTGAAAAAGCTTATCCTGGACCCATTGGTTTGTGACAACTACTGCCCAATCACAAATACCCCTTCTTAGGGAAAGTGATTGAGAGGGTTGTGGAGCAGCAATTGCAAGTACTCTTGGATGAAACAGATTATCTTGACCCATTCCAGTCTGGGTTCAGGCCTGGTTATGGGACTGAATCGGCCTTGGTTGCCCTGATGGATGACCTTTATCAGGAGATGGACAGAGGGAGTGTGACCCTGCTATCCTTACTTGATCTCTCAGCAGCTTTTGATACCATCGACTATGGTATCCTTCTGGGCTCACTTGGTGAGATGTGTATTGGAGGCACTGTTTTGCAGTGATGCCAATCCTGTCTCCACGGTTGTTTTCAGAGAATAGCATTGAGTTATTGTTTTTTCGCCCCCTGGCAGTTGTGCATCTACATGAAGCCCTTGGGAGCAGTCATCAGGAGATTTGGGGTGAGGTGTCAGCAGTACGTTGGTGATACCCAGCTCCATTTCACTCTAACATCTGAACCAGGAGAGGCCATGCAAGCCCTGGACTGCTGCCTGGACTCATTGGTGAGCTGGAGGAGGGCCAGTAAACTGAGTCTGTATCCTAGCAAGACGGAGATACTGTGGGTTGTGTCTGAATTTCTCTCTATTGAGATGCGTAGCAAAGTTGCATAGCGCTGCAGAACGGGTGATCTCAGTGGCTAGGAGTGCCTTTTACCAGCTTTGGCAGGTAAGACAGCTGCAGCCATTTCTGGACCAGCATAGCCTGACGACTGTTGTCCATGCGCTGGTAACCTCCAGGCTGGATTACTGTAATGCATTCTATGTGGGGAAGTTGGTCCGGAAGTTGCAGCTGGTGCAAAATGCAGCAGAGAGACTGTTCACTGGGACACCCTGTTGCTGAAAGAATTGCACTGGCTACCTATCAGCTACCAGGCTAAGTTCAAGGTTCTAATTTTGGTGTACAAAGCTTGGGACCAGGATACCTGAAAGACTGTCTTATGCCTTATATACTCAATCGATCACTGCGCTCTGCAGGTGAGGGCCTCCTGCACATACCATCTTATCAGGAGGTCAGTTCTGCACAACATGGTAAACAGACCTTTATTATAGTGGCACCTTATTGTTGTTGTTATGTGCCTTCAAGTCTGTTACGACTTATGGCGACCCTATGAATCAGTGACCTCCAAGAACATCTGTCATGAACCACCCTGTTCAGATCTTGTAAGTTCAGGTCTGTGGCTTCCTTTATGGAATCAATCCATCTCTTGTTTGGCCTTCCAGTTTTTCTACTCCCTGCTGTTTTTCCCAGCATTATGGTCTTTTCTAGTGAATCGTGTCTTCTCATGATGTGTCCAAATTATCTCAGTTTCATCATTTTAGCTTCTAGTGACAGTTCTGGTTTAATTTGTTCTAGCACCCAATTATTTGTCTTTTTCGCAGTCCATGGTATGCACAAAGCTCTCCTCCAGCACCACATTTCAAATGAGTTGATTTTTCTCTTATCTTCCTTTTTCACTGTCCAACTTTCACATCTATACATAGAGATCAGGAATACCATGGTCTGAATGATCCTGACTTTGGTGTTCAGTTATACATCTTTGCATTTGAGGACCTTTTCTAGTTCTCTCATAGCTGCCCTCCCCAGTCCTAGCCTACTTCTGATTTCTTGACTATTGTCTCCATTTTGGTTAATGACTATGCCGAGGTTTGATAATCCTTGACAAGTTCAATATCCTCATTGTCAACTTTAAAGTTACATAAATTTTCTGTTGTCATTACTACAGTCAGCTGTAGTCCTGTTTTTAGCTGTAGTCCTGTTTTTGTGCTTTCCTCTTTAACTTTCATCAGCATTCATTTCAAATCATTACTGGTTTCTGCTAATAGTATGGTATCGTCTGCATATCTTAAATTATTGATATTTCTCCCTCCAGTTTTCACACCTCCTTCATCTTGGTCCAATTCCGCTTTCCTTATGATATGTTCTGCATACAGATTAAACAAATAGGGTGATAAAATACTCCCCTGTCTCACGCACCTACTGAAGACCTTCCTCTCTCACAAGCCTTTTAAATAGAGACTTTATCCTAGTCTGTGTCTATGTTGGAATTCCTTTTTAATATGTTTTAAATCTTTTTTTAAAAATAAGTTTTAAAGCTTTTTTAAGAAAAATGTTTTTAAACAAGTTTTGTTTTAATATATTTTAAAATATGTTTTAAAGGCAATGGTAAACCACCTCTGAATACCTCTTACCATAAAAACCCTATGAATATATCCAAAAAAGATTCATAGGGTCGCCATAGGTCGTAATCAACTTGAAGGCATAAAACAACAACAACGTCTGTTTTTATGATGTTTTAAAGTGATTTTAGTGCTTTTGTTTGCCATCCTGGGCACGTACTAGAAGGAAGGGCAGGATATAAATAAATAAATAAATAATAAACTATTGCTATAAACGCTCCCATCAGTGAGGAGCTGTATCTCCCACATATAGAAGGCATTCACCCCAACACACAGGTAAGCTCTCTCTTGTCAAAGGCCAGACAGTTCATGGCAACCATTGCCACTGTAGCTGAAACATGAGCATTCAGAAGGAACCCCTCCCTCACTAACATATTTTGTGCATATTGGTTTAGGGACAATGTGCTTAATCCTATTGCTTGTTATTCTCTTTCTCTGCTCTCCAATACATACAGGATCCAACCTACACCTTGTTTCAGGCAGACAAAGAGAGAGACCCACCTCATGTTGGACAGTGGTGACCAGGATGTTCATCGCTGTTCCTCCATGGACCATGGGATTGTTAGCCTCCATACTCCAGGCAAGATCCATGACAGTCATTTAGACAACAATGTACCTAATACAGAGCTGGTGCAATAAGGGAGACTGCAACTGCTTCACTGCTGCTTGTCCAACTTCATCTTCTTCATCTTTATCATCATCACTGATATTGATGTTGATAATAAAATGTATATCCCACTCTTCCTCCGAGATGGAGCCCAGGACGGCAAACAGATGATAATACTGTCCAAGGCTCAGGAGCCCTGCTGGAGTGACTGGCAGGCAACCGCACATATGTTTCTTTCCCTTTCAGAATCTCCTCCATTCTGGATGCTATTCAATAAAAGACTTTGACTTTTCATTTGTAAATATATTTGTATACCACTATTTCATTTTTTTAAAAATCAAAGCAATTTACAACAGATTAAAAAAAAACGTACAGTGAAACCCATTAAAAACACAGTACAAACAAAGGTCAACTAATGTAAAAAGACATCTTAACTGCCTGCATCAGCCTGGTGGAACAGAAAGGTTTTCTGCAGACATCTGAAGGGTAAAACAGAAGGCACCTGCTGAATCTCTCCTGGCAGAGCATTCCAGAGAACTGGGATGATAACTGAAGGCTCAATTTTGTGTTGATGTTAAATGAGCCTCACCAACTCAGAGGATAACCAACGCTGTTCCTGCCAATGACTTCAGTGATCCAGCTGGGATATAGGGGTTCAGACAATCCCATGTATACTGTGGCAGTGGTCACTAGAAATCCTTCTCTGACACCCCCCCCCCAGTATGAGCTGTCTTCACTTGGCCTCAGAGGGATGGGCAGGTCAGAGAACCTGATTTGCTCTGGGATAGCGTTGTCTCCTCTCTCTTTCTCCTCAACCAGGACCCTGTATTGTAAGTGGGGTCATGGTGGTGGAGGAGGAAGGGAGAGACAGAGTGCACAGATGGGTAGGTGCTGCCACCAGTGTATATGAGGTAGTGGGGGGGGCAATGAATTGTGCTGGGATGCTACCTGGCAGGGCTGACCTATCAGAAGAAATACAAGGGTCACATGGGTTGCCAGGGGAGGGTGGGCCAAAAGGGCTGGTTACTCTTTGCCCCTTATTTATTTCAAATATCATTAGGCCACCTTTCCAGGTCAAACTTTCTCAGGCTGGCTTCCAACATATAAATCACCATTAAAATTAACAATAAAATACCAATTAATCCAGTACTAACAATAAAATATTAGGCCCTGCACAGCAACACTGAAATCAAATCAAATGATCATAGTTTAAACAGCACCAAACTGTTTTAGCACAAAGGTGAGTAGGCTATGCTCCCCCCTCCATTTCCCTCTAGTGGGACTTAAACTCTCATTCACTGTTTCTCCCAACCCCATACTCTACAGAGTGAACCTGCTGCTGTCAGTATGCGTATGTGGCTGCCCTTGATGAATGTCCTAGCCCCTCTCCTTGGCTGTTCAAAAGAGTCTTTCCTTTTTTGGTGGTCTTGAACCTCAGTCCCAGGAGAGCTCCATGTGCTCTCCACTGATGCCAAGGAGCTATGTGGCCACTGTGCTGTGTGACCTCTTCTTCCACCCCTTTATGTATAATCATCACAATCACTGTTTTAGAGCACAATTGAATTTGAACCTGTGCTGCCTGTAGGTATAGGTGGTTGGGCCCAATGTCCTGTAGGACCCTGCAGAGAGTTGCGTAGCAGAACGGAGAGTATTGAGCGAGCTTGTGTGTGTGTGTGTTCGAATATTTGCTAAGATTCTACCTTCCCTGCAAATTAGTCAGACAGACACTTTAAGCTTTAAAATAAGAAATAACTACTTTTTTCTGGAAGTACATGCTTGATAGGAAAGAGTCCTATATCTAGCTAACTAGCTAAGTTGGAGCAGCAGACTCTGATCCCAGTGTCTGCCCTCATGCTGGACGAGGAGAGACAAAAGGAAAGATGTCTACTCCCCTCTCGAGAAAGAAGATGACTGCAAGGAGAGAAGGAACTGAGATCAACATCCTTTGCATATCAGTCTAGCAGGAAGGAAGAGACAGCAGGAGATCAAAGGACAGGTATAGCCTAGCAACCCAGAGGTCTCCTCTCTAGCTACGCCTTTAGCCCCATGCAGCCTCAACCCACAAGTTGGAGTTGAACCCCATATATTCCAACAGTAGGAACACCTTGTGATTGGTTGTATTGAGGCCAATGGACTATGGCATTGTTGTGTGTGTTGTGATGCAGGGGTGTGTGCTGTGGGCATGCAACAATTGTCATGAGTTCGTTCACAGTCACCATGTTTGCAGGGCATTAAGGCACCATCACCAGCACAGTCCCTGATTGGATTGTGGACTGTGGCAGTGATTCTAGGACACTGTTGGTGTGTTTGTTGTTTACCCACCATTTTTTGATTTTCTTCTTGTGCGTGTTTCGTCCTTTCCTAAGCTGAACATAGAAGAGATTTGGACACTCTTCACTGGCATAGCAACGGTGTATTTCTGAATCTAGTGTTGCTTGGTGAATGCTCTTGAATGTCATGCCTCCCATAGTATAATGGAGAGGCTTGGGAGCTGTAAGAAGTACCATTATATGAAAGTCTCAGTGTTTAAACTTGTTCACTGCACATTAACAGTATAATGATGGTTAAAATATTTTGACTGACAGCTGCATTCTTGAATGCTCTTGCATGGTAGAAAGTCTGAAAGCTTTTGATGAGCATGTGCTCCATTCTTGCAAGTAATAATTTCACTGGAGGAATAAGATTTCTCCAAAGGTTACAATCTAAGGCTTCTTTTACCTATATATTATCCCTTATGCTAAGAGATATTGCTGTCTTTGCCTCTAGGTCAAGGCTTACAACATCTAAGAAGACAGATATGAGAGGCAGTGAGGCTTTAGAAATCTATCTCCCAAGCTATGGTCTGAAGGCACATAAGGGTCTGGGTCAGTGCCTGGATGGGAGACCGTGCGGAAACCATATGCAAGCTGCCTTGGGCTTCATGAAAAGAAAGGTGGGGTATAAATGTAATAAATAAATACAGGGAAAGATAGTAACTGTCCTGATGAAAAGTAGTGCTGCTTGTCATCTCTTTTTCAGGTTGAGCTACTATGTCTTCACTTGTTGCTTCGGGGCCATGCAGAGGTGGTAAATGTTTAACCTGTTGAACTCTGCCTGTCATGACAGGAGGCCTGTCAGAAGAAAAACAGAAAAATACAACCAAGTGGTGCCCACCCTGGAGGCAAAGAGAGTTGACCGTGACACAGTTGGCGTGTGCAGTCACTGGCAGCACTGGAATAATATTGGGGAGTATGGGTGTGTGAGAGAGAGAGAGACTGAGTGACTGAGTGCGTCAAAGGAGCTTCTGCTTCGGAGTCGAAAAGCTGTCTGATGGGGGACACTGTGTTATTTAGTACTGGGACGAAGAGGAGCGGCATAATTGTTCAGAAGGGAAGAGTTAGATCCTCTCCCTGCTTGTCTTAGGGGCGCCTGTTCT
The DNA here is from genome assembly GCF_030035675.1 of Rhineura floridana. Lineage (NCBI taxonomy): Eukaryota > Metazoa > Chordata > Lepidosauria > Squamata > Rhineuridae > Rhineura > Rhineura floridana. The sequence goes on along the minus strand of NC_084482.1, from coordinate 123,838,171 downwards.
CTTGAACAGACAAGGAGGTTCATTTCATTCCCCCGCTCCCGCTCCTGGCAAAGCGGCAGCAGCAGCAGCAGCAGCAAAACTGTTATTTCTACGGCAATCATTTGTCGGCCTCCGGGGTCGGTCCATAAAGGGCTTGGCAAACCCATTCACCTCGCCTTCCTTTCTCTCCCCGTCCCCACCCCCCGGCTCACCAGTCGCCGAGCTGGGTCAGGCCGCGAGCCAGAAGCCAAGGGAAGGAAGCGCCTTTTATGGCGCAAGGAAGTGCCATATATGGTGCGGAGGAAGCGCCATATATGGGCAAGGCAGTTCCTGCTTGGAACCAAACGAGAGCCGCTTCCGCTCAGCCTTGGCTCGGCGGCTGGGATCAGATGACGGGGATGGCTCGTCTCGCTGCTCCCTACTCGGCTGCTGGCAAAACTCGGCCTGGCTTGACTGAGGCGGCTTCCTAGGAAGCGGCTTTCCTGCGCCTTGGGGCCAAGGATAAGGCAGCTGCCGCCAGGCGGGCTTGCTCGAGCCTGGCCTCGGGAGCGACGCGGAGAGGGGGCTTCCCAGGCAGGCAGGCAGGCAGGCAGACTGCCCGGGAGGGGGTTCCAGCTACTACGGCCTAGCGTGCGTCCCTTCCCTGGCCTGGGCCGGCTCCAAGAGTGACGCAAGGCTTTTCCTGTCACTTAATGGTCAGAGCTGAAGCCGGGCTTTCAATTGCAAACAGCTGCTGACTAACTGAGCCAAAACAGATTCTCTCTCCCGCTGACTGGCTTGCCGGGGAGCTTTCATACACAGGAATCCGGTTTCCTTGCAGCGAAAACCGTGTTAGACGAGCAGGAGAGGCTCCGGATCCATCCTGCGCTACAGACAGACCGAGTCAGCACCTTCCTCTCATCCGCTGCCGCTGCGGCCATCTAATAAAACTATCCGCTTGGCAGCTCTGAGTTCAGCGCTTGCCAAATAAGTGGGGGATTCCCAGAGTCTGCTGGGAAGAAACGTGGAAGACGCATTTCCAAGGGCGCGGAGCAGCCTTTTGGCGCTGGGTTAATGAGGCAGCTAAGCTCAGTACTCTCATTGATCAGGCTCTCTCCTAGAGCAATAGAGATGCATGGGAGGTAGCACCCATCAGAAACGGTGGGCAACTCACTTGCATTTACGAACTTCAAGCTCACTGCACACTCCTAACTGATCACTCTGTTGCCTACAATGATTGCAGAGGGGGGGGGCGGTTCTCCCTTTTCATCTCGACGCAAGTTTGAGTGGTGGTTATAATCCTAGTGAGTTATAATGAATTCCGACAGTAGCTGGGATTTCTGATTAATTAACCCGGCATAAGAGGAGGTGAGCTCCTGGATGCGTCATTTCACGTCCCCATATGCTGGTCTGCTGCAGGCTTGCAGATTCAGAACCTCTTAGCTGCCTTCAAACCCCTCTCCGTTTGCAAAAGCATTATAGAGCCAGAGCTCTCTCTCCTTCCCGTTCGTTGCAGCCTTCGACCTCCAACAAGATCCTGCCTAAAAGTGTCCCCAAACTTCGGAGATAAAACTGGCTTTATGAGGAGGTGCTTTCATTTTTCACTCGTGTGGTATAAATGGTTACCAGTGACTACTGCTACTAGTTACTTCATTTCTAAAGGTGCTACTGCGGCTCAAAACTTGCCTGCTCGAAAATTATACCCTGTGTCCATGAAGCCCTTTTCCATAATCCTAGATGTGGGGTCTGGTTATGGTTCCTCGGTGGTGCTAGAAATGCATTCTGTACATGCTTAAAGATACCCTTTCTTTATTAAGCACCAAGGCTGAGCAAGTTGCAGGAGCGGGTCATATTAAGACTTGGTTCAGCTGTCTTAGAGGAGAGTGTCATTGACACCATGACTCGCAAGATGCATCCCATCTAAGTGAAGGTGGCACCCAGAAATGACACAGAAGAGTCGCCGAATCATATTGATTCCTACCGAGGGCATAGAAGGTGAAGACCCATTCCCGGAAAGAGGGATTTCTGGGCCTGAGAAAAATCTGTCAGGGGGAGTAGTGGGGGTGATAGATTCTTCTAGTTGATTCCCTTTTGTTCAAAATCTGGAAAGGCGGAAATTGTTCACAAATACTGCAGGAAAATATGTCCAGCGACACATATAGAAAGCAAGCAAGCAAGCAAGCAGTAAAGCTAGAGAGAGAGAGAGAGAGAGAGAGAGAGAGAGAGATTCTCTCGTGTAAGCTTCTGTTCTCTCTCTCTCTCACTCTCTGACTTTCCCCCTTCTCAGCCCCCCCCCTTTCTCACGTTCATGGTCAGTGCCAGCCAGTTATTTATTTAGCCATGAGCTTCTCCCCACCCCCCTGCCGCCCCTCTTTACACATCCCTTTCCCCCTCTTCCTAATAGGGCTGAAGGTGGCAGCCAAGAATGTGTAACATTTGGAGGTTCAGTTGCCTGCCATCCTGGGCACTGATTACTTGGGAGTAAGTCCCATGGGATTCTGAGCCAAAATAGATAGGATCGGGCTGCGCGATAGAAACACCCCTAGCCGTTGATTTCCTCAAACCCCCGTCCCCTGCGTTTAACTAGCTGAAGGTTTCCCTTGGCTGACCGCTCTCCTTCCTTGCGGATGGATCGGAAGCAGCATCTTCTCTTGAGGCTGCGACGGGCGCCTTCTTTCTTTGGAGGAGCCCCCCCCCCCAGCATATCAACGCCTCTGCCCCCTCCCAAGCGGTATGATCAATGAGAATCCTGTTGAAGGAGTCCAGAATTGGCAATGAAAACAGCCACTGGAAAACCCAAGCATCCCAAGTAGGAGCAGGTTAAAAGGTGTCTGAGAGAACAGGGAAGGACTAATGGGATCCACTGCAGATTAAGAAGGGAGTCAAGAAGTCCCTGGTTCAAAACTCAGCTCAGCCAGACAAGCCCCTGCCTCAGCCTGTGCCGCGTCTCTCTGCCCCGCCGGAATAATAGTGCTGGCCAACCTTACAGGGTTGTTATCAGGATTCCTGATATGAAAAATGGGAAGCACATTTAGCGCTTAGAAAGGGTGGGGTAAGGGGCGGCAGGATTCTTCCTAAGAGCGGAGGTTGAGACAAGGACTGCCTGGAAGCGGGTGTCAGCCTCACACGGGAAGGGTCGGTCTTAGGAACGTTTCCTCTGCAACGAGCTGTCTGGCCATGGAGGCCGCCCTTCAAGGAAAGGTCGGGCAGGCGATGAGCTGGGAGCCTGCAGGTGCAGGATGGCCTGTCTTAGGGCAAAGGGCTGGACTAGATGAGCCTCTGGAAGCTCACCTAACTCAGTAAGCTCGAGAGCGAGCGTGGGAGCGTGATGGTGGTGGTGACAATGACGACATTACAGTCCCCTGGCAAGGCTTCGCACAGCCCGGTAGTAGGCAGAACGTGACCGGCGGGCAGCAGCTGCCATTACTTGAGGAGCAGATGTTATTTGTTTATTACATTTATATCCCACCCTTCCTCTAAGGAGCTCAAGGTGGTGTACATGGTTGTCCCCTCCCCATTTGATCACCACAACAACCCTGTGAGGTAGGTTAGGCTGTGAGGCAGTGACTGGCCCAAGGCCACCCAGTGAGCTTCATGGCTGAGTAGGGATTTGAACCCTAGCCTCACAGATCATAGCTCAACACCCTAACCATTACACCACACTGGCTCGCGCCCTGGAGTAATGGGGAAAGCAACACCAGTTGAACTTGTACCTGTGGTGGAGGTAAGACAGGTTGCAGGAAGAAAAGATGGCAACCAAAAGAGTGGTTCCATAAAAGCACGCTCGCTGGCTCGCTTGTACGCACACAGATCTACCAGATCGGGAAGGTCTCTTGACCATACACTTAGCAGTGTCCAGAATGCCCATTCGCTCTCACATTTGTGAGGGAATGATTAATGGAAATGGACTGCCTTCAAGTCGACTCCGACTTATGGGGGCCCTATGAATAGGGTTTTCATGGTAAGCGGTATTCAGAGGGGGTTTACCATTGCCTTCCTCTGAGGCTGAGAGGCAGTGACTGGCCCAAGGTCACCCAGTGAGCTTCACGGCTGTGTGGGGATTCGAACCCTGGTCTCCCAGGTCGTGGTCCAACACTCTAACCACTACACCATTAATTCACAGATAAAGAATTGAAGCCGACTTTCCCACCCTAAGCGTCTTACTTAAAAGCCAGTCCGGTTCTTTTAATTGCGCCCCTCTTCTGAGTATGTTTCCTGAGGTCTGCAACTTGAAAAGGCTTCAGAATCAGATCTTCTCCTCGCTCAAGATCCAAAGAGTACAACACTTGTCCTCTGGGCTTTCCCCAGAAAAGAGCCTTCTCGGGGGCAGAAGCGAAGCCCATTCAGAGCAGAGCCATAATTTTTGCCCCCATCGGAAGAGAGAGTCAGTGAGATGCCAAGACGGCCAGCAAACTTGCGAGGTGAGTTGCCTTCGCTGGGGGACGGGGGCGGGCAGGAGGGTCAATAGCAGCAGGATGCGCCAGTGGCTGAGTGATCCAGCGTCCAAAAAGAAAGGAGCAGGATTGGGTGGAGCGTAACTTTCATGGCGCAGGAGTGAACCAAAAGTCGCTTCGGCTTCAGGGCGCGCACAACCGCGCTGCTTCTTTTTAAGTAGGAGCTTGACGAAGGAGGTTCTCTTACTTCTGAACACGGACGACGGCCCGGGCATCAGCCTCCCCATGCCATCCACTTTGCATTTCCTCAGCTTTCCTACGCAGCTCAGGCATCCAGAGTCCAAAACAAGACCGTCTTGGAAACCGAAGACCAGCCCTCGAACCAAATGGCCAGTCCACCCTCCTCGATTCCGTTTGGTCCTGAGAAAAATGTTGGCGATGAAGGCTTGAGCAGGAATGTAAGCTCCTTGACACTGTTTAGAGGGAGAGGATCCAGAATGTCAGAGTTAATCCTATCCCCCACAGCCTAAAGCAAGGGTAGCCAACGTGGTGCTCTCCAGTTGTTGGTGGACTACGTCCTCCATTTGCCCCAGCCAGCACCGCCAGTGCTTAAGGATGATGGGAGTCCTAGTCCAACAACATCTGAAGGGCACCACGTTGGCTGCTTCTCGCCTGCGGGCAATGCCTGGTACCTAAACCACCCTGGTCTCCTACTGGGAGGAAGGGCGGGATATAAATCTAATAAATAAATAAATAAACGGCAGGATCGAGCTGTCTGGAAGTGATGTCCTGGATATCTCTCCCCCCTTCCCAGAATGCTGGGAAGGCTGGAGACGTTCACTAGATGCAGGTGAATGCACTCTGTACATGTCCAGAGACAGGCCTTTTTTCATGATTACTTCATAAGCGACAAGGCCAAGCAGATTGTTTCTGCTCTGCCCAGGATTTTCAGAATAATGCAGACGTTCAAAACCAGTTCCGGGGCTGAGGCCTGGCCCATATTAGGCTGTGAATATGGGGAGGGAGAAAGGTGCCCTCAGAGATAGTAGACTTACCAGCTGTCTTTCTGTAAGGACTCCTGGTGCTGTTTACAGCTGCAGAGCAGGCAGAAATGTATCAGGTGAAGTTTTTCTACCATGCTTTATCGCCATACTGGGAGACATTGCATCTGTGACATTTCTGCCCGTCCTACACAGGAACCCATTCAGCAAAAAAGTTGGCAACTTTAGAGACCGAGTCTCTTCTCTCTAGACGGTTTCAGGCATGGAGAATGAGGGAGCCCCTACTAAACCTCTGTTTCAGAGTTTATGAAACCTGCGCGGGAAAGAAGTCAGGGGAACCATCACCCCCGCAGCTACATTCACGGTAGCGTCAAGGCTCACCTCAGTCACTGTATGACTTGCAGCCTCCTCGGTAAAATTGGAGATTAGCACGATGCAGGCTGCAATCCTGGGCCCACTAACCAGAGACTGAGCCCTACCGATTAGGAGTTACTCCTAGTGCTGCTATCCTATGCAGGTTTACCAGGGAGTAAATGCCACTGAACTCAATGGGACTTACTTGCGAGTAGAGAAAAACAAAACGGGGATGCTAAGCAGCACATTGCAAATTAAAAAGGGACTAGGAAGAGCCTCCCCTTCAGGACACGTCCAGGTAGCGTCTAGATTCAGCGTCGCCATCCGCTGAGTTCCTCAGCCGCTTGAACGCAATTAGAGAATGCTATCCAAGCGAGAGAACTAATCTGCAGCCCCGCTTATCGGTGGGCTTCTGCATGCCGTCACTCCTGCTTTAGGGCATATTTTCAGTGCGCAACAAATGCTCTGCCGCTCCACAGCAAGCGAGCGAACAAGAGTTGCTGGTTCCATTCTGTGGGCAGCTAACCGAGGTGGCGTGACTCGACCAAGGCCATTCGCTGACTCCATAGAGGAGCTGAGATTTGAACCAGTTCTCCCAGGCCATCAGACGCCCAGCCAGCAATCGGAAAGCAGCGGTGCGTTTCTCATAGCTGGCTTTGGTCTGGCCTCAATCTTGGGACGTGCAGTTAATAACATTTCCTCCCCCCGCTACAGACTGGGAAAAGGGTGCTGGGTTGATTCCCACCCCGGTGGCATCCACAATAGGGAGGCAGGAATAGGGACAATAATTTGAACCCGTGGCGGGCATCTATGGTCTGAAAGACTAAGCTGATGTTACTCGGAGCTGTCTAAGACCCTGGAGCATGGGGGCTTGCGACTCCCGCGAACCAAGGCCAAATCTCCCCCTTTGCAGAGTGCCTGGCAGGCTCGTCCCTCCCACTGACGGCCCCGCCCAGCATGATCAGCGTCCTGTGTTATTTGTCTAGGGTCCCCCTGTGCATATTGTTCCTCTCCGCACCGTCCCACATGCAGGACTCGTCGCTGCACCAAATGCGCTCCACTACCAACTTGCAGACAGCGAGAGCGGACTTAAGCTAACGGGGTGGTGATGGTGGAGGGGGAATTAAATTAGCTCCAAGGCTGTCAGAGCTGAGACGTGCATAGACTCCAGACCACTAGCACAGCCTATAGCCGCAGACGAAAGGGACACACCAGGCTGATCCCGGGCCGCGCAGCTCTCTTCTTCGCCAGCATGTGAAGACCCCTCCCCCGCTGCTACTTGCCTGGTGGCGGGCTAGCTGGAGGAGGCGGGGTGGTCCAGGACAGCGAGGCGACCTCTCCAGTTTGAAACAAGCCTCTGTTGTGCGCCTAAAGGGCAAATGAATCTGTCAGCCACAGGCCCCAGCACGAGAACTGGGTCAAACGGAGCTTGGAGAGGAGTCCCCCCTCCCACACCCTCGAGAAAAGGCACCCGGAAAGAAATGCAGAGGCTACCCCGGGCAAGGGTTGGGATGATGCCCTCTGGGTATGCGCGGGGCGAAGAGGAGCTGTCAAGCGGGGCGGTGTCTCTTCACCCAGACAAAGGACCAGGAGGGGTCAGTCGAGGAAGCGGCGAGCCCAGCGCAGCAGCCCTACCGGAAAGGGGAAAAACCTGGACTGCTGGTCTCTCAATATTTTTATTGACTTTTCCAGAGGGTATTGTACACCAAATATCCCATTGGCAGTAAAGCGCATTCAATGTGTTTATAAGCCAAACAGTCACTTTTGTTTAAACAAACACAAGTACAAAGTCAAAAATAAAACCACAAAAATAATGAACCGCATGTTCATAACATACAAAAAATTGCCGCCTACTCAGTAGGTAACTACAACATTCCAACTGCTGAATATATTTATAAATTTTTACACTTCTGTAACAAAAATAGACTTTTTGAGAAGTTCGGGGGTATTTCTCTCTTTTTTTGCTTACATTCCTTCTTCCGCTTCCTTCCCTTCTTTGCTTTTTCCTTTTTGAGCCTCGCTCCCCGTTTCCACACTTTCCCTTTCACCTTAAGGCCAGATGCAAAGCATCCAATCGCACACATGCGTGACGTCAGCAGGGCTTCACAACAAGGCACCGAGACTTGGGACTTAATTAAAAAAAACCCAAACCAAACCAAACGAAAACTTTGCCACGTGAGAGCGTTTCATCCTCAAGGTGATATTTACAAAGAACATCACACTCTTTTGACATGCTCAAATACATAGTTAAGTGCTGCTTTTTTTTCTTCTCCAGCCCCCTCCCCCCAAAAACAATTTGTAAAACCGAGCACAGCCTCGTCATCACTAAAAGAGCAAAAATTACCATTTACAAAAAAAGAGATGGCCCTTTGTGCTCCCCATAACGCAATATGAATATGCAAAAGAGGTTTTCACGTCAAGAACCCAGAAGGAAAGCAAAGCCGCGGCACATAATACAATATTACATTGTCTATGCATGGATTTCCAAAATCCCTGGCTCCCTCATGAATCGCGTCTTGGGGGGTGGCGGGCGGGGAAATATCAGGAGAGAAAGAGATCTCTATCGTCCATGCAGAACAGAAGTGGAGGAACTCTGATGTTCTGGAGCTGGCGTGTTTTCAGGCAGTTGAAGTTGAAAGAAAAGCCCGAGCGGCCCCCGATGGCTGTGGGGAAGCGGGGTGAGGGTCGGCTTAGCCGGCGAGGGTCAACTCTCCCGCAACCCCCAAGCCGAGGCCTGCTGGACCAAGTACCGTTGGGAAGATCAGTCATCAGCACCCCACCTTCCCCCGGGAAGGCGTGAGCGCCTGTTTTTGTTGTTGTGTGCCCCCCCGCACCTTTCTCCCCTCAACAGATCTCAATTGTTCTCGGCGAGAAAGAGGAGACCATGTCGGAGAGTGCTGAAGTCACTTGGGAGCTGAAGGGGCTGGAGATGCCCCCGGGCGAGGGGAAAGGGGTGGCCGCCGCCTGGCTCTGGAAGGTAGAGGACGCGATGGAAGCGTAGCTGGTGGCCACCGCAGGCGAAGGGAAGGAGGGGAAGGGTGACGTCACGGGGGAAGAGTATGATGTCACGGGGGGAGAGAAGGAAGCAGGCACTGGCGAGGGAAAAGTGGAGGCAGAGGGAGAAGGGTAGGAGGTAGTCCCTGGCGAGGCCGAGTAGGGGGTCATCGGGGAGGCGGCGGCGGGCGGCGGCGCGGGAGGGCCCTTGTCGGCCTTCTTGTCCTTCTGCCGCAGGTGGATCTTGGTATGGCGCTTCCTCTCGTCGCTGCGGGCGAACTTGCGGCCGCAGATGTCGCAGGCGAAAGGCTTCTCGCCGGTGTGGGTGCGGATGTGCGTGGTGAGGTGGTCGCTCCGGCTGAAGTTGCGCATGCAGATGCGGCACTGGAAGGGCTTCTGGCCGGTGTGGATGCGGATGTGGCGCGTGAGCTCGTCGGAGCGCGAGAAGCGGCGATCGCAGGACTCGACGGGGCAGGCGTAAGGGCGCTCGTGCGGCGGGGTCTTGCTGGGCCGGTTGGGGTATTTCCGCATGCGGCTCGGCTTGACCAGCTGCGCCTGGTACGCCCCGACGCCGACGCTCTTGGGCTCAGGCTGAGAGGCGCCGCCGCCGTTCTGCGTGGCGAAGGCTTTGATGGTGGAGAGGGGCGTGAGCGAGGGCTGCGGGCTCGGGAAAGGCTTCTGGTCCGCCGAGCCCAGGCCCATCTCGCTGTGCGGCGGCTGCTGCGGGAACAAATAGTCCGGGATGATGGGCAGCTGGAAGTTGCTCTTGCTGGTCGGGTAAGCCGGCGGGGGGAACTGCAGCGAGGCCCCAGACGGGCTGGGGAAGGGCTGGTTGGACGGCTCCGGGAAGATGTCGGCGCTGCCCGGGTTGGGAAAAGTGGGTGCCGCCGAGTAGATAGGGCTGGTGTCGCTGGCTTGCACCGAGCAGCTCAGCGCCGGGCTCGGCGAGGCGGACGACGAGATGGGTGGCGAGGCGGACGACGACGGAGCGGACGTGGCCGGCGAGTTGGCCATGCCCACCAGGCCGCTCACCAGGCTGAAAAGGGGCTCGGGCCAGAGCGGGTTGCTGCCCCCACAGCTCGACGCCGGCTCCAGGGAGAAGCGGCCGGTGTAGGTGATGGGCGGCAGGCGGGTGGTCTGACTCGGGTAGCTGGCCTCCACCAAGGACTTGTCGCCGTTCAGGGAGATCTCGGGGAAGGTGTCTGCCGAGGGAAGAGCAGTCCAGGGTGAGTCCCGAGATCGCCTCCTCCTCCTGCCCATCTCCAACCCAGCCCCAGAGGCAAAGTCAGTCTCTGCCCAATGTTGGCGGCGGGAGGGGGAAGCCTAGGTCTAGCTGTTGCCCTGCCCCACATCTGGGACTCTTCCTCCCCCTCCCCTCCATCTCACATCGGCTTCGCCCGGGGCTAAGGAATTACTGGGCGCAATACATTGCAGCGCCTGGCGCGGCTCCAGCTGCAAAAGCCAGCGGCCCGGGCTGGTGACGCACATCGGAGAATCCCTCCCTCCCCAGGAGCGCTCGGGACAACGGAATCCCCTGCCCAACAGCGGATGGCGCGCCGCCGCCGCCCGTTCCCTCAGAGTCGGAGCCCCTCTGCCTTCCGCCGACCACCCCATGGATGTGTCTCTGCCTACCTGCAGCGAGGTGCTCGAAGGGCTGCTCTCCGCCTTCGCCGGAGGGGTTGAAGCCGGCGCCGCTGCTTTCGGGGCCGCCAGTGGGGCTGAGGAACTGCGGCCCCCCACCGGCGAGCATCATGATCTCCTCCAGCTTGGGGTAGTTGGAGTCCATGGTGGGAGGCGAGTGCGGGAAAGAGCCGAAGGGATCGGCCATCTGCAGCGAGGGCAGGAGCTGCATCTCGGCCTTGGTGGCGGCCATGGGGGCGCGCTGGGGATCGGGCTTTGCCGGGGTCTACACGTAAGCTGGGCGAGAAGAGTGGGTGGGTGCTGGCCCCACAGCTGGCCTGGGGTTCCCCCTGGCTCTGCCCGCTGGAGGCGGTGCGATCCCTCCCTCCCCCACCCGGCCGACCGGCCCGGGGCTCCCCCTGGCTCTATTCGCTGGAAGCTCTCGGCTCCCCGCCCGCCCCAGAGCAGCCTCTATATATCGGGTCTCATCGGCCCCGGCCCGCCTCTTTCCTGACGTACATGTCCAAATATGGAAGGCAGGAAGCCCTTATATGGCAGACGGGCCAGAGGACCCCGCCTGGCGTCAGAGCTTGACACTGGGGGAAGCCGACGGGGGGAAGGTAGCGGACGAGCTCGAAGCAGGAGCCCCGCCACCTGCAAGGGTCCCCGCGGCCCCCGGGCCCTGGCGCGGGCCTCCGAGCTACCGCTTTCTACGTTCCTCCACGGGATCCCCCCCTTCCCAGTCTCCGCCGCGGTTGCCGGAAGCCTCCGGACGCAGAGGCCATATAAGGCAAGGCCCTTATAAGGCCTTGTTCCGGCGCGGGCCTTCCTGCTCCTTATATGGCAATTCCGGCAGGAGCGGGAGGGGGAGAGGCCAGGAGAGACCGGCTGGGAGGGAGGAGCAGGGAGAACCGTGGAGGAGCCCTTGGTCTCCCTGCTGCCCTATGGGTACAGGCGCTGCACAGCCCCCTTCTCTTCGCTGTCCGGACCTCTGAAACTGCAGGGTCGGAGCCGAGGAGGAGACCTTCCGCCCCACAGGTCGCCAGGCGGCGCGCGAGATAGCGAAAAGCAGGCAACGAGGCGCTAGTGCCGCAGGGCAAATGCAAAGAGCAGACACAGATAAACAGTGCGACAAACTGACCTGCCGCAAGAGGGCGCTAGCCGAATTTCCCGTGGGAATTGACTTCCCAAGTTTGGGGCGCACATTCTAGATCACAGCTATAGCGGATTAGTCGCACTTTACAGCACAATCAGGGCCAACAACGAGAATGAAAAGGAGGATTTCCTCCTCTCTTTTTAGTGTATACATATGGGCAAATATAGGTTTCTAAATCAGTACGAGTACTTGTGTGAATTCGGGACCAGGAGGTAGCTTTTATTCCAAAATTAGTAAACGTGGCGTACACGGATGTGATTTTCTATATGCATTTGAGGTGGATCTGCATTTTCTCTCCCCCCCCCCGCCTTTGCTTTTCTGCAAGCTGCTTGCCAGGATTTCGCCTTCTTTTGATGTGTTGCTATTGCTTTAGGAGTGTAGCGGACACATATTAAATTTCAGGGAAGTTTTTGCTGACAGCCTGCTCTGTGTGGGCAAGCACTGCAGGGCCGAGCCAAGAGCAACTCCAAGACACCTTGTCTTGTTGGATCTAGTTCTTGCTTGGGACGAGCATGCTAGAGACACTTCGCAGAAGCTAACCCCATCTGATAATCTCATCCATTGATCTCAGATAGGTGATCGATTCCCTCAAATCCACTTTGGTTTTGCTACAGTCGGAGGCAGCCTGCGCCAGTTGCTGAAAACCGCAGGAGAGAAGAGTCCTCTTGCGCTCAGGTCCTGCTTGCGGGCTTCCCATGGGCATCTGGATGGCCACTGTGAGAACAGGATCCTGGACTAGATGGGCCTGATCCTACAGGCTATCCTTATGTTCCTTCCGCCCCTCTCCCAATTTCTACGTTGAATGTAAGGGCTCATTTCTCTCCCCCCGCTCTGGACTCGAAGCCGCAAAGCCTTTGTAATATTTGCATTTCTAGGGAGCAAACTACGGTTCTCTCTGGAGCCAGTTTTAGGAGTGTCGTGTGCCCTTTGTTCCCTCAGGCCTAGCCAGGGTTTTGTCATTTCGCCCTCTCCCCAACCTCGCCTATCATTGCAATCGGCTTGCTTGGCTGGATGGGGGTGGGGCAAGTTGAGGGAATGAGAAACTAGGAAATGTGCCAGTGCCAAGCACCCCGGGCGCACACACTGCAGAAGGCTGCAGAGGCATCTCGTCAAAGGGAATTTCCTGATGATGCGAAATGCAGGGAATCTCGGGGAGTTGCAAAGCAAGCGGCTCAGTGCTGCCCCCTAGTGCCCAGGGCCAGCTGCGGCCAAGCGTCGCCTCTGCAGCTGGCTGGCACTGCAGTTTAGATGGCAGCAGCAGCTGGGATTCGCCCCATTCCCCAGCGCAGCCCAGGGATTCCTTGGTTCCAAGGAGAAGCCCCTGCCGCTTCCGAGGCTTCCTATATATATATATATATATAATCTCTCTCTGTCTGTCTCACTCCCTCTCTCCTTTTCTTGGCTTCTGCCCAAGCGAGAGAACCGGAGACGCAGTAAGATCTCACTGAGCCTGCGCGGCCGCCTCTGCAAGTGTTTCCCCCGCAGTCCTGTGAGACCCAGGCCCGTATCTCTGAGCTAGAGAGGCTCCGGCCTTGGAAATAGGCTAGTGCTGCAGAGAGCCGAGGAATCAGCAGCCCAGCTCAGCATATTGCCCCTCCACCCTCTGCGCGTGGAAGCTGAGGCTAAGGAGGAACTCCTGCCACTGAAGGGAAATCCTGGGAATCCACAGCCACAGCGCGCGGGAGACGGCGGCGAGAGGGACAGAGCCAGCCCAAGCTGAAGACTCCCCCCGCCCCGCTGCAAAAGCAACCCTTTCGCGCGTGGGAGGGGGGAGAGAAAAGGAGTTGATTCTTAGAAGGATCTCCCATTTGCTAAGTCTTACCTTTTAATTATCCTCGCTGGATCTCGCCCCCCCCCAAAAAACCCACCCTAGCACAACTTTGGGACTTAAAGGGGGGGCTCATTTTTACTGACTTCATGAAATTGCTAGGCAGGCAGCCACTGCGGGAGAACCTGAGCGAGGATGGCTCAAAAAGTGCTTCACATTGGCATGACACGCTCGTCGCGTCCGAGCATCGCCCCGTCTCACACTGCGCATGCCCAGCAGATCCTATGTGCCGTCGTCTTTGATGTGCTCTCCTGGCCACGTCACTCTGCAGGCTCTGGAGGCTCCCTCTGCTTTGCTGCGGGGTCCTTTCCCTCCGCGTTCAGTGATAGAGCACGGCAGAGCACCACCTCATTTCTTCCATTATTTATTCAGCAGACGCCCCTCTTGGAGAGGCTGCTTCGTCTGAGCTCCGTCGTTTCGGGGGCGCCTTGCAACCTGCAAAGCCAGTGTAGCCTTCTGCAAGATAATGATCCAAATACATGCCCAGGGATGATCCAAGGAAGTCCTGGAGGATACTTTGCTTACAGAGGAGGCTGACTGAATGCACCATTCCTTGTATGTTTACAACCACCCAAAGTCTTGTAAGTCCCATTGACTTCAGAGGGAGAATTCAGCACATCATCGACATCTGCACATGGGTGATCCCGTGGCTAGTATATATAGACAGACAGGTGTGAACTGCAAGAAAAGATACAAGTCGCTTGGAGACCTTGGTAACAAGCCACTAATACCTCTAATAAGCAGCAGCATGAAAGACTGCTCCTGTCAGGGGTTTCAGGCAACCATTCATGCCTTCTTTTTCAATGCTCCTTTCTTCTCTCCCCCCCCCAACATACCATGGCTGCTGATGATCACGCTCAGTCCTCACTGGGCGGTTTTTAAGCCCCTTAGGGGTTGTCAGTTTGCAATTTTGTCAATTTCTGGGTTCCCTCACATACCTCCCACTTGTTTCTCAGTGGCCCCATTTTGGCCACATAGTTGTCGGTACTCACTGCACAAGTTTGCTATTAGAAGGGGGGTGGTACATGTCTGTTTCTACCATCCTGCATCATATCAGATTTCTGGGCAACGAGCAGCATAAAACACTTTTTTTAAAAAAGCAGATAAAACTTAAAAACAGGCAAAGGGAGAAATTAAATACACGTGGATCACCAGAAATTCAGAAAAATGGAGGACAAGTTCCATGTCATTATATACGCTGTTGAGATGAATGGGGAATACACAGAGTGAAGCCACCTAACAGGGAAGAAGCCAGAGAAATGGATAATGATGTCACTGTCCCTTCTAATAGCAGATTCAGGAGTTCAAGTGCCTATCAGTTTGAAACAACCAACCAACCAATCATACTGTGGCTTGAGCAGACTGGAGGGCACTCCCTAGGAACATGGGAAGCTGCCTTATACTGAGTCAGACCATTGGTCCATCTAGCTCAATATTGTCAACACAGATTGGCAGTGGCTCTCCAGGGTTTCAGATAGGGGACATTCTCAACCCTACCTGAAGACACCAGGGATTGAAATTGGGACCTTCTGCATGCAAGGCAAATGCTCTGCCACTGAGCTACAGAAGTACATAATATTATGAATTAGAAGATTTTTAAACAAAAATTACCCAACAGAGTACTAGGAGCTTCCGAACCTATTGAATGTTGATAGCACTTAAACCTATAGAGTGGAGGTCAGGAGAGCACCTTGTGGACCTCCAGATGTTGTTGTGCTCTTATCCCATCAGCCCAGTCAACATGGCTAATGGTCAGGGAAGATGAGAAGTTGGTGTCCATCAACCTTTTGAGGACCAAAAATCCTCCAGCCCTGCTTTAGAAAGAGTGTGAGTAGGCAAGTGAGAAAAGGTTCTGAAGGAACCACTTCAGGTAGATCTTCTGGGTCTGTTTCGGAGGAATCCTATATTTACATTGAGCCAGGACTGGAGATATGCCGGGACTGGAGATGTGCCAGGACTATGGTGGAAGAATGGTCACCATAACCAAAAGAAGCTCAGCCTAGGGAGGAAGAGAAGCCGACACAGGAGGGGGGACAGAAAAGCAGCAGAAAGCTCACAGACACCCACAGTGCCCATCAATCAGAGACTGTGCTAGCAATAATGTCCACATGCAGCCAATGAATTCACAACAATGGGGGCATGCCCCCAGCATTACAACACTCAGAAAACGAAAGAGGATGCTATGGTGCCCTCAGCCCATCAGTCCCAGTGTTGTAGGCAGCAATGACCCTACAAGTCCCCAGGCATCTCTGACAGTGTCACATCAGGTGGCAGAGGTGTTGGAGGAGAGAGCTGGGTGGGTGCTAAATAACCTCCTCCCCCCCAAAAAAAGAATTAGCTTGCTGCTCGCAGGTGTGGTAAAGAATGCTGTCCCCTTGCCAGTGCAGAAAGAGTATTAAGTTGCCTCCCTGGTCGGTTCTGCATGTGGCCATTTTGTCCTTAGCTTTTTAAAAAAAAAACCACACCAGCAAATCCTACTTTGCTGCCCAGGGCTCCTTCTGGAAGGAAGGGTGGGATATAAATGTAATAATACTAATATTTATTTATTTATTTATTTATTTTATTTTATTTATATACCGCCCTAAGCCCGAAGGCTCTCTGGGCGGTGTACAAAAAGATAAAAACAAGCAATGTATAAATACAATAAATACAATAAATAAAAAAACAAAACAAACAAATAATAAAGAAACCAAACAACATCCAAAATACAAAATAATAATGAAAATGCTATTAAAACACACTTTAAAATGCCTGGGAGTATAAAAAGGTTTTCACCTGGCGCCGAAAAGATAGTAGCGTCGGCGCCAGGCGCACCTCATCGGGGAGGCTGTTCCACAGTTCGGGGGCCACCACGGAAAAGGCCCTGGTTCTAGTCACCACCCTCCGAGCTTCTCAATGGGATGGCACCCGGAGGAGGGCCTTAGATGTTGAGCGCAGTGTCCGGGTAGGTTCATATTGGGAGAGGCGTTCCACCAGGTATTGCAGTCCCATGCCGTGTAGGGCTTTATAGGTCAAAACCAGCACTTTGAATCTAGCCCAGAAACAAATAGGAAGCCAGTGCAGATGGGTCAGAACAGGTGTTATATGAGCAGACCTTCTGGTCCGCGTCAGCAGTCTGGCCGCTGCATTCTGGACTAGCTGTAGTTTCTGAACAGTCTTCAAGGGCAGCCCAACGTAGAGCGCATTGCAGTAGTCCAGTCTAGAAGTTACCAGAGCATGAACAACTGAGGCGAGGTCATCACTGTCCAGACAGGGACGTAGCTGGGCTACCAAGCAAAGATGGTAAAAAGCATTCCGTGCCACCGAGGCCACCTGGGCCTCAAGTGACAAGGAAGGATCAAAAAGAACTCCCAAGCTACGCACCTGTTCCTTCAAGGGGAGTGTAACCCCATCAAGAACAGGATGAACATCCTCCATCTGGGCAGAGAAGGCACTCACCAACAGCATCTCGGTCTTGTCTGGATTGAGCTTCAGTCTGTTAGCTCCCATCCAGTCCATTATCGCGGCCAGGCAACGGTTTAGCATGTCAACAGCCTCACCTGAAGAGGATGAAAAGGAGAAATAGAGCTGCGTGTCATCAGCGTACTGATGACAACGCACCCCAAAACTCCTGATGACCGCACCCAGCGGCTTCATGTAGATGTTGAAAAGCATGGGGGACAGTACCGATCCCTGCGGGACTCCACAATGGAGAGTCTAGGACATCGAGCAATGTTCCCCAAGCACTACCTTCTGGTGGCGACCCACCAAGTAGGAGCGGAGCCACTGCCAAGCAGTACCCCCAACTCCCAACTCCGTGAGTCTTCCCAGAAGGATACCATGGTCGATGGTATCAAAAGCAGCTGAGAGATCAAGGAGAATCAACAGAGTCACACTCCCCCTGTCCCTCTCCCGACAAAGGTCATCATACAGGGCGACCAAGGCTGTTTCGGTGCCAAAACCGGGCCTAAAACCGAATTGAAATGGATCAAGATAATCAGTGTCATCCAAGAGCCCCTGGAGCTGGCCGGCAACCACCCGTTCCAGCACCTTGCCCAGGAATGGAACATTCGCCACAGGTCTATAATTGTTCAGGTTATCTGGGTCCAAAGAGGGTTTCTTCAGGAGCGGTCTCACAGCCGCCTATTTTAGGCAGTCAGGGACCACTCCCTCTCTCAAAGAGGCGTTTATTATCTCCTTGGCCCAGCCAGCGGTTCCGGTCCTGCCAGCTTTCACCAGCCAAGAGGGGCAAGGGTCCAGCACGGATGTGGTCGCCCGCACCAGTCCAAGGATCTTGTCAACATCCTCAACCTGTACAGACTGAAACTCATCCAATAAACAAGGACAAGACCGTGTTCTGGATGCTTCATTAGATCCCACTGCCATAATATTGGAGTCTAAGTCCCGGCGAATGCATGCGATCTTATCCTGGAAGTGCCTCGCGAATTCATCACAGCGGGCTACAGATGAATCTATGATGTCCTGAGGGCCAGAATGTAAAAGCCCTCGTACGATTTTAAAAAGCTCCGCCGGGCGGGAGAGAGATGCCTTAATTGTGGCAGCAAAGTATCTCTTTTTTGCTGCCCTCACCGCTACTATATACCGCTTAGAAGAGGCACTCACCAAGGCATAATTGCATTCGTCAGGAGTTCGCCTCCATCTGCACTCAAGCCTCCTCCTCTCTTGCTTCATCACTCTCAGCTCCACGGTATACCATGGAGCTATATGAGCTCTACATAGGAGTGGGCGCATGGGAGCGATCGTGTCAACCACCCTAGTCATCTCCGTATTCCACAATCCAACCAGGGCTTCGACAGGAGCGCCAGTCTTCTCAGTCGGAAAATCCCCCAGAGCCCTTTGGAAACCCTCAGGATCCATTAGTCTCCGGGGGCAGACCAATTTAATAGGTCCCCCACCCTTGCAGAGGGAAAGGGTCGCTGTGAGCCTAAACTTCAGCAAGCGGTGATCTGTCCATGACAATGGGGTAGATGAAAAAACCCCAACCACCAGATCACCATCTCCATGTCCAGTGGCGAAGATCAAATCAAGAGTATGTCCCGACACATGCGTTGGGCCAGTAACAACCTGAGACAGCCCCATGGTTGTCATGGAGGCCATGAAGTCCTGAGCCGCCCCAGATAAAGCAGTCTCGGCATGGATGTTGAAGTCTCCCAGTACCAATAGTCTAGGGGACTGCAACAATACCTCCGAGACTACCTCTGTCAGCTCAGTTAGGGAATTTGTTGGGCAGCAGGGTGGGCGGTACACCAACAAAATTCCCAGTCTGTCTCTCTGGCCCAGCACAAGGTGGAGACACTCCAAACCAGTCGACACCTGGACAGGGTGCTTGGTGAGTGAGAAAGAACTCCACAGACCACAGCAACCCCACCTCCCCGTCCTTCGGTTCTACCATGATGCTGAACCGTATACCCAGGTGGGCAGAGCTGGGAAAGAGCAACTCCTCCCTGATCGCCCACCCAGGTTTCAGTTATACACGCCAGGTCGGCAGCCTCCTCCACAATTAAATCATGAAGAAGGGAGATCTTATGGTGAACCGACCTGGCGTTTAACAACAGCACATGGAGATCCGAAGGCTGACTGATAGGACAACCAGCAGTCCTGGGGATGTGAGGAGAACCGGAACAAGTCACAGACACTACTTGTCTGGGACGAGTTCCCCTTATCTGGTACGTTCTCCTCACAACGCCATACCTCCCATTACCCGTCACTACACTAATTGGGGGCCCCGAAAGTCTCCCCGGTCGATGTATAATACTCTCTCCCAGGCACATATTAAAACCAATAAAACACACATATACACACTCACCAAATCACAGTCACCCACACAATGCACATTCACACCAATACACACTACAATTCACACACAGACACACACGCACTTAATCAAACACACACTACAATAGACATACATATAATACAACCAAACAATATTAAGATAACTACTAATACTAATAATAATATTTTAAAAAATAATTAGTGTAACATCTCCCTTTCATAGGCATTTGTATTAAGAATAGTTACACTTACCTTTCCTTGCATTTCAACAACAGAGAGCTTTACATGGTTTGGCACCGGAATTACTTTACTTCTCTTGACTATTTTCCTGCCACTGCCTTAGAACTAGGGTTGCCAGGTTCCGGGCCTGAGACTGATCCTGTATCTTTAGGAGAAGAGAAAGTCAGCCAAGTGCAGGTGTTCTTGCAACACTGTAATGGGAAAAACCACAAGGTGGAATTCTCCCTTCCCCCTGTGCAACTTTTAAAGATACAGAAGACCTCTTTGAGGCTGGGCCTGGCAACCAAGAGGTCTTCTGTATCTTTAAAAGGTGTGCAGGGGGCAGGGAGAATTTCGGCTTGTTGTTTTTCCCATTACAGGGTTGCAAGAACACCTGCACTTGGCTGACTTTCTCTTCTCCTAAAGATGCAGGATCAGTCTCAGGCCAAGAACCTGGCAACTGTACTTAGAAATGCATTATAATGCACTATATTTAATTTATTTATTATTGCATTTATATCCCACGTTTCCTCCAAGGAGCTCAAGGTAGCTAGCATACATGATTCTCCTCCTTCCCAATTTTGTCCTCACAAAAATCCTGTGAGGTAGGTTAGGCTGAGAGCTTGTGACTGGCTCAAGGTCACCCAGTAAGTTTCATGGCTGAGGAAGGATTTGAACCCTGGTCTCCCAGATCATAGCCCAACACTCTAACCATTATGCCACACTGGCTCTCATATAGTTCTTATAGGACAAAAAGTCACAAGAGCCGATTCAGGTGGCCACATGGGTGATCAATGTGGATTAAGCATATCTGGCTCACGTTTTACTTGTGGTCAAGTGGTGACATGATTGCTTCACTACAAGCACAACTTGCAACCTGCATTTTTAAAGGAAGACCTGGCTTTCATTTCACTGCTCAGTTGGGAAGCTGGGATTGAAGGAATTTTATTTTTCTTTGCTGGTGCTTTGAATATTTAAACCCAATATAATGAAAGAAAAGTACAAATGGCTTTATCCCTAAATATCATGCAATTTGGATACAGAATACTGACATTATTGGATTGGTGGAGAGTTCAGTTTTTCTTAGCTCTTATGTAAGATCCCAAAAAACTGTGAGCTTGTGATTCATCCCTATGGCCAGCAGTGGCCCCACTGCCAACCAACAGAGCCCTCCTGCTGGTCTCTCCCTCCTGCCTTGAGGAAGAATGTGAGTCAACGATGGGAGCAAGAAGAAGGAGCAGTTGCTGTTGCTGCCACCACCACTCACCCACTTATGCACATAGAAAGCCGCCTTATTCTGAGTCAGACCATCGGTCCATCTAAATCAGTACCATCTACACTGACTGGCAGTGTTTCTTGAGGGTTTCAGATGGGGTTTTGTGACGCCCTTCCCTGGCTCTCCCTGTCAGGTTCCTACCTGCGCGTGGCTACTGCCTGTCACTAGGCACCACCAGGGACTCCACCAGTCCGGACTGTCCTTTTTTATGGTTTCTCTCCCCGCTCTAGCACAGATCTCAACAGATCCCCCTGCTAGGCAACCACCAGTAACGTCCCAATACTAGTATTCCCAGAGACTCTGAATACTGGTATTGTTATTCTCTTCACCGCTGCCACCATTTGTTACAGTTTCCCTTCAGCCTTGGTCATTACCTTACCCTCCCTTCTGGTCTGTGAAACCCCAGCCAAGGATCAGGCCTTTGGTAAACCAAATTAAGTATTTATTAAAGATAACAAAGCTAACAAGATTAACAAGATTTCTTCTTAAGGCACATAAGCATATAGTTTTACTCAATACTAATCCGAACTCCACCCCCCTCCTTCTTCACTCTCTCCTGGCAAACAACTCTCTAAACCCCACCAAGCAACCCACTCAGTTCTCTTCTCCCCCCCAGATTCCACTCTCACTCTTCCTTTTATACATTCAGCCATTTTAAACACTCAGCCAATCATCTCGCATTCTACTGCCCATTCACTCCCCCTCTTTCACTCCACTTACCATGTATCTTCTAAACAACCAACACTTACCATATATACATTAATATAGGAACATCACATTTCCCCCCCCTTAAACAACAGCAGAGTATTATTCCTGTTCCAGGATTTATACGTCGCGCTAACAAATAAAAGTCTCTATGGGGAAAATGTCTTTCTTTGTTCCTCTGTCTGGTCACGTCACTGCAGTCCCAGCCACTTGCCTGGAAAGTCCATCGGCCAGTACATTGTCCTTGCCTTTGATGAACTGGAAGTCCACTTAGGGCCCAGGACCACCTCTGCAGCATAGTGTTATGGTTTTTCATAGTCTGCAACCATAACAAGGCCCGATGATCCGTAGTCACTGTGAATCTTCGTCCCCACACGTATGGGCACAACTTGTTCAGTCCCCACACGACCGCTAGGCACTCCTTCTGGACCGACGAATAGTTTTTCTCCCGCGGCGTCAGCTTGCGACTCAGGTACGCCACTGGATGTCTGGTGCCTTCTCTCTCCTGTAGCAAGACGACTCCCAGCGCCAGGTCCGACGCATCTGTAGCCACGATGAATGGTTTCTCATAGTCTGGTGCTATTAATATGGGTCCTTGGCACAAGGCTTGCTTCAGTAGATCAAAAGCCTTCTGACATTCATCCGTCCATACCACTCGCTCAGAACACTTCTTCTTTGTTAATTCATGCAAGGGGGTTGCTATTTCCCCAAAATTTCTCACAAACTTCCTATAAAATCCAGCCACACCCAGAAATGCCCTTACTTGTTTTTTGGTTAAGGGGATCGGCCACGCTTGTATTGCCTCCACCTTGCTCCATAAGGGGGTGATTTTCCCACTCCCCACCTTATGTCCTAAATAGATTACTTCCTTTAGTCCAAACTGGCATTTCTTAGCTTTTATTGTGAGGCCTGCTTTTCTTAAGGCCTCCAATACTGTTGTCAGGTGTTGGACATGCTCAGGCACCGACTTGCTAAAAATGGCCACGTCATCGATATAGGCCACTGCAAAATCTGACATGCCTCGCAACACAGTATTGATTAGCCTCTGAAATGAACTTGGTGAGTTCCTTAGTCCCATGGGTAAGGTCACAAACTCATATAACCCATCTGGTGTACTGAAGGCAGTTTTGGCTCTGGATTGCTCGTCTAGTTCCATTTGCCAAAATCCTTTACAGAGATCTAGTGTAGAGATAATGGTTGCTGCCCCCAATAACTCTAACATTGCGTCTACCCTAGGCATAGGATATGCATCTGGGACAGTAATTTTATTGATTAGCCGATAATCAATGCAAAACCTTGTCGTTCCATCTTTTTTCGGAACCAGGACAATACTTGAGGCCCAGGGACTGATGGATTCCCTGATCACTCCTAATTCCAGCATATCTTCCACCTCCTTTTTGATCTCATTCAAAACTTTCCCATTCACACGGTACGGAACAGATCTGATTGGGGCATGATCTCCAGTATCAATGGAATGTATAACTATACTGGTTTGGCCAGGTTTGTTGCTAAAGAGATTCCTATAGGTTTTCAAAACTCTCAGAATCTCCTCTTTTACTTCCTCCTTCACCTCCTCTGACCATTCCACTTGATCTACCCCTCCTTTGTCTTTGCTTTCCTGTACCAAATCTGGAAGTTCAGGCCCACTTCCCTCAGGGAATAAGGTAACTTGCAACACCTTTGCATCCCTGGTATGGTAAGGCTTTAACATATTTACATGAACCACTTTGCTTTTGTTTAATTGGTCTGTGGTGATTACATATGTCACTGTGTCAAGCCTTTCTCTGATGGTATATGGTCCTTCCCAGTTAGCCTGTAATTTGTCATGTTTCCTGAGTATGAACGCCATAACCATATCTCCCACATCATACACACGTTCTCTGGCTGTTCTGTCATACCAGTAACTTTGCTTCTCCTGTGCATGACTCAAATTCTCTTTCACCACTTCCATCATTTGTTTCACTGGTTCACATTCACCCCCTCTCTCAGCAGGCATCCACAGTCCACATAAAATCCCATTCTCACACACAACTTGACTCCTCAGCTTGTCAGCGAAAGGAATCTGCTGGGTCACAGCCTCTTCCTTTATCAGCTTCAAACTTATATCTTTATGCAGCTCTTCCCTGAATTGATCTGCTTCTTCCCCAGAGACCACTTGATACAGTTTGTCTTCTTCAGCAGGCCTGCTAGTGGTTGCTATGGTGACCTGAGGCTGGTTAACAGATTCCACCCTGTTTGTTTCAGCCCCCCTTAATATGGCTTCTTTTTCTCTGCCAATTTGCTGTCTGGTCACTACATAGATCTTTCCTTGGGCGCCCATTACATCCCTTCCCAGTATTACTGGTTCTTGTTGCTGGGCATTAATGCCTACTTTATATCGGCCCTCTCGGCCTCTCCAAGTCATATCCACCAGGGCCACAGGCAAACTTTCTGGTTGACCTCTCACTCCTTGGATAGTCACAGTTTCCTGAGGTAATATTACCTCAGATTTTATTAAATCTGGCCTCAGTAATGTCTGAGTGGCACCAGTATCAAGCAATGCCCAATAATTTGCCCCTTGTACACTCACTTCCTCTCTCAGACTTGAATCAAGGTCTGTTACTTCTGTCCAGTATATCTGGCAAAACTGAACCTTTTTCGCTGTTTCTAAAGCCTTGGGCTCTGTTTTCACTGCCCTTGTCTGAGCAGGATTACTAATGGGGTTGGCAACCTCACATTGAAAACGTAGGTGCCCCGGTCTACCACATTTGTAGCATAATTTCTCCTCACTTTTAGGGTACACAGATCCACTCTGGGGTGTCCTGTGCCCTTCAGATTTTAATGGAGGACTCACTCACTGTGGTACCACATCCCTTCTGCCAGCACTATATGGTCTGTGTTTAAACTCTCTTGATGTTTTCCCCACCCAGCCAGTTCTATTGGAGGCGAAGTGATCCGCCAGCTCTGCGGCCTCCTGCACAGATGTGGGGGAACGGTCTTTGACCAGGAGCCTTATTTCTGGTGGTAACTGATGGTATAATGGATCCAGTATCATGAGGCTTTTCACCTCTTCCACTGACTGAGCTTTGGCACTACTCATCCACTTTCCAAATATATCCATCAACTTTGCTCCCAGTTCCACAAAAGACCTCCCTGTCTGTATCTGGCAATTTCTGAAAAGCTTTCTAAAATAATCAGGCCCCAATCTGAATCTTTTAAACACTGCTTCTTTGAATTCAGCATAGGTGACGGGCTTGTCTGAGGGGAAATATTGGTATACCTCAGCCAATTCCCCTTTAATCAGGTTTGATAAATACTGCATGTATTTATCTTCAGGTAGCCCCCACAACTGAGCTGCTTTTTCAAAGGTGCTGAGGTAAATTTGAGGATCTTGACCAGGCTCATAGACAGCAAAGTCCTTTGAAGTAATTTTTATTTTTGCTCCATCTCTGTCTTTCCTTGTCTCCTCAGAGTGAAATTTCTCTCTATCAAATTTTAACTTTTCTACTTGTAATTCAGCATCCAATGCTCGTTGCTTCTCCCTCTCCTCAAACCCCAATCTCATTCTCTCAGCTTCCAACTCCCTCTGCTTGTCTTTTTCCTCAGCCTCCCATCTTAACTTCTCTCTCAAGTACTCTATATAAGCGGGATTGCTTAAATATCCTTCTGGGGTCTCTTCCCTGACAGGTTGTTTTTGCTGGGCAGTTGCAAATCCTATAAGTGCTACCCTCAATTCATCTACCCCTTTACCCTCGTGAGGTAAATTGAATGTTATGCACTTCTCCACCAGCTCCTCTCTTTTCATTTTTATGTACTCAGCCATGGTCACTCACTCTTTGCCACACACTCTTTGCCAGTCACTCTCACAAGAAATCTTGTTTTGTTATTTCTGTTTGCCACACCACTGTATCTGGATTCTCTGTTGTTCGTATCTGGATTCTCTGTTGTTCGTATCCCACCGCTACTGACACCACATGTGATGCTTCCTTCCCTGGCTCTCCCTGTCAGGTTCCTACCTGCTCGTGGTTACTGCCTGTCTCTAGGCACCACCAGGGACTCCACCAGTCCGGACCGCTCTCTCTTATGATTTCTCTCCCCGCTCTAGCACAGATCTCAACATCACAACACTCACTTCCTCTCTCAGACTTGAATCAAGGTCTGTTACTTCTGTCCAGTTTATCTGGCAGAACTGAACCTTTTTCGCTGTTTCTAAAGCCTTGGGCTCTGTTTTCACTGTCCTTGTCTGAGCAGGATTACTAATGGGGTTGGCAACCTCACATTGAAAACGTAGGTACCCTGGTCTACCACATTTGTAGCATAATTTCTCCTCACCTTTAGGGTACACAGATCCACTCTGGGGTGTCCTGTGCCCTTCAGATTTTACTGGAGGACTCACTTGCTGTGGTACCACATCCCTTCTGCCAGCACTATATGGTCTGGGTTTAAAATCTCTTGTTGTTTTCCCCACCCAGCCAGTTCTGCTGGAGGCAAAGTGATCCGCCATCTCTGTGGCCTCCTGCACCGATGTAGGGGAACGAGCCTTATTTCTGGTGGTAACTGATGGTATAATTGATCCAATATCATGAGGTTTTTCCCCTCCTCCACAGACTGAGCTTTTGCACTTGTCAGCCATTTCCCAAATATGTCCATCAGTTTTGCCCCCAGCTCCACGAAAGACCTCCCTGTCTGTATCTGGCAGTTTCTGAAAAGCTTTCTAAAATAATCAGGCCCCAGTCTGAATCTTTTAAACACTGCTTCTTTGAATTCAGCATAGGTGACGGGCCTGTCTGAGGGGAAATATTGGTATACCTCAGCCAATTCCCCTTTAATCAGGTTTGATAAATACTGCATGTATTTATCTTCAGGTAGCCCCCACAACTGAGCTGCTTTTTCAAAGGTGCTGAGGTAAATTTGAGGATCTTGACCAGGCTCATAGACAGCAAAGTCCTTTGGAGTAATTTTTATTTTTGCTCCATCTCTGTCTTTCCTTGTCTCCTCAGAGTGAAATTTCTCTCTATCAAATTTTAACTTTTCTACTTGTAATTCAGCATCCAATGCTCGTTGCTTCTCCCTCTCCTCAAACCCCATTCTCAACTTCTCAGTTTCCAACTCCCTCTGTTTGTCTTTTTCCTCAGCCTCAAAGACCCGCTGTTTGTCTTTTTCTTCCATTTCAAAGACTCTCTGCTTGTCTTTTTCCTCAGCCTCCCATCTTAACTTCTCTCTCAAGTACTCTATATAAGCGGGATTGCTTGAGTATCCTTCTGGGGTCTCTTCCCTGACAGGTTGTTTTTGCTGGGCAGTTGCAAATCCTATGAGTGCTACCCTCAATTCATCTACCCCTTTACCCTCGTGAGGTAAATTGAATGTTATGCACTTCTCCACCAGCTCTTCTCTTTTCATTTTTATATATTCAGCCATGGTGTTTGAGTTCACTCACTCTTTGCCACACACTCTTTGCCAGTCACTCTCACAAGTAATCTTGTTTTGTTATTTCTGTTTGCCGCACCACTGTTAGGGATTCTCTAGTATTCGTATCTGGATTCTCTGTTGTTCGTATCCCACCGCTACTGCCACCACATGTGACGCCCTTCCCTGGCTCTCCCTGTCAGGTTCCTACCTGCGCGTGGCTACTGCCTGTCACTAGGCACCACCAGGGACTCCACCAGTCCGGACTGTCCTTTTTTATGGTTTCTCTCCCCGCTCTAGCACAGATCTCAACAGATCCCCCTGCTAGGCAACCACCAGTAACGTCCCAATACTAGTATTCCTAGAGACTCTGAATACTGGTATTGTTATTCTCTTCACCACTGCCACCATTTGTTACAGTTTCCCTTCAGCCTTGGTCATTACCTTACCCTCCCTTCTGGTCTGTGAAACCCCAGCCAAGGATCAGGCCTTTGGTAAACCAAATTAAGTATTTATTACAGATAACAAAGCTAACAAGATTAACAAGATTTCTTCTTAAGGCACATAAGCATATGGTTTTACTCAATACTAATCCGAACTCCACCTCCCTCCTGGCAAACAACTCTCTAAACCCCACCAAGCAACCCACTCAGTTCTCTTCTCCCCCCCAGATTCCACTCTCACTCTTCCTTTTATACATTCAGCCATTTTAAACACTCAGCCAATCATCTCGCATTCTACTGCCCATTCACTCCCCCTCTTTCACTCCACTTACCATGTATCTTCTAAACAATCAACACTTACCATATATACATTAATATAGGAACGTCACAGGTTTCTCCTGTCCCTGCCTGGAGAAGCCCAGGATTGAACCTTCTGCATGCTTGTATTCATCTTTGCCCACCATCATTCTGACTGGGATCACTTTTACTTGGTCAGTAACCTGAAATCAGTGCAGGATTTAGGAACAAGCCAAGTAAGCCATGGTTTAGGGCCTCACATTATGAGGGGGCCTCTACACATATTGGTGATAGCTAAGAAATTTTATTACATTGTAATCACTTTGGCTTAAATAATCTTTCATATAAAACCCACCATCAACATTCTGAACCCTGACCTCCCCATCGCAATCCACACCCAATCCCTTCCAGGGCTTCTGGACTACTTGCATTATACACTGGTTGTCCACTATCATCTCAGACCTCAAGAGGAGACAATGGGAGCTAGCTTATCAATGCATTCTAAAGTCCTGTTCCACTCCAGGCATCATTTCCCCTAGTCCTCACCACTTTCCCATTATTTTTTATCTCTTCATTTTTATGGTGTGGGGCCTTTGAATCTTGACAGGGCCTCAGCAAGTCTTGATACAGCCCTGCCTGAAGAAAAACAAGAGGCAAAAAAAGAGCCCTCCCCCATTATCCATGGCCTGTCTTTGAACTGTTTCACCTTTCGATTTCACTGCAAGGACTTAGTAAAGAAATACAAGGTTAAAAAGAAGACAGCCATTCCTTAGGAATACCTGACCACATGCCCAGACTGCAATGAGATACACATGACTGAATTCTGACTTTAGAAAGTATTGTGGTAGCTTTTTAACCACTTTAGAAGTGGTTAAAGTTATGGTATAATTTTTCCTCACAGGCTTAGGTTCGCAAAAATTTGGCTTTATAGGTATATGGGAGATATAAAAGGCTATTATCAGGTGATCTGTGCAGGAATTTGACTTTATGTGAAATTTACACTTAATCTAAACAATGGGTTATGGGACATTTTTGGGTGCCAGGAGGACTGCTGTGGGGACTACAGGATGAGGAAGTCAACTTGCACCAGCCCTGTTATGCAGGCTTAACTCTGAATTCTACCCTTTACATTTTCAATTAATTTTTCTACTACATCAGAAAAGTTCTATCATATCACTACCTGATTGTTCATTCATACTTTTTGCCATTGGATAGTACTGCAAGAATCTTAAATTATTTTACTAAAGATTCAAGTACTTTATTAATTCAATTATTCATAAACCACCAAGCAAAAAAAGAAAAGCAGTGTAAATATGTTGCGATACCATCCTTCCTCAAGAGGGCACTCTTCCCTGTGATTATGGGACAGAGGAAGAAGCACTGTGAGGTACAACAGATTGCAGTTGTAAACTAGAGCACAATCACACACACTTCATGTGTTTCTAGCCTTCATAGTCAAAGGTCAAGAGGGCAAAGAATGACCATGATGCTACAACCACTTGGCCACCCTTGGCTGAGAGCAGCTAATAGGACTTAATTTTATAGATTCACCTAAAGCAGGCAGGCAACCCATGAGATTAACCCATAAACCTGATGGCTCAAAGGTTGCAATTCTACTGCTGAAGATGAGGAAGACTAACTTTGTTAACTGCCTCAATGGGAGAGCGCCTGGAAACCAGATGTAAGTCTCTCTGATATCTTTAGAGCAGGATATAAAGGAAATAAACCATAACAACCCACAAACCACTAAAATCAATGGGAATCTTTGTCACTGACATCACTGAAATGTGGAAGTCACCACAAGTGTGTTCACAATATAAAAAGACAGACTTGGAAGCAAGTATAGAAGCAGCTCAAAGGAAAGGGGAGGGGGGAAAGGATGGAGTCTGAGGGCTGCAAATCTGTTTTTGTGTCCTGGGACAGGTTGCTTAGAGAACAGATCGACAGAATACGCATTTGCTCTTGGAATAAATTGATGATCAATGGAAGGGGCTGGGCATGCAGCTTCCTGTACTGCGGGGGGGGTAGGCTTTCATTCTGCCTCCTCTGATTTTACTGATGTCCACTTCTGGTGTCGGTGGCACTTCCATAGCAACAATCTACATCTTCTTCTAGAGGGATTGAGAGAAATCCTCATCCTTCAACATCGTGAAATCTATCAGAGGCAGACTTAGGAGGATCCCTCCTTGTCTGAGGAATCCCTGTCTCGTGCCCTATGCTGATAATAAAACAAATGACGATAAGGCCGAGTATTCTTTGAACTAATTCAGATCACATTCCCAAAGGTATATTAAAAGGAAATAAAAACACATTAAGACACTTCATAATGCCATGTTTAAAAATATACTGGAACCTTTCATGGTTTTCCTCTGTTAACTTCTAATATATTTGCAAATTATCTAATGTGTTGATAATGTTAATTAGCAAGTACAGAACTGATATCTTCATAAAAATAGCATTCATCTTGTCCTTTTTGAGTGTTTGACATGCTTCAGATGTCTTGTCCCATCCTCATTATGCCCTTTCCTGAGAACGGATGCAATATAATGATTAACAACCTGATCCTGTGCATATGTACTCAGAAGCAAGTACTACAGTGCTCAATGGAAACTTAGCTCTAGACAATACAGAGATTTTTGTTCAGTGGAACAGCTAATCCAGAGTTGAGTGCACAAACTATTTTGCATAGGTTTGCACCGAATTTCCCCTTAAGTATGAAAGGCAACAACTTGGGAGTGCTCCTGGATCCAGAACTGCTTCAGCATGGTCAGGTGACAGCTGTGTTTTCAGCCAGTTTGGGACCCTGTAGTACATGCAGTGCTGGATTTAGGCATAAGCTAAACAAGCTACAGCTTAGGGCCTCACAATCTGCAGGGGCCTCAAAACATTTCAGATTTTTTGGGGGGGGCTTTTAAAATTTAAGTATACTGAATATATATATATATATATATATATATATATCTATCTGGTGTAATTTGTTAACAGAGGTCCTCCAAGCTTTATATAGCTTAGGGCCTCACCAAGTCTAAATCCGGCACTGAGTACATGCACCCTCCACTAGAGAATGGGTTCTGGCCATTATTATACATGGGTTGGTTACATTCAGGGGAGAGATTTTCAGAGGATAGTCAAGGTGCTGAGACCTCACAATCTACTGAGGGAAGCCTGCAATGAGCAGAGTGCTCAGATCTACTCTGGAGTAAGGGACTCACCCTGCCTCCTCTGAAGTAAAGAGGTAAGTATGGGGCTGTAAGGATTTGCAGTCCTGTTTGGACACCCACACGACTTTCAGACAGTTTTGAATAGAGAAATAAAACACTGGAGCCTGCTCCGAGGTATGTGTCCATCAGATTGTAGGTTAAGAATAATTTATGGGTCAGGAAGTCAGTCCCCAGTTCAAAGCTCATTTCAGCAACAAACTCATGAGGTGGCGTTAGGCAGCCTACCATCTCTCAGTCTCAGCTCTCCATTTTCTAATTCTGGGAATAACAATATTGCTTTATTTTATTTATAAGGCACTTATTACCCCACTCTT
This sequence comes from Rhineura floridana, assembly GCF_030035675.1. NCBI lineage: Eukaryota > Metazoa > Chordata > Lepidosauria > Squamata > Rhineuridae > Rhineura > Rhineura floridana. The sequence continues at coordinate 123,807,231 of NC_084482.1, read as the reverse complement.
CAGTCCACAAAGACTCAAGTACCAGGCAATCCTTCCAAGGGAGTAAGTTTCAGAGATAGGACACCACAACCAAAAAGGGGCCATCTCCAGTCAACACCTGCCTTGTCTCTGATGGTGGATGGACCCAGGGAAGAATCTCGGGATGACTGTAATACCTAGGTAGATTCAAGTGGGGGACTGCAGTCCTTAAGGTACCCTGGTCCCAGGCTGTTAAAATGTTTTAAAGCTTAAAGGATTTGTGCTTAGAAACCAGACTGGGAGCCAATATCTTTGTTTCAAAACTGATGAGATATGATCCATGTGCACAGTCCCAGTTAGAAATGTAGCCACTGTGTTTTGAACTAACTGAGCTTTCTAAACAGTCTTCAAAGGCAGCTGCACATACGCAGTACAATGCAGTAGTCCCAACAGGACCAGAGCATGGATAACTGTGACCAGACTGTTGCTATCCTGGAGTGGCCACAGCTGGTGCCCTAGCCTAAGCTGGTGAGAGATGCTTCATAGTTTGAGAGCCACTTGGCCCTCCAAAGACAAGGCCAGATATAATACTAACACCTCCAGGCTATGAATCTGATCCTTTAGAGGAAGTGCAATCCCATCCAGAACAGGTTGGATACCACTATCTACCTCCCAAGTCAGATGAATTACCACTGACAGCACTTCTGACTTGTTCGGATTATTCTTCTGTTTATTGGCCTACATCCAATCCATTACTGATTCCAGGCACTGGTCCAGTACTTCCACAATTTCACCTGAATTTAATGAAAGGGAGAAGAGTTGGGTGTCATCAGCATACTGATAACACCTCACTCTGTATCCTCAGATTACCTTACTCAACACATGTAGATAAAGAATGGGAAACCTTTTTTTTAACGTTGGGGCCACAGTTCTTTCTAGACAACCTTCCAGGGGCCACATGCTAGTGGTGGATGGGGCCAGAAGCAAAAGCAGACAGAGCAACAAATGTTAATTTTTACCTTTGCACGATGGGCTTGTTTCTACACACACACACACTCATACACCCCTCTCTGTCCTCCATCCCGACAAACAATAAGCATAATCAGAGTTCAAGGACACATACTAGCCAGGCAAAAACACTCAACGAGGGTGGAGAAGGGGTGTGGCTGGTGAAGGGATGTGGCTGCAGGAAAAGTCCAGGTCAGATAGAGAGGTTTGGAGAGCTATATTTGGCCTTCAAGCCTGAGGTCCTGGCATACCAGCAAAAATGCCATGGGGCAAAGCAACAGTCCCCCAACACTATCTTCTGAAAATGGCTATCCAGGTTGGAAGGAACCAGTGAACACTATGCTCTCAGTCCCCATCTCAGGCATAAAGTTACAATTGTTGATGGGACTGAAAGCCACTGAGAGAGCCCGGAGAATTAAGAGGAACACATCTACACCTTTACCTTCTTGCTTCCCAGCAATGAAACAAAGCAGAGCTTTCATCTTGAAATTCAACTGAGAAGCAGACCAACAATCTGCAATCATCTTCATAACTATGTGGTGATTAGTAGAAGTCAGCAGAGATTTGTCAAGAAAAACAATCCTGCCATACTAGTCTTATTTACCTGATCCTTAAGATCTTGTCAGAGGCCCTGCTCCGAGAATGCTTCCACCAAATGAAGCAAGACAGAGAGGCCTTCTTGGTGATGTCACACCTGTTATGGAATAACCTTCCAAGAGAAACTCACCTGGTGCCATCCTTAACGTTGTTTTGTTACCGGTGGAAAATCTTTTTATTTATCCCAGGGCTTTTAAGCATCTAGCCCACAATTGAAGTGCAATGGGACACTTTCTCAAGTGTTTTGCTGAAAATCAGATAAATTATTGATCCACAGCCAGCAGAACCAAAAAGAAATCAAAGAATACCACAAAGGCTCAATTTCTGATTCAAGACGAAGACGTTGCATGCTGTAAATAACCCTGTTTTTTATCATTTGTATTCTTTACATGCTAGTGGTGATGGGGACTGGGTAAGCTCTTCGGATTGGGAAATCTAACCTGAGCAACAGGAAAGAAGATGGATGCCTAGAGAAATTCAAATAGACTTCAGCCTTGCCTTCTTTGGCATTGTAAACTTGAGGCCTGAGGAGGAATAAGTTTGCCTGAGAAGGATTTTGGTAGGTGCTGGAAAAAGCAACCATATGAAGACTGTGTTCTTTTAATCATATATGTTTCCATTCTGTATTAATTATGTCTTACAGGATAAATTGTTCTTTTGCTGTCTGTTCATTGTTGTTTTACATGATTTGGGAAGTAGACCTCTTTGGGGCAATGCAATACATTTGAGGTTGGATTAAATGTTCTTTAGGAGTCCCCTCCAAGCATGTGATTTTATAGCTATAGGATGGGATTTCTGCACACCCAGTGAGGTGGAGCTACAGCAATAGCCTCCTGGAAGCAGCATCACAGTTGCTTACTAGGACAAGGAGGGGCATGGCAGCAGCAAGATTGTTGCTGTGCAGTACACTGGCACCAGATTGGCTCCACCAATGTGCTTCACAGCCCTGACCTCATCATCCTGGTAAGCAGCAGCAATGCTGCCGCCAGGAGTCTACTGCTGTGGCTTTGCCCCACCAGGCAAGCTGTTTCTGGGATTGTTAAAATGGTCAAACCAGTTTCTTTGTTAAATGAATAGCTTAGCCAGTATCTGTTTGGTTTTGTCAGGGTTATCCAAAGTGTTGCGACAGGAAATAATTAGCTGGAGATGCTTCTGGAAGGTGAGATGAAAGGGTCATGTCTCCTTCTCCTCCTCTGGCTGAAGGTGATGTTACCAAGGTATCTGCATGCTTGACGGAAAACAATAGCAAGGCAGTCTTGGGTCACAGAGGCTGGATTCTCTGTGGAATCCAAAACTGTAGCCCCTAGATACATAATGTGGGAATAGGATCTGTTGGAGTGTTAATGCTGTGACCCTTCCATCTTATGTTCCGCCTGCATATATGGGTAAATAAACCTTGCATCACAGAAAACATCGCCAGTGTCCAGTGATCTTCATTTCAAGGAAACCAAACCCAAGGTATATGCTGGAAGTCCCGAAACATCTAATCTCTCTGAGATTGGGATGTTCATAACAATACATTTACCGCATTCCTACAATTGACTAAGTTAATAATCTGATTCTTAAAAGATTATTTATTTACTACATGTGCAGGACTGCCCAATAACATATGTGATTTGGGTGACTTACAAACATTAAAAGAATAAAATACACTTTAAAAAAATGCTATACAAAATAATAAAAGCAGCATAAACACTGTTCTGGCAGGTATGCAATAAAACATGAATCATAAAATTGAGAAGCCCATATTATAAAACACAAACTCTCATCTTTTGTGCCATCATCTTCCTCAATTTGACACTTTCTACTTTGCTGTTCACTCCTATTTCTCTCTGGCTCTCTCTCTCTGGTTTCTGATTTTGGTTTTGATGTTTCCTTTCCCTTATGGCAGGGGTGTGGGGAACCTTTGGCTCTCCAGATGTTGCTGAACTACAACACCCATCATTCCTGGCCAGTGACCATGCTTGCTGGGACTGCTAGGAGTTGTTGTACTTCAGCAATATTGGGTGGGCCAAAGGTTCCCCACTCCTGCCTTACACGTATACATTTTAGGAAGCTGCAGCCAATTGTGAATTCCTTGCAATAGCATGCAATGCTACTGCATGCATGTCTAAGACGTGCTTTTTGGCACACAAAGGGACTGTAATCAGTTATGTGTGGCCCTGGCATATAACCCTGCAAGGCCCTCAATAGGGGAAAATACCCAGCCAGCATCATTAGGAAGCTCTTCCTCACCTTACTGAAATTAACATGAAAAGTGGCAGGTGGGGAGATTTTTGGCTGGGTGGATGATAACTCTGCAGGTGAAACATGTTAAACTGCTTGGTGCAACTGGCCATTTGCTTTCCATGAAAGATGGATGAACTCTGATACCACAGGATGTCTCCAGACTATCAGTATTTGCAGGAGGAATTCAAGCACATCCCACCATACATTTAAAGCACCCCCCTCAAGAATCCTGAGAACTGCAGTTTACCTCTCACAGAGCAATAGTTCCCAGCATCCTCAATAAACTACAGGTCCCAGGATTTTGGGGGGAGGGAAATGTGCTTTAAATGTTTTTTTTAAATGTATGGTGTGTGTACAGCCTATGTTTGTGCAATTAAAGTTGATTAAAGCGCTCTGTTGCCCTAGTGCAACAAATCCATCTTTAAAAAAACCCCAGACTTTTTACAGTTTGGATAGTGAGTAATGACAGGGAATCCATTAAAAAGTGTGGGATGAATGAATGATTAAAAGGACAATGTATAAACACCCTGCAAGCAAATCAGGGTGAATGCTCATTGTTTTATCGCTGCTCCATAAACAAATGAGAATGAATGCTCAAGAAAAAAATGGACATAATCTAATCACTGTGTAAGCTTTGTGCAAGTAAAGCAGAGTGAATGCTGAATAAGCAGGTCATCTGGAGGAGCCCACAGTTGTGTTTGACCCTATAAGTCATATTAGCTTAATGGTGCATTGCGGGATTACTTCAAAACCCTTTTAGCCTCTGAGGAGCTGTGTACAGTTGATTGTCTCCCCACCCCCTTGAAATTAGATTTGTAAGTGGCAGTTTGTGGCACCTGTTCCTTTATCTCAAATGTGGCATTGGAACTTACTATTAATATGGCAAAGGAAAGAAATGAGGCTGACACATTGAATGCCTTGACTGTACAAGGGACAACACGCCCTGTTCCGCCAGGCTGTAAATGTTTCCACTCAAGATTATCGTAAATAGTTTGGTCTTTAAAAAGAAGAGGAAGAACGATGCTTCTGTAGCACATTTGTTTCCAGACTGCTGCATCATGACCAGAAATAAGCATTGTGGTTTCTCAGTGCGTCTCAGTCACCCTGACACAGGAAATGCTGCTCTCTGCTTCTGTCACATTTTCCACAACTCCGAGAAAAATGAAAATTCAATGTGATCAGGTCAAGAAGAGAGAAAACAAAAGGAAAACATCATACTTGACTGACATACTAAAAAAAGTCCTTCCTATTGTCAGCTCCCTAAGTCACTGCTGGCCAGTGATCTGCATTTGCATCTTCTCGGGTCTGATTACTCAACCAGATCACATTTTCTCATTTGTCATGTAGACTTCTCTCCACCCCAGGGTCATGTCATACACTGCTACCATCAGGAACTAGTGATAATAGTTGTTTTTCAGTGGCACCACTGAATGCCAGTCATATTTAGATGTATTCAGGAGCAGATGGTGCAGACTGGCCTAGCTGCCAAGATTTTTGCTGCTCTTCTGTAAATTATGTAATGAGCCAACTACAATCAAATTGGGACGAGACGTAAGATTTGTGCTGCCAGCTCTGCTCTGTGGCCTTGGAGCCACTCAACATGTGACAGTTGTGCCTTGGGCTGATAGATGTCTGTGATTTATTTATTATTTGTTCCCTTTGATTTGTAGCCAACCCTATGCCAAGAGCTCAGGTTGAAAGCAACATAATCAACCATAAGATGGCCAGTTCCTATCTACACAATATAGAGGTATGTCTGTTCCACAGATTGAAGAATGACTTACTGAGGGCCATTCTATTGGCTTCATGGCCACATGAGGATTTGAACACAGATCTCCCCGTTCCATCACTTTATTTACTACACCACACTGGCTCTCTGGATAGTTGTCCGGCACCATTGCTAGACAAAAAACACTTCTGCAGAACTCATAGCATGGAGTGGTATTATTTTCATTCATTATCTGGCCAGATTTCTCTGTTATCACAATGCTCAATGCATTCATGAAATAATAATAATAATAATAATAATAATAGAGATCATAGCTTTGTGTTCTATTCCATCTCACCATCTCCTACACTACATTAGCAAGTTTTAAAAAAAACAAAACCAAGCAAACCTACATCCCTTGTCTCAAGGGTGGGGAACGGGATTAGACTGGCAGGCCTTATTAGTATCTTCCCCGCTCCTCGCAGGCCAAGTTTGACAAGGGGGGCCACCTCATCATCTTTAGTTCCAGCAGTGCTCTTCTGAAGCCCCTCTCAAAGCACTAACTTGAGCAGTGTTTTGAAAGGGGCTTCTGGAAATCCAACAATCAGCTGATTGGTGGTCCTGCAAACTCTTTTAGGCTGAGCCAGGTTTTTTTCCTGGGTGTGGCTTGGCTAAAATGGCCTTAGGCCCAGAGACTGGAGGTTCCCCACCCCTGCTCATCTGATTTTGCTGAAGATGATTAGGGATGGGGGGCACTGTTTTACGGTGGTTCCATTCCTATCTCTCAGGCAGGTACCAACGGGTAGCATTGGGGGATGAGGTTTCAGACCCTTGGCCTCTCACTTGTGGAGTGCCACAGGGTTCTATCCTCTCCCCCATGCTATTTAACATCTATGTGAAGCCGTTGGGAGCCATCATCAGGAGTTTTGGGCTGCAGTGTCACCAATATGCGGATGACACTCAGCTCTATCTCTCATTTAAGTCCTCACCAGAGGTGGCTGTGGAGACCATGTCCAAGTGCCTGGAGTCCGTTAGTGGATGGATGGGTGAGAACAGGCTGAAGCTAAATCCTGATAAGACCGAGGTGTTACTCGTGGGTGATAAGAGAAGGTTGGGAGACATCGACTTGGTGTTTAATGGGGTGAGATTACCCCTGAAGGATCAGGTCCGCAGCCTCGGGGTCATTCTTGACTCCCAGCTGTCCATGGAAGCTCAAGTTTCGGCAGTGAGCCGGGCAGCTTGTTATCAATTACATCTGATACAGAGGCTGCGACCCTACCTTCCTGTACAGCTTCTCCCGCGAGTGATACATGCCCTGGTCTCCTCTCGCTTAGACTATTGTAATGCGCTCTATGTGGGGTTACCCTTGAAGACGGTCCGGAAACTCCAGCTGGTGCAGAATGCGGCGGCACGCTTGATTACGCATAGCCGTCGCCAGGAACACATCACCCCGGTGTTGATAGATCTTCACTGGCTACCAGTGGTTTACCGGGCCCAATTCAAGGTGTTGGTATTGACCTTTAAAACCCTATATGGTTTCGGCCCGGTTTATCTAAAGGACCGCCTCCAGTATCACCAATTGAGCCGCCTTACAAGATCAGCCACGCAGGATCTCCTCTCGGTCCCACCGGCCAAAACAGCTCGGCTGGTGCGGACCAGAGAGAGGGCGTTCTCGGTAGTGGCTCCAACCCTCTGGAATTCCCTCCCCTACGATCTTCGACATGCCTCCTCCCTGATGAGTTTTTGACGAGCTTTAAAGACCTGGCTCTTCAGGCAGGCCTACAGGAACTTCGAGCTAGATTAGTTTGTAATGTTTAACTGATGTTTTTGATGTTAGTTTTAATTGATGAATGTGGCTGTATTTATTGTATTATGTAGTGTATTTATTGTATTGTATATTGTATTTTGTTGCTGCTGTAAGTCGCCTAGAGTGTCCAAAATTGGACAGATAGGCGACTAACAAATTAAAATTTATTATTATTATTAGAAATTGGTAGGGCAATGCTACATTACATATGAATATTCTCATATTCCCTCCCTAGGGTTACCAGGTCTCTGGTTTTCAGCCAGAGTCTCCAGTTTTTGGGGGTCTCTCTGGCGAGCACCTCTTAATCTACAGACTGTCAGCTTCAATTTTTAAAAAAATTAAGTTTCTAGGTGGTCTGGTTCCCAAGATATACACCAAAATGTCAACCACCACCACCCTGTGCAACTGTTAAATCTGTTTTACAGATCTTTATAACAGCTCCTAGCTCTAACTACAACTCCCATCAGCCCAATCCAGTGGCCATGCTGGCTGGTGCTGATGGGAGTTGTAGTTTAAAAAAGTAACTTTTCAAAGCTCTGGCTCTAACCCCACCCTTTCAGGATTGTAGTCAATAAATGAAGCCAGGGTTATAACTTGTTGATCCAGGCACGCCTAGGCTTTATTTCAATGTCAGAAAATGGTGGCTTTGAGATTTTGCAGTTTGTGTAAGTAATATGGCTTAATTCCCCCCCCCTCTTGTGTACAAGATGTACCTGGAGTAAACTCCATTGAACTCCATTAGGACTTACTTTTGAGTAGACATGGTTAGGATTGTGCTATAAATTACTGGGACTTTTGAGTAAAGATAGCACAGACTTGTGTTTGTATTGTAAATCTTTCTCTCCCCCTCCAATCCTATTTTAAAGCAATTAGGCAGGGTTTATCTAGGTATCACAGTTTTTATTATGTAGGAAACTAATAGTGATTTAAAAAAATGTTCCTCAATGACCGACGGGTTTGACAATAAACTATTATATGGGGTGTATTTTTACACCTGCAAGTAAGTGGGGGGGGGGAGCCTTTCCAACAATCCTGTGAGGTAGGGTTTGTGATTGGAAACCAAGGCAGCTCACAATAAGAAATAAATCCCTTTAAAAACCAATAATCAGAAAACAAGTATAAACAGTTGCAAAACAGCTTAAAGTGGCATGATTCCAAATTTTGGGTTGGGTGAATGAAGTTTTATTTATTTATTTTTATTTATTTATTATTTGATTTATATCCTGCCCTTCCTCCCAGTAGAAGCCGAGGGCAGCAAACAAAAGCACTAAAAACACTTTAAAAAATCATAAAAACAGACTTTAAAATATATTAAAACAAAACATCTTTAAAAACATTTTAAAAGCTTTAAAAACATTTTTTTAAAGAAAAGGTTTAAAAACATATTAAAAAGCAATTCCGACACAGACTGGGATAAGGTCTCAACTTAAGGAACTTGTTCTTTTAACAAGCCTTTTATCACTTGAGGGTACAGTTTTCCCTGGTTGAGTAAGCCCCATTGAATACATTGGGACTTGCTTCTGAGTAAACAAACATAGGATTGCACTGTAAATATCTTTACAGGTTGTGTAAATAATGAACATATTTGATAGTCATGCTTATATAAATATTTTGTCATACTGTGTCCCAATAAGTCCGATTTCACACTATGGTTGTACAATACTTCCTCTACATTTTAAGTATGCCTTGGGGTGGTCATGGTTCTTCATTGTTTTCATCCTGAGGGGCAGATAGGCTAAGAGATGGTGAGTAGCCCATGGTCACCCACTATAGTTTATAGCTCATTTCCATTTTGAAAAATTAATTAAAACAATTTACATGCCGGCAAAATTTATTAAGTGGATTCACACAATACGTTTAAAGCACATCCAACTCGCATTTAAAGCGCATGACTTCCCCTAAAGAATCCTGGGAAGTGTTGTTTCCCCCTCACAGTTATAGTTCTCACCACTCTTAACAAACTGCAGTTCCCATGATTCTGTGGTGGGATTCATGTGCTTCAAATGGGTGTTGAATGTGCTTTAAATGAATGGTGTGGATCTGCCCTAGGTATGATGTGCATTCAAGAGTGAATTGAAAAGAACAACTTTAAAAGATACTTCTTACTCTTACTCATTTCTCATACCTCTTTCTGAAGTAAAGGGTCAAATCTGTAAAGATGTTTGGAGCAGCCACATTAAAAGATAAGGGCAGGGCATTCCAGGCAGGGGGTTGCCAACCCTGCTTGGAGATGGATGTGTTTGCAAAGGATCCCTAGTCAAGATTTATCAACAGCACAATCCAAACTATATCTACTCAGAAGTCAGTCCTGTTGAGTTCTATGGGGCTTAGTCCCTTAGTGTTTAGAATTGTAGCCTTCAGGAGCATCCATTTTTGCTCTCCAATGCTCCCATCTAACATCTCCACAACACTAGGCTCCTTTCTCCCTACAGTGGCCTTCTGGTGACTGGCCTGGCCTGAAGGCACTGAAACCCTTCTTGCTGAAAGCAAGTAGGCTAGATTAAATGTTCCCTACCCAGGCTCCATCTTTTAGCTAAGATTTCTATTTTAATTTCCAATCAGATATTTTTAATTGTATGCTCCAAGCAACTGCGATTGATGCTTAATGTATCATGCTTAATGACATCACTAGGGCCCGCCCCGTGACATCATTCGAGCCTGCCCCGTGACATCACGCAGGCTTGCCTCCATCACATCACTAGGGCCCACCCCTCAAATCTCAGGTTTTGGGATGCTTCTGACCTGGCAACCCTATCCCTCCCTCCTTTTTTCTCTCATATACATATACACACATACACACTATAAAGAAAGGTTAGCCATACCCCTCAACATACTGCCTGCCCTTTTCCCAGCCAGGTTGAAGACGTGAAATATGCAGTTTTTTCTATCATGAAAAGTACCTGCTTCCAGCATCTTTTTAAAAAAAACAAACAAACAATCTGAGTACTGTAATAACTCCATTGTGAATAAAATTCAGATAGTCACTATAGCAACACTTTTAAGATGATTCTGGTCTGCTGCTTTAGTGTTATGCTATCTTCTTTATTAGCAGGTCCAAAAATTTCTCAAGTATTCTGAAGCATTTGTATCCCATGGCTTTCTTTCAAAAGTATGTGTCCAGACCAGCTCTACTCATATTTAATTTCTTTTTTTTGTCTCTTTCTTCATATGGTTTTGGTTTTTGGTATAATTTTTCTGCATTTTTAGTTGTTTAATAATGTTTTAATTGTATTGGATGTTTACATGTTGTGAACCGCCCAGAGAGCTTCGGCTATGGGGCGGTATAAAAATCTAATAAATAAATAAATAAAATAAATATGGGTTTACTCATGTACATGCTTTTTTCTCACAAAGTTGTGGGTTCACAGCTCCACACATACCATACATTTGAAGCACTTCCCCCTCCCCCACAAGGATCCTGGAAACTGTAGTTTGTTAAGGGTGCTTGGAATTGTAGCTCTGTGAGGGGTAAACTACAGTTCCAAGGATCCTGGTGGGCGGGTGTGTGTATGTGCTTTAAATATACAGTGTGTATACAATCTTTATAACTGTTTTCCATAGTAAGTGCTGAACTTGTGCACTTCCACACAGCTACCTCTATGGTCATTTTTATACAATACACACAAAGTGATAAATCTGAAGTAGTTTGCTAAAGGGCAGGAAATAATGTAATGGGTGAAAATGGCAAGGAAGCAGGTTTTGGCTAGCCATTAGGAGAAACCTCCCATTGATAAGAGCTTTTCGACAGTGGAACTTTCTGCCTTGGGAGGTGGTAGGTTCTTCTGCCGTGGAAGTAAGCAAACTTAGGGTAGAGACAGACTTACTGTTCTGCCTGTTTCACTGCGTCTCCACCTCCCTTTTCTGAAAATGGGGGGCACAAGATGCTAGTTAAACTGCCCCTTTTTATAGTAAAACCTGGTGGGATCATCTCAAGTGTGTTGTTTTTTAAAAAAATTCAGCTTCACACAGTTTTTGCAACTGATTGGCCAATCAATCCATTACCCCTCCAGGTGTGGTGTCAATGGAAACAATTTCCTGCAGGCAAAGTAGTGTGCTCACAGCCAGAGACCAAACAGCCATCTTCAGGGGTGCTGAAGTTGCAACCTGCATTGTAGCTCCTGAACTGAAGAGGGGGTTGGAACCTTCAAAGGCCCCTAAAGTTCTTTGATTCCCTGATGGCAACCTTGTGAAAGGATTGTAAAGTAGTGGGATTCAGGGATCATGAAATACTGCTTTTAATTTCTCCTAAAAGAAATCAGCTGGCAAAATGAACAGGATGGATAAGTAAATTCACCACAGGGTGAGTACGTGGAGGAACCCAAGTGGGGGGAAGACTCTAATTTCAAAGGAAGAGGTTGGGACAAAGGCCAAGTAGTGGGACAGCACAGGGCCTCTCTTGTTCAGACAATTGGACAAAATCATCCTCTTCCTGCAGTATTAAGGCTGCAATCTTATGCACACACACTTACTTGGGAGTAAGCCCCACTGAATAGAATGGGACTTTCTGAGTAAACATGCACATTGGGCTGTAAAACATGAATGAATATCATTAATAGTTTGAATGATATGTCCAGATCAGTGAGAAACAACTGGTCTGGATCCACATGGACCATCTAGCCCATGGCTGGGGAACCCTGTGACCTTCCAAATGTAGTTGGACTACAACTCCCATAATCCCTGGCCAGCATGGTCAGTGGTAAGGGATTATAGGAGGTGGTCCAGCAACATCTCCAGGGCCCCAGGTTCCTCACTCCTGAGGGTTTTTTCCATTTTGTATAGCAGGTAATGCTATACAAAATTAAAATTAAAAATTAAAAATTAAAATTTAAACTTAAAATTAAAAAGGTGGCAGAGCAGCTTTTAAACTGACTGAGGGGGGAAACCCGACAGGAGCTGAGAAAGGTCCAGTTCGGAATAAACCTCCCCCCTGGGATAAAAACCAAAGAAATGATGAAATTTTAAAAGGGGTAGGCCTAGAAGTAGGCATTGTGAGAGCAGGGGCACAGGATATAAATTCAGAAGAGCAAAATTACCACAGGCCTAACTGCAAGTGCCAAAGACACTTGAAGAGAGACACTGCTTACAAGTGCCTGTACGCTAATGCTAGGAGCCTGCGAACCAAGATGGGAGAACTGGAGTGCTTGGTCTTAGAGGAGAGCATTGATATAGTGAGCATAACGGAGACCTGGTGGAATGGAGAAAACCAGTGGGATATGGTTATCCCTGGATATAAACTATATCGGAAGGACAGGGAAGGACGTATTGGTGGCGGAGTCGCTCTATACGTGAAAGAAGGCATTGAATCCAGCAAGCTCGAAACCCCAAAAGAGGCAGACTCCTCCACAGAATCGTTGTGGGTGGTGATACCATGCCCCAGGAGGGACTTAATACTGGGAACGATCTATCGTCCCCCTGATCAAAATGCTCAGGGAGACCTGGAGATGAGATATGAAATTGAGGAAGCATCCAAACTAGGAAATGTGGTAGTAATGGGTGACTTCAACTACCCGGACATAGACTGGCTGCATATGTGTTCCAGTCATGACAAAGAAGCAAAGTTTCTAGATATTCTAAATGACTATTCCCTAGACCAGTTGGTCATGGAACCGACCAGAGGGACGGCAACCCTGGACTTAATCCTCAGTGGGGACTGGGACCTGGTGCGAGATGTAAGTGTTGTTGAACCGATTGGGAGCAGTGACCACAGTGCTATTAAATTAAACATACATGTAAATGGCCAATTGCCAAGAAAATCCAACACGGTCACATTTGACTTCAAAAGAGGAAACTTCACAAAAATGAGGGGATTGGTAAAAAGAAAGCTGAAAAACAAAGTCCAGAGGGTCAAATCACTCGAAAATGCTTGGAAGTTGTTTAAAAACACTATATTAGAAGCTCAACTGGAGTGCATACTGCAGACCAGAAAAGGTACCGCCAGGGCCAAGAAGATGCCAGCATGGTTAACGAGCAAAGTCAAGGAAGCTCTTAGAGGCAAAAAGTCTTCTTTCAAAAAATGGAAGTCTTGTTCAAATGAAGAAAATAAAAAAGAACACAAACTCTGGCAAAAGAAATGCAAGAAGACAATAAGGGATGCTAAAAAAGAATTTGAGGAGCACATTGCTAAGAACATAAAAACCAACAACAAAAAATTCTATAAATACATTCAAAGCAGGAGACCATCTAGGGAGACAATTGGACCCTTGGATGATAAGGGAGTCAAAGGTGTACTAAAGAACGATAAGGAGATTGCAGAGAAGCTAAATGAATTCTTTGCATCTGTCTTCACAGTGGAAGATATAGGGCAGATCCCTGAACCTGAACTAACATTTGCAGGAAGGGATTCTGAGGAACTGAGACAAATAGTGGTAACGAGAGAGGAAGTTCTAAGCTTAATGGACAATATAAAAACTGACAAATCACCGGGCCCGGATGGCATCCACCCGAGAGTTCTCAAAGAACTCAAAGGTGAAATTGCTGATCTGCTAACTAAAATATGTAACTTGTCCCTTGGGTCCTCCTCCGTGCCTGAGGACTGGAAAGTGGCAAATGTAACACCAATATTCAAAAAGGGATCCAGAGGGGATCCTGGAAATTACAGGCCAGTTAGCTTAACTTCTGTCCCTGGAAAACTGGTAGAAAGTATTATTAAAGCTAGATTAACTAAGCACATAGAAGAACAAGCTTTGCTGAAGCAGAGCCAGCATGGCTTCTGCAAGGGAAAGTCCTGTCTCAGTAACCTATTAGAATTCTTTGAGAGTGTCAACAAGCATATAGATAGAGGTGATCCAGTGGACATAGTGTACTTAGACTTTCAAAAAGCGTTTGACAAGGTACCTCACCAAAGGCTTCTGAGGAAGCTTAGCAGTCATGGAATAAGAGGAGAGGTCCTCTTGTGGATAAGAAATTGGTTAAGAAGCAGAAAGCAGAGAGTAGGAATAAATGGACAGTTCTCCCAATGGAGGGCTGTAGAAAGTGGAGTCCCTCAAGGATCGGTATTGGGACCTGTACTTTTCAACTTGTTCATTAATGACCTAGAATTAGGAGTGAGCAGTGAAGTGGCCAAGTTTGCTGATGACACTAAATTGTTCAGGGTCGTTAAAACAAAAAGGGATTGCAAAGAGCTCCAAAAAGACCTCTCCAAACTGAGGGAATGGGCAGAAAAATGGCAAATGCAATTCAATATAAACAAGTGTAAAATTATGCATATTGGAGCAAAAAATCTGAATTTCACATATACACTCATGGGGTCTGAACTGGCGGTGACCGACCAGGAGAGAGACCTCGGGGTTGTAGTGGACAGCATGATGAAAATGTCGACCCAGTGTGCGGCAGCTGTGAAAAAGGCAAATTCCATGCTAGCGATAATTAGGAAAGGTATTGAAAATAAAACAGCCGATATCATAATGCCATTGTATAAATCTATGGTGCGGCCGCATTTGGAATACTGTGTACAGTTCTGGTCGCCTCATCTCAAAAAGGATATTCTAGAGTTGGAAAAGGTTCAGAAGAGGGCAACCAGAATGATCAAGGGGATGGAGCGACTCCCTTACGAGGAAAGGTTGCAGCATTTGGGGCTTTTTAGTTTAGAGAAAAGGCGGGTCAGAGGAGACATGATAGAAGTGTATAAAATTATGCATGGCATTGAGAAAGTGGATAGAGAAAAGTTCTTCTCCCTCTCTCATAATACTAGAACTTGTGGACATTCAAAGAAGCTGAATGTTGGAAGATTCAGGACAGACAAAAGGAAGTACTTCTTTACTCAGCGCATAGTTAAACTATGGAATTTGCTCCCACAAGATGCAGTAATGGCCACCAGCTTGGACGGCTTTAAAAGAAGATTAGACAAATTCATGGAGGACAGGGCTATCAGTGGCTACTAGCCATGATGGCTGTGCTCTGCCACCCTAGTCAGAGGCAGCATGCTTCTGAAAACCAGTTGCCGGAAGCCTCAGGAGGGGAGAGTGTTCTTGCACTCGGGTCCTGCTTGCGGGCTTCCCCCAGGCACCTGGTTGGCCACTGTGAGAACAGGATGCTGGACTAGATGGGCCACTGGCCTGATCCAGCAGGCTCTTCTTATGTTCTTATGTTCTTATGCTATGTTGATTAGGTAAGGAAGAAAGCAAGGCTCCTATTGTCTGTACCAAGGCTGTCTAATTAAGAAGCTTCATAGTGCTGCCAATCACATCGGTCACACATAGGTCACATATTGGCACACCCCTGTTCCATATGTGCCTGACTGGGCTCTGAGGTTATACCCACAGTCAATCAGATGAAGCTTAGCAAGGTCTCCAGGTGTTGGTTCAAGACCCAGAGTCCTTTGTGTCTTCAGCTGAGGTTTAAACTTATGAAATAAGTGTAAGAGCTACCATTTTAGTGCCTTTTTCAAAATTAATGGGACACTTTTTTTATGACATACCCTGCTAAGCTCAGCTATCTCAGCTGCCACTTTCTTTTCTGTTTCCTTCCTCTTGTTAATGTGAGTATTGAGATATTTCCTCCACTTTTTATAGCCTCTGTCAAGTACTTTGAGATCTTGGTATAAACAAATTAATTAAGCCTTATTTATTTATTTATTTATTTATTTTATTTTATTTATATACCGCCCTAAGCCCGAAGGCTCTCTGGGTGGTGTACAAAAAGATAAAAACAAGCAATGTATAAATACAATAAATACAATAAATCAAAAAACAAAACAAACAAATAATAAAGAAACCAAACAACATCCAGGATACAAAATAATAATGAAAATGCTATTAAAACACACTTTAAAATGCCTGGGAGTATAAAAAGGTTTTCACCTGGCGCCGAAAAGATAGTAGCGTCGGCGCCAGGCGCACCTCATCGGGGAGGCTGTTCCACAGTTCAGGGGCCACCACAGAAAAGGCCCTGGTTCTAGTCACCACCCTCCGAGCTTCTCGATGGGATGGCACCCGGAGGAGGGCCTTAGATGTTGAGCGCAGTGTCCGGGTAGGTTCATATTGGGAGAGGCGTTCCACCTTACAACACTCTGACATGGTAGGTCAGCATGGCTGAATCTAATTACTTGACATTTGTTTTCAACCTAACGTCTTTCAACTTGTCAAAGGCATTTGATTTCCTTGAGTTCAATAGCGCATCTGAGATTTGAAAACTAGCCTTTTGAAAAATATTGGCTTAAAAAAATCTGACTTACATTATTTAAGCAATCAACCACTTGGATTTGTTTTTTAAAAAATAATCTTGCTCTGAGAAAATTCCGAGATTAAACTCAACTGTGATGCACCCTGGGGTCTTTAAGAGAGTTCTAACACCCTCTCTAAAGCTTGGAAGATTACTTTTAAAAAGGAATAAATTACAATTACTGTTACATGTCCCCCAAAAGGAATAAATTACCATTACAGTTACTATTGTTCTGAAAGGAATTGGTTACTTTAACGTTACTCCAAAGTAATCGCTACATTTATAGTTGTTACTTTAAAAAACCCCACTAGAATAGGGTTGCCAGGTCAGAAGCATCAGAAACCATAGATTTCAGGGGCGGGCCCTAGTGATGGCATGGGGTGGGCCCTAGTGATCTAATTAAGGATGATATATTAAGCATCAACCCAAGTTGCTTGGAGCATACAATGCAAACAAAAACATTTCTCTGATTTGAAATTAAGATAGAAATCTTAGCTAAAAGATAGAGCCTGGGTTTGTTGTTGTTGTTATGTGCCTTCAAGTCGATTACGACTTATGGCAACCCTATGAATCAGTGACCTCCAAAAGCATCCGTCACGAACCACCCTGTTCAGATCTTGTAAGTTCAGGTCTGTGGCTTCCTTTATGGAATCTATCCATCTCTTGGATAGATATATAATATATTATTATATTTTGATTTTAGACTGTACAGTTTTTTGTACAGTTTTGTATTGTGATATACTGTATTGTGTTATTTTTATTGTATTTTTAATGTTCACCGCCCAGAGAGCTGTTGCTAGTCGGGCGGTATATAAGCTTAATAAAATAAAATAAATAAAATAAATAAATTTGGCCTTCCTCTTTTTCTACTCCCTTCTGTTTTTCCCAGCATTATGATCTTTTCTAGTGAATCGTGTCTTCTCATGATGTGTCCAAAGTATCTCAGTTTCATCATTTTAGCTTCTAGTGACAGTTCTGGTTTAATTTGTTCTACCACCCAATTATTTGTCTTTTTCGCAATCCATGGTATGCGCAAAGTTCTCCCCCAACACCACATTTCAAATGAGTTGATTTTTCTCTTATCTGCTTTTTTCACTGTCCAACTTTCACATCCATACATAGAAATCGGGAATACCATGGTCTGAATGATCCTGACTTTGGTGTTCAGTGATACATCTTTGCATTTGATGACCTTTTCTAGTTCTCTCATAGCTGCCCTCACCAGTCCTAGCCTTCTTCTGATTTCTTGACTATTGTCTCCATTTTGGTTAATGACTGTGCCAAGGTATTGATAATCCTTGACAAGTTCAATATCCTCATTGTCAACTTTAAAGTTTCTGTTGTCATTACTACAGTCAGCTGTAGTCCTGTTTTTGTGCTTTCCTCTTTAACTTTCATCAGCATTCATTTCAAATCATTACTGGTTTCTGCTAATAGTATGGTATCGTCTGCATATCTTAAATTATTGATATTTCTCCCTCCAGTTTTCACACCTCCTTCATCTTGGTCCAATCCCGCTTTCCGTATTCTATGTTCTGCATATAGATTAAACAAATAGGGTGATAAAATACACCCCTGTCTCACACCCTTTTCCATTGGGAACCAATCGGTTTCTCCATATTCTGTCCTTGCAGTAGCCTCTTGTCCAGAGTATAGGTTGCTCATCAGGACAATCAGATGCTGTGTCACCCCCATTTCTTTTAAAGCATTCCATAGTTTTTCATGATCTACACAGTCAAAGGCTTTGCTATAATCTATAAAGCACAGGGTGATTTTCTTCTGAAATTCCTTGCTCCATTCCATTATCCAACGTATGTTTGCGATATGATCTCTGGTGCCTCTTCCCTTTCTAAATCCAGCTTGGACGTTTGGCATTTCTCACTCCATATATGGTAAGAGCCTTTGTTGTAGAATCTTGAGCATTACTTTACTTGCATGGGATATTAAGGCAATAGTTTGATAATTACTGCATTCCCTGGGATCCCCTTTCTTTGGAATTGGGATATATATTGAATGCTTCCAGTCTGTGGGCCATTGTTTAGTTTTCCATATTTCTTGACAATTTTTTGTCAAATTTGGACAGATTCAGTCTCAGTAGCTTGTAGCAACTCTATTGGTATGCCATCTGTCCTGATTATTTGTTTCTTCCAAGTATTTTAAGAGCAGCTTTCACCTCACATTCTAAAATTTCTGGTTCTTCATCATATGGTTGCTCCGTGAATGAATCTGTTATCCTTGCATCTCTTTTATAGAGTTCTAACGTGGTGAGGGGGTTTGAGAGTGCTGAAGAAGCTGAGAGCAATGCCATCAGGAGTCTAGACCAAGAGGCTAGACTTCTAGCAGGGGCACCCAAGGCGGAATGGTCAAAGCTGAGACACCAGACTAAGATGCATCCAAACTCAGAGGAAGGCAATGGTAAACCACCTCTGAATACCTCTTACCACAAAAACACTATGAACAGAGTATTCAAATTGCAACACGAGATAGTGCTGGAAGATGAGACCCCCAGGTCAGAAGGCACTCACCGAGCTACTGGGGAAGAACAAAGGACAAGTACGAGTAGCGCTGTGACTAATCACGCAGCTGGGTCAAAGCCGAAAGGAAGCCCAGAGGCTGATGTGCACAGATGAGAAAGGAGAGTCCGGAGTTGTACGACGCACACAATAGGAACATGGAATGTGAGAAGCATGAACCATGGAAAGTTAGAAATTGTCAAGCAAGAAATGGAATGTATCAACATTACAATACTTGGTGTGAGTGAATTAAAATGGACAGGAATGGGACATTTTCAATCAGGCAACTACAAAATATTTTATGCAGGAAATGAGAAATCAAGAAGAAATGGGGTTGTTCTAATAGTGAGATTTGATGTAGCAAAAGCAATTAGGAGCTACAGCGCAAGGTCAGAGCGAGTGATATCAATGAGATTTAATGGGAAACCTATTAAAATAACCATCATCCAAGTCTACGCTCCAACATCAAATGCAGAAGAAAGAGAAATTTTATGCAGACATACCGGAGGAAATTGATCACACATCAAAACAAGATATGATGATAATCATGGGGGACTGGAATGCAAAAGTAGGGAACAGAAAAGAACTAGGAATTGTGGGGATATGGGGCCTAGGAGACAGAAATGAAGCAGGAGAAAGACTTATTGAATTCTGTGAAGCCAATGATTTGTTTCTTGCCAACACATTTTTTGAGCAACCAAAAAGACGACTGTACACGTGGACATCACCAGATGGTCAATATAGGAATCAAATTGATTATATAATTGGCAACAGAAGACGGAGAAGTTCCATACTTTCTGTAAAAACAAGACCAGGAGCAGACTGCAGTACAGATCATGAACTGGTTGTATCGAAAATCAGAGTAAAGCTAAAGAAGAAGAACAAAGCAATCATAATGCCAAAATACAATTTAAATAACATCCCAGAAGAATATAAAGATCAAATACTCTAAGGAACAGATCTGAGGCTTTAAATTTAGTTGACAGAGAACCAGAAGAACTATGGACTGAAGTTAGAGACATGATCAGGGAAGAATGCAAAAAGACAATACCTCTAGTTAGAAAGAGAGAAAGACCTCAATGGATGACTGAAGAAACTCTTAAAATGGTTAAAGAGAGAAGGAAAGCAAAAGCAAAAGGAGATAGAAACACGGTTAGAACCTTAAATGCAACAATACAGCGACTAGTACGTAGAGACAAAGAAAACTATTAGAATAGTTATTGTATAGAAATAGAAGAGGACAACAAAAAGGGAAGAACAAGAGCCCTATTCTAAAAGATTAGAGAAGTGAAAGGGAAATTTAAAACAAGAGTAGGGAAGTTGAATAATCAACAGGGGAACACACTGACTGAAATAAAAGGAAGATGGAAGCAATACACTGAAGAACTCTATAAAAGAGATGCAAAGACAACAGATTCATTCATGGAGGAACCATATAATGAAGAGCCTGGGTAGGGAACATTTAATCTAGCCTACTTGCTTCTGGCAAGTAGGATTTAAGTGCCCTCAGGCCAGGCCAGTCACCAGAAGGCCATTATAAAAAGAAAGGAGGCTAGTGTTGTGGAGATGTTAGATGGGAGCACTCAGGAGTAGAGATGGATGCCCCTGAAGGCTGCAATTCTAAATACACTTACTAAGGGACTAAGCCCCATAGAACTCAACAGGACTTACTTCTGAGTAGATACGGTTTGGATTGTGCTGTTGGCAAAGCTTGACTAGGGTTCCTCTGCAAAGATATCTATATAGGCAACCTCCTACCTGGAATGCCCTGCCCGCACCTTTTTATATGGTTGCTCCAAACCTCTTCACAGATTTGACCCTTCACTTGAGAAAGAGGTCTGAGAAATGAATAAGGAGTAAGAAGATTCTCTCCTGTTTTCTGTCTGCCTTATGGGCTGCTATAAACTCGCTTTGACAGCCAACCCAATTCCAGTGAGTAATAACTGACAGAGAGAAAACACACATGGATTGATCTACCTTCACAGACAGCAGTTTGGGAACAACAAGAATTGCAGCCAAACTTCCCAGTATGTGAATTCTCTTTTACTATTTCTATTGGGCAAGAAGCAAACTGTCATGCAACCATCAAGGTGCATTATCAGAGGGTTTAAAGGGGTTGAGCTGAGCGCATGGAACCACTGTTGTTGCTTCTGTGGATGTAAGGGAGTGAGGTTAAAGGTAAATGAAATGCAAATAGAAAAACAAAAGACAGTGATGGTTTCCTAAATGGAATAAGAACGGTGAAGTTAAAATCTACCTTAATGCAAAAACAGTGCTCCAAAACAAAATTAAGGTACAGACATAAAATGCATTATTATAAAATAATATCAAAAATTTAATATATATAAACAATCCATATAAAATCCTTATAAGTGTTCTCATATACTATTAAAAAGATGGCCAAAGAATATGTAAACAGATCAGTGCCCAAACACAATAAAATACAAAATATATAATATAATCAAGGCGATATCAGTGTGGAAATCAAGGGCAACTTGTAAACAGTGGCCAATGTACATAAATCAATGCCCATAGAATGCACAATGTATACCATAGCCAGACGCGTTTCGACAGTTAGTCTTCTTCAGTGGCTTTCGTGATGAGTATACATTTTGTATATTATATTCTAAGATATAAACTGGTATGTGGGCTGTTCATTAACTCAATTTTTCATTTCCTTCTATCAATCAGTTGTAAAAAATATATTGAGAATTTTGCCAACGTTGGTTTTCTCTCCACTCCACCACCACCTTGTTCTCCACCTCCTCCCTCGTTGCCTTCTAAACATTCACAGAGCACGAGGGAAGAGTGACGCTGCACAGAAGTCTAGTTTGAGGCACATGATTTTAATCCACGAATCAGAGGAGCAGAAGACTTCCCCTGCTCCCCCCCCCCCAGTAATGCCCCAAAGTAATGCTGGAAACATAACAATTACACCTCAAAAAGAAATAAAATTACTCCTTGTTCTATTACAATCAAAATGTAAATAAATTATTCACTCGTTCCTCAAAAAAGCAATAAATTACAAGTAATTCATTTTTTGTAACTAGTTACTTCCAAGCTCTGCCCCTCCCTGTACCCTGGTACCCCCTGGGGGTCACTAGGAAGACCAGTTTTGCTGGGCATCTAAGTGTCCCATCTTTATAACTAGGATTAAACCCACAGTAGTATAGCCCAATGGATTGTGAGCCTCCAGCACCTGCTGAATATAGAGCAGCAGGACTCCTCTACAGGCTGGCTAAAAGGCCCAAAGCAATGATGTGGGGTGAGGTATGTTCACATACATACCATAATCAGAGCTTGGAAAAGTTACTTTTTTGAACTACAACTCCCATTAGCCCAATCCAGTGGCTGTGCTGGCTGGGGCTGATGGGAGTTTTAGTTCAAAAAAGTAACTTTTCCAAGCTCTGCATACACTTAAAGCACTCTTATACCACTTTTAACACTCATGGCTTCTACCAAACAATCCTGGGAACAGTTTGGTAAGAGAACTGAGAGTTGTTAGGGAGACCCTTAATAAATTACAGTTCCCAGGATCCTTTGAGGGAAGCCATGACTGTTAAAGTGGTATAAGAGTGGTTTAAATGTACAGTGTGGATGTCCTCATTATAGGTTATTCAGAATGCCCTTGGATCAAAGCACACCAACTGCACTTTTAACAATTACATTATAGTTGGACTACAAGAAAAAGGACCTAATCAGCTTCCTTTTATTAGCAGCTAGATTACAAGATTTTAGAAATATTTGGAAAATGCTACCTTAGAATATTGATAAAATAGGGTGTTTATATCTGAAAAGTTAACCCCAAAGGTACATCTATATAAAGGTATAACAAAAAAAATACATTTTATCTTATTAAATGTATTAGTGAAGGAACTGCAGCTAGTTATGTGGGTGTATGGAATTCTTCACAGGCTTAACAGACCTTCCATGCCTTAAGTATTTCCAACCGCATTTGCTGAACCTTGTAAAAAGATGAAACAGTTAAAAAGGACTCCAATGATTAATTTGTACAATACTTTTATTTCTTCCTTTCTATATTTTATTTTATTTTGGTTGGATGGAATAATACTGAAAGACTGTACCTGTTTTAAACATTTTGCAGTGTCAATTCATATTTATATTTTTCAAAATCAATAAAATTATTTTAAAAACAATTGCACTTATTAACAAAATATACTGAGTGTAGTTTTTCAGTTAATTTAAATAAATAAGAAAAGGTTGCTCTAATTGACACAGTGGCCTAAACTTCATCGGATGTTGGCAGGGGTGAAACAAAGATCAACCTGACCGCCCATTCAGGAAAAAAGAAAGAGGAAGGATAACAGGAAGGAACACTGGGCTTTGGGGTCTAACAAAAGGCCAAACTTGGAACATTTTAGGCATTTCCTATAATGCAATCCTAAACTTCACAACTCTCTGTGACGGCAAGCCAATGAAATTGTTTATACATAGACTATTATTCTATGTGGCTCAAAAGTGGGACATTGGCCACATCCAGTAGTGTAGTGGTAAATTCAGAAGTGCAGAGTCCTTTCATAATAGTCATAACACACACCCTCACAGCCTGACTGTGGCTGACTTACCTCCTTTCACTCTGATTGGTTCCAATCAGCAGGAAAGGACAAGGAAACAAGTTAGAAGACTCTTCTCAGTGGCTAACACAATCCCCTTTCATTCTGATTGGTTCATAGGATACTGGAGACATAAGGATCTGCTGGGACCTGGCTCCCAAAAAAGTAAGGGTTCTTAAACCCCCCGAGACCCTGGACTACACCCTTGGCCACAGCCAATGGTTGACTGGTTTGGTTTTGAGAGTAGCAGATGTGCACAAATAGCAAACCTGGAAACGGTCAACAGAATGATTCCCCTGTCAGATTCTCCTCCAACTTAACTGTATATACAACTGAAATATGCCGGAGAAACAATCAGCACCTAACTTGGCATCTGAGGTGTTCCTCTGTGGTTTGAGAATGTGAATGGAGATGTATTGGCAGTTTGAGACAGCACTTAATATCTAAAATAAGAGCTGCAAACAAAACCAGGAGATCATAGCAAAGATTTCTTTCCATTGCCGAAAGGGCTCAGGCACCACACCAGGACTTTACTAGGAATGAGAGATCTGGATACACTTGTCTAGCCTTCTGCCTTAAGGAATACAAACTCCAACCTCACGTTCCCTGATTGAGCAGATAAGGAAGGCTGGATGGGGGCATGTGTGCACAAATCTCCTATTATAATGGCCTGGGATGGTGTTCAGTGCCATGCATGTCTGCCAAGGGGGGAAACCAGAAATCTGCTATGCCCTGTGAGGATCGCTCTGTGCATGGGTGCTGTGCCTGCCTGAGGAAGAAGCTATTTATACTAATATTTCTACTGGTTATGCTTATTGCTATGCATGAATCCTTGACTTGTTCTCTATAGCCTCTCTTTGTCTGTGCACTGAATATAAACCATAGAAACAAAAGAACATGATGGTCTGAAAAGTCTGCAAATCTAGCTAGCAGCACAGAAGTGAAACAGCAAGTGGAATCTACTTACTGGTTTTTTAGAACAATGCTTTGCAGTCCCTTTTTGTATAGAGCACCTTTTAAAAAATATTAATTAATTAATTACAACAGTTTATGCCACCTTTTACACTGAGTTTCAAGATGGTGTTCAACAAGTTTTTAGGAGTATAGCCATCAAATAAGAGCATTACAATACAAATAAAAAGCAATTAATAACCCAGGACAGGGTTACATCACAACCAACCCACTAGAACTAAGCACCACAAAAGTCTGGGATAGTAAGTATGTTTTCAAGAAGCACCAAAATGCCACTAATAAGGAGGCAATTCCATAACGAGGGGCCATTACAGAATGGTCCCTGCCCCTGGTTGCCACTAAACAAATCTCAATAGGTTGTGTCACAACCAAGAAACCCTCATCAGCTGATTGTAGTGACCAAATAGGGCAGTAAGAGGCACTCCTTCAGATAACCTAATATGGATCCAGATTGTTTTTAGGACTTTAAAGGTCAAAACCAAAACAAACATCGCTCACTAGGTTATTGGCAACCAATGCAGCTCCTTTAAGAGTGGTGTAAAAATGTGCACAATAAGATGCTCCATTGAGTAACCTAGCTGCTCTGTTTTACACTAGTTGCAGCTTTTGGACAGCCTTAAGGGCAGCCCCACATAGAGCACAGTAGTCCAATCTTGAGGTTACCAATGCATGAGTCACAGTGGCAAGGATATTTCTGTCCAAGAATGGTTGCAGCTGGCATACCAGCTGAAGCTGGTGAAAAGCAGTCCTAGCTCCTGCAGCCACTTGGGCCTTCAATAACAAAGATAGATCAAGGACCATCCCCACCTCCTTTGGGAGGAGTGCCACCCAATCCAGAACAGGTATATTGCCCTGTTCCTGGACCCAGGAACTATACACCCACATGACTTCCATCTTGTCAAGATTCAGATTCAGCTGACTGGCTCTCATCCAGCCCATCAGTGCATTCAGGTACTGTTCAGAGCTTGCACGGGCTCAGCTGACTCGGATGTTAACACAGAGCTGAAACTGATTTTGCACTAGACACTAGTGTTTAACTACAGTGTTTAAGCCATTACAGAGATGAGTGGGGGGTTTTCTTACAGTGCCTAGCAAACTTACTACACCAGGCTTGTAAAGGCTGCAAGATCCCGTTCATCGGGTCAGATGTCAATAACCCCTATAACATTTAGAATAGCCCTACTGGATGGCTACTTGAGGTTGCCACTGAGGCAGCAAAATAGACTCTGGTACTCAGACCATTTGTGAAATAGTTTTAGTCAGAGCAGATTACTCCAGAGACAAAGACATCATTATTTGTTCATGAGCTGAATTGCTACAGTGGTCCAGGCTCAGGCTCTTCCATTACTCCTGCGATTTGGGGAGCTTCTGCCTGAATGATATTGTCTGACACATTTGTTAAGTGAAGAGCACTAAAGGCTAGTTCTGTCTCTGCCAGCAGAGGAAATTAGTCAACTTTTCTACCTCCTTATAGATTCAGCCTACACAGTATAATCTATGGATGCTAACTAGCTAGCATCAAAGTGCAGTCTTTTAAGTCACTGTAATGGTTGTATGGATCCCCTGTAAGTCAGGCTCCATTGTTTTAAAGAAATTTGAAGAAAATTATAAGCAAGGAAGCATCTCCTTATTCCAGCACATCAAACGTGAACAGGGACTGATGTTGGAAGTAGAGATGATGAGCCTAAGGAGAGGACCTGTATCCTATTACACAGCTGATTCCTGTGTCCCTGTGTCTCTAATCCTGATCTGATGGCAGGTAGCTGAGCTCAGAGTACCAAGAGGATGTTATCTCTGCTGCCTTCTTTCTATAGTGCTAATTTTTCTCAGCATTTCTGATGATGCAATATTTACAAAATCTAAGGTCTTAGATTCTATATCAGTGTTTGTATCACAGGTATTAGAATGGTACTGAGGAATACTTATGGAGACTGCTCTGACACTTGGGATAAAAGAGTTTGTTGCGAGCCTCCCCAATCTCCGAGTGGTGAGATTCCAGGGGTCCCTGCGCTCATCCAGGGTTTGGTTTCCTTGGGAAGAAGGAGACTGGGGTGTCTTTATGAAATATGGTTTATTTATTTACACACATTCCAACCTGAGCTTAGGATGGAGGGGTTCAAGGCATCAGCAGTCCAATATCCAGTTTTCCATCAGTGTTACAGGAGGCATCCTAAAGCCATGGTGCAGACAGCCAGTCTCTATGTCTGCCTCCAGTTTCCAGCCTTCAACACAATAAAAACCCAAACCTCTCCTAGCCGCCAGGAGGGGGGGGGAGGCTCTCCTGAAGAGTTTCAATGACAAAATGATCTTCCTGGCCCATTCACTAGTTGCTAGGCACCTGAAAGACCCATTATCAAACCTGGCCACTCTATTAGCTTAACAAAAGAAACTCATCTGGCCAGCAGAGCCAGCCCCTCACCCCAAGGCACAGGATTCCAAATCAGAGGCTGGAAGGGGACTCACAGGAATCATCCATTCCAACCCCCAAACTCACAAGAAGTTAATCATTGTTCCCCTCTGAAATTGGATTGGACTTTGATCACTGATATGGAAGGAGAAAAAAGATCTGCTACAACCTGCGGGTCTTCATCCCCTCCCCTCCTGCTACCAGTCAAAAATTGGAGCCTTAGGAAGGACTGATGCACACAATTTGGCCCCGTAAAAGGAACAGTATTACCAGCCAGGGAACGTCTTTTCTTGGATATTTTAAAAATGAGACTGAAACATCTGTCACATACTGTTGAGGAATCCTTTGGTTGCAGGAGATTGAATTAGATGCCAAGGTTTTTTTTCTTGGCAGTACTCCTGTACCTTTAACAGCAGAAATTCATTAGACAAAGCTTTTTCCAGTATGGAGATGCATCAGTGGGAAACTTTTCTTCTGCTGAATTTCTGCTGTTGTGTAGTTGCCAATGGCAAAAGATTCCCAGGAAGCCCCAAAAATCAGCAGTCTGGGGGTTCTCCAAACCATGTCTGAGACCACCTCTATCAGCTTAGGCCAGGAGACTGCTGGGTAACGGGGTGGGCAGAATACCACTATGCAAACACTCTAGATTAGCACTTGGATGCACAGGGAGATGGGGAGAGAGATGGTATTTCTTGCTACCCTGGGCTCCTTCTGGGAGGAAGAGCAGGACATAAATTAATTAATTAAATAAATATAGACTGCAGCAGTCCACCCTCCCCAACCCTCAAAGCCTTGATACTGGACTGGTATCTGGGTAAGCACAGCTGGGAGAGACTAATACCCCCCTGCTCATCCATCCAGGCCTTGGTTATACATGTCAGGTCAGCTGCCTCACCCTTGACTGAATTGTGGATGACAGAGAACTTACCCTGTACAGATGGAGCATTCAAAAGCAGCATCTGAAGACCTGAGAGGTGGCTGACAGAGCCACCACCAAACCTCTGGGTGGGAGGAGGGTCAGAACATGGCAGATTTCAACTGCCTTGGTCAGGTTCACTTTTCCTGGCTCCTCCTCCTCCTCCTGCCATCTCTCTCTTCTTGAGACCACAATGATTAGGCCCCCCCTCCAGCCCTCTGCACTTGGTATCATATCCTCCTTTCCTGCAGGCACATGATTAGGTTCCCAAAGACCCACTGAAATGAGGTCAGAAAAACAGGGCCCATTCTGCCACAGCAATATATCCCTAGCATCAGCAACATAACCCCAATACACAGCAATGATACCATCTCCCAACAAAAATGTGGGATGGCCCTGGCCCTGGCCCCAACCCTCCGAAGTGGCTTCCCCCAAAGGGGTGACTCTCCCTCCCTCCCTCCCTCCCTCCCTCCCTCCTGGAAGTTGAGGCTTTTCGGCTGGCTGTAGATCTTCCTGCTGGCATTGTTCTGGCTGACACTTGGCACCTCTTCTCAGTTTGGCAGCTCCCAGGGAGAAGGGGCCAGATGGCAAAAGGCTCATTGCTCCAATGCTGTCCTGGCAGCCACATATCTCCCACTGGTTTAGAAGTTGCACTGCCCCTTTTTGACTTTAAGTGCCAACAGTCTGGTTCCGTTCCGGTTCAAGTGAAGCCCATCCCTTTTGGACAGGCCTGGCTTGTCCCAAAGTGTTTCCAGAGCCAAACAAATCCAAACTCCTTCCGGCACCACCGTCTCATCATTGGTGCTAAAATGCGCCATGGCCATTGACTTCTCTTCAGTTCTATCTACAGGCTATCTGTAATCTTTGCACAAGGTAGGCAAGCGAAAGGCTCCAGGGTGAATCATCAGCATCTCCAGATAGAGAACCCTTAGACAGCTGCCGCCAGTCAGTGTAAATGCTGAGCCGGATGGATCAATATTGTGTCTTGGTGTAAGGCTGCTTTCCAAGGCCTCAGAGGGAGCCCCCCCCCGGGCCTTGCTACCTGTAACCCTTTCACTGACATTGCTGGTGACTGAACCTGGAGATTTATGCATTTAAAGCACATGCTTGACCACTGAGCTATGGCATCTTTCCCATCTCGCTCTAACACTACATTTTTGGCAAATCCTCTTCTCCCCAGTTTTCCATGACTTTTTGAGGGAACAGAGAAGAAAGCTGTGTGTTTTGAACAACCTTAGTAAAAGGAACAGTAACAGTAACAGCTGCAGTGTGTATCGCAGAGGCCTGTCAATGCTTCTGCTGGCTTGGTAGCCATATAAACTCACTCTCCAAGATTGTGGCTTAGAAATAATTGGCAATTCCTACCTTTGTAGCTCAAAGAATCTCTCCTGAAATCAATTCACACCTGCCTATGGTTGCCATCTTTCCCTCCCAGCAGGGCTCCTGTGCCTTCAGACTCTTCCCAGGCTACCCCACCACCACCACCCGTTTTGCACACACACCCCTTCAAAGTATTTGGCTGGAGGGAATGTGCCTGGATGCTTGCCTAGATGAAGGATGGAGAGGGGTATGCAAGCGTATGTAGAAACTAGCCAACTGTGCAAAGGTAAAATTTACATTCATTGCTCTGCCCATTTTTGCTTCTGCTCCCTCCCACCAGTGGCCTGCAGCCCCCAGAAGTTGTCCCAGAAGGGAATGAGGATCTTGGGCTGAAAAAGGTTCCCCATCACACCTTACAGCATTTCAAGGCATAGGCACTATCTCCAGGTGAAACCTGGCAACCCTAGCTGGACCCTGAGCAATTTACTTGTAAGGATATGCATCACCCATTGGTTTTACATTCCTTAAAATAGAGAATCCTGCAGTACTCTGGTTTGTATAAAATTATGTACATTACCATACTTTTATTTCCTGATTTCTAATCCTTGGAAGACCATAACTAATGAGCGATAATTGAAAACAGAGTTTATTCTTGCCCTTTGAAAGTCTGGAGCATCTGACAGAACCCTGTCAGATTGGATCTTACAACTCTACCTTCACTTTCCTTTCCATCTGAGAGAGGGCCCTTTGCACGCTTCTCTTTTTCCTCTTAGTTCTTGTTTTCCTTGGTCTTAGTTTTCCTCAGTACCTGGTGCTGTACTTTGAACAGCTGGTTCTTCTGTAACCATGACAACTCCATGATGACAGCAAAAGGTCCCACCATTACTCTGTGGAGTCAATCTCATTAATGCCTGTGATCCCTTTTAAACTGTAGTTTAATACTCCCTTTACAGGCCAGGGAAATCATCCCTCGTAGCTGAGGCTTCCCTCCGGTTGTTTATATGACACATGTCCACAATGGCTGACAGTGTTTTCACATACTGTTTGGGAGAATGTACGGTAACATTATGGGAGCACAAGTGGAAGAAGCAAACTATACTGAATGCACATCTTGGCCAATAAATAGGTTTTATATTTGTATTAAAAGGTGGTGGGATTTAAAACTCAGATATGAAAGGATAGCTAAGAGGCCCCACAAAATGACCCTGACAGTTCTCAGAAATGGAGAACAAGCATTTAAGGATGTGACATGTGCAGCAATCCATTGGGGTGTGGGGTGGAAA
Source organism: Rhineura floridana (assembly GCF_030035675.1). NCBI lineage: Eukaryota > Metazoa > Chordata > Lepidosauria > Squamata > Rhineuridae > Rhineura > Rhineura floridana. The sequence continues at coordinate 123,776,780 of NC_084482.1, read as the reverse complement.
ACCTGTTGTCACCCATCTACTTTGGCACATCTTTTTATCAGTATTTTTTTTTTTTTACAAAAACCCGATCTTCTAATTTGTGCTGGAATGCCCTTTTGCTTATAATGGTAAAAATGTTCCAGTTTAGGACAGTGTTAATCTTTTTTCCCTTTTCTTTTTTGCAGCTTTTAATTAGCACAACACTTTTTAGCCTGTTTAACCCACATTGATATTTTCCTTAGCTTAGCTACAGAGCTGTAGCCAATCAGATAACAGCATCTGGCAGAACATGTGCGGGTGGTGGTGGTGGGGAATAGACGGAAGGGGAAAGCAGCAATAGGAACTGGATGCTCCTTTCTCACCTCTACAAACAAACAGCATCCTTTCCAATGCACACACAGGCATTTTAGCCAGATGCAAAAGAGGGCCGGGTTCCACCTTGTATGCAGGTAGGAACATAGGAAGTTGCTTTCTACTGAATCACCCACAGAACAGTCAGATGCTCCAGCAAGTAAAGATAGCTTCTCCAGTCCCTCACACAGTTGCTGTGGGCTCCTCAAAAGCTAAATAGCTGGCTTGCTAGGCCACACCCCTTGGAATCCCAGGTGGACAGAGCTGCTGCTCACAAAACCAGCAGATGTGACCCAGCAGTTAAAGATAGCTTGCCCAGTCCCTCACACCGCCTTACACGGAATCAGAACACTGGTCCATTTATCTCAGTATTGTCATCAGTCACTGACTAATAGCAGCACTCCAGGTTTCCAGATGGGAGTCTTTCCCAGCCCAACCCAAAATTGCCAGGGATTGAACCTGGGAACTTCTGCATATAAAGCAGATGCTCCACCACTGAACTACAGCCATTCCCCACATTTATGCAGGGGTAGCTTATTATGCAGTGATTGCATCCTGAGACACTTAGTGCCTTGCGGCGTCCTTCCGTTCCCCTGCACTAAAGACACTGGCATGACAGCTGCATTTTGCTTTTCCTTATTAGTTGATTTCTTGGGGATAAGAGAATGAGCTCACATATTTCTAGAAAATGTCACCATGTATGCGGCAGAGTACGGGAGTGGGTTGCTTTCTATTCTGTAATTATTTGTGTCCATTTCTTGTTTGTCACAGCTCTTGCCATCCTCTCTCACACAATCTTGCTAACAAGCCATTTTCAAGTTTTAACAATATAACTGAATTTTAAAAAAACCACTAGGCAAATTAGATCAATAGGAGTATCAACCTACTGTATTAGTCAGATTGGTCATGGTGTGCATGCTTCTGTTTGTGCTGTCTGTACACACTAGAAAGCTCGGGTTGGGTGGAGAATTCCATTCTTACCCTGGCTTTCTTCTGCTTCCTTTGCAACATCTGATTTTTGGCAATGATCAGAGACAAGAGATGGGGCTAAATATTAATGGTTGGATTGATCCAATAAGGCTGTCAGCCCCCTTCCTCTGCTGCACAAAAGGTCCTATTCTAGGATCATTGTAACCAATTGCAATGTTTAGACTTAGAGCAAGAAGAGGGGACCAGCACAAGAGAATGCCTCCATAGGTAAAAAGTGGAGGCATGCTGCTTGAAGCAGAGCAGAACAGACTCTTTCATATCCCAGTAAATGGCTTGAGCAAAGTCCTGGTATTGCCTGCTACACAGGGACTGGAGCACATGTAGCCCTAAGTATACTTACTCAGGAGTAAAGCCCCATCCAACTCAGTGGCATGCATTTCACAGTAAATAAACCTGCTTTAGTTCAGACTGACTTGTGCAGCTCTTTGTTTTTTTATGCAGTCCAAGAGGATAATACCATAAGGCTGTTTTCTGGATCCCTTTGTCAACCATCTTTCCGTGCAATTTCAGCTGCCACCCAAAAGCAAACTAGGCATCACTAACAAAGAGGAAATGCATCACCCCCCCAAAAAACCAGATGTGTGTGTGTTAATTTATAGGCATAGATGCAAAACTATAAATATTATTATAATTTAAATAGAAAAAAATACATCCATTCTCTTCATCTTTAAACTAGGTTTGGATGGGACAGCTCTTTAAGTAGAGGCCTCTTCTACACAGAAGACTGTCCTCTGCAAAGTACAGCATATGGCCACCCTAGCAAGTACACGGGACTCCAGCTTCACATCCATCCTCCCCCTGCTGCAGTTTCCCCACATCTTCAGCATGACAGGTGCACGCACCTGCAACTTTCAGCCTCATAGCTAAGGAGCTTCTTCTAGTAACACAAATACTGATTTGCAACTTTAATATGATGATTAATGCACATATTTCTATTCAGTTGCAAAAATACATAAATGTCCTTGCATCTTGAAGAACACTCTTCAGTTCTCCTTTAGCTTCAATACACACACATTGACGCAATTTATTTCTGCCCTATACATATTTATACCTCCTCCCAGGCAGTTTCTTACTGCTGTGTTCAATAAAGCCACGAAGAGGCTGTTATTTAAAGCAGCCAGAGCAGCAGGGTCTCGGGAAGCAAGGATACGTCGACTTTTCTCTGACGTCAGAGTCTGGAAATCCCATCTTAATCAGGTTTGTTGATTTTATGTGTCCCTTCTGAAGAACAGAATGAGAGTGAAATCTTCTAATTGCTCCGGGGAAGCAGATTCATTTTAACGATACCATCATTGCTGATTTTGCTTGTACTTTCAGAGCGGGAGATGTGTAGCAATTTTGATATCGGAAGCAGCCATCAGAAAATGTTAACACTCATTTGTAAAAATTCAGAACTAATTTTTGAAGATTAATTTCCTGTTGTATGAGACTTACATATCTTCCCCCACATATCTTCCTACCAAATAATACCGTTATTGCCGAACACAGCTGTAGCTATATTGCCATATATACCCAATTATCACAGTTTACATCTGCCATCCTAGCATTAATAACTGTGATCAGGCAAGAGTGCTCTCTACCCTCCCTTATACTGAGAACTTTGGAAAAGAACATATCACACAATGGTGAGAATGGCCAAGAATTACATGGCTGGAAAAAAGAGAGAGATTCTCTATATGGGAATTATAGCACACTGTTGCATCGATATTATAACTGTGGTCGATAAGTCCACAGATTTGAGAAAACTGAGTGCTATTCCACAGGTGCTAAATTAGATTGCACATAGCTAGAGCACCTGTGTCCTGCTCAATTATTTCATGAATACTTTCTGAATTTACTCCAAGGTAGACATCTAACAGTGCAATCCTAAGAGTATTTACTCAGAAGTAAGTACCATTGCATTAAATGTTACTTCTCAAATATGCAGCCTAATTATGCCAAAGCTGATGACACTCTAGGCAGGGGAAGCTACCCCTTGGCATCAAAATGCCCAGGGGAGGAATCCACAATAGCCACCATTCAAAGCTCTGTTAAAGTGCTCCATCTTCCATCTGCAGCATGACAGAAAGGGATGATAGAACCCAGAAGATAGCCGTTGTCTTCCCAATACAGTATATATATTTTTTGCCAATTTGTCTGATGGGTCAAATAATTTTAGTATAGTCAATGTATCCTGCAACAGCCAGCAAAAGTGCTAATATCTGTACCAGCTTCCCAAAGAACCCCTGCAGACCTGGCTTGTGGTCAGCAGCAATAGTTAATGGTTGACCCTAGACATAGTAGTGAAAGCGGGGAGCTCTTCCCCGTCTGCTCTCACTGTCCTAGGAGTCAATCCCCGACCTTGGGCAATTGATCCCAGCAAATCCTGGTTTGCTAAGGTTGTGCACGTCAACACCAACCCTACAAGGTAGTACTGCCACCACCCTTCAACTGGTTAGCTACTCTGGGGCAAAGGGAACCCCAGAGCCCACTTAAAACACACCTAAGCCTCTCAGGACCAGAGTCTAGATACACTCCTGGCCCCTTCTGAAGTCTTAGGTAAAAATGTTTCTCTGTTACACAGAAGTTGTGGTCAAATGGCAAGGACTGAATTTAGGAACTGACCCCTTTCTCTGGAATAAACACACGTTGGTTTAAAGTAACTAAAGTTTATTAAAAAGAAAATAAAAAAGCATAAAAAGGTTGCAAAAAGCAAAAAGGTACACACAAATAATTTGTAGCAGTAAATTGAATCCTAAAACCATACACCCAAACGGGTAAAGTGTTTAGTAACAAAGGTAAAGGAAAGTTTCTTGGCACAAATCAAAATAACAAAGCTATCTGCCTTAGCTATACTTACAAGAGCATAGGATCTTTCAATGGATAGCCTTCTTCCCCTCAGGGAGTTGCAAGTCAAGATGTAAATGGAGCCACAACAGAACATCACCATAGGCAAGGTGGTGCTCCAAAGTGGGACACAAACCCAAAGTTTTGAGCCTCCTCTTATGGAGGAAAATTCCCTCCCAGCCAGAGACAATTAACCAATTAACATTTTCATCAACGGGATGAAAAAACGATGTTCCCACAGCACCTGGCACCTCCTCTTGGTTTCCCATAACAAAACAAGGAGTTTTACTGCCTTGATGGAACCAGGCCCCTTCCACTGATAAGAAGGTGCAAAATTACTGTAAGCTGGTACAGCTGTGTAATAAAAATTACCAAGTCACAGTGATGAAAGAACATCAAAGATTTAACTGCTTGCTAGCAAGCTAACAAGGAAGATGTCAAGGGGAAGAATTCCCCATAAGGCTTTGGGAGTTAGCCATTTTAACTGCAGGCCAGGGTAAGGCTGGCAAGCTGGCATGACAATAGTCATGGAATTTTTTTTCACTAACCACAATAGCCAGGGCCTCCTTATCAATTTGGGCATAATTCTGTTCTGTTGAAGACATTGTTCTGGAATAGAAAGCGACAGGCACCTCACGAGACTCCTCAAATTGGTGGCTCAGGACAGCTCCAACACCATATGGAGATGCATCACATGTGAGAATCAAGGGCTTCCGTTCATCATATTGCACCAAGACACTGTAAGATGATAACAGGTGTTTTACATCATTGAAAGCCTTATCATGCCGGGCTGTCCACTGCCATGCAGCATGCTTGTTAAGAAGGTGATGCAATGGTTCTGCCACTGTAGCCTTATGTTTCAAGAAGATGTGATAGAAATTGAAGAGTCCTAAGAAGGCTTGGAGTTCCTGTTTATTATGGGGTACTGGAGTTTCATGAATTGCTTTACATTCTTCCGGGGTAGGCCAAATGCCAGCGGCATCAATACTGTAGCCAAGGAATTCAATTTGGGAAACACCAAATACACATTTCTCACGCTTGACCAGGAGACCAGCAACAGCAAAACGGTGCAGTACATCCTGTACCTGTGAGACAAGTTCAGCAATGGAGTTGCCGGCAACCAAGACATCATCAAAATATGGTATGGCACCTGGTACTCCTTTGAGAATGTCCTTGTGACGTCCTCCCCCTGGTTCTCCCTGTCAGGTTCCCACCTGCTTGTGGCTACTGCCTTTCACTAGGCACCACCAGGGATACCACCAGTCCGGACCGTCCTTTACATGGTTTCTCACTCCGCTCTAGCACAGATCTCACTAGATCCCCCTGCTAGGCAGCACCACCAGTCACGTCCTATAACCAATACTCCCAGAGACTTTGCCTGAGTCTCTCTCTAGCTGGTTACTTTTGTGACTGCGTGCTTATGCTGTTCCCAACCCCCTTGTATCTTTATAGATAACGCATACAACTCTGGGTTGCTCTGGATACTTGAATTATTATTCCTCCCTTCACCGCTGCCACCATTAGATACTGTTTCTGTTCAGCCTTGGTAATTACCTTGCCCTCCTTCTGGTATGTATATTCCCCAGCCAAGGATCAGGCCTTTGGTAAACCAAATAAGTATTTATTAAATATCAGAAATAACAAGATTAGTTTTAGAATGTTTCACAAGCGTATGGTTTCATCTATTCCTGTTTTGTACTTGACTTATTATTAATCAGAACTCCAACTCCCTCTTTTGCCACACTCCTGACCTCCATCCTCAAACACCTCTTTCTCCACACTCCCAACATCCCCCCAGATTCAACTGTCATTCTTCCATTTATACTCCCAGCCATTCAAACGCTCAGCCAATCATCCAGCATTCTACTGCTCATGTACTCCCCCCTCCTCTTTCACTCCACTTACCATATGTCTTCTATATAAACAGCACTTACCATATTTACACTATAAGCAGGAACATCACATTCCCCCCCCCTTTAAAATAACAGCAAAGTATTATTCCTGCTCTAGGATTCATACGACGCGTTAACAATAAAAAACAAGTCTGTTTGGGGAAAATGTCTTTTTTGCACCCACGTCTGGGTCACGTCACTGCAGTCCCGGCCACCTGCCTTGAAAGTCCATCAGCCAATACATTGTCCTTGCCTTTTATGAACTTGAAGTCCACCTGGTAATCTTGTAGAGCCCAGGACCACCTCTGCAGCATAGTGTTATGATTTTTCATAGTCTGCAACCATAACAATGCTCGATGATCCGTCGTCACTGTAAATCTTCATCCCCACACGTATGGGCGCAACTTGCTCAGTCCCCACACGACCGCTAGGCACTCCTTTTGGACCAACGAATCATTCTTCTCCCTCGATGTCAGCTTGTGACTAAGATATGCCACTGGATGTCTGGTGCCTCCTCTCTCTTGTAGCAAGATGACTCCCAGCGCTAGGTCCGACGCATCCGTAGCCACGATGAATGGTTGCTCGTAGTCTGGTGCTATTAATACAGGCCCTTGGCACAAGGCTTGCTTCATTCAGAAGGTCAAAAGCCTTTTGACATTCATCCATCCACACCACACGCTCAGCACACTTTTTCCTTGTTAGCTCATGCAAGGGGGTTGTGATTTCCCCAAAATCTTTTACAAATTTATGGTAAAAACCAGCCACACCTAAAAATGCCCTAACTTGTTTCTTAGTTAAGGGGATGGGCCACGATTGTATTGCCTCAACTTTGCACCATAAGGGGGTTAATTTCCCACTCCCCACCTTATGTCCTAAATAGATCACTTCATTCAACCCAAACTGGCATTTCTTGGCTTTTATTGTTAGCCCTGCTTTCTTAAATGCCTCTAATACTGCTGTCAGGTGTTGGACATGCTCAGGCACCGACTTGCTGAAAATGGCCACGTCATCGATATAGGCCACTGCAAAATCTGACATACCTCGCAACACAGTATTAATTAGTCTCTGAAAAGAACTTGGTGAGTTCTTTAGTCCCATGGGTAAAGTCACAAACTCATATAACCCATCTGGTGTACTGAAGGCAGTTTTGGCTCTGGATTGCTCGTCTAATTCCATCTGCCAAAATCCTTTACACAGATCTATGGTAGAGATAATGGTTGCTGCTCCCAATAGCTCTAACATTGCGTCCACCCTAGGCATAGGATACACATCTGGGACAGTAATTTTATTGATTAAACGATAATCAATACAAAACCTTGTGGTTCCATCTTTTTTCGGAACCAGTACAATACTTGAGGCCCAGGGACTGATGGATTCCCTGATCACTCCTAGTTCCAACATGTCTTCAACCTCCTTTCTAATTTCATTCAAAACTTTCCCATTCACACAGTACGGAACAGATCTGATTGGGGCATGATTTCCAGTATCAGTTGAATGTCTGGCTATACTGGTTCGGCCAGGTTTATTGCTGAAGAGATCCCCATAATTTTTTTAAACTCTTAGAATCTCTTTCTTGACTTCTTCCTTCACCTCCTCCGACCATTCCAATTGATCTACCCCTCCTTTTGCTTTGCTTTCCTGTACCAAATCTGGAAGTTCAGGCCCACTTCCCTCAGGGAATAAGGTAACTTGCAACACCTTTGCATCCCTGGTGTGATAAGGTTTCAACATATTTACATGAACCACTTTATGCTTTTTTAATTGGTGTGTGGTTATCACATACATCACTGTGTCAAGCTTTTCCCTTATGGTATATGGTCCCTCCCAGTTGGCCTGTAATTTATCGTGTTTCCTGGGTATGAATGCCATAACCATATCTCCCACATCATACACACGTTCTCTGGCTGTTCTATCATACCAGTAACTTTTCTTCAAACTTGCATCCTTATCCAGCTGTTCCCTGAACTGCTCTGCCTCTTCACTAGAGACCATTCGATACAGTTTGACTCTTTTAGCAGGCCTGCCAGGGGTTGCTATGGCGACCTTAGACTCGATAACAGGTTCCACCCTGTTTTCTTCGGCCTCTGTTAACATGGTTTCTGTTGCTTTGCCAAGTTGTTGTCTGGTCACCACATATATTTTTCCTTGTGCCCCCATAACATCTCTTCCCAGTATCACTGGTTCTTGTTGTTGGGCATTAATACCTACTTTACATATTTCCTCCTTTCTTCTCCACTTTAATTTTATCAGGGCCATGGGTATGCTTTCTGGTTCACCCCTCACTCCTTGGATTGTCACAATTTCCTGAGGTAATATTTCCTCAGATTTTATCAAATCTGGCCTCAGTAACGTCTGAGCGGCACCAGTATCAAGCAATGCCCAATAATTTGCCCCTTGCACACTCACTTCTTCCCTCAGACTCGAATCAAAGTCTTTTACATTTGTCCAGTTTATCTGGCAGAACTGAACCTTCTTCATTTCTAACTTCCTTGGTTCTGTTTTCACTGCCCTTCCCTAAGCAGGATTACCAATGGGGTTGGCAACCTCACATTGAAAACGTAGGTGCCCCGGTCTACCACATTTATAACATAATTTCTCCTCCGTTTTAGGGTACACAGATCCACTCTGGGGTGTCCTGTGCCCTTCAGACTTTATTGGAGGACTCACTCGCTGTGGTACCACATCCTTTCTGCCACCATTATATGGTCTGGGTTTAAACTCTCTTGATGTTTTCCCCACCCAGCCAGTTCTATTGGAGGCAAAGTGATCTGCCAACTCTGCGGCCTCTTGAACAGATGTAGGGGAACGGTCTTTGACAAGGAGCCTTATTTCTGGTGGTAACTGATGGTATAATTGATCCAGTATCATGAGGCTTTTCACCTCTTCCACTGACTGAGCTTTGGCACTTCCCATCCACTTTCCAAATATGTCCATCAATTTTGCTCCCAGTTCAACAAAAGACCTCCCTGCTTGGATCTGACAGTTTCGAAATAACTTCCTAAAGTAGTCAGGTCCCAGTCTGAATCTTTTGTACACTGCCTCTTTAAACTCAGCATATGTGATGGGCCTGTCTGAGGGGAAATATTGGTATACCTCTGCCAATTCCCCTTTGATCAGATTTGATAAATATTGCATATATTTATCCTCCGGTAGCCCCCACATCTGAGCTGCCTTTTCGAAGGTGTTGAGGTAAATCTGTGGGTCTCATCCAGGTTCAAACACCGCAAAACCTTTTGGTGTAACCTTTATTTTGGTTTCATTTCTGTCCTTTCTTGTTTCATCAAAATGAAACTTCTCTCTTTCAAATTTTAACTTTTCCACCTGTATCTCAGCATCCAATGCTCGTTGCTTCTCCCTCTCCTCAAACCCCATTCTCATCCTTTCAGTATCCATTCTCATTCTCTCAATTTCCAACTCCCGCTGTTTTTCCTTCTCTGCACCTTCCATCCTCAATCTCTCAGTTTCCAACTTTAACTTCTCTCTCAAACACTCTATATAAGCGGGATTGCTTGAGTACCCTTCTGGGTTCTCTTCTCTGACAGGTTGTTTTTGTTGAACAGATGCGAATGCTATCAATGCTACTCGCAATTCATCTACCCCTTTACCCTCATGAGGTAAATTGAATGTTATGCACTTCTCCACCAGCTCCTCTCTTTTCATCTTTATATATTCAGTCATGTTTTTAGGAGTTCACTCGCACTTTGCCACACACTCTTTGCCAGTCACTCTCACAAGTAATCTTTATTTGTTATTTCTTTTAGCCACATCACTTTTAGGGACTCTCTATTGTTCGTATCCCACCGCTACAGCCACATGTGACGTCCTCCCCCTGGTTCTCCCTGTCAGGTTCCCACCTGCTTGTGGCTACTGCCTTTCACTAGGCACCACCAGGAATACCACCAGTCCGGACCGTCCTTTATATGGTTTCTCACTCCGCTCTAGCACAGATCTCACTAGATCCCCCTGCTAGGCAGCACCACCAGTCACGTCCTATAACCAATACTCCCAGAGACTTTGCCTGAGTCTCTCTCTAGCTGGTTACTTTTGTGACTGCGTCCTTATGCTGTTCCCAACCCCCTTGTATCTTTATAGATAACGCATACAACTCTGGGTTGCTCTGGATACTTGAATTGTTATTATTCCTCCCTTCACCGCTGCCACCATTAGATACTGTTTCTGTTCAGCCTTGGTAATTACCTTGCCCTCCCTTCTGGTATGTATATTCCCCAGCCAAGGATCAGGCCTTTGGTAAACCAAATAAGTATTTATTAAATATCAGAAATAACAATATTAGTTTTAGAATGTTTCACAAGCGTATGGTTTCATCTATTCCTGTTTTGTACTTGACTTATTATTAATCAGAACTCCAACTCCCTCTTTCTCCACACTCCTGACCTCCACCCTCAAACACCTCTTTCTCCACACTCCCAACATCCCCCCAGATTCAACTGTCATTCTTCCATTTATACTCCCAGACATTCAAACGCTCAGCCAATCATCCAGCATTCTACTGCTCATGTACTCCCCCCTCCTCTTTCACTCCACTTACCATATGTCTTCTATATAAACAGCACTTACCATATTTACACTATAAGCAGGAACATCACAGTCCTCCATTAAGCTCTGAAAAATTCCAGGGGCCACAGAAACACCAAACTGGAGGCATTTTACTCTGAATGCTCCACGATGAGTGGTGATAGTCTGAGCATCGGCAGTAGCAACATCCACAGACAGTTACTGATAGGCGTGGGCCAGGTCAAACTTTGCAAAAACTTTTCCTTGTGAAAGTGATGCCAAAAGATGACTCACCACTGGGATTGGATATGGATGCTCATGCAGGGCTTTATTGATAGTGCACTTATAGTCACCACAAATGTGGATGTCACTTTGGCCTTCAATGGAGTGACAATGGGTGTCTCCCATGTAGGGTGTGTCACTGGCTCCAAGATGCCTTGCTCTATGAGGCGATCAAGTTCAGCATCAATCTTAGTTTGCAGTGCGAACGGAACATGACAGGGTTTCATACGGATGGGGGCCACAGTAGGATCCAAGAACAATGAAATAGGAGGCCCCTTATATTTCCCAAGACCTTTATCAAAAACAGCTTTGAAATAATTTAGGATGCTATCCCATAATGATTCACCAATCTGGTGGACCCCCGTGAGCAACCAATAACTGTAAAGTTCCATGGAAAGTTTGGTAATACAACTCAACTTCACAGACGCCCTTTACTGGAACCTGATTTTCCTGTTAATCAGTAAGTTTGGAGTGGAAAGGGACAATGTGTGGGACTCCACAAGGAAATATTTGCTGGTAGGTTTCCGATGAGATGATAGTATAATCTGAGCCCGAATCAACTTCAATGGTGCATGGAGTGCCCTGGATGGTGACTGTCACCTTCACCTTCCTCACATTGGTGGAGTACTGCAACCCTGGCTTGATGTGGTTAATCACCTCCTCTGCATTGTCATATGTGGAAAACCTCTGTACAGTGTGTGTGGTACTGCTTTGTGTCCTTGATGGTGTTTTCCCTTCCACCACACTTCTGGGGGCGGCTGCTTCCACTTTGGCTTGGCGTACTCGCTCAATATGCCCACCTTTTTGACAATACTGACATTGTGTACCTCTGAAACAGCAGGCACGCCATTCATGGGATCTGCCACAGCTCTTACATTTCACTGGAGAAACTTGTCTGGATCTTGGAGGTCCTGCAGCACCTACTCTGGTTGATGAGCAACTGCACTGCAGCCTGTGGATCTCTAGAAGTTGTTGATTTGAATCTTTAGCCAGCTGGGTTTCTGAACAGGGTGAGTTTCTTGCCAAGCGCACTTCTCGGGTGCTTGCTGCTGCTTCGGTAGCCAGAGCTTCCTCTAATGCAGTCTTGAACGAGAGCTGTCCTTTTGCAAACAGATGCTTTTGCAGGCCCTCATCATGCAATCCACAGACCAGGCGATCACGCAGCATCTCCTCAACGTTTGGGAAATTGCAGTGTTTTGCAATGTGTCTAAGTTCAGCAACATACAGTGACACACTCTCCGTTAGGCCCTGATTTCGTTTGTAGAAAGAATTACGTTGTGCTATTTCAGACAGTTTTGGAGAGAAATGTCCTTGTAAAGCATTCAGGATATCCTCATAAGATGTATTAGCAAGTTTTGCTGGTGCTAGGAGGGCCTGGGCTAGGTCAAAGGTGTCTGCCCCACAGACACTGAGTAACACAGCACGCTTCTTCTCTGACTCTGTCATGCCATTTGCTGCCAAGTAAAACTCCAGCCTGGCTGCATAACCTTCCCACTTGCTGGAACATGCAGTGTTAAATTTTTCAAGATGCCCTTGGGTGGCCATATTCCACAAGATACACACTGACCTGGAGTGCTTTGCAGTGGTTTCCACAAGGCCCAAACTGATGTCCTAATCCAGTCTGAGGAGAAATGTTCTCTCCCTTTCAGCCTCTAATGCATGAAGAAAACACTCTATGTGCCTCAGTAGATCCCTTCCTCGTCGCCAGTGAAAAGCATCATGAAGGAAGAAGCCACACAGATGATCTAAACAACAACAAGAACTTTACTATAACTAATCATATACAGGGAACAAGGCCCACAGCACAGTGCTGCTTGTAAGGCAGGCCTGGAACTGAAACTACCACAGCCTTGGGCTGACTCAGCAGTTCCTGGTATGGCAAGCCTGGAGGGCCAATACACTACAACCACCATTCCATCTAAACTCAGCTCTCTGCCTGCTGCACTCTAGATTCAAGCTTGCTACAAACTGTAGTCTGTTCCTCTGACCCTCCCACTGGTTCTGATCAATGCCACATTTAATTCTGAAGGCAGAGAGAGATTTCCAGGCCATTAAGGAAAACATCTCCAATCATGAAGGAACATTAACATTCTTTTGTGAAGCTCCTGACTACCCATTGGTTTGTCAGCTGAAACCATAGTGATAAGCCCATTCATGATAATCAAGAAAGCAAAACTCATAACAGTGTTACAGTACCTTACTGCAAAGGCTATTCTGAATACTTTAATGAAAGGGAGCTTCATTCTGTGATGCAACAGCAGCATAGGCCCATCACTTAGCATCAGAGAAAACATTTTGAGATTCTATGCATGAATCAAGAAAGGTGCACATACTTGTTTACAGAAATGCCACCAACACTGATTTAAAATCCTATTGCTCTCCATCTGCAGTGTTCACTAACTCTTTCCCCAGCACATCAAAACAGGACCTATAGTTCTTTGGTAGAGCACAAATTTTGACCAGAAGGTCTCAGGCTTGATTCCTGGCATCTCCATTTAGAAGTGATGGGAAGCCTGAGGCCCTGAAAGCTGCTGTCCCTAAATCGGTTAGAGAAATCTTTCAAGTCGAACTACATAGGGATTATGGTCTGTTAGATCGTGTTACTGGGTAGATGGACACACAGTTCCTATGGTTAGGAGACTATAGGCTAATTCAGGCTGTTATCTCTTTTCTAGCAGTCTCTCTGTCCTTGAACTTCCTCCTCACCCTTTAGTTTCATCTTAATTTTAATATAATCCCACATCTGTGGGCCAAGTCAGCAAGATATGAGGGCTTCTAAGTCCAGGTGAGCAGAACGTGATTCAAAAACGATTCTGCATGGGAGGTTAAAACAGGATGGAAAATACCTGTGATGTACCTTAATAGCACAAGTGAACATTCTTGTCACAAACCTGGGTTTCCTTTTGACACAATTTAGAGGTGCTTCACGTGAGGAAAGTGCAGCATTTATGGACCTATGAGTTTTGATTAGTCGGCTTTTTTCCTGCACACAAGGACACATAATGCACAGCAACCTCACATTTAGTAAAGAAACTGGGAGGGAGCCTGTTGTGAGGGCTCACATCTGATCTATCTGTAAAATACTCTGTAGTTTGTGTATGTGTAATGTACCTTCAAGTTGATTACGACTTATGGCGGCCCTATGAATCATTAACTTCCAATAGTATCTGTTGTAAACCATCCTGTTCAGATCTTGTAAGTTCAGGTCTGTGGCTTCCTTGTGCGGAACATGTAGATGTTATTGAACAACTCCCACAATCCTTGACCTTTGGCCATTTTCGCTGAGGCTAGTGGGAGCTGTAGTACATGAACACCTGGAGGACCACAGGTTTTCCACTCTTGAGCTAAAGCATCCCTGACAGAGGCTCACGCAGTTTCATCTGGAAAACCTCCAAAGAATAAAAGATTCCCTGAGCTCACTTGGGAGATTAATACATTGCACTTTTACCTACAGAAATTGCTGCTTTAAGGTATGTTTGATAATTACAGGGAAACATATTTCCAAGTGAGATGCCACATCAGACATGGCCATTTCCCCTACATAGAGTTTATCTCCCTATGCAGGAAAACCCCACATGTGCACTATCATGTGTAGAGTTGTCACAAATGTTCCCTTTCACTTTGTTGTGAATGTATCAGTCAGGTAGCAATTGTGAGACTCCCCAGCCCAATCATTTGCAGTAAAACAAACACTTTTGTTAATTTCACACAATGATAACTATTACCATACCTTTTGCCAGTGAATTCAATAAATGCATAATTCATGGAACTCACTGCCAAAAGATATGTTGATGGTCTCTGACTATAAAAGTCTTTTGATGGCTTTTAAAATGTGAATTACATTTATGAAGGGCAAGGCTATTGATGGCTACTAGTCACAATGGGCATGCACTACCTACAGCATTAGGCAAATGCCTCTCTCAATACCAGTTGCTGGGGAACAACAGTGGGAGAGAGGTATTATCCTCATGTCCTGCTTATGGGTTTCCCAGAGGCATCTAGTTGGTGTTAACATATGTGCGTGCCCTGGCCCTTAAAGAGATCCCATTGTGGGAGAGCTGGGGAGTTACTTCGCACTATTAGTAGATTAACAGACAGTGACAAACACAAGGAACTTTGGCTTCTTAATAAGTAAGACAAATAGATAGACAATAACAATAAACAATTCAATGGAAGCGACTGGGAAGGGGGCATAGCGTTATTAGTTATTACAGCTTGTTACCACCACCCTGTAGTGTTAAGTGATATTTATTGGAGTATGGTGGACATGTAACAGCAGAGTGCAGAACTGGATCATCTGGTAAGACTGGCAGTTGAAAGAGTAAAGAAAGTCAAGGTTTATTGCTCCTGGGAAATAAAGTCATTCTGAGTACAGACATACATGTGGCCATTATGGAGTCACGAGGCTAACACTCACACACTGACATTATCTAAGAAGGCTTAGAGAATGGAAACCACTCAGCTGGGCAGGGGAGTTGGTTCATATGTTTTGATGAGTTATTTTATAATGTATTGTAAATGTTGTAACAATTATATTATCAAAATGAATTCTTTGTTTGGATTGTTATATTGTGGTTGAATGGAAATTGGATTGCTATTATAATGTTATCTTGATATGCATTTTTTCTGTTGTATTATGAGGTGGTTTGGGTGAATTTGTGTGGGAAAGCAGCATACAAATTGGATAAATAATAATAAACAAAGAAGAAGAAAATAGGAGCGGAAGAAAGTAAAGTGGCAGGGGGGAAATCTGCATATCTACAAGTTTCTGAAGAAGAAATCAGTGAGGGAAGAATAGGTTGCCTTTCTGTCTGTCATCCCCCACTGGTTCAGGTTACTTGTTACAAGCACTGGTTTTAACAGGACAAAGCTTCTGCTGTAGAACAAGGTCTTAGCACTCCTCTTAAAACCATTTTGTAGTATTGTGCTAAGAAAGATTGAAATATACTTAAGAATCCTATAATGTAATGCTTGTTCTCAAGATGGCAGTAGGGGCATGAGCCCCTTAGAGAAGCCTCTGCTGCCATCTTGGTTGATGGCAGCTGTACATGGCATTCACAAAAAGGGAGGAGAGGTAGGTGGAGTGGGCAGGCGCCATGGGCCTGCATGGTCTGTAGGGGGGAGCTGGGAGCTCCGTCTCTGTGATCTGTGGCAGGGTTGGGAGTTGACCCTGCTGAGGATTGGATTGTGGAAGGGGAACTCTACCCCCACACCCTCTGGGCCGCAGGGGGCCTTGGCCACAGCACGACCTGGCCACCCTTTGGTGCCTGCCCTGCCTGAACGCAACAGCACTCTCCCCGCTTGTGCTCCCCAGCAATTGGCATTCAGATAGAACATCATGGAGTAATATTCAAAGATGAGAAGAAGGGGGGTGTTCTAGTCTAAGAAGTAGAATCTCAAATGGGACTATGAAAGCATATTAAGAAACCTTTTCTGTCATCACATTCGAACCACCATATTAACATTTCCCCCCAAGACTATGTCATTAATGCATTGATAAGAGAAGCTGGACCATTGAGAACATGTTCTAAATTTGAAACTTTAATACTGAATGGAGAGACTAAAGGATTTTTGAAGAAAATATATGAAATTTTGATAGTGTGAAATTATTAACAAAGCCCCTATCAAAGTAAATGGGAATGAGTTTTTGGAGAATGTCTTAGGAAATCTGAAAATGGATATGATGGGAGGTTCCAGCAGAAAAAAACACCTGTCTTAATCTTAAGGAAAGCTTTTTCATTATGTAGATGGGACCTACAAAAATAAGCCAGGTATACCCAGGAGCGGAGGACAAATGCTGGAGATGTCAGAGCAGATATAGTACAAGCTTTTTGGGAAATGTATTGGGAAGTAGGTTTTTTGGGAAAAGAATTAGGAAGTGGTGCTGGATATTATCAAGGAAATGACAGGATACCAACTAATATGACCCAATACTGATTCTATTTGATAATGTTAAAATTAACTATTGAAAAAGGATAGAAAAATGATTATTCATTTATTAACAGAAGTTGGAATGATGAATAAATGGAAGCAGGGAGAATCCCCACCATTAAGAGACCGGATGAGTAGGGGATTGAGAGTAGGTTATATACTAAAATTGACTAGTATTATTAAACACAGAGAAGGAAGATAAGCAAATAACAGTTTTGTTGCAAAATTGTCATTGTTATGTTTTGGAATAAGGTTCAATATAGTGTGCAATCATAAAGCATATCAGAAGTGCTGTAATGTTGGTTATCTTTAATACCTGCTCCATATCCATCATGATATCGAAACTCGGTAATGAACGTATACATATATACATAATATATATAGAAATCAAAGATTATTGCTTGTTAAAAAGCTAAGTTATAGAAATCAAAAGCTTGCTCTATTGTGTAATGTTTATTACTTAATAGTATTATGAGTTTGGGGGTTCCGATTGTTGTTATTAGGTGCCTTCAAGTCAATTTTCACTTATGGCAACCCTATGAATCAACAACCTCCAACAGCATCTGTTAAGAACCATCCTGTTCAGATCTTGTAATTTCGGATCTGTGGCTTCCTTTATGGAATCAATCCATCTCTTGTTTGGCCTTCCTCTTTTTCTACTCCCTTCTGTTTTCCCCAGCATTGTCTTTCCAAGTAAATCATGTCTTCATGTGTCCAAAGCATGATAACCTCAGTTTCAACATTTTAGCTTCTAGTGATAGTTCTGGTTTAATTTTTCCCAACACCAATTATTTGTCTTTTTCGAGGTCCATGATATCCACAAAGTAGATGATTTGTTTGGGTCCCCATCAAGCCTGTAACATTAAATCTAGAAGTGGCATCTGCAGTGGAAAATTTCCTTTGTTAAGCTAGCCTGGAAGCGAATGGGTTTGTCAAGTGGCTGCTATTAGCATATGTAAGAAGATAACACAGAGAAATTCTGTGGCTATTGGAACTCTTTTCAAGAGAGGGGCCCTCCTGCACCCCCCTCCTGGAGCCAAGGTGAGGCGTGTGTGTTTTTAGTCTAGTCTAGGCTGGGAAGAAAGATCCTTCATGGCACAGAGTGGTAAGCAGCGGTAACGCAGCCGAAGCTCTGCTCACAGCCAGAGTTCGATTCCAACGGAAGGAGGAAGTCGAATCTCCGGTAAAAGGGGTCGAGGTCCACTCAGCCTTCCATCCATCTGTGGTCGGTAAAATGAATACCTGGCACACACTGGGGGGTAAAGAATGTCCGGGGATGGAACTGGCAATCCCACCCCATATATACGGTCTGCCTAGCAAACGTCGCAAGTCGTCACCCTAAGAGTCGGAAACGACTCGCACTACAAGTGCAAGGACACCTTTACCTTTAGGCTGGGAAGAAGCTGGGAATGAGGGAGACAGACAGATGCTTGTTTGCTGTCTGGACCCCCAAAGCGATGGGCAATGGGAAGCAAGATCTGATGGATTGATAATGCTGTGAACCCCTTCATCTTAAGTTCAGGTTGGAATGTGTGTAAATAAAAAATGTATTTCCTAAAAGAAACCAGCGTCTCTGCTGACCTTTCCAAGGAAACCAAACCCTAGGTAAGCGCAGTGACCCCTGGAAGTTTCGCACCACTCGGAGATTGGGGTGGCCCGCAACAATAGTTATTGCTTATTGTCTAATGCTTTCTTTCTTTCTTTTATTAAATACTATAGTTTTCTTATGAAATAAAGACGAAGATAATAAGCAATTTCCTAGTCCTTGGTCTGTCTGTACAACAGGTGCAACTGGTAGTGAATTGTTTCTCAAAGCAGGAAACCACCAATATCACCCAGCTCAAGGAAGGGATGAAGCAAGCACAAGGGAAGCAGGGCTTGGAGGGGGTGGCCACCACTTGCCTAGTTCTGCGGTGTCTAGCAGTAAGGTCTCTCCCAGTGTTGCAGCTGCTCCTCCTGCTGCCTTGTCTGTCTTCTCTCCCACCCCACATTAAAAGCAAGCCCTTTAAAAAACCCTGGCTCTCATTGGAATTTGCTTGGTTCCACCCCCCTCACCGGCTCGGCTCCTGCTCAGGAGGACACTGCCAGCTTCTGCCCTGTGACTCTATTGAAGTTAACAGGGCCGTGTGCCAGAGTAGGAGCTGCTGCGTCCTTCGGAGCCAGTGTTGTTCCTCTGCTTGCCTCCTGTGTGGGTGGAGCCACAGAGTTCCTTCCATTGGCAACTGTGAGAAACAGGATGCTGGACAAAATGGATCCTGGTTTGATCCAATTGGGATCTTATGTTGTTATGGAACATGCTACATTTCCTACACAGATATTATCTCTGTGTAGCAAAATGTCTTGCATGTGGTAGCCCTAAAATGAGGCTAGAGCTGGAACTTTTATGTGTAGCCATGGCAACATTACTTTCCTTGACAGTCTTGGTCCACCGCAAAGCAAAGTATACAACGGTGCCACCAAACAGCCATGGTATCTTGCCCCAATCTGGTGTTCTGTCTACCAGTTACTTGGTTGTGTCTTGGTAAAGGCTGAGTGTCATGGTATGTATTTTCCATGTCAATGCTCAGCTAGCTGCTTCTGCAAGACTGAACAATTGATCACTTTCTAACGCTTGTCCAGCTAAGATTGATTAAGCTGAAGAGTAGCAAAAGGAACCAGAACTGAGGAAGACTCCATCACAGGTAGGATGCAAAAGGATCTGGAGGCTGCTGCTTTCTCCTCTAACACTTGTCCTTTCCACGTGGTCCTTTTATATCCAAAGGCACTGAGCCGGGAAGATTATGTTTTCTATTTTGAGAAGCCCAGCATTTTTTATTCTGTTTGCGCAGCCCTGCTAAAAGAGCATTTTAGAGTTTAGCTCAAATTAAAGTTTAAAACATTGGATGATTCCAGTGGCAGACTGGCCAAAAAACTGAGCAGTGAACTAGAAAGTGCCTGATTCAAATCTCAACCTCTACCATGACTTGCTGAGGCACTTAGGAATACTATCATTCTTTGGTCCAAAACAGCAAAGTCTTGTGGCACTTTAAAGAGTAACATTTATTATGGCACAAGCTTTTGTGGACCATAGCATCTGACAAAGTGGACTGTGGTCCATGAAAATTTGGACAAGATAATGTTATTTTGTTTTTATTTATTAACTTAAAATGTTTATCAATCATCCTTCCTCCAAAAGAGCTCAGAGCAATATACAGCCAACATATAAACATCATAACACAAACAGTAAAAAATATAACGCTAAAAAGAAATATTAACAACTCATTAATTCGAATATTGCTGCTGAGGAGTAAGCATCCTGTTATCATAAAACTACAAAAGCCTGGGTAAATTAAAAAAAAGTCTGCAATTGACAACTGAAGGCCAATGATGATGGCAACAGATGTGCCTCTAGGGCAGGGGCAGCCAATGTAGTACCCTCCAGATGTTGATGGACTCCCATCAGCCCCAGTCAGAACGGCCAATGGTCAGGGATGATGGCAGTTGAGTCCATCTGTCTCTGGAGGGCACCATGTCGGCTATCCCTGCTGCTGGGGGAGATCATTCCAGATAGTCAGGACCCCATCACGGAGAGGACTTTTCTACATGCTCCCCTAATCCTGATGGGGCTGTGAGAAGAGTCCCCTGGTCAATCTTAAGGATTGAGTAGGCTGGTAATAGGACAGGCGCTCCTGCTAGGATTCCAATTCTCAGTGCCTGGGCAATTCACAGGAGAGGTTGAGATTTGAATCAGGCACTTCCTAGTTAACAGCTCAGTCTTTCAGCTATTATGCCAGCCCTCCCAAACCTGTGCCCTCCAAAGGTTTTAGATTACAACTCGTGTCAGCCCCGGCCAGCTGCCCTGTGCTATATTAGCTCATAGCAGAAATCATACTGATAAATCAAGTTCATTTTGCTAAATGCAGAATCATTCATCTCTAAACAAGAATGATTTAGGGAAACGGAATCTGGGCCACGTGAGCATGAACAAGCTGGTGTTGTCTTCCACTCCTTCTCATACACTTTTCATTATTCCTCTTTCTCTAATCATGAGCAGCTAATTAAAAAAAAAATCAGTCACACAATAATCCACAATGGACCATTAAAATTAATCTAAACACAACACTGAAAAAAAGCAAACAGCCAGCAAAATAAAACAACAGTAGTGAGACATCTAATTTGCAAGCAACATCCAAAAAAGCCGGCTAGAATAGAAGATACTTTGCTTCCCTCTGAAAAGGAAGCAGCAAAGGGGCCAGGTAGACCTCTCATGGGGGGCTATTCCAGATTGTAGGTGCCATTGCAGGGAAGGCCTTGCTTCTTACATTCACCTGTCTATTCATCTAATAGTGGGGAGCAGTAGTCTAGTGGCAAATTTAGAAGTCCAGGATCCCTTCATGAGTCATCAGGATTGGCCTCACAGGCCAAATATGACATGTGACTGCAGACACCCACCTGTCAATCACATGACAACATTATCCAACCCACTTATCAAAACTCCTTGCAGGGGGTTCCCAAGCCACAACATCCTGCTGGCAATCAGGTGCTTGAAAATCGCTGCACATGGAGCATTGCTAGTCCCGTACTTGGCACTTCCCAAAGCGTCAAACACACAGCAAGCAAAGTGGCTGTTTCTCCCCTCCCCATGGGGGTGGGCACAAAGAGGGTGAGATTTTACAGGCATTGCTGCCTGCAAGAAAGGCCCCTCTCACAGCTGATCTGCAAAAAGCAGGTTTCTTCCCCCTGCATTTTGCATATCAGCTGAGAAAGGACTTCTCTCACACACATGATGCTTGTAAAATACAAGGGGCATTGCCTGACAAGTGTTTCTTTCTCCTTGCACAGACTCACTGCAGCCAGAACGGAGGGTACGTGGGGGGAGAGAGAAAGAGGGCTACGAGTGAGTGGAGAGCGAGGTGAGGTAGCATTTCCTGACAAAGAAGGGGGCAAAGGAAGGCTAAAGAAAGGGAGAAGGAAGGCTGCATGTAAAATACAAGGGGGTTGCTTGTAAAGTAGTTCTGTTCCCCTTGATTGTGCTGTTTGCAGATTCTGTGAGAAAGTGGAGGGGGGAGGGGGGAGGGGGGAGGGGGTGAGCCCCACAGAGGGTGGGGGAAGACAGAAAGAGTAAAGAAGGATGAGGCTGCCTTTATTTTACAAGGGGAAGAAACCTGCTTTTTGTAGATGAGCTGTGACAAGGAGTTCTGTCTCGTGCAGTGATGTCTCTAAAATACCCCCACTCTTCTTAGTCCTTTGTCTCCCCCCCCATTTCTCCCAGACAATCTGCAAAAAGCACCACTGAGTGGAAAAAAATGCTTTACAAGCAATGCACCTTTGGCCATGCTGGCTGGGACTGATGGGAGTCCAAAAACCCTTTGGTCTGATCCAGCAAGGTTCTTCTTGTGTTCTTACGAGGTTATTTTTGTCTCCTAGTCAGGCATCAGACCATCATAGGGACCAGCTGATCCTAAATTCCTTGCCAAGACAAGAAAAGTAAATAACAGCTCTGATGCTAGATTCAGAGGAAATGGAACAGAGCAGAGGGCACAGAACAGAGCAATATTAAAAGCCAGCAATTAAAACAGTGGCAAGTCCACATGTTTTCTGCACTCAGTTACTGGGGAAATTGTGCCTTTGCAGAATGGTCTGACAGTTTAAATCCTTTTATTGATAGATTGGCAGAGTTTTGTTGAGGATAGTCAGTAAGTTAGAAACATCCACAGTTTAGGCAAATCAAAAAAACAGGACACTCACTATGGAAATAAATGACTAAGAACTCAGAAGTCACAAATGATAAGGACATCCAACCTGTTGTTTTTCAAATAGTGTAGATACCTTCTGTCACTGCTGCTTTGGACTGGCTCTTGGCCACTCACTGATTTCGCAAGGAAATATTTATCTCTTTCCCTTTCCCCTCTCCATCATGCTTCTGCTTCCCACAGATGTTACATGATTTAAATATATTGCAAAAACAAAATGGTTGGTTTCCCCCCAAAGCACCTCTCTGATACATCAGAGCAGTTTGCTAAAGTTATGTGGATCCCATAGCAACAATGTTCAGATTAACCTTCTGATTTTGGAAATATTGTGGTATGACAATTAGACAGGAAATTATCACAATGTTCATCTGTGACCGGCTGGGAGACATTCTGGGACCACTAGGTGTACTTTTTCTTTGCATGATGTGCAACGAAATCAGCTTTCATGGCAGTAAATCTGTACTATGTACAAAGAGACAATTTGCAACACTGCCACTTGCTGTTAGGCTAACATTCCCATTAGTTATTTTTAAAGCTTCCATTATAAACATGCTTACATGCATCACAGAGTTTAGGCAGGATCCATTGCACAAACTGAAGGCACTTGAACTTGCAGAAGGGAAGCTCACAAATTTTCACCAGCTGCAGCCCCCACCCAATCCCATATCATTCAAGCACATTGCTTGGCCCTCAGGAATGGCTTTGATGGACACAAGGGTTTATGATTTGGGGTGGCCCCAACAATCCCATATATATATATATGAGAGAGTGAGAGTTTTGACAGCAACAAACAGAACTTCACCCAGGCTTGAAGGATTCCTTTAATCACCTAATATATATATAGCTATAACTGTGATTATCAAAAAAGTATGTTGCATGTTAGCTGCTGAAGGTAGAAGCCGAAACATTTTGCTAGTAAAATAAAAACCTGTTTTGTTATACACGCACATACACATTAAGGTGAATGTAATGCCTAATAATAGGCCATTGTACACATTCACCAGGCCTCATGGAGAATGTGCACATTAAGCTTTCATGAAAAGGAAATTGTGCACATTTCCTAGTCAATATACAATTTCCAACAGGGTTTGGGGAATAATGTGCATAATGCCTAAATTTTGTACGTTCTCCAGCCATTATGCATAATATCAAAACAAGCCTTGGGGAGTGTATGGAACTCAACTGTGTTTTGTACATTTTTGGGGGCAATATGCACATTCTCTAGTCAGTATGGATAGTCTCTCAGAAACATGCCTTTTTTCTGTCTCTTTTCAGAAGTGTACAGTCTGCTCAAGCTGCCCTGTGAAAATGGCTGGAGAATGTACAAAATTCAACTAAGATGTGCACATTCCCTAAAGCCTGATAGGGATTATGCATAATTGTATCAGCCGGTGGGCAAATGCTCAGCCTCTTCACCAGCAGAATAGCTGACTGTAGGCAAAGCGGGCTTGTATTCCCCCCCCCAGCCTTAGTTCTCTCTAGTCTAGCATTCAGCGTAAGATGGGTCAAGGGACGGCCAATGTGAGCTCAGAGCCACCTGGGGCCTAATCTGAAGTTGCTAAGGAGCATTCCAGTCGGATGCTCTGCCAAGGATGCTGTGTGATGCTGGGAAGGTGCCTTGTTAACCAGATAGTGTAGACCTTGGAGCAATTACCTCCCTGCCAGGAAACTAGAGGCTTTGTTTATCAGCTATTGTTATGCTGCATGACCCTGGGAAAGAGCCTCCATCACTGGAGGGCTATGCTGGGAAAGCCGTGACTTAATCCTTTGTAGTAATTAGTTGCTCATTACTGTGCTGTAAACATGTATCCTATAAAAGGGTGCTCTGTTGCCCAGTTTGGTGTTGTTTAGACTGCCAGCGGTCCGTGCAAGGCCATACAGTTTGTTCCACCTTATTGGGTGCACCTGAGCGTTGTAAGTTACCCAACAAAACTCTCCTTTTAAGCAAACCTGCTGAGTCTGCTTTATTCGTCTCTCTGGTATCTCCGAAACCTGAGTGCCCAGGCCGGGGCAATACAATAATGAAGAGTGTACAAAATTAAGGTGATATATGCACATTTCCCAAAGCTTGTTGAAAATTATGTATATTGACTGGGGAATGTGCACAATTCCCTCTTCATGAAAAGTTAATCTGCATATTCTCCTGGGCCTGGTGAATGTTCACAATGGCAGGTTATTATGCACATTAACTGCTCAATTTACATTCTCCTTAACATATATATGGCATGTTAGCAGTATGCTTGACTGTGTCTGGTACCCAAAGGTAGTGCTGGGTTAGAACCGATGGCATGGCCACTCACAGAAGACACCGGATGACCACACAAACCACTCTATGTCTCTGCCTTGGGCAGCTCACTTCTCCTTGCTGCACAGAGGGTCAGCCCTAAGTAAGATTTATATAATTGTAATTACACAAAATTATGTGATTGCTGCAGGCTTATTACCTGTTTTCCATCTCTTGGCATGTAGTCCTTGCCAAAAAATCCCATTTAGCATTATTCATCACACATAGTAAGAATCTTTGCCCTGGCTCATGAAGTAAATGCTCAATCTTCATCCCCTTCTTTCTGAACCATGCATTCATTTCCAAAGTCAGAATATGTGGCTGATTTGTCCATAGTCATGTTTTGGCCTCAGGCAACCATTTTGTCCCAGGTGGAGAAGGAAGCACTTTGTAGTTACCTAGCAACCAATTATCTGCCACATTTAGTGATATTTTCTTGACCCTTTCTTGTTCCTTGAACTACTCTCACAAGAAACACAGCAAGCCCACCCCCCCCAGGTTATGCAGGACCTCCCTCAGTCTTTGTGAGGAAAATCTTTCATTGATAGACATGTGAAATTCAGAATCCCCAGGAAAAAGCAGGTAGCTATCAACCTAATTCAAGCACCAGCTTGCTTGCTGCTGCTGCTGCTGCTGCTGCTGCTCGGCTACCACCACTGCCCTCTCCCTATTGGACTTCTGCTCTGCAGGTTGCCATGCCTTGCAGGACCAGGCCCCCAAGCACTCAGCCAGCTGTTGGTGATATTGTCCACCTGTCCCTTCCCTGGAGGGGATACATAAGCTGGCTGGCTGAGGTGGTTCCTGCTTTGCAGATTGCCTGGCTTTTTGCCGGTCTTGAGTCATGTGCCTGGAAGAGAGGACTCAGAGCCAACTGGGGAGACTTAAGGGCCCTCCAATTAGTGTAGTGATGGGTAGAGAGAGAGATGGCATTGTGAGGAGGACTTGCCAGGTAAGGGGAACACAGCCCAGGGAGTTTTGTTCCGGTCTTCCCCACACCCGCAGGTTTGTTGGTTTGTTGGTCAGCCACCTCTCAGATCTCTGGATGCTGCTCTTAAATGCCAGATCAGTGCATAATAAGATCTCCCTCATTCATGATTTAATTGTGGATGAGGCAGCCGATCTGACATGGGTGGGTGAGCAGGGAGGAGTCAGTGTCTCCCAGCTATGTCCGCCAGCCAGAGTACCTGGTCCAGCATCAGGATAGACCTGAAGGCCGGGGAGGGGGGATTGCTGTGCTGTATAGGAGCTCCATCTCCCTCTGCAAGCACCCAGTCCATGTGACTACTGGTCTGGAGTGTTTGCACCTTGTGTTGGGTCAGTGGGACAGACTGGGAATTCTGTTGGTGTACCGCCCACCCCACTGCCCAACAGACTCCCTAGCTGAGCTGATGGAGGTGGTCTCGGGTGTACTGTTGAGATCCCCCAGACTGTTGGTTCTGGGGGATGTCAACATCCATGCCGAGGCCACCTTATCTGGGGCGGCTCAGGATTTCATGGTCTCCATGACAACCATGGGACTGTCCCAGTATGCCATTGGGCCAACACATGTAGCAGGGCATACTCTAGACTTGGTTTTTGCAACTGGACATGAAGATGGTGATTTGAATGTGGGGGGCCTTACATCAGTCTCTCTGTCATGGACAGATCACTGCTTGCTGAAGTTTAGACATAAAACAGTTTTTCCCCTCTGCAAGGGTGGGGGACCTATTAAGTTGGTCCACCCCCAGAGACTAATGGATCCGAAAGGTGTCCAAAGGGCTCTGCAGAGTTTTCCGTCTGATAGGGCTGGTGCTCCTGTAGAAACCCTGGTTGAATCCGTGGAATACAGAAATGACCCGGGCAGTTGACACGATTGCTCCTGAGCACCCTCTCCTGTGTAGAGCTCGTATGGCTCCATGGTGTACCCCAGAGCTGAGAGAGATGAAACAATATAGGAGACGGCTTGAGTGCAGATGGAGATGAACTCCTGGTGGATGCAATTACACACTGGTAAGTGCCTATGGTAAACTATATTTAAGGGCAGTGAGGGCAGCAAAAAGTATATATTTTGCTGCCGCTATCAAATCATCAATCTGTCGCCCAGCGGAGCTCTTCAGAATTGTCCAGGGCTATTACACGCTGGCCCCAAGGACATGGTAGAACCATCTGAGGCCTGCTGTGATGAATTTGCTAGGCACTTCCAGGATAAAATCTTTAGCATCCGCCAAGACTTAGACTCCAGTGTTATAGCAGGTGAATCAAGTGAGGTATCCAGAGCACAGCCTTGTCCCGATTTTTTGGATGAGTTTCAGTTGGTGCAGCTTGAGGATGTTGACAAGGTGCTTGGACAGGCTTGTGCAACCACTTCTATACTGGATCCTTGTCTTTCTTGGCTGATAAAAGCTAGCAGGGATGGAACAGCCGGCTGGGCCAGGGAAGTGATTAATGCCTCTCTGTGACAGGGGGTGTTCCCTGGCTGCCTGAAAGAGGCAGTAGTGAGACCACTCCTGAAGAGACCCTCCCTGGACCCAGAAAATCTTAATAATTATAGGGCGGTGGCAAATGTTCCATTCCTGGGCAAGGTCCTGGAACGAGTGGTTGGCAGGCCAGCTCCAGACACTCTTGGATGAGACTGATTATCTGGATCCATTTCAGTCGGGTTTCAGGCCTGGTTTTGGCATGGAAACAGCCTTGGTTGCCCTGTCGGGAGAGAGACGGGGCTCAATCCAGACAAGACTGAGATGCTGCTAGTGGGTGGTTCTTCTGACCGGATGGTGGATGTCCAACCTGTCCTGGATGGGGTTGCACTCCCCCTGAAGGAGCAGGTTCGTAGCTTGGGGGTTCTCCTAGAAACATCTCTGTCATTTGAGGCTCAGGTAGCCTCGGTGGCACGGAGTGCCTTCAACCAACTTTGGTTGGTGGCCCAGCTACGCCCCTATCTGGACAGGGATACCTGGCTTCAGTTGTCCATGCTCTGGTAACCTCCAAGTTAGATTAATGCAATGCGCTCTATGTGGGGCTGTCTTTGAAGACTGTTCGGAAACTGCAGCTTGTGCAAAATGCAGTCGCCAGATTGGTAACAGGGACCAGACAGTTCGAACATGTAAAACTGATTCTGGCCCGCTTGCATTGGCTGCCTGTATGTTTCCGACCTCGATTCAAGGTGTTGGTTTTAACCTATAAAGCCTTACATGGCTTAGGACCACAATACCGGATGTAACGCCTCTCCTGACATGAACCCACCCGTACACTACACTCAACATCCAAGGCCCTCCTCCAGGTGCCTACTTGGAGGGAAGCTGGGATTCTGGCAACAGAGGAGAGGGCCTTCTCAGTGGTGGCCCCCAAATTATGGAATGACACTACACCCTTTGATTTTAATGTGCTTAGGGGCATTTAACTAGTCTGAATTGTCCTGGGCAGTTGTTCAATAACTAGTTACCTGATGTTCCTACAGACCAGTGTCTACCTACCAGAGAGAACAAATTTTTCAGATTAAAAAAATGGAGCCAACTTGTAAGAGTCTTGAACAAAGATAGAAGGTGATCACTCAGCTAAATAGAGATCTGAATGAAAAAAACATGGGAGCTCCCCACTGCTTCCTGATTAATATGCTAGGAGGCCTGTGTGACATTTCTATAAAACGTCTCTGTGCACCTGGGATTTGGTGATTCAGTGCAGGCTGCCTGGAATTTCTGCAGAGCTTCAACCTTGCACATTCGCTATACTGCATTTTATCAGCCTGCCAAACAACACTATTTCTCCCCTTTGGGTACAACAACAAAAAGGGAGAATGGATATTTTGCAGCTAAATTGTGTGTAGCAACTGATTCAAAAGGGGGGGAAGTAAATCTGCCTATTAATTCACACTGGTGCAACTGCCACAGTCACAGAATCCCTTTCTCTTTGACCTGAACAAAAATTAATCTAAGATTGACACTGAACTGTGAGATTTACATGAAGCAGAGCAGTTTACAGAACTAGGATAGGCCATTGGTGGTTACCCCCATGAGTTTACCAGCTGCATGATTGTCCTGTCTCGCAAAGATGGCAGCGTCACAGGAACCTTCAACATGTTAAGAAATTGAAAGAATGCCCGCCACAGAAGCTAGTGACTGGAGAAAAATTGCCCAAGAAGAAATAGAGGCTCTACACAAAAATAAAACTTGGGCACTCACAGAATTACTGGCAGGCAACAAGCCTGAGGGATACAAATGGGTCTTCAAGGCAAAACAAAATGCAGAAGGGGAAATCCAGTGATTTAAAGCTGGATTAGCTACAGCTACTCCCAGAAATATGGTGAGGATTACAATTAAATATTTGCCCCTGTAGTGAAGTATATCATGATACGAACACTTTTAAGTGTGGCAGGATCAAGAAAGAAGCATGTTGAAAACTTAGGTGTAAAGATTGCTTTCCTACTTAAAGAAATTAAGGAGGAAATCTACATGGAGAAACCTCCTGGATTTGAAAAATTAGGAGACTAACCACTTGTATGAAAACTTTTTTTTAAAGTATATATGGACTAAAACAAGCAGCAAGTTCATGGAATGAAAAACTGAACCATATGCTTATCAGAGAAGGTTTCAAGCAAGGTCAAGCTGATCCCTGTCTCTGATACAGAAATAGCAGATGGACCTAAATACTGATATAAATTGCTCTTGAGCTACAAAACTGAAACTGACCGTGAGGAAATCATACATCACTTGAGTTGAGAGATAAAGGTAAAGCAACTGGGATCCAAATAGAAATGGAGTAAGATGGAAGGTGTTCTCTGTCTTGACAAAATATCCATGAAATTCTAGAGTGCCTAGGTCTGAAGGATGCTAATGCAGTGGCCATGCCCAAGGAGACAGCAAATTATCCAAAGGGACCACAACAAGGCCATATATTGCCGCAGCAGTAGGGATGCTGTGTAGATAAAACCAGCTCACTAAGAAAAAGAGACTGGACTGCTAGAAAGAGGGTGGCCAGATATTTAAAGGGGATTGCACACCTGGAACTACAATTACAGGCCACCAATAGTCCCAAACTGATGGCTTACATAGATGCAGATTGGGCCAGGGACACAACAGATGACAAATCTACCAGCAAAACCTTGTTCTTCCATACAGGTGGAACAGATCCTGGAAGACAACTGGAGCTATATAAAGCTTTCATAAACTGAGAGAATCAGCGCACACACTAAGCACATAAATGTGAAATACCATCTGTTGAGAGGCACACAGGAAAAGGGACTTATTGAGATGGAGCATTGCTTACCAGGGGACATTATTGCAAATATTCTCACTAAACTACTTCCCAGAGACCACTTTCAATTTCTGCAAGAGAAGATTAATCTTGTGGACGAACATGTGTTGCTGAGAAGAGGTGTTGGGAGTAAAGCACCAATGCCTGCAACAAGTAACCCAAACCCATAGGGGTGGGTGACAGATAGAAAGGTGGGTTGGGGATGATAGATAGAAAGGCAATCTATTCTTCCTGTGCTGATTCCTTCTTTAGTACCAACTTGTTTGTTTTTCTCAAGCCTCCCTCCCTCCCTCTTAGTGTTAGTGTGGGTGAGAGATGACTCTGTAATAGCCATATGTACAGGGCTGGCATCAAGCATGACTGGGCCCTTGAGCACCAGACTGCCCCAGGCCCACGTTGTTATGCTCACCAACACCCCTTTCCCAATGCAGCGCCATGGGCTTAAATAGGCCCACCTGCCCCACCTACCTCCCATGTTGCGGCATTAGCACACTGCATGCATGTACCTGCCATCACCCAAGATGATGGTGGAGGTGTCAACCCTTTAGGAACACCCCCACGACCGTCTTGGCTGATGGCAGGCATGTGCACACAGTATACTAGCACACTGACATGGCAACATGGGAGGTAGGTGGGGGCAGGTGGGCCTACTTAAGCCCATGCTGTCTGCATGGGGGCTGTTTCCTGGGAGGATGGAGCTCCTGTTCCATGATCCACAGCAGCATTGGGTCACTGGTCTCCATGCCCTGCTGTTGGTGCAGATCGTGTTGCAGGAGCTGCACACTCCAAGTCTAAGGAGGAGCCCTGCCGGAGCTCTTGGTCAGTGCCTGACCTGATCGCCTGCTGGTGCCAGGCCTACATAAATATGTCTGCACTCAGAATGTCTTTATTTCCCAGAAGTAATAAGCCTTACATTTCTTCATTCTTTCAACCACCAGTCTTATAGCGTTGTTAGGTCAGAAGCATCCCAAACTCTGGGATTTCAGGGGTGGGCCCTAGTGATGTCATTAAGCATGATATATTAAGCATCAACCACAATTGCTTGGAGCCTACCACTCAAACATTTTTTATCTGATTGCAAATTAAGACAGAAATCTTAGCTAAATGAGAATGTTCCCAGGTCCAGCTGAAGTGATGGGATCATTCCTTCTCACCTGCTTAGGGAGCCTGGGTAGGGAACATTTAATCTAGCCTACTTGCTTCTGGCAAGAAGGGTTTAAGTGCTCTCAGGCCAGGCCAGTCTCCAGAAGACCATTGTAGGAAGAAGGAAGCCTAATGTTGTGGAGCACTCAGGAGGAAAGATGGATGCCCCTGAAGGCTGCAATTCTAAACACACGTACTAAGGGACAATGCCCGATAGAACTCAACAGGATTTACTTCTGAGTAGATACGGTTAGGATTATGCTGTTGGTGAGGTTTGACTAGGGATCCTCTGCAAAGATATCAGTATCAAAGCAGGGTTGACAACCCTTTGCCTGGAATGCCCTGCCTGCTTTTTAATGTGGCTGCTCCAAACTTCTTTACAGACTTGACCCTTCACTGCAGCGAGAGATTTGAGAAATAACTCAAACCTATTTAAGAAGGGCCTATTTAAGAAGATTCTTTATCCTTTCCTGCCTACCATGTGGGCTGCTATAAACTCACTTTGATAGCTAATTCAATTCCAGTGAGTAATAACTGACAGAGAGAAAACACACATGTCTATCTTCACAGGCAGTAGATTGGGAGCAATAGCAGTTGAAGACAGCAGCTTGGGAACAAGAATTGCAGCCAAACTTCCCAGTATGTGAATTCTCTTTTACTATTTCTATTGCGCAAGAAACAAACTGTCATGAAACCATCAAGGTGCATTATCAGAGGGTTTAAAGGGATTGAGCTGAGCGCATGGAACCACTGTTGTTGCTTCTATGGATATAAGGGAGTAAGGTCAGAAATAAATGAAATGCAAATAGAAAAGAAAAAGACAGCAATGATTTACTAAATGCAATAACATACCAACCACAACAAGATCCCTATGAGTAAGGCAGAACACTCAGCATCCCACAACCAGTCAGGGTTCCTAACCAAAAACCAAAACTAAAAAAACATGGCAACCAGTCAACCAAGGTCACATGCAGGGTCACATGCAGTACAACCTGACCTGGAGGCTGCAGTAAGTACAGAATGCTGCAGCATGATTGTTGACATGAGGGAAACCCTATCAGCACATAACACCTCTGCTCTGAAATCTGCACTGGTTGTCAATTTGCTACCAGACCAAGTTCAAGGTGCGCTTTCTATGTTACGGGTGCCATATAGTACTTGTTCTGCTCTTGTAAGAAATTGACTCTTTAGTGTGGCAGCACCTAAGCTTTGGAACTCCCTGCCTACTGGCATTAGGCAGGCACCTCCATTCTTTTTGGCACTCTTTTTGGGACAGACACTGGGGATGGAGAGTGGAACCGGCAGTGCAACAGCAGCTTTCCCTGTAGCTCCACATGAGACTTCTAACTCTTCTAACTCTTCTCAAGCTTTAATGAGTAAGTTTACTCTGCTTTTTTGCCCTAATTTGAGCTCTGAGCCTCAACATTCCAGTCTCAACATTCCACTTGCTGAACGGTGTATAATTGGGCTGTTTTTTAGTTCCTTTATCTAATGCTGCTCTCTACGAAGTTTAAACCTCATTTTAACAGCTGTCGCTGCCACAAGCCTTTTGAACAACTTTGAGACAGTTTTTCTTTTGACCCGTTATATACTTTACACTCCGTACGCTATCTTTTTTAGCAGCAGACAGAACGCAATTAATGGGGATTCCAAACATTATCTGCCGAAACTTAGGAGATAATTTACTGCCTAAACTAAATTAAAATGGCAGTGACGAGAAGCCAAAGGAAAACATTAGGAGCCCCCCTACAACCCAGGGATACGAAAATAAAGCAAAGAAAACAAAATCACAAGAAAAAGAAAAAAATTAAAGCCAAACCTTTGACTCCAGCATCGACGCATCCACACTCCCAATCAGACATTCAATGCTCACAGCAAACCTTCCCAAATTTAAAGGGACAACAACATATTACTCAGTTCTTTGCCTCTTTAACACCTGAGAATCTATCAAAGAACACTTCTCCCGAACCCACAGTGAACCACGACTGGTCCATCTCACATTACTCTTTCAAAGTCCCTGCTGACTCTAATACAAATGCTTCAACTCCTTTAACCATCGCAGAAGAAATCGCTATAGCGGAATCTTCAGCCGGGAAAAATCACGCCTTTCAGGACGAACTCAGCCACCCCTGCAATGCATTTTTGGACACCGGAATGGCAGTCCCTAAGCATCTTATGCAGAAATTGGCGGAACCTCTGTTACGTGCTTTTGATAGCCCGCCCCTGAACATCACACTGAAATCTCCACGCACCTTGGAGAAGCCGGCAAGTCACGACATGCCGAAGACGGACCCCTTACCTGGGGAGGCAGAAAATCTGTCGCCCCCCGATCCAACGGGCGCAGCCGGACTTTTAAATGAATACATCCGAACCCTGCTAGGCTGTCTCTTTATGATTGCCCTCGACTTGGACTCTATTAATTCATCCTTATCTGAATCTAACCGCCTGCTATCCTTGCTGGCCAAACCCTCTCTTAATCAGGAATACGTCCCTCCAGACGCTCATTTGCCCTCTCTCTCCATTTCTTCGCCAGATTCTAAACAAGTGACTCTAGGAAATAATAACTGTGGCACAAAATCCAAGAAACGCAAACGAAGACACCATATACCGCTGCCACCAAAAAAAAAAAAAATCCAGCAATGTGAAGAATTATAAACATCTACCTGGCAGAAAAATGAACTTTAACAAGTTATTCACCCTTTTGGAGCAAAGTGAAGCCAAAAAGCCTATAAGGAAAATAAACAAAAATGTACCTAAGGCAATAACCCCGGAACCTACCCACTGTACCAATGCGCCATGGAACATCCCCGCGAGTTTGTCCAATGCTAATACCTTCTCTCCACAACGATGCAATAATTCGCTCCCAGAAAACTGTTCCTTATCTCCAGTCGCCTTCGACCCATCATCATCTTTTCAGAAGAAGGCAAACTTTTCCATCGATCTTCCCCAAGATCCATGGGCTGAAGTTCTTCTAAGACCCAAAAGAGATCTTACAAATAAGACTGACCATTGGAATTTAGTTCTGGACCCTCTACAGCTAATATTTGAAAACTTCCCAAAACCTCCAGGATTACTCCCCCAATCTGCACGAATTCATCAATTTTGTAACTTATTCAGATCAAAATTGCCTCTTATCAATAACTGACATATCTAATGTTAAATACTTATTTTTCAACGGCCATAAAGCACGCGCCTTAGTTCGCTTTTCCTCTTGTGATGTACTTAGCAAATTTCTCTCCATTAGACCATCACTAGTTGATTTAGGAATAACTATCCATAGATACTTCGAAAATAAAGCATCTCCAGAACCTTTAATTATCACTAGATTCCCTCCCCTTTCACACCCTAATTACTTGCAGATACCCGACCCTCTTATTACTTTTGTCCCTGCCTCGACATCCCTGGTATCTACTTCCAATGGGATGCCGCCTCCAAGCACACCCCCTTTGCCGCCGGCACCACCTAATTTGTTCACCGAAGAAGAGTTACTACTTATTGAAACTTTTAACTCTTTGCCGGGCCCAAATCAGAATGAGATATTAGAGCGCCTTGAACAACTGAAAATCCATCTCATTACGCTTAAGAAAAGAGACTTAACTCATAAACTCACAGAGAGCCTTATAACTCCTGTCACAAAGGATACATCTAGAAAAACCTCAGAACCCATACAAGCACCTAACACCTGCGATATAGGCGATCCAACGTTAAATTTGGAAAATATCCCCTTGATCCCCCAGATCTCCTACCAGAAACCCGCTCAGGGCAAGTTGGAGAAAGATCCCCCTGCCCCAGATATGGCACACCCTAGCTGTGAAAATTTCTCTTACCAGTTGGCTAAGCGTGCAAAAATTGACCCCCCTGGTTTCTGGACAAATATGTGTTTTTTGGCTCCAGAGGAAATGGGATCTTGTGAGACCCTACCCCTTCTGAACCTCCGAAATACTCTTACTTCTAACAACTTTTCAGCTCCAATTGTGAATATTCCTGAATCACAAGCACCACCTCTTTTGCGACCATCAACACTGAACGGCTGTATCGTACAGTCTTCTCTTTTTAATGAGATCACTTCTATATGACCCATTTCTTTCCTCTCCTGGAACGTCAGCGGTTGGGAAAATAAATACCAAGACGCTGACTTTACAGAATTCCTAAATAACTTCATGATTATCTGTCTTCAGGAAACTTGGGTCACCAACACAGACAAAATGACTTTACCAGGATATGTATCCTACTCAAACCCGGCGACCAAGCATTCCAGGATCGGCTGACCCAGTGGTGGCCTAACTACCTTTGCCTCCTCTGCCTTGGCAGCGGTAATTACCCAGCTCCCGCTAACACTTCCAAGCTTTATGCAGGCCCTAAGGCTACAGGGACTATGGGTCGGTCCAGTGATATGTATCAATATCTATTTACCCCCCTCATATCACCTATCCAATCAATGGGTTAGGTTAGATGAGGCCCTCTCCCACATAGAGACACAGTTTCCAAATGATAAAATTCTCCTATGTGGAGACTTCAATGCCAGAATAGGTAACTCCTGGCCCTTTAATACCAATACTTCCAATCAGGACCCTTTTACTTACTCCCTGTTTCCACATAAGCCCCTTCAAGACTCAAAATTGAATAAACAAGGCCCCTTCCTAATAGAATTTGCTTCAGCACATCTGTTGGAAATTTTAAATGGCTCTATATACGATCTATCTATGGGCTCATTTACTTTCCGGACATCACACGGTGCAAGTCTGATTGACTACATTTTGGTCTCTCAGACGCTGCTGAAGGACATCATTGATTTTAATGTTAATCCCAGGATTGAGAGTGACCACTTTCCTCTCTTACTTAGAATTAGAGCTCCCACGACCAGAATTTACTATCCCTCTCCAATGGAGTCAGTGGATACTGAAAAAAGAATCTATTGGACAGATAGGAGGCATGCATCTCTCGCACTCCTATTCCAGAGCGACACATTCCAACTAATCCGCCTGGAGGTCCTGAATGAAACCCAGGACCCCATATCGGCATTTCAAACAGTCATATTCTTACTTAGGCCCCATATGACCCACAAAAGCAATGGCATCCAAAAAAACCCCCACGTATGCGCCTGGTTTGATAAAGAATGCAGAGAAGCAAAAAAAAAGCTTAAGAAACTTCTACACTTGTCTCTCAAGTTCCCGTCCCCTCAATCCCTTTTTGCCTTTAAATCAAATAAGGCCCTTTATAGATCCCTCCTGAGGGAAAAAAAATCAGCCTTTGCCGATTCTCGTTGGCAGCTTTTAACAAAGATGATTACTGAAAACCAAGAACACCAGTTTTGGTCTTTAGTACAGTCGGGACTTGGCCTTAGCCACACCTCCAACCAAGTTTTGATCCCAATCTCAACCTGGTATTCACATTTTTTACACCCCTATTCCTCAATTTTGTCTCCCCGTAGCATTTTACCCATGTCAGATATTACCAACTTGCCGTCATGGCCCCCAGTTTCACCCCAAGAAATTAAATCTCTAATTGATTCACTTAAAAATGGGAAATCCCCAGGAGAGGACTTCCTTTTACCAGAAGCTATTAAACAATTTCCCGAATGGTGGGCCCCTTTTTTGGCTCGCTTATTCACCAGAATAAATGACTCTGGCATTATCCCCGACGGTTGGAGAACATAATCATCCCCATCTACAAAAAGGGTGACTCCTCCAACCCTGCTAACTTCCGTCCAATCAGCCTGTTGAACGTTGTATCCAAACTTTACGCTAAATTCCTTCTTAATAAACTAGAAGATTGGGTACAGACACAACAGATTTTATACCCTGAGCAAGTCGGCTTCCGTAAAGGCTCCTCTCCAATCGATCATTGCCTAACACTCCATTTCCTGGCAAAACAGTCCATCGCCGGTCCTACCCGACATCTGTATGTAGCATTTGTAGATTTGGCCGCAGCGTTCGACTCGATCGATAGGAATGCTTTATGGCACAAACTGTATCATCTGAACATCGACCCCCGCTTGCTATACCTTATTCGTATTTTATACACTAACACCTTTGCTATAGTTAGAGCTCCCCATTCTGGAGTCCTATCTGATCCGATACCTGTGGACAGAGGCGTCAAACAAGGATGCCTCTTAGCTCCCCTGCTCTTTAATTTGTTTCTAAATGATATCATTCCTTTTTTATCCGGTCCTCAATTTTTCTCCCCCTCTATCAGCCAAAGGAAAATACCGACACTTCTCTATGCCGACGATATGGTCCTTCTTTCCCTAGTTCCAATTGGACTTAGAAAGATGTTGAGATCCCTACAGTCCTATTGTTGTAAGGAAAAACTCAACATTAATTATGATAAAACCAAAGTTTTAGTTTTTGGGAAAAGATTCAAAGGACATCGCTGGCATATAGCTGATCATCAGTTAGAACAACCTCGAGAATTTAAGTACCTGGGTATTTATTTTTCAGATACCCTTTCCTGGCAATATCACCGACAATATATTAAATCGCACGCGGTTAAGACAATAGGGACAATTTTAAATTTTTCTCGTTCTGTCGGGGGCGGTCAGATTCACCCTACTTTAAAGATCTTTAAAGCAAAGGTGATCCCACAAATCCTATATGGAGTAGCCGTATGGGGCTGGGATTATAATATCGTAACAACCCTGGAAACTATACAAAATAGTTTTCTCAGGCGCTTGTTATCTCTCCCTGTGGGAACCTCTGCAGCGATGACTCGAATTGAGACGGGCTCCCCCCCACTGATGGCTCACATACATTTTACCCTTCTGAAATTTTTGAGAACACTCAATGGGCCCCAGCCCGGGACATTATTACAATTATGTTTTGACCACCCATTCGCTTCTATCTTATGGCGCTCTAAATTAACTAAACTGATATCAACTTACCACCTTTTAGAGCAGGATTTCAACGCAATGCCAAATAATAAATCTCTACGTGAATACATATTCCTCCACTCTATGAACCAGGATAGGCTATCCTCCATCAACTCAAAGGTATCTCCCTGGTACTGGCGATTTAAGCTTGACCCCCACTGCTCTACTTATCTCCTTCAACCAATACCCCTTGTTCTTAGACGGGCGTTTACAGCCCTACGTTTTTTCTCCTTACCAAATGCGGATAGGGAAGGTCGACTAGCCGGTGTCCCTAAGGACCAAAGGAATTGTGTCTGTGGCTCACCCTCGGCGGAAGACCTTCCCCACGTTTTGCTCTACTGCCCAATTTATACTCAGCCCAGAAATAGATTTCTTAGTAAATGGTTAGAAATCCCTCAGCTTGATTCACTTGATGGAAAAATCATTTTTTTAATGTCAGATCATAACTTGGAAGTAACCCACAAAGTAGCTCTTTTTGTAATAGCAGCAAGAAAACTTAGGGTCAATTACATTGCCCTTCGAGATATTACATAGGCAAGTTCTCTTACATGAGATCCCCGCTTAAATGCTTCCCTTTTAAATGTCTCCATTTGATTTTAAAGTATTGTATATGTATTGTTTTAATTTGCGTTGGCCTTTGGTCCTGCAAACAAATCAATAAAGTAAAGCACAGACACAGACTAGGATAAGATCTCAATTTAAAAGGCTTGTTGAAACAGGAAAGTCTTCAATAGGCACTCTTTTTGGTACGTGCTAAAAACATTTTTTATTTGTTTTGTTTGTTTAGAAAAGCCTACCCAGGCATGTAGAAGCTAATGCTTTTTATCTGTTTTTAAATCAGTTTTATTATGTTGAATGTTTTTAATACTTGTTTTTACCATTTTTGCCAACAATTTTATTGTTTTAATTCCTTCTTTAAACTGCTTTGAGGTTTTTAATGATAAAGTGGTATATAAATGCTGTAAATAAAATACATACATAAATTGCAGCGTCACTGTGTCCCTTGGGTCTCTTTCCTCTTTTAGGAACAAAGGAATCTGCCTTATACTGACTCAGGCCATTTGGTACTATCTATGGATTAGCATTGGCTCTCCAGGCAATAGTCTTTTCCAGACACTTAATTTTGGACCTTTGCATGCAAAGCATGTGCCCTACCACTGAGCTACAGCCCTTCCCCTCTTTAAAAAAGTATCTTTTAAAATTGTTCCTTTCAATTCACTAATGAATGCACAGCATACCCAGGGCAGATCCACACTGTTCATGTAAAGTACATTCAACATATATTTGAAGCACAGGAATCCCACCACAGAATCATGAGAGCTGTAATTTGTTAAGGGTGGTGGGAACTAGAACTGTGAGGGGGAAACAACATTCTCTGAGGGAAGCCATGCACTTTCAATGTGAGTTGGATGTGCTTTATGTGTATTATGTGGATCTGCATTACTTCATAAACTTTGCCTGCATATAAATCATTTTAATTAATTTTAAAATGGAAATCAGCTACAAAGTTTACTGGGCGACCATGGGCTACTCATTATCTCTTAGCCTAATCTGCCCCTCAGGGTGAAAACCACAGAGGGGGACCATGACTACCTCAAACAAGAAGGGCACGCTTAAAATGTAGAGGAAATAATAATGTACAACCATAGTGTAGAATCAAATACGTATCCAGACATAGTATGAAGAAACATTTATATAAGTATGAATATAAAAGATGTATACTATTTATACAACCTATAAAGATATTTAAAGGGCAATCCGAAGCATGTTTACTCAGAACCAAGTCACAATGTATTCAATAGAGCTTACCCAAACAGGAAAGCATGCACAGGACTGCAACCTCAAGTGAAAACTGAGGAGTCAAAGGAGGAAACAACAGGCATGAAGAGTAAGATCTTGTATTGGAGTCAAACAATCACACTATGGTCTTTGCTTTCTTTTCTGCTCATAGAATTGCAGTACTGGTGAGGAATAAACTGGAACAACAATACTAATCCTCTAAGTCTAACACTTCCAACAGACTAGTAAATATAGGTCACATCCACACCATATTTTTAAAGCATTCTTATACCACTAACAGTCATGGAGAATCATGGGAACTGCTGTTTGTTCATGGTGCTGGCAACTGGAGGTCTGTGACATCAACACCCTTAACAAACTACTATTCCCAGAATTCTTCAGAGGAAGCCATGATTGTTAAAGTGGTGTAAGAGTGCTTTAATGTATGGTGTGTGCTTTAAATATATGGTGTGGATGCGACTATAATCTTGGCTATATAAACATCGAATGTGCCATAAAGCAGAGCACAGAAGAAAACAAGGTACACTGTGCCAAAGACCAGCAATTTATTGCTGTGCACAAATGTATCAACACTTGCTATTCAGAATTGGCAGAATTCTTGCTCTTCAGTTTGTTTTTAGCACAGCTTGGAAAAGTTACTTTTTTGAACTACAACTCCCATCAGCCCAATCCAGTGGCTATGCTTGCTGGGGCTGATGGGAGTTGTAGTTCAAAAAAGTAACTTTTCCAAGCTCTGCTTTTTAGGCAGCCTCTTAGTTTAGGAGATTGCTTTGGCCACACTGTGTGAAGCTAAGGGGCAACATCTCTCTTGGTTGGTAGTACATCTATTCTGCATTGCTCCTTGGACAATCAAAATGGAGTCTGTTAGGAGATGAAAGCAAATAAATGAGTAGACAGGTGCATGGTGAGACTACATGAAGAATCAGTTACTGCCAATTCACACCACCAAAATATGGCATGAGAAGTAAGTAGCTGCAGTGCATCATCCTTGTAGATTAGGCTATGTGGTGAAGCAATCATATGCCTAGCTTGTAATAGTCATTAGTTAGTATGCCACAACTAAACGTATTTAGGACAGCTTTCTAGTGGCATGGATAAAGCTGCTTCAGACATTACAAAGCTGTGTAGGTTTGCATGAAACTCCCATATTGGTCAACACACTGAACAATTGTGCCCACTGGTTTTATAATGAGCACACATGTGCTGGAACTGAAAAAGGGAAGGGCTGGCACCAATGGGCCCGGAACTGAATAAAAGCAGCCAAAGCCTCAAATTGATGGTCAGGCAGGAAATAATTATTAGAAGGTATAAATATGCCCCACATATTTTTGGCATATTGCCTTTTCCAGAGGCAAAAATATCTTGTTCCACTTACACTGCAGGCTGAAGAAGGTGTACTGAGAAGTAAGTCCCACCAAGTGCAAGAGGACTGACTCCACAACAAGCATTTTTAAGGATTGCAACAGAGTTATAGGAGTTCATTCACAGCATGTTGTTTTGGATCTGAGGTTTTGTGGATTTTAGCTGTGTTTTATCTATTATTATGTTATGTCACCACTTAGAGATCTCTTTGATTAAGCCGTTTATAGATATTTATAAATAAATAATAATTAAAAATACTGAATCATGATCACAATTAAGATTGTGAAGAACCTGTGGCTGTTAATGGGGGTTGTTTGTTCTGTTTTATACTATTATGTATTTATATTCATGTTTTAATATGTTGTAAGTCACTTGGAGACCTTCAGGTACAAGTATAACAACATCAACAACATTCTAATTAATCTTTCTACTTTGAACATCATTTTGAGTCTTTGCCCCTTCTTTCACTACATGTCCTGAGAGTCTGCAATTGGCTATTTGAACATTGTACAATGTACATTGAATATACATGCTGTGAAAAATGTGTACATATGATAAATACAGGAAATCTATAGGGAAGTTACACTAATTTCTACACTGAAGTATTGTATGACTTAACATAGGAAAAATAATTTGCACACTTAGGGTGGTATCCAGTGAAGTATTTCCACTACCACAAGGATTTCTGTCTGCACAACAGAACTTCCTATCTCTCTTCTCTTCCCACATACCCAACACTCTCCCCAGATCTGCTCTAGGGGGAAGCCCCAGAACAGATTTAGGTGGTGTGCGGGGAGAGGAGAGGGAGGGGGAGTTCCATTGCACAGTCAAAAGTCTTTACGCTAGTGGAACTACTTCATTGGACACACACCATCCACAGTATTTATATAGCACTTCCTCTAAGTGCTTCATTTTAGTCAGTGCATGGCCACAAATGGATTGGATGAAGGCCAATAACCCGAGGCTCAGTCCAGACAGGATGGAGGTACTGTTCATGGACATTTCATGTACCCCAGGAATGGGGAACGTGGGCCTTCCAGATGTTGTTGGACTTCAACTTCCATCAATCCCAATCAGCATAGATGATGGGAAGAACTATAATTCAATAACAGACAACCACAGATTCCCTGTCCCTGATTTATTCAGATGACTGATGTTCAATTTGTTCTGGTGGGGGGGTTGCATTCCCACTAAAGTACGAAGTCTGTAGTTTGGAGGTACTCAATCAAAGCTGTTAAAAGGTCACCTGTGCCTACAGTGGCAATGCTAGCTCAATATGTAGCTTTCTCATTGGATGGACAGGTGACCTTTTATCAGTTTTGACTTATAAACCAACTGTAACTCTTCCTGGACACAGATAACTTGGCTACCGTTATTCTTGCTGGTAGCCTCCTATTTGGATTGTGGCCATGCATTGTACATGCCTTTGGAAGTAGTCCAGAAATTTAAGTTCTTCCAAAATATGGTATGAAGGAAAGAAACATTCCCACTATTTTGTGTTCTGTTTGTTTTGAAATTATTGGTTTTGAAATTTTGCTTTAGAGATCATTCTTGCCTAGAATGATCAAAAGTTCACAGGAGGATACAGTGCACAGGAGAGTTAAATGTTCACAG
Organism: Rhineura floridana; assembly: GCF_030035675.1. Lineage (NCBI taxonomy): Eukaryota > Metazoa > Chordata > Lepidosauria > Squamata > Rhineuridae > Rhineura > Rhineura floridana. Next base: position 123,733,982 of record NC_084482.1, on the reverse strand, counting down.
GAAGGTTAAAATTACACAGAGAAAAGTTTTGCACCAGCGGGGGAAAGTTCACTGGAGGAAGCTTTGTGTAGGAGGGCAAAAAGCTCAGCATGGAAATCTGGCAATTAAGCAAAAATAGAGGCAGGATTCTACTCTCTTTCTGATTGGCTAAAAGATTGTGAGGGACAGTGAAAATATTATCTATATGTCAAGATAATAAATATATTATCTATATTTCTAATATGTTGGAAAATTGAGGAAATGAACGTCTGGAAGAGCTGAAATAGGCTAAGAAAGCTGGGAAAATGGAAAGTCAGAGATCACAATTGAGCACAGTAAAAAGGAGCCAGGAGACCAAAACAGAAATCAGAAACTGAACTGAGGGATAGAAATTGATAAGTACTGGCTTGGTTAGGAAATAGTAAAGGTCTAGCTGGATGTGTTTATCTCTGTTTATTTTTATTTGCTGTTATGGGTAACTACTATCACCATAAAACTAAATGTATTCCTTAAAATCATGTTCTCGAAACTATTGCTTTAATAAGGACACCTCTAGATGACCTGTTTATTGAGCATGCATCCTGATTTGCTTGCACAATGCTTACGTGGAGGTTAGATTATATTTGGTCTTTATTGACCATCAGTTCTGATTTGTTTGCAGGGCAAAATGACAATGAGCATTCATCCTGATTTGCTTGTGGGGTGTTTATGCATCTTCCTGTTAGTCATTCATTCATCCCACATTTTTTAATGCATTTCACCATCACTTTCTAAACCACCAAAAGTCTGTTTGTTTTTTTTAAGTAAATTTGTTGCACTAGGATAATGGAACACTTTAATCTGCTTAAAGTGTGCAAACCTAAGATTCTGGTATGTGATTGAATCACTCCTACAAAATACTGACAGTCTGGAGGCACCCTAAAACTCTAAAAGCATGGTTAGATAGTGCTCTTTGTTATTCACCCCATGTCTAATTGCATCACAGTTCCACCCAGTATAAGGAGTAGGTTAGGCCAATTGAAGTCCAGAAGGTTTGTGGAGGCAGCTCAACTGGGTGGTGGTGGTGGTGCAAGAAAGATATCCATTTGGTGACAACAAGAAAGAAGGCTTGGCTTGCCTCCCTTCTTAGTGCAGGCTACACCCCATGCTGTCACATTTGGTCACAAAGATATTAACTAAAACTGACTTTTAATAGTTTTATAATGATTTGTTTTTAAAAATTGTGATGTATGCCACTCAGAGAACCTCAGTTATGGGGTGGCATAGAAGAGAGATAAATGAATTAAGAAATACATTTCTATGACCCTGGCTTGTATATAGCCACTCACCTGGTTGCCTAGATAAGAATGTGTTTCAGGCAACCAGCAAGGATTTTTTTAGGACACATGAGAGCGACATAGATAAGTGGGCCAGCAAATTTTGTGGACTTATTTGCAAGACTGCAGTAATTATTACAACAACCCTGCTAGATAGACAAGTGTATTATACACCACAACCAGAGGCTGACAGACAGTGTGACTGGCTTAAAGTTACACAATGAATCCATTTTTGAGGTAGAATTTCTAGCTTATGCTCTTAACCACTAGACTAGCTCTGAGGTGACAAATCAACTTGAGTGCTAGGCACACTGAAAATCATACAGGTGCTCTCAAGCTTGTGCTACACTGCCCACATCCACTCAAAAGACAGATTCAGCATGGCAAGCTGGGGTATGTAATTGGTTCCAACTCCGGGCACACTGAGTCTGTCCACTCCTAGAAATGCTGGGTTCTGGACAAGGCCAACTCCCTTTCAGAAGAGAATCTTGGTTGACTCGGAACTTTTCCTTCCCCACATCATCACTGCCCTCCTTTATGAGATGTATTGCTTTTTCAAATTAATTAAGACTGTAGCTGCTTTGCCAGAATGCTTCATGCAGAAGCGATACTCACAGGCTGCCTATGCTGTGATGGCAAAAATCACCATAGCAACTGTGTGTTTGCCACCTGCATTCCTAATAGGAGTGACGTTGTGCCTGCACTTGCCTATCAGGGAAATGGATGGGGAAATTGAATCTATAAATATTGCAGTTACTTAGCTTGCCTGCTAAACAGCTTTCTATAGTTAGCCAAGTGGAAGTTAATTTTTTTAAAAATTGGTTGGCTTGTTTTTGGGGCTGGTAGTGGCTTCTCAGCCATTTCCAAAGGAATCTGCAGGAAGAGCTTAAGGTGTGACTGCTGCCTTCTCTTTCCCCAGCAGAAAGATTTATAGTCAAGGTGCCTGAGGGTGATGAACAGCTGATGACACATGCTATCTCCCTCTGGGTTGTGCTTCCATTCCTTATGCTGTGTCCTTGCTTCACCCTGAAGGAACGTCCCCTGACTCATACCATACATCTCTGTGTGCACACTTATAGAGGACTATGCAGCCGCCGCAGGGGGGCAAGTGTGAGAGCAAAAACATCAGTTCTGATCAACTTGCTGTCTTCTTATTTACTCAAGTTTTTTTTTAAGTGCTGGGGGATTTCCACATGGGCTTCAGATAGCAAGAAGATGAGAGGGGAATGTTTCAAAGTTATTTACCTATGACATTGGCCATACTATGCATAAAACGAATGATACCTTCCAAACATTGGGTGGTATTCAACTATGTCCTCCTCAGAGTAGACCCACTGAAATTAAAGAACCTAAGTTAGGCATGCCCATTAACTTCAATGGGTTTACTCTGAGGAGGACTAGCACTGAATATCATCCATAATGGGGACTGACACAGTGAAGGCTTAAATGCAAGTAATGAAGAAGTGATGGAAGCAACTACAGAGCTCAGATGTGTGCTTTGGAAGGTGGGAATGAGGACTGTCCTTAAAAGAGTCATAGCATTGGAAGGGACCTCAAAGGCAAGCTAGTTCAACCTCCTGCTGAAGCAGGGAATCCACTACTACAGCATCCCTCCAAGAAATCGGTCCAAGAGAGAAGAAAGGCAGTAGAAAATACCAACATCTCATCCCATAAATCTGAAAAAAATGACAAGTGCATTAGAAACAGGAGTCATTTTCTTCATTGAATACAAAAGGGAAACCAAAAAAGAAGCACTCACCAAGCTTGTGACAAATTCAATAACTTAGAATTGCTTATATAATGCCACCCACAGTCATATAAATGTTCTTTGAACACAAATGTTAATAGATGGCATAATGTTCTGATAAAGCGTACCTAGAACCTTATAACTGGAAAGCACAAAGTATTATCTAGTCCAACCACTTACCATAAGGAAAGGAACCCTAGCCTCAAGGGCCCCTTTGGATGATTTGCTTATTGAGCATTTATCCCAATTTGCTTGCACAGTGTTTATGCAGTGGTTAGATTATATCCAATCTTGACTGAGCTTTTGCTCCGATTTGTTTGTGGGGCAGTTATACGACAACAAGCAGTTGCCCTGATTTGCTTGTGGAATGTTTATACATCCGTTAGTTATTGGTTCATCCCACCCTTTTCAATGTATTTCCCTGTCACTTTCCAAACCCTACGAAGTCCTTTTAAAAAAAAAAAAAAAAGTGGGTTTACGGCTCCAGGGAAACAGTCCTTTTTAGTCTAACAGCACAACCCTCAAGTTCCAGTATGCATTTGAATACCTCCTGCCACATAGGGATAGTCTGGAGGCACTCTAGAGCACATCTGCATCAGACACATCTTTGTCAAGGAGGGGAGCTCCTCAAGTTCCTTAGACAACTTCCAGGTGGAGCAGCAGCATACCCACTAGCTCCATCCTGACTATAGCCTACTACTTCTGCAACATATTTATATTTAGGGCTCATCCAGATGACTGCAAAATGTGTGACACGCCCACTATGTGTGTTCATTTTTTTCGGTCGTCCAAATGATGTCTCGCGCTGTTACGCATTTTCGCGGGTTAAATCTGCTCCTTACGATACCAGCAAAAATGCAACTTGCTGTTTAAAATCGGGAATCATCAGCTGTGCCTTCAGGAGGTAGGATGCAATACCGTGGACTTTACAGCTGATGGGTGGTTCTTGGATGTTTCCCCTTGCCCCTTCTCCTCATTCCAGCCAATCACATATCTGTACTTTTGCACATGTGCGAGAATAAGCCCGGGAAAATTGAACCAATCATCGCAATGGTGGGGTGTTGGGGGGCGTGTCTGCAACTACTGAGCAGATGCATTTTATTTTTTGCCAGCCTGCAAACAGGGCGGCCACGCTGGGTGAGATCTGCAATGCACAGCAAGCGAGAAAGGGGCTGCTGGTCGGTTTCACACCTGCCTCCCGAAAGCTTTGTCAATTTCATTCTACTCGCTGGGGTTTTTGTTTCAAATCATTTTGCCGTGGGAAGGAAAGGGAGAAGGTGGGATGTGTGACAAGTTTCTTGCTTTTTTGGAGAAATAAGTGCAATTGCCAGCGTGTGTATCTCCTTAAATATCCATAAAGGCAGAAAAGCATACATTCCATAAAGGCAGAAAAGCATACATAAGCGTAATATTGCAAATACAAACAAGGAAGCAAGCAGGCTTCAAATGGGTAGACCTGGTGGCCTGGTCTACCCATTGAAATGCATAGACTTTCCGGATGCCAGGTCTACCCATTGAAATGCCAGATCTACTCATTGAAACGCATTGGCTGTTGTGACGCCAGGTCTACCCATTGAGACACATGGACTTTTCTGCCCCCAGTTCTACCTGTTGAAAGTAATGGGCATTCCCTGCTCTGCATATGAGTGGTTTGCTACAGTGTCCCCGCCGCCCGGAACCATAGAAACTGGAGAACCATAGAGCAAGAAACGTGTCACCCCACTCCTTCTCCCTTTCCTTCCGGTGGCAAAATAATTTGAAAGAAAAACCCCAGCAAGTAGAATGAAATTGACAAAGCTTTCCAGAGGCAGACATGAAACCGACCAGCAGCCCCTTTCTTGTTTGTATTTGCAATATTACGCTTAAACGAATGTATGCTTTTCTGCCTTTATGGATATTTAAGGAGATACACACGCTGGCAATTGCACTTATTTCTCCAAAAAAGCAAGAAATGTGTCACCCCCCCTCCTTCCCCCTTTCCTTCCCCTGGCGAAATGATTTGAAACAAAAACCCCAGCGAGTAGAATGAAATTGACAAAGCTCTCGGAGGCAGGCTGAAACCAACCACCCCCCTCCTTCTCCCTTTCCTTCTGTGGCGAGAACTCCTTTACAGCCATATTATGCTTTGTTGCAAAGGGGGAGAGGAGCGTACGTCATTTTTTTGCTGACCAATTGGTTGATAGGGGGAGGTTTTAGAGGCGGAGCTTGGAAAAAGCGAAAAGAATGTAGGGGTCTTACCAGAGCTTGGAAAAGTTACTTTTTTAAACTACAACTCCCATCAGCCCCAGCCAGCATGGCCACTGGATTGGGCTGATGGGGGTTGTAGTTCAAAAAAGTAACTTTTCCAAGCTCTGGTTACCGCTACGTGTGCGGGTGCAAAAAAACATTTTTTTTAATTGGGAAAGAGCGAACTAAAAGGTAAAGTGAGGACTATCAGATGACAAACCGAATATGGAAACCGTGGATTATCCCGCTCCGTTTGGATAAGCCCTTAGAAGAGATGGTAAAGACAGAAAACGAACCCTATAAGGCCCCTTATTATAGGACAATATACCAGCATTACACCAGCAACATGAAATCCCTTGTCAATTCTACAGAGCTGTTAAGGTTTGGATCAGAAAAATGTCATTCTGAAGGGTTATTAATATTATTTCTCACGGTTCTTCTGTACCAGACGTGCCTAATCTATAGCCCTTGAGATATTGTTAGACTCCAGCTCCCATCAGTCCCAGCCAGCATGGCCAAAAGTCAGGGATGTTAGGAGCTGTAGTCCAACAACATCTGGAGGTCCACAGGTTAACCAGCCTGTTCTGTACTGCTGACCATGCTGGCTGAGGCAGCTGAGGCTGACCGGAGTTGGAGACCAACAACATCTCAAGGGCTACAGGTTTCCCATCCCTGTTCTATCCACAGTCCTGATTGTTTTGTCCCTCTGTCTTGTGGGTTCACTTCACAGGCATTCTATTATAGTAAGCCAGTAAACCTGTATACACATAAAAAATGGACATGCTTTCAGCATCTGTGTTATGCACAGAACCAAATATATACACCCATGCATACAATGCATTAAATGCACCCACTTACCACCAAACTCGCAAAGAAGAAAGGCTAGCCTCCTCAAACAGGTTGTCTGTCTCATCTGGGAGGGATTGGAGTTGAAGAAGAGTTTCTTACAGCTGCACAGCTGGCTCCTTACAGTGAGAACACCTGTGGCGGTGGAGGGCTGGCACATCCAACACTAAAGAACTTTGGGCAAGAATCAGAGAGAGAGAGAGAGAGAAGAGCAAGGAAGGGAAAGGGTTTCTATCCACTGCCATAGAAACCTCAAGGGGGTTTCAAAGCCAAGGAATCACAGCTGAACCAAGAGCGAGAGCCCAACATGGCTTCAACTAAATTCCATCCATTGACACACAATGCAGCAGCCAAATGTCCAGTCTCATACAAAATTATTGGCTTCCTTTTTGGCTGTGACCTTAGTACTTTTGAAATAGATGAACTTGGCAGATTGGCAGGCTATGGCAGACACACAAACACACAGAGCTATAGACACTGAAAGGAAGCAGTTTAAACTATGTCCTCTCTGCTACCTCATTCCTCTTTAAAATCCCAGATTGCATCCAAACACAGAATCTTCACGATTAATCAAGGTTATCAGAATTCCTCTTCAGATTTACAGATAAGATTTGGGAGATGTGGACTAGGATTTCCCCCCCTGTTAATCTTTCTTCCTTGAGATGCCTAATAGTTACCGATAACACTTGCACCATTTAGCCAAATCTGACTATTCCCCCTATCTGTACTGCATAGACTTAAATAATTTGTGGACAAGGATTGTTTGTTTGTTTATAGCATTTCATGCACAATACATAGTTTTATTTTATATATTTTATGTATTGATGCAAACGCAGTATTATGTTCACAGAGGTATATTCAGGCAGTGATTGGAGACTAATTTGAGAAGTACTGGTGCCCAAAGAAGAAAAAGGTATACACTGATAAAATTTAGCTACAATTTTTTTTAAATAAAAGCTATCTTCCAGCACTGCTATAGGCAACCACATACTAGATTCTCAGTTTTGTGTGTGTGGTGTGTACACACACACACACACACACACACACACACACACATTTTCAAGCCAATTTCAAGCTCAGTCATTTAACAGAACATCTGAGGAAACACAGAAGGAGCACCAGTTTCTGCTCAAAATAGTCCTTGAGTTCATATCTCAACATTCCCACGCTGTTTGAAGATGGCACCTATGGCCATTTTCTACCTGATCTGCCACACTGTGCTTTCAATACACAAAGGGAAAAGTAAGATCATAGTAGCCTAAAGTGCATCATATCAAAGATGCTGGAGGACTGCAGTAAACAGATATATTACTCCATGAACCTGAAATAATTTGTTTTCAGATTCATGGAGTAGTTTATCAGCATGTTTTACTACAGCAGGCCCAGCATTAGCACTCAGCCAGGCTGGCCACTGGCTGAGGGCCCCCGGGGTTCAGAAGGGCCCCTCATTAACCTCACCTATGTTACCTCTTCCCACCCTGCCCCCAGATGGCCATTTTACCAGTGGGTGGGCAGTGGTGTCACTTTTGAATGATTCCCAAGGGCAGCTTCATGGCCGCATTAGGTGTGTGCCAGCCCAGCCCTGTACTACAGCATCGGTTTGAGAAATGAGACAAGAGAGCAAAACTTACTGTTTAAAATTCCTATTTTTAAAAATCTGATCTTTGCTTTCCTGCCCAAAATCTTTCAAAGAAACAGTGCCATTTATACAAACATTTCTGGTGGTGCAGGAAGTTATAGCAAACTGTTCTAGCTCCATCTCCTAATTATGGTTTGGAATTTTCTTTTTCTTATTCTCAATAAATAGCTAGGTCAGAAAGGGAAGAAGCGACAATGCAATTATCTCATTAGAGAATTTACATTGGAACTAACTTCCTCTGTTACTTGGTCCTTGAAGTAAGAAATCCAGGCTCTGAACTTAGCTTGGAAATGTGGGTACAAATCATGTATATATAGAGTTGCCAGGTCCATGACCTGAGACTGATCCTGTATCTTTAGGAGAACAGAGAGTCAGCCAAGTGCAAGTGTTCTTGCAACTCTGTAATGGGAAAAACCACAAGGTGGAATTCTCCCTTCCCCCTCCACAACTTTTAAAGATACAGAACACCTCTTGGAGGCTGGGCCTGGCAAAGTTGTGGAGGGGGAAGAAGGGAAAATTCCACCTTGTGGTTTTTTCCATTACAGAGTTGCAAGAACACCTGCACTTGGCTGACTTTCTCTTCTCCTAAAGATACAGGATCAGTCTTAGGCCAAGAACCTGGCAACCCTATGTATATATCATCAACACAAAAGTTTGACAAGCAACAGTGAGCTTTAAATGGGTAATATGCTCCAAGAGAAGAAATCTCTTCAGCCAATGTTGCAGCAAACAGCCTGCCATCACACACCGACACTAATTTAAAGCCCCCAGGTCACAATCTTTCAATCTGTACATTTGAGAAATTATGCATCTCTCTAGTACCTGCAGGGTTAATACAAAATATTTTCCTCAGAAACATTTCTGCACAATTAATTGGCAATGTCTTTTTTTAAAAAAACTGTCCTCCATCAGATCACAAAGCTAGCATTTAGTTACCATGGTCACCTATTACCCTGGAAACCATTAGATACTTCTATATTTTTAGAATTTCACAATTGATTTTTTCCCCACAGGGGATGGATATAGTTAAAGGCATTGCCCTCCCACCCTGTCCCAGGGAATCTTTTGGGGCAGGGGTAGGGGTACTGGAGGGGCACACAAAGACAGCACAGCTACAAGTGCTAGTAATGTTTATAAGTAGGCTTGCAAGACAAACAAATCTGTGCATGAAGCCCTTCCCTGTAGAGATGGCATCCAAAAGGCTGATTGGATACTGCTGGAATAAAACATGTGGAATAATGGGAATGAAAAACTCTAACTATGCTTAACTGGTGAGTCTTTCATTAACAGCACCGATAACGCTGGAAAGGCTTTTGTAGCCCAAGGCTAAAACTAACTTCATTCTAGAGTCCCTCCATGACTTTCGAACCAGTAATTTTACACATAAAGATACAGTCTTTACATAAAAGCTATTTCAGATTCTCAGCCTGCATCATTATCCAAATCACTCTCATCTACAGTACTTCTTAGCAGTTATGCACTTGAGCAAAGTTTCAGCAGGTGTGATACTTACTCCCTCTGGTGGACAAAACAATAATAATACTCCTGAGTTTTCATGCTTTACTTTTAGGTGACTTAAATGGTTGAATCACAACAGACCAGCTATTAAGGTGCAATAAACAGTTTTTAAATCTTAATTCCTCCCTGTCAACATAAAGAATAACCATGTATACTAATCATACTGGGGAGTAGGGTTGCCAGGTTCTTGGCCTGAGACTGATCCTGTATCTTTAGGAGAAGAGAAAGTCAGCCAAGTGCAGGTGTTCTTGCAACCCTGTAATAGGAAGAACCACAAGGTGGAATTCTCCCTTCCCCCTGCACCACTTTTAAAGATACAGAAGACCTCTTGGAGGCTGGGCTTGGCAACCAAGAGGTCTTCTGTATCTAAAAGTTGAGCAGGGGGAAGGGAGAATTCCACCTTGTGGTTTTTCCCATTACAGAGTTGCAAGAACACCTGCACTTGGCTGACTTTCTCTTCTCCTAAAGATACAGGATCAGTCTTAGGCCATGGACCTGGCAACTCTACTGGGGAGTCACTAAATTTTAGAACAGACAGCATCTCTTTTATTTTGCTTCAGTTTATTTCCCTACTCAGGCTTTGTCAGGACCATCACTTACGATTTCAGCTCAGTGTTCAGACATTACCTTAATTAATCCATGGGAAAATAATTGACAAAAGACAGAACAGTAGTCACTTTTAGACAGGACTCCCTGCTTTTACACAAAAACAAAAAGGCCCAAGGCAACCATGCTAGTCAAGAAAAAAACTTAAAGAGCCACAGTTAGGTCATCCCTTTATTAGAACCACCAAAATGTCACATAATAGCGCATAAGCTTGCAAGTTCTCCAGAACCCTTCATTAGGCTAGACTAGGTATGAGACAGATCTGGGTAAAAGGCAGGCTTCATTGTTTTCCAAGGTAGGGATTCGCCATTGGTTCTTTATCCCAGAATCCTAGTTCAGTCTGCAATCTCCCTCTTCAGACTGAGTCCAAAAGCTTGAAGACTTCAACATCTAACCTAATTTTGCAGGGTTTTTCTGAGGGGGAGTTTTCCCCCTCAACCCTTGCTTTATGTAACATCTAGCTTGATGAGTTCTGTGGACGTTGAAAGCTTGCACACTATTTTGTGATATTTTTGTTGGTCTTGGTGTTTTTTAAACAATACCTAATTCTTATAGGTGTTCAGTAAATAATAGTAAAGCTATAACATTTAGTCAATTAGGTGGTTACGTGATTATTTATATATATATATATATATATATATAAGACAGTTTAGAAAGCAACAAACAGAACTTCACTCAAGCTTGCTCTGGATCCCTTTAAGGATTCCGTTAATCACCTAATATATATATATATAAACGTAATTGTGATTAACCAAACAGAGGTTTTTATTATATTAACAAAACGTTTCAGCTTCCGCCTTCATCAGCTGCTGACATACAAATGCTGTTACCAAGGTGGCAGTTATAGAGCTTTGAGGATGGAATGCTCAGAGGGGCTTCATTTGCAGAAGCTAAGTAGTGGTGGTACTGTCCTCCAGGTTCAGGCCATATGGTGCCAATGTGTCCAGAGAGTAAATCCAAAAGTTCTCCCTTTTGGTCAATGCTGCTGGATCTGCTGGCATCTCTATCGCTGTAATGGAAAAGTCCAACAGGCTGTGACCCTCGATGTTAAAATGCTTTGCAACTGGTTGCTCCACTTTTTTGGTCAAAATTGCTGACTTGTGGTTCCTGAAGCGCATGCGTAGGTCAGTTGTGGTCTTTCCCACGTATTGGATATGACATCCTAGTCTTTTGCACTCAGTGATGTAAACTATATTGCAGGACCTGCAGGTGATGTTCTGTTTGATGTATTATGTCCTGCCTGTCCTAGTGCTTGTAAAAGTGGCTGTCTCCCTGAGGTACACACAAGTGATACAGTGTTTGGAGTGACAAGGATGAGACCCTGAATTGGTGATAGGTGGCTTAAGCACAGCTCTCACCAACAGTCTGCGCAAATTAGGAGGTTGGTGAAATGCTACAACAGAAGGCCTGCTGATGGCTCTAGCAAGATGTTCAGAGTTTGCCAGCAATGGGTAGCTCTCCCTGATTGCTCGGTGATAGTTAGGAGATGCTGGATGGAAATCTACCACAAACGGAATCCATTGCTCTCTGCTCTTTGACACCTCAGTATGATGGAGGAGGTTTTCTCTGGACAGAATGGAGTCTCGGTGGATGTTGCAATTGATAATATGTGGAGAATATCCTCTTAGAAGATGGTGTTCTTTAAGTTCACTGATCCTTCTCTGGTATTTATCTTCAGTGTTGCAAATAAGTTTGATTCTCAGAGCTAAGCTATACACAATGTTCTTCTTTATATGCCTAGGATGGCAGGATTTCCAGTTTAAATAGGTGTGGGCATCAGTGGGTTTGCTGTAGAGATCAGTGGCTATTTTGTTGTTTTCAATGGTAAGAAGGACATCCAAAAAAGGGATGTGCGGATTGTCATTTGTACTATTAAATGTAAACTTAATAGAGGGATGGATAGAGTTGATGTAATTTTTAAATTGTTCCAAACTCTCTTTACCATTCGTCCAGACCATAAAGATGTCGTCAATGTATCGCCACCATATAAGTGGTTTGTTGATGGCCTTTTTGAGGATCTCCTGTTCCAGTTTACCCATAAAGAGATTCGCATATGATGGAGCCATGCGAGTCCCCATAGCTGTGCCTTGTAGTTGCAGGTAGTGTTCTCCATTGAATGTAAAGTTGTTACAAGTCAGGACTAGCGTAGCTAAAGTTGTGAGAACCTCTGTTGGAGGATTGTTCATATCTCTGGTGTTAAGGAACTCATTTAAAGCCTAAATCCCATCATTATGGTATATTGGTGTAAAGAGATGTGACATCTAAAGTAGCTAGTATAGTATTGTTGTGGAATTGATACTGCTTGTTTAAAGACTCAATTTTAAGCAAGAAGTCCTTGGTGTCTTTGATATACGATGGGAGGTTTTGCACCATGTTTTGTAAATTTAAGTCAATGTACAGAGAAATCCTTTCAGTAGCTGTGTTGTTACCTGAGACAATTGGGCGACCAGGATTGTTGGCTTTGTGGATTTTAGGCAGCATGTAAAACCTTCCAGGGGTGGGATTTGGATTAACAAGGAGATCAGCAGTTTCCTCTTTAAGAAGTTTCCTACTTGTAAGGTTTTGTATAGATGTAATGATACAAGTATTGAGATCTGTGGTGATGTCTTTGTCAAGAAATTTATGTGTTGTTTCATCCTTTAGTTGTCTTTGACCTTCTGCTATATAGTCTGTAGTGTTAAGTACCACAACAGCACCACCCTTATCTGCAGGCTTGATGACAATATCCCTTCTCATCTGAAGGTTCCTCAGGGCTATTCTTTCTTCTTTTGAAAGGTTGTCCTGAGTAGGAGTTGGTGTGTGGTTGTTGATGACTCTGTTTATTGATAAGAGAAAGGTTTCTAGGACTGGATTCCTGTTAATGTTCGGTGTCCAAGTTTTAGGTGGCAGAAACTGTAGCAGAGGATCTCTATTGTAGAGGTCTATGTTGTTCTTAGAGTCATCATAAAAAAATTCAGCCAATCTACATCTCCTTTCAAATGCTTTGATGTCACATTTCATCTGTGCTATATTGTGCTCTCTAGGTGTTGGGCAGAAGTTGAGACCTTTGGATAGAAGCCTAATTTCATTAGGTGACATTTTGCCTGCAGTGAGATCTATTATTGTTGTGGAGTCATTTATATATATATATAAAATAAATGTCCCTGCTTAATTCAGACAGCTGTTAAAATATTATTTAAATACAAGTATTTGTAGAAATGGCTCTCACTTGATCTTGTTAGCCTGTTGAGTTCTTCAGGGGCAGGCTGTGCTCAAATGTTCTACCTCAATCAAAGTTTGAATTGGTGAACACATGGGACAAAACCTTCTCTGGCACCTAAGCTGTGCAACTCCCTTTCCTCTTCCCCAGGAGTCCCATTTAATCTTCTTTCCCTTTCAACTTCTCAAAGGGGTACAAAGAAAGCTCTTTTTAAGGTGAGCATTTGATAGTGAATGGTTTTCTGTTTCAACTGATGAAGGGTACAGTTCTGTATGCACTTACTCAGGAATAAGTCCCATCAAACTCAATGGACTTTGGTGCATACATGTGTAGGATTGGGGTGTAATTATGAAGGTTTTAGATGTTGCTGTCCTCTTTTGAACATTATGTATTGTTTATTTCATTTTACTTTACTGTTACTATTTATGCAGTGTTTGGTTGCAAGATACTTTTGAGGGCCGCTTGTGTGGAGGAAAGGCAGCATGTATATGCTGCAAGTACTATCAATGACAGGTGGCAAGCACCATCTTAAAAAATGCATTTCTCTGATGTGTGAGAATAGGGAATGTCTTCTGTGATGTCTACTGCAATACATTTGTGCATAATCTAAAAACAAGTTTGCTTTCTGTACAACTATTTTCCCATGCAAATTTATTCAATTTAATACAATTATTTACTAAAGTTTGTCCTATTATTATTATTATTATTATTAATTATTATTCCATTTCAGTGGTGAAAGAGAAAAACCTAAGAGTAAATGAAGGACTTATTCAAAACACCAGCTCTAATTTTATAGAATGGGTTCTCAAAATGTTTAAAGCCAGTTCTCCAAGCTGTTATTTTCTTCTAGACTAATAAAAGCTCTGTGTTCTGTTGCCAGGATACAACTGCTTGTCTCACAGATGACAAATGTTACCTTCGACAGTTGGGCAATACCTTTATTGGGACCAAGTGTCACAAAAGTGTAGCAAACTTTCAAGTTCTCTAGAATTTTTCATCAGGCAAGATATCACACAATGCAGGGGGTATAAGGAAATATAATAAAACAGGAGTACAAATGGCTGATGTTGTAGCCATGAGGCTGGTTTACACACTCAGTTCCAATATGATGACTGCTGACTAAGTTCCTCCTATAGATACCAGGTTACACTTCTAGGATTTTATGGCAGCTCACCCCATTTCTGAGAAAATTAAATGTGGCTTGTACATCTGGGTGCTTGCTCGCTCCTCTGGATTGCTGACTCTAGGGACAGCTGAAGTCCCTGGTAGGTGCTGGTAAGTGCTGCAAGGACTGGGACCCCCTGCCTGACCCTGACTCCAGAGAGAGGCTGCAGTCAATCTTACAGCCTCTTGCATCAGTTCCTGGCTAGGTCAGGGGGCATAATAGCCTGGCTGCCCTTGGGGAGTGGGTCTGCCACCAGCAGGGTCACCACTGAAGGGGCGACACCAAAGGGAGTCGCCCCTTAGGGAGTTGCGAGGGCGCTACCTCCTATTTTTAAAAAAAACAATCTGGAGGAGGTTGGTAGTGAGGAGGGTGTATGGCACATGTGTAGTTCTTGCGCAAGGTGAGAGCCTGTGCAGTGAACTGAACGATAGGAGAAAGTTGCCAGATGCCTTCAGAGGGTCTGTAACTGGCAGAAGGCTGGCTCTCCCTGGGTGTGAGACGGGGAGAGTAGATGTGCCCTGTGTGAAAGATATTGAGTGGGTCTGACTGTTCCCAATTCTCTCAAGAGGCCTACTGGGAGTAAGTAGGTTTTGTTGGTGGACTCTTGTTGGGCTCATATTGGGTATTTAGAAGGAGTCTTAGTAAGGAGGAAAATGGGTGAAGCCACTCCAATTTCAGTGATCATGGGTAGAGGGAGGTATAGCCATGGGGTGTGTGTGTGAATTACCATAGAAGACAAGGGCAAGGCTATCTACACCTTGTTCCTCGCTCCCACTTTTCTCATGGATGAGTTCCTTATTGCTCATCTGCTGTGCCCACTGGCCTGTGTGTGCTGTTGTTTAACACCAGATCAGTACACAATAAGACCACACTCATCCATGATTTGATCATGGATGAAGGTGCCAATTTGGTATGCATTACCGAGACCTGGGTGGGTGAGCTGGGAGGAGTTGATCTGACCCATCTTTGCCCATCTGAATACTCAGTGCAGCACCAGCACAGGCTTCAGGGATAGGAGAGGGAGGAGTTGCTATAGAACTTTCATCTCTGTCACCAGGAAACCACTCTGTCTATGAGCTGGCTGCGAGGGCCTGCACCTTGTGTCAGGCCAAGGAGACAGTAAACTAGGGTTACTGCTGCTGTACCGTTCAACCTGTTGCCCAGCAGCTTTTCTGACCGAGCTGGCAGAGGCTGTCTTGGCTGTGGTATTGGAGGAGCCCGGAACAATAGTCCTGGGTGATTTCAGTGTCCATGCTGAGGCTGCCTCTAGTGTTCTGGCTCAGGACTTCATGGCCTCCGTGATGTCCATGGTGCTGTCGCAAGTTGTCACTGGCCTAAAGCATAGCGCAGGGCACACCCTCAACTTTGTTTTTGCTCCAGATGGAGGAAGGGGTGGTCTGGAGATGGGGTGGTGGTGGATGTCACCCCATTGTCATGGTCAGATCACTTCCTGATGAAGTTTAGGCTTATGGCTCTGATTTTCCCCTGCAGGAGTGATGGACAGATTAAGATGGTCCACCCCTGGAGATTAATGGAATCCACTGGATTCCTGAATGCCTTGGGGGATTTCCCAGTAGATAGGGCAGTTGACCCTGTAGAAGCCCTTGTCATGCTGTGGAACAGCAAGGTGCATTGGGCTCTTGACACAGTTGTTCCCGAGTGCCCTCTCTGACATTGTGGAGCCTGGTTTGCACCCTGGTACATCAGGGCAATGAAACAGGCTGAATGACGGCTAGAACACAAGTGGTGAAAGACGTGCTGTGAGGTTGGTTGAGCACGAGTAAAACATCATAACCATGTCTACTGTGTGGTGATGAGGGTGGCAAAGAAGGCCCACTTCTCTGCCACCATCGCATGCTCAAGTAGCTGCCCAATGGAGCTTTTCCATATTGTTAGGGGTCTGCTGACATCACCTCCAGGGAATGGAGTTTTAGACCTTTCGGAGGCCCACTGTGAATTGTTTGCAAGGCACTTTGAGGGTAAAGTTGCTCGCCTCTGTAGAAATCTTGATGTCTCATCCACATCTACTGTAGTCCCCAATGAGGTGTCCAGTGCAACGTCTGCTGCAACTTCTTGGGATCGGTTTCCATTGATGTCGCCTGATGACGTGGACAAGGTGCTTGCAACAATGCAGACAGCAATGTGTCCTCTTGACCCCTGCCCTTCTTGGCTCATTAAAGCTTGCTGAGGGGATTTGACCAAGTGGATCCAGGGTGTGGTCAATGCATCATTGCAGAGGGAGTGGTTCCAGCCACCCTGAAAGAGGCAGTGATTTGACTGCTCCTGAAAAAGCCTACCCTGGACCCATTTGTTTGCGACAACTACCCCCCAGTCACAAATACCCCTTAGGGAAGGTGATTGACAGGGTTGTGGCACAGCAATTGCAAGTACTCTTGGATGAAACAGCTTATCTTCACCCATTCCAGTCTGGGTTCAGGCCTGGTTATAGGACTGAATTGGCCTTGGTTGCCCTGATGGATGACTTTTATCAGGAGAAGGACAGAGAGAGTATGACTGTTATTCTTACTTGAACTCTCGGCGGCATTTGATACCATTGATCATGGTATCCTTCTTGGCCGAATTGGTGAGATGTGTATTGGAGGCACTGTTTTACAGTGGTTCTAATCCTATCTCCAGGCTCGTTTTCAGAGAATAGCATTGGGCAATTGTATTTTGGCCTCCTGGCAGTTGTGCTGTGTGGTTCCACAGGGTACCACCTTGTCCCCCATGCTATTCAACATCTATATGAAGCCCTTGGGAGTGGTCATCAGATTTGGGGCAAGGTGTCAGCAATACGCTGATGATACCGAGCTGTATTTCTCTGTAACATCTCAATCAGGAGAGGCTGTGCAAGCCCTGGACCAGTGCCTGGACTCGGTGGTCGGATGGTTGAGGGCCAATAAAACTGACTCTCAATCCTAGCAAGATGGAGGTGGTGTGGGTTGGTGGTTCCTGAGTTTGGATAATTGGTCAATTGCCTGCTTTGGATGGGGTTGTACACCCTCTGAAAGAGCAGGTTCATAGTCTGGGGGTGTTCCTGGATCCATCTTTGTCACTAGAGGCCCAGGTAACCTCTGTGGCTAGCAGTGCCTTTCACCAGCTTCAGATGGTAAGACAGCTGCAGCCGTTTCTGGACAGGGATAGCCTGACCACTGTTGTGCATGCACTGGTAACCTCCAGGTTGGATTACTGTAAAGCGCTATATATGGGGCTATCCTTAAGGTTGGTCCAGAAGCTGCAGCTGGTGCAAAATGTGGCAGCGGGACATGTGGAGCAGGTTATAGCCAACATGTCACTCTGCTACTGAAAGAATTGCACTGACTACCTATAAGCTAACAGGCTAGGTTCAAGGTTCTAGTTCAGATCAGGACCAGGATACCTGAAAGACCATCTTATCTCCATAGCTTGGAAAAGTTACTTTTTTGAACTACAACTCCCATCAGCCCCAGCCAGCATGGCCACTGGATTGGGCTGATAGGAGTTGTAGTTCAAAAAAGTAACTTTTCCAAGCTCTGCTATCTCTTATATACTCAGTCAATCACTGCGCTCTGCAGATGAGGGCCCACTGCAGATACCATCTTATCAGGAGGCCTGTTCCACACAACATAGAAAACAGATATTTAGTGTAGTGGCACCAATGCTTTGGAATTCCCTCCCCTTAAATAATAGACAGGCACCATATCTGTTATCTGTTCGGTGCCTACTGAAGACCTTCCTCTTTCAAGAAGCCTTTTAAGTAGAGACCTTATCCCAGTCTGCATCTGTGTTGGAATTCTTATTATATTTTTTAACTTTCTTTTAGAAAATGTTTTAAAAACGTTTTTAAACATGTTTTTAAAGATGTTTTGTTTTAATGTTTTTAATGCTTGTTGTGTTTTAATATATTTTAAAGTCTGTTTTTATGATGTTTTAAAGTGTTTTTAGTGCTTTTGTTTGCCGCCCTGGGCTCCTACTGGGAGAAAGGGAGGGATATAAATCAAATAAATAATAAATAAAACAAATACTATACCCAGATCTGTCCCAAACCTTAAACAAAACACACAGATTCCTGTGGTAGGTATAGATTTTAATCTTAAATCTCAGAGATTGACTGGCCTGTAAAATGATTTAAATTGATAATTTTCCAATCCATAATTCTGTATTTTGTATTAGGACAGCATCATTCACTCTATTTTCATTTGGTAAATAGTATGTTTTTCCCACACAAAGCATTTTAAGGCTCCTAATTATTTTCATTTTTCCACATCCAGGCTCTGTTTTTTTCAAGGCCCTTTTTGAGAGGAAATAATTATCAGATCACTAAATACTAAAACTATGGTTTTCAGTATCATACTCAATAATCTTGAATTGGCGTGCAGACTTTTTCTTCCCTCTCCCTTCCTCCAAAAAGCCCCCAGTTATCAAATAATGGCTCAGGATTTTGCATGCCATCTTCAGAGGTTTCAGCAGTGCTGTGGCACTAAGAATGGTCCATTTCCAGGCTCAATTCAATTTGGCCTTTAAGACCCTTCATAGCTGAAGAATCACCTCTCTCCACACCTTCTTGGGAGGCCCCTGCTGAGTATGGTGCAGTGGATACAGGAAATAGGGGCTTTTCTGTGGTGGCATCTCAACTGTGGAATATCACACCACATCTCTTTCTTTACTAACAAATTAACTTTAAACTATCTTACTCTACTGAATCTATATATGAAATATATTACTATATTCCATCTCCTTTGCCCTCAAATATTATTACAGTAGGTTTTGCTTTGTGTCTAATATTTAAATTATCTATCTGTTGTCTCTTCCGTTCCTTGTCCCACCTTTGAAATTTGTTCAAATCAGGCCACTGAGGTCTTAGCTGAGACGGTGTCATCGGTAAAGGGCTTTGCAGTTGACGTCCCATTAGTAGTACTGCAGAAGGGTGTCCTGAAGCCAAACGGCTACATGCTAGGACTGCAAGATAAGGATCCTCTGTCTTTTTCAAATGTTTTTTAAAGAGTTAACTTCTCAATTGCTTTGAGGGTAATGCGGACTGCTCCCATGGCGGTCAAAATTATACTTATTTGCAACTCTTTAAACTTGCTTGAGATATACTGAGGTCCATTATTGGAGATGAGAATCTTGGGAACTTTGTGTCTGGAAAATACGGCTTTTAATTTTTGGAAGATTTCATACAGTGAAAGCTGAGAAAGTAAAGCAAGGTCAATATATTTGGAAAAATAATCAATGATTGCAACACATGTATATCCCTTCCAAACAAACAAATCTGTTGCTATTTGTTGCCAAGGCCTAGCAGGCAGTTTTGTACGCAGTAAGGCTCAAGGCCCTGCTTCTCAATTTTGATACATTCTATATGTAGTGTTCAACTAAGCTTTTTATTTGCTTGCTAAGTACTGGCCATCCAATGGACTGCTGTGCCCTTGCTTTACACTTAGTAGTACCTTGATGGCCATCCTGAACCTTTGGAAGCATTTCTGTCTGGAGCTTCTTGGGGATACCATTTTAAGAGCAAACCATCCACTATGCGGAGAGCATTTCTGTCTGGTGAAAAAGGCCTCACATCCTGTGGGAGTTGTGTCCTGGAGCCCCACCTATGTTGACAGAGATGAACTATTCTCTCACACATTGCATTCCTTTGCTATTCTGTCCTAATTTGCTGCAGTCGCTCTGTTAATGCAGGTATCATAGTTCAAACAGTCAACATGCACTTTCACATCTAGGGCCTTTTCTTCCTTCATGACGGGTGACTGAATGGGGCCTGCTGCAATAAGATATTTGCCTGGTATGTGTTCAGGATTAAAGAAAAATCCCAGCAAGCAAAGCCTAAATCTCTGAATTCTAAGAGGAAGCTCATCCAAGGGCTTTGTCCCCAACAAGCCCACCAGAAGTTTCTGGTCAGTCTGTATGATTAATTGCAACCCCACCAAATAAGAACTGAGATGTTCACATGCCCATGTGACTGTTAAAGCCTCCTTCTGCACTTGAGCATAGTGTTGTTCTGTGTCAGTAAGACATCTAGATATAAATGCAACTGGATGGATGCCTCTCTCCTCCTGGCTATATCTTGGTAAGCACAGCTCCTAAGCCATAAGAGGATCCATCTGTAGCTACCATTGTTGGACAGGTTTCTGAATATTATGCTAAAACATGAAAAGAGGAGCATATTCTTGATTGCTGCAAATGCCTTTTGTTGTGCATGGCTCCAGGTCCACAAAGTGTCTCCATGAAGGAGTTCGCACAGAGGTCTTGTGACATGAGCTAAGCTTGATTTAAAAAATTCCAAAATAATTTGCCATGTCTAAGAACAGTCTTACAGCAGATACATCTTGCGGTTCAGGAAGGTTCAAAAGGGCATTACCATTTTCAGGATCAGTGTGAATGCCTGATATGTCCCACAAATTTTCTTTTCCAAATTCACATTTCTTATTTAGTGTGAATCCCACTCGTTCTAAGTGTCTGAAAACTGTTTGCAATTTCTCATCATGCTCCTGCATATCTTTGCCATAAACTAGGACAGGATCTGCATGGCAGAGAACCCCTGGTAAGCAAGTCAAAATTTGAGAGATCCTTTTAAAAGTGTTCCGGGACAGAGGAAATACCAAATGGGAGCCAACTGAAACAATATCTTCCAAAGGGAGTAATGAAAGCAGTCAATGGTCTAAAATCCTCAGCAAGGGAAATTTACCAAAGCCAGCTGTTGCATCAAGCTTTGTGAATATTTTACAGTAGCTCCTAATAACTGAGCCAATGTCTGGCCAACCGCTGGAAGCATATGTCTTTCCCTGTTAGGTCAACACAAATGCAGATTCTCCCATTGGTCTTTGGCACAGTGACCATTCCTGCACACTTTTTTCATTCTAATTTTTCTTTCACCTCCGCTTGCAAAGGGATAAGGACTCAGAGTGGTGCTGTCAAGGCAAAGGGAGTAGCTGATAGTATCATTTTTATTTTATAATCTCTTGATATTTTGCCCAAACCTGAAAACACTCGGGAACGTTTCTGGCACATTTAATCTATTTTTTTGTGATGCTGTCAAGTCTCTGTATCAGATGCAGCTGTTGTATTGTGGGTAATCCCAATATAGATGCATGTGGTCTTGTTCTACATATACAGGTTGATGAAGTGCCTTCCCCTCCTCTTCCAATTTTGCCTGAAACTAGTCCCACATTTTCAATGTGGCATTACCACATTCACAAAGAATTCTACTCAGTGGTTGCAAGTGTCAGTCTCAACGTGGGTCCCATTCATTCATGGGAATTACAATGACAGCAGCTCTTGTACCAATTTTAAAGTGAAAAGGCTTTCCATTTATGCTTGTATACCAAGATGGCACCTGTTCTACTGAGGATATAGTTTCTAAATATATGGTTCACCTGGGTCTTCATCATTGGCCATCAGTATTTGTTCTTGTATCTTCACTATAGTTGTAGGCATTCTGCATTCTGCTGCAAAATGTCCTATTCTGTGGCATCAACTACATTCTACTTCCTTTGCAGGCCATTGCTACCAATTATTAGTAGGTTTCTGGCCACATCTTATGCGCATGTTCTCCACAGACATTCTGGTAAACTCTCTAGGTCTCACATTCTCAGATTGTGATGTGGGTGTGTGCTGCACTTTTGATCTGCCTTTTCTATAGCTTTATTCTTGACTTTTACAGGGTCCACATTATCTGGAGCATTTGTGCTTGAGGGGCTAGCAGCCTGTAAGTCTACCTGTTGTTTAGTTATCATTTCATGCATTTTCACATTTGCTACTACAGTGGCTAATGTGAGATCAGAATCCAACTGAAGTTGTGCTGACAATTTTGCATCTTTGATGCACGCAATTATCCTATCTCTTATTAAAATGTAAATGTACTGCCTTCAAGTAAATTCCGACTTACGGCGGCCCTATGAATAGGGTTTTCATGAGGCTAAGAGGCAGTGACTGGCCCAAGGTCACCCAGTGAGCTTCATGGCTATGTGGGGATTTGAACCCTGGTCTCCCAGGTTGTAGTCCAACAACTTTTATTGCTCCATAATTACAGTGTGTGGCCAGGTTGTGAACTGCAGTGATAAAAACTTCCAGTTATGGAGGGATGGGTTCGAGTCCCACTGTCGAAACTATGTTATATGACATGCCAGCAGCCATACTGAATTGAAGTGCCTTTCCTCCAGGAGATAGCCCCTCCTTTATTGAACTCCTTTCTCCTTTCTGTTCACATTTTAATCCCTAAAGAACCAACAGTATATCACACCACTTTTATTTTCCAAGGACTTTGACTCTGTTTTGGATTTAAGCTGTGTTTCCCCTCTGCAACTGGTGTTTCTATGGTGTATTATGTACGAACATAAGAAAAGTTAGATGGATCAGGCCAATGGCCCATCCAGTCCAGCATCCTGTTCTCACAGTGGCCAACCGGATGCCTATGAGAAGCCTGCAAGCAGGACTTCAGCATGAGAGCACTCTCTCCTGCTGCGGTTTCTAGCAACTGGTATTGAGAAGAATACTGCTTCCAACAATGGAGGCAGAGCATAGCCATCATGGCTAGTAGCCAATAGCCTTATCCTCCATGTATTTCTGTAATGCCCTTTGAAAGCCATCCAAGTTGGTGGCCATTACTGCCTCCTGCAGGAGCAAATTCCATAGTTTAACTATGTGTGGTGCGAAGTAGTACTTTTTTGTGTGTGTCCTGAATCTTCCAACATTCAGCTTCATTGGATGCCCACTGATATGGATTTTTTCACTTTCTCCATGCCATGCATAATTTCATACACATCTATCCTGTCACCTCTTACTTGCCTTTTCTCTAAACCAAAAATCCTCTTACTTGCCTTTTTTCTAAACCAAAAAGCCTCAAATGGTGTACCCTTTCCTCATAGGGGAGTTGCTCCACCCCCTTGATAATTGTGCTTGCCATTTTCTGAACCTTTTTCAATTCTACAATATATTTTTTAGGTGAAGCACCAGAACTATACACACTATTTCAAATGCAATTGCACCATAGATATGTATAACAGCATTATATCGGCAATTTTATTTTCAATTTCTCTCCGATTCCTAGCGTGGAATCTGCCTTTTTCATAGTTTCCACATGCTGGCTCAACATCTTTATTGAGCTATCCACTACAACCCCAAGATCTTGTTCCTAGTCAGTCACCATCAATTCAGACTCACCCATAAGCGTATATGTGCAATGAAGATTTTTTTTGCCCCAACATGCATCACTTTACATTTATTTATACGGACTGGTATTTGCCATTTTACTGCCCATTCAATCAGTTTGGAGATATCCTTTTTGTTTTAATGACACTGAATGTTTTTACTGGTGCTGAATTTCAGATTGTTTTGTTTCTTGTTTGAGCTGCCCATATAATTTTGTTACGGGGCACCTATAAACACTGTTACTAATTAAATCGGTGGAAGGGCTGAATACAGGATCATAATGATTGTTTGTAAAGCAAAATTCCACAGATTAGGCATCCTTGGAAAATAAATTCGGGAATTACTGAGTAGAACCTTTGGTGAGGCTGTTCTGAGTGGTGCTCAGGTCTTTCTTGGGAAGAATTATGGCTACCTTAGATTCTGAACATCTGAAGTTTTGTTCCTTAGTATATTCCACCTAGCACTTACCTATATTGAAGTGCATGTAGTATTATGTTAACAATTTGCCTCACCTTGTGAGGTTTCACTACTGTTTTTATTTACAGAAGTTGTCACATTTGCACACTAAGGCAAGGGCTTAAACGTGACATACAACATAATAAAAATCAAGTTCCGTATTTGGAGTATTTGACAACCTTGAAGATCTTTCCTGGAGATTTCTTGACTGTTTTCATTACAGGCATGAGACTAGTATGGAAAATCACTTTGACTGGGCCCCAGCTCAGGGTGGATATACAAGAGAGAATGATGCTGCTGCAATTTTTTTGCCTGTGGCAGATGTACAAAGAGCAACATTCAGATACCAGACTGAGGTACAACAATCCTGAAGGCTCCTGTAAACCAGGAAAGTATATTTGTAAAAAGCAATGATGCAACATATGAAACACTTTCCAGAATGTACTATGTGTGTGGTTTGTATGTGGGGTGAGTGCATGTGCAAAGAGTACTTTGGTCACACCTACCACTGGCATGCAACCCTTAGAACATTGGCTAATCCTCAATGTGGCCCTTGGGCCAAAAAAGATTAGCCAACATTGGAATATAAGAACAACACAGTTAGACATACTAGCTCTTGCCTTTCTGTTGAATTGACAAACATATAAAGATTGTCAAAGACAAAGCCCATAAATTATAATATTCATACCATATCTCAAGTTTCCCTTTTTATCAGCATAAGATCTATAGAATTTGGAAATTTCCCCATAGATGTGGCATCAGAAGAGAGCTTTTGTTTAAAATCTTGATGAAACCTCTACAAACAACTTTGTCTCTCTGGAAACTAGCGGTAGGAGAAGATAGTCTGAAGTGGTTGCTCATGTATCCCTATTTTCAGTGTAAAAGGGCAGATCCATTCCTAGATCAATGTTGGTTACTAGTTTTAACAACCTGTCTTTGGCATATTTCCTGTTTGGAATTAGTTTCCTGAAAGAAATAACTCAAAATCTGAAATCACAATGCAAGCAATATAGTAATTGGCAGAAGGAAGTTATGATCAGCCCTTCCAAGAATGGTGACAGATTCATGTTTACAATACTTACAATATTAAAAAGACAAGAGGCCAATATAAATTTGTCTACATTCAATATTATTTCTGATTCCAATTTTTCATTGCAAACAAAACAGTAGCAGCTTTGATACTGGACTTTGCTACAAACTCTTGTTCAAATATCTGTCATCCTCAGAGACTCAAAGGTCTAACATCAAAGTTTATCCTTCAGGCCTACAGAGTTTCCAGGAAAGGTCAATTTCACAGTCTCAGGTGGCTGCTGTAAACATTTTCTCCTCTGGAATCCTACTACACATTTGGTCCCAATGGTCCCAATACTGGTCCCAGATTGCAACCTCTCTACAGTTGAGACACTCTGTTGAGGAAGGGGGAAATTCAGCCACCATTGTCCTAAAGTGACAAATATTCAAATGAAGAGAATTCAAAGGCTGCTTGGGGTGAAAAACAGGAAGAGACACAGAATCTAGTCATGATCTCCTTAATGACATACAGTGCAGAAGCTGTGCTAGAGGCCAATTGATTGAAATACATTCGGTGGCCTTCAAACCAACCTTTAATACATTTGATGTTACTTCTTCCCCTTCATGTGATATGATTTTGCTTAATACATAAAGTGTAAAATCACCTGTAACCATGCAAACTGTTTCCAAATATATTTTAAATACCTCTTCTTATTGGATCACAACTTTATAAAGGGCTTAGGTAGGAATAACAACATTATAAACAGTGTGTTCTTGTAGAATAAAATCATACAAGATATTCTAACAGGAGCCATTACCAGTCGCTAAGAGCCTGCAAAAGCCAGAGAAAATACTACTAATGGTTCAAAAAGTCATACTGATAAGTGCATGTGCACAGAGGCTCTGGGACACTTACACTGATATTAGACAGACATACTCAGACTCTGAGATTCTGATACATGTGTCTGATCTGTAAGCACAGACTCCAGAGCATTTGCACAATGGCTACAAGATTCTTTTAAACTTTCCTCCACCATCCACATCATATTTTTGAACAAATCAGATGTCGCATTGTACAGCTTCACCAGGTAACAAAATCACTACTTAAAAGAGAGAACTGAGATAAGAGTGGTTTCCTACAAAGCAGGGGTAAGGTTTTTTCCCTGTAATGCAGCATCTTAATATACAACAATAAATGAGAACTGTGTGTTCTCTCCACAGGAGATAGTTTTTCCTGCAAGGCAGCAGGACATGGTTTTTCTTTAGGCTGAGGTACATAGCTTCCTTCTCAGGTGATGTCTATGATTGTGAACATCCCCTATTTGTGTGTGTGTGCTGATGGTGGGGAGATGCATGTTCCAGGAGAAATTTCAGTGAGACAGAACATGGGCTCATAGGGAAGGAAGAGATCATGGCACAATCTTTCCTGGGATAGTAAAATAATTTGTGCTGGGCAGAGCAGTACCCTGAAGAGCTCACTGCAAGATGAAAAATGCAGGTATCCATTCAAGTCTGAAAGTACCAGCTGTCAGTGCAAAGGGTACAAAGAATGGTGCGGCATCAGGGGTATGTTGTTTCCTGAACAGGTGAATGCAACAGGCAGGGTTAGCATGGTTAGTATACATACATAATACAGTGATAAATGGAATATGATGGAGGAGCATCCCATTGCCCATTAAGATGAAAGGCATAGGTGGGAGGGTGTACAGCAGCTGGGTTCATCTCTCAATAAGAGCAGGAAATGGCTTTGCTCAGGCTGCCTACCAGTATATTTCTATTAGTTCATGTAGCTGACTCATCCAAGTCTAAACAGATCCTGAGAATAACTGGCTGTTATCCCATCTCCTTGGAAATCCCATTTTCATTTCTCAGTTCAGTCACATAAATCCTGTGGGAGGACGTCCTCTAGTAGTTGTTTAAGAGCTCCCTGTCCTGTCCTGCCGTGTTCAGAAGTCAAGACACTCTTCATCTTTCTACCAGTGTAGACAGTTGCTGTGAACATATTATTTCTCTGAAGCAATGCAATCAGTGTACCCCTTTTTAAAATAATACTGTGGAACCAGCCCCATCTAACACTGGTAGTCTGACAACTGCATCAAACAATATATGGGGAGAGGGGTAGCTCTGCCAAGTAGGGAAATGGCTGTTTATTCAATTCCTAGTCTAACTCTTAACAGAAGCAGCTTCCCACAGTCCCATACAAATCTAAGTAGGAGTACAATTGACAAGGCCAGATCTCAAGCAACTTCTGCTCTAGTCCATTTTACTCCTAAGGGACGCTTTATTTTTATAAGAATTTTAAAAAAATCTTTTATTTCTAAGGGATGTTTTATTTTTATAAGAATTTAAAAAAATTCTCAGCACAAGACAGTTTGGTGCCTGGGGTGGAACAGCAAATGTCCTCCTCCACAAAACAAAGTGTATAGTAACCAAGGCTGAGCAAGCTATTTTTTCACCAGAGACAGAAAATCCAACAAGCACCTAAATGAAATAGTGTAAATTACTTATAAAGGACATTATATCTACAGTAGTAACATAAAAAGGTGGCTGTCAGTGCTGTTTCTGTTTGTTTTGACCCCCTTTATACTGCTTGAAATGCTACAAAATCTGAAAAACTAGTTAGACCAGTACAGAGATGGTGGTGGGGAGAAGTGTGTGTAATACAGTTGTCATTGGCTACATAATACTGATTCCAGTTATCTGAAAAGCTATTGGCTGTGTTCAGCCAATATGTTTGCTGAAGACTTGACATCGTGGCCAAAGACAGGTGTAACTGAACTATCAGGACAGAGGCCTGACTGACCAGGCAACAGGACTAAGACTTTTAAATAAGTGGCTTTCTCTGAAATGCTGCCAGTTCCACGCGCAGGACCAGCCAGACAGGCACAGCTTTGCAGTCTCAATGCGTGGATGAGACGATGATGTCGGGTGGAAAGGTTTGGATTTGTTAGGCACTGGGGAACATTTTGGGACAAGCCGGGCCTGTACAAAAGGGACGGGCTCCACTTGAACCAGAATGGAACCAGACTGCTGGCACTTAAAATTAAAAAGGTGGCAGAGCGGCTTTTAAACTGAATGAGGGGGGAAACCCAACAGGAGCTGAGGAAGGTCCGGTTCGGAATAAACCTCCCCCCTGGGATAAAGACCAAAGAAATGATGAAATTTTAAAAGGGGTAGGCCTAGAAGTAGGCATTGTGAGAGCAGGGGCACAGGATATAAATTCAGAAGAGCAAAATTACCACAGGCCAAACCACAAGTGCCAAAGACACTTGAAGAGAGACACTGTTTACAAGTGCGTGTACACTAATGCTAGGAGCCTCCGAACCAAGATGGGAGAACTGAAGTGCTTGGTCTTAGAGAAGAGCATTGATATAGTGAGCATAACGGAGACCTGGTGGAATGGAGAAAACCAGTGGGATACGGTTATCCCTGGATATAAACTATATCGGAAGGACAGGGAAGGACATATTGGTGGCAGAGTCGCTCTATACGTGAAAGAAGATATTGAATCCAGCAAGCTCGAAACCCCAAAAGAGGCAGACTCCTCCACATAATCGTTGTGGGTGGTGATACCATGCCCCAGGAGGGATTTAATACTGGGAACGATCTATCGTCCCCCTGATCAAAATGCTCAGGGAGACCTGGAGATGAGATATGAAATTGAGGAAGCATCCAAACTAGGAAATGTGGTAGTAATGGGCGACTTCAACTACCCAGACATAGACTGGCCGCATATGTGTTCCAGTCATGACAAAGAAGCAAAATTTCTAGATATTCTAAATGACTATCCCCTAGACCAGTTGGTCATGGAACCGACCAGAGGGATGGCAACCCTGGACTTAATCCTCAGTGGAGACCGGGACCTGGTGCGAGAGTGTTGTTGAACCGATTGGGAGCAGTCACCATAGTGCTATTAAATTAAACATACATGTAAATGGCCAATTGCCAAGAAAATCCAACACAGTCACATTTGACTTCAAAAGAGGAAACTTCACAAGAATGAGGGGATTGGTAAAAAGAAAGCTGAAAAACAAAGTCCAGAGGGTCACATCACTCAAAAATGCTTGGAAGTTGTTTAAAAACACTATATTAGAAGCTCAACTGGAGTGCATACCGCAGATCAGAAAAGGTACCACCAGGGCCAAGAAGATGCCAGCATGGTTAACGAGCAAAGTCAAGGAAGCTCTTAGAGGCAAAAAGTCTTCCTTCAGAAAATGGAAGTCTTGTCTGAATGAAGAAAATAAAAATGAACACAAACTCTGGCAAAAGAAATGCAAGAAGACAATAAGGGATGCTAAAAAAGAATTTGAGGAGCACATTGCTAAGAACATAAAAACCAACAACAAAAAATTCTATAAATACATTCAAAGCAGGAGACCATCTAGGGAGGCGACTGGACCCTTGGATGATAAGGGAGTCAAAGGTGTACTAAAGAATGATAAGGAGATTGCAGAGAAGCTAAATGAATTCTTTGCATCTGTCTTCACAGTGGAAGATATAGGGCAGATCCCTGAACCTGAACTAACATTTGCAGGAAGGGATTCTGAGGAACTGAGACAAATAGTGGTAATGAGAGAGGAAGTTCTAGGCTTAATGGACAATATAAAAACTGACAAATCACCAGGCCCGGATGGCATCCACCCAAGAGTTGTCAAAGAACTCAAATGTGTTTATCATTTGGCTTAAATTGTTGCAGTAAAAGAGATTTGTTAAAAGAATCAGCAGTAAAGAATCCCTGGGTGAGTTATAACTTTTCTCTTTTATACACGGAATTAAGGCGGAAGGAAATCGAAATAGCTTATCTTTGTTTTTATTGCAAAAAGCTGGCCTGGAATTGAGCATTATAAAGATACAAACGGATGAGAGATATCCAATCTGAGGAGAAAATTTTTGATTTATATGAACTTTTGAGTATTATATGTCTGGGACTATTTTTTCTGGTCTACTTCATTTTGACGAATCTGCTTGTTCTTTATGCCACTAACTATTTGGATGCTGTGAACTAAATTTGTTTTGCATTCTTGGACACATAAGAGATAAGACAGTTTGTGCTGTCTACATTATGATGTCATCAGGTTTGGAATATTAACTCCTTTGTTGCTGGAAAAAGAAATAAATTGCTCTTTGCTTGGGAATAGTGCTATATTGGAAATTGAAGGGGTTTTTTTCTTCTTGGTTTTAAAAATGACAATGAAGAAAGTGGCTGAGATCCTGGATGTAAATATGTTTCAGAAAATAATGGATGAGATTGAGATAACGAAACAAGAACTGAGACATGGCAAACAAGAGATGAAAATTGAATTTGGCAAAATGAAGCAGGAGCTGAAAGAAATAGGGGATTTTATGAGAGAGGAGGTTGATGAGATCAAAGATATAACTAGACAAGCAATAGAAGAAGAAAGAAAAATTAAAGGGAAGATGCAAGTCCTGGAGATTGGAACAGATACATCAAATGTGGAACTGGAAAAAGATTTGGAGTTTATGGACCTTAGAGATAAAGATTACTGCTTGGAATTCAGCGTTGTCCCTGAAGAAATTGATGAAGATATCAGAGATAAAGCTATCAATGTTTCAAAAAAATTTCTGGACTGGAATGATGTGATGGAGCTTGAAACAGAAAATTTATAGAATTAATTACAGATATGTGACAATGGAAAAACTCTCAAGAGATGTGCTAGTACATTTCGTAAAAAAGAGGAACAGAGATATGACTTTACAACAACATTTCAGTAACACATTCAGAATTGATGGCAAGGAAATATTTGTGAGGAAGGAAATTCCCATCAGACTCTTATTATATGATTATGACTATGACAGCAAGATTATTATGGATGCAAGGATGGAAGATGGAATTAATACTGATAATGGAAGAATGGCTATTGAAATTACTGGACCTAGCAGACTTGATGAGATGGATTAATCGACATGTTTATTTGGAGAAAAATCGATGGATATATTTCTCAAGGAGTGGAAACCTCTATTTGACTTTTTGCGGAAAGAATAAAGTGATGTTAATGAGATTTGATGATTAATTAAGATAACTACTGGAGGAAAGTGATTTTGTAATATATTAAGAGACAGGTTTGTTATATATTATAGACCTATAACTGATCTGTGACAAATCGGAAGTCAACATTTTATTTTATTGTATTAGTTATTAATTTGGTTTTTTTGTTTTTTTTTTGTTTTTTTGAAACTTTGAATAAAAATTAATGATAAAAAAAAACAAAGAACTCAAATGTGAAATTGCTGATCTGCTAACTAAAATATGTAACTTGTCCCTCGAGTCCTCCTCCGTGCTTGAGGACTGGAAAGTGGCAAATGTAACACCAATATTCAAAAAGGGATTCAGAGGGGATCCCAGAAATTACAGGCCAGTTTGCTTAACTTCTGTCCCTGGAAAACTGGTAGAAAGTATTATTAAAGCTAGATTAACTAAGCACATAGAAGAACAAGCTTTGCTGAAGCAGAGCCAGCATGGCTTCTGCAAGGGAAAGTCCTGTCTCAGTAACCTATTAGAATTCTTTGAGAGTGTCAACAAGCATATAGATAGAGGTGATCCAGTGGACATAGTGTACTTAGACTTTCAAAAAGCATTTGATAAGGTACCTCACCAAAGACTTCTGAGGAAGCTTAGCAGTCATGGAATAAGAGGAGAGGTCCTCCTGTGGATAAGGAATTGGTTAAGAAGCAGAAAGCAGAGAGTAGGAATAAACGGACAGTTCTCCCAATGGAGGGCTGTAGAAAGTGGAGTCCCTCAAGGATCGGTATTGGGACCTGTACTTTTCAACTTGTTCATTAATGACCTAGAATTAGGAGTGAGCAGTGAAGTGGACAAGTTTGCTGACGACACTAAATTGTTCAGGGTTGTTAAAACAAAAAGGGATTGCGAAGAGCTCCAAAAAGACCTCTCCAAACTGAGGGAATGGGCGGGAAAATGGCAAATGCAATTCAATATAAACAAGTGTAAAATTATGCATATTGGAGCAAAAAATCTTAATTTCACATATACGCTCATGGGGTCTGAACTGGCGGTGACCGACCAGGAGAGAGACCTCAGGGTTGTAGTGGACAGCACGATGAAAATGTCGACCCAGTGTGCGGCAGCTGTGAAAAAGGCAAATTCCATGCTAGGGATAATTAGGAAAGGTATTGAAAATAAAACAGCCGGTATCATAATGCCATTGTATAAATCTATGGTGCGGCCGCATTTGGAATACTGTGTAGAGTTCTGGTCGCCTCATCTCAGAAAGGATATTATAGAGTTGGAAAAGGTTCAGAAGAGGGCAACCAGAATGATCAAGGGGATGGAGCGACTCCCTTACGAGGAAAGGTTGCAGCATTTGGGGCTTTTTAGTTTAGAGAAAAGGCAGATCTGAGGAGACATGATAGAAGTGTATAAAATTATGCATGGCATTGAAAAAGTGGATAGAGAAAAGTTCTTCTCCCTCTCTCATAATACTAGAACTTGTGGACATTCAAAGAAGCTGAATGTTGAAAGATTCAGGACAGACAAAAGGAAGTACTTCTTTACTCAGCGCATAGTTAAACTATGGAATTTGCTCCCACAGGATGCAGTAATGGCCACCAGTTTGGATGGCTTTAAAAGAAGATTAGACAAATTCATGGAGGACAGGGCTATCAATGGCTACTAGCCATGATGGCTGTGCTGTGCCACCCTAGTCAGAGGCAGCATGCTTCTGAAAACCAGTTGCCGGAAGCCTCAGGAGGGGAGAGTGTTCTTGCACTCGGGTCCTGCTTGCGGGCTTCCCCCAGGCACCTGGTTGGCCACTGTGAGAACAGGATGCTGGACTAGATGGGCAACTGGCCTGATCCAGCAGGCTCTTCTTATGTTCTTATGTTTGCTTCACTCAATATTATCATCCACTTCTTGCTGTTTCTTTACAGGGTAGTGGAGTATTACAGCTACAGTATCCTACCCTTGTCACTTCTGATGCTGCCTGTCCAACCAACACGGAACATGTTTACGGCATTCAATATAATGAGCCTCCATTCTTGGCTCTGCTCCAGAGTCCAGACCTGCCATGCAAATTCAAACAAGTCATTGTGAATGTTTGCAAAAGGACAGCAGTAGCATTGTCCCTTTTACACAGCAAGTATTAAAACTAGCTTAGATTACATGAAAGTGAAAGGAAGAAAGGAAGCACAGGCTGTTGCTGCTGGAGCACTGGATCTATCTATCAACAGTGGAGGAAGAGTGACTTGTCAATCAACAAGCTGTTCCCAACTGAAAGGCTCTGTGAAACTCCAAGGCTTGTATCTGCATACATCAGGAGAGAACGGTTCAACATAGTAGAAGTCAGTTGAAAACTAAGCAGATACCAAGACATGAAACCCACTGGATTCCAAGATATGAACATAACATCAGCTGTTGCCCTGGTGCACGAACAATATCCCTAAGAAGTCCTAATTGCTATGTCCAACATGACAACACAAGAAAAGGAAAACAAGAGAAAAAATGGGGGCTGCCCCTGGAGTAGTAAGAAGTATTTCAGCTCTAAGCAGTGTTAGAAGATACTATTGCCTGGAATGGGGAACAGCAGAGATTTCATGCTGAAAGCCTTTTGTAGATATATTCTGTCTCTGAAGCACAGCAGTGGCTCAAAAAAATGTAGGAGAGATCCAATTCTCCAGTAAATATTTCACAGTAGCTGGCTATGAAGCACTGGAAGGGGCCATCAGGAGTTTTGGAGTAAAGTGTCACCAATATGCAGATGACACTCAGCTCTATCTCTCTGTGCCATCTGAATCAGGAGAGGCAGTTGAGGTGCTGGACAGGTGTCTGGACAGTAATAGGCTGGATGTGGGCCAACAAACTGAAACTGAATCTTGAAAACACAGAGGTGTTATGTGTTCCAAGTTCTTGTGTCCAGGAGATCTGGATGGGGTTGTACTCCCCTGGAAGGAGAAGGTTCATAGCCTGGGGGTACTCCTTGATCCAGCATTGCCACGGGAGGCTCAGATGGCATTGGTGGCTAGGAGTGCCTATTTCCAGCCCTGGCCCCTTTTACACAGAGATGACTTGGCAACAGTACCCCATGCTCTGGTAACTTCCAGATCAGATTATTGCAATGTGCTCTACATAGGGCTGCCCTTGAAGATGACTTGGAAACTTCAAGTGGTCCAAAATGCAGTAGCCAGACTACTGGCTGGGGTTCCTTTTAGAACTCATATAACTCCTGTTCTAAAACAGTTGCATGGGTTGCCTGTTCATTTCTGGGCCCAATTCAAGGTGCTCACATTAGTGTTTAAAACCCTAAATGACTTAGGCTCCAATACCTCAGAGACTGTCTCCTTCCCTACAGACCCTCTCAGGTGTTAAGATCAGCAGAGAGGGCCTTCTTGGTAGTTCCATCATCCTTAAAAGTGTGGGAGATGGTGGCCCAGGAGAGAGCTTTCTCTGTGGCAGCCCTTCAATTCCCTCCCTACAGAGGTGCATCTGCCACCTTCACTATACAGTTTTCAGCGAATGCTAAAGACACAACTCTTTACCTTAGCCTTCAGCTCCTGAGATGTAGGTTTTCAGAAGCCATCCTATTCTTGTGATTGAAATGTGTTTTAACTCTTTTTAACATTGTATTTTAGATTTTGTAAGCCACCCTAAGACCTATTGATGAAGGGTGGGCAATAATAATAATAATAATAATAATAGCCACATTAGAACCTTCTGCTGGTTGCATTGGTTCTCTTGTTATGCCTCTTCTGCTATCCCAAAACACAGCAGTGGAGTCAGGCTGTGGTAAGCATGCAGGAGGAGTTTCTCTCCACACTCTGAAATCAAGAGGTGCTCCATATTCCAGTGAAGTTGACCAAGAAGATCCAGTAGTGTTTGCACTGGAAACTACCTGAACTACCTGACTAAAAACAAGTTTCAAATTCTTCCACCATGAACCTCTAGCAAGTTAGAGGTACAAACAAATAAGGTTTTTTTTAAAGTATGAATTCAGATTACCATGTTATTTATATGATGAACTGGCCCATGATAGACTCAATATCAGAAGCTTTCATCACAGAGTAATGGGCACAACCCAATACATGTTTACATAGAAGAAAGCCTTACTGTGTTTAATGGGACTTGCTCCCAAGTAAGTGTGCACAGGATTGTGGCCTAATTCTGATAAAGTATTTTACAGGTAATAGCAACCAACAGAGAAAAGATCTATCATCCCCTGAAACAGATTATTTGAGTGCCAACTACATGGTTTAACATTCTGTATATCTCTTTCCCCTCCCCAACCTGTAAATAGCAGTCACTGGGGGCCCCCAATCAGGATCAGAACCATAGTGCACAAGGAGGGGGTTTAACCCTTTTCTTCCACACTGCAGTCCTGATGAAAATGCCCGCACCCAAACTGCTGCTTGATGTATGAGGGGAGTTCCCATTGGTACCAATGGAAGCTTTCCTCCCATGCCAAACAGCAGCAGGGTGGGGTATATTTTGTTGAGACTAGCATAGAAGCTAAGAGAGGTGCAGAAAAGGGCAACCAAATGATGAAGGAGCAATGAGGAAAGGTTACTGTCATGCCAGCCTGCAATTAAGATGGCTACAGAGCAGGGAATTGTGGGGTTTCTTTTTGATATCCTTTGGATAGTGTGAGATCTTCATAGGTTAACATTTGGTTTTTGCAATGAGGCCATGAGTGGCAGTTGTCTGCCCACCTTCAGGGAGGATGTGTAATCAGAGGCCCAACCTAACACCTTTTTATCAGCATCGGTCTGGCTCCAACAAGATCTAAAGTCTGGGAAGTTTTAGGGAAGATGTGTAATCAGAGGCCCAACTTAACACTTTCTTGTCAGCAGAGGACTGGCTCCATGGAAGACGTGACCTCTGGCAGGCTTCAGGGAGGATGTACAATTTGGCTCCTGATTGGTTAATTGTCTCTGGCCTGTGGCTGGGGGGATTTTGCTATAAGTATGGGCAGAAAATTCTAAGAGTTGTTCCTCTCTGGGTTCCATCATGCCTGCTTGATGTGACCCGGTAAGGTTCCAACTTACCATCAGCTATCCTGTCTGTTATCTCTCTGAGGAGGGAAGGCTACAAGTCTTGTTTGTAAGTATAGCTCAGACTAGTTAGTCTTTGTTATTTTCTGTTTGTGATTGAACTCTCTCATGTTTTATGTTTTACCGTGCCCCGATGGGTGTGGATATTAAGGAACCATTTTGCTGCTATAATTGTGCACCTCTTTTACTCTTTAATAAACTTATTTCTATTTACCAGCGTGTGTTCATTTCAGGAGAAGGTCGGTTCCGAAACTGGTGCTAACCATTTCCCACAGCTACTGTGTAAATTGGGGTGTTTGCCTGAGGCTCTGGGGAGAGGAGTGTTACCTTGGCCCTTGCCTTTCAGAATTTCTGGCAGGTTTTCTGGGCTCTGAGTTTTCCCCTTGGCTCAGAGTGGCTAACCAGTATAGGGGTGGTGGCAGTGTCTACCCTGCCAGGTTGTTGTGAGCGTGCACAGCCTTGGCAGAGAAGGATATTTTGCCAGGATCAATTGCCCGGGGTTGGGAATTGGCTCCTGGGACGGTGAAAGGCAGGGGGAGCACCGCCCACAGGTCACTACAGTTACAACATTTGGAGATTTTTAAGTTTAGAAAAAAGGAGAGGGGGAAGGGGTCCATACATGATAGAAGTGTATAAAATTATGCATGGTGTGGTAAAAGGGGATAGGAAGAAGACAGCCATGTGCAGTATCTCAAGTCATTATATTTCTTCCCATATGTCACACAGTAAAGAAAGTGATCATGATCTTGGAAACTATCCTATGAAGAACAACTCACAAGGAAACATATGGAATGTCATATCCCCTATGAGGATGTGTGCAACATACGCCACCAAGCCTAATGCAACCCAGCAGCCATATATTACTGCCTGCTAGATACTTGACAACTCCAGCCTCCAGGTTTGCAGCCTGAGGCAGGCAGCAAAAATAGGTTTATTGAACCTCTGGTAGGTTGCCATATATATCTGACAATCAAGTTGAATATGCAGCCCAGGTGTAAGAGAATTATGTTCTTAAAAAGAAAACAGATAGAAAATCTAAAAAGTAAAAGGGACACAAATATAAAAAGACCAAGTAGTATTACATTAAAAAAAAGAAAAAGAAAAAAGAGGCACATACAATTCATCACCTGCTGAAAATATTTGTTATGGCAATTGTTTTCAGAGGATTGATTTGATTCAGTGTCGGTCATTTGTTCTGTACTTTATGGTTTTATAATTTGTGATGTTTGAAGTCTTTATTAAACACCACCATGATATTTTCTTATAAATTGGCAGCTTAGAAACACTCTCATAAATTAAATAAAAATAAATAAAAACTATTTGGGCAACAATTGAAATTGACCAAATAGGATGAAGTGGGAAGATGGACACCCTTGTAAATGACAAGCATATCCAGACTAGGCTAATCTGACACCATACAAACTGTCTCAGGATTTAAGCCTTTCTGGGACTGGGGTTGAGTTATGCCTCCTGTGGGGGCTTACACCTCTCTGGAAGCACTGCTGCAAAATTGTACATACTTTTAGGAGAACTGCTAACACTGAACTCAACTCATCAACTTCTATGCAAAATCACTGCCTTACACCAGGAGTCACAAAGGATTTTGGGAAGAGTCTAATGTATGTTATGTGAAAAATGCAAAGCAGCATCTACAAGCAAAAACCACATTGTGTTGTGTAAAAACAAACAGCAAGTGGATAAAAGTAATGCTGATTTCTTTCTGGATTTCTTTCTTCCCTCTCTCATACTGCAGAAATATAATGGCCTCATTTACAGCCAAACTAGCATCCAAATGGATCCATTTCATATGTAAGTCCATCCCCAATTCAAACAGAACCTCTCAGGACTAATTGCACTAGGAGAGAGCGATCAACTCTGTAAAAAGTACAATATATTTCTACATTCTTACATTCGGCAAACCAAAATATTTTCCAACTAGCAAAAACTTAATCTGAGATTTAAGGTCTGCATCCTTGACAAATTACAAAATGTCTTCTATCGCTTGCCAAGTCTTTGGCATTAAACAGCTGCTAAAAAAAAAAAAAGAATGGCAAAAATATTGCAAACCATTCTTTGTTCTTGCAGAGGCTGAATTGCCAGGTGTTCTGATTTACAAGGGAATGAAGACAGTATCTTCAACTATGTAATCTTAATTATAAGCCTTCTCTACTCTGAAACTATACAAATGCGCCTGAAAGTGCAATCTTGTAGTACACTTATTAGGAAGTACTCCCACTGAACTCAGTGGAGCTTAACTTCTGAGAAAACATCTTTAGGAAGCTGTAAATGTAGTGGTTAGAGTGTTGGACTATGACCTGGGAGACCAGGGTTCGAATCCCCACACAGCCATGAAGCTCACTGGGTGACCTTGGGCCAGTCACTGCCTCTCAGCCTCAGAGGAAGGAAATGGTTAACCCCCTCTGAATACCGCTTACCATGAAAACCCTATTCATAGGGTCGCCATATGTTGGAACTGACTTGAAGGCAGTCCACTTCCATTTAAATGTTAGTCTGCCATGAAAAATCAAGATTCAAACCACACAGTGAAGCATCTGCATGACCATGTTGTTACACATCTGAAATCAGCCCAAGCTGCCATTCTTTTCCAGAACTTGCAAATGAATCTATTGTAAGCGAGGGCTACTGAAATTTAGTTCCAGCACTGTCCAAATCTCATATATTTGCTCCACTATTTAAAGGACTAGTGCATTTGGCATGTGTTCAGAAAATGGAGAATTTATCAAAGGGCTAGCCAACAGAACAGCAGGTTTAAACTATATATAATATACTGTGCCTTGCGCTATAGTCCTAGATCAGGACAGTCATATGTTAAACTGTCTGGAACAGAAAAGTTATTCAGGATTTGTTCATCCATTTGACTGGAGCATTACACTGATTTTCACAGGCCACTAGATGGCCTCAAAAACTGCATAATATTGCCTCTAAAAGGTAACCAGTGTTAGCAGGGAGTGATGGAAGCCAGTAGTGATGAAAGAGCTAAGTAACTCTATCCCTTGTCCACCTAGTGCCAGAAAAGCTCCAAAAAGAGTTGCTATTTTTTGCCTACTCATCAGGCTGCACTGCTCAAGCTCCAAACTTCTGTTTCCAGTGCAACTAAAGCATAATTAAGAACACAGCAGAAACCTAAGGTACCACCCATCTATCCTTGAGCTTCTTCCATACACATGCCTTCTCCAAACAACTCTTACAGAAAACAGACTGACCTGTAAAATATAAAGGCAAGTCTGAAGTAGGGGCCAAAATGTTTGGTTGCTAGACAATGGCTATTCAGGACTCCAGCTCTTTGGAAAAATACTGATTTGTGTCAAGGCATCCCCATACATTCTGCTCCAGCCACAGTCGTCTTGGCTTCTTCACCTTCCTCCATACCTTATTCTACTGAAAAAAAAACCATGCAAACAGTTCTACCTTCCCAACATCTACCATGAGCAGGGTTACAACACTTCCAACCAAGCAAAAGAGGCTGCTTATAAACAGACACCAGATACTGGTAAAGAAGCTAGCCAATTTCATTCCCACATTGCACCCCTCCCCTAAAGAACTGCAGTCTCCCTGCAAAACAAGACCTTCCCCAATCCCTCCACAACTAAGCAGTTGCCCATGTAGCAAAGCACCAAGCAAGCCATTGTTTCTGTCTGTTGCTTCTGCCCAAATGAGTTTGGATAACAGTTTTCAGTTCCAGGCACTTTCTAACAATCCCCCACAGCAGCTTCAGCATGACAACCAGTGAAATGCTGAAATACTATGGGGGAGCTCCCCACCTCTAATTAGAATTTCAGTGGCACCAGTCTTGATTTTTCGCCTCAGCCTCTGTGCCAAGATGGCTCTAACCCTAATAAGAGTTGTTCCAGCAAAGAGTTTCCCTGTTAGGGTTACACACAGAGAGGGAATCCCAAAGCAACAGGCTATGTACAGACAGATTAGCATTCTCTCCATCACAGAGATGTAGAGTAAATAATTCCTGAGGATGGCCATCCTCTACTCCGTGTACCAAAGTTCAGTCACCCTCTTGCCTTGGAATGAGCTCTACAAAGCAGCAGCTGTTATGTACATGATCTCAGCTCCCTTTCCTTGGAGAGTTCTCCTCAATGTGTCAGAAGAGCCCTGGGACAGGCAGGCTGGGATGCCCTTAGGCTGACTCGCCAGCAGCACTGGAACCTGCAACTTTCTTCTTAGGACGGGCTTTCACAGTCTTTTGTGCGGGCTGCAAAGCAAGAGAAGAGAGAAGCAACATGAAAGTACTGGCAGGACAAGAGGTGTTTTTTTTTTTTAAAGGGCTTTGCTGAGAGCAGAAGTTCTCAGACCACCCACTGAGCTACTGCTTCCAGAACTGAGGAAACTGATTGATTGCTACCTGATTTTTAAGCTCTCTTACTTCAATTACTCTTATTACTGAATCAACAATTAGTAACCTTGGAATGAGAAAGTCCACTACAGCAGCAGTAACAGAAAATGCCAAATAAAAAAGAATTAACTATAAAAACAGCCAGCAAAGGGCACTCAGATAAAATAGGTTTTCCTGCCTCTTTCCCAACTTCTTCAAAACTTAGTTTCCAGAAACAGACTTTGAGAAATATTGAACATATGACAACATTTTAAATCCATCATACTGAATAATAAGCATCATTTCAGCTACTCTTGAGGGCATGTCCAGATGCGTAGAAAACCTTTGTCCAAGGAACAACCCAAAACGTCCTGTAGGAAGCCAGCCTTAACTCACTCTTGTCACCCAATGATGTGTGTCATCAGCTATGATCTAGCAGCGGACCAGGACAGCAAAAGCTTCCAGCACTAACTGATCAGATGTGCTGAATGTGGCCAGCAAGAAGACTACCATAAAATGTCAGTCAATGCCAATTGCACGAAACCTTCTACCTCTTTAACAAGGAGTGCTTCCAGATGTTTACTGTGAAATTAGCACTGTTCACACACAAATTTTGCTAGGGCTGTGTACAGACCTCCCCAATCTGCCCCATGGCTCCAAACCATGTCCATGCTCTGGTAACCTCTCGATTGGATTACTGCAATGCGCTCTACGTAGGTCTGCCTTTGAAGACGGTTCGGAAGCTACAGCTCGTGCAAAATGCGGCGGCCAGACTGATAACGAGGACCAGGCGGTCCGAACATATAACACCTGT
This sequence comes from Rhineura floridana, assembly GCF_030035675.1. Lineage (NCBI taxonomy): Eukaryota > Metazoa > Chordata > Lepidosauria > Squamata > Rhineuridae > Rhineura > Rhineura floridana. Next base: position 123,692,961 of record NC_084482.1, on the reverse strand, counting down.
TCTGGCCCGCTTGCACTGGCTACCTATATGCTTCCGGGCCAGATTCAAAGTGTTGGTTTTAACCTATAAAGCCTTATACGGCGCGGGACCACAATACCTTCTGGAACGCCTCTCCCGATATGAACCTGCCCGTACACTACGTTCATCATCGAAGGGCCTCCTCCGAGTTCCAACTCACAGAGAGGCTCGGAAGATGATTACAAGAACTAGGGCCTTCTCAGTGGTGGCCCCCGAACTGTGGAATAGTCTTCCCGATGAGGTGCGCTTGGCGCCGACATTGCTATCTTTTCGGCGCCAAGTTAAAACCTTCCTATTTTCTCAGGCGTTTTAGTATAAATATGTCTAAATTGGTTTTAGATTTGTGGATTTCTATTTATATGTTTTTGTACTGATTTATTTGATTTTATTGTATATACTTTTTGTTGTACACCACCCAGAGAGCTATGCTAGTCGGGCGGTATAAAAATTTAACAAATAAAATAAATAAATAAAATAAACCAGGGGGGTCAACCACCCTGGGTCAACCAGGGACCATCCATCCTAGCTCAAAGCCAGAATAAGTTTGGGGCAGGGCTAATATTTAATTAGGGTTAAAAAGCCCTAATTAAATATATGGCTGGCAGTGGGGGCAGAGGAATGAGAAGCTGCATATCCTTTCCCTCCCTCCCTCCCTCCCTCCCGCAAGCAAGGTTAGTTCTGCACAGGACTGCTCCCCTGTTCATCAGCTGTTGAGCCAAGGGAGCGATCCTGTGCAATGTTGGTTTTGCAAGGGCTTTTCCTGCAGGAAAGCCCCTTGCAAAACACCACCATGAAACCCACAGGATTGTTCCCTCAGCTCAACAGCTGATGAGCAGAAAGAGCAATATTGCATGATGCCAGTTTGCAAGGGGCTTTCCTGCAGGAAAGCCCCTTGCAGGAAAGCCCCTTGCAAAACAGCACCTGCACCCCTGGAGGATTGCTGCCTCTGCTCATCAACTGATGAGCAAAAGCAGCAATTCTGTGGGGCTGAGCTCAGGCAGGGAGCAAAGCTACAGCTGCCTCTTCTTCCTGCCTAATGCTCCACCCCGACAGCTCCAGGTTGCTCTGGGTAGTCCAATCCAACCAGCTGTGATCCATGGCTGTCAGAACCTAACTTGGTTGATGCCCCAAAACACCCGAATGGGCCCAATTTGGCTCAGTACCTAGGCATCAGCTGAATCTGGTGCACAGCCCTAGTTTTTGCACAGTCTGCATGACATTGTCATCGTCAAAATACCAGCCTGTACTTTAAAACATTTAATCCAGATTTCCTCTTACTGTCAAAAATACATTATATAAAAATAACCCATTGTATATCCACGATCATCACTGGTGTGGAAGCTCATTAGTGTATCTTTGAGGGGATGTTTTGTAATATGTATGGTGACATTTGGGTGGATGGTCTCTGTGAGGCGTCCTTCCCTGGCTCTCCCTGTCAGGTTCCTACCTGCGCGTGGCTACTGCCTGTCACTAGGCACCACCAGGGACTCCACCAGTCCAGACTGTCCTTTTTTATTGTTTCTCTCCCCGCTCTAGCACAGATCTCAACAGATCTCCCTGCTAGGCAACCACCAGTAACGTCCCAATACTAGTATTCCCAGAGACTCTGAATACTGGTATTGTTATTCTCTTCACCGCTGCCACCATTTGTTACAGTTCCCCTTCAGCCTTGGTCATTACCTTACCCTCCCTTCTGGTCTGTGAAACCCCAGCCAAGGATCAGGCCTTTGGTAAACCAAATTAAGTATTTATTACAGATAACAAAGCTAACAAGATTAACAAGATTTCTTCTTAAGGCACATAAGCATATGATTTTACTCAATACTAATCCGAACTCCACCTCCCTCCTGGCAAACAACTCTCTAAACCCCACCAAGCAACCCACTCAGTTCTCTTCTCCCCCCCAGATTCCACTCTCACTCTTCCTTTTATACATTCAGCCATTTTAAACACTCAGCCAATCATCTCGCATTCTACTGCCCATTCACTCCCCCTCTTTCACTCCACTTACCATGTATCTTCTAAACAACAACACTTACCATATATACATTAATATAGGAACATCACAGTCTCCATCACCACATCCATATTTTTTTCATCTGAGCACAACCTAGCCATTTTATTTCTGATGGTCAAATCTATACAACTGTGCCTATTTCTACTGATTGCTGTATGCTGAAGGCATACTGGAATATCAGCAACCCAGTTTGGAGGAAGTATTCTTTCAAGATCTCAATACCTGTGAGGGATTACCTTGGAGAATGCAATTGCTGTACATCCACTGGGACACACACACCCCAAACAAAACAACAGCACAGAGGTCTGGGACAAAAAGCAATAGATTTTGTACTGGGAAAAGTCAAGAAGGGCGCTCAAAGAGTGACAGCTCACAGGAATGCCTGCAGGCCATGCCCCTCCTTGTGTCAGCAACAGATCATGGAAAGACTGCTACCTGGATGCATCCTGGGGGCCAAATAAGATGAGACAAGGGTAGCCACATTTGTTTGTTCATTCATGTGCCTACTCGTTCACGAATAAAGCAGTTCAATTTTGGCATCAAAAGAGATACATAGGAGAAAGAAGCTGAATCTCTTCTCTGCCTTCCCTTCCCATGTTCCATCACCCCAGGCACTTTTCTTACAGATCAGCTCACTTCCAGGGGGTGGTGTTCAGAAAATAGAGCATGGAAAGGTAAGGAAACAAATGAATAAGTGTTCATTTGCCCATACCTGTTGTTCTCCTTTTGATGTTAAAAAATTAGACCCACCTCGCCCCTGTGCTTGACATATGAATGGAACAGATAATGAACAGCCAAGTGGCTGCTGCCACCACATCTACATTCTGCCCTTAGTAATGCCTCAAGTTCTTACTGCACATGCGTTTAAATTGTTGACAGAATAGATGAGGGAATGTGAAACAATACTTCAAAAGGTGGCAAAAGGCAACTTAACTGGCAGGCTGGCTTGCGGGCAAAGCACACTCAGAAGGGAGGGGCAGCGATTAAAAGGGATTATGTACCAAACCGAAGCACACAAGTTGCATATAAGGCATTGTAAGAGCTACAGGATCCAACTGTAACCCTTTCAAACAATTACATCCACCTCACCTCAGTCTTTGTGACTTTCTTAGGAGCTTTAAGGCTCTGGGTCCGTTTGGGAACTTTGTCCCCTGTATCGTCATCCAGTGGGTCTGTTCTGGCATCAGAATGGGCCCCATTATGTCTTTGAGACACAGTCATCTCCTCTGAATAACAGGATGTACCTGAGGAGAAAACCCAACAGCAAGACTGTCTCTTAGTTTGAAATAATGAGGAGCAGAAAATGAAAATGCTATCTCTGATGCCAAGGCTTTGAAGACAAGGAGAAATTAGAGCCTTCTCTCTACACAAGTAGAGAATTAAACTTTCAAGTTGAGACCAGGCATGATGTTAAATGCCTCTGTGAATCCCATTCTTGGATTCATCTCCTTTTTTTGTAATATACAGAAGTTGCATCCCACTCACCTCCCAATCTAGACTGGGATTATAGGATATTATCGTGAGGAGGAGAGGGAATTTAACCCTTCTGCCCAAACCATTTTGGTGGTGGGGTTCAATTTAAAGTGCAAAAGGGGTGCCCATCTGCAGGGTAGGTCAAACCCTTCCTCTGTCCACAGTCCCATCTCCCACTCCATGCCTCTAAGAGCTTATCTTCCAGCTAGGTTCACTGGTTGGATGAAAATCACCTAGAGGGACAGAACAGAAAAACAGAAGAAGCAATTGTGTATATGCGAACAGGAATGCCCCTTTTTCTGCTTCTACTCCCTGATTGATATATGACTGGGGAAAACCCATATTTAAACACATGGGTCTCCTGCTATCATATGTAGCATGGCCTGAACTACAATATTATGTTAACTGGAGCACAGCGCAGGGAACATATCACCCGTGCTTTATCGAATCCACAGGCTCCCAATTTGTTTCCTGGCCCAATTCAAAGTGCTGGTTCTGACTTTTAAAGCCCTAAATGGCCTTGCATGAATGTAGTGAGGGACCACTTACGCCCATATGTACCTGCCTGGGATTTAAGATCATCTGCCTCTGGTTTCCTCTGTGTGCCTGGAATGAAAGATGTTAGACTGACAGGTACGCAGGACAGAGCCTTTTCAGCTGTGGCCCCCAAGATTTGGAATACCCTACCCCAAGAAGCCCACTCTGCTCCCTCCCTGATGGTTTTCCAGAGACTTCTGAAAACCAACTTGTTCCAGAGAGCCTTTGGGAGGGACTGAAGGTAGAACCTGAACTGATTTTAGCCTTCTATTTTAATTTTACCTCTTTAGTCCCTTCAGTACCACTCCCATATCTATCTCTGTCTCTATCTCTCTATCTAATTTATGCATTTTAATTGTATTTTATGTTTTTGTGATCTTTATTGTGTACAATTTTATTATGTATGTGCCTGATTTTATTGTAAGCCGCCCTGAGTGCCCTATTATAGGGTAGAAGGGAGGGATAGAAATATTTTAAATAAAACAAACAAACAAACAAATATTTTGTTGTTGGGAAAATGTGAATTTAAGCAGCACACCCATTGCAATTGTAATACAAGAAATGTGGTTATGAAAGTGTAAGCTGCTAGCAAGTTATCTGCAGTGTTCCTAGTGATACTTACAAGCTTTCCTACTCTGTGTCATTTTGAAAAAAATGTTAAGACATGCACTCCAAGTGCAAAACATAAGCATTGCTATCCACCACTGAGGTTAGACACTTAAACTTTGGTCCCAAGCCCACAATTCCTAGATAACTGCCCCCATAGAAGAGGTGGATTGCTGTTACCTGAATTGTCAACAGTTTCAAGAAGGCCAGTAGCAGAGGTACGTTTGTGTGGCTCAGGGCTCCGCAAATGTACAGTGTCATCATCCCGAATCAAAGTCAAGTCTTGCATGCTGAAACTCCGCAGTTTTTCAGACAAAACTCCTTGGCCCTTTAAGACACAATAGCTGCTTACAACTATCCACAAACATTGCACCATTCAGATCACATTACAAGAACATACTGGAAGAGCCTCCAATGGAAAAGAAAACACAATGGTAGGAAAACAAGAGGGACATAGCTTGGCCAGGCAAGAAAATGAACCTGTCTTATGTGTAACCTGAAGGAACAACATAGCAGATGTCTGCAGGGAAGAAGGGGTGAGTGGGGTGGAGGCACGACACCAAATGTCTGTCCAGCAGAAGGGAATAGGGTTGACATAAGTATATAAGGAGTTACCTTTGCAGCTGCAGTAACTGCTGCATTAGCTGCCAAATTTAATCCTCGCTTGCCAACTCGCATCATAGTTTCATAACTCTTGTCACGTGCCTGGCTGATATACTCATCGATTTCCTAGGATTTAATTGGGGGGAAGGCCACATTAAAAAAAAACATATAACTACAGCCCTCGAGAATGAGATGCACTCACACAAAAGCTTTTAAGGGGAAGCTTTCTGGGGAAGGGCCATAGCTCAGTGGTAGAGCATCTGCTTTGAATGCAGAATATCTAGGTTCAACTCCCAGCATCTGCAGGTAAGGCTGGGAATGTCCCCCGTCTAAAACCCTAGCAAGCCACTGGCAGTCAGTGTACACAATATTGAGCTAGATGGACTTATGGCCCAACCTGGTATAAGATAACCCTATGTTCCTAAACCAGAGTAAATTAAATCAATAGGATATGGCTAACCCTGCATTCATCATCTGAGCCCCTTCTTCATGTGCCCCCTCCATGGGAGAATAGGCCTTTTCAGTTGTGGCACCCCGGCTGTGGAATGCTGTCCAAAGGCACTATCCATCTTTAGGTGGCAGTCAAAGACCTTCCTTTTCACTCAGGCCTTTGGTATGTTGTTTTTCTCCTTTTTGGGGGTGAGATTAAATTTTGTATATTTTAAGTTTTAACATTTGTTTCATATTGTATGTTTTTAAAATGTGTTGGAAGTTGCCTAGAGACCACTAGCGATGAGGTGCCTAACAAATAAAATAATAATAATAATAATAATAATAACAACAACAACAACAACAATAAAACAGAAGTTCTCAAATTCATCATAGTGAACCTCTCTTTGTTGTGGCCTCGTTCTCTTCATATCATTAGTCAGTAAAGTTCTTGTTGTTGTAGATCCTCTGTGTGGCCTTTTTCTTCATAATATTTTCACTGGCGACGAGGATGAGATGTCGTGAGGCACAGAGTGTTTTTTCTTCATAGATTAGAGGCTTCAAGGGAGAGAACATTTCTTTTTAGACTGGATTAGGACATCAGTTTAGGCCTTGTGGAAATCACTACAAAGTACTCCAGGTCAGTGTGTATTTTTGTGGAATATGGCCACCCAAGGGAATCTTGAAGAATTTAACCCTGAATATCCCAGCAGGTGGGAAAGTTATGCAGCCAGGCTGGAGTTTTACTTGGCAGCAAATGACATGACAGAGTCAGAGAAGAAGCGTGCTGTGTTACTCAGTGTCTGTGGGGCAGACACCTTTGACTTAGCCCAGGCCCTCCTAGCACCAGCAAAACTTGCTAATCCATTGTGCTTTGCACATGTGGGTTTATATCCCACCTTCGTCGCCAGTGAAAAGTATTATGAGGAAAAAGGCCACACAGAGGATCTACAACAACAAGAACTTTACTGACTAATGATATGAAGAGAACAAGGCCATAACATGGTGCTGCTTAAAAGGCAGGACTGGAAATTGAAACTGCCACAGCCTGGGGCAGACTCAGCAGTTCCTGATATGGCAAGCCTGAAGGTCCAATACACTACACTTTCCCTGGGTAGTTTGTATGCAAGAATGAGAAAAAAAGCACGTATGGATCATTGACATATATATAAAAACAAAACAAACACAACTGCACTAATTAACAATGAGCTATACTGCCTTCTGGCTCACTCAATACACAGATAATTCAGCAAGACGAGGTCACAGAAAAACCAACACCTCTCATTTTTGGGAATCATGACTATAGAATAACTCAACACATCTTAATACAGGTAACCCTGATAGGACAGGATGCAAAACTTGGGGGAACACATGTTTAAGAAATAATTCACATGGAAGAACAATATATTTAAGCAAGACAAGGATCAAGCAGTGACTTTCTTCATGAATAGAAGAAAGGAATTTCACAAACTAGTTCTGGCATAAATACTAAAGGCCAGTTTTACGGAATCATGACATAAGAGTAGATGTTAACTTGAATGTAAGTAGCAACGTGGGATTCCTGGTAAAGACTGAATTGGAAAATTTCTGGTATTTTTCTGTTTTATTTGTATTTAGTAAACGAAGCAAAAACTTTTAAACTTCCAAACCTGCCTAAAACTGGCATCTATTCATTGTTACTAATGACCTTATGAAATGGATTTTTTTCACACACACCATATACACAAACAAAAATCACACAGAAAAATTGTCCACCCCACATCACTGCTTCAATGACTTGTATACATCGGAGGGACTAAAGTCATGTGGATTATGAGTCCGGTGAAGATTGTGTCCCTATTTGATATGCTTTTTGGTCTATGGTTAATTTAAATGAGTTTTTTTTGTCCATCTAAACTGGAAAGAATGAAGCCTTGATAGATGCTGAATGCATAGGCTAGCTATTGTTCAAGGTGGCTTCTGTTTTGTGGTCATTTGATTGCTATCAGATCACTCTATCTTCATTAACTCTATTGATCTCTATGGATTTTGGAACTCATTGTTCACCTTTGGTATTTAGGTTGGACGGTTCATCATTATTTCCCCCTGATGTATGGTTGTCTACAGGAAACAAATGATATATAAGTGCATCAAATTAATTTAAGTTATTGACATTTGGTCCACAGCAGATGCACGATTAAAGGCCAAACTAGATATGATGGGGGTACCCACATTTATTTTTAGCATGATAAAGTGTGTGGTGAAAGAGGGTAGAGGTCTAATTTTTATTTCAAAAGGAGTGCATAGGTAAGAAGAGTTGGAGTCTTCCTCCCCTTACCTCCCTGTGCCCTGTCACTCCAGATGCTTTTCTTCCAGTTTGGCTCAGCTACCAGAAGTGAGCCAGGATGGGCCTGAGGTTAGTGACAGAAGCCAGGGAGGTGAGGCAAGGGAGGTTTCAGCTTCTCTCATCTCTCTGTCGATGAAAAAAAAAAATCACACACCCACTCCACTTCATACATAAACAGAGCAGGCAGGTCAATAAGCAAACATAGCTGTCCCTGTCATGCCTAATCTGGCCCTAAAATATCCAAATTTTATGAAATATTGCCCAATTACAATAGAAACTTCAGGACTATTATTCTTTGTTTTAACAATGAGACAAAGAATATAATCTCTTCTAAGAGCAGATGGATTCGGGACCCAGTTCTTCATTCAGTATAGGGCAAAGAAGCATTTATTTAGTCTTGTTCTCAGTGCTTCCAAATGGGAATTTAGCATACAGTTGAAAAATGACATGCTCCATATATTTTCTTTCATGACAGCATAGTTGCAGGTATAATAGATTATTTCCCCATCAGTTTGTTAGAAGTACCAACACAGTGACCTCTCCTACTCTTGAGAAGGCTGATATATCATGACCATTTAGCTCTTGCTCCAGATACTGAGGACACAGACATGGTCCCCTCTCCTTGATTTTTTCACAGTTCTTCATTTCACCTCCAAGCATCTAAGGATTTGTATAACAATTTAATAGGCTCAAAATTTAGATTCAAATATGGTTCCTAGAGGTGTAGCAACTGAATAGTCCATTCTCCACTCCAGCAGGTGGATGCAACATTATTTAGTGGAAGATCCATCATATACTTTCCAGTGACCACTGCCGACTATCCTAGTGAGTTCCCCTGCTTGGCACAGAGCTAACATGTAGTTAAAAACATGGGGAGTTAAATTTAAGAGGAATTCTTGCCAAGTGCATGCCCTGGGTTCTCAAAAAATATCAGGTTTCTCCAACCCTCCAGAGTAGATTTGGGGAGGACATGGGGCACACACAGTGGGAGGAATGATGAAAGTCCCATTGTACTAGCAGTTATCCTTGTGCTGATGGGCCACATTAGTAAAATACTACCCAGTGTAATTGAAAACCATCAATTCATGCCCCAGAAAAAGTAAGGATTGTACAGTGCTTTTCTACAAACATACTGAGAGAATTTTGGTGACAGAATACCTTTTGCCTTAAATGGAATCCAGTATGATTCCTATCAAAAACCTTGAGAATTAGCTTAATTTATTTTGCCAAGAAGAGACATTGTTTAAACATACATGTACCATTCACAATGGATGCAAAGCACATGTACTGATATGTTTATAAAAGTTATCATTAGCAGTAGCCCTCAGACAGAGTTGGACAGCCTTTGGCCTGTGAACTCCTATGGCCTGCCAAGCTTTCTTTTATAGCACTGAGGTATTTCCAAAGAAAGGATTAAGTATACTTCATGTATATTGAAATTTCAAGAGCACATTTCTTGTCCAGCACATTCCTGTTTTCTAGCATTGTAACAATATATCCAACATAATTTTTCTGACTCTTGAGACACTTTCTACCTAAAATCTTCACCCCTTTGTCCATCCAGCACCATGATGCCAAACATACTAAACTATTGCTAAAAAAAAACAGAAATCCAGGAAATCATGACAGATTAGATGGCACAGGAGAATGGAACGTACAAAGCAAGTGGTCTGAGCCTCCTAACATGTTGCCTAGCACTGAGTTACAGTGGTTTAAGAAGAGATTCAATATTCCAACCTCCAGTGAATACTACTGTTCAGAAGGCTCAAAGGTTGTTATGGCTATGCTCATCATCTCTCTACATAAGCCACTTAAAATGGGGAGGGGGGTTGTAACAAAAAAAGTCACCCCTGTCTACAGGCTCAAACCAAACAATTGTGCCTACATGAGATGACGGAGAGCGATTACACATCTACCACCAATTGCGGTGTGGCCTACACAGAGTAAAAGTTCCAGAAAAATAAAGAATCAATTAATGGAGCAACAATTGCTGAAAACCTTAGCCAGAATCCAAATTGCCTCATGCATAAATGAAAAGAGGCTCTGAATGCACACAGGAGCTGTTTCTAGTTTCCTTTCTGGTTATAGCCCCCTACCCTGAACAAATGTTGTTCAAAAGCATCCTTCAAACTCTCCATCCTTTGGCTCACAAGCACCATACACAGCCCTTTGGATCACAGTGAGGAGCTGTGAACTCCAAATCAATTCTATTCAGGTTAGAGTTAACAAATTCTCATCAGGCTACCAAGCAGGGTTTCATCCTTCCTCTGTAAAAGCAGCAGTTGCCATGTATCCGTTATGAACAGGCATAGGCATGACTAATACCAAGTATAGGCTTGGCTAATATCAATACCTTTTCTGCAGTCTAACTTGATCTAATGCCTCTCAACTTTCAGGACTGATATTCAGGGCAATCTGAAGGAAGTACCTTCTCCTTACTGGAGAGCGTTGGGTGCACAAACTTCCTGTAGAGCACACTGGAGCCCTTGGTGTAAGGAGAAAGCAGCCAGATCACAAATGCGATTTTCAGTTCGAAATAAAAGGGAAACCTGAGAGAAATGGAAAAGCTAGAATCAAGCTCAGGTTAGAAACAAAGGATGACAGTCCAGAGAGCAGCACAGAGAAGATAAGCAAAAGGAAGAAGAGAGAACTACAGATGCAGAATCAACATGACAAGGCCAGCTATTGATGAGACCATGCATACCCTTACTGGGATGTATCTTCCTGAAGTCTCATTTTAAGTTTTCTCCATATCCTTGATAAATCCATATCCAAGGTTATCCCTCAACTCTGCAAACACAGAGTTATGTCCCAGCAGTTGCACTCTTTAAGAATTCGTTAAGAGAGCCATAAAGTAACATTGGGAAGTTACATCAGAACTGACAGTCTGCCTAAGAATGACTGATGTCTCCGATTGAGAATGACTGATTACCACCTCCATTTAAGACTTTTAGACAAATTGACAGCTAGGTGTTTTCAGCGCAGCTATTGGCTGCAGGATTAGGACATCACCTCTGTCCTTGGTGCTAGTCTAAACAAATTAGTCTGCACAATACGGCTCAGTATTCTCCTAAGACACTGTTGAGAACAAATCTTTGTAAATTTGTTTGGAAAGCACAAGACATATGGATGCATGGCATGCAACAATGCCAGAAGCTAAAATTTTATTCAGAATTAAAATCCCAGTACACAATAGTTTACTCTTAGAATAAAGACTTCCACAACTATTCCTGTAGTTTCCATTAATTAGGTTTCAGCTTAAAAAAAAAATTAGATTCTTAAAACTAGAATCCCATCCCTCATTTGTTTTTTGTTCTGTGGAAGACCCTGGACCTCTTTCCAGGCTGGGGGCAAGAAGCAGATTGACTATATATTTTTGGCAACATCACAACATTCAGTCATAGCATGTAGTGTTTACTATAAATTTTTCAAATAATTAGCCTCCTGAACAAAACAGTGTTCATAGTTCTCAAGAATATGGTAACCATGGGAAGCTGAATACCTTACCGAATCCCCTCACAACACTGAATTCTAGATGAGTGTCTGAAAAAGAAATGAGGTATCCAGCAAGCTTCCTGCTTACTTCTTAACAGTGGCAGGGTACTTACCAAGAGAGGATGATGTCTGTGAGTGTCTCGGCTGTGGTGAAGAAGGCAAACACAATCCAATACATCATCCACTTGACCTGCAAGACAGCCAGCACCATTAGAACACCACTGAACACTGATTAAAACAAATTCTTCACTGGCACCAAATCTAGTCATTTTGAAGCAGTTCAGTACAGTTATACCTCCAAGAATCAGCCATTCAGAGTTGCAAACAGTTGGCCTTGCTCAGATCTGTGTACTAGCAGAGAATTCAGAGAAAAGTCCCCAAAGCAGAAATTCTGCCATGTGTTCTCTCATAAAGAATTTCAGACAACCATACCTGTTCTCTACACTTAAATCTTATCATTACTTGGCTATATGAATAGACTTTTTGTCAATTCAAATGAGCTGGAACCTTTGCACTGATCCTTAATAAACTATCTGTGCAGATCTGAGATACTTATAACGTATAGCTCAACTGTTTTGTTCACACTATAGAGCACAGTTAGCACCTCCAACAACTGCACTGAAATCATCAAGGAACCTGGGCAGTTGCAAAAGATTCTGAATAACTGCCCCTCTTTATCAGATTGCGCTACCAGCACATATAAAAATCTTGGGCATCCTATTTACAACTGGTGCTTATGCACACAGAGACCTTGTTCACATGTCCCGGTAACGGCTTATTGTGAGAAGGAAATCACTCCCACTTTATTCCCCTCCTCTTGACTTATGCTAGGAGGAAACAAACCACAATCCCAGGCTTTACATTAAGTCTGAAGCAGGGATTGTGGTTTGTTTCACTCTCAAACTTCCCTCAATCTGTAGTTAATGTTTTGTTCATGGCTTATTGATCCTGCTTTGTTTGTCAAGAATCATGATTTGTTTCCTCCAAACATAAGCCAGGAGGAGCAAAACAGTCCAGCTTGGCATGTTCACAGTAAGCCATTAACTATGCTATACTGTGATGTGTGACCTGGGCCAGAGTCTTTCATGTCTGATTTTCCTATCCCTTGCCCTTTTAAACGTTTAACTTTAAGGGTTTCCTGCTTAATTCTGATATTCACTAGGATATCTCAACAATTTCCATGATGAGAGACAACATAGGAAATAGAAAGAAGTCTTTTATAAGTAAATTATGTTGCTACTCCAAACCCCCAGTTCTCAGCAAGAAAAACCCAGGAGTGACTAAAGCCAAACCATGTCTATGCTTCCTTAAAGACTGTCCAGTTCGCCCAGAATAAACAAGCAATTTTGACACAAGATGGCTTACCAATATCAGAGCAGATCACCTGATTGACATGCAGTAAAAGTAATGCCAAACAAGAGATGGATTGATTCCATAAAGGAAGCTCCACGAGCTAGAGGGAGCCCCAGCTGACAAAGCGTCAAGGCGAGTTAAGCAGCAGAGCGAGTTCGGCAGCAGGGCGAGGAGGTCAGGGCCCCCCACTCTGCCCGTCTGTTCCCTGACCTCAACTAAACCGCAGTCTCCAACCCATTGACGTAATAAACCTTAAACAAAACTATGCAGGTAAGAAGCCAGCAGGGGTGTGGGGGCTTTCCAGTGTTTTGCACCGCCTGCAGCATGTATGACTATCTGCCTGTTGGACAGAAGTCGTGGGTGTGCTCTCGGTGCAATGAGCTCCTGGCACTCCGGGAACGACTTCATTTCCTTGAGGCCAAGGTGGCGGACCTGGAAAAGCTGAGAGAGGCAGAGAGGTGTGTGGAGGAGGCCTTCAGGGACGTTATAGCTGTGTCCCACTCCAACGATGATAGCTCTCCTGCTATCATGGACAACGATGGTCTCGGGGAAGGAGAGCATCCAGCTGAGGAAGAGGGAAACGATCCCTTAGAAGGGACCCATTCCTTGGGGGATGAACAGCTATCCTCTCGTGCCGAGGATATATCTCCAGGGGGTGGAGGGATCCTTGTAGTGGGTGATTCGATCATTAGGAACATAGACAGTGGGGTGTGTGATGGGCATGTAGACCGCAAGGTGTTTTGCCTGCCTGGTGCGAAGGTTGCGGATATCGCCCGTCATTTAGATAGTTTGGTAGACAGTGCTGGGAAGGAGTCAGTGGTCGTGGTGCACGTTGGCACCAACGACATGGGGAAATGCAGCCGTGAGGTCCTGGAAGCAAAATTTAGGTTGCTAGGTAGGATGCTGAAAGCCAGGACCTCCAAGGTGGCTTTCTCTGAAATGCTACCGGTTCCACGCGCAGGACCAGCCAGACAGGCCCAGCTTCGCAGTCTCAATGCGTGGATGAGACGATGGTGTCGGGTGGAAGGGTTTGGATTTGTTAGGCACTGGGGAACATTTTGGGACAAGCCGGGCCTGTACAAAAGGGACGGGCTCCACTTGAACCAGAATGGAACCAGACTGCTGGCACTTAAAATTAAAAAGGTGGCAGAGCAGCTTTTAAACTGACTGAGGGGGGAAACCCGACAGGAGCTGAGAAAGGTCCGGTTCGGAATAAACCTCCCCCCTGGTATAAAAACCAAAGAAATGATGAAATTTTAAAAGGGGTAGGCCTAGAAGTAGGCATTGTGAGAGCAGGGGCACAGGATATAAATTCAGAAGAGCAAAATTACCACAGGCCTAACCACAAGTGCCAAAGACACTTGAAGAGAGACACTGCTTACAAGTGCCTGTACGCTAATGCTAGGAGCCTGCGAACCAAGATGGGAGAACTGGAGTGCTTGGTCTTAGAGGAGAGCATTGATATAGTGAGCATAACGGAGACCTGGTGGAATGGAGAAAACCAGTGGGATATGGTTATCCCTGGATATAAACTATATCGGAAGGACAGGGAAGGACGTATTGGTGGCAGAGTCGCTCTATACGTGAAAGAAGGCATTGAATCAAGCAAGCTCGAAACCCCAAAAGAGGCAGACTCCTCCACAGAATCGTTGTGGGTGGTGATACCATGCCCCAGGAGGGACTTAATACTGGGAACGATCTATCGTCCCCCTGATCAAAATGCTCAGGGAGACCTTGAGATGAGATATGAAATTGAGGAAGCATCCAAACTAGGAAATGTGGTAGTAATGGGTGACTTCAACTACCCGGACATAGACTGGCTGCATATGTGTTCCAGTCATGACAAAGAAGCAAGGTTTCTAGATATTCTAAATGACTATTCCCTAGACCAGTTGGTCATGGAACCGACCAGAGGGATGGCAACCCTGGACTTAATCCTCAGTGGGGACCGGGACCTGGTGCAAGATGTAAGTGTTGTTGAACTGATTGGGAGCAGTGACCACAGTGCTATTAAATTAAACATACATGTAACTGGCCAATTGCCAAGAAAATCCAACACGGTCACATTTGACTTCAAAAGAGGAAACTTCACAAAAATGAGGGGATTGGTAAAAAGAAAGCTGAAAAACAAAGTCCAGAGGGTCACATCACTCAAAAATGCTTGGAAGTTGTTTAAAAACACTATATTAGAAGCTCAACTGGAGTGCATACCGCAGATCAGAAAAGGTACCGCCAGGGCCAAGAAGATGCCAGCATGGTTAACGAGCAAAGTCAAGGAAGCTCTTAGAGGCAAAAAGTCTTCCTTCAAAAAATGGAAGTCTTGTCCAAATGAAGAAAATAAAAAAGAACACAAACTCTGGCAAAAGAAATGCAAGAAGACAATAAGGGATGCTAAAAAAGAATTTGAGGAGCACATTGCTAAGAACATAAAAACCAACAACAAAAAATTCTATAAATACATTCAAAGCAGGAGACCATCTAGGGAGACGATTGGACCCTTGGATGATAAGGGAGTCAAAGGTGTACTAAAGAACGATAAGGAGATTGCAGAGAAGCTAAATGAATTCTTTGCATCTGTCTTCACAGTGGAAGATATAGGGCAGATCCCTGAACCTGAACTAACATTTGCAGGAAGGGATTCTGAGGAACTGAGACAAATAGTGGTAACGAGAGAGGAAGTTCTAAGCTTAATGGACAATATAAAAACTGACAAATCACCGGGCCCGGATGGCATCCACCTGAGAGTTCTCAAAGAACTCAAAGGTGAAATTGCTGATCTGCTAACTAAAATATGTAACTTGTCCCTTGGGTCCTCCTCCATGCCTGAGGACTGGAAAGTGGCAGATGTAACGCCAATCTTCAAAAAGGGATCCAGAGGAGATCCCGGAAATTACAGGCCAGTTAGCTTAACTTCTGTCCCTGGAAAACTGGTAGAAAGTATTATTAAAGCTAGATTAACTAAGCACATAGAAGAACAAGCCTTGCTGAAGCAGAGCAAGGGAAAGTCCTGTCTCAGTAACCTATTAGAATTCTTTGAGAGTGTCAACAAGCATATAGATAGAGGTGATCCAGTGGACATAGTGTACTTAGACTTTCAAAAAGCGTTTGACAAGGTACCTCACCAAAGGCTTCTGAGGAAGCTTAGCAGTCATGGAATAAGAGGAGAGGTCCTCTTGTGGATAAGAAATTGGTTAAGAAGCAGAAAGCAGAGAGTAGGAATCAACGGACAGTTCTCCCAATGGAGGGCTGTAGAAAGTGGAGTCCCTCAAGGATCGGTATTGGGACCTGTACTTTTCAACTTGTTCATTAATGACCTAGAATTAGGAGTGAGCAGTGAAGTGGCCAAGTTTGCTGACGACATGAAATTGTTCAGGGTTGTTAAAACAAAAAGGGATTGCGAAGAGCTCCAAAAAGACCTCTCCAAACTGAGTAAATGGGCAGAAAAATGGCAAATGCAATTCAATATAAACAAGTGTAAAATTATGCATATTGGAGCAAAAAATCTTAATTTCACATATACGCTCATGGGGTCTGAACTGGCAGTGACCGACCAGGAGAGAGACCTCGGGGTTGTAGTGGACAGCACGATGAAAATGTCGACCCAGTGTGCGGCAGCTGTGAAAAAGGCAAATTCCATGCTAGCGATAACTAGGAAAGGTATTGAAAATAAAACAGCCGATATCATAATGCCATTGTATAAATCTATGGTGCGGCCGCATTTGGAATACTGTGTACAGTTCTGGTCGCCTCATCTCAAAAAGGATATTATAGAGTTGGAAAAGGTTCAGAAGAGGGCAACCAGAATGATCAAGGGGATGGAGCGACTCCCTTACGAGGAAAGGTTGCAGCATTTGGGGCTTTTTAGTTTAGAGAAAAGGCGGGTCAGAGGAGACATGATAGAAGTGTATAAAATTATGCATGGCATTGAGAAAGTGGATAGAGAAAAGTTCTTCTCCCTCTCTCATAATACTAGAACTCGTGGACATTCAAAGAAGCTGAATGTTGGAAGATTCAGGACAGACAAAAGGAAGTACTTCTTTACTCAGCGCATAGTTAAACTATGGAATTTGCTCCCACAAGATGCAGTAATGGCCACCAGCTTGGATGGCTTTAAAAGAAGATTAGACAAATTCATGGAGGACAGGGCTATCAATGGCTACTAGCCATGATGGCTGTGCTGTGCCACCCTAGTCAGAGGCAGCATGCTTCTGAAAACCAGTTGCTGGAAGCCCCAGGAGGGGAGAGTGTTCTTGCACTCGGGTCCTGCTTGCGGGCTTCCCCCAGGCACCTGGTTGGCCACTGTGAGAACAGGATGCTGGACTAGATGGGCCACTGGCCTGATCCAGCAGGCTCTTCTTATGTTCTTATGAAGCCACAGACCTGAACTTACAAGATCTGAACAGGGTGGTTCACGACAGATGCTATTGCAGGTCGATGATTCATAGGGTCGCTGTAACTTGTAATCAACTTGAAGGCATGTAACAACAACGAATAAGTAATACAATGTAACACCACACCAAAAATAGCATGTTAAACTTGCTATAGTAAAGTTTAATACTAGTACAAATACTTTGGTAGCCAAGGTTATGCTCTTTGTTTGAACAATTTAACCAATCTGTTGTGCACAAGAAAGGGAGGCTAGCTCCCTCTGCTGTCCATTAAATGCCAGGCATCATATTAAAAAATCTCGCCATTGAAGTTGGTGCTGGTTTTCAAATATGGCTAGAAGAAGGTGTTGAAAAGCAGCTTCTTCCTGAACAGCCACTTCAGTTTTGCAGCTCCTTCAGAAGGCCTGGGTGACTCTCATTCTTACACAATGATCAAATTAGGAAGTTTCAGTTCCAGTTTTTAGCCCTTCTTATTATAGTTAAAACAATGTTTCTTTCTGGATTTCATACTGTCTGCACTTTATTGATCTTTGAAAAATATTATTTGATGTTCTTCTTTTAGTCTTACTAAAACTTGAGAACATCCAAACAGACTTTTCCTTGACACTGACATAATTCATTTGTGCACTTTCAGCACCAATACAATTAACACCAGACACACCAAATGCAAGTACAGCTGTTGTTTTAAAGCAATTATCTCCAAAGTGTTCTCCAGTAATCCTAGCATTCCTCATGAACTCACCAGGGGTCCTTCAGTAAGATTATCAGTAATGGCAGACAATCTAAAAAACAGCTTGCTCACTGTTATCAAATTTCCCCTTTAATACACAGCTATACTGAAATGCTGAAAGTATTTTAAGGTGCATACTGCTTATGCAGGGCAGTGGCCAACACTCTTGGCCCTCAGTGTTGCCCTACATTAACTAACCATGCACCCTAGAACAGGGGTGCACACTAGTCATTGTTAGGGCAGAGGCAGGTGTATCTTACATGTGCAATCTATGGATTTGAACAGAATTCTTGGAGGGGTGAGGTCTACTGCTTATATGCTTAGCTCTTGCCTTTTCTACTAATCAAAGCCTCCAGAGATGAACTAGCTCTGTGGGTGATGGGAATGATAAATGCCTACATGTGTCAAGATGTAATTCCAGAAAATTTAAAAGCCGTACTAGTATAACTACTTTTGGAAAACTTGTTCCTTGGTGTCATATTTGATAATTTTCAGACAGTCTTTAATATTCCTCTTTTTGGGCAATATTATTTGAGTATGCTGTAGCTTCTCAGCTCTAGAGTCTTCTGTATAATGGATATTATCTGAATCTATTTCAACTGAGGTTCAGGCCTAATTATGAGAAAGAAATTGCCTTGGTTGCCCCAGTAGATGCTCTTCACTGGGAATTGGATGTGGGAGTGTATCCCTGTTGGTTCTACGGACTTCACTGCAGTTTTCAAAACTATCAGCCATGGTATCCTTTTGCTTACATCAGATCTGGACTACTGCAATGTGCTCCATGTGCAGCTGCCTTTGAAGAGTGTTCAGAAGCTTCCAATTTGTTCAAAAAGGTGAAAGCTAGGTTATTAACTGGAGTTGGATATCGGGCACATGCTATATCATTGCTGAAACAGCTGCACTGGCTGCCAATTGGTTTCCAGACCAAATCCAAAGTATTGGTATAACCTTTAAGGTCTTACATTATTTAGGACCAGGATACATGAGGGACTGCTTTCTCCAATATGAACCTATCCATTAAGATCATCAACAGATGCCCCAATACAGGATTTCCTCAGATTCACCTCTAATTTGAAGCAAATAGAAGCTTCAGAGGAAGGTCTTTCTTCAGGAGCACAACGAAAGGATAATTTCCCCCTCCACACCTGCTGCGGGTCCAATAATTATCTGCCCCATCACTGGATATAATTTTCTTTTTTTTAAAAAGACCATACTAAATGAAAAGACACACTGAACATCACACATCTAGTCTGGCCTGAGATATGACCAATATTGATTGTATGTTGGGTCATATCCATTTGAATATCTGTTGTCAACTGGTGTACCAACCATGCTGTTACATAACAAACTTTCTAAGTTGGTGGATATAGAGTTGAAATCCCCACATCCGGGGTGACATTTTATTACGTAATTAAATTTAACCTCGCCTTTCCTTCTAAAAAGAGCCCAGGGTGGCAATTTCCATGTCAAGATTATTATTTATTATTTATTTATTATATTTATCACTTTTCATACATAGAAGTGTTCCAGACATTAAAACTCTAAAAAATAAAATAAATAAAACAGTATCAAAACATGCTCATACAGTATAAAAGAACAAATCCTACCCACCCTTCAAAAAGATGAGCACTAAAAAGGCCAAAAACCCCATAACTCACTACTTTTCCGATTAACAATCAAAGACCTGGGTCTACAGAAATGTTTTAGCCTGGTGCCTAAAAGCAAACAATGATGGTACCAGGCATTCTTCACTAGTTCTCCATGGCTCCCATTCCACAAACAGGGAGCTACCACTGAAAAGGCCCATTCTTCTGTTGCCATCCTTGGCAGAGGCACAAGAAGAAGGGCCTCTGCTGAACATATTGTCCAGGTAGGTTTAAATGGGGAGAGCATTTTCTTGAGGTTTTGGGGTCCTGAGCCACATAAGGCTTTATAGGTCAAAACCAGCCCTCTGAATTGAGCCCAGAAACTAACTGGCAGCCAGTGTAGTTGTGCCAAAATTGGTGTTATGTGCTCAGATGCCCTTAGCCAAATCACCAATTTGGCACCTAATTCAGGTGTAGCTGCAGTTTCCAAACCATCTTCAAAGGCAGCCCCATGGACAATGTGTTGCAGTAATCTAAACCAGATGTTATCAGAGCATAGACCATTGAAATTAAGCTATTCCTGTTCAGATAAGGTCACAGTTGGGCAACCAGCCAGATGTGATGGAAGAACTCCATGCCACCAAGGCCATTTGTGTCTTGAGTAACAATATTGGATACAGAAGTACCCCTCAGGCACACACCTAGCACTTATGGGATAGTACAACCCCATGTAGAACAGGCTGAATCCCACCCATCTGGTCTAAGGAAACACCCACTAACAGCACCTCAGTCTTATCTGGATTAAAGTTCAGTTTATTGGCTCTCTCATCCAGTCCATTACAGACGCTAGGCACTAGTCTATTACATCCATCATCACATCTGCAGATATAAAGGGGAAACAGCAGCATGTCTCATTAACACTAAAACTCTAGATTTCAGCAGTTTCATGTGGAAATATCACTTTAACAAGTATAGTTTATCATTTCATGGCCTGCACTGCAATAATGGATGTCTCAACAGACAGAGCAGGTCACTCTGAATTTGATCTTTTATTCTGGGCAACTTGAGGATAAACAGTGGATGGAGGACTCACTAGTGACTTTTTTGCAGTACATCAGAAAACACCAGATTAAAATTGGGTTTTCAGATTTCTCCAGCCTAGGGGTAAGCCAGCACAATTCCCTCTCGAAGTTGTTGGACTACAAAGACCGTAACCACTGGCCCTGCTGGCTGGGACTGATGGAACAGCGGCATCACTAGCCGGGTGCGGGGAGTGCGGACCGCACCAGGGTGACACCATGACAGGGGGGTGTCACCCAGAGTAGGGTTGCCATATTGCCCGGTTAGCCGGGTTTTACCCAGATTCTATGCATGCCACTTGGCGCCTGTTTAGCCCCTTAGCTGGCCCGGATTCTCAGCTTTAATTTTAAAAAAATTATGTTTCTAGGTGGTCCAGTTCTTGAGATATACATAAAAACGTCAGCCCTCCCGTTAAATCTTTTTTTAAACTACTGTATAGCACTTCGTAGCTTTAACCCCGCCCGTTCAGGATTGAAGCCAATCAGTGAAGTGTTTGGTTGACCTGTGGCAGTGTCTAGTAAACCTCATTGCAAGGCCAGAAAATGGTGGTTCCCCCCCCCCCCGTTTATCTGAAAATCTCATAAATTGGTAAGTATATACATTTCAGTTTTTTCCCCTCTTGTGTGTAGGAGTCAGATCCTGGGCAGTGTTTTGAAAACCTTCCCAATACTTGCTTTTGTGGGGGTAAAAGCATTGCTAATCCCACATGTCCAGAGTAAATCCCACTGAATTCAACAG
Source organism: Rhineura floridana (assembly GCF_030035675.1). Classification (NCBI taxonomy): domain Eukaryota; kingdom Metazoa; phylum Chordata; class Lepidosauria; order Squamata; family Rhineuridae; genus Rhineura; species Rhineura floridana. Next base: position 123,671,582 of record NC_084482.1, on the reverse strand, counting down.
GATTTACTTTGGAGTAGACATGGTTATGAATGTGCTGAAAATCAATGGGACTTTGGAGTGAATGTAAAAAAGAATTGTGTTTGTGTTCTCTTTCTGCCCCCCCTCCCTCCAGTCCTATTTTAAAGCAAGTAGGCAGGGCTTACTTAGGTATTACAGTTTTTATTCTGTAGGAAACTAATACTGATTTTTTTAAAACTAATACTGATTTTTCTGCAATGACCAACTGGTTTGACAATAAACTATTATATGGGCTGTATATGTGTTTATACATCTGCAGTGTGTGTTTGTGTGTAGTCTTTCCAACAACCCTGTGAGGTAGGGTTGGAAACCAAGGCAGCTCACAACAAGAAATAAAGCCATTTAAAATCCAATAACCATAAAAACAAGTATAAACAGTTGCAAAACAGCGTAAAGTGGCATGATTCGGAATTTTAGGTTGTGTGAATGAAGTTGCTTATCACTTGAGGTTGCAGTTCTGTCCCTGTTTGAGTAAGTTCCACTGAATACACTGGGATTGCTTCTGAATAAATAAACCTAGGATTGCACTATAAATATCTTTACAGTTTGTGTAAATAATAAATATATTTGATAGTCATGCTTATATAAATATTTCTTCATTTAACATATTTTTGGTTTTTGGTTAGGAATCCTGACTGGTTGTGAGATGCTTAGTTTTCTGCCTTACTCATAGGAATCTTGTTGTGGTTGGTATGGTATTACATTTAGGAAAGTGTTACTGCCTTCTGTGTTTTTGCCCCTGTTTGCATTTCACTTATCTTTAACCTCACTCCGTTACAACCATAGAAGCAACAGCAGCATATGCAAGATAATTAACTCCCATTAGTGATAAGAGCAAGAACTTATAATTATTATTTTAATTAAAACAAGAGGCTTATCAGTACTTTGAAGAGGACCAGATATTGATTTTCCTTCTGAGCCCAGGACTGGGTCTTTCATGATGCCCGGGGGAGAGGGAGCAGGAGAGTAGTCGATAAGACAGACATCCTGGCATTGGTAATCTAATTAGCAAGGTATGTGTGGGGTTGTTGCACACTTCCAGGCCCAGTTTCATTTTGAGTATGGAGGTGGAACCTGTGTAGATGTGGTTGATCAAAGGGAGAAGAAATTTTGAGTTAAGCAAAGCTCTGCTTTTATAAAACCTAAGAAACATACAGATACTTTGAATGTCTGAGTGTCTGCACCAGTGGAATACTGGAGGAACTTGTAAAACTTGCTGCAACAGTATTTAGAACTGAGCATGTGGCGTGAAAGACTCCTTTTCCTAACATTTTGGCTTGTTTTTCTATACCCACCACATCTCTGAAATATATCGTATATGTAATGGTTAACCGTACTGCTGCCCTGACTTACTTTATGTTTGTTGCTATTTTGTGTTTTTATTATGTTTTTATATTGATTGTGCATTTTTATTGTTTTTATTATATTTGTAAGCTATGCTGAGCTCTGTTTTTAACAGCAGAAGGGCAGGATATAAATCCTCTTAATCAATCAATCAATATTCCATAGTGTTGGAAACTAGAGTCTAGGCATTTAAGGCTGAAAATGTTAAGTTTTGTTTAAAAAAGATTTCTCACATCTTTCCCCAGTTTTTGGTGGTTATTCCTAGGCACAAAAACAAAAAAACTGGACAATCCAGATATTAATATGCAAACAATATGCAAATAATGTAATAATAATAATAATAATAATAATAATAATTTAATTTGTGTGTCGCCTATCTGGCCGATGGCCACTCTAGGCGATGTACAATTCAATTACAATAATGCATCACAATAAAATACAATTAAAATACAACATGACAGTAAAATAGTAACAGTTCAGAGTAATAGGCAATTTGTCCTAAAAATTAACCCTCCCCGGAAGTCCCAAAGGCCTGTCTGAAGAGCCAGGTCTTCAAGGCTTTGCGGAATACGTTCAGGGAAGGGGCATGCCAAAGATCGTATGGGAGGGAGTTCCAGAGAGTGGGGGCCGCCACTGAAAATGCCCTCTCTCTCGTCCCCACCAGCCTAGCTGTTTTAGTTGGTGGGACTGAGAGAAGGTCCTGAGTGGCTGATCTTGTCAGGTGGCATAATTGGTGGCACTGGAGGCGCTCCATCAGGTAAACTGGGCCGAAACCGTATAGGGATTTAAAGGTTAATACCAACACCTTGAATTGAGCCCGGAAAATAACTGGAAGCCAGTGCAGATCGAACAACACTGGAGTGATGTGTTCCCGGCGGCGACAATTTGTGAGTAGTCGAGCCACAGCATTTTGTATAAGTTGCAATTTCCGGACCATTTTCAAGGGTAATCCCCCATAGAGCGCATTACAGTAGTCTAAACGAGAGGTGACCAGGGCATGTACTACCAGTGGGAGCTGATGAACAGGCAGGTAGGGTTGCAGCCTACGAATGAGGTGTAATTGATACCAAGCTGCCCGGCTCACTGCCGAAATCTGAGCCTCCATGGACAGCTTGGAATCAAGAACAACCCCAAGGCTGCGGACCTGGTCCTTTAGGGGTAACCTCACCCCATTGAACATCAGGTCAACATCTCCCAACCTTCCCTTGTCACCCACAAGTAGCACCTCAGTCTTATTGGGATTCAGCTTCAAACTGTTCCTTCCCATCCATCCACTCACGGATTCCAGGCACTTGGACATGGTCTCCACAGCCAACTCTGGTGAAGATTTAAATGAGAGATAGAGCTGAGTGTCATCTGCATATTGGTGACACTGCAGCCCAAATCTCCTAATGATTGTCCCCAGCGGCTTCATATAGATATTAAATAGCATGGGAGAGAGGATAGAGCCCTGTGGCACACCACAATTGAGAGGCCAAGGGTCTGAAACCTCCTCCCCCAATGCTACTTGTTGATGTCTATCGGAGAGAAAGGAATGGAACCACCATAATACAGTGCCTCCTATTCCCAATCCCTCCAGGCGCTGTAGAAGGATACTGTGGTCAACAGTATCAAAAGCCGCTGAGAGATCGAGGAGGACAAGAAAGGTGAATTCTCCCCTATCTAATGCCCTCCTCATATCATCAACCAGAGCGACCAAGGCTGTTTCAGTTCCATGTCCAGTCCTGAAACCCGATTGGTATGGATCCAAATAATCCGTTTCATCCAAGTGTGTCGACAACTGATTAGCCACCATTCGCTCAATGACCTTGCCCAAAAATGGTAAATTCGAAATTGGGCGAAAGTTATTCAAAACCTGGGGATCCAAGGAGGACTTCTTTAAGATGGGTTTTACAATTGCCTCCTTGAGTACTAATGGCATTACACCCTCCTTCAAGGATGCATTGACCACCGCCTTGATCCCCTCGCCCAGTTTCTCTTTGCAGCTCACAAGGAGCCACGATGGGCAAGGATCATTTAGACAGGTGGTAGGCTTCACAGTCGAGAGCACCTTGCCCACATCCTGGACTATGGCAACCCTAACCCAGAGCTGCCCCGCCCCAGGCACCCTAGGTCTGGTACGGGAGGAGGTCCATAGGGGTGACACCATGAGTTACCGCACCCGGTGACACCAACCCTAGTGACGCTACTGTGATGGAAGATGGAAGTCCAACAACATCAGGAGGGCACAGCATTGGATACCCCCACTCTAGCCTCCACATGATTGGTTAATCCATCAGAATAGTCCATCATCAAAGGATAAAGGAAATAGAACAGCGTTTCCCAACTAGTGGGCCACCAGATGTTGTTGGATCACAATTCCCATCTTTCCTGACCATTGGCAATGCTGGCTGAGGTTCATGGGAGTTGTGGTCCAACAACATCTGGTGGCCCACTAGTTGGGAAAGGCTGAACTAGAAGGTTTCCAAATTGCCTTAGGGCACTAATTCCCAAACTTTTTTTCCCCACAGGCCACTTGAAAATTGCTGATGGTCTTGGTGGAACACTTAATTGTTCTTCTGCCTGTGACAGCAACTGTTATACACTGCGCTAGATGCAATATATGATTTTTAATTGTACTTTTATTGCTTCTCTGATTTATTATTTTAATGTAACTTAAATAGTTAATGTAGCTTAAATATTTTAATGTAACTATATGTTTTAATTTTGTACATCGCCCAGAATGACTGGATTGCCAGCCAGATGGGCGACTAATACATTTAATAAATAAATAAATAAATATTATATTGTATTATAATTTGCATTCTATAGAATTCAAACTGTAATACAATAAAATGCAATATAAAATAAATAAAAGAAACAAAAATACCATTAAAAATAAATATGAATATTTAATACAGACATGCCATGGACCACCAGAATGAAGTTCATGGACCACAGTTTGGGAACCTCTGCCTTAGGGGATTCTTTAGCTGATTTTGGCCACTTGGTCTGCCAAACCCCTAGATGGGTTTTAGGATAGGGAGTTTACTCAGTAGGTTGACACAATAACTTCTAGGAACTGTCTTCCTCTTGCAACACCATAGACTTCCCAATGATTTTTGGCCCTTCCAAGCAGTTTGAACTACCACAGGAGTACAGGTGGGGGGGGGGGAAAAGAACTCATATGAAAGTCTATTCTATGGTAGTGATGGCAGATAAATGATCCTGCATCTCTGCCACCATTGCATCACAGAATCTTATTTAGCTGAGCCTTTACAAGAGGGTAAGAGGCTCTTACAACCTGGCTACTCTTCACTGAGAATAAGAATTTGCCATTGCTTGCTTTAACAGTTCTGTTACAGTTTTTTTTTGTGGATAACGTTTCTTGCATTCATTCTGACTTGAATGCTACCACTGAAACTAAATTTACAGAACAGTTATCCAGGACTTGCTCTTATTACATTTTCTTTTGACATCCAAAGATAAAAACAAGGAGCTCAACACTATCCATGTTACCATTTTCCCACATAGCCCATATCCATCACAGTTAACTGTAAAATGTTGAGATAGGTTACAAAGCCTGTATGTTATGTTCATTGAGGAAGTCTGTAATAGCTACTTCATTAAAACAAGCAATAGCAAGATCTCTGCTGAAAAATCTCACCATGGATCTCTGGGAGTTGGGAAACTGAAGGTCTGTGTCAAAGCTCCCTTTTTGGCCAATGCGGTGGAACAATCGTAAGTCACCTTACCGGATCAGACAAAGGGTCCATTCTAAGTCCAGTACCCTGTTTCTAATACAGTACTGCCGGATGCTTCTGGAAAGCCAACAAGCAGAATATGAAGGCACCAGCTCTTCCACACTATTTGTTCCCAAGCAACTGGTATTCTGAGCCATGGAAGTTCCATTCAGTTTTCGTGGCTAATAGTCACTGATCAACTATCCTCCAGGATGTTCTCTAATCCTTTTCAAAAGCCTTCTAAGTGAAGTATTCTGCAGATTGGAACCTGAAAACTCTAAAAGAGCTTTTCTTCCTGAAGCTGCTTCAGCAACAGACGTAAGTAGTTTCAAATGCAACCAATATGTTGATTTCCCCACAACTAAACTTTATGAACATTTGTCGTAATGACCCAATCACAGAACTTTAAAAAGACATTTGATCCATTTTGTAAGTGCATCACAGAGCAACAAAAGATGAGGTATACAAGTAAAAGAAGCATTGCCCCTCAACTAGATTCAGTCCCTCTCACATCTTTCAGCTCCAGTTCCATATATCTCCCTCAATCAATGACTACACAACTGATTATACATAATACACACAATTTTGCTTGAACTACATTGTATCCTAAATTCATTCTATCAGTATTTTCACAAATAATGGCCAAGGATGGCCTTCGAATTTTAACCCCCCCCCCAAAAAAACCCCATACTGGCTTAAAAATTTCTCTCTGCTACTTTCAATTTCACAATAATTTTCACAACCAGTACATCCCATACTAAGAAGCATTTTTAGTATCACATATGAAAATGTCTCAGTATTCCAGATGGCAATGCTAGGTAAGCTAACTGGAGTCAACAGAAGGTACCAACAGAAATGAACATTTGTGTTTTCACAAATGACACTGCAAAGTACCTTTTATGCTTTCGGCAAACATGCAAGGGATACAAACAAAAAGTTTGTGCAAAAGTCTAGTTTAAGTTGATTGAAGGCAGGAAGGTGGATTTTGTGGTTTATGAAGCACTTGTTCCAGACTAAGCAAGAGGACTGCACTAGCTGTAACCCTTGTAGCAGAAAAAAACAAGAAGGTAATGCTATTCAGTTGGAGCTGTGGTGAAGTGGCATCAAGGATACATACGTAATAAAGAAATGCTTTTCAAGTCAATTGTGAAGACACCTCAGGAATTTCCACATGTGAAACTTATTACTTGGTGCTTAAATCAGTCTATAATGCAATTTTAAAAACCTAAATTGAGCAGAATGAGTTTTTTTATTCTATTCTACCATTATTCTCTCAAGTAATACAGAAGATGCTCAGATGCACTTTTTAGCATTGTGTAAAAAAGATAGCTAGAACTGCAACACTCTTGTGAAGCACAATTTCAATTTCTTGCCCAAACTACATTGCTATCTTTATACCACTAGGAGACAAACTGTGGTGCTTGAGGGAAACAGGGTGGACTTTAAAGTAAGGGTATGGTAAACGCCTGGCACTTACATATTCCTTCACATTTTTCGTCTTCACAGCTTTGTAAGAAGAATATGCAGGGTACAGGGTACCAAAAACCAGCCTGGAATTGTGTGGGTTTTTAAAAAAACAAAAAATAAAAAACAAAGAAAACGCCATGAGATTTTTCATTCATCTTGGCTCGGTTCCAAACCTGCAAAGTCCTAGTCACTTCTAGCCCGCCCATCCACCCTCTTTCCCTTCTGCTGCCAGCGCAACGCAGGCCTAGCAGCTACAGCTAAACTGGCACAGCATCGGAAGAGCTTTGCGCTCCACCTACAGCCACACTTCTCTTTCTCGCTCTCAAGGGCCAGCCAGACTGCTCCAGCCCAGAGACCGTTAAGCGAGCAACAACATAAGCAAAGGGGTCAGCGGGGAGGGAGGGAGAAGAATCCACTTCAGGCAACGCCCCGGGGCTGTTCTTGTCACCTGTCAGGGTCAGGGCTAAGCTAAGCTGGGGGGAGCAGGGGCTCGTGGCGCTCGCTTGCAATAACCCAGAAGCCTCAGAGAAGAGGGGTGGTGGAGCCGAGTCCTCAGAGGCCGCTACAGCCCAGGAGAGGGCTCAAGGCGGTGGGCAGGTCCGAAGATGGAATTCGAGAGAAGCACCCGACCAGACTCCCCCATCCCCATCTTCCTCCCGTTGCCTAGCAACGGACAAGGAGAAGGCCTCCCCGTCCTCCACCGCCTCGCGCTTACACCACCAGCCGGGAGATGATCCAGGACACCATGGCGAGGCTCCTCCAGCGGCCGGTGGGTACTGGGGACCTGGTTTTCAGCAGCGGCAGCCGCGAGGAAAGAGACAGTGCTGTTAAAGGGCAGGTTTCTGCAGCAAGCGCGGCCCCGCCCCGGCTCCTTAAAGGGGAGGAGCCACCGGCAGCTGTCGGAGGGAAAAGAGCAGCGGCCACATCACAATGGTCTCGTCGCCGGTGCGGACGTTGTACATTTACATAGGCGGACTTTCCATTCCTCCCTTTCAGTGGCAGGCCACCACCAGGCATCACGTCAAGTGACGGGCATTCTTCTTCCAACAGAGTGGGGTGTGTCCTAGAGGAGATCTAACTCAGCAATAACGCTTGTCTCTGGCCCTGCACTTTATACAGGGCGATCCTAACCATGTCTCTTCAGAAGTAAGCCCTGTTGAATTCAGTGTGGTGCTTACTCTCGGGTAAACTGGGTTCAGATTTCACCCTCAAACCTGGGCAACTCAACCTGGCATAGAATGAAGGCCCCATTCATCCGGCCCAGTCAGCGCATCTCTCAAGTGCTCTTCACAAGAAAAGCCTCCAGATATGTTATGGTCGAAACCATTAAAGGGCAGGGGTGGGGTAGTAACTGAAAAGCTCCCTTCCCTAAACACTTGATAACAGATATGAACCCAATAGTGTTTGTAATAAAGAAAAAAAAATCTCTTGCAGATACTGTTGGTTTGGGTTGGTTTTGACAGCGTTGCCACTGTTATCAGTTTGGAATCCCTAAAATTCTAGAGTCTTGTTCAGAACCCTATTAAGGATAGGGAAACACCAGTCTTGGTTCTCCTGCAGCTCTCTTCTTATTCTCAGCATCAACTCCAGACTTATCTGGAGCCCCTGTCGCCTAAAACAGTGTAAAGGGATTGTGGTGTTTTTACATCTTCTCTGGTCCTTTCCAGAAAGGAAACAAACAAAACCCAAGCCCTTTTCACCCCACGTTATTAGCAGCAACTGCCTACAGTCCAAATGAACAAACAGAAGCATTTCAATCATAATTCAAACTGAATATTGCTGTACATATTTTATTATATCATGTAATTAAATCAAATTAATTTAAACTGGGTTTTTCTATTCAACTATTTTATATAACTTCTGACATCTCCTTTCTTACATGTTGCTATTCTTTTGCTTCCAACATTTAATACTTATCCCATTGGGTCTTTTTTAAACCTGTCCTTCCCATATTATCTTAAAAGTAATGAAATGTTATTAGTTAGTCCTTTGCCAAGTGTTACTGTCCCATTCTCTTAAAGCTGGTAGTTTCTTTCTCCCAGGGCATTTTAAAGGAATTGTTACTGGGTGCATTTTTTTCACTCAAATCGCTCACATGGACACCGCTCTACCATGTACAAGCCCTGACATTTGGATTGAGGCAAAAGTGGTTCAAACTAAAAACAACAGGGAGCGAATACAGCCTTACAAATGCATTTACACAAGTTACTAGCCTAGCAAAATTCTCACTACCCTGCCCACCCACCAGTAAACATATAAATTAAAAAGCAAAACCATCATCATCATCATCTCTAAAACTCTAATTTCAGGAATTTAGTCCTGGAGCAACGTGATTTAAATACCAAGCAGAGTCATTAATAATAAAATAAAATCTGGACCTTCTAAGCATTTTTGGAGGGCAGGTCCTCGCCCACCCACACCACACCACCCCTGCCCCCAGGTAAATAGCCATAGACTTATACATTGGATCAATCTAAGGAGCTGGGGTTCTAGGGCAGATGGAATGGTCTTCAGGCAGGTTAAACTTTTGAGCTCTAAAACTTTCCTTAGGAATTAAGGCCTGGCCTCTGAGCATATACAAAATTCCCTTCCCATATCATAGAAAGTAACCCTAACCCAAAAGGAAAAAGCAGCAGCATAGGGAATGGGGTGGAATAGTGTTTTCCCGCCCTCTTTTCACAGATTAGATAATAACTCATTAGTCAAACAAACAATCCTTTACAATTTGGGAGGATTACCATCAAAGAGATATCTGACCAAGAGAAACACTGCCATAAGTGAGTTATAGGCTCAATGTGCTGCTGCTCAACTAGCAAATTAAGTCTCTCCCCTGAGCTCCCCCGCAGTAGTAATATTGTGCTCTGCAAAGAGAGATTTTGCCTCTAGTCTGCCCCTATGGATGAAAGAGGTACTGCAAGCTCCCTCTCTGGAACAAACATTCCTTTTCTCCCAAGAATCCAGTGCCATAGCTTGTAAGGTTATGTAAACAATTTAATTAATTAATTAATTGATTGATTTATATCCCGCTCTTCCTCCCAGCAGGAGCCCATGATACTGACAATATGAAGCATTCACATTTGAGCGACTTGGATACTTAATTCATTTATTACATTTTGTGTTTCCATTTGTGTCCACTGGGTGTCCAAAAGCTAGAACTGTTACTTAAAAAATAACAGTTTTTAGCCTTGTTTTTAGCCACAACATATAAGTTGATACTAACATTTTTTAAAACTTATCTTGTATTATCCCTATCAATTTGACCAATAAAAGAAAAACAGGCTGTATAGGTAATATATAGCTAGACATTTTGTCAACTGTTATGATTACAATAGTCATCGTGTTTTTTAAGATATATCTTTGCAGGTCCATCAAACAGATCACAGTTATGGAAAGGGTAACATACCAAACTTTGAACATATTAAATGCCTCAAACCAGTCAATAGACTGGTTTACAAAGGGAATGACAGTATAAAAGGTATACAAAGGCTATAAAGAAAAATGACAAGGGAATATTAATAGGCATTTTGCCCTGTATGGGCACATTTCTCTTGCAGTGATCTCCCTATGCTTTCTTCACTGTGGATTGCTCACATTCTCCAGTGATCTGCTATTACACCATACTAAAAGGGTTCCCACAGTATAAATTCTTGACATTCATGAGAGGGACTGAAAACCTTGCCTTTCCCTAGATTGTTAATCATGTATCCTGGCACACCCACATGCTTCCTAAGAACTCTGATCTCCTTTCATTTACTTCACCGTTAATATCCTTACATAGTGGTAGTTGAGGCCTATTTAATCAGGTGGAGCAGTAGGATCAGGCAGGACAGAAAATTCCATACCCTTCACACACATACACACACGGATGAACGGACAAGTAGGGAGGAAGAAAGTCTGAGGCTAGGGGCTGGGAGAGGGAGAAAGACTGGGGAGGGGAGCATTTATGTGCATTGTGGTGAGAAAGGCAGCCCCTATCTCACAGTGTGGCAGAGAAGCCAGACAATCTGCTCGTGGGGAAAAGGAAGGATCTCCTTCCCCATGAGCAGAGAGAACCATGAGATGCAGGGTAGCTGCAGCTACCATTTTTGCAACTGCCCACCTCCACATTTTTCTTTTAATTTGCCCAGCAGGGAAGGGAATAGAGCATGAGAGGTGGCATGGCCAGCTATCATTTTGCACCTCCCCCCCGACACTTTTTTAAAGTATGGAAGTATATTAAATAAAATAAGGAGAGGGTGAAGAGCAGCGGTGACAATGGGCAACCTTTCTTCATTCCTCTGTCAATTGAGATCAGAGATGCATTTAAATTATTTGTCTGGACAATTGCCGTACAGTATTCTGAGCATATAACGTATTACCTGCTGAAATAAAATTCTGACCACGATGAAGAACCTCCAACAAATAAGACCATTCTAAACAACCGAACACCTTAAAGAAGTCTAAGGATAATGAAGTGAATGATCGACCAAAGTGTACAGAATGATGGATCTCATTTAATACCCTGTGAATGGGGTCCAATATATGCCATCCTGGGATGAAACCTGTTTGGTCTAGATGCACTATGTCAACAATCACCTTATTTAAGCAGGTAGCCAGGATTATTTATTATTATTATTTATTTAATTTATTAGTCGCCCATCTGGCTGGTTGTCCAGCCACTCTGGGCGACGTACAAGATAAAACAATACATTAAAACATTAAAATTTAAAACCATAACAGTAAGAAACCTAACCCACCCCAAAAGCCTGCCTGAAGACCCAGGTCTTCAAGGCCCGGTGGAAGCTTATCATAGAAGGGGCATGGCGGAGATCATTTGGGAGAGAGTTCCACAGGGTGGGGGCCACTATTGAAAAAGCCCTCTCTCTAGTCCTCACCAGTCTAGCTGTTTTAACCGGTGGGATCGAGAGAAGGTCTTCTGAGGCTGATCTTGTTGAGCGGCATCCCTGATGATGCTGGAGGCGCTCCTTCAGATAGACTGGGCTAAAACCGCATAGGGTTTTAAAGGTCAAAACCAACACCTTGAATTGGGCCTGGTAAACAACCGGTAGCCAGTGCAACTCCTTCAGCACTGGAGTGATGTGATCTTGCCGGCGGCTGCCTTTAATCAGACGAGCTGCCGCATTCTGTACCAGTTGCAGCTTCCGGACCGTTTTCAAGGGTAACCCCACGTAGAGCGCATTACAGTAGTCTAGGCGAGAGGTGACCAGGGCATGTACTACCGGTGGGAGCAGATGGTTGGGAAGGTAGGGGCGCAGCCTCCGTATCAGATGGAGTTGGTACAGCGCCGCCCGGCTCACAGCCGAGACTTGAGCCTCCATGGTCACCTGGGAGTCAAGAATGACCCCCAGGCTGCGGACCTGGTCTTTCAGGGGCAAACGTACCCCATTGAACACCGGGTCCACATCCCCCAGCCTTCCCTTGTCTCCCACAAACAGTACTTCGGTTTTGTCAGGGTTCAGCTTCAGCTTATTCCTTCCCATCCAGCCACTCACCGACTCCAGGCACTTGGACAGGGTTTCTACAGCCAACCTCGGTGAAGATTTAAATGAGAGATAGAGCTGCGTGTCATCCGCATACTGATGACATTGCAGTCCAAATCTCCTGATGATTGCCCCCAGCGGCTTTATATAGATGTTGAACAGCATTGGGGAGAGGATGGAACCCTGTGGCACCCCACAAGTGAGAGGCCAAGGATCCGAAACCTCATCCTCCAATGCCACTTTTTGGTACCTACCAGAGAGAAAGGAATGGAACCACTGCAATACAGTGCCCCCCATGCCTAACCTCTTCAGGCGGTCCAGGAGGATAACGTGGTCAACGGTATCGAAAGCCGCTGAGAGATCAAGGAGGACAAGGAATGTGCATTCGCCCCTATCCCACGCCGTCCTCATATCATCTACCAAGGCGACCAAGTCCCATGTCCAGGCCTGAAGCCCGACTGAAATGGATCAAGGTGAATGATTTTTTATCTTGGTTCAACAAAGTAATAGGATCCCATTTGAATGTTATCCTTTCCTGGTAACAATTATCCAGGAAATGCCATGTGTTTAGGACCGGCCACCAATCCAGATCAGATTAAATAACTGAGCCAACTGATTTCTTCTTCTGAAGCACGGGCATTTAACTGGGCCAATTGAGTAGGAGCTAGCTTTTTTGGGACAAAGTCAGATAAATACTCTGACTGATTTTGAGGGGTTTGTAGTATATAAATTTACAATAAAATACAGCAAATTCTAAATTTATTTTCAGTGGGTTGTACGTGATTTAAGGAATCCCTTAAAGCAAAAATCTTAGAAAAACACTATCTTGGGGGGCGTGGCCAGGGAGCAATGGTAATGGTCGCTTTCTAAGAGAGCTCCGTGCTAGGGTGGATCAAGGGCCTTCCCACTGGCCTATTTTTGGGACCATATTCATGGTTTTTCTCCTCCCCAAGTTGGTGGAATGCTTGCAGGGCACAGAAAAACCAAAAACAGAAGCCTAACAGCATTTTTTCACCTGCGTGATCAGGGTGATGGAGACGTGCAGCAGCAGCTGCTGATGGGACACCAAATGGCGGCTACCCAGACTCCGCCCTCTGCAATGGCGTCTGCAGGCCTCCCCCTGACCATTGATGGGGTAAATCTCCATGAGGAATTTGATTTACAACTGACCTCCTTGCAAAATGTCCTCACGGATACCTGGAAAGAAGTTATGCAGGCCCTAGAAGCTAAGCTGGATGAGGTTAGTAAATGTGTAGATGGAGTTGCAGATACAGCAACTGCTGCCTTTAAGTATGGACCATAGCAAAGCACTTAAGAGATTAAAACAAGACAATGATTTACTCAAGAGTAAGGAGGAGGAGATTGAAAATTGGACCTGTAAACAGAATTTGCATGTTTGTGGAATTGATGAGGGGGAGGAAAGAGACAATATGAAAGAACTCCTAGCTGCATGGTTTAAAACATTGCTGCCTGGCTTAGAGATCTCTCCCACAGACTTAGAATGTGCTCACAGGACTATGTTACTCGACCAAGGGAACCCCCCACCCCCCATGGGATATTATTCTCTGTTTTACTCAATATGCTACCAAAAAGGCTATCTGGTAACAACTACGTGCCCTCGAGCACATTACATACAACAACCAGCCTGTGATGATATTACAAAATCTATCACCAGAAACCTTAAGGCGACACAGGGAATTCAAACCATTCACCAATAAACTGGTGGATGCAGGAGTGAAATACTGATGGGGCTTTCCCTTTAGATTAATTGTACAAAGAGGCAATGTCCTATTTAGTGCCACTAATAAAAATGAAGCTGCAGAGCTCTTAGCTGCAAAGAACATTGAACCCCCAAATCTCCCCCGGGATCCAGATCAGAGTTCCGAGGTTGATGGTGAAGAGGAAACAGCATCTGATGGCAGCTGGGAAATCAGTAGGAATCGAAAGAAACAGAAACATCAGACGTCTCAGTTACTCAGAAGAGGTCCAATCCAATCATCTGACAGAGCATTTCGCTCCACCTCATGGAAGCATCGTTGATATCATAGCTGTATCACCCTCTCTTCAGAAACAAAGAATCTTGGCTTATTCCAGCGGGATTCTTTGCCCTGACTTCTCAACATGAACGTTCTTAATAGGAGTATCTCTTTATGTTGATATACTTACCTTACTTCCCCTCACACTGGGTGTCTTGTACAGTCCGGTGTCACAGTACTACATGACTCCTGGGCGCCATAGCTTGGGAATGTGCCACCATAGGGTGGCAATCGGGTGTAGTGCACAGAGTTTTTATGTTCTGCAGTTTAGCCAGTATACTGGCAATGTTTATGGTTTTGGGTTATTGATTTATAATTGTAATGTTCTGTTATTATGGTTGGGCAAATCTAAGGGCATGTTAAACATAATAAGCAAGTATAGGCAGTCAGGGAGACCTGTACAACTGTACCCAGCTTTATACTGTCAGAATTTAAAGCAGTTACCCTAAACATTAAGGGGTTGCGGGAGGTGGTCAAGAGGCAGCGTATTACTAAGTATTTCAGAGACATGCAACCTAGTGTAGTTTTCCTCCAGGAAATGCACAAGGCCTCTCAAAAAGAGGTATTACTGAATCACAAGTGGTTTGGCAAGCAGTTTACTGCACCAGGGTCATCTAAATTTCATGTGGTAGCCATTGTCCTTAAGGCCTATCTTGCATTTGCTGTGACCAGAGTCTTGAAGGACAGATATGGCCAGTATATTTTTGTGGAAGGCACATTAGAAGGGAGACAGCTAGTAACATTTTGTTCAATCTATGCTCTGAATAAGAATAAATTACAATTCTTACACAAAGTCCTGCAAAAGGCAAGACATTTTACCAAAGGAGAATTGGTAATGGGAGGGGATTTTAATTGGGACACCAGAGGGGTCATGTGGAAAGACATACAGGGACAAGGAGCTGAGTACCAATTGTATCATTCAGGTATTAAGAATCAAATACAAACCAAACTGAAGCTGTATAAGTTGTTCCAAAAACATGGAGTGATTGATGTCTGGGGAGACGTGCATCCAGCTGATTTTAGTTACACCTTCTTCTCCTCCAGGCATCAATCACATCCAAAACTCGATTCCATCATTGTGTCCCCAGTTCTCATGCAACATGCCATTTCTTCTGATATGGGGATGTGGGGGATAGTTGTATCACCGACCACGCCCCTGTCATGGCCTCTTTTAATTTATTGGAATCTTCTCCTTCCACTTTCTCCTGGCATTTTAACCCAGTGTTGATCACTCAAACTGACATTAAGGGAAAGATTCAAGAAGCAATTTTTAATTATCTGAATGAAAATAAATCCCCTGAAATCTCTAGTACATTGCGCTGGGAAACTCTAAAAGCAGTTATTAGGGGTATTTGCATGAAAGAGGAATGGGGATTAAAAAAAGAAGCAAATTAGAATCTGCTAAATTATCTACTGACCTGGAAAGTTTACTACTGCAATACAAATCTACTGGTTCCTCCCAAATTTATAAAGAGATAGAAGTAAAAAGGTGAGAACTTGGTTTACTTGAGGTTAACAAAACAATTATGTCTATTGTATCTTAAGCAGTGTTTTTAAGAGTTCAGAGGCAAAAATTCTAGACTGCTGGCAAGACGATTGAAGAAGCATTGAGATGGCACTAAAGTAATTGGAACTCAGAGACAAAACAGAGAGGTAGTTAGGGATGCATCTTGGGTGTGCTTGGAATTTGTAGTTTTATACATCTCTGTATAGGTCTCAGCAACCAGATTCCAGGCATGTCCGACAATATCTTGCTGATTCCCATGTTATCCATATAACTGATGAGGAAAGACAGCTTTTAAATGAGCCAATACTACAGGAAGAATTTTTGGAGGCCATAAAGCAAGTTAAAGGCAACAAAGCCCTGGTCCTGATGGGTATACAGGCATTTTTTGCAAACAGTATAGTGATATTTTGCTCTTGCCCCTCCTCCAACTTCATAATTATATTTTATTTGGTTCCCCCCTTGCAGAAACATGGTGATGTTATAGGATTACCGTTATTCCTAAACCCTTCAAAGACCCCCTTTTAGTTGAATCTTATCGACCAATCTCCTTATTGAACCAAGATTATAAACTGTTTACTGCTGTTCTCACTTCCTGACTTAAACGTGCAATAGGCAAATACATCCACCAGGACCAAGC
Organism: Rhineura floridana; assembly: GCF_030035675.1. Classification (NCBI taxonomy): domain Eukaryota; kingdom Metazoa; phylum Chordata; class Lepidosauria; order Squamata; family Rhineuridae; genus Rhineura; species Rhineura floridana. Next base: position 123,655,371 of record NC_084482.1, on the reverse strand, counting down.
TGGCTTCCTCCCCAATAGACAGATAATGGACCCTATTTGTAAGCTCCTAAACATTCTCAGGCAATGTAAGTTGTCTGGGTCTCCTTTAGCAGTGCTGGCCTTAGACATCATCAAGGCCTTTGGTTGTTCGGAGTGGGACTTCTTGGCAGAGTTATTCAAAACTTTGAAACTTGGCCTGCACCTTGAATGCAGTTTGCATCAAATATATAAAGCTTCTCATGCCAAAGTTAGGCTCAATGGATATGGCTCAATGCAATTCCCCTTGGAAAGGGGGATTAAACAGGGATGCCCCCTCTTACCACTGGTTTTCATCTTTGCATTGAAACATTAGCACGCCGCTTAAGGGCAACCCCCCAGATCAAGGGCATAGTTGTGAGGGGAAAGGAATACCTTCTTGGTCTATACGTGGATGACATAGTACTCATGTTATCAAACCCACTAAATGCTGTCTCAGCTTTGCAAGCTGAACTATTAGCATTTCAAGCAACAGTGGTCTAAAGGCGAATTTCACAAAATCTGAATTCATGGGAATCCATATGCCCCCCAAAGTTCAGAAAACCCTCTCAGAGAAGTTGTCTATCCCCAGATGCCATAAAGCGTTTCAATACCTTGGTATAAATGTCACTAAGAACCTCAACTGTCCTTTTTTAGCAAATTATGGGCCAGTATGGCAACAGATCTGTTGTGATCTAACCAGATGGGCAAAGTTGAATAAGTCCTTGATGGACCGTGTAGCGGCAATCAAAATGACGGCACTGCCTAAGCTGACATACCTCTGCCAGACTTTGCCAGTCTGGATCCTCCTTCCTGAATTCACAATATGGCAAAGAAAAAGTGATGGCATTTATATTTCAATCTCAAAACCCAAGAATTTTGAAATCTCTGCTACATAGGCATCAAAGTCAGGGGGGATGGGGAATCCCAAACTTGAAAGTGTACTATGAGGCTTTTCAGCTTAGCCATATGGTTTTGTTCATTTTGGAAGACCCAATGAAACAATGGGTGAATTTGGAACTAAAAGAAATGGATGGGGTTCCACTTACTGTTTTCCCTTTCTACAAACATAAGTTCAAGTCCTTCACTTGGCTAGACAATGATTTCACTCTTACCATGTTTCAGATATGGAAGTTGAGAGCGCCATTGTTAACTCCTGGTCTGTCTCTAGTCCCCTTGGTGTTCCACCCCACCTTTTATAGTAAAGATAGGTCAAACAAGATGGTTAAATGGAAGACACAGCAACTTTATAGGCTTTGTGATTTTTATAAAGGGGGTGGACTACTAATGGAGCTGGAGGTCAGACAGAAACTTCAAGGGGTGTAGCTATCATGGTTAACCTGGAATCAAATTAACTCATTTATCTGTGTTCCAGCAGTGAGGACCACTGCTACTAGAAATTTGACACAATGGTAATATCTGGTAGCCTCAGACGCAGTGCAATTTAAAGGGCAATTTAAATAATTAATTTTGATTATTACTCCCCAACAACCCAGTAAAGTAAAGTGATAGAGGTCAGACTGTGCCCCACATTATATTATGGTTTCTGTATTTTGATTCACCCATGAATTCTATTGTATAAATTCTTTTTTTGTACATAAAAATTTCAAAATTCAATAAAATAAGTATATGGGGGGGAAAAAAGAAAGACACCGTCTTTTTCCAGTGCATAGAAGTTTGGAATTGTTTATTGCCTGCCTTATAATATTGCTGTTTAAAATACAGTAATGAGATGCAGATTTTGTTGGCTTCCAGCGCTCCTAATTCTCTACGTTTTGCTTCCATTGCATGCCAGACCTTTTTAGAGCCCATGTTTATGGCATTGCTCCAAGTCTGTGATATCTTGCAGTAGCTGGCTTTTAATAGAATCTAAAAGTCTCTTTCTTTCTTGTTCTGCTATGCATTTGCCCCTGAGCATTGTCTTCATAGCATCCCAGAGTGTGATGTAAACCATAACTGGGGTCTCATTGATGATGAACTATTCCTCTAAAGTGGACGCTATATTTTGAGCCAACGGTTAACAGGCAAGTATGTTTGAATTTAACTGGCAAATTGGACGAGTGGGGCTACAGTGTAGTTGTCAAAAGACCACTTCCACTGCAGAATGATCCGAAACCATTCTTGGGAGTGTATCTGTTGTTACAAAGTCAGGAACCAGGGGGCAGAGACTAGACTATGGTCCAGCCAAGAAAAGGACTGGAACTGTGGAAAGAAATATGAATTGTCTCTGATCCCCAGGTTCAACTATCACCAGGCATAAGTTTTGTTAAACTGCGAAACCAAGTAGGGTATTTGCCTTCTCCTCTGATAAGCTACTGTATGGCCCCTAATGGATTTATCTATATTTGCATAACAGATTGCATTTAAATCCCCTCTAGAAGAAAATCACCCTGCATGAACCAAGTTAGTTTTTTTAAATGTCTTATGTAGAAAGGAAAGAGGGTGTGTATTTGGGAAATAGAATGATGACATCATTGCCACTCTACCTTCCAACTGACTTGAAATAAACAAGAATCAGCCTTCCAGATCTCTGCATATTTTGTGTAACTGGAAATCAACTGTATGTGCTAATATACCAACTCCACGAGAGTGAGAGGATCCCTTTGCCACAAATTGACCAAAATAATCATGGGGAAGCAATTTAGCCTGGTGACCTGCTTTATAGGTTTCTTATAAAAAGATCACAGAGGGCCTCCGAGCACATAGGTCATTGGAGACTTTCTGTCTTGTGATGACATCGCCATGACCTGACATTAAATGTTATGCACCAAAAGTCAGCCATTTAAAAAAATATGTTTACCTTCCATTCTTATCATTACAACCCCCCCAGCAATTTCCAATACACAGAACATCAACACAGCAACTTTCCACAAACCAAAGTGATTTATCTCCGACACACAGAAGAATCCAATTCTTTACTCCCAGTATCGCCCCCAATAAACGTCCTAAAGTGCCCAACTAGAGACTCCCAATAGCAACCCGGGAGTCTGCGGTATCAACCTTCTGTGTTCCCACCACTTTGGGGCCTGACAATCATGAGGGTAAAGCAATATGCCACCATTAACAGCAAAAATCTCCACATCCTTTGCCACTGTGGATAGATACACACTCTCCCCCCCATCCTGCAATCACTCAAAAAGAATATTTCCCCAATCAAACCTTTACACCCCCATGAACATATCTTACATCTTTATTTCAAAACACTATTACCAATCAAGATCTGGACCTCATGTATAGAATTCATGGAATCTTCCTTAAAACAAAGAGCCAACCATACAATCAAGACTGATCTTCCTTACACAAGCATAAATAGCTCCTTTTTTTTTTTTAGCAGCAGTCAATCTTGTGTTTCTCTTGGGGGGGGGGGGACAGATGTAGCCTGTGGTCTGTGTCTGCATTTGCAGCTTGAGGGAATTCCTTCCAGTCATCCTCCATGGCAACTGTTTAAATTGTCTGTCTCCAAGTTAGCCTTGCTCCATGGCAAGGGGATGTTCAGGAGAGCCAGGAGACATTTCCTGCTTGTTTGTCATTCTTTGTAGTGTTCCATCAACTTCAGTAAATACGGTAAATGGGAATCCCCATCTATATCAAATCCCTGCTTCTGAAAGTAGATCCATGGTGGGCTTAAATGTCTTGTGATGTTGGAGTGCCTCTGAGCGAAGATCTTGAAGAAACAGAATTCGTTGTCCTTCATATTCCAATTTGTCTTTAGCTTGGAGAGTTTTCATTGAAGCCTTTTTTTTTTCAGTTATGAAAAGGCACCACTACATCTTGTGTTGGGGCATTATCTTCAGCTTTGGGTCCTAAACTTCTATATCTTTGAAGTTTAGGCCCAGATCAGGGAAGGCCTCTTTTCACCAGTCTATTAAGACCTGTATCATGTCCTCTGGGGATATAGTCTCTTTCAGGCCACAGACCCTCAGGTTTCATTGTCTTCCCCAATGTTCTTGATCATCCAAGCGATTTTGCAGGTCCCTCTGGCTTTTTATGAGGTGTTTAAGGGTTTCTGTGTTGTATCCCAATATCTAAGACCTCGCCTGCTGTCTTAGCTCATCCCCTCATCCAGCAAGGATGGTTAATTTATCCTCTAGGGCAGCCTTTCCCAACCAGTGTGCCTCTAGATATTGTTGGACCACAATTTCCATCTTTCCTGACCATTGTCAAAGCTGGCTGAGGCTGATGGGAGTTGTGGTCCAACAACATCTGGAGGCACACTGGTTGGGAAAGGCTGCTCTAGGGATTTGAATTCAGTATCCCATTGCTGCAGAAGGTCCACTTGAAGCGAGGCAATTTGTGATGCAAACCAGCTATCTTCAGCCTCCATAGCCATATTTTGATCTTCCTTAGTTGATTTAGGGTACTTGAACGCCATATTGGCAACAGTTGTGTTATTTTCCTGACGGCCTGCATGCACCCTCTTATATTCTTTCACGTGTGTCATGGGGCTACAGTTCTGCCAGTCCCTTTAAGAAAAGTAGTTATTCCTGGAAAAGACCCTTGCTGTGATTGCGAAACTATAGAATGTATGAAAATTCAGTAGTGTCCACTGGTCACTCACGTTGCAGTTGAAGTCTAGCTCCTATTAAGCACTGTTTATTTATCTTCATTACCTGTGCACACTCACATTATTTTGCTTTTCTATATTAATTTTGGTATTAATTGATATGCATTTAAAGCCTGGAGGTAGACTATACCAACCTCGCTTTTTCTAGTCACTGATTCTTAATGCAACAAATCATTTGATATCTAAATGTCATTCATACGTAAGAGCCACAATAAGATATTTAGCTTGGAAGCCAGAATGCAATAAGGCATTAACTGTTGTTTTATAGGATTATCCTGCTTTTGGGAGAGGTGGTGGTGGAATAACTGGAACCAACAGAAAATACCACTAAGATCATCCACCAAAACTAGTACAGCAACATTTTATTATTTAATTTATATCCTGCCCTTCCTCCCAGCAGGAACCCCCTGGGCAGGTGAGGCTAATAAATGGCTACTAATCATGGTGGCTATATTATCTTCTGTATCAGAGGCACATGTCTGAATACCAGTTGCTGGGGATCATGAACCAGAGTGTGCTATTGTGCTCATGTCCAGGTTGTGGGCTTTAGATAGGCACAGGCTGGCCACCGTGAGATCAGGATGCTGAAGAAAATGGGCCCTTGATCTGATGCAACAGGCTCTTATGTTCTTATTTTAAGAGCATGTTGACAGACTGAAATATATTTTGAGGAATTTCAGCTGCTGTTCTATGGTCAGTGCTGAAGTACTTGAATTGCTGAGGAAACAGTGTACATGTGTTGATGGGGGAGCAGTGTTCTGGGCATGGCTATTTTACTGCTCAGTCACTCAATGGATATGGTGTGGCTACCCAGCCTGTCATGGCAATGAATCTGGCCTTGCACCAACTGAGCTCCACACATATGGGAGCACAAGATTTGCTCCAACTGGCCAAACCTGGATATGTAGGAGAAATTTGGTTCAGTTCACATTTTAATGCAAACTTACTTGGTTGGCACTTCCCAAAATACACAAACTGAAATACAGCAATCCTTCAAAATTCACATTTCCCCAGATTTTGCAATGCAGTTCCCCAACCAAAAATGTATATATTAGGGGAAAGTGTGCACAAAAATGCATTTATTAGTTAAAATAGCATACAAAATGACACTAGGGAAAATTGCTTGCAAAAATGTGCATAATAGGTAAAATTGCATTAAAATTATGAATTTCTGTGAGGACTTTTTGAAATAAAAGTTGCAAACTGATGCAGAAGAATGGAAAAATGAGAAACTGAAATTGAGATTTCTCCATCCTAATTTGAAGTAGACACATTGGGTTGAATCCAACTGAGTTATACTCAAAATAGTCCCACTGAAATTAATGGTCCTAAATTAGTCATGTCTATTCATGTCAGTGGGTCCACTATGATAAGGCCTAACATTGGTTAGTTCATTTTAATGTGTCTACTCTGATTTAATTGCTTAGTCACATCAACTGTTTTCAAATTTAGAAAGCCAAAATAAAGCACTTGCGTAACTATACAACTTTTGTTTGTATATTACCATGGGTGTTAGAGCAAATTATGAATGAGCATTTTAAATATTTAATGACTATCTCTTAATGTGCAAGAATAAATATTCAAACTAATTGCTGAAATCTTAAGTTACCTAGATTTCAAATTTACCAATTTAAGGGATAAATTACTTATGTTGAAAATTACTTGAAGTAGTCTCATGGAGTCACAGCACTTGCTTAAATATTTTTAGAAATTTGAGCATCACCCCTGGGACACAAGACAAAGAGTACTGTAAAAGTTACTGGCTGCATGAGGCCAAGCGAGTTCAAGTGAGAATACCAACAGATTTATAGCTGTAAGTGGATCAAGAATATTTTGCTGGTAGCTGAAGGCAAAACTGAAGGCATTTTAAAGGGGCTTTGCAATTCAGATAAATTAATCAGAGTAAGAATGTGGAGTTTATCCCAGGTTGAATGATATAAATAGATGGAAGAACAAATTTTGCTGCATCCCGATTTCTTCTAAGTCACTACAGCTAGGGCCTTTTTGTTCTCTCACAGCAACTCTTACAGGGTTTATCATGTTAGGGTGAAGCCGGTGAAGAGCCAAAGTGCTTCATGGGTCAAGTTCAACCAGGTCATATATGTAGGAAGAGAAATAAATACACCTGACTAGATCATAACTGCTTGACTGGCCGGTTGCTGAAATGACTTTGCAGTTTTGCCTCCCTCTGAAAAAAAGGACTGTATTATCAGATATTGAAAAGAAATGGTGCACCAAACCTTGCAGTTGCCTCTCCACGATATATGCATGAATCAGCTCTCAGGGAAGAGAGTAGTTCAGAAGCAAAGCTACTTCTGCAGCCCCCACCCATAATGCCTCTTGCACAGATACAGTATAGGTTTAAAGACGATTCTACAGTAAATGACTTTTATTTTTTAAAAAATGAAATAACCATGAACATATTAACAGGCCTGCAGGTGGCACTACAGTACAGCTGGATAGAAGGTAGATATAGTCCCAATGTACAGTCAAACAATGGAATCCATCAGTTCAATGGTGACAATTCTGAATACAACTCTATCAAGCAGGAACATTTTACTGAAAATATTTCTGGACAAAGCTGATACTGAAAATTAGTTCTGGGAAGTAGAAGTCCCATCCAGAACTGACAACTGGTGAACTATTACCTGTTTTGCCAGTTTAGGGAGAGATGTACAACATCTCCAAAACATAAAAGTTCTTTCCCCCCTACCTCTGTGGAAACTGGTGTTGGGAGTCAATTTCTTCTAGCTCTCCTCTGGCCAATTGTGCTATTCTGGATTTATTTTCTAAGAATCATTTCTTGAAAGGTTTTACTGAAAGGAAGACTAAACACAATGTGCCTTTCCTTGTAATCCAGGAACAGTTGTGGTATTTCAAATTCTAAAAATATCTACTTCCATGAAATACTGTTTCACTACAAACCTAGTTTTTCACTAATACACAATTTTTAATCCTGGAGCTGTCAGGGAGAAAGTAATTTCTCTCCGTGTTTCTGCATTTCTATAGTGTACAGAGAACTGTTAAAAGGGAGCATGAAGAACAGTTTATCTTTTTTCCTTGGCCTGTGTCAGCCTCAGGAGGACCTGTTTCTGCAGCTGAGTTCCTGGTGATCGCACTCATTCAGAGCTAGCTACTTAAGTCTGCAACAGAATGTTCATCTCCACATCATTCTTTCTAACTTCTCGGAAAGACTAACTAAGCATGAAAAAGGTTCACACTCTATTCATAATATGCAGGAACACCACATGGTTTCCATACAATTTAAATTTGCAAAAGGCCACAGGAAAGGGACACAACACCTTTCATTAGACAGGAACTCTGTATGTTATAGTGACCTTCCTTTAGATTCCTTAGTATTGAGGCAGCATAGAAGACAGTGGCTGGAGAGTGTAATGAATGCCATGGCATCTCTTAGTGAGAAGCCTCTGGCTCCTGTGGAGGCGAGCATGTGCACTCCCCTTCTACACTGTGAGCAAAAAAAATGACTCCAGGGGGAGGGGGGTGGAATCACCAATTTCTAAGACCTAGCCAGTTTGGACTCATGAGCTTTTAGTGTGCCAACAGCATCTTTCACTGCATGGTAGATAATGTTCTTTACCTGTAAACAGAAGAAAATGAATACACTGAAAATTACTGAACAGTGGTCTCCATCTGTTATATTAATACAAGTCAGAGTTTCTTAAATATTAATTCACTGTATTCATGAATTGCAAAACAGGTACACATTTTACATAGCCAGCCATTAAAAGGCAGCAATAATTATCTTTTCTTGGAGGCTAAACTTTTGATATTGGTTTATGTTGGCTTGGATCTGAAGGTATAGTGTGCTAGTGGAATCATAGAATAGTAGAGTTAGAAGAGGCCTATAATGCCATCAAGTCCAACCCCCTGCTCAATGCAGGAATCCAAATCAAAGCATTCCTGACAGATGGCTGTCCAGCTACCTCTTGAATGCCTCCAATGTTGGAGAGCCCACCACCTCTCTAACTAAGTGGAAAAACACTTCCGCTCACACAAGGCAGCCTCCCCAAATTCATGCAAGGCAGCCTCACTTGTGACTCATCCCATGCCATTTCAGCACATCCCTCAACCCCCAGCGGCTTTTTGGGGTTGCAGGGAGCTATAGTGAGGAACTAGGAAAGCTCTAATGCATGAGTGGAGTTCCACTTGCATTTAACTGGGCCCAACCCACTTGATATACTATTCTGAAACAAGATTGAAAGAGAGGAGGCAAGAAGGTCATTTAGCTGACGTGAACACCCGCTATCTTCCTTTACTGTGAGATCATCCTTTAGTTAAATTTAATCATAGGTATCTCTGCAAGTACTTTCTGCCAAATCTGATATAGGCCTTAAGAGATTGTTCCACAAAAATAACTGTAGCTTACCTGCAGTTTGTCTTCATGGTTTGTGTGAGTGTTAGACAGGTGCCTGAACTCCTGGGTCAGGCGGAAACAGTGTTTCACATGTTCTGGAGATACAAAATCTTCTGCTACTTTAATGCAGCTATACAAATTATGAACCTGAAAAAATAAGCAATAGAACTGGGTAGCAGATAAAGCTCAAAACTCAGCAATCCAGCATATATCCAATACTGCTTTCTACAGTATAAATAAGGTAGTTAAATGCTATTTCAATGTATTTATGACCACACATTTGACAAAAGGTCAGCTGTTTCAGGTAAGTTTTCCAAATTGCCTTCTATTAAAATAATAAACTCCCACTGTGAGTAAAAGAGCCATTTTTTCATCAATACAGACCAGATTGCGTAGGAAATGTGTGCTTATTTTCTCTAGGGTTGCTTTATGTTTTAAGAAGTGATGAGGCTTTAGTTAATTCTTTTTAAGGAAGACCAAAATGTCAGTAATGGCAAAGATCAAGAAAACCTAGAAAACAAGAGTGAAGAAAAATGGTTCTTCACAAAGACGATACAGATTGCTAAAAAAAACCTGTGCTAGATTCAGAATCAGGTAAGAAAATTTGGGAATGGGATAGACAAATGTCAAGGCCTTATTGTGCTGAGCAGAAGAGAGAAGTAGCAAACCATAAGCCATGTCTACAACAAATAATTTTAAAAAAACCCAAATTTTTAAGTGTCAAATAATTCAGGAAATGTTGAAAGAGAGGGCATGACAATCCAATTTTTCACTGGCCCTAGAATAATGGCCAAATGGCAAGATAGTTCCTTTTTTCATCCAATCCAAAAAACTATGGTAACCAGGTTCAGAACAAATCAAGATTTCAAACTGTTGTTTAAGATCCTGACTTGCTCTGAACCTGGTAACCGCAGGTTGGATGCAGGGAAAATTGAGCAAATCCCTGTCATGGAATAGGCCTTTCTGGCTCCCACCCCCTGCTCCTCCAACAGCTGCTCCTGAGGATCAAGAGATCCACTGCAATAACATGGCATTGGTAGGGAGGCTACAGAAAAACAGTGGGGCTGCCTTGCATGAGCCAGTTTTCCCAGTTCAAATGAACAGGAAACTATAGTTTCACTCCTGTGTTCTGCAAAATGAAGGAAAAAGAGGGGCTACACCCCTCCTTGTGGATATCTCGGGTTATCCACACAAGGCCGATGTCTGCCATGTATCTGCCTCCTCAAACAACTGGCAACCATAGAGGTGCTTAAAATGTGATCGAATTAAACCTGTTACAATGCGTACACTGACAGTTTATCATGACTTTAGAAGACACCTGTGTGTTATGCCCGTGATAAAATCTGCAAAGAGAATGGCACTGTAAATAAAGTTGTAATTATTTATTATTTAATATATTTATATCATATTCTTCTGCTTATAGGGTACTCAGAATTTAGCATAAAGCAGGAATTGGGAACCTACAACCTTCCATATGTTTCTGGACTACAACTCCCATAAGAAATTTTGGTGAGGTGAGAGCCCATCCTATTAATTTTTCATTGTTTGCAAGTTACCTACATCTTCCTTTCTCCCTCCTCTGTGTTCCCTTCTTGCCTCCTTCTTTCCTGTCTCCATCTTTTTTTAAAATCACTTTCATTTTGTATTCTCTGTCTTTTGCTCCCATCTCTCCCGTTCCTTTTCTTCTAATAAGAGAATGTCCCATGGTCATGGTGCTTGTGGATGGGGTGGTGCCGATACTGTACCCTGGGGTGTAGGGACTCAACTCTGTTGGGGTAGGCAGATTCAAGAAATGAGGGATGCACTTCTGTGCTCGGTGTTGCAGACAGGATTGGGTACCACCCAGAGGAAGGCAGATGAGCAAGCAGAAGAAGTGGGTAATTCCTTGAACCCACCTCTGCTACTTTCTCACCTGACTAAGCAGTGGAGACAGCTACAATAAAGTGTGCCTGCTGCCATTTCCACATTCTCTTGGGCAGGCAATGCCTCAGACTGGGTCCCACCGTGTTGTGCAGAAAGAGATGTGCTACTCCTTTCCATTGTTGCATGCTTGCCTGCCTGCAGAGGAGCAACCACCCTCTTTTGCTTGCCCAATCTCTGCTAACATGGGCAGTGGCAAGTCCTCACAAGGTGCTATGGTCTTGGCAGCTGCCCACTGACACCAGACTGCTTGCCCCCCTTTTTTCTTGACCTTGTTTTTCTCCATGAAGGACAGCCCTATCAGATGGGCTCTACTGCTATCTATCAACTGCAGGCAGGAAATGCAGGAACAGATTGTTGAGGAAGCCGGAAGTCTCACAATACTTCCCAGACCATTTCCTGCCTTTCAGCCAGGTTGTCACTTCTCTAATAGCTCCAACTATTTTTCTCCTTTAAGCCTCATTGTGTGTTCCTTCTTCTTTTCAACTGTTTTTTTTTTTTAATTCCTTCTGCTTTTGTCTCGTTCATTTGCTCCCCCACCCCGACTGAGGCAAGTCCCCACCCCACTCCCAACCTCTGCTGGGACTTGCTTTACAATATGAAGGAATTGGGACTTAGCTCTGGAGCATTTTTTTTCTGATTAGAAATTGTCAACTCTGGAATGAGAAAGTATCTTTGACGTGTTAGCTCGTTTATTTGTTTTGGTATTTAGAAATTGTAAACTGCCTTGGGTACCTTGGCAGAAAGGCAGTATATAATTACAGTGACTGCATGATCCCTGACCAGTGGTTATGCTGGCTGAGGCTAATGGGAGTTGGGAGCCGAACAACATCCAGAGGGCTACAGGTCCCCACCCCTGCTGTAGGAGTCACAAAAGGGGACAGCAACCAGACAAGCTCCAGAGCCTGTACCCTGGGATGAGGGAACAGATTTAATTTGAACATAAATCAATTATTGGCCTACACCTGGGTGCTAGGCACCCCAAAGGTTCTGAATCCTTGCTTGAATCAAATAACCACAGTAGTACCCAGAATCCCCCAATACAAACAACAATTTTACTGCTGTAGCTAAGAATCCCAGATAATGAATTCAGACTCTAGTCGACATACTAAGTGCATTTATTGGTATTTTATTTTTCATTATTTATTCTGCTTTCAGCATTCAAGGAATTTGGATCCCCCCCTTCAAGAATCGGAAGAAAATTATGAGAAAATATACAGAGATTGAAGCTCAGGAATAGTAGACACAGAATTCTACAGTAAGGTATTGAAACCTGACCCTTCTAACAACTAGAGTTCCTCTTAGTCCTTATTTCAGATTCAGGAAATTCACCAAGCACAGTCCATATGTTTTCAGTGCTCTAAAGTTGCTTTTAAAAAAAATGCAGTACAAAAAGTTCCAGAAAGCCAGACTATCCAACTATACACTATTTCTGAAAATCCAGTTCTGTTTTTGACACACTCCATGAACACTTTTTTTTTTTTACAATGCCCTTAAGTTTTTATTCCACTCCTTAGGGACCGAGCACTGCACACTCACCTGGTGAGGGGCCCCTGCAGGAATAAATACAGCATCTCCTAGGAACTGCACTATTGCCCAGCCTTGTACTCCATATTCCTCATACAGACGCTTACGTAAGGTCTGGTCCAGGTACCAGCTTTGGTCATGGATTGGGTCATGATCTGGAGGATTTTCTTGCCCTTGTTCTTCACCAACCTAATGCAAAGAAATCAGAGTTTAATTATGTCTACTCCTAGATTTCTTCTGAATTTGTCTTCAGCAAACAACCTCCCTCTCCAAGTTATTTCATGATGAAATTCTTAGCTTTGCCTTGGTGGGCTTTATGGCAATAGCAGGTATGACAGAAGAAAATCCAAATCTTATAGCAAGTACTATTATTTATTTACATTCCACTCTTCAACAAGTGTTTTACGGCAGTCCAATGAAAATACTGGGACACAAGTTTTAAGGTTCTCAGCAAGTATAGAATTCTATGCAAAATCTTACTGAACTCCCTTTGCTGAAACATCCAACCATGATACCTTGCGAAGAAGTTCCCTGATCTTCTCAGCATCCTTAGCTGCATAGATGTGCCATAGTGCCCCAGGCTTCTCCTTTGCTTCATGGATTCGCTGTTTTGTAACATCATCAGCATCTCCCTCATCAATGGTTTTCAGCACCTCTGAAATTCACACCAAAAGTTACATGGCTTTTTACTGTAATGTGCCAAATGCAATGAACTATTTTATTCTAATCAAAAGACTTCAAGGAAGCGCTGAGCAAGAGTCATATGAAATCATTAACCAACTGAAAAAATCTAAGAAAAGTTATCTCACTTTTATTCTACAGTAGAATTAGGAAATTGGAAAGGGCCAAATCACATTACCTTTAGTAATATTTTGGAGAAAGCAATGACTAAACTTGTTATTTTTTTCCCAACAGAATATCAGTTCAACCCCACAAAGCTGCTTATGTATGCCTGAAGTCAAAGAGTATGTTTACATTATCTGTTTCTCACAAATATATATCCCAAGAAACACCACAAACTGGTGGCATTTGTACCCAGGTAATAAGGACTCAACAGGTGATAAGGACTCACTTGCAAGTAGGACTCCACATCCAAGTTTTGTCCTTGTGTAGTTAGTGCCTCAAAGGAGGGCCCTGCTTATTATAATACTCCTCATGATGACTGGACAAGTATCATAAGGAACTCATGAGCAGGCATTCTAGCTTGCAGCTTGAACTGGGTTTTTTTTTGTCAATCATTACTCCTGATTCTTATGTGTAACTACCAATGTGGAAAGAGCAAAAGATTACTTATATGAGGTCTACACAATTTCATTTCATTACATTTTGTTTCATTGTTCCTAAGTAATCTTTTGCATATTTAGGGAGAGATTCAAAAGTTAGTTATTCCCTGAAAAATTCATCTTAGAAGAAAATTTACCATCATCATGAGCACCTTCCCCAATGGGAATTCCAACATACACCATGACGTTAACAGCATCTGACACATCCAAATGTAGATTGGTTGTACCAACTCTTCTGTCTTCTGCGGTTATCAGCCCTACAAAAGCAGCAAAGATGACATACCATGACAACAAGCTAGACCCTACTTGTTACAGATATGTAAGGAGTGCTTTCTATTATGCAACATTCAAATGCTTATCATCATGCCTGGCATACTCACTCTTTACCATAATAATGCCACAGTAGCAAAGAATCATAATCTCTCTGCTGATTATACGTGTTTAAAACAATGGTAAGAAAAGCTTGTAGAAGGATGATTCAGTATAAAATAAAATTAAACAATGTATTAAGAGTAAAAAAAAGAACTGCTGAAGATGTTCTTAAGTCAAAATTTACATAAAGGAAATTCCTAGTTTTACAATTTAGCAAAAGTAACAAAGTTGTTTCACTCTACCTATATGTTTATAACTAAAAAAGGAGCCAGATACAAGGTGTAAACTCCATATCTCTTTGTAAATGCATCACTCAGTACAAACTGATAAAACGGCCCCCTGCTTCAACTCAAGAAAAGCAGTTTATTAAACATTTTTAACACATTCACTAGTACACTTGAGCAGCATACAACTTAGGAAAAAAAGTATTTTAATTCTAAAAATGTGTATTAAAAATCACTAAAGTGTCCTAATAACATCAGCAAAAAGAAAAATCCAGGGCCGATCACCTTCAGCCAGCCACAAGGACTTTTTAAAAATGTCAGGTTTTACTAAGCCAACAGAATGCAACAGAGAGGCAGATAAACATGTTTCCACAATGGAAAATCAGCGTTTCCTTCAGCCCCTTAAGGAAATAGATCATTTCCCTATGATCTATTTACTATAGATGTCAAGAGCTTATTTAACCTAGGGCACACAAATTTCACCAGCTGAGATGGACAAGAGTCGTGGGAACACATAGTGGATCTTTGATCTCTGAAAAATCATGTCCACTTCTTTGGGCAACAGTGGTTGAAATCTATCAAAACTCAACAGCTAGATGCTTTTAGATAGCCTACCCAGATCTACATCTACGGCCATACTACCCTGAACACGCCCAATCTTGTTTGATCTCGGAAGCTAAGCAGGGTCAGGCCTGATTAGTACTTGGATGGGAGACCACCTGGGAATACTGGTGCCATAGGCTTAGAGGATGGCAATGGTAAATCACCTCTGAATACCTCTTACCATGAAAACCCTATGAATATATCCAAAAAAGATTCACAGGGTTGCCATAAGTCATAATCAACTTGAAGGCATATAACAACAACAACCCAGATCTACACCAGCACTGGAGTCCAAGTTGGAGCAAATGTGAGTGATTTTATCAGCAAAATATCTTCCAAACTGATCACAGCAAGTCTCAGGGAGCTTCTCTTGTTGGAATTAGCAGATGAAAACAGCCCTTTTACCACCAGAAGAGACTCTGCTGGCTAAGAGTACATGGATGTAATCTAATACAGAGACATAAACTAGTGTACAAACTCATCTGCTTTTCAGTGTGGAGAACATAGGTCCTTGACCTTTCTCTTATCTGATAAACACAGCATAATTTCATCTTACAAAGTTTCCTTTGAGTCTGACAAAATTGTCTAGTTCTGTTAATCAAAAGCTACTAAACAAGTATCTATGGCTTTTTATAAAATGATACTTATGATTTTTAAATTAAAAAATGTATAAGCAAATGTTTTTTTTAAAGACTAACATAGCTAATAATCCATTCCAACATGTTGACCTCTCACTCTCTATACCTTCATACTAGAAACTATGGAACAAAATCAAGCTCGCCCGGTATACATACCATATGCATTGTACATTTTGGGACCCAGATCAGGTCGTACAAAGTAACTTGGTAACCTAGATGCCAGATTCAGTCTTCCATCCCTCTTAGTGTATTCTGGGAGAGGAAGGTTCTCCATTAGGTCTTCAAACCTGAAAATGGCAAGTACCATGTTAAACACTGGTACTGGGTACAGGAATACAATGTCAGAACACCAAAAAAATCTTAGTCACAGACCCAGGATAACAAGGGATCTTACCTTGTAGGCATCATGTCTCTAAAATCTTCTCCTGGAGGCCAATCTTTTAGCTTCAGTACCATAGGCTGTCCGTCATCGGCTCTCAGACGCTCTGCAAAGAAGTAGTTTCACTTGGCTTATACGTTATTCTCTTACTATCAGTTGCCTCTCCTTTGAAATCTACAGAATTTCTTTGCCGGGGCGGGGGGGAGAATGACAACCTAACTCTACAACATCAGTCAGTATGGCACAGCAAACCTGGAAGATTTGGGTTTAAATCTCCTGTTCAACTATGATATTGATAGGATGGCCTTGGGCAAATTTACATCTCCTAAACTAAAGTATGACACAGTTGTTGTGACGAAAAGCAGATGTAACCTTTTTTATGCTGCACAGAGAAGGAGGACAGGGGAAAATGTGAACAATTATTTTTAAATGAATTTATTATTTATAGGAATATTTTATGGTTTACTTTCATTGAGTATAACAACCAGCTTATAAGAATGATTAAACTCATGAAATGACCCTCATAAATATTAATGAAAGGAACAGATTTAAGATTTTTTACTGGAGCCTATGACAAATTTCAATTTACTATTTCTTACCTTAGCAACTAAAATGTCAAAGAGGAATGTGTTAACAGAAAGAAGCACACAGAACAGAAGACGAAAACTGATTCTCACTCACTGTCCCTAGCAAGTAAACTTAAAAAAACATTCAAGCCTGTTAACATTAAATTGCTTGGGAATAAACTAATGATTTAATTATTTGTTCTGTGATAGTGAAACATTCCCCACACTGATGTAATTAATAACTTTTCACAAGTAATATCAACAGCAGGTAGCACTTACTAGAAATTACTTCGAAGCCATCCCAGAAGTCTCGTACTTTCACATCTGAGATTATAGCACAGTTTCTACAATTGACCAGATCTACATCCTGGTCTCCAAATTCTTGACTAAAAGCCTCTGGTTTCCAGAGTTCAGGCTTCAGCTTCTTATGAACACCAGAAACTAGAACAGGCTGTGGAAAGATAGATATGGGATTATTCCAATAGGCCAATTCTCAGAAAGTATAAACTATTCAGATAAATCCAGGCCCCGATTCATCTAAATTACATAAAGCATAGATTAATAAACATTGGTTAGCATAACTATAGCATATTCCAGCTCAAAGCCCAAAGCAAGAGTGCTGCATATATACACAGAATTTGATATGCCACCATGTGTAGTGTGCTTGCTTTTACTCCTGCATGTAGCATATAAAAGTCCAACTTCTGGTCCAGTACTAAAATCACAACCTTTGTTGACATAATAAAGAAAGGTCAATTAATAACAGTGGCTGAACTGGTAGTTAAAATGCAAGTGAAAAACCAACATGGTTTCAGTTAAAAGTTTCTGGTCTAAGAGATAGAAAGGGCTTTTTCTATTGTGGCTCCCACTCTGTGGAATTCCCTCCCAAACGATCTCCGTCACGCCCCGCTATGATGAGCTTCCGTCGGGCCTTGAAGACCTGGCTCTTCAGACAGGCTTTTGGGGTGGGTTAGGTTTTTTATATTGTTGAGATTTTAATGTTTTAATGTATTTGTTTGTTTTTATTCTGTACGTCGCCCAGAGTGGCTGGACAACCAGCCAGATGGGCGACTAATAAATCTAATAAATAAATAAATAGATAAATGTTGGTAAATCAAGAGTTTCTGGGAGAAGGTTGTAACTCAGACAAACAAAATGAATGGATATTCCATACCTACTAATCTTGTGTATATTCTACTTGGTTGCCTTAAAGGAGTCCTAAGGTGGGAGTGTTTGAAATTAGCAGGAAGCAAAAATACTTAATAGCTACCAAACAGAGGCCATCCAGCATTCCAACATTAAAGGAATAGATTAATAAAATATCATATATAGCCTCAATGATAAATGTAACAGAATTTGTTCATTTACATGAAAGTAGGCAAAAGAAACATTTGAGCAATATTAAAACAAAAATAATGTGAATGCAAGCTAAGTAGGTAGTACCCCTTGACGGTAACATTTTATTAAGACTATTATCTGTTATATTTATATATTGTGTATTTCTGATATTTGGTATGTTGTGTATATTTATATATGTATTAAACAAACATCCATCTATGCTAAGAAAAGCTGTTCTCAGCCTTTATAAATTTATGCAAATTAAACAAATGTGCATGGGTGGTTTCCAGCTAAGTCATACTCTGGGTAGATCTAATGAATCAATAAACCTATGGCTAACATTTGACAACCCAGCCTGCCAAGTTCTGAAAGTTCATTAGTTATTACCCATTTACTAGACAGCCTAATGTTCCAGCCATAAGAGCCAGAAATTGGCTGCTTTAATTTAACTGAATCCTGGGGTTCTCAGGGTACTGAGGTCTATTGCAGGTATGAATTTCGGTGCTTGTATCATACACAGACCAATGTAGTTAATTGTGTTTTTACTTTGAACCTTAAACTAGTAACAAAGTCTGCACCAACATAATAATCCTTACACAGCTGCAAGTCTGCTTTAAGGACAGTATAACCTGACAGAGAAAATGTCCAGGCTAACGTTTTTACTTACCTGACCCTGTTTCCAACACTCCCGGAAGATCTTCCAGTTGTTTTTATTGCTGGGGTCATGAAGACACAAAAGCCTTCCGTCACAGAGCCAAGAATGGGAAGTGTGTGGATCCAGCACATTTAATCCCATTACCATTTCTTTCACTTCTTTCTGTGTATCAGCCAAATTCCTTGCTCGCTTGGCGGCATCAGATGTCTTCTTATTTTCCACCACTGAGGCAATAATATGATCAAGGAAATTGGGCAAACTGGCTTTACTCTTAGCACCCTAGAAGATACAAATACACATAGCAACCTAAATCTTGTGATAAATTATGAAAGTATACTTCCTTTGCCACAGACTCTGATCTTTTAATCAACTGAACACCTACTAGAAAAAATAACATGCTACGGTGGCTAAAAAAAAAGAAAAACGAGAAGCCTAAACAAATATCTTCTTGAAAAAGTTCAGTATCTGCTCTCCTACTCCAGACCAGATTGTGTCCTATATAATTCTTTTGAAACATGCTTAGCGCCTACTAGTTTGAGAATATACTCATGCTGCTGTCTGCCAAGCTCATGAAACTCTTGAAAGCTGAATATACAATGGGTTGAATCTAACTAAGTTCTATTCAGACTGACATTTGGAAACAATCAAATGCCTTTATTTCATGGCAATGAAGTAAGATTTTGATTGGCTTTCCCAATGTAATTATTTTCACTTCCCCTCCCCTATGTCTCATGTTGTTTTCTCTTACGGCAGTTTTCACTACATCTATTTTATATTCACAAACCTTCCTATTCCCTCTTGCTTATAACCACACCCTATTCCAACAGCCCAGCGAGGGTTGAAAGCAGCTTAACAACAAACATTTTAGAACATGGTATCAAAAATGCCAATGAACCTCAACATGAATAAATGCAAACTAAGTATTTCTCAGTGCCAGCTCAAGCCAGGCTATGGACAGCCCACCCAAACAAAAAAGGCCTGTCAATTCTATCAGAAGATGTACAGGTTTCGGCTTCTGCAGGTCTCTATGGGATCGGGGGCGGGAGTAACCTAAAAAAGAAATTCTCTTTATGCTCGACAGAAGAGAAGATTCTGGAATTCTTACCCTAATGAAAGAACCCACCACCTACTAGTTAACATGTGCCTAGTAATTTCAGAACTATCCATCCCTGCCTCCAGAACAGTAAAAGTTTAATTTCTTTCTTTCTTCCATCCCGGAAATTCTTGACCACTACACATAGGTGATGGGGGAAGGAGATCTGGAGTGAAATCTCTGCATTTTTAAACATTCGGTCTATTGAAATTGAAGACCCTTAAGCCCTCAACAGTCCGTTAATGCCTCCAGGCACACATTCAAAACATCAGCAGCTTCCTTGATATTAGATGAAAAGGGAAATATAGATGCATGTTATCAGTATATTGATAACATCATCCAAATCACCAGATAATTTCTTCTAGCAGTTCACAGAGGTCTCCCATCATCACCCTGATGGGGAGATGAACTTACATTATATCACATGGCTTTCTTTTCACATTTAATGTGTTCCTGTTAAGCAGTCTATCCTTCTGGAAGTAGCTTGGCTTGTGGCAAGGTTTATGAATGTTTTCTTCATAACCTCTCCCCTCCATACATGTAGGCAATATTACACAGATGGTCATATATTACAGTGTTTATTACCACCTGTCACATATTTTCTGATGAACAAACCAGCAGCGAAGGTAGGAGGAAACACCATTTCTATTTTTTTTCCAGTAAAACTACAGGTCTATACATCATCACTAATAAAATGAAGCTTAATCCAGATACAACAGAGAAAGAAGATGGAATCTGCAACAGGACTTTAGCCTGTTTTGATTGTAATAGTACTTTGTCTGAAGAATTAGGTTCATAGTCTTGGGTTGCTCCTGGATTTAGCCTTGCACCTGGATGCTCAGGTGGTGGCAGTAGCCAGGAGTACCACTGCCCAGCTTAGGCTAGTTCACTAGCTACCCCTGACCTGAGGTGATCAGTGCTCACTAGTTAACAAATACCTTTAGTCAGAGCTAGATTAGATTACTGCTACAAACTCCATATGGAGCTACCTTTGAAAAGTCTTTGGAAACTTCAGTTAGACCAGAATGTAGTGGCAAATATTTCAAGGGGTGCTCACCTATGGGACTGCATTACACCTATCATGAGATTCCTATAATGGCTGCTATACTCTGTTTCCAGGCACAACTCAATGTGTTGGTAATTATCTTTAAAGTTTTAAATGGCTTGGGTTTAAGATCTCTGATGGGCTGCCCCCTCCCATACTACTGCCTCTGCTCATTAAAATCAAGTAGACAGACTCTCCTCTGTGCTCCATCTATGGTGGAAGTATATTTGCTGGCTGGAACAAGACACATGGTCTACAGTAGCCACATCAATATTACTGAACACCTTGTTCTTTGAAATTTGTGTCTCCTTTTCTAGTTGTATTCTGCTGATTAGTGAACCCTTTTAAATGTATGCTTTGGAAGTCTTTTTAGCCTCACAGGTGGATGTTTTATCTAGATGGTGTTTTATCTGCTGTGACTTCTTTGTTGTAGCTTTGTCTGATATTGTTTTATTTTAATGTTGTGATTTTAACCACTGTAAGCTGATTTGGGCAATTCATATGCATTAGAAAAAATGAGGTAATCATTCTTATATAATTATTTTTTTAAAATTAGACTGCATATTAGTGCCATATTTTAGTTAACATACAAATTCTACCACCTGACCACAAAAAAACCCTGACAATGCCAATAATTTATGCATCTTTTAAAAAAACACACAACAACAATACTTACAGTGGAAGCTCCAGAAAAGACAGGAGGAAAGGGGATTCCTGTATCAAGTGAGGCCTGAGGCAGCTTCCCAGGCCCAGTATTAAGCAAATCACGAAGACTGGAACCTTCTGTCTTGTTGCTTGAGGCCACTGGGCCCAATAAGAGACTATTAAACAGCTTTGGAGTTAATGGGGAGGCCTTTGCATTGGTGTTGAAGGAATCCAATCCAAAAGGTGACTGAGATTCTTTATTGAGCACTGACCTCAGTGATCCTGCTTCTGTAAAACAAGCAAGACAGGGATCATAGGATTTTTTTAAAAAAGAACATGCCAATGGCAGTAACTTGGCAATCTTACAGGTGGGATGCAAGGCTATAATTAATTGTAACAGGGCATTTTGTAAGTTTAAAACTTATTGGTAATTACCAATACAAGATTTTTGAGTACAGAACAAGCAAGCCAAATTAGCAGTTGTAATTAGAAAAAGATGGCAAGTGTGAGATAAAGAAGAAAACCAAGCAAAGACTGCAGAAATAGTAATATGTATCTTTGGGCATTCTTCAATTGCAATTCTGTGCCAGAGTCTGAGGAACAAGGAGAGGAAGAGGAAGAAGAGGAATACTGGGAAGTGAAGTAAGCCGTGGAGTGCTTAGTGCTCTTCTTTTTATGAGCACAGGCCCAGCGCTTGGCCAGGGAAGCCCCTGCCTTCTGCATCATGGCCAGGCTAGAATGACTGCTGAAGTAGATGAGCTCTCAAAATAGTGGGTTTTGCTGCACTTTCCCCCTGTAGATAGAGTGAGGGCCTCCCTCTCCCCCTCTCGTGTGGAAGGGAGTTGGGAAACCATTTCAGGCAGGAAGTCCAAGATGGCGGCCACCACAGACTCTAGTGTGTCAAGGGGTTTACGTACCTGGGAACTGGCTTCCTCCTCACTCTAGGACATAGTGTCCACCTTGGCTGAGGAGCAGTGCAAGGTGCCTCCCCCACAGGCCATTATAACAGAAAAATGGCCAGGCTAGGGGAACGAACACACACACACCATACACACTCTTCAAGTAAGCTCTGTTACCTTGTACAGCAAGGCAGCTACTGCTCAGAGCAGAGATTCACTGCCAAGGAACCTGGCTGTACAGTAAGGCCTGGAGGGCAAGGGGCCAATCCCCACTACTCTGGAGGCCTCTCTGTTGGTCTGCACTCTGATCGGGTGCTCAGGCAACAGGGCACATTGGAAAGGATAGCAGGAGGGGCCTGGAACAGATCCCAGCTACCTCTGTGTCCTGGCACTTACAATTGCCAAGGTAGAAAACCCCCTTCTTCCATGCCCCCCAATTCATCTGCTGAATCACTGACTGGCGGGAGCAGAGAGGAAAAAAAGAAGCTGCTGCTTTTGCCAAAAAAGGTACAAGGAAACAAACAAGGAAACACAGGATGAAAGAGTTGACTCTTGCTCACTGGAGACAGAGCCAAGAACTGAAAGTTAGGAGGAGGTTACCCCCCATTCCAGCTGGCCACTAATAAGCTTTTTTCAAAGTGACTCGACTCTGCTTCCAGGAGAAGTTAACCCATTCCTGTATGCTCCAGTTCTCCACTGACCAAGAATGGGAAACACACAACTAGGGAAACATTTTTGGATTATAGTTGCTCTTTTAGACTACACCACCCTCTGTGCTAATCCGGGTAGGTCTCAGTTTGCCATTTGGGTTAGGAGAGAAGAATAGAATCTTTGTGGATTATAAACATCAAGAGTATTAAATCAATGTGTCTTGACATTTAAAAAACAGTAATCCTGGTTTTGTCTGCCTTCCAAATTCCCATCTTCAAAAAACATCCCTCTCTCTCCAGGACAATAATCAGGTCTTTAGTAAAAAAATCTTCAACTCCCCAACAGCTTACCTTTTGTTTCTTCTTTTGCTTTCTGTGTTGCTAAATCTGCAAGCCAATGCAATGCTGACGAAGGACTTGTTTCTGGACACAGTGACTTGTTAGGTTTTGTCTCACCACTGTTGCTAGTTGCTGGAGCCTCTGTCTTTACAGGTTCCTCAGCTTTGGCCTCTGTAGCTTCAGACTTAGGAATATCATTAGTGTCCAGCTGCCCACCTTCTGATGTCCCTGTGCTGCTAGAGAATGTGCTCTCAGTTCCAGATGTGGATACATTAGGATTCATACTGGGCAGCTGCTGAAACAAAAGGATCACACACAAAGCAGTCAAAATGTGATAACTGAAATTTGCTCTTTTTTAAAACAAATGAGACAAATGACTTTTTTTAAAAAAAACTTACAATATTAAAGTATTAAGACTAGTTGAGGGAGCCCATCTTCTTCCATGTGTAACAGCTCTCCCAACTCTTGGGGAGGGGGGGGAAGAAGGGGAAATTCAGCTGCTACCAGCCTATTAAATGTGCTCATTCTGAATGCAACCCAATATATGGGAAAAGGTGACCATAGCACATGATTATGCCCTCCAAATTTCAAAAGTCCTTTGACCCCAATAGGTTATCTATATTCCAAACTCATAAAAAATGTAAATATTCCACTGGTAGAAAAACCATCAAAGGCCTTCTATAAAAGGAAAACCCAAGTATAAAATACCATCCAATTAGTAAATGGCTATTTTCATTAATACGCTAACTAATTCAAATTGCTCAAAGCAATTACAATTATTCCAGTATACAAGATACAAATGACTCTTTTAAAGACAAAAGGTCTAGTCAGGATGTCCAGACTGACAGCCAGTATGGTGTAGTGGTTAGAGTGTTCAACTGGGACCTGGGACCCCAGGGTTCAAATTCCAGCTTGGCTATGAAGCTCTGTGGGGTGACCTTGGGCTAGTCACTGTCTCTCAGCCTAACTTACCTCATAAGGTTGTTGTGAAGATAAAACTGGGAGGGACAGAACTGTGTTTGTATACCTCTTGAGCTCCTTGGAGGAAAGATGGGATATAAATGTAATGGAATAAATAAATAATGCCAGATTTTGGGCATAATAAAACCTCACATACCTGTGAAATTCCATTTGTGACAGCAGGTCGGAGCACAGATTTATTTTGCCGATTAATACATGGACAGTTAGCTTTAATTCCCCATTTGCCACGAGCTGCATGAACCATGTCTCCGATATTATACAGTGCTGGAAAGTTAGAAGTTTTGGTATCAAATTCTATAACAAAAACTGAAAGTCTTTTAATGCAAGCATCAGTATCTTTCTACTTACAGCTGAAATGGGAAAGCTTCTAGGCTTTGACAAGTAAGAAGAGTGTCCTCAGACAGTTGATACAGAATCTTATGTGTAACTGCCTTTTAGACTGGGGAGGGATAATAATCTGTATCTTTGTTTTGACAATACCACTAGGATCCTGTTAACAAACTGCATCGAGTAGCTTTAGAAACCTAATAAACATTGCAAGTAATGAGGACTCGGCAACTGCAGATACATTTCTGCGGCAAAAATAAGAATAAGAATGAATGAATCCACCCTGCTGCATCTGATGGCAAAAGCCAACAGTCACCTTCCAACAACGACTTGTTAGCAGCCATTACTTCAGGCAATGAGAGGGACTGAAGGAAGCAGGGTCACTATAAATTCTGCTGAGAAGTCAGGTCAGGCTGCTCTTCCATCAGCTGTTATGTGATAGCAGCCATTACATCAGGCTGTAGCAGGAAAAAAAAGATAAGGGAAGCAGGGCCACTTCCTTGGCTCAGCTGAGAGATCAGCAACTTTTTGCTTCTCCTTTCCTTGGACTGTTTTCCATTCCAGCTGATTCGTTGTAAGTACTTTGTTATTAAGAACTAGTGCCCAAATTTGCTTTATAACTCCTCCCTCCCAACCCCTTTCCCTTGTCTTATAGATTTTAAGCATGAGAGCAGGGACTGTCTTATTACCGATGTTTTCAAACCAATCTGGGAGTCCTTTTGGCTGCAAAGTGCAATAAAAATCCATCAAATGAGAGACCAGATAGGACATGGAAAATGGACAGATTACTGAGGTATTACCTGTGCCAGGGATTATCTGTGTTGGCATGAGATTCTCTGGTTCATGTGACTGTCCCTTTGCACACTTCAGCCACGAAAAAACCTCTTCATCACCAATCTCCTCTGTCTCTGAAACAGAAAGATAATCAGATCTTTTAAATTTCCAAATGCTAACTCACATGTTGCAGTACTACAATGGCTTCAGATTAATAAATTCAGAAGTGCCATGGT
This sequence comes from Rhineura floridana, assembly GCF_030035675.1. NCBI lineage: Eukaryota > Metazoa > Chordata > Lepidosauria > Squamata > Rhineuridae > Rhineura > Rhineura floridana. The sequence goes on along the minus strand of NC_084482.1, from coordinate 123,629,941 downwards.
TTGGTAACAGCCTCCAGTCTCTCTTCATGGAGAAACAAAACCTTGCACTAAATCAGGGGTGGGGAACCTGCGGCCCTCAGAAAGTTGTTGAATTCCAAGTTCCATAAATCCCAGCCAGCATAGCCAACTGTCAGGGATAATGGGAGTTATAGTACAGCAACATCTGGAAGGTCACAGGTTCCCCATCTCTGCACTAAATGAACTAAACATGCAACAGATATTTGTTGTGGTGCTTAATGTGGGGCTCCCCTTGAGGTTGTTATGGAAGCTGCAGCTGGTGCAAGATGTGGTGGCGCAACTGCTCACTGGGGCAGGGTATTGCCAGCATGTTATCCCGCTGCTGAAAGAATTACACTGGCTGTCCATTAGCTAATGGGCCAAGTTCAATGTTCTGGTTTTGGTGTGCAAAGCCCTATGCAGCTTGGGACCAGGACACCTGAAAGATCATCTTACCCCATATATAACCAATTGATCACTGTGCTCTGCAGGTGAGGACATTATCAGGAGTTCTATTCCGCAACACATAGGAAGTGGACCTTTAGAGTTGTGGCACCTACCCTTTGGAATTCCCTCCCCTTCAAATATTAGACAGGCACTATCTCTGTTACCTTTTTGGCACCTCCTGAAGACCTTCCTCTTTCCTTTTAAGTAGAGACCTTATCCCAGTCTGTATCTGTGTTGGAATTACTTTTTAAGATGTTTTTAAAGCTGTGTTTTTTAGAGATATTTTTAAAGATGTTTTGTCTGAGTATGTTTTTTAGATGTTTTTGTTTGAATATATATTTTAAAGTTGTTTTGTTTGAAAATGTTTTAGAGTGTTTTTAGTGTTTTTGTTTGCCGACCTTGGTTCCTTCTGGGAGGAAGAGCGGTATGTAAAGCTAACTAGCTAATTAAATAAATGTGCTACTGCAGCCCTGCACTGGCAACCTCAGCTGGACAGGAGTTTTCATCCAAAACATCTAGAGGGCACCAGGCTGGAGCATAACAGTTAGGCATGCAATGCTGCAGTACAACAGTTAGGTATGCAAGATTAAAACTTGACAAAAAACACATCTAGAATCAATATTCCATCCTATTTTCGTAACAGAACATGTATTTTGAAGTCTAAATGAATCTCTGCATAACTTTTTAGTTATCCAATGTCTGTCTCGTGATGACTTGTTATGTGCATACATATCAATAATGTGCATTTGTGCATCCATGTGCTTGCTTCTCAGCTAGTGTTCCACATTACGTCTTACAAATGCCTCAAACGGTCAATTTAATTTCCTCATTTCAAATGAGATGGCAGGTTTGGAATGTTCACAGGGCAAAATACAATAATCAGACAGAAGCCCCTGGTCCTACCTGACCTAGGTTGGCACATAGTTCCTATTTTAGTTTCCCAGTACTGAAAAGACTTATGTCCACTAAGAAGGCAAAAGCTACTTCACCAAGGTTTATCAATTTTGCTGGCAAAAGCACACAGTATTGCTATTATGCATGAACAAGGATTGTAATACGTATCAGATCATAAGCCTTCTGTAAGCCTGTTCAAAAGTCATTTTCCTTCAGGATTTCCTCCAAGAGAGATTGGATGAGACATATACATATTTTCCCCTAACTTCCCCACTGCGTGAAGCAACAAGTAATGGGAAATCCCGCAGTTATTAAATTTATATCCCACTCTTCCTCCCGAAGGAGCTCAGGGTGATCTTACGAGCTCTTGGCTGATGGATCTGTAACATCCTGGGTGCCTTTTTAAAAAAATGGTATTACCTGACAGTTGGTAAGTAACGAAGGAGGCCCACTTTAGCAATAAAGTAACACTTAAATTTATTCCAAAAGTCAACCATTTCACAGCATGGGTGAATGCTGTTAAGCATCCCTAGTGGGTTAGGAATTTTAACTGCAATCCTCAAAGGTTTTTCCTCATTCCAACAGTCCCCATTCTTCATGATGATCCTCTACATGCCACTCCTGTTCTTGAAAGCATGGCTAAGTTAAACACAGAAGGAAACTCTCTACTCTTCATGCTGCCTTGAGAAAATGTAAGGATGAGGCAGCAGAGTAAATTAGGCTAACACTCCCAAACTACAGCATCTCTTCTATCCAACAATATAGCAAAGTGGTCAATTAGCCTTCACACAATACAACTCCACCACCCTCAACAAAAGCAGCATACACATATAAGCTTTGCAGCATTCTTGGACAAATATCAAGTACTTGTTGACCCATTAGGCCTGGTTGTTTTCCACCAAGTCTGAAAGTCTTGAAATCTGTAGCTAGAAGGAGTTATGTCTTTGCTGGCCTGAGAGCAGACAATCCAAGGCCAGCCGTTGCCATGGTAATGGGAGATAACAGCTGGGAAAGTTGTAACAGCCTGCTGTTAGTTCTTCCTTCTTCTGTGTCTTGTCTCTGAACTGGGAGCTTCTCCTTAAAGGGGGGGAAACTCTACATGTAATCTACCTTTAAGCTTTAAGCCATAATGTCTAATAAAGACTCTTAACCTGATCTACTGCCTCTGAGAAGCTTCTTGCTCAACTTAACTCCAATGTAACGTATGTTGTTCACGCAACAACGCTCACACATCAACAGGGTTATGGGCCCAGATCCACAGCACGTTACACAGGAGTAAGTGGCTGGTCTGAACGGCAGACGGAGATCCAGAGGGCAGCGTGATTGATTGTGCCAGACAGAGGTGAGCAGAGATGGCTGCTGTAAACATGTCTGGAGGCTTGCCGATGGAACGACTTAATGAAAAGAATTATGGAAGCTGGAAGTCAAGGATGCGTGCTTTCTTGATAAAAGAGGATTTATGGGAAGCTATTGATGGAACACCCCCTGCACCCCTTACAGCGGCCTGGACTCGGAACGATGAGCGGGCGCAAGCTTTTATTACTCTGGCTCTATCCGACTCTCAACTGCTACACGTGAGAGATGTTACAAACGCCAAACAGATGTGGGACGTGTTGGAGGCCCTTCATGTGCAACAGACCGCGGGATCTAAGTTGTGTTTGGCACGGAAGCTGTATCAGATGCGCTTCATGGGTGAGTGCGACATGAGTGAGCATCTCACGGAATTCAGGCGCCTATTTGCTGAGTTACAGGATCGAGGCATGGAACACTCTGTCCTTCAGAAGACCTATTTGATCCTGGCTTCACTCGATGTGACTTGGAATAATTTTGTCATGGGAATTGAAGCCATGCCCGATGGGGGGCTGAATGTAGCCTTTATTGAAGAAAAGCTGACCCAAGAATGGCAGCGGAGGCAGGAGGCGAAAAGTGCCGTGCCGAAGGAGGCTGTCGGAAGCAAGCAGGATTACAAGCAGGAGCAGCAGCGGCTAAAGGCTTGTTATGGCTGCGGAGCTCGTGGGCATCTTCAGAGAGACTGTGCAGTCAAGCGAAACTCCAGGGACGGAGGCTGGAAGACGCATAGCGGCAGTGTGAACTTTGTAAACAGAAGTCTCAAGATTTAGGACCTGGATTCTTGACAGTGGGGCGAGCCATATATTAATCAAAGACAGGAGTTTGTTTTACATGTCTACAGATGAGCAGGACTTTGTGCAACTAGCGGATGGATCGCAGAAGAATGTGGAGGCTTGAGGACTGGTGAGATTTGATAAACTTGGAATACTGTCAGATTGTTTGTACCAGAACTGTCTCATAACATATTGTCTGTGAGAAAACTGACCAGTTGTGAGTTTTCAGTGTTGTTTGACAGAGACAAATGTTATGTAATGAGGGGAGATCAAGTGTGCATGCAGGGAAGCCTGAATGATTCCCAGTTTGTAATAAAGAGCAGTCAAGCAGGGTGTGCTGTGTTAAACGCTGAGGCACAGACACATCAAGGCTGTGTCCATGAATGGCATCAGAGGCTGGGGCATGCAAACTTTGACACAATTAAGAAAACCCCTATGCATAGTGAAAACATGTGGTTGAAAAATTGTGGACAGTTAACATTGGATTGTAATGCATGTCATAAAGCGAAAATGACAATTGCACCAATAAACCGGGAGGCTGAGAGAACCACAACAGCTCCCTACCAGTTAGTTCATGTTGATTTATCAGGGCCAATAAACACTTCACGAGGAGGTGCGAGATTCTTTTTGGTAAACGTAGATGATTTTTCTAGACACACTAATCTTTATTTGCTCAAGCATAAAAGTGAAGCAGAGCAGAAGCTGAAACTGTTCATTAAGAGAATCGAAACTCAACATGGCATTACTGTGAAAGCGATACACTCAGACCAGGGAGGGGAATTCACGAGTAAAGCATTGAGTGACTTCCTTGAGAGTAAGGGAATAAAACAGAATTTCACTGCTCCATTTAACCCGTCTTCCAACGGGACTGCAGAGAGAAAAAACAGGGTGCTTCAGGAAGCAATGAGAGCCATGTTAATGGATTCCAGTTTGGGGAATTCTTTCTGGGCAGAGGCAATTCTGTATGCGAATTACATTCACAACAGGGTGTTACACAGTGCCATTGGAATGTCACCTTATGAGAAACTCACTGGGAGAAAGCCGAAATTGCAACACATTCAGAAATTCGGGGCACGTTGCTGGGTACACATTCCACAGGGAAAAAGAAGAGGCAAACTTGCACCCAGAGCACAACAAGGATTTGTTTTGGGATTTCAGAATGCATATTTCAGAGTTTGGTTACCAGAAACACAGCAATTAATTCTGAGCAGAAGCATTAAAGTTGCAGAAAAGCCTTGGGATCAAAGGCAAACAGTCATTCTTACAGGATCAGCTGATACACAAGCACAAACACAAGCACAAACATTCAAACCAAACCTTGACATAAAAGAGGAAGGCACACAAATTCCTCTTAGGGATGCGTTAAATGAACTCATTTGTGGGAAACGGAGATCAAAGAAACGCAAGGCTGATGAAATGGAATCTCCTGATCAAGCTGTGCCAAGTACCAGCTCAAACGGGGGGGCTGAGAGAGCAGAAACTCCAGTTCCTTTGAGACGCTCTACAAGAGCGAACATTGGCAAACCGCCTGAAAGATTTACTGTGGGGGTAATTACCAGCCCAGGTATGCATAAACAGGTTGAGATGGATCCAGAGACACTATATTTGACCTGTGTTCAGCCGAAATTTGATTGAATAAAGTTTTGAAATGTACTGAAATGTAAACTGGATCTGTATGATGCAATGTATTGAAATGTATTACCTTTATATTGTTGAAATGTATTGCTGAGTTTTATTTGTAATTGACAGACATGATGGAAAAAGGGGAGCATGTTGACCCATTAGGCCTGGTTGTTTTCCACCAAGTCTGAAAGTCTTGAAATCTGTAGCTAGAAGGAGTTATGTCTTTGCTGGCCTGAGAGCAGACAATCCAAGGCCAGCCGTTGCCATGGTAATGGGAGATAACAGCTGGGAAAGTTGTAACAGCCTGCTGTTAGTTCTTCCTTCTTCTGTGTCTTGTCTCTGAACTGGGAGCTTCTCCTTAAAGGGGGGGAAACTCTACATGTAATCTACCTTTAAGCTTTAAGCCATAATGTCTAATAAAGACTCTTAACCTGATCTACTACCTCTGAGAAGCTTCTTGCTCAACTTAACTCCAACGTAACGTATGCTGTTCACGCAACAACGCTCACACATCAACAGTACTCACCACTGCGCGGACGGTTTTTTCTAAGACGATAACAGTCGAGACACACACCAAAGCCACATTTGCGACAAACCCAGTGAATATTGAACAGTGTTGTTTCGCATACATCACACATCTCCCTCACCCCACGTACAGCTCTCTTCCAGGCCACTTTCTCTACAAAAAAAAAAAAAAAAAAAATCAAGGAGGCACACGTTAATAAATTATACATTACAGACATTTTGTAAAGCTGGAGTTTATTTTATTAAAACTCATTTCTCTAACACATTTAAAACAGTTCAAATGCACAACTAAACGTGTATTAGGGAGGGAGGGAGGGAGGGAGGGAGGGAGGGGAAGAGAGATAAGAGTTTGAGGAACTCTGGAAAAAGCCTATTTGCATACACAGATCTCCCTACACATCTCTTGTGTTGGATTCAGGACAATCCATACAACGCTTTTGGAGACACTGGCAAGACAGTGGCTTACAAAATGTAATGGTATCAACAATTTGGACAGCTTTAAAAGAAGATTAGTTAAATTCCAAGATATGGCTATCAGTGGCTGCTAGCCATGGGGGCTATGCTTCTCCACTGTTGAGGCAGCATGCCCATGAATACTAGTTGCTGGGAGTCACAAGCTGTACTCAGGTCCTGCTTGCAGGCTTCTCATAGACTTCTGGTTGGCCACTGTGAGAGTATGATGCTGGACTAGACAGGCCTCTGGTCTGACAGGGTTCTTCCTATGTTTTTATCATCAATTTTTAAAAGGTCACTTTATATGAAGACAGTAGAGTAAGATCCAGCACAGGAAATTGCTTACACCCGGTTACATAGCACCATATAATGCTAAAACAGCCCTTAAGAAAATTTGTCCCCAAATTAGTAGGCCAAAGGTGTGTTTTAGTAAGCACAAAAATTTTACTGTGTTAACAGCCTTTAAGACACTTTCATAAATGTTTCCAGAGAAGTGATGTGTTAAAAAAAAATGCATGACTTTATCTCTCAATTAATCTGTTGGACAAAACTAGTATGTATGAAATCTCACAAGGACAACTCCTTTAGTTATTCAACACTTTCATATTCAACACTTGCAGAATAAACCAGAGTGATGGTATGAGCAAACTTTTCTTCAGTAATCAAGTTTCAGTGCACTATAGACACAAAGGTTAAAAAGAAAACTGCAGCTTACGGTGTGGTTCCACCATCATCATTGCCTCCTTCTCAGACATAACTAACTGACAGAACTGGTCCCCAACATTGGCCAGGATGTATTTAGAGGTCTCCAGGTCAATCCCCTCTGCAACGGAAGAAGATGGGATCCACAAGCTCATAGCATCAGAGTCACTCTGCTGGGGGTTCAAGAATCCCTCTACTCGTAGTATACCCTTCCGGGTAAATATCAGTCTGAAACAGAACTATGAGCTAGTTAAAAGAGCACAGCAGCTGTAATCTTATCTTCAAAACACAGATGAAAGAAAGATTCCCCCCATGGCTATTCTTCAAAACTAGCACAAAAGATTCCAAAGATATGGTGCTGCAGAAACTGAACAGGAAATGGACCTCGTTAGAACAGGCTGGTCAGCTGGGGAAACTGGTGGAAAGCATTATTAAAAATGAAATTACTAAGTATATGGAAGAACAAAGCTTTCTGAAGAATTAGCATGGCTTCTCCAAAGCTAAAACCTGCTAACCTTTTCAGATTCTTTCTCAGTGTTAATAAGCACATGGATAAGGTTGTGTCCAAGTGTACTTGGACTTTCAAAAAGCTTTTGATAGAAGTCCTACATCAAATACTCCTGAGTAAGCAGTCATAGGATAAAACATGCTCTCTTATGGATCAGTAGTTGGTTTAAGAACAGCGATCAGAGATTAGGAATAAATGAACAGTTCTCAGAATGGTGGGATATAACGTGGGATCCCCCACAAAGGATCTATAATGGGACCAGAACTATCTAACTTGTTCATTAATTTTCTAGAGTTAGAGGTGCGAAGTGAAGTGTCCAAGTTTGCTGCTGACACCAAATTATTCAGGGTGGTTAAAACAAAAAGGGATTGTGAGGAGCTCCAAAAGGATCTCTCAAAATTGGATGTAAAGGCATTAAAATGGCGATTATGGTTTAAGTTAACTAAGTTCCACTGCACTCACAGAAGTTGTTCTATGTGTACAATGGTTTAGTTGAATTCAACCCAATAGATTAATAGTGTCCCATTTTACAATTCATGCATTTTCTGAATAAGACCACATACCAATTGTCTGCTATAGCAATAAGCACATATTGATCCGCAGCTCAAGTAACACCTTAGTAACTATCTAAGAGGATAATCCAGAGTTTCTAGCCATGCAGCCAACATGCCTTTTGTACCACACAATTCTATCTGTTTAGAAACCAGGGCGGGAGGGAGAATATTGTGAAATTAACAGACTTCTGTTGGGCTCTCTGCTCACATGCAAGCACATTAGGCAAGACTGATTATTTGAATGCAAGGGACACAATCTAGTATAGTTAGTTATGCTTGACCATGGACCAGTGCTCCAGTACCTTGTGGAAATAAAGGTGGTAATTACTGATTGTATCCAAAATGGTGTTCCTCTATCAACAAAGGATTCTTTGATCCAGCATGAGGCTTCTGTTAGGGGAAAGGGAAGGGAGGGGATTACCCCCTTTCCCCTGCAGTCTCCCACAAAAAAGAATCCCAACCCTCCAAAGCAGATTTGGGGTGGTGCAGGAGAGTTACAGGAGGAGGGGGCAACAATAAAAACCCCTCCCTCCTTCTGCTGCTGACTGAAGCCTCCACTGGATCAAAGGGCCTTCCATTAGTGGCAGAATGCCTACTGGATATAACCCTAGGAATACCGTGTATCTCCACTGTATGGAAAGTAAATGTCCACACTGGAAGATCAATGTTTATCATTGGTCTTGATAAATACATGACCTACATGAGTCTAATGATTGCCTCAGATATACTTTCCTCCATGGTTTATTCTACGATATAGAAAAGCAGGCTTTAATTCAGTATATTTGATAGACAGTCATGAATCGGGTTTTAAATGTAAAATTCAGAAGTTTATACTACATTCAGATTTCATCATAAAAATCAAGTTTTTTAAATGCCTGAAATATTTTTTAAATTAAAAATCCAATTTAAATTAAAAATCCATCTTTGTTTTTGCTTTCAAATCTTCTTACTCATCCTGCTATTGTGCTGCCATTTCAGGGGTCAGCTTCCACATGATGCGTATAGTAGTTCTCAGAAGCTACAGCAGGAATTGCAACTATCATTACAGAAAGACTATACAACTCTTATGAGATGAAATTACTTAGAATAATGTTGCTATTAATTTAAGAAAGCAACCAGCAGCAGATTTACAAATATGACTAGCTCAAAGAGCTTTATTTATTTATTAAATTTATATCCCACCATTCCTCCCAAAGAGACCCCAGGGCAGCAAATAAATAAAGCACTAAAAGCATCTCCAAAATATCTTAAAAACATCTTTAAAAAATCTTTTAAAACATGTTAAAAAACAATTCCAGTATAGATGCAGACTGGGATAAGAGATCTACTTAAAAGGCCTGTTACCTGCGGAAGTGAAAGAAGCGACAGGCTACAGTGGAGTCATCTTGTTCTTGTTCCTTGAACTTCCGGTAGCGTTCCAACCGGCACTCTCGACACTTGTGCAGATGAGGGGCTACATTGATGCAGGAGCCATCTTGGAGGAACGGTTCCCCTGATTGCTTCAGCTTCCTCACCTTACTCATGTCTTTCAGTACAGATTGGCCAACTATGAAGCAAAGTAACAATTGGAGGACGTCAACTGAACTACGGAGGGAAAGGATGCCAAATGCGAAGTGGTACTTATTTAATGTTGACTCATAAAATGTAGCACTACACAGAGGTTAGGTTTGATAGAGATGATGACTGTAGTTGTCTATACTTGACATTTGTGCTCTGGGTATCGTATCTGCATAGGGGCCAAGGCATGTAGGTCTGATCCAGATAACCTTACACGGCAAAAAAGTGCCCAGATCAGGCCTGCATATTCACCTGTCCTTAAGCAAACCTAAAGTGGTATCTAACTAAACCATACTCAGAGGAGACCCATTGAAATTAATGGAGTTCTTGAATCATATTAAATTAGAAGTTTCAAGATGCACTGTAGTACACTCTAAGCAGTCATCTCTGCATTTATATTCAGTTCACACATACATTTCTGCGGGCAATCATGTTGTACTAATTTTGAAGTCTTTAAAATTGGAGAGTAAATATTTTTCTAAAATATGAGGAGTGCAAATTAATCCTTTCCCCAAAAAATAAACTGATAGTGCACACAGACAAATGTAAGAATTTCAGGTTTTTGGTGGTTTTTCCGCCCGACATCTTGCTCTGGCTACATACACAGAGGACAGATTGACAGAAAGACACACATTACATGGCTGACCATACGAAAGACGTGGCAACGCACAACACAAAGTAGCCCATCTTCAGCCTTCCCCAAATAACTCAACCCTTCTTTCAAAGCTGTCACCTTTTAGGGGGGCTGTGCGAGGCCTGCCTTTAGGGGTTTGTTTCCCTTTTCCCTTGCCCATTAGTAGTACAGCATTCCGCTCGCCATTAGGACCCAGTTTCCCAATCAGATGCTCTGGGATTCCCTTCAAACAAGCTTTGGTGTGCAGCTGCTCCTCAGAATCGCTCATATCTGAGAGGTCGCTATTGGTACTAGAATCAGAATCCTGCTTAGATGGCATGCTCCGCTCATCTAGAGAGAACCTTTTCACAGTTTCAAAGGGGTTTTTGTTCTCCAGTGCTAGTTCTGCCTGTGAAGAGAAAAAGCCAGCTGGATGTCTGCCAAACACATTAGAAAAAGTTTTCATAAGAGGATTGTCCTGCTGCCCAGGCCCAACAGATGGCTTTTCTTCTGTTGGACTGGAGGAGAGTGTGGGCATTTCAATAGGTTGTGTCAGGCTTCCAATAGGTGAACTGGAACGGCCATTTCCCAGAGTAGATGAACTCTGAACACCAGTGAAGAGAGTCGAAGTAGGCGCACTGGACAGCATCTTGGAGGAATCAGTCGTTATAAACAAGCTTTTCTTTTTTGCTAAAGAGTCAGTTGAAGTGTGCAAGTCTGGCCAGCCAGAAGCTGCCTTGGAACCAAGAACTGAAGAGGGAGTAGCAGTTGCTCCTGGCTGAGATGAAGAGGCAAAGCCACTGAAAGGACTGAGTTCTGATTTTTCTGAAAATGCCAGAAAAGGATTTGAGGGCTCCTCTCGTGACAATTTTGGGGGTTGCAAAAAGAGATTCTCATGATTTTCTGGAGGTCGAGTACTCATAACATTTCGGGGAAAAGCTGGAGTAAGGGTGGGCATAGACTCTGCTGGCAGTTTCTGGTCCACAGAACTGCCCATCTGAGCCCCAGCTTTAGCTTCTCCTGCAAGACCTTTACCTTTGCAGATGCTAGTACTCAGGCTCTCTGAACTTTTTTTTAACAAGTCTTGACTATTGGGCTCTTCAACCAGATTCTCCGACAAGGCTGTGAAGTAGTTGCTGGAGGGAAGATTCTGGGACATACACTGAAAAAACAAGTTATTTGATAAATCAGAGTCCTTCTGATCCTCATGACCAGTGCGAGTACCAAATGGAAATCCAACAGGTTTCTTCTCTGGAGCCAACACTCCATTGGATTGGCTTTGCTCACTATCAAATATTGCAGGTTGGGAAACAGTTGAGTGTGCCACTCCAAAACCTGAAGAAGCCAACACTGAATTTGGGGAAACCTGAAACAAAATAGGATATCAGCTAGTTATGCTCCTCTCTCAAGATGCAAAATTCTTAACACTTAATATGCCTACTACATTTTCCCCAATGTACTGACTTTGTAGCAGCTCTAAGCAGTTTATTCTATATTAGAAATGTAGTTTGTTGTGCAACAATGGTTGAGACATGAGACACAATCCCCAGATTTTGCAGGCTGCCTGAAGTAATTTAGGCTGACGAGTTTTAAACTTCCAAATCTTTAGATGGGTTTACTGTATCTATGCAAACTTTGCTTCAGAATGCTAAGAATGTATATAATGGAAAAGAAAAACAAATGGTTCAATATTTTCATCTCAATTTCTGAAATGTTACTCTAAAATGCCAACATACATACTGAAATAGCAATTCTGAAATTATTTATTGCTCCCACTAGGATGCGCTCTTATGGTCCCTGGGAGAGTGTCCCAGGGCTAGGATTGTGCAGCTCTTCCTCTCTGTGGCCTAAGAGGGAGATTGAGGGGTGGCACTGAAGGTAACTCATGGAGGCATCCTCCACACAAGTTATGGAAAACTCCACAGCTGTCCTACTCTGTCAGTGCTCAACAGACAAGCCAAAAGGGGAAATTTCAGGGATGTATTGGGGACGGATTGGGGAGCCCAACATGTCCCTGAAACAGGAAACAAGTACATCGGCCCTGAGACTGGTGTAGTTATCTTCCCTCCCAATGGTCCCAACGGGAGGAAAAATCCTTTAAAAAAATCCTCTAGAAGAGGAAAAAATGAGGAATGACACTTCCCCCCTTCCGAAATCCCAGCAGGGCTTTGGATTGGGCACTTTGTCTGCCTTTGAGTCTCCCTCCCCTGAGCAAGTAGAGTTGCTTTGCCTATCTGTAAAAGATTAGATTATAAAGAAACCGCTCTCTTGAAAGTGTATATTGCCATATTTTTTCCCCAGGAGCTTCCCCTCTTATAGTTGTATACATCACTTCCAGGAAAAAATGATTTTAAGAAGAATAAAGAAACACTAAACTGGCGGCTTTGAATTCTAGTTTTATTTATATGAAAGCCAGTATCCTTCTGCTAAGGTATAAAGATAGATGGGAATGTACTGCACACTGAATACAATACAAAATTATACCAGTTCACAAGTCTGCTTTCTTAGTATTCCACATCTCAATAGATGGATACATCTATTGCAACAGGGAAAGATCTCAATATTCCTGTGTTTTTTAATTGTACTTCTGTACAAATCCTTAACATGGCTATTATAAGGGTTACAATAAGATAATGTACACAAGGTGTTTTGAACATAACAAGGTGCTTTATGCATGCTAGATATCACTAGTATGCTGGTGGTAAACAACTTACCTCTCCCTGGGCCTGCAGGTGGCCTGCTTTCTGTTTTTCTTGTCCAGTAACTGCTGACAGGTCAGTATCAGATATCCGCACAGTAGCTGGTGTTGGCCCAGCTGTAGCAATTACTGCAGGGGCAGCCACCTGGCCTTGGTTGGCCTGCTCTAACGATTTTGCCATCTCTTGGCTACTACCTCCACTCAGCAATGCCTGGGAAGTAGGTGAAGAAAAAGAAGTGAAGGGCACAGGTGGGTCCCCACCCACTGGTTCATCCTGGACCACAAGAGTTCGGCCATTCTCCTTGGTGTATGTGGCAAAACGAATACTGCGATTAACTTGAGGAACAAATGGAGGAAGTTGCTTGGCCCTGGGATCCAGAGTCATGTCACTGCCAATGCTTCCTTTCCAAGCTCCCCTATTTGCCTCAGCTCCATCATTCCCATTACTATCCACTTCACCCTTCTCCTTTAGCTTCTTTGTAGCATGATCACACCCAGTATCAGAGGAATTTTTTCTCCTTCGTCCATCTTTCCCTTCCACACTTTCTCTCTTCTTTTTTCCTTTTGACGATTTAGCTGCTTTTAGAGAACCACCCTATAGGAAATAAAAAGCAAAGATCACAATGAAGAGCCAGCCAAAATAATTATCCTTATCTAAATCCAAAAGTTTTGAAGAAACCTGGACCTTCAACAAATTTCACACTGCTTTAAACATTAGGCGTTTAGGTCAAGGTATCATTAGCATGCTGATGATATCTAGCTCTATTTCTCTGCAACATGCAAATCAGGAGAAGTCATGGAAGCCCTGGACCTGTGTCTGGACTCAGTTGTGGACTGGATGAGGGTCAAAAAATGAGTTGAATCCAGGTAAGAGGGAGGTGTAGTGAGTGAGTGGATCCCAAATCAGGTAATTAGTCAATTGCTGGCTTTGGATGGGGTTGTACTCCTCCTGAAAAAGCAGATTTGTAGTCTTTGGGTGCTCCTGGATGTATTGCTGTCACCAGAGGCCCAGATGAACTCAATGGCTAGGAGTGCCTTTTACCAGCTGTGGCTAGTAAGACAGCTCTGGCTGTTTCTGGACCAAGATACCCTTACTACTGTTCATGTGCTGGTATTCTCTAAGTGGATTATGGCAACATGGGGTTATTCCCGAGGCTGGTCAGAAGCTGTAGCTAATGCAAAATGCAGCAGCTTGACTGCTCACTAGAGCAGAATATCGCTGTAATGTACACCACTGCTGAAAGAATTGCACTGGCTGTCAATTAGCTACCAGCCAAAGATCAAGGCACTGTTACTGGTGTGCAAAGCCCTATACTGGGGGTGGGGACCCTCTGGCCTCCATGCAAATCATGGGCCTTTGGGGGCTCCTATTTGGTCCCCGAGGCCATTTCTTCCAAACACACCCACCAGCTGATGTCACTAGTGCCTGGTTGTATTCAGGGCAGGGAACAAGATCATGTAGCCAAAGCACCAGAATTTAATTGCTGCTCACCAGCTGAGCAGGGATTAAAGTCCTTGTGCGCATGAGCTACTTCAGAGACTCTTTTGCAAAGGCTTCAAGACAGCTCCTATGCTCCCATTTGCTCAAGCGTGGGGGCTGTCTTGAAAGTCTTTTCCAAGCCTCCCCACACTACTTTTAAGTCTCCACTATCGAAGAGTTAAACGATGGGACTTGCAAAAGCATTTTCCAAGTCTTCCCCCTCCCCCTTTAAGTTCCTAATCACAAAGAATTAAGGGACGCACAAGGGATTTTGATAGGTCAGTAACCCTGCCTGCCAGCCAATCATGTGTCATCACAATGATATCCCTGCCCATTCGTCAAATTTGGCCCACAAGGCAGATCCTAATAAGGATCTGGCCCGTGGAGCCAAAAAGGTTCTCCACCCCTGCCCTATACAGCTTAGGACCAGAATCATCTCACCCCTATATACTCACTGCATTTTGCAGGAGATAAGCCTCCTACAGATACCGTCTCATCGGGAGGTTGTTTCTGTACAACGTCGAAATCAAGCCTTTAGTGTGGTGGCATGAACTCTTTGGAACTCCCTCCCATTACATATCGCAGGCACTATCACTATTATGTTTTTTGGCACCTACTGAGGACCTTCCTTTTCCAGCAAGCCTTTTAAGTGGAGATATTTATCTGAGTCTGCAATGGACTTGAAATTGTTTTTTTAGATGTTTTCATTGTTGATGTAATTGTTAAAATCACTTTAGGATGTTTTATAGAAAGTGATTCATACATAAAATGACACTTTTAAAATAATCATTGAGCAGTATAAGAGGCTGTCTAAAACTAATTCAGACTCATTCATTTACAGCACAATCCTTTGCATACTTACTCATTCATGAGCCCCTTGAGTTCAGTGGAGTTTACTCGGCTTAAGTGAGTAATGGACTGCAGCCTGAATTAATCAAGTCAAACTAAATATCACTATGAAAATATATAAGCTCATTTAAGCTATCATAATAGGATAAACATTTTCTTTGAGATCAGATCTTTAAAACAATGTTATCACAAATGTCATGACCTGGTGCAACACAGAATGTATACCTCGTTCAGAGCAGAGGTGTCCATCACTACGTGAATCAGTCGGGGATCCACTGACTTGATTTCGCCAGTCTGGTTTTTGTGTAGTGAACAAGTTGGGGGGGGGTGGAGAGGAAAGACAAAGTCAATATTAAAGAGTTGTAATATACTGATCATAAAGCAGCTTCATATTATATACTGATTAAGCCAGTCTGGACATAATATGAAACCATGATTTAGTGTTTATGTGCGTGAGCTGCAGTGAGCTTTGGACTTGTGTTTCCCCCTCCCCACCTTTAGCATGTGCCAGGAAGAAAGGGGGACTGGAAACATCCACTTCCAGTTTTAAACTAATCAGAGATCCCTCTTAAGTCCAAGCTCAGGGTCCTCTGGTTTATTTAAACTATGGTCAGAGAACAAGCCAGGATCATAAATTACACTTTAAGCTTACTTGGTTTGTTTAAACTCTAGCTATTTCCAAGTTCAGGGGTATTGGTGAACATGGGTTAGTTTAAAACTGAAAGTGGAAGCTTTCTATTATCATCTTGCACACAAAAGATAAGGAGAAGGGAGCGGGGAGCGCACAAGCGCAGGGCTTGCCATGACTCGGGTACATAATGCTAACCTGTAATTGAGCATGAAGTCTAAATTGAGCATGAAGACCTATCCCAGTCTGTGTCTGTTAGAATTGCTTAATGTGTTTTTTAATACTGTTTTTAACCCTTTTTAAAATTGGTTTTTTTAATGTTTTTAACACTGTTTCATTTTAATGTATTTTAAGATCTGTTTTTATGATGTTTTAAAGTGTTTTTAGCGCTTTGTTTGCCGCCCTGGGCTCCTGCTGGAAGGGTGGGATACAAATTAAATAATAAATAAATAAATGGGCCTACTGCAAGAACCCAAATGAGCTTCTGAAAAAGAGGAACTCTGAAGGAGGACATTCAAGAAATGCCACAAACAATAAAGATTTTCCCAAGTTAATGAACATAGCACATACACTTGAGTAGTAAGACTTTAAGGATGAAAATATTCAACTTTCATATCCTTTGGCTTCATGAACATCCTTAGCAATAGTCTTCAAATAAGTAAGCTGCCAAGAGGTTTTGGAAGACATTTTTCATTATTTGTTCATGGTGCTTTCACCACAGCAAGTTGGATCCAAAGAACCATGAGTAGAAGGTAAATAGCCACTATCGCTGTCCCTCAAATGCATATGCAAGAGTTTACACGGTGCTCTAGTAGGTAGGTTCGATAGCAATATTCGCGCTCTTCTCTTTGGATTTAGTTTCAAGTAATAACGTGTAAGACAGCCTTTCCAAGAGCAGAAGACACTTTCACATACAAGATGTCTCAATCCAGTTCATTGTGATAAGGAAAACTATATAATGTGCTCAGAGAAGCACAAAAGCAACTAACTGTACAAATCATTTCTTAATTTGCATAATTTACTCTAATTGCCATATCTGGACTTTTAGAAATTTAAGAAGTTTAGAATATCTGGAAAAAAGTAATGAGGACAGGAAATCAAGGATACACCTAGAGTACAAAAGGCCACACCTCCTCCGGCAACAGGCTATTGGGTCATCTGGCTCTGTATTGTCTACAATGACTGGCAGAGACTCTCAAAGATTTAAGCCATACCTGGCCCTACCTGGAGATGCCAGGGATTGAACCTGGGATCTTCTGCATGATGCTCTACCCCTCAGCTACAGCCCTTTATGCTGCTCAAGATCCTTGTGGCTTCAAGCCAGTATACTTTCAGTTTTTACTATGAATTTTCTAGCTAGAAGCTGCTTTAAAAATAAAATAAAATATGGGATGCATATTGTTAGAAAGCCAAGTTCTGACCTGCACAGTGAATGCCATGCATATACACCCTGGCTATTTTCTCTCTACACCATGTGTCTTGGGACAACTGTGTCATGACCAGTACCATTTTTCTTAGGGTCCACAGCAGAGTTGATAAAAACCAACGATCTTTTCAATATATAAGAGTCTAGGTCAAAGATACAACAATGAATACTATACAACTTCTAATTATATTCTATGAATATGTTAATAGCAGCTTATGGAGCTGGAAGATAACCTGATCAGTCCCTATCCTGCAGGCAGTGTACATGAAATGCACACTCACTCACTCTTTCTGGGCCTTGCCTCTCTCTTAAGTACAAAGAGAGGGGTCAGTGAATAGAGAATTTGGTGAGATGGAGTAGATCTGAACAAGGAGGAGACTACTGAAATAGTAATCCAGTTCTTAACAATAAGTACTTTCTTCTGTTGGTGTAGAGAGAATTTTTTCTTCCTTTGGACTAATTCATTCTAAATTAAGAAATAAGCTGGGAACTGAACAAGCAACAAAGGTTGTATTTCTTTTCCAGACAATGAACAAGAAAGACAGAAGTGAAGAAGAAGAAGACTGAGTTAACTGTCCCACCCAATACTTTCTCATGTTGACTTGGTTGAATTGTCTAAATTTTATTTTTAAAAGAACTTTATATTTATCTAAAACTGAAATAGTTAACCATTCAAAAATCCATGTGCATGTTTTGTTAATGTTGTTGTTTGTTGAAGAAGAAAACTAACCAGAAGAATAAACAATCTTATTAGTACAATGTAAAAGCCTGATTGGTGGTGGTGATTCTGGTACATCATGACAATAATCATGGTTAATTGAACAGTTGGAGCTGGTTCATCTCCTGACCGACTTCACAAGTTCATTCTGCTTTAGTACTAAAATGACCAAATTATCATCCCATTTTTTGATGAAAATTAATCTGAAAACAATTCAGAATAATTGCTTAGTGTGCACCTGCCTTCTAATGAAAACTACATCTCTGAATATGTATTAAGGTTATATGAAACAAAAATGTAGTTCTACTAAATGATGATTAAATAGAATCTTCCTCACTGGTGATTTATGGGTTGCTTGTTCACCATTACCACCACCTCCTTGCAAAGCTAATTTTTTGTGTGCTCAGACCCTAAATCTCATCAGTAAATCCTCTAGATGCTCACTGTTCTTCCTGCATTTAAGTACTATATGCACAATTACATGTTGCAAATCATACCACTGAACTTAATTGTTTAATTAATATAAGGGTGGATCAAGAGATCCCATAAGCAGTGTTCCAGTTATGATATGTTTATTATTTACTAACTGTTTAAATCACCCTTAACCATAGGAACCAAGGTGGACTACAACAATATAAAAATCCAGTATTAAAATATGCTCATAGAAGCCGTGATGATTTCAGCCTCTTGAAAATTTGCTGTAGGACATTCAGGAACAGCATGGAAGATGGCACAGAAGGAAGAGGGAACTGGTAAAAATTGCCTGTGTTCCCTGAGCAGGCATCTCTGTTGGACTGCAGCCTGTTCTGTTCATGAAAGGACTCCTCTGGATCTCAATCTCAAGTTAAAAACCATTAAGCCAACCAGAAAATAAATATACAAAGAAAAGGTAGCTGTGCTGGTCATAGGAAAAAATGAAAAAGAGTATTAGGATAAGTCCTTTATTAGGCCAACCAAAATATCACAAAATAGTGTGCAAGCTGCTTTCAAGTTCTCCAGAATTCTTCAGCTGGCTAGATAGTAAACAAAGTAAGGGGTGAGGAAAAAAATATTGGCTGATAGTAATGCCATGAGTCTGCATCTAGTGAGAGTCTTAAGACAAAATTATAATTTGGAAGGAGTTAGCAGAAATTCAAATGAAGCCTTTTAAGGGCTTTTAGGCGTGCTGGAAACAAATGTTAACATGGCTGACTCGCCATTTCTATAAGCAGGAAAACTGCCTGCTATCCAAGCCCATCTCCATCCTTATGTGAAACACACAGGCTCTTTCATAGGTAGAAAACAGAAATAAACAGAAATAAGGCAGCATTTGTCTTAATATGGTTTGAGAATAGCAGTGATTTCACTGCCCACCTAAAAGTCACCAAGGATGAAGCTAGTCTAACCTCTCTAAGGAGTGAATTCTGTAACTGGGGTGATGCCACAGATGAGGGCCTGTCTCACATTCCCACAGACCAAACCTCTTGTGGTGGTGGAATAGATGACAAGACCTGTGACTGAAATTATGTAATTTCCCCCATAATTTATCTAATTTTAATTTTATATACATTTGAATGGTTGTAAAAATGATGTTGGCAAAATATGGAACTCTTTAATGGGGACATGAAAAAAGAGGCTGGGACCCTAAGGTGAGGGGAGTGAAAATTAACGCAAGAGGGCAGAAAGGCAGGGGGTGATGTTTGTACTTTGAAAATCACTAAGATGTTCCACCGAGATTGCTTCTTTTGGCTGCAACTATAAAGGACAGAATTTGCTTACATGCTGAAAACTGTCAGGGTCCTACTCGAGCTGAAAGTGCCTAGATTAAATCCCACACTCGACACAATATAGCTAAGAATACGTAAATAAGAGACCCTAGCTTAACAAAGTGAGGAAATCATGCTTTAAAAAAAACACACAAGAAGAGCTCCAGACCTCAGTCAAAACCACTTCCATCAGCCGGGTGATAGGATCTTGACAGCTCACAACAGCAGAGACCCAGCTGTTTTCTTCCTCTGGCTGGTACACCTTCACTCTTTGACCTTGGACACTGCAAGGACCTGGAAAAAAGTTCCACACAAGAGTTCTACATCAGTCAAATTGGTGTCATTGCACCAAGAATTAAAAGTCAGCATGGTTTGAAAGCTTTGGTCTCTTAAAGTAACACACAATATTTTATTAAGACTTTTTGTGGGACAAAGGATAATGGAAGTAGCCACCACAGTATTGTGGGGTTTTGTGTCTTTATTTACATGTGAATTTCTAAAATTCCGGTAAAACACTGAGAGGTTTTTATTTGAGTTTGCTTAGTCATACAGGAAATAAATAACTTAAGCTCTAACTTCCTAACAAACTCTTTATGTTTTCACATATACATGTTGGCAAATTTTATGTGTAAAAAACCAGCATCTGCTTGCAGGGTTAAAATCCCTGCTTGGCCATAAAGCTCACTGGGTGACCTTGGGCCAGTCACCGTCTCTCAGCCCAACCTACCTCATAGGATTGTTGTGAGGATAAAATTGGAAGGTGGAGGACCATGTTTGTATGTCAACCTGAGGTCCTTGGAGGAGAGTTGGGATAGAAATGTAATTAATAAATAAATATCCATGATTACCCCATGAGCTGAATGGATGCACTTGGATAACCTATACTGAATTTATTTATTAAATATACAGCCCTCCTTTCCACCCTAAGTGCCCAAGGTACAAGCTAAAAACTAAATATATACAGTTAGAACCATATATCCAAAATATATGCAATGAGCAGATAAAAACAGAAGCAAATAAAACAAGTGTAGCCAGCTGAATAAAAAAACAGAAGCAGGAAAACACTCACAGTCAGGCTACAGATCTGTCTGAACAAGGACTCCACCTGCCAGCAAAAGGCCAAACAATAGGCTAGATAGTTCTTTCTAGGAAGGCTGTTCCAGGATTTGGGTACAGTCACTGAAGAGACGCTCTCTTACATCCCCACCAAACACAACTGACATTGTCAGAAGGGTCTCTCCTAAATAACTTTATGCCCAGGCAGGTCTTTTAGGCAACTCATTCCAAGCCATTTAAGGCTTTAGAATTCATGACTAGCACTCTGAACTGTGCCAAGAAACAAACTGAAAGCCGTTACAGCTGTTTCAACAAGGGAGTTGCATGCTTCTGATCAGTAACCCTGATCAATGCTCTGCCCACAGCATTCTGGATCAACTGATGCTTCAAAGCACTTTTCCAAGGTGGCCCCATATAGAGCATTATTATAATAATCTGAACAGGATGCAAGCAGGGGTGTGTGTTACAACAGCCAGATCTGTGTTTCAAAGGAACAGATGCAGGTGGTGCACCAGCCTTAGATGTGTGAAAGCACTCCTAGCCACGGTCAGCATTTTAACATCCAGACTCAAACCTGGATCCAGGAGCTCATCCAAGCTACAAACCTGAAATTTCAAGATGAATGCTACACCAAGTCCAAGGCAGGTTGAACTCTATTCCCTAATCTGCCATCCTACTATGCAAGAACATCTGTCACTGTCTCAATTAAGCTTCAATTGCTTTCATCCAGCTCATTGCCAGCATGAACTCATTTCCTAAAACAGTAGCACCCTGCTCCAAGTCATCCACAACAAAGCTTGAATTGGGGAACCTGAAACATAACAGACATTTGAAAAAGCCAGAACAGGTCTTAGGTTCTTAAGAAGCAGCTGTAAACAGAATTGAATTTTCAGGACAACCAATTTGTTTTTAAAAAAAGTAAAGCCAGCTGGTCTTACCTCTGCTAAATATCTCCTGAAGCTTCTGATCATTGATCAATGCGTTGACAGCTTCCCTCAATGTCGGCTGCTGTTGGAGAATTTGGTTCTGATTTTCTGTTGCCATCTGCCAACAAATATTTTTAATATGAAATAGCTGGTCAGGAAATGGGCAAAAGCATAATTATATTGCCTCGATTGTTAAGATTTCTTTGTCCCCCTTTTCTTGATGTGCTTTCTCCATAATGATAGGAATAAAGTTGTAATCCACTCAGGCATATTCAAATGATTCATATATATTTTCTGACAAACACAGCTGTGGGCAAAAGTACAACTACTGCAAGATGCATTTATTTCTAAATGTTTATCCTGTATTTACATCTTTACTCAGGGTCTGATCTATACGAGGTAACAGCAAGTGTACTCTGACTCTTTTTCTACAGCACACAGCCCTGCAAACCCCAAAACAACTGCATTCCATAATGCAGGATTTTAAAGCCAGCTAGTCTTACCTCTGCTATCTCCTGAAGTATTTTTATTTCCATAGTGAAAAGCAACTTGCCCAGATTCATGGCATACAGAATAGACTTTTCAAGCACAACATAATGTGAGTACTCCTGACTGTCAGTTACCTCACCACAAACTATGAAGACCCAAAGTTAAGCTTAGTGCATTTAATTGTTTTTCAGCTGATTAGTACTAAAGCGCCTCAAACTCGTGTTTGAAGAACTACTTTAGGCATAACAAGATGGGATTTCTACATGCCCTTGCTTTCTTTGCAGATCCTCATGCTATATGGCAAACTACTTTTTGAACTTTCCCCCAATTTCAAAAAACATATACCATGTAGCATGGTGACTGATAACTGAGAAATGTAAGCCTGAAGTCCTCTTGGACAAATTAGTTGTGTGCTTTTCTGGATCTCATTTAGTAAGTATTTTGCCTATTTACTGCCTTTCTTCCATTTTTGCTGATGGTATGTTAGAGGAGGCAGCTAAAGGGAGAGAATTCCAGCATCATATTTCAAAAATCACAACAAATGAAGTCTGTACCTTTAGTTCCAGAGCACTGCTAATTTACCTGGAAAAGACGTAGTCCACTGGCATCAGACAGGAATCTCAAGTCTCGGTCTACAAGAGACTCTACTGGAACCACAGAACCTAAACCAAGCTTATCTACTAAAGGAGTGAAAGTCTGTGAATGAGAAAAGAAAAATGAAAACCTGAACATAGAAGGTAGCACACTTATTTGTTAAAAGTGCCTAGTATAATAAACATTTCCTCATTCTTTTTACCCTCCCTAGGAGCTTCCCAAATAAACGATAAAGAAAAAGCCTTACTCAAGTATCTGCTGAAAGGAACTAAATAACTTTCTAGCCAAATAAAAGAGAAAACATAGTTCATTGTAGATCTACTGCACAAGCACTTGGCCCACCCTGACTTTCCTTGAGCTTATTTTGTAACTTGAGGGTCAATATATACTGCATTCCAAGCAAGTCTTCAAGCCAAAAACTACCTAACACGATTTCATTCAGCTGGATAAAAATCCTCAGGTTTAGTTTAATTTTACAGGTTTCAGAAAATGTTGATGCCCAATTGAGTATATTTCCACAGTAGCCTAAATATGAATTTCAAGTAAGAAAGAAACTAGGCCTTGAAATCATAATAGATTTAACCCACCATTCATACTATAAGGATTGCTTCTGACTGAGAGTAAGAAGCCCAGTGAAGGTACTCACCAGTGCTGGCCAATGTCCAACTGACACTCTAGTTCCCTGAAGCAGAACTGGGTCATTTCTAGGGACCCAAACCAGAGACCCTTCCAGCATCAAAACAATCACTTCTTCAGCATGAACTTTCACCCAAGCATGCTGCTTCCAACTGCACCGGTCAAATTCCACAAATATCTGCAAGAGATCCCAGAATGGGTTCTTTCAAACACATGTGGGCAAAGTCACACTAGTTAGTCAGCAAAATGCTTGTCTTGAACAAGGGACTACAAATATCAGCTTGGTTTACCAGCTAAGCCTCTATCTGTCCTCACTACCAGTTTTACCCCTATTCCTACCCCCCCTCTTCTGGCATATACAGAAAGCTTCTGGAAGAGGCCAGAGTGTCTACAGTCTGAGCTGCAGTATATATAGAGAGAAGAAAAAGCCAAGGATTCCTTTGCTCCCCCCCCAAAAAAAACACCTTTTCCTGCGTGCCGCAGGGGTGACAGGCCTGAGACAGAGGAAGAGACTTGTCTGTGTGCAGGCAGGTATGCATAAGGTAAGAAACAATGGGAGAAGTGCCTGTCTTTCCTTCCTTATGCAAACCAATGTAAGTGCAAGTAAAATTCCTACCTATCATTCAAGCCCTCTGTGATTGTTAAGAGCTGGAGGGAGAATCAACAACTTTCTGACTCGCAGAAAACTTTGGAGAATGATAGAAAAAGTGGGGAAACCCTCAGGTGTTTTCCCTCTTGACCAGCAAAACAGGAAAGACTTTGCATCTTCCCTCAGATCCTCTAGAAAACATGAAGGGCTGGAAGGAGATGCAGGTGGGGGCTTGTAGAAGTCTTTAGTGAAGGTGCCTTCGACTCTTTCTGTCCTTTTCCAAAGATTTCTGCAAGTAAGAGACCCCATTGCTATGTGTTGTGAAACAGTGAAGGCAGAGATGGGGTTTTCTGTTAGTTGCAGGAAGCTTTGGAGAAGGGGAGAAACAGGTATACTGGCCATTTCTTCAGGTATACTGGCCATTTCTTATCAGAACTGGTCCATTAATGAGAGCCTGTCATTAGTGCCATTTTTCACCAAGCACTGAGAAAATTTTGATGCCCAATTCAGGAAAAAAAAACAGATTACTGGAGCTAGCGCTCCTGCTTGCTTTGCTCGCCCATCCCGCCTACCATCACCAAAGCCCCCAACCCCCAGGCCACAAAAACCCCCATGAGCCACCAAAGTCCCCCCCCAGGTTGCCAAAGCCCCACACACTCCCACACTCAGGCACCCCCCCACACACAGGGAATCTCTCTCTGTCTCACACAGACACACACTCTCCCTTGCCACCCCCACCCCACTGCCCTCCCCCTAGCTACTGCCACCCCACAGACACCGACATTCCCCACCCTTACCCGCTTGCCTCAGCTGTTGGGGCGCCCCCTCCTACCCACCCCCTCCTACCCACCCAGGCCACAGCGTCCCCACCAGCCGTGGCCTTCATCTCCCCTTGCATGGCCTCCGTTGCCAGACAGACCATCCATTCACCCAGTAGTTTTTGCCGCCGCCACAATGTGTCCCTGCTGTCATGCCATGTGACATTAAAAAATGAGCAGGCCAAGCAGTTGCTGGAAAAAGAACATTTTAATACGGTGGCCAAAGAGACAGAGGGCAAGATTGATTCCCTAGGCAGGGAGTCCCACAGCTTAGGCTCTCCCCCACATCCAACCAGTTGCACTCCAGCTGCCAACAGGACACAAAGAAGATCTTAAAAACTAACTGAACTATGGACTGTAAGCCTTCTGAAAAGAAGCCTTCTGAAAAGGGATTGTCCTCTTGTATAATGTACCATGTACATTGATAGCCCTTATTAAATATTTACCTATACTCTAAGCCAGACGTTAACAAAAGATTTGACAACAATTGCACATTCTTTTATTTTTACCAAATAATGACAAGGTGTGCTATGCATATAAATGATACCAAGTCTACTAGAAATATTTTTACTAAAATAATTTAGCCTATGTAATAATACTCAGACCACTCTCCATTATAAATCATGGTAATCTGCAAGCTTGGACATACCTACTAAATCATAATCTCTCAACCTAGTGTTTTCCAGATGTTTTCGATTACCACTCCCACCAACCCCAGCCAGCACAACTGTAAAAGGTGTTACAGGGGATTATAAATTCCTACACAGGGAGAGGAGTATGGGACCTTTCATAATTTGGACTCCAGGATGAGGTAGAGGAGCCCTCAGAGGCTGACTGTAACCAATCTGCAAAACACTTTGTGCCCCAAATCACTCATATCCTCTTTTCACATAAAAACATACACAGACCAAGTTCTAACAAACATAGAAAAGCTGCTTCATGCCACCTCATACCTACTCAGTCTAGCACCTCTATGTTGACTACACCGATTTGCACCATTTTTCTAGGTTTTCAGACAGGAGTCTTTCCCATCCAAGGGACTAAACCTGAGATCTTCTGCAGGCTAAGCATGTATGCGGTCACTGAACTATGGCCATTCACCAATCAACACTCCAACACGGGCAGAAACTGTGCTAGTGCTCTCTACTGCTCTTTCTTATTCAGCTTGCATGGATACCTTTCCGTTTGTTCAGCATGAAAATGTGGACAAGAAGCTCGAAGGGATGAGGTCAGTCATGTGTGTGCTTAACCTTGATCTTCCTGGAAAATTCAGTCAGACTAGGACTTTTAATCTGGATGGCAGAGGCTATAAATTCCTGAGACCTATTCCATTGGTACTGAAATAGGAAGTTGTGCACCCTTCTAGCCAGAAAAACAACATTTGGATGCCTCAGAGGTGGTGACATACAGGTATTCTGAGAGGTAGTTCCAAACTTACATAGCAGAAAGGGAGAAAGTCAAGAGTCTTCCAAAGGAGCAGGAAACCTTTGGACAGCGGTGGAGCTGGACAAGTGAGGATCATTGGCAAATATGTATCAGGCAACAAGAGGGATAGCTTTGAAAGCACAAGGAGCTTGTTCTGAATACAGGGACAGGAAGCCTGTGTAGGCATTTAAGAAGTATCATAGGATCAAATGAATTTGGCAATGTATTGAATATGTAAGTAAAAGAAGAGAGAGGAATAAAGATAAAGCTAAGACAGGTGGATAAGAAAAGCATACAAAGGTAGGAAGGCTTGGGTAGGAAGATGGGAAGTTCAGTCTTGGATGTATTAACTTTGAGATAAAGCATCCAAGCAGAAATATCACAGAGGCAATTGAAGATGTGGGATTGGAATAAGAGGGGCAAGTTCAGGGAAAGAGGGAGAGCTGGGTATCATCTCTGCATAGATGGCATTGATAAATAGGTGGTATTTAAAATGGTATTTTAAAAAGGTGGTATTTACTGATGTAGTATTGTATGTCTAATTGCCAAGTCCCACCCCTTCCAGCCATCTTAAGTGGGTTTTTCCTTGAAACACATAACTGTGTCCTAAATTTGTGCCTCCGCTTTCATTCTGTGTTGAGTTTTCCACCTTCCCTTGCCCCGCTAAAAACTGGAGTGGGGTTGAAAACTTGAAACTTGCGCCCTGAATGAATGTATGAAATTTCATTCCAATCATGGTCAACTACACTATTGCACTTCTTACAAACAAACTTATGAAAGAGAACCTAATGGTTCAGTTAAACACAACAGCTCACTATGCTTTAACTAATATAACAATCGTAGTAACAGCAATTAGGTTTTAAGTTTCACTACTTCTGAAGATGGAAATATAAGAGCTTATGGAGTTAATGTAATCAGGAGGCACCATGCCACATTTATCAACTGAATTACTGCTGTATGTCCATTTTCTAAATACCTGCATGCAATTTCTTTGATGTAGCCCCTTCTCTCACCCACCTCATCTTCCAAAACAGTTACCACCAAGGAAAGTCTGGACAGTTTTTAAAAGCCATAAGTTAAGTAATTTCAGCTTTTGCAACTATTGTAAATCACTTGCAACAAGATTTTTCAAATTTAATGTAGGGATGGGGAACTTGTGGCCATCCAGATACCATTTAACCACAGCTCCCATCACCCCCAGCCAACATGGCCAATGGTTACGGATAATGATAGTTTTAGTCCAACAACATCTGTAGGGCCAAAGGTTCCCTACCTCTGATTTAACAAGCATGTAAGATAAGAATGCAAATTTAACACCTCCAAATTGCTCTTAGAAGCACAGTTCTAAATACATTGGAATCACTGTGCAATTTCCCCCGTCAAGAAAAATCAATTTCAGATCTGGAGAAACTTAAGCTCTCTCTGAAAAAAGTGTATCTGTAAAAGCTATATTCGTACTACACTTTTAATCAATATACTCATATATGCATAGCTCTTGAGACAAACACAAAATGAAGCACAATTAATAGCAATATCTATTATGCCACCTAGATATGGTAATGACAAATTAAGCTAACTATATGATCTACTGATACTCAGTACTATACAGTCAAAATTAGATTTAAAAAAAGAAATGATAAATACAGAAAGTGATTACATTTTATAGAATTCCTGTAGAAGTTTTGTTAGAACTATCAGACTGCTTTGTGTGCCTGTTGCTATTTCTGCTGCATTATGAATAAATGTGGACCATTATCTGATGTACTATTCATCAACACTTCTCATAACAAGTAACTAACCTTAAAGAGTTTACAAAACATCATTCAGCAGAAAATGCCACACACACAAAAAGAATGCATGCAATAATAAAACATGAATAAACAGGATGACATAAAAATCCAATTGCAGATGAAAGTGATCCAAAGAGATTATTGGATCACTAGTCATTTAAGATGTTTTACAGCAGTTAAGTATTAAATAATGGAGTATTCTTTACTTTTCAGCTGATGTTTTACATTTCTACTTTAATGGGTCTACCAAAGATCAGCATATTGATCATGGCTTAGTTGCCTGTGGAGAGTGTTAACAGGGCATAATTTTTCTACTTTTTCTTGGTAAGTGGAATGAGAAAAACAGATGGAATGATCAAGTATAAAAATATAGTAAGGAAGTCAAAAAGTATCTGAAGCATTAATGGTGTTTATGGCTTTGGTGAAGTCATCATATGACAGCTTTAGGAAGTCTCATAGAAAACCTATAGTATCATTAAGCAAAAATCTAAGAGTAGATAGTGAGCGTGTATAACACACATGTACTGGCATTAACTAAGACAGAAATTAGGGGTTAGATGTGGCACATATCTATACCCATTCTACTCTTGGTCCATTTTTAAAGATTTAGAAATTGTATGTATGATATAAAGTTTTAGACCAAACTCAGTAGGATAAGATGGTATTCATCATTTATCCAATGAACTTCAAATATTAAACAACTGAATTAGTAACTGGCATGTAATTTACCTCTAAAAGCAACCTCTCTATATTAGTTTTGAACACATCAATTTTAAGAAAATCTTCCAGAAAAGATATGGAAGCTACAATTATCAATATAAAAATCAATGGGTGAGAAACATAGTTTACACCCCTTGCTAAGACAAACCACAGCTTAGCATGAACAGGCACGCTCCTGGTTTAGCATGTCTCCCGAACAATGGTTTAACTCTCTCAAGACTACCCATGAGCTGTAACCAAGTTTTGTCCTATGGTTTACAGTTTGTGATTTGTCTGGGAGAGCTAAACCATGAGCCCAAGGTTCAGAGGACAAGGGAAGACAAACCATGGCTGTTACTAAAATACCCAAGAATATTAACAAATTCAAGGTGGCATATCTTCATCTAAATATTGCCTAAATATTCAACATTCAGAATGTCTTCATTTATGTTCAGCACACCCATATAACTCCAGCAGACTAGTGGACTAGAACACAATAATTAGTTTGATCTATAGCACTGGCTCTTCCATCTGATTTTGACTGGTTCATGAACTTTCCCCTCTTCAAAATGCATGACTAAATCCTGGCAAAATTAATACATCTATTTTAGTTACCCATGAGCAACTGACAAAGCAGATTATTGTGTCCCCATTATTATTAGCTAGAAATAAGCCAGAATCTTTCCGACTAAGATCTGTTCGCACAGAACACAAGTCAGTTAGTGAGGAAGAAAACTAGCCATGGGCATCCAAGTTTAGTTAGCACCTCTTTGTTTACCAGATATTACAAGTACAATGCAGCATTAAGAACTGACATACTGAAGCAATTAAACATTTGTTCTAGCTGAACTTGTCTTCTAACTGCAGTAGGCCAAAGCCTAAAAATCATTCATCAACAGGGCAAAAAAGCAGTACACTGTCTTAAATCTACTGCCTATTCATTTCAATCAATAACTAAAGTTCTTGCACTTGAGATTGTATTTTCCTTGCACTTTCCATACTACACATGATTTTTAAAAATATCTATCATGTCTCCTCAAAGAGTCCTTTTTCTAACTTAAAAAGTCCCAAGCATTTTAACCTTTCCCCCCCTTAAATAATTCGTCGTATCACTTTAGCTGCCATTTCATTTATATTTTTCACTTTGACTACAACTTTTTTTGAAGTATGTTATTCCATTCACTTTATATTATATACTATATACTTCTGTAAGGGATGTTTGCTGTCTTATTTATTTATATATATTTATATATCCCGCCCTTCCTCCCAGCAGGAGCCCAGAACTGTCTTCTGGAGAATTGTGCTGCATTTTCCCACAGGCATATCACACCAATAAAGGATTTGGGTGGTGATGTCTCCCATAGCTAATTTAGCAATACAGAAATAAAAAAGGAGGCAAGAAGCATCTTCAAGGGGGAAGAACCAAGTCTCACAGGGGATGATCACACTTTTGGGCTAACAACTGTCAATGTGGATCTACAGTACAGCCATACTTGGAATATGGTGTACAGTTGTAGTTGCTGCATCAAAAGGATATCGTAGAGCTAAAAAAGGTTCAGAAAAAGTCAACTGAAAAGATCAGGGGCTGGAGCAAAAAACCCTACAAGGAAAGGTTACAGTATTTGGGTTATTTAGCTTTAAAAAAGTTGAATGAGTGCATTACAGAAGTGTATAAAATTATGCATGAATGGATAAAGTGGGCAGAGATCCCCCCCACTTATTAATATTAGAACCCAGGGCATCCACTTAAATTGAACTGTGGGAGATTAACAGGAAAAAACCAAAGTATTTCTTCACACAAACTACAGAATTTACTTCCACAAGATGTGGATGGTCACCAACTTGGCTTTAAAGGGGAATTAGACAAAGTCATAGAGGATAAGGCTATCAAGGACTACTGGTCATAATGGCTATATGCTACCTCCAGGATCAGAAGCAGCATATTTTTGAATACAGTTGCTGGAAAGAGCAGCAGAAGAGGGTTATTTCTCTCATGTCCTGCTTGTGGACTTCCCATAACCATGGGTCACTACAGAAATAGGATACTGGTCTAAATATTATTATTATTAGATTTATATCCCGCCCTTGCTCCCAGCAGGAGCCCAGGGCGGCAAACAAAAGCACCAAAAACATTAAAACATCATAAAAATAAACTTTAAAAAACATTAAAAAAAAATCTTCAAAAATGTAACTTAAAAAAAGGTTTAAAAACATCTCTCAGGAATCTTTTTTTTTAAACTCCCAAGCAATTACATGCAACTAATTAAACGTTTTCAGGTTTTTCCCGTTAGGTTAATCTATTCTGAAGTGATCTGCACCCTGCTTATTAACATTTAGATTTGTTTGTCATCCTATGGTTCTGTCATCCAGATGGGAAAGATCATTCTCCAGGTCTTCAGTGTATTTTGTTTCTGCATAATTAAGCCACCTTAAATTTTGTAAGTCAGGATCATCTGTCAGAATAACTCTTCATTGTTTTAAGGCCTGGATAAACTCTCTCAATGGCCTATCCTTATTTTAGAATATCAGAACAGGATAATATTGTGTTAGCAGTAGGTTTCGCAGTAGCATGACACAAATAAATACAAATAAATAGTTGCTACATAGTTATTTGGAACACTACTTCTTTAGGCTGTCTACACCTACTGCACTTGCAAGAAGCTGAAGTACCTTGAACCTTGGAAGTCATGACCTAAGTGGTGTGGATATGGGATTCTTGCCTACTGAGGCATTGATTGCTGCGATTTACAGACAAGAGGGGCATAATCATAATAGCAACAACACTGAACTGATACCCAGAATCAACAATGGCTTCAGTTCAATTACACAACATATATATTCCATAGAAGTTTGCATATAATTAAAAAATAAATGTACAAGTTCCCGCCTTCCCTATTTGAAACACTTGGGGCCCCAAATCAGATACTGTGTGGGAACATTTTTTAAATTTAGATTATCCCTTCGCTGTGATCCAGCTAGCAAGATATATAGAGCATAACATACCAAAGTCTGCTTACAAGATTGTGCTTCCAAAACTCATCTTAGACACTTCTGTATTAAAGTAAATACAAGTAACAATCTCAACAACTAAAAAACAGTACAATCTTAAAGTACAGAATCCAAGCTAAATAACACAAAATGTTTAAAGACCCCAGACTCCAAACGCATTGCAGCTAGAGAAATGGTACCATCGTAAAGAGGTTTGTAGCACCATACTCGAAACTGCGGTAAACATTCTCTAACAAGAGAGCGTAATATACCTCTCTATCTCCCTTCAGTACAACCACCCTCACATCCGCCGAGATAAACGGGACTCGGGTATACCACGCACTGTTTCACAAGGTAAAAAAGAAGGATCCGCCATAAATGCGGCACCCGAAACCCGAGATCAAACGCAACAAGAGATCCCGCTGCGGCCGCAGGAGTTGCCACTCGATAAGAAAGAGGAAGAAGAAGGAAGAACAGGACGAGTTATCTCGGCCAAAGAAGGAAAGTATATAAACCCCTCCCCCCTCCTCCAGAGTCCAAGCAGCAGCTCAGCAACACCCCACCCCATACACATACACACACACGCTCCCCACACATGCCAAGGGAATGAGCCGGCCACCCACCCTACACCCCACCACAGGGAGGGGGCTCACCGCTAAGTCTTGGGGCACGGCCCCGCTCATTGCCCGCACGGTCCCGCTCCTCCAGGCCCGGGAGGGCAGTGCAGGCCCAGGCTCCGTTGCCTCACCCTCGCCCGGCCCGGCTACCAGCAGCAGCAGAAGTCGCTTCCCCACCGGGGAGGCCGCCGTGTCCGCCATCCCCGCCGGCCAGAAGCCGCCTCTGTCGCGTCTTCCGAGTCCAACGGCCGCCGCCAGAGACACCGAGCGAGCGACAGCCCTGCGCTGGGCCCCCCTAACACAGCCCGCCTTGATCCCGGCGTGCCCCGCGACAGCCAGACCCTCCCGTTTCGAGTTCCCAGCGTGCACTTCGCGCACCCTTATTTATTTACTTCTTCGCTCCCGGCATGCACTACAGTCGTTACGTTCTTGTCTTGTGCGTCTGTTACTTGCTTCGCGATAGAGGGCAGTGTAAGGGACTCATTTGGTAGGCTCCATTGCACGCTGCAGGGTATCTTCTCCCCTCACATGTTAAACATCACACTTGATTGAACATAGAGAAGGAACCTTCATTAAGTAAAGTTGAATTACCATACACTATTCCTTGGTTGAACTGCGCTACAAAAGAGTTGCCTTTCTCCATTTAGACTTACTCCGGGGCCTGCTTAACCGGCACTTTCATTGCCAAGGCCACCGCCTAGAATCATAATGAGCGAAGGAGTTTTCTCCAACTAAAATTATAAATCATTTCAGTATACTAAAACACGGAAATGTTGAGCGAATTCTTATTGCAATTATACAAATACGATCCCACAGAATCCCCTACTTTTTCCTTGTTAAAGATGGCTATTTCTCTTATCATTTTTGACACCGCCTGTAGAGGTTTTCTACTACAAATAAGTTTTTCTATCTTTCCCTTCAAAGAGAATTTTGGCTTCTGAAGGTAGTACTATACTAAGTTCAATGCACGTTGTGAAATACATCTTTGTTGCTATTGGAATTTTTCATTCAACTAAGGTAACTGAACAAAGTAACTGACAACTAGGCTAGGCCAGTTTTCTGTCACCAACTGAAAAATGCTACATTTAAGGACAATAGTTGCAGACTACTGGATTTGCAGGTTGTCATTTACAATGTACAAACGGACTGGGGTTTGGGGATAGCCTAAGGACTTTGCATTTTGACTGTCTTTCATTTCCACATCAACCAAAAGTGGCATGGATCCAGAAATCTGACTGCAGGAAGGTGGGTGAAGGGTGACTTTCCCATCCTCTTATCTTTCCAGCACCCTCTAGAAAAGGCTCCAAAGGGACAGGGGACTTTCCTGAATGGGGTGGAGCTTGCTGTAGGATGCAGTGTAAAATGGGCAGAGAAACCTTCTGTGAGCAGGAACTCTACTTAAGGAAGGTGCTTCTACTGACTTCCCATTAAGAACATAAGAACATAAGAAGAGCCTGCTGGATCAGGCCAGTGGCCCATCTAGTCCAGCATCCTGTTCTCACAGTGGCCAACCAGGTGCCTGGGGGAAGCCCGCAAGCAGGACCCGAGTACAAGAACACTCTCCCCTCCTGAGGCTTCCAGCAACTGGTTTTCAGAAGCATGCTGCCTCTGACTAGGGTGGCAGAGCACAGCCATCACAGCTAGTAGCCATTGATAGCCCTGTCCTCCATGAATTTGTCTAATCTTCTTTTAAAGCCATCCAAGCTGGTGGCCATTACTGCATCTTGTGGGAGCAAATTCCATAGTTTAACTATGCGCTGAGTAAAGAAGTACTTCCTTTTGTCTGTCCTGAATCTTCCAACATTCAGCTTCTTTGAATGTCCACGAGTTCTAGTATTATGAGAGAGGGAGAAGAACTTTTCTCTATCCACTTTCTCAATGCCATGCATAATTTTATACACTTCTATCATGTCTCCTCTGACCCGCCTTTTCTCTAAACTAAAAAGCCCCAAATGCTGCAACCTTTCCTCGTAAGGGAGTCGCTCCATCCCCTTGATCATTCTGGTTGCCCTCTTCTGAACCTTTTCCAACTCTAGAATATCCTTTTTGAGATGAGGCAACCAGAACTGTACACAGTATTCCAAATGCGGCCGCACCATAGATTTATACAACGGCATGATGATATCGGCTGTTTTATTTTCAATACCTTTCCTAATTATCGCTAGCATGGAATTTGCCTTTTTCACAGCTGCCGCACACTGGGTCAACATTTTCATCGTGCTGTCCACTACAACCCCGAGGTCTCTCTCCTGGTCGGTCACCGCCAGCTGAGACCCCATGAGCGTATATGTGAAATTCAGATTTTTTGCTCCAATATGCATAATTTTACACTTGTTTATATTGAATTGCATTTGCCATTTTTCTGCCCATTCACTCAGTTTGGAGAGGTCTTTTTGAAGCTCTTCGCAATCCCTTTTTGTTTTAACAACCCTGAACAATTTAGTGTCGTCAGCAAACTTGGCCACTTCACTGCTCACTCCTAATTCTAGGTCATTAATGAACAAGTTGAAAAGTACAGGTCCCAATACCGATTCTTGAGGGACTCCACTTTCTACAGCCCTCCGTTGGGAGAACTGTCCGTTTATTCCTACTCTCTGCTTTCTGCTTCTTAACCAATTTCTTATCCACAAGAGGACCTCTCCTCTTATTCCATGACTGCTAAGCTTCCTCAGAAGCCTTTGGTGAGGTACCTTGTCAAACGCTTTTTGAAAGTCTAAGTACACTATGTCCACTGGATCACCTCTATCTATATGCTTGTTGACACTCTCAAAGAATTCTAATAGGTTACTGAGACAGGACTTTCCCTTGCTCTGCTTCAGCAAGGCTTGTTCTTCTATGTGCTTAGTTAATCTAGCTTTAATAATACTTTCTACCAGTTTTCCAGGGACAGAAGTTAAGCTAACTGGCCTGTAATTTCCGGGATCCCCTCTGGATCCCTTTTTGAAGATTGGCGTTACATTTGCCACTTTCCAGTCCTCAGGCACGGAGGAGGACCCGAGGGACAAGTTACATATTTTAGTTAGCAGATCAGCAATTTCACATTTGAGTTCTTTGAGAACTCTCGGGTGGATGCCATCCGGGCCCGGTGATTTGTCAGTTTTTATATTGTCCATTAAGCCTAGAACTTCCTCTCTCGTTACCACTATTTGTCTCAGTTCCTCAGAATCCCTTCCTGCAAATGTTAGTTCAAGTTCAGGGATCTGCCCTATATCTTCCACTGTGAAGACAGATGCAAAGAATTCATTTAGCTTCTCTGCAATCTCCTTATCGTTCTTTAGTACACCTTTGACTCCCTTATCATCCAAGGGTCCAATCGCCTCCCTAGATGGTCTCCTGCTTTGAATGTATTTATAGAATTTTTTGTTGTTGGTTTTTATGTTCTTAGCAATGTGCTCCTCAAATTCTTTTTTAGGATCCCTTATTGTCTTCTTGCATTTCTTTTGCCAGAGTTTGTGTTCTTTTTTATTTTCTTCATTCGGACAAGACTTCCATTTTTTGAAGGAAGACTTTTTGCCTCTAAGAGCTTCCTTGACTTTGCTCGTTAACCATGCTGGCATCTTCTTGGCCCTAGCGGTACCTTTTCTGATCTGCGGTATGCACTCCAGTTGAGCTTCTAATATAGTGTTTTTAAACAACTTCCAAGCATTTTCGAGTGATGTGACCCTCTGGACTTTGTTTTTCAGCTTTCTTTTTACCAATCCCCTCATTTTTGTGAAGTTTCCTCTTTTGAAGTCAAATGTGACCATGTTGGATTTTCTTGGCAATTGGCCAGTTACATGTATGTTTAATTTAATAGCACTGTGGTCACTGCTCCCAATCGGTTCAACAACACTTACATCTCGCACCAGGTCCCGGTCCCCACTGAGGATTAAGTCCAGGGTTGCCGTCCCTCTGGTCGGTTCCATGACCAACTGGTCTAGGGAATAGTCATTTAGAATATCTAGAAACTTTGCTTCTTTGTCATGACTGGAACACATATGCGGCCAGTCTATGTCCGGGTAGTTGAAGTCACCCATTACTACCACATTTCCTAGTTTGGATGCTTCCTCAATTTCATATCTCATCTCAAGGTCTCCCTGAGCATTTTGATCAGGGGGACGATAGATCGTTCCCAGTATTAAGTCCCTCCTGGGGCATGGTATCACCACCCACAACGATTCTGTGGAGGAGTCTGCCTCTTTTGGGGTTTCGAGCTTGCTGGATTCAATGCCTTCTTTCACGTATAGAGCGACTCCGCCACCAATACGTCCTTCCCTGTCCTTCCGATATAGTTTATATCCAGGGATAACCGTATCCCACTGGTTTTCTCCATTCCACCAGGTCTTGGTTATGCTCACTATATCAATGCTCTTCTCTAAGACCAAGCACTCCAGTTCTCCCATCTTGGTTCGGAGGCTCCTAGCATTAGCGTACAGGCACTTGTAAGCAGTGTCTCTCTTCAAGTGTCTTTGGCACTTGTGGTTAGGCCTGTGGTAATTTTGCTCTTCTGAATTTATATGCTGTGCCCCTGCTCTCACAATGCCTACTTCTAGGCCTACCCCTTTTAAAATTTCATCATTTCTTTGGTTTTTATCCCAGGGGGATAATGTTACATCCCCCTTTCCCCTCAGCTCCACCCCATTTAGTAGTGGCTCTCAACCCACAAGGAAGCCTCCTTAGGGGACTGTTAGCAGGAGGAAAGTCACCTTTCACACATTATTTTGTGGACAAATACCTAGATCCAGCCCATCAAATGTACCAATTGCATAGCTGGGCAATTTTGTTTTAACAGACACCAAACTGCATTAGTATTAGTCGAATATATTGTAAAGAGAGTAACACAGTGAAACGAGAAGACTCACGTGACCATAAAGGAAATATTTATTAAAATATAATCAAAGAAACTGTCAAACTTCTAACAAAAGCTGGGAGAGAATTGAAGGGAGAAACATCTGTACAGGAAACATTGTTGGAAATGCTTTTACATGCTTTATTGTTTAAGTTTCACAGTTTAGTTATTGTCTACAAAAATATATTTCTGAAACTCTGAGTCCTCTATAAAAAAAGCTGGCCAGCAACAGCAAACCTGACAAGCAGAATATACCTTAGGACAGAATGAGCTCCTCCTGCACATAAGCTTGGCATGATCCAGGGCACTCCTGCCACGACGTTAGGAAAAAACGTTCTTTGGGATTAAATTCCACATTAATTCTGAAGGAAGGCAATTTAAAAAATGAGTTTATTTATCTCATTTCTTTCTTCCCCCCAGCATGCATAAAACTTGGAGCAAGGAGCTGCCCATCTATACATGTGAGAAGGGATCACTGAACCAAAGTTCGGTGTCAGGAGAGAGATTCCACTTTAGGATTACCTCTCTTGTGGCAACCGCTAATTCTAACCAACAATATACCATGATGTGCAACTGGAGCACTTTCATCAGCACCTGGCCTGGCCTGCTTTCTGGAAAAAAAGCTTGATTAGCTAAGGAGTCTCAAACCCAACCTGGATCCTCAAGGAACGCCACTCTGGAAGTTTCAAAGTTGTTTTAATTCCCAAATATAGGTCTAGGTAATACTGGTTATCTTTGAGGGCTTAAGGCTTAAACAAGGTTTACCAGCATTCAGAGACTGACACAACTCTATTATTATGTATTACTAGTATGCCAATCAGCATGGTTTCTAGACAAAACAAGAGGCTCAGTGCTAGCCAGCTGGGATCTTCTCAATTTCTCTCCTTATGGAGGTTATACCTGATAAGTCTTTAGAGGTATTCATGTGTAAAAAATATTTTGCTTATTAATATACGGCTGCCACCTTTAATTAAGTGTATCTTACACTACTCCCTGAAACAGGCAAGATGAACAGAATCTGAGCAATCCCACAACTGGGGACCTCGATCAGAAATCTTACAAACAGACAGGAATTGCCAGCAGCAAGTTGAGTAGAAGTTGCTAATATACTCTGCTTGTAGTACAATGTGACACTGGAGCAATAAGCATCCTGATTCTCTAGAGCAGGAATGCTTAACCCGTGGGTTGACAGAACTTAGCAGTTAAACAGTCACACTGAAATAAACTGGGTTGCAACAGGACAGTGTAATACACCAATATCTCCTAGGAGGGTAAGAACCATGGGTAGAGGAGAGGCATCTTCCTCATACACAGGGCACTGATTCTTCTGCACAACCCCAGTACTATATGGAATCTAATCAAACTTGATATCCTGAGAATTTCAGCTTTTATTTTTAAAGCACAATCCGCTCTTATGGTTGTAGCAACAGCTTGACAATGCATAACTAATGTTTAGTAAAATTCAAGAAACTAAAAGGCAGCATGGCAGGGCCTCAGTAACCTGCAGTTCCCTGCTCTTCCTCAATGGCTATTTCCTACCTTCTATCTCACTAATCCCAATCTCCATGGCCTTCCCACCCTACGTTTCCCTGCTGTCTCAGTCACAATAAAATATTCCAAATATGATGGTCTATTGAAGGCAGAAATATGCACATTTATATCATTAATTATGTATCAGACTTTTGAGTGCAGTGGGATGGGGAGGCTGGCAGAAAATACACACAACTCTGAACTGCCCTCTGGAGTAGCACCAGATATTGACTATCTGAGGCACATCAAAAATGTGTTCATGTTTTACAGATTGGGGTTTTCTCCTTAGAGAAAGGTAATACATGCAGCCCACCTCACAGCTGGCTAGCTTACTCACTATGGAGTTGGTGCAGATGTAATACAATTCTGGCCCTTCACTCAGGCCAACAGATCATCTGTAGGCAATAGGATCACATCTCTGCCTCCTCTCAAAGATACATTTCTTCTGCCCTCTTTACCCTCGTTTAGAGATAGATCAGACCAATGTTTCTATTGGTTAACAGAGATGTGAACCTAGATTTTGGAACGGGATGGGAGTCAGGGAAAAGGCGCAGGAAATTTACACATGAGGAGAAAGAATGGGGTGAGGAAGTGTCTTGTCCCACAGGCCACTCTCAGTCCTTTAATCCTAGGTTAAGGGCCAGTATTATGGTACATTTGCAACAACCTAAATGGCACCTCATTCCAGTTTTCAGGTTGGTTAAAGCAGATAAAATAAGAAGCTGAAGTTGTTGTTTTAGCCCCAAATTAAATTCTTCAGAGGTGGAGGCTTCACTCACAGATTCCCCACATTTTCTGCCACACACTTAGCACTAACATCTGTTAGTGTGCCCTCCATGCACATACTGCTAAAAACCCTGAGCAACCCAAGAGGTATGTAGAGGTATGTGAATTTTAAACACGGTCATAACCATCCAAGACATTATAAAGCTATTGTGCCTCTGCTACTACCAGAGCCTACAGTACACCAAACACGTCCAACTCACATTCTAACAAAGCACGCACTACCAGGGAACCATTTACCATCTCAAAACACAAAAGTTAATTTTTCTTCTTCAGCACTCCCCTCACTTTAAAAGGACTCTCTGCACACCTGCCAGTTAGCACTTGGCATTGAACAAATCCTGCAGTAGCTGCAGATAGTCTGGGGAAATGGGTGGCTTGGAGAGATGCTAGCCCATTATTAATGTTCAGATGTAAGCATAGATCTAAGGTGGGGTTTCTATTTCACCCAGTTCCCAGGTTGTTTGGCCAGCATTTTGTTTGGAAACACAAGGGAAAGTTGGATTTGAATCACATAAAAAAAAAATCCCATTCTCTACTTCCAAAATTCTTTTCTGAGCTTAATACTTAACGCAGGTTGGTGATAAGCCATAATGTTTTCATAGTAAAAGAATTCTGGAATGTCCAATCAGCATGACAAGGATATCTTTCAACAATAATGAATACTTTGTTTCATGATGATGTGTATATGCTATTTGGACAATGTGCCAGGGAATAAGCAATTCCCCCCCCATAAAAGACAATATGCAACACTAGTTTTGCCTCTACGTATGGTATAAATGCCTCTATTAAAACACACTCCAGTTAGAAAAACATTAGTAACTGCCATAGTTGCCATGGACCAACTACGTTTTTCCAAGGAGAATTTGTATGGCTATCTGCAGTCTTAGAGAATGAGTTTTGTTGGGTTGTTTTTTACAAGGTAAGGACTCAATTCAGAGAAAAGGGTTGAAGTAAAGAACATGAAGATTCAGGACACACCTGGGACATTTCACACTAGACAAAGTCAGAGGGAACAATCCTGGCTTGGCCTTTGATGCATGCTAAGAGACAGGTCAAAGAGACTTAGGTCCTAAGTTAAGTTCTAGGATTTCAGCATACAGTAGGGCCCCGCTTTACGACGCTTCACTTTACGGCGCTTTGCTAATGCAGCTGTCTCAATGAGATGCAATTAGACTAAAGCCCCACTCATACGGCGCTTGTTCTGCTTTTCGGCGCTTTTCGCTTTTCAGCAGGGGTCCAGAACATAATATGAGTGGGGCCCTACTGTAATCATCTTCTTGTCGCAAAGTTGCACTATTAGTGTGCAAAGAACAGGCATTTATGTAACCTGTCACCTTGAGTTCTGAAACTCCTGCTTCCCTATATGGAGCTGAGTCCTCATTCCCTGAGCTAGGCCCACATCTCAGTTGAATCTTCTTTCCTGTAACTTCACAAGCATCTTGGCTGTCAAGACAATTCAAATTATTCTCTGCACATGTTTTGAAACACAAATCAGATTCCAATTCACTCTGGTTCATACAATTACTTACCCTCAGCATCCTGGGAGAAAATCACCCACCAAGCACAGCAGTTAACGGCATATAGGCAGGTCAAAGCAATAAGTGCCGACAACTGAGCAAGGACTTCCCTTCCTACCAAGCAATCTACATGCACAACTTCCTTCCCCACTGCAGTGTGCTTTGCTCCTTGTACCTGAAACTCAGCTGATCTTCAACCTAAGAAACCACCTTAAATATCCACACCAGTGTTGTTCTGGAATCACTGGAATTCTCAGTGTTCAAGCCAGATACTGTTCTCCCTATATCACATGGTGGAGGCAGGGGCATGGGAACTTGCATGTTAAAACTAAACATTACCAAGAGGATACAGAGTCACTGCTTCATTGCCCCAGACAAGGAAAATGATTCACCAAAAGACTTAAACTAAATCTGATATAAAATATCTGTTTAAAGGCAAGAGCTAGAATTTGCCAATGATGAAATGCATTCTCCTGTCCAGTGTGAACAGGAAACAGTCCAGGGGGATCACAATATGTCCTAAAACAGGAGACCTTCTCTGTTTTCTTATGGGGGTATGAAAAGGACAACAGAGATGCTACTGGTCAGTGGAGATTTCTCTGTCTGGCTCCAATTTGCTTGACTCTCCTGGTGAAGGAGTATGGGGTGCAGAGTGAGAGACAGAGGGAATGCTGTGAGCTACAATCCCCTCTACTGGTGGCTCTGCCAGCCCTGTAGCTGC
The DNA here is from genome assembly GCF_030035675.1 of Rhineura floridana. Classification (NCBI taxonomy): domain Eukaryota; kingdom Metazoa; phylum Chordata; class Lepidosauria; order Squamata; family Rhineuridae; genus Rhineura; species Rhineura floridana. The sequence continues at coordinate 123,588,392 of NC_084482.1, read as the reverse complement.
TACTCCCACTACTCCTGGAGGAAACCTGCCACAAAAAGAAAACACAAGGTGATTACAAGCTACTTCGGTGAGTATTTCTTTGAAGGCTTCACTGACAGCACACACCAACACTGAACAAAAAGCCTTCAGAAATTAAGCACACTGAAGGTGAGTGCAAAATGGCATGAGCTTCTGGAACAACTTTAACTTGCATTTGTCAGGCCACAATCCTGAGGTCACTATCCTCCAAAGTAAGCAGACTTGTCTTTGTTGTTGTAGGGGTACAGCTACATTAAAAGCACTACAAGTGCAACTAGCCAGTAACCCATTGGAACAGAGGTACTGAAGCCCTCTGGGCTAACTTAGTTGGTGTTCTTTGCTCAAAAATGACAGTCCACAAAGCAAGCTGCTTTATTTCAACATAGCAGAATATTTCAATATTTATGAACCCATACAAAAAGCTATTGATAAGAATGCATGCACATCTCACCTGTAAGCTGCAGCTCCATTAAGCTCTGGATGTACAGCTGCAGGATCAATACTGGACCACTGAGCCGCTAAAAGCAAGTACTCCTTATTAACACAGTTCCTCAGATGATCAGGAATTATACCTAGAGCAAAGTCAAGAAATCCAGAGGTATATTAGATGCTAGTTTATTTATACCCAAAAGGCACAGGGAAAGGTCCCCTAAGTGCTTGGATATAAACTGCAAGAAAAATGCACCCATATACATATGAGCTATATGAGTGGTGTAGTACAAGAAACAATTGTTTCCTCCCCAATGTTCATGAAAAGAGACTCCTTCAACTGGAGTCCTTCTAGGTGCACCAATGACTTTAGACATAAATGCAGTCAAGAAAATCCTCCAGGGCATCACTCCACACTGAAACAGCACCAAATTCCCCATACACTATGGTAGAAGAACAAACAGTCTAAATGGTTTAAAAACCTCAAGAATTAATCCAATGACTTTCATTCCATCTCCACCAATTAGGCAGGGAGTTCCATCACAACAGCCCTAACTTTAAGAAATGGACAGAAATTTCTGTTGTATAGACCTATCCCAGCGAAACAATCTCAGAAGCAACTGCAGATCTGCCTTCCCAATTACCTGTGATGGCTCTTCGAATCTCCTTAGCCGCATCTTCTCGAGATTCAATGGAAGCCTGTTCACTATACCAGGCTGTGTGAGGAGTACATATCACATTGGGAGCATCTTTTAGTGGCCCATTTGCAAAGCTGTGATGTAGAGAAACAGGAATTAAAAAAAATTATCTCCAGCAGCCATGAGACAGAGAGAGGAGAAAAGTAGTACAGGCTGGCAGCAGCACAGGGCAATAGCATAGTTTTTACCTGAAGGGTTCTGACTCATGCACATCCAGTGCTGCCCCTCTGATTCTCCCCTCCTTTAAGGCTTGAGCCAGGGCTCTCTCTTCAACCAGTCCTCCACGAGCTGTATTCACCAGAAAGCAGCCCTGGCGCATCTGCAGAAAAAAATGTAAGGACTATTCAGGATTAATAATGTACTATTGTGTCCAAATGGCAGTCTGGGAATGACTGTTGGGAAAACACACCTAGAGCTCTGCACATCATCATAAAAATGTTAACACAAATCTTTAAAAAGGTGGTCAGGGGTTGGGAGATGAGAAAGGCAGGGGAAACCCACAGCCAAACCTGTTCATTCCCTGCACTCTCTCCTCCCTCCCCAAACCAATCCTTCATCACCAGGTAGAACAATTGCTTTCAGGCTCTCCTGGGATCCCTCTCAAGGCTTTTTTAAGGCCGGGGTGGGGGGGAAGAGAAGAGAGAGACAGTGCCAATATAGTTTAGTGGTGATTATTCCAGGCAAGGTGGACTGCTCCTCCCAGACTGAGAAAAACATTACTGCATTGTTCAAGACCTCTCTCTCCTGGTTCTGAAGGATACCCCCACTGCTCCCAATAACTATCTCTTTACCTAAAGGACTAAGAGATGCAGATGCCCTTTGGCACTGACTTTGAGAAGGGTTCTACAATGACAATGATGAATGGAGATAGTGGAGGAAAGGGGAGGGTATAAATGTTATACCCTAGGAGAGTGGGCAAATGGTAAAATTGCAAATTTGCACTAAAAACAGATGGAAAATGGTGGCTGGGAAGAGAAATCAGGCACTCTTTTACATTAAGAGAGGACATAAAATCTGGAAGGAGGCCTGATACAACAAAAAAACTAATTGGCCAGTAAGGTCAATTAATGTACAATGGCCATATCTGCAAACCAAAGGTGGTGTCCAAGCATGGATATCCTCCAAGACCACACCATGATTGTGGCCAGGGCTGATAACCATCAACACTATCACAAGTATAATCTCTGTAAACCAGCACTGGGGAACCTCCCCATTTGGCTCATGACACCCCTTCAGCCAAACCACACCTACCCACTGGCCAGATCCATCCCTGCCCCCAGTGTAAACAATGCAGGGTGGGTGGGTATAACACAATCATGGCTGCCTAATCCAGGAAGCAACTATGCACTGAACAACCTCCAAATAGTGGGAGTGAATTTGCTTGCCTATAGATTCTCCTTCTGCCTGTCAATCATGTAGTGTCCCAGACAACGAATGATTTCCTGTCTGTCTACTAGGGGGTAGGTTCTTTAAAAGAGATTTTCTTGGGAGATGGACCTCTCATCTCCTCTCTATAGCCAATCACTACTGATGTAGCAATGGGAACAATGCTAGAGGTGCACCTCCAGTGACACCCCCCCCATCATACACACCCCAACCCGGACCAAACCAAACCCAGGACTTCTGTCTGGGCAAACAAGCAGAAGGAAAATGCGGTGTGCGTGCAGGCATATAGGACAATGAAATCTGTCTTAGAAGTTCAAAAGGATTCTCTGGGGCCTGGAGGACTAGGTTCAGCTTCCAGTGAGGAATTTATGAATGACAGGTGCATTCAGCAAGGCGGCTACCCTCATAAAATGTGTGATATCAGAAGGGATACCTAAGAGATCTCTTCTGCCACTTGTAAATGCAGCTGGCCCACCCTCAAGCTGTCAGATTCTCACACATGGGTGAACCACCCTACACTCAAATGCAATGAAATAGGAGTGAGGAACAGACGACCAATGGGAGGAAGGTAGAAAAGGCAGTAGCCAATGCTATATGCAAGATGAGTGTGGGGGCAATGGAGAACAGACTAGGGCTTAGACTGTAAAGCAAAGCCACAACATCCCTCCTGTAACTTCTGCTTTTCTTCACAGCATGGAGGAAAGGGAGAGTCAGCTGAAAAGGTGGTTCCAGCACTCTTTGGTGCTCAATAACTAAAATAACTGGTGAAGATTAAGGCCTGTTTAGAAAGTCCAGCACTCTCAATGACTTTTTTTCCCTGCCTGGCCTACAGACAGAGCTCTAGCTTAAACTGGTGTAAACTGGTCAGGAGACTAGACATTGGAATCTGTTACAGTTCAAAACTAAGGCAGGAAAAGTACTAGCTCTAGAGATGGTAGTATGTCAACCAAATCTTTCTCCTCAAGAACGTGCCTCTTAGTGGATGAAGGGAACTCCAAAGATCTGGACCACTGGATGGCAACAATTAGGAAGAAACATTTCAGAAAACCATATAACAGAAGTACAAAAATCAAACCTTCAAACAAGCATTTACTCACTATAGTATAAAATGGAACATGCTGTAACAGGTAGAGTATAAAAAAGAAGATTGAGGAGGCAAACTAGGAAGAGCATGACATTAAAATAATCTAGAGTTGTTTGAAATAGTTTAAACATAACCCTGTGACCTCTGTTCTTTGTTTAGTTGGTTGGTACTGCCTTTATTTATTTATTTATTTATTTATTTATTTATTTATTTATTTATTTATTTATTTATTTATTTATTTATTTATTTATTTATTTATTTATTTATTTATTTATTTATTTATTTATTTATGGTATTGCCATTTACAGGGTTTATTATGTATAAACTGAAACCAAACATTTGTTACACGCAGTTCCTAAATGCAGAACCCATCTATTCATATAGTTAACAAAAGAAGCTAAACTCAGCAGAAATGCAAGCACCAGATCCGCACATTCTTAGCTTTCATGAACCCCCTCCCCCGACAGCAGTAACTTATACTCTCAGCACAATGCAAGGTTGCACCTGTTTAATGGCAAAGTCATTGATGAGGTGATGATTATGCTCGTTGAGACTGCAGTGCAATGTGATGCAGTCGCTGTGCATTAGCAGATCTTGCAGGGTGCTCATCCTTTGCAACCCCAGGGAACGCTCCACTCCATGAGACAGATATGGATCATAGAAAATCACATTGAAGCCAAAGGGTTTTGCACGCAGAGCCACTGCTTGCCCAACTCGACCTTAAAGAAAGAAAATATCTTTGCCTTAAGAAGAAGCACATCACATTCTTAACAAAGAACTGATCGCTGGGAGGAGACTCAGAATAAGAGATGTCTGTGTGCGTGTGAGAGAGAGAGAAAGAGAGAGGGAGAGATGTGCCTTTAAGTCTATTACAACTGATGGCGACCCTATGAATCAGCAAACTCCAACAGTATCTGTTACAAGCCACCCTGTTCAGATCTTGTAAGTTCAGGTCTGTGGCTTCCTTTCTGGAATCAAATCCATCTCTTGTTTGGCCTTCCTCTTTTTCTACTCCCTGCTGTTTTTCCCAGCATCATTGTCTTTTCTAGTGAATCATGTCTTCTGATTATATGTCCAAAGTAGAGGTGTGAACGCCTGGAAAAAAACTGGATAAATTTGGAAAAAACCCATTTTCTGAAGCCTTTTTTGTTTTGTTTTTCCTGAAAAATTGAAAAAAAATGAAGAAAAAATAGATTATGGAATATTTTATTTCAGCATGATGAATAAAATGTTTCATTGAATCTTGGTCTCCTCCCCCCCCTTTCTCAGTTCTTTTTATGGGAATGGATGCTTTATGTCTGCTTGACACTGTGGAGGACTAGTGGAGACATAAATAATTTTCTTTGTTATTAATGTTGACGGTTTCTTCTGGGGTTTTTAAATTGTTTTTTGACTGCTCCTCATGAACTGGCAAAATGAAAGAGGTTCCTTACAGTTCAGGATCTTGTACATTCATCTGTTACAAAAAAATATAAAAATTTAAAAAAGTAAATTCAATTTGTTATAATTGTTTGAACAAAATGTGCTGTTGGCCACTGTGAGAACAGGATGCTGGACTAGATGGGCCACTGGCCTGATCCAGCAGGCTCTTCTTATGTTCTTATGCTTTTAATATACCAAATGTGATACTTTTATGCCAAACCAACTTGTACATAATTACATTTGATGTTCCTGAAGTAAAAAAGTGACTTTCAATCTGTAAAAAGTGCTAATATTGCATTTTTTCAATTTTTCCAAAACTTTGGTTTTTTTCTGGAAAAAAACGGGGGGGGGGATTCAGTTTTCTTCTATGGCTTCAAAATTTCCAGAGATTTTACATCTCTAGTTCAAAGTATGATAACCTCAGTTTCATCATTATAGCTTCTAGTGATAGTTCTGGTTTAAGTTGTTCTAATACCCAATCATTTGTCTTTTTTGTGGTCCATTATATCTGCAACACTCTCCTCCAATACCACATTTCAAATGAGCTGATCCTTCTCTTATCCACTTTTTTCACTGTCCAACTTTTACATCTGTACACAGAGATCAGGAATACCATGGTCTGAATGATCCTGACTTTAAGAGACATAGTTTATGAAAAACTTCTATACTCTTTTAGGGATTGGGAAAAGGGGTGGGAAGACTGATGAGTGCTGAGGTCTTCTGTGTTTGAAGGAGACCCACCCCATATATATGCAACAGCAGTGATCAATGGACTGGCTGAAGTGTTCTGTAAGGACTGCACGGAGATTTAGAGAAGGAGCTGCAGAAAAGTTTCTAGATAAAACAAACTTTTCTGCAGCTCCTTCTCTAATCATTTATGGGACAGAGATGGAGTATGGCCAGTATCCAACTAACTTGGTCTGTCAGCACAAGGATTTCCACGTGCACAACAGAACCTCCCCACGTATATCTCACACACACCCAAATCTGCTCCAGAGGGTTGGGGAACTCTCAGAATGGATTTAGGGAGTGTGCAGGAGAAGGAGAGGGGGGAGTTCCATGGCACAAGGAGAAACCCTTGCACTGATGGAACAAATTAGTTGGATACTGCCCTGTGGCTCAGTACCAGAATCTGCTCCCTGCAGAACTTGATTTTACGTTACATCATGTACATAGGAACATTGTAGGGCCCTGTCCAATTGAGGGTCCCAAGGCCACAGTTTTCTTGTGGCACCAATAAATGTTAGGGGAGTTTATTTATTTAAGGCATTTATATACAGCTGTTCAGGCAGACTTCACACAACAGTTTACATGTATGTATTTATAAAAATATTTATATACCACTAATTATTAAAAAAAATCAAAGCAGAGACTTCCCAGGAGGATCGCTCTGCCTGTGCTTGCCTCTAGATGAGCTCTCGTCTCAGAGGAAGCTTTTTCAGTTTTAAAACCAGTCAGAAGAGTTTTTTTGACTGGGAAATTTTTCTCCCAGGCAAGGGAGAAACTTAGAGATTAGCCACAGAAGTTCCGTGGTGTTTGTTGGACTGGCATTCATTGGAATCGCCTATGAAGGAAGGTAGCCAACAGCGTCGGACGGAGCCAGGGATTACAAACAGGCTCTAACTGATTAAGCGAGATTTTTTTTTCTTCAAAGAAAAACGGAAATTAACAGGCAAGCATCCTCCTGTCTATTATCATCATTTTGTTATCGTTACTGCAAAAGAGATTTGTCAAAGAGTCAGCAACAAAGAAGCCCTGGGTGAGTTATAACTTTCTCTTTTACATACGGAATTAAGGAGGAAGAAAATCGAAATAGCCTATCTTTGTTTTTTATTGCAAAAAGCTGGCATGGAATTGAGCATTTTAAAGATATAAACGGATGAGAGGCATCTGATTTGAAGAGAAAATTTGATTTATCTGATATTTGAGTATTATATGTCTGGGACTATTTTTTCTGGTCTACTTTTTTTTTTGGCGAATTTGCTTATTCCCTATGCCACTAATCATTTGGACACTGTGAACTAAATTTGTTTTGGACATATAAGAGATAAGGCAGTTCGTGCTGTCTAGAGGGTGATGTCATCTGGCTGGAAGATTAACTCATTTGTGACTGGAAAAAGAAATAAACTGTTCTTTGCTTGAGAATAGTGACTATATTGGAATTGAAGGGGTTTTGTTCTTTTGGTTTTAAGAATGACAATCAAGAAGGTGGCTGAGACCCTGAATGTTCAGGAAGGGGTTCTCTCTCTAAATATGTTTCAGAAAATAATGAATGAGATTAAGTTAACGAAACAAGAGCTGGGACAGAACAGACAAGAGATGAAAATTGGATTTGGCAAAATGAGACAGGAGTTGAAAGAAATTCAGGATTCTATAACTGGACAAGAAAAAGAAGATGAAAGAAAGATCAAAGGGAAGGTTCAAGTCCTGGAGATTGGAATAGATTTATCAAATATGGACCTGGAAAAAGATTTGGATTATATGGTTGTGATGGATCCTAAAGACAAATATTACTGTTTGGAATTCAGCGCTGCCCCTGAAGGAATTGGTGAAGAGATTAGAGATAAAGATATCAACGACTCGAAAAAATTCCTGGATTGGAAGGATTTGATGGAACTTGAAATAGAGAAAGTTTATAGAATAAATTCCAGATATGTGACAATGGAAAAACTCTCAAGAGATGTGTTAGCGCATTCTGTAAAAAAGAGGAACAGAGATACGTTACAACAACATTTCAGTAATACATTCAGAATTGATGGCAAGAAAATATTTGTGATGAAAGAAATCCCTATCAGACTCGTTATTATATGACTATGGCAGCAAGATCAAGATTATTGGGTGTGTAAAGATGGAATCAATACTGATAATGGGAGAATGGGAGAAGAGCTATTGAAATTACTGGACTTAGTAGACCTGAAGAGATGGATTAATTGACATGTCTATTTGGAGAAAAATTGATGGATATATATCTCAAGGATTAGAAACTTCTCTTTGACATTTTGTGGAAAGAATAAAATGATGTTAATGAGATTTTATACCAATTAAGATAACCACTGGAGGAAGGTGATTGTATAATTTTATTAAGAGACAGGTTTGTCATATATTATAGACTTATAGCTAATCTACGACAAATTGGAAGTCAATAGTTTTTATTGTAACAGTTATTAATTTGTTTTGTTTTGTTTTTGAAAATTTGAATAAAAATTAATGATAAAAAAAATCAAAGCAGTTTGCATATACAAACACAGAACAAAACCATATAAAATTTTAAGTAAGGTATCAATCAACTAACTACTGCAGAAAGATACTGTCTTGGTTGCCTGCATAAGCCTGGTGACATTGGAAAGTTGTTGGCATGCGTTTAAAAATCAGAATAGAAGGTGCCTGCTGAATCTCTGTTGGCAGAGCATTCCACAGGACTGGGCCGATGGCATTAAAAGTTTGAATTCTCGCTGTTGTCAGATGAGCCTGGCTAACTCAGGCCAATGATATTCAGGCCTACGATCTCAATGATCAAGCTGGGATATAAGGTTCAGGTGGTCCCTAAGGTACCTTTGTAAATTAATAAGAGGACCTTGAACCTGGCTCGGTAGTGGATGGGTTGCCACTGCAGATGTTTCAACAATGGCATCACATGCCGGTTATGTGCCCCCATCAGCAGTCTAGCTGCCACATTCTGCACCAGCTGGAGCTCCCGAACCAGGCCCAAGGGCAGCCCCACAAAGAGTGCATTGCAGTAATCCAGCCTCGAGGTCACCAACACATGGACTACAGTGGTCAGGCTATCCCTGTGCAGGAATGGCTGTAGCTAGCAAACCAGACAAAAATGGTAAAAGTAACTCCTAGCCACAGAGGACACTTAAGCCTCTAGTGACAGAGATGTATCCAGGAGTACCCCCAAGCTACGCACCTGCTCCTTCAGAGAGAGGGCAACCCCACCCAGAACAGGTAACCTGCCCATCTCCTGGACACGAGAACCACAAACCCAAAGAGCCTCTGCCTCCCCAGGATTCAAGCAGTTTATTGACCCGCATCCAGTCCATCACTGCATTTAGACAGTGATCCAGAGCTTTCAGCGCCTGTCCTGTTTCAGATGTTATGGAGAAATAAAGCTGCATGTCATCAGCATAACGATGGTACCTTGTTCCAAAGCTCCTAAAGACCACTTCAAATGGCTTCATATAGATGTTAAACAGCACCAGTAGCGTAGTAGCAAATTCAGAAGTGCAGGGTCCCTTCATGATAGCACAGCCATGTCCCCTTCTAAAATTATACAACCTTCTAATATTATAGAATAATCTGGCCAGAGTTGAGTACTGCTTCCTGCTTCTCTATTATTGTCACCATTTGACTGTCCTTTATTGTTGCCAGATATATTGCTTAAAGTACTGAATTCAGTGTCTCCTACTGCTACCCAACTGCTTGATGATGTAGATGGGATGCTATCATCAGGATTCACCGCCTCTTGTGCAATTATAGAATTCTGTCTTCACAACTTGGCTTTTGAAGTGGAAACTAATAGAAACTAGTTTCATTCAATCAGCAGGAAATGACAAGGAAGCAAGTTAGAAGACTCTTCTCAGTGGCTAATATACATCCCTTTCATGCAGATTGGCTCACAGGACACATAGGGACCTTGCTGGTTCCCAAAAAAGTAAGGGGCCTTAGACCCTGGATAACTACACCTCTGAATAGCACTGGGGAAAGGATAGTACCCTGCAGAGCCCCTCCCAACACAATTGCCTGGGGGCCGAGGAATACTCTTCCAGTGATACTTTCTGAACACAGCTCTGCAGCTAAAAAGGAAGCACCATGATATGGTGCCCCTGATACCCATCCCACGGTTAGTCCAGGAGGACACCATGGTCAATGTTATCAAAAGCCATAGCATGAGTTGTAGCATGCATCCTTGCATGTTCCAGGTATCTTCAGCTAAAGGATCTCAGACTAGAGATGTAAAATTTCTGGAAATTTTGAAGCCATGGAAAAAAACTGTGGTTTCCCCCCTTTTTTTCCAGAAAAAAAACAGTAATTTTTGGAAAAATTGAAAAAATGCAATACAGTAGGGCCCCGCTTTTTGGCACCCCACTAATACAGCGGTGCCAGCGGGGTGATCAGCTGTAGCGCACGAGCTCCCCACACTCCAGCTGAAAGCGATCAGCTGTAGCGCAAGAGCTCCGTGCGCTACAGCTGATCACTGTTAGCTGGAGCGAGGAGGCTGGAGCTCCCCACGCTACAGCTATATTGCCTGGATTGCCTGGTGTGTGTTTCTGAGTGTGTATTATATAATGCATTAGGGCCCCAAGTTCCGGCGTTTTTCTCTTTTCGGCGGGGGTCTGGAAGATAACCCGCCATATGAGTGAGGCCCTACTGCATTAGCACTTTTTACAGATTGAAAGTCACTTTGTTATTTCAGGAACATCAAATGTAATTATGTACAAGTTGGTTTGGCATAAAATTATCACATTTGGTATATTAAAAGTACATTTTATTTTAACTATTATTAATAACTGAATTTACTTTTTTAAAATTTTACTTTTTTTGTAACAAATGGATGTACAAGATCCTGAACTGTAAGGAACCTCTTTCATTTTGCCAGTTTATGAGGAGCAGGCAAAAAACAATAAAAAAACAGAAGAAACCATCAACATTAATAACAAAGAAAATTATTTATGTCTCCACTAGTCCTCCACAGTGTCAAGCAGACATAAAGCATCCATTCCCATAAAAAGAACTGAGAAAAAGGGGGGGACCAAGATTCAACAAAACATTTTATTCATCATGCTAAAATAAAACATTCCATAATCCATTTTTTCTTCATTTTTTTCAATTTTTCAGAAAAAAAAGGCTTCGGAACCCACCCACCCCCAAATTTTCCTGGGCCTTCACATCTCTATCTTAGGCATTGGAACTGGTAAAGGCATCTCTGGGAATCCTGAAGTACCACTACCAATCAGAATTCACAATACTCTACTACAGCCTTCCCCAACTTGGTGCCCTCCAGATGTTTCCAGCATGGTCGATGGTCAGGAAGGTTGGGGAGTTGTAGGCCAAAACATCTGGACAGCACCAAGCTGGAGAAGGATGCTCTACCAAATGAACCACTGGCCTGACTAAATATAAAACAGCCACTTTTATCATCCCTGACCTGTTAATGGGAACCTCCCATTCACAGCAGGACCATCAAAGTTGAACCAAACAACCAACAAGACAGGGAGAGAGAGTGAGCGAGCAGCAGTGTCATTCATCATATTTCTGCAATCTTCAATTTAATGATTAGGTAAGTCTCCTCACATCTACAAAAATATTTTCTATTCTTAGATGCCGGAATCATCCATCATCTTCTTTTTTTAAAATAAGCTATCATTTTTTTCCTCACCTACCCTGGGCAGGGGTTGAGAAGCAATGTCATATGTGTTTTATCTTGAGTTTATTGTAAGTTGCTTTCTAGGGTCAAAATGCCAAGCATAAATACCTTCATAAACAAAATAATCCTTAAGAGGCAGCACTAAATTTGTGGATGCCTGGCCAACAAGACACCTAGGACTTTCTTCAGCCTTGCTCATATTGAACTGTATCACTGATGCATTTGTATCTAAAAGGGAAAGACTGGCTTACTTTTAAACAATGGTCAGAAGAGTGGGATGAGCAGAAGGGTGTTAAATTCTGGCCTAGGAAGTCTCCGAACACCCCATAATCCTTCAGTTCAGTGCTCCCTCCCTAGACTCCAAGGATATAGTACTGGGGTTTATACTCTTATGTTTTAACAGCTAGATTATTGTGGTGATTACTGATCACAGGCCGATTCAGTATTAATTGAAAGAGACTCAATAGTTCTGGAAGGAATCTTCCAATGAGATGATTCAGTCACAAACTATGGTTTTGGACTATGTAAAGTAGCAGTAAAGGAGGTTTGGGCTTGCACATTCTCTCCTCAGATATAGTGATTTGCATCTCCAATCCTGGACTGGAGGGCAAGCATAAACTCTAGCAATGGTTTGCCTCAAACCATGAAAGGAGGGAATTGCCACACTCCAAAGCTCTTTGATTATTTGCTCCCATAGCTCCAAATAGTTGTCTAAACTACACCTATATCTCTAACAGCAGCAAATTTCTTACCAAGGCCAATGATGCCCAAGGTCTCACCACGGATACGCACAGCACCTCCAGCCACCTCTCTGATCTGCTCCATACTTGAGGCTCTGTTTCCTTCTCGCATGGCCTGGTGGAGCCAAGTAACACGACGATAAAGGTTCAGGATGTGGCAGAGGGTAGAATCAGCAGTCTCTTCCACAGAAGAAGAAGGGACGTTGCACACTGCAATGCCTAAGGAGAATGGAAAAAGAGACTCATATAATTTCCAAACAATTTCAAAAAGATGAAGAAAAGAGAGCTCCCAACACTCCAGAGCTACAAACAAGGCAATGTATTTTGAATTGACACCTGCACATTATACAACATTTTTACACCAGCCCAGTCCCAAACTTTAGGTGCCATCCAATGGTTTCTGACAGCTTGCACAATAAAAACCCACTTGCTCAATGGGACTTGTGGTTTTTCTTCTCCCCACTCATGCTCCTGAGTGTCTCTAAAATCTGCTCATGCTCCTGAGTGTCCCTAAAATCTGCTCTGAGCATATTGTGGGGGGGGGGGGAGCGTACAACAGGCTGGAGGGGGAAACAGAGGAAGGAGAAGTCCCGTTGCCAGACAAGATGTCCAATCACACTAAGGATATCACTTTTTGACTTTCATGTAGAGCAAAGAAGTGTTCTCACTATCAACCCCATGGCTTGGCCAAGAATTTTTGGGGAAAGAAGACTCTCCATTCCAATAAAATGGAATGATGTAAAGGATGTAAGAAGCTGCACTACACAAAGTCTGATCAGCACTCTATTTTGCTTAATCCTGTTTTTATCTGACTGGCAGAAGCTGTCCATCTTCTGTAGCAGAGGTTTTTCACAGCCCTGCTACCTAAAACATTTTAAACTGGATATACCAGTAACTGAAAGGGAAGGACCTTTTATTTGCAAGGCATGTTCTCTACTTCTCAGCTATGATCTATCCACCAGGGAATCCCTCTATATTGTTTTAAATTTTTAAATTGTGTTTTAAATTGTGTTTTAAAATATGTATTTTAAATTGTATTTGTTTTTAGTTATTGTAAACCGCCTAGAGAGCTTCGGCTATGCGGCGGTATACAAGTTAAATAAATAAATAAATAAATAAAATATTATATTTTTTTTTCTTGAAAATACTCATCCTCAAGGATACCATAGCTAGAGAGATGCTATTGTCAAACAGTGCAACACTATTCATTTTGGCATTAGATTGCATTGACTTCAACACTTCAAGAAAGTACACAGATGGAATACCAAAACAAAAACAAAAATCAAGAGAATTTAGGTACTTCAGTATGGCAACTGTTTACTGACTAGGACTACAGAATCTAAAGAAATCAAGAAACTCCTTTAGGCCACTCTCATACAGGTATTTAGACCAGTAGTAAGCACTTACTGCTTTTAAGCTGTATGTATACATATAGTTTAATTTGTAAAACACATTGTACTTTTGTATTATGTTTGCTTAGTTGTTATGTACACCTGGTCAAGTCTACTTATTAGAATAATTTACACCTTGAACCAAAACACCCTTGTGTGAAACTAAGTTCCGGTGAAATCAATGAAAGTTACCTCTGAGTAAATGGGCTTAGGCTATCGTTTTCTACTTTCTGGTCTTAAGCCCCCAGAGCAACCAGAAAATAGTGGCCTGCAAAAACTGTTACTCGTAGGTAACGCAAGTGCTATGTTTGTTAGTGCATTTGCTCGCAGGTCTGCCACCAAGTGAGGCAAAGAACTATTTCTCAACTTAAGTTCTTTAAAATAGCTCTAACCCATAGTAGCCCTTACCTACCGAGGTTTTTATGAGAACAAATATAACTAAAAAAACAGTGGAGCACTTTGCAAATGTTTCTCTCTCAACAATAGTAAGCATTCCATCACTTCTCAGGAATTTATGTTTTCAGCTAACCTCCAATTTAGACCCAGTAAACTGAACACAGAGAGGCAGTGTGCATGTTTTCACTCTATGTATTCACTTATTTTTAGAAAATATAGCACTGGGATCACCATACCTAATTCTGCAGCTGACTTGATATCCACATTGTCATAGCCACTGCCAATTCGCACAATGACCCGGAGAGCTTTGAACTTCTCCAGGTCCTGGCGCGACAAGGTAATGGTGTGGTACATCAGAGCCCCAACAGCTTCATTTAGCACCTATAGGAAGACAGAACAACAGAATAATGCTTGCTCCACAGCATTAGAACTAGTCAGATGAGGATCTTGCAAACCCACTTACTTGATTGCCAGCAGCAGTACTTCCCCACCCCCTGTGGTGAGCAGCCCTGCCCCATCCCACATGGCCCGCAAAGGATTCCTTACCCCAAGTTCTGCGAGCTGCAGAGAACTCAGGGAAGGGAGCGTGACTTACTCTTCCTTCCCAAAGTGTTTCTGTAGAAGACACAAGCAGCATCTCACTTCTCCTACAGAAGACAAACCACTCGTTTTTTCTCCAATTCTCTTGGCTTTGCAGTGAACTCAAGATAGGAGTTGTTTCTCTCCCTCCCCACTGGCCTTCTGTAGTTGACAGAAACAGCAAGGCATAGTGTGTGCCTTCTGCAAAAGTTCAGTGTGAAGTCTGAGAAAATACATCACCCTCCCACAAATTCTCTGCTATTCACATTAGGCTTCTGCAGGGTTTTTTTTTTGGAGGGGAGGGGTTGGAAGCATCTACAAATAATAGTTGGCTATTAAAACAAAAGCAAAATGTGCAGACTCCTGAATCAGATCCCCAGTTCATTGGAAACAGAGGTCTTTCTTTGTTCAAATGTGTTTACCTTTTCATGGATTTCCTGAGTTGACTGTGCATCACAGAAAGCCACTGTGGCAACATCCTTCAGGATAGGCATCTCTACAGTGCAATCTCTGCCATCCAGGAGGGCAACCAGAGGACGAGCTGGCATTGGGCCATTACCAATAGGAGGCCTTATACCTACAGGGGAAAAATAATCCCGAATCAGCTGCAAATGTGAGCATGAACACATGCTTATGTCAGTCCTAAGTGAACACCAAGAATTCATAGTGAGAACAAACATTAGGGTTGGAGGGGGGCAGGAATCAGAGAAAAGCCATACCTCAGAGGTAAAGTCCCTGCTGGAAGGGCAGGATATAAAACAAATAGGAAATAAATAAATAATAAATAAAATAAAGTACACGCAAAAAGTCACAGATTAAGTCCCAGATATCTCTCAATCTGGAAAACACACCTATCTAAAACTCTAGAGAGCTGCCACCAATCACTGTAGGCATTACTAAGCTAGTATGTCAATGGTCTGAGCTAGTATAAGTCAGCTTCCTATGTTGCTTTTAAAAGTATGCTTTTCAGACATGCAAAACCTCCCGTGTCCTACCAGCATGCAAACATGCCTGAATTAATGATGCATGCAACAGGGCCCAGATAGACTTACAAACTATATAATCAGTTCTGCCTTTTGGCAGTTCACAGAGCTTTTACCATATATTAAATATTTATAACTTGTTCGCACAAGTGTGCGATTTGGGAGTTATCTGTAGAAAAAATAAAATCAGAAGAGCTCTATTTTCAAAAGTTTCTTTAAAGGAAATAGGTCTAAAAGCAATTTGGTAGCAGCAGGCAGAGAAGCAAAAAGATCATCTGAACAGAAGCAGGGTCATAACTCCATGTAGCCCATGAAAAGTTATGATAACCCATACAAATAACTCATTACTTTATGTTTGTTTCAGTAACCATAAAATTATCTGAAACAAGCAAACTTGAAACCAAGGTTTCTGTTCATTTGTTCGAACAAGCCACAGTTAACGTTAACCACACAGTTTGTTAGTTGGGATGACACAACAAGCTGTGGCTAAGCAAAAGCTTCCAAAATCTTGGTGCTGGAGGTAAAAGCATATCTGCTTGTTCTGATGGGCAGAGGAAAACTTGGGCTCATCTTGCTCACCATCGTGGTCAAGATTATCAAACCCTACATGGGAGTAAATCCCAGGAATCTCAGTGAGACTTACTGCCAAACACTATTCATGCTGCAATGCAAAATGAGCATAACTTGTCTAGTAGTGTCCAGTCTTCCAGCACGTGTCCAGCTAGATAAAGGGAAGAGAACCTACAGTATGCTTTGAGGGAGAATCTCACCAAAGCAGAAAGCTTTTGAAAAACTGGTCCTAACCTCTGTAGCTAAGTCAGGATATGTGTGCAAGGAGTGAGGACAATACAGTCCATGCAAAAAATAAAGTACAGAACTGAGATAACTACAAAGGAGTGAAGAATTAAGCACTCTACTTCTTTGATAAATCACAACATAAACTGGAAAGGAGGGAGGAAAAGGAAACATTTGCACTTGCATCAGCATCTTCCTATGTCTCTTCAGGATAGGAAGCAGGTATGTGCAACAGTGTTAGGCCACAGGGCATTATACCCATGGCACCTCCTTAATAACATCCACATTTGAGCATCCTGACAAGAAGCCACTGTCAGGCAATTAAAGGAATTAGTCACATGATGAGGCAACCACAGTGCGAGAGTTAAGAAAGCATGCCAAATAACAGCTGAACTAGCAATACAACCCATTACTTCATAATTGTCTGCACTTTCAAGTATCTACACATTTGCTGTCAAACATGTAAAGATCTCTATTATCTTTTCCATCTTTACTTTTAGATCTCTAGAACAGCCTTGCAAAAAGCCACTTGACCCAGAAACAACACTTTCCAGGCCCACCAGCCACTTTACAAGTGAAAATTTCTTATCAAAATCTGAAGAAATGGGGGTGACTCCAGGGGCATCATCAACAATACACTCCAATTAAGAAAAAAAGGGAACTGGCACAGGGTGCAATGAGAAGTAAGAGGGGGCTCCAACTAAAAATTAGCTCCCAGGTCTCTCCAAGTCTTAAGAAGTCCTGTGAATAATGGACTGGATCCAGGCCAAGTTAGTCAAACGCAGGTCCCACTGATATTTATCTATCTATGTATTACATTTCTATTCTAGCTTCCTCCAAGGAGTTCAAGGTGGCATACAAGGTTCTCTCTTTCCATTTTGTCCTCACAAAAACCCTGTGAGGCAGGTTAGGCTGAGAAACTGTGACTGGTCAAAGGTCAAGCAGCAAGCTTCATAGCTGAGTGGGGATCTGAATCTTGGTCTTCCAGGTCCTTGTCCAACACACTAACCCCTACACCACACTGGTATAGTGTAGTGGACAAATAAGGGGGCAAGTTAGTTCCATTAAAATCAATGGGACTTCACTTCAACTAATCTAATCTAGATCCAATCCAACGTTATGTACTTTTCAAGTAGACTGACAATTTCCACCATAATACTAGAAGGCTCTGGAAGCACCTGTCAGAAGCATCAACAACAATTTCTTGAAGTGTCAGCTGGGACTCCCCAAACAGGCACAACCCAGCTGCTAGAGCTCCTAATAGCCTCTCTCGCCCAAACAGTTTTTCCCAACTCTGCCAAGATACAGCTGCCAACCTCTCCTGCCCCACCTTGCAATTAGAGAGGCCCACTCCTCCCCAAACATTTTATAGAATTTCTTTTTCTGAAAATTCAAGATGCACCATGGAATCTTATAGTTCCACGTTTGCCTAGATCTTTGACACTCCTTTACTCGTACTCCAACCCACCAGCCATGAGCACAAAAGCTATTCGGGCCAGTCTATACAGTACTACCGGAGAGGCCTTAACCAAATCATCATGCTCTTGGCCTTAGTCCTTTCTCCCGTCTACAATACGGGGATAATAATACTGGCCTAGTGCTGTTAGGATTATTGAGATGGAGCATATGAAATCCTAAGCTTCCCAAATTGTTCTGGAAGACAGGGAACAAGATGAGGCTCCCTCGCAGGACTGGGTCTTCAGCCGATCCTGTTCTACATCTCAAAATTCGGATGGATTTGGCAATATCGCCAGGATTCAGGTTTTGAGTGGAAAGGGTATCTCAACCACGCTGTTAAAAGAGAGGGGCGTGGGAGAGGAATAAACCCTTTGCCAAGTCTCCTGTCACTGCAGCGCCTGGAAGAGAAACTCAGGGGGCACGAGACCCTCCACAGCTTTCCAAAAGAGACCCGCTCACTTCGAGGCAAGGTCTGCACTTCTCCCGCCGAGCTCCGATTACCCTTCGCCCAACAGTCCCTCCCTTAGCCCAGGGCGTTACCTTCGCAAATGCGGTCCAGCCGCTGGCGCTTCACTTTGTGCCTATCCATGGGACACACCGAGATGGGCCCGCGCGACTCTGACCTCGGGGAGCGGGGGAGGGCGGCGCTACGGAGGGACAAACCGGGCAGCGGAGGCGGCGAACTCGCCCCCGCCCAAGGACTCGTAGCAGCAGAGGCGGCGGGCGCAATTCCAAGCGTCTAATAGCCCGCCTTCAGCCTCAGGGGGAAAGTGGGGAGAAAGGCCAGGCCAGCTCCGTGGATACCCTACAGACGCCGTCCTCTTCTTGGCTCTTGCCTGCCGCGGCGCTTCCCGCCCCCCAACGGTAGCTGGCCACCGGCCTCCAAAAGGGAAGCGGAAGAGGTAGGTCGAGTCCGCGGAGGACAAGATTCCCGTCGAAGCCAGAGCGCAACGGGCCGCGCGTCTGTCGAGTAGTGCCTAGAGCGCCCCCCGGAAACTTCCAATTACTTCCGGTCTACTGGGATCTCCGGTGGCTTCCCACCGAACCATGTGCAAGGCAAGAACGGTGGTTATTCATAGGGGCCGATGTACATATTTTAAATAAAAACCAGGCACGGTTAGAAGCGGCCGGTTGGTGCAGTGCTTTGAAACTATCGTGTACAAACCGCAATCCAAAAACGGCTTTTCATAGCCTGGTAAAGAGTCTTGTCTTTTTAAGTACTTTATGACAACTAGAAATTCCAGAGAGGCAGCAACGAGCAAGGCTTCTTCTGCTGGATTTCTGGTTTTAACTTTAAAGGAATACCACAGCTACTGCATAGTAATTTTATTAAATATGTTCACATCGCACGTGTGCCTATAAAGGTTGTGTGACAGATATTCAACAGATAAAATCCTACCATAGTAAAGCTACCGCCTTGATAACACTTTTATGAAGGTGTGGATTATAAATAAAATAATGTTGAATTTTGCCTACGACCTTTTAAAGCACCACCCATTGAAGCTCTGCATCATAGATATTAATAAACAGTTACCCTCTTAAACCTGTCAGAAGGTCACTGTCTTCTGAGCTCCTATGGGGAGGAAGGGTGGGAGATATTATTATATAATATGCATGCATCTAATCTCAACAATTCAATAATTGCCTTTTCACTTCTTCTTGTGTTTCTCAGTTACCCACTTAACCTCTTTTGTGTTGCTCAGGCAAAACAATCTTTACATGGTGTGAAATTTAGGATCTGCCAGTAGGATACCATGACTTAAGACAAGAGCAAAATGCTAACTTTTCATTAATCTTCATAAAGAACAACAAAATTAAACATGTGAGTCTTGACTTGTGACTTGTGACAAACAATTGTATCAATCAATATTTTATTTGCATATGGCCATAGGCCGTTGCACCATACAAAAAATATAAACAGAATAAAACAGTCAAACATAGTTTGATTCTATAAGCTACAAAACTCAATTTTAAAACCAGAAAACCTAGAACTAGGAAGCGTCTCCAGTTTGATGGCATAGCAAATTGGCATATGTAGAGTGCGAAGTTAGCCACTGCAATTGTGACCTGGTTATTACTGTCCATTAGTAACTCGACTGCTAATTTTTGGTAAGAGCACCCCCTGGTGGTACGCAGAAAAGGGGCTAAAAACTTTTCTCTGGGGTGTTGGAATAAGGGACATAAAAACATATAATGACCTAAGTCTTCAGGCACATTGCATCCAAAGATACAAAGACGTTCTGCGAGCGGGATGCCCTTATACCTGCCCTCTAGGATGGCTGAGGGCATAGATTGAAACCGCAATTCTGTAAAGGCTCTGCGTAACGGGGCACAAGTCAAACTGGTAAAGTAAGCAGCCGAGACATGATTAAGTTTTATTTGCGGGTACCAAGAGGAGAAGGAGGCTGCCACAATTGATGCTCTATCTTGGTAAGCATTGTGATTAAAAATCCAGTTTTGTAAATCAGAAGGGTTAAAACTTAAAACTTTACTTGGGGTGAGGTCATAAATTGTTAGTAACTCGGTACATTTTGAGGCCCAGTCACCCAGCCCCGGATGGTCCTGCCAGCAAAGTTTTGTGAGAGAGGAATCCTCCGAAAAGGATATCCTTTTCCAATATCTCAGGAAGGCTAGATCAATCCTGGCTGCCAAAGAGGGTAGACCAAGTTCCGCTCTTAAATGGGCTGATGGGGTACCTTTGGGAAGGCCAGTTAACTGTTTCATAAACGAATTTTGGAGAACTTCAAGACTGGCTTTTTCTGAGTGGCCCCAGAGCTCTGAGCCATATAGGATTTTAGGGAGAAGTTTGGCCACATAAATTTTTAACATTGGATTAATAAATTGACCTCCACGGCAGTAAAAAAAAATTTCTTAATTGACCACTGGACCTTGCTGCCAATAACTTGGTCGCCTCCAAATGAGGGCTCCAACTGAGCTTGTTGTTAAGACATATACCCAGATATTTAAAGGTGTTGACCTGTTCAAGTGGTTGGCCGTTTAGGGTCCAGCTAGATTTTGACCTACTATATTTCCCACATACCATTATTTTAGTTTTGGAATAGTTGACATATAGATGTTGGGCCTCACAATAATCTTCTAATCGTAACAACATTCTTTTCAGCCCGATTTTATTTAAGGACAGCAGGACTAGGTCATCAGCATAAAGTAAAGACGCTATCTTCCTGTTCCCCACTGAAGGGGGGAAAAAGTTAGGGGAGGCCATTATGAGAATGAGGTCATTAATAAAGAAATTGAACAGGAAAGGGGCCAACATGCAGCCTTGTTTGACGCCTCTTCTAACCGGGATTTCACAGGAGAGGGCACCATTCAGACCAAGGCGAACCCTTAACCTGTTATCTTGATGGAGGGACTGGATTAGCCACAACAATCTCTTGTCAATTCCTGCCTGATATAATTTATGCCACAGCAGGTCTCTATCGATTGAATCGAAAGCTGAGGAAAAATCTATAAAGGCTAGATAAAGGGACTTGCACACCCCGGATTTAGTCCTCTTTATGAGATGGTGTAGGACAAAGGCATGGTCAAGGGTACTTCTGCCTTTTCTAAATCCAGCCTGCTCCACATGGATGAGGGAGTGTTTGATATCCCAATCTAGCAGTTTATTTAAAATAAAGCGTCCATATAATTTAGATACTACATCTAACAGACTAATAGGCCTGTAATTTGATGGATCAGAGGGATCGCCTTTTTTATAGCTGGGCACCACTATGCTTGTACGCCAGCCCAGGGGAATGTTACCTGTGGCATTTATATTGGAAAAAAGTGTAGCTAGAATTGGACTCCACCTGGTGAAATTGGTGAGAAATAATATGGGAGGCAACATATCTTCCCCCGGGGGTTTGCCGGGGCGAAGAGTAGATATTAATTCCTCTATGTCTGTACTGTTGACTGGTGGCCAGGGGGGGAGGGAAGAAGGATCATCACTAGTAAAAAGGGGAGTGGAACCTGTGTTCTCAAAAATTGAACGAAAATGTGAGACCCAGGCTTCCGGAAGGACGGGAGGAACCGAGACAGAAAAATTCTGTTGAAGACCACCCTGTACCAATCTCCAGAACTCTGAGTCGTTTATTTGGAGTACAGCCAGCCCCAAAGAGCGCCAACTATTTGCAAAGAAAGCATGCTTTTTCTCGTTTAGGAGCTTCTTGTATGACTTTTTTGCTAAAAACAAGTGAAGCATAGCTGCTTCAGAGTGTTCGTGCCTGGAAGCTCTGATCTGGGCGCATAGTCCTCTTTTCTTAATTTCACAGTCCTTGTCATACCATAATTTGAGACCTTTACGGGGTCTATTTGTGACTGTTGATGACACCGAAGGTTTGAGGGCAATGATGGTATCCTCGTAAATCCTATGTATGGTCTCAGGAGATACAAGGGCCATATAGCGAAGTTAAGCCAGGGCTGGTGAGGTCAGTAATCGCCTAACATCGGATGCCATGATTTCGGACCATCTGAGGCGCCTACACCCATGAAGGTCACTAATCAGTGGTGCTGTTATACATGGATTGGCCCGGCAGATGGAGCCATGTAAAGATAGTCTCAGCGGGAGGTGGTCGCTATCCACTCT
The DNA here is from genome assembly GCF_030035675.1 of Rhineura floridana. Lineage (NCBI taxonomy): Eukaryota > Metazoa > Chordata > Lepidosauria > Squamata > Rhineuridae > Rhineura > Rhineura floridana. Next base: position 123,566,064 of record NC_084482.1, on the reverse strand, counting down.
GTCATCCACTGAGAACTCCTTAACAAAAGAAGCTAGAGAGGGCGACCCCAGAATATAATCCACCACACTGGATCCCCTGTCTGAAATAAAAGTAAAATAGCCCTTGGAAGAATCTAAATAGGTGCCATTAAAACAAAACAATTGAAATTTAATCAACAGTAGAAAAAGGGCATGGCCACTTTTGTTTACAATTTTATCCCTCGATGTCCGAGTTGGTATAGCTGGGTCATTCAACGGAAAACCGAGACTGTTATAAATTTTGGGATAACTAACTCCCATTCTAGCGTTGAAATCGCCAGCAATGAGCAAAGGACATGAGGGGTAAGCGCACATGAGGTTATCTATAAGCCCATTAAAATCCAGCCAAACTTCGTTGAGCTGTCGGCGGCTGGAATTGATCAGGAAATTCCTGAGATAAGAAGGCAAGCCGATCGGCTGAAGACGGAGTCAGGAATTCCACGCAAGCTGAACTGGAATAAAGCGAAGCGTTTTTTCTTCTCTCAAAAAAAAACGTTCTTAACCAGCGAGCCCACTTCTGCCTAAACCTTATCATTCGGCTTAAATTACTGCAATAAAAGGGATTTGTTTATGAATCAGCAATTGAGAAACCTGGGTGAGTCATACTTTTTCTCTTTTAAATATAATTAAGGAAGAAAGAAAATATAAACAACTTATATACTTTTTTTACGACAAAAAGCTGGCTTGAATTTGGACTTTTAAAGTTTAAAAACGGATGAGAGGTAATTATTATATTTTGGACTATTTTTCTCTTTGGACTATTTCTTGTTGGATGAATCCGCTGCTCGTATATGCTACTAATTGTTTAGTCTTGGCAACCAGAATTGTTTTGCATTCTTGGAAGCAGATAAGGACTGTGTTGTGCTGGCTGGATTTCAATAATAGGCCTGGAATATTAACTCTTCTTTTTGGTGGAGGGAAAAAAAGAAAAGAAATAGACTGCCCTTAGGTTCTGAAACAGTGATTAATATTAGAAATTAAAGGCCTCTTTTTGAAAATGACAACTAAAAAAACAACCAAGGCCCAGGGGCGAAGAGGTTCTATTGATACACAGGAAGAGGATATACCCCCAGAAATGTTTCAAAAAATAATGGAAGGGATTAATGCTATAAAACAGGAAATGAAACAGGAAATGAAAACTGAATTGACAGATATAAAAGACTATATTAAAACACAAGTGGATGAGATTAAAGGGACAATTGGGCAAATAAAGGAAGATGCAAAAAATACTAAAGAAAAGGTACAAACCTTGGAGAATAGAACAGATATACTAAATCTGGAACTAGAAAAAAATTTGGACTATTTAGCTGTGACTGAAATGAGAAATAAAGAGCATTGTTTGAGATTCCGTGCAATCCCTGAGGAAACAGGTGAAGACATTAGAGATAAAATTGTTAATGCTTTAGTAAAATTTCTGGACTTGAATGAAGATAGGATGGAATTTGAAATAGACAAAGTTTATAGAATTAACTCCAGATATGCAACAATGAAAAAAATTCCAAGAGATGTGCTTGTTCATTTCGTAAAGAAGACGACCAGAGATATGGTTTTACAGCAACACTTTAAATATACCTTTAAAATTGATGGTAAGGAAATACTGGTGATGAAGGAAATTCCTATTAGACTTTTACGTAAGAGAAAAGAATATGCTTTCCTTACAGAAAAACTTAAGCAATGCAAAATTCAATTTAGGTGGGACGTTCCAGAAGGAGTGATTTTTACATTCAGACAACAGAAATACAGACTGAATACTGTTCAAAAAGCAAGGGACTTCTTGAGAAAAGCTTCAAAAGATATGGAAGAAGATAAACTCAAAGATATGGATATAGTTCCTGGGAAACAAAGTCAACAAGGATATGCAGAGGAGGGGAAGGAAGATGATGGATCAAAAGGAGCATCAGGCAAATTTTAAAATACACGCTTAATGATGGATTACAAATACCTAACTTGGAATATAAATGGAGCCAACACGGCGCAGAAGAGAAAGAAAGTGTTTCATTATTTGAAAAAATTAAAATTGGATATAATTTGTCTACAAGAAACTCATATTCAGAAGAAAGATTCCAAATATCTGATTTGTAAAAATTTGGGTGAAGAATTTATTTCAGCTGGACCAAAAAAAAAAAATGGAGTTGTTCTCTATATTAACCCACAATTGCTTCCTAAATTGGTATTATTGGACGATAGTGGTAGATTTGTGGGGGTTGAAATTACTTTACAAGGTACAAACATTTTGATAGTGGGTATTTATGCCCCCAATGAAGATAAAACAAGGTTTTATACAGGACTTATGGAAAAATTGTCAGAGTTTTCATATGAGCATTGGTGTGTCATGGGTGACTGGAATGGGGTAATCTCACCAAAAATTGATAGGCTTTCTGAAAAAAATATCAAAGAGACACAAGGTAAATTACCGAAGATTTGTTTTGAACTCATGGAACATTTAGAATTGGTGGATACCTGGAGATATATAAATGATAATGCAAAGGAATTTACTTATTTTTCAGAAAGACATAAAACATTTTCGAGGATTGATATGATTTGGATGTCAAAAATTTTAGCGAAGGATATTTTTAAAATGGATATATTACCAAAAACTTTTTCGGACCACAATCCTGTGATATTAACTTTAAAAAAAAAAAATCTTGGATTTAGATGGAGACTAAATGAATCTTTATTACAGAATGATAAAGTAGTACAAGAATGTAAGAAGAAATTAAAGGAGTTCTTTGAATATAATTTATATAAAGGAACAAGTGAAAATATTGTTTGGGATACTAGTAAGGCATTTATGAGGGGATACTTTATTAAATGTAATTCTGAATTAAAAAAAAAGAAACAACAGAAAATGCAATTAATTTTGGAAGAAATAAAACAAAAAGAGGAAGAATTGAAAAAGAATCCAGCTAAAGTTTCTATTGTAAATCAAATTAAAATGTTACAGAAGCAAGTATCAATGTTGACAGTTAGAGAAATTGAAAGGAAATTAAATTTTGCTAAACAAAGGACTTTTGAATTTGCAAATAAACCTGGGAAATGGTTAGCATATAAATTAAGAAAAGAACGTCAAAAAAATATTATTTTAAAGATACAAGAAGGAGATGAGACGCTGACAGATAATGTAAAAATCAAAAAGATTTTTCATCAATATTACTCAACATTGTATAAGTGTCAAGAAATTCCATCTGAAAAAATAGAAGAGTATTTATCTAAACAGAATCTGCCGAAAATTACAGATTTTCAGAGACAAGTTATTAATGGCCCTATTACGTCAAGAGAGATATCTGAAGCTATAAATAAAATTAAATTAGGAAAGGCGCCAGGACCAGATGGGCTATCTGCAATGTATTATAAATGTTTGGAGGAAGAACTCTTGCTACCCTTACAGTCTACAATGAATTCTATTTTGCAAGAGGGAAAGATACCGGATAGTTGGAAAAATGCTAATATAACATTAATACCTAAAGAGGACCAAGATTTAACTAAAACAAAAAATTATCGGCCAATATCTCTACTGAATAATGACTATAAAATTTTTACAATGATTTTGGCTGAAAGATTGAAAATAATATTGCAACAATTTATTCAGGAAGATCAATCAGGGTTTTTACCTAAAAGACAATTACGTGACAACGTCAGGAATGTTTTGAATGTGTTGGAATATTTAGAACAACGAAATGATAAACAAGCAGCTTTGATTTTTTTAGATGCTGAAAAAGCATTTGATAATTTGAATTGGAAATTTATGTTCCAGGTTTTGGAGCAAATGGATTTTGGAGACAACTTTATAAAATGGATCAGATCGATTTATACATCACAGAAGGCCCAGATAATTGTTAATGGAGACTTAACGGATTCATGTGAAATACAAAAGGGTACAAGACAGGGATGTCCATTATCTCCCCTTTTATTTATTCTGGTTTTAGAAGTGCTGCTTAGAGATATAAGGCAAGATAAAAGGATTTCGGGATTAAAAATAAAAAAAGAAGAATATAAATTGAGAGCATTTGCTGATGATTTGATAATTGTACTAGAAAACCCTTTGGAAGGAATTCATATATTGATGGATAAATTAAAAGAATTTGGACCGTTAGCAGGATTTAAGATCAACAATCAAAAAACAAAGATGTTGGTGAAAAATTTAACTTTAAGGGAACAGAAAGAGTTAATGGACAAGACAGATTTTACAATAGAAAAAAAGTTGAAATATCTAGGCATCATCATGACAAATAAAAACTCAAAGCTGTTTCATAATAATTACGAAAAATTATGGACAGAGATTAAGAAAGACTTGCTAAGATGGGATAAACTACAACTGTCATTAATGGGTAGAATATCTGTGATAAAAATGAATGTATTACCGAGAATGATGTTTTTGTTTCAAACAATACCTGTAATATCCTCTGATTTACCTTTTAAACAATGGCAAAAAGATATTTCTAAATTTGTATGGCAAGGAAAAAAACCAAGAGTTAAATTTAAATTACTTCAAGACGCTAAAGAAAGAGGAGGACTGGGATTACCAAATTTGAGACTTTATTTTGCTGCCTGCTGTTTAGTCTGGATAAAGGAATGGATCTTATTGAGGAATAAAAGACTATTGGATTTGGAGGGCCACAATCTGAAGTGGGGATGGCATGGATATCTATGGTATGACAAAGTAAAAGTAAACGTAGACTTTAACAATCATTTTATAAGACGTTCTCTGTTGAAAATATGGAATAGATACAAACCAAGGTTTTATTCGAAAATACCATTATGTGTCTCAAGTCAAGAAGCGTTTTATAGAAGAGAAATGTCTGGAAAAGAGAAATGGTTAACTTATCAAGAACTATTAGAAAATGTACATGGAGAATACACAATGAAAGAGAGAGAACAATTGATAAAGGAAGGATATAGTTTTCATTGGTTTGCCTATTTACAATTGTTAGAAAGATATAAAATGGACAAGAAAATGTATGGGTTTGAAATAAGTAAATCTGATTTTGAAATAGGTTTGTATACAAATGATGAAAACATAATTGCAAAAATGTATAAACTTTTATTGAAAATGGATATGGAGGAAGAACAAGTAAAAGAGTGCATGGTAAAGTGGGCAAAAAATTTTGGTCATAACATACAAATGGATCAATGGGAAAATATGTGGAAAAAAGGCTTGAAATTTACATTATGTTATAATCTTAAAGAAAATTTTTATAAAATGATGTACCGTTGGTACATGACTCCAGAAAAGCTGTCAAAAATGTATAGTAATGTCTCTAATGTTTGTTGGAAATGTAAACAACAAGAAGGATCTTTTTATCATATGTGGTGGTCATGTAAAAAGGCGAAATTATTCTGGGCACAGATAGGTAGGAAGATGCAAAAAATTTTAAAGATAAATATTCAGTCAAAACCAGAATTTTTTTTACTGGGTTTTATGGATAAACAAATAGAAAAGAAATATGGAAGAATATTATTATATATGATTACGGCAGCAAGATTATTATATGCACAAAAGTGGAAAATGGAATCAATACCAACAATGGAAGAATGGCTACTGAAATTAATGGACTTAGTAGAAATGGATAAATTGACGTGTTTAATTAGAGAAAAATCGACAGATACATTCCTTAAGGATTGGAAGCCTCTCTTAGACTTTTTGTCGAAAGATCAAAATAAAATGATGATACTGGGATTTGATGATTAATTAAGACAGCTTATGGAGAAAAGGGATTCTGTATGTACATATTAAGGGACAGGTTTGATGTATATTATATACTTATAGCTGATCTGTGACAAATCGGAAGTCAACCATTTTATTTTTATTTTTTGTTGTAGTATTGTTATGTTTTTTCTTACTTTGTTTTGTTTGTTTTTTGGAAAAATTTGAATAAAAACTATATAAAAAAAAAAAAAAATCCAGCCAAACTTGCTTTGCTGAATTGGGATGGAAAGGGGGAAAATACACATTTATACTAATAAAGGATAAACAGTCTGAAGTTGATAATTTTAAAACCAGGCAGGTGTCAGACACAAGGTCTGGTAGTTCCTGATGGAACATCTCTCCCGATATGAACCTACCCGTACACTGCGCTCAACATCGAAGGCCCTCCTCTGGGTGCCTACTCAGAAAGACGCCCGGAAGGCGACTACAAGAAAGAGGGCCTTCTCGGTAGTGGCCCCCGAACTATGGAACACCCTTCCTGATGAGGTACGCCTGGCGCCTACATTACTATCTTTTCGGCGCCAGGTGAAAACCTTCCTCTTTGCCCAGGCATTTTAGTATTTTTAGTATTTTTAGTATTTTGTATTTAATGTTTTAAAAGATAGTTATATGCTACATCTTTTTTTCTAATTACCTTTGACTTGTATTTAATATGGGTTTAATTATGTTTAACTTTAGTTTTTTGATGTATGTTTAAATTGTTGATTTTGATGACCAGGTGGTTTTTAAATTGTATGTGAACTGCTTTTATTCGATGTACACCGCCCAGAGAGCCTTGCTATGGGCGGTATAAAAATTGAATTAAATAAATAAATAAATAAACAACACAAATATCCAAAGTGGTGGCAATCAAGGTTGCTATGCCACCACTGCCACAGCCCAAATTTGTTGTTCTCTTTGCCGGCTTAGTCCAAATCTTAAAACCCTCAATAAAGAGAGAATTGGTGTCAAGAAGCCAGGTCTCTTGAAGGCAAACGATGTCAAACGTTTGAAGGTAAGCAATAAACTCTAGGTTAGCCAATTTATTTTTCCATCCAGCTATATTCCATGATATAAAATTTATAGAGGGGAATGTTGTTGTTAAGCCCCTCTCTGGTGATGTTTTAGAAGATACTGGTGGACCCAGGGGGACTATTGATGTTAAAGTTTTGCCCTTGGGATTCTTGTCTTGTCATATCAGGGAGTTTCCCAAAGTTGTAATTTTGTCTAGGTTAAGATTCTGGATACAGCCGTTAGAGGGTATTGGGCTGGTGTTAAGAGGCAAATTGCTAGATGGACAAGCAGGCTTTGCTGGGGAACCAAGTTCCTCGGGATCCAGATAGCACGCGGCTATCCAAGTTGGTCCATTTAAGGGCTTAGGTTTATCAGGTAATAATCTTTTAATAGCTGCGATCCCATCATTTGGAACTACATTAGTAGAGGAAATCTGATTTATTTCCGCTGTTATTTGTCTGGTAGTGCACATCGGGGCGGTGGGTTGGAGAGGTGGGGGGGCTTAGCCGGATATGGAACCCAATCAGCTGGCTTAGACTGCGTATGCAGGCCTCCATTCTTAACTTGGTTGGAATTTTTGACTTGAAGGTTGAACAGACACGTTTTAAGACGATCCAATCTTCGCATTATCATGGATTGTTCGATCTTGGGTAGATCACCAAATGCTTCCAACAGCTGGATGTCTTCCGGTTCAAAAGGCTCTTCTAGGGAAGTTGTAAAAAGATCTTGATCATGGACATGTTCTTCCTGCAAGGGAGTAATATGGGAGGTCGATAGAGAGTAAGTTACAGGGCTGGCCTGGGGTCTGGCAATATTGGCAACGACCCTTTGTCTATGAGATAAGGGAAAGGGGTAGATGGGAAGCAGGGATTGATGAGGGGCCACGTTCTCAAAATACCTCGTGATACAAATTCCCGACCTGGCTAGCAAATTTCCTATGCCATAGACCATTCTTGCGTAAGATGGCTTTGTAAAAGAAATGACGGCGCGCACGGTCTTATAATTATTGAAGAGGTAATCGATATGTGAAATGTCTGAAATGCGAAGTTGATCCAAGAGGAAGGGTTCCAATACTTCCAGGAGCTGTTGTTTTTGCTGATGTTGCAGTTGGATCCGTGAAGACTTGGGATAGTTGAGGAGAACCAGCTTATTTTGGATCAGGGTCAGGTTCCAAAGCGCTTTGGCTGGGTAAGTTTGAGCCTGAAAATTCAAGAAGCACCATGGAATCTTATAGTTCCACGTTTGCCTACATCTTTGACTCTCCTTTACTCGTACTCCAACCCACCAGCCATGAGCACAAAAGCTATTTGGGCCAGTCTATACAGTACTACCGGAGAGGCCTTAACCAAATCATCATGCTCTTGGCCTTAGTCCTTTCTCCCATCTACAATACGGGGATAATAATACTGGCCTAGTGCTGTTAGGATTATTGAGATGGAGCATATGAAATCCTAAGCTACCCAAATTGTTCTGGAAGACCAGGAACAAGATGAGGCTCCCTTGCAGGACTGGGTCTTCAGCCGATCCTGTTCTACATCTCAAAATTCGGATGGATTTGGCAATATCGCCAGGATTCAGGTTTTGAGTGGAAAGAGTATCTCAACCTGTTGGTGGCTGTGGTGTGTAACAGTTTCCAAAAAGACATGTACAGGGTTAAAACCTCACATAGGAGCCCAAGGCCATGCAGAAGCCGAAGGCTGCAGCTGGTAAAGAGCTGCCAAGGCTATAAAGTCCTTGAGGCAACGTTTCTATGGTGTGGGGGGTGCATTACGAAAGTGAAGGCGTTGAGAGTGATAGTGTTTTGTGTAACTACTGAATTGAATCAGTAAAGATTCATCGTACAAGACGCCTAGTGTTTCGTCTCTGTTCATTTGCTCTGGATGTAAGAACTGTGGTGAACTGGCACACGCAAAGCCTTAACAGGCATCAACACATCAACAAAGGGTTCTGGGCCCAGAATACCCAGTAAACCCAGTTCAATCCAGTAACAGCCAGTAACCAGAACACCCGGAGAACAGTGGAAGTGAGTCGGATTCCCTGACCGGTGAGTGGAGTCAAAGAGAGCAGCTGCGGCAAAGCTGACAGACGGAGTTGTCAGAGAGACACAGTGAAGCTGTGAAAAATGGCAGTTTCGCTTTCAACAGGCATGCCATTAGAACGCCTTAATGAAACAAATTACTTAAACTGGCGATTAAGGATACAAGCATTTCTCACGAAAGAGGATTTATGGAACGTCGTAACGCAGGAGCCCCCATCGGATCCTCCGCCTGCACAGTGGGTGAGACTGGATGAAAAGGCTCGATTGTACATCATTCTGGCTGTAAGTGATTCACAATTGCTACACGTGCAAGATAAACAAACATAAAAACTTGCTTGGAAAGCGTTGCATGAAGCCCATATTCGAAAAACAGCAAGTAGTACAATACATCTGGCTAGAAAACTATACCAACTAAGGCTAACAGATGCTGTCACGATGTCTGAACATTTGTTGAGCATTTCAAAGATATTTGCTGAGTTACAGGAACGTGACGTGATGTATACACAACTGCAGAAGGTGTATATTATCTTATCAATGCTAAATTCATCATGGGATAATTTAATAAGCTCCCTGGAGGCTATGCCTGATGAGAATTTGACACTCCCATATGTATCCGGCAAATTAAAGCAGGAATGGGAAAGACATCAAGATTCCATGGAACAGGAGAAAAGAGATAAGCCAGAAAGGAGGACTGAAAAGACTGAGTTAAACGTTAGGTCTTTTGGAACAAAGGCATGTTACAGATGTGGGTCTGTAACACATCTACAGAGAGACTGTGATATGCGGCAATACAGGCAAAGGAGGAAAACATCGCAAGTGCAGCTGGTTAGTGCTGACAGAGGCGAAAGAAAAGGCAGAGACTGTGTAAACTAACAAAAGTGATTGGATTCTAGATTCGGGAGCAACACATAGTCTCATAAGCGATAAGACATTGTTCAGGACTATGGTGCCAACTACAACAGAAGAGGTGGTGTTGGCTGATGGATCTCGTAATAAGGTATTGGGCAGAGGGACAATGCAACTTTGTATTTTGAACACAGTGATGACAGATGTTTTCTATGCGCCAGATATTAAATGTAACATAATGTCTGTATCTAAACTAAATGCCATGGGGTATACTGTCATATTCAGAAACAAAAAGTGTGAAATACGAAAAGGAGACAATGTATGCTTGATAGGGTTTCTTAAGGATTCCCTGTTTCACATAACACTAAGCCCCAATGGACATGTAACAATGATTGCTAACAAGAAAACACATGACAACTGCATACACTTCTGGCATAGAAGGCTAGGACATGCTAATTTCGACACAATCAGGAACATACCTAGCTTTTGTGATGATGTAACATTAAAGAAATGTGAGAAATATGTAGAATGCGAGATATGCAAAGAAACAAAAGCAACAGCGGCTCCAAAACAGAAGGAAGCTGAGAGTCACACAAATAAACCATACCAAACTGTACACATAGACCTGGCAGAACCGTTTCAGAGGTCGCATGGTGGTGCCAGATATTTCTTTGTTATTGTAGACGATTATACAAGATACTGTACTGTTTACTTATTACACTCCAAAAATGAAGCAGAAGGGAAACTAAAACAGTTTGTGCATAAGGTGGAAGTGCAACATGGCATTCGTATTCAGAAAATACGATCAGACCGGGGTGGTGAGTTTACCAGTAGGTCTTTGGAACAATATTTGGAAAGAAATGGAATTAAACATGCATTAACGGCTCCTTTTTCCCCGTTCCAAAATGGGCTTGCAGAGAGAAAAAACAGAGCTTTGCTAGACGCAACAAGAGCCATGATAAGAGATGCAGATCTATCAAATGCTTTTTGGGGAGAATGCATGTTGTATGCCACCTATATTCAAAACAGGCTGGTACACAGTGCACTTAAAATGACTCCCTATGAGAACTATATGGCAAGAAGCCTAAGATCCAACACATTCTCAGATTTGGTGCAAAATGCTGGGTCCACGTGCCAAAAGGAAAACGCAGTGGAAAATTGGCTCCTAGGGCACAAAAGGGAAACTTTCTGGGTTTTCATAACGCATACTATTGTATCTGGTTGCCTCATGAGAGGAGGGTGATTTTGAGCAGAAGTGTGCAAGCACAGGAACAGGACTGGGATGAGTCTGTGTCTGTTGATCTGGATCACACACAAAGATACATGGAACGAATAGAGCAAACTGTTAAGCAAGAAACAGAGGAACAAGCTATTGATAGTCCAGAAATGCATAGCAGTCCCAAGACAGAAATTACATTGAGAAGGTCTGAGAGATCTAATCTAGGGAAACCGCCAGACCGGTTTCAAGTCAGCATTCTAAATGCCCAAGACACTAAAGAGTGTACAGAGTATACAAAGACACCAGAAAACAAATGGAGAGATAATGAAACATTATACTTAACATGTATCCCACCAAAATGAATGCTAGCTGATGTATTAACAAAACCATTGAATGAGGAAACGTATGATAAACTGGTGAACAAAATGGGAATGTGTATAATCTGAACTATGCATAAAGTAAGTACTGTATTAATGTGATTTGCAACTATCTGTAAATGTATAATGGAAGATATGAAATCAATAATGTCTTTATGGAAAGGTGGGGGATTGTTGGTGGCTGTGGTGTGTAAGTTTCCAAAAAGACATGTACAGGGTTAAAACCTCACATAGGAGCCCAAGGCCATGCAGAAGCCGAAGGCTGCAGCTGGTAAAGAGCTGCCAAGGCTATAAAGTCCTTGAGGCAACGTTTCTATGGTGTGGGGGGTGCATTACGAAAGTGAAGGCATTGAGAGTGATAGTGTTTTGTGTAACTACTGAATTGAATCAGTAAAGATTCATCGTACAAGACTCCTAGTGTTTCGTCTCTGTTCATTTGCTCTGGATGTAAGAACTGTGGCGAACTGGCACACGCAAAGCCTTAACAGGCATCAACACGTCAACACAACCACGCTGTTAAAAGAGAGGGGCGTGGGAGAGGAATAAACCCTTTGCCAAAAGTCTCCTGTCACTGCAGCGCCTGGAAGAGAAACTCAGGGGGCACAAGACCCTCCACAGCTTTCCAAAAGAGACCCGCTCGCTTCGAGGCAAGGTCCGCACTTCTCCCGCCGAGCTCCGGTTACCCTTCGCCCAACAGTCCCTCCCTTAGCCCAGGGTGTTACCTTTGCAAATGCGGTCCAGCCTCTGGTGCTTCACTTTGTGCCTATCCATGGGACACACCGAGATGGTCCTGCATGACTCTGACCTCGGGGAGCGGGGGAGGGCAGCGCTACAGAGGGACAAACCGGGCAGCGGAGGCGGCGAACTTGCCCCCAAGGACTTGTAGCAGCAGAGGCAGTGGGCGCAATTCCAAGCGTCTAATAGCCCGCCTTCAGCCTCAGGGGGAAAGTGGGGAGAAAGGCCAGGCCAGCTCCATGGATACCCTACAGACGCCGTCCTCTTCTTGGCTCTTGCCTGCCGTGGCGCTTCCCGCCCCCCACCGGTAGCTGGCCACTGGCCTCCAAAAGGGAAGCGGAAGAGGTAGGTCAAGTCCGCGGAGGACAAGATTCCTGTCGAAGCCAGAGCGCAACGGGCCGCGCGTCTGTCGAGTAATGCCTAGAGCACCCCCTGGAAACTTCCAATTACTTCCGGTCTACTGGGATCTCCAGTGGCACTGGTGGTTTCCCACCGAACCATGTGCAAGGCAAGAACGGTGGTTATTCATAGGGGCCGATGTACATATTTTAAATAAAAACCAGGCACGGTTAGAAGCGGCCGGTTGGTGCAGTGCTTTGAAACTATCGTGTACAAACCGCAATCCAAAAACGGCTTTTCATAGCCTGGTAAAGAGTCTTGTCTTTTTAAGTACTTTATGACAACTAGAAATTCCAGAGAGGCAGCAACGAGCAAGGCTTCTTCTGCTGGATTTCTGGTTTTAACTTTAAAGGAATACCACAGCTACTGCATAGTAATTTTATTAAATATGTTCACATCGCACGTGTGCCTATAAAGGTTGTGTGACAGATATTCAACAGATAAAATCCTACCATAGTAAAGCTACCGCCTTGATAACACTTCTATGAAGGCGTGGATTATAAATAAAATAATGTTGAATTTTGCCTACGACCTTTTAAAGCACCACCCATTGAAGCTCTGCATCATAGATATTAATAAACAGTTACCCTCTTAAACCTGTCAGAAGGTCACTGTCTTCTGAGCTCCTATGGGGAGGAAGGGTGGGAGATATTATTATATAATATGCATGCATCTAATCTCAACAATTCAATAATTGCCTTTTCACTTCTTCTTGTGTTTCTCAGTTACCCACTTAACCTCTTTTGTGTTGCTCAGGCAAAACAATCTTTACATGGTGTGAAATTTAGGATCTGCCAGTAGGATACCATGACTTAAGACAAGAGCAAAATGCTAACTTTTCATTAATCTTCATAAAGAACAACAAAATTAAACATGTGAGGCTAGCTCCACGAGCTAGAGGGTGCCCCAGCTGACAAAGCATCAAGGCCCCAGCTGACAAAGCGTCAAGGCGAGTTAAGCAGCAGAGCGAGTTCGGCAGCAGGGCGAGGAGGCCAGGGCTCCCCACTCTGCCCGTCCATTCCGTACCCTCAACTAAACCGCAGTCTCCAACCCATTGACGTAATAAACCTTAAACAAAACTATGCAGGTAAGAAGCCAGCAGGGGTGTGGGGGCTTTCCAGTGTTTTGCACTGCCTGCAGCATGTACGACTATCTGCCTGTTGGACAGAAGTCATGGGTGTGCTCTCGGTGCAATGAGCTCCTGGATCTCCGGGAACGACTTCATTTCCTTGAGGACAAGGTGGCGGACCTGGAAAAGCTGAGAGAGGCAGAGAGGTGTGTGGAGGAGGCCTTCAGGGACGTTATAGCTGTGTCCCACTCCAACGATGATAGCTCTCCTGCTATCATGGACAACGATGATCTCGGGGAAGGAGAGCATCCAGCTGAGGAAGAGGGAAACGATCCCTTAGAAGGGACCCATTCCTTGGGGGATGAACAGCTATCCTCTCGTGCCGAGGATATATCTCCAGGGGGTGGAGGGATCCTTGTAGTGGGTGATTCGATCATTAGGAACATAGACAGTGGGGTGTGTGATGGGCATGTAGACCGCAAGGTGTTTTGCCTGCCTGGTGCGAAGGTTGCGGATATCGCCCGTTGTTTAGATAGTTTGGTAGACAGTGCTGGGGAGGAGTCAGTGGTCATGGTGCACACTGGTACCAACGACATGGGAAAATGCAGCTGTGAGGTCCTGGAAGCAAAATTTAGGTTGCTAGGTAGGATGCTGAAAGCCAGGACCTCCAAGGTGCCTTTCTCTGAAATGCTACCGGTTCCACGCGCAGGACCAGCCAGACAGGCCCAGCTTTGCAGTCTCAATGCGTGGATGAGACGATGGTGTCAGGTGGAAGGGTTTGGATTTGTTAGGCACTGGGGAACATTTTGGGACAAGCCAGGCCTGTACAAAAGGGACGGGCTCCACTTGAACCAGAATGGAACCAGACTGCTGGCACTTAAAATTAAAAAGGTAGCAGAGCAGCTTTTAAACTGACTGAGGGGGGAAACCCGACAGGAGCTGAGGAAGGTCCGGTTCGGAATAAACCTCCCCCCTGGGATAAAAACCAAAGAAATGATGAAATTTTAAAAGGGGTAGGCCTAGAAGTAGGCATTGTGAGAGCAGGGGCACAGGATATAAATTCAGAAGAGCAAAATTACCACAGGCCAAACCACAAGTGCCAAAGACACTTGAAGAGAGACACTGCTTACAAGTGCCCATATGCTAATGCTAGGAGCCTGCGAACCAAGATGGGAGAACTGGAGTGCTTGGTCTTAGAGGAGAGCATTGATATAGTGAGCATAACGGAGACCTGGTGGAATGGAGAAAACCAGTGGGATACGGTTATCCCTGGATATAAACTATATCGGAAGGACAGGGAAGGACGTATTGGTGGCGGAGTCGCTCTATACGTAAAAGAAGGCATTGAATCCAGGAAGCTCGAAACCCCAAAAGATGCAGACTCCTCCACAGAATCGTTGTGGGTGGTGATACCATGCCCCAGGAGGGACTTAATACTGGGAACGATCTATCGTCCCCCTGATCAAAATGCTCAGGGAGACCTTGAGATGAGATATGAAATGGAGGAAGCATCCAAACTAGGAAATGTGGTAGTAATGGGTGACTTCAACTACCGGGACATAGACTGGCCGCATATGTGTTCCAGTCACGACAAAGAAGCAAAGTTTCTAGATATTCTAAACGACTATTCCCTAGACCAGTTGGTCATGGAACCGACCAGAGGGACGGCAACCCTGGACTTAATCCTCAGTGGGGACAGGGACCTGGTGCGAGATGTAAGTGTTGTTGAACCGATTGGGAGCAGTGACCACAGTGCTATTAAATTAAACATACATGTAACTGGCCAATTGCCAAGAAAATCCAACATGGTCACATTTGACTTCAAAAGAGGACACAAAAATGAGGGGATTGGTAAAAAGAAAGCTGAAAAACAAAGTCCAGAGGGTCACATCACTCGAAAATGCTTGGAAGTTGTTTAAAAACACTATATTAGAAGCTCAACTGGAGTGCATACCGCAGATCAGAAAAGGTACCGCCAGGGCCAAGAAGATGCCCGCATGGTTAACGAGCAAAGTCAAGGAAACTCTTAGAGGCAAAAAGTCTTCCTTCAGAAAATGGAAGTCTTGTCCGAATGAAGAAAATAAAAAGGAACACAAACTCTGGCAAAAGAAATGCAAGAAGACAATAAGGGATGCTAAAAAAGAATTTGAAGAGCACATTGCTAAGAACATAAAAACCAACAACAAAAAATTCTATAAATACATTCAAAGCAGGAGACCATCTAGGGAGGCGATTGGACCCTTGGATGATAAGGGAGTCAAAGGAGTACTAAAGAACGATAAGGAGATTGCAGAGAAGCTAAATGAATTATTTGCATCTGTCTTCACAGTGGAAGATATAGGGCAGATCCCTGAACCTGAACTAACATTTGCAGGAAGGGATTCTGAGGAACTGAGACAAATAGTGGTAATGAGAGAGGAAGTTCTAGGCTTAATGGACAATATAAAAACTGACAAATCACCGGGCCCGGATGGCATCCACCTGAGAGTTCTCAAAGAACTCAAATGTGAAATTGCTGATCGGCTAACTAAAATATGTAACTTGTCCCTCGAGTCCTCCTCCGTGCCTGAGGACTGGAAAGTGGCAAATGTAACGCCAATATTCAAAAAGGGATCCAGAGGAGATCCCGGAAATTACAGGCCAGTTAGCTTAACTTCTGTCCCTGGAAAACTGGTAGAAAGTATTATTAAAGCTAGATTAACTAAGCACATAGAAGAACAAGCCTTGCTGAAGCAGAGCCAGCATGGCTTCTGCAAGGGAAAGTCCTGTCTCAGTAACCTATTAGAATTCTTTGAGAGTGTCAACAAGCATAAAGATAGAGGTGATCCAGTGGACATAGTGTACTTAGACTTTCAAAAAGCATTTGACAAGGTACCACACCAAAGACTTCTGAGGAAGCTTAGCAGTCATGGAATAAGAGGAGAGGTCCTCTTGTGGATAAGGAATTGGTTAAGAAGCAGAAAGCAGAGAGTAGGAATAAACGGACAGTTCTCCCAATGGAGGGCTTTAGAAAGTGGAGTCCCTCAGGATTGATATTGGGACCTGTACTTTTCAACTTGTTCATTAATGACCTAGAATTAGGAGTGAGCAGTGAAGTGGCTAAGTTTGCTGACGACACTAAATTGTTCAGGGTTGTTAAAACAAAGAAGGATTGCGAAGAGCTCCAAAAAGACCTCTCCAAACTCAGTGAATGGGCGGAAAAATGGCAAATGCAATTCAATATAAATAAGTGTAAAATTATGCATATTGGAGCAAAAAATCTGAATTTCACATATACGCTCATGGGGTCTCAGCTGGCGGTGACCGACCAGGAGAGAGACCTCGGGGTTGTAGTGGACAGCATGATGAAAATGTCAACCCAGTGTGCGGCAGCTGTGAAAAAGGCAAATTCCATGCTAGTGATAATTAGGAAAGGTATTGAAAATAAAACAGCCGATATCATCATGCCGTTGTATAAATCTATGGTGCGGCTGCATTTGAAATACTGTGTACAGTTCTGGTCGCCTCATCTCAAAAAGGATATTATAGAGTTGGAAAAGGTTCAGAAGAGGGCAACCAGAATGATCAAGGGGATGGAGCGACTCCCTTACGAGGAAAGGTTGCAGCATTTGGGGCTTTTTAGTTTAGAGAAAAGACGGGTC
This sequence comes from Rhineura floridana, assembly GCF_030035675.1. NCBI lineage: Eukaryota > Metazoa > Chordata > Lepidosauria > Squamata > Rhineuridae > Rhineura > Rhineura floridana. Next base: position 123,549,022 of record NC_084482.1, on the reverse strand, counting down.
AGAGGAAACATGATAGAAGTGTATAAAATTCTGCATGGCATTGAGAAAGTGGATAGAGAAAAGTTCTTCTCCCTCTCTCATAATACTAGAACTCGTGGACATTCAAAGACGCTGAATGTTGGAAGATTCAGGACAGACAAAAGGAAGTACTTCTTTACTCAGCGCATAGTTAAACTATGGAATTTGCTCCCACAAGATGCAGTAATGGCCACCAGCTTGGATGGCTTTAAAAGAAGATTAGACAAATTCATGGAGGACAGGGCTATCAATGGCTACTAGCCGTGATGGCTGTGCTCTGCCACCCTAGTCAGAGGCAGCATGCTTCTGAAAACCAGTTGCTGGAAGCCTCAGGAGGGGAGAGTGTTCTTGCACTCGGGTCCTGCTTGCGGGCTTCCCCCAGGCACCTGGTTGGCCACTGTGAGAACAGGATGCTGGACTAGATGGGCCACTGGCCTGATCCAGCAGGCTCTTCTTATGTTCTTATGACTTGTGACTTATCTGAGTGGGAGAAGGAAGAGAACAGCAGCAACAGCCTAGAGTTCTGTTATAAAACTAACAGTGATGGAGGCCCAACCAGTGGGTGGGGAATGATTTCAAAGCACTGCAAAACAAAAGGAGCCTCCAACCCTACTTATTTCATCTAACATTTATAGATTCCTGTTCACTTACCACCAATCTTGCCCTGCATTTGTAGAATTTCAACAAAGTATGTTTAGAGCTCTTTTTTCTATCTCTCTTTGGGGTAAAGCATTTCTGAGTTTTGGAACTTAGGGTGTCCAAGGGGCTTGCTAATAAACTGAGATGGGCACATTGTGGGAGAGGCAGTGATTGGCAAAGTTGTATCTTGTTTCATACACACAGTCACCTACGCCTGGCAGGACTTTGTCATCTCATCCCAGAAACATACAACTTACATCTAGCATTTTTCCCTTTTTTAATACAAAAGAAACAAGCAGACAAAACCCCACTGGCCCCATTGCCACTTTTCCCTCTACACCCACCCCTATTCCCTCATCAGGGAGTGCCATCTCCCCCTTGCAGCTGATCCCACAGTCAGTTTATCATAGAGACAGCCAACCCCTAGTTCTCCTCAATCAAAGTTAGATCCAGATCACTAAAGTCTGGTTGGAAGAGTGTCCTTTTGCTTGCTAAATTCCAGTTCAGTCTCCTTGCTGCTTGTACTGCTGCTTCCTCTTCCTCCTCTTCCTCACTTTCACTAAGAGCCTGGACGCAATTGCTGAGGGGACTGCATGGAGCCGAAGGTGCTTGTGGGCTGCAGGCCAAGAGCCATGATGAATAGCCACCTTCCTCAGATTTGTCCAACTGACAGACACCTCCTGCAAACGGTTTCTGTCAAAAATAACAAAACAATTTTATATACCAACACATATTTCATCTTTAGATTTACTATATTATTCTAATAATGACATCTTATAACCATTTTCATGATCGGTTGCACTAGATCTCTTTTAGCCATAACTTGCTGAAGAGAAGCTCCAACTTTCCCCTTTGCCCACAGGGCCATCTACCATTAACTGTCCTGTGGGAAAGATTCCAGGAGAGAGAGGCAGGCAAAGGCCACTTCAGATCCTGCTCCAAGTGGACTATCCCCTACCCCACCCCAAGCCAACTACCACCAACTACCTTGTGGGAAGCATCCTTAGGAACATATAAAAAATATTATTGTAACTTTTTTAAAAATGTAGTTTAATGTTTCTTGTGAAGGCACCTTGGAAGAATCTGTATCCTAAAAGATGGGACACAAACAATTGTAATAAAATTAACCAGGAGAACTTCTGTAGGCTCATTGTTGGCTGTGGAGATGAGCAGCTGGGACACAGACCTAATTTTTTCAAAAACTGCTCTCATTACAGATTTATTATAGAAAAGCATTCCTCAACCACTCTAGCTTCATGTAACCTGCATCTCTGGTGCCACCTTACTTTCCCCATAATATACTTACTAATTTAATCCATGTCTTCCTCAAGGCATTTATTCTCAGACAGCAGTAGTTTATTGCTAAAGTTAGCGGGACTGAAGTCCTGTATTTCTGTACCGTTCAGTCTAATAACATTTATATTACCATTATTCCCATTTGCTTTGCCTGACACAGAGGGAAGAAAGCCATGGCCGTAACTGAATGCCTCCCACCGAATATGGTGGATGCTGTCACTGGAATGGGAGCTCTATCCAAACTTCTCTGTCTTAATTCTGCTTCCTGATTCTGAGATGCCTGAAATGACTGCTGGCTCTTCCAGCAATAATTAAACAACCAACTACTGCTGGTCAAATGTGAACCTTATAGCAACAGGGACAATGAACAGCAGTAGCTTCAGTTGTAAACAGGTAGTATATGCATACAAGCCCATAGAGCAGGGTCTATCACTTCTGCATTTTGTGCAGCACTTGGCCCAATATTACTAACAAATGCAGAGCAAATACACTTTGGTGGTATCATGCAGAGAAATCTCAGTGTGGCTTTCAGCATGGCATTGCAATTTTCACCCATCTCATAATAGCAGATTACTGTCAGAGGTCAAGGATAAAGGTCAAGAGAATTAAGTTGCTTTCTGTTGTTGTTACACAGCCAAATTCTGTGTTTTACTTCAGTGGATTATTTTTATCCCAATCCACCCCAACATTTTTCTTTTCCTATATCCTTAAAAGCAAGCTCAGATCAATTTTGCTAGCTTGTTCTCTGAAGGCAAACCAACAGGAAATAGCATCTGCTTCCTTCCCTACCTGATTCATCTTGTAGAAATCAAGCGAGGGCCTATGCCACCTCACATCCTCATCATGGCGCCGCTTGAGTCCACATTTCCTGGTGTCCAAGTCACACGGTTGTGAGCGGCTGCGAGGGAGGGTGTGCTGGTGTCGAAGCAACTCTGGAGTGGAGGTTGTGGAACTTCGTGGGGAGGGGAGGAATCTGACAGGTGACAGGGAGAAACGTCGTTGCAAAGCGTAGGGCTGCAAAGTCTCTCCAGTCTCCCATGATACGCTTGCTGGCGATTCTCGGGATAGGGCCAGACTGAAGAAAGGTGGGCTCCTGCCACCACCAGCACCATCTTGAACACACTGGTGAGAGGCACTAGGGGCAGGGTTGAAGCAAGGTCTGTTGGCTCCCTGGGCCAGGTTCTGGACCTGTACTGCCAAAGTGTCCCCTCCACTATTGTCCCGACGTTTGATGTGTGTCCACACTTTGGAGCCCAGGGGCCTCCAAACAGCCTGCCAACGGGAGAGGTCTTCAGGCACTGACAGTGAACGGCAGTGTCTTTTGGTGGGGGGCACAGAAGCCTTTTCTGAGACTAGTGAGTTAGTGGCCAGTGTTTGTGATATGAAACTTTTCTGAGGACGGTTGTCTGGGGTGCAGGGAGGCAGGGGAAGGCTCAAGCTGGAGTGTTGGTAAAGACCTGTGCTGTCCTGAAGATGGATCTTTGGACAAGGAGCCAGGTCTCTCCATGAAGCTCCCTCTGCAAGAAATATTAAAGATGAAGATTCCAGTTAGCACCCCAAGCCACATACCAGATACCAGTTATATCCTTTGACATGTAAGCAAACAGCACTGCTAGTTTCCTTAAAGAACACCCCCCAAGTTTTCTGAACCTTCTACAACTGCAGACGTAGAACAAAGAATCCTTCCAGACAATGGCTCTATCTAGACTGTTAGAAGTAGCCCTAATTATTATACTACCCCCATTAGGATTTATGGTCTGATCTGATCATCTTTATTCTGCATCACTCTTGAGTAAGGAGTAACCCACAATGTCACCAAGATGAGGGATGTTTTCCAGGATAACATTCAACATTTCCTCTCCATAGTACCCTGTTGCCCATGTTTTCTTCCTCTTAGGATGCATAAGAGGCTCCTAATTCAAGAAACAATTCTCTTCTTACCATGCTAGACAGGAGGCGCTTGTGGATTAGAGAAAGGGAATAAACCTAGAGGGGACAATGGAATTTTGTTTTATAATTCCATTCCTGTTATGGTTGCAGCAAGTTTTTTTTGGGGGGGGGAGGAGCAGATTAAGACATCCTGTCTAAACAAATTCTTACTCGTTAGGTCCCTCCAATTGGGTCAGTTTACTGAACAACTCTGAGCACAAGTTAAAGAGATCCAAATGAAACTGAGGTACAGTTGGAGAAAACCCTGTTTCTTTCAAGTTTTTCCATGTTTAGTACAACTGAGGAACTTGGATTGCTTTTCATGTTTTCCCCCTTACCTACATTTATTCTTAACACATATATAATATAGCTGGAAGGTTTCTCTCTCTAACATCAGCAGATCTTTCTACGATCTTTCAGCCATTTCCCTTCTTAGTCATGCCTTCAGAGCAGGAAGAAGTAGTCCTGTGCTTCACTACAAAAGCTTGTGGCTGCAATCCAATACACACTTACCTGGGAGTAAGTACCACTGAAATCAATGGAGCTGACTTCTGAGTAGACATATATTGGATTGCCGTTTGTGTTAACTTAATGGCACTGTTCTTTTAAGACTCATTTGTCACTTTGTGTATACCTGCAGAAGCAGCCAAAGCTAGTGGCAACAATAAACGAGTTAGCCGCCTCCAAGCCAAAATCCATGCAGCCCTGAAGTAAATCCAGAGAAGCCCTAAGCTGCCTGTATGTAACAGCTATATAGCAGGGCTTTCTAAAAATGACACAGAACTAATATGGATCATTTCATCCAAAACTATACTGAAGAATGAGACATCCAATGTCAAGCCTGCAAACTGAAATAAGAGGACCAATGCAAAAGCTAGAAGCATACATGCCACAAGAGAAAGGAGCAGACACAGGACAGTAACCTTGTGGAAAACACAAAACCATGCTCTCAGACAAGACAAAAGGAAGGAGTTGTATTATTCTGTAAATCCCATAGGAAGACACTTGCACAGCTCACTTGAGCTCCAAAAGCATAGGCATATTTGTCTCTAGCAGAAAAAAGTCTCATGGAAATTTAAATACTAATCAATTTATTATGGCATAAAGTTTTAGGCTAGAGCCCACTGAGATAATGTGCAGAATACAAAGCAAAGGTAGCTCTGTTACTCCGTAAGAATCCAAAATCCACAGTGGAGCAATATATTCTTTGGGACCAATGTGTAGAATGTCTTTACGTCTTACCTCTTTAAGGCAGCTCCTTCTGCTCATATGTATACGTATATGCATCTTCCCTATCCACTTGATGCATCTAATGAAGTAGGCTCATGCCAAAATAAATTTATTAGAAGCCTGTAGCCTCTGAAAATATATCCTCTTTGGACACTCCACTGGAGAGTATCATCCAGTGGAAAAAGCTCTTGTCAGGTAATCCAGTTAAAAATCCTGACAGGCTAATATTGTCCCATACCAAACAGGGATAAGCTAACAAGTTTAAAGCCAAGAGGTTTTGTCTGTTTTGTAAATACACCCTGGAAACTTTTTTTGAAGGGTAGGGTAGAGATTTCTATAATAAATCAAATAAATAAAATGACCCATCTTGCTACAGCTGAATGAAGAAAACGCACTTTCCACCACCAACACGCACATATGAAGCCATTATATGGAAAATATTCTAATTCTAAGCCTACAAAAGGAGTCATAGACAGATTGCTGTAGGATTTGGCTCTAAAACAAGTGACCGAACAGTCACAGGAATGACTCACTTTGGCAGGAAAAACACTTTTTTTTACTCTGCAGAGAAGTGTGTCTAGAGAAGAGAATGTGCTGCAAACAAAAACGTTATTTTAAAATGAGTGACTAGAACTATTCTGCTCAAGACTCTGTAACAGGAACAATCTGAAGGCATTTCTTACATTGATTGGAAGCTTGCTTTATTTCTTTATTTAAAAGCTGCTAAGGATCCAGGAACATAGTTTGATAGCTTAAAATTTTATGACACACAGGTGAGATTTGGACCAATTGCAGAAAGAGCCAACAGCACTGATGAAGGTGGCTGCTAATTAAATTAAGATTATGGGCATTATTCTCTTTTTCACTTAGCATTCATTCTGCCTCCATGCATAATCAAACACATCCATAATTAAAGGGTCAAAATAAAGTTATTTCTCACAGTGCCTATACTGCCAGTGTAATTGTGCTACAACATAGTCTTTACCAAGAGCTAATTATTAGATGCATCTATCCTGAAGTGTTTACATGGCCAGAATATCAACAGTGGTATTTGGCCACATCTGTAACCTTTTAATACAGGCAGCACCTGATATGGATGCAACAATATTAAGCTATATTTTATTACTTATACAATTTATATTTTAGAAAATGTGCTTGGTAATTTATAACATATCTAAAAATCTAGATAATACAGTGATGGTGGCCAGTTCAAAAATGGATATGGAAGAAATAGAGCATTAGCAGGATTAATTTTAAAAAGTACTAAATAGGCTTCATTTTGAAACTACTAAATAAAACAACACTTCTTTGCTGGTTCTCTTTCCTTCATTCCTCAGAAGTATAATGACATTTCATTATGAAAATAACCATTCCTGTTATTTGTTGGGATATCCTCCTGCATTTAACTCTGCTGAATGCTTGTTAAAACTAACCCCAAAGCTGGCCCTCTATTTACAGCAAATTTTCATTTAAGGGTGGAGACGGTATCAAAAAATGCATGGCCTCCAGGAGACTTGGAAAGCAGGCTAATCTTATTAGCTGTTAGCTGCATATAACGGACATTCGAAGAAAAGGGGGGGGGAAGACAGACAAGAGAGAAATGGATGTAGGCACAAAAGGTGGAGTCCAGCCAGATGCTCTTACCAGGCGCTATCTGGAAGGGGCTGCCACAGCTGGCCACATCAGCATGATCAGGCAAAGGCTAGGGAGGGAAACACAAGGAGTCACCACATCACAGCAAGGACCAACATCTCATAAGCACTCTGGCTCTGTAATTCCCACCATATAACCTATAATAGTAGGCTGATACCAACTCTGGGATACTATCACCATTTAGATATCATGCCCCATCTTAGGGATGGGCAACTTGTTGCCCTCCAAATACTGATGAACTACAACTCCCCTCACCCCTCACCATTACTCATGCTGGCTGGGGCTAATGCGAGGTGGAGCTCAACATCTGGAGGGCCACAGGTTCTCCACCCTGCCCTATCTGAATTTCTTAGATCTTACTACCCCTGCCATTATCAGTAGCAAATCTCTGAGCTTTGCTTAAAGAAAGTTTCCAAACCTTGTTTTAATCTGAATGTTGAAATCACAGTTGGGAGGGTAAAATAACCAAACAGAAACTCCGATTTGTTCAAGCTTGACTACCAAACCTTTACATGGTGCTGTCCTCATAGTCATCCACAAGCCATTAGTTTATGGAGGATCTACACAACTTTAAAATCTCCTCCTTGATGCTATGCCTGAACTGGACTCAATATAAAAAAATCCTGAGGATACTTCCCTTTCATCAGAAAAATGTGAAAAGACAGACCAAGAAGTTAGAATTCTAGATCATGACGATGGAAGCAATCTACATTTGTACTGAATCCCTATTTTCTCTTTCATTGTACCACTTCACTGTTCTTTGGCGACTGGGAGCTCTCTTGAGGCAAGGACAATGTGGTATGTATTTATCTATAAGGCAGCTCTCTTAATTTACAGAAGTAGAGCCAGACATTAGATACAGTATGCCATCATGTTAAGACCACCACTTCTACCTAAAGCAATGAACAATCTCCCCAAATTCCTCATTTGATAAACATACTAAACAAAAAGCCCACAGGAAATAGTTATGGAAAGGCTCATTCTTGCCATCTTTGCCTAGTTTCCAAGTGCAGGCAAAATAACATGCCTCTGCACATTATCCAGATTTAAAACTCTTAAGGCTGATCTGAAGCCTCTTTGTACTCCATTTCATTTATTTTCTCCTACAAAGCTTCACCTGCTCAAAAAACGTTATGCTCTTGGATTATACCTTCCCCTGCAAAAGCGTCATTAGGCCACATTCCATGCTTAGAAGTCTACACCTCAGTATTCAAACATCTGTTAAGGAAAAGTTGACTTCTGTTCCTGGCTGCACCTGCAGTGTCTTTGTGCTATTTTAACTTACTTCAAGGCAGGTTCACCATAGACTCCAGACCTAATAAGAATCAGGAAGCACATGCTTCATATTCCACTGCATCATTCAATTTTTAATTAAATTTTGACATAATGGTACATTGCCTCTGCAAACTATCCCTGTAATCTAAAGAGAGGTGGCCTGACTTAGAAAACCAAACGCAATCTCTTTGTACAGTTCATCCAGTCCCTATTAAGAAAGAATACGGAGAAAGTACAGACCCAGAAATACTTCACATTTAATAAGGACTGGAAAGATTGGAAAACAAAGAAAATAAAATGTGTGCACACAAGCTAAAAATTGGGAAACTGGAAAACTGCAGGGCAATTTCCAGTGGGAGTGGTATTCCACATTCCTCAAACAGGGAACATGATAATACTGTACAAGGGAAAGAATAAGGGATTTAGTGATGTCAACAAATTGAGACCTTCCAGTATATTTTGCCCATATCCACTGCTGTAGAAAGCTTGAATACTGTTTTATAAAGCATGGAAATACATCTGCATCTTCTTGATTCCCCCCAACTCATTCTCTTTCCATCACCTTCTGTAGATGTGACTTTTGCACTAAGTCATTCAGTGGCAAAAGAGCATTTGGCCTTTCCTATTCAGAGCAGCAACAGATGTAATGCTAACCCAAGGCATATACGCAGTCATCTGTAGTAACAACTTCAGAACATACTTGTCCCTTACTTGCCCATGCTGCAGATAGGCAATTACAGAACCAGCATGGTAAATTTTTTTATAAGCACCAGAGAGCCAGTGTGATGTAGTGGTTAGAGTAGTAGACTATAGAGACCAGTGTTCAAACCCCCACTCAGCCATGAAGCTCACTAGGTGATCTTGAGTCAGTCCATGTATGCCACCCTGAACTCCTTGGAGGAACGGCAAAATACAAATGTAGTAAATAAATAGAAAAAGAATTGGGTAGAGTTCCCATCCAAGTAGCGGTGTTCAAGAAAGGTCTTCAGTCAGCAAAAATTCCTCCCTAGGATTCTACATTTGGGTTCCTCTGTCTCTAAATTATTGCTTCTATTTTTTCCTACACATCCCAAGTTCCTTTCCCAACTCTGTGACAAGAAACAATGTTTTCCAAATTCTGCTCCCCTCCAAAAAAAATCTGAAACATGTTGAGCAAAAACTCAGGTGAGCACTCAAGATGCAAACTGCCCATTGCAATGATATAGCTGGGTGCACAACTAACATCACTTTACTGTATGTTGCACTGAGCCACAGGATGGGATGGGATGTCATGTCTACTTACTCTTCTAGCATTAAACAGCAAAAAACTTTCATCATTAGAAGACAGGGTGTCATATATGCAACATGGCTTGCATCACCAAATTCTGATTATTAAATTCTGACCAATTCCTCCACTACTCCAACAAAATTGACATGCAGTATCAGAACAATGAAGCATCTGATTCAGAACTTTCTCTTTCGATAGTTGCCAGCCAGAAGACACAACGAGAATTTTTCAAGCATGACATGATGATCTCTTTCCCCTAGGTTCCTTTGTGCCTGGTAGTCAGATGTATTGTATCATCTCTATAAATATGGAGATTTCACTTCTGCCTAATGATGCTATTAGCCAACTATAAGTCTACCTTTATATCCTAGTAGACGTTATGTGACAATCACTTTCATAGGTTAATTACATGTAAGCATAGAATGGAATCTCTCTTCATATTGTATGTGTGTGTGTTATGTGCCTTCAAGTGGATTACGACTTATGGCAACGCTATGAATCAGTGACCTCCAATAGCATCTGTTGTAAACCACCCTGTTCAGATCTTGTAAGCTCAGGTCTGTGGCTTCCTTTATGGAATCAATCCATCTCTTGTTTGGCCTTCCTCTTTTTCTACTCCCTTCTGTTTTCCCCAGCATTATTATCTTTTCTAGTGAATCATGTCTTCTCATTATATGTCCAAAATATGATAACCTCAGTTTCATCATAGAATCATAGAATAGTAGAATTGGAAGGGGCCTATAAGGCCATCAAGTCCAACCCCCTGCTCAATGCAGGAATCCAAATCAAAGCATTCCCGACAGATGGCTGACCAGCTGCCTTTTGAAGGCCTCCAGTGTCGGACAGCCCACTACCTCTCTAGGTAATTGGTTCCATTGTCATATGGCTCTAATAGTTAGGAAGTTTTTCCTGATGTCCAGTCAAAATCTGGCTTCCTGCAACTTGAGCCCATTATTCAGTGTCCTGCACTCTGGGACAATCGAGAAGAGATCCCGGCCCTCCTCCATGTGACAACCTTTCATGTACTTGAAAAGTGCTATCATTATCTCCCCTCAGTCTTCTCTTCTCCAGGCTAGACATGCCCAGTTCTTTCAGTCTCTCCTCATAGGGCTTTGTTTCCAGTACCCTGATCATCCTTGTTGCCCTCCTCTGAACCCATTGCAGTTTCATTTTAGCTTCTAGTGATAGTTCTGGTTTAATTTGTTCTAACACCCAATTATTGGTCTTTTTCACAGTCCATGGTATCCGCAAAACTCTCCTCCAACACCACATTTCAAATGAGTTGATTTTTCTCTGATCCACTTTTTTTACTGTCCAACTTTCACAGAGATCGGGAATACCATGGTCTGAATGATCCTGACTTTGGTGTTCAGTGACACATCTTTGCATTTGAGGATCTTCTCTAGTTCTCTCACAGCTGCCCTCCCCAGTCCTAGCCTTCTTCTGATTTCTTGACTATTGTCTCCATTTTGGTTAATGACTGTGCCGAGGTATTGATAATCCTTGACAAGTTCAATGTCCTCATTATCAACTTTGAAGTTACATAAATCTTCTGTTGTCATTACTTTAGTCTTTTTGACGTTCAGCTGTAGTCTTGCTTTTGTCCAAACTCAGAGGAAAGGAAAGGTAAACCACCTCTGAATACATTTTACCATGAAGACCCTATGAAACTCTCTCTTCATAGGGAGTGTATGAACAATAGTTTCTGAGAAAGAGGGCCTGCTTTCCACTCTGATGGCAATAACCCCAACCCAGCATCAGCAGCTGAATAACTGTACAAATACAGTAAGTAACAGGAGAAGGGAAGCAATTATATATATTTCTAACTGTAAAAATACAGCCCTTTCCTTTAACCTCAAACACATCAAAGGAATGGTGAGACTGACTTGAGCAGAATGGAAGCAGCTCCTGGTTTACTCACTTTTACTGCTAAGATACAGAATCTTTTTTTGAATGACAGGGCACTGTTGAGAGGGACAGGATCTGCACTTTGAGTTGTCTGCCCCCAGCATTTGCAATTACTCAGCCATCATTTCATGAGCTAAAAACATGTTTCCAAAACGTTCTAAATTTTCTCTGGCCGCGGGGGGGGGGGGAGCAGCAAAAGAAGTATGAGCTGTTTCATGGGCACCAACCAATAGGTGTCCATAACAATCACCAAAAGTTATAGTTTTACAGTAATACCTTAACTAAGTACATGCGTTCCTGGACTTCTTTAACAGAAACATTGGTACCAGAGGTAGGAATAGCATGGAAAGAATAGGGATAGATCCCTACACCACAAAAAAAGAAGAGCAGTTCACCATTATTTCAGTAAATATTTTATTCAAAACTAATGATACAGTAGGGCACCACTTATAAAGTGGGTTAGGAACCAGGTCCCCGCCGTAAAGCAGAAATTGCCGTAAAGCGGACCCCATAGACTATAATGGGGCCGTCGCGCGAAAACGACGTCAAAATGTTGCAAAATCGGCTTTAAAAAGGGGAATGTCCCGCCGCCGCATTAGCAGAACGCCGAAATGTGAAGCGCCGGTAAGCGGGGCCCTACTGTACTCATGTCTGAAATGAAACAACCGGGTCAGGCAAGCCTTGAATACAGACTACTTGATGGCTTCTTCCAAAATGCATCCAGAAATGCTTGCCTTGCATTTTTCTTTTTTCATGTAGAGTCTTGCTATAGCAATCTAAAGCTCTGAGCACAGTTCTCCTCTGAGAACACTTGAGCAGGCAGGCAAGAAGTAGTCACCACCACCCTGTGCTTGGTCTCTCTCTCTCTTTCTCTGCCATATATCTCTTCACTTGAGCAGATGCATCTGCAGTCAACAGTGCTTCCAGGCTACCCAAAGCACTGTTTACTGCAGAGGCACCTGCACCACCTGGCAAGGAGTGCCATTCCAGCCATGCGTGAGAGAGCTGCCTGCTGCAGTCCAGTAGACAAGGAGTCACATTCTGACTATGTCAGAGTATGCACCCCCGCCCCAAAAACAAAAAAAAACTTTGTTAAAAGGAGCTTCTTTCCTGGAGGATTTGTTAAGGGAGGTAATACTGTATTTATTATAGGAGTGCTAACCATGTTCTCAAGGACTGGTTTTGGCTTTTCCAAGGTATAAATTAAAACACAGAAAATCTGTGACAGTGATTGGTAGTGGGACACAAAACAAAATGTATTTATATACTGCAGGCACTGCTAACTCTGCAAACCATCCCAATAGAACATAGCATGCTGCTGGTTTGCAACAAACCGAATGTTGTTGGAGTACAACTCTTATCTACCCCAGGCACATGGCCAATGGTCAAGGTGTATGCAAGTTGTAGTCTGGCAACATCTAGAGGACATCAAGTTATCTCTGGTTTGCTTCTCACAAAGGCCTTGTACTAGTCCAATAGGTTTTTCAAAAACCCTTTCTGAACAGCAGATCCCCATGCCCTACCACAAGCTGTTTTTGAACTTCCCCTCACTTTCAAAAGCAGTTTTCCATGCAACATAGGCAGCAGGTTGTTCAAGAAAAAAGGTCCAAAATCTATTTAGGCTTACAGAATTAGTTCTTTGGGCCATAGCCATAGGCGGCAGCAGCTTGCAGCACAGCACTAGTCTTTATCATCTTTCATCAACTAAAATCAAGCTATGTTTCAAGCTAAGAACGAAAAGACTTTCAAGACCAAGGCAGGGCAAAGCTTACCAGGCTGATGCTGAAGGATGTGCATTTCAATTCCTCCAGGCTTTGTTTCTGTAGCTGTTCAGTTATCAGGGTAATCATGGCTTCTTACAGAGGCCAGACACCAGAACCCTTGAGACTCCAGCTCCTGCCGCCTGCCACCCTTTCGCCTCCCTCAGCAAGTCCAGCTGTATTCGAGCATCATCATCATCGCACCTGCTAAGCTGTCGTCTTCATAGATGCTAGCCATACTCCATGTCATCCTCAGGAACCCTGCAACAGACAGGCATATTAATTGAGAGAAGCATATTATATCATACACCCTGCCTGCTCTTTCCAGATCTGCTGTTCAAAACATACAGTGCTTTCTTTCTTGTGTTACCCACATATCATAAAATAGGCAGGACATAGGCAAAGTCTGAGAAGCAAATACAAACTGAAATAAACTTTGTTCTCTCCTAAAATTCCCAGGGTGCATGTGCGTGCATGTGTATGGCCAAGACGTAAGTTAAACAGGCTTAAGCCTGTAATGTAGATAAGGTTTTCAGCCTCCACATCTAATATCACATTATTTCCTCCACAGCTTTACAACCCAAGACCCCTGACCTGAATTACAAATCGACCTAGAGGTTTGCATTTTACAAAATTACATCTTTATCCTGCTACCAGGAGCACCAAGTAGCATACATGGTGACCCCTTCTATTTTATCCTCATAGCTACCTCGTGAGGTCAGTTAACGCAGCAAAATAACAACTACCCGAATGTCAGCCAGTGAGCTTTTTGGCTGTGAATCCAGGTTCCATAGTCACAGCAACAACACTCCAACTTTCATTTTCCACATGTTGATTTTATTTGTCCCAAGCAGCCCCAAGCATGCTATGTTGTATTTTTGCGGTACAACTTAAGAATAAGGATTCCATTCTCAGATTTGTCTTCTGATTCTTTGAGGAACTACAGAGGAGTTCCTTGAGTTATTCTTCAAATTTTCTACAAATACGCAAACACTGCAGTCTGGAGGGTTTTTTTCAACGCATTATGGTAAGAAGTACAATGTTCCATGACAAGAAAATACAACTTAGTATTGAGAGCAAAATCTGAATCAGATGCATAGCCTACTTAACTTAATCTCTCATTATCAGCACTTAATACATTAGAAGTCAACACCCATTATGAGCATACTTAATCATTTGCCATTGCCACTGTTATCCCAGTTTGAACTTTCCCTCTTGATATGAACAACCAATCCCTAATATTCAGATTTGCTAAATTATCTCAGAATGCTGAAGTGGAGAATGTACTCCAAAGGCAAACAGCTCATTCGAAACAGAAAAAAGGCAAATTAATTATTTCACAGAACATCTCTCATTTTGTACAAGTTGGAACTTATACCTTTCCTCTATACAGTGTAACAATATGCATTATAAAACCCAAGAGCTGCAGCCTCGAAGCTCTACTAGAGTAAAATAAGGCAAAACAGTATCTAAGTAAGTTCTACTCAGAGTAGATGCACTGAAATTATGAAATTAATGCACCTGAGTTAGTCATGTCTGTCCATTTCAATGGGTCTACTCTCAGTATGACTAATATTGGGCACACCTCATGCTACTTAAGTTGATTCTTCGCCTAGAATAGACAAATTAATAGGCATACTAATTTATATAGCACTTTTATCATGTGAAGGCTGCAATCCTATACACACTTTACCTGGGAGCAAGCCTCATTGAACTCAGTGGGAATTACTTCTGAGTAGGCATGTAAATGATTGCACTATAAGTGGTTACAATCTTTCCAGTGCAGTAATTCCCACTAAGTTCAAATGAGCTTACATTCAGTTAAGTGTGGTATAGGATTGCAGTTTCAATACATATATATTAGGGCTGTGCACCAAATTCACTCAAGACCTGAGCCATATCAGGCCCATTTGGACATTTTGGGGCCTCAGCTGAGTCAGGTTCTGACAACCACGGATCACTACAAGTCGGATTCCATGATACAGAGTGACCCGGGGATGTCAGGGGGCAGGGCATCAGGCAGGAAGAAGAGACAGCTGTAGCTCTCCTGTGCACAATTGTTCCCTATGCTCATCAGCTGACAGACTGATCCTGCCGGATGCAGGACTTTCCTGCAAGGTAAATTGACCCCGCTCTTGGCAAGGGGGGGGGGAGGAGATGCAAGGTCTCCTTCCCCCTCCCCTCCATATGTTTAATTAAGGTGTTTTTTTTACTCTAAATAAACATGAGCCCCACCTCCAAACTTATTCAGGAGTGGCTCCAAACCAGAATGGCTGGTCCTTGGGTCAACCCAGGACAGGTCAGCCTGATGCCCACCCCCCAAATTGGAGTCATGGGGCAGATAGAGGGGTGTGTGCACAACCCTATACATATACACACAAATGACCCTTGCTATATGCAAAAAGTAGCAGGAGAACTGGCCTTAAACCACAGAGGAGGGAGGAGTCAAAAGACGTCTGTGAAAATGGTTACTTCAACAAGGCGCACTGGCTGGGGCGCAGGGGAACAAACAGTTCACAAAAATCATGTTGTATTTATTGCAGGTGTATGGAACTAACAGTCCAATTCTTATCTTGGTCAACTGAGCTGAAAAAGATCAGGTGGATTGCTTCCTTGAAACTATGGCTACATGTCAAGTTTTCTAAATATTACATCCTTTCTTCATTATGTCAAAATACAAGTTTCTTTTTAAACTCTGTCTCTACATCCTTCCTGTTGCACCTTTGTCTTATACTAAACATTAAAATACTATTTACAGTAATTGGGGTAACAGCTAGGCCCCATGGATTTACCAAGTTGCTGATATTCATCCCTTTCTCTCTCCTCATCCCCCACACCCAGCTCTCCATCATTTATTATCCCCATTGTCTGTTTCAGACTGCAAGCTTCTCAGGGGGAGCTGGGACCTATCTACATTTTTGTTATGGAATTCAGTCAAGCAAAATATACACTGGTGGTGCTATATAAACAAAACAAATACATTTTCAAATATCTTGGCTATCCTATTGCCTATAAATTCTCAGGGGGGAGGGGAAGGTGTATTTTTTTACTCTACAGATTTGTATAGATGCCCAGGCATTTTCCTACCACAAATCTAGAAAGGCTGAAGTCCTATGCATGCTTACTAGGTAACAAACATACATGTATAGGATTGTGCTGCACACAGAGGAATAGTTTAATTTTGCCACTTCAATTTACGTAAGTAACTTTGTCAATAATATTTCACCTGGCATACACTATGTGCATTAGGGCTCCTCTTCTCTGAGTTAAATACTCCATAGACTCTGTTCTAGAGAGCTTATTCCATGAACCATTTCTCTGTTTTACCAAGTGCTTTAATCCTGGTTAATTTAGCAGCAGATAGCAAGTAATAGATTTGCACCTGAAAGATGGAAGTTCAACCCCCTTCTCAATCATGAAGCTTACTGGGTGGCCTTGGATAAGTCAGTATCTCTCCACAACAACCTAACTGCAGGACTGTTGTGATGAGATAAAAATATGAACTGTAACCTACCCAGGGCCCCAAGGATAGGGTGGGAGAAATCTGCAAGAATAACTAACATCCCTATGATATACCAAGCACCTGCGGTTATTCTCCACTATTAAGAAAGTGCTAAAGATATTTTTATCCTTCATTTCTTGCCCTTAGGCAGTTAGTTATAATACTTTGCCCTGCATCTTCCTCCACACTTATGTATTCTAATAGCTTCAGGCCACAGGCCTTTAAGAAAACACAGCTACATCAAGCCCTTTTTTCCAGACACCTTTAAAACTAGTGCAGAGAATTCCAACAGCTTAGACAAGTGTCAGTTTTTCATTGCAGTTGTTTCCTCATCCAGTCCTGCATGATATCGTCAATATTTAATTCCTTCATTTATATAGTTATCCAATTATTAAACACAGGCAGGCCTTGAGCGACCTCATGCCTGTGTGAAAGAGACTCCATGACAGGATTGTGCCATGCAATGCGATTCTACTGTGTTTTAAGAATGGGTCCCATCAACCTAGTTTTAGGAATGCATCCACAGGGGACGCAATACCTAACAAAGCAGAACCATCCCACCCTCCGCTGAGGGAACTACTACCCGCCACCGCCACTTCTCCACCAAGGCCCTCCATTCTACCCCAAATTCCCATACAGATTCACGCGCTCACTTGCACACAGAGGCAAAACCAGAACCCACATCCTCTTCTTAAAACCCCCAATATTATCAAGCCGGAGAATCAAAGTCCCACAACATAGCAAAACAAAACAACCTCTGCCTTACAGTTTTTCTTTTATGACAACAACAATGAACAACAATGTCTATAAACGAGATACCTCACAAAGGCAACTCCCCCCCCCTCCGGAGATTCCAAGATCCACCCCCACACACACACCTGGAACCACCAAACATCCCACTACACCCCCACAAATTTCAGCATTACACACCCGAGTTCCCCAGCCTTTAAAGCGCACCACCTTTTCTGGCACCCACCGCGCCAGCTGAAGGTGGCGGCGGCTCCAGTACCTCCTCGCGGGGCCCGCAGCCAACCAGTTGTGCGCCCCCAATAGTCTTGTGGGCGCTCCCACCCCGATTCTAAATACCACCGAGACCACCCACCGAGGGGAAGCTCTCGGTCCTGGACTCCCCCGCACACGAGCACCCACCGACCCCCCCTCCCCAGTCCAGCTGCTGCCCCCAACACGGCGGCCAGGGCTCGCAGCCCCCCCCCACGCCGCTAGGAGCCTAAGCTCCCCCTTCGGTCGGGAGTGGATCGACCTGCTCAGGCCGAACCACCCACTCACAAGAGGGGAGGGAGGCAAAATATCTCAGGAACGATCTGCAGGGAAATTTCAGAAAGGGACTCGCGTATCCGTAACGACCCACCATAAACCCCTCTCACTGCAAGTCAGATACTTCACTTTCTACGATTCTGGCTTGCCCCAACACCAGTCGCTTCTCTCCCCCCTTCCATGGACTGTACCACGTGGCAAAGAATGACGGGATATGTAGTTAGAAGTGAGGTTGTGGGAGAATAATATTTTACCCCTTCTTCTGGCCCATTTCTTCCATGGCTGAGAGGCATTTTCCACTTGTCAATTTAAGCCAGCCTCAGTTATAGAATATATACTTTCAGTGAGAGGGTTTAGCATCATAATGTGAAATATATTCATAATGTTGCTAAAAATAAATCCAAAGGATGTTAGAAGTCCCTGTCTTTCTCCACCTGAGCTCTTATTAGCTAGGCAACCATCTAATATCAAGGGGCAGAACTTCTGGGGCCACTGTTTGCCTTGAGCCCTGGCTCCTCGTAACACAAACTGGATTTCTGGACCTACCTAGACCCAAGGAGGCATGAGCAACTCTTGGCAAGGGCACACTAAAGTCTGATGGGTTGTAGTTGCAGGAAATAACTGATTAAGGCTGCAATCCAATACATGTCTACTCAGAAGCAAGCTCCATTGGATGTATTGGATTGCAGCCTAAACCCATGAACACCTGTTTTCCCTCTGACTCACTGGCTCCAACACATACATACAGAGTGGCATATACTGAAATAATAGCCAGAAGTGCGTAAGTGTATCATTAAGGTCAGGATTTTGTAACAAAGCCACACTCATTGCTAAATGATAAATGAACAAGAGCAGCCATCTACTCAGATTACAATTAAGAATGGGGAATCTATGACCCTTCAGATGCTTTTCAACACCAACTGCCATCAGCTTGAGGCAGCACTGCCAATGGTCAGGGATAAGGGTCAACAACATTGGGAGGGCTACCAGTTCCCAATCCCTACCCTATAGCCTTCTCACATGGCAGGTGTGTGTGTAGGGTAGCTCTTCAGTAAACTCCACATGGTTCACCTTTGTTCAGTTTCACTTTTAACACTAGGACACCAAAGTACTTAAGAACATAAGAAAAGCCTGCTGGATCAGGCCAGTGGCCCATCTAGTCCAGCATCCTGTTCTCACAGTGGCCAACCAGGTGCCTGGGGGAAGCCCGCAAGCAGGACCCGAGTGCAAGAACACTCTCCCCTCCTGAGGCTTCCGGCAACTGGTTTTCAGAAGCATGCTGCCTCTGACTAGGGTGGCACAGCACAGCCATCACGGCTAGTAGCCATTGATAGCCCTGTCCTCCATGAATTTGTCTAATCTTCTTTTAAAGCCATCCAAGCTGGTGGCCATTACTGCATCTTGTGGGAGCAAATTCCATAGTTTAACTATGCGCTGAGTAAAGAAGTACTTCCTTTTGTCTGTCCTGAATCTTCCAACATTCAGCTTCTTTGAATGTCCATGAGTTCTAGTATTATGAGAGAGGGAGAAGAACTTTTCTCTATCCACTTTCTCAATGCCATGCATAATTTTATACACTTCTATCATGTCTCCTCTGACCCGCCTTTTCTCTAAACTAAAAAGCCCCAAATAAAAGCCCCAAATGCTGCAACCTTTCCTCGTAAGGGAGTCGCTTCATCCCCTTGATCATTCTGGTTGCCCTCTTCTGAACCTTTTCCAACTCTATAATATCCTTTTTGAGATGAGGCGACCAGAACTGTACACAGTATTCCAAATGCGGCCGCACCATAGATTTATAAAACGGCATTATGATATCAGCTGTTTTATTTTCAATACCTTTCCTAATTATCCCTAGCATGGAATTTGCCTTTTTCACAGCTGCCGCACACTGGGTTGACATTTTCATTGTGCTGTCCACTACAACCCCGAGGTCTCTCTCCTGGTCAGTCACTGCCAGTTCAGACCCCATGAGCGTATATGTGAAATTCAGATTTTTTGCTCCAATATGCATAATTTTACACTTGTTTATATTGAATTGCATTTGCCATTTTTCTGCCCATTCACTCAGTTTGGAGAGGTCTTTTTGGAGCTCTTCGCAATCCCTTTTTGTTTTAACAACCCTGAACAATTTAGTGTTGTCAGCAAACTTGGCCACTTCACTGCTCACTCCTAATTCTAGGTCATTAATGAACAAGTTGAAAAGTACAGGTCCCAATACCGATCCTTGAGGGACTCCACTTTCTACAGCCCTCCATTGGGAGAACTGTCCATTTATTCCTACTCTCTGCCTTCTGCTTCTCAACCAATTCCTTATCCACAAGAGGACCACTCCTCTTATTCCATGACTGCTAAGCTTCCTCAGAAGTCTTTGGTGAGTTACCTTGTCAAACGCTTTTTGAAAGTCTAAGTACACTATGTCCACTGGATCACCTCTATCTATATGCTTGTTGACACTCTCAAAGAATTCTAATAGGTTACTGAGACAGGACTTTCCCTTGCAGAAGCCATGCTGGCTCTGCTTCAGCAAGGCTTGTTCTTCTATGTGCTTAGTTAATCTAGCTTTAATAATACTTTCTACCAGTTTTCCAGGGACAGAAGTTAAGCTAACTGGCCTGTAATTTCCGGGATCTCCTCTGGATCCCTTTTTGAATATTGGCGTTACATTTGCCACTTTCCAGTCCTCAGGCACGGAGGAGGACCCGAGGGACAAGTTACATATTTTAGTTAGCAGATCAGCAATTTCACATCTGAGTTCTTTGAGAACTCTCGGGTGGATGCCATCCGGGCCCGGTGATTTGTCAGTTTTTATATTGTCCATTAAGCCTAGAACTTCCTCTCTCGTTACCACTATTTGTCTCAGTTCCTCAGAATCCCCTCTTGCAAATGTTAGTTCAGGTTCAAGGATCTGCCCTATATCTTCCACTGTGAAGACAGATGCAAAGAATTCATTTAGCTTCTCTGCAATCTCCTTATCGTTCTTTAGGACACCTTTGACTCCCTTATCATCCAAGGGTCCAATCGCCTCCTTAGATGGTCTCCTGCTTTGAATGTATTTATAGAATTTTTTGTTGTTGGTTTTTATGTTCTTAGCAATGTGCTCCTCAAATTCTTTTTTAGCATCCCTTATTGTCTTCTTGCATTTCTTTTGCCAGAGTTTGTGTTCCTTTTTATTTTCTTCATTCGGACAAGACTTCCACTTTCTGAAGGAAGACTTTTTGCCTCTAAGAGCTTCAAACTTGCATTTGATGTCCCCCCCCAAAAAACTTAGTCCCATTAATCCCATACTAAACTTCAGGTTTATGAATTCCCTACCTCACCCCTAAGGTTTGGGAATGATGTTCTCAGCTAAGCAATGGCAGGATTATAACTGAAGAACAAGTACAAAGGAGGCTTCTTCCTCACATCATCATGCTTGTGTCAAGTAGATCTAAACAAGCTGAGTCAATGTGGAACTCAGTGATAAGCTGATCTGGGTTCTTGCCTTCCAAAGTAATTTATGCACAAACTTTTAAACTTTGATTATCAACTCCCACTTTTTCCTCCAACACTACAATGCAAGGTACTGTAGCCAAATACTCCACTTCCATAATGTTCTCTACTGACCTTACATCCTCCACCCATGATTCAACAACAGAAATGTGACCGATACAAATAGGGTTCTCCAACAGAAGGTTGATGAAGTAGAGGCAGTAGCAAGAGCTCTGTGTATGAAAACTGCATAAAGCAAATCATGACTCAAGTGTAGAAACAGGATTAATCCATTACAAAATATCACACCAATCTAAGGGGGCACAAGTGGGCCACAGTAGTACAAGGATTGAGGATAGCTCAGATTGCCCTTCCACACTTTTTTTTTAAAGACACTGTCTCTTCTTGGGCATCTGGTGCTTTGGGTTTCCAGGAAATCAGATTCATAGCCAAAAACCGAGTGGACAGTCTACATCTTCCAGTAAGTTCTCATCGTGATGCTGCCAAGTACAATTGTGGTCAGAAGACAAGGTAGCAAACTAAAAACAGAAGAAACAATGTTAAATGAATAGTATAACAAAATGATTTTTCTTAGTACAGTAACTAACCTTTTTTAAAAAAATGGGTTATTTTCCCCTTCCCCTCAATGGTTAGAATCCCTCATGAAGATCTAGGACTCTACAGCTTCTCTTATCAATAAAGTTATGTTATTTTGATCACATAGGCCAAAATCTTCTGATCATTTAACTATGCCAAAATAAAGCCACAGGTAGCACAGTTGAATAATGCCAAATACCTGTCTGTGCAAGACTTCTTTACAAAGGTTTTCCAGGGTCCATTTGGCACCCAGCCAGTCATTTGAAAGATCAGGCAAAAGACCCACCAGCTCCTGCCTTACAAGTAAACAGCAGTTTCATTCACACTGAACCAAGCAGCAAATAGCATTAGACATCTTTGACCCTAGCCCAGGGGTAGAGACCTTGTGTACTACTCCCATCAGCTCTGACCATTGGCTATGCTGGCTATGATTGAAAGGAAGTCCAACAACATCCGGAGTGACCACAGGTCCCCACCCTGCCCAAGACTGAATGAAATCAAGAAAATATGTACTTCCCTCCCGCATTAAACCCATATTGGAAAAGAATTGTAAGACTTCTCTTTTTATTGCCAATAGTAACTGAACACAAAAAAAGGATGCGCTAACCACCCACTCCCACTCTCCTGGAGAGATCACCAACTGCCAAAATACAGGCAGCAATTGGAATCAACTGAAAATATAAAGTTGGTTATATCTATAGCATACCTGCATTTCTCTCTGCTGTCAGTGTACATGTGACCATCACCATGTGGGTATTCACATAATAGTGTACAAAAATACTTCCAGACTTTGAGAGGCCCAAGAACCATTTGCTCTCAGCAAGGAGGACCAGAGCTCTGTTGACGATTAACCCTGTCTCCATGGTGATAAGGAATACCAGGAAGAGAGCATATATAGACTAGGCCTGTGATTCCTGAAGAGTGTCTTAGGATTACTTTATAAATGGGTCATGGGGCTGCTGGCAGTGAATGTTGCATAACAAACAGGTAGTTATGTCCTAATATGGAACCAAGATTAAACAGGAGACTATTAAAGAATGAATTCCAATGGCAAGTTCCATAGAACAAAAGGATTGGGTGGGGAAAATTGGACATGTACGTATGTCCTTGTTTCATCTCAAAAACATTTCTCCCCAAATTGGTCAGAAAGAGCAAAGAAAAACTAGCAAATACTTCCCTCTCTGATTCCTGTGAATTCAGTCCAGGTGGGTCCCAGCCATGCAGTGCCCGTCGCCACAGCTTAATTTGCTTGTCCCATGAGCGGCGACTGTACTTCTTATATTTATTTGGAGTACATGGGTGTACACCTGACTGCCGAGAAGCCCTAGAACACACCATGAAAATTAATCAGGTTCTGCCATTCAGGGCCACAAAGCAGTAACGCAGAAGGGACTGATAAAACCTTCCTAATCGTTCATCAAAAGTAAATGCCCAAGTAAACATGCCAAGTCCTTGGGATGGGGTTAGAGGAATGTTGCCAGCCACCATCACAGTTTGAAAAGGAAAAAAGTAGATTCCAAGCCAGTGCTGTGAGAAGATAAGACTTGGGAGATAAACAACTAGCATTGCTCACTTGGGCACCTGCTGGGCAAAGCACTGGTAACCAATGGTATTTTTTCCATAGTCTATCTGCTTCTGCCTCCTTTGCAAGACAGTCTCATTTGTCTCCATGTCAAACCTGCTGAGGACAGAGAGGCAATGCTAGACAGACAACAGAAGCAATTCAAATTCCTCATTTGTAAACAATATAAGAACATACGAGCATGTGAATGAGTTAATGTAGCTAAGACTGCCATATTTTCAGTATATCCAAATAAAATGGTCTTTGATGAAACAAAAAGTTTTGTATTAGAAAGAAAAACAGAATTTGGAAAATTAGTGCAGCAAAAAAGAAAAAAAGGTGACTATGACATAGTATTGAGTACTCAGAAAAGAGAAAGAAAAGTGCATATGGAAGAGATTTTCAGAGAGAAATCCCAGATAAAGTATGGAAATTCTTGTTCACAAGAGGTTCTTGTGTCTTGTTACCCAGTGGCAGTTCAATATAGAGAAAATGGTTTTAAAATGAATACCGAATGGCAAATAGCCAGAAATGTGAAAGTTCTGTAAGGAAGCTGAAGAAAGGTGCTGGATATATCAGCATCCAAAGGAAGACTTTTACCACATGTGGATATGTAAAAAGTTGCCAGATGTTGGAAGATAGAGGTGCAAATTGTTTCAATTAAAAAAGGACAGTGGTGTGTTTACTGAAATATACTGAAAACTGTGTGGGTAGAACAGCAAATTCCAGTGTTGTTCATCCTCATAATTGCCAGAACAACATTAATGAAAACATGGAAAAGGAATCCAAGCTTCTCTAAGGTAGAATTATTACAAAGAATATGAGCTCAGCTAGAACTTATTAAATTGACTTTTTTTTAAGAATTCTATGAATTATTTAAAAACTTGGTTAAGGGAACAGAATTGTATATACATTATGAGATTAGTAGGAAGTAAGTCAAGAGATAAACATATAAAGAAAATGGACAATACAGGAAGAATGTGTAAACAATACTAATGTGTGTATATATAGGAATAAGTTTGTAGTAACTTTGTTTATGTATTTAAAAAGCCCACCCTCCAAAAAGCAGTTAAAGATCCCAATAAAGCTATAGCAGTACTCCTATCAAACCTTACCTGGTTCCTGATCTGGATTCTCTTGGCCATTCTGGCCTTGTGCCTACACCCACACTCACCATCTTCACTCCAGGAGAAGAGACCTGGGATGAAGGCCTGTCCCAAGAAAATAAAGGGCAATATCCAGTGCTAGTCCTCATACTTAAGAGTAGATCCATTGAAGTCAATGGACAACGTAAATCTTTTTATTTCAGTGGGTCTCCTCTATGACTTAGCTGGATACCACTCAAAGTTTTGATTATCGAGCTTGAAAAATAGGCTATGGTCACCTACAGCTATTTCAAGATCCCACAATTCCCAGTCTAGCATGGTTATTATTTAAGGTATTCACTGGTTAAAATATGCCTCTGAAAGTCGAATCTTTTATTCAGTAAAGGAAAGCATATCTTTAAGTTTCTGCAATCTGGAGTTACAGAAGCAGCCTAAAGTGCACACTTTTGCAACCAAGAGCAGCATAACAGAATGTCTCAAAATACAAATAATATTTATTCTTAGAAATTGAACTAAAGCACTGAGATCCCTTTAATAAACTTATGAGCTGCAAAAGGTTTCTCTCTCTAGGGACTAACAACTCAACAGCAGAGCAACCATAGCACGTTCAGACCCAGGTCAAGATCAAAACCTGCTATTCTTGGCATCTCACACACTCTGAAGGAAGCCCATGAAGTTTGAAATAAAAATTAATGTTGTGCTAGTTGAAAGCAGTACAAAATTCCTGTAGGTTTTATATATGCAGGTTCATAATGTAGGACAAGTAAGTTGGAGATGAAGAAATATTTATAATGTTCCATTTTGTGTCACATTGCAAGCAAAATATGCTAGCCTGCAGTAATTGCTTGATACTACCTATGCTATGTCTGACACTTTTCATGCCAAACTAAAAGCCAGTGTGGTATAGTGGTTAGAGTGTCAGACTGGGATCTGAGAGACCAAAGTTCAAATTCCTGCTCGGCCATGAAGCCCACCGGATGACCTTGGGCCAGTCACCATCTCTTAGCTTAACCTATCTCACAGGGTTGTTGCGAGGATAAAATTGGGAGGGGTAGAACCATGATTGTACGTCACCTTGAGCTCCTTGGAGGAAAAGTGAGATATAAATGTAACCATAATCTCTAAATGCAAAGTACTCAATTCAAAATATTCTTTTTTGTTTCTCCACAATTTAATCTTAACAATGACCAATTTCAATTTTAAAAATAACAATGACCAAGTATCTGAGTAATCTCTTGGCTACTCTCCTCAGAGCATGCATAGCTAAACCTCAAGTCTTGTGTGCAGTTGTCTAAGTCATGCAACATTAGCCTTATACATTCTCTACTCGAGTGCAGACTATACACACTAGTAGTCTAAGGAATCCAGGAGGCGCATTTTAATCATTTTAATCTTTTTATCTTTTTAATCTTGTAATACTAATCCTTTTATCATCTTATATTTTGTTTAATTGTATTTTGTTTTCATTGTGTCTTATATGTTTGTGATTTTATTATTATGATGTATGTATTTTATCCTATTCTGTTTACCACCCTGAGAGCTACTTGCTATGGGCGGTATATAAATGCAACAAAATAAATAAATATCACTACATCTTATATGCTATTTTGTGACTTTGAACTGAGAGAGAAGGAAAAGCTTTTATTAATAATATGGGCTCATCTATACCTTAAACCCACACTTCATTTTGAAATGCACCCTCTCATATGGCCCTGATCTGTTCTACTACAGCATAAATATAAATGAATTTTCCAGAAACTAAATGCTACAGTAACAGGCTGCTATAGTGGCAAAATACTTGCTGTTATGCCAATTTCCCCAGCAAAGATGCATCAGAGGGAGAAGCTTGGAAACCTGCCTGTAGGATAAATAACAGCATAGTGTGCCTATCCTATTTTCCACACATAGGTTCAAATAGCCAGTTCCAGCAGCACCTCTTGGCCTTTGTAAGCATTTAGGCCAGTGTGCCTTCCTCTTTTGTATAGGATATACTCTTTTTCCATAGGGAAAAAGTGTGCCTTAACATTAGCTTGAGAAATCTATAAGGCTGCATTTGGAAGACTATCGAGGTAGAACCAAAAGCTTGTCTTGTGACACTGGCAGGATCACGAGCACCTAGGCAAGAATATACGTTTTGCCTACATTTCAGCCACATCTGACAGTAGCCCCTTTGTTTTGTCTTTAAAAAGTCAACACGGGCCATTCATTTTTATGGGAGATAGTAAACATTTATGACATTTTTATCCCACCTTTCCTCAAGTGACTCAAAGTGTCTTGCATAGTTTTCGCAACACACACTTTTGAAAAATCCTCATAGCAACCCTATAAAATAAACTAAGTCAAGAGACAGTGTTTGGCCCAATGAGCAAGAATTACTGGAGCAGATACAAGTTGTTCCCAATCTCATATCCCAATTCATGTACTACAGACAAGGTGTTCTCCTTACTGTGTTTGTCAGTGGTCATGAATTGCTTCAAGAAGGAACTTGCTCACAATTGTAATGCATAATCCATGGCCATAAATGACATCAATCAATCAATAAAAATAAAGTCATACTGCATAAGGCTTGGACAGTTTTCAGTGCCTTGGGGAATATTCACTATTTTGTGTATTAAATAGCAGATGCCTCTCATAGTGTTCCTCATTCAAAGGCATACAGTCCCCAATCGCTCCTCACATTCCTTGCCTGAGGCTGAGACAAACATTGTTATCTATTGGGATACTTAATTACTCAGGCATTTAAAATGTTTTAATTTGGGGCAAATCTTAGGTCTGCTTTATCTTTGATTCGTTGTATTCATTCTACATTGCACACCACCATGAAGTCTAGTTTGATGAAGGACAAAATATAACTGCTTTAATGCATCCATTAATATTAGAGGCTTAAAAAGGCTTCTGGTTCATCCCATTCAAGGTTACATTCATCCTTGTTCCCAAATTCAACTTTAAACCATCAAACACTGTCAGAGACCAAACAATTAACACTCAGCAAATACATTTGTTACCAATTTGTATCATAAGCTAACTGAAGTCTTAGTTACACCAGAATTCCCAAATTGTCTTCATAAATCATATTCCACATAGTATCACAGAGGAATTTTGGTATTTGTGAGAACTTCTTAATGACTTTTAATAAGTTCCTGCTTCAGTGATATACCTCATTCGATCCCACTCCAAGTCGTTACCTACCTGTCTCTTTGAAACACAGCTGACATCCCAGCAGCAAGTGCTCTGTGACTGAAACCCAGTGAGCTATGAAACAGAGAACTGAGGGTAAATTACAAATATTTGTTATGAACATCCTGCAGGCATGAGCCCATTACCAATCCAAGAGGCCTCCCAGAGTGAACAGATTTCAACTATACAACTATTCTTGCTAACAAGAGTGGACTTAAAATGGTTTCAAGAGCTGTTACAGTTAGCCCCTGCTCTAAATAAATTTTGACCCCATTGGGGGGGGGGACTACGAACTTGCAAGATGATCTGGTACTCAACCAAGCCTTTTAGTAACTGGGCAGCTCAATTTAGAGAAAGAACATTTTTAAAGTGTGCCGCTACTAGGAAACAATTCATTTATTCTATAGCCCTGCAGCATTCATCCCACCAGCTTTAGTAACCACTACGCGGGAGGACGGAAGACGGAACAGAGCGAAACAACCAACAAAAGTTTCCTTCTGGTTAGACTCTTAAGGAGACGGAAACTGACCTTCAAACTCCACCCACCCCGAAATCCAAGAAAAAACACCTATTGGTCACAGGAGCCCAACCATCATACATAGCACTTCCAAACTGCATCACTAAACAGAACAGTAACTCGTGTGTCAGGTCCAGTTCAATACCTTCCTACGGTTTAAATCTCCCTCCAGTAGGTAGAAAGAACGGGACTTGTAACAAGCCTCTGGCCTATCGCGTAGTAGAAAGAAGAAGAAGGCGGATCCTCTTCAAGCGATTGGCTACACGAAGAGCACAAAGGAAGGCAGAAATCATCTTAACTATCATCGAACAATACAAACAAGGTTTAGTACAGCCACGCCTACCACCTTGCTCTTCCAATAGACACTCCTTACATCCTCTGACGCGCATGCCTATGTTAGCCAATTAAAACGCGGTTAAACCCATAGCTGGAACTCGTTCTCGGTGTTTCAGTGGCAAAGAAAACGGCATTTGGGATTGGTTGACGCTGGGGCGGTAAGTTTAATTTTCCAGAATTCTGTTTACTTTCAAGTGGGTCTCAGTTTGGTGGGTGAAAGGTCTCTAGAGTAACTTGGCTATATTGATGCGTAATAGGCGGACTCTTTAAGTTAGGAGCGACGCGGTATAATAAGCTCTGCTTGGGTGATAATTGAGCGAGTGAAAGGATTCCATTTCTGGGGAAATAGGTGAGGCTCTTTCTGCCCGTTGTTGCAAATTCTGGCTCTCCTTGTAATACGGTGTTAAGAGAGTCTGGAGCCGAGTCCTATTGTCTTCGGGCACCTTAAGGAAGCAGTTTTTTAATGGCATAAACTTTCTTAGACCAGAGTCTCCAGTATCAGATGTATGAAATGTAATCCCAAATTGGTAGGTATCTGTATATACATGGGCATGGAGAAGTGTGAGGCTCTTGGAAACAAACTGCAAGATAAACAGATGGTGATAATTACATTAACAAAACTGTATTGATGATAATGTAAGCATCCTGGCATTGGTAAGTTAAGTAACACACTTTATGTGATAAAAATCTATAAACTTAATTCAAGCCACAAATGAAAGAATTGAATTTTCTCATAAAATAGCAGAGTTTAACCTTTGGTTATTACTGGACATGGAAGGTGGGTATTTTGATGGGCTTTTAATATATAACATCTTTTAATCTCATTGCTGCCAGTTTTAGTGTAATATCTTTTTAATATTAATCCTGTCAGATTTTAGTTTTGTTATGTTTATGTTGATGTGTTAATAATTTGTTAACAGTATTTTTATTATATTTTTGTTCATGTTTATGCTGTAAGCTGCTCTGGTTATAATAAAAGAAAGTAGGATATAACTTGTTGTTGTCCACAGGTAGCTGCTTGGTGGAGTTCATGTAGCATCATGTCTGAGAACTTTTCTCCCATAGAGGCTGATGTCCCTCATTCACATCTTGGGTTCAGATCCAGCTGCAGGATGGTACTTAATATGTTCCGGGATCCTGAGATCTCACTGCCCTTGACTCCAGAGGCACCTCTTACTCCAGTCTCAAGCCTAACTTGGGGTTTGAGGAACCTCAGCACGTTAGCAGGGTAAATCATTCCATTCAGGATGGTAATATGGGGTAGAATGCAAGTGAACTGACTGATAAAATTAACTTAGTATCATAATGAGCAGATACAATACTGGTCAAAATTAGGCAGTTTCAAACTTGTAATTAAGGTGACTATCTCTGGGAAATATGCATGCACATATAATAAATATTGTAAGCTGGGGCTTGGATAGGAGAAGGCTACCAAAATCAGTAGCTGGAAGTTACCTTAATGGCCTTGGCAAATATCTCCTTTGTTAAGTAAATGGCCCACAATGACTGCCTAGGAAGTAGTTCAAGACTCTTTTGGGAAGGTTGAGAGCCACCCTGGCAAAGGGGCATGCCTTTCTCTCCCTCTCCTACCCCCATAAGGTATGTAAAAAGAGTAGCAAGACTCTTGAGTTGGTGGTTCTGCCACAGATTCTCCCTCCCACCCTAACTGGATTGCTCCGTAACTGCACTTTATTGATTCTCCACACACAGGCAATTTAATATTTCATTTCAAACACTTTGGACTTCTACTTTTGCAAGACTTCCACAGCTTGTAAGTTAACAGGATGTATCTATTTTTCTGCTCCATTTCTATTCCAGCCTAAATATTCTCAGGGCAGATCATAACAATTAGAAAAATGCAATAAAACTAAACACAACTGTAGAACAGTTTTAAAAGATAAAAATGTGAATAAAACTATATTTCATTCTATGCTGAATAAGTCACACACAATAAATGGATCCCTACCAATTCAGGGCATTAAAATGTTCCAGTCCAAAATCTCCCAGAAGTCCTCTATCATCTCTTTACGACGATAAGAAGTGTACAAGTCTTTATTATGTTCTTCTATCAAAGTTGGAGCCTGCATCTAGATGTAGGAACATATCCTTGGTTGCTGTCTAATACATCTTATCTGTTTAGCAGCATAAGCAAAATATAATAGCTGAAAGACTGTCATATCCTTCTGCTTGGAACTTACAGCCCAAAGGACTATGATTATCTGAAAGATGCAGTAAAGGCTTCTGAACATAAGAATAAATGTTAATTTCCATTTCTGGTGAATGTGTGTCTTTTTCAGATAGAGTAGTGAAATAATTCTGTTTCCTGACTCCTAACTGAGCAGAGCAGAACAGAGGAAGCTGTCTCAGCTGGTCCACAGGAGAGGAGATGCAAGCAAGCCAGCTTTCAGAGAGCAATCGAACAGGGAGAGCAAACAGGAGTTTGACAAAGGAGTTTGACAAAGGAGTTTGACAGGGGAGGTCAAGAGGGAGGTCCCTAAAAAAAATAATTAAAAAAATACTAATTCTTCTTGTACAGCGCACCGCATACCAGTGGGAATCTCAAGTTTACTCTGAAGTAGGACAGGACAAAGCACAGGCCACTCCAAAACAAGTAGTTAGAAAGAAACAAGGTAGAAGAGAGTATGAACAGGTGGTTGTGACCTGCAAGGTGTGTGCCATGTTTGTTTTCTTGCCTGAGAACAACATGGTGTACACGTGCAACAAGTGCAAGCTTGAAGCACTGTCAGAAGAAAAAGTGAGTGGCCTGGAACGGCGGGTGGCCACACTGAGGACTATAAGAGAAGATGAAGAGTTCTTAGACAGAACACTGGAACAACAGCAGCAAAGAGAAGGGGAGGTGAACGAACAACAGCATGTGGTAGCAGAAGAGCAGACTGCTTTGGAGAGGAACAACAAAGTGGAGGAAGCTCCGTGGGAAAGGGTGACAGTTAGGAGCAGAAGAGCTAGAAGACACCCTTCACCAGTGGAACTATGGAACTGCTTTCAACTACTCAAGGATGAGACTGGAGGACGGCCTGTGGTGGAAGAATTACAGGAGACCCTGTATGACAATGAGCAAGAGGCTGAAGCTCAATCAAGCAGGGCAATGAAACCACACCCCACAACAAGAAGAGAAGAGTACTAGTAGTGAGAGACTCCTTACTGCGTGGGATCAAAACCCAAGAATGTCGAGAAGATCCATGGACTCGCCAGGTATGCTGTCTACCAGGAGGACGGATTAGAGATGTGATGGAAGGGTTGCCATCACTCATCAAGCCCACCGACAGGTATCCCTTTCTCGTCATCCATGCGGGAACAAATGATACTGCCAAACAGAGCTATGAGGAAATCGCATCAGACTTTGAAGCTCTGGGAAGGAAACTCAAGGACTTTGGGGCCCAGATAGTTTTTTCATCTGTCCTTCCAGTACTTAGAAGAGGAGTAGAAAGGGAAAGAAAAATATTCTGTGTGAATGAATGGCTGCGAAGGTGGTGCCGATGTGAAAGATTTGGATTCTGGGACCACGGGCTGTGCTTCCTTGAAGATAGACTGCTGGCAAGTGATGGGTTGCATCTTACAAGGACTGGGAAGAATGTGTTTGGCCACAGCATGGAGAAGTTCATCAGCATGGCTTTAAACTGAATCCTAAGGCCCAACACACGAAGCTGTGCATACTCTAGACTTGGTTTTTGCAACTGGACATGGAGATTGTGATCTGAATGTGGGGGGCCTTGCATCAGTCCCTCTGGCATGGACAGATCACTGCTTGCTGAAGTTTAGACTTACAGCAGCTTTTCCCCTCTGCAAGGGTAGGGGACCTATTAAGTTGGTCCACCCCCAGAGACTAATGGATCCGGATGGTTTCCAAAGGGCTCTGGGGAGTTTTCTGGCTGATAGGGCTGGCGCTCCTGTTGAAACCCTGGTTGAACTGTGGAATACAGAAATGACCCAGGCGGTTGACATGATTGCTCCTGAACGCCCTCTCCTGTGTAGAGCTCGTATGGCTCCATGGTATACCCCAGAGCTGAGAGCAATGAAACAATATAGGAAACAGCTTGAGTGCAGATGGAGACAAACTCCTGGTGGATGCAATTACACACTGGTAAGTGTCTATGGTAAGCTGTATTTAGGGGCAGTGAGGGCAGCAAAAAAACCCCACAATATTTTGCTGCCACTATCAAATCATCAATCTGCCACCCAGCAGAGCCCTTCAGAATTGTCCGGGGGCTATTACACGCTGGCCCCAAGGACGTGGTAGAACCGTCTAGGCCTGCTGTAATGAATTTGCTACGCACTTCCAGGATAAAATCTTTAGCATCTGCCAGGACTTAGACTCCAGTGTTATAGCGGGTGAATCAAGCACAGCCTTGTCCCGATTTCTTGGATGAGTTTCAGTTGGTACAGCTTGAGGACATTAACAAGGTGCTTGGACAGATTCGTGCAACCACTTCTGTGCTGAATCCTTGCCCTTCTTGGCTAATAAAAGCTAGCAGGGATGGAACAGCCGGCTGGGCCGGGGAAGTGATAAATGCCTCTCTGTGAGAGGGGGTGGTCCCTGGCTGCCTGAAAGAGGCGGTAGTGAGACCACTCCTGAAGAGACCCTCCCTGGACCCAGAAAATCTTAATAACTATAGGCCGGTGGCAAATGTTCCATTCCTGGGCAAGGTCCTTGAACAAGTGATGGCAGGTCAGCTCCAGACACTCTTGGATGAGACCGATTATCTGGATCCATTTCAGTCGGGTTTCAGGCCTGGTTTTGGCATGGAAACAGCCTTGGTCGCCCTGTATGATGACCTCTGTTGGAAGAGAGACAGGGGGAGTGTGACTCTGTTGATTCTCCTTGATCTCTCAGCGGCTTTCAACTATGGTTTTCGACTATTTCGACTATGGTATCCTTCTGAGACTGGCTGTGTTGGGAGTGGGAGGGAGTGCATGGCGGTGGTTCCGCTCCTACTTGGCGGGTTGGCTCCAGAAGGTGGTGCTTGGGAAACATTGCTTGGCACCCTGGACTCTCCAGTATGGGGTTCTGCA
Organism: Rhineura floridana; assembly: GCF_030035675.1. Taxonomy (NCBI): domain Eukaryota; kingdom Metazoa; phylum Chordata; class Lepidosauria; order Squamata; family Rhineuridae; genus Rhineura; species Rhineura floridana. Next base: position 123,515,477 of record NC_084482.1, on the reverse strand, counting down.
TGGGTCAGTTCTGTCTCCCATGCTGTTCAACATCTATATGAAACTGTTGGGTGCAGTCCTCCGGAGCTTTGGAGTGCGTTGCTATCAGTATGCTGATGACACGCAGCTCTGTTTCTCCTTTTCATCTTCTTCAGGTGAGGCTGTCAATGTGCTGAACCAGTGCCTGGCTGTGACAATGGACTGCATGAGGGCTAATAAACTGAGGCTCAATTCAGACAAGACTGAGATGCTGCTAGTGGGTGGTTCTTCTGACCGGATGGTGGATGCCCAACCTGTCCTGGATGGGGTTGCATTCCCCCTGAAGGAGCAGGTTCATAGCTTGGGGGTTCTCCTAGAACCATCTGTCGCTTGAGGTCAGGTAGCCTCGGTGGCACGGAGTGCCTTCTACCAACTTCGGTTGGTGGCCCAGCTACGCCCCTATCTGGACAGGGATAACCTGGCTTCAGTTGTCCATGTTCTGGTAACCTCCAAGTTAATTACTGCAATGCACTCTACGTGGGGCTGCCTTTGAAGACTGTTCAGAAACTGCAGCTTGTGCAAAATGCAGTGGCCAGATTGGTAACAGGGACCGCTGGGAGTCTGGCAACAAGGGAGAGGGCCTTCTCAGTGGTGCCCCCCAAATTATGGAATGATTGTTATCTTTCTTGGCACCAGGTCAAAACTTTTCTCTTCTCCCAGGCATTTTAGCATGTGTTTTTAAATTGATTTTTAAAAATGTGTTTTTAAATTTGTATATTTGTTTTTAATTGTTGTAAACCACCCAGAGAGCTTTGGCTATGGGGTGATATACAAATGCAATAAATAAGGGGGAGGGAGACATAAACCTGGTGGTATTCTTGGATTCTTGGACCACAGGCTATGCTTCCTGGAGGATGGATTGCTGGCAAGTGATGGGTTGCATCCAACAATGACTGGGAAGAATGTGTTTGGCCACAGCCTGGAGAAGTTCATCAGGAGGGTTTTAAACTGAATCCTAAGGGAGAGGGAGACGTAAACTTGGTGGTAACGACTGATGAAGGCTTGTGCACAGTAATAGGAACAGAGAGATTAGCTCTAATAGGGCCCAGAAACAGTCCTCAGAAAAATGTAGTAAGGATGTGATGACTGGAGGAGAGCTAATGTCCCTATCTTCAAAAAGGGCAAAAAGGAGGAACCGGGGAACTACAGACCAGTCAGCCTAACATCAATCCCTGGAAAAACTCTGCAGCAGATTATAAAGCAAGTCAATCTGTAAACACCTTGAAAACAATGCAGCGATTACTAGGAGCCAACATGGATTTATGAAGAACAAATCCTGCCAAACTAATCTTATCTCATTTTTTGATCGGGTAACCTCCCTTGTAGACTGTGGGAATGCTGTGGACATAATATATCTCAACTTCAGCAAAGCTTTTGACAAAGTGCCCCATGATATTCTGATTAGCAAGTTAGCTCAATGTGGGCTGGATGGAACATCTTTCAGGTAGATCCACAATTGGTTCCAGAATCGTACTCGAAGAGTGTTTATCAATGGTTCCTTCTCAAACTGGGCGAAAGTAACGAGTGGGGTACCACAGGGCTCGGTCCTGGGCCCAGTGCTCTTTAACATTTTTATTAATGACTTGGATGAGGAGGTACAAAGGGTGCGTATCAAATTTGCAGATGATACAAAATTGGGGGTCACAGCTAATACCATGGGAGACAGAAACAAAATTCAAAAGGACCTTGATAGGCTGGAGCATTGGGCTGAAAACAATAGAATGAAATTCAACAGGGATAAATGCAAAGTTCTACACTTAGGAAAAAGAAACCAAATGCACAGTTATAAGATGGGGAGTACTTGGCTCAGCAATACGACATGCGAGAAGGATCTTGGAATTGTCGTTGATCACAAGCGGAATATGAGCCGACAGTGCGATGTGGCTGCAAAAAAGGCAAATGCTATATCAGGCTGCATTAACAGAAGTATAGTTTCCAAATCGCGTGAAGTACTAGTTCCCCTCTATTTAGCACCCGTCGGTCCTCATCTTGAGTACTGCATCCAGTTCTAGTCTCTGCACTTCAAGAAGGATGCAGACAAACTGGAACAGGTTCAGAGGAGGGCAACAAGGATGATCAGGAGACTGGAAACAAAGCCTTATGAGGAGAGACTGAAAGAACTGGGCATGTTTAGCCTGGAGAAGACTGAGGGGAGATATGATAGCACCCTTCAAGTACATGAAAGGTTGTCACATAGAGGAGGGCCGGGATCTCTTCTCGGTCGTCCCAGAGTGCTGGACACGGAATAATGGGCTCAAGTTGCAGGAAGCCAGATTTCGACTGGACATCAGGAAAAACTTCCTAACTGTTAGAGCCATACGACAATGGAACCAATTACCTAGAGAGGTAGTGGGCTCTCTGAAACTGGAGGCCTTCAAGAGGCAGCTGGACAGCCATCTGTGGGGAATGCTTTGATTTGGATTCCTGCATTGAGCAGGGGGTTGGACTTGATGGCCTTATAGGCCCCTTCCAACTCTACTATTATATGATTCTGTGAATTATTGAGAACTGACAGCAGAATCATATTGCAGTTGGCCCAATTTGTTTTTAGTGCTAAATAGCACACATGATGATGTGTTCTGCTGAGATTTTTCCCCTGTAATTAAATTTGGCTTGTGCTAATTAGTCACAAACTTTATTTCGTTATCTATGAAATATCATTTGTATCGGAAGATGCTATTTAACTCAGTTTGTTAAAAGTACGAATGTTAGTTGAGAACTTTTAGTTAGTTCATACTTTAATGCTACTTGAAATGTTCTTTTCCCATAGTATAAAAATAGTTCAAAACACTTAAGGCCCCAGTCTTCTGAAGAGTGACCCATTAGCCATCTCTGTGGATCACAATTTGCCTTGAAGAGGTCAATGGACTTTTCTGGCATGCTCCACAGCTGTATATCTTATTTACTGAATAATTTTTAACCTGTCTTTCAGGGCATATTGCCGCCAAAAGGCGATGTGCAGAAAATCTTAACTTTGGGTGGCATCCAATGCACGCATTCCATTCCATTAGCACAAGGATTTCCGTTTGTGCAGTGGAACTCCCACCCTGCGTGTACCCCATGCCCTCCTCAAATCTGCTCCAGAGGGTTGGGGAAAACCCTGGAACAGGTTTAGAAGGCATGTGGTGAGGACAGGGAGAGGGAGAGGTACTTCCATTGTGCAGCCAAAAGTTTTTGCACTGACGGAACAAGTGCATTAAAAACTGCCCAAAATACTTATAACAAAACAATATTGTATAAAATCACAGCTGAAAACTGCACTCCATCTTTTTAAAAAGAGGAATAACAATCAAAACACAGCAGTTAATTCAAAAGCAGATCAAAATATAAACAACTTAAGGGCACTCTTGAAACTCGGCACTACTCCTGCCTTTCCTAAACGGGGAATATTAGTGACATGGAGTTGAATCCAGATGAAGCAGCCATCCTTGCCCCGTTTATCTGGGATTAAGTCACACTCGATTCAGTAGACATGGTTAGGATCGCCCTGTAAGTTAGTAAGTGGGATTTAAGATAGTCAATGGTACCTAAGTGCAACTAACCTGCTAAGAATCCTAGTCTGACTTCTAGGCTGGTTGTCATCCCCTAATGATGTATTGTAGAAGTTGCTGAAATAGCAGCCAAATGCAATTTGACTATTAGTTAAGATGGCTATAGGTGAGAAGTGCAGAGAGCAGAAAAACCCTGCAAATAGTTATATAGCCAATGCAATCAGAAATGGCTATCTTTTATTCAGTGTCCTCTATTTATATACGGGATTTCTCTCAAGCATTCCTGTCACTTTGCTCATGCAGGGATACACCAAGATGCTGCCTAGATCTCTCCAATCTCAGTAACGGGGAAGAAGAAACAGCCTTCAACTTCAGCCCAGGAACATTGGAAACAGGTTAACAGTAGTTGCCAGCAACACGATTCTCATTCTATATGCTGCTGCCCCTCTTTTGTCTTGTAGATTTGTTGTTTAAATGACTAATTTGTTTACGGCACTTATAAAGGCTGCCCTATGATAACATTCTCTGAACAGGTCACTAAAATACAGTACAATAACCATAACAAGTGCAGCATAAAATTGTCAGCAAACCAAACCCCCTTCAGACAGTCTGATGATATGTTGTTGTTGTTGTTATTTATTAGACTTGTTAGTCATTTGTTACCTGAAGGTCTCCAAGTGACTTACGACACATTAAAAACATAAATGTAAATATATAATACTATAAATGCAGAACAAACAACCCCCATAACAGTTAAAGGAAGCTTGGCAGCACACTAATAACAAAACATTGTTTCAGTCTATCAAATGCCTGGGGAAAAAAAGATGTCAATGAAGGCACCAGGTGACCACGCTGGGGAAAGCATGCCGTAGGCAGGGAGCCACATCTGAAAAGGTCCCCTCCCTTGTCACCACTCTCTGTCTCCCTGGAAAGGACAACCTAGAAATAGGGTCTCAGAAGACGATCTAAGGGTCTGGGTAGGTTCATATCGGGAGAGGCATTTCAGAAGATATTGGGGAGTTGAGCCATCTTTACAAGCTTTATGAATCAAAACTAGTACTTTGCTTTGGGTTCAAAAGCGGACAGGCAGTCAGTGTAGTTGTTTCAGAACTGGTGTTTATGATCTGTTTGCCTTGAACCTATCAATAGGTGGGCATCCACATTCTGCAGTAATTGAAGCTTCTGAACAGTTTTCAAAGGCAGCCCTGTGCAGAGTATGTTGCAATAGTCCAAATGTTAACACATAAGGTGATCTCTGGAGACAGGTATATTAGCTCCATTGCCATTCTACTCGGCCTCCATGAGCTGGAGGGTAAACCTTTGAAGTGAGGAGCCTCTTGTATTCATAGAAACTCCTTGCAAATTTTATGACCTTGGGAAAGCTATCTTCCCAGGCCACACCTCCCCAAGCCATGTCCCTCACTGTGTACTGCCATTAGTTTTTTGTGATGTCTTTGTTTTCTGGTTAGTCTGTCACCCTAGGGATGTTTACATATTTTGTCACTTATATTTTAAGTCTGGACCTTTTTTTTTTTTTTGGCTGACTTCTTTCCCTATCCTGTTGCAGGTCAGAAGAGCTCAAGAAAACTCCAGCATAAGCCGTAAGTTCCACCTACACATTCTTATAGCATAAGAGTATTAGCTTTTTTAAATTTGGATTTAAAACCTTGATCTGCTTTCAGAATAATGGAGGATAAAGCTGAGAATAATGGGGGATGGAGAAAGGGAAGGTTCTTTCCCAGTCAGGTAGTTTCCAGAGTGCTGGGTTTCTAGGAAATTCTGTGAACTTGAGCAAAGTATGTAGATATTTGACCTTTTTGGCAGTATGTTTTATAACTCACCAATGTCTTCAAGACCTCTGCTACTGACTTTACAGGGTTTGCAGAGCAGCAGATTGAGAAAACCCTCTAACCTAAAATAGGACATCACTCCTCTGCTGACTTTTTCTTTTCTTGTTAAAGATTTAAAAAACAAAGTGGAGAGACACTGGTAGAGGCTTTTTTCTTTTCCTCCAAACAGTTTTACAGCTCCTAGATTCCTTTGTGCTCACTTGTCTTAACCCAATGATCAGTAGAGGCCAGTAAGGTGGCGTGGGTGGGGCAGCATTCTCCCGGCTTCTGAACACAGCAGGTTCTTGCTGCTGAATGAGAGGGGCAAGGTGCAGGGAGGTTGGCATGGTGTGGCACACAGTGGCAGGAGCATTGGATTGGCTCTGCTGCCATGCGCCGAGCTCCTTGTGCCTTGCTCATTTTCCTCTGGGTCAGCAGCAGCAACTTGCTGTGTTTGGAAGCTGGGAGGTTGGCGCGGTGCCCCACCTGTGCTGCCTCACCAGCCGCTTACTGCCAATGACAACTTATTTGTTCAGTATTACTGGATGCATTGGAAATGCACTGGAAGCTGGAGAACTGCTTGCTCCTAACTTGCATGGTATAGTTGCATATAGAATGACTTGCATGTCTGGTGGGACCAGGTTACAGGTAGAGCATGTGTGCCTTTTTTGACTATCTGGATCTTCCAGGCAAATTGGGTAAGCAAAGCCCTTGATATTTCCAGTTATGAAGGTTCACATCAATCATTTGACCCCAACTATAAGGAAATACAAGCCAGGCTTATCAGCCTTAACAGTAGGTAGATTCATTCACATGATATGGCTGTGGGTTTTATCAGTACAAGGAGAGGGTGCCTGACCCCCTGAATGTCTTGCTCTGAGTTGGAAAATTACAGGCCAGGTGGCTTGTCTGTTGCCGAATTCTCATGCATCCACATCAGCAAGTTTTTGCCTCTGAGTTGAGGATGTTGATTTTGTAAGATGCTAATCCAATTGATCTTCTGTTCCTCAGGGTTCCCAGGCAAAAAGACCATGCAAAGCATTTGCATGGTACAATTGGTGCTTCCTTCATCCTTACCCAAGACAAATATAGCGACAGCACATTAAAGATTTGTTTTTTGTTAGGCTAGTTCATTGTGAGAATAAAGAGACGGTTGGATTTTGTTTTTCTGTGTCATCTTGAAGTTGATCCCAGATGTTAGACATATGAGAAGTGAGTGGGTAGCATGAGCTTAACACCAACCTTGCAAAATATGGAACTGTCCTGTGAATGAATCATGAGGTGGACCTTAGAGTAATTTTCAGCAAGGCTAGGAGACTTTGCCTCAAATCTTTTCAATGGAAATTGGCAGAAATGTCTTCCTCTGCCTGCCAAATCTTGTCATTCCAGTGCACCTCTAGGAGGCGTTTTGCAAGGCAAAATAGGCCAGAGGAAGACTCTTTGACTAGTTGTCTCTTTCTCCTAGCAGAGCATCAGGGAGGCAGTGTGCACAATTGCTCCAGGTGAGTATTTCCTCTCTGCTGGCATGGAATTTATTCACCTCTTTGGAATATGACACTGGCAGAAAGGCTGGCAGATGGTGAGTCAGAGGACATGGGGCCGTATTTCTAATACTTCACAGCCAATTTTAATCTACAGAAAATATTGTGTTTTTCTGCTTGGCCTTTCAGTCCCAGGGACTGTGTAGCACTCCCAGCTACATCCGACAAGTTGGCAGGGAGATCAGCAGTCCTTCCATGAACAAAGAGAATGTGAGTGCTTGTTGCGGCAGGTAGGGTTTTCTCCAGGTATTTGTAAACTGCGGGCTAGGATATCAGACAAGCAGAAATCTCTGCTCTGCTCACCAGAAGGGTACAGAATCTAGGGACTTCCTTCTCTCTTCATGGTGTACTTGCCCTAACTTTTCTGAAACTTATTTATTAAAGTATTCATAAGCTGCACTTTTCATAGAAGTGCATCAAGGCAGCTTAAAACATACAAAGACAAATAAAATTTAAAAACCACTAAAACATCATTACCCATGTTCTTCATTCCAGAGGTAGTTCTCAACTCTAAAAACTGTTTCCTTCCAGGAGGGTAGCCTGTTTAAGCATCCAGGATGGCGCATGCCCAGGTCCCTGCTGTTCTGGAAGAGACCACCAGACACACCGCTAACCTGCTATACTGCAATGCTAGTGAGTTAATAGTGCTTTCTAGGTTTCTAACTAGGTTTAGAAATGTTCGGCCAGGCCTGGATGTGAATACTAGGTGTTTGTCTGCTGTAGATGTTTTATCACCTGTCGGTAATGGTTCAGGGCAGCCTTTCCCAACTAGTGGGCCACCAGATGCTGTTGGACCACAATTCCCATCTTTCCTGACCATTGGCAATGCTGGCTGAGGCTGATGGGAGTTTATTATTATTTATTTATTTATTTTATTTGTTAAATTTTTATACCGCCCCACTAGCATAGCTCTCTGGGCGGTGTACAACAGAAAGTATATACAATAAAATCACATAAATCGGTACAAAAACATATATATAAAAATCCACAAATCTAAAACCAAATTGAACATATTAAACTAAAATGCCTGAGCAAAGAGAAAGGTTTTAACTTGGCGCCGAAAAGATAGCAATGTCGGCGCCAAGCGCACCTCAACGGGAAAACTATTCCACAGTTCAGACCAGTTGTGGTCCAACAACATCTGGTGGCCCACTAGTTGGGAAAGGCTGGTTTAGGGCATCTGGTTTATAGCATGCTTGGTGTCATCTATACTGATAAATGAGAATCCATGCATTGTGAGTTTACATATTTCCCTGTTTCTACAAAAATCACATTTCCTTACAGACATTCCTCTTAAATGTCCCAGTTCAGGTAAGCCATGATGCTCCATGATTCAAGGCACTTCGCCATTAGGCATGAATGGAGATGAGGCATTTGGTCAGGGAGCTCAGAATTACTCCTGTCCCAGGCTTAATCTTCTAGCAGGGAGGAGGCATGCAGTGGTGGAGGATGCTGGCCTCCTGTTAGGTTTTAGGTGCCAGCCATCATTGTGCGGAACATCATCTGCCCCTTGTTACTAGAGAGGTATGGATTACTGAGGGAACGAATTAATGTCCAATTACTTGTGAATATGTTTTGAATTATCATAACCAAACAAAAAGGTGGCACACCTACAGGAATATTGGGGAACCAATAGAACGAGTGCATTCTTATCAGAACAAATATCTAATGGTACAGAAAACTAATCTGAAAGGCAAATTACCCATCAACAACTGTATGAAAGTTCTAGGAAAAATCCAAGTATTCCAGGAAAATAAATTAAATGGCTATCAATTATATATCCATGAGCTATAATGCCTGAGAAGCAGCGGATTCCACCTGTGAGTTTTTTCTCTTGGTAGGAAGCAGGGGATCTAGAGGAGTATGAGATGAAAGATCTTGGCAGTCCAATTGCTGCAGTGGCACCATCAGGAATGCCAGAGGCGGTGGATGGCTTGCCAGAGCTTTGTCCTGATGAACAGGAAGAGACTGAGGTGAGAAGGGTATGGTATGTTCACCCCATTATGGGCATTTGTTCCAAGCAAGAAATCTTAGAAAAATGTAAAAGTCCATTTTTGCCAGCCAAAGATGGCAGTAGTGCAATGACACAGTGGTGGTGGATCTGTTCTTGCTGCAGATTTGGCTAGAGAGCTTAGAGCCTTTGATAAGATACGGCTAAGCATCGTTTGGGAGTAGCTAAGTGTACTGCTGCACTAAGGAAAAATCAAACAGTAAAAGACTTCCCAGTTTGCATCTTGCTCACATGCTCCAAAGAACACATTAAGTGTCCAAACACCTGCAATAGTCTAACTTTCACAATGCATCATTGAATTTTCTTCAACTGTTGCCATAGCTGTGCTGAGCAGCTTCAGTGTTCAGCCCCCCCCCCCAGAAGATGTCTTGATTTGTGACACATCTCCCTTTTTACTCAGCACCCCTGCAAGTGATCTCTTAAAAATGTAGATACAATTCAGTTTATTTCCATCCATTGCCACTTTCCCAAGATTCATCCATCAGTCTACAATAAGTAGTTAAGAGTAGGAAAATGATGAAATAAGGAAGCTCCTGGTTGGGATCTCAACAGGGATTTGTTTCAAGCTCAGTAGTTTTTATATGGTGGAAGGCTTAAAATATTGCATGCTGCTTTGCCAGCACAAGTGGTTTCATATTTAATGAATAATGGGAGTTCCAATCGGGGTAATAGAAAATAGGTTCTGAGGGCTTTTCCATTTCCATTCTACCAGATCAAAAGTACACTCCTAATTACTCCTCACCCCAAAGCCCAAAAAAAGTCCTTATCTCAGTGGCTAATATTGGTCATCAGTCCCCAAAGTTGAACTACTATAGAAATTTATCCCTCCCTTTGGCAACTGCTGTGTGTGTGTCAGGAGTTTCTGCATCTGTACTTCAAAACAGCAGTCCTCCCCTGGCTTATGTATACAGGAACACTTAATGGGGTATATATCAGCAGAATTAAATAATAAACAGAAGTTTGTTTTATGTTTTCTTATGAGTGGCTGAAGCAGTTCTAGGTCGTGTCTTCATACTCAGTGCAATGAAATATTCCTTGTGTTCTGTATTTTTTCTTCTGTTTCTCCCTTAGAAGCCAGTCACTGAGCACCTCTCCAGCATGGCCATCTTGTTGTCTGGACCACTCCTTACCCAGGACATCAGTGTTAGTGAGGCAAGTATAGCAAACTCAGCCTTGCTTGGTTGCCTGTAGCAAGTAAGGCTCAGACCAGATGGGACACTAAATGAGTAATTAGAATCATCAGAGTTTTATTTATTTAATGTTAGGTTAAGGAGATAATTCAGACTGCAGTGCACAGGGAGTGAAGGTTTAACCCTTCCTTCCCTAGGTATGATTCTGATAAATTCATTCTCTCTCTCACTCACTCGCTAGCAGTGTGGGAGGAGAGTAATTTTTGTCAGGATCATGGCTAAAGAGGGAAAGGTTAAACCTCCCCTCCTGGTACGTTGAGGTCTGAATGAAAATTGGACTGCCTCATTCCTGTGAACTATTGACATAGTTTCTTATGACGCATTTAGTTAGCATCATGTGTAGTTTGGCCCTAAGATTCTCTCCTCCAGAAAACCAAATAGGGAATTTACTCTTAAAGGAAAGAACAGTTTTTGGCTTATTTAATAAATACTGGGGTATTTATTCAACACCATTAGAGTCATAGTATCTTATGTTGCAGCTATTTGTTTCTTTCTCTGGATAATGTTGATATGTTTTTATAGTTTTAATATTTTATAGTGCTGGTCTTTGACTGTAATAAATGATTGATTGATTGATTGATTGATTGGTATAAACGACTGGCATAAATATGTGCAGAGTAGTCACTTTTGTGAACCAACTTGCAGGGCTTCTTGAAGAGGTGGTGCTGTCTATCTGAAAGGCTTTACAAAAGAATTCGCTTAACTTGCAAAGCTAAGGAGAGCCTATCGGCTGGTTTGGGGGAGGGTTCAAAGTATTGCATCACCTGACATCGGGTGGATTCCTACCTGTAAAATTTGGTGCAGGGGGAGTGTTGGGGAGATAACAGTTCCCCACTCCTGACCTATCTAGTAACTACTGTTTGTCTCAGGAGAGGAGGGGAATGATCTGAAAATTGGGGGTACATCCATCACCCCCTTGTCACCACAAACCCTCTGTGGGGGTGGAGGACCCTTTAGGATGGTCCGCCCCAGACATCTGATGGATCCAGATGGATTCCTGAATGTGCTTGGGGATTCTTTGGAGCATGCACACGGGCACTCGGTTGAGACCCTGGTGGAGGGGTGGAATGCTGCAATCACCGGGGCATTAGACCGGGTGGCTCCGAAACGCCCTCTGCCCCTGAATAGAGCTCAGACGGCACCGTGGTATACTCCACGGTTGCGAACTCTGAGATGGGAGGTGAGACGGCTAGAGCGCCGGTGGCGGAAATCCCGCTCTGACGACGATTGGACATGGGTCCGAGCAGCTGCAGCAGCCTACCATGTGGCGATGAGGGCAGCAAAAAAGGATTTTTATGCTGCCTCTATTGCGTCCACAGAGTGCTGTCCCAGGAGGCTGTTCCAAGTGGTCCAGAGCCTGGTTGGTCCAGTTGCCCAGAACCTATGGAACATGCTAAGGCCTCCTGTGATGAGTTTGCAAAGCACTTTATGGAAAAAATCAATTGTATTAAGAGTGCTATTCTGTGTGCTGTGGACACAGTGAGTGAGCCAGAGGCGGGCAGTGGTGCTCTGGTGGTGTGGGATCGGTTCCAGCTTCTTCCCTCTGATGAAGTGGACAAGGTGCTTTCAACCTTAAAGCCAACCACTTGCTTACTCGATCCTTGCCCTTCATGGCTCATTATGAGCTGCAAGGACAGACTGGGCAAGGGGATCAAGATGGTGGTAAATATGTCCCTGGAAGAGGGAGTAATGCCATCAGCCCTCAAGGAGGCAGTAATAAAACCAATTCTAAAGAAGCCCTCCTTGGATCCCCAAGATCTGAACAACTTTCGCCCAGTCTCAAATCTGCCATTCCTGGGCAAGGTGGTTGAGCAAGTGGTGGCGAAGCAGTTGCAAGTACATTAGGAGGAAGCGGATTATCTGGATCCATTTCAATCAGGCTTCAGGCCTGGACATGGGACTGAAACGGCCTTGTTTGCCTTGGTGGATGATATGAGGAAGGCATTGGATAGGGACGAATGCACCTTCCTTGTCCTCCTGGATCTCTCAGCGGCTTTTGATACCGTTGACCACGGTATCCTTCTGGACCGCCTGAAGAGGTTAGGCATAGGGGGCACTGTATTGCAGTGGTTCTGTTCCTTCCTCTCTGGTAGGTACCAGAGAGTGGCATTGGGGGATGAGGTTTTGGATCCTTGGCCTCTCACTTGTGGGGTGCCACAGGGCTCCATCCTCTCCCCGATGCTGTTCAACATCTATATAAAGCCGCTGGGGCCTATCATCAGAAGATTTGGGCTGCAGTGTCACCAGTATGTGGATGACACGCAGCTCTATCTCTCATTCAAATCTGCACCGAGGTTGACTGTAGAAACCCTATCCGAGTGCCTGGACTCAGTGAGCGGCTGGATGGGAAGGAATAAGCTGAAGCTGACAAAACCGAGGTACTGTTTGTGGGAGACAAAGGAAGGTTGGGGGATGTTGACCTGGTGCTCAATGGGGTACAATTGCCCTTGAAAGACCAGGTCCACAGCCGGGGGGTCATTCTTGACTCCCAGCTGTCCATGGAGGCTCAGGTCTCGGCTGTGAGCCGGGCGGCACTGTATCAACTCCATCTGATATGGAGGCTGCGCCCCTACCTTTCCAATCATCTGCTCCCATCGGTGGTACATGCCCTGGTCTCCTCTCGCCTAGACTACTGTAATGCGCTCTATGTGGGGTTACCCTTGAAAACGGTCCGGAAGCTGCAACTGGTACAGAATGCAGTGGCTCGCCTGATTAAAGGCAGCCGCTGGCGAGATCACATCACTCCAGTGAAGGAGTTGCACTGGTTACCGGTTGTTTTCCAGGCCCAATTCAAGGTGTTGGTTCTGACCTTTAAAACCCTATACGGTTTCAGCCCAGTCTATCTGAAGGAGTGCCTCCAGCATCATTAGGGATGCCGCTCAAGAAGATCAGTCTCAAAAGGCCTTCTCTCTATCCCACCAGTTAAAACAGCTAGACTGGTGAGGACTAGGGAGAGGGCTTTTTCAATTGTGGCCCCCACTTTGTGGAATTCCCTCCCAAATGATCTCCGCCATGCCCCCTCTATGATGAGCTTCCGCTGGGCCTTGAAGACCTGGCTCTTCAGGCAGGCTTTTGGGGTGGGTTGTTAGGTTTTATTGTTATTGTTGAGATTTTTAATGTTTTAATGTATTTGTATGTTTTTATTTTGTACGTCGCCCAGAGTGGCTGGACAGCCAGCCAGATGGGCAACTGATCAATATAATAAATAAATAAATACTGAGGAATGAGATTTCTGATTAAAGGCCTTATAGCTTTGATTATGGTTATGGCCTTATTGATTGCTTTGTATTAGCTTTAAGATGTTTAATCACGAATTTCTAATGAATCATTATATTACTTATGGGTCTTTGGTCAAAGAAAAATCCAAAGCAGTACTTCTGTAGGAGATGTATTTTAAGGAACTATGCTCTGACTAAAATTGAAAGTCCCAGATGTTGACAGTTTGTGGTCAAGGTTCATCAGCAGTTAGAATTACAGAAGTAGCAGAAAAGATGCATCTGGGGTGCTAATATTATATTTTGTCTTTGTAGAGTTGGGGATTTTCTGAGACATGTGATGAAGGGGCAGAGCCGAGATACATCTATACCATCTGATAGGAAAGGGGCAGGGGTCTAGATTCATCCATATGTATGACGTGAAATCAATTATAAAAAGCTATGCATTGCTTGTTTTTCTTTAGAGATGTTCTGATTGAGCACCTCTCCCAATTGCGCTATTGGAATATGTATTGTCTATTTTGAATAAACTCTGTCCTTTGGAGCACATTTAATTGACTTGGGAAGTTTTTCCTTCCACACTACCAAAAACTAAAATCCTGATTATGATGCTAGTGCTGCTCACCATCTAACTCCAGCCTCACTTTAGGAGCCCTGAAACCTTGTCAATGAGGTAAGGGAGTAACAAGTGTTTCCTCACCACCTCCCAATTTCCTTAACTGTTTCTGTGCTGCTCTAAGCAGGTCTCCATGAACAAGACTCGTCTCTTCCGATCTCCATCGCTGCCCGAGAAACTGAATAGTCCTATGCTGAAGAGGGCAATAAAAAGCCAAGATGATGGTGAAACTCCCAACAACATGAAACAGAAGCACAGCCCAATCCAAGAGGAGCCAGATGGGGTAAGAGCCTGCTTGGTTTACCATATGATTACCATAATATGTAGCCTGAATCCATGGGTCTGAGTGGCAAGAATAGAATGGCAATCCCATGTGTGGTGTTAACAGGCAGTTAGCAGGGCATAGGTGCTGCGATACAAACATAGTGCTAAATTGAACCAAAGGTCCATCTAGTCGAGACTTCTGTTTTCTCAGTGGCCAACCAAATACCTGGGAGGGGGGGCAGGACCTCACTATAACAGCACTCTCCCCACATGTTTTCCCCAGCAACAGCTATTTCATAGGCATACTTCTTCTGATGCTGGAGGTAGCATATAGCCATCATAACTAGGAGCCCCTCCAGAATGCTTTTTTATTGTGGGTGTATACATCAAGATATCATCATTGATGCATTAATAGTGCAGTTGAAGTGGATTTATACTGGAAAGTCCACACATCATCCCATTTTATCAGGTGTTCTGCAACGTCCCACAATGTCTCTGCATTATTGCGTCCACACTTTACCTCTGCCCAGTCCATTGTCCTTGTTTCTGCTATTGCCAGTTCTCATCCCCCCTTTTTCCCCAAGTGCAAGTTGTGCTATGATGCCATGCCACCATACTTTCATTTTTACAGTTTGTGAGTTTCTATATTCAGGTTGTGATTGCTGTGCTAAACAATCACTCTTTCCTAGGGGATGAAAAAAACCACAGGAATGCCAGGTATCCAGCATCAACAGGAAGTATATAGAAGTGGCTACATTTTGGCACGTTGCTAAGGCGTTCTTGTGCTACAGCACATTAGGAAGGAGAACATTTGTAGTATAAAAAGTTCAGAGATTTTAGCAGGTATACTTTTGCAGGCACAAATGGTATCAACTCATGATTGTGTATAACTACCCAGATAGCATTATCACCATAAATCATAATGAATGTCCAATAAAAAGGATGTCTGGAGGGGCCTCAGGAGCCACTGATAGACAAATGCATTGGGATTGAGGCTAAACCCCCTTTAAAACCATCCAAGTTGGTGGCCATCACTACATCTTGTGGTAGTATGTCAGTTCTGTTATCACACTTGCATGAATAGAGGGAAACTAACAAAATAGCTGACCAGGGACTCATTTGCTTACATAATGACAGCTTGCTTTGTTTATAGATCATGTTTTTAAAGAAGACAGCCTCCCTTTCTGACATGGAAATTGTCAGAGCGCTTGATCAAGACCACGGCTTCAGGCAGCTGATTGGAGATTTTTCCAATGTAGGTTTCTGCAGCCTTCAGCAAGGGAAAGAGGCTGGCTTTTGCCTGTCAGTACAGACTCTCTCCAATTGTGCTGAATCTATCATCTTGATCGTTGACCGGTACTGAGAAATGCAAACATCCTACATGTTCAAACAGCCCTTTTTTGTTATCTCCTATGCTTTTTATGTCTCCTGCTTTGGGGGGGGGCAGTAGGGCAGGCACAAAGTTTCAAGCAACCTTGGGGTAGTGTATTGGGCCTGATTCTGCAATCCATCTGGAAGAACACTTTTATTATGAGGGCAGAGCTCCAACTAAAAATGCATTTGTGTGAGCAGCTCCCCACACGATCCAGGCAAATATTAATCAAATCAGTGTACACTCACCCCAGGAATCATACTGATGTGGTTCATATGTACCAAAATTAAGTGGGGAAGTGCTCCCTTAATGGTGGGACAGGGAGCTTCACCCAAGTGGCTGTAATACAGAGGCTGCCCATGTGTGGCCAAGGCCTCTGTCACTGAACATCCAGTTTCTGAAGTTGGAAACACCACTAGAATCTTTAATATATATACTGAGAGTTAAGTATGTTTTGCTTGACTTTTCACCACCCCCAAAGGTTTTCTACAAACACCATCACTTGTTCTGCAATCTCTGGGTTTAGTTATATTTCTTAAGGAAGATGTTATTCTCCTCAAAACATCTTTTCATACATTTCTTCATGTTAAAACTGTGCCATCCTTATTAATGTACATTGAACTTTATATCTGTTACAGTATCTCCTAGCTGCCATTATGCCATTAATTCCCATTACTTGAAAGTCTTGATTTACCGGTTGTTGTACCACAGAAATAGATGATTTTTCAGAATCTGGAGAATCTGAACTAGCGCTTTTGTTGTTGTTACGTGCCTTCAAGTCGATTACGACTTATGGTGACCCTATGAATCAGTGTCCTCCAAGAACATCTGTCGTGAACTGCCCTGTTTGGATCTTGTAAGTTCAGGTCTGTGGCTTCCTTTATGGAATCAATCCATCTCTTGTTTGGCCTTCCTCTTTTTCTACTCCCTTCTGTTTTTCCCAGCATTAGTGTATTTTCTAGTGAATCATGTCTTCTCATGATGCTTCCAAAGTATGATAACTTCAGTTTCATCATTTTAGCTTCTAATGGTAGTTCTGGTTTAATTTGTTCTAACACCCAATTATTTGTCTTTTCGCAGTCCATGGTATGTGCAAAACTCTCCTCCAACACCACATTTCAAATGAGTTGATTTTTCTCTTATCCGCTTTTTTCACTGTCCAACTTTCACATCATACATAGAGATTGGGAATATCATGGTCTGAATGATCCTGACTCTGGTGTTCAGTGATACATCTTTGCATTTGAGGACCTTTTCTAGGTCTCTCATAGCTGCTCCTAGTCTTCCTATATCTTAGTTTGGCACAGAAGCTTTAGAACAGAGGTTCCCAAACTGTGGTCCATGGTCTACCAGTGGTCCACAAGTTTCATTCAGGTGGCTCTTGGCATGGGCACATTAAATATTCCTATTTATTTTAATTGTATTTCTTTTGCTTATTTTGTGTTTTATTGTATTTACAGTTTGAATTTTATAAAATGCAAACTGTAATAGAATAAGATACAATATAAGGAAAAAAGAAGCAATAAACAGAATTAAAAATCATACAGCACCTAGCACAGCGCATTACAATTGCTAAAACAAGCAGAAAAATCTTTAAGTGATCTGCTGAGACCAATAGCAATTTTCATGGGGTCTGATGGACAAAGTTTGGGAGCCATTGCTTTAGAAGATGGGACAGCATGCTGAAAAATCTGACTAGGTTATCCCGTATGTCTCCTGCTAAATCATTCTGATACCTGAACATGAATTCGTTTTACAAGCAAATGTACATCATGCCCCATGAAAAATGGCTGCTCTCAGCTGATTAACCAAAAAGTTTAATGTGCAACTGCTTATGGTTGCCAGTAGGTTGCCATTTGTTGTTTCTTTAACTAGAACATTACTTGCATCAAAGTACAGCAATAGCGGTGGTGCTCAAACAGCAATACAGTACATTTGAACTTTCCAGTGCAGCAGTGACATAAAATGCCAAGTGATCATACTAATCAGAAACTAATTGGGAAGTGAGGAGAACAAAAATAATGTTCCTTCATTCACAGTGAGTCTTCCGGCAGGTGTGGCTCTCTACAAAGATGGTCGGATTGCACTCCATGCTTCCTCTCCATATTATTATCCCTTTGTGGCTTAACACTCATTAAGCTAGCCCTGACTAGTTGAATAAAATGTGTACTTCTCCCAATTTGCATAATTCTGCCAATAGGATAAATGTTTTCAGATTAAAGGATTTTTCTTCTAGGATTTTCAACGCTGCCTTGTAATCTTGCAGAAAATGCAGCCTAGAAGTAAAGATCAGGCAGGTGATTGTGCTGCTTTTCAAAGCATAAGGAGTTTTTGAAAAGGGCTTCAAAATATATGTTCTGTGTTGCTATAAAGTGCAGCCCAAATGTTTGCATGTTTTCACAGAAGTATGTCTTGCTGAGTTCAGTGGGGCTTTGTTCCAACTAAGATCCCTTAGGATCACAGCTTTGGTTTTATCATTTATCTTGCTGGGGCTCAGAGATCCATGCACCTCTGAAGCTATTGCAAATTTATTTATTTATTTATTTATTTATTAAATTTCTATACCGCCCCATAGCCGAAGCTCTCTGGGCGGTTCACAACAAGCAAGACAGCAAAATACAATTAAAACCACTTATAGAACAATTTAAACATACTAAAATACAAATATACTAGCATAGTAAGATGCTAAAATAAGTTGAGATGTTAAAATGTTAAAATTAAAATTATTAAATTATTAAATTTATTAAAATGCCTGGGAGAAAAGGAATGTTTTAACCTGGCGACGAAAAGATAATAATGTTGGCGCCAGGCGTACCTCCACAGGGAGATCGTTCCATAATTCGGGGGCCGCCACTGAGAAAGCCCTTTTTCTGGTTACCATCCTCCGGGCTTCCCTCTGAGTAGGCACCCGGAGGAGGGCCTTCGATGTTGAACGAAGTGTATGGGTAGGTTCGTATCGGGAGAGACGTTCCATCAGGTATTGCGGTCCCAGGCCTGAAGCGGAATGTGGTTGTGTGTCTCCTAGGTATATTCACTGCCAACAGTAATAGGAAGGCATCAGGACCTGAGATACATCACCTCAGAGACTGTGAGCACTCACTCCTGCTGTTGTGTATATCTGCATGTGTCCTTGGTCCTATATATTGGCTCTGTATCCTCCACTTCAGCAGAACTCTGTTTCTGTACCCCTTTCCTTGACCCTCACTTGGTTCTGTAAAATTCCCAGAAGCTACTCCTGGGGGGTTAGCTGTGCTTCCACCCCGATATAGATTTATGTGTCTGTAATGTTCTTTCGTGCACCATTTAAATGATCCCGGCTATACCACACTCTGTCTTCAGTGTTCCCTGCTAGAGCTGTCCTCTGCCTGAGGAACTAATAGGTAGCCATATATTGATGGGAAGGGTTTTATTTACTTAATTTTTATCCCATCTGCCCTCCAAGGAGCCCTCCAAGGGTGGTGGTATGCATGGTTCTCCCCACCCCCACCTGGATTTTATCCTGATGACAAGCTGGTGATGCAGGTAAAGCTTGAGAGAAAGTGACTAGTTGAATTTGGGTCCTGTTCTGCTGTTCCTGTAGATGGCTGCCCTGCTCCATGGCCAATTCCAAAGCCTTATTGAGAAGTTCTGCATTATTGACTGTCGCTACCCCTATGAATATTGTGGGGGACATATCAAGGTGAGAGAATCATGTTGAATGAGCCTTATTCAAGGAAGGTGATTAGTTTTTGTGGGCTGCGTGACAGCCTTAGCTCAGTGGCACAGCATGTGCAGAAGCTCCAGGTTAAATTCCCAGCACCGAGAGGGGCTTCTGCCTGAAACCTAGAGAGCCACTGCCAACAGGTATTGACAATACTGAGGTAGGTAGACCAAGGAACATAAGAAGCTGACTTGTAGATGTCACTACAGATTGTTTTCCGTTTCTCACTACAGGGGGCATTGAATATCCACAGGCAAGATGATCTATTTGACTCCTTCCTGAGGAAGCCCCTTCTCTCATCAGTGCCACGGAAGCGCCTCATCCTCATTTTCCACTGTGAATATTCCTCTGAGAGGGCCCCCAAGATGTGAGTGTGGGTCCCAGTAAGGCAGGGGTGGGCAGCTTTTGGGAGCAGGAGAAATCAGATGCTTTTTGGTGGTCTCTTGCTAGATAGGATGGCTTCCTCATGCTCAGGGGTATAGTCGTCCAGGGTCTTGGGGGGGTCTTAGACCCCTTACCTTTTTGGGAGCAGGGTCCCTATATCTCCAACATCCTACAAGCCAAGGAAAAGGGAAGTGTGTTAGCTACTGAGAAGAATCTTCTAACATGCTTCCTTGTCCTTCCCTGCTGATTGGAGCCAATCAGAGTGAAAAGGAGGTGAGCCACTGAGAAGACTCTTCTCAATAGCCAACATACACTGTTTGGCACCTAGGGACATCTGTTCTTGTGGAAGAAGGCACGAGCGGAAAGGACTGAGGAGTATGGAGATAATGACAGAGCAAGCAAGCGAGTGAGGGGGTGGCTTTAAGGAGGCATGGCATGACTATCATGAAGGGACCCTGCAGGTTTGCCACTACACTACTGCTCATGCTTTTCTGCTTACTGTACCTGCTTTGCTGTTATTTGAAGGTGTCGCTGTCTGAGGGAAGAAGACAGAACCATGAATGAATATCCTGCACTGCACTATCCCGAACTGTATGTCCTTCAGGGTGGCTATAAGGACTTCTTCCTAGAATATAAGGTAACATCAAGGCCTTTGACTTTCCAGTGCTACCATACAGGAACGTCTCATTCCACAATTGGGGAGCTTCCAGCAAATGCAAAGATAGTGTCTGGTTTTTTCACTCAAACACTAGAGAGTTGACAACAATACCTAAAAACAAATGAGAAAAACATAAAATGTATCCATAAAGCAGCAGCTTAAACCCCAGCAGTTAAAACACCAAGAAGCAATTGAGAATCAATCATTCTTCATTTAAAAGCTCAGGCAAATACAATACTTTTAATCTGGCACTGAAAATGACTTTTAATGTGGCACCGCCAGGCAAACTGCTCTGAGGAGGGTATGCCATAGCTGCAGTGCCACTTCAGTAAAGCTTCTGTCTCCACATTCCTAGCCTCTGGAGACGTCATTACCAAGTATTCAAATTTGTATGGGAGCAGCTGGTTATTTAGATACCTTGATCTAAGCCATATAAGGTCTTGTACTTTGAACTGGACCTGAAAGCACATGGGAAGCTAGTGAAGATGTGTTTAAAACTGGTGAGTAATGTTCTAATTGACTAGACCTCTCACACACAAATCAACAATCTTGCTACAGTATTTTGAACCAACTGAAGTTTCTGAGTAGAATTCAAAGACAGCCCCATTGCTGTAGACTTATCAGGAACTTGGAAAGTCTAGCTCCCTTGTTTGTGTGGTGGACAGATCACTGGGCAATGGCCAATGGGTTTTCTCTTAACAGGAGCTGGTCAGCAGGTAGATTAAAAAAATTATCTTCCCATTATTATTATGCCTGTCCTCATCAATGAGGATGTAGATGGGTGAACTATCACTGCTGAATACTGTATAGGAATTCTGTGCTTAAAAAACCTTAGAAGAATCTATATATTACATATGTTTAAATCATTGATTGGGGTGGAGAATACATTAAGTCTGTGGGGAACTTACATACTCTTTTCTTATACATGCTGAGAGCCATAAGTGTGAAACTAGGACCTGGTAGACCCAACCTGAGCTTCTTGGAGGGAGGAAGGAGTGTAAATGTAATATATTTATTGTGTAGAACTTGAAAACCTTTGACATAACTTAGGGAAGTAGAACGAAAAGGATGCATTGCACCTAGGGAACAATGTTGGGCAGCTAATTGGACATAGAAGCAGGAGAATGTGGAAAGAAAGGAAAACCATATAGGATGCAGAATTCGTCCTCTCCCCAAGACCCATTCAGACCCCCTCCTGGTTTCTGATTCTTTAACAGAAATGGTACATAAGAGTTCAGTTTTCTTCCTCTGCACCACAGAGCCAGAAGCTTACTGTTCTTCTGGGTCTTTTAAGTTGTAGCTTATGATGAATTCACTGGATTCTATGCTTTTTAAAAACAACCAGGCTGTGCACTCTGATGCATCTCCCTTTCTCTCAGGAGCTGTGTGAGCCCCAGAGCTACTGCCCCATGCGTCACCAGGATTTCAAGGCAGAGATGCTCAAGTTCCGTGTCAAAAGCAAGATGTGGGCAGGAGCATGGAGGCAGAGGGATCAAGTTACTCGTCTCATGAAGCTGTGAGGTCTGAGCCAATCTCCAAGAGTGATTCTGCTGTAAGAGGACTCTTCCCTGACCAAAGGAAAGTTTGAGGTCTCTGTAATAGACTGTGCCACACAGACGCTAAGCAAGTGAGCAAGGTGGAGGTGGCAGTGGTTACAATGAGGAGAGTTCAGGAATGTTAGGTGATACCTTGCTGGCTTCCACAAGTTTCACTTGGGTGAGGTTCTGCCCAAGTTCAAAGCATCATCGTGGAAGGGACTGAGCAGGAACTGGCAAGACTGCCTGTGGAAAAAATAGTGTCTCCTTCAGAGGAGTTGGACAACACCCAAATGTCTCCTAGGTGTGGCCCAAAAGTAGCAGGCTAGGCTTGTTTTGTAGTCCAAGCTCAAAGCTAGTTCCTAGCGGGAAACTCTATTACTTTTTAATGCTACTCATAGGTTTTTGCACTTAGGTGTCTGATTTTAATGGAAGAATAAACTGTACTGCACATAATGACTCATTTGCATATTCATTTCTTCTTGTGCAGTGTAGTGGCCAATATATTACAATTTTAGGAAAATTATCCTTTGGATCAAAATATGTAAAAGTGGCAATTGTTCGTGGTTTCATGTAACAATAAGAGGTACATGAGTGTTTGAGAGGGATAAGGAGAGTGGGTAGAGTCTTTAGTCAAATCTTGTGGTTCAAACTTACAATTAACACCTCTGCTACAACTGGTCTACACAAACCTCAGATTTGGGCTTTTTAAGAGTGGTTTACAATTTTAGTCAAAGTGGACCATTGAAAGTTGTTGCCATGACTAACTTAGGTCTTAATTTCTGTGGGTCTGCTCTGAGTAACTTAGTTGGATACAACCCTGTATTGTTAAGATATAGGCATGCTTGTTTGGAATATTATTAGCTGCTGCCATAGAGGGAAGAAAGGTAGTGTAGTGGCAAATTCAGAAATGCCGGGTCCCTTCTTGATAGTCACAGCCACTTGCCCTCCCCCCCTTTTTTGCTGCTGGGTTCAGAATAAGATCCTTGTTAGTGCCTTCTCCCACAACAACAGACATCCCTAGGAGCCAGTAAATGTGAAAGGGGAGTGTGTTAGCTACTGAGAAGAGTCTTCTTAGTGGCTGACTTACCTCTTTTCACTTTGATTGGCTCCAATCAGCATGAAAGGACAAGGAAGCATGTTAGACTTTTCTCAGGAGCTAGCACACTCCCCTTTCATGCTTATTGGCGTGTAGGGTACTGGAGACTAAGGGACCCTGCTGGGACACTGCTCCAAAAATAAAGGGTCTAAGATCCCCTGAGACCCTGGATGACAACACCGCGGGGGAAGAACAAGATTATGATGGCTTTAAGGCAAAAATATCTTAAAATGTAAGTCTGTAGTAGTGGGGATAGGGGACTTCCCTAAGTGTCTAAGGTAGTTTAAGTAAGCAGTGGAATCTTCTTGATTGAAGACTTCAGGAAAAAGGTACTACTGCAAATTAAAAATCACCTGCTACACAAGAGATGTGCCACCAGATGGTGCTACTGCAACACTTAAGCCAACATACACTGAGGGAAAATCTCTTTGCTTTCTGTCAGCTCTGGGTGGCAAGTTCTGGGCAGAATTAAAGTGATGACCCTAGAAAGCACAGGGCTCAGGTGAAGGGCAGGGATGCACAGGACTGTAGCTAAAGGCTAAGATTCATCACAACATAAGCTTTGTGGGCAGTCTAACAGCCCGTGATGAAGTGGACCCAAAAAACATGCTACAATAAGTGTTTTTTGAAGGTGCCACAAGACTCTGTTGGTTTGGCTGCTATAGTTCTTTCTAGATTTAGAGCAGAAAGGGATATTCTGTCTCAGCCTTTGCTTGATCCCATTAGTCTTGCAGTAGCTAAGTACTAGGATATTTAGTGTACTAGTCTGTTTACCTAATAGCTAACTGAAATGAAAGGAATAGCAAATACAAAATTGAAGTTGCAAATCAGATGGCACTGCAACTAAGTTACCTTATGTGCTGTCTCCTTTGTGCTCATAGGAGCTTAAAGGGCATATGGATAAGCTATTCAAAAGGAGCTCATATGCTCACGTAATCACTGATGCATTATTATAGTGGCAGAAAACTTCCAACATCTGCGAGTACCTCCCTGCAGGCATACAAATCACAAACAAATGGTTTGATACTCATTAAATTGATAGTGGAGAAAAACTCTAAGAAGCTAGATATGCATTTTTCAAGCATTAGTATAGATATAAGGTGGTATCCAACCAAGTCATTTTGTTAGTGCAAGGACATCAGGCTGTGCAAAACTTCCTCTCCCTATGTGCCCCCCACATCTGTTCTGGGATTTTCCTCAACCTTTCAGGGCAGAGGGTGCAGGGCGAGGGAGTCCCATTGCTCAGCCAGCAGGCCTTTTGCAAACGGAGCTACTACTTTGGATACTACCCGTAGGGATCCTGCTGCACTAGCGGGGGTTATAAAAAAAGAATTATTTCAACTGCTTCCCTAGGATCAGCTGACAATGAGAGCCAGAGTGGGGTGCCATCTGTATACTGGTAACCCCACCATCTAGATGACCGCCCCTAGCAGCTTCATGTAGAAATTAAACATTGCAAGGGGTGAGGTAAAGCCCTGTGGAGCTCTCTAGGCCAGTGTTTTTCAACATTGGGCTCCTAAATGTTGCTGGACTCTTAACTCCCATCATCCCTAGCCAGCTTAGCCAAGGGTTAGGGGTGATGAGAGTTGTAGTCTAACATCATGTGGGGAGCCAAGGTTGAAGAACACTGCTGTATCTAGGCCACCAGCCAAGAGGAAAAGCAGCAGCCCTCCAAGACCACCACTTCGATGCTGGAACTACTTCAGCACTGCCCCTCCATGCATTCGCATCCCTTCAAGATGGCCCAGCAGGATACCGTGGTTGATAGTATAAAAAGCAAAAGTTGCACTAAGTCCATCCACTATGGCAGCAAAAGCAATTTCCATTCCAAAACCAGGCCAAAAGCCAGATGGGACTAGATCTAGATGTTTTATTCAAAAACTCTTGGACCTATTTATTTATTTGTTACATTTATTCCCTGCCTTTCACCATGGAACCCAACGTGGCATACATGTGGTTTCCAGGCGGTCTCCTATCCAGGCACTGACCAGGCCACCACAGCTTGTATACACACTTTGCCCAGAACACTGGACATTGGCTGTTCAAATCAGATCCTTACAGAGATCTTTTCAAAAGATACCATAGCATCTGTCTCTGTCAGTACCAAAAATACAAAGCCCTCTCAAAGAGAAGCACTGATTATTTCACCAACCAACATGTACAGCGCTGACTGCACTGATTTTACTAGCCAGGATAGGCAAGACTCGAGAGCAAAAGGCACTGTCTACATTTCTCCAAGGACTTTGCTTCGTCCAGACTAACAACCTGAAAGACAATTAGTAAAACATGACAAATAGAGTCTGTGACTCCAGCTTGTTAGTAGCAGTTCTAGAGCAAAGTCAGAACAGATCTAAGTAATTTTGTCTGCAAAGTGCATTTGCAGACAAGTCACAGTTAGCTAGGGTCCATAAAAAACACAGCAAGTGGGAGAAAGCAAATTCCATGCTGAGGATTATTAGGAAAGGGACTGAAAATAGAACTCCCAGTAACTTTACACAAATGTATAGTGTGTCCACATTTGGAACACCATGTTCAGTTTAGGTAACACATCTTAAAAGGATGTAGACCTAGAAGAGAGAAACCAAAATGGTCAAGGGCTTCGAGTATCTTCTGTATCAGGAGCGACTAAAGTATATGGGTCTTTTAGGGGGCGAAAGTTAGGGAGGGAAATCAAAACAATAAAGTTTTATAAACCATGTGTGAGAAAGGGAAAGGACCTTTTCTCACAGTGCTATAGCTCAGGGCCGTCTGATTAAATGGTTTGGCAAAAGAAAGTACTTCTTCATACATTCAAGAATCAATGTATGGAATTTGGCTGCCACAAGATGTGGTGAAGGCCACTAGCTTCAATGATTTAACAGAGAAATAGAGAGCCTGTGGCCCATCAGAGCTTGCTGAACTCCAACTGCCATCCTCCCTCACCACTGGCCATGCTGCTGGGAGCTGGAATCTAACAACATCTGGAGGGCGACAGGTTCCCCAGCCCTGCTTTTAAAGCAGAACAGAAAAATGCATGGAGAAGAGAGGTCTATCAATGGCTGTTAGTCATAATCCTGAACTGGATGGATGTTATAGTCTGATCGAGCAGTGTTCTTTTTAGGCAGAAAACTACTAGTGCTTTTCTGTACTATGGCAAACTGTTTTTGAGAGAGAAGGGGTGAGTGAGTGAGTGAGAGATGCCAAGAACTGTCTGTTCTCTAGTATGTCAGGCTGATGGGACTGTAGTTCAAAAATATCTGGAGGGCCTAAGGTTCCCCAATCCTGTATTAATGTACATGAGATAGGCAGAGGCACTCCTGCCATACCTCAGGGTGAAGCAACCTGCTTCAATCAGCACTGGCAATGGGGACAGGATGAAGGCAGGAGTTAATGTTTGCGTGGTACAGGAAGACTTCTTAAAGAATTGGCCTCAGCAGTGTGTGTGTGGTGGAGGGACACTCGAGTTTCAATTCAGGCAGCTATCACTGAGAATATTTCTGTGACTTAGTCATACCACCAGCCACCCTGTGCTTTCTGTGGCCTCTCCTGCTGGAGTCCTTGGATAGCATCCAGTCTCCCAAAATTCTAGCCTGCATCTGTTTTCACACTGTTTGGGAGTAACATTGTTTGTGAAGTCCCACCTGTTTAGGTTCAGCACATATGCTATTGTACGGTGACTTGAAGCTAGAATCCTTTTGGACACTGGGGAGAAGAAAGCCCAGGGGTTTTGTTAAAGAAACAAAACAAAAGTGTTCCTCGGTGGGGGGGGGGATCAGCTTCAGAAGTAATGCCAACAACCCATCTGTGCACAGCAGTTTCTCTGCTGAGGTTCAAAGTCCTGCTGCAAGGGAAGGCCAGCCTCCAGCCCTCTATTCTGCCTACAGCTAAAGTCATTGCAGTATCAGGCTATGCTAACAGAAAAAATGGCAAACACCTGCCTCTAGGCTGCTGCCTCTCCAGGTGTCCATGCTAATTGTAACTGAAAGGGGTAGACAGAGAGATGATTTTCATCTGGCCAAAAAGCAGCACTGTTGTCAGGTGCTGATCCGGTGCCTGTGAGAGGGAGAGGGATTAGCCTCATGTCAGCTGCTCGACATTTGTCCCTTTCTGCATGGAACAGTGATCCTGTTTTCTATCAGCAGCCATATCACTTCTATAATGGTTGTAGGGAAGAAATTGATAGCGCTCTGCTCTATACAGCCTCCAAAATTTCATTGGCTCTCTCAACGTTTACTTTCTCTTCTAAGCATTCTGCTCATTATCCGGGATGCTGCAGTATGCTAGTCCTCTCACCAGTTGTTGGCCCTGGTGCACTGGCCCTCTCTATCTCTTCCAGGGCACACTTCTTCAGCATTGCCTTGGGGAAAGAGAGACATGCTACCGCTAAACCTACTGCACATCTGCCAACTGGAAAATGTGAAGAGGGAAAGCAAAGCAAGAGGGAGAGCCACTTCTCTATTTTATACGAAAAGCATTCTTGTTATTCAAGCTTAACTCTGCTGAGTCTGTTCTAAGTCTTTATGCTTAGAGTATGCCAAAGAGCTAATAATGGCTGCAAGTAAAATGCCACGCATTGCTCATTGTGAATGGCAAATGTCAACTAACTGAAACATATGCAGAATGTTTACACTATTACCCAACACTGAAGCTGTGCTAATTTAAAATAAAAAATAGGCCAACCAAACGGGAAATGGCTGGACACACCATTAAAAAATGCCTATACTGCAATACCCAAATAATTCAAAAAAGCAGGAGAGTAGTCACCCTCCTGGATAATGTCTTCTCTACAGGTGCTTCTCGATGGGTGCTTATTGGTGCTGCTCATACATGCAAGTTTTTTGCATTGTCTACATGCATCAGAATGCCAGCCTATAATTTCCCCCCGTTTAATTCAGATAAGCAGAAAAACACATTAAAAAAAAACTGTTGCCAATGTCCCATTTGTGATATCTGACTGATCCATTTGTGATATTAAGCATCCATGTGGATGCACCCTAAGTCTTACTCCTGGGCAGTCCTAAAGGCCACCTTGAAGCCCACTTTGCTCAGAAAAGCCAGGCTGCTCTTGTTCTAAGTCTGCTTGTCTAGCAGTAGTAGAATTCAGATAGGTGGGAAGAGTGATGCAGGGCAGGTTCAAAAGCCCGCTCTTTGATACATATATTCAAGATTAATTTGCAAAAAATAAATATAGTTTAAAAATGTGTGTGTGATTCTTCTCCCCCATAATAATGTATCACAGTGTTATCCAATGAAGCTGAATGTTGAAGATTCAGGACGAACAAAAGAAAGTACTTCTTTACAAAGTGTATAGTTAAACAATGGAATTTGCTATATAAAGAGGCAGTGATGGCCACCAACTTGGATAGATTTAAAAGAGGATAAGACAAATTCAGGAAGAAAAAGGCTATCAGTGGCTACTAGCCATGATAGGGGGTGGCAGTATGCTTCCAAATACCAGTTGCTGAAAACCGCAGGAGGAGAGAGTGCTCTTTGCACTCAGGTCTTGCTTGTGGGCTTCCCATGGACATATGGTTGGCTACAGGATTCTAGACTAGATGGACCACTGGCCTGATCCAGCAGGCTCTCCCTATATTCTTATGTTCATCAACCCAAGTCAGAGCCATTTTCACACACACCTTTTTTTAAGGACAGGTGCCTTTAGCATATAAACCTAGCATCCAAGTCCATTTAGTCTGCAATTCTATACACACCTGCCTAGGTGTAAGGTCCATTGAACTTAGTGTGATTTACTTCTGTGTAAACATGCATAGGCTTTAAGGGTGGCCATGTTTCCTATATTATAGAGGATAGTCCTTTAATTGAAAGCATCCTCTATATGAAGGACTGTCTGCCTGAAATCTGGTTTAGATATAAAGAAGGGAGAGCAAGAGGTGCTTTGAAGCAGCCCATCAACAGTTAGCACCTGGACAGTAGAGTGAGCAGGTACACAGGACACAATATTCCACAAAATTATGGTTTTAAAAAAATTTAAATTATAGTAATTATTTCTAAATTTGCATCTTTACCTATAAATTAGCATAATGATGATGATTACTGCTCTTGCTGTGATTTTATCTGCTGCTTTTATTTTTCTGTTTATATTGGTTTGTTTCTCATATATATTATTGTACCCCAAACTTGCATCACATTGTGATGAAGGGCTGGTTAGAAATATTTTAAATAAATGAGTAATATGCATCTATTAAGCCAACATATTTTCTTTTCTTGTGTGCATGTAAGTGACCATCTTAATAGGATTTCATTGTTAATTAGTTACAATAATAGACACCGAGGGCATTACACCGTTGAAATGTCCAGTGATATAGTTACTGTTGAGAAATAACTACTGGGAGGAAGGGCTGGATATAAATCTAAATCTAAATCTAAATCTAATAATAATAATAATAATAATAATAATAATAATAAATGTAGTCTAAAATATTGAGAGGGGATGTGAGATCTGCCACTCCATAGCCTCTTGCCCATGTTGAACTGTGCAAGTTTAAAATGTCTTAAATTGACAAATTTTAAAAACTGGGGGCTTCCACATGACAGTTTATTGGTGCTGGTCATGCATGCAAGTTTTTCAGTGTCCACAGGATGTCGTCCTCATCAAAATGGCAGCCTATATTTCCCTCCCATTTAATCTAGATGTACCGTTTCCATAGGTATTTTTACTTATTGAACTTTCTATTGAAGCAGTACATCCAGAATAAATTGGGCTGGGGGAGAAATGGGACTGCATGTCTTGGAAATGCTACACAAAACTTGCATACATGAGCAATACCAAGTCCACCCACTGTGCCAGTTTTTTAAATGCTCCCTGGGATTTCATGGTGACAATTCACCCTGGGATTCAAACTAAGTATTGTTCCTTTCATATGCTAATTGCTTTTCCTGCTTGCTTGTTCTAGCTATCTCCTAGTTACTCTTAGCAGTTAATTATTGATCCCTTTCGACCTCTGCTGAACTGCAGTTTTCTTTCAGGGAAATTAAATATAATATTTGCTGAGCTCAAATATATTGATAGTTGATCCAAGAAAGATGGATCTGTTGCCTATTGCATAACCTACAGACCAGATGGGAGAGTTCAAAATGACTGACCTACTCTTTCTCTGGACATGTGACAAGAAAGGCTGGTGCAAGGGGCTTATAGGAAGCTGTGTCAATGCACTGGGAGAACGAACACTTAGCTTTCTATAATAATCTTCTAATATAACTTTAGAACCAGAGATTGAGAAGCTGCTCCCCCCGCCGATGTTGTTGGAGTCCATCTCCCATCATCCCTGACTGCCCTTGCTGGCTGGGCCTGATGGGAGTTGGAGTCCAACAATGACTGGAGGGCCACCGCTTCCTGATTGCTAATTTAAACTCTGTAAAATGAAATTACTTGCCGATAGTACCACCATCTGACATAGCTGGGGTAAAAGTTCACACAGTACTTGTTTTTAATTATTGTTTTACTTTTGTAAAGCTAAAGTGGTGTTTCTTCCTTATTTTAAAATAAACTTTTATTTAAATGTATTTGGTCTTTGGATTTGAAGAGACTGCATCCACCTTCTTAAGAGGCAGTCTTGTTGAGGTTCATGTTTTAAAGAAGGTCCAGTCCCACTTATACATTCCAGTGCCTAAAGAGAAAAGATGAATAATGGGTTGTCCAGACACTATAGCATCACATAAGTTCTACATTTTCTCCAAAGTTGCTTAAGTGAAAAGGGAAAGAAGTGGCAGCAGCATAACTTTCAGCCTGAGCAACAGATGGTGACTTTGTACTGTTCATGGCTTTCTGCAGTTTTAGAGTGGTGGTGGGTATTGTTATTTATTATATTTTTATGTCTCCCTTCCTCCCAGTGGAGTTTAGGACAGCCATGTTGTGAATGTGATACATGGTGGAGGCACTGCAATACTGTCTGTGTAGCTGCCCCTCACTCACCTGTATACTGTGCCTCCCTACAACAAGTTTAGGGGGAAAAGAGGAAATTGGTCTTGAAGCAGCACAGACAAAGCTTTCTATATTAGTCCCAGAGATTCAGCATCACAAGGTTGGAAAGGCTTGGAAAAATATATCTCCATCTGAAGGTTTCCATCTGAAGACAAAAGCAAATGGATTTGAGGTCAAATATGCAGATACTCTTCCTTAACATCTTGTACTAAATTCTAGGCTGTGCTGTATGAAGTATATAATGAACAGATGTTGCGAAACAAGAGCTTGTATTTGTATCCTTTGAATGTTTACATTTGCTTTGGCTTGGCCGTTTGCTAGTGGTTAATAATTCTGTGTGGCACAGGTGCTAGTACATACTCTGACTGCAGTGTGTGTGTGTGCCTGTCTGTCTGTCACTACTCCTGTAATGAGAGAACCTCATTGTTTTAACCCAAGCAGAGAAGTGTTTGAGCAGCTTCCTGTAGCCAGTACCTTGTTTATAATTTATTATACAGCCGCAAGAGTGGTTGTATACTATAGTCAGCATGGATTTTTCACATTCCACAATGTTAAATTGAAAATACCCCCCATGCCATTCTGATCCTTCCCATCAGCTCATTTCAAAACAAAATTTTACAAAACTTATA
This sequence comes from Rhineura floridana, assembly GCF_030035675.1. Taxonomy (NCBI): domain Eukaryota; kingdom Metazoa; phylum Chordata; class Lepidosauria; order Squamata; family Rhineuridae; genus Rhineura; species Rhineura floridana. The sequence goes on along the minus strand of NC_084482.1, from coordinate 123,484,004 downwards.
GTCCTGAACTCAGAAACGCTTGCTTAACGACCTTCTAAATTTTCTTGGTGATACACAAAACAGTCAGAGAGAACAGAGAGTTCAAAGTGCAAAAAGAGGGAGAGAAATCCAGACCTTTTCGACTTTTTTCTGTCAGAGTTCTCATAATCTTTTGAAATTAATTAAAAATCAGCCATGTTCACAGAGTTCCTATAATCCTATTACTGACCTTGCCCCATACGCTGATCTTCACCTTTGGCAGTTTAAAAGTTAAAAAAATGCCTAGCTGATTTTTAATTAATTTAATAAATTTTGGCTTGAACTCAATGATAATGTTGGGCATGCTCAGTAAGAACCAACTGTCAGTGTTCTAAAAGCTAGACTCCCAGCTGCTAATCAGGGGGCCACACCCACACCAGACTTTGATTTCATGTGAGACAGTCATGGCTTCCCCCAGAGAATCGTGGGAAGTGTAGTTTGTAAAGGGGGCTGAGAGGAGACTCCTATTCCCGACAGAGCTGCAGTGGCCAGAGTGGTTTAACAGTCAGCCGCTCTGATTGAAGCTGTGTGAGTGGAACAGGGCATCTCCTAGCAACTCTCAGCACCCTTCACTAACTGTATTTCCCAGGCTTATTTGGGAGAAACCATGACTGCCGAAAGTGAAATAACAATCTGGTGTGGATGCGGCCAGGGACAGCTTTGGTTTAAATTTGGGTGGGAGGCTACATGTACCTGCTGTAGAATAAAAAAAAGTGGGGGAAACCCTGAAAAAGAATGATACTGTTCACAATGTTTTCCTTTTGGAAAGGAAAGGGGCTTCCCCTCTGCCCAGTGCCCACCTACCCAATCTTCTCCCTCTCCCCTCCCTGCCCTCCTCCTCCCCCCACCCCTCCCCCAGGTCAGTTTCACCTATCCTAAGCATGATTGCACAGGAGTAAATCCCACTGAACTCAAAAAGCATGCAAATGATCAAACCATCCCTGCCCCCACCCCTCCTACTCCTATCCCCTCCCTCTTGCCCCTTTCCTCTCCCTTCATCCCTCCCTACCCCTTCCCCTTCCAATCTCCTCCTTCCCCTGCTGTCTGCCATCCCCCCCCCCCATGGTCAGTTTTACAAATTTGTAGGGCCTCAGAGAGCAGGTCTCCTACTTGCCCGGTGCATTCATTCACTATAGCTGCCCAATTTCCCTGCTTTTTAAAGTTTGATAGAAATATCTGTTGGCTATAGGTACATTCTTAAACTACAAGGTTTTTTGCCTATTAGTGAATATTTAATTTAAATAGAAATGCATTTCACCATAGTGAGGAAGACACCAGGTGATGTGTACCTGGCCTGCTCAGCCTGCTGACAGGTGCTGCTACCGATTGATGGGCAACTTTGAGGTCTCTGCTCTCACTTGTTATAGCTCTTTATTTTTAAACCAGACTTGGACAGGGCAGCCCTTCAGAATAAAATACTGGCCTCTTTTGTCTTCCTCTTTGGCAATGCATAAACTGGCCACTCCATCCCACATATACCTCCCCATGCCTTGAGGTCATAAGGCCCTTCTCTGGTTGCCCCCACCAAATGAGATATGGTAGGGAGCCATGGGCAAAAAGAGCTTGTCAGCAACACCCTTTCCAGAGATGTTTGCCTAGCTAGTGCTTTCAAGCACCAAAGACCTTCTCTAGGCCTTTTAATTTTTGTTGTGGTTTAGCACTGTTTTAAGATGCAATCCTATTCACACTTTCCTGCGAATAAGTCTCACTGGGATTTACTTCTGAGTAGACATGCTTAGGATTGCGCTTTTAGCCTATGAATTCTTATTCTTATGCTCTGTGTTTTCAGTGTATTTAATGCTGCATTTAATTGCAACTGTGATTATTTTAACTTGTTTTTGTTTTTATCTTGTGAGGTTCACAGAAAACTTCTGTGATAGGATGGTCTATAAATAGTCTAAATAAATAAAAAGGTATAGTTATAATCACCAATGTTGAAACAAGAATCTAGCTTTATCTACAGCAGCAGCTGTAAACTTCGTATCTACAGCCTTACTTATGAGATCTTTAGAATCTAAAGCTGTGTTTCTCAACCTGTGGGGTGCCCCCCCCCACTGGTGCCTGAAAATCAGTGTGTGTGTGTTTCCAAAAGTATGTAAGTAAAATATGAATATTTTAAAAAGTATAAGTACTTAGATTCATTTTTATTAAGCCCAAAACTTTGTAAGTCATAATATAAAAATCCCATGTCCCCCTTCAAGCTTGACTTCCCTAATTATTTTACTTTAATTTTCAAAATGATTGAAATATTAACCAAAAGGGGGCATAAGTTTAAAAAGGTTTAGAAACACTGATCTAAAGCTTAGATAAAGGTGGTGTTAGCATTTCTTTTACGTTTTAAGCAAAATTAAAATCCAAGAACAGTCTGAAGGAAGGTTCCTGGAATGACTAGCTAATCAATGGGCTGGCCAGCTGAAAAGCTCTTGGGCAGAGCAATCCAAATTGTGGGAAGCCAGTGGAGGCAGGGGCAGCGGAAAGCTCCACAGCATCCACTTCCCACTCAGAAGCCACTGGACCGGCTGAGTGCCAGCTCCGTTAGGAGTGGTGCCCACAAGTGGGAAAGAAGAAGTCAATTCCCACAAATCAGCCTCCTGGGGAGTAAGTGCTCCCGGTTGATGCCCATTACAATCAATCAATCAATCAGTTTATTCGACCACTTGGTCAGCATAGCCCATTACAATTTTTTTTACTCTGCTGACCTTTTGCCCAGTGGAGATTTTAACCAGATTGGGACCCAGGGGAGGGCTCCAAACATGAGGAGGATCTCATATAAGTCCCCCTGCGGCTCCTCCCCACCTGACCTGCCAGAAGTTGAGAAATTCAGACTCAGACTTGACAGTGGTGTTTTCTCTTTTTATTAAAGTAATAGACAGCTGCAGTGCAGAGCTCCTCATAAAACTAGCTGCTCTCTCTAGGTACTCAACATCTCTCTCTGGGACTAGCTAAGCATGACTTTGCGACTCCAAGACATTGACTCAGCAACTGTTCCCCCCCGCCCCCGAGTCTGCTTAAGTAGTTTGAGAGTGCACGTGCGCAAACAGAGGCTCCTCAGCCGGGTCTGTTGAATTTCCCACTTCTAGCATCTTTGAGAGCGGGGTGAAGGTGGAGCTTTAGACAGACTCTCGTCCTCGCCCTCTGATGGAAGGGGGCTGCTAGCTGTCAGTTCAGGCATGGGAAGTGGAGGTGCACCTGGCTGGGAAGTATCTGATGGGTCAGCTTGAGCTCCCGCAGGGGGACCTGGAATTGCTGGGGCTGTGGTGTCAAAGACAGGGGTCCAGGTGCCCTCTATGTCCATTCCTCTGCTAGATCCCTCCCCAAGTGATTCATCCTAGTCCACATCCTCATTCTCTGTCACGCCTCCGTCTGTCCATCCCCACCCAGCAGGGCTCACGACATCATCCCCCACTCCAAGCCGATTCCACCCCCCACTCCAGGGACTTGGGTTTGTCTGAGTAAGTGCAGCTTGAGGACGTTGACAAGGTGCTTGGACAGATTCGTGCAACCACTTCTGTGCTGGATCCTTGCCCTTCTTGGCTAATAAAAGCTAGCAGGGATGGAACAGCCAGCTGGGCCAGGGAAGTGATTAATGCCTGTCTGTGAGAGGGGGTGGTCCCTGGCTGCCTGAAAGAGGCAGTAGTGGGACCATTCCTGAAGAGACCCTCTCTGGACCCAGAAAATCTTAATAACTATAGGCCGGTAGCAAATGTTCCATTCATGGGCAAGGTCCTGGAATGAGTGGTTGCAGGCTAGCTCCAGACACTCTTGGATGAGACCGATTATCTGGATCCATTTCAGTCAGGCTTCAGGCCTGGTTTTGGCACAGAAACAGCCTTGGTCGCCCTGTATGATGACCTTTGTCGGGAGGGGGAGTGTGACTCTGTTGATTCTCCTTGATCTCTCAGCGGCTTTTGATACCATCGACCATGGTATCCTTCTGGGGAGACTAGCTGAGTTGGGAGTGGGAGTTGGGTGGTTCCACTCCTACTTGGCAGGTTGCCTCCAGAAGGTAGTGCTTGGGGAACATTACTCAGCACCCTGGACTCTCCAGTATGGGGTTCCGCAGGGTTGCCATCAGTATGCTGATGACACGCAGCTCTATTTCTCCTTTTCATCTTCTTCAGGTGAGGCTGTCAATGTGCTGAACCGGTGCCTGACTGCGACAATAGACTGGATGAGGGCTAATAAACTGAGGCTCAATCCAGACAAGACTGAGATGCTGCTAGTGGGTGGTTCTTCTGACCAGATGGTGGATGTCCAACCTGTCCTGGATGGGGTTTTACTCCCCCTGAAGGAGCAGGTTTGTAGCTTGGGGGTTCTCCTAGAACCATCTCTGTCACTTGAGGCTCAGGCAGCCTCGGTGGCACGGAGTGCCTTCTACCAACTTTGGTTGGTGGCCCAACTACGTCTCTATCTGGACAGGGATAACCTGGCTTCAGTTTTCCATGCTCTGGTAACCTCCAAATTAGATTACTGCAATGCACTCTACGTGGGGCTGCCTTTGAAGACAGTTCAGAAACTGCAGCTTGTGCAAAATGCAGCGGCCAGATTGGTAACAGGGACCAGACGGTCCGAACATATAAAACCGATTCTGGCCCGCTTGCGTTGACTGCCTGTATGTTTCTGAGCTCAATTCAAGGTGCTGGTTTTGACCTATAAAGCCTTACACGGCTTGGGACCACCATACCTGATGGAACGCCTCTCCTGATACGAACCCACCCATACACTACGGTCAAGATCAAAGGCCCTCCTCCCGGTGCCTACTCCAAGGGAAGCTCGGAGGGTGGCAACAAGGGAGAGGGCCTTCTCAGTGGTGGCCCCCAAATTATGGAATGATCACCCTGATGAGGTGCGCCTGGCACCAACACTGTTATCTTTTTGGCGCCAGGTCAAGACTTTCCTCTTCCCCAGGCATTTTAGCATGTGTTTTAAATTGTTTTTATATTGTTTAAAATTTTAAAATTGTGTTTTAAATTGTTTTTAAAATATGTGTTTTAAACTGTATATTTGTTTTAATGTTTTTGATTGCTGTAAACCACCCAGAGAGCTTCGGCTATGGGGCGGTATACAAGTGCAATCAATCAATCAATCAATCAATCAATCAATCAATAAGCAAGCAAGCAAGCTTCATGGAACTCTCTCACCAATTCCGACGTGTGAATGTCGGTAGTTGATTCCCAGGATCTTTCTTCTGGACTGTATCCATGCCAATGGATTAGATACTGCAGCTTCCCTCTGTTCCAGTGTGAGTCGAGGATCTGCTCCACCTCATACTCCTCTTGTCCACTGACCATGTCTGGTAGTGGTGGGGTGTCAGGTGCCTGACTGGGGTCCGGCGGCTTCTCCAGGGTGAGCAGCGAGTGATGAAACATTGGGTGGATTTTCATGGAGGTGGGCAAGCATAAATGGAAGGCCACTGGGTTGATCTGTGCCTCTAATTTGAAGGATCCCACCCTCCGAGCCTCCAGCTTATGGCAGGGTACTCGCATTGGCAAGTAACGTGTTGAAAGCCACACTTTATCGCCCACCTGTATCTCTGGACCAGTGTAGCGAACGATGTTGGTCCGCTACTTTCTTGTAGTCGGCTGTTCTGTAACAGTTGCTACATCGCCTGTAACCCTTGCACAAACTCTGCTGTCGCAGGGGTGGCCAGATTGGAGTTGTGGATGGAAAATGCATGCGGGTGACAGCCAAAATTGGCAAAAAATTGTGACTGTTGGGTAGACACATGCACAGAGTTATTATAGGCAAACTCAGCCAGGAGTAGCAAAGACATCCAATTATCCTGCTGGTAGTTGACATAGCAACATAGGTATTGTTCTAGGGTGGTGTTCACTTTATCTGTTTGCACATCTGTTTGGGGATGATGAGAGGATGACAAAGTTAGCTTGATCTGTAACGGCTACCACAGGGCACACCAGAATCAGCCCATGAACTGGGGTCCCTGGTGCAAGACCAAACTGGTGGGGAAATCATACAACCAGAAAACATGCTGAACGAATAACTGGGCTGTTTCTCTGGCTGTTGGCATGCCGACGCAGGGGATGAAATGAGCCATGTTACTGAAGGCATGCATGACCACTAGAATAGTGGTCTTCCCTTGGGAGGTGGGTAAGTCCGTGATAAAGTCCAGGGTCACCATTTGCCATGGACTCCCGAACCCTCTCTTGGACGAAAGGGTCATGCTTTTGAGCGTGGCGCAGTTCCTCAAGCCATGGATCAGAGCAAGCCGCCGCCACCAACTTTTCAGGGGGTATGATGTGACATAACGGGACAGAGACTGGGCTTCATTGTATTCTGGCTTGTGGGACACGGCGTCAGACTGGCAGTTCTGTGCCTGGGGAATGTAAGTAATATGGAAGTGGAACCTAGCAAAGAACTGCACCCACTGCACCTGCTGTTGGTTCACCTTGTGGGCCGTCTGAAGACTCTCTAGATTCCGATAGTCGGTGCAGACCTCCACCTCATTTCGAGCCCCTGTTAAGAGATGCTGCCAGGTCTCTAATGCATCGGAGATGGCTAGTAGCTCCTTTTCTCAGACAGTGTAATTTATTTCTGCACTAGTCAGCTTTTGCGAGAAGTAGGCACAGAGCTGAAGCCCACCCCCTTTTTCGGCTGGTTGTAATAACACAATTTTGATGGCTGCATCCGAGGCACCCATCTCCACCACGAAAGGTCATTGGGCGTCTGCATGCTGGAGTATGGGTTCTGAGGCAAACAGCAGCTTCAGTTTGGGCTGCATCGATCCAACGAAATTGATCCAGCAGTCAGTTAATGGGGTCATCATGTTGGAGAAGGCGGCGATGAAACGTTGGTGGTAACTGGCAAACCCCAGAAATCCCTGTAGGTCTTTTTTGGTTCTGGGAAGGTGCCAAAAGAGTACACTGCGCACCTTCCCCGGGTCCACCTTGACCCCCGTGGGGGAAATCCGATATCCCAAGAAGCCCAGGGTGGTCAAACCAAAGTCACACTTCTCAAGCTTGGCATACAAGTGATGCTGTCTTAGCCTTTGTAACACTGCTTGGACATGCACTTCATGCTGCTTTGGGGAGTCAGAGTAAATAAGGATGTAATCTAAATAGACTATCATAAAGTGGTCCAGGTAGTCTCAGAATATGCCATTCATGAAATTTTGGAAGACAGCTGGAGCATTTGATAGTCCAAACGGCATGACCAGGTATTCAAAGTGGCTATACCAGGTCTTGAAGACAGTCTTCCACTTATCTCCCTCTCTGATCCTGACTATAGGCTCCTTGCAGGTCCAGCTTGGTATAGATCTTGGCTGTCCGCAGTTGCTCCAGCATTTCGTTGATGAGGGGCAAGGGGTGGCTATTGGGGGTGGTGATCTTGTTCAACTCCCGGTAGTCATAACAAGGCTGTAGCTCCTTGGTTTTCTTCTTGACGAACAGGAATGGGGGCCCGGCAGGAGATTGGGATGATAGGATGAACCCTCGCTGCAGGTTGGTATCTAGGAACTCCCTCAGCACCACCAACTCTGGCTCCAACAAGGAATAGATAGACCCTGACAGAATGCTTGCCCCTGAGATCAAGTCTATGTCACAGTCGTAGAGATGGTGGGGTGGCAGCTGATTGGCTTCATTCTTATAAAAAATGTCCTGGAAGTCTTTGTATTTTGTAGGCAGAGTAGTCTCTTTAGACTGGGGCGTGGCCACCAAAGTCACTAGGGCAGCTGTCCCTGGAGGCTGGCAGTGCTGCTTGCAGTAATCTGATTGGAAGGTCACTATAGCCTTTCCCCAGGAGATGACTGGATCGTGTTGGGCCAGCCAGGTTATCCCCAGTACCACCAGGAATCGGGGCAAGGCGGCCAAGTAAAACAACATCCTTTCCACATGTCCCAGTGTCTCCACTCGTAACTGTCGTGGCCTGAGTGACAATACCCGACATCAGGGGCTGCCCATCTATTGTTTCTACTAACAGTGGCATTTCAAGCTTGGTAACTGGCATGCTGTGCTTCCTGGCGAAGCCCAAGTCCATAAAGTTGCTGGATGCGCCCAAGTCCACCATGGCAAACACCTGGATGTCTCAACCTGATGGCAAGCCTAGGAGGACTGGCAGATGTAAGGCGGACTTTGGTGGGAGAAGTTTAAATTGAGGTGGTCACTCACTCATGGTCAATCCCAGCTCATGGACCTCTACGAGAGTTGGGATTTGAAGTTTTCCTGCGCCAGGGACTTTTCCATCTTGGAGGGACATATCTTAGCCAGGTGCCCTGCCTTCCCACAATGTAGGCACAGCCCCTCCTTCTGACACTTCTCTTTCTCCACCTCTGTCAGCATCGAGGTTTCCACACTGAGGGAGATGCAGGTGCAGGGGAGAGGTATGAGAGGCAGGGTTCAAGCCACCTCAGCTTTGCACTCTTGGCAACGACCTTCAAGTCGTCTATCTATCTGCAGGCACAGCTGGACCAGCTCTGGGAAAGTATTCAGCTGTGGGGTGCGCAGCAGCTCATCCAAGATCTCACCGCTGAGGCCATTACGGTATAAGTACATTAAACCAAACTCATAATAGTTCTGGGAACTGTTTGCTGAGGCCTCCCAAACAGTAAATGTGTGTGTGTGTGTGTGCGTGTGCATGCATGCACACACTGCAAATTACAAGTATGTCCATATCATCAGAAAACGTATTTCACAGCAAACCGGGATCTTTTTAAAAAAGTTGGGGCAGGGCTTGCAGAATTCTAATGTGTCTTAATTTCAAAATTGAAAAAGACAGATTCATCTGGAGAGGGCAGCACTTCCCCTTATAATACAACAAAGCCTAGCAAATTGTGATTCTGTATTATAAACCCTCTCTCCCTCTTCAGTTCTCCAGTAGGTACCCCTCCTATATTTTCTTCTTCTAGTAGCCATTTTGTGTGGACTTATCCACATGGGAGCATTTCTTAGTAGTAATGACCCCACCCTCTAATTTTACATTTCTGCTCCCTCTGTTTGCTAGGAAACTAAGCATGTGTGTTGTATTTTCACCATCTGTAGTAAGTCCCATTTTTAAAAAACAAAAACAAGAACTGGAAGTGCTATTATCTGTATTTCCACCCTCTCAGGTTGCTAGGAAACTGGGCATGCACAGATTTATGTATTTCCACAAAATACTTGATCTAGATCAAAAATTCCACAAACCTTTTCCCCTAATGTACTACATTAGAATTGCCAGTGGTCTTGCTGGGCCCCTTAATGAATTTTCTTCCAGTTTTAGCCATTGTAATGTCCTGTGCTAGATGGTGTATGATTTTTAATTGTATTTGTATTGCTGCTGCTATTTCTTTTATATTGTGTATTTTTCAAATTTCAACTCCGCAAAAGCTACTTAATTGCCCCAGGAAGCTGAGGGGAGGGTGTAGTCTTCAAAAGCATCACCAAATACTGATCTTTCTTTAGACATGTTAAATTGGCTACAGAGCGAGCAATTAGGTTACAAAGAAACTTGCTGGATAAGACCTGAAAAAAGTCTGTCCCATATCTACAAGCAGACAACAGGTTTCCTTGAAGGTATGTAAGGATGAAGGTTTTGAGGTTTTGCAATGAATCATTACAAACCTTTTATGTTTCAAGTTGATATACAGCTGTACAAATTACAGATTTATAATAATGTGTAAAACTGAAAAAACACAGATGTGCTTTCTTTTGAATAGGGAAATCTGGATGTGCAGAATGAAAAGTGGGGGTGGAGGAAGAACTGCCCCCAGTTAGGGGGAAAAGAATAAAAAAATAAGGCACCATTCATCTGCTAAGAACTGGGGTTGCTAGTTGTGGTAAACAGCTGCAGTACGTAGTCTGCCCCCTGTGGCTGTTTGCACAAACATTGTTTTAAAAAGGTGAACAGAACTGAGGAGAGCAACTGGAAGTTGCTTGTCAAACCACAGAAAACAAAATTTAAAAAGGGTGGAAAGAGTGGGTGTGGAAAGGGGAGTAGGAAAAAAAAGATGATTGACACGCCCACCTAAAAATATCGAAAAGCGACTGCAACCGCCTGTGGAGTGGAGACATTGTTCTCAACTTTTTGTATTACTGTATTAGTGAATTGGTTTGTTCTGTTTTTACAGGGAGAAACAGCATGATAGCTTCTATTTGCAGGCAATGTCAAGTAAACGAAGCAAATGAAGAGGAGATATGAGGAACAGCAAACACCCAATAAACTACCGTGTGAATAAGCCCTATGTGTGCGAAGTTAGAGAAAGTCTTACTTATACCAATTGTTACGACCAAAGTGGTTAGAAAGCAGAGCTTGGAAGTAACTAGCTACAAGTAACGAATTACTTGTAATTTATTACTTTTTTGAGTAACGAGTGGGTAACTTCATTACATTTTGCTGGTAATAGAACAAGTAGTAACTTCATTACTTTTGAGGAGTAATTGTAATGTTTCCAGCATTACTTTTGTGCATTACTTGGGGGGGGGTGGAGCAGGGGAAGTCTTCTGCTCCTCTGTTTTGTGAATAAAAATCATGTGCTTCAAATTGTGCTTCTGTGCAGCGTTGTTCTTCCTTCATGCTCTATGGGTGCTTAGGAGGCTACAAGGGAGGAGGTGGAGAGCGAGATGGGGTGGAGAAAACAATTGTTTAAAAATTGACAGGAGTGGAAAGAGAAAAGAGCTGGAGGCAATATATATATACAAAAATATGTGTGTTTTGGGGTATCATCATTGCTGGGGGTGGGGTGTTATGCCATTCTCTTAATCTTATGGATAAAAAAAATATTCTACTATCCTCTGTGTGTGTGTGCTTATTTTTAATGTTGTTTTAGGCTACTTAGATGTGCAGCAGCCAAGGCCAGCACTTTGTAGGCAATTTTTTTAAAAGTAACTAAAATGTAATTGTAGCAATTACTTTTGAGTAAAAGTAAAGCAATCAGTTACTTTCAGAGCTATTGTAATGGCAATGGTAATTACTACTTTTTGGGGGCCATGTAACTATAACTGTAATTTATTACTTTTTAAAAGTAATCTTCCAAGCTCTGTTAGAAAGAAGTACAGTCAGAAAAGGGGAGGGAAAGAATGACTATGGCTAATCAGAATGCTGAGGTTTTTAGGTTTTTACCAGAATATTGGTAAAAAAATACTGATGTTGATGAAGACAAAGAAGGAGGAAGAGGAGAGGGACGTGTAATAAACATCTGTGTGAATGTTCAGCAAACAATTTTGTTTGCTGAACGAAGGAAGTGGTGGGAACAATGTGGGGATCAATGCGAGGGACAAACTCTTCAAATTCCAGAGCCATCTTCTTATGATCTGTCCACCTGTGTGGACTGGAAATGGCATGATCAAACGAAAAAGGCCAAAAAGTTAACAATGGTCTGCATATTCCACAGAGCTTCCGCAAACAACAAACAATGAAGAAACAACGGCCTTGAGCATAAGAAGATTTACATCTGGAAGCACTCCATTGTTATAACTGTGCATTGCAGGCAAACCTTTGGCCTCCATTTAGTAAGTTGTAGCCTTGCAGCAGTATGCAAAGTGTGATGCATTTTCAAAGTGTGTCCTTACAAACCCTAACAAATGGTGGAGCTGCTCCTCTACTTTAGGCAAGATGTATTGTTCTCACTCTGCCACTGTAGTGCATATGTAAGAACATAAGAACATAAGAAGAGCCTGCTGGATCAGGCCAGTGGCCCATCTAGTCCAGCATCCTGTTCTCACAGTGGCCAACCAGGTGCCTGGGGGAAGCCCGCAAGCAGGACCTGAGTGCAAGAACACTCTCCCCTCCTGAGGCTTCCGGCAACTGGTTTTCAGAAGCATGCTGCCTCTGACTAGGGTGGCACAGCACAGCCATCACGGCTAGTAGCCATTGATAGCCCTGTCCTCCATGAATTTGTCTAATCTTCTTTTAAAGCCATCCAAGCTGGTGGCCATTACTGCATCTTGTGGGAGCAAATTCCATAGTTTAACTATGCGCTGAGTAAAGAAGTACTTCCTTTTGTCTGTCCTGAATCTTCCAACATTCAGCTTCTTTGAATGTCCACGAGTTCTAGTATTATGAGAGAGGGAGAAGAACTTTTCTCTATCCACTTTCTCAATGCCATGCATAATTTTATACACTTCTATCATGTCTCCTCTGACCCGCCTTTTCTCTAAACTAAAAAGCCCCAAATGCTGCAACCTTTCCTTGTAAGGGAGTCGCTCCATCCCCTTGATCATTCTGGTTGCCCTCTTCTGAACCTTTTCCAACTCTAGAATATCCTTTTTGAGATGAGGCGACCAGAACTGTAAGTATTCCAAATGCGGCCGCACCATAGATTTATACAACGGCATTATGATATCGGCTGTTTTATTTTCAATACCTTTCCTAATTATCGCTAGCATGGAATTTGCCTTTTTCACAGCTGCCGCACACTGGGTCGACATTTTCATCGTGCTGTCCACTACAACCCCGAGGTCTCTCTCCTGGTCGGTCACCGCCAGTTCAGACCCCATGAGCGTATATGTGAAATTCAGATTTTTTGCTCCAATATGCATAATTTTACACTTGTTTATATTGAATTGCATTTGCCATTTTTCTGCCCATTCACTCAGTTTGGAGAGGTCTTTTTGGAGCTCTTCACAATCCCTTTTTGTTTTAACAACCCTGAACAATTTAGTGTCGTCAGCAAACTTGGCCACTTCACTGCTCACTCCTAATTCTAGGTCATTAATGAACAAGTTGAAAAGTACAGGTCCCAATACCGATCCTTGAGGGACTCCACTTTCTACAGCCCTCCATTGGGAGAACTGTCTGTTTATTCCTACTCTCTGCTTTCTGCTTCTTAAGCAATTCCTTATCCACAAGAGGACCTCTCCTCTTATTCCATGACTGCTAAGCTTCCTCAGAAGCCTTTGGTGAGGTACCTTGTCAAACGCTTTTTGAAAGTCTAAGTACACTATGTCCACTGGATCACCTCTATCTATATGCTTGTTGACACTCTCAAAGAATTCTAATAGGTTACTGAGACAGGACTTTCCCTTGCTCTGCTTCAGCAAGGCTTGTTCTTCTATGTGCTTAGTTAATCTAGCTTTAATAATACTTTCTACCAGTTTTCCAGGGACAGAAGTTAAGCTAACTGGCCTGTAATTTCCGGGATCCCCTCTGGATCCCTTTTTGAAGATTGGCGTTACATTTGCCACTTTCCAGTCCTCAGGCACGGAGGAGGACCCGAGGGACAAGTTACATATTTTAGTTAGCAGATCAGCAATTTCACCTTTGAGTTCTTTGAGAACTCTTGGGTGGATGCCATCCGGGCCCGGTGATTTGTCAGTTTTTATATTGTCCATTAAGCTTAGAACTTCCTCTCTCGTTACCAGTATTTGTCTTAGTTCCTCAGAAGCCCTTCCTGCAAATGTTAGTTCAGGTTCAGGGATCTGCCCTATATCTTCCACTGTGAAGACAGATGCAAAGAATTCATTTAGCTTCTCTGCAATCTCCTTATCGTTCTTTAGTACACCTTTGACTCCCTTATCATCCAAGGGTCCAATTGTCTCCCTAGATGGTCTCCTGCTTTGAATGTATTTATAGAATTTTTTGTTGTTGGTTTTTATGTTCTTAGTGCTTTCCACTAATCCAAGAAAGGACTCATGCCAGAAAGCAGATCAACTTTTTCACAAGCTGCTGGCCAAATGCTGGATAGAAAGGATGACAATATTATGTTCTCTTGAAGCCCTCTGCAGACAAAGAAGCATATGAGGCAGGATTAGGAAACTGCACATGCCCTGTCTGAAAAGTTATTTCTTCTCAAAGTGTTGCCTTATTATTTGAGTTGCCAAGAAATAAATATCCAGAATCATTAATATTAAAAAACAGACTAGAAAGAAGGTGGGAGTAGTTGATAAGAGCTCCACATTTCCTTCAGCAACTGTTATGTCACCTCATAAGGCCAGTGGAGCCTAGAAGTTGCTTCTATAGGTACTAAAGAGCATTTAGTTGTCTTTGGCTGAAACATGAGCCAAGTTAACAAACTTTTCTCCAGAGTTTAATCTGTGCCAGGGCCCAGCCCCAGAATGCGTTTTCAATAGCAGGGCTGAGTTCTAGAATATGCAAAGTAAAAATAAAGGTAGGTGCCTGCTAGCACATGTAAAATAGCTGTCCCATACCATGATCTACAACCTATCCTTTTCTCATACACTTAAAGTTAGAGGCAGGACTCACCTTGAGAAGCCTGAAGGCTGAATTTCTTCTGGCCAGAATCTGGTTGACTCTCCTGACACATGTAAGTGGGAAGCTAAACCTGTACTCCATGGAAGATGGCAATCCTAAACATAAGAACCTTAAAAATTACATTTCGCTATCAGAAGGGAACGGAGGCCTATAAACTGAACATGAAGTGGGTGGACAAACGGTTCCTACAAACATGTTTTTTTTAAATTCTCAATCAGATAAAATTACTTCAGTCTGATCTTAAATAGGAAGTATTAGTACAGCTGGCACCAATTCAGACAGTATACTATGCAATAAGGGTTCCTATGTATCAAACACAAACAGCAATAAGACCCACAAATATAAACATATACTTATAATGTACTCCAACAAACACAAATATATAAAAGGACAATGCACAGAAATACAAATAGGACAATAAGAACATAAAACGAGCCTGCTGAACAGGCCAATGGCCAATCTAGTCCAGCATCCTGTTCACACAGTGGCCAACCAGTTGCCCATGGGAAGCCCATAATCTGGACCTGAGTGAGAGAGCACTCTCCCCTCCTGTGGTTTCCATCAACTGGTATCTGGAAGAATACTGCCTCTGACTGTGGAGGCAGAGCATAGCCATCCTGGCTAGTAGGCTTTAATACCATTATCCTCCATGAATTTGTCTAATTCTCTTTTAAAGCCATCCAAGTTGTTGTGGCAGCGAATTCCATAGCTTAACTATGTGCTGTGTGAAGAAGTACTTTTTTTTTGTCTGTCCTGAATCTTCCATCATTCAACTTCATTGGATGTCCACAACTTCCAGTGTTATGAGAGAGAGAAAACATTTCTCTATCCACTTTCTTCATGCCATGTATAATTTTATACACTTAATTAATGTCACCTCTGACTTGCCTTTTCTCTAAATGAAAAAGCCCCAAATGCTGTGACCTTTCCTCATAGGGGATTCACTCCCAGAAGTGTAGTGATGGGGGAAATGAGGGCATTGCCCCCTAAATTATAATTCTGCTCCCCAAATGAAATTTTCCTTCAGTCCCCAAATTTCTAGCATTGTCGTAACTTAAAACACCTCATTCATTACCACCCCCCAGTTTGAGAAGGAAACATTGATATCTGTCCCATCCAGAGCTGAAAGAATGAGGCTGCAGTGTGTGTGCAAGTAAATCTCATTTTATTAGAGTAATGGATACATCAAAGGCATCGTGCTTCATAGGAAACCCTACGCTAACTCACTAGAGTCCCTAACTATACTCTAGACATGCTCTGCAGCGTGTGAAGGAAGTTGACTCAACGACCCCCCACTGGGAGCGGCAGGCTTATATAGGAAATGTTTTCGAACGTAATCTCTGACTCCTTCATAATTCCTGTCTCTGCCCTGTCCGTTTCTCGCGGCGACGGGAACGAGGAGACAGGGGACACGCATCCAACGGCTCATCTGAAGACACCTGCTCCCCAGCAACGGGCTCGAGGTCAGGGGGCGGGGCCACACTGGAATCCTCCTGGGAACTGCTTGGCAAGGGAGGAGCTGGCACTGTCTCTGAAGCTTCCCCCCACAAGTCCTCTGCATCAACTGGGGGCGGTGCGGTCGGCTCCTCGGAAAGGGCGTTACTCGTGGGAACTGGCTGGAGAGCAGGCTGCCCCCCTCCCGCACGATCCTGCTCAGACACAACAATCCCCAACTCAACTTCTTCTGGCTGCGGAGGCGCCTGAAACTCATGCCTCCCCCCTTCCTGTCCCTTCTGAGTTGGCTGCAGCGCAACATCATCCCCCCCTCCAAGCTTTAACCCTTCCCACCCCTGAGGTCTAGGTTTCTCTGGATAAGCCTCATGGAATTCTCTCACCAAAGTCGGAGCATGCACATTCTCCTCTGTTTCCCAGGAACGTTCAGTTGGATCGTACCCCTTCCAATGAATCAGGTACTGAAGACACCCTTGGCGTTTTCACGAGCCCAAAATCTGTTCTACTTCGTATTCCTCCTCCCCCGCTACCAACAACGGCGGTGCGGGCTCCACTCGCGGACGGTGAGGGTCGGGGGCAGCATCCTTGGTCAACAATGCCCGGTGGAAGACTGGGTGCATCTTGAAGGTGGGCGGCAATTTTAGTCTGTAAGCCACGGGGTTAATCTGTGCCTCCACCTCAAAGGGCCCTACACGCCGATCCTGCAGTTTATGACACCGGCCAGGCATAGCTAGGAAACGTGTAGAGATCCAGACCTGGTCTCCCACTCGTATGAGGTCCCCCTCTCTCCGAAGCTGGTCAGCTGCGCGTTTGTAATCCGCTTTGGCCTGTTCTAGTTGCTCTTGGAGTAGCTGTTGCATAGCGTGAAGTTCCTGCAAGTAATCCTCAGCGGCTGGGACTGAGAGACTGTCTTTTGGGGCAGGGAAGGCTCGGGGGTGGTAGCCAAAATTGGCGAAGAAAGGAGTCTGTTGCGTGTGCAAATGCACAGCATTATTATAGGCAAATTCTGCTAAATGCAGGTAGGACATCCAGTTGTCCTGCTGATACCCCACAAAACAACATAAATATTGTTGCAACACTGCATTGACCCTCTCGGACTGCCCATCCGTTTGGGGATGACAGTCTCAGCTCACTTTGCAGCAACTTCCACAACGCTTGCCAAAAACGCGAGGTGAATTGTGTGCCCCAATCGGAAACCAGGCTGTCTGGCAGACCGTGCAGCCGATACACATTTTGCACGTACAACTTGGCAGTGTCTTGAGCACTTGGGAGCCCTGCGCACGGAATGAAGTGAGCCATTTACAAGAAGGCATCAACGACCACCAAAACTGTGGTTTTCCCCTGCGAAGGTGGAAGGTCTGTTATAAAATCCATAGTAATCATTCGCCAAGGTCCTCCTGGAGTAGGAAGGGGTTCCAGTAGCCCCGGTGGCTTCCCAGTGGCATGTTCAGCCCTCATGCAAGTGGGGCAAGAGCGAACGTAATGCTCTATGTCCTTCTTCACCTTGGGCCACCAGAACTCCTGAGTGACAGCTTGAATGGTCTTAAAAACCCCAAAGTGGCCTGCCGTGGGGGCGTCATGGCACTGATGTAGTACCCTCACTCGCAGTTCTCCGGGGGGCACATAAACAGCTTCCTGATGGTGCAGTATGCCATCCTTCCATATAAGGTCCTTCAGTTCTGCCTGGGGTGACGCGCCCTCTTCGACCCGCTGCTCCTGCACGAAAGGGTCCTGTTGTTGCGCTTCATGCACTTCAGCTTCCCAAGAATCTTGGCAGGCCCCTACTACTCCCCGCTCGGGAGGGATTATGTACTGTAATGGTCTTGGGGTGGGATCCCTCAGAAATTCTGGCTTCCTTGAGAGGGCATCAGCCCGCTTATTCTGTGCTTGGGAGATATAATGAATTTTGAAATGGAACCGTGCGAAGAACTGAGCCCAGCGCACTTGCTTCTGATTGAGTTTACAGGCGGTATGAAGACTCTCTAGATTACTATGGTCTGTGCGCACCTCAATTTCATGCTGCGCCCCTTCCAGATGGTGTCTCCAGGCTTCAAAGGCATCTCTAATGGCTAATAGCTCCTTTTCCCACACAGTGTAGTTTTGTTCAGAGTCGGTTAACTTTCTGGAAAAGTAGGCACAAGGCATCAGTTCTCCCCCTTTCTGGGCCAGTTGCAAAAGAACCCCTCCGATTGCGACGTCCGACGCATCCGTCTCTACCACAAAAGGGAGCGCTGGGTCGGCATGCTGTAGTATGGGTTCGGTAGCAAACCTTTGCTTCAGGCTCTCGAAAGCCTCTTGTGCAGCTTCTGTCCATTGGAAAGGTCCTGAGCCCTTCAGGCAATCCGTGAGCGGTGCGGTCTGATGGGAGTAGTTGGCTATGAAACGATGGTAGTAATTCGCAAAGCCCAAGAAGCATTGCAAATCCTTCTTGGTCTTGGGGGGTTGCCACGTGAGTACACAACGAACTTTTTCTGGGTCCATTTCTACTCCTGCTGGAGAGATCTGATACCCCAGAAAGTCCAACGTGGTTAGGTCAAACCCACACTTTTCCAGCTTCGCGTAAAGACAGTGTTCCCGTAACTTCTGCAGCACTGCACGCACATGCGAGTCGTGTTCCTCGGGAGTATTTGAATAAATCAGGATATCATCCAAATACACTATCATAAAGCGGTCCACAAAGTCCCGAAAGATGTCATTCATAAAATTTTGGAAGACTCCAGGTGCTCCTGACAACCCGTATGGCATCACCAAATTTGGTGACAGTAACGGGTCTTAAATGCAGTCTTCCATTCATGACCTGCCTTAATCCTCACCAAGTTGTAAGCTCCTCTCAAGTCCAGTTTCGTGAAAATTTTGGCGGAACGCAACCTCTCCAACATTTCCCTAATGAGCGGCAGCGGGTAACTATTGGGGATAGTGAGCTGGTTTAGGGCTCGATAATCATTACAGGGACGGAGCTCCCCCCCTTTTTTCTTCACAAACAGCAGGGGTGCACCAGCTGGGGACTGTGAAGGGCGAATGAAGCCTTTCTTCAAATTGGCATCCAGAAACTCCCTTAACGCTGCCAACTCTAGTTCAGATAGAGAATAGATCCGCCTGGCAGGGATGCGTGCCCCAGGCACCAAATCAATGGCACAATCATAGGGCCGGTGAGGAGGGAGTGGCTCCGCTTCCTTTTTATCGAAGACGTCCCGAAAACTCCCATACTTGGTGGGCAAAGTTATCTCCCTTGGGGGAGGCGCCCCTGCCAACACCTGTGGCTCCTCTTCAGGCTGGCAATGTTGATGGCAGTACTTGGAGGTAAAAACCACCACAGCTTCATCCCAAAAGTTTGTGGGGTTGTGCCTAACCAGCCAAGGCATACCCAACACCACCGGGAAACGCGGCAAGGACGCCACATAGAACGACAGGTCTTCCCGATGCCCAGGGACCTTCACTTCCACGTACTCAGTCACCTGAGTCACCCCCCCAGACTTCAGAGGCCGGCCATCTATAGTTTCCACTGCCAACGGCTGACTCAGTTCTCTTGTGGGAATAGCGTGGTGTAGCGCCAACTCTCGGTCTATGAAACAAGAGGATGCTCCGCTGTCGATCATAGCCTTGGCTGAGAAGCTCTCGCCTGAGGATAGGGTGATGCGAATGGGCGACAGAAGGGCCCCTTGGGAGGGAAGGGGTCATAACGGAGGCTCAGTGTCTGTAGCACCCCCCAACTCTCTAGCCTCTATGAGAGCTGGGATGTGAAGTTTTCCGGCGGCTGGGATCTTCCGGTTTTGGCTGCACAATTTCTGGTGAGGTGTCCAGACTTTCCGCAATAAAGACACAGTCCTTCCCTCCGGCGTCTTTCCCTCTCCTCCTCTGTCAATTGTGGTCTAGCCCCCCCAATCTGCATGGGCTCCTCTCCCGAGACAGTAGGGATGCCAGGATTGGGCACGGGGCGCGCACAAGGCAGCGGAGCAGCAACCTGACTCCGTGAAGGCTCCATTCTTCGCTCCAACTTTCTTCCTTCTAAGCGGCTGTCTATCTGCAAACTCAGTTGAATCAAACCCCTCAGTGAGTCGGGGTGTGTGGAGCTCGCCAGTTCATCCAACACTTCTGGACTCAGTCCATTTCTGTAGAAGTACATCAAGGCTGGGTCATTGTACTCCGTCTCCTGAGACAAAACACGAAAAGCATTCGTGTATTGCCCTACAGACCCCCTTCCCTGTCTCAGGGTCCCTAACTGGAAGGCAACCGTCTCCTTCCTCTGGGGGTCTCGGAACATGTCCCCCATCGCATTCTTGAAGGCGTCAAACTGGCACAATATCTGGTTGTTGCGAATCAAATACGGGGTGGCCCATATTGCCGCTTCCCCTTCCAATAAACTGATGATGAACGCCACCTTCGCGTCATCAGTTGGGAACTCAGCTCTGCGCACTTGAATGTACAACTCACATTGGGCTAGAAACGTGGCAAACTGTTCACTCTGGCCCCCGTATCACACGGGGAGCCCCACTGGAGACTTCACAGGGGCTGCCGCCCCGGGAGGCGCAGCCTGGACTTGGGCGACCAAGGCATGGAGATTCTGGTTATCCACTTGCAAGGCTTGCGTTGCAGCTCTGAGGTTTTGGTTCTCAGATTGTAGGGCTTGCATAGTCACTCGGAGGTTCTGGATCTCGGCATACAAAGCTTCCATGGTGATAGGTACTCTCCCTCTTGCTCCGTTCTGGTCCATGTCATCCGCATGGGAACAGGTTCGAGTAGGGATGGTGATTGAGTCAAGCTGTCCCATCCAGAGCCGAAAGAATGAGGCTGGAGTGTGTGTGCAAGTAAATCTCATTTTATTAGAGTAATGGATACATCAAAGGCATTGCGCTTCATAGGAAACCCTATGCTAACTCACTAGAGTCCCTAACTATACTCTAGACATGCTCTGCAGCGTGTGAAGGAAGTTAATTCAATGACCCCCCACTGGGAGCGGCAGGCTTATATAGGAAATGTTTTCGAACATAATCTCTGACTCCTTCGTAATTCCTGTCTCTGCCCTGTCCGTTTCTCGCGGCGACGGGAATGAGGAGACAGGGGACGCACATCCAACGGCTCATCTGAAGACACCTGCTCCCGACTTCCCGGAAGGAGTGCTGGCTGGTGGTTGTCTCTGAGGGAGCTCTGCCTCAGAGGAAGCTTTTTTCAGGTTAAAAGCCAGCCAAGAGGAATCTTGGACTGGCTTAAATGTTCTCCAAGGTATAGGAGAACCGATCAGATTTTCCACAAGACTTCGTTGAGCTGTCGGCGGCTGGAATTGATCAGGAAATCCCTGAGATAAGAAGGCATGCCGATCGGCTGAAGACGGAGTCAGGATTTCCACGCAAGCTGTACTGGAAAAAAGCGAAGCGTTCTTTTTTTCTTCTTAAAAAAACGTTCTTAACCAGCGAGCCTACTTCTGTCTAAATCTTATAATTTGGCTTAAATTACTACAATAAAAGGGATTTGTTTACGAATCAGCAACTGAGAAACCTGGGTGAGTCATACTTTTTCTCATTTAAATATAATTAAGGAAGAAAGAAAATGTAAACAACTTATATACTTTTTTTACGACAAAAAGCTGGCCTGAATTTGGAGTTTTAAAGTTTAAAAACGGATGAGAGGTAATTATTATATTTTGGACTATTTTTCTCTTTGGACTATTTCTTTTTGGACGAATCTGCTGCTCGTATATGTTACTAATTGTTTGGTGTTGGGAACCAGAATTGTTTTGCATTCTTGGATGTAGATAAGAACTGTGCTGTGCTGGCTGGACTTCAATAACAGGCCTGGAATATTAACTCTTTTGTTGGTGGAGGAAAAAAAAAAGAAATAGACTGCCTCTAGGTTTTGGAACAGTGATTAATATCAGAAATTAAAGGCTTTTCTTGAAAATGACAACTAAAAAAGCAACTAAGACCCAGGAGCGAAGAAGAAGTTCTACTGATCCACAGGAAGGGGTTATACCCCCAGATATGTTTCAAAAAATAATGGAAGGGATTAATGATATAAAACAGGAAATGAAAACTGAATTGACAGATATAAAAGACTATATTAAAACACAAGTGGATGAGATTAAAGGGACAATTGGGCAAATAAAGGAGGATGCAAAAAACACTAAAGAAAAGGTACAAATCTTGGAGAATAGAACAGATATATTAAATCTGGAATTAGAAAAAAACTTGGACTATATGGCTGTGATTGACATGAGAAATAAAGAACATTGTTTGAGATTCCGTGCAATTCCTGAGGAAACAGGTGAAGACATCAGAGATAAAATTGTTAATGCTCTAGTAAAATTTCTGGATTTGAATGAAGATCGGATGGAATTTGAAATAGACAAAGTGTATAGAATTAATTCCAGATATGCAACAATGAATAAAATTCCAAGAGATGTGCTTGTTCATTTTATAAAGAAGACGACCAGAGATATGGTATTACAGCAACACTTTAAAAATACCTTTAAAATTGATGGTAAGGAAATACTGGTGATGAAAGAAATTCCTATTAGACTTTTACGTAAGAGAAAAGAATATGCTTTCCTTACAGAGAAACTTAAGCAACGCAAAATTCAATTTAGATGGGATGTTCCAGAAGGAGTGATCTTTACATTCAGACAACAGAAATATAGATTGAATACTGTTCAAAAAGCAAGGAACTTCTTGAGAAAAGCTTCAAAAGATATGGATGAAGATAAACTCAAAGATATGGATATAATTCCTGGGGAACAAAGTCAACAAAGATATGCAGAGGAAGGAAAGGAAGATGATGGACTAAAAGGAGCATCAGGCACATTTTAAAATACACGCTTAAAGATGGATTACAAATATCTAACTTGGAATATAAATGGAGCTAATACGGCACAGAAGAGAAAGAAAGTGTTTCACTATTTGAAAAAATTAAAATTGGATATAATTTGTTTACAAGAAACTCATATTAAGAAGAAAGATTCCAAATATTTGATTTGTAAAAATTTGGGTGAAGAATTTATTTCGGCTGGACCAAAAAAAAAAAATGGAGTTGTTCTCTACATTAACCCACAATTGCTTCCTAAATTGGTATTACTGGATGATAGTGGTAGATTTGTGGGGGTTGAAATTACTCTACAGGGTACAAACATTTTGATAGTGGGTATCTATGCCCCCAATGAAGATAAAACAAGGTTTTACACAGGACTTATGGAAAAATTGTCAGAGTTTTCATATGACCATTGGTGCGTTATGGGTGATTGGAATGGGGTAATCTCACCAAAAATTGATAGGCTTTCTGAAAAAAATATCAAAGAGACACAGGGTAAATTACCGAAGATTTGCTTTGAACTGATAGAACATTTAGAATTGGTGGATACCTGGAGATATATAAATGATAATGCAAAGGAATTTACTTATTTTTCAGAAAGACACAAAACATTCTCGAGGATTGATATGATCTGGATGTCTAAAATTTTAGCGAAGGACACTTTTAAAATGGATATATTACCAAAAACTTTTTCGGATCATAACCCTGTGATATTAACTTTAAAAAAGAAAAATCTTGGATTTAGATGGAGACTAAATGAATCTTTATTACAGAATGACAAAGTAGTACAAGAATGTAAGAAGAAATTAAAAGAGTTTTTTGAACATAATTTACATAAAGGAACAAGTGAAAATATCGTTTGGGATACAAGTAAGGCATTTATGAGGGGATATCCTATTAAATGTAACTCTGAATTAAAAAAAAGAAACAACAGAAAATGCAATTAATTTTGGAAGAAATAAAACAAAAAGAGGAAGAATTGAAAAAGAATCCAACTAAAGTTTCTACTGTAAATCAAATCAAAATGTTACAGAAGCAAGTATCAATGCTGACAGTTAGAGAAATTGAAAGAAAACTAAATTTTGCTAAACAAAGGACTTTTGAATTTGCAAATAAACCTGGGAAATGGTTAGCATATAAATTAAGAAAAGAACGTCAAAAAAATATCATTTTAAAGATACAAGAAGGAGATGAGACGTTGACAGATAATGTAAAAATTAAAAAGATTTTTCATCAATATTATTCAACATTGTACAAATGTCAGGAAATTCCATCTGAAAAAATAGAAGAGTATATATCTAAACAGAATTTGCCTAAAATTACAGACTTTCAGAGACAAGCTATTAATGGCCCTATTACGTTAAGAGAGATATCTGAAGCTATAAATAAAATTAAATTAGGAAAGGCACCAGGACCAGATGGGTTATCTGCAATGTATTATAAATGTTTGGAGGAAGAACTCTTACTACCTTTACAGTCTACAATGAATCTTATTCTGCAAGAGGGAAAGATACCGGATAGTTGGAAAAATGCTAATATAACATTAATACCTAAAGAGGAGCAAGATTTAACTAAAACAAAAAATTATCGACCAATATCTCTATTGAATAATGACTATAAAATTTTTACAATGATCTTGGCAGAAAGATTGAAAATAATATTGCAACAATTTATTCAGGAAGATCAATCAGGGTTTTTACCTAAAAGACAATTACATGACAACGTCAGGAATGTCTTGAATGTCTTGGAATATTTAGAACAACGAAATGATAAACAAGCAGCTTTGATTTTTTTAGATGCTGAGAAAGCATTTGATAATTTGAATTGGAAATTTATGTTTCAGGTTTTGGAGCAAATGGATTTTGGAGACAATTTTATAAAATGGATTAGATCGATTTATACATCTCAGAAGGCTCAGATAATTGTTAACGGAGATTTAACGGATTCATGTGAAATACAAAAGGGTACAAGACAGGGATGTCCTTTATCTCCTCTTTTATTTATTCTGGTCTTAGAAGTGCTGCTTAGAGATATAAGGCAAGATAAAAGAATTTCGGGATTAAAGATAAAAAAAGAAGAATATAAATTGAGAGCATTTGCTGATGATTTGATAATTGTACTAGAAAATCCTTTGGAAGGAATTAATGTATTGATGGACAAATTAAAAGAATTTGGACCGTTAGCAGGATTTAAGATCAACAATCAAAAAACAAAGATGTTGGTGAAAAATTTAACTTTAAGGGAACAGAAAGAGTTAATGGACAAGACAGATTTTACAATAGAGAAAAAGTTGAAATATTTAGGTATCATTATGACAAATAAAAACTCAAAGTTGTTTCATAATAATTATGAAAAATTATGGACAGAGATTAAGAAAGACTTGCTAAAATGGGATAAACTACAACTGTCATTAATGGGTAGAATATCTGTGATAAAAATGAATGTATTACCGAGAATGATGTTTTTGTTTCAAACAATACCTGTAATATCCTCTGATTTACCTTTTAAACAATGGCAAAAAGATATCTCTAAATTTGTATGGCAAGGAAAAAAACCAAGAGTCAAATTTAAATTACTACAAGATGCCAAAGAAAGAGGAGGACTGGGATTACCAAATCTGAGACTTTATTTTGCTGTCTGCTGTCTAGTCTGGATAAAGGATTGGATCTTATTGAGGAATAAAAGACTATTGGATTTGGAGGGCCATAATTTGAAGTGGGGATGGCATGGATATCTATGGTATGACAAAGTAAAAGTAAATGTAGACTTTAACAATCATTTTATAAGACGTCCTCTGTTGAAAATATGGAATAGATATAAACCAAGGTTTTATTCGAAAATACCATTATGTGTCTCAAGTCAAGAAGCGTTTTATAGAAGAGAAATGGCTGGAAAAGAGAAATGGTTAACTTATCAAGAACTATTAGAAAATGTACATGGAGAATATACAATGAAAGAGAGAGAACAACTGACAAAGGAAGGATATAGTTTTCAATGGTTTGCCTATTTACAATTGTTAGAAAGATATAAAATGGACAAGAAAATGTATGGGTTTGAAATAAGTAAATCTGATTTTGAAATAGGACTGTGTACAAATGATGAAAATATAATTGCGAAAATGTATAAACTCTTATTGAAAATGGATATGGAGGAAGAACAAGTAAAAGAGTGTATGGTAAAGTGGGCAAAAAATTTTGGTTATAATATACAAATGGATCAATGGGAAAATATGTGGAAAAAAGGTTTGAAATTTACACTATGCTATAATCTTAAAGAAAATTTTTATAAAATGATGTACCGTTGGTACATGACTCCAGAAAAGTTGTCAAAAATGTATAGTAATGTTTCTAATGTTTGTTGGAAATGTAAACAACAAGAAGGATCATTTTATCATATGTGGTGGTTATGTAAAAAGGCAAAATCATTTTGGACACAGATAGGTAGGAAGATGCAAAAAATTCTAAAGATAAATATTCAGTCAAAACCAGAATTTTTTTTATTGGGTTTTATGGATAAACAAATAGAAAAGAAATATGGAAGAATAATATTATATATGATTACGGCAGCAAGATTATTATATGCACAAAAGTGGAAAATGGAATCAACACCAACAATGGAAGAATGGCTATTGAAATTAATGGACTTAGTAGAAATGGATAAATTGACATGTTTACTTAGAGAAAAATCGACAGATACATTTCTTAAGGAATGGAAGCCTCTCTTAGACTTTTTGTTGAAAGATCAAAATAAAATGATGATACTGGGATTTGACGATTAATTAAGACAGTTTATGGAGAAAAGGGATTCTGTATGTATATATTAAGGGACAGGTTTGATGTATATTATATACTTATAGCTGATCTGTGACAAATCGGAAGTCAACTATTTTATTTTCATTTTTTGTTGTTGTATTGTTATGTTTTTTTGACTTTGTTTTGTTTGTTTTTGGAAAAATTTGAATAAAAATTATATAAAAAAAAAAATGAAGACACCTGCTCCCGAGCAACGGGCTCGAGGTCAGGGGGCGGGGCCACACTGGAATCCTCCTGGGAACTGCTTGGCAAGGGAGGAGCTGGCACTGTCTCTGAAGCTTCCCCCCACAAGTCCTCTGCATCAACTGGGGGCGGTGCGCTCGGCTCCTCGGAAAGGGCGTTACTCGTGGGAACTGGCTGGAGAGCAGGCTGCCCCCCTCCCGCACGATCCTGCTCAGACACAACAATCCCCAACTCTGCTTCTTCTGGCTGCGGAGGCGCCTGAAACTCATGCCTCCCCCCTTCCTGTCCCTTCTGAGTTGGCTGCAGCGGAACAATAACTACTGTTTGAGCACAATTCTGTAGCCAACTGTGGTTCCGCTGCTAGTTGTTCCATCCAGCCCACATTTAGTTAGCTTCCTCATCAGAATATCATGTGGTGCTTTGCCAAAAGCTTTGCTGAAGTTGAGATATATTATGTCCACAGCATTCCCACAGTCTGCCAGGGAGGTTGCCCAATCAAAAAATGAGATAAGATTAGTCTGGCAGGATTTGTTCTTGATAAATCTATGTTGTCTTTTAGTAATGACAGCATGGTTTTCAAGTTGCTTACAGACAGATGGCTTTACAGTCTGCTCCAGAATTTTCCCAGGGATCGATGTCAGGCTGACTACTCTGTAGTTCCCAGATTCCTCCTTTTTCCCCTTTTTGATGTGAGGGACATTAGCCCTCCTCCAGTCACCTGGGACTTCACCCATCCGCCACGATTTCACGAAGATAATAGACAGTGGTTCTGAGAGTTCTTCAGCCACTTTCTTCAATACTCTAGGATGCAGTTCATCAGGCCCTGCAGATTTGAACTCATTCAAAGTGGTTAGGTATTCCTTGACCATTTGTCTATCAGTCTCAAGCTGCAATCCTGTCTCTTCAACGTCACCTTTCCCAGGAGGGTCATAGACCCTTTTTTGGGAGAAGACTGAGCCAAAGTAGGAATTGAGCACTTCTGCCTTTTCTTTGTCATCTGATATCTTTTTGTCACCCTCATTGAGTAGCTGTGCCACCATTTCTTTTCTCTGTCTTTTACGATGGATGTACCTGAAGAAAGTTTTTTGTTGCTTTTAGTATTCCTTACTAACCTCAGCTCATTCTCAGCTTTAGCCTTCCTGATGCCCTCCCTGCAATTCTGTACTACCTGTCTGTACTCTGTGACCTGGCCTTCCTTCTGCTTCCGGTATGCTTTTTTGTTTTCAGATCATCTCTAAGCATTTTGTGAAGCCACATTGGCTTCTTCTGCTGTCTTCAGGTAGCAAATGTAGTAATCTTGGCTTTTGAAAGTAACATATTTGAAGGAATTTCAAGTGAACAGTTCCTCTGCAAGTTTGCAGAGAAATCACAGCGCATTAGACTTTATTAACAGTTCAGATCATTATGGTAGGATGACTTGCACAATATACATTTACTTCTTAATCTCTGTTGTGTAGTTTACATAACTATTTTGCATGTGGAAAATCATAGAATCATAGAATAGTAGAGTTGGAAGGGGCCTATAAGGCCATCAAGTCCAACCCCCAAATCCAAATCAAAGCATTCCCGACAGATGGCTGTCCAGCTGCCTCTTGAGTGCCTCCAACGTTGGAGAGCCCACTACCTCTCTAGGTAATTGATTCCGTTGACGTATGGCTCTAACAGTTAGGAGGTTTTTCCTGATGTCCAGTCGAAATCTGGCTTCCTGCAACTTGAGCCCATTATTCCGTGTCCTGCACTCTGGGACGACCGAGAAGAGATCCCGGCTCTCCTCTGTGTGACAACCTTTCATGTACTCGAAGAGTGCTATCATATCTCCCCTCAGTCTTCTCTTCTCCAGGCTAAACATGCCCAGTTCTTTCAGTCTCTCCCCACAGGGCTTTGTTTCCAGTCCCCTGATCATCCTTGTTGCCCTCCTCTGAACCCGTTCCAGTTTGTCTGCATCCTTCTTGAAATGCGGAGACCAGAACTGGATGCAGTATTCAAGATGAAGCCTAACCAGTGCTGAATAGAGGGGAACTAATATTTCACGTGATTTGGAAACTATACTTCTGTTAATGCAGCCTAATATAGCATTTGCCTTTTTTGCAGCCACATCACACTGTTGGCTCATATTCCGCTTGTGATCAACAACAATTCCAAGATCCTTCTCACATGTCGTATTGCTGAGCCAAGTATCCCCCATCTTATAACTGTGCATTTGGTTTTTTCCCCCTAAGTGTAGAACTTTGCATTTATCCCTGTTGAATTTCATTCTGTTGTTTTCAGCCAAATGCTCCAGCCTATCAAGGTCCCTTTGAATTTTGTTTCTGTCTTCCATGGTATTAGCTATGCCCCCCAATTTTTATCCTTTGTACCTCCTCATCCAAGTTGGTAATAAAAATGTTGAAGAGCACGGGGCCCAGGACCGAGCCCTGTGGTACCCCACTCGTTACTTCTGCCCAGTTTGAGAAGGAACCATTGATAAGCACTCTTTGAGTATGATTCTGGAGCCAGCTGTGGATCCACCTGATAGTTGTTCCATCCAGCTCACATTTAACTAGCTTGCTAATCAGAATATCATGGGGCACTTTGTCAAAAGCTTTGCTGAAGTTGAGGTGAAGTCTACAGCATTCCCACAGTCTACAAAGGAGGTTACCCGGTCAAAAAATGAGATAAGATTGGTTTGGCAGGATTTGTTCTTCATAAATCCATGTTGGCTCCTAGTAATCACTCCATTGTTTTCAAGGTGTTTACAGATTGACTGCTTTATAATCTGCTCCAGAGTTTTTGCATCACAAAATTTGGAGAAGGGCAAATTTCAAAGGAGAGCTGTATTTCAGTTCATGCATTGGTTTGAAGTATCATTTTGGGAAGTTCACATTAAAATGAAAACTAAATTAAATTCTCCCCCATTCCTACTCAGAAGTAAATCCTATTGAATTCAATGTGGTTTATTCTCTAATAAGTGGGGTTAGGATTTTTATTGAGTATTTGTTTTATAGATTAATAGAAAATAACTTTTTTCTGGCAAGAACAGAACGATGTAATTTCAGGGCAATAAAATTCATAAGATACAGTAGTGGAAGCAGGTTCTGTTGAAGGATATACCATCTCTCTAAAGGTAAAGGTGTCCCTGCACTTGTAGTGCGAGTCGTTTCTGACTCTTAGGGTGACGTCTTGCGACGTTTACTAGGCAGACCGTATATATGGGGTGGGATTGCCAGTTCCTTCCCCGGCCTTTCTTTACCCCCAGCATATGCCAGGTACTCATTTTACCGACCACGACACAGCAAATAAATATAAATGGGACTTTCCATACAAGTTAGTGATACATTATAGGGGCAATGCCTTGTCTGCTACAACAATTTGAAGGAGGTGGGAAGGTGCTAATCTTTCAGAACCAGAGCACAGATACTAGTTTGAAGGGAGTCAGGCAGCAGGAAATGGGAGCCAGAACCAAAGTGCAGTCAGGATCAGAGGAGAGAGCATTACCAAGGAGAAAAACCAGAAATACAAGGTATTCTAGAGCTCAAGTACACTTGATTGTTCAAGCAAGCCTCTGCTGGAAAAGGAAGTCCTTATATACTCCTTGTGCAGGAAGAATCAATGCCCCCACCCCTGAAGGTTGGAGCCAGGCCAAATGTGAAGGTTCTTTACAGGCTGCAGCTAACCATATGGGACAGTGGTCAGCAGTGCCAGACAAAGCTGTGGAAACAGAAGACTAACACTGCAATCCAGTATACGTCTACTCAAAAGTAAGCTCCATTGGGTTCAATGGGACCTACTTCCCTGCTAACCTCTGAGTAGAAACAGTTGGGATTGTGCTGAACGGCTGAAACCTATATATACTTTCATAGCAGTAAGCCTCAGACATGCATAGGTTTGAATTGGAAGATGCTCCTTCTCTCTGGGAAACTAACTGGAGAAGAGCTAAGAGTAGACCTTACAATGAAAAATGGGTGTCTGAAAACTCCAAAATCATGCCATTACCTTGAATGCTGAATCAAGTAGTACTGTACATTGGTTTAACAATTATAACTTACATGGGTTAGGGGTTTTCTTAAATTTTGATCATAAGCAGTCCTGTTTGGAAGAAGTGCTGTGGAACAGATGGACCTTAGTGATTCTTGGTGGCAGGAGAATAGTTTGGTTTCTTCTATAGGAAGGAGGGAGGGTGGGAGGGTGTCCAGCTTCAAAATTATAACTCTGAAGATAAATTCAGACCATTTGGTGTTCTTATGGACTAAATCCCACAGTTTGTTAATTGAGATGTTAGCGCTTAGAGAACATGATTTTTGATTCATTATGCTTGGTAATGCTAAACAACTTGCATGCCTAATGACTGAACATGTTAATGTTAGTTTCATGCTGAAACAGAAAGGCGCAAGCTGTCCCATTATGAAAGGATGGCTTGATTGAATTTTGCAAGACCGCCAGAGGGTTATCTTTGTACACTATGAAAAATGAGGCTATTATCTTTCCCTCATATGTGAATTTTGATTCTGAAGGTATGCTCAGAGATAAACAGGTACGGGATTGTAAAAGGAAAAATTGAAACCCCAAAGGGCCTCTGAGTTCTATATATGCTCTCAGTCATGCTCAAGCAGATATGAGCTTGACATTTTTTCCTCAATTGGAGAAATTTAAAGATGGAGAAGTGATTTTACAACCCTATAGCAGCAGTTCAGCAGTCAGGAAAAAACTCAGGTTACAAGAGTGATCAATACTATCTAGAACAGTTCCAGAAACAAATGTATAAAAGTAAGAGAATTCTGCTGTTTTATTGTTTTGCCTTTTGTATATTTATTTTAGTAATTATTGTAAAATATCTTGAATGCACTGATGGAAAAGGAGTATGTGAATGCAGTAAATAAACTGAATACTCTCCTGGATAGTGATGACATTTTTGTATCTTTGGGCACAGCAGACTTCCCTCCTTTTTTTAAAAAAACAGATATTGGTCCAGTAACTTGATCATAAGTTCA
The DNA here is from genome assembly GCF_030035675.1 of Rhineura floridana. Taxonomy (NCBI): domain Eukaryota; kingdom Metazoa; phylum Chordata; class Lepidosauria; order Squamata; family Rhineuridae; genus Rhineura; species Rhineura floridana. The sequence continues at coordinate 123,452,632 of NC_084482.1, read as the reverse complement.
GGTAAATTGAAAAACGATGCTCAACAGGGCAGGAGATGGATATGAAGGCTAAATCCTCTGTGCTGTGTGGCACTAGTTTTATTTTTTAATAAATTAAGAAAGCTATTATTACCTTTTTGAAAGAGATTGCAAGATAAAAGGTAAACACACAGATGATATGGGATGCATCCAAAACTGTCAGGCAGGAAGACCCCGGCCACTATTTCCTAATAATCCTTTGGACCAGGGAAGTTGCTAGGTTCTTTAAAAAGATTTTGGGCATGGTGCCATAGGCACAAATCTGCATAACATGTGCAAATGCTAAGTTATATGTACAGATGCAATTTTGGACTTTAGATATAAGAATGTATAAACATAAGAAGAGCATGCTGGATCAAACCAATGGCCCATTTAATCTAGTATCCTTTTCTCACAGTGGCCAACCAGATGCCAATGGGAAACCCGCGAGCAGGACCTGCACACCAGAGCACTCTCCCCTCCTGCGGTTTACAGCAACTGGTCACAGATATCACAGGAGGCAAGCCAACAGGTAAACCACCCCTTACAAGTTATTCAATGAATTTGCACCCCAGCCCAGACTAGCCCCAATCAGTTCAAAACATTTACCCCAAATTGATTTCCCATACTGTTCCAATTAGTTCAATTCCCCTTTAGCTATCCTACTTCATTATCCCCCAAATAATCTCTAGATCACCGTTCTTCATACTTGGGTCCCCAGGTGTTGTTGCACTACAGTTCTCATCATTCCCAGATAGCATGGTCAATGGCCAGAGATGATGGAAGTTGTAGTCCATCAACATCTTGCGACCCAAGGTTGAAGAACAGTGCTCTATATAAAGTAATCTTAAATTAATTTAGTCCAACAAATTAATGGCCTATGCAATAACCAAAATCACTCCTCCTTTAGTTCCTCCCATATTCAGTTCCCATCCAGAAAACTTGGGGCATTCAGAAAAGAGATTTGGGGTCCAAGTCCCGTGGGCCCACATCTAGCAATACCTGCTTTGGACTCAGAGGCATGCAAGTAATGGAGAACTGTGTTGGCTCCAACAAATCTTCTCTTCAACCAACACAGTTCCTTCTCCACCACTACGCCACCTCTCTTTACCCTGGCCTTTGACACCTGAGGTGTGTGTTTTCATGACCCACCCTATTTCTATGACTGTAATTTGTTTTACCTGTTTTTAATACTGAATTTTCAATTGTTGTAACCCACCCTGGGACCTGCTGGAGAAGGATGGGTAGTACATTTGTTGTTGATGAGGTTGAGGATGATACACAGCTTTGGTCGCCTTGGTGGATGACCTTCGAAGGGAATTAGACAGGGGGAGTGTGTCCCTGTTGGTTCTCCTGGATCTCTTGGCGGCCTTTGATACCATCGACCATGGTATCCTTCTGGATTGCCTATCCAGGATGGGGCTTCAGGGTACTGTTTTATGTTGGCTCCGCTCCTTCCTGGAGGGTTGAACCCAGAAGGTAATACTCGGAGACTCCTGCTCAGCCCCCTGGCCTTTGACCTGCGGGGTTCCACAGGGCTCTATTTTGTCTCCTTTGTTATTTAACATCTATATGAAGCCGCTGGGTGAGGTCATCCGGAGGTTTGGAGTTCGTTACCATCAATATGCAGATGACACCCAGCTTTATTTCTCCTTTCCCCCTGATGCCAAGAAAGCCGTTCGACCCCTGAACCAGTGCCTGTCCTCAGTGATGGATTGGATGAAGGTGAACAAGTTGAAATTAAATCCAGACAAGACAGAAATGCTCTTCGTCAGTCGTAGGGCTAAACTAGAAACGTGGAATGTACCTGTGTTAGACGGGGTTACACTCCCCCTGAAGACTCAAGTCCGCAGCTTAGGTGTGCTTCTGGACTCGGCTTTGAACCTGGAAGCTCAGGTTTCTGCTGTGTCCAGGAGCGCTTTTGCCCAGTTAAGACAGGTTCGCCAGCTGCGCCCATTTTTAGAGATGTCTGATCTGACGAAGGTAACTCACGCCTTAGTTACATCCCGGCTTGACTACTGCAACGCACTCTACGTGGGGCTGCCTTTGAAGACAGTTCGGAAGCTTAAATTAGTTCAACGTGCAGCAGTAAGAATGCTGACAGGGGCTGACATTCATGCCCATACAACCCCCCTGTTGCAACAGCTTCACTGGTTGCCGATTTACTTCCGGACTCAATTCAAGGTGCTGGTGTTGGCCTTTAAAGCCCTTCACGGCCTGGGCCCTGTCTATCTGTCCGATCGGTTGTCTTCTTATGAACCCCCCCGGTTCTCTCAGGTCCTCCGATAATTCGTTCCTTAGGATACCTTCATCCACACAAGTTCATCTTTCAGGAACCAGAGACAGGGTGTTCTCTGTTATCGCCCCTAGACTCTGGAATTCCTTGCCAATAGAGGTCCAGTCGGCCTCCTCACTTCCGGCATTCTGTCGCCAGGTCAAGACGTTCCTTTTCCATCTCGCATTTAACCTGGACTGAGGAATAGGAAATCTCTTGACCATGAGAGACTATGGAGTAATGATGTTGTTTATTTTACTGTATATAGTTTTACTATTTTAACCTTATCTTATAAGTTTGTATTTATGGTTGTATGTCTTGTTTTTATAAGGTATTTTTTGTCTATGTTCTTTTATTATAGAGTTGTTCGCCGCTCTGAGCTTTCCAGGAAGATAGAGCGGCATAGAAATGTTTTAAATAAATAAATAAAATAAATATTATCATTGTCTTCAGCTTCCAGGTTCTCTGCTGTTTAAAGTAAACGTGCAGGCATCACCAACAGTGCTGTGAGAATTGGGGAATAATTGGTGGCTTGTTTTCACCCTCTGAAAGTTTTAGCAAACATAGGATGTTACTTCCATTGGAAAGGGCCTTCTCTCACCATCCAATTTCCAATCTTCCACATGTGCACGTTGACATAAAAGGCTGCAAACAGATATTACACATAGGATTGGCATTGTCAGAGACTCTTGTTTGTGCATCCTGATCTTTCTCTGCCCTGCCCTGCCCTGCCCTTTTGTATTTTGTCAGGATGCCAGGCTCACTTGTAACTTTGGAAAGAGCAGTTGCTTGTGGTGAGTTGCACAATCTCCCACAAAAGAGGTCTGATGGAGTCCGATAAAGCTAGACTAGATTTAACCCAAATTAACCAAATTCAGGGGCAGATTGTCAAAACAGGGCTTTGAGGAACAGTCAAAATCAACATAGCTGTCAAAGAGCATAGAGTTATAGCTTGTCAGGATAACTGATTCACACAGCAGTACTGATCCTTCATCCTCAGGTCAGCTGAGAGTGGAATCTGACTTACGAACATGGTTCTCTCAGTCTTACTGTCCAAACTGGATGTAGTTGTGAGTTTATTTTAATAAAGAAGCTGTATGTAATTTAAGCAGGGACCGTTGACTTCTTGGTGTGTTATTAAGATTAGATTTTAATGCATATGTCACTTTCCCACAGAGAATTGTGCTCACAGTATACAAAAAATGGTCATAATTCCTTCTCAAGCTAAACTTATTCCTCTGGAAAAAAAGGGTTAGCAAAGTCACATCTGGAAGAGATTACAAGCAAGTAACAGTTAATTTGAACATGCAAATGTATTTCTAAATGTCACATTACTATTGATTAGCATTGATGCAAATGAAGAAACTGCTCTGAGTTGCAAAGATATGGCCAGGACCATCCTAAGTATTGATAATATTGTTCTAGGAGCGGTGTCCTCCTAAGATAAGCCCTTGATGAAGGGTTAATTAAATGAATTTTATGTATGTTTCTATAAATAAATACATTTATTTATATATCACCAACTCATATAAAATATCAAGGCAGTATACAATAGTATAAGCAAGTATAATAAAACATATAACACCATAAAACAATAGAAAATAATAATTAAAATGGCTAATCAAGAAGCCTGTCAGCATAAAAAGATAATCAAGAGACACCTGAAAGTCAATAGCAAGAATGCCTGCTGGAAGAGTATTCCACACCATGGGATCAGTGAAGCTAAATGCCTGACTTGTAGTTGCAGCTTCTGTAATATGGGGAACGACTAACAACACTCCTGCTGCCCTGGGAGGAAGGGCAGGATAGACATTTTTAAATAACAACAACAACAACAACAATAATAGCAACAACAACTCCTCTGGATGATCTCTGTAATCAAGCTGGGAATGAGTACACAGAGACAATTAATATAACCAGGTTGCAAGTGCATGTATATGTGTTTTTTGGCCTGGGTTACATGATAATCATGATCAGTTTTTTGCTTTACATGTTAAACCTTTTAATGTAGCTTTATTTATTTATTTGTGCTATTTAGATTTTGCCCTTAATCCAAAAACAACAATATAAATACATTATTAAAAGCTCAATTTAAGGAAGAAAATTGATCACACAACATTCTGCTGAACATCAATGACAGTTTCCGAAAGGCTGCATTAAAAGGCATGTTTTGAGCTGGCATCCAATCAACAGCATAGGTGCCAGTCAAATTTCTATGGACCAAAGCTGGGGTATTTTGTTGCTAATCTATCCATGTAACTATAACATATTTTCTTAAGCCGTCATGCAGTGTCACCTTTTTGCAAGTGTGTGTGAGTACATCTGTGTGTGTGTGTGTGTGTGTTTGGGGGTGCCTGGGGTATGTGTTTGGGGGTGGGGAGAGTGTAGGTGGCAGCGGGTAGAGCCCCCCATATTTAGTAAATAAAACAGTACTTCTGACAAATTCATTCAGATTACTTATTTATCATAAGCATGGTACAATAAGGGCATAAAATAGGGATCCAACCATGTGTTGTGCATGTATTAGTGTGTTAAATGACTTTGTGGCTTACCTCGGTTATTAGTAATGGTAACTACTGACATGGAATGCTCAATAAGTTGTTCATGCAGTGCAGTCAGGCCCAAGGGCCAAATATGACCTTCCAGGTGCCACTATCCAGCCCTTGGGGGGATTCTCCCCAGGGCACACCCATCACTGGCCCTGTTTCACACTCCCCTTGAGTATTTTTGCCTGGCTGGAATGCATCCTTGAATTGTGGTAATGCCTCCTGCTTGCCTGGATGTGTGTGTGATTCGTGTAGAAACCTCAGGTTTTTGTGTAGCTGCACTGTAGCCTATTGTACAAAGATAACAGTCACATCAATTGCCTCATGTACTTTTTGCCTCTGGTCCCCTCCTGCTCCCCCCCCCCAGAAAAGTCCATGAGGAATTGTGGCACTCAGGCTGAAAATGGTTCCTTACCCCTGATCAAAAGCATGTTTACAAGTGAGTCCCATTTCATTCAATGCAAAGTCCTCTCAGCCATATAGAATTACTGTCTTAGGCGTATCTCTCCAATTGCCCTATTAGGGAAGCGAATGGCAGAGCTTAAACAAAAGCCATGCTATCCAAGTTCTAAGGCAGAGTTTGGCACTTGCCACCAGATGGGATTCTGTAATGCCAGTATCTTATCTGGAAGAGTTTTCTTTCCCACTTATCGAGATGACAGTCCAGACATATAACACCTGGAATTTTATTACTTTGGCTGAATGAGATAAAATTAATTAATCTTGCCAAGGACTTGGGGAAAAAATTCTCAAGATATTGCACATCAGAATGAAATACAGCAATTTAGGCAAACTTTAGCATGACAGAACTAGTAAAAGAATGATTGACAGAAGGAAATGGAATGGAAACCTAGGTGGAGTTAGAGTGAATGACTGGTAAAGAGTGCTGGTAAAGGACAGAGTGGGGAGAGTGTGGCTCTGAGACACAGAGAGGAACTGAGATGAGAGATAAAGGATATGTAGAAGGGAATATGTAGAAACATTAGGATAATTTTTATGAAACTTATGATAATCAGCTATGTTATGACAGCACTATATATGCTACGTGTTCTGGATGTTAGGTTCCTTAATTAAATATGTTTATGTTCTCAGTTTATGTTTTGACTTATAAAGCCTACACGGCGCGGGACCACAATATCTGCTGGAACGCCTCTCCCGATATGAACCTGTCCGCACACTACGTTCTACATCGAAGGCCCTCCTCCGAGTTCCGACTCAGAGAGAAGCTCGGAGGGTGATAACAAGAACTAGGGCCTTCTCAGTGGTGGCCCCCGAATTGTGGAACAGTCTCCCCGATGAGGTGTGCTTGGTGCCGATGCTGCTAGCTTTTCGGCGCCAAATTAAAACTTTCCTCTTTTCCAAGGCATTTTAATCTAATTTTAATCTTATCTAGTTTAAATTTCCTGTAATTGATTTTAGATTTTAATTATTCTATATGTGTTCTTGCTGTATTATTATGGATTCTTATCGTACGTATTTTGTATTTTTGCTGTACACCGCCCAGAGAGCTATGCTAGTCGGGCGGTATAAAAATATAACAAATAAATAAAATAAAATAAATAAATAATAATTGTCTGTGTTCTGGTCTGGGTGGATTCCAAGGTAAATATATCTTGTCCCATGTATCTGGGGTACAGGAACTTGAGTAAAACTATAAAGGGAGAGTGTTACTGCTCAATAGGTGGTGGCAGCAGGTATTTTAAGGGTCGGACCTTGGTGACCACCTGGGGACAGACCCCTGTGAAGGGACCCCAGGGACTGTCACACTTAGTTTATAAAATTTCCAATCAGATATTTTCTGAAATACCACCTACAGGATCCTGAAAATGGAAATCCATGGCTGGATCCCAACAAAGGTGTATTAAAATGTTTTGAGGAGAGAACGCCACTTTGCAGGAGCCTGAGTCCTCAAGGACCTTCAAGATTAAACCGATGAGTTGAAATAATTATATTTGGAATAGAAATAATGGGGTAGTTTAAAAATCAAATTTATTGTAGTATGATTGTGGTAGCAAAATTGTTCATGGACTTCCTATGCCCCCATCTGCCTTTCTCCCATCACCCAGTTTGAGAGATCCTTTTGGAGATGCTTTTCAACTTGAGATTTCACAATTTTAAACAGAGTTTTATTGTCAAGCGTGGCTGTCTCACTGCTCATTCTTGACTTCAGAACACTTGTGTAACATCTGATCAAATACTGCATATTGTTGTGGAATACTGAATATTGTTTTATTTTTACACCGTGGAATTCACTGAAACTATGAAAGAAGCAGTGAGGGCCACCAACTTGGATGGCTTTAAAAGAGGATTAGACAAATTCATGGAGGATAAAGCTATCAGTGGCTATTAGCCATGATGGCTATGCTCTGCCTCCACAGTCAGAGGCAGAATGCTTCCAAATACCACTTACTTGAAGAGTGCTGTTGCATTTACTGTATATCCTCCTTGTGGGCTTCCCATAGGCATCTTGTTGGCCACTGTAAGAACAGGATGCTGGACTAGATAGGCTATTGGCTTGATCCAGTAGGTTCTTCTTATGTTATTTTCACCCCCATATCTTTGGTGAAAGACTGCCAACATGTTTTGGAAATCCAAGGAAAGGATACACCAGATGTATCCCTGTTGTAAGGAAGGAAAAATGTACCCAGAATAGAATACACCCCAAAATAGTGTGACCCAATAATTCTCTGATAATTTTTTGAGGATTTGCTGCAGCATTTATGCTTCTTCTCCTGCACAAAGCTAGTCCAATGTTAGAGAGATTACTGGATCACTCAGGCTTCAGGACTGTAATTTAGTGGTCCTGGACATGATTCACATGCCATCATAAAATCCTTCTGGCCCATCTAAGCCAGCATCCTGAGCACAAGAGCACACTCCCCTCCTGTGGTTTCCAGCAACTGGTATTCAGACCATATTGGCTCTGACTGTGGAGACAGAGCATAGACATCCTCGCTAGTAGCCTTTGATACGGTTATCCTCCATGAATTTATCTAATCCTCTTTTTAAAGGTGTCCAAGTTGGGGGCCATCACTGCCAAAATAACTGTCATCTCCAGGTAAGGCTGCCAGTCACCTTAGATAAACAATACTAAGCTACACTGATCAATAAGGTAGCTTCCTAAATCTGTTCCCTCTATACTGTCAGATTTAAGAGTAGAAGACTGGATACAATTAGTATGTTTATAGGGTTTGTTTGGTTGTTTTTCAAAATGGCGTGCCACATGAGCAAAGTTCAGTTTTAATTTTAGTTTGTTTAAATCCCTCAAAAACATGAGAATAGCATAGCGCCTGTGGAGAGAGATGTGTCGGCGCAAGAACGTGAGCGGCGACAAAAATGAACGTGACACGCCTATTTTACCAGGCGACGTTCCCGGTTCTGGAGACCTGTCTTTTACGTCTACGCACTAGGTTCGACAGCTCACAAAATGTAAACGCAACAGGAGTCGCTCCTATTGGGGGCGCGTCCTGGCGTTAAAAAACCCTCAGAGCCACCACGGGGCTGACCCCCTCACTCAAAATCAATGCAGCTGCCCGCAGAAAGAGCAGCGCGCTGAGTTATACAGAAGCTTCCGTACCGCAAGGCAGGCAACTACCGGCACGCTCCACCGGGTGCTGCTACAGCGTCCCTCCCTTCGCACGCTGGTTGCGAGTTCCCGCCTCCCGCTCAGCCTCAGCGCGCGCACCTGCCCAGTCCGGGCTGAGGAGGCGAGTCCCCGCGAAGGCGGGACGAAGGGAGATCTGGCAGGTGGGCACGGCAGGCTGCCTAGTCCCCGCTGAACTAGCGCAGCGTGTGAGCTCTTTCCTCGGAGACCAGCTGGGAGCAGAGCGATCCGCCGTGTGGCACCTAGTCCCCTTTCCTCCGTCATGGGCCTCCCTCTGCTGCTGGGGCTGCTGCTCTCCCGAACCGGTAATGGGCGGCGGGGGGTCAGCCACCCAGCGCCGTCGAGCAATGGGTCCGGTGTGGGAAGAGGCACAGTTTGATCTCCTGCATGTTTGCTCCCCCCTATCTCCGTTCATTGGGGGCTTGTTTACTTCTCGGTGCCTCAAGGGCTGCTCCGCGCGCTCCTCTTGCCATCGTGTGGAGCCGGGGCTGGCTCCTGGGTGCGGACGGAGAGAATTCGGCACTGTGCGCTTCCCCTTCCCCCCAGCGCCGCGCTCTTAATGTTTCTGGGGCGGGCCAGGGGACAACTTATGTGTCCTGTCGCTTCTTTGGGTTCTTGTTATCTACCCGTCTTTTTCTGCTTTTTCTGTCGCAAAGCAAAAGGGGTCTGGAATCTTATGTACGACTTGCAAGGAGGCGAGTCCCATTAGGGGACTCGCTTCCACGTAAGCCTACTTAGGATCGTGCTGTAAGTGTCGCACCTTACAGCGGGGCGGTGTCTGTATGGTCGTGCAGGTTTATGATCCAGTGTGCTCTCGGTGCCTTGGATTTGCAGGCGGCGACGGGAAAGACGGAGTCTTTTATTTGCTAATCACTTTGGGTGTGTTCAGGCCAGACAGATCCGCGATGGCGTTATTGGTGATTGGGTGGTGGGAGAGAAAGAGCCACTGGGTGTATACTTGGCTACGGAGGAACAGCATAGCCCTGGTCCCGCTGCTTGCTAACGGAAGGGGAAAGTGCCTGTCGCTTATGAGGTCGCTCTTTTGCTGCAGGAGTAATGATGGTCGGAGATATCCATTCCAGGTAGCAGGCTGCGCTGCTCCGGCGGAGAAACTTTCGGCAAGTGCCTGCCAAACTGACAACTCGCTTGCTCGATGGGGTTGTTTTCATAAAATTGGCACTAAATTTTGTATTTTCCGCTTATTGAATACAAACCCGCACAAACACCACACACACTCTGCTTGTAATCTGCTACTGCATAGCCTAGGTGGACTAGAATGTATGTTTTTCAATGGTTTTCATTGCTTCTCTTCCTGCAATTTCACACTTACCAGGGAAATCATCAGGAGGCAGCTATCTCCATCTTGCTCTGTGAGATTCCCGGAGAGATTTCTTTGATACAGAGGGCTGGCTAGATGGATCCTTGGTCTAGTCTAACATGGGCACTTCTTGGGTTGCTAATGCAGAAAAGAGCAGAAGGATTTTAAAATCAAATGCACAATCCAACTAAAGTGATTTTTAATATTACATTATATGTCTTCCCTCTGTTGGAAGAATCCTCTTCAGAGGATAACACAGAGCTCCCCACGGCAAATATCACAAAGGAGCACCCCATGTCAAGGGTCCATGAGACACAGCAGGGCAATGAGGGGCAGCCACCAAGTCCGAGGGAGTGGAGGCTCCTAAAGGTCTGATGCTGGACTCAGTCCGATGCTGGAGTCCCCTCCTGAGGATCAAGGACTACCCAGGAGTACTTGTGAACAAGCTGCTCATGAGTAGACCAAATCATCAGGCAACCCAGATGGCTGCAGCTGCACTCTGGGTGGGGTTCTGAAGGCTCAGGCTTAAAAGCTTTCAAAATGTTTTTCTGCCAGTGCCCTGATATACGCATCCCCATCTCTCTAACTCTTTAACGTCCCCTCACCATTTTTTTTACATCAGATTGCCTTTGATCATGCTTCTCATGCTGCCCTGGTGTTGTTTACACTTGGACTACCGTTGACCTTCCTTACTGTGTTGCCCCTGGGTTTGAACGTAGACTGCTGTTAGACTGGGAGTCCAGTACTGTCCATTAACTCTAAGCTGCTCTGTCTGTGCTCCACCTGCAGCAGGAGATTATAAACTAGGGAAATACAAGAAAATGAGCTATTAATTTCATGAATGAAAATACCCCTGAAAAGGCTGCGTTTCCTGTATTTGTGATATGAAAATATAAAATATACTTTGGTTAAAATAGCTCTTTTCTAGCGACTTTCCTGCATTCACAGCATTAACACATACACAGATTACATGAGAGTGGGTAAAGTGCTTTGTCAAGTGTGAAAGCACTATTCTGTCCTCTACTAAGCATTAACATCTTTCACAAGTGACTCGTTCCAGATTAAAGTAGTATAATATTTTATATTTGAAACATGTATAATGTAGACATTTTTGGTTCATAAGTTGGTATTGGACTATTATGTTTGGTGGAAGGCAAGATAGAATTTTAAGACTTCAATCTCCTATGCACATTTACTTGGCATTAAGCTCCACAGAATACAGTGGGATTTTCTTCTTAGTAAACATGAATAGCATCAGGCTTCCTGGATTCACACACACATTTCACTTGCAGGGAAAACAAATTTCCTTCCTTGGGGGCTCAGGATTGATGAGCAATGCTTTAGTCTGGAAACAAAATACAGGAATAGAATACAATGATTGTAACATTCATTTTAGATAGATGTACACTGACAACTTTTCGTGAAGGGTGTACACACAGCAGACATAAGTGACCACCAGTACTGAGATAAGTGGAATTAATTTCCATCACAAGTAAGAACGTAAGAAGAACCCTGATACATCAGACTGAAGTTACATCTAGTCTAGCACCTTGTTTCCCACAGCAGCAAACCAAGTTGCCTATGGGAAGCCCACAAGCAGGATGTGAGCACAACCACACTCTCCTGCTATTGTTCCCCATCAGCAGGCATTCAGAGGAACACTGCCTCTGATCCTGGAGGTAGCACATGGGCCATCGTGACTTAATTAGTAGTGAAATGTGGTGTAGCACTATCTGCGCAATGCCATTGACTTTCTGTATTTGTGGAAACAATATTTCAGTGGCATTATATCTAGCGGCATTCACACCTACATTCAAATTATGCAGAAAGTCATCATTATGACCCTTTATCCCTACCTTCTTTTTGCATCCCACAGGGCACTAAAAACAGTGTGGTAGTGGCATGTAACATTCTAACTACCATGTGTTGCGTTTATAGTGAAGAAAATGATGATGATGATAATAAAAAATCATCTCCAAAGAAATGTTGCAGTTTCTTTTTATGCCATATTTTAAATACATTCTTGTGAGTCACTCTTCATGCCTTCTAGTGGATTATAAATATATGTATAGCTAGTGGAATAATTTGTGGCCATAGCTAGTTAATGGAAAAAAGTATCTGACTCGAGACATTTCTTTATTTCTTTATTACATTTATACCCCGCCTTTCTTTTCATGATAGAAACCCAAAGCGGCATACATATGGTTCCCATGTGGTCTTCCTTCTAGGCACTGACCAGCAGGGGGCTGGCCTTATGTGCCTTCAGACCATAAACCTAGATCAGCTATTCACTAATAGGCAGAAAAACATTGCGGTTTAAGAACGTACCTATAGCCAACAGATATTTCTGTCAAACGTTAAAAAGCAGGGAAATTGGGCAGCTATAGTGAATGCACCAGATATTGTACTGCCGCACAAATTTGTAAAAATGCAGACACAATTTGGGTTGGTCTTTCACAGTCCAATCCATTTCCTGTGTAGCTTGGAAGAATTTGGTAACAAGTGCCTCTGAGCATATGGAGCGCAAGAAGGGGGAGGGGAGGGGAGGGGAGGAGATTGGGTGGGTGGGTACTGGGCAGAGGGGAAGCCCTTTTCCTTTCCAAAAGGAAAACATTGTGAAGTATCATTCTTTTTCAGGGTTTTCCCAACCCTTTTATTTTACAGCAGGCACATGTAGTCTCCCACCCAAATTTAAACCAAACTGTCACTGGCCATATCCACGCCAGACCTTTATTTCACTTTAGACAGCAATGGCTTCTCCCAAAGAATCCTGGGAAGTGTAGTTAGTGAAGGGTGTGAGAGTTGCTAGGAGACCATGGAGTTTCAAATCAGAGCGGCTGACTGTTAAACCACTCTGGCCACTGGAGCTCTGTCAGAGGAATAGGAGTTTCTTGTCAACACCCTTTACAAACCACACTTCCCAGGATTCTTTGGAGGAAGTTATGACTGTCTAAAGTGAAATAAAGATCTGGCATAGGGGTGGCCCCCTGATTAGCCAAGCCAAGCAGCTATTAGTCTGGCTTTTAGTACACTGACAATTGGTTCTCACTGAACATGCCCGGGCTTATCATTGACTCCAATGCTAAATTTCTTAAGTTAATTAAAAATCAGCCAGGCATTTTTTAAACTGCAGAAGATCAGTGTCAGAGTATGGGGCAAAGTCAGTAATAAGATTACAGGTACTCGGTGAACATGGCTGATTTTTAATAAATTTCAACAAATTATGGGAAAACTGACAGAAAAAAGTCCAACAGGAGCCTGCATTTGTTCTCTCTCTTTTTACACTTTGAACTCTCGATTCTCTTTGACTGTTCTGTGTATTGCCATGAAAATTTAAAAGGTTGTTAAGCAAGTGTTTCTGAGTTCAGGACTATAGGTTTTGTTTTGAAATGAGCTTGTAGGAAGCATCAGAATGGCATGGGAGGGTATTTTCAATTTAACATTGTGGAATGCAAAAAATCCATGCTGGCTATAGTATATATCCACTCTCGTGGCTGTATAATAAAATGTTAAGTGCTATGTCTGAATAAACTCTCTTATGCTTGATTAGAAAAGTCTTGAGTGACTGCTTATGCTGAGAGTCTACTATATTGTTAATTCAAAATGAAATACCTATGTGGAAAGCTATTGTAATGCCTTTCCTTTAAATATGGTTTAACCAAGCAATCCTATATACCAGTTATGTCAAGAAAGAGAGAAATGCTGCTGCGAATCTGGCGCAACACCCACAAAATCCTATACTGACCCAGGAGAAACAAGCAGCTCTGAAAAACACACCATAGAGCAAGATTGACAGACACACCTTTAGCATGCATGGTGATACTATTGGTGCCTGCCTATTACAGGCCATAGCAGTGACCTCCTGCATGCCGCTTGGACACGGAGAGAGTGAATCTATGCAGGATGATGTGGAAGCATTCCTCAACATTGCCATTTCCCCAATGTGGGTGGAGGAAGACCACAAGATCACATACATAAACATCGAAATACAGTCCAGATAGGAAACAATTTTTTCATGTGCACACAAACACATGGCTAGAGAAACACAGCAGCACAACAAACAAACCCACACAGACTCCCTCATGCAAGGGATTGAATCCCCAGAGGAGACAGTTTCCCCCTTCCCCACACATACACACGCAGAGAAAAAGAAACAAAAAGCAGATGTGGCTCAAAGTGCTGGGGATACCATTTCCTACCCAGCACAGTGGGCAAGGGGAAGACATGCCTTGCTCTGCTGTTGATGACAGTCTCTTGATGGTGACCATGTCATGCACTGCCACATTCAGGAACCCTTGGAATCAGCACCCATTTCGGTTAGGCTTCAGATCTGGTTTTGACAGTAAAACTGCCTTGGCTGCCATGATTTTTGTCAGGAAAGAGAGGGAATGGGGGTGGGGAGTGCAACACTTTTGATTCTCCTTGACCTCTCAATAGCTTTTGACACCATTGACCATGGTACCCTGGAGCAACTCTGCAGTTTGGAGTTGGAGATACGTTGGTACAATAGCTCTGCTCTTGCCTGCAGGGCCATTGCCAGAAAGTAGCTATGGGAGACTACTGCTGAACCTCATGGACATTATCGCGTGAAGTATTAGTTCCCCTCTATTCAGCACTGGTTAGGCCTCATCTTGAATACTTCATCCAGTTCTGGTCTCCGCACTTCAAGAAGGATGCAGACAAACTGGAATGGGTTCAGAGGAGGGCAACAAAGACGATCAGGGGACTGGAAACAAAGCCCTATGAGGAGAGACTGAAAGAACTGGGCATGTTTAGCCTGGAGAAGAGAAGACTGAGGGGAGTTATGATAGCACTCTTCAAGTACATGAAAGGTTGTTACATAGAGGAGAGCCGGGATCTCTTCTCAATCGTCCCAGAGTGCAGGACACGGAATAATGGGCTCAAGTTGCAGGAAGCCAGATTTCGACTGGACATCAGGAAAAACTTCCTAACTGTTAGAGCCACATGGCAATGGAACCAATTACCTAGAGAGGTAGTGGGCTCTCCGACACTGGAGGCCTTCAAGAGGCAGCTGGTCAGCCATTTGTCGGGAATGCTTTGATTTGGATTCCTGCATTGAGCAGGGGGTTGGACTCGATGGCCTTATAGGCCGCTTCCAACTCTACTATTGGGCCCACATAACACCAGTTTTGAGGGAACAGTGTTGGTTGCTAATATGCTTCCAAGGCTAATTCAAGGTATTAATGTTGACTTATCAAGCCCTAAACAACTGGGTCCCAAATATCTGAAGGAACACCTTCTTTCATATCAACCTGTCTGCCATAAGATCATCTGGAGTGATTCTCTTGGTAAACCCATCTGCAGCTAAGGTATGAGGAGTAGGCGCAAAGATGAGGGCCTTCTCTGCAGCAGCACCCCACCTGGAACAATCTACACCCAAAGGTCTGTTTTGCACTGTTACTCTTCTGGCAGCAGCACTTGGAAGGGCTTGATTTTAAGATACTGATAGATTAGCTATAGATTGTGATGAGGCTGCTAATTTTTGGTGGAATTTTGTTATTTGTCTTTTAATTATTATGCTATTTTAATTATTTGTTTTATGTAGTAATGTGGAATGTTTAATGTATTTCAGTGATTGATTAAGGTATTGGACTACGACCTGGGAGACCAGGGTTCGAATCCCCACACAGCCATGAAGCTCACTGGGTGACCTTGGGCCAGTCACTGCCTCTCAGCCTCAGAGGGAGGCAATGGTAAACCACCTCTGAATAAAGCTTACCATGAAAACCCTATTCATAGGGTCACCATAAATCGGGATCGACTTGAAGGCAGTACATTTACATTTTTTAAACTCATCCTAGGACCTTGCAATAAAGGGCAGGCTTATAATTGTTATCAATCAATCACCCAAGGTTCCACGCTACAACCACAGCCAGGCAGCTCACCAGCTGTCAAGGTCTTCAGTCCCAGCTGCCACAAAGATTTCAGACTCCTGTTGATGTGAGGCTGTCAGTCATGCCAATGGGACCAGGATGAACTAGCCTTGCACCATGGCCAGGATCTGCATAGCATTACTGTCTGTGAACTCAGGGTCATCCTTGGAATGCAAGGGCAGTAGCCATGATAAATGCTGTGCCCAGCTAGTTTGTCACATTGGGGAGCCTGTGCCATGTGAAATGTGCCTGGG
Source organism: Rhineura floridana (assembly GCF_030035675.1). Lineage (NCBI taxonomy): Eukaryota > Metazoa > Chordata > Lepidosauria > Squamata > Rhineuridae > Rhineura > Rhineura floridana. The sequence continues at coordinate 123,436,744 of NC_084482.1, read as the reverse complement.
GTGTGTGGTCATTTGGCAAACCAGAGGGCAGCCATATGGGCACTTTGCGCTACAACCTATTGTGGCAGCGGTTGATTCAGCAATGTCTGTTTCACATTGCTTGGAACAGGTATTTCAGGACCTTGCATGCATCTGTTAGACATTTGGATAGCTTCACTAGTCATCAGGCCAGTGGTCTCGCTAATGAAAGGACAGTATGGAAGGGCCTAGCCAGCAGGCTTACTTGACTTTGAGCAGTCCTTCTGGGCTTATTGATCCTCTCCTGTGCAGCCCCCTCAACTGCAGAATGTAGCTATGGCTGGACAACAGCGAAGGGATGATCTGTGCTGGCCTTGATGGCCTCTCTCCTTCTTTGCTTCCACAGGTGGCACCCTGAAATGCCAGGCAGCAATAGAGAATCTAGGCAGAGCTCTGCTGGATGCAAACCATGTTGTGCAATGTCCATGGCCAGAGGTTCAGTGGGGCTGCAGTGGGCGTCAAGCACTAGATGACTGGTGAGAAGCCAAATAAATGAATAAATATAAATAACCCTGCAGTAGAACAATTGTCCCATTTCAGACACAGAGAAGCACTGTTGTGCAGCAGCAGCTGAAGCTATTTGTGTAGCACTAGCAGGTGTTGGAAGTGCCTCTGCTGGCATTGTTGGACACACTAGGCATGGAGGACCTGTTGCCTAGCCCAGCTCCCTTCTCACCCTGATACCTGCTCCCTTTTTACCCTGGTCACCCTGTCATCCATCCTGGCTCCACTTCCCTCCTCCCCTTGTGCATCTCCACCCTAATACATTATTGCCTCATTTGCAACCAGCTTCTCTCTCTGTGGTGGGCCAGTGCATTACCTGCAGCTGCACTCCCATTCCCCAGGATTTGTAGGCATGGCACGGACACCCTGTCTAGGTGGGGCAAGGCTGGTGGTTTGTAGTGCTTTGCTTTAGAGGAGCAAGTCTGACAGTGGTGTAGCATTCCCATTGACCTGGCTGCTCTTTGGGCACTGGACTGTGACTGCCCTGATTGGAGAGTTGTCTGCCAATTATGCCATGGCCGTTTCTTCCCCCATAGCTGGTTGCATTGTTTCGGTTGCACTCCTCCTGCCAGGTGATTCCCTGTGGCACCTCCATTCCCTGGCTCATGCCCAGGTGTCAAAGAGTGTCATGGGGATTCTTGGAATGTGTTTCCTCCTCCTCATCTCCTTCCTCAATGCTGGTCAGGGTTTGGTGCCGAGCCTTACTAGGACTTTTTTGCTTATGGGTTGTGGAGAAACTCTTGCAAACACAGAAACAATATATGTGGCATAGCAGTAGTGTTTATTGAAGTGCAGCTGGGATGGAGTGGACCCCAAACGTGAAAAAAAAGGTGTCTGGAGTTGTTCAGGGTCCCTGTGCCTTGGACAGTTGCAACACAGTGAGGAGTGGAGCAGTTGTAGTGTCCCTTGTGACGTGGTCCCCTTGTGGTATGTTTTTACTGTGAAATTGCTTTGAGATATTTTATGGGAAATGATTCATAAATAGAATCGAATAAATAAATTTCCATGTTAGGGACACTGACCTGTTATATAACTACCTGTCATGGAGCTTGCCAACAGTGCAGGAGCCTATCTGGAACCAAGTTGGTTGGCAACCAACCAAGGAGCAGCTGCAAGTGTCTTGGTCACTTCTTGTAGATATGGGGAGGGCCTCTTTCATGATGGAACATGGTATGTGTTTGGTCACAGTAACAGTTTTGGTTGGGGAGCTGCCTGCAGAGAGGGAGATGGGAAGAGCAAAGAGCAATGGTCAGACACTGGAACATATGCTTCCTGGAGTGGGATGTGCAGTAGGTGTTATGAGGAAGTGAGAGGGAAGCGAATGTATGGTACCACCTGAGTGATGTCAGTGCTTATGCCTTAGCTTCCCCCTCCTCCAGTGTGTGTGTAGGTGTGGGGGGGAGTATGTGCGGAGTTTGCAATGAGTGAGGCCACAATTCCCCCTTCTCTTGTAGGAGAACCAGTGGGACTCTGTGTGTGCGTTGGGAACTTGCTCTGCTGCATGCATCCATGCTGTGATCTGTAAGGCAGGGCTGGAAAACCTGTAACCCTTCAGATATTATTAAACTACTCTTATTAGCTGAAGCCAGCATGGCCAGTGATCAGGAATTAGTCAGACAACACCAGGAGGTTCCTCATCCTTGCTTTAAGACAAAGGTGCTTATCAGTGGCCAGTGAATGGAGTGCTGTGACTGGCCTTCACCAACAGGGATTGCTTGCATGTGGGAATGCCTTGCTTCCCCTGTGTGGGAGACATGGCTTCCCACGGATGCCGGGGGAAAGAGGTCTTTTCTGCAGATTGGCTTTATTGTTTACTTGTAGAAAGGGTATTTACATAGAAAAAGAAAACAAATTATTTTGTGCCATACATAATTTGAATAATATAGACAAATTAAGTAGCTAAATGAAAATTTAAAAATCCAAAGTTATTTGTACATCTGTTTAACCTTGTATTTACAAGAATAAAGTGGAATTTTATTATAATTAATCTCTGTGGGCTTTCTTATTAAAATAGTTATGAAATTATAATTCCTGATATTCTAATATTCCTTATAATCATATCAAGTCCAGTAACACACATATGGTTGAGCTCCATATTGTTTCTTATTGGTCCAATATACAAAAAATAAAGACCATTTTTCTACAAAGAAAGCAATATGCTTTAAATGTACGGTGTGGATGTAACCTTTCTAAGTTTCAAAAAATCTCTTGTAAAGGTGTAATAAGAATGCTTAGGATTTAACTAATAAAACTAATAAAAGTTAATCAATATGCAAAGGTAAGTACTAAATGGAAATCAAGAGCATAGTGGGGGGAAATGGAAGATGGTGGACAGGACTATGAGAGTGAATGGGGCCACAGTTGTATGCTGCCGTAGGGAACTTTTTTCAGCCCAAGGTCACATTCCCTTATGAGCAGCAGCCTTACAGAGGCTATAAGGGGTGGGAAAAGCCAGAGGCAAAAGTGAGATTGGAGGGAATTAATTAATGTGGCTCTTGTGTACAGTAGGCTACATTCCAGGCACACAAATGTCAGAGGTTTCTACATACCCACACCCACAGACATCTCTCCACTCTTCACACTCCCAGGGTATGTTCTAAAGGCACATGAAGCCACCACCTTGCTGAAGCTAAGCAGGTCTGGGTCTGGTCAGGGCCTGGAAGGGAGACCACCTGGGGACCACATGTATGCTGCCTTGGGCTCCATGATAGAAGAAAGGTGGGATATAAATGTTAGAAAATAAATAAAATAAATAATTCTCCATCCAGGCATGCAAGCAAGAAGCATTATCACAATTCAAGGGCACATTCCAGCCAGGCAAAAGCGCTTGAGAGAAGGGCACAGAGCAGGGCTGGTGAGGGGCATGGCTTGGGCAGAGGGGCATGGCCTTAGGAGAGCCCCCAGGGCCAGATAAAGAGGCCTGGGGCTCCTGCCTGTTGTATGTGGCAGAAATTCAAGAAGAGTTTTACCTCTGCAACTCATTTTTCAAGGACAAGTTAACAACTGCCCTTTAAGCATGATTCAATCTTCTCTGTTCCCCTTTTGGCCCATATTCAGATACAGAAAGCACTGTAGTAACTGGCTGGGCTTGATACAAGTTCATTTACTAGCTGCTATTGTAAGATGGCAGTTGTGATACCAGGAAATCTGTCTGTAACTGTAATCTCAGTTTAAGCACAAGGATGTGAGTCCAGAACAGGTGCCAAACTTAGATGGATTGGAGGTTCAAATTCATCATTGCTCTACTGCCAGGGACTATATGCATCTCTTATCAAAAAGTTGATTTCACCTGAATTCAACACCAAACCATAATTCCCCTCAATTGGACCCCACTGCTTTTAAAAATATAGTCGATAGACATTCTAATTTATGACAGCAGAATGGTTAAAAGTGTAGACATCTTCCTCTTTTTTAAAAAAAGCATTTAATGCAAGGGGTGGTGGTTATTCTGCTTGCTAGCAATTGTCAACAGCAAGAGGTGAATGTGTAGTTTTAAAAAGAAATCTCCTATAATTGGGTCAGTTTCTATTTTTACAGCCTGAGGATGTGGATAAGCTGTTTGAAGAAGTGTAGCCAGCCACCTGGCTCCTTGACCCTTGTCCATCTTGGCTTCTTAGAGCTAGCTGTGGGGGGTTGACTGGGTGGGTCCTGGGAGTGATCACTATTTCACTGGAGGAGGGGGAAGTACCATCGAAAATGTCGACCCAGTGTGCGGCAGCTGTGAAAAAAGCAGATTCCATGCTAGGGATAATTAGGAAAGGTATTGAAAATAAAACAACCGATATCATAATGCCGTTGTATAAATCTATGGTGCGGCCGCATTTGGAATACTGTGTATAGTTCTGGTCGCCTCATCTCAGAAAGGTATTATAGAGTTGGAAAAGGTTCAGAAGAGGGCAACCAGAATGATCAAGGGGATGGAGCGACTCCCTTACGAGGAAAGGTTGCAGCATTTGGGGCTTTTTAGTTTAGAGAAAAGGCAGGTCAGAGGAGACATGATAGAAGTGTATAAAATTATGCATGGCATTGAGAAAGTGGATAGAGAAAAGTTCTTCTCCCTATCTCATAATACTAGAACTCGTGGACATTCAAAGAAGCTGAATGTTGGAAGATTCAGGACAGACAAAAGGAAGTACTTCTTTACTCAGCGCATAGTTAAACTATGGAATTTGCTCCCACAAGACGCAGTAATGGCCACCAGCTTGGATGGCTTTAAAAGAAGATTAGACAAATTCATGGAGGACAGGGCTATCAATGGCTACTAGCTGTGATGGCTGTGCTCTGCCACCCTAGTCAGAGGTAGTATGCTTCTGAAAACCAGTTGCCGGAAGCCTCAGGAGGGGAGAGTGTTCTTGCACTCGGGTCCTGCTTGCGGGCTTCCCCCAGGCACCTGGTTGGCCACTGTGAGAACAGGATGCTGGACTAGATGGGCCACTGGCCTGATCCAGCAGGCTCTTCTTATGTTCTTATGTTCATCTGCCTTGAAGGAGGCAGTGCTGCATCCCCTCCTTAAGAAGACCTCCCTGGACCCACAAGTGTTAAACAACTATCTCTGAGTGGTGAATATCCCCTTCTTGGGCAAGGTACTTGAGAGGATGGAGGTGGTCCAGCTTCAGGTATGCTTGGAGTAAACTTATAACTTGGTTCCATTCCAGTCTGGCTTCAGGCCCTGTGATGGCTCTGAAACTACCTTGGTTGCTCTGGCTGATGGCATTTGTTGGGAGAGAGATAGGAGGAGTGCGACCCTGCTTGTTCTTGTTCTCTTGGTGATTTTCAGTACTGTAGATATGGTATCCTTCTGGAATGTCTCAGGGGGGTGGGGGTTCTGGGTGCTGTGCTTCAGTGGTTCCATTCGTACCTCCAAGACTGTTTCCAGAAAATAGGTATGGGAGGCTACTATTTTGCACCATGGGAGTTGTCCTGTGGCATCTCTCAGGGTTCCTACTTGTCTCCCATCCTATTTAACATCTATATGAAGCTGCTGGGAGCTGTCATCAGGAGATTTGGAGTGAGGTGTCACTAATATGCGGATGACACCCAGCTCTATTTCTCTGTTCCATTTGAATTGGGAGAAGCAGCTGAAGAGTTAGACCAGTGCTTGGAGGCAGTGATGGGTTAGATATGGGCCAGGAAATTGAGGCTGAGTCCTGGAAAAGACAGAAGTGTTACATGTCCCAAGTTTTCGTGTCTGGAAGGTTGAGAGATACCCTGTTCTGGATGTGGGTTGCACTCCCCTGGAAGGATCACGTAATAGCTTGTGGGGGCTCCTGGATTCAGATTTAGATTTCATATGATCCCTATTTTAAAGCAGCTGCATGTGTTGCCAGTTCGTTTCTGGGCCCAATTTAAGGTTCTCATTTTAGTGTTTAAAGCCCTAAACGACTTGGGCTCCAAATATTTGAAAGACTGCCTCCTTCCCTGCAGATCATCTTGAGTGTTGAGATTGGCAGAAGGGGTTCTCTTGGTAATTCCATTGTCTTCAGAAGTTCAGGGAAATGGTGGCCCGAGGGAGGGCATTCTCTGTATCAGCCCCTAAGTTATGAAATTCCCTCCCCACAGAAGTGCGTCTGGCATCTTCATTGTTCAGCTTTTGTCATATGCTGAATATGCATATCTTCAACCTGGCTTTTGACACTTGAGATGTATATTTTTAGGGCCCTCTCTACTTGTGCATGTAATTTGTTTTAAACTGTTCTAAATAATGTGTTTATATTGTTGTGACCTGCCCTGGGACTTGCTGGTGAAAATAATCATCATTATGCATTGGGATACTAAAATAAAATTCACACTGTTAACATCATTTTTTCACCCTGATCATATGAACAGTAGGATAGATAAAGCATACATGTGTACTAATGCACTTTAAATTATTTTGAGAATGCTTTAGAAATTGGTGGATGGTGCTTCTAAAATCATGTTAGTGATTGTGCCAGTATAAATATTCCAGACTGATTGATTCTTCAAAGAGCATGAGCTTGTGAATGTCCTTGAAAACCTGCTGTTTGCGATGAGAAAGTGACTGCAGAGGGAATATGTGAAATGCTAACATCCTTTCTCTACTTGAACAGGAGGGCTCCTTGTTCTCTCTCTTGATCAGCCGAACAACTGCATAAACGCTGAGAATCTTTGTGTGGCTGACCCTGCCTGCAGTACCGCTTATCATACCCTGCAAAACTGTTCCCAGTCTCTTGCCAAGAGTAGTTTCCTCCTTCTGGACCAAGAAACCAAGAGCAGATGTCTAGAGGCAGAGACAAATGTAAAAAAGAGATATTTTCAGAGATGCAAGTGTCACCGGCGCCCACGAAAGCAAGAGGAACAGTGCCTGCGTATCTACTGGACTGTTCGTTCCACTTTAACACACGGTGAGATAGAAACTTTGCTCACTCTTCATTTTGTACTGTCTCTGGTGGTGGGAGGATATGAATAGCAAGCCCCACCCCAGAGCTATACCTGAATTTCTGGGAGAAGAGAATCCTTCAATCTGATTGCAAAGACAAAACAAATATTTGCACCAAGTCAAGGTTATTACTGTCTCACTGACTGGAGGCGGCTCTCCAAGGTTTCAGTCTTTCTATTCCTAGCTTTCCTTCTTGAAATCGTTTTTAACTAGAGATGTTGGGGATTGATCTTGGGATCTTCTGCATGTGAAGCACTAAGCTGTGGCTCTTCCCATAGATGAAAAGAAAATGTTTGACAGAAGGAATAGAAAACTATTAGAAACCCCACTGGTTGCTTTTTTTTTTACTACCCTGAAATTTTATTTCCTAGGATGGTTTACAAAAAGAACTAAAAAGAGGAAAACAAGTGAACTTGGATGTCAGTTCTTAAAGTTACATAGTTCATATAATGACCAGCTTGAATGGAAACAGTTCAGGGAGAGGAGTCAAATGGCAGTAGGTGAAGTGGTCTCTCCACTGTCTTATTTCTCCCTCTGCTGCTCTGGACCAGGTGGAATGGCATCTGAAAGGTGACAGTCAATAGAAAGGACTCAAATGGCAGCTCATCATTAGAAAACTGATAAGGAAGGCCTTCGTAGCTTAAATATGAGTTGGATTTGTTATTGTTTGATAAGAAAACAGGCCTGTTCAGGATAAATATTTAAATATTTACATTGATAATACTCCAGAACATTTGCTAAAATGAAAGAATGTTAAAATCCTTCATATTTATTTTTTAGATTGAACAGTAGATTTAGATATGATTATGCCCCTTCTGTAAATTACAGTCTTAAGCACCTCTTGCTTAGTTTGCTGCTCTTCCAGCCCCCCCAGCCAAATTAAGGAGCTAACTGGGAACATTTAAATATACCTCTTCTCATGTATCTGCCTACAAATGTCACCTCATTCTGAAGGTAGAGGGCCTTCTCTGTTGTGACCCCTCAGTTATGGCATGCTGGCCCTTGGGATGTTTGCCTGAAATGTACATTTATATATATATATGACAAAGATTTTTCAATTCACCCAATCTTTTTAGGGATTTATTGTTCTAATACTGTAACATTTCTTAATTTATCGCTGAAATAATTTTAATCTGTGTTAGTTGGATGCTTGTTTTAGCCTTGTGAGATTGCTCTTGTGCTTTTATGTCTGTGGATATGTTTAGAATTGCATTTTGCAACCTCAGTTATTGTTTTTTAGCGTTATTTGCATTCTTTGATTTTTGTTAAACTGCTTTATTCATCATACAGAGAACATGGTTATAGCGTGACTCAAAAATAAATAAATTTATCTTGCACAGCTGACTTTAATTTGGAGATGTCACCCTACGAGGATATGGCAGATGAAGAATCTTCAAAGACCAATTACAACAAACTAGCAACTAAGATTGCAGGTACAGCTTGTACAAACGCTGCACATTCACTTTCTTTTCTTTTCCTCAGGACCTACGTATCAGAGTGAGGTTTTTTGATGGGGAGGAAGGAAATGATTTACAGGCAATCCAACCTGTAAAGATAGCTTCCAAACCAAAATAAAACAGAAACTCAAAACTGAAAGGCAGAAAAATGTATTATAAAGTAACAGAAAGCATAAAATGTAAGACAAAGTAGTCCTTTGAAGTAAATTCTCCACAGAAAAATGTTTTTAGTTACTGTAAACCGCCCAGAGAGCTTCGGCTATGGGGCGGTGTACAAGTATAATAAAATAAATAAATAAATAAATTTTCGCCTGAGGGAATCTTGGTCCAAAGAGAGCTGAGTGAGAAGGCAGGTGCCATACCCTTTGATATGTGTACATAGAAAGGAGGAGCTGGGCACCAAGCTATAAAATCATCCCTTGTCTCTCTCCCAACAAATGTTATACAGAAAGACCAAGGCAATTTCTGTGCCAAACCCAAGCCTAAGCCCTGAATAAAATGGATCTAAAGAATCAGTCTCATCCAACAGATCCTGGCTCTGACCCACACCCTCAAGAACCTTGCCCAAGAAGTGGACATTAGCAAACAGGCTGACAGTTTAGATTTTCTGGATCCAGATAAGGTTTCTTAAGGAGTGGTCTTACCAATGGCTCCTTTAGGCAGGCAGGGCCCACCCTCTCTTGCATGGAGGCATTAATAACTTTCTTTGCTGAGCTGGCCATCCCCTCCTTGCTTGATTTTTATCAGCCATTAAGACCAAGGTTCAAGAACAGAAATGGTTACCCAAACAGATCCAAGCACTTTGTCCATATTCTTGAGCCATAGTAACTGAAATGTATCCAACAGGAGTAGAAAGTGCCCTTGATTAGAGTTGTGAAGGGTCAGAACAAAATTGGGAAAAAACTTTTTTCTCGAAATTTTCTATTTTTTTCTGAGAAATTAAAAAAAAAAAAAGACACCTCGCACCTGAATTTTCCGTTTTTCCAGGCCTTCGCATTTCTAATCTGGATGCCTCTTGAGATTCTTTTGTCATAACTGTGGAGTCAGGAACATTGCAGATGCAAGCAAGTTATCCTCAAAATGCTTCACAAATAGGTCACAGCAGGCTACCATAGGCTCCACTGCCTCCTTTGGGCCAGAATATAGAAGGCCCCACTCTACCTAGAAAAGCTCTGCCGAATGGCATAATGAACATGCAACAGAAGCTGCAGAGTATGAATTCTTTGCTGCTTTCACTGCCACTGAGTAGAATCGATTATGAGAACTAGGGATGGGATCCCATTTCGGCGCCAGTTCGATTTTCACTCCATCAAACTTCCTTCCAGTACCACTTTGTAAGGGATCAGTGTTCACTATTTGTGATAAACACCTATTTGATTTTTCCCTCTTGCAAAAATATCGATATTAATATCTATATTTTCCCTTCAAAATACCAATATTTTTGAGGTGACTTTTTTTTAAAAAAAAAAATCCACTTCAGCCACCGAAAACCACTAGAAAAAAAATGAATCTGCGAGGACAAAAAAAGTGATTAGGAAATCCAGTGTCAAATTTGAATTTTTCCAAATTTGAGCACATCCCTAATGAACACTCACTAATGTTTGTTTGCATTCATCTGGAGTTTTCCTCCACTTGTGTTCAGGCCATCTCCCAGCTTGTTTCATTGCCCTTAGCACTAGCGTGTACTAAGGAGCCAACTGGGCTTTATCAAGTGGGAGAGGGCACTCAGGAGTGATCATGTCAAAGGCCTGGGTCATCCATGTATTCCATAGGTCAACTAGGAATTCAACAGGAGCACCAGTCATATCAGCTGGAAAATTTCCTGGACCTGTCTGGAAACCAACTAGATTCATCAGCCTTCGAGAGTGGACTATCCTAATAATCCCCCATTTCAGCAGAGAAAAAGCTACTGAAAGTCTAAATATCAGCAAGAGGTGATCAGATCATGATAAGAAACATGTGTTAATATCACCCGCTCTCAGATCACCCTCTTCCTGCCCAGCTGAGAAGATCAGATCTAGAGTGTGGCTTGCCACATGTGTCAGGCTGATGACATGTTGGGACAGCTGTATGGTTGTCATGGCAGCCATAAAGTCCTGAGCTGCCCCAGATTTAGAGGCCTCGGCACAAATGTTGAAGTCCTCCAGAACCAACAGTCTGGGAGTCCTCAACACCACTTCTGAGACCACCTCCATCAGCTCAGGCAAGGAGACTGATAGTTAGTGAAAAGTTAGTGAAGTGGGCAGTAAACCAGCAGAATCCTGAATTTTCCTGATTGCCCAGTGCCAGGTACTTTAGTTCCACACTCAAGGAAACAGGAAGCATAGAGGGATTGAGAATTCTTATGTACTACAGCAGCCCTGACCCTCAAGTCTGATGCTGTACAGTGTACCCCGGTGGGAGCTTGCAAAAGTTACTTTTTTTGAACTACAACTCCCATCAGCCCAATCCAGTGGCCATGCTGGCTGGGGCTGATGGGAGCTGTAGTTCAAAAAAGTAACTTTTCCAAGCTCTGGCGTGGGCACACAGGTGGGTAGTACCATCAGTGTCCATGGTGCGTTATAGAGGACATGAGAAAAGATCTCTACCCCTAGGAGTTTGCAGTGTAAAACTTCTCACAGTGTAAACAAGGAAGGAAGGAAAGCAGATGTAAATCAGGAATTAATTTATCTCTGAACTGTGGAGTGATGGTGGAGATTGCTTGACTGTCTTCTCTAATAGTTTAATCCTTCTCTAGGAAATTATCTCGAGTCCATTATATTCTTGTGTTTCTGTGACTTTTATAGGCTTGCATATAGCTAGCACAAATCCCTGCCTACATGCCACGAACGTTTGCCATCTGGACCACAAGTGTATGCGCCTACGCTCACTTTATGCCCAGATCTGCAGCATAGGGTTCCCCTGTGATCGGCACAAGTGCCACCAACGTCTGAGGCACTTCTTTGAGAGGATCAGTGTGGATTTCACCAAGAGGCTCCTCTTCTGCCCTTGTCAAGATGAGCTTTGTGGGAAGCGACGCTGGAATACCATTGTCCCAGAGTGCTCTTTCCAGAGCAGCATCAAGCCAAATTGCCTCTTCCTGTTGGAGTTGTGCTTGAAGGACAATATCTGCAGGTAGGCTTGGCACTAAGGGTGGCTGTCATAGTATTATTATTTATTATTTATTTATTATTTGATTTATATCCCACCCTTCCTTCTAGCAGGAGCCCAGGGTGGCAAACGAAAGCGCTAAAAACACTTTAAAACATTATAAAAACAGACATTAAAATACATTAAAACAAAACAACTTTAAAAACATTTTTTAAAAAGCTTTGAAGACAATTTAAAAAAAAGGTTAAAAAATATTGTTTTTTAAAAAAAAGGCTTAAAAGCATATTAAAAAGCAATTCCAACACAGAAGCAGACTGGGATAAGGTCTCAGCTTAAAAGGCTTGTTGAAAGAGGAAGGACTTCAATAGGTGCTGAAAAGATAACAGAGATGGTGCCTGTCTAATATTTAAGGGTAGGGAGTTCCACAGGGTAGGTGCCACCACAATAAAGGTCCGTTTCCTATGTTGTGCAGAATGGTAATCCTGAGATAAGATGGTATCTGCAGGAGCCCCTCACCTGCAGAGCGCAGTGATCGACTGGGTATATAAGGGATAAGACGGTCTTTCAGGTATTCTGGTCCCAAGCTATATAGGGTTTTGTACACCAAAACTGGAACCTTGAATTTGGCCCAGTAGCAAAAGGGCAACCAGTGCAATTGTTTCAGCAACAGGGGGACATGTTGGTGATACTCTGCCCCAGTGCGCAGTCTTGCTGCTGCATTTTGCAGCAGCTGCAGCTTCCGGACCAACCTCAAGGGCAGGCCCACATACAGCGCATTACAGTAATCCAGCCTGGAGGTTACCAGTGCATGGACAACAGTGGTCAAGCTATCCTGGTCCAGAAATGGCCGCATCTGTCTTACCAGCCGAAGCTGGTAAAAGGCACTTCTAGCCACTGAGGTCACCTGAGCCTCTAGCGACAAAGATGGATCTAGGAGCACCCCCAAACGACAAACCTGCTCTTTCAGAGGGAGTACGACCCCACCCAAAGCAGGCAACTGACCAATTATCTGAACTTGGGAACCACCAACCCACAGCGCCTCCGTCTTGCTAGGATTCAGAGTCAGTTTATTGGCCCTCATCCAGCCTACCACCGAGTCCAGGCAGCAGTCCAGGGCTTGCATGGCCTCTCCCGATTCAGATGCTACAGAGAAATAGAGCTTGGGTATCATCAGCGTACTGCTGACACCTTGCCTCAAATCTGATGACCGCTCTCAAGGGCTTCATATAGATGTTAAACAGCATGGGGGACAAGATGGTACCCTGCAGCACCCCACAGCACAACTGCCAGAGGGCCGAAAGAAAATCACCCAATGCTATTCTCTGAAAATGACCCTGGAGATACGATCGGAACCACTGTAAAACAGTGCCTCCAATACCCATCTCACCAAGTCGGCCCAGAAGGATACCATGGTCAATGGTATCAAAAGCTGCTGAGAGATCAAGTAAGAGTAACAGGGTTGCACTCCCCTTGTCCTTCTGCCGATAAAGGTCATCCATCAGGGCGACCAAGGCCGATTCAATCCCATAATCAGGCCTGAACCTAGACTGGAACAGGTCAAGATAATCTGTTTCATCCAAGAGTATTTGCAATTGCTGCCCCACAACCCTCTCAATCACCTTCCCTAAAAAGGGGGTATTTGCGACCAGTTGGTAATTGTCCAGTGGGTCCAGGGTGGGCTTTTTCAGGAGCGCTCGGATCACCGCCTCTTTCAGGGTGGCTGGAACCACTCCCTCCTGCAATGATGCATTGACCACACCCTGGATCCATTCGATCAAACCCCCTTGGCAAGCTTTAATAAGCCAAGAATGGCAAGGATCTAGAGGATACGTTGCTGGCTGCATAGTAAGTTATAAGTTTTATGGCACACTTGCAGCTAGACCCTAATGTGTACTATATGCTTGTTGAAGTAAAAGAGGAAACAAATAAAAAATAATACTTACCCATAATTCCTAACAATTTATATAGTGCTTGTCTACAGACATTTTAATGTTAATATGTCTGTAGAAGTATCACCTAGATCAGGGATGGACAATTTCTATATACTTTAGAGGTACTTTATTCTCCAGGTGGATGTCTGTGAGCCAGGAGTGGTCAGCTCCATAATGAAGTTGGGTGCCACATACTCAGTAGGGGCTTTGCCCTTATGGAGAGCCTGTTACATAAAACATATGTGAGATATCTTAAAATGTGAAGTGTCTGTTTTATACGGCATTTTTTATAGAACCAAGCTGGTATAGCACAGTGAGGAGGAAAGCCTGGCTGGGAGTCCAGAGTCTATGAGTTCAAATCTCGCTCGTGGCTCCTGGGTGTAAAGGGCTGGCTAGAGATCACCCCCACAGTGAGTGGCTCAGGGGTTACGTGCCCTGCCGCCTGTGCAGCCGTGGGCAAGCTGCATAGTCCCAAGGAGCCCAGTTGTCCCCCAGCTGGCAGTAGCAGACAAGGAAGGGTCGGGCTTGTGCAAGTGTGACAAGCTGAGCAGGCCCTAGCCAGCTGGAGAGGACTAGCCTCAGAGGGAGGCAATGGTAAACCACCTCTGAATACCACTTACCATGAAAACCCTATTCATAGGATAGCCATAAGTCGGGAACGACTTGAAGGCAGTCCATTTCTATTTTTTTATAGAACCACCAGTTGCTAGCAGACTTCAGGGGCCATATAGGCCATGGGTCATCAGTTGCCCATTCCTCAGATATTACTCCGAGATTATGATGATCTATGACTTTGCTTGGCTCTCCATAAAAATGGTTTAGTTTACCTTATTAAGTACAGGACAAATGAGTAAAATATGCCGTGGGGTAGTATTATTATTTTATTATTTCCATTTACAGACCACTTACTATCTAAAAGATCTCAAAGCGGTTTACAATAGAATACAGAAGGTACAATAAAAACATATAAAATTAATTTACAAAGCAAAATACATAAACAATATCCATATACGTAAACGTATACATAAACACAGTATAAAAGTCACAATTCACCAAGGGAGGCTTGTAAGCCACCCTCCCCGCTCTGTGAAAGTGTCAGAAAACTGAAATTACGTTGACCATGGAGGAGGGTGAGAAGCAGGTAAAAGGTTATTGCTCCCCTGGTGCGGCTTGCCACCATTTCTCTTGCCTCTCCATCCTCTCGGGGGTGGGGGGTGAGCCCCTGCCGGCTGCGAGGCTCCAGGACTCAACCTTGGCCGGCCTGTGTGTCTATTGTTCTGAAGGCGAAGCATCTCTCCAGGACGCAGGTTGTTATCAGAGAGCAGGACGGGATTTATTTATTTATTTATTTCATTTGTATACTGCTCCATAGCTGAAGCTCTCTGGGCGGTTTACAACAATTAAAAGCTGGGGGCTAAAGAGGGTGGTCATCGTGTTGATGTTGATGGGGGACTGCATGTGACCCCCCACAACAGGGAAAATCAGAGGCCCACTCTTCCTTGTCTACATAGCTCCAGTGACTGGTCCCGTGGCCAGGAGGACCTGCCTTCGAGGGGGGCCCCTCTGAATCTTCCTCGCCAGCATCTCTGTCTGCACCGGCTAGTTGGGAGGCCAGCAGCAGCAGCAGCAAGAGGAGGAAGAGGTGGGGGGGGAGAAGTCCAACCTCAGCTTCTCTCAGGCTCGCATCCTCATTGTGGTTCCATGCGGGGTCTCTCCTAACCCGTCAGAGCGTGCGAGCATCATTTTGTGCTGTGTCTAGAGCAGCTCCTCCAGCTCCACGTCCTGCGGGTGTTGCTGCAGTGGGGCCTTGTGAAAGTAAAGAAATCCCTTGTTCTGTTAGGTTTTTTAAATGCATAGTTTATTTTCCCCCTAAATTTTTCTGTAACAATATAAGTAATAAGCATGAACAATAAAAGGGGGAGAGAACAAAGCAGCAAAACATGTCAAATCATAATACCATTAAGAAAATCAGACGTATGTTTTTAAAAAGAGGGGGGGAAAGAATAAAAATAAATAAATTGGGACAGAGGGGGTCGGATAGGGAAGGAGAAGGGAGGGAATAGGCTACAGAAGAGCCCCACATGGTGTACTCCAAGTAGGAGTCCCAGATCTCAGAGTATTTACATTCTTTGTGCCTCAAAGTAAAAGTAACTCACTCATATGCTGCAAGGGACTTGTTCTGATTAGTTGTCTTCCACCAGATCCCGGCTAGCTGACTTTCAAGAGCGTTGCAATCCTTCAGGCACATCTTCAGATGGCTGCTCTCGGCAAAAGCACGCTGCATGCCTGGAGGCTTACATGGGGATGATTGGTATGTGTTGGGCCCAGAGGACTTCACTGGGAGGTTGACGAGGGTTATGACATACCAAGTGGAAAAGGTATGAAAGGTTATGCTTTCAAGGTGCATGGAACAGAGAGTGGGGACAAGCGCAAGCTCCTCTGACTGTGGCCTTCAGTTGTATGGTAGGAAACGCCTAAAGCTCATCCCCTCCTGAAGACTTGACTCATTTTCCTTGTGTGACAAACCAATGCAGCTGGATACTGTTCTGTTTTCACATTCATTCTGAAGTTGGAAGAGCAACACTACAGGTAGTTCCTTCTGTTAGGTGGTTATTAGCCATGATAACCAAATGGAATCTTCATATCCAGGAGCAGTGCACCTCTGATTATGAGAGATGTTGGGAACAAAACATGATCACTATCCCCTTTGTGCCCTGCTTTTGAAGCATTTGGCTGGCCAAAGCAACAGAATGCTTGTGTTTTTGTTAATTTAATTTGTTTTTTGTTTTTTTTTATTAGACAATTTATGCATGGCATTGAGAAAGTGGATAGAGAAAAGTTCTTCTCCCTGTCTCATAATACTAGAACTCGTGGACATTCAAAGAAGCTGAATGTTGAAAGATTCAGGACAGACAAAAGGAAGTATTTCTTTACTCAGCGCATAGTCAAACTATGGAATTTGCTCCCACAAGATGCAGTAATGGCCACCAGCTTGGATGGCTTTAAAAGAAGATTAGACAAATTCATGGAGGACAGGGCTATCAATGGCTACTAGCCATGAAGGCTGTGCTGTGCCACCCTAGTCAGAGGCAGCATGCTTCTGAAAACCAGTTGCCGGAAGGCTCAGGAGGGGAGAGTGTTCTTGCACTCGGGTCCTGCTTGCGGGCTTCCCCCAGGCACCTGGTTGGCCACTGTGAGAACAGGATGCTGGACTAGATGGGCCACTGGCCTCATCCAGCAGGCTCATGTTCTTATGTTCTTATACCTTGCCCTTCCTCCAGTCTGGAGCACAGGGTCACTTCACATAAGAAACCCTTATTAAGAAGGTTGAGATTCTCGGGATGCTGAATTGGGTGCTAGATATAATATTATGGGCGCCTGGTCTGGTAGTTCTGTGTCTCATCTCCTTGGACCTGGGATTCCATATGAACAAATTCTGACTCTTTGTCTTTTTGGACTTGAAATAGGTACACCCATGACCCCAAACTACATCAGCAATTCCAGTAATGAGGTCTCACTGTGGTGTTCCTGCAAGGACAGTGGCAATCAAAAGGAGGACTGTGACCAAATCCTTGATGCCTTTGCCAGCAGTGCATGCCTAAGTAAGTGCATATGAACATATGAGGCTGCCTTATACTGCCAGACCCTTAATCTATCTAGCCCCAATAATTTTTCCTCTTTTTCATAATGCTAGAATTTAACGTTTCCCCCATTAGATTGATTTGACAGTAGATTCAGGACAGACAAAACACAGTACTTCATGCAATATATACAGAATATTTATGCATGTATGGCATTTAAATCCTGCCTTTCATCTAAGATGCTCAAGATTATGAGTTTTTAAAAGGATTGGAGAAATTCATAAACAAAAAACCAATTGTTAGTCATTTAGAAAGATCCATGTTTAGAGGTTGTATTAGAGATGTTGGTGACAGGCATCTGGCTCGGGTGGAGAGCCTATGGCCTTCCAGATGTTGCTCCCATCATTCCTGTCCAATGGCCAACTAGGCTGGGGCTAATGGGAGTTGGAATCTAGTAGCATTTGGAGGGCTGCGGGTTCCTGATCTAGTTATTGCCTTCATGCCTTATGAATTTTCCAGAGGAATCTGTCTTCTGTTGAAAACAAAATGCTGAGCTACGAAGATCTTTACTGTGATCCATCAGGTTTCTCCTAGTGTTTTTTGTTGTTCATTAAGCAAGGGATGGGGAACTGTGGCCCTCCCAGATGTTACTGAAATGCAACTCCTATCATTTCTATTGACCATGCTGACTGGAGTTGATGGGAGTTGGAGTCTAGCAGCATTTGGAGAATCACAGGTTCCCCATTCCCTATTAATTATCACTTGGGCATTCATAATTTTATTTATTCTAACTAGTTCAATAGATCACAGCATCAGGTCTTTGATTCTGCAGATTGGGGATAAAATCAGCTGTGGCTCCTGTGTCCAATACCTCCCTGCTATCATCTGTTGTCAACACATTCTTTAAAATGTTAGGCCTTATTAAGATTTAAATATTTTATGGCTGTGAAAGCTTCGAGAGGACATCAAATAAACAACCAGAACTTGTTGGTTAAATGTTTGTCTCACGTGTTTATATTTCATTCTATTTATGGATAAGTTTTTCATGCCCCCCACAGATAAGATTTGGGCACTTTTCTGGCCAAACACTTCTCCCCTTTGAAAGGGAGAAAATCCATGCTCCTGAAAAACATTGGCTAGTCTGTGTTTCCTGCACACTCCCCCACTGCATGGAAACAGCAGCCCAGGTAAATCATGAAGACCAAAGCAGTAACTTGCAATGGGCTAATTGCCAAAAGGCTTCGGCAATCGAGCACATCTCAAAAATCAAGCAAATGGTAGATCAAGTGGGGGTGGGGAAACCTTTTTTCAGCCCAAGGGCTACATTCTCTTGTGGGCAACCTCTAATCTTTATTCAGTAGGCTGTATTCCAGCCATGCAAAAGTCAGGAGCTTCCCACGCACACCTACACAAGCACATGTCTTCATCCAGACAAGCAAGAGGCACTAGTATGCTTCAGAGACACATTTGAGTCAGGGAAAAGCACTCAAGGAGAGCTCAGTGCAGGGCTGGTGAGGGGTGTGGCCTAGAGCGAGTCATGAGGGCTGGAAAGAGCCCTGGAGGGCTGCATTCGGCCCCAGACCTGAAGTTTCCTATCCCCGCAGTAGATGTCTGCGCAGCCAAAGTGTAGCAGAAAAGATCTGCTGGCTCCTGCCCAAGCCATTGCCAGGAATGAATGCATGGATATCTTATAATAATTTATCCAGTTTTGTACATTTGATGCTTGAAGACCAGAACCCCTACTCCAGGACCCAGAATGTGTACCCTGACTTTATGTATGCTATCAGGTTCTCACACAATCTTCTCTGTGCTCTCTGCTTTACAGAAAGTGCAATTCAGTCTCAGATGAACTCAAACCAGATGAATATGGAGAGTTGGGAGCAACTGCAGTTTACACCATCCCTAAACATCCAGGGAGATGGCACCAGCACAGTTTTCACTGCAAAAATGTATTGGGTATGAACAATTTGTATCAGTCTGACACACAGCCAGCCTCTTCTTAATCTATACCAGGGGTGGGGAACCTGTGGCCCTTCAGATGTTGTTGGACTCCCAGCTCCCATCAGCCCCAGCCAGCATGACCAACAGTCAGGGATGATGGGAGCTGTCATTCAGCAACATCTGGAGACCCACAGGTTTCTCATGCCTGGTCTATAGCATAACTGGAATCAAATATATTTGTTACATGTCTATAAAACAAATGGTTTGCATAACAAAGTTGTGTCAATTAAGCTTATTCTGTTGTGAGAGAAAGTTGAGGAAACAAGCTGTCCCATTTGTCTCTCAAGGGAGGTCCTCAGATCTTCAAGTATTATTATTTATTATTATTGTTAACATTTATTACCCACTCTTCACCCAAAGGTCCCAGAGCAGGTTATAACAATTTTTGAATAGTACAAAAAGCTGTGAAGGAGGGGACATCCTGCAGCTGGATATGGTATTGGGGGGGGCAGTGAAATAAGATGTATGAAATAATAAATACACTATTTCTCTTTCTGCCTTTCTAGCAACCTGGGGAAAAGAAGGTCCAGCCAGAGGTTCTTATGCACAACAGCCAAAAATCATTTTGTAACTCTCTTTATTCTGGAGCTCAGATTTCCTCGCTCACTTTGACCTTGACACTGTTCCTTCTGTTACTTGGTCCGCCATAACTTTATATAACTGGCATTGTTCCTGACATGTAATTCCATGAGAAGGGAAACTGGACAATGTTTCATGCCAAAGAGGAAGCACTGACTACTGCCAGCCTCTTCCCAATGCACTCCCCTTCTGCTAGAACTCTGCCTCTTTCTCTCGCTGGTGGGCCTGCCTCTGAAGGAGGGGTAATGCTGGTTCTCCTGCCAGTGAGCCAAAAGAAAAGAAAGTAGGCAGTTGGGAACTATTTTTAAAAACTGAAATCAAAATAAATGTTTTAGTGCATTCCAAGATTTTGATTTAAAAGGAAGGAGAGGAATCCATTGTCTCTAGACTAGCAAGTAAAATGCTATTTCTGGCTTCAGGATTGCCCCAAAATCGGTCATCTACTCTTTGGTGGTTTTTGGGGCCATGTTGTACACTTGTCCGGTTCTTAAGCAAACAAAACTGAAGTTGTGGAGAGTGATGCTGAATTGTAGCCTCTGCACTTGATCCCTTTGGGCTCAACATATCTTTGTTATGACTCATGAGACATTTAACACCTCAGAGCTAGGCTGGGCTTCTGTATTCATCTTAGTAACATAAACTTCCTTGTCCAATATTGTATGAACTTTCTGGGCTTTCATAGGAATTAGCATGCAGGCATACTAAGGTTTTACTCACCAGAGTTTCCTGGAAACAACAAATGGTCTGCCCCAAGCTTCAGAGCAAAGATCTTTTCTACGTGTGATAGCCTAGCATTTCTTCACGTCTTTCTGAATGTTTTGTGGTACCAGACTTTTATCCATAACCTAATCATTGTGGATGTAAAGATTTGTGTGGTGTAAACTGCCGTTCTTTTGTGCTGCAGTGGAATATTGTCCATTTCTGGGTAAAGAACAATAGTTCACACCCCATACATGTAACTACTACCTTGTTGTCTGCCTTACATTTTTGTAAGAGGTAGTAAGCTGACCACAATAACTTCATTATGTAGGTGTTTGATGGCTGTAAAGATGTAGTCAGTATTGCATCCAATTTCCCTCCTGTTCTCCAAGAAAAATACATGGTGTTGAAGTTACCAAAGTTGCCTGTCATATGTGCAAGGATCAGGGCACAGTCCATCTTCGTGTGAATTGTTTTGGCTCTGTGGAACAGATTTCCTCAGCAGTGGAAATTTTAGCATGCTTTGTATTTTCTCATCCAGGTATTAGTTTCTTCTTACTCGTGCCCACTGAAGGGGTCTTGTACTGCCCACCAGTGTCAACTCTATTTCTATGTGTATATACCAAACAAATGTATGATTTGGATGGACAAATCTATTCAATCCATTCTGCAGTAGTAATGGTGTTTATTGTTATTCCAGCTCTTTAATGAAGGCAATTACAAAAGGATTTGCTTGTAGCCTTTTAAAAGTGTTTGTAGCGGTTGTGACTGTACAAATAACTTTGGAAGCGTGGCTTCTGAAAAACAGAAGGCAAGGAATATAGAAAGGGTTACAAAAAAGGCTCATGGATTTAAAAAAAATACTGGGTTTGATAGCACAATATTGGCACAGGATATGGAATGTACCCAGGCATTTGAAGTGCTGTGGGAATCCAGACCTTGGAACAGGTTTAGAATCCATATAAGCTGAGAGCTTTCACAACAATGGAAATTGTCTGCAACATTCCCTAGGGTAGGCAAGGCCTGAATGGAAAATCATGGAAAATTCTAAAGTTAAACTTTGTTTGTAAATTCATTATCATAGGCCAATTTTTTTTCCACAACACTGCTTTCCATTCCAGTTCAAATGTCAAGTCAGGTTTATTTATACAAAATAAGTTACAAAAATAAAGTTCAACAATTGTATCCAGCTTAAAAGCATACTTATTTTAGGATTTCAAGGGCACAACTCAGTTAATGATAGGTGTAGCACATGTAATGGGATGGGCACCTCTCCTCTGTTCAGAACAGAAGGGAGGGAAGGCTGTTTGTCAATCTTGGCATCCATTGAAATGTGGGTATGTTTAAGGAGGTATGTTGAATGTAGGAGAAGCCAAGCTGCCACAAACAGGAACTGATCAGGAACAGCAAAGAATCCCTCCTGCGTTGTGGTTTTTTGAGGGGATATTTACTGAGACCTTTCAAGGGCTCCATAGGGGGTACTGGCAGGCACTTTGGTGACCCCTACTAGAGCTTGGCTTTCCTCCCCTTCCTTGGTTAGAGTAAATGGGTGACTTCATAGGACCATGCCCACCTCCTCATCCTCTTTCAGGCCTCCCTCTCACTTTGATATAGATTACTTGCTCTCCAGAGCATAGGTTACTCACACTGTGGAGGAGGCAGTTTGGATGGCAGTGGAGAGGCATGCATATACAGTCCACGTTCACTCCAGTGGCCTCTTGCTCCCTCTACATGGGAAGATGGGGGAGGAGTAAAACAGTGTTTGCTGAACTTGCAACGGGCTGGATCATCCATGCTCCCAACTGTCTTTATTTCTAGTACATTCCGCTGGAGCTGCGTTTCCAGCATCTGGTGAAAATGACACAGTTTCTGTTGACTTTTCAGTGTTGTGCTGTTCTTACTACTTACATAATTATAATAGTAATTTGTCTATAATATACTGAATACACCAGCAACTCTCATGCCTTTGTTGAAAAGGGAAACTGCAGGGCAATAGAAATTCCTAAAATGTTATCATGTGTCTTCAATATACAATTTAGGTCTCCTGGCAAACAGAGGAAGCGGGAGCATTGAGAGCTGCTGTAATGTAAATTGCAATATCTTACAAATGTGATTCAGCCCATAATATCCAAAATAAAGTTTATCTTACAACCCTGGGAATCTCTGTCCTTTGCATTCAGCAAGAGATGCACTGAATGTCAATTTTGCCCAGTGATGTCACAGTGCAGGGCACCTCTCACAAAACAGGTATGAAAATGGAATGAAGCCAGAGATATTTTGTCTGTTCTCTCCTGGCAGCCTACAGCCTTCAGTTGTGTTTCCATAACAAGATACAGGAAACATGGTCTTTCAGGCCTCTGCTTATCTACAGATGAACTGTTACCCTGATAGTATAGGTGAGGGACCAGGCAATCACTTACTCAGGGCCATACAGCAACAATATGCTCTTCTAATGCAAAAAGTAGGAGATAACCCTTACCCATAATGCTTCCATGTTTTATGACCACCTAAAACTAAGACCAGTCTGAAAACTTAGTGAACAAATAGGTTCATCGGTGTGCCAACAGTTCTCTAGATTCTCCCTCTGCAGGGTTGTGGGGAGAGTTAGGTTGGCTGATGGATCTTGACTGTTTCCTGACAGCCGTGGAAGGTTACAGTTGATACAACATATTCCTGTTGAAGCAGTTGTGGCAGGTATTCCTGGTCAATCTCTAAAAAATGGAGATGACCCAAATGGTGGCTGTGATACCTCTAAGCACTCTCGGAGGGCTTTCTGGTACACCAGAGAGCTTGGAAAAATGGAGCAGCAGAGATAAATTAGTAGGATGTAAGTGAAGAAAGACATGTGCCAAATATGATCAAACATGATGCGTCAAATATGAGCTAGAGCTCACTTTAGATTGTACTTGGTGGTGAGAGTGGCAAAGGACTACACTTTCACCACCATTGCATCCACACTGCAGTCATAGGGCCAAAGTGCACATGTGATGCATCTTTACATGTAGGCTTGCTTGGTTTTTAAGGCAAATTATATCAGCTGGGGGAGACCTGCTTAGTTAATCGAATCAAAGCAGGTGTGGAGGGAAAATTAACCCTTTCTTCCCTTGCCAGAATCTTGAAAACCCCTCTTCTGGAGCTAGTATTTGCTTGGGGGTGGTGGTTAGGGTTGCCAGGCTCAGGGCCTGAGACTGATCCTGTATCTTTGGGAGAAGGTCCTGAACTTGGGAACCCTGGGGGGGGGGATCCCCTATTGGCACAATGTTATATACCTTTAAGGCAGCTGTGAGACCTTTTGTTAAAAACTCACTGGGCCTAGAACAATGTTCCCACTATCGGTTGTGAACATTCCTTTTTGGGATAAGATGCTTGAGCTGCTGGTGAAGCTCCTGATGTTCCTGGATGACACAGGCTATCTAATTGCCCTGGTAGATGGCCTACACTGGAAGGAGGACAGGAAGTTTGATCTTGTTGATTCTCCTGAACCACTCAGCAGCTTTTAATACCATCAACCATCATATTCTGAACTACTTAGATTTAGGGTTGCGAGGTTCAGGGCCTGAGACTGATCCTGTATCTTTAGGAGAAGAGAAAGTCAGCCAAGTTGCAGCCTCCAAGAAGTCTTCTGTATCTTTAAAAGTTGTGCAGGGGGAAGGGAGAATTCTCCCCTGTGGTTTTTCCCATTACAGAGTTGCAAGAACACCTGCACTTGGCTGACTTTCTCTTCTCCTAAAGATACAGGATCAGTCTCAGGTCCTGAATCTGGCAACCCTACTTGGATTGGGAGTTGAAGACATTATGCTTCTGTTCCACTACTGCTTATCAGATTTGCAGATGATACAAAATTGGGGGGCACAGCTAATACCGTGGAAGACAGAAACAAAATTCAAAGGGACCTTGGTAGGCTGGAGCATTGGCCTGAATACAACAGAATGAAATTCAACAGGGATAAATGCAAAGTTCTACACTCAGGAAAAAGAAAACAAATGCACAGTTATAAGATGGGGGATACTTGGCTCAGCAATATGACATGTGAGAAGGATCTTGGAATTGTCGTTGATCACAAGCTGAATAGATGTGACTGCAAAAAAGGCAAATGCTCTGTTAGGCTGCATTAACAGAAGTATAGTTTCCAATTGCGTGAAGTATTAGTTCCCCTCTATTCAGCACTGGTTAGGCCTCATCTTGAGTACTGTGTCCAGTTCTGGTCTCTGCACTTCAAGAAGGATGCCGACAAACTGGAACAGGTTCAGAGGAGGGCAACAAGGATGACGAGGGGACTGGAAACAAAGCCCTATGAGGAGAGACTGAAAGAACTGGGCATGTTTAGCCTGGAGAAGAGAAGACTAAGGGGAAATATGATAGCACTCTTCGAGTACATGAAAGGTTGTCACACAGAGGAGGGCCGGGATCTCTTCTCGATCGTCCCAGAGTGCAGGACACGGAATAATGGGCTCAAGTTGCAGGAAGCCAGATTTAGACTGGACATCAGGAAAAACTTCTTAACAGTTAGAGCCATACAACAATGGAACCAATTACCTAGAGAGGTAGTGGGCTCTCCAACACAAGGCATTCAAGACAGCCATCTGTCGGGAATGCTTTGATTTGGATTCCTGCATTGAGCAAGGGGTTGGACTTGATGGCCTTATAGGTTCCTTCCAACTCTACTATTCTATGTTTCCTATAGAAGAGGCAAGTCACAGAAAGTGGTGTGGCGGGGGTTGGGGTTGGGTGGCATCTGTAGCTATGGAGTAAACCACTAGAAGTCTGAAGATTTGGAGTGAGGTGTTGGAATGCCAATGACACCCAGCTTTACTTTTCATCTAATTTAGATGTAGCAACGGATGTCCTGAACAGATGTCTAGACTTGGTAGTGGGTTGGAGCTTAATCCCAGCAAGACAGAAGTACTGCTGATGAGTTCGACTGATCCAGACTGCTGACAAATAGTTTAAATGGGATGGTGGTTGGCTTGCTCTGGATGGGACTGCAGTCTCTTCTAAGGATCCAGTTCAGAAATTGGTAGATGCTCTTAAATCAATAGCAAGTGATTGACTTTGTGTGCCAAGTAGTATCTGTGGCACAAAGTACTGTTCTTCAACACTGGTATGCCAGCTGCACCGCCTCTTAGAAGCTTGTCACAATTAGGCATACTTTGGTAACAAACAGGTTGGATTGCTGTGATGTTTGTAACTGGACCTACCTGTGAAGAACATTTGGAAACTTCTGCTGGCTCAGATTCCAGTGACCAGACTGCTTACAGGGACCCACGAAACTAAGCAAATTTTGCTGGTGCTAAAATATATTTACTGGCTCCTAGTTTGTTTCCAGGTGCAGTTCAAAGTGCTAGTTTTGTAACCTGTAAAGCCCTAAATAGCTGGGAATCAGGAGACCTGCAGAAGGCCAGTGTCAGAGTCCCCACCTTCTGACAAAGGGAGGTATTTGCCTGGCACCAATATTCTGTCGCGCTGCGATAGTGCGTGTGTGGTCCAATACAACACCAAAAGCAGGTTCAGGTATAGAAAAGATCCAGTCACAGGCAATGATTTCTTTTAAGAGTCTTTACTGAGACATTTAGAGTTACAACCAGCTTCTTCCACATAAACACTACACCCCCACGTCCTTTCGGTTTCTCTCCAGCCTTATGTAGATAAGAGTGCCCTTGTGATGGCACAGCTGCCATCGATGGCCTTGGCACTCTTCCCAACCAACTTAACCCCATAAGAGCAGGTTTGTCCGTTGCTTTCCTCTCTGTGAGGAACACACACATAACCTGAGAGCCCAACAGCCCCCACCTGTTTCTCACAGAAGTTTCAATTCCCTTTAACATAGATTACAGTTTTAATATAGATTACATCCTTTGTTTTTACATGTTTACATTTTCAGATTCTAGGCTTACTTTATTCATTACATCTTGGTTTTACACAAGTCATGTACAATGTATCTGCATCTACTTCTTGTTCAGTGTATGCCCCCTGGCCTGTGATAAGGCCTATTGTGAATCTATCAGGCGGCTTCCCTTTGTTCTCTCTCTCAGAGCGTCTTAAGGGCAATTGAGACTCAGTTTCCCTTGTGCTACTGTTGCCTGCACTAGCTCCTGGTACTTCTCTATCTTGTAATGACACATCATCAGCCTTTCTTTTCTTTGTTTTATGTTTCCCCCAAATGAGTTCGTTTAATGCATCCTTTAATGGCATTTGCAGTACTTCTTCTTCTGCGCTAGGACCTGGCTGTATGTCTTCTTGTTTTACTGCATGTATATCGTGTGACCCATTTAGATGTATAGTCTGACTTTGATCCCACTCTTGATCTGACACTTTTATGCTTCGACTAAGAATCACTTGTTGCAGCTCAGGCACCCAGACCCTGTGATAGGCGTTCTGAAAGCCCAGTACATGTCCCTTCTGGGCTCTAGGTGCTAGCTTACCACGCCTTTTATTCTTGGGAACGTGAACCCAACATTTAGCCCCAAACCGCTCAATGTGCTTTATCCGTGGTTTCTTTCCCGTTAGTTTCTCATAGGGAGACATTCCCAGAACTCTGTGTAACAACCTATTCTGAATATATACAGCATACAGGATACACTTTCCCCAAAACGTGTTATCTAGGTTTGAATCTCCCAACATGGCTCTCATGGATTCCTGAAGAGACCTGTTTTTCCTCTCCGCAACCCCATTAGAAAACGGAGAAAACGGAGCCGTGAAGTTTTGGGCTATTCCCTTGCTTTCCATGAATTCCTGCAAAGCTTGGCTCGTGAATTCACCCCCCTGATCTTAGCGTATGCGTTTTATTGTGACCCCATGTTGTGTTTCCACTCTCTTTATGAACAAGCGTAATTTTGTATCTGCCTCATCCTTTCTCTTCAGCAAGTACACATGACAATTCCTTGTGAAATCATCTACCACAACCATGAAATACTTAGCACCCCCCTTTGAACACTGCAATGGTCCAGATAAGTCGACATGTATTAACTGAAATGGTGCAGTTGTCGTGCATTCTGCTGTTTGATTTATGGGTGCCACTGTGGCTTTAGTTCTGTAACACACATCGCACTCATATACTTGCTCACACCGCTTTAATTTCATATCCTCGCTATGAGTCTGGGTTTTCTCAATTGTGTCATAATTAGCATGACCCAATCTTCTGTGCCACTGATGCACACAGCTTTCGTGCAACAGCTTATTGGCACTTAATACAGCACATTCCGGCTTAGCGTGAGCGCTTTGCAATGTGAACAGTGAATCTTGCAGACACCCCTGCATGCATATCTCATTCCCTCGTTTAACAACACATTTCCCTTTCTCAAAGATTACAGAATAACCCATATCTGTAAGTTTCTTTACAGACAAAATATTACTTGCCAATTGCGGTACTAACAATACATCTGTCAAAATAGTCTGGAGCTTACTCAGTTTCAATGTTCCACGTGCCAGGACATCACGTTTGGATCCGTCAGCCAACAAAACAGTTTCCTGCACTGGTTTCGATGAGTGAAATAGGCTTGCATTATTTATGAGGCAATGAGAAGCTCCACTATCAATTACCCAGTGAGAGTTAATTGTTTTATGCTGCTTTGTACTAACAAAGTTCACGCTAGATTGCTTCCAGCCTCTGTCTCTTTGCTTGGCTGCACAGTTTCACTGTATATGTCCCCTTGCTCCACAAAAATAACAGGATTTTAGTCCATGCTGCTCTTTGAAGGTAGACTGCTTAGTTTTGACTGCTTCTTTCGGCTCAGTCCTGTTAATCTCCTGTCTTCTTTGCCATTCTTGATTGAGTTTTTCTTCCACAAAATCCAGACTCAATCCTCCATCGGGCATCGCCTCCATTGACGTCACGAGATTGTTCCATTTCTCGTCCAGTGAAGACAAAATGATGTACACCTTTTGTAGATTGCTATGCTCGACACCTCTGTCCTCCAATTCTGCAAACAGACGTCGAAATTCCGTCAAATGCTCAGTCATGCTGCTCTCTTCAGTTAGACGCATCCGATATAACTTCCTTGCCAAACAAAGTTTGCTCCCCACAGTTTGTTGCACATGTACATTATTCAAAACAGTCCACATGCATTTTGCTGTGGGTTCATCTCTCACATACAGCAATTGAGAGTCGGACAGTGCTAATGTGATAAAAGCCTTCGCCTTTTCATCCTTACATGTCCATGCCGCTTGAGGGGCCGCCGGTGGGGTGGTGTCAATTACTTCAAACAAATCCTCTTTGATCAGAAAAGCCCTCATCCGTAGCTTCCAGCTGGCGTAGTTTGTTTCAGTGAGCCGTTCCATTGGCATTCCAGCAGACATGTTTATCGCCATCCTCAGCAATCTGCTTTCCGCTCACCTCTTTCTCACATGGTTTCCAATCAAGCTTGCATCTCAGTTCCGAGGTTTCGGACCAGAACTAACTCTAGCGCTGTAAATTGGACCAGAAATCTGGGCCCATAACACTTGTCACGCTGCGATAGTGCGTGTGTGGTCCAATACAACACCAAAAGCAGGTTCAGGTATAGAAAAGATCCAGTCACAGGCAATGATTTCTTTTAAGAGTCTTTACTGAGACATTTAGAGTTACAACCAGCTTCTTCCACATAAACGCTACACCCCCACGTCCTTTCGGTTTCTCTCCAGCCTTATGTAGATAAGAGTGCCCTTGTGATGGCACAGCTGCCATCGATGGCCTTGGCACTCTTCCCAACCGACTTAACCCCATAAGAGCAGGTTTGTCCGTTGCTTTCCTCTCTGTGAGGAACACACACATAACCTGAGAGCCCAACATATTCATCCTTAAAACTCTTTTTTGCCTGTCCATTTAGTGGCTGATTGCTTATTGCTCCCTTTTGTTATCTGTTTTCTTGCTGTTGATTTTTTTGGTTAATTTTGGTTTTATTACTTGATAAGCTGCCTTGGTCACTTGAAAAGTTTAAAGGCAGAATGCAAATGCTTGAAATAAATACATTAGATTATCTAAAAATGTTTGTAATAATCAAATTTCAGCACAAGGCAGCAAGACAGCCGAAGTCCCCAAGGCCCCTCCTTAACCAAGCTAAGTATCCCAGCAGGACAAGTGGTACTGATTCCGCAAACCCATCCTTTACTGCTAGAGTAGTATTAGCTCTATTTCAACATCAGTAGCTTGACAGCAGGACAAACATAATGGAATATGGGAGGGAAGTCTTGCTGAAGGGCAGAGAGGGAATCTGTTTGCTTTGTTTTCCTGATGCCTAATTGTTTTTCCTGGTCCTATAGAAGTCAATGGGGTGCTGAAACTAACTGGAGCAAATCACATACAGCTTTTGGTGTACTTGCTTTTCTTCTAAAAATAAGTTGTCTGACAAAAGTGCACCAGTGGATATGCCCCTATCCGTTCATATTTCAAAAAGTGCTCCAGATTAGAGGGTATGAATGTGTAGAGCTTACTCATCATAGGCCCTCTCCAATAGGCACTCTTTTAATTAACGCAAAAATGCACAGTAGAGTGGGCCACATTGGTGGGAGCATATTTTAGCTTTCCCAGGGTACAGCGTGAAGCACAATGAAACTGTGCAAAACTAATTTGCCTGATGACTGTGATGGAGCACTCAAAATGAATGTGTGTAGCAAAGGCCAATGACAACTAAACTGTATTGCCTCCAATTGTCTGAAAAGCCATTGTCTTGTACCCAACCCAAGCATCATGTCATACAGTACTTCTGGGTGTGCAAGATGCATTTAAACGTACTTTTAAAAAAAGTATACTTGTTTTGGAGTACTTTAGAAAACTACTTAATTGCTTGTCCAATAATAGTGATTAATACATTGCTTAATTTGTTAATTATTAAGACACCTTGTGAAGGTTTTATCATAAAAAGCAGGCTATGAATACATCAAAAACAAGTAAGTATAATACAATTAAAGATAGGCTTGGGCTTGGCCACAGATTTAGTTACAGTTGAATACAAACATATTCACATGATCCGACTGTGCTCACCAAAGAGTCCAGATTGGCAGCAGCGCCCTGTCTAGTGTATGCTAAGTGGCACATCATGGTTTGTTGCTACATGAGGAGTAAATTGGCTAGCAGCATAGAAACTTTTTGACTTAATTTTCAAATAGTAAATTTATGAAGATTAAGTCTGTCAGTATGTAACAGAGCAGATGATCATTTATTTTTTCTCAGTCTCTTCCAAAACTTCTTACAAGCTGATTATTCCATAATTTTTTTTAATGCTCCTTTAAAAGTATTCATTATTGACAACTATCAGTAAGAACTAGTGGGGATGATTCTTTGGCTCTATAGGTGAACTGTTGATCCATAAGCAATTATTTTGCAAAGCTTAGGGTCAAGGTCAAGGAAGGTTACTCTATGCCATGCTCTCTCTCTCCAGTGCCCACAAGCAAACAGTCCTTCATCCTTTCCATTTGCAGGTGATCACTTCCATTATCCACAGACCAGGATGAGATGATCAGTAATTATTAAGTGCTTGAATCAGAGACTAATAGCTGGCTGCTAATTTGCCCTGTAATGCAAGTCTGAATTCCTGGTAAACAAACTGGCTGCTTTTCACACAAAGGGATGGTTGCCAAGAACCTAATCTTAGAACTCTGGAGTGAAGGCTTTTAGAGCAATTCCATCCACTCAAAAGATGTTTAATGACATTAAATTTTGTACTAAACAATTAGAAGATGAAGGCTTACATGGAGCCAATGAGTTATTGTTTAATTAAAGTAGAAAAGAGTCTCTGTCCTACTTTTTAAACAGTTGTACTAAAATGGTGTGCCAATGGGCAAAAGAATTGGTGCAAGATGAAGCTATCCATCAAAGTCTATGCAAGATAATCCCTGGCTTAAGCCTTTTTCCAACTAGCTTTTTAAAAGCATACTGTTAATAAAGGTGATATTAAAAAAGTTAGATGTGGATTAAAATGTAAAAGTAAACATTTGCTGGCAAGAATGTATGGCTTTGCAAAAGTGGAGGGTGCACCAATTGCTTCTGTATTGAGGCAAGTAGAAGCTCTGCCATAGAAAACCACAATGTCAACTTCTGAGGATGTGTGCAAGAGGAAGCAGGCAAGCCAGTTATACTCTGTTTGATGCACATATATAGATGGAGAAACAAGGGATGTTCTATTGATTTTGTGACTAAATCAAAGTTAATTAGTAAGTTAACCTTCAGCGACATTATGCGTTGGCTGCATCTCATCAATATAAACAGAGTCCAGAAAAGTGCAGCCTAGGCTCAGATGATCAGTGCCGAGAGTTTCCTGCATTATCCATCTACAGTCCCTGCCTAATCCTTGATGATGATTTTACTCTTTATTGGTTACATATCTTTTGCAGCTGCTTGACATGCAGAAATTTAGCATGTGATGCTTTTCCTGCCACAGAGATAAAATGACGGGGAAGGTCTGTAGTTCAGTGATGGAGCATCTGGTTTGCATGCCATACTGAGTGAGATGGGCTCAGTATAAGGCAGCTTCCTATGATAAGCAAAGACTCGTCTGTGAAATTTCTAAGTATCAATTTGTAAATAAAATAAAAGTTGGCAAGCTTACTGGGACTGCTTTCTATTTGTTTTGTCACAAAAGTGTTTCTGCAAAGCTGTGGTGTTTCAGTAGCAGTTTGGTTTGCTTCTGTCTGAGCTGGCAAATCATCTCCTTGCCTTCAGCCACTAATTGTAGAGATATATGGGGTTTACCATAGAGCATTAGGGAGAGGAGCAAGGAGATAAATGGACTGAAGCAGGGGAGGCAAAACCTTTTTTAATGGTATGATACCAAACATCTAAGGAGATATTTGGCAGCCCTATCTTGTCTAGGGCTAATATAGTGCACTAGGCACCATGGGTGGTATTCAATGTTAGCCCTACTCAGAATAGACCCACTGAAATTAATAGACATGGCTGATTTAGGTTCATTAATTTCATTAGGTCCACTCTGAGTAGGGCTTAGTTGAATACAACCCAATGCAGTGTGCGGGGGGGGGGTCACCTTCCCTCTTTTTTGTTTGCTTTTTCGTTGCACAGTTACAAAAATATTACTCTGTAACAAAGATTACCTTGAAAATTTGAGTTCCAATGATTTAAAAATAAAACTTGGTCTTCTTCAGCCTTATTTTGATGATCTAACCTGCTTTATCTATTTTTATAATAACTGAATTCCAAAAGTAAAGCTTTCATCCATATCCTTTCATAATGCTCCAAGGGTAATTTTTGTGTTTTCCCAACCTTCCTTAATCATGTTCTAGATGAAGGTGGCAAGCATGCTACTAATTCCAAATATTGTAACACAATCCACTTCATATAACCCCCAAACACTGTATGTGGTTTTTATGTGTTCTCGGATCTGATCATTCCTTAGTTTTCTTTAGAATTTCTTCTAATAAACAATAACTGGACATTGCCAAAATATATAAAAATAGCTGTTGCAAACTCATGTCATTTCCAACAGTGATCACAATCTAAACTCTGGATCAATTTTAGTCTTAATGAGGTGATACCACCAGAACTGCAACTGCCAATAATTATCTTTCATTGCCACACTCGTCATATTCTTGTTTACGTTATTCCAAAGCCAAACAAATTATGGAAAAAATAAGGTAAAGGCTTAGTGTCTACAATTTACGCAATACTGTTGGATGTATCTCTTGGTCCCCTGTCTATTCTTAAAGCAACCTGGGAATCAGATATCTGAGTAGAGATACTGGGTAAGGACTGGAATATTTGGAACTCAAGACCATTTCTCTCAGTATATATTGAAGAAAATTTCTTGAAACCCACACCCAGGTGGCCCCAGGCCCCACTACAGTTATCCCGTATGTTTCAGAATCTTAGCCCTTGTTGTTGAAGGAGTTATAGGTTTAGGGGCATACATACTGTACTTTGGTGGGGATGTGAATTTGTTGCTAAGTTTTGGACAATGGTTTATTTTGAAATGTTATTATACAGCCACAAGAGTGGCTGTATACTATAGCCAGTAGGGATTTTTTGCGTTCTACCATGTTAAATGAAAATACCACACACACACACCCCTACCTTTCTGGTGCTTTGTATAGTCCCAATTCAAAACAAAAACTTACAAGTCTTATACTGTTGGATTCAGAATCGCTTGCTCTACAACTCTGAAATATATACTATGTTAAAATGTGTTCTGCTAATGCCACAGCTAATGTTGCTGAACATCTTTGAGAGAAATGTGAGCATTCAGTCAAAAGAACTGACCACATAATAGCTGCTTGGCTCATGACAGGAAACTGGCACAAGAACTAACTCTTGACTCGTACCACTCCCAATGGAAGATAGCTGCATTTGAGAAGATAACCTATGAACTGAAGTTAATTCATGGCCAGGATACACCAGTCTCATTCTACATGGTTTGACTATACCTTTCAAGAGACTTTTTGCATAACATCCCTCTTCATAATACAGTCAAAGCCAGAGAAGCTTGTGATGTGTACTCCACCTGTTGGAAGTCTTTAAAGGTATCCTCCATGATACACAGTGGCAAAGCATCTTACAGACAAAAGAGATAGCAAAGTAATTGGCAGCAAGAGGGGCAGAGACTATGTAAGGGGTAGCAGGGGGGCAGCAGGGGGGCAGCAGGGGGGCTGAGAGAGTGGCACAGCAACAAGTAGTGGAGGAGGGGCTTTGATGAGTCTTGGGGGGTTGTTTAGGGAGCTCCCTGTGGGTGAGGGGAGCACTGGCAACCCCTGTGGGGGGGGAAGGGGGGAGAGTATACCTCTGTGGGGAAAAGGGGGGGAGAGTATCAGCGACCACTGTGGAGGGGAGAGTGTTGGTGACCCCTGGGGGGAAGGAGGGAAGAGTGTCGGTGACCCCTGGGGGGTAAGGGGGGGAGAACTTGGCGATCCCTGTCGGAGGAAGGGGGAGAACATCAGCAACCCATCAGAGGAAAAGGAAGGAGAATGTCTGTGACTTGGGGGGAAGGGGAGAGAGCTTTGGCAATGGTAGGGGGGTTGGTGAGTAAAGTGAGTGGGGGCAGAGCCCCTAGTTGTTTAATAATGATCTTGTTGACTTGATTATGTAATGTCCTTTGGACCCTGTGTACGTGGGAAAAGCAAACAAAACAAGTTATGTTTGTTAGTATGTGAGCCTCAGTTGTATGTTGACCTCTTTGTTTAGTGTATCTAATCAATTAAGAAAGCTATTTTTAAAAAAATATTCCAGAACCAAACCATTCACTCTTGTCTTAAGCTGACGGGATGGCCACGAACAAGTTACTTAATACTAAGTTGTTGTGAGGGTAATTTATATGAAAATACTAGTAAACATTTTGTGTACTGAAAGTGGTGTCATTTATTTTTCACTATTGAATTGTGCTCCTATATTTGCATCCTTCATGATGAAGTGTGTGTGGGCCTGGTCCCTAGTGGTAATGAGGATGAAGGCAGCTGTAACATTTGCAGAGCAGTGGGGATGGTTTTGAAATACTCTTACCACATTCATACCCTTTCCTCTAAGTTCTAAAGAAGCCTGCTCTGCAGCTATTTCGAGTGGTGTGGTTTGAATAGGGAAAAGCCAGGTGTTGAAAGTACTGTTATCTCTTGCTCATAACATGGTTCATTCGGTGTTGGATGATGAGAGATTCAGCAGAGACAAAAGCAAGTACTTCCCGCAAATATAGTTAACCAGTGGAATGTACTATACTGTAAGATGTGTTGATGGCCAAAAAACTGTGAAGGAAGAAGGATAAGGCTATTGATGGCTACTAGTCATGACAGCTATACTTCCTCCAGGACCAGGCACCTACCCTGTGGAATTCCCTCCCTTTGAATATTAGACAGGTGCCATCTCTGCTATCTTTTCAGCGCCTTTTGAAGACTTTCCTCTTTCAACAAGCCTTTTGAGACCTATCCCAGTCTGCATATGTGTTACAATTGTTTAATATGTTTCTTAATAATGTTTTTAACCCTTTAAAAAAAATTTTAAAAAATGTTTTTAATGCTGTTTTGTTTTAATGTATTTTAAGATCTGTTTTTATGATGTTTTAAAGTGTTTTAGTGCTTTATTTGCCGCCCTGGGCTCCTGCTGGGAGGAAGGGCGGGATACAAATTAAATAAATAATAAATAATAAAAAATAATAATCAGAGGCCTCTGCATTCCAGTTGCTGGAGAGCAGCAAGCGGAGAGGCCTCCTTTGGGCTTCCCAAAGGCATCTGGTTGGTCACTCTGAAAACCAACATGCTGGACTAGTCAAGCCTTTGGTCTGATGCAGTAGGGCTCTTAAAATTGGCTAATGTCTCCAAAATACTTACCTCCCAGTTCCTGGAGTAGTTTTGCAATTGTATACCATATTTTGTGTATTTGTTAATACTGTATTGAAATATAGTATTCAGCTATTACAAAAAAAGACCTTCGCATACATATATCTCATTTACTCAGATAACTTAAAACTTTACCAAAGTTTAACAAAAAAGTGAATATGTTCATTTGCTGCTATAAGAAACTATAGTCAAAGCTTCTTGCCAAATGTTTTCTCTTCCACTAATGTTCTAGTATTCATTAAAAGGTCACCCTCGATCACACAGTGCAACTCCAGCTTCCTTTGTCCTCTCCCATGCACATTTATAATGGTTCAATTTATTCAGTATGGTTTGCCAGATCTTGCATAACTCA
This sequence comes from Rhineura floridana, assembly GCF_030035675.1. NCBI lineage: Eukaryota > Metazoa > Chordata > Lepidosauria > Squamata > Rhineuridae > Rhineura > Rhineura floridana. Next base: position 123,400,889 of record NC_084482.1, on the reverse strand, counting down.
TATTCTGTTATACACAAGTCTTTTTTCTGCCCAGTATGGTTTCAGAAGGATTTGATGCTGTTATCTACGACTTGCAGAGTTTAAAAAAGAAGGCAGAGGATTAAGTCTGCTGATTTTGATGGGTCTACTCCAGGCCTGTGGAACCTTTTGTAGTCTGAGGGCCACATATTATCATGGGCAACCTGCTGGAGGCTGCATGCCAGGGGTGGGTGGTGCCAGAGATGAAAGTGGGTTGAGTAACACATGTAACTTGTACCTTTGTATGGTAGGCTATATTTCAGCTATGCAAATGTCAGAGGTTTTTACATAAACTTCCATTCCACATACAAACCTCTCCATCCTCATCCTCAGTAGTGTAGTGGTAGATTCAGAAGTGCAGAGTCACTTCATAACAGTCACAGCCATGCCCCCCTCCTTTTTGCTGCTGGGTTGAGAATGACATCCTTGTTAATGTCTTCTCCCGCAATAATGGATGTTCCCCCCCTGAGACCCCATACGACTACACCCTTGCTCATCCTGCAAGCATTATTATACTTCAAGGACATCTCCCAGCCAGTGCAAAGCAGGACCATTGAGGGATGTGGCCTGGGAAGAGTCCCAAGGGCCAGACATAGAGGTCTGAGGGCAGCATTTGACCCCTAGGCCTGAGGTTTCCCATCCCCTGGTGAGTTTGACTAGCCCTGGATATGACCCAGTATAGATGAACCAAAAAGTCATGCAACACTTAAACATTTTAGGGCTTATCCACATGGGAGAATTACTTCGTACTAAAGATGCTGCTTTTACCTCCATTTTCTATTTGCACCGTCCACCGTAAATGCTCAATGCTAGCTGTAAACACACTGTTTTCTATTCACATTGAGGGGAAGAATCAATCAGTTTCCTAATGATCACGTCCTCTAATTTAACATTTCCACTCCCTCTGGTTTGCTCCCTTTGGCCACCAAGCATGCTCAGTTTGTTCCACCAGTAAGTTTCATTTTAAAAAACAACAACACAGAAGTGTGATTATTTGTATTTTCACTGGTACAATACAGCTGAAATACAAATCTTTGTTTAAGCAGTGTTATGCTTTTGCACATAAGTTTGCAGGGAAAGAAAAATAAGGCACCATTTGCAGTAACATAAAAAAGGCTAGCAGAACAGAGGAGAGCAGCCAGAAGTTGATTTTCAACCTACAGGAAATAAAATGAACAAAGGGAAGAGGAGGGAGTGGGCATGGAGAGGGGAACGATTGACAAACTCAGAGCAAAGCATCTGCAAGCACGAGATACAGAGTGAAGACTTTTTTCCTTCACTTTTCATATTATCAGAGGATTGGGTTAGTGCAGATTTACAGGGGGGAAACTGTGTGATAGCTTCAGTTTGCCAGTAAAGTCATGTGAACCATGTGAATTAAAAGGAGATGTGAATAGCACAAAACGCACACTAAACCACAGTGTAGATGAGCCCTTAATCGTGCCCTCAAACAACAGCAACAAACAGCAAACCTTAACCCTGGTATGCATGTGCACACAAAAGATTGTCAAACTGAGATTCCACTGTTCCAATTAAATGTTATATCACCTTATAAGGTCTGTGACTTATATCTGCAGGAGAATGTGGTGATAGCGTGGACTGTACTACTTTGGACTACAAGCAGTGAATGACATTTTTAGTGCCACCCCCAAAGAAAAGAAGCATCTGGGGAACAGTTCTTCTAGTTCAGCCTGTTCCCTGATTTTCTAGTTTCCTGGAGTTTGTTTTTTGTTTTTTTTAATGCAGGCAAGCATACAAAAGCGGTATCCTAGAAGTGATGCTGCAGTCCATTTTACCACCTTACAGGCACTTAGAAGCACTATGCGACAGGCCTCAGCACTAAGCAGGACTTCTTGATTTCCTTCCTCCATTTTTCATTCACTCACTAGTAGGAATGGGGAAGAAATTCAATTCAGTCCTCATTTAAAGGCGAACCTACTCAATTCGCACTTTCCAAAACAATGCGGGAACCAAAACAGACACCCTTTGAAATTCACACTTCTCCGAGTTTTGCAATGAAGTTTGCCAGCCAAGTAATGCATAAAAAAATGCATATATTGGTGAAAATTACATACAAAAACACAGTACATTAGGTAAATTGATTTGAAAAAATGTGTATCTTAGGCCAAATTCTATAAAAATGTGTATTTTAGGAGAAATCTGCACTTAAATGCTGATGAATTTTCATGAGGACTTTTTAACAAAAACTCCAAGGTGGTGTGGAAATGTGGAGGACTGAATTTAAGATTAGAAAAAATTGAAGCTGAAATTGACAAATTTGCCCATCCCTACTCACTGGTAAACAGAGCCACTTGCTGAAGAAACAGGCCACAATCTGGCACACAATTAGAGTAGATACTTAAATTCTGCTGTGATCAATTGGCATTTAAAAACATGCACAAGTCTGCCGGATTATATACTTACAATGTACTTACCTATAAATATCAGGGTTTTTTCCAGGATCAACATGAAGGATAATGAAGGAGGGGGAATGTTTCCTTTGTCTAAATGTGGAAGAATGCTGGGGGGGGGTCTGCAGTATGGAACAGCTGCTATATATCCCCTCTTTCTACTACTCATTTAACATCTCCATAGAATTCCACTACAGGCCAAACAGATGTGAACGGTGAGGGGTGGGGGTTGACTTTCCCTGAATTCTAAATGGCTGAGATAATAGTTTTATTTTGCAGTCTTCCAGACTAGCAGCCAGCAAAAACCAGAGACCAAGGGATTTTGAAATAATCTTTTGATTAGCCAAAGTCAATTTTGCTAAGTGCTAGTGGCTCTGAGAAACTGGTTCTGTCAGAGATCCCTAGGGATCCATTATGTATTCAAGGCAATAAAGAAAGAACTGATTAAGGGGGGCTCTCTCCTTTTTTTTTCAGAAATAGAGAATTATGGAGGCTATTTTTCCCAGACTACAGCTCTTTGGGTTTAAATCTTTGCGGAAAGGGTTTGTTCCATATGAGAGCAGTAAGTACCTTCATTTCCTAACACAGGGTTTAAGAGACAACTGGGGAGGCTTAAGCTCTTGCATCTGATTTCTGAGCCAGAAATTCTAATATGTGTCTATCTCAGGCAATTTGCTTCCCTGGGTGGTACAATCACTTCTCCACACCCCTTTCCAAGCAGGTGTTTATTTGAAATATTAGTCTTCTTCTGTGGTATTCTTCAACCTTTGGGCTACTACTCCTATCATCCCTAGCTAACTCCGACAATGATCAAGGATGATGGGAGTTCTGGTCGATCATTTATTATCATTATACCAGTTGCTGGAAACCACAAGAGGGGAGAGTGCTCTTTGTACTCAGGTCCTGCTTGTAGGCGTCCCATCAGCGGTGGTTGGCCAGTGTGAGAATAGGATGCTGAACTAGATGGGCCACTGGCCTGATCCAGCAGGGATCTTCTTATGTTCTTAATGTAACATCTAGGGACTTAAGGATGAAAAGCTTCTGACCTTTGTGCTAGTTCCTTTTCCAGCATCCCACCATCTCCTTAATGGTCCCTGCCCTTCCTTTATGTCACCTCTGCACTATTTTCCCTTGCAGTCTTCCTTTTTACTAATAGGCAATATTGCCAAGCAGTAGCATTTCTATCCTGGCATCCACAAAGCTTGCTTGCTTCAGATTCAGGTACTGTATCACATACATAAGCACTGGTGAGTCTGGCTTTTGCTGGTACCCCACCAAACACCATCCTAGACAGTAACTGAAACAGGTACACCTGGTAGAGGGAATTAAGTAGACATGTAGCACAAAGTCTTTGGCTGCAGACACACTAGCTGCTTTAAAAGCAGCCAGGCCATTTTCTTTGGCTTCAGTTTAAAACATGTTTACCCATGAGACGCATGGTAGAGGAGCAGGTTCGTAGCTTGTGGGTTCTCCTAGAACCATCTCTGTCACTTGAGGCTCAGGTAGCCTCGGTGGCACAGAGTGCCTTCTACCAACTTCGGTTGGTGTCTTCAGTTGTCCATGCTCTGGTAACCTCCAAGTTAGATTACTGCAATGTGCTTTACATGGGGCTGCCTTTGAAGACAGTTCGGAAACTGCAGCTTGTGCAAAATGCAGCGGCTGGATTGGTAACAGGAACCAGATGGTTTGAACATATAAAACCGATTCTGGCCCGCTTGCATTGGCTGCCTGTATGTTTCCGAGCCTGATTCAAGGTGCTGTTTTTAACCTATAAAGCCTTACACGGCTTGGGACCACAATACCTGATGGAAAGCCTCTCTCGACACGAACCTACCTGTATACTAGGCTCAACATCCAAGGTCCTCCTCCGGGTGCCTACTCGGAGGGAAGCTGGGAGGGTGGCAACAAGGGAGAGGGCCTTCTCAGTGGTGGCCCCCAAATTATGGAATGATCTCTATGACAAGGTGTGCCTGGCACCAACACTGTTATCTTTGTGGCGCCAGGTCAAGACTTTCCTCTTCTCCCAGGCATTTTAGCATGTGTTTTAAATTGTTTTAAATTTTTAAATTGTGTTTTAAATTGTTTTTAAAAGATATGTTTTTAAATTTGTATATTTGTTTTAATGTTTTTAGTTACTGTAAACCGCCCAGAGAGCTTCAGCTATGGGGCGGTATATAAGTACAATAAAACAAATAAATAAATATCCCTTTCCCTGCTGCTGATCTCAGACCTTTTAGGACCACCCACAACAAAGTATTGGGTCATTCACTGTCTCTGCCTAACCTACAGCAAAGTATTTTCATTGGGCACATCAGGGAGCAGCAATGCATTGATCCAGCAAACAGTTCTGATTTCAGCTTGAAGCTGATTTCATGGAGAAACGCACTGGAGCCCTCACCGCCTTCACTGAGGGCAGTGAAGAAGGCCCACTTCTCTGCCACCATCGCATCCTCAAGTAGCTGTCCAGCGGAGCTTTTCCATATTGTCAGGGGTCTGTTGACGTCAACTATAGGAAACTGAGTTTTAGGCCCACTGTGAATTGTTTGCTAGGCACTTTGAGGGTAAAGTTGCTCACCTCCGTAGCAATCTTGATGCCTCATCTACATCTACTGTAGTCCCTAGTGAGGTGTCCAGTGCAACATCTGATGCAACTTCTTGGGAATGGCTTCAGTTGATGTGGCCTGATGATACGGACAAGGTGCTTGCAACGATGCGACCAGCAACGTGTCCTCTCAACCCTTGCCCTTCTTGGATTATTAAAGCTTGCCGAGGTGATTTGACCAAGTGGATCCAGGGTGTGGTCAATGCATGGTTGCAGGAGGGAGTGGTCCCAGACGCTCTGAAAGAGGCGGTGGTCCAACTGCCCCTGAAAAAGCCCACACTGAACCCATTGGTTTGTGACAATAACTGACAGGTCGCAAATACCCCCTGCTTACGGAAGGTGATTGAGAGGGTTGTGGTGCAGCAATTGCAAGTACTCTTGGATGAAACAGATTAGCTTGACCCATTCCAGTCTGGTTCAAGGCCTGGTTATGGGGCTGGATCAGCCTTGGTCACCCTGATGGATGACCCTTATAAGGAGAAGGACAGGGGGAGTGTGACCCTGTTATTCTTATTTGATCTCTTGGCAGTTTTTGATATCATTGACCATAGTATCCTTCTGGGTTGACTTGGTGAGATGGGTATTGGAGGCACTGTTTTACAATGGTTCCGATCCTATCTCCAGGCTTGTTTTCAGAGAACAGCATTGGGTGATTGTCTTTCAGCTCCCTGGCAGTTGTGCTCTGGGGTGCTGCACATTGGGGTGTCCCTAATGCTGTTTAACATCTATATGAAGCCCTTGGGAGCGGTCATCAGGAGATTTGGGGCGAGGTGTCAGCAGTTCGCTGCAGTACGCCGACAATTTTTTTTAATGTACTGCCTTCAAGTCGATTCTGACTTATGGCGACCTTATCAATAGGGTTTTCATGAGGCTGAGAGGCTTTGACCGGCCCAAGGTCACCCAGTGAGCTTCATGGCTATGTTGGGATTCGAACCCTGGTCTCCCAGGTCATAGTCCAACACTGACAATACCCATCTCTTATTTCTCTGTAACATCTGAATCGGGAGAGGTTGTGCAAGCCCTGGACCATAGCCAGAACTCAGTGGTGGGCTGGATGAGGGCCAATAAACTGAGTGTGAATCCTAGCAAGATGGAGATGCTGTGGGTGTGCAGTTCCCGAGTTTGGATAATTGGTCAGTTGCCTGCTTTGGATGGAGTCTTACTCCCTGTGAAAGAGCAGGTCCGTAGTCTGGGGGTGTTCCTGGATCCATCTTTGTTGCTAGAGGCTCAGGCGACCTCAGTGGCTAGGAGTGCCTTTTACCAGCTTCGGCCAGTAAGACAGCTGCAGCCATTTCTGGACCGGGATAGCCTGGCCACTGTTGTCCATGCACTGGTAACCTCCATGCTGGATTACTGTAATGCACTCTATATGAGGCTACCCTTGAGGTTGGACCAGAAGCTGCAGCTGCTGCAAAATGTGGCAGTGAGTCTGCTCACTGGGGCAGGGTATCACCAAAATGTCACTCCACTGCTGAAAGAATTGCACCCTGCCCATTTGCTACCGGGCCAAGTTCAAGGTTCTAGTTTTGGTGTACAAAGCCCTATACAGTTTGGGACCAGGATACCTGAAAGACCATCTTATCCCTTGTATACCCAGTCGATCACTGCGCTCTGCAGGTGACGGCCTTCTGCAGATACCATCAGGAGGTCCGTTCTGCACAACATAAGAAATGGACCTTTAGTGTAGTGGCACCTACCCTTTGGAATTCCCTCCCCTTAAATATGAGACAGGTGCCATCTCTGTTATTTTTTTGGTGCCTGCTGAAGACCTTCCTCTTTCAACAAGCCTTTTAAGTTGAGACCTTATCCCAGTCTGTGTTGTGCTGGAATTGTTTTTTAATATGTTTTTAAACCTTTTCTTTTTTAAAAACAAATGTTTCTGAAGCTTTTTAAAAATGGTTTTAAAGATGTTTTGTTTTAATATATTTTAAAGTCTGTTTTTATTATTTTTAAAGTGCTTTTAGTGCTTTTGTTTTCCACCCTGGGTTCCTACTGGGAGGAAGGGTGGGATATAAATCTGTTAAAAAATAAAAAAATAAAAAATACAATTTGTACATGCATGGCAATGCTTCCTTGTACAGTTACAATGTTTTAGGAAGGTTGTGAACTGTGAGTTCAATTCTCCTGAGGCAGCTGCTTCCTGGAACTAACTACCCTGGTCTCCTTTGCCATGCTAGGAAAGTAATAAAGAGAAGTTTCTCTTTAAAAGTTAAATTAATATCTATAAGCATCACTTTTCATAAGGAATGTTTCGCAGCATGTTACATAGGAACTATATGTCTCTCTGAACTACAGGTGCTACAATCAACTGCACAAGCACAGAGTCTCTGTTCTACAACAAGGCCCTGGGTCAGCCAGCGAACACTGCTTCTGAAGGCTCTACCAGCAAATTTCACACACCCTATTTTGCTAGTATATAAGTCTGCATGAGAAAAATTAAATAAGGTGAATTATTTATAATGATCACTTGAACAGTTGGATGGAGGTCTAAAACTGTTGTAGCTAAGGCTGCAGCCACATTATACTCTTCAAAACCATTTTGAAATGGAACCACCTTGAAAGGATTGAAAGGATGTATTTTTCAACTATTTAAACAAACTAGGGAAGAAATGCCCCCCCCACACACACATGCACAAACACACAATATTCCAGCTCCCTATTGCCTAATTACTATTGCCTAATTACTATTACCCTATTACTAAGGTCTCGTCAGGCTTCTCTGCTTCTTCTCAGGTCCTGCCCTGGCCTAGGCTAGGCTGCTCCACAGTCTAGGCCCCAAAGCCTAGGCACACCCACCACCTCCAGGGGCTGGTTAAGCATCATAGGGGAGGGGGAGATGCTCTGCAGTGCATAACAATGCTGTCCTTCCCACATTTTCTTCCTCCAATTGCAAACCCTTAGGTTTGTCAACTCCCTCCCCCATCCATCAAGACGTGTTCACTTCACTCACACTTTTAACTCTTATATTTGCTGTATTCACATTTCCTTGATAACTTTACTTTGCCCTGCCCCTCTCTTTGGGTGCCTAAACTGTATTTCTAAACTGAAGCTTAGAAGTTTTTAAGTTACTGCAATGCTAGAAATTTGGGGACTGAAGGAAAAGTTCATTTGGGGGGGGGCAATGCTGTCATCTGTCCCCCCGTCGCTACACCCCTACTTCTCTGGTTCCTCAGTTCTTAGCTTGTTGAACCCCTGGCCCTTCCAACCTATGAATACATCCTGGTCTGTTTATCTCAGCCTTGTTTTTTATTAGAGTCCTCCTTGCCCCAATTTCCCTAATCTGTTCCCATTTATCCCAGCCTCTGCTCCTCCACCCCTCAAGTGCTTCTCAATATATTACCTACTCGACCAACATTTCTTCTGCTACTTGGCCTTCTGGGCCATTTATCCTTTGGTTGCCATGTCTCCTGGGATCTCTTTCCACCTCTCTTCACAGCTCTCTGCTTCCCTTATCCCTCCACCCCACCCTTCCTGCCTCTGCTGGTGCTTGCTGGCATGAACACACAATATTTCTCCTGCCTACATGTCCAATTCCATTTCCCTCTCAGAAACTGCATTGTTTGTCATCATTCTGTGACTGAATTTTTTCTCTGCAACAGTTACATTTTAGTGACTGGTCAGTCTGACATCACAGCAGCTCAACCAATGGCAGAGGAGGGAAACTCACAGAAAGACATTGGGCATTCAACTAATCAATAAAATGCCTAGGTATACATGTAAAAAAAAAAAGTCTCCAATTGTAATATAATCATTAGACATTCGTTGATACATTTTAAGAACCGCCAAAAGTCTTTGATAAATGGCCCAGGTGCTCTCTTGTTTCCATCAATTACTCGTAAAAGTTCAGGGCTGGTTAGGAAATCTGCTTTTCCTTCCATAACTTAAGGTTTTTTCCCCAGTCATTCCACTGAAACTTTACAATTAATTTGTCCACCTAATTTTGTATTTCTTACCTTCCTCTGGATTGGCTTTCACCTGTTACCATGGACCCCACTCACTGATAATTACGTTCTTCTGATCTTCCTTAGTCTTCTGTAGCCTTGATTAACCCAAACAATTTTCTGTAATTTTTTTTTAATCACTTTGCTTGGCAGGCCACTGATAAATCACCTACACTGCAGCCTAAAGAAACAGGTTCTCTATAAAACAAAGCAACCTTTTGCTCATCCTTAAAGCTTGCCCTTAGCATTCCTAGGTTGTGCTCCCTCCCTCTTCCCCATTGCCACTTTCTGTCTGTTGGATCTGATGTTTGGAAAGAACCCAGCTTCTGTGAGCATCATGCCCTGGCCTAATGGAATATGTCATTATTGCTACTGAGGCATGCAGCTAGACTCTGGGTCACTATTAACTCAGAGTGACAGGGTTCATTAAGCACATGAGTTTCGTCAAAGAAAAGGGAGTGATGGGTTAGAAATTAAATCAAGCCTAGTCGCTCCACTTCAAGTGCTGTTAGTTGGTGCGTTCCAAGGAGCATAACTAGGAAATAATGAGATGAAATTAAGCAGAGAGAGATAGAGGATGATTTTTTTTAAAAACTGCTTTCGAAGACCAATTAGCCTGTAAGACAGCACTTATGTGTTTGTGGAGCCAGATTGCTGAAGTCCTCTGAAATACAGCTCCAAGCACTTACTTTCTAAAAGGTATGATCTGAGCTGTGTATTTATTTCTGTTCTAAAAAAACACAACCCAAATTAATTCTGCAAAGAAAAACAGAGTTCTGTGACCTGAACTTATGCAAATTAACACTATCTGTGTACAGGAATACCCTGCATTAACGTACGCAATGGGTCCAGAGCGAGTGCGTAAACCGAAAATGTACTTAAAGTGAAGCACTACCTTTTTTCACTTATCGATGCATATACTGCACTGCAATAGTCATATACGGGCATAACTGATGTAAATAACGCATTTATAACTAAAATAAACACAGTAGGCCTTATTTTAAGAAAAAGTTTGTAGTTGAAAACTGATCGGGCGGTGGCGTCATGCCGTTAAGTGTCCGTTCTTGCGAAGCAAGCGTACGTAAACAGGGGAATGGTGCTACTGTAAATATGTCCATACTCGCGAGTGTCCGTAAAGTGAAGGTCCATATAGTGGGGTATTCCTGTATTTTCCCTTTGTGCTTTATTTCTTATTCTGCAGTGTTTGCTAGTTTGCATTATTTATTCTGCTTCTGCCACTCAGGGCTCATCCAGACGACTGTATAATGTGTGACATGACCACTTTGTGTTCTCATTATTTTTCGGTCGTCCTGATGACGTTGCGCGCAAAAGCTCATTTTTGCGCAATTAAATCCGCTTTGGCAGAACCGTGGAAAACACTATTATCTTTTTTAAAGCGTGAATCATCCGCTGTGCCTTCAGCCGCTCAGATGCAATACCGTGGATTTTAGAGATGACACTGGTGCATGGGCGGTCCTTGGGCGGTTCCCCATTCCCCTTCCTCTTTTCCAGCCAAGCATGTGTTTTCACGTTTGTGCATGTGCGCAAACGCCTGTGGGAAAAGCTTGGGAAAACGTAACCAATCCAACCAATTGGATGATAGTGGGTTGTGTCAGGAGCAGGGCTCGGGAAAAAAGAGAGAAGAATGCCACATCTTCCTGCTGCCTGTGCGGCTGGAAAAAAAGCATGTTTTGCATATCGGGAAAGAGTGAGAAAGGAGCGGGAAAAGGGGCAAGTGAGGACTCTCGGATGACAGAGCAGATATGGAAAACCTGGATTATCCCGCTCCATTTGGATGAGCCCTCAGAGGGAGGAGTAAGAAGCTATAAAGGGCAGTGAAGCCATGCCAATCTATTCAGTAACTCTTTTTGCTTGAGATTCACCAGCCATTGCTTGTAGACTTTGGACTATATCTTTGCAACCATAAAGGCTAGATGCTTGGTAAATTCTGCAGTCAACATTGTATCCTATGGCATTTCCACACTCTCACAGAACCATAGCCTACAAAGAGCTCTGAGTTTGCCTGCATCATCATCCTCTATTGCACTTTTTTCAGTTCATTCTTTTGTCTTCCTTTTGGTTGTGTAGGGTTTCCCCCCCCCCGATGTTTTTGGTGGAATGAGCAAGGAAGGGGGCTGAACCACCTTAACAAGGAGGAGCAGGGCTGTGCAATGAAGATAGCGTGGATGAGCAGGGGGCTAGGAGAGGGTGTGTCTTGCCCAAACTCAAGGAACTCAGACTCAGACATAGCTGTAGTTTTTTCTTTTAGTGAAGTAAGAGAAAGTTTCAGTTCAGTGAGCTTCATGAATCTTTCTACAACTTACTTAGAATTCAGCATCCCTCTCTAACTAACTAGGCACAACTTGGCGGCATAAAGACGTTGACTCAGCAACTAACTCTCCCCCTTCACCCAGCTTAAGTAGGGCTGCCCCCCCACTTGCGTGGACCCTGAGTCACAGCTGGAGGCGGGCTTGTAACCACAAACTCTTCCTAAGCTGGGTTTGTTGAATTTGCTGCTGCCTCCGCCTCCTGGATCTGGGTGAAGGTGGGGTCTCAGTGTCAGTCCCATCCTCTCCCTCTACAGGGGGAGAGCTATCTGGTGGTAGAGGAGTAGTAGTAAGGGGCCAGTCCAGGAGTCCCTCTTGGGGGTTGTCTGGGACTGCTGGAGATGGCCTGTCAACACCCGAAGGGGGGGCTGCTTTGATGTCCCATCCCTCGCTGTGTCCTTCCCCAGCCGGGACGTCCCAGTCCAAGTCTTCCTCTCCCCTCCTGTGCATCAGTCCACCCCCGGTTAGCATGGCTCACAACAGCATGGAGAAGCACCTTCCTGAACAGACAGTGTCTCCTCAGAGACAGCTGCAGTTATAGGGGCAGTCCATGGAGCAGGAGTCTGCAGGCTCAGACTTGCCCCAAGGCACATCACCAGCGCCGTTCTCCAAATCCCAGTCTGACTACTCCTCGTCACTCATGTCAATACATGCCCTTTCCACAGGAATCATGACAGACAGCTCAAGCCAAGACAAAATTAAGGATATAAGACGTCACACATTTCTGTTCCAATCCATGTTCATTGCATGCATGCTGCACTGTTTCCATTCTGCTGCACTTTGGCTTCCAACAAAAATGACATTATTCATCTTGCTATCCACTGTAGTAAAACTTTACAAAATTTCAGTGCAAAGGCCATTCATTTTAATGCAAAGAAAAGAATGCAAATCGGGAGTGGGGGTCATCAAATACATATTGTTTGCAGACTGAATACAACAACAGCGAATACAAATTAATCATGGTATCCTCCTGGACAAGCTCCATGGAATGGGATTTGGGGGCACTGTATTACAGTGGTGCTGTTCCTATATTTAATTACTTTGTTTTTAACTGTTTTTATTGATAATTTTAATGTTTCCTGTACACTGCTTAGAGGTTCTGTTACAATCCAGCGGTATATAAATTTTGTTAAATAAAAATAAAAATATTTGCTGAATTGATCAGTATTCTGGACATGAGACAAATAAGCAATTTTCGCTCCTGTTTCCATCAGAATCCTCTGGCATCATTAGCCACAGCACTAGCCCTCAGATAGAGATGACTAACAGCAAAAGAAGGGAGGCCAGCTACAGATTTCCAGAGCCAGCAGCAGGGTCGTTTCCAGAGGACAATTAGGGCTGTGCACAGTACCCCCCCATGATCTGCCACATGGCCCCAATCTCTACGCCCCAGATTGGGCCAATCCACCATATCTTGACCCAAGGACCACCTGCCCAGACCCAGATCCATCCCCAAAACAATGGTGGAGGGAGCTAAGGGTTTTTAAAATCCTGTTTTAAATATATGGTTGGGAGGGGCGGGAGAAGGTGGAGACACTGTCTCCTCTTCTTCTCCCCCCAACTGAGAGCAAGTGGGTTTGATCCTGCAGGGTGCTGCTAATCCATGAGTGGCTTCCCAAGAAAGCTGCTTGTGAAGGAGGGGCAACCAGCACCTCACAGGATGGAATCTTGGAAAGCAGGGGGATTCCATCCTACATGTTGCTGTTTCAGGAAGGAGGAGAGGCCTGGCGGGAAAAAGGAGAGACTGGAGTGGGAAAGGCATCCACCACTACCACCTCTACCTTCTCCCATGCAGATGCAACTGCCGGGTAGGTTCCATCTTTTCACTGTTTCTCATTCTTCTCACCCATGCCTGTTTTTCCTTCTTATGTCCCACCCCCTGACAGCTCTGGGCCACCCAACCCACAGCAGGGCTGTCTCAACCAATGCCCAGATTCCCCTGAATCAGCTTGATTTGTTTCCAGACTTGGCCGAATCCACTGCACAGCCCTATTGTTTATTGAGCATGTATCCTAAATTGTTTGCACAAAGTTTGCATGGAGGCTACACAATGTTGCATCAAGGAAATATTATTCCATACTGTACAGTGCATTTCTCCATCATTTTTCTTACCACAAAATGTCTGGGTTTGGGGGTAATGAATTCATTGCACAAAAATACCAAATCAGCTTAAGTTGTGCAACCTGAATTTGCCAGTGTGTGATTGAATCCCACTCAAAAGTAGCACCCTTAGTCACACTAGAATGCAGCCAACACACTGCACAAATGTTTTAGTGGTGATTTCATGCATATGTGTGTTTGTTTTGTTTGCCACTTGAATCTAAATAAAGAAAGACACAATTTTCAGTCAATCAGTCAGTCAATCAACTAATGACATTTCTATCTTTCAAAATAATTATCAAAAAGTCCACCAGGATATTCACCCAAGACAAAGATAGTTTTTAAAAAACAAAAAGACATCAGTTCTTTACAAAAATCTTGGCAGGGCACCTCCAAAGACGAAATGTGCTAGATTATATTCAAGCAACACTTCTGAACAGTTGGTAAGAATCACAGTGTCCACCTGATACAAGAATGATAACAGAAGCTTGTCAGATTACAAAAGGCTAAATAATGACTTTCTGAGCTGCTCATCCCAAGTAGCTTCAGCTTAATTAAACAATTTGACTAGGACCATTTTAGTTTCTGCTGAAGATACAGTATCTGTAGGGGCACATTTAACACTGTCAAATCTACAGGCAGGTGTTCCTCCCCCATAATTTTACCTGGTTTCTATCTGACTCTGTGAGTGTTCATTGCTTACAGAACATTTGTATCTGTTTACTTATTATTTCAAGCAGAAGCACACCCACTATGTCCATGCTTTGGTTTTTCTGGAGCCATGGAATTACCCAAATAGGATGTGTTTGCGTTGTATGCCTTCTCTTTCTCCTAGATCCTTTCCTTGGAGGGAGGGGAGCAGAGGGAATCAGTTCTTGTAAGAATTATACAATTGTGCCATTGTTTTATGCATCACTGGAAAATTGGCAATCATGTCTCTTAAAATTTTTATTTATTTATTTTACATTTGTTTGGTATGCTGTCTTTCATCACAGATACTACTAATGTCACCTAGCAACTGTACGCAGGAAAAATGCTGGGGGCATGGCTAGGGGAAAAAGTAGACACCTGGCCACCTGATAAAAGAGGTCACTAACCTATTCTTATTTGAAAAATGTATATCCGGCTTTTCTGCCAAACAGCACTCAAAACGTTTCTCCTAGAAATAAGATGTGGCTTTGTACTTGGGAGATCATAAACATGAAAGCCAATTGGAATCTAGCTTCCTTGATCCTGTGAAGTGCAGGGGGGTTATGTTCGTTTGCAGTGGTCACCACTAATATGGTGCTGCCTCTTCTTACCAAGCCTGCAAGTGTCCCTAATCACATATTATTCTAACATGTGTGCTTGCTAGGGATGGGGGAGAATATTCGCTAAATCAGATTTATTACATAATCTGACAATCTGCATTGTTTTCGGACTGGCATAGATTTCTTGGGGCGGGTCATGACTGTCATTGGCACAGGTTTTTTTTAAATTCACTCCAAATTTTACATTATTATCTTTGTAATCAACTTTCCTCTAAGCTGATGCATTCTTAACTCAGTGGAACAAGTGCCTACAGCATAAGTATTTTCATTAGCATTTTCGTTAGAAATTATATTACTTTTTCCCACTGGGAAAAACCCTGCAAATCAGCAATCGGGCAAACAATCAAGAAGAAGAAAAATGGCGGATTGGTACTGAAAGCCGGAGTGTCAGAATTTAAACAGATAGGAACCAGCTACTGAACCGCATCCCTAGGTCTGCAGATGTAACTATGGTGGCGTGATATTTGGAGTTTAATATCCAAAGTTGTGCCTCATCACAAGGAGGTTGCACTGTACACTTATTTACCGTAATTACTTGGGGAAATTAGCAAAAATCACAGAGTCCCAATTTGGGTTGAAATAAAAGAATGTTTATTGTTATAAGTGCCAACAGGGCATTAAAGAATTCAGTAATAGGCAAAAAAAAAAACTTGCGGTTTAAGAACATACCTATAGCCCACAGATATTTCTATCAAACTTTAAAAAGCAGGGAAATTGGGCAGCTATAGTGAATGCACCAGGGGAGCAGGAGACCTGACCTCTCTGAGATACTGTACTGCACTACAAATTTGTAAAAATGCAAACACAATTTGGGTTGGTCTTGCACAGTCTAATCCACTTCTTCTATAGCTTGGAAGAATTTGGTAACATGTGCCTCTGAGCATATGGTGAGTGGTGGCAACACCTACAATCAGCCCAAATAATAGAAAGAAGACATGTGCTGTGCGGATCTTGTTTTAGCAGGGAGGAAGCAACATTATTGTTGATATAGTTGAGATGGTCACTTTAAATATGTCTGATTTACTTTGCAATTTTAGTGAAGTTCCCTATAGGGAATCATTTTCTTGTTTCTATTTCTGTGAATATGTATACAGCGACACTTTGCAAAATTTACCCTAAAACAACTCCAGAAATAATTGGAATAATGGCACTGACTATTCTGCAGAATAGTCTCCAGTGGACATCAGGAGTGTCTCAATTTGCACAAGATAAAACAGTGGGAGGTGAAATATATTATAGCAAAATTCTAGGTGTGCTCTGTGTTTGTAATTGAACATGCCCACCTTGCCTTAAATGAAATGGTTTAAACATAGCAACAGCTAGAATCATTACTGAAGTAGCAACATATTGTAATCGGTCTGATTTTACATCAAACTGCAGTTTCAGATTCAACTGTTAATGCACCCAAAATAGAAATAGAACATAACCTCCAATTTGAAATACAAAAGGCTGTCTTCACCATCATATGACATTGACCAATAAAAAGGCTTTGAAATTAATAAAAATAAATTTGGCACAGATTTCTAGGATGAAAAATGAAATAAAATTTTCTAGATTAGATTCTCTGTAGAAACATTAGTAACACAGGAAAGAAGCAAAGTAAGAAGAACACCAACAAACATACAAAAATATAATTCTTTTTTAGCTGCCTTGAGTTTTCTTGGAAAATTAGACAGGATAGAATTTCTTAAAACAAATGAATGCTATCAATTCTGACAGTCTGTGTAAACTCAGGTTTGCTTTCTCTGGGCTTGTTTACATGGGACCCCAGATCCACTTTAAACGTGCTGCTTTTTCCATCGGGATTGATTTTGACAGTTTACATACTTCCGCCCTCGCTACGAATAAATTCTTTGTAGCATTCATACATGTGTGCGTTTATTGCTATCAGCGTTTCCTTGTTGTCATGCCCACACATTAGCATGTTAACTGCAGAGGAGGGGAAGGTGTTTCCCTAAACGAAGGAATAGGCACTTGAAAGAAAGGGAAAAGAAAATCACAGACACTGGCCCCAGTTGGGTTTCTTATTTTGTTTTGTTTTGTTGCCCAACAACTTCAGACAGGAGCAGTTTACGTGAGCAGTGAGAACTTGGAAAAGTCCAGCAACGATAGCATACGGAGCATATTGATTCAGAAATGCTGAATGGGGCTCTTTGCCAAAGTGTGCATGGCGATTGCAGTTGTACAGTGCAATCCTCTGCAGCAGAGGCTCTGCTAGTTTATTCAAAAGAGGCTGAAGAGGTCCTCCACACACACGGGGCAGGAAATGTATTGGGGGGAAGCAGGAGAAAGCGGGAGAAAGGAAGGCGCACAGCATAGGACTCCAGCATCCCCGAAATTGCAAGCTCAAAGACACACGCGCATGCTTTCGCCCTGGCTCTCACCCCCACTCCAGGAAACGGAGGCGGCCAGTAAAGAAGCCAGCCCGAGCAAGCCTGCAGCCCACAGTTTTTTTCTCTCGGTCTTCAGAGCTCAGGAGGAGAGAGCAGATCATGGGGGAGCAGGCGGAGGAGGAAGCGCAGGCAGGCAGGACCCGGAGAAATTGCCAGAGGCAGACATGGGGGAGCGTGTGTGCCTGTGTGCGTGTTGCAGCGCCTCTTGGCTCACAAAAGTCCAGCGCCTGCTTTCGCAGGTTGATCTTCCCCGTAATGAGGTCTCCGATCTGACTGTTCTGCACTAATGGAAGCCCTACCTTCACGAGAGCAACTGGAAGTTGCTTCGTCAAGGGCTGGAAACAAAATTATGCCCAGGGACAGTTAAAGGGGCGGCGACAAGGGAGGATCTAATGCCAAAGAAACTGCGCAGCCAAAAAAAGGCGCTTTAAAGGTAATACACGGTAGGAGCAGAAGCAGATTTTAAAAGCAAATGCTGGTTTTTATCGCATCCATTTAATCTGGAATTAAAGGCAAAAGCAGTAGTATGCACGAGGGTTGGGAAAAACGTCAAGTAAACGGTCCAAATTGAAAGGATCTGCATTTTGTGCCAGATGCGCATTTTCTTGGCATGTAAACAGGCCCTCTGTCATGCTTGTGAAGAGGCTGCACTCACTGCAGTCACCTATAGAATGATGTTAAAGTACTCCAAGAGTTTAGGGGCATGCTCAGAGTTCCAGGTGAACTCAGCACCTCACTTACACTTCCTTTGGAAATTTAAATTAAGGGCCAGTTTACAGAGCACATTTGCTTTACTGCTATAGAGTAATATAAGTTGACATAATACACCCCTCACCACCAAATAAAGTCAGACACGTTAGATGTCTGCATATTTTGAGAACAGTTCTCTCTTCAAAATGCCAGTTTCTGCTCTCACATACACTTGTGCACATCCTTTCAAGGTTACAAAAGTATAACAGAAGAGAATTCCTCTGATTTTCATTCGCTTTCAATGCTTTTCTCCTGCTATGCGTGCATTTCTGACTCTCTCATTCATGGAGTTCTACAGACTCTCTTCTACTTTTGACTCTTCTTTCAGCTTGGGAACAACATGCAAACAAAAGGCATGTTGCCTACAGCAGAGACACACAGCACATTGTAGGATGCAAAGGATATATTATATTTTTCTTTGTTAACTGTATTTTCCTGCCTGCCATTATCCTCTGTGCTTGATGAAAAGGGCAAATTCAATGAGACACCTTGAGTTCCTCTCCCTCCCTGTCATGAAAACACCCTTTGAGGAATTAGAAGAATTATTTCATCATGAAAGCTTTAGTCATGTTGCTGTTACCCGTTATGCTGTCATAAATGCACAAAGTTATTAAGCACATTGATAATCAGAGGCATGACCTAAACAGCAGTCAGTCATCTCTGGCAAGTTCCAAAACCTATGCCTAGGTAAGCATGCCATCTTAAAAGGATACTTGTAACCATTAGCACTCCATTAGCATAGCATACATGTGAGCAACCTCACACAGATGATATCTCCATGTGTACCTGTGGTGGGGCATCATGATGACCAACCCTATACCAATTTTACTCACGAGGTACAATATCAGTACTCACCTGTGCATGGCATCACAAAGCTCCTGTGTCTTTACTGCTTATTTCGTATAGAAAAAATCGAGTAATTTTTATGTGAAAAAATCCTTTTTATATAAAATCTGAAAGGTGCATTACCCTTGTCCCATGCTAAACCCAACAAGCTTAAGCTCAGAGAAGCTCCATTAGCTGTGGTGTCTGAAGGTGCACATTGCCAGGAGCCAATGGCACTCACCCTATGAATATTAAAAATCCAATTTGGAAAGCAATAAACTAGCAGTGGAGAGCATATCCAGCAATATACATAATACAAATAACATTGCTTTCTTCCTTCAGACAGAAAGTTTACTTAACTGTGCAAGATGAACTACCCACTTCAATGTGTCATTTAGTATTTATAGACGTTGTGGTATATGGCCATTTATTTCTTAGGTACTTATGTCCCCCCCTCCTTCCAAGAATTGGTAGCCAAAGGTATTTGTGATCCAGTTAAAAAAAAATAGTAATGAAGTTTGTGAATTAGGACTTTGGGCAGTCATAAAACTCAGAGAAGAGAGATAAAATGGTTTTCTTCATGAGCCAGGTGGATTGTACGAGTTTGTTCTAAAAGGGCTCTGAGGATCTCCCACTGAAGATGCAGCACAGCCAACAGGATGTTTGCAGTGTATGTAAACGAAAGCCCCTTGCAAATGGGAATATGTCTGGAATGTCATCTGAAGTTGAGCAAGAACATGCCAAATGACATTGGGCAATTACATTTTATCTCACATACTAATTATCATCAGGCCCTGGCCAAGGGCCTCTACGGCCAGAGGGGCCCCTGAAGGACCCCTCCTTAGGGTGAGAAGGTAGTGCCCCCGTTCTGCGATCTGAGGCAGTGCTGACCCTGCTGCAGATCACAGAGAGGGAGCTCTCAGGTCCCCCCTACAGACCGTGCGGGCCTGTGATGCCCATCCACACACCCCACCTACCTTTCCCATTGCTGTGAATGCTGTGCGCACTGTGCAAGCATTCTTGCCATCAACCAAGTTGGCAGCAGAGGCTTTCCTAAGGGGCTGCCGCCACCTTGACGGATGGCAGGCACGTGCGTGTGTAGCATAGTACACATGCCTGCCATCAACCAAGATGGCGGTGGGGCCATCACCACCTTAGGGAAGTCCCTGCCACCTTCTTGGTTGATGGCAGCCCTGCACATGCAGCTCTCAGGGCACTGACTTGAAGCAACAGGAGAGGTAGGTGGGGCGTGCAGGCGAGCACCATGGGCCCGAAGCAGTCTGGTGCCCAAGGGCCCAGTCATGCCTGGCACTGGCCTTGCTGGAAGTCAGCAGAGTTACAACAAATTAGTCAGTTAAGACCACTGGAAAATGTGAGAAAGAAAAGTTAAGGTTTATTTACTTATAGTATACATATTCATCTCTCTTTGTGACAGCTCAGGATGGCACGTGTTCACAACATGGAGGAGAACAAGTGTGAAGAAGGAAGAAGAGGGGCTCAAAAAAAAAACAAGTTACAAGACAGTCAGTGAGAGGAACACAAGCCTTACCCTTTTTGTGTAGCATTCCCCCACTGGTTCAGGTAACTAACTACAAGCATTGTTGTCCCCCATTCCAGCACCTCTGGGGTAAAGGGATACCCCCGCAGAAACTACCCAGCTGTTCCTGTGGTTATATTTCCCCTCCCCCAGGTTTGATCTCCTGTATCTCTAACAGATGGACCTCTATTATTGAAGGCTAGCATGGTGTGGTGGTTAGACCTGGGAGAACAGAGTTCAAATTAGGGTTGCCAGGCCAGAAGCATCCCAAACTGTGAGATTTCAGGGCGGGCCCTAGTGATGTCACAAGGACTTGCCCTAGTGATGTCATTAAGCATGATACATTAAGCACCACAGTGGCTTGGAGCATACAATTCAAACAAAAACATTTATCTGATTGGAAATTAAGATAGAAATCTTAGCTAAATGGGGGAGTTTCCAGGTCCAGCTGACAGGATCATTCCTTCTCACCTGTTTAGGGAGACTGGGTGGGGAACATTTAATCCAGCCTACTTGCTTCTGGCAAGAAAGATTTAAGTACCCTCAGGCCAGGCCAGTCACCAGAAGGCCATTGTAAGAAGAAAGAAGCCTAGTATTATGGAAATGTTAGATGGGAGCACTCAGGAGTAAAAATGGATGCCCCTGAAGGCTGCAATTCTAAACACACTTACTAAGGGACTAAGCCCCATAGAACTCAATAGGACTTACTTCTGAGTAGATATTATTTTATTATTATTTAGCATTTATTTATTCAATTTGTATCCCACCCTTTCTCCCAGCAGGAGCCCAGGGCGGCAAACAAAGCACTAAAACACTTTAAAACATCATAAAAACAGATCTTAAAATACATTAAAACAAAACAGCATTAAAAACATTTTAAAAAACTTTTAAAAAGGGTTAAAAACATTATTAAAAACATATTAAACAATTCTGACACAGATGCAGACTGGGATAGGTCTCAACTTAAAAGGCTTGTTGAAAGAGGAAAGTCTTCAAAAGGCACCAAAAAGATAGCAGAGATGGAGCCTGCCTAATATTCAAAGGGAGGGAATTCCACAGGGTAGGTGCCACCACACTAAAGGTCCATTTCCTATATTGTGCAGAACGAACCTCCTGATAAGATGGTATCTGCAGGAGGCCCTCACCTGCAGAGAGCAGTGATTGACTGGGTATATATGGTAGATATGGTTAGGATTGTGCTGTTGGAAAGGCTTGACTAGGTATCCTCTTCAAATATATCAATATTCAAGGAGGGTTGGCAACCCTCTGCCTGGAATGTCCATTATTGGGCAAGAAAAACCTGTCATGCAACCAACAAGGTGAATCATCAGTGAGTTTAAGGGAGTTGAGCTGAGCACATGGAACCACTGTTGTTGCTTCTATGGATGTAAGGGAGTGAGGTCAGAGATAAATGAAATGCAAATAGGAAGAGAAAAACAAAAGACAGTGATGATTTCCTAAATGCAATACCATACCAAGCATAACAATATTTGTATGAATAAGGCAGAAAACTCAGCATCCCACAACCAGTCAGGATTCCTAACCAAACAACAAAACTAAAAAAATCCTAGCAGCCAGTCAGCCAAGATCACAGAAATCTCCATGCAGCACAACTTAACCCAGGGGCTGCAGTTAGTGCAGAATGTTGTGGCACGATTGCTGACATGAGTGAGATCCTATCAGCACATAATACCTCTGCTCTGAAATCTGCACTGGTTGTTGATTTGCCACCTGGCCAAGTTCAAGGTGGGCTTTCCATGTTACGGGTGCCACATAGTATTTGTTCTGTTCTTATAAGAAATCTATCCTTTATAGTGGCAGCACCTACACTTTGGAACTCCCTAGCTATTGACATTAGGCATATGCCTTCATTATACTCTTTTCGGCACCTACTAAAAACATTTTTGTTTAGGCAGGCCTACCCAGGCATGTAGAAGCTATTATGTTATTAATCTGTTTTTAACTCATTGTTGGTTTTATTATTTTGAATGTTTTTAAATACCTGTCTTTAACTGTTGTTGCCAATAATTTCATTGATTTATTTCCTTCTGTAAACCACTTTGAGGGGTTTTTTTTGCAATAAAGCGATATATAAATGCTATAAATAAAATACATAAATAAATTTTGGAGTCACTGTGGCCCTTGGTTCTCTTTCCACTTTTAGTAACAAAGGAATTTGCCTTACACCAACACAGGCCAGTTGGTACCATCTAGCTCAGTACTGATGACATGAACTAGCATTGGCTCTCCAGGATTCCAGGCAATAGTCTTTTCCAGAGATTGAATTTTGTACCTTTGCATGCAAAGCATAGGCCCTACCACTCAGCTACAGCCGTTTTCCTCTTTTTAAAAAAGTATCTTTTAAAATGATCCTTTTCAATTCATTAATGAATGCACATCATACCTAGGGCAGGTCCACACCATTCATTTAAAGCACATTCAACACACATTTGAAGCACATGAATCACACCACAGAATCATGGGAACTGTAGTTTGTTAAGGGTGGTGAGAACTGTAACTGTGAGGGGGAAACTACACTTCCCGGGATTCTTTGGGGGAAGTAATGCATGTTAAATGTGAGTTGGATGTGCTTTAAATGTATTGTGTGAATCGACTTCATAAACTTTGCCTGCATGTAAACCATTTTAATTAATTTTTAAAAATGGAAACAAACTATATAATTTAATTTACTGGGTGACCATGGGCTACTCACCATCTCTCAGCCTAATCTGCCCCTCATGATGAAAACAACAGGAGAACCATAACCACCCCAAAGAAGGAGAGCACACTTAAAATGTAGAGGAAATAATGTACAGCCATAGTCTGAAATCAGATACTTATCAGGGCATAGTATGAAGAAATATTTATATAAGCATAACTATCAAATATGTTTTTATTTACACAACCTGTAAAGATATTTATAGTGCAATCCTATGCATGTTTACTCAGAAGCAACTCTCAATGTATTCAATGGGGCTTACTCAAACAGGGAAACGTGCACAGAACTGGAACCTCACCCAACCCAAAATTCAGAATCATGCCACTTTAAGCTGTTTTGCAACTGCTTTATACTTGTTTTAACGGTTATTGGATTTTTATTTCTTGTTGTGAGCTTCCTTGGTTTCCAGTTGGCAACCCTACCTCACAGGGATGTTGGAAAGACTCTATATACACACACACTGGAGATGTAAAATACATACATCCTGTATAATAGTTTATTGTCAAAACCAGTTCGTCATTGCAGAATATTAAAAAAAATAAAATCAGTGTTAGTATCCTACATAATAAACGCAGTGGCACCTAAGTAAGCCCGCCTAATTGCTTTAAAAAGATAGGATTGGAGGGAGAGAGAAATTTATATATCTCATTAACCAGACAGCCTAGCAACTTTTTTTTTTAATGAAAGCTGAAAGTCCGGAGATTGAGGTGATTCACTTGAAGACCCAGAGTGGACCCCAAAATACAGAGTCTTTGGGCAAAAACCATAGACCTGGTAACCCTAGTTCAAATCCTTAGTCAGCCATGAAGCTCACTGGGTGACCTTGGGCCTGCCTTTCAGCCTGAATTGCCTCACAGGATTGTTGAGGGGATTAAATGAGGAGGTAGAGAACCATGTATGCCATCTTGAACTCCTTGGAGAAAAGATGGGATATAAATGCAATTAACAACAACATGGAGATGCAGGGTGGGGTGATGGACATAATATCAAGGAAACAGTTCAACTGATGAAGGTGTATAAGCACAACCAAATCTGCTTGACTTATAGCAGTTACGGCATAGGTGCCCTGACAGGAAAAAGAACAACATAGTAATTGGTTTTCACTGGGAGCCTCCAAATGGAGCCCTTTGCTGTTCTCTAGTGAATCTCAAAATGGGTGCATTTGGGAAGAACCACAGAGTGATGGGGCAGAGTCTAGTGATGGGAAGTGCACAGCAGTTAATTCTAGGTCACAAGCTAACAGGTAGTAGCTGAACAAATACATTGCTGGGACCTTTAAGTAAATGATTTTCAATTCTATGAATTACTATGTGCATTTCTATCTTATCTTTTTCTCAGAGTAGGGCTGTGTACACACCAGTGTTAATGCACACAGGGGTTGTACAGTTCCAATTTTTCTGTTTGTGTTTTTGTGCACCTTTGTCCACACGAGCGTTTAACTTGAACTCTACCTCAGTGTTTCCCATTCATGCTAGTGGTCGGGGCTTGATGGGATGTATTCACCCTTTGTGTTGTTGACCCCTCAGTTTATGCTTCCCAACCCTCCCCAAGTTCCAGAAACCTGAGGTCCATGGGCATGTGTGCAGGTATTTGTTTACCTGTGCAGGAACCAACTTTTTTTATTTTTGAGACACAAGTTTTCTGATGTACCAGTCTTGTACAGAATAATGGGTGAAATAATTGTAATAATAATAGCCCCACCAGCAGCCCACTGAGGAGCACCTCACCAGTGGAAGTAGGGGTGTGTGGCGATAGATGGCATGGCACTCAGCAAAACATCACCAAGTACATAAAAAACCTGCCACACAATGCACCTCAATACATCCACAGTTGGGTAACATGCAATTTTATGTTGGATTTCTCCTCCCCTCCTTACTGCATTATCCATGGATCAGGACAATCCAAATTAAACTGGGGGTGGGGGTGGAAGTGCAGGCTGCCACTTGGACAAAGACAATGTTGTATGAGCAACATGAAAAACATGTACTCATGGGATGCATCAAAACCACTTTAAACTGCCATGTGTACACAGCCTAAAATACTTTGATGTGCTGCCAATTACTTCCACTACACCAAAACACCCCTGAAAGCATCAGGTGCGCTCAGGATAGCCTCGAAAGGTGTTCCTGTGCTGAATCTTTCCTGAGCAAAAGGAGAGGTCATAAGCCAGGCATGGGGGACCTGAGGCCCTCCAGGCTGTTGCTGAGTTACATCACAACTCCCATCATCCCTGACCATTGCCCATCATGTCTGGGGCTGACTGGATGGAGTCCAACAACATCTGGAGGGCCACAGGTTCCCCATCCCTGTAAAAAGAGGTAAAACCCCAACACATGAAAAAGAGATGAAAAGGAAGCATTTCTCTCCCTCAATGGTCCTTGGAAACTTCAACTGGTCCAAAATGCACCAGCCAGATTACTGGTGGGGGTTCCTTTTAGAACTCACATAACCCCCATTTTAAAACAGCTGCATTGGTTACCAGTTCATTTCCGGATCCAGTACAAGGAGCTCATGTTAGTGTTTAAACCCCTAAACAACTTAGGTCCCAAATATCAAGACCGCCTCCTTCCCTACAGACCCTCTCAGGTGTTGAGATCACCAGAGGAGGCCCTTTTGGTAGTTCCACCACCCTTGGAAGCTCAAGGGGTGGCCAGGGAGAGGGCATCCTCTGAGGAAGCCCCTAAGCTGTGGAACTCCCTTCCCACTGAGGTGAATCTTGCATCTTAATTGTACAACTGTCGGCGAATGCTGAAGAAGCACCTCTCTACCCTGGCCTTCGACTCCTGAGATGTATATTTTTAGGACCCACCTTATTTTCTGTGATATTATTCAGGTTGTTTTTAACTGTTTTAATTGTGTGTTTTAAAATTGTTGTAACCCACCCTGGGACTTCTGGGTGAAGGGTGGGTAATAAATTCTAATTCTAATAATAATAATAATTATAGTAGGGAATGAGATTTGGGTAGAATCACTATCAAAACTTGAGGAGAAAACAGGTGGGCAAACTCTGGTAGAGGGGAGTTCTTGTTCCGCCTAATGCAGATGTCAGTTAATTAGAGGAGAAGGTTATATCATTAGTGGCCAAATCGATACAAAAAAGATTAAGAGCTTTGGACAGCAAGCTCCTGTGCTTTCCAGTACAGCACCTGGGGCTGTATTTAGCTAAAACTCAATATACATTAGCGAGGCAATCAATGTAGAATTGCACTGGGATGTCTTCTTGAAATACTTTAATTGGACTCTTTCTAGAATATCAATGCTAAACAAGACGTCAGCTTTAAGCAGAATCGCACTCATATACGATGGACAGTCCAGGGCTTGTGGAAGCCACATTCTCTTTAATTATAACTTTCATTCTTTTCTGGTGCATATTAATAGTGATTCCCACTCTCCTGAAATTGCATGGCCTTGAAAGATTCAACAAGTGTTCTTGGCAAGAAAGAGGCGGCACCTAGAACTATTCCTGATGGACAATTCTGCCACTTTCCGTGACAAACCCATGGGTTACCCAACCTCTTCCAGACCTTGATTTCTTCTGAATAGATAAACCACCAGCAATCAGGCCAAATGACTGCCAACCTTTTATCCTGGATTTATGTTTTGAAAAGAACACAAATCAAGCCAGAGAACCTGCTTGAAATCATCAGATCAATAAGCAGAAAATGCCCAATCAATAACATCCATGATTGGCCAATATCTGACATTGTAATATTACATGAGACTGCACAATTGGTGCTAATAACACAATGCTTTCCTTAAAATGCTTTCTGTCATGTTTATTCAATACAGAAGCGCTGAGCAAACTAATCCTGTATTACAACTTGAGACGCCCTGTCAGATCTGAGGGACAGTAAAAAGATCAAAAATATTTGGTACTAACACCACACAAAGTCGTTAAGAGGATATTGGTTGGGGGGAGCACAAATAGAAATCTGGGGCAGCTATGATTTTATGAGTTGCAATCTTTAAGCAAAGTTCCTGTGTGGAACACTTCTGTTTTTAGTTTGTAACATTCATAAAGCTTTAGCAACAAAAATTACACAAGGAACAGCTCTTGTGTTTTTGCTAGAATGTCAGCAATCCCATCTTTTACTGATAAGAAAGTAGGTTTCTGCTGCCTTATATGGACACAAACTTTTCAGAGAGACTTTAAAAGGGTTATGAGAGAGCTTTTGTTGTCTACTGCAGCATACACATTCATTTCTTTTTGTTTTGCTATATCAGGGGTGGGGAATCTTTAGCCTCCAGATGCTAATCAACTACAACTCCCATCAGCCCCAGCAAGCATGACCAATGGCCAAGGATGATGAGAGTTGTAGTTCAGCAACTTCTGTAGGGCTAAATGTTCCCCTCACCTGTGCTGGTCAAACTAGACTTGCCACCTTTTTTTTTTTTAATTGGCCCTGCTCCTGTGCCTGTAACACTAGTCAGATGCAGAGAAATGTTAAGCTTTTCCCATTACATCAACACACTAGGCTGTTGTTAAAGGCAGAGGAGGATTTTAGTGTGATTTGTTTTCTCTAAACACCTCTACCTAAAGTTAAGGTTTGGGGAGCATTCCTATTTTAAGCAGTTAGTTGGCCAATAAAGAATATCAATTTAATATATTCTATAGAGTGCTCATTCTACCCGGGCTCTCTAAGCTGATCTCGGGGCTGCTGTTGGAGTCTCCCAGACTTTTAGTTCTGGGCGACTTCAACGTACATGCCGAGTCTTCCCTTAGTGGAGCGGCAGGGAACTTCATGGCTGCCATGACGACCATGGGGTTTTCCCAACTAATCTCTGCCCCCACTCATGTTGCGGGACACTCGCTTGACCTCGTTTTCTATGCAGGATTGGATGAGAAAGATCTCGGAATAGGGGATTTTTCAATAATCCCGTTGTCATGGACAGATCATTTTCTGGTCAGATTTAGACTATCTGTGACTCACACCCCTCCTGAGGAGAAGAGACCTATTAAAATGGTCCGCCCCAAGAGATTAATGGATCCTACCAGTTTCTTGTCAGCTCTTGGGGAATTTCCTCTCTCCCGAGTAAGCAATTCAGTTGAAGCCCTGGTCGATCTTTGGAATAATGCAATGACTAGGGCAGTTGACTCTATCGCTCCCGAGCGTCCCCTCGTGTGTCTCCAGGTCAGATCAGCTCCATGGTTTTCCAGTGAGCTGATGACTATGAAGCGCACTCGTAGGGGTCTAGAGCGACGCTGGCGGAAAACTCGGAACCCATCTGACAGACTTCGTGTCAAGGAATTCTCTAAGATCTATGCGGCATCCAGACGTGCTGCACAAAGAGCTTTTTTCTTGGTTTCTATCTCCTCAGCTGACAACCAGCCAGCTGAACTTTTTCGGGTGGTCAGAGGGCTGCTCAATCCTGACCACCATGAATCAACTGAAGGTCACTCATTTATCCGATGCCAAGAATTTGCCTTACACTTTGAGAACAAAGTCGCTCAGATTTGTTCCGACTTAGATGCCAATATTCATGCAGTCTCTAGGGATGTACCTTTGGATTCTGTTTGTCCTATTAAGTTGGATTATTTTCAGCTTGTTCACCCCGGAGATATAGATAAGCTTCTTGGGGCAATGAGATCTACTACTTGCCAGCTTGATCCCTGTCCTTCCTGGATCATAAAGCAGGCCAGAGGGGGACTGGCTAATTGGGTTTGGGGGGTGGTTAATGCCTCTCTCCAACAAGGCTGCTTGCCTGGATGTCTAAAAGAGGCCATTGTTAGACCATTATTAAAGAAATCTTCTTTAGACCCCCTTTGTTTAGACAATTTTGGCCCAGTTTCCAATCTCCCATTCCTAAGTAAAATCGTGGAGCGAGTAGTTGCCTCACAACTCCAACGTTTTTTGGATGAAACGGATTATTATGATCCACTCCAATCTGGTTTCAGGCCTGGCCACGGGACTGAAATGGCCTTGGTGGCCTTAGTTGATGACCTCCGTAGGGAACTAGACAGGGGGAGTGTGTCCCTGTTGGTTCTCCTCGATCTCTCAGCGGCTTTTGATACCATCGACCACGGCATCCTCCGGGACCGTCTCTCTGGGATGGGATTGCAAGGTACTGTTTTGCAGTGGCTTTGCTCCTTCCTGGAGGGTAGGACTCAGATGGTTGTACTCGGTGATTTCTGCTCGGACCCCTGGCCCCTAACATGTGGGGTCCCTCAGGGTTCGGTGTTGTCCCCAATGTTATTTAATATCTATATGAAGCCGCTGGGCGAGGTCATCCGGAGCTTTGGAATTCGTTACCATCAATATGCTGATGATACCCAGCTTTACTTTTCCTTCCCTCCAGATGCTAGGGAAGCCGTTCAGCCCCTAAACCAATGCCTGTCTGCAGTGATGGACTGGATGAAGGTGAATAAGCTGAAATTAAATCCAGACAAAACAGAAGTGCTCCTTGTTAGTCGTAAGACTGATCTGGACATAGGGAATTTACCAATGTTGGATGGGGTTGCACTCCCCCTGAAGACTCAGGTTCGCAGTTTGGGGGTGCTTCTGGATTCGGCCTTGAACCTGGAGGCCCAGGTTTCGGCAGTCTCCAGGAGCGCTTTTGCCCAGTTAAGACTGGTCCGCCAATTGCGCCCGTTTCTGGAGACATCCGACTTGACAAAGGTAACACATGCCTTAGTTACATCCCGGTTAGACTACTGCAACGCGCTCTATGTGGGGCTGCCTTTGAAAACAGCTCGGAAGCTTAAATTGGTTCAGAGAGCGGCAGCTAGAATGTTAACAGGAGCTGGCCTACAAGCCCATACAACTCCTCTTCTACAACAACTACACTGGCTGCCGATCTGCTTCCGAGCCCAATTCAAAGTGCTGGTCTTAACCTTTAAAGCCTTACACGGCTTGGGCCCTCTCTATTTGTCTGGTCGTATGTCTTTTTATGAACCTTCCCGACCCTTGAGGTCCTCTGTTGATCCTCCTCTTATGATCCCCCCAACTTCCCAAGCTCATCTGATGGGAACTAGATCTAGGGCCTTTTCTGTTATTGCCCCCAGGCTGTGGAATTCCTTACCGTTAGAAGTGCGGTTATCTCCTTCTCTTGTTGTATTCCGTCGCCAGGTCAAGACGTTCCTATTTCGTCAAGCATTTAATTTAAATGATGTTTAGGATGTCTTTTAATTCTTGACAGGTCCTGCTGTGATTATGTTTATTTTAAAATTGTTTTTATTGCTCATTTTAACCTTTGCGTATGATTGTTCTTTGTTCGCCGCTCTGAGTCTTCGGAAATAGAGCGGGTTATAAATGTTTTAAATAATAAATAATAATAATATGGGACTGCTCCACTAGTTTGCTATTTAAAAAGATGCAAGAACTGAGGGAGTAAAAAGATGAAAATAACAGAGATGAAATCATTGTATTATAATCATGCCCCTTGTGTTTCTGTACTCTCACAAAACAATACAGCCTTGCAAGGGGCATGACTTTGTGGTTTTCAGACATTTCCGCTTTTGTCTAAACAATTAAGCAAATGAGATCCTTTGACAGAATACCACCCCTCTTCCTGGCCATTATCATTTGGCAGATTCCAGTAGGCACTGTGGTAAAGGTGTGTCTTCTTCAGAGCAATTTTCAAGAATGCAGTAGTTGCTTGCAGACTTGCTCTGGAATGATGTTTTTGCTCATCTAAAAAGAGCTTCGGAAAAAAATTGAGAAGAAAGTTACGCAAACTGTATGCAAGCCCTGACTGGCCTGACCCAGCAGGCTCTTCCTACGTTGTCAGCAGTGATGGGACCTTAAATTTATGAATCTGATCAGCAGAGCAACAGTGCTGTTGGATATAATAATAATCTTGGAGGATGTTGTAGGATCTACACCAGCTTTGTCCCCAGGATGCCTCAGTCAGAAAAACTGAAGACAGCAGCAGCGCCAACAAACCTATTATGATTTAGCGGGAATATTTTTTTGAAAGTTGAACAAAATAACTTCTTATCAAGCTCCTGAAATAAATATCAAAAGATATGATCAAGAAACCAAGCTCCTAAAACATAATAGCAAAATATATGAACAAGAAATATGTTTCCCAAAGAAATATCAGAAGATGAAAATAAAGCCCAATAATTTGTGGGGTGACATACCTGTCATTTATCTTATGTTATACAATAGGTATTGTTGGTATTTCTGGAGTTTGCTTAGGGACCTCTAACACGTCCTTACAAAGCCAGGCTTGTTTGTTTGTTTGTTTGTTTATTATAGAATCAGAGAATCATAGAATTGGAAGGGCCCTTGGAGGCCGTCGAGTCCAACCCCCTGCTCACAGCAGGAAATCCACAGCTAGAGCATCTCCCGCAGACAGCTGTCCATTATTTGAATAACCACCCCTTCCTCCCAGCAGGAGCCCAGGGTGGCAAACAAAGCGCTAAAAACATTTTAAAACATAATAAAAACAGACTTTAAAATACATTAAAACAAAAAATATTTAAAAACATTTTTAAAAAGCTTTCAAGACATCTTTAAAAAAGGTTAAAATATATTGGGGTTTTTTTTAAAAAAAAAAGGTTTAAAAACATATTAAAAAGCAGTTCCAACACAGACACAGACTGCAATAAGGTCTCAACTTAAAAGGCTTGTTGAAAGAGGAAGGTCTTCAATAGGCACCAAAAAGATAACAGAGATGGCGCCTGTCTAATATTTAAGGGGAGGGAATTCCATAGGGTAGGTGCCGCTACACTAAAGGTCTGTTTCCTATATTGTGCAGAACAGACCTCCTGATAAGATGGTGTCTACAGGAGGCCCTCACCCGCAGAGCGCAGTGATCAACTTGGTTCATAAGGGATAAGATGGTCTTTCAGGTATGCTAGTCCCAAGCTGTATAGGGCTTTGTACACCAAGACTAGAACCTTGAACTTGGCCCGGTAGCAAATGGGCAGCCAGTGCAATTCTTCCAGCAGCGGAGTGACATGTTGGCGATGCCCTGCCCCAGTAAGCAGTCTCGCCACCGCATTTTGCAGCAGCTGCAGCTTCCAAACCAACCTCAAGGGCAGCCTAGCATAGAGCACATTACAGTAATTGAGCCTAGAGGTTACCAGTGCGTGGGACAAAAGTGGTCAGGCTATCCCAGTCCAGAAACAACCTCAGCTGTCTTACCAGCCAAAGCTGGTAAAAGGCAGTCCTAGCCACCAAGGTCACTAGCGACAAAGATGGATCCAGGAGCACCCCCAGACTACGGACCTGCTCTTTCAGAGGGAGTACAACCCCATGCACAGCAGGCAACTGACCGATTACCTGAACTCGGGAACCACCAATCCACAGCACCTCCGTCTTGCTAGGATTCAGACTCAGTTTATTGGCCCTCATCCAGCCCACCACCAAGTCTAGGCAGCGGTCCAGGGCTTGTACAGCTCGTCCCAATTCAGATGCTACAGAGAAATAGAGCTGGGTATTGTCAGCATACTGCTGACATCTCACCCCAAATCTCCTGATGACTGTTCCCAAGGGCTTCATATAGATATTAAACAGCATGGGAGACAAGATGGTACCCTGCGGCACCCCACAGCACAACTGCCAGGGGGCTGAAAGGGGGCGACCAAGGCCGATTTGGCCCTATAACCAGGCCTGAACCCAGACTGGAATGGGTCAATATAATGTTTCATCCAAGAGTACTTGCAATTGCTGTGCCACAACCCTCTCAATCGCCTTTCCTAAGAAGGGGGTATTTGTGACCGGTCAGTAATTGTCGCAGACCAATGGGTCCAGGGTGGGCTTTTTCAGGAGCAGTCTGATCACCTCCTCTTTCAGGGTGGGGAATCACTCCCTCCCACAATGATGTCTTAACCACACCCTGGATCCACTTGGTCAAACCCCCTTGGCAAGCTTTAATAAGCCAAGAAGGGCAAGGGTCAAGAGGACACGTTGCTGGCTGCATCATTGCAAGCACCTTTTCTACATCTTCAGGCTGCATCAACTGAAACCGTTCCCAAGAAGTTGCAGCAGATGTTGCAGTGGACACCTCACTGGGGACGACAGTAGATGTGGATGTGGCATCAAGACTGCTACGGAGGTGAGCAACTTTACCCTCAAAGTGCCTTGCAAACAATTCACTGTGGGCCTTTGAAGGGTCTAAAACTCCATTTCCTGGAGTTGCTGTCAACAGACCCCTGACAATATGGAAAAGTTCCACTGGATGGCTACTTGAGGATGAGATGGAGGCAGAGAAGTGGGCCTTCTTTGCCACCCTCACCGCCACATAGTAGGCACAGTTATGATGCTTTACTCATGCCCGATCAGCCACACAGCACATCTTTTGCCACTTGCACTCTAGCTGTCATCCCGCCTGTTTCATTGCCCTTAAGTCACTGGTGTCCCAAGGTGCAAACCAGGCTCCACAGTGCCGGAGAAGGCGCTCGGGGGCAACTGTGTCAAGAGCCCAACGAACCTTGTTATTCCACAGCATGACAAGGGCTTCAACAGGGTCACCTGCTCTATCTACTGGGAACTCCCCCAGGGTATTCAGGAATCCAGTGGATTCCATTATTCTCTGGGGGCAAACCATCTTGTTCAACTTGTGATCCATTTCCCAGAATAAACAGCAATGTATTTTAGCCTGTTACCGGATCTGCAAGTATATCTGTACATGTGTTGCATTTGTAATATTTATTTATAAAATAATAAAGATTTAAATGTAACAGCATGCAAATATAGATGGATTTAGAAGCAACAAAATGGCTTTTTGGCTTGAAACACCACTATAGAAACATAGACTGTAGAATTTGAGACTCAGCTCTGCTACAGGGAAAGCAAAAGAACCGGAAAGAGAAAAAGACAACATTTTTTCCCATCTTGCAAGAGAGAGTTGGAGGTCATCATGGAAATACAGACAGTAGAGAGAAGTTCTTCATCACTGGTTTAGAAGTAAAGGAGATTTATCAGAGTTTGGAACCTGCCAACCATAAGAAAGAGGTAGGGATAGCGTTTCCCATTTTTATTCCTGGCCCTAATCATGTGCCTCTCACAATTGCCTGACATACTTGCGTAAATTAAAACCCTTGTGAAAAGAAGCTACAGTATATTTGTATCTCTGGGGGGAAACTCCTTTCAAACATAGGGATGGGGGAGAAATTCGGACCACTTCACATTTAAAGGCAAATCTATCAAATTCACACTTTCCAAAACAACATGGGAATAGAAATAACCATCGTTTGAAATTCACACTTCTCTGAATTTTGCAAGCGCAGTCCTCCTACCAAGTGATGTGTACAGAACAGAGCTTGGAAAAGTTACTTTTTTTTTAACTACAACTCCCATCAGCCCAATCCAGTGACCATGCTGGCTGGGGCTAATGGGAGTTGTAGTTTAAAAAAGTAACTTTTCCAAGCTCTGGAGAAATGCATGTACTAGAGCAGTGGTTCCCAACCTTTATGAGTATGGGGGGCCCTTGATAAGCTTAAAACTTTTTGTGACCCCCTCCCTCCAGGGAGGCAGGCTGGCTGCCAGGAAGGAAGGGGAAAAGCAGCCTTTCCTTGCAGCCTTGCTTCTTTTTGCTTCACAAAAAAAGCCCTCTCCTCTCATTCTGAGGAAGGGTGTCATCAGCAGCGGCAGTGCAAGGAGATGGGAGTCAGTGATAGTATTCCCCTCTTCTTCCTGGTAGCTCCACCCTCAGCCTCCTTTGGCATCTGCCATGTGTTCTATAGGCAGATGCCTGCCCTTGGTGTGCCTGAAAGACACTCTGGCACCTCAGCAAAAATCCTCCCTTCTTGTTTGGGGCAAGGGGAAGGTGTCATCTGCAGCCGCAGTGGGAAGCAGAAAGTGTCCAGGGAGTGAAGACTAAAAAAAAAAAAATCATTTGTTTACTATTTGTAGCCCCCTCTGATTACTTCGTGGCCCCCCTGGTGGTCACGGGCCCCAGGTTGGGAACCACTGCACTAGAGCAAAGTGTGCATACAAACGCGTACACTAGTGAAAATAACACACAATAATCCATTATATTAGGAGAAATTGCTCTGCAAAAACATGCATATTGGGAAAAACATACATTAAAATGCTGATGAATTTTCATAAAGACTTTTTTTTAAAAAAACTGCAACCTGATGTGGAAATTTAAGATTGGAAAACTGAGAAACTGAGAGAAGCCAAAACTGACAGATTCAGTCACAAAGTTACAATGAACTCAAGTTAGTGAGCTTTTCCTTAGATTGGTGATGTCCAGCATAGCAACTGTACTATGCAGTAGGGTGGCTGTGCAGTATTACTCAAGAAAAAAATCTAATTGCGCAGCTAACATATTACAGCACAGTCCAGAAATAAGCTGACATTTACTTAGCACACAGAAGAGCTTTATTACATTGTATGCTAGAAGATATTGCTCGATTAACCCTGGCTCCTTTGCTCCAACCTCTAAAATTATGCCCTTGGAAACTGCAAGGCAAAGATCATCTGCTCCAACTGCATTTGTGATGGGCCTGGAAACCCAACAGAGAGTGGGCCTGTGCTTGAATTACACCCTGGCCTCATTTGCACAACACTTTAAACCACAGCTAAACTAAACTGTGGTTTAAATGTGAATGTGCAGTGTGCTAGTACATGCTGCTGAAGTCGCAGGCACTTAACCAGAGCTTGGAAAAGTTACTTTTTTTGAACTACAACTCCCATCAGCCCCAGCCAGTATGGCCACTGAATTGGGCTGATGGGAGTTGTAGTTCAAAAAAGTAACTTTTCCAAGCTCTGCACGGTCTTCCCCCACTCCTGCTGCTGCTGCACTGCCAGGAAACAAGCCACGGTCTGGCTTAGCATGACATCTGAACCCGGACTCATGGTTTGGTAAACAAAGTTTGTTCTTTTCTGCCTTTAGTTAGTAAATATACATTCCACTTTTCAGTTTGGCAGACCCACAAGGGGGTTACAGTGAAAACAAGATATTATAATATCAATTCTAAAGCAATGTTTTCTTTAAAAACATAATTTTTTTTGTAAAAGACTGATCACTTTGCAGCATCCTATCCCTGATTAAACTAACTCAGCTAGCACAGATTAACAAACCTATCCCGGGAGCAGTGGAGTTTACCCTGCTGCTGTAATCATGTTATGCATTAACACAGAGCTTGACAAAGTGTTTCTCCCCTGACAGTAACTCATCTGACTCCGTGTAGTGCTCCCTGAAATGGAAGAGCTACACAGTGTAGCTTCCATTACCTTTCCAGTTTAATTAAATGTTCCTGGGATAAATCTTCTGTTTATACATGCTAGTAGTGGGCTTCTTCTACTACTGACGGCTCCATTTATAATCTGACTGGATACCATCCAATCATCTCCAGTTAATGTACCTGCCACTCATTGAAAGCTAAGACTCCTGAGAGGTTTGCTGGACGAGTCCTTTTATTTGCTACATTTATTAACTGTTATGTCTCTGAAACTGAATTATTTATATTCATTAGGCATTTATACACACCTTTTGGGCCATTATCTTTTACCAGAATGGAAGAAGGCAGAAGTCTAACATTACAAATGTTAATGAAAATATTTAGAGAAGTTCTAGTTTCATAGAGAGACAATAAGCAGGGTGCTGGTGGGGGAAGAATCTTATGGGGTTTACTTTTGTTTCACAAAAAAGGCCAGCTGGAAACAAGAAACTCAAGTTGATCAAGACAGAGTGATGACATTCAAAGATTCAGTAGTGTAGTGGCAAATTCAGAAGTGCAGAATCCCTTCATGATCATCACAGCCACACCCCCTTCTAAGATTAGACAGCTTTCTAAGATTATAGAATAATCTGGCCAGTCTTGAATACTACTTTCTGCTTTTGTATCACTGTCACCATTTGACTGTCCTTTGTCAGAGATAGTGCTTGAATTACTGAATTCAGTGTCTACATGTTGATCTCCTTCTGTTACTAAACAGCTTGATGATGTAGATGGGATGCTATCATCAAGATTCGCTGTCTCTTCTTCTGTAATTTCAGAATTTTCACTCTCCACAACTTGTCTTGGCTTTCGCAGTAGGAACTATTAAAGGCTTGCTTGCAATCGACCCTCATTGGGACTCTTTGCTGGGACTAACACACTCCCCTTTCACATAGGGACGCTCATGGGACCTGGCTCCCAATAAAGTAAGGGGTCTAAGACCCCTCAGGACCCTGGACAACTACGCCTCTGTTCAATGTCAACTGTAATTTTTAGCACTACTATAGAATATTTTCCTGTCATGCTGCATCACGTGGGGGCGGGGGGCAGGGGGCAGCAGCAGGGTGAGAAGTGAAGTGAGGATGTGAGGGAAGCAAGGATGGATGGCGGGAGGCAACCAAGCAAGCAGGGCAGCTGGGTGTAGGGAGTGGGCAGGCCAGCAAGTGAGTGAGGTGAGTGGGTGGCTGTGGAGTGAGTAGGCCAGTGGCCAGGGGGGAGGGTGAGCAGCAGGAGGGCAAGTAGTGGCAGCAGCAGCAGCCTGGGCAGGAGGCAGGGAAATGCCCTCGGTGGGGAGGTGCCCCAGATGCACTGTGCAGAGCTGTGCAGCACTGCTGTTTGTCGAGGGGAAAGCAGCAGTGCAAGGAAGCAGCAGTGGGGGGCAGCAGTGCAGTGCAGGAACAGGTGAAAAGCATTAGTGGGTCCATGGATCCTTGTGCACCACCGCCTGGACGCACTGGGGGAAATTGGAAGGGGAATGAGATACCTGGGGGCATCTGGGGGAGTGTTTGCAAGTGCCTGTAGGGTGCATTTGCAAATGTGTGTGTTTCAGAGAGTGTGTGTGTGTGTGTGTGTGTGTGTTTGGGGGTATCCGGGGTTTGTGTGTGTTTGGGGGTGGCGGATGTGTGTATGTTTAGTAGTGGGTGGTTGCAGAGCAAAACGAGCAGGGGAGCAGAGCCCCTCTGGTATTTAAAATATTTATATCCTGCGTCTTGAATCAAGACCGAGTCACAAGGCAGCTTTCAATATAAAACTACAAAAACAACAAAAAACGACAAGACAGCCGAAAAGTCAGCAGCATCGACATATTAAGAACTGAGGGAAATAGCATCAGTTTGTACTAAAAGCTGAGGGAAACAGCACAGATTGATAATCTCTTTCTAACTGACAGCAGGGATGGAACATGTGGTAGATGGATGGGGGAACCGTGTTCCAGAGACAAAAAACAATAGCAAGGACATTGGGGGTGGGGAGAAGAATAATGGGGTACCTATCAACACTACAAACGTATATCAGTTTTATATCACTTTTAAGTGTCATGGCTTCTCCTGAGCATTGAGGTTTAGTGAGGTGTTGCACATTCTAAAGACCCCTCCAGACATCCTTTTTGTTTTGCATTGATGATGATTTGTGCAGGTGATGGTACCAGGGCAGTTATACACAATCCTACTTTCAATACCTTTTGCGCCTGCAAATGTTTTTGGGCAAACATACTGCTTCATTTCCAGTCAGTGCGTGTCCTGTAGCTTCCTGCTGAAATCCTGCAACTTTCCATACCACAGACACCTCTATATTGGTATTTATTTGTGGGTGTTTTCTGCAACATAACAATTATTAATTTGATTTCTTACCCTCTCTTTGCCTCAAAGTCCCAGGGTGTGTGTGTGGGGTTATAACAACTGAAAATCTAATATTTAAAAACAGTTTAAAATAAATTACAGTCACAGGAATAGGGTGGGTCCTGAAAATATGTCATTGAGGCAATAGCAGGGCATTGGTGATGAATTTGTACTGGACTGTTCACACATCATTCCGCTTGGTTAGCTGTTCTGCAACACTTCCCCAATGTTACTGCATTATTGCCATCTGAAGGGGCACGCTTGAGCTGTAGTGCAACAAAAGTGGAACAAACAAGAACAAACAACATTTGTTGTATGAAAAGTTACAAGGTTTCAGCGGGAAATTACAGGGCATGCACCAGTTGGAAACAAAGCAGAATGTCTGCCCTTAAACCTTTGCAGGTGCAAATAGTACTAGAAGTGCGATTGTGTATAACTGCCCTGATCCCATCTTGAGCACAAATCATCAGAAATGCACAAGAAAAAGGATGTCTGGACTGGCTCTGAGTTGATGCAACACTGTCTGTGCACAAGCAGAGTGGACTTCCACTCAGGCAATGGGACTTCCCCTTCCTCCCCTCCTCCCTGCAGCCCCCACAATCTGCTCCAGAGTGTCCCCCAACCCTCTTGATAAGAGTTTTTGGACACATGGGGGGGGAGGAGAGGAAGGGGAAGTCCTGTTGCCTGAGTGGAAGTCCACTCACACAATGTTGGACTTCCCCCTCTGTGAAAAGAGACCCCCCTCCCCCTACAACTCTTGAGAATATTAGTGTTAAACAGTATGTAATTAGTATGGATATGCCCTCAGAAATAAAACCTCGGGGCATTAATCAATACAATACCGGGCACTTCCTGATGGTGACAGTTTATAATTTAGAGACATTACCTAAATTAGGGCACTAGTAATCAACCTTTATTTACAAACTGGTAATTTGTGGAATGATCCAAGACTGCTGTACAAACTGTTGACTGATTCTGCAGGTTACAGGGTATTGTGTAATGCTGTTGGAAGTATGGGAGATTGCAACTCAAATTTAGGGTTGAAGTCGGAATTGCTGAGGGGAGATAGAGAGAGAGTCCTCCAGCAGGCTAGGCTGTCCAGCTGACCTGTGCTCATCTACCTGTCTTCCTTCCTTGGTAAACTGATACCCTTAGGAAAGCTGACCACTCCTTCCAAACTCTCCTTCCTCCTTCTTCTCCGACCAGCCGAGAGAGAGGAGACATCTTGCCTTTGTCTTTCTCTCCTGTTGCATGGGGCGAATGACCAAGCCTGGCCATTGTGCCTCCAACTTAATTAGTTGATTAGAACTGGAGTGCCTTTCCTATCATCTATGTATTTCTATAAATAAAGTAGCTTTTCTTATTTTCAAAATGTCTGAACTCTCAGTGATTTAAAGCAGGGTAAAAACCTGACTCCTTTCAGGTAAATCACATAATGTAGATGCTGTAACACAGGTGATCTCTGCAATATTCAGCAAATGCTAGTCCTCATTCTGTGGTTTATTTTCATGAAGCCAAAATCATTACATTTCTTAGTCCACAGACCAGTTTAAGAAAGAATATTTGAGGTTGATAGTTTACAGCCGACCCTAAACATGGAGTTCATTGACTTACTTTCTAGTTATTGCTGCCACAGGGATAGCAGAAAGATCTTTAACTATCTGTGAAAGCACCCTATCATCAATGTTCACCTGATCTCCAAAATATAGTGAGACCATGCCACAAATGGGCATCACAACTGAAAAGGCCATCCTCTGAACCCCTCCTATCCAAACCTTAATAGGCCAAAGTACATTCAGGAGGACTCCACCCATAGATTGCAGTGACCTGGGCGGAATGCACATAGTGTGGCAGGCAGAAGGGAAAGCATCTCGGGCCTACTTGCCATCTCAGGGCTTTGCATACTCTTGGTACACAAGACCTGCTGCCGCTCCTGTGTAGCAGCAGTGAATCAGGGTATCAGTGGTGGACACTTCTGAGGTGCTGAGGCCTCTGCAGCTGTCCAGAAATGTCGATCCCTTGTTAAGCATACATTAATTAGACAGAAACAAATCCACAGTCCTCTCAACTGCAATGGCACACCCTGACCGCAATTCTGCTCCATGTTCCCGGAACTATGCAATAATAAGAAGGCCCATCAAAACAGGGCATGTGTGGTTTAGCAGACAGCACACAATAGCAACCACCAATTAGAACAACCATTTCTGCAGAGTTTATGGCGGTTTGCTTGAGAGAAATAATTTAGAAGCGTTGGACTCTTGGCCAGGAAAAAGCCCAGCTCCTTGTATCTGTTCCAAGAGTCTGGGCCAGTAAAAGTTAGCAAGGGTCAACTCGTCCTGGATCAGATTAGTTTTTGGGGAAGAGATTTTTAGAATACCAGTGACAGAGATTGTGCTGTAGGGATTGGGATAGTAGATCAAGGTCCACTGGGAGGAAGAGGATATTCCCTTAGAATATCATTTTAAAACTGGAGGGTGTGGGAGATTGCATGGCCTTACTTGCCCATCCCTTTCTACTTATCCTGCTTTTCTAAATACTGCAGTATTTCTACATTCCGGCCCTCAGATTGTTGTCGGGAATTCTCTCATCTGCAACTGATGTAACTTCCTGCCTCTTCTGCACCCATTTAAGTCTCATTCATGGCTCTGAGGGGCTGCAATAATCACATTTAAACTACCATCATGAACAAGAGTACTTTTTCATTCTTTAGAAAATTGCACTTCTAACTTTAATGATGCATCAACAAAAGCTTTTTAACTCTCATTGCCTGACTATACTAAAAGCAGTGCTGAAATTAAAGCCATTCCCAGGCTTGTTTTAACAATGAAAGCTAACAGCACACTCAGGGTTCTTGGTTCTCTACCCAAGTACAAAGGAGGATGGTGGATTCTGAGCTATTCTATCTAGAAGTGGATATATATTGCATTCACTTAACCATAACAACAATGATGGCTGCAGATATATATTCACTACCCTACATTTCAACATTCAGCACAGAAACATCACAAGTATCATTAGGAAAGGGAGTGAAAATAAAACTGATGATATCATAATGCTGTTATACAAATTGATGGTACGACCCCATTTACGGCCACCCCAATTTCAGTGATCACGGGTAAATATAGCCATGGGGATGTGGTGAATTACCATAGAAGATGAGAGCAAGGCTATCTGCGCCTTGTTCCTTGCTGCCACTCCTCTCATGGATGGTTTCCTCGTTGCTCATCTGCTGTGCCCACTGGCCTGTGTGTGTTGTTGTTTAACGCCAGATCGGTACACAATAAGACCACTCTCATCCATGATTTGATTGTGGATGAAGGTGCCGATTTGGTGTGCCTTACTGAGACCTGGGTGGGTGAGCTGGGAGGAGTTGATGTGACCCAGCTTTGCCCACCTGGATACTCGCTGCAGCACCAGCACAGGCTGCAGGGACGGGGGGGGGGGGGAGGAGTTGCTGTGGTCTACAGAACTTCCATCTCTGTCACCAGGAAACCACTCTGTCTTGGAGCTGGCTGTGAGGGCCTGCACCTGGTGTTGGGCCGAGGAGACAGTAAACTAGGGTTGCTGCTGCTGTGCCGTCCACTCTGCTGCCCGGCAGCTTCTCTGACTGAGCTGGCAGAGGCCGTCTCAGCTGTGATGTTTGAGGAGCCCAGAATGATAGTGCTGGATGATTTCAATGTACATGCGGAGGCTGCCTCTAGTGTTCCGGCTAGGGACTTCATGGCCTCCATGATGACCATGGGCTGTCTCAAGTTGTAAGTGGCCCAACACATAGGGCAGGGCACACCCTCGACTTGGTTTTTGCTCCAGATGGAGGAAGGGGTGGTCTGGGGATAGGGAGGGTGGATGTCACCACATTGTCATGGTCAGATCACTTCCTGGTGAAGTTTAGACTTATGGCTCCCATCCTTCACTGCAGGGGTGATGGACAGATTAAGATGGTCCACCCCCTGAGCCTAATGGAATCCACAGGATTCCTGAATGCCCTGGGGGAGTTCCCAGAAGATAGAGCAGGTGATCCTGTTGAAGCCCTTGTCACACTGTGGAACAGCGAGGCGCGTCAGGCTCTTGATATGATTGCTCCTGAGCGCCCTCTCCAGCATTGTGGAGCCCGGTTTGCAACCTGGTACACCAGTGAACTAAAGGCAATGACACAGGCTAGACGATGGCTAGAGTGCAAGTGGAAAAGACGTGCTGTGAGGCTGATCGGGCATGAGTAAAACATCATAACTGTGCCTACTGTGTGGTGGTGAGGGCGGCAAAGAAGGGCCACTTGTCTGCCTCCATCACATCCCCAAGCAGCCATCCAGTGCAGCTTTTCCATATTGTCAGGGGTCTGTTGACATCAACTCCAGGAAATGGAGTTTTAGACCCTTCAAAGGCCCACTGTGAATTGTTTGCAAGGCACTTTGAGGGTAAAGTTGCTCACCTCTGTAGCAGTCATGATGCCCCATCCACATCTGCTGTAGTCCCCAATGAGGTGTCCAGTGCAAAGTCTGCTGCAACTTCTTGGGAACAGTTTCAGTTGATGCGGACTGATGACGTAGGCAAGGTGCTTGCGATGATGTGGCCAGCAAGATGTCCTCTTCACCCTTGCCCTTCTTGGCTTATTAAAGCTTGCCAAGGGGGTTTGACCGAGCGGATCCAGGGTGTGGTTAAGGCATCATTGCAAGGGGGAGTGGTTCCAGCTGCCTTGAAAGAGGCAGTGATCCAACCACTCCTGAAAAAGCCCACCCTGGACCCATTGGTTTGTGACAACTACCGACGGTTGCAAATACCCCCTTTTTAGGGAAGGTGATTGAAAGGGTTGTGGGGCAGCAGTTGCAGGTACTCTTGGATGAAACAGATTATCTTGACCCATCCCAGTCTAGGTTCAGGTCTGGTTATGGGACTGAATTGGCCTTGGTTGCCCTGATGGATGACCTTTATCGGGAGAAGGACAGGGGGAGTGCAACTCTGTTATTCTTACTTGATCTCTTAGCGGCTTTCAATACCATTGACCATGTTATCCTTCTGGGCCAACTTGGTGAGATGGGCAGTGGTGTACTAAGGGGGTGGGTGGGAGCTGTCTGCCCTGGGTGTAGGCAATAAGGGGGTAGTAGCAAACAACGGAGCGGTTCCCTCGGGACTCCGGCCATTTTCAGCAGCAGAGGAAGGGAACTCCTCTGCGGTGGCCCCATGGCTGGTTGGCTGGCTGGCTCCAAGGAAGGGGGCCAGCAGTGCAGCTCACATCCTGCACCTGAGGGGCCGCGCCAGAGGCTCCTCCATGGCACCCCTCGCCAAGCGCAGCTCTGCGCTCCCTCCGTTGGCCGCCCGGCAGCAGAGCTCACTGTCTCCCTCTTCCTCCACCCCCTTCTCCCCTTCCCTGCCTGCCCCAAGAGAGACAGCCCTTGGGCCGGCAGACTGAGGCGAGAGCAGGGCTCCATGCCAGGGTGGGGAAAGTGGGAATGCACCAGGCCCCTCCCTCTGGCCAGGCAGGTGCTTCGGTGGCTGGACTCGTTTGCCGCCTGCCCGCCTATCTGCTCAGCAATGCCCCCGGCCGCCAGACGAGAGGGCCATTGCACTGCTTCCCGGCC
Organism: Rhineura floridana; assembly: GCF_030035675.1. Classification (NCBI taxonomy): domain Eukaryota; kingdom Metazoa; phylum Chordata; class Lepidosauria; order Squamata; family Rhineuridae; genus Rhineura; species Rhineura floridana. The sequence continues at coordinate 123,356,924 of NC_084482.1, read as the reverse complement.
CTGCTTGAGAGAGTCCCTGCGGGCGTCTGGTTGGCCATGAGACAACAGCAGGGCAGGCTAGGTGCTGCTGCTGGTCTGATCTGGCTGCAGGGCTCTTTCACGCTCCCCGCAAGCAAGCGGGGCAACCTCGATGGCGCGGCTACCACTAGCCGCCCTGCCCTCATCACCGTTTCCCCGGCACACCCCTAGCCTTGCCTGCTCGCAGCTGCTCCTCAGAGGGCTCCTCCTGCAGCTGTTGCAGCCTGCCTGTACCAGCAGATACGGTGAGGGCCTCCCTTCTGTGGAGCCTCCACATCCAGTGGCAGTCTACTTCTGTGTCACATCTGGCCGAGGGGGAGGGGCTGGGGCCATTATTATTATTTGTTTCATTTGAGATTATTAATGAAAATAATTTTGTCATATAGAGGAGGGGGGTGTTAAAAAATGATCCACTCTGGGTGTCAAATACGCTAGGTATGCCACTGGAGATGGGTATTGGAGGCACTGTTTTACAGTGGTTCCGATCCTATCTCCAGGGTCGCTCTCAGAGAATAGCATTGGGTGACTGTCTTTCGGCCCCCTGGCAGTTGTGCTGTGGGATGCCATCTTGTCCCCCATGCTGTTTAACATCTATATGAAGCCCTTGAGAACAGTCATCAGGAGCATTGGGGTGACGTGTCAGCAGTAAACTGACAATAGCCAGCTCTGTTTCTCTGTAACATCTGTATTGGGAGAGGCCGTGCAAGCCCTGGACCGCTGCCTGGACTTGGTGGTGGGCTGGATGAGGGCCAATAAACTGAGCCTGAATCCTAGCAAGACGGAGGCACTGTGGGTTGGTGGTTCCCAAGTTCGGATAATTGGTCAGTTGCCTGCTTTGCATGGGGTTGTACTCCCTCTGAAAGTGCAGGTTCATAGTCTTAGGGTGCTTCTGGATCCATCTTCATTGCAAGAGGCCCAGGTGACCTCAGTGGCTAGGAGTGCCTTTTACCAGCTTCAGCAGGTAAGACAGCTGCGGCCATTTCTGGACCGGGATAGCCTGACCACTGTTGTCCATGCACTGGTAACCTCCAAGTTGGATTACTGTAATGCACTCTATGTGGGGCTGCCCTTGAGGTTGGTTCAGAAGCTGCAGCTGGTGCAAAATGCGGCGGCGAGACTGCGCACTGGGGCAGAGTATCACCAACATGTCCCCCTGCTGCTGAAACAATTGCACTGGTTGCCCTTTTGCTACCGGGCCAAATTCAAGGTTCCAGTTTTGGTGTACAAAGCCCTGTATAGCTTGGGACCAGGATACCTGAAAGACCGTCTTATCCTTTATATACCCAGTCGATCACTGCAGATACCATCTTATCAGGAGGTCCATTCCACACAATTCCCAACCTTTGAATATTAGGCAGGCACCATCTCTGCTATCTTTTCGGCGCCTTTTGAAGACTTTCCTCTTTCAACAAGCCTTTTAAGTTGAGACCTATCCCAGTCTTCGTCTGTGTTGGAATAGCTTTTTAAATTTTTTTTTAAACAATATGTTTTTTAACTCTTTTTAAAAGATGTTTTAAAAGCTTTTTAAAAAAATGTTTTTAAGGTTGTTTTGTTTTGGTGTATTTTAGGGTCTGTTTTTATGATGTTTTGATGTGTTTTTAGCACTTCTGTTTGCTGCCCTGGGCTCTTGCTGGGAGGAAGGACGGGATATGTTTATATGTTTTATATTTTTATAGGTTCTTAATGATATGTACTTATTTTTATCTGGAAGCCGCCTTGAGTTCCAGTTTGGAAAAAGGGCAGGGTATAAATAAAGATCATCATCATCATCATCATCATCAAATAATAATCAAACGATAAATAAATAAATAAATTTGGAATTCTGTACACTTCCAAGGGAAATGTACCACTCTGGTCACCTCCTCTCAAACAGGACATTGTACAACTGGAAAAGGTTCAGAATGGGGCAACCAAAACGATCAAGGGGACAGAGTAACTCCCTTATGAAAAAAGGTTACAGCATCGGGTCTTTTTAGTTTAGAGAAAAGGTGAGTAAGATGGGGGTGTATATGACAGAGGTGTATAAAACTATGCATAGTGTGGAGAAAGGGGATAGAGAAAAGTTATTCTTCTGTCATAAAACTAGCACTTGTGGACATCCAATGAAGCTAAACTTTGGAAGATTCAGGACAGACAAAAGAAAATATTTCTTCACACAGCACATTGTCAGACTATGGAATTCACTCCCACAAGATACAGTGATGGCCACTAACTTGGCTGACTTTTAAGAGAGGATTACACAAATTCATGGAGGATAGTGCTATCAATGGCCATTACCATGGTGACGGTTTACCTCCACTTTCGGAGGCATTACACCTCTGAATACCAATTGCTGGGGATCACAAGTGGGGTGAATGCTCTTGCATGCATATCCCACTTGTGGGCTTCCCATGGGCGTCTGGCTGGCCACTGTGAGTCCTTGTTGGACTGTGTTTTGGGGGAGGTCCCCTTACATTTCCCCCCCAAAAATGTTTTGTACTTCTGCAGCCATTGGGGTTCCCCCAAGCTTGCTGTTTCCTTCATCCTGTTAGCACTCAGCAGCTGAATTTGCTGCTAGGGAGAAGTGATAGCTAAGGAGGTACTCTCACTTTTGTTGACTGCTAGGATGAAATGGAACTGGTGATTTCCCAAGTGATATATAGCCAGATAGTTCTATCCTAATGTACTTTCACATCTTATAAAATCAGCCCATTAGGGTAGAACTAGAATCAATATTAAAAGAAACATGAAAAGGCTACTTCTCTGTGTGGCTGCAATTATATGCACACATATGTAGGATTAAGACCCATGGAATACAGTAGGACTTACTTCCAAGTAAACATGCACAGGCTTGTGCTGTATGTCTCTTTTTTCTGCTCTTTGTGGTCACATGGAACACAACAACCCATGATGTGCAGTCATCACACTTTCATTTCCACAACTATTAATTGGCTGCTGGTGGTAGTGGTAAAGAAACTCCCAGTTCCATCTCAAGCTCATCACTGGCTACATAATACGGGTTACCCCCTTGACAAGCAAAGAACAACTGATGAATGCACTTTTCAGAAGAATGTGGGTGAACATTGGAGTGAATTCTGGACTCATTTTCTCATTTTGGTGCTCTCTTCCATAGAGGGAGACGCCAACGCAAAGGGGACATCGTTGTCTGTTCTTAGTAACACAGCAGGCATTTACTATGCCACTGAAAAATAGCCCTACAACCATTTTTCACTATCACTGTAAATGGAGATTTAGGCATGGTATTAAATGAGGGGGGGAAATCATATACAAAGCTGTCCTTCGACATGTCCATATTAAGGGTTAGTTAGAGTGCTTCCATCTTCCATAAAGCACCCATGCTCCTCAGCCCACACAGACTTCTCCCACCAAACTGACCACATGCCAGATATGAAAGGACGCAATGAACATGCCACAATATAGATTTTTTAAAAGCACTGCTTCTTGGTGTGGTAAGTGCTGATTCATACATGTATATACCCCAGTGGCAGCCTTCCAGATGTTGTTGGATCACAACTCCCATCAATCCCAGCTGGTGAGGTTACAGAGATCCATCTCTGATTATGGTTTCACAAATTTAAGTTCTCACCTGACATTGTTATCAATGGGTGATACGGATGAACTCACTTTAAAGTCCAGGAATAGAATTAAAATAAAACATGATGAGGTTCTCACACTTTCCTCATAAGGCAAATGCACAGATAAGAGGGGCTGTCTTGCCCACCAGTTCTCCCCTGCAAATGCCCCCCTGGGTTCATTGTAAAAGTTGCCCCTTTTGCACAAGGACTTCTGTCTGTGCAATGGAACTTCTCCTCTCTTTCTTCCCCCCCCCATGCACCCCCCATCTGTTCTGGGCATTCCCTCAACCCTCTAGAGCAGACTGGGGGGGTACAAGAGGGAGGAAGGAGAGGGAAGTTCCATTGCTCTAGTAGAAGTCCTTTGGCAAATGGGACGACTTCACTGGGCACAGGTCAATATTTTAAAACATTTTCTCCCCAGCCAGGTGAGGCTCTAAAATCAGAAGTAACCACAGTTGGGGGGAAAATTTATTTATCTGATTTTTTTATACTCCGTTCTTCCACTAATCCAGATAAGATAATCCACTAATTAGTTCTTCCACTAATCCAGATAAGAAACCATGAAAACAAGTGTCTAAGATAAACAAACTGACACAGAAACATTACATTAAAATGCAACAGAGCAGCAGCAGCAGACTGTCAGTATTTTGTGGGAAAGATTCAAGCACATACCAGAAATTTAGGTTTGTGCAGATTAAAGCACTCTGTCACCCTTGTCAGTGCAACAAATCCCTTTGAAAACACACACAAACCAGACTTTTTGCAGTTGGGAAAGTGACAGAGAAATGCATGGAAAAGTGTGGGATAAACAAATAACAGGAAGGCATATAAACCCCCCACAAACAAATCCAGGATATAACCTCTCTGCAAACAAATTAGAATAAGGTTCAATAAAGACTGGACATAGTTTAATTCAATAAAGATTGAACATAGTTTAACCTCCACATAGGGCTTGTGTAAGCAAATCAGGATGAATGTTCAATAAACAGATTGCCTGGAGAAGCCCATAAGAGACACATGGCACATGGCAACATAAAGCAAATTATGGATGAAAAGTCTGGACAAACAAACATTTTCAATTTATGTTTAAATACATCCATTGTGGAGGCAGATCAAGTATCCCTCGGAGGGAGTTCTATAAATGGGGTGCCACTACTGAGGATGCCCCATTTCCTATCACCACTCTCCTTCTGCTGAGGATGGAGCTATGAGCAAGGCATCTCCTGCTGATTGTAACAACTGCATCCGACCAAGAGTGGTCTGTAAGTGCCCCTCTCCACATTCCTATTTTCTCAGAAAACGTGTGGGACTGGAGCACACATTTACTGAGATTAGATGGTGCATTTCTTCCCAAGGCATCAGACCTGGAGTACAGGAAGCTCCTCTATAAACATGGCCTTAGATTCTCTTCAGTAGCTGAAATTGACTTAAATTATCAGACTACAGGAAAATGCACTGGACATTGTAAAACCAGCCCAGAGTTATTCTGGATGAGATCTGTGATTTAATTTCATCAACTCTATATTTTCTGGCTACAGAAGTTACCTTTCACTAGAATGAATGGATAAGGAAGGGTTCTCAAACCAGATTCTGGAGTAAAACACAGCTGATGGGCCTGATCCCATCTAGCAATCCCAATGACTTTCGTCAATGGTAAGATGCTGATGCTGTAAGCTTGCAACACTTATGACTTAATTTTCTTCAGAATGCCTAATAGAGCATCTTACACAGCAACATCCAGGAAATAAGTTTTACATTTGCAGCTAATGTACTGACAGCATATAAACCTTATGGGCTGATTTACTGCTTCAAGATGAGAATGCACATGGTACCATCTTATTGTTTATCTGAGTCAATGTGGCCAATAAAAATAGGAAGTCCAATACAGCCAATTAGTTTAGCTTGAAAGCATCTCATCTCTTCATTAGGGTTGTTATCCATCCAGGATTTTCTGGGAACCTCGTGATGTACAGTCACACTTGCCACCTGGCCAGGGCTGAACTGGCCAAACCATTTCCCACGCCCTTTGGGCAGTCAGAAGTCAGACCTGATATTGGACAACAGGCAGTTTTGAATTTGCATCTATCTAAATTAATCATAGAAAATTTGCTTGTCTTGGCAAGCACAGATATATCACTGCAAACAACGAGGTTGACCTGAAAAGCTAAGATGAGGGACTGAAGGCCTGGGCTCAGCACAGCCCTCTCTATATCTTTTCCCATAGCTTATGTATAAAATGGAGTCAAAGCTCATGCTTCATTGTTTTGTAGAAGAGAGGAATATACCCTTGAGCCCAAGCAACAATGCATAGGAACGAGACTAAATATGACAGAAATAAGATTTACAGTGCAAGCCTATATGTGTCTCTACTCAGATTAAGCCCAATTGTGTTCAATGGGATTTACCCGCAGTGAGTATGGGATTGCACCCTTACAGCCATTACTTTAATTCCTTCACGTTTGGGGGTATTCTTCAAGTTTTGGTGAGCACTGTATCATACAAAGGGGAGCAGGGAAATACAGTTGGGGGACAATTAGGGTTGTGCAGATAAGCTTTCATTATTACATCATGTAAGTGTACCCAAACTGACTTTTTGCACATTTGGGAGATAGGAAGGGATCAGTCCAACAAGTGCAAAGGAATAGCTCAGTAACAATAAATTGGCTATTCCAGAAACAAATGGCTTGGACAGAGAATCTGTATCCACTCTTGAGGTTTGTACAGGCAAAAGTGAAGCATGATTGCCTATCCTGGTCCCCTGAGCCCTTGAACAGTTGGTCATAATTTCTATAGCTGGTTTGATGTGCCTCCAACCAGCTGTCCAAATGGCCAAATGAGTAAGGATTAGGGATGGGATCCACTGGCCAGTGTTGGTTCGAAAGCATTTTGTCGACCTAACAGGCCAGTATCTATTCATGTTCATTCTTTGTCCACTAGCCACTGCTTTTACTGATCTGTTTTTCCTCTCACAAAAAATATTGATATTAATATAAATATTTTAAGAAGGAAATAATAATTTTAAAGGAACCATTGATATTTTGAAATAAAATAATGAGAAATGAAAGGAAATGTAAATAAAATAGTTCTTAATATCATTATTTTAGAAGCAGATTTTTTAAAAATCAAAATTTGAAAATAGCAGTGGAAAATTGCTACATAAAAATCTGATCCACAATGATAGAGAATGAATTAATTAATGGAAAATTTGGTACCAAATCCGAACTGGGCAGAATTCTACCACATCCCTAGGAAGGAGATGCAGTTTAAGGCTTCTCATGGCATCTAACCTAGCCAGTTCCCATGAGGCTCAGCATACATTAGCAGGGGAAAGGGTGATAATTACTTGTTGCAAAGCTGTCCATTTCATTTACTATCAAAGCCAGAAAATCAAATGGACACTTTTGTCATTTAGGGGAGATAACAGGAAGCAATGCTAGAGAAGGAGAACAAACAGCTTTCTAGCCATTAATTTTTTACAAAAGGAAAAAATGGTGTGAAATAGTGGTGAGGGACCTGTGGCAAAAGGAAACAGAATTCTCTTGTACTTACTAATGAGTACTGTCACAAAAAAGCACTGCTCCTAACAACTCTCAGCACCCTTAAACTACAGTTCCCAGGAATCTTTGGAGGAAGCCCTGACTGTCTAAAGAAGCATAATACTGTTTAAAATGTATAGTGCAGATAGGGCCCAGGACTGCACAGACGCATCATCAGGACTGCCAGATTGGCTCCGCCAGTATGTCTGTGCATCTTGTCACCACCCTGCTCCACTCTATCTTCACCCAGCTAAATAATGCTGTGACAGAAGGGTGGCTCTGTCCCCCCCCCCAGCTGCTACTGTCATGTGCCACAGCATGAGCCAATAGTCAGGGCTACTTAGAGATTTTTGAAATATTAAGCAGCTTAGAAATATCAATCAATCAATCAATCAATCAAATGGAAAACCAGGAGGCAAGACCAAAGCACAATTTAAATATCAGGACTAAAGACTGATCAAGAATCCAGGAATACACCATACCCCAGGAAGATCACATTGTTCAAGCAAGGCTCACCTGGAACAGAAAGCACTTTATACTCCTTCCTCCCCAGAAGGCTCCAATGCCAACCTGTGCAGGCAGAGTCAGCACACAGTCTGAAAATATTTCAGTGAGAAGACTCTCACCTGCAGCTCAATAGTTTACCACATGAACAAGCAGGACTGGCCCAAGACATTTTTGCTGCCTGTGGCAAAGAATAAGGTAGTGCTCCTGTCCCTTCCACATATCGAAGCCTACTGGACTGCGAGTTGAATCTTATTTCAACACTGGTGATAGGGGATTGCCCTCCACTCTACCTGAAAGTAGCAGGCTAGTTTAGGGGATGCAGGTCAGGCTGTGGGGCACACAACACCTCATTGCCACTGCCTGCCCACCCATCCTCTGCATCTGTCACCTGAGGCAGCTGCCTCATTCTGCCTTATGTTAGGACCGGTCCTGTGGGGAAGCCACATACAGATTCCAGAAGCTCCTGACATCAACTCAGAAGAGATAGTCCTTTCTCTGTGTAAGACAAGGGATGTTTCTTATAAGAAAGTGCCTGCCACCTACAGATTCTTCACGCAAGTGTTTACTAAAAAAATGCTGCCCGGTTAATTGGGTGCAACTTTTTTGACTGCTCAAAATATTTTAAACAATTAAATGAATGGATTAATTGATAAAACACTGTAGATCTACAGTAGGGCCCCACTTTACGGCGTTCCGCTTTCTGGCGTTCCACTGATGCGGCGGCTTTCAATCAGGGGAAATTCCCTGTTTTAAAGCCGATTTTGCCATTTTGCGGTATTTTCACGCGATGCAACCCATTAAAGTCAATGGGTTCCGCTTTACGGTGGTTTCCGCTTTACGGCGGGGGCCTGGTCCCTAACCCGCCGTATAAGTGGGGCCCTACTGTACTAGCAAGCATCATTATTCATTTAAAAGGTAGCCATCTGTGAAGATGTTTTCAGAGATGATTCCTAAATGCTGTATATAGGAAAGGTGTCCATTTGGGGGCAAGGGTGATAATGACCTCCATTACCACTGAAGCAGTTGCAGAACATTGTCTCTACTGATGGAAGTTTGTGCGGAGCTCTATAAAGCAAGGGAGGCATCTCCAAGTAATGCAAAGAGACAAAGAGTGTCACTTTGCATTGCCTAAAGAGTGTTGTCAAAGTTTGGAGGCAAGGTGTGCTACTAATGTGGAACACCATTCTGAGGAAATCTGCTGTTGCCAACTCCATGAAAAGTAGGCCATGCTTAGATAACGCAGCTGAGAGGTGGCAGGGCAGACCTGCTGGCTCTGCTTTCCTTCAGGGCATTCACATGTCCTTTCAGTTTAGTGATGTGGATCCCATCACTTCCCCGCCACCTTCCCTCTCCTCTCCTTCTCCTCTCTACTTCTACTAGTCATCTGATCTGTGAAGTGCTCTTCTGGTACAAGGAGACCGATTCAAAGGAAAGGACAGCATCTAGAAAATCTGAGTGTTGCACTCCAGTCCTTGCCCCATTTACTCAAAGGTAAGCCCCACTGATTTCCAAGGATCGTACTACCAAATAAGGTTGCTTATCGTACACGCAACTCTGTTTTCCCCCCATGACATTCATGAATTTTGAGCCCATGCTGACCAATCATGGTCTGAGAAAGTCATCTTACTGCCATCCCACTGTCCCCTGCCACGTGGTGAGTGAGTGAGCAGAGCCCAAATCAGCTTTTATTACAGTTGTGCAAGTGCTTTTGACAAAGACAGGCTATGGGTGGTGTCTGTTGTGATGACAGACAACGGCAGAATGAAATGAAATGGAGAATGGGATAGGTTAAAGGGGGGAGGAAGACAATGGGAGAGGTTGGTAGTAGCCATTGGACAAGGACCAAGAGCTGTCTGGGGCCTTGTCTCTAGGGCAGGTCCCACTACCATTCTAAGCAATCCAGCAGATGCTTTGAGTAGCAATAGTCTTGATGCATGCCAATGAAACAGCATGAGACTCGAGGGCTGAACCTCAGTATCCTTAATAATGTGCAAGGGAGTGTGGTTGGCAGGCCGTTCAGGTCACGCAGCACAGCGTCTGGATTAGCAAAATAACTTGGCTATTGGATCTTTGCTCAGTAATACAATCCTTTCCCAGTTTGTGAATGTCCCACAAAGCACCTTGCACACATTGCTGAATGGTTCTTAATGACCACAAGGCTAGGAACTATTGTTCTCATGCTACCTGATTACTTTCCACATATCTTAATACTTGTGCAGCACATACACACCCACACACTACTCTCATCCCTGAGTATTTCTAGAGATGAGCTAAAAGTCTAATGCCTTTCATAAGGAATGCAAGTGCAAACTGAGAAGGAAGTTGTCTCTTTTTGTGATAGTGTTTGATTGTATTTTATTTACTTTTCTGCTCATTCCTTTCTCAGTTGCCCAGCTGTGGTTAAATACAACACCCACTCCCAGAAACGAGTTCATTGACTGGCCAGAATCATGTAAACTTGCCAGTTGTTCAACAGTTCTGTGGTAATGATGAGTCAGGACCAAATGACAGGTGAGGTTAAATGTCTCCGGGCAGTTTTAAAATACAGATTGCATTTTAAAAGCTGGGGGCAAGGGTTGATAATGGATGGAATCAGATAATGGATGGAGCTGGTGCTGCGGCCCTGAGGTCCTCCCTCTGCTTTAGCTGGAGTGGAGGTATCAAAACAAACTCCAACTTCAGAAAAGGAATTTATCACAGGACTAGAGGAGATGGAAATGGTTAAATCCCCCCTCCATTCCTGCCCTGATACAATCAGACCCCCCAGCTGATGCAATTTGCATTTAACCTCACTGCCCTGTGATCCTCATTTAATACTTAAGGGAAGACAGGTACACTACAGAGAGAAGCTTTTAATTATTTGACAATCTCCTTTACAAACATACCATTATCTTAAGGGAAGTCTTTATCGAACTACAATCATACATGATTATTTTAAAATGCCAGAATGGCAGTGCTGGTCCCTAAAAGCCACCAACAGGCTTGCAGCTGTAGTTATGTTCATGCAGTGTGCAATCATAACTATGATATGATATATGATCAAAAGCCAGTAGCTGAGGCTGGCAAGCTTGTTCAAAGCAGCAAAGTTCAGTTGTTGCTTCACCACATCATCTGCTAACTCTACTTTTAGGGTTTATGTTGAGGAAAACACTGAGCAGATGGATCTATAGCTGCTAACCTCTGGCTTTAACAAGCATTCTTGTGCCTTTATTTAGGTGCACCACAAAAGGGAGTTTGGGAAACGCTCCATCTCCAGTCAATGCAATTCAACTCTGTTCCAAAGTAATGTTTACCAAACTTTTCCCATAAAGGCTCCCTTGGGGAGGAGCCTGTATTTAAGTACATGTGGACTCTTAGAACCCTGATTCAATTTGATTTTAGATGTGGAGTTCACTCTATGCACAGTTGATGGCAACAAAGACTGTTTTTTGGCTGGCTTCAGATACTGTGCATTTGCTAATGGATTCCTGGGGCATTTATAAAACAAGTAGCTTAAGCCAAGGTGTCTGTCTTTATGTTGCATGAATCAAAGTGCCCTAGAGACATCTGCAGCTATTCAGGGCTCATCTACATGGTGGTTTAGTGTGTTTGGTGTTACTCACATCCCCTTTTAATTTGCATGGTACACTTGATGTTACCGGCAAACAGAAGCTATCACGCAGTTTCTCCCCTGTAAATCCGCACTAACCCAATCCACTGATTATACGAAAAGTTTAGAACAATATGATTCCACTGCGCTCCACATGTCTTTGAAGACAGTTTGCTTCAATGGTTTTTAGTGGGCAGGTGAATCATCACTTTCAGCTATTCCCCTTTCTCCGCCCGCTAACTCTCATGAATTCAGTTTTGTTTCTGGTGGTTTATCTAGCAACTTCCGACTGCTCTGTCCTCCCTCCCTTCACCATTTGCTGCAGCCCTCCCTTCTTTTCTCCCTTTCTCCCCGAGTAAGCTTCCTTCACTCCTTGTAACTAGCAATGGGAATTGCAACTGGATTTTATAATTCTTTCTCATATTCTCTATCTTTGCAGAGAGAATTTTGAAGTAATATCTCTCTGCTCCTGATTTCTGCTTTCCCCCCCTAAAAAATCTAAAGTGAATTTTTTTAAAAAGTTGCCTCAATAAAAGTATCAATATTGATATTTTCTCAAAATATTGATATTATATTGATTTGTTTTTCCAACAGGGAAAATTAACTCAGAAAAAGCAAGGGGCAGCGGAGAAAGGGGGGAGATGACCCCACTTCTTTTCAACTGCCAAACTTCAGGAAGTGGTGGGGGTAGGAGGGAGTGGAAATACTGCGCAGGTCAAAAATATTTGCACATGCCCATGTGGAAGGAAGGCTGATCTCAACCCTTCCTCAGAAGACCCTAACCATGGATATGCTTTACCTCTTTCATATTAGTCACATTTTTAAAGTTGAAAGCTGCTGGCAAAAATGAGGAAGTGGGTAAAGTTGCACAAGATGCTTTGTGCTTTAAGGGATGGGAGAGCTGAAAACAGGAAATGTTGGTAACAGTTGGAGATGTTTATACCTTACACTGAGTCATCAAGTTGGCTGGAAAGGATTGGAAATATGTTCACGTATATGCTGATCCATCCACTTGTTAGACCACCCTTCATGTATAACTTTGCTACCAAATACGGTATTATAATTGCTTATGCTTGCCATCAGTATAAAAACTTTATGTAACCTCGCCTCAGGCAGAGAGATCATCCTGAGTGATCAAGCTGTTTGTCACTGGGGACACTCTGTCCTGATGGCCATCAGTATATTTGCATTGCAATAAACTTCTTTCCAGCTGATAGTTTCCACTAAAATAAGCGTGAAGAGTTTTCCTTCCACACCCAATAACTGAGCAACAGGAGGGAGTAAAAATGTAAAATTAGAGGGCAGGACCACAAGAAAACAACTAATCCTTCCCAGAGGAACGCCTACTTGTGCGAATGGAAAACAACGCATTTGAAGCTACCATTGAGCATAAAGTGTAGACCTTGCAAATATATTATGACAGTAAAAGCAGTGTATTTGCTACGAAGAAATGCTCCCATGTGGATAAGCCCTCAGTCTCAGTTTATTAACTATATCACTCATTTCACCTGAGAGTTATATGAACCCAAGTGGGGAAAGATTTACAACATTCTTGACACATTGAACCTCACTATGAAGTCATCATGTTGCAATGATGTAGTCAGAAACAGATCACTAGATGCCTGGAATTAAGTGCTGAGAAAGGTATGACAGAAATACAGAAATATGAGGTTTTTTTAAAAAAAGGCAGAGAGTCACTCAAGCAGCAAGCTGATCAGGGCAGAGGAACAAAATCATCAGCCTTGGTGAAATTGTTTTTCTATTGCATATTAAATAAGCGTTTCAAACTGGGATTGCATTCTAAGAGTGTTCAGCCAGGTTAGTGTATCGTTTGGGCTATCGCTGGGCCACTTAGCAGCATATATTTCCATTACAATCAATAACATGATTGCAAGTAAGTGGTTTAGCAATGGTGTCTTCTGTGACCATTGTTTAGAGCACTCATGTGGTTTAACAGACTGGTTGCTTTGAAAGGTTCCTTAACAAATTTGATCAGGAGATGGTTCCTGTCAGAGGACAGAGGGTATGTCTGGACCAGCCACTGTATTCTGGACCCAATTTAAAGTGCTGCTATAATGGAACTTTAAAGCCCTAAATATTTGGGGAACAGATTACATGAAGACTGTAGCCTTCAGCCATATCAATCTGCCTGTGTCTGCACTTTGAGATCAACCTCAGGAGTCTTACTTGTCAGCCTACCTGTGAGAGTAATTAGGCCGCAATTAGATAGGAGTGTGCATTGGATTCAGATTAATTCCTAATCCCAAGGCAAAGTGGGATGCCTTTGAAGTTATTTTGGGCTTGTCAGAGGTGAAGCAAGATCTCTACAAGTAGAAGCAATGACTTCTGAAGTGCTTTGCGGCACTTTGGTTATCCGGACCTCAAAAAATGCTGCTGACAAATATCTGCTGAAAGTGAAAGTAATGTCTCTAAGCTTACCACCACACCAGGGTGGGATGCTGGAGGAAGGGGCAGCAAACACCAGAGTGGGGAGAGGGCACAGAAGGAGAGCTCTATTCTGACTGACACGCCTAGTTTGTAATCGGAAGGAATGGTTTTACCAGTGCTGTCCATTCTCAGGGCTTTGGGGAAGGGGGCACCTTTGCAACTGTAAAACTTATATCTGTAAGCATAAGGAAGATGCCAGGATAGGGAAGGTGAGAGGCTGCAGAAGATAACTTCATTGTGACTGATAGGTGAACTTGTAATCAAAGGGAATGATCTTATCCAGAAAGAGAATCCCTTTGTTCTTCCCATACCAAAATCCATTTTAAAGGTGCCTAGCACAACTGTATTTGTCTACAATTTGGCAGGGTTTTTTTTAAACCTGGGGTGCCTCTTTAATGTTTGCAGTTTTCAGATCAATTAGCACAAAACACTAGGGGGGATTAAGCAATTTCCATCCTAAAACTATAATGGTTGCCCTTGTGGAAAAACCACTGAAGCTATTCTTCTGAAGTGTGATAGGATTCATGCCCTCAGAAGGCAAATCTTGTCTGCATATTTCATCCAATTCTACACCAAAATAAAAAAAGTTATAGATGGTTCCTTACTGGGAAGAGAGTGTCACATTTTAAAGGAGTCTAGCACAAAAAAACCTGGACCTATTTGCCTGCAATTTGGCTTTATCTACCCTGAGGAGCTACTATGTCTGCAAATGTCATCCACTTTTGTCAAAAGAGAAAAAATAGCATTTAAAATACAATTTCCTGGTGAGGAAAATGTAGTGGACTTGGACTCCTGATCTGAATTAGACAGGCTCCAAATTGGTTCTATCCAAAATGGGCTGTTTTACAAAATGCTGAATTAGAATCCAAGCTAAATCTTGTGGTTGGTGCACACCCCTACTGGTAGGTACAATGAAAGGGCCTTCTTGGCAGGGGTCCCATGCCTGTGTGTCAGTGGAAATATATATAGGCTCCTCATTGCAGGCCTTTAAACTGACCCTAAAGACACATTTGTTTACAATTGCCTTCTCTTAAAGATTTTATTTGGTTGCTTTGGGATGCAGGAGACATTTGATTCAGTTGGCATTTAAAACCCATTTTATCAAATTTGTGCTTGCCAAAACAACATGAGAACCAAAAGACTTGCAAAACTGTGTACATTAGTCAAAACTGCAGACAAAATGTGTTTATTAGGAGAAATTGCACTAAAATTTCTGTTCAGGACATGGAATAATGGGCTCAAGTTATAGGAAGCCAGATTTCAACTGAACATCAGGAAAAACTTCCTGTTAGAGTGGTACGACAATGGAACCATTTGAGTCATTTTCAATGGTAGCCCCATGTACAGCACATTGCAATAATCCAATCTAGAAATTACCATTGCATGAAGTACTCTGCCCAAAAGAAGCCATAGTTGGCAAAGCATTTGGAGCTGGAAATAGGCACTACTAGCCACTGAGGCCACCTGAGCCTCCACTGACAATGTTGAATCTAGGAGTATCCCCAAACTACAAACCTGCTCTTTCCAAGGGAGTGCAATCCCATCCAGAACAGGCCATCTTCCCACCTCCTGGACCTGAAAATTTGGAACACATCACTTCTCTTTTCAGAATTCAGTTTCAGTTTGTTGGCCCACATTCAGCCCATCAGTGCCTCCAGACACCTGTCTGGCACCTCCACTGCCTTTCCTGATCCAGGTGGATCAGAGAGATAGAGCTGAGTGTCATCCACATATTGGTGACACTTCACTCCCAGACTCCTGATGACCACTCCCAGTGGCTTAACATAGATGTGAAAGAGCACAGGGACAAGATGGAACCCTGCGGGGCACCACAGGTAAGCTTCTATGGTGTCAAACAGAAGCCTCCCATAACTACTTTCTGGAAATATCCCTGGAGGTAGGAGAACCACTGAAGTACAGTGCCCCCAATCCCAACCTCCCTGAGCCCCAGAAGGATACTGTGGTCAATGGTACCAAAAGCAACCAAGAGATCAAGCACATGCTATTTTGATTCCAAGGAGGAAAGGCAGGATATAAATAAATAAATTTGGCATAATATTAGGTTAGTCCACAATCATGAGAGGAAGACATACATTAATTCAGCAAACTCATGAAGATTAATACTGAAACAAAGGACAAACCATAATGAAAATAAATGTGCCTCTTTTTAGGAGGGCACTGAAAACTGTTTTATTCCAGCAGGCATTCTCAAGAACCTGCCATTCAGGGGTACCAACAGGATTTTCTGGGCCCAGTACGCTTTATGTGAACTGGGCCCTCTGACCCACTCACAAAAGAAGACACAGATTTGCATAACATTGGGATTTATTTTGCTCCCCTTCTCTCTGAGTGTGCTGGAAAGGTGTGCTCTGCCCACCACTCTGCCCCCTGCCCCCTATCATGAGTGTGCAGTAATATGGTGAAGTGAGTTTAATTTGGGGCTAGGTCTGGACTCCTCCATTATGATTTGTCATTAGAATGTGTTCTTTTCTTTTTTTCTTGTCTGTCTCCATTTTGGGGGTTCTTTTCTTCTAATTTCTATTTTTTTTCCTTTCAGCTTCTCATTCCCTTCGCTGGGTCCTCCTGGAGCCAGCTAGACCACACTGCAATATTGGTGGACCCTATTACTGTGAAGCAACTGAAGATTTTTTAAATTCTTTTAAAATTTGCCTTTATTTGCCTTTTATAAGAAGTTGTATTACTCAGAGGAAAACTGTGTAATTCTCTGTTTGTGTACTGATGTATATCAGCAGCGGTCAGTGAGGAAGAAAGGTAGCACTGCACACCTGAGATTGCATCCAATGCTAGTCTTACTCAGAGTAGGCCCACTGAAATTAATAGGCATGGCTAACGTTAAGAACATAAGAAGAGCCTGCTGGATCAGGCCAGTGGCCCATCTAGTCCAGCATCCTGTTCTCACAGTGGCCAACCAGGCGCCTGGGGGAAGCCCGCAAGCAGGACCTGAGTGCAAGAACACTCTCCCCTCCTGAGGCTTCCGGCAACTGGTTTTCAGAAGCATGCTGCCTCTGACTAGGGTGGCAGAGCACAGCCATCACAGCTAGTAGCCATTGATAGCCCTGTCCTCCATGAATTTGTCTAATCTTCTTTTAAAGCCATCCAAGCTGGTGGCCATTACTGTGTCTTGTGGGAGCAAATTCCATAGTTTAACTATGCGCTGAGTAAAGAAGTACTTCCTTTTGTCTGTCCTGAATCTTCCAACATTCAGCTTCTTTGAATGTCCACGAGTTCTAGTATTATGAGAGAGGGAGAAGAACTTTTCTCTATCCACTTTCTCAATGCCATGCATAATTTTATACACTTCTATCATGTCTCCTCTGACCCGCCTTTTCTCTAAACTAAAAAGCCCCAAATGCTGCAACCTTTCCTCGTAAGGGAGTCGCTCCATCCCCTTGATCATTCTGGTTGCCCTCTTCTGAACCTTTTCCAACTCTACAATATCCTTTCTGAGATGAGGCGACCAGAACTGTACACAGTATTCCAAATGCGGTCGCACCATAGATTTATACAACGGCATTATGATATCGGATGTTTTATTTTCAATACCTTTCCTAATTATTGCTAGCATGGAATTTGCCTTTTTCACAGCTGCCGCACACTGGGTCGACATTTTCATCGTGCTGTCCACTACAACCCCGAGGTCTCTCTCCTGGTCGGTCACCGCCAGTTCAGACCCCATGAGCGTATATGTGAAATTAAGATTTTTTGCTCCAATATGCATAATTTTACACTTGTTTATATTGAATTGCATTTGCCATTTTTCCGCCCATTCACTCAGTTTGGAGAGGTCTTTTTGGAGCTCTTCGCAATCCCTTTTTGTTTTAACAACCCTGAACAATTTAGTGTCGTCAGCAAACTTGGCCACTTCACTGCTCACTCCTAATTCTAGGTCATTAATGAACAAGTTGAAAAGTACAGGTCCCAATACCGATCCTTGAGGGACTCCACTTTCTACAGCCCTCCATTGGGAGAACTGTCTGTTTATTCCTACTCTCTGCTTTCTGCTTCTTAACCAATTCCTTATCCACAAGAGGACCTCTCCTCTTATTCCATGACTGCTAAGCTTCCTCAGAAGCCTTTGGTGAGGTACCTTGTCAAACGCTTTTTGAAAGTCTAAGTACACTATGTCCACTGGATCACCTCTATCTATATGCTTGTTGACACTCTCAAAGAATTCTAATAGGTTACTGAGACAGGACTTTCCCTTGCAGAAGCCATGCTGGCTCTGCTTCAGCAAGGCTTGTTCTTCTGTGTGCTTAGTTAATCTAGCTTTAATAATACTTTCTACCAGTTTTCCAGGGACAGAAGTTAAGCTAACTGGCCTGTAATTTCTGGGATCCCCTCTGGATCCCTTTTTGAAGATTGGCATTACATTTGCCACTTTCCAGTCCTCAGGCACGGAGGAGGACCCGAGGGACAAGTTACATATTTTAGTTAGCAGATCAGCAATTTCACCTTTGAGTTCTTTGAGAACTCTCGGGTGGATGCCATCCGGGCCCGGTGATTTGTCAGTTTTTATATTATCCATTAAGCTTAGAACTTCCTCTCTCGTTACCACTATTTGTCTTAGTTCCTCAGAATCCCTTCCTGCAAATGTTAGTTCAGGTTCAGGGATCTGCCCTATATCTTCCACTGTGAAGACAGATGCAAAGAATTCATTTAGCTTCTCTGCAATCTCCTTATCGTTCTTTAGTACACCTTTGACTCCCTTATCATCCAAGGGTCCAATTGTCTCCCTAGATGGTCTCCTGCTTTGAATGTATTTATAGAATTTTTTGTTGTTGGTTTTTATGTTCTTAGCAATGTGCTCCTCAAATTCTTTTTTAGCATCCCTTATTGTCTTCTTGCATTTCTTTTGCCAGAGTTTGTGTTCTTTTTTATTTTCTTCATTCGGACAAGACTTCCATTTTCTGAAGGAAGACTTTTTGCCTCTAAGAGCTTCCTTGACTTTGCTCGTTAACCATGCTGGTATCTTCTTGGCCCTGGCGGTACCTTTTCTGATCTGCGGTATGCACTCCAGTTGAGCTTCTAATATAGTGTTTTTAAACAACTTCCAAGCATTTTCGAGTGATGTGACCCTCTGGACTTTGTTTTTCAGCTTTCTTTTTACCAATCCCCTCATTTTTGTGAAGTTTCCTCTTTTGAAGTCAAATGTGACCGTGTTGGATTTTCTTGGCAATTGGCCAGTTACATGTATGTTTAATTTAATAGCACTGTGGTCACTGCTCCCAATCGGTTCAGCAACACTTACATCTCGCACCAGGTCCCGGTCCCCACTGAGGATTAAGTCCAGGGTTGCCGTCCCTCTGGTCGGTTCCATGACCAACTGATCTAGGGAATAGTCATTTAGAATATCTAGAAACTTTGCTTCTTTGTCATGACTGGAACACATATGCAGCCAGTCTGTGTCCGGGTAGTTGAAGTCACCCATTACTACCACATTTCCTAGTTTGGATGCTTCCTCAATTTCATATCTCATCTCAAGGTCTCCCTGAGCATTTTGATCAGGGGGACGATAGATCGTTCCCAGTATTAAGTCCCTCCTGGGGCACGGTATCACCACCCACAACGATTCTGTGGAGGAGTCTGCCTCTTTTGGGGTTTCGAGCTTGCTGGATTCAATGCCCTTTCACGTATAGAGCGACTCTGCCACCAATACGTCCTTCCCTGTCCTTCCGATATAGTTTATATCCAGGGATAACCGTATCCCACTGGTTTTCTCCATTCCACCAGGTCTCGGTTATGCTCACTATATCAATGCTCTTCTCTAAGACCAAGCACTCCAGTTCTCCCATCTTGGTTCGGAGGCTCCTAGCATTAGCGTACAGGCACTTGTAAGCAGTGTCTCTCTTCAAGTGTCTTTGGCACTTGTGGTTAGGCCTGTGGTAATTTTGCTCTTCTGAATTTATATCCTGTGCCCCTGCTCTCACAATGCCTACTTCTAGGCCTACCCCTTTTAAAATTTCATCATTTCTTTGGTTTTTATCCCAGGGGGGAGGTTTATTCCGAACCGGACCTTTCTCAGCTCCTGTCGGGTTTCCCCCCTCAGTCAGTTTAAAAGCTGCTCTGCTACCTTTTTAATTTTAAGTGCCAGCAGTCTGGTTCCATTCTGGTTCAAGTGGAGCCCGTCCCTTTTGTACAGGCCCGGCTTGTCCCAAAATGTTCCCCAGTGCCTAACAAATCCGAACCCTTCCACCCAACACCATCGTCTCATCCACGCATTGAGACTGCGAAGCTGGGCCTGTCTGGCTGGTCCTGCGCGTGGAACCGGTAGCATTTCAGAGAAAGCCACCTTGGAGGTCCTGGCTTTCAGCATCCTACCTAGCAACCTAAATTTTGCTTCCAGGACCTCACGGCTGCATTTCCCCATGTCATTGGTGCCAACGTGCACCACGACCACTGACTCCTTCCCAGCACTGTCTACCAAACGTTTAATTACTCTTGAGTATAACTTAGTTGGATACAGCCCATTGACTCCTAGCAGTGGAGTTGCTGCTGCTGCTGACTGGAAAAGGAGTGACGCAACAGGGAGGTCAGCACTGAGTGGGCACATGAGTGGGAGCACTGGATTGGCTCCACCAGCACACATACAGAGCACTGGATTGGCTCCACCAGCACACATAGAGAGCACTGGATTGGCTACAACAGCACACATACAGAGCACTGGATTGGCTACAACAGCACACATACAGCGCACTGGCCTCCCTGCCACCTTGCCCCTCTCCCTTCTGGTAACCGGCAGTGACTTAAATGCCAGGAGACCAGGTGCTGAGCGTTGTCCTAAGCCCTCACAGATCAGTCCTGATGTATGGTTGGTCTGCTCCCCTTTTCTTCCCCTACTTACCTGACCTCCACTGCATACCACAATGTGGGATAACCACACACTGCCAGAGCTTAGTCACCTGAGATCTAACATCTTGTCTCTCATGCCTTCTAAGGATCACATACCTTTGTCTGTGGCCTTTGTACCACTTTGCCTCCTGCCTTGAGGAACTAGTGTAGTGTTGACCGCTGGCCAGTTTGTTGCTACAGGTAGGGATGGGCAAATATGTCAATTTTGGTTTCTCATTTTCCCAATATTAAGTTCAGTTTTCCACATTTCTACTTCAGTTGTGTGTGTGTGTGTGTGTGTGTGTGTGTGTGTGTGTGTGTGTGGAATTTACATCATGAAAATTTCCCAGCGTTTTTGTCCTGAATACACATTTTTATATGGAATTCTGCCTAATGCCCACATTTTTGCAAAGCAATCGTCTCTAATATGTATTTTGTATATTATTTTCACTAATATATGCATTATATGCATACTTTACCACAGCATATGTATTTTTGTACATATGACATGGCTGGAGAATTGCACTGCAAAATTCAGATAAATGGAAATGTCAAAGGATAGCTGTGTTTTGGTTTTCATATTGTTTTAGAAATGCAAATTTGGTAAGTTTGCCTTTAAATGCAAACTGAAGCAACTTTCTCCTCCGATTGTGCAGTGGTCAGATGTTTTATCTACACTTTGAGAAAGTGACTTTTCGCAAATAACAGGTGGGGAAATCTCTGCTATTTAGATGGCGTACTCTACACTAAATTCAGACCATGGTATTCCTGATCTCTATGTATGGCTGTGAAAGTTGGACAGTGAAAAAAGTGGATAAGGGAAAAATCAACTCGTTTGAAATGTGGTGTTGGAGGAGAGCTTTGCGCATACCATGGACTGTGAAAAAGACAAATAATTATTGGGTGTTAGAACAAATTAAACCAGAACTATCGCTAGAAGCTAAAATGATGAAACTGAGGTTATTATACTTTGGACACATAATGAGAAGACATGATTCACTAGAAAAGACAATAATGCTGGGAAAAACAGAAGGGAGTAGAAAAAGAGGAAGGCCAAGCAAGAGATGGATTGATTCCATAAAGGAAGCCACAGACCTGAGCTTACAAGATCTGAACAGGGTGGTTTATAACAGATGCTATTGGAGGTCACTGATTCACAGGGTTGCCCTAAGTTGTAATTGACTTGAAGGCATATAACAACAACAAAAACTATCATCCAAGAGCAACAATTGTAGACACATCTTACAGAACTACATCAAATACAAACAATTGCTACTTTATTATCAAAACCTACATTATATTAATATGAGAATATGTCTGGTTCACATATGTGATTAGTAAATGTATTGATGTTAAAAATAACATTCACTGAGAACACAACTTATCTGGTCAATCTACAAATATGGGTTGATTGAGGTTAGCCAATTCAAGGTTTTCTTTATATAACAAAAGATGTGGGTGTAGTGGCTCAAGATAGGGAAACGGGGAGTAATGATGACCCAGTCTGGTCTGCAAATCTGGTCTGTCTCTGAAGGACATCACAAAAATGGGAAGATGCCTTCTATTATTATTATTATTATTATTATTATTATTATTATTATCTAAAATTTATTCGACGCCTATCTGGCAGGACAACCTGTCACTCTAGGCGACATACAAAGGAATAAAAATACAAAAACAACATCAAAATAAAAATCAACAGGTACATAATAAAAATACTGTTCACATAAGACCCCAAAAATCAGACCACCCCCTTAGCCACCTAACTGTGGCATGTTCATTCATCTGACTGTACAAAAAGCCATGTCTTCAACTGCCTCCGAAAACCCAAAAGTGAAGGGGCTAAGCGAGTATCAACTGGTAAGGTGTTCCATAGCGTGGGAGCTACAATGGAGAAGGCTTTAGATCTAGTACCACTTAATCTGGCTGCTCTGATAGATGGAACCACAAAAAGTCTAGCGGCTGAGGACCTCGTATGCCCATCTGCTCCAAGAAGAGAGAGTTTGTTCTTCAAATAGATTGGACCAGCATCAAAAAAGGACTTATAAGTTAAAGCTAGTATTTTAAACTTCACCCGCAACACTATCGGGAGCCAATGAAGTTCTCGAAGGATTGGGGTGATGTGTTCTCTCCTATGGCAGCCCTTAATGAGTCGTGCCGCCGCATTCTGGACAACCTGAAGCCTATGCAAAGTTCCCAAAGGGAGACCAGCATATAAAGCATTACAGTAGTCCAGACGGGAGAGAACCAAGGCACTGACTACAGTTGGTAAAAGATGCTTTGGGAGGTAGGGGCAGATTTTGCGAATGAGGGACAGGTAGTAGAGTGCAGTCGACAAACTGCCGCTATCTGAGCCTTCATCGTCAGTTGGGAGTCCAAGATGACACCCAAACTACGGACTTGGTCACTCAAGAGAACAGACGTGTGTAAGATGGCTACAGGATAAGACGCATAACAACGAAGCTCCGTGAATATATTTTATCTCATTTTAACTTTACTGCTAAGACTCATAAATGCCAGATTTTCTTTCTATACTACTCCCTAAAAGATATTACTAGCTTGATGAATGCAGGACTTCTACAATTTATAAACTTTGTATATATCTATTCGAAGGCCATTCGATGTCAGAGACAGTAAATAACGCAGCTATAATTCAAAGTACTTCCCTTCAAACTCTAGTCTTATCATAGTCTTATCATAGAAGGACGGTTATTTTCTTCAACCCGGAGCCTTGAAACTCTTGAAATATTTTCATGAAGAGAAGAAAAACTAAATAAGATAATAAACAGATAGTGCTAGAAAGAAAGAAAGAAAGAAAGAAAGAAAGAAAGAAAGAAAGAAAGAAAGAAAGAAAGACCGAACTGTGTGCACTATAAAAAGGAGTTGGGATTAATTGAAATAAAATGGTCTTAACAAGGCAATCTTACAGAGAGCAGGGTATTACCCCCTCTACAGTTATGGATTTACAAGTGAATATAAGTAAAAGTAATATAAGTAAAAAATCTTCAAAGAAAAAACAACCAAAAATAACACAATATTATAAACAGAAAGAGCAAGGAGAATCAACCCACCTGCCAGTGAATGAACTAATTGGATGTAACTTAAAGGAACATGGTACAATAGAAAGATTACCCTCACTTTCAACAAGAGAAAACATCTTACCAAAAGACAGCATAGCTTTTGAACTATTAGGGGAAGGTGAATTAAAAAATTTCTTCCATCCTTAGATGAAGATGATCTAAATGTAGATACACCTACAAATATGATCATAAATAATAGTACAAGTAGCTCCATGCCAACATTAGAATCATCCTTCGAGAGAGACCAGTCCCCTTCAAAGGATTTGATTCAACATCCTGGGAATATAGACCAAGGTCTCGAGTACTACGAGAATCTATCTCTGATAACCTCTAGTATTGCAGATCATGAAATCCCTGAAGATAGGACTTCACAACGCAATATGGATGGATCAACAACATCATTCTGGAGATATATGGAGAACATAGAGACGATACCTACCCAAGATAGATATACAATAGAAGAAACATGGACAACAGCAGTTACAGCTTCCCTGGCACAAATCTCCAAATACATTGAAGAATCTGTACCTCTACTCACACTATTAACAGAAATCATAACGAATACAAAGACTTCTGAAATTAAAGATGATATGAAATACACCAGGAAAACACAAGCTACACAAACAATACTAACTGATCCTTCGTTAATGGGAAAAAAAGGAATAAAGATGACCCAGAAGATAATAAATAATAAAAAAAATCAGAAAGCAAAAGCTAATAAAGAAAAGTATCATTCTTCTTTTAACTTTAAGAAACTATTTGCCCTCTTAGACACTCTGCAACAACAGCTAGACAAGAAAAAAGAAGAAAAGAAAAAGAAAAGGGAAAGGAGAAGGAAACATAAAAAATGTAAGATTGGATTTAACAAGAAACAAAACCTACCTTCACCACCACTCTCACTGAGCCGGCCCCTAGAACAAAACTTACCTTCAACTTTACCTTCAATGAGCCGGCTTCGGGAAGATGAGGACTTGAGAGAGATGATGGATGATGTGATCGACAGTGGGAACGGCCGGCTGATTATGGCGGAGTCTGCTGGGGAGAGGATGTGCCATACTCCAGAGATCCTACCTGGTGATGGGTACCTGGTGATCCTACCTGCTGAGGGCTTCGAGTAAATGTCGAGGAGGGGATGTCTTAGGAGAGACGATGGAGGACGTGGCTGACGAGGAGAGTGATTGGATTATTATATCGGAGTCTGCCAAAGAAGAGACGTGCTCTAATTTAGATTCATTGCCTAATAATGAACCAAATCTAGCAGAATATAAATGGAATTTAACCTTAAACGATCATAAATTGGTGTTTATCAACTATCCAAAACCGAGAGGCATGCTAAATCCCTACCAACGTAAATTACACTGTTGGAACATTATAGAAGCCACGGAAACTGGATTGATAAACATAGATAGGATTTTATCAATCCAATATTTATTTTTCAATTATAAAAAAGCAAGAGCAATAGTCACTTTTAAAGATCATGATACTGTGAAACTCATATATAATAAAAGGTCAATATTTGATTATCAGAACATCCAAATATCGAGATTATTCGAAAATACTGCTCCCCCGTTGAACTTTAATATATTTAAAACTACTAAACAAACGGCTTCCTATCAAAAAATCATAAAGAGAAATTTAGTCCCTAAACTAACAACAAAAACATCTCCTCCAGAAAAGTCTACAATTTACCTGCAGGATACATCTGACCAACCTTCTGTCATAGAGAACTGTTCATCTCCGACCATTTTTCCAGAAGAATTGATGCTTATTGGTCTATGCAATGGAGTCAATATATCTGAGCGGCTAAACATTATCACTCGATTGAGAACGCTTCTATCAATTGTTGAAAGAGAAATGACAGGAAATATATCAAGTAACAAAGATGAAGAACTAAAAGAGTCTCTTTTAAATCTGAATACAGTTGCGGAATCCGTCGAACATAACCTAGAACCAATACATTTGGATTATACAAAGACGAACTCCATTATATCGTTAACCAATCCTACCACACAGGTCCAAAATCAGAAATATAGTAAAACTACATGCCCATCCTCTTGACCGAATAGATACTTTCAATCGGATGACCTTAAAATAATATCTTGGAACATCGCAGGTTGGCAAACCAAAGCAAATGATGAAAATCTAAAGCTGTTCCTATTATCCCATGATATTATCCTATTCCAAGAAACCTGGTTAAAAGAAAACCTATATATCAATGGATATACTACTTTTGAGATCCCAGCCACTCCTAGTTCTTTGGGAGGGAGACCTAAGGGGGGGATAGCAGTATTAATTTCAACATCGCTAACTGTTAAATTAAAGCAATTAAATTATCTCAATGATATAGCAGTTGCTATAATATTAGAATTTTCCTATATATCAATTATTTTGATTAATGTCTATATACCCCCTGGCCGGGCTAAAGATTTTATTATTAATAGTTTTAACCTCCTAGGAAAATATCTTACTGATTTGGCAATTAAATATCCAGCATTTCCGATACTGTTAATGGGAGATTTTAATGCCAGAATGGGCAGTTCCGATGATGCATTGTATTCTAAGTACTCTCAACAATATCTAATCCCTGATGAGCTACCGATATTTCCCACGAGAGCCTCAAAAGACCCTGGAATAAATTATGTGGGTCTTTTGCTATTGAAATTAACACACAAAATGAATATGACTCTGATGAATGGCCGTTGCCCGGGGATATAGAGGGAGAAATTACTTATGTCTCATATTCAGGAACATCTCTTATAGACCTAAGTTTTATTTCAAACGAACTTTTTCTTTCGGTGTCAAATTTTACAGTTATTAGACGTATAGAAAGTGATCACTTTCCACTTGTTTTAACAATAAATGTTAATAAAGAACATATCCATTTAGTTAAAGACTCCTTCCCCGATGAGAATATAGAGGTAAATGCCAAGAGAGTTAGATGGATTCCCAGAATAGCTGACCAAACTACAAAGATACTTAACTCCCCAGAGATGTTGATGATTAAACAAAAAATAATAACTAAATTAGAAGTAAAAGAGACAGTGAATCAATTCCAAAAATAATGGAGATACTAAAGAAATCCTTGTCAAAACAGACTCTAGAAAATTCAAAAGGTAAAGTCAATAGAAGGAAAACTAGGTTTGATCAGGACTGTATCCAACTAAAAAAACAACTTCGGGAAATATATAAAACTTACATTAGGACAGGCCTACAGGATGACCTACAAAGATACGCAATAGTTAAGAAAAATACAAGCAATTAATTAAGATGAATAAACGAAAAGAAAGATCGGAAATATGGATACGATTGCTGGAAGCTTCTAAATTAAGAAACCCAAATATATTTTGGAAATTGATTACACATTACTGGCCAAGATCTCATCTACACTCTAATTGTAATATCTTGGCTACAGACTGGGAAAAACACTTTGAAACTTTATATAATAATATAGGGAAAGAGGACATATATGAATATGCATTACTGAACGATTTCCAAACATGGGCACCTGTATCTGAAGAAGAAATTATAGGACTGATTAAGAACTTAAAATCTAACAAAGCCCCTGGTCCTGACAACATCCCATCTGAAGTCTTCAAAAATAATGTTAATTGGTGGGCTCCAATTTTGGCGACATTATTTTCACATATTGATAATACTATGACTATATCTGATGATTGGGGCATGGCGACAGTAGTACCTATTTTTAAGAAGGGTTCAAGGACAGATCCAGCAAACTATTGACCAATCAGCTTGTTAAATGTTATAAGTTATATTCTGACCACCTATTTAACAAACTGAGTATTTGGGCTGAACAAGCAGATGTAATAATTCTAGAACAAGCTGGCTTCCATCCAAATCGTTCAACAATAGACCGTATAATAGTTTTGCAGCATATTATTGATAAATATACTCTTAGAAAAGGAGGCTTTTTCTATGTGGCTTATATCGACCTGAAAGCAGCATTTGATTCAATCCCAAGATCAAGATTATGGTCGAAATTATACCATCTTGGAGTCGATAGACGCTTATTAACCTTGCTGCAAGGCTTATATAAAAATACTAAATTAAGAGTTAGATGTAATATTCAGGGATACCTAACCAACCCGATAAAAACGCAAAAAGGGGTCAGACAAGGATGTGTTCTATCACCCTTACTCTTTAATTTATATATTAATGATATTATTAAAAAGCTAAATCATTGCGCTATACACTCCCCTATGCTAGCTAATATCCCAAGAAATGCCCTCTTATATGCTGACGACATTGCTCTACTATCAAAGACCTCGATAGAGCTGAAGAAACTACTAAGAGGAACATCTCAATATTGTCAAATTGAAGGTCTAGAAATAAATTACCAAAAGACCAAGGTATTAGTATTTAGCAAAAAACAATTGAAACATACCTGGATACTAAACGGAAGCATTATTGAACAGGTGAATTCATTTAAATATTTAGAATTCACCTTTCAAGCATCAGGTAGCCTTAGCCATCATATCAAATCAACTATATTAAATGCTAAGAGAACATCTAAAGCCTTGATAACTTTTTACTACACCAATGGAGGACAATTAATTATCCCTGCCTTAAAAGTATTTAAAGCTAAAATAATCCCACAGCTCACGTATGGTATGCAAGCGACAACAAGGGACAAATTTCCAGAGATAGAAGTGTTACAAACCTCCTTTATACGGTCCATTATGGCATTACCTACATGTGTCCCAATAGCCTTATACGACTAGAAATTGGAGTACAATCCATAGAATCAATTATTTGGATATCGAGGATTAATTATTGGCTAAAATTATATCTAGAACCCCAAGGTTTAGCACCTCACATTCTTGAGGATAACTTTAAGTCAATATGGAACACTATAATTATAGATAAACTTCAACATCTTGGCTTTACCATACAAACAATAAGATCGATGGGATACGAGTCGGCAAGGATAAATATCAGACAACGCATCAGAGATATTGACTTACAAACTCATTGAGAAATGGCGAAGAAATATAGATATAATGCCAGCCCATACCTTCCGATGCCTTACTTAACTAATCTTAATATACCCAAATATAGAAAAGCATTTACCTGGATTAGATGTGATGTCCTCCCATCAGCGGTACTGGAGGGTCGATATAATAAGACTCCATATATTGATCGCCTATGCCCCTGTGAAAGAAGAGAAATTGAAACGAATGTTCATGTTTTATTATACTGTCCTCTATACGATCAACCCAGATTGCACCTTATTACACCTCTCTTAGACAACCGAATTTTAAATTCTGATGTTGCACGAATAGATTATTTACTGTCTGACCATAAGAAAGAAATCACATGGGAGGTAGCAAAATTTGCTGCAATAGCAATATTAAAACGGAAAGAGTATTTATAGAGTTTTAATTTTTAATATTATGAGAAGCAGATATGATATAATCGTTTTAAATTAAAATATGATTAGATTTGGAATTGTAAATTGAGATGTTATAAATGTTTTTTATATGTTGTATGGATCCTTGTGATCGTTAATAAAGTTACTTACTTACTTACTTATTTACTCAAGGGAACAGAAACTTGGTTGAAAGTCACTTGAGTTATTCCTAGTTTGGACCGATCACCTACCAAGAGGATCTCAGTTTTATCAGACTTTAGCCGCAGTTTTTTCTTAAACATCCATTCCCCTATTAGTTCCAGCCCTTTAGTCAGTTGTGTTGCAGCAGCCTGTGGGGAAGATTTAAAAGACAAGTAGATTTGGGTATCATCACAATATAATTATTTTAACTGTGTTGCACTGAGGTAAGGAAAATCAGATATGGGGCCTGGTCCAATGTTTCTGGAACCAGTCAAAATGGGTACAACAATGGGTGCAGAAGTAGGTATATTTGCCACAGTGTCAAAGCAAGTTTTATCCCCCGCTTCCAAGCATTGTCCTTATTTTCCTTATCACAAGTCTGATCTTTTGAGGAAGTGGGTTTGTTGTGTGAGACCTTCCAATCAACTATAATTGCACAACCTGAATTTGCTGGTATGTGATTGAAACCCACCCCAAAAGACCAACAGTTTGTAAGTGACTTTATTCATAAAAGGAGATATTAGGAGACAGAAATGGATAGGTAAACTCAATAGCACTAATGTAGTCAATTATTATACCACCTCCTTCCTCTCTCCCTATGTGTCATTGTCAAATTATTTGCTCCTTGTTTTTTGTGCAGCTTTGTTAAATGGAAAAAACTGTTTAAAACAAAATAAAGAGTATTAATTTTAAAAAGTGTTTCAAAAGTGAGGATAACCCTGATGTGACCACTTGCCTGACCTGGATCAAATCAGCCATAGCCATAGATAACATCCAAATGACATGCAAACAGCTCCCCAGAACTGCCTATTTTGGGCATGAGATTATTGCTTTAGGGTATAGCATGTAACAATCACATTCAGGAAGATAATTACTAATAATAATAATAAATAATAAAATTTTATTTGTGAGTCGCCTATCTGTCCGAATTAACGGACACACTAGGCGACGTACAATAGCATAGTAAAATACAATATACAAATCAAAAAGCCATACTCATCAGTTAATCTAAAACCAGCCTTCAATTAATACATCATAAAAACTAATCCACCCCAGCAATCCTATAGGCCTGCCTGAATAGCCAGGTCTTTAAGGCTCGGCGAAAACCCATCAGGGAGGAGGCATGTTGAAGGTCGAAAGGAAGGGAATTCCAAAGGGTGGGGGCCACAATCGAGAATGCCCTCTCTCTGGTCCGCACCAGCCTAGCTGTTTTGACTGGTGGGACCGAGAGAAGGTCTTGTGTGGCTGATCTTGTCTGGCGGCATAATTGGTGATACTGGAGGCGTTCCTTCAGATAAACTGGGCCGAAATCGTATAGGGTTTTAAAGGTCAACACCAACATCTTGAATTGGGCCCGGTAAACAACTGGTAACCAGTGTAGGTCTACTAACACCGGAGTGATGTAATCCCGGCGACAGCTATGCTTGATCAAGCGTGCCGCCGCATTCTGTACCAGCTGCAATTTCCGGACCTTTTTCAAGGGTAACCCCACGTAGAGTGCATTACAGTAGTCTAAGCGAGAGGAGACCAGGGCATGTATCACTCGTGGCAGCAGATGTACAGGAAGGTAGGGCCGCAGCCTCTGTATCAGGTGTAATTGATACCAAGCTGCCCGGCTCACCGCCGAGACCTGAGCCTCCATGGACTAACAAGTTGTATAACAAAATGTACTACATAAAATGAGAATGTCTCAAAATAACCAGCACAGAACATAGGGTTTGGGGGAGCCCTTCTGCACAATAAGCTTTCGGGGTGGGAACTACCAGAGTATCCTCCCTTCCTCCTCATTTACCCATTCACTTGCCCTGTCCCTCTAGACAATGCGGACGGGTGGCTCCCATGTCAGTGGGGCAGTGAATGTGCTCTGCCTTTTCATCTGAACTTTTGAAGAGCTGTCCAAGGGTGCAGAACCTGTTTTGGGAATAGGTTTCAGCACCCTGGACAGCTCCTTGAAAGTTCAGTCTACCACCCATTGGATTCACTGCCCCACTGTCATGGAAGCCCCCAACCTCCACTGTCTCTGGGCCTAAGTTGCAGAGGCTATTCACATGGCAAGCAACAGCTGCCGTTCTTTCTCTCACTCCTCTCACTTGCTCGCTTAGAGAGGGCAGATGAACAGACAAAAGGAAGTACTTCTTTACTCAGCGCATAGTTAAACTATGGAATTTGCTCCCACAAGACACAGTAATGGCCACCAGCTTGGATGGCTTTAAAAGAAGATTAGACAAATTCATGGAGGACAGGGCTATCAATGGCTACTAGCCATGATGGCTGTGCTCTGCCACCCTAGTCAGAGGCAGCATGCTTCTGAAAACCAGTTGCTGGAAGCCTCAGGAGGGGAGAGTGTTCTTGCACTCGGGTCCTGCTTGCGGGCTTCCCCCAGGCACCTGGTTGGCCACTGTGAGAACAGGATGTTGGACTAGATGGGCCACTGGCCTGATCCAGCAGGCTCTTCTTATGTTCTTATGTTCTAGGCAGCACCAAAAAAGAGGAGGAGCAGCAGGACCGCGGGAGGCTTTGGGGGATGGCAGAGAGCCACCTGCTGGGATGTGGGTCTCGGCAGGTGCCCAACAATGCTGATCGCTGATTGCAGCTCAGATTGGGGTGGTTGCAGGGATTTACCCATTTTAGTTTCAAAAATGGTAGCATTCTAGAGTTGAAGATCCTCCTGAAAGGGGAGTAGGGAACCTATGACACCCCAGATGTTGCTGGACTACAGCTCCCCTCATCTTTGACCATTGGCCATGCTGACTGGGGCAGACTGGAGCTGAAGTCCAACATCTGGTGGGCCACTGATTAGCCACTCTGTCCTAGGGCATTCTATTAGACAGACTGTGAAAGGGGGAAAGGGAAGATGAACTAGAAAAGCAATCTGAAGTCTTCATTTCTAGATTACATTCGGTCCGTGCTGAGAATAACTTATTTCATTTCCATCCAGTGCCTTTCATAAAGTACCTTGACTACAAAAAGATAATTTCATAACTCCTTAGCTCGCAGGCCTTCCAAGCTCACAAGACACACTAGCCACCTCCTCTCAATCTCAATAGACAGGTCACAGACTGAATAAACCATGGAGACAAGGTTTCATTATCAGTCACAGAAGTAATCTTTGTTTTTTGAAACAGAGCAATGAGATATGGCTTCTGCTGCACAAGCTATAGGTTTGCAGATGGAAGAATTGTCTCTAGGGCTAATAGCCTAGCACCTTTTGCCAGCAAAATATGACAGGAATAAATAAACTCTTGCAATGAATGGTTTGGTACTGCCATTTCTGTAACAAGGAAGGGTCTGTTTTCAATCAGTGCTGCTCCCTGCTTTCCCTTAAGTGTATTCTGTCATTGATTGTCCCCTAAGGGCTGGAGCCTAGATAGCACTGCATCAAGTAATTGGAAAGTCAAACTCTGTGTTCTATTACTCATGTTAACAGGCTCTCTAGATAGTAGATGCTTCAGATTGAGAGCTAATCATCACCACCACCAAGGACCGCCTCAGTCACATGAGACATCATCCTTTGCAACACAAAGCAGCTGATTTATAAGACATCTAGTGAAGGATAAAGAGGGAAAATGAGCACAGTTAGAGACAATCAGAAACTGGAGTTAGAACAGTGGTTACTGAATTGCCTGCTTTAGCAACCAGAAGGCAGTGTGTGCAGGACCCTTACAGTTCCTGCAGCTTTAGCCCCCTCTAAAGAGCTCTATTCCCTGAGGCACATCATGACAGGAACACTCCCCCCCACACACAATTGCTTCAGTTCAGTTTAATTTTGTTCAGCTTTGTGTTTCCATTTACCCCCCTTAGCTTATTTAACAGGTGTTCTCCACTCATGCCTTTTCTATTCTTTTCTAGAAAGGTGGATATCTATGTTAGTTTCCTGCAGCAAAAACAATAAAGAGTCTTGTGGCACCTTTAAAGATTTATTTTTTGTTATTATTATTTTTTATTTTATTTATTTATTTATTATACTTGTATACCGCCCCACAGCCGAAGCTCTCTGGGCGGTTTACAGTAACTAAAAACAATACTATTTAAAATACATCTTTTAAAAAACAATTATTACATTTTGTTTACTATTACTTTTATATCCCACTTGTCTTGCAAGGAGCTCAGGGTGGTGTACATGGTGGTATACCTCCTCACCCTTGTGAGGTGAGGTAGGCTGAGGGGAAGGATGGGGGAGAAATTCGATTCAGTTCACATGTAAAGCCAAAGCTATCAAATCCACACTTTCTAAAACAATATGAGAAGCAAAACAGACATTCTTCAAAATTTGCACATTTTTGCGAAGCAGTTCTCCAACCAACCAATGTTTATAAAAATGCATATATTAGGAGAAACTGCTTGCACAAATGTGTACATTAGTTAAAACTGCATACAAAGTATGTTTATTAGAAATTTGCACTAAAATGCGGAAGAATTTTCATGAGGATTTTAAAAAAATCACAAATTGGCACAAAAATGGGGAGAACCGTATTTAAGTTCGGAAAAATGAGAAACAGAGAGAACCAAAATGACAGATCCTTCTGCCTCTAGCTGAGATGTAGCAACTGGCCCAGGGTCACCCAGTGAGCTTCATGACTGAGCGGGGATTTGAACTCAGGTCTCTCCAACCTTAGTCCAACACTCTAGCCACTATACCACACTGGCTCCCATCCAAGAAGCATCTGATGAAGTGAATTATAGCCCACAGCAGCTATCCTACTATTTCTTCTTGGCGATCACTCATGACCGAGTAAGATTGTCTTCCAAAATATAGTCTTTAACAATGGATCCGTCTGAATCTGTATCCACCACCGATGTACCAGACCATGACTAGGGGCTTCTGGATTTCACAGTCCTGCCCCCGTCACCATTTGCCAATTGCCATGGGACTTTTGTTATGGAAGACGCCTGTGCGTGAATTTGTTTTATGTGGGGAGATCGGTGCACCACGATCAACACACAAACTTGACAGAAAAAGGCTTTGATCCAATGGCATGGGTACCATGACGATTGGAAGTCTTTTATCTGCTGCAGCCTTCATCTGCCTTCACAGCCATTGTAACATACACATTGTTATCCCCCGCCTGTTCCTCCGTCAAGGACTTTCTTGGATCGTTCTTTGTCTGGTTCCTCTCCCTTGACCATGGGTGACCCCGCTGGGAGTACATGACTCATGACGGCATCGCTCACAGGGTTCATTGGAACATGCAAGCCCACTCACCACTACAAGGTGACGATTCTACAATATAATGTTTTTATAAGGTGTCAAGCTGTAGTCATGTGAGAGTGCTCTCCTTCTAACTGTGGGGATATAGTGGCAGTGGCAGCTGAGGTTGGTGACCAAGCAAAGAGGGTGGGCAGGGAAGCGAGGGCAGGTAGAGTGGAAGAGCAAGCGGGCAGCGGCAGGCAGCCAAGAGGGCAGGTGGGGAGGCAAGACTGGGTGGTGAGTGGGAGAATGAGTGGTGCTTTGATGCCAAGGCTGGAACCAAGGAGGGAGGGAGGAGGGCAGGCAGGGAGGCCAGACAGGGCAGACAGCAGGAGAATGAGCGGTGCTTCTGTCAACAAGGCTGGCAACCAGGCAAGGAGAGAGGAAGGTGAGATGGGGCAGAGTGGGAGAATGAGTAGTGGGCAGCTGCCTGGGCAAGATACAGAGCAACAGGCTGTGGGAGACTGGGGAGGGGACTGCAGCTCACCTGGGGTGAGGGGAGGTGGCTTGGTCTGGGGGAGTCCTTGGTGACCAGGGGGAGGGCAGAAGCACCTGGGCAGTCTGGTGAAGTGTGGAAGGAGCCTTGGCCTTCTGAGGGAGAGTTGAAGGCATCCAAAGCATGAAGGGGTAAAGCCCCTAGTGTTGTAATAAATTTGTCAGTCCTTATGGTGTCATAAATCTTAATTGTTTTTCTATTCTTTGTAACTTTCTCATTCTTTTTTTAAAAAAAATATGAATAATTTAATTTATTCTTTTTCATTTTGTTTCAGACTCCCTACCACAAATAATAATGAATACAGAAAGTATAAATGATATTTGTAACCTTCTAAAAAACAAAGCAACAATAATATAACACAGAGAATTAAAATCAAAGCAAATATAATTGGGTTGGTAGAGTGAATCCAAGATAACCTGCTAAGTATCACTTTTTCTGCCATGGATTAATTGTGTGGCCTTGGACATGTCATTATCCCCCAGTCTAAATGAAAAATGGCCTGCCTTCAAGTCAATTCTGACTTATGGTGATCTTATGAATAGGGTTTTCATGGTAAGCGGTATTCAGAGGAGGTTTACCATTGCCTTCATCTGAGGCTGAGAGGCAGTGACTGGCCCAAGGTCACCCAGTGAGCTTCATGGCTGTGTGGGGATTCGAACTCTGGTCTCCCAGGTCATAATCCAACACTCTAACCACTAATATCGATCCCTAAAAACATAAAAAAAATAAAATAGTGTGCAAACTTGAGTTTTCCAGAACTTTTAATCAGGCTAAATGGTAAACAAATCCTGATGGTAAACAAAGTGGACTGGGGGTGGGGAGAATATCTGGTTGGTGGTAATATTGTGAATCTGCATCTGATGAGAGTTTTAAGGCAGAATATGGGAGAAGGTAGCAGACATTCAAATGAGGCCCTTTAGGTGCTGTGGAGGTATCAGGCTGCAACAAGGGCTGCTCTGAATAAGAAGCATAACAATGGCTGACATTTTCATCTCTAGAAATGTGCTTCTTGTTCCCTGCAGGTTTGGTTGCAACTCTGTCTAATGAGGGTCAGGATCAGAGACAAAAGTGTTCAGGATTAACTAACCTGGAATAAAGATTCCCCTGCTACAATTTTCACCATGGCTATCTCACACTAGAATTCCCAGTCCTCTGCAGGTCTATTCAAAAGTAAGCCTACTGGATTTGATGGAGTTACTCTCAAATGAGGAATGGTTTATTTGATGCAGCCTGATGACATAGACAAGGTGCTTGGATGAGGCGGCCAGCAAGGTGTCCTCTTGAAACTTGTCCTTCTTGGCTTATTAAAGCTTGCCGAGGGGGGTTGACCAAGTAGATCCAGGGTGTGGTCAACGCATCATTGTGGGAGGGAGTGGTTCCAGCTGCCCTGAAAGAGGCGGTGATCTGACCACTCCTGAAAAAGCCCACCCTGGACCCACTGGTTTGTGACAACTACCGACCAGTCGCAAATATCCCCTGCCTCAGGGAAGGTGATTGAGAGGGTTGTGGCGCAGCAATTGCAAGTATTCTTGGATTAAACAGATTATCTTGACCCATCCCAGTCTGGGTTCAGGCCTGGTTATGAGACTGAATCAGCCTTGGTCACCCTGATGGATGACCTTTATTGGGAGAAGGACAGGGGGAGTGTGACCCTGTTATTTTTACTTGATCTCTCAGAGGCTTTCGATTTCATTGAGCATGGTATCCTTCCGGGCTGACTTGGTGAGATGGGTATTGGAGGCACTGTTTTACAGTGGTTCTGATCCTATCTCCAAGGTCATTTTCAGAGAATAGCATTGGGTGATTGTCTTTCGGCCCTCTGGCAGTTGTGATGTGGGGTGCCGCATGGTACCATCTTGTTCCCCATGCTGTTTAAGATCTATATAAAGCCCTTGGGAGCGGTCATCAGGAGCTTTGGGGCAAGGTGTCAGCAGTATGCTGAACATACCCAGCTCTATTTCTCTGTAACATCTGAATGGGAAGAGGCCGTGCGAGCCCTGGACCACTGCCTGGACTCGGTGGTGGGCTGGATGAGAGCCAATAAACTGAGTCTGAATCCTAGCAAGATGGAGGTGCTGTGGGTTGGTAGGGTTACCAGGTCTCTGGTTTTTGGCTGGAATCTCTGGTTCTGCAGCTCGCACCCCTTAATCTCCAGACTCTCAGCTTCAATTTAAATAATTAAGTTTCTAGGTGATCCGGTTCCCAATATATACACCAAAACGTCAACCGCCCCCCCACATGACTGTTAAATCTGCTTTACAGATCCTTATAACAACTCCTAGCTCTAACTACAACTCCCATCAACCTAATCCAGTGGCCATGCTGGCTTGGGGCTGATGGGAGTTGTAGTTTAAAAAAGTAAATTTTCCAAGCTCTGGTTCTAACCCCGCCCTTTCAGGATTGTAGCGAATAAATGAAGCCAGGGTTGTGACTTGTTGATCCAGGCATGCCTAGGCTTAATTTCAATGTCAGAAAATGGTGGCTTTGAGATTTTGCAGTTTGCGTAAGTAATATGGCTTAAAGTGTTTTTTTCTTTTGTGTGCAAGAGTCAGACCCTGGGCTATGAAATATGAAAGTATTTAATCCAATACTTGCTTTCCATGTACCTGGAGTAAACTCCATTGAACTCCATTAGGACTTACTTTTGAGTAGACATGATTAGGATTGTGCTGTAAATTATTGGGACTTTTGAGTAAACAGCACAGACTTGTGTTTGTGTTGTAAATCTTTCTCTCTCTCTCCAGTCCTATTTTAAAGCAATTAGGCAGGGTTTACCTAGGTATCACAGTTTTTATTATGTAAGAAACTAATACTGATTTTTTTAAAAAATGTTCCTCAATGACCAACTGGTTTGACAATAAACTATTATATGGGGTGTATTTTTACACCTGTAAGTGTGTGTGTGTGTGTGTGTGTGTGTGTGTATGAAGCCTTTCCAACAACCCTGTGAGGTAGGGTTGGTGATTGGAAACCAAGGCAGCTCACAATAAGAAATAAATCCCTTTAAAAACCAATAAACAGAAAACAAGTATAAACAGTTGAAAAACAGCTTAAAGCGGCATGATTCCAAATTTTGGGTTGGGTGAATGAAGTTTATTTATTTATTTTTATTTATTTATTATTTATTTTATATCCCGCCCTTCCTCCCAGTAGGAGCCCAGGGCGGCAAACAAAAGCACTAAAAACGCTTTTAAAATCATAAAAACAGACTTTAAGATATATTAAAACAAAACATCTTTAAAAACATTTTAAAAAGCTTTAAAATATTTTTTTTAAAGAAAAGGTTTAAAAACATATTAAAAAGCAATTCCAACACAGTCACAGACTGGGATAAGGTCTCAACTTAAAAGGTTTGTTAAAAGAACAAGTCCTTATCACTTGAGGGTACAGTTTTCCCTGGTACAATACTTCCTCTACATTTTAAGTATGCCTTGGGGTGGTCATGGTTCTCCACTGTTTTCATCCTGAGGGGCAGATAGGCTAAGAGATGGTGAGTAGCCCATGGTCACCCACTACAGTTTATAGCTCATTTCCATTTTGAAAAATTAATTAAAACAATTTACATGCAGGCAAAATTTATTAAGTGGATTCACACAATACATTTAAAGCACATCCAATTCGCATTTAAAGCGCATGACTTCCCCTAAAGAATCCTGGGAACTGTTATTTCCCCCTCACAGTTATAGTTCTCACCACTCTTAACAAACTGCAGTTCCCATGATTCTGTGGTGGGATTCATGTGCTTCAAATGGGTGTTGAATGTGCTTTAAATGAATGGTGTGGATCTGCCCTAGGTATGATGTGCAGTCAAGAGTGAACTGAAATAATCTTCTTAACTTTTTTAATCTTTTAATCTGTATTTTAATTTTTGTAGTATTTATTTTGTTTTTGCTGTGCTTTTCGTGGTTTGTTTGTATATGTTTTTGTATTTTTATTATGATATATTGTATTTTATTTTGTTTGTTCACCGCCCTGAGAGCTATTTCGCTAAGGGCGGTATATAAATTGAAATAATAAAAT
The DNA here is from genome assembly GCF_030035675.1 of Rhineura floridana. Lineage (NCBI taxonomy): Eukaryota > Metazoa > Chordata > Lepidosauria > Squamata > Rhineuridae > Rhineura > Rhineura floridana. The sequence continues at coordinate 123,318,049 of NC_084482.1, read as the reverse complement.
AAAATAAATAAATAAAATAAATAAAAGAACAATTTTAAAAGATACTTCTTACCCTTACTCATTTCTCAGACCTCTTTCTGAAGTGAAGGGTCAAATCTGTAAAGATGTTTGGAGTAGCCACATTAAAAGATAAGGGCAGGGCATTCCAGGCAGGGGGTCGCCAACATTGCTTGGAGATGGATGTCTTTGCAGAGGATCCCTAGTCAAGGTTTACCAACAGCACAATCCAAACTATATCTACTCAGAAGTCAGTCCTGTTGAGTTCTATGGGGCTTAATCCCTTAGTAAGTGTGTTTAGAATTGTAGCCTTCAGGAGCATCCATCTTTACTCCCCAACGCTCCCATCTAACATCTCCACGACACTAGGCTCCTTTCTCCCTACAGTGGCCTTCTGGTGACTGGCCTGGCCTGAAGGCACTTAAACCCTTCTTGCTGAAAGCAAGTAGGCTAGATTAAATGTTCCCTACCCAGGCTCCATCTTTTAGCTAAGATTTCTATTTTAATTTCCAATCAGATTTTTTTTAATTGTATGCCCCAAGCAACTGTGATTGATGCTTAATGTCTCATGCTTAATGACATCACTCGGGCCCATCCTGTGACATCATTTGGGCCTGCTCCATGACACCACTCAGGCCCGCCTCCATGACATCAGTAGGGCCTGCTCCTCAAATCTCAGGTTTTGTGATGCTCCTGACCTGGCAACCCTATGGGTTGGTGGTTCCCGAGTTCGAATTGGTCAGTTGCCTGCTTTGGATGGGGTCGTACTCCCTCTGAAAGTGCAGGTTTGTAGTCTGAGGGTGCTTTTGTATCCATCTTTCTCGCTAGAGGCCCAGATGATCTCAGTGGCTAGGAGTGCCTTTTACCAGCTTCAGCTGGAGACAGCTGCAGCCGTTTCTGGACCGGGATAGCCTGACCACTGTTGTCCACGCACTGGTAACCTCCAGGCTGGATTATTGTAATGCGCTCTGTGTGGGGCTGCCCTTGAGGTTGGTCCGGAAGTTGCAGCTGGTGCAAAATGCAGTGGTGACACTGCTCACTGGGGCAGGGTATCATCAACATGTCACCCTGCTGCTGAAAGAATTGCACTGCTTACCCATTTGCTACAGGGCCACGTTCAAGGGTCTCATTTTGGTGTACAAAGCCCTATACAGCTTGGGACCAGGATACCTGAAAGACCATCTTATCCCTTATATACTCTGCAGGTGAGGGCTTCCTGCAGATACCATCTTATCAGATACCATCTTATCAGGAGGTCCATTCTGCACAACATAGGAAATGGACCTTTTCCCTCCGCTTAAATATTAGACAGGCGCCATCTTTTCAGCACCTATTGAAGACCTTCCTCTTTCAACAAGCCTTTTAAGTTGAGACCTATCCCAGTCTGCGTCTGTGTTGGAATTGCTTTTTAATATGTTCTTAAAGCGTCTTTTTAACATTTTTTAAAATGTTTTTAATCTTAGAAGATCTTTTTTTTAAGAAACGTTTTTAAAGATGCTTTGTTTTAATGTATTTTAAAGTTTGTTTTTATGATGTTTTAAAGTTTTTGGTGCTTTTATTTGCCGTCCTGGGCTCCTGCTGGGAGGAAGGGCGGGATATAAGTCAAATAATAAATAAATATGTAGACAGAAGATTTTTTTCTCCTTTCTGGAAAGCAAGGGAAAGTAATTCCTTTCTGCCCGTGCTGCTTATATGGCAGAAGCTGACCAATTTGTTCTCAGACAGCTGAAGTGAAAACTTATTTTCCCCAAGTTGTAACACTAGGGAAAAAGTAACAAAAATAAATAAATCCAAATCAGTTTATTTTTATTGAATACAAATTTGCCCCTTACAATTATGCTGAAATTACATGGAAAGAGAAGGAAATGTGTATTTAAAAGTCAGTAAAAAATAAGGTACCAAACAGGAAGGAGGGATGGGGCAGCTTCAGAACCCATTGTGGGCCACCAAAAATGAAGTTAAGGGCCATATGAAGTCCCTAGCCCCAGGTTGCCCACCTGTGCCATAATGGGAGGCAAAATCTCTGTTCATGTGCAGAGAAGACACCAAGTTATATTGCATGCTCCAAAATATCCATATAAGGGCTCTTCCTTCACCACCACCTTAATTCTACAATCATGGGCATTTGGATGGGAAACGATAAGTAGCAGTAATAATTAGTACAGAGTGCCTACATTCAGATAGGAAAAAATGAACTAAAACTGCACTAAAGTGAGGGAGATAAGATTAGACAACACATACGACAGTACTATGAAGCAAAAAACATTACCAATGACATGGAGAAAAAAATGTTTGGTGGTTTTGAACCCTGTCCTTGTTCATTCACCTGAAAGAGGAGGTAGTGAGACCACTCCTGAAGAGACCCTCCCTGGACCCAGAAAATCTTAACTATACACCAGTGGCAAATGTTTCATTCCTGGGCAAGGTCCTTGAATGAGTAGTTGCAGGCCAGCTCCAGACACTCTTGGATGAGACCGATTATCTGGATCCATTTCAGTCAGGTTTCAGGCCTGGTTTTGGCACGGAAACAGCCTTGGTCGCCCTGTATGATGACTTTTGTTGGGAGAGAGACAGGGGGAGTGTGACTCTGTTGATTCTCCTTGATCTCTCAGCAGCTTTTGATACCATCAACCATGGTATCCTTCCGGGACGACTGCCTGAGTTGGGAGTGGGAGGGACTGCATGGCGGTGGTTCCACTCCTACTTGGCGGGTCAGCTCCAGAAGGTGGTGCTTGGGGACAGGGCCGGTTCTAAAGGGCGGCCAGGTTGGGCACTGGCCCGAGGGCCCTGGAGCTACAGGAGCCCCTGAGGGGCCCTCCACTCCCCTTCTGCGATCCAGGGCCCCCCCTTACCTGTCAGCCAGCTTTTTAGCATTGCCCTTAATGAAGATCGCGGCCGCAGGCTCCCTAAGGTACTGAATTTATTTATTTTATTTATTTTATTTATTTATTCAACTTTTATACCGCCTGACTAGCAATAGCTCTCTGGGCGGTGAACACAAGTACAATAAAATCACAAGTACAATAAAATCACACAGTACAATACAACAGAGCATATAAAAACAACACAAACTAAAATCAATTACAACATATTTAAAAGTGAATTAACTTAAATTGAGATTAAAATGCCTCAGAGAAGAGGAAGGTTTTAACTTGGCGCCGAAAGGATAATAGTGTCGGCGCCAAGCGCACCACCTCGGGGAGACTATTCCACAGTTCGGGGGCCACCACTGAGAAGGCCCTAGATCTTGTCACCACCCTCCGGGCCTCCTTATGAGTCGGGACCCAGAGGAGGGCCTTCGTAGAAGACCGTAGTGTACGGGCCGGTTCGTACCAGGAGAGGCGTTCCGACAGGTATTGTGGTCCCACGCCATATAGGGCTTTATAGGTCAATACCAACACTTTGAATCTGGCCCGGAAGTATATTGGGAGCCAGTGCAGGCGAGCCAGAACAGGTGTTATATGCTCGAACCGCTTGGTCCTAGCTAGCAATCTGGCCGCTGCATTTTGCACTAGCTGTAGCTTCCGAACTGTCTTCAAAGGTAGCCCTACGTAGAGCGCGTTGCAGTAGTCCAAACTACCGCCATCTTAGTTGATGGCAGAGATGTGCGCGCATAGCATGCACATGTACCATCAACAAAGATGGCGGAGGAGGCTTCATTCCCCTTAGGGAAACTGCGGCCGCCATCTTCATTAAGGGCAATGGTAAAGACTAGACAGGTAGGGGGGCTGTGGGGGGACGCATGCGTGTGCGTATGCGTGCATGCGCACACTCACCCACCCACCGGTGGGCCAGGGCAAACAGATGCCCAAGGGTCCCCACATGCCTGGAGCCGGCCCTGCTTGGGGAACATTGCTCGGCCCCATGGATTCTCCAGTATGGGGTTCCACAGGGGTCAGTTCTGTCCCCCATGTTGTTCAAAATCTATATGAAAACTTTGGGTGAGGTCATCTGGAGTTTTGGAGTGCATTCCCATCAGTACATTGATGACATGCAGCTCTATTTCTCCTTCTCATCCTCTTCAGGTGAGGCTGTCAATGTGCTGAACTGATGCCTGGCTGCGACAATGGACTGGATGACGGCCAATAAACTGAGGCTCAATCCAGACAAGACTGAGATGCTGTTAGTGGGTGGTTCATCTGACCGGGTGGTGGATGTCCAACCTGTCCTGGATGGGGTTGCACTGCCCCAGAAAGAGCAGGTTCATAGCTTGGGGGTTCTCCTAGAACCATCTCTGTCACTTGAGGCTCAGGTAGCCTCAGTGGCATGGAGTACATTCTACCAACTTCGGTTGGTGGCCCAGCTATGCCCCATCTGGACAGGGATAGCCTGGCTTCAGTTGTCCATGCTCTGGTAACCTCCAAATTAGATTACTGCAATGCACTCTACCTGGGGCTGCCTTTGAAGACGGTTCAGAAACTGCAGCTTGTGCAAAATGCAGCAGCCAGATTAGTAACAGGGATCAGGCGGTTCAAACATATAAAACTGATTCTGGCCTGCTTGCATTGGCTGCCTGTATGTTTCTGAGCCTGATTCAAGGTGCTGTTTTTAACCAATAAAGCCTTATATGGCTTCGGACCACAATACCTGACGGAACGACTCTCCCAACATGAACCTACCTGTACACTACGCTCAGCATCAAAGGTCCTCCTCCAGGTGCCTACTCCGAGGGAAGCTCGTAGGATGGCAACAAGGGAGAGGGCCTTCTCAGTGGTGGCCCCAAATTATGGAATGATATTCCTGACGAGGTGTGCCTGGTACCAACACTGTTATCTTTTCGGCGCCAGGTCAAGACTTTCCTCTTCTCCCAGGCATTTTTAACAACATTTAAATAGCACATTTTTAACTTGCCTATCGGTTTTTGTGGGTTTTAATTTGGTATGGTTTTAATTTGTGTACTTGTTTTTAATGTTTTTAATTGTTGTAGAGCTTCGGCTATGAGGCAGTATATAAATAAATAAATACATACATACATACATACATACATACTGTTGGAGTGGTGTGAAGCTTAACCCTCTCCTATTCCTGGCACCTCAGGTGTCTTTGGTAAATTAGATTAGAATGGGGTATGTGTGCTTACCCCAGCTTTCCTGCTGGGGCTTAATACCACTCTGTAGTGTGCTTAGCATAATTAATTAATTTGGACCTGGAACCAATTAAGGAAAGATCTGCCGGTAGGGAACATTTAAAGTTTCTAAAACACCATCACACTACTCCAAAATAGTTTTAAACCCCTTTAAAATACCTTCTAAAATCCCCCCCAGCTCTATTGTGTGTTTGTCTTTTCAGGGATCTACTTGGGCAATTGACTTTAGTTCCACAGGTCAACTGTGCATTGTAAAGAATACTTATTTTTCATATTTAATATATGTGCTGCGTTTCTATGTCATATGAAATTGTTGTTGTTGTTATGTGCCTTCAAGTCGATTACGACTTATGGCGACCCTATGAATCAGTTACCTCCAATGGCATCTGTCATGAACCACCCTGTTCAGATCTTGTAAGTTCAGGTCTGTGGCTTCCTTTATGGAATCTATCCATCTCTTGTTTGGCCTTCCTCTTTTTCTGCTCCCTTCTGTTTTCCCCACCATTATTGTCTTTTCTAGTGAATCATGTCTTCTCATTATGTGTCCAAAGTATGATAACCTCAGTTTCATCATTTTAGCTTCTAATTGTTGGAATAGGCAAATGTTGCATGGTCACTTTAAGGGATATTTGGGGAATATCCCATGTACCTGTTTTACCATGATGTAACTTCCTAATGGGTCGGGGTTACTTAGCTGACTTCCTCCTCCTTTGTGCTGGGGGATTTTTGAATATTCTCCATTGCTGATCTTCCTACCATTGAGAGAGGCCGCATGGCACAGATGCTGTCTCTAAGAGCATCAATACAAACACCAAGATGGACTGAGACTTCTATATTTTTCTTTCTTCTAAGCTGGAGCCTATCTTCTTCTGAACATGTGAAGAGGTTGTGAGTAAACATTATTTTCTTTTACCTAAAGGATTGTGTCTGTTGTTATTTATGTAGAGAAAGGTGGGGCTGGTTACATTCTCACTCTGCTGCTTGTGTTTTTATATCTCTGCTAAGAAATATGCCAACCAAATTACTTCCTATTTCTGTGTGTATTTTTATAATACGGAACACTAATGACATTTCTGGTTTAATTTGTTCTAACACCCAATTATTTGTCTTTTTCACAGTCCATGGTATGCGCAAAGCTGTCCCCCAAAACCACATTTCAAACAGTGGCGTCACTAGGGTTAGTGTCACCCGGTGCGGTAACTCCTTGGCGAGCCCCCAAATGTCCTGCTGAGCGTGTGCGTGCGCACAAGGCCAGCCACCCATGCCCCTGGGAGGGCGCGTGCCGGAGGGGCACCCAGAGCAAGAAGCAGGAGGGAGCCACAGCAACAGGCTCCCGGCGAGGCTGTAACTCCAGGAAGTGCCACCCAAGCCTGGCAATCAAGAAGCTGGTGGTAAAAACGAGCTAAGGGAGCTGCAGAAGCGAGCTCCAACCACCGCTTGCTAAAAGAGACTGCAGCCTTCGCCGCAGCCAAATAGCAGCTGCCGCCGAAATTGGCTGTAGCAGTTGTTAAAGGAGCCACAGCCGCGGCTCCCAGCGAGACAAAAAACAATAAAATGGCAGCCGTCTGGGAGGGAGGCGGCGGCAAGGCAAGGGCTGAAGAGAGAGCCACAGCCACGGCTCTCAGCAAAGGCTCATCTCGCAAGAGGCTGCAGCCTAAAGGGGGAACGGCAGCTGCCAGAGCCCCCAACAAAGGACTGAATGGGGGAAAAACAAAAGGAGTCCAAAGGAAAATCCACCCAACAAACGGCCCAGGAGTGCAAAAGGGTGAAGGAGAGAAGGGAACGGGAGGAAAGATCACAGTCCCACACATTCAAACAACAAACCTAGCTAACGCTAACGCTATAGAAAGAGATCCAAACACTTCGAACGAAGGCAAGAATGGAATGGAGTGGGAGGGGCTGGATGCCCCAGGTCTTGACTGGAGAAGCAGGCCTGGGAATGCCGGCACGCCTCCCTTGCCCCGCCGACGCTGCTCCCGGTCTCGCCCGCCCGCCTGCCTGCCTGCCTCCGAGGAGTTGGCTGCTCCGACGCTGACCTGGAGCGCTTCTCGGATCCTTTGCTGGGCAACGGCGCGGGCACCCTGCCCCGTGATGGGGCAACTCTGGGTGTCACCCCCCTCATGGTGTCACCCGGGTGTGGTCCGCACTCCCCGCACCCCGCTAGTGATGCCACTGATTTCAAATGAGTTGACTTTTCCCTTATCTGCTTTTTTCACTGTCCAACTTTCACATCCATACATAGAGATCAGGAATACCATGGTCTGAATGATCCTGACTTTAGTGTTCAGTGATACGTCTTTGCATTTGAGGACCTTTTCTAGTTATCTCATAGCTGCCCTCCCCAGTCCTAGCCTTCTTCTAATTTCTTGACTATTGTCTCCATTTTGGTTAATGACCGTACCAAGGTATTGATAATCCTTGACAAGTTCAATGTCCTCATTGTCAACTTTAAAGTTAAATAAATAGCAGATCCCAGTATTCCTTCCACATCTCATTTATCATGCCAAAAAATTCACACTCATTATAGACACATTCTTTGAGCTGAAACAATTCTTATCTTGTATTTTGAATATTCTCTTTTTTCATTCCATCACTGAGGGAGTGTAGTAACTAGGAATGAACTCAGGATTTCATGTGAATTACTTCATTTCTGTCACAAGGGCACATCCTGTTTTGCTGATAAAATAAAACTCAAACTCACAATTGGGTCACAGATTTCTAGCTGTCAATTCCAACTACAATTTAAAGGAAAAAAATTATGAGGTCTGTCCAACAACCATTTTGTTCCAAGTCTGAATTCTGAACATATTTTTACAAGCCCTTTTCTACATCCATAAAAGCCAAGGAACTCTTACAGGATAGAATCATAGAATCATAGAGTTGGAAGGGGCCTTGTAGGCCATTGAGTCCAACCCCCTGCTCACAGCAGGAAATCCACAGCTAGATCATCTACCACAGATAGCTGTCCAGCCTTTGCTTGAAGACATCCAGCGAAGGGGATCCCACTACCTCCCTAGGCAGTCGGTTCCATTGCCGAACTGCCCTTACTGTCAAGAAGTTCCTTCTAATGTCCAATCTGAATCTACGCTCCTGCAACTTAAAACCATTAGACCTAGTCCTACCCTCTGGGGCAGCAGAGAACAAATCTGTACCCTCCTCTATGTGATAGCCCTTCAGGTACTTAAAGAGTGTAATCATGTCACCCCTCAGCCTTCTCTTCACCAGACTGAACATGCCAAGTTCCTTCAACCTTTCCTCATAAGACTTGTTCTCCATACCGGCTATCATCCTCGTCGCCCTCTTCTGAACCCGCTCCAACTTGTCTATATCTTTCTTAAAATGAGGCGCCCAGAACTGAACGCAGTATTCCAGATGAGGCCTGACTAATGCAGAATATAGTGGGACTATTACTTCCCTCGACCTGGAAACTATAGCTCTGTTTATGCATCCCAAAACCACGTTTGCCTTTTTTGCCGCAGCATCACACTGCTGGGTCATGTTCAACTTGCGATCCACTACAATTCCAAGGTCCTTCTCACACGCACTACTGCTAAGCCGGGTATTTCCCATCCTGTACCCATGCATTTTGTTTTTGTGGCCTAAATGCAAAATCCTGCATTTGTCTTTACTGAATGTCATTTTATTAATTTCAGCCCAATTTTCTAGTCTATCCAGGTCCCTTTGGATTTTATTCCTGTCTTCCATTGTGTTAGCTATCCCTCCCAGTTTCGTATCATCCGCAAACTTCATAAGGCTTCCCTCCACCCCATCATCTAAGTCATTGATAAAAATGTTGAAGAGTATCGGCCCCAGGACAGAACCCTGTGGCACTCCATTCGAAACCTCCTTCCCGTCCGAAGCAGAGCCACCAACGACCACTCTTTGAGTATGGTTTTCCAACCAGTTGTGAATTCACCTGACAGTATTTCCATGTAGTCCGCATTTGACAAGTTTGCTAATCAAAGGTCGTGGGGGACTTTGTCAAACGCTTTGCTGAAATCTAGATAGATGACATCTACAGCATTTCCACCATCTACTAAGCTAGTGACCCGATCAAAAAGAGAGATGAGATTAGTTTGACAGGATTTTTTCTTGACAAACCCATGCTGGCTCCTACTAATCACAGCATTGTCATCTAGATAGTTGCCAATGGACTCTTTTATTATCCGTTCTAATATCTTTCCCGGTATTGAAGTCAGACTGACCGGCCTGTAATTCCCCGGATCTTCTTTTTTACCCTTTTTAAAGAGCGGGACGACGTTTGCCTGTCTCCAATCCCGTTCTCCAGGATTTCTCAAAGATGATGGCAAGAGGTTCCGAGAGTACATCTGCAAGTTCCTTCAATACTCTGGGATGCAGTTCATCAGGCTCTGGAGATTTGAACTCATTTAGGTTAACTAGGTATTTCCTGACTATCTCCTTATCAATCTCGAACTGCAATCCTGACCCCTTCCTGAGATTGCTACCAATGCAAGGTTGCACACTGTTCCCTTTTTGGGAGAAAACGGAGGCAAAATAGGCGTTGAGCAGTTCTGCCTTTTCCTTGTTATCTGTCAACATTTGCCATCCTCATTGAGCAGCAGTCCCACCGTTTCCTTGGTCTTTCTCTTGCTTCAAACATATCTGAAAACCCCCTTTTTGTTGTTCCTTGCTTCCCTCGCCAGTCTCAGCTCATTCTGGGTTTTAGCTTTCCTTACACTATTCCTGCAAGCCCGAGCCGCTCATCGGTACTCTTCCTTGGTGATGCGTCCTTCCTTCCATTCTTTATACATGCTCTTTTTTACTTTTACCTCCTCCACCAGTCTTCCGTGTAGCCACATTGGCTTTTTCCGATGTCTTCCATTTTTCTTCCTCTTTGGAATTGTTTGCGATTGCGCTTTTTGTAATACGTTCTTCATGAACTCCCACGCTTCTTGGGCTCCTTTTTTCTTTAGTCCATCTAGCCACGGGATCCTACCCATCATTTCCCTGAGCTTGCTAAAATCGGCTTTCCTGAAATCCAAGGTCCATGTTTGACTATATTCTTCTTTGGCTTTCCCCAGAATCACAAATTCCAGCATTACGTGGTCACTTTCCCCCAAGGTACCAACCGCTTTAATTCCTGTGACCAATTCGTCCGTGTTAGTTAAGATCAGGTCCAGGATTGCTGATCCCCTTGTTCCTTCTTCTACTTTTTGAAAGAGGAAATTATCAGCAAGACCCATCAGGAATTTGTTGGAGGCTTTGTGCTTCGCAGAGTTTGTCTCCCAGCAGATATCTGGGTAGTTGAAGTCCCCCATCACTACTACTTCTTGCCTCCTTGAGATTTCAGAGATTTCTTTGAGAAAGGTCTCATCTACCACCTCTTCTTGGCCAGGGGGTCTGTAGTAGACACCTACTACCATGTCGGTTTTATTTGTTTCTCCATTTATTTTTACCCAAATGGTCTCTACCGGACCCCTTTGTTCGCTCTCTTGGATTTCCATAGAGGTGTATTTGTCTTTGAGAGCGACAGGAGATAGACAGGAGCTCTCTATGGAGTGTTCTCTTCAGGTCCTTAGGTATCTGCAAGAGCCCAATGCCTTGCAAGTTCTTTCTCTCTAAACCCTGGGAAAAGGCACTTTATTATTTGCCCATTATTATTTCAACATGCATTGGCTGTAGATTTTATCTTGTGAGCCTATTTCCCATTTTCTCTGACCTTGCTGTGCACCTGATTAAAAATTGCTCACTCCTGCTGTGTTTGATGAAAAACTGTGATCATTCAGACCTCTCCATGCAGTCACTAGCAAGTTGTGAGACACCATAGTGATTGCAGCCACTATCTATAACAATACAGAGGGATGTGAGGCCTGCTCATTTAGGGCATGTCTGTGTGGGTTCGAAAAAAAGTGCATCCACTTCAGATGTGCCAGCAACTTCATCCTGCATATGTCTCCTATCTGTCCCTGGCTGCTCTCACACATGGGGCTAATAGCGCTAGTTTACCGGATTAAAAAGGAAGTGCTTCGTTCCATATTTCAAAAATCCCTTTCACACTGCAGTACCTGTTATACCGGCATTTTGCGCAACAGTCTTTCACAGAGCACAGTTTTTCTCCCCCCCCCTTCATTCAGCCTCACGCGACACCGGATGAGCTGGTTTGAGGCCTGTTCTTTAGGTGCGTGGGGGGGTTGAAAGAGGTGCGATTGTGATCAGCTGAGAGGCGCAGCAGCGCAGCAGCAGCGGCTCCGGTTGAGCACAAGCAGCAGCAGCACAGGCTGCTCTCAGGAGCAGCTGGGATCGCCTGGGAGGCACAGCGGTGGCAGCACAGCAGCGCGCGAAGGCTGCATGCTGGGATGGCTGTTGGTAAGGGTGGGAACGCACTGCATGCTGGGATGGCTGTCACGTGAGCAGCGGCAGCTAGCGCAAAACTCCCACAATCTTCTGGGTTCCCAGCCTGCTATCGGAATTTTTCAGGTATAATTTATTGCGGAAATTAGCGCTAAACTTCCACTACATTCCACCAGAATTCTGGAGCTACCCATTATGTCGTGTGAAAGCTCAAATTTTATGCGAAAATTAACAGGAAATAAATTGTCAGAATAATGGAATAAAGTGCAGTGTGAAAGGGGCCCGTCTTTCCATATTGCAAGCAGACACATGGCAGGAAAATTTTGGACTTGTAAACAGAATACCTGTTGCATCCCAGAGTTCACATTTAGTGCATAGACATCTAATTGAGGCAAACATGGGAATTTCACGTTCTTAGAGATGGCATGCAGAAACATGCTGCCTTGGAATAAGTTATACTTTCCTGGAGCCTTGCTATTTGAAATTGCTAGTAGTAGTTTATAATCAGGGCTAATGCACCCATGATAGCATGGAATCACTTTAGGATGCAATTTAAACAGGACTCACCATCTCCCAGTAGTCTATTTTCAAGTCTTTATGCTGAGAAGGCTGTGGTGGGTGCTGATCTACACACATTACTGTCCTATACTGATTACATGGTGTCCCATTTTGCTATATAATAACAATGAGCCCAAGTCAGTAGGTGCTCTGCAGTGATTAAGTTAAAAACGAACAAACCCCAAACCATGCCTGCAGGCTTGCAATCTAGAAAAAAGAAAAAAGTCCATTAGGAAAGAGACTCAAAAGGTAAGGCTAGGAGAAGAGGACATCTGAGGTTAAGCGTTTTGGGAGGAAAGATATATTTCCAGATGCTGTTTCAACACTTACAAGGAGTAAGAGGTGCTAATGTGGGTGGATGGGTGACAGATCAAGAGAGAAAGGATGGAAGTGTTAAATAAGATTAATTTGACCAATCAGTCAACAAAAGAGTATCAAGAAAATAGAGAAGAGCAGGCAAAGAGAGACAGGGAAGCAGAGAGAGAGAGAGAAGCCAAAGTAGTAAGAGATTCCAAAGCAGAAAGTTGTAACTTACAACTTGCCAGTCAAGTAAACAGATTAAAGATGCAATCCTACAAACTGAGAGTAAGTCCACTGAACTTAAATGGGCTTATTTTTGAAGCAGGGATGATGTGATTGTGCTATAAGGCCTGCAATGCAGTTTAGGAAGTGCTGTTTGGCACATCTTCCTTCCAATAACTTCCCCACACCCTCCTGACTTGGTTTAGCATTCCCAGTTAATTGAGTGAGAAAGATACTGCCTGGTGTGTGTGTTATGTGCCTTCAAGTTGATTACGACTTATGGCGACCCTATGAATCAGACCTCCAATAGCATTTGTTATAAACCACCCTGTAAAGGTTAAACATAATCTAGTTATCTTTATCTTTAGACAGATGAGGAATTTAGAAACACACGCGGTTTCTGTAAAAACCCATTAAAATAAAGACAACTAACACACAAAATGCAGACACAATTGTGCATTACTAGCTGTCATAGATGGACAATGATTTTTCCATTCCTCTTAGGAGTTCAAAATCTGTTCATAATTATAAGTATGCAACATTGTCCACTTCTGCAAAATGCCCTCTGCTCCTATCAGAGCTTATTTGGGCTGAATTTCTTTTAGCATAAACTGTAGGCTGAAGGTCTTTAACCTTACAAATAAACCTTCATAGCCCAATAATTGTTGTATCTTAGCAATTTATTCATGTAATGGGCACATTAGCCATCTTTTTATCGATTCTTGGTCATTCTCTTGCTAGCAGGTTGTTCCAAGGGAGAGCAGAGATTATTAGTCTAAAATCGCGCCATTGTGCAATGATGTGATGAACTAACTTCTGCTTTTCCAAAGGCTCCTCACTTAATGTCAGCTAAGTTAATCTGCAGCTCTCTCTGATGTTATCGGCTTCATGCACAGCGTATTTAATTAGCCTCCTGCTTTAAAAGCCAGCCCTGGGTGTCACTTAAAAGATGCATCTATTACATAGTGGAGTGACAGAATGAATTATGAGCTCTCATTATGAAGCCAGTCTGGAGAAATTGGATTACTGAACTCTTAGCAATCAGTACCCTTTCGCCCTTTTCACTCCGACTTTCAAGGAAAAGCCCAAAGCGCCATCTTCTGCTCACTAACTGGAACCAAAAATAATGTGAGCACTCAGCTCTGCCAAAGGGGAATTGCTAAGAGAGAGGCCTTATAAATTTAGATCTAGCTGCCTGTCCATCAGTTATATCACTTATCAATTCTGCTTGTGTGCACATGGCACACATCAACCAGAAGTGCCCAGACCTTCAAACAAGCTGTCTAAGAGCAGTCAGAACAATGGAAATAAAAATTGGCACACTGGCATTGAGAAATATGGTGCCCACAGAGTTTAGAATGGCTGCAAACTGAATCATCCTCAGCAAAGTGACCTCTTCTTCATCCCATGTTAATATAACATTTCAAAACCTCCTTGGGCAGACAGTGGAGAGAAGGTTACAATGATCCAGTTGCACATAGCAGGGATGGAGAGCCTCTTTAAATAGTCTGGAAGGCAGGACAGCATCAAAAATGCTCACTCATACTCTTATACATACCCATTCGGCCTGGCATATCTATATGCTCACAACATACATAAAGGCATGTATATTCTTTGTTACATACCAATATGCACATACTGTTACTTTGGGCCCCTCCAAAGTGGTGTGTTTTTGCAGGTGAATTCTGCAACATGCCATTGATGCAACTATAGTACATTTGGTGGTGGATTTATACTGGACTATCTGCACATCATTCTGCTTTATTAGTTGTTGTGTGATGATTCTCCAATGCTACCACATTATTGCTGTCTGGACAAAAAAATGAGAACATTTGTGGTATGAAAAGTTATGGGATTTCAGAAGGAAGTTACAGGATATGCGCTGATTGGAAATGAAGCAGTATGATCACCCCAGCTCTTTTGCAGGCATAAACAATATTGAAAGCAGGATCGCGTATGACCACCCTAATAACATCATGAGGATATCATGACAGATTTGTATTTAGGTGTCTCCAGTCCTGACCTAGTCAAAGAATCTGTTTATTGTAACTTATCATCTAAAGTCCTTGAAGGAAAGTCAGAATACAGATGTGATTGATAGTCCCTCTTCATCAGGCAGGAAGGAAATAGAGCACAGGAAAGTCACCTGTCCTATCCGCACTCTGGTGAAAACAGAATAGGGAATGAGAACAAGACCTTTCCATCTCCTCTCCTGGTACGACAGCCTCAGTGCTGAACTGGGCTTTGCTCTATCAACAGAGCAAACAGCGGCTCAGCTGTGGGGGCCACCTAACACCTCCTTCTGGATTTGTTATGAAGACAGGCTCCTCACTTGCTCCTCTGCTCCATCCCCAGGAAAGCCCCGTGAATCACTGAGTCTCCTGCTCATGTCCCAACTATCCCTCTTAGTTGGCATCAACCACCTAGCTGGAGCTGAGAGACCAGATCGGCAGAGACAGAGAGAGCATGTTAGATTATTGTTGCGCACCACCCCAATCTCCAAGTGGTGGGAGAACTCCAGGGGTCCCCGCGCTTACCCAAGGTTTGGTTTCCTTGGAAAGAAGGTCAGCGGAGACTGTGGTGTCTTTATGAATTAGGGTTTATTTATTTACACATATTCCAACCTCAGCTTAAGATGGAGGGATTCAGAGCATCAGCAGTCCAATAGATCTTGCATTTACCAGCAGGCTTATAGGAGGCATCCTGGAGGCATTGTGCAGGGAGCGGGCCTCTCTGTGTCTTTCCCCAGTTCCTAGCTTCTCCAGACTAGCAAAGAACACACAAGCCTCTCTTAGGCCCCAGGAATGGAAGGCTCTTGTTTTTTTTTATAATAATTTTTTTATTATTCAAATTTTTATAAAAACAAATACAGATACAACAAAAACAATACAACAGAAAAAAAATAAAAGAAAAAGAAAAACTTGACTTCCGATTTGTTACAGATCAGCTATAAGTATATAATATATATCAAACCTGTCTCCTAGAACATACGAAATTCACTTTTTTCCAAAGTCTATCTTAATTAATCGTCAAATCCCATTATCATCATTTCATTTTTTTCTTTCAACAAAAAGTCCAAAAGAGGCTTCCATTCCTTAAGAAATGTATCTGTCGTTTTTTCTCTAATAAGACATGTCAATTTGTCCATCTCAACTAAGTCCATTAATTTCAATAGCCATTCTTCCATTGTTGGTATCGATTCCATTTTCCACTTTTGTGAATATAGTAATCTTGCTGCCGTGATCATATATAATATTATTCTTCCATATTTCTTTTCCTTTTGTTTATCCATAAAACCCAATAAAAAAATTCTGGTTTTGACTGAATATTTATCTTTAAGATTTTTTGCATCATCCTACCTATCTGTGCCCAAAATAATTTTGCCTGTTTACACAACCACCACATATGATAAAAAGATCCTTCTTGTTGTTTACATTTCCAACATACATTAGAAACATTACTATACATTTTTGACAACTTTTCTGGAGTCATATACCAACGATACATCATTTTATAAAAATTTTCTTTAAGATTATAGCATAATGTAAATTTCAAACCTTTTTTCCACATATTTTCCCATTGATCCATTTGTATATTATAACCAAAAATTTTTGCCCACTTAACCATACACTCTTTTACTTGTTCTTCTTCCATGTCCATTTTTAATAAAAATTTATACATTTTTGCAATTATGCATTCATCATTTGTACACAAACCTATTTCAAAATCAGATTTATTTATTTCAAACCCATACATTTTCTTGTCCATTTTAAATCTTTCTAACAATTGTAAATAGGCAAACCATTGTGAACTATATCCTTCCTTTATTAGTTGTTCTCTCTCTTTCATTATATATTCACCATGCACATTTTCTAATAGTTCTTGGTAAGTTAACCATTTCTCTTTTCCAGCCATTTCTCTTCTATAAAATGCTTCTTGACTTGAAACACATAGTGGTATTTTCGAAAAAAACCTTGTTTTATATTTATTCCATATATTCAACAAAGGACGTCTTATAAAATGATTATTAAAATCCACATTAACTTTTACTTTATCATACCATAGATATCCATGCCATCCCCACTTCAGGTTGTGACCCTCCAAATCCAATAATCTTTTATTCCTCAATAGAATCCATTCCTTTATCCAGACTAAGCAACAAGCAGCAAAATAAAGTCTCAAATTTGGTAATCCCAGCCCTCCTCTTTCTTTGGCGTCTTGTAATAATTTAAATTTAACTCTTGGTTTTTTCCCCTGCCAAACAAATTTAGAAATATCTTTTTGCCATTGTTTGAAAGGTAGATCAGAGGATATGACAGGTATTGTTTGAAATAGAAACATCATTCTCGGCAATACATTCATTTTTATTACAGATATTCTACCCATTAATGACAACTGTAATTTATCCCATTTTAACAAATCTTTCTTAATCTCTGTCCATAGTTTTTCATAATTATTATGAAACAACTTTGAATTTTTATTTGTCATAATGATACCTAAATATTTCACCTTTTCTTCTATTTTAAAATCTATCTTCTCCATTAACTCTTTTTGATCTCTTAAAGATAAATTTTTCACCAGCATCTTCGTTTTTTGATTATTGATCTTAAATCCTGCTAATGGTCCAAATTCTTCTAATTTATCCATCAATACTTTGATTCCTTCCAAGGGATTTTCTAATACAATTATCAAGTCATCAGCAAATGCTCTCAATTTATATTCCTCTTTTTTTATCTTTATTCCCGAAATCCTTTTGTCTTGCCTTATGTCTCTAAGCAGCACTTCTAAAACCAGAATAAATAGAAGGGGGGACAATGGACATCCCTGTCTTGTACCCTTTTGTATTTCACATGAGTCCGTTAAATCCCCATTGACAATTATCTGTGCCTTCTGTGATGTATAAATCGATCTGATCCATTTTATAAAATTATCTCCAAAGTCCATTTGCTCTAGAACCTTAAACATAAATTTCCAATTCAAATTATCAAATGCTTTCTCAGCATCCAAGAAAATCAAAGCAGCTTGTATGTCATTTCGTTGTTCTAGATATTCCAACGCATTCAAAACATTCCTGACGTTATCACGTAATTGTCTTTTAGGTAAAAACCCCGCTTGATCTTCCTGAATAAATTGTTGCAATATTATTTTCATTCTTTCAGCCAAAATCATTGTAAAAATTTTATAGTCATTATTCAGTAAAGATATTGGCTGATAATTTTTTGTTTTAGTTAAATCCTGCTCCTCTTTAGGTATTAATGTTATATTGGCATTTTTCCAACTATCCGGTATCTTCCCCTCTTGTAAAATAGAATTCATTGTATACTGTAAAGGTAGTAAAAGTTCCTCCTCCAAGCATTTGTAATACATTGCTGATAGTCCATCCGGTCCTGGCGCCTTTCCTAATTTAATTTTACTTATAGCCTCAGATATGTCTCTTGACGTAATAGGGCCATTAATAGCTTATCTCTGAAGATCTGTAATTTTGGGCAAATTCTGTTTGGATATATACTCTTCTATTTTTTCTGAGGGAATTTCCTGACACTTGTACAAAGTTGAATAATATTGATGGAAAACCCTTTGATTTTTAAATTGTCTGTCAACATCTCATCTCCTTCTTGTATCTTTAAAATAAGATTTTTTTGTCGTTCTTTTCTTAATTTATATGCTAGCAATTTCCCCGGTTTATTTGCAAATTCAAAAGTCCTTTGTTTAGCAAAATTTAATTTCCTTTCAATTTCTCTAACTGTCAACATTGACACTTGTTTCTGTAACATTTTAATTTGATTTACAGTAGAAGCTTTAGTTGGATTCTTTTTCAATTCTTCCTCTTTTTGTTTTATTTCTTCCAAGATCAATTGCATTTTCTGTTGTTTCTTCTTTTTTAATTCAGAATTACATTTAATAAAATATCCCCTCATAAATGCTTTACTTGTATCCTAAACAATATTTTCATCTGTTCCTTTATGTAAATTGTGTTCAAAAAACTCTTTTAATTTCTTCTTACATTCCTGCACTATTTTATCATTCTGTAATAAAGATTCATTTAGTCTCCATCTAAATCCAAGATTTTTTTTTTTAAAGTCAGTATCACTGGATTATGATCCGAAAAGGTTTTTGGTAACACATCCATCTTGGAAATATCTTTCACTAAATTTTTAGACATCCAAATCATATCAATCCTCGAAAATGTTTTATGTCTTTCTGAAAAGTAAGTAAATTCCTTTGCATTGTCATTTATATATCTCCAAGCATCCACCAATTCTAAATTTTCCATCAATTCGAAACAGATCTTCGGCAATTTGCCCTGTGTCTCTTTAATATTTTTCTCAGAAAGTCTATCCATTTTTGGTGAAATTACCCCATTCCAATCACCCATGACACACCAGTGATCATATGCAAACTCTGATAGTTTTTCCATAAGTCCAGTATAAAACCTTGTTTTATCTTCATTAGGAGCATAAATGCCCACTATCAAAATTTTTGTACCCTGAATGGTGATTTCAACTCCCACAAATCTGCCACTATCATCCAATAATATCAATTTAGGAGACAATTGTGAATTAATATAAAGAACCACACCATTTTTTTTTGAATCCTGCCAAAATAAATTCTTCACCCAAATTTTTACAAATTAAATATTTAGAATCTTTCTTCTTAATATGAGTTTCTTGTAAACAAATTATATCCAATTTTAATTTTTTCAAATAATGAAATACTTTCTTTCTCTTCTGCGATGAATTAGCTCCATTTATATTCCAAGTTAGATATTTGTAATCCATTTTTAAGCATGTATTTTAGAAAAGTCTGTGCCTGTTGCTCCCTTTGATCCATCATCATCCTTTTCTTCCTCTACCTGTTTCTGTTGACTTTGTTTCCCAGGAATTATATTCATATCTTTGAGTTTATCTTCTTCCATGTCTTTTGAAGCTTTTCTCAAGAAATCCCTTGCTTTTTGAACAGTATTTAATTGATACTTCTGTTGTCTAAATGTAAAAATCACTCCCTCTGGAACATCCCATCTAAATTGAATTTTACATTGTTTAAGTTTTTCTGTGAAGAAAGCGTAATCTTTTCTCTTACGTAGAAGCCTAACAGGAATTTCCTTCATCACCTGTATTTCTTTACCGTCAATTTTGAAGACATTGTTAAAATGATGTTGCAAAACCATATCTCTGGTCCTCTTTTTTAAAAAATAAACAAGCACATCTCTTGGGATTTTTTTTATTGTTGCATATCTGGAATTAATTCTATAAACTTTATTTCAAATTCCATCCGATCTTCGTTCCTGTTGAAGGATTTTGCCAAAACATTAACAATTTTCTCTCTGATATCTTCACCTGTTTCCTCAGGAATTGCACGGGATCTCAAGCAATGTTCTTTATCTCTAAGTTCCATAACAGCAATATAGTCCAAATTTTTTTCCAATTCCATATTTGTAATATCTATTCTATTCTCTAAGGTTTGCACCTTATCTTTAACATTTTTTACATCCTGTGTTAATTGCCCAATGTTATTTTTAATCTCACCCACTTCTGTTTTAATATGATCTTGTAAATCTTTAAAATCCTTTTTCATATTGCAAAATTCATCTTTAAGTTGTTGTCTGTCCTGTTTCATCTCTTGTTTCAACTCTTGTTTAAAATCACTAAATCCCTCCATAATTTTCTGGAACATGTCCATCCCTTCCTGTGTATCAATTGAAACTCTTCGCTCCAAAACTTTGGCTGTTTTCCTAGTTGTCATTCTTGAAAAAAAAACCTTTTCTATTATTAGCCAATGTAGAGGCAAACAGTTTCCTTTCTCCCAGCAACAAAAAAGTTAATATTCCAGGCCTGTTTAACCAACACAGTTCTTATCTCCAGCACATTCAGGAATGTAAAACAAATCCAGTTCTCAGCATCCAGCAGTTAGTAAGATACACGAACAGCAGATTCGTTCAAAAAAAATTTTTTAATCCAAAATAAAAAAAAATATTCTCAGATATATTTCCTTCAAATAATCAAATCATCTTATCTAATAAGTTGCCTCTTATCCGTTTAATCTTTGTAATTCCAGCTTTAAGCCAGCTTTTTGTCATAAAAAATAAAGCAGGTTCTTTGAATTGCTCCCTTCTTCCTTAGCTTTGTATAATACGAAAAAAGTGTGACTCACCCAAGTTTCTGAGTTGCCGATTCGTAAACAAGTCTCTTTTACGATAGTAATTTAAGTTAGTTGATAAGATTTAGACAGAAGGAGCCTAGCTCGTTAAAAACGTTTTTAAAAGAGAAAGAAAAAAACGTCTTGCTTACTTTCAGCACAGCCTGTTGGAAATCCAGACTCAGTCTTCCGCTGCTAGAAAAGCCTTCTTATCTCAGGGGGATTCCTGATCAAATCTAGCAATCTACAGCTCGACGGAGTTCCGTGGATAATCTCTTCGGTTCCCCTTTTATCTTGGAGAACATTTACGCCAGTCAAAAATTCCTCTTGACTGGCTTTTAACTGAAATAAGCTTCCTCTGAGATAGAGCTCACTCAGAGACAATCACCAGCCAGCACTCCTTCCGGGAAGTCCAAGGAATGGAAGGCTGTTGTGAAGAGTTTCAATAACAATAGGATCTCCCTGGCCCATTCGTCAATTAATGGGCACTTGATAGACCCATTAGCCCACCTGGCCACTCTATTAGACTAACAAAGGAGACTAATCTGACCAACATAGCCGGTTTCTCAGCTGCAGAGCCCATCTCCAGGTGCAGGGTCCCAAATCAGAGGCTGGAAAGGGGATTAATAGAAATCATCTATCTCAAACCCAAACCTGTAACATTATTATTGCAAGCTACTGTAGAATGCCTACTGAAGTACAGTATTCCATGGGAGGGGAGAAAATTAATGCCTAATATTTCACTGATGAGGCACTGCAAACCACAAGCATAAAATGATTACCAACAAGTTCTTGACATGCTAAAGGAAGTCAACAGAGATGAACAACATGTGCTAACATGCTCATTTATATGTACCGTCTCACAATTTATATTCATCTCACTGACGGATTTGCAAAATGGATAGACATGCTATAAATATTTAAATATATTAAAAGATAAAAATACAGGATATGAAAGAGAAAACACATACAAAACTAATCCCTAATATCCAAAAGTCAGTTTTCTTTGGCCTGTTTGAAAGACTAATAGCCTGGTTCTCTGCAAAGTAAGATATCCTTACACCCAGGCCTGGGCAGGGACTGCCAACCTTTTGGGGGGCATGGGCACATTTCCAAACAGGATAAACTGTCACAGGCAACATAGTCCATGGTATCCGCAAAACTCTCCTCCAGCACCACATTTCAAAAGAGTTGATTTTTCTCTTATCCACCTTTTTCACTGTCCAGCTTTCACATCCATACATAGAGATCGGGAATACCATGATCTGAATGATCCTGATTTTGGTGTTCAGTGATACATCTTTGCATTTGAGGACCTTTTCTAGTTCTCTCACAGCTGCTCTCCCCAGTCCTAGCCTTCTTCTGATTTCTTGACTATTGTCTCCATTTTGTTTGATGACTGGGCCGAGGTATTGATAATCCTTGACAAGTTCAATGTCCTCATTGTCAACTGTAAAGTTACATAAATCTTCTGTTGTCATTACTTTAGTTTTCTTGACGTTCAGCTATAGTCCTGCTTTTGTGCTTTCCTCTTTAACTTTCATCAGCATTTGTTTTAAATCATTACTGGTTTCTGCTAAGAGTATGGTATCGTCTGCATATCTTAAATTGATGTTTCTCCATCCAATTTTCACACCTCCTTCATCTTGGTCCAATCCCGCTTTCCAAATGATATGTTCTGTGTACAGATTAAACAAATAGGGTGATAAAATACAACCCTTTCTCACACCCTTTCCGATGGGGAACCAATCGGTTTCTCCATATTCTGTCCTTACAGTAGCCTCTTGTCCAGAGTATAGGTTGCGCATCAGGACAATCAGATGCTGTGGCACCCCCATTTCTTTTAAAGTATTCCATAGTTTTTCATGATCTACACAGTCAAAGGCTTTGCTGTAGTTTATAAAGCACAGGGTGATTTTCTTCTGAAATTCCTTGGTCCGTTCCATTATCCAACGTATGTTTGCGATATGATCTCTGGTGCCTCTTCCCTTTCTAAATCCAACTTGGATTTATTATTCCAGAGAGCTGGTTGTTAAACATTTACCAGCACACCACTCCCGGGGATGTGCATGAAAGCACCCTGCTCCCTCCAGATGGGAGTGCTACAGCCCAGGCTTCCAGGTCAGGCCTCTACCGCTGCACACGGAGGCCGCCAGAGTGGAGCATGCAACTCTGCGGCAGGACGCGCCAACGCAATGCCCAGAGCTCTTGGCCTGCAGCCCCCATCGTCACTGGCCGCGCTGAGCTGATGCTGGGAGGCAAACAAGATGCACAGGGTTGCAAGCTCCCCACCAGAGGCCAGGGAGGATTCCTCTCTCCCCCCTCAAAAAAAAAAAGACGGCAGAGAAGCCCGTGCAACTCCATTGCCACGGCTGTAAGGAAGGCTGCCTGGGGGCCTTTCTGCATGGTGAGCAAAAGGGCAGACTTTGAGGAAGGGAGCCCTAGGTCGGAGGGACCTCCAGGGCTGCTCCATCCGGCGCAGAGGTGAGCAGCACCATGGCTGGAGGCCTCGCCTGGTTCCTGCCGAGCAGCTACAGGTCTTGGGTGAGTAGCAAGCAGGCAGGGAAAGGGGGTGCACCCTCATGCGCCGCCTCTGGCTCTCCCCAGAGACGGAGCTTCCTTCATGGCCAGGCCAGGCTGCTGCACCCCGAAGCGGACCTGCCCTGGTCGAGGATTGGCCCTGGTAGGGAGCTGGCGCCGTGAACGGCCTTCGCTGGGTGTGCCGAGAGAACGTAGCTGACAAGGCCCGGGCTGCTGCGCTGAAAGAAATACCACATGCCCGGTGGAGGACCAGAAGGCGGCCTAGGTCTTGAGAACAGCCCAACCACGAGGCTGTCCGTGGGCCATTGGCTGACGTGGTTGCCAGCCTTTTTTTCTGTAGTAATTATTTATTTGGGGGGATGGGGAATTAGGGGGGAGAAAGACAGTTGCCCTCCCCCAGCAAGGGACCTGCTTTGGAGCCCAGGAAGGGCCATAGGTTCCCCCACTCCTAGTTTTATTGGGGGGACACTACTGGCTGGGGCCTTCTTTACCAGCAGCAGAGCAGCAGAGGGTCGCAGGGCCAATCCTCTGCATCGGTAGCGAGGCCTGGAAAAGATTCTCTGCCTGAAGCTCTGGACAACCATTGCTAGTCAGTGTTGGCAGTACTAGCCTTGATGACCCTATAAGGTAGCTTAATATGGTTCTGTTGTAGCTTCTGGTAACTAAGCCAACCGTAGGGGAAATCTTTTTCCTGGACTCCAACTGTCCAGGTGGTAGCATGTGTTCAACCGGGGTGTGTGTGTGTTACATCTTTGGCCTTCCTAATGTTGTTGGACTCTAGCGCCCATCAGCTCCAGACACCATGGCCAATGGTCAGGGATGATGGGGGCTGGAGTCTGACACCATATCTGGAAGCCCATCCCTGCAATGAATTATTCACAACGGGGTGAGAGGTATGCTGCATGTTAAAAACTAGCCTATCAGCTGACTTTTTCTGCCTGGCAGCTTAATGTTTTACATGCACATGTTAATGTTTTGCATGTACTGCCCCTGTCATCTCTCTCTCTCTCTCTCTCTCTTTCTCTCTCTCTCTCTCTCTCTCACGCACGCACGCACACACACACACACACACACACACACACACTGAGCATTTAGCGACCCACGTACAACCACTGCTAGCAGTTCTCTTCTCCAAGTCAAGAGGTCTATCGCATATGCCTTTGTTCTGAGTGTCCAAAGCTGCGCAGGGGGGGAGGCATATCCACCCTCTACTTCCTCCAGTGGCAGCTGGAAGGAAGCTGCCTCCTGCTTGGACTGCAGGGAGGGATCTCTCTGGCTGGCCAGCTGTGACTAAGAATAGAAGCCAGAGGGATGGCATGGTCAGTGCTGCTTGAGGGCCGGGCAGGGGACACAAATGGCTGCCCAGGCATGATGTGTGTTCCCAATTAAACATTAGTGAACTAATTCATAAGTTCACAAACATGAAAGCACGTAAGGCTAAATTCATGTAACTATGTATCTTTTTGCTAAATAAAGGCAATACAAAAAGGTCGTTTTCTTTTTACTTTATTTTAGTATTCACACAAAACATTTTCCTACTCTATAATGAGTTTATTTGTCCTCATTTGCCTTGTTACATTTTTTATAACATTTGAATTGAAAAATGTACAAAAAAAAATTATAAAAGGTAAGGGCGCCGATTTATAATTTGCAGGGGGGCCCGAACACGCCAGCTCCAGCCCTGCCTTTAGTGTAGTGGCACCTACCTTTTGGAATTCCCTCCCCTTAAATATTAGACAGACACCATCTCTGTTATCTTTTCTGGCGCCTACTGAAGACCTTTTTTGCCACCCTGGGCTCCTACTGGCAGGAAGGGCTGGATATAAATTTAATAAATAAATAAATAAGTAAATATCCATACATGGGATCAGGCCACAGGAAAGTTTTAAAAACCTGTTTGATTTTTGCTTTGAAGGCAGATGAGGATACAAGAAGACATGATGCAGATGATCCATCCTCAGGATCTCCTACAAGTTTTTTTTTTTAGTATCAGCCATGGAGGAGGACAAGATTAGGACCACAGTGCACGCAGCAAGGGTTAACCTCTTCCTCTGGCACCATTTTTTCAACCTAAATGCCTCCCTACCTGAAGTGGCTATTTGCCCTGTGTGGGTAAACATACAAGGAACTGTATATTTATTTATTTTATTTATTATTTGATTTATATCCTGCCCTTCCTCCCAGCAGGAGCCCAGGGCGGCAAAGAGCCCATATTTTCCCCCACAGGGCAAGTGGCAGCTTGAGGGAGAGGATTTTCATCTGGAAAACAACATGGGTGAAAGGGTAAACCCTCAGCCTCAGTGCTATGATTCCGATCCAATGCAGGTGACCCCCAATAGATTTATCTTTTTTCAGATAAAAATACAGAAGATACTTATCACAGTTCTGCACCATGTCTAGTTGAGCCTTTACAGACCAACCGTGTATCTCAGACAAGGAGCAGAGCAATCAGAATAACAACCTGATAATTTGCAGTTAGGCACATTTCAGCCAATTTAAATCATTGTTCTTTACTGAGGCTAATTTTGCATAAGAGTATGTTGAATGAATGAATGAATGAATGCTTTTATTTCAGTCACAGACCAGCCATTGTGTCACTAATTCCAGTACAAAAAATTGGATCATACACAAAAACTTGAAATACAAACAGGTTAATATAAAAGAATTTACAATTAAAATTTAAAAACATACAAAATTGGCTAAAATAAAAAATTTAACCAAGATCCATAACCATTTTCCTACACTTGATAGCTGCTGCACAGAATCTGGCCACGTTACTAGTGACCCAGGGGATTTTATCTGGTAACATAAAGGAGGGATAATCAGATTCCCAAACCACAGGGAATGCTTGTAAGATTGGGGTGATGAAAGCAAGGCGGATGTCCCTGTAGAAGGAGCAATGTAAAAGGACATGTCCTATTGACTCCACCTCCCTGTTATCACATGGGCAGACTTGATCACCATGGGGGACTCCATTGTATCTTCCCTCCAACAAAGCAGAAGGCAAGACATTGTGTCTGGCTAGGGTAAATGCCTTTCTATATTTTACAATAGTTAGATCTACAAGGTAATTTGCCGGTAGAAATACCCTACGAGTCAGGCCTGGATTAGGATATGCCGCCAGCAAACTCAGATTGGTTTGAAGTTCAGTGTCCTTTATCCGTTGGGAGATAAGCATTTTGGCCGTAGTTAGCCCGAGTTTAATAAGCATCTCTGGAGAGAAACCTAAGGCGTATATTTTCTTATACACCATCCATAAGAGTATGTTGTAAATCACACAAAATTCCTTTTTGGAGGAAGGGTGGTATATAATTTAATAAATAAATAAATATTCATTTGAGAAAACCGGACATGGTTCTGAATCACTGTACACTTTACTAACAAGTTATCTATATATGGCTCTCAGTAGCCACAGACCATTTATATACCTATATAGTCCATAGAGATTCCAGATAAATGTATGGCATTCTGCAATGGCTGCTTTAAATGAGCTGAGAACATTTCCCCAGCATGTTAATTACAGTGAGAGCCTGGTCACATAATGCTAATCAATGTTCTTATTTTATGGTAGTGACTTCTGACACTAATGCACACATCTGTGACATTATGGTGTTAATTTGGAACCATTATGATACGGATAAGGGTGTGAAATAGGGTTGCTAAGCTTCCATTTTTTGCCCATAGACTCCAGTTGTTTGGGGTCCTCTCCAGGTCTCTGGGTGAGGCACCTTAATCTCCAGAGTCTTAGCTTACTTTTTTTTAAAAAAATTAAGTTTCTAGGTGGTCTGGTAAAAGAGATATACACCAAAACGCCAGCCCCCCCCCCCACTTCTGTTAGAAGCCTGCTGCTCTAATCTCCACCCTTTCAGGATTTTAATAAGTGAAGTCAGGGTTGTGATTGACAAGAGATTTGCTGATCTCCAAGCAAGAGCTAGAACCCATTACAACTGGAAACAGTTTCCTTTTCCTGTTTGTGCACATCAAAAGTTGAGTGGGTATATAATATGTTATACTTTTCTAATTATAAGGAATCAAACAAGTTTAAATTTTACTGGGCTGTTGAAGAGGGCAGTTTATTTGTCTAATTCATAGCCTGTTTTGAAAACCTTCCCAATATGAAATTTTAATCCATTACCCACTTTTCTGGGAGTAAAGCTACAATGCTAATCCTATATAACTGGAGCAGAGCTTGGAAGATTACGTTTAAAAAGTAATAAATTACAGTTACAATTAAGTGGCCCAAAAAAGTAGTAATTACCGCTACAATTACAATTGCTCTGAAAGTAACTGATTACTTTACTTTTTCTCAAAAGTAATCACTACAATTACATTTCAGTTACGCTTTTTAAAAAAGACGCCTATAAGGTGCTGCCCTTGGCTGCTGCACATCTAAGCAGCCTAAAAGAACATTAAAAATAAACACACACATACAGAGGTAGTAGAATAATTCTTTTTATCCATAAGATAGCAATGGTGGTCTCTCCGCTGGTAAGGGTGGTAGGGAGGAAGGCAGAGGCCACTACTCAGATCTTTGCACATCAAACCTAGTGCAACCCCCCCCCCTCAGCCAGCAAGCATAATCTCTCTCACTTAACCACCTCCCGGACCCTGCTCTGCCACCAAGTAAGGGACACTCACCCAAGCAAACATTTTTCCCTGAGATGCAAAAAAGTTAAAATACTGCAAATGCAGCACAGTAGCCAGAGAGGGTGGTAGAAGCCACTTTGTGTGCCAAGTGCAGACACAGTATTTTCACACACACAAACACATGTCATCTTTCACCTCCACAGTTCTTTATCTCCATTCTGCTGCTGTCTCCTTCTCCTCCTTTATCCATGTTCTTGCCCTCCGGCTCCTTTTTCCTTCCACTCCATTCTTCACCACCACCATCCATTTTTTAAAACAATTGTTTTCTCCACTCCACCCCGTCTCACTTTCCATTTCCTCCCTCGTCGCCTCCTACCCACCCACAGAGCATGAGGGAAAAGCGACGCTGCACAGAAGCCCAGTTTGAGGCACATGATTTTCATCTACAAATCAGAGGAGCAGAGGACTTCCTCTGCTTCGCCCCCCAAGTAATGCCCAAAAGTAATGCTGGAAACATTACAATTACTCCACAAAAGTAACAAACTTACTCTTCGTTCTATTACAATCAAAATATAAAGGAATTACCAACTCGTTCTTCAAAAAAGAAATGAATTACAAGTAATTCGTTACTTACTTTTACTACTCAAAAGGGCTTACTTTTGAGTAGACATGATTAGGATTGTGCTGTAAATCGATGGGACTTTTGAGTGAACATAGTAAAGGATAGTGTTGTAAATCTTTCTCTCCCCCCTCCAATCCTTTTTTTTTAAAGCAACTAGGCAAGGCTTACTTAGAATTATTATTTGAATTAGAATTTATTACCCACCTTTCAGCCAAAGGTCAATACCTTTATTTGGTAGGAAACTAATACTGATTTTTTAAATAAAAATGTTCTGCAATGACCAGCTGGTTTTGACAATAAACTATTATATAGGGTGTTATGTATTTTTACATTTCCATTGTGTGTATATATGGAATCTTTCCAACAATCCTGTGAGGTGGGGTTGGAAACTAAAGCAGCTTACAACAAGTAATAAATCCATTTAAAATCCAATAACCATAAAACAAGTATAAAACAGTGCAAAACAGTTTAAAGTGGCATCATTCTGAATTTTGGGTTGGGTGAGTGAAGTTCCTTATCATTTGAGATTTCAGTCCTGTGCATGCCTCCCTGTTTTAATACACTGAATACATTGAGAGTTGCTTCTGAGTAAACATGCATAGGATTGCACTATAAATATATTTACAGGTTGTGTAAATAATAAACATATTTGGCATGTATGCTTATATAAATATTTCTTCATTCTATGTCTTGATATGTATCTGATTTCACACTATAATTGTACATTATTATTTCCTATACATTTTAAGTGTACCCTTCTTGCTTGGAGTGGTCGTGGGCCCCCTCCATTGTTTTCACCCTGAGGGGCAGATTAGGCTGAGAGATGGTGAGTAGTCCATGGTCACCCAGTTAATTTTGCAGCTATTTCCATTTAAAAAAAATAATTTAAATTATTTACATGCAGGCAAAGTTTATGAAGTCAATCCACACAATACATTTAAAGCACATCCAACTTGCATTTAAAGCGCATGACTTCCCCCAAAGAATCCTGGGAGTATGGTTTCCCCCTCACAGTTATAGTTTCTACCACCCTTAACAAACTACAGTTTCCATGATTCTGTGGTGTGATTCATGTGCTTCAAATGTGTGTTGAATGTGCTTTAAATGAATGGTGTGGATCTGCCCTGGATATGCTGTCCATTCATTACTGAATTGAAAAGAACAATTTTAAAAGATACTTTTTTAAACGGGAAGGGCTGTAGCTCAGTGGTAGGGCACATGCTTTGCATACAAAGCAGAGCTTGGAAAAGTTACTTTTTTGAACTACAACTCCCATCAGCCCAATCCAGTGGCCATGCTGGCTGGGACTGATGGGAGTTGTAATTCAAAAAAGTAACTTTTCCAAGCTCTGAACAAAGGTCCAGAATTCAATATCTGGGAAAGACTATTGCCTGGAATTCTGGAGAGCCAGTGCTAGTCCATGTCATCAGTACTCAGCTAGATGGTACCAACTGGCCTGAGTCACTATAAGGTAGATTCCTTTGCTCCTAAAAGTGGAAAGAGACCTAAGGATCACAGTGACTCCAAAATATATTTCTTTTGCATTTACAACATCTATATACCACTTTATTGCAAAAAAACTCAAAGCGGTTTACAGAAGGAATTAAAACAATAAAATTATTGACAAAAATAGTTAGACAGGTACAGTAGGGCCCCGCTTTTTGGCGGCCCGCTAATATGGCAGTTTTCAATTAGAGTAAGGCCCCACTCATACGGCGCTTGTTCCGCTTTTACTGTGTTTTTTGGGCATCTGACGCCATTTTATTGACAGAGTTCTGCTTTTCGGCAGGTTTCGCTTTTCGGTGGGGGTCTGGAACGTAACCCGCCATATGAGTGGGGCCCTACTGTATTTAAAAACATTCAAAATAATAAAACGAACAATGAGTTAAAAACAGATTAAAAACATAATAGCATCTACATGCCTGGGTAGGCTTGCCTAAACAAAAATGTTTTTAGCAGGTGCCGCAAAGAGTATAATGAAGGCACCTGCCTAACGTCAGTAGACAGGGAGTTCCAAAGTGTAGGTGCTGCCACACTAAAGAATTGATTTTTTACAAGAGCAAAACAAATACTATGTGGCACCTATAACATGGAAAGCACACCTTGAACTTGGCCTGGTAGCAAACCGGCAACCAGTACAGATTTCAGAGCAGAAGCATTATGTGCTGATAGGGTCTCACTTGTGTCAGCAATTGTGCCACAATGTTCTGCACTAACTGCAACCCCCCCCCGGGTCAGATTGTGCTGCATGGAGATTTCTGTCATATTGACTGACTGGCTGCCAGGATTTTTTAAAGTATGTTTTTTGGTTAGGAATCCTGACTGGTTGTGGGATGCTGAGTTTTCTGCCTTACTCTTGGGAATCTTGTTGTGCTTGGTATGGTATTGCATTTAGGAAATAACTGTTTTTTGTTTTTGTTTTTCTATTTGCATTTCATTTATCTTTAACCTCACATTACATTCATAGAAGTAACAACAGTGGTTCCGTGCATTCAACCCCCTTAAACCTATTGATGATGCACCTTGTTGGTTGCATGACAGATTGTTTCTTGGGGGAGGAGAGCCTGGCTGGGAGTCCAGAGTCTGTGAGTTCAAATCCCCACTTGTGTCTCCTGGGTGTAAAGGGCCAGCTAAAGATCACCCCCACAGTGAGTGGCTCAGGGGTTACATGCCCTGCCAACTGTGCAGCTGTGGGCAAGCTGCATAGTCCCAAGGACCCCAGTTGTCCCCCAGCTGGCAGTTGCGGACAAGGAAGGGGCTGGCTTGTGCAGCTCTGGCAAGCTGAGCAGGCCCTGGCCAGCTGGGGAGGACTAGCCTCAGAGGGAGGCAATAGTAAACCCCCTCTGAATACCACTTACCATGAAAACCCTATTCATAGGGTAGCCATAAGTCGGGATCAAATTGAAGGTAGTCCATTTCATTTCAGCGGTAAAATATAATTCACATACTGGGAATTGTGGCTGGAATTGCTGTTGTTCCCAAGCTACTGCCTGTGAAGGTAGACCAAACCATGTGTGTTTTCTCTCTCTCAATTATTACTCATTGGGATTGGGTTGGCTGTCAAAGTGAGTTTAAAGCAGCCCACAGGTAGGCAGAAAATGGTAGAGAATCTTCTTAACTCTTACTCGTTTCTCAAACCTCTTTCTGAAGTGAAAGTTCAAGGATGTAGAGAAGTTTGGAGCAGCCATGTTAAAAGGCAGGGGCAGGGCATTCCAGGCAGGAGGTTACCAACCCTGCTTGAAAATTGATATCTTTGTGGAGGATCCTGAGTCAAGCTTTACCAACAGCACAATCCAAACCATATCTGCTCAAAAGTAAGTTCTATTAAGTTCCATGGGGCCTTGTCTCTTAGTAAGTGTGTTTAGAATTACAGCCTTCAGGGGCATCCATCTTTACTCCTGAGTGCTCCCATCTAACATTTCCACAACACTAGGCTCCTTTCTTCCTACATTGGCCTTCTGGTGACTGGCCTGGCCTCAGGGGACTTAAACCCTTTTTGCCAGAAGCAAATAGGCTAGATTAAATGTTCCCTATCCAGCTCCCTAAGCAGGTGAGAAGGAATTAATCTGTCCCTTCAGCTGCACCTGGGTACACCATCTTGTAGCTAAGATTTCTGTCTCAATTTCCAATCAGAGAAGTGTTTGTATTGTATGCTCCAAGCAACTGTGGTTGATGTTTAATGTATCATGCTTAATGACATCACTAGGGCTGCTTAATGATATCTCAGGGTTTGGGATGCTTCTGACCTGGCAACCGTAAGAGACAGTGACTAGCCCAAGCTTTATGGACAAATGGAGATTTGAACCCTGGTCTCCTGTGTCCCAGTCTGACACTCTAACCACCACACCACACTGGATTTGTATTTGGTAAACAAAGCTAAAAACGTTTAAACTGCCAAGCTTACGTAATATTTATTTGCAATTCATTGTTACTTATGACCTTATCAAACAGATTTTTGGGGGAGTGAAGGGGGGAAATACAGTAAAGCAGTGGAAAAAATTCTGAACCACTTTCCTGGTATTTTTCAGATAGATCCTTCTTCTTCTGAGAAGAATGTGGACATTTTGATACTAAATGGGGTCAGGAAAAGGAGGCTATGAAAAGGTTAACGATGATTAGTCCATATAAATTAATGTTTTGGAAACACAAAGCAACCCATCCCAGACACTGTGTTCGTCATCTGAGGCCCTTCTCTGTGTGCCCTCTCTGAGGAAGGTGCAAAGGATGGCGACATGAGAACAGAATGCTCTTCCTAGAGAAGAATCCCTGGTGTCATTGTTGTCTGTTTTTAGGCACCAGGCAAACACATGTTTTATTTACCCAGGCCTTTGGTCCTTAATTTGGAGGACAACTAGTTATGTCTGTGGCCTTTTCTTTGATCATCCTTTTAAATGAGTTGGGTAGGATGAGGGGTTGGCTGGGGGCAGACAGAGGTTGGTGGGACACTGCCCCATTTGCCCTAATGGACTGGTCTCCACTGCCAAGTTCCATTTGTCCTTCTTGGCTCAGGGTGCAATGCAGACACTCTACAACCACAAAACCTCCATCTGTATGTCATCCCTGATGATCCATTGTGGAGCCCAGTGCAGCAGTATCCCCCCCCACTTTCTGAACCAGGAATTTCAGCCCACACAGGAGTAAGGGGGTGTCAGCCCATCATCTGCTACCCCACCCCCAATGACCAGCCTTCACACGTGGATCACAGCCATGCAGACTGTAGCAACAGGAGTTGCACCCTTCAGGCCGCAACCAACAACTCCTGGAGACCCACAGGAGTCAGGTCAGATCACAAGTGCACTGGGTGTGCTCTCCACCCATGGCTGTCATGCAAGCACTCAGGATCCACCAGCTCCGACATGTTGCCGGGATGCAGTCAGGTTGCTACCCCTCATGGCCCCACCGGAATGAACAGTCCACAGCCATTACCACTTCTCCTATCATGGAGGCACCAATTCATGCTGCAAACAGTGGTCAATTAAAAAAAGCCCTTGAAGCATTTTTACTGTGGGTGCTTCCAGCCAACCTGTTTATTGAGCTTTCCTCCTGATTTGTTTACAGGGAGATTAGATGAACATTCACTCTGATTTGTTTGTGGAGAGGCTAGATAATGTTGCATCAAAACAAGTGTTATCCCACACTTTCCACTGCATTTTCCTATAACTTTCCTTATCACAAATATGCAAACATGCAACCTGAATTTTCCAGTATGTGATTGAATCCTGCTCCAAAATAACTGTACTGTAATGTACTGCCTTCAAGTCGATTCCGATTTATGGTGACCCTATGAATAGGGTTTTCAGCAATACTGTAATCCAGAAGCACCCTATGTCTTGTTCACTTCTTTTGCAAGGTCAAATAGGGAATACACCATTACACCACCAGGGGTCTCCAGCAGCACTCTTAGAGCAAACTCTGGAAGACTACAACTCCCAGCATTCCCTGCTGCAGTTCTTATTGCCAATAGGATGAGAAATGTAGTTCAGCCAGAACTGAAGATCTGCAATTCAAGCAGAAGTAAACAGCAACTGCAAGTGACAGGCTCAGCACAGGGCAGGGAGGTCTGCAGCAGAGCAGACAGGAGAGCTTCTGGAGAGGGAGAGAAACCTTAACCCAGGGGAAATCCCACTTGAAGGCAGGGTCAGAACTGTTGGGAACCAAACGCGAATGGTGGGGGGAAGAAGCCCAGACCCAGGGGTTGTGGGCACTGATGGGATAGGGGAGGTCATGTGCAGTGGAACACATGGAGGGGGAGGGAATGCTTGGAGCTGCAGGGGAGAGCCAAGGCTGCAGCAGGCAGCCAGGTGGAAGAGCAACTGGTCCTTCCAGAGGCGACAGAGACCAAGCAGCACATTGTCCACAGAGGGCAACAGGATTGGGCAGTGTCACAATCTGAAGAACTCCCTCGCAGCTCATGCTATATCCCACTGGAAATCCCCTGTGACCAGATAGTGCAAGCTCAGGGGCACCTTCTGGAGCACAGGAACATTGCCTGTCTAGTCTAGCTTCCTATTCTCAAAGTGGCCAGCAAGATGCCTGTGTGGGAAGCCCACAAGCACTGCATTAAGCAAGAGGACCTTATTATTTGTACAGTACTTAAGACAACTTTAAGGATTAAATTTAAACAAATCGCCTCAAATGCCCTTCAGGCTTCAAGGTCATATCTGACCAACAGGATACAGTAGTTCCTTCATAACAGCAAAAAGAAGGAAATATACAGAAATTACTGGGGAACCATGCTGATATCAAAGTTTGTGTGTTGGGCATGTATTTGGGAGAGGAGCAACTCAAACAATCCCAAAGACCAATTACAAGAAACACCCATGAGCAGTATATGAAATTAGTATTAGTATACACCTTTTTAACCTCAGTCATGAAAAAATATATTTTGAGTACCATCAAGTCATTTCCATGGGAGGTCGTCTAAGCACCTTTAAAATACAAAAATGTTTTTCAAAATGAAAACAATAAATACAGAATAAACCATTGGAATCAGGGTTGCCAGGTTCCTGGCCTGAGACTGATCCTGTATCTTCAGGAGAAGAGAAAGTCAGCCAAGTGCAGGTGTTCTTGCAACTCTGTAATGAGAAAAGCCACAAGGTGGAATTTTCCCTTCTTCCCCCTGCACAACTTTTAAAGATACAGAAGACCTCTTGGTTGCCAGGCCCAGCCTCCAAGAGGTCTTCTGTATCTTTAAAAGTTGTGCAGGGGAAAGGGAGAAGTCCGCCTTGTGGTTTTTCTCATTACAGTGTTGCAAGAACACCTGCACTTGGCTGACTTTCTCTTCTAAAGATACAGGATCAGTCTCAGGTCATGAACCTGGCAACCCTAATTGGAATACATAGGCAATAGTCACAGAGACGAAACATAACGCATAGTTACAAAATCTACCTTTTGTCTCAATTATTTACAGATTGTCATTTTAATATTAGAAGATACCCCAAAAAAGACTTGGAACAGTTACTTCAAAGCTTCTGCCATACCAATTCATATTGTTTTTGAATTTGACTCTGGATTATTTGTAAAATCAATACAATCATACCATATAAAGAAAAAAAGAGAAGGTTTTGATTACTTAAGTACCTTTTGATTGCACATTAAAAACCTTACTTGGCTGTAAGTTCCACTAAACTTAATGAACCTTTTGAGTAGCATGGTTGGAACTAGACTGTACATGTAACAATAAGGCTAGGATCATCCAGATTTATAATGCAATCCTAATGAGTAAATCCTAATGAATCCAGTGAGACTTACACCCAGGAAAGTGCATACAGGATTACAGCCTTAAAACCTCAAGTGTTCCAGATAATACCTGATACAATTATATGCAGCACGATCACTACAGCAACTCCTGGATATTAACCATGAGGCACAGAGTGAGGTGCACACATTTAAGCATGAATATACTAACCAACCAAGACCTTTCTGCTAAAATAATGTGAATCTGCATTATTTGTATCTATATTTCTTATATTTGTAATTCACTATTTCAGCATAGAGTCAGGAGTAGGACACGCAAGCAGCTTGTTAGTCTCTCATACAATTTATTTCACACATTCACAGAATTTTAAACTCTGTCCTTCAGCCCAGGAAGCCAAGGATGACATACACGGGAAGGTAGGCTAGGCTGAAAGAGTGAGGCTATGTATACACATACATTTAAAGCACATGCCCCCACCCCAAAAAACCCTGGGACCTGTTTGTTAAGGGTGCTGGGAACTGTAGCTCTGTGGGGGTAAACTACAATTCCTAAGATTCTTTGGGGGAAGCTATGCGCTTTAAATGTATGGTGTGTATGCAGCCTGATTGGCCAAGCAGAGATTTGAAGTTGTATTTATCTGGGGCAAGTACGAAACTCTACCCAAGAGCAAGGTCACCAGCCAGTAACTCAGAAGCTAAACTGTATTATTTGTTTATAGGCGTGCATTTGTTGTGCAGAAAAACGCCATGTATTTAGTTTATGATTAACTTGACAGTAAACAAAAACAATGTTTTTCTTTTTAATGCATTATGTTTTTCTTTTTAATGCATTAAGTTGCTAGGATGCAAAGGAACAGTCGACAGAACCTGTGGCCCTTGTCCATAGCATATTCGTATTTTGGAAATATAACCTATTTTCTATGTATCCAGATACAGTATGTATATTTTGCTCAATCTCAGCAGCTAATGTCAAGCTTATATAAATTTCAACAATCACCCTACAGAACAGCGGAGGAAACTAAAGCGGGCTTCATACTTATCCCAATTCGTGTCTCCTCCCTCTTTCCACGCTATCATTCCCAGCCAATCATCATCACGACTTTTATTTCTCCTGTTTTCATTAGTCGAAGTGCTCAGGGCGAATAAAGAGGTATTCTCCAATAGGATCTTGGATCTGCGTCGCGCGTGCTCCGAGGAGTGAGTCGAGGCTTTGGTTGGTCGGAGCTGGTGTCTTTGGGAAGATGGCGGCGGCGACCGCAGCGGTGACACCGGGGCCCGGCTGCGCGAGTGCGGATTTCTCCGACCTACGTCAGATTAAGAAGCAGCTGCTAGACGTGGCGGAACGGAGCCGGGAACGTGGCCTGCAGCATAGTGGGAAATGGTGAGGCTGGGATGACGTGAAGGGCTGGTAGGGGCTGGTGACTGTAGATAGGAAGGAGGGTGATAGGCGGTTGCCAGGTGTGTGAGGAATCCTCTATGGCATTTTGTTAATCCTTTGGTATTGCGCAGTGCTGATACTGTAACGGGGATTGAGTGCCTAAAGGATTTTAGGGGGGCCACAGTGATGTTCGTATGTACGGATAGTGGTGGTAAGCCTTATTGTGCACAATATACACAGTACCAGTTATATCTGGTTATGGCCTGCCTGCAATGTGAGGACGTATGGGGAGTCTGTGCATGTGAGTGTGTAAATTAGGGGTGGGGAATCGCATCCCAAGAGCCCAAATGCAATCTTCTAGGCCTCTCTATTGGCCCACAGGTCTGGCCACAGTCCCTGCCTCTTCCATGGGCCAAGCCCCACAATGGTTATGCTCTGTGTCCTCTTCAAGTGTTTTTGTCTGGTTGGAATAGGCCTGGATGGAGGATGCAAGATGGGTGATAGGTGTGTGCATAGAAATATCTCGAGTGGTGTAAAGGTAAGAGTCACATCCATTACTCCACCCGCTTTTTGCCTCAGGCCCCACCAACTATTTGGCTTGTGGTCCCTCGAAGGCTGCATATGAAGAGTGTTGCCCTTGGGCAGAAAAAGATTCCCCAAGCCTGGTGTATGTAATGAATTCTTGTGAGACAGACTGGCAGAAAGTGGTGTTTTTTCAGATGCAGTGGGCTTTCTTGTTTCAGGGCCTCAGAGCTGGCTTTTGCCCTGGACCCTCTGCCCTTCGGTGAGCTGCCTCCTGCACCTGCGCTCACAGAGGTATGGACAGGAGAAGCAATTGTCTTTTTAACACTCAAATCAGATGACACTGCTGTGATCACAGGTTGTGAGAAAAATCACAGCTTTTAACTATGTTGGTAGTTGAAAACAGTGGCATAAAATAAACAAAAGATAACTAGACGCCATATCAAATAACTTGTAGGATTTGCAAGTCGATTTGTAAGTCTAATTCACTTGAAGGTATTGTTTAGAGATGGGACAAGTGGGACAACCATTTATCTGCATGCTTATTTTATGCACAACTCTTTGTAGTTGAGCTGGAGGGAAGGGCTCTGGGTGCAATCCAGAGATTAAATGATGCTTGACTTGCATGATTTGTTCTAGCAGTGCTAGAGGTGAGGGTCACGTGTCAGGCAATTTTTTTTTATGCAACTAGTTTACTTTCTTAGGATCCGTTCTTTTTAGCCTGTATGGCCTTCACTCCCTCTAATTTCCTTTGCTGTTTTGCCACTGAGGTTTAAAATACCATAAATAAGCTAATTTGCTATTAGCTGTTCTCAGAGAAGCTCAAGTCTTGTTTTCTTAGAGAAAGGGGATTTGGTCTGATGTAATTTAAGAATGAACTGTTCTCAATCCAGAATTTTAATTTTTGGTGTGAAGGAACTGGTTTATTGGAAACGTGAAGTTCAAGAAGAGCATTTCTCTTCTTTCCCTGAAGCTTTCTATTCCAGAAGACAGTGTCTCAAGAATTCATTACATTGGAATTTAACTTTAAAAATTTTTTTCTTAGGAAGATGCTTGTGACTTGGATGCTTACACCCTTGCTAAATCTTACTTTGACCTGAAAGAATATGACAGGGCTGCTTACTTTCTCCGTGGCTGCAAGAGCCAGAAGGCCTACTTCCTGTATATGTACTCCAGATACCTGGTGAGCTGTTAGGGTGAAGCAACCCCCTTGATCTTGCCTTTTTTGCCTTCATGAAGAACATGTGAAACATCAAGAAAGC
Organism: Rhineura floridana; assembly: GCF_030035675.1. Lineage (NCBI taxonomy): Eukaryota > Metazoa > Chordata > Lepidosauria > Squamata > Rhineuridae > Rhineura > Rhineura floridana. Next base: position 123,279,329 of record NC_084482.1, on the reverse strand, counting down.
TAAGTTTTGTTCCTTTTTGCTTCTTGTAGCTGGATTGGTGTTATTACTGTGAACATAGCATGATATGAAATAGCTTGTTCTTAAAATTTTCAATGTGTGTGTTTTGCAGTCAGGTGAAAAAAAGAAGGATGATGAGACAGTGGATAGTCTGGGTAAGAACCTAAAACAAAACTTTTCTTCCCTTTTTTTGGACACTTGATTTGCAGTTTCTAAGGCTACACATTATTTTTTCTTTAGCTATTGACTGATTTTTTTTAAAATGAAAAATATCAGCAAAATGTATTATTACTGTTACATTATCCTCCTTCCCCCATCATACATTTTTCCGTGTTTAAGTTAGTTTAGCTTCTATCTAAATTACTATTTAGTTAGTCATTTCCCTTGCATAATTACAAACACACGAAAGAGAATGGAGGCATTCTGGCAAGCTCTCCCCTCCGCCAGCATTTTTCCAGCCCTCTATGAGTTGAAGGGTATTCTTTTGAAGTGGGAAGCCACCTCTACTCATAGGGCGCTCCTGTGATTTAGAATCCTGACACCTCAGCCAGTATATCTTCAGTATAGGATTGTGCCCTGAATGAGCTGGTAAAATTCTTATACACGCAAACAGGAGAAAGCATTTTTGTTTTCAGTTTTATATTCTTCCATTCCCTTAGTAAGTGGCTAGCAAAAACAAACATTTATTTAAAAAGTATTAAAATAGCCATAGGGTGCATTAGAATATAATGGCAGAAAATGCATATCCTAACCTAGCACATTAGCATTAATATGCTTGTGGGATCTTGTGTCCAGTTTTCATGCAAACATCCCTAAGTGATAATTTAAAATAATTCAGAAAAGAGTTACTAGAATTGTGAACTTTGGGGGGGGGGGCTTAGGGAAAAAAAGGAAAATATGCTTATTGTTTAATTTCCCAAGAAATGACAATCACTTCTGAGTAGCTGTCCATAGATGTCACCAGCAATAGCTCTGGTCTCACATGCTTTCCTAAGCAAGTGTTTCCTCAGTGACAGGGCACATCTTATGTGGAAGATTTTGAATGCCTGAAGTCTTTGAATAAAAATAATGCCATTTGTAATTTGAAATGTAACACACATGGCATCCAGCTATCAATAGGGATGATGTAAATGTCTCACCTCATATCTGGCCCTCTTTATCCATAGAGATTGGATACAGAGATTTCTGAATGGAAGTCTGTTTTGGCATGCAGAAGGTTGTCTTGCATTACTGTAACTGTTTGTTCTGCTCTTAAAATTTATATTTATAAATTATTTAGTTTATGCTCGTTGGAGAAATGGGTAAAGTACTGAAAGCCAGATTTCTCTGTTTACAGGTCCATTGGAGAAGGGGCAGGTGAAGAATGAAGTTCTAAGAGAGCTACGGGTAGAGCTTAGCAAGCAACGCAAAGCTCGAGAGCTGGATGGATTTGGCCTTTATCTGTAAGTGTAAAGAGACACACTGATAACATGTTGTAGGGAGCTGCCGTATGTTTACATCCAGGTATGAAGTTGGGATTATGAAATGAAAAGGGATTTTTTCTGTTCACCACACAAAGTGTCAGATTGGGGCACAGTGATGGCATAGGCTCTTGCCCTTGTAATGTTTCTCTTACTGTTTCTCTGCACCCCCTAGGTATGGAGTTGTATTGCGAAAGCTGGACCTAGTGAAAGAGGCCATTGATGTGTTTGTTGAAGCTACCCATGTTTTGCCATTGCACTGGGGGGCCTGGTTGGAGCTGTGTAACTTGATCACAGACAAAGAAATGGTAATTTGTGGGATTCTCAGGGGTGTGTGTGTGATAATGTTAGGCCCAGCCCTTATTTTCTAATATTGTTTGATTGGTGAACCACTGACTGCTCTGGAGTTGATATTGTTCTTGGTAGTTTTTCTGATTCAGACATACTTCCATTTAACTGACAAATTCATAAGTAGCTGAGTAGCCCTCAGAGGTGTTCCTGTAAATCCTTTCCAAAGATTCATTCAAGAGAGTGGGCAGACAAAGCTGACCCCGTGTTCTAACCTTTCCTGCAGTTCTTGGGGGCTGCTGTACACTGCTTCTCTAAGTGTGTCCCTCTTTGTTTGGTGGTTGTTGCCAGCTGAAGTTCCTGTCCTTGCCAGATACCTGGATGAAGGAGTTCTTCCTGGCTCACATCTACACAGAGCTGCAGCTGATAGATGAGGCTTTGCAGAAGTACCAGAGTCTTATTGATGCAGGATTTTCCAAGAGTACCTACATTATCTCTCAGATTGCAGTGGCCTATCACAATATCCGAGGTCAGTGAATCTTTTCAGGCTTGGGCAGTTTCAGTTTTGTTCCCTGTCATGCTTATTGTATTGTCTGCCTTTTTCTTTCCTTAGATATTGATAAAGCTTTGTCCATCTTCAATGAACTAAGAAAACAGGATCCTTACAGGATAGAAAATATGGACACCTTCTCTAATCTGCTGTATGTCAGGGTAAGTACTTTTTTTCTGAACCGCATTCTAGTGAAATACATCATAGAACCCTACCTTAATGCTAAGTTATCCAGAATCCTACAATAAGTGTACATAATTTTGTCTGTATCCCTAGAAGATTAAATATACATATAGGACACAATGGCATAATCTAAAGCATGTTTCTCAGAAGTAGGTCCCACCGAATTCAATTGCATTTAATCTCTAGTATAAATGTGTTTAAAATTGCACTCTAACTCACATTAACGTAGACATATGTTGGGCAGAAGCAGCTATATCTAACTAGGCCAGTAGGGAAATGTAGTCTGTAATGAAATAACAGTATTGCACAGAAAATATAGTGGCAAATGAAATCAGGAAACATTTCATACAGAGATTATACTGAGTTACCTGGAGCCAGCTTGTGAAGTAATTGTGGATGTTGTATGCAATTGCCACACGTTTTTGGTAATTTCTGATGACTTCCAAACATCCCAAAATACTATAATGTTTTGTTTTTATAGTGACCTAAGTAGTAAAATAGGGTATTATGTTTGAGCTATTTGTTTTTAGTAATAGATTTTAAGAGACCTCTAATAGTGGATTATATTGTAATTTCTGTTTAAGTTTTAATTAATTATATATCCCACCCTTCCTCCCAGTAGGATTCTTGTTTCTCTGTTGTCATGATCATCTGGCAGGAGATTTGCCATTGCACTTTTGAAGGGGTTGTGGGTCATACCCAGTCACAGTCAGCAAAACACATTTCTCATTGGAATATCCTAGTTCATATAGTCTAGTGACTGAACTTGAGGCTTGAAACGCTGTTCCTTTTTTATTTAGTGGTTTTTCAAGAAGCTCCACCCCATGGGCAACTTAAGTGCTGGCCCCTGTCCTCATTCTTACTGCCTTCCTTTTTCCCACTAGAGTATGAAACCTGAACTGAGCTATTTGGCTCACAACCTATGTGAGATTGACAAGTACCGTGTTGAGACCTGCTGCGTGATTGGTGAGAGACCTCCCTCGTTTGCTTGAAGAGGGATGGGAGGAAGCGACTTGGTCTTCTTTCCCATGAGAGAGTGTTAGTAAGTTGTTCTTTCTCAGTCTCTGCTTGCCTTCTGCTCACTATTCATTGTGCTTTTGCCATAGGGAACTACTATAGTTTGCGTTCCCAGCATGAGAAAGCAGCACTTTACTTCCAGAGAGCATTGAAGCTGAATCCTCGATATCTTGGAGCATGGACCCTCATGGGACATGAATATATGGAAATGAAAAACACGTCAGCAGCTATTCAAGCATATAGGTGTGTTGCGCAGGTGCCTTCCAAAAATGGAGGCTTCATTCTGGCTTCTGTCTAAGGTGGGGGATAGTTTAACAAGATGTTTTTCCATTGTTGTTAATTGCCCACCATCTGCTTGTGCCCTTCCACTGTCTTTTAACAAATGCAAAGTTATGGTCTATTAGATGTGTATCTTCCATTTGTGACATATACCTATATAATCCCTGTGGCTTTTCTCTTTCTGATAGACATGCCATAGAAGTGAATAAAAGAGACTACAGAGCATGGTATGGACTGGGGCAAACATATGAGATCCTCAAGATGCCATTTTACTGTCTTTATTACTATCGACGAGCTCATCAGCTCAGGTAAAACTGCCCGGTATAGATATCCTTGTTGTATCTAATTGTTTGAGTAGCTGTCACTATCGGTATTTGGAGTGAAATTGCTACAAATGAAATAGTGATGTACATTGCCATGGATGTCCTGCAAATGATAAAATATTATGTACCTGTGCAGCCTCTCCATCTACCAAGGGCAGAGAATTGCAACTGTCATATAAAAAAAAATCTGATCTTCATTGTTGCAAAAGGCAATGAGAATTTGACACTTAATATAGCTCGCTTTTGGAGGTCGCTGACTCATAGTGTCGCCATAAGTCGTAATCAACTTGAAGGCACGTAACAACAAACAATAGCTCCCTGCACCTTCCCATTGCTTCTAGACCTCTCCCGCCCTGCACTTATTGGAGGGGATCCACATTTTAAAATTCGGTTTGGAAATAAGAATATTCTAAAAGCAGAATTTAGGTTTTAAGTGCCAGATTCTAGACTCTTCCTTTGGAACTTGGAAAGAAAAGATTGGTGTACAGTTGGCTTTAAAGGTGAGGCTTGGTGCTCAGCATGTTTGAGGTTGTTAGGTCTTTTTCTCAGCCAGCTGCTTGTTTTGTGTGTTTCACAGACCCAATGATTCCCGTATGCTGGTAGCTCTTGGTGAATGTTATGAGAAATTAAATCAGCTAGTAGAAGCCAAAAAGGTAGGACAGAGTTTGGATTTGCATTGGGTGGGGCAGTGGGGCTAACACCATGAATCAAATAAAGGACTTGCAAGTGTGTTTCTGCTAAACTTATATCAGAAATATTTGAGTTGCCTCTGTCCATGCATTGACTTTTGAGAATGCATTGGTATGTGTAGTACTGGTATTATAGTTTATATAGCTGAAACATAGGTATTAGGGAACGGTGCTAAAAATGAGCCGTTCCTGGAATGGAATATAGTTCTTCTGTTTTGTCACTTAACTTCCATGGGTTTACCATAATAATAGAGATCTGATCAGATGGTTTTCTTGGTTCTTGTTGCTTGTTCCAAAAAGCAGAGGTAGAAGGATATCACCTAAAACTTTAGAGCTACTTTATTAGATTTAGAACTCCTATAATCTTGTATTATGTCATCTCTGATATGCCTTATTCTATTCATTCACCTCTGCTAGAGGGAATAGTAGTGAATATTTACTGACTTCGTCCTGATTCTGGACTAAGTATGTGTTTGACAATTTTTTCTTGACAGTGTTATTGGAGAGCATATGCTGTAGGAGATGTGGAAAAAATGGCACTGGTGAAACTTGCAAAGTGAGTAATAGTGTGTTTACTGCTTCTGATTGTCTCAGTCTTTCTGGATAGATTGACAAAACATCCTCATCTAACCACTGCCTTTTGGACTGAAGTCGTCTTTGTCTACAGACTTCCCCAAATAGTATTTTCCTGTTTTTTGCATAGCAAAATGTGATCCTAAGGAATTATTTAGGAGAAGTCCTCCAGATCATATTTGGCCTTTACAGCAGTAATATAGTCAATAAGTAACCAATAATATTTTCCTCCCAATTGTCATTGTCAGCATGTTCTGTGCATGAACAGTCACATGATATACATTCATACAGGTTCTTGGAAGAATCAAATGGCTACGTGTAAGCTAAGTATTTAAAGTATGTTAAGTGTATTATGATAAATATAAAACTAAAATTGTTGCACTATTGACATTGGATATTTCCCTAACTTGATGAAAATGACCCCTGGGAAATGCTCTTCAGGCTAGCTTCAAACTATATAATGTGTTTTTTAGGAAGGGTAAGTCCATCAACTCCATACTTTAGGCTTTTAGTGGATATTAGGGATTGTTTTTTAGTCTTGTGGGGTTTTTTGTATCCTTTAACCAAGGACATCCTTTGTGATTTTTTGTTCTTTCCCAGGCTACATGAACAGTTGAATGAATCGGAGCAAGCTGCTCAGAGCTATATCAAATACATCCAAGATATCTATTCTTGTGGGGTGAGTTGATTTTGGGAGAGAAAGATTTTATGTATATATATAAAATACCAAGAGGCTAGACTCCTAGCAGGGTCACCCAAGGCGGAATGGTCAAAGCTGATACACCAGTCTAAGATGCATCCAGACTCAGAGGAAGGCAATGGTAAACCATCTCTGAATATCTCTTACCATGAAACCCTCTGAACAGAGTATCCAAAATGCAACACAAGATAGTGCTGGAAGATGAGACCCCCAGGTCAGAAGGCACTCACCGAGCTACCGGGGAAGAACAAAGGACAACTACGAGTAGCGCTGTGACTAATGACGCAGCTGGGTCAAAGCCGAAAGGAAGCCCAGAGGCTGATGCGCACAGATGCGAAAGGAGAGTCTGGAGTTGTACAACGCACACATTAGGAACATGGAATGTGAGAAGCATGAACCAGTGAAAGTTAGAAATTGTCAAGAAAGAAATTGAACATATCAACATGACAATACTTGGCATGAGTGAGTTAAAATGGACGGGAATGGGGCATTTTCAGTCAGGCAACTACAAAATATTTTATGTAGGAAATGATAAATTAAGAAGAAATGGGGTTGCTTTAATAGTGAGAAGTGATGTAGCAGAAGCAATTAGGAGCTATAAGGCAAGGTCTGAGTGAGTGATATCAATAAAATTAACGGGAAACCTTTTATTTATTTATTATTTATTTATTTATTAAATTTATATACCGCCCGACTAGCAATAGCTCTCTTTTAACATAACCATCATCCAAATCTATGCCCCAGCAGCAAACACAGAAGAAGAGGGATTGGAGAGATTTTATGCAGAAGCACAGGAAGAATTTGGTCACACACCAAAACAAAATGTTCTGATAATCATGGGGGACTGGAATGCAACAGTAGGGAACAGAGAAGAAGTAGAAATTGTGGGGAAATGGGACTTGGGAGATAGAATGAAGCAGGAGAAAGGCTTATTGAATTCTGTGAAGCCAGTCATTTGTTTCTTGCAAACAAATTTTTTGAGCAACCGAAAAGATGGCTATACATGTGGACATCACCAAATGGTCAATATAGGAATCAAATTGATTATATAATTGGTAGCAGAAGATGGAGAAGTTCCATACTTTCTGCGAAAACAAGACCAGGAGCAGACTGTGATACAGATCATGAACTGGTAATATAAACAATCAGAGTAAAGCTAAAGAAGAAGAACAAAGCAATCATAATGCCAAAATACAATTTAAATAACATCCCAGAAAAATATAAAGATCAAATAAAGAACAGATTTGAGGCTTTAAGCTTAGTTGACAAAGAACCAGAAGAACTATGAAGTCAGAGACATGATCAGGGAAGAATGCAAAAAGACAATACCTCTAGTTAAAAAGAGAGAAAGACCTCAATGGATGACTGATCAAACTCCTAAAATGGTTAAAGAGAGAAGGAAAGCAAAAGGAGATAGAAACACGGTTAGAACCCTAAATGCAATAATACAGCGACTAGTACGTAGGGACAAAGAGAACTATTACAATAGTTACTGTATAGAAATAGAAGAGGACAACAAAAAGGGAAGAACAAGAGCCCTATTCCAAAAGATTAGAGAAATGAAAGGGAAATTTAAACCAAGAGTAGAGATACTGAATAATCAACAGGGGAACATACTGACTGACCAAGATGAAATAAAAGGAAGACGGAAGCAATACACTGAATAACTCTATAAAAGAGATGCAAGGATGACAGATTCATTCACGGAGGAACCATATGATGAAGAACCAGAAATTTTAGAATGTGAGATGGAAGCAGCTCTTAAAATACTTGGAAGAAACAAGTCACCAGGAATAGATGGCATACCAATAGAGTTGCTACAAGTTACTGAGACTGAACCTGTCCAATTTTGACAAAAATTTGTCAACAAATATGGAAAATAAAACAATGGCCCACAGACCGGAAGCTTTCAATATACATCCCAATTCCAAAGAAAGGGGGTTCCAGGGAATGCAGTAATTATCGAACTATTGCCTTAATATCCCATGCTAGTAAAGTAATTTTCAAGATTCTACAACAAAGGCTCTTACCATATATGGAGCGAGAGATGCCAAATGTCCAAGCTGGATTTAGAAAAGGAAGAGGTACCAGAGATCATATCGCAAACATAAGCTGGATAACGGAACAGACCAAGAAATTTCAGAAGAAAATCACCCTGTGCTTTATAGGTTACAGCAAAGCCTTTGATTGTGTAGATCACGAAAAAGATGGAATACTTTAAAAGAAATGGGGGTGCCACAGCATCTGATTGTCCTGTTGTGCAACTTATACTCTGGACAAGAGGCTACTGTAAGGGCAGAATATGGAGAAACCGATTGGTTCCCCACCGGAAAGGGTGTGAGACAGGGGTGTATTTTATCATCATATTTGTTTAATCTATATGCAGAAAAAATCATATGGAAAGTGGGATTGGATCAAGATGGAGGTGTGAAAATTGGAGGGAGAGATATCAATAATTTAAGGTATACAGATGATACCATACTACTAGCAGAAACCAGTAATGATTTGAAACAAATGCTGATGAAAGTTAAAGAGGAAAGTGCAAAAGCAGGACTATAGCTGAACGTCAAGAAAACTAAAGTAAGGACAACAGAAGATTTATGTAACTTTAAAGTTGACAATGAGGACATTGAACTTGTCAAGGATTATCAATACCTTGGCACAGTCATTACCCAAAATGGAGACAATAGTCAAGAAATCAGAAGAAGGCTAGGACTGGGGAGAGCAGCTGTGAGAGAACTAGAAAATGACCTCAAATGCAAAGATGAATCACTGAATGCTAAAGTCAGGATCATTCAGACCATGGTATTCCCGATCTCTGTGTATGGATATGAAAGTTGGACAGTGAAAAAAGTTGATAAGAGAAAAGTCAACCCATTTGAAATGTGGTTTTGGGGGACAGCTTTGCAGATACCATGGACTGCAAAAAAGACCAATATTTGGGTTAGAACAAATTAAACCAGAGCTATCACTACAAGCTAAAATGATGAAACTGAGGTTATTATACTTTGGACACATAATGAGAACACATGATTCACTAGAAAAGATAATTCTGGGAAAAACAGAAGGGAGTAGAAAAAGAGGAAGGCCAAACAAGAGATGGATCGATTCTATGAAAGAAGCCACAGACATGAACTTACAAGATCTGAACAGGGTGGTTTATAACAGATGCTATTGGAGGTCACTGAGTCACAGGGTTGCATAAGTCATAATTGACTTGAAGGCACATAACAACAACAACATGAAGTTCCTGAATTCCTGCATTTTATTCTTTTTGTTGTGGTCAGATTTGCATCCTTGGTGTGATATCAGTGTGGTTAGATTTCCAGTCTGAGCAGTGAGTCGTAATCTTCCTGAAGGCACATAACACACACACACACACACACACACAAAATTTAAACTGTTGGTTTAAATCAATCCACTCTGTCCCAAACCTTAAATACTCTGCACCCTTACTCGGAGGAGGGGCGGGATATAAGTGTAATAATAATAATTAAATCAGATTGTTTCAATTGGATTTTTTAAATAAAAAGTTGTAAGTACTGACTTTTTCTAAAGTTAATACTAAATCTTGATATAAGCGTGTTAGTCCTATAATTTACTTTTAAAATTATCAGTGCCTCTACCAAAGGAAGTGAGTTAAGGGAGTATTTTTATGCAAATGAAGAACCAATTTGATAATTTCTTAAATATTAATATATGCATGCTACCTATCAGACACTGGTGTTTTATTTTCACCTGATGAAAATAGTCTACTCTAGTCTACCCAGTAACTAGTAGACTATGTTTCAAGCTATTGGTCATTATCTTCCCTCTTTTTTTTCCCTTTTTTTTTTTTGCTGCATTTGTTTTGTTTTGTTTGGGATGGGGCTTGGCCAAAGCAGAGGGATACAGAAAGCAACACTAGAGACAAGAAAAGGCAATTGTCCAGTGTGCTTCTTCCTGTATTCCCGTGCATTGGTTCCACTCCGATACCCACTTGTCTGGGAATAAGCCCCATTTAGTTCAATCAGGTGTATTTCTAAATAGACATGTATAGGATTTTCTTGTTAACCTCTGTGGGTGCAGGTCCGCTATGATGGCTCCTATAAAATATTCCCATATAGGGTCTTTAGTAAAGACATTTCTTCTACAGAAAAAAAAAGAAACCATAAGTTTTAAAGTGTGATAAAGGAAAGAAAAGCCTGGCTGTAAGGGAAAAAAACAGCAAATCAGGGTTCAAATGGGTTTGCCTTAGGAATTGCCCATGGACTTTCCTCCTCCATAAGCAGTTAGGCTTTTTTCAGGCCTTGGAACCACATGCTGGGATTTTTTTATGGAAACTCTGGAGGGAAGGGTTAACTTGCCCCCAGATTACACCCTCTTCCCAGTGTGGCAGTCAGGCTGAGGGGGAAAAAAGATTCAATTTGTGCAAATTGGACTTTTTTCAAAGCTTAATGACCACACTGGACAGGGGGGAGGATGGCAAAGAGAGAGGTGGTAATGTCGGAAAGAAAATGGGTGACTGTGACGTCCTTCCCCAGCACCACCTGTGAAGCTCTCACTTGTGGCTGCCAGCAGACAGGAACGTCAGGTTTTCTTCTTACCCTTTACAGCTCTAGCACAGATTTCAACAAATCCCCCTGCTAGGCCTTACTACCCCATACTCTGTATCCCTTTTAGCCAATAGACTGTGCCTTAGTCTCTGCCAGGCTATCTTGATACCTTGTGTCTATGGGTATAGGTAATTCACCACAACCCCCCCCCCTGCAGCCTCTTGTCTCTGAAGCATACAGCCCTGGGTTTCTCTGTGGGACTGGATACACTTTCATCCGATCCGCCGTTGCCACCATTCGATACAACTGTTCAGCCTTGGTTACTTTGTTATTCCCTGGTATGTGTTCCCAGCTGAAGGAATCAGGCTTATGTTTAACCAAGAAAGTATTTATTAAATATCAGAAATAACAAGATTACTTAAGGAATGTTTCACAAGCATATGGTTTCATCTATATTCTGTTAGGTACTTGACTTCTTACTAATTGCCTCAGAACTCCGACTCACTCTCCACAACACCATCCACCTCCTCAATTCACCACTTCCAAACACCTTCTAAACACCACCTCATGTACTCCCCCCTCCTCTTTCACTCCACTTACCATATGTCTTCTATATAAACAGCACTTACCATATTTACAATATAAGCAGGAACATCATAGTGACCCACTTCCCTCTCTGTCCCAACCCATTTTTGACTTTGCTGTCAGATTTGCACCATTGTTTAGGAAATACATGAAGTATTTCCTGTGGAAAACCTGGTTTTAAATTGGCCTTTTTTCTTGATAACTCAAACCATTGGTTTAAATCAATCCACCTTGTCCCAAACCTTAAATACCTTTATTCTATTCTAGGAGATAGTGGAGCACCTGGAAGTAAGCACCGCCTTCCGCTACCTGGCTCAATATTATTTCAAGTGTAAACTCTGGGATGAAGCTTCAGCCTGTGCCCAGAAATGCTGTGCATTCAATGATGTGAGTAGCCAGCCCATTGTCAGGGGACTTTTTCACTGGATCCTCTGCCTACTTCTATCCACAGTGCCACCGTTAAGACCACTCTGTGTTGTATGCAAACCCCATACATATGCAAACCCCAAAATTTGCATACACATTCTTTTATATGCAAAATGTGTGTATTGTTAGGGCAGAAGTTGCATATGTCCCTGGAAGTAGTCCTGGGATGATTGCCTCTAAGCTGTTGTGTATGAAATATAAAAGTGACATGACAACTCCTTTAAAAAAGGTTTTTTACCACCTTAGCTTGAGGTGGTAAAAAAATAATGTAATGTTTGGAGTTCCTAGGTCAGGCAGGAGCTTTTGCCAAGCTCTTCAGCTATAATCATGATAATTATTGCTTGTCCTCACTCTAAATAGGTCTTTCTTTTTTAGATGCCCTGTTTTGTCATATAAAACCACTGTGTCTGTATCGGTAAATGTAGCAAAACTGAGTGTAAATAAGCACAGGATTAGCTCAGTAGATAAAATATATATTCAACTATAATAAAATAAGGTGTTCCCTGAACCTGATTTTTTTTTTAAATTGTTTTTTTTCAGGGTGATATGGAGGGAAGGGCACATGCAGGCATTGTTTATGCCACTTCTAAAAGTCATTTAAAGCCATTTTAAGATGTCTATCATGGTATCAGGCACCCATGTGTTAAGCCATACTTAAAGGAGCAGCTCTGGCAGAGTACACAGAAGAATGAACCCAAAAAAGAGACTTGAGGCCCACCTCTGTTTTTTAAATAAAAATCTAAATCCTTGGTAGTGTGACCACCCATCTGCCTTCACTAATAGAACCAATCAATATTACACAAGATGGCAGGAGGCTTGTGAAAAGCCAGTCAGGAAAGCTTATTCTATAAAGTTTCTGTTCCTTGTGGAAATGGTTTGTGTTGGGTAGCTGGTTTTTGCCTAGTAAAAAATGTATTGCTATTTACATGGATAAAGAATGAGTGCAGGTTGACAGATAATCTGCAGACATGTTCCTGTGGGCCACCAAAAACCTCTTTGCAGGCTGTATATAGCCTGCAGGTTGACTTGCCCCTGAAATAGGTGAAGCAAAGAGTCTGTGTGGTCTAGTGGTTAGGGTGCTGGACTAGGATCTGGGAGACCAGGTTCAAAACCCCACTTAGCCATGCAGCTCACTGGGTGACCTTGGGCCAGTCACAGTCTCAGCCTAACTTAACTCATGGGGTACGCCACCTTGAGCTCCTTGGTGGAGGAAAGGTGGGATATGAATGTAACAACAATAAAAATAAAAAGAGCATGAACAGGAGATAAAAGTATCTAGAATCTGTTGATCCATTAGGGTAGGGGTGAGGTAACTATTTTGGTCCAGTGAGCCAAATCATTATCTGTTCCCACCTGCTTGGGTCAATGTAGACAGGTATATGGCACAGCCCACCTGTCAATCACCACCCAAAATTATGACATCAGATGATTGACAGGTGGGTTGTCCCTGTTGACCTGTCAAAGTGCCTTCTACAGCACTTCCTAAGTGTCTGACAGCCAGCTGGTTGTCAGCACTTGGGAACCACAGTCCAAGGGGCTTTGCCAGTTCTGTGATCAGCAAAGTGCCAAGCTGTTTTTTACAGGAATTGGTTGTGCAGTTCCTTGGTTGCGTAGCAGATCTAGGAGGGCTGAACACCAACCCTGCTTTCTTCAGTGATCAGCTGCACGAACAAGGTCCCCCAGGGAAATTTGGTTGCACAGCTGACCCAGCCACATCTCTACCTGTCCCATACTTGATATCACATAGGACCTTGAGTGTGGGACAGGTGGGCATGGTTTAGGGTATATAGCTTTGTGGGCCAAAGATTCCCCACCCGAGTTAGTGAATAGTTTGTCAGAGTAGTCACATATGCAGAGGTCAAGTGAAAATGTCACATGCTTGCAGTGTCTCAAGACCAGCTAAATCTGGCAGCTATAATATTTGGACAAGTTCAGCATCCAAAATTGATATATTCATGATTTCAATGTTGTTGAAATATGTCTTTTTCCTTTAGTAGCAGAAGTTGCCCTGAAATTGGGTACTCCTTCTACACACTCTACAGGCACAACTATGTCAGTTAATGCTGACTGTTGCCCACTCTTACATTAGCTGTTTTTTGACAACACAGTGGTGTGGCAACAAAGAATAGGAAATCCCTTGTGCCAAAAGCTTTAGTTGGCCCGAGCCCATTTATACGCATGAGCATATTAAATAACAGGAGCTTTGAATGTCTGCCTAAATTAATGCTTCTGCTTTGGAGTCCTAGGAAATGTGACATTGCACCACAAGTTTGGCTGCAATTCAGGATGGCTGGTCTTTGCTCAGGAACATCCATGTGTCCTCTATCTAGTTATTACACTGTGTCTACTGTTTCGATAATGCAGCTTTTTTCCCCTCCAGACAAGAGAAGAAGGGAAGGCCCTCTTGCGGCAAATCTTACAGTTACGAAATCAAGGAGAGACATCGTCTACAGAGATTGCCACACCTTTCTTACTTCCTCCTTCCCTATCTGCCAACAACACTCCAACACGCCGTGTGTCACCACTGAACTTGTCTAATATTACACCTTAAACGTACCTTTCCCTCTAGGCTGTCCCGAAGTGTAAGCGTAATCCAGGTGGAGCTGGATTTTCCCTTCTAATTCTTGCCTCTCTAGTGAGAGTTCTATATACAGGAGTGCCTTCCTGGGACGTCTGAATGCTGGTAACTCATTGTTGAGGATAACTATTGTACTGTGCTATCCAAAGCTTGTAGCTCCAGAGTGTATAGTGAATGGCTGAATCCCTGCTATTCTTTCTCAATCCTCTCTTCTTACTGGCATGACATCTCAGTGTAAGAAGGGACTCTTTAAGGTTTTTCCCTCTCCACTGAAATTCATTGGAACTGCTTCTCTGTCTCATTTCATGACATCCCTTTCCAAGACATCGCAATGACGTGCAGGTTACCAGTGTGTCAGCTATGTAACATATTAGAAGGAGAAATGGTGCCTCACTCTTATTTGGAGAGATGGAAAGAATACCCTTCAGCTATTGGGCCGTTACACTTTTTGTTTGTGAGCATAGCAACTATCTTAGATTAGGTAGTTAGTAAAAGGAGCCAGTGCAAATAGCACGGGGACTGTCATTTGTTGTAGCACATGTAAGGCATGCATGAAAAAGCTAGTAATTCATATCCCACTGTTAATTCCATTTCTAAGCAGCAGCTGATGCTGTTGTGAGGCCTGGTAACAGTGAAGTGATGGGGCTACTGTAGGTGTTCATCAAGCCAGAGTGCAGTCATTGCTTTTGCATTTAACTGACTATAGGAATATTTCCCATTATTTTTTGAGAGGCAAAACACAACTCATTTTTGTTGCTGTTGAACAAGACAGAACTGTTCATTAAAAGCAACTCTGATCAACTCTTTGAACTAGGAACTGCTGTGTTGTAAAATAGTTTTGTATCGGGGATGCAGTTGCAATGTTGGATATGATCTTAGGACTTAAATAATGGTTTTGATCAATTCTCAGTGTGACAGAATAATAGAAAAAATAGCAGGGGTTAAGAATAACAATAATATACCTTGCTTAAGCCAATAATGGGAGAATTCAGGATGCAGAACAAGTTGAAAAGGTAATATCAAACAAGCTTAAATTCTTTTTTATTAAATTGTCTTTATTATATAGCTCCTTGGTATTTGTTTTAGTCAAACACAGAACTATGGCTTCTTTTGTGCAGCTGAGCTATTTGGGCTATAGTTCTCACACAGTTACTGATTTTTATCTTTCTTGAAGATGCTTTCAGGAAGGGTTTAAAACAAAGGTCCCCTGTTCTATCATCGCAACAATCCTGTGAGATAGGGTAGGCTAAGACTAATTAATGATCAATGAGCTGCATATTTGAGAAAGATCTTTGTGGTCGAAGTCAACACTCAAGGCCAGTCCTACCATTTGGCAGTGAGGGCGCTGATTGTAGGTGTCATGAAAGGACTGTAAATAGTAAATTTATTTTATTGTATTTTACTCCCACAGAAAACACTGGTGGGTTTACCAGCTCATTGGGTTACTGTAGCCATGACTTGGCAGGAGAGTACCATTTGCTGTTCTGTTTCAGACAGCAAAATGTCTTGGGCAACCCTGTCAACCCTCTAACTTGGCTTTATGTGCTAGGCTGACTTATTGAAAGCCAATTACAATGGAAGCTAAAACATAAGAAAATTAATGAGGTGATCATCAGTACTATATATCTGTAAGATTTTGATGTAAAACTCAATGTAATTGTAAATATGGCTATATCCCAGTTTGTATGATGCTTGTAATATTTGTTTTAAGCAAAAACCAACCACCTTTTGAGAATAAGGATTCTGTCTCTGTTTAGAATCTTGTGTAAGTTGCAAAAATAGTAAACAAGGGGTTTTAGGTAAATCATATATGGTTGTAATTATTGGCCCTCCAGAACTGTGCCCCCTCCAAAGAGTTAACTCCTTAGCATAATTTGCTCTACTGCATGCTCTGTTATTAGTATGGTTAACAGTCTACACCTTGTTTTGTAGATTAAACAGAAAAATTACAGTATTTTACCACCTTTCAGCATCAGTCTAAACCAGGCAGTTGTCAGAATAGATATCTGGATACTTGATGGGGGTAGAGCAGCAGTGGGGAAACTGGCTTTCCCTGCACCGTTGGACTCCCAACAGCTGTTGTGCCTGATGGCAGTCAAGGCCAACAAGTTTTCCAGCTCTAGTGTAGAGGTATAGTTATGATTTACCTAAACCCCCTTGTTTACTATTTTTCCAACTTACACAAGATTCTAAACAGAGACAAGTCCAACAGGTTTCCTATCTCTAGTGTAGAGGTATAGCTATGATTTTAAACACGCTACAACCTTCATTTAGGGTTTGGAAGAGGTAGAAAGAAATCCTACTTCTGGCTTCCTGCAGAAACTGGAATTATTCATAGTGGCAACCAGACACTTTTGCTTTATAAAAAACCATTTAGAACTTCAGTTTCAGTCAGTGGAACTTTGTCAGGGTTGCATTTGCAGTTTGTAACAGATGTAATTTTCAACGTTGCTCCCTGTTAATTGTCTTAAGTCGGGGACTCAAATACAGCAGCTTAGCAGTTGCTCTGGTTGGCACTAAGGTAATGGAGAGGGTATGCAAAACTAAGCAGGTACTATTTGCTTTTTGTGGAACTGCCTGCTGTGGGGAAAACCTTTGGAATTTGGAACAAATAGCCCACTGTGTCAGGGATCATGTCAGGATAAAGGTACTCTGTATGATGGTTAAGTACTAAAGGCACAGTTCAATTTTTGGCAGAAGTACCTCTTGGCCCGTTCTGTCAACTATGAGTAGGATCTTGTAGTCTGCTACATGCTACAGGAGATATGTTCTATCTGAAGAGATGATACCAATTATCTTCCCCCACTTAGGAAGAAAATTGCACCCACCTACTGGTCTGAACTGCACAGTTAAGTATTTCCATTACATTTCCCAGATGGCTAGTGTCTGAAGATAAAGATGCTGTCTGCTGAGGCCTTTGTCATTATTTCAGTACCATAGTTGTAGATGCACCAAGGTATGGTACTGTTTTTTTCTACAGACACATACCCTTTCCCCAAGAATTCAGGAGAGTTCCAGGCTCAGTAGTTTCTAAATATACCTCATTTTGAAATGGACAATACTGGTTGCATGACTCCATTCTGAACTCTGTAATTTGTGAGTAGCTAATGAACATGAAATAAGATTTATTTAGTCTGGTAAAACCATAAAAACTTAACCTGACCTCTGAGTGAAGCTACTTAGAAGTTAGCTTCAGGAATGACAAGGTCAATGCATTACTTAATATGGCCACAAGATACAGTGGCTGCTACCTGGAGAAGAGCAACAGACAGCAAGACAAAGCCCCACCTTTACAATCTCTGGGTGTTGCTGCTTGCAGCTGCTCCCGTCTCACAGAGACCAGCAGAATAAACTGCCCTGTGAAGCAAGAGTAAATAGGACCATCTGGTCCACTCCCCAAGCCTATCCTGGCTGTAGCCCAATGAGGCTTACCTTTAGGCAGACATGCATGAGATTGCAGTGTAAGGCATCAAAATATCCACTCCCATAAAACCAACAGGTTACCAATTATTGAAGTAGCTTACCTCTAAATAATTCATTTTACTAGCTTAATTATATTTTTTAAAACGAGTACTAAAAATGTCAATTTACCTCATTAGAGTTGGTTTATAGACATGAGGTTTTAGAAACAGGAACACAAGTTAGGTTTATTACACATTTAACATAGATAATATACATTTAGCATGCAGAAACAAGCAGTTCAAAAACAAAATATATGTCCAGGTTCCATATACACTGGAATAGCAGCTGGCCTGAAACTGAGAGCATGCATAGTAAGCACCTTTGGGAAGTCAAAGATTTAGGTAGTTCAAGCCTTAACACAATAAATGTGAAATAATACATATTAAAGTCAGTAACCGGTTGCTAGTACACACCTCCATCCCACAACCCCCAAACATTCAGTGTTTTTTGCAAAAGGACATGGCTTTGAATGTTGGAGAGCCACGGGCACGTAAGATACAACTGTAGGGGCTTTCTGTTGTTAGATTGGGCCGGGCTGCCGAGCGAGTCAGGAAATTGTGCAAGAAAGGCTTCTTGATAGGAGGTTGACTTGTAGGCTGCACATTTTCATTGTTGGCACAGAACCGTTTTTTGATGGAAGATGTTGGTGCTGCCTGGAGCTTCTGTACGGCGTGATACTGCTCTGCAATGCAAGCTGCCTTCTTCCGCATATCCAGCTTCACTAGCATCATGTTGTTCTGAAGCTCAGCCAGAGTCAAGTCCTGGAAGGGAGAGTCAACAGAGAAATTCAGTTTTATGGAGATGCGAAGCACTGGCCAGGGGTTTAGATGCTCACCATCATTTCCCCACAATGCCTTTGGGACCCATGTGGGCTCAGAAACATTTCTAAGAAATGAAGATGGCAGTTGGCTGGAATCTTAAGGCAGTATTTTGTGGCATGCCCAGCAACGCCATATTTAAAAAACAAAAAAAAGGGGGGGGGGGAAGACTGCCACCCTTTTTTCTTGAATTCAGAGCAATCTGGCACAGACAGTGAAAGTGAGAACACACACATCAAATCTGGATCTAGTAGCATTCAAAGGGATCCTCTCTTGTAGATGTCATTCATACTATGTATAGACAAAGAGTTTCAGGTCCTGCTCCACCCTCTGTCCACATCTTTTGGACTGATCGGTGACCAGATCTGTGAGGGAGGGGTAGTTGGTTCTAAAGTCAATATTATTGTGTAATGCGATTGTAAGCACTAAGACTATTCTCCATCTAATAGTTAATTAAAAATGTTACTGCATTTTCAACAATGCAAAGTAACCATCAGTAAATAATAAAGTAATAAAAATAGCATAATATTCACATGGGATCCCCCTTCAATTTCCAAATCACTGAACCGATTTGGTAATCTGAAACAAACATCAGATTTGGCACTGTTCAGCCACCACAGCACAAACAGGGATTTTTGACACATCCTTAAGGATTATTTATTTCATGGAATTCACCTCTCTCCCACACCCCAAAATCACCATCAAATCAAAGATCACATCTGTGCCCATAGATGTATTCTGTGATTTGATGGCATCTATTGGAAAAATCAAGAAAATCTTCGAGGACCTGTGCCTTGGATCAGAGTTTGTGTTATGGTGCTGGATCTGACTTTTATGATTCAATCTATAGACACCAATGTAAACTTTAATGATGGCTTTGGGGAGGATCCCATGTAAAAACTGCAGATAAATATGTTTTTGATTTATAAGATCTGACTGGCTACAGCACCACAATAGTTGTTTTATGATGGGCCATGCTCCCACAGCAGTCATTTTGAAATGGCATCTATGACATTTTTCCAAAATCTGCAGTATGCCCATAAGCCCCAAAACACTGGAGACTCCTGAGAAAGTGACACGTGGCACAAAGCATCTTTTACCACTTCAGGCTGGTGCACTAGCTGCACTCATGTGGACAGACAGAGCCTGGCCTCAATTATTCATGCTTTGGTAATCTCCAAACTGGACTATTGCAACATGTGCTACCTGTAGAAGACTACTCAGAAACTTTCATTAGTTACCTAGAAGCAGCATTTTAGGCTATTTGGGGCTGGCCACTGGAAGCATCATTAACCACTTCCAACATCTTTGCTGGCTGCCAGTCCATTTCT
The DNA here is from genome assembly GCF_030035675.1 of Rhineura floridana. NCBI lineage: Eukaryota > Metazoa > Chordata > Lepidosauria > Squamata > Rhineuridae > Rhineura > Rhineura floridana. Next base: position 123,259,535 of record NC_084482.1, on the reverse strand, counting down.
GAGCACAGCTCAAAAGTACTGGTGCTTACTGCTGGGAGTGTGAGGGGGGAAAGGCTTTAAAGCTTTGCCCCCGATGCACACTAAGCCTGAATAGTGGGGGGAGGGGCAGATTTCAAACTGGGATTTATCTTCACGAGGGCAAACAACAAGCATCACATATAGTTTGGCCCTAAGTCTTAGGACACAGATATGTGAAGGAATACCTCTATCATCAGTCCCAAAGCAGCTGGCAACTGCAGAAAAGACCTTTTTTTGGTTGTAACACCCGGCCTTTTGAATGAACACCCTAGGAAGCGTTGTCTGGTGTCCTTGTGTCTTTTTGGTGCCATGCAAAGACTTTTTTAATCTCACTGAATGATTATGATTTTATTGGAGTATTGGGTTTTTATGTGTCTGCCTATGTTATTTTACTGCTGTGAACTGATGTTAGCTGCCCTTGTTTCATTTGTGCTGAGGGGTGGGACAAAAACAATTAAAAAATGTCAGGCTTCTGATAAGAGACTAGCATGTGCAGTAAAGCAGGTGTGCCTCATGTAGCTGCGGAAGTTTGGCAGATTCCTTCTTTTACCTGCTTCATCAGGATGCTGTCACACTTATAGAGAGCCTCACGGAGTTTCCCAGCACTTGTGCTGTGACAACATGCTCTTTCTGCTGACTGGAGGAACTCCGCAAGTTTCTGCAGTTCAGAACGCAGCAGCCTCACATTCTGCAACAGGGAAGAACAGTAAGCACAAGGCAGTATCCAACCCCTCAAGGAAGACTGAACTACATACAGCAGCTAGTTGCACTTGGGAAGAGCAAGAAGTAATGCACCCCCTTGGTTGCAGATGAATGTTGCTGAGAGAGCACCATTTACGTTAGGATAGCAGCACATGGTAAAAAGAAGAATATTGGCAATTGCCAGAAAAAGAAAGTCTGGCTCTATCTACTCATAGAAGCCGTTACCTTTTGGCCTTCTTCTAGCTTCCGGTCCACAGCTGCTGTGATTGGCTTTGCAGAAAGTGGCGGCTCCAGCATCTTCCGGTATTTACACAACTCTAAGGAGCAAACATTACAATAATTTACCCCAACTGTTGACAACGTTTTTGCCAGTCCTCAATACTAGGTCTAAATCTTGGAAATGTGCAATGCTAAAGATGCTTCCCAAGAAGTGCCAAGTAACCCTAGTCTGTTCCCAGACTCTTAGGATTTAAGGAGCAGTGTTTCAAGGTGGATTTGAACCCTGGCAAAGCCATTTTTAGAGGTGTTACACACCGGCTTAACCCCCTTCCTTCCCCCTACAGAGCCATACCCTATAAGCAATAATAGTGTTTGGAAGTTTGACCAGGTCAGAGAGGAGCAAAATAGTTTATCCTACAATGGGAAATGGTAAAAACATACTCTGCTAGGCATTAACACAAATGCAGAAAACTATATTTTCCAAGTTCTGCTGTGTAGCATAGGATATGTTGCAACTGGAGAATCCCAGCTTCAGTTAAAATATATCTAGCCCTCATGATTGTGGGATTGTAGGCAGTGCCTATGGATGAGGACTGGGTGGGGAATTCTAATAGCCATGGAGATCTTATTCTGTTTTGCCTTTCCCCCCTTCTTTGGCTTCCACCACCTTGGCCCTTTCTATTTCAGGGCTACATAACTCAATTATTTCATTGTTTGTAAAGAATTTTGTTTGTGGAAATTAATACTGTGATGTAAGTGCATAATTTTCATAGAACTTAAAATATTAAGCAGAAATGGATCCCCCTTCCTCAGTCTTGACTTCTGTCAGATGGCAAAGTAGGGGAGGGGAAAACGATCATGAGACTTTTATTTAAAAAAAAATCCTACCTTATCCTTAATGTTAATATTTTGTTCAGCATTCTCTTTGCAGCGTGCAACAATCTCTCAAGACAGGAGCAGGATTGTAGGCCAATGGAATTTGCATGCAAGAGGTCCCACGTTCTAGGCCAGGCACCTCCAGCTTAAAGGGTCATGTATGGAACCGTTTCACTCACCAGAAAGGTGTTTCTCTGTGGGCACCAGGACACCCCCAAGTGGGTATTGTCTTCCTTGCTAGTGCTTGAGGCAGGAAAGAGTTAACACTCCAAACAGACCGTTACCACAGCCCCTCCCATGGAGTGCTAGTTTGTTGTCTGACCAAGCTTAAAAAATATAAACTTATATAAAGACACTGACAACATTACATTAACCATAAATAACATGTAACAAACAACTTGCACACCTTCAGTTGTAATAAATAACTATTCAGTCTCCACCTAGACTGTCTGTACCATTTACTGGTACATGTGCCAGGTCTGATCACTGACCCTTCAGTCACCACCCGTTTCTTTATAATGTTTACTGTCATTTGCATCCCAGGGTGGGCCTTGGCAGTGTCCTGGTGCCCACAGAGAAACACCTTTCTGGTGAGTAAAATGGTTCCTTCTCCAGTGGGCACCAGGACACCCCCAAGTGGGATGCTTCAGAGCTGACCTATTGATTGGGTGGGTACATAAACATTCAATGATCTTTCAGCATTTGCTGAATAACTCGCCTTCTGAAGGCTGCCTCAGCTGATGCATAAATATCTATTTTATAATGTTCAGTAAAAGTATTTGGACTTCCCCAGATGGCCACCCAACAAATCTCTTGGAGAGGTGCATTTGTTGAATAAGCTGCAGCAGAATGAGCAAGGATATCTGACGGCAATGGTATGTTTAGGGAACTGTATGCTAAGGCAATGCAGCCCTTAATCCATCTTGCTAAAGTAAAGGAGGACACCTTTTTACCCAGGGTAGTTGGGTGGTAAGAAACAAACGAGTCAGTGTGCCTTATCGGCCTTGTCCTATTCATATATACCTTAGGTGCTCTCCTTACATCTAATGAATGCCAAGCATGCTCTAGAGGATGCTTTGGTGAAGGACAAAATACTGGCAATACTAAATCCTGCTGACGGTAAAAAGCTGTATTAACTTTTGGAACGAAAGCAGAATCTGTTCTCAATATGACTCTGTTGGTATGGGAAATATGAGAGCTCTCAGCTCAGACACTTGTCTAGCTGATGTTATTGCTACCAGTAATAACACTTTGAATGATATTATTCGCAAAGTAGAAGTTTTCAATGGTTCAAATTGTGGTTTTGGAGAGATGACAAGACCTTGTGAAGATTCCATGTTGGAAATCGATGATGAACAGGCGCCGACATCAGAGAAGCCCCTCTTAAAAATCATTTCAGATATGGAGAGCCCAGTGATTCAAAAGAAGACTTAGAAAGCACTGTTGACAACATAGATGCTTGTCTTCTCAAAGTATTGGGTCTCAACCTGTGCTTCAAACTATCATTTAAAAAGAATAACACCTCCGTAATTCCTGACTTCCGAGCCGTAATGTGGTTCCTACTACACCATTTCAAAAATGCCGCCCAGGTATACTGGTAGTTTTGTATTGTGAACGGTCTCATAGATGCCAATATTGTGGTTACCACCTCAGTGGGCAACCCAGCTCTCAGCAGTTTGCTCCGCTTAACTTCCATGTGGTCAAGCTCAACCATTGCAGATCGGGGTGCTGAAGTGGCCCCTGTAGCAGCAAATTTGGGCGAAGAGGCAGACCCATGGGGGCCCGACAGATAGGTTGACAAGCTCTAAGAACCATGACCTCCTTGGCCAATCTGGTGCTACTAGAACAACATTAACCCTCTCCATCCTTACTTTTTTCATCACCTGAACTAACAATGGAAAAGGAGGGAAGAGGTAAAGTGTTCCCGTTGGCCCAGGGGAGTTTAGGGCATCTATGCCCTCTGCTTTCAGTGAAGGGTACCAAGTGTAATATCTCTTCAGTTGATGATTGACATCTGAAGCAAAAAGGTCCACATCCATCCTTACAAACCTCTTGCAGATCATTTTGAACACATCTTTGTGCAGCTGCCACTCTCCCTGCAACACCTCCTGTCTGTTTAACCAGTCCGCTTGTACATTGTCTACTCCCTTTATATATTCTGCTGTCAACAACTGTAGAGTGTGCTGTGCCCAGGAAATCAGTCGTGATGCCTCCAGATGAAGCACTAGTGATTTTGTCCCTTCCTGACAATTTATGAACACTGTCACACAGTTGTTGTCTGTCCTCAACAGTACATGCTTGAGATGGAATAAAGGCACAAAATGCTGCAGCTCCAATCGTGCTGCCTGAAGCTCGAGTAAGTTGATGCTTTGATTCCTGAGGAGACCAAGATCCCTGCAGTATTTGACCTCTGCAGTGAGCTTCCAACCCCTGGAGACTTGCATCTGATGTCAGTGTCTCATGGTGGGTCCTTTAAAGGAACACCTCTGCGTAGGTTGCAATCCTTTGTCCACCAACAAAGAGCAGCCCTCAGTTGTAAAGTCAGTGGAACCAGGAAATGCCTGGAATGTGCTATCTGCCACTGGTATGGTAACAGTGTCCATTGTAGAGGCCAAACATGAAATCTGGCCCATGGTGTAACTTGGATAGTGGAAACGAGCATCCCTAAAACCTTTGTTAAGACCATGATGTCCTCTGCGGTCTTCCCAGCAATGGTTGAACCACCAACTTTATCTTCTGCACTCTCTTCTGAAAGAGATATTGTCTCCCCTTCCATATCTATCATTGGTCCCAAATGCTGCAGACATTGCTGAGGGAACAAATGGCTCTTTGGTATGTTCACCAAGAATCTGTGATCCTGGAGAACTGCTAGTATGGTGTGAATGTCCTGATAAGCTGACTGTACTGTCTGTGAATGAATCAGAATGTCATCTAAATATGGGTAGAGATGCAACCCCTCTTGACGGAGATGAGTGACATGGGTCACCATTATCTTTGTGAAGACCCTTGGCGCTAATGCCAAGCCAAAGGGCATCGCCCTGTACTGATAGTGTTGATTGCCAGAGGCAAAGCAGAGGTACTTGCAGTGCTATGGATGGATTGCTACATGTAAATATGCCTCACTTATATCTATGGAAGCTAAGAAGTCCCGAGGCTGAAGTGCTTCTTTTATGGATGTCAAGAATAGCTAACTTTGGTCAAGCTGGAATGGGTCACCAGAGAGAATTCTGGGAGCCCATGATTACCTAGGACTCCCTACTGGGGGAGATCCGCAGCTCAGTGTCAGACAGGCAATTTGCAACCTGGGCAGGGGGATGTAACTGATCCCTAGCTGTTATTCCTTATCAGCTTCCTGGGAATAGAAGTCAAGAAGAGGGGGCGCTGTAGATCAGAACCCCTGGGTGATGATGTCTAGCTCCCTTATCTTCAAAGGAGTAGACCCCTGCAGGGGGGGATATGACTATTTGCTTTCCCTTCTCCTTGTTGACGGTTAAACCCCATAAAAAAGGAAGGATAAACTTCCAAGGGCAGTTCCCTATTTTCCATCTACCGGGACTCGCTGAAATATGACAGAGAAAGCCTTTTCGGGAACCAGGCTGATCTATGTAAGTATAGGACCTAGCTAGTGAGTTCTTTATTTTACCCTTTTGTCTGTATTGAACCTCTCCCCTTTTGTCATGCCAATGTACCTCATGTAACCCATCTGAGGGTGATAGCTTTAAGGAATCAAACTATTGTTCTCTTTGTATATACAATGCTGTTTACCTTTAAATAAACTATCCTTTAATAGACGAGAAAGGAACCGGGAGGAAGGGTGGTGGCAGTACTGTCGTGAGTAATTACTCCAGGAAGAGGGAGAGTTTTGCCCGAGAAGCAGAGACCCAGCAGAATTGGGACTGTTCTTGGAAGCAAAGAGAACAGTTCTTGGAGAACTAAGGACAAGGGACCCCAAGGGGACAAGTCTTTGACAATGGATACCAATGTTTCCATGCAAAATCTCCTGTATCTTACAAATATGTTGAATAATTTTAGATCAAGCACCGCCCTCCAATCATTCCCTTTTTTCGGCATGATAAAGATGGACTAAACGCCACAAAACATCTGGTTCTGCTGAACCGGTTCTATGGTTGCTATCTGCAACAGGTGTTCTGTTGCCTCTTGCCTGTGCTTCTCTGGATTCGTCGAGCTAGGTGATGGAATAAATGTGTTTAGAGGCATAGCCTGAAACTCTATCTGATACCCGTACTGCATGGCATTTTTTACCCAGTGGTCTGATGTTGTCGTCTGCCAATGTTGTGCAAATCTCAGTAGGCGGCCTCCCAATGGTATCAGCAATAAGTCAGAACTGCTTTGTTGCCTTCCACCTCTATGGGTAGCCGATCCTGTATTTTGCACTGCTGGTTGCTGTTGATTGCACAACTGGAATCGTGGACGACCCCAAGCTTGACTGTTAGCATGGAAATCTCGCCCCTTTCCTCCAAATCTAGATGGACGAAAGGAGTGGTATGGTTGAAAGTGGCGAAAAAGGCACCGGTTATCTTGTTTTTTACGTTGCTGCCATTGCCTTTTCTTTCGTTTCAACTAATACTTTGCTCAGCACATCCTAACCAAACGACTTCTTGCCTGCATACGGTTCTGTAGCCAACACCATACGGGAAGAAACATCTGTCTCCCAATGACAAAGCCACAAAATGTGCCTAGCTACCACTTCAGCAGCCCTGGCCCTGGCTACAAGCTGAGTCGCATGCATTGTCGCATCTGCAATGAAAGCTTCTGTTCTTGACACCTTCAGAATTGTTTTCCTAAGTCTTTCTGGTTCCTGATCTGGATTTTCCAAAACCTCGTCTAACCACAATAATGCAGCCCTTGAAAACACAGATGCTGCAATAGATGCATGAACAGACAATGCTGTTGCTTCATGGACCTTTTTAAGTGCCATGTCCAACTTTTGTTCTGTAAGATCCTGAAATTGAGCATCCCCATCTCTTGAAAGGAAGTTTCTAGAAACTAAAGTAGAAATCGGGGAATCAATGGCTGGAGTTCTCAGCTGCTCCATAAACTCTAGCTCTAATAAGTATAGTTTCTTAGCATATGGTAGTGATTTGGTAGACTGAACTGGTGAGTCCCATTCAGATTTCACTATTTTTCTGAGCAGTGATAGTACCTTAATCACCTTATCACTAGACTTTGTTTCTGGAAGAACAGATGCTCCCCTTGAGGTAGAAGGTGCCTGTTCTGTAACTGAATCCTTCAAATCTAAAGCTGCCATAGACTTGCATAGCAGAGGCATGTAGTAAGCGCTATGAAACAACCTATGGAGTGCTGCTCCTCCAGTTGTGAACTATCACTCCATCTGTTTCCTTTTCCAGATCAACCACTGAATCATCGTGCATAAACTGTTGCCTAGCAGAATTTGATCTGTCAGGTCTGTAAGCTATTAACCCCTGCGCTCTACCCCTAGCCACATCATGTGGATCCGGTGAGCCATTTGCACTTTCCCTTTGCAGCTCCTGTTGCTCAACCTCAGGCATACCTGCCTGACTCATCTGAGCACTGCACTGCCGCATATTTAAGTGACTGCTCTTGTTGCATGACTGCCCTGTTGTGACTGTACAGAAACCACACGAAAAGCAGCTAGTTCTGCTGAAATATCACCCATGAGAGCTCTTCTAATATTTAATTCTGCAGCTCCTAACTGAAAAGACTCCACCTGCTGAAGTTCTTGTTTTGAATAAGAGGTGGGAGCAGAGCCCATCTTAAGTGACTGGGCTGAGTTCACATGATTCTGCTTATGCTTATTTGCATTAAGCAAAACTCTCTGCTGCTGTTGATGACTTTGCCCAGAGACAGCATTATTACTCAAAGACACCGTGGCCACACTGCTCTGTGGAAATTCAGGGTGCTGAATATTAAAACCTGTGAATTCCTCATCATCTTTCTCAGAATCTGAGCAAAAAAGAACGGAAGGGTCTGGAACCCTCTCTTCCTCTGAGAGCATTTCATAATTTACTGCACTCCACTGCCGGGTTTGCTGTCCTACATACAGCGCCCTTCTGCCCTGTAACAATGTTGGCAAGGGGGCATCATCATTATAATCTCTGGTTTCCTCAGCAGCAACCCTTCCTGATTGCTCTGCTACAGGGTTCACAGTATGTTTTGTTTTAGTCACATATTTGCACCCTGATTGCTCTGCTACCGCATTGCTTACAGGGTTTGCTGCACTTTTAACTGTTTTCACATTTTTGCACCCTGATAGCTGTGCTACCGCACTGCTTACAGGGTGTGCTGTATCTTTAACTGCTTTTATGCTTTTACATTTTCCCTCCCTGATTGCTCTGATATCTCATCACTTACAGGGGAAACAGCGGTGTGCTGTTGATTAATGACCACTCTCTGTGGTACCCGTCAAGAATAATTAACTTTGGTCAAGCTGAAATGGGTCAACCAGAGAGAATTCTGGGAATCTGTGGATCCCTGAGACACCCTACTGGGGGAGATCCACAGCTCAGTGTCAGACAGACAATTTGCAACCTTGCAAGAAGATGCAACTGATCCTTAGCTGTTATCCCTTATCAGCTTCCTGAGATCAAAAGTCAGGAAGAGGGGGTGTTGTAGATCAGGACCCCTGGGTGATGCTGTCTAGCCCCCTTATCTTCAAAGGAGTGGATCATGGCAGGGGTGGAATATGGCTATTTGTCTCCCCCCTCTTTGTTGACTGATAAACTCCATAAAAATGAAGGATGCTCCTTCAGTCTTTGTTCCCTATTTCCACCTACCTCGACCCACCTGAAGTTTGACAGAGAAAAGCCGTCTGGGAACCAGGCTGTTCTATTGGGAGAATAGGATGTATTCTACTGTGAGTATAAGATCTTAGTTTAGAAAGTTCTTTGTTATTTTTCATGCTCTGTACTGAACCTCTCACCTTTGTTATGCCAATGTACCTGTAACCCGTCTGAGGGTGATTAGCTTTAAGGAAACAATGCTGCTCTCTCTTTTGTATATACCATTCTATTTACTTTTAAATGAACTATCCTTTTATAAATGGTGTGTATTGGCTTGTAACTAAGGATTCTAAATCTAGTCGTTGATTGCTGAACGCTACTGATTACCATTGATTAATGAGGGTTAATCCCTTTAAAGTTCACATAGGTCTCTGAGATCCCTTCTCTCAGAGAAAGGAACCAGGAAGAGGGGTGGTGGCAGTACTACTGAGTAATTACTCCTGAAGGAGGGAGGGTTTTGCCTGGGAAGCAGAGACCAAAAGGAGTTAGGGACTGTTCTCAGGAGCAAAGAACCCCCCCTTAGGGTGCTACGGGCAAGGGACCCCAGGGGGACAATTCTTTGACAGTACCGCCAGAGTGAGTAGGCCACGCGCTGCCTGTGAGGCTGATGAGTAAAATGGCAGCTGCTTCTGTGTGCACTGCAACTGCTTGTCTTTTTAACCACTGGTTTGTCTGAGCGGGCTGGGCTGTAGGTGCTACCACACCAACTGCTCCTGCTGCTTGCTTAGAGAGCTCTGAGGAGACCTTACTTCGCTCCTTAGGCATTTCACCTTCAGCAGGAGAAGCTTATCTAGTGGTCTTTTGTCTTCCCCTTGTATTTGTTTTATTTTAATTAAACACAGCGAACTGCTGATTACAACAGAGAATCAACCCCACAAATTTATAAAGGGGAGAGGAATCAACCATTGAATTCATTAACTGAGGGGAAAATTACCCAGGAAATTCATTAACTGAGGGGGAAATTACCCAGGAAATTCATTAACTGAGGGGGAAATTACCCAGGAAATTCATTAACTGAGGGGGAAATTACCCAGGAAATTCATTAACTGAGGGGGAAATCACAGAGGAAATTCATTAAATGTGGGGGAACCAGGCTAATTAATCTTAGGAGCTCAAAGTCATACTAGCTAGGTATGCCGAACTGACTAGCAAACACTTAACTGCCATTCGGGCACTTGCAGCGATTCGTTAAACTACATAGAAACACCCATATGCGTTCACAGACTATTAATCTCAACATTAACTACTAATAAATGAATGATATAAATCAGCCAGACTGAAGAGCAAGGTGAAAATCAGTACTGCTCAAGCAAGGCAGGAAAAACAAACTAGCACTGTGTGGGAAGGGCTGCAGTAATGGTCTGTTTGGAGTGTTAACTCTTCCCTGCCTCACGCACTAGCAAGGAAGACAATACCGACTTGGGGGTGTTCCGGTGTCCACTGGAGAACAGGTGATTGGACAAAACGGGAAAACTGACACATGGCCTGAGCTGGTATAGCACAGCTTACTAAGAGGAGACCTGCATTTTGAACAATTGAGCAAGTATGCTAGGCATGCCATGCTTTCATGGCAGCTCACTCATAAATTAATTATACATGTTTTTATAAGGGTTCCCAGTTGCTAGGGCAGCTTGCCTTTCTCTGGACTTTGGCCGTGAAGTCTGATCCCGTGTCAACAACCTGCTTGTGTAGCCACATGGGCTCCAAGAGGAGGGTGCCTCACCTTCTGCAGCTGTTCTCAGCTCTGCTTGACATTGCTCTAACTGGGCTTTTGTCTCTAGCAATTCCTGTTGCTGGCCAGATGCTGCTGCCGCCGCCACTCGTTTGGACCTACGCAGAGTCTCCTCAGGATCTGGCTGCTTTGTGTCTTGGGACACTTGTTGCTGTTTTGCTTCTTGCACAGCATCCTTCAGTTCTTTTATCTTTTCATCCCGATTCTGGAAAAGGAACACAACACTGAGATTACAGGAGATGCTCTGCCTGCAGCTCGCCAGCTGGGAAATGACTGAGGGAAAGCAACTGCAAGAGACAAACTGAGTGATGCACCCCAAGATCTCCTAGAGCAGGGATAGAGAACTGTGGCTCTCCAGATGCTACTGGACTACATCTCCCATCATCCCTGGTTGTGCTTGCTGGGGAATTGGAGCCCAACATCATCTGGGAGGGCCCCAGATGACCATTTCTGTCCTACTGGATTGTGAGATTTCTTGTATGCGCAGGCTCTCATACACTCCAAATTCCATGATAGAAATTTCAGGGCAAAGTTGGACCCCCTGCACCACCCTGCCTCAAATGATTCCTATAATGCACCTGCATACTCACTTTCCTTGCTGGGTATGGCTTGCAGTGTACTAGCGTCATAGGATCGTGGCCAGGGAGTAAGAAGGGCAGATAAACTGCAGAAGCCCCTTAAGACAGGCTGGATTTTGAAAAAGGACAAACTTGACAGTAGAGTTTTATCTTAGGGCTAGAATCAGCAAATGGTCAGGAACCTATCAAATCACATTTGTAACCCCCTCTTCCTCCAAGGCCTTCAGGTGGCAACACACACCCCTCTTGTATTTTCGTTGCAGATTGGGTGATAGCCCCCAAAGTCTCTTTGTAGGACAGACCTGTATTCATTCCATGGAAAGGCATTTTAGTAACAGTCTCTAGTTAAATGAGAGCATTCTTGAACTGTGCAAGAGTCACTCCTGCTTGCACAACTTTTCTATGTGGACTAAACATTTTGTCATGTCATAAGCTAGGGTCCTCAACCATTGGCTGCTTTTCTTTCGTGAGATGGGCATTTTTATGGTGCCCACAAAGGTTTCTCACATTTACAAATGTGGCCCCAGGTCTCAAAAGACTTGGGGACCCTTGACAAACTTTCATGGACTCGGAGCCCGCATTTGATGACACATATCTTCTGATATTCTGCAATAATTAGTTAATGGTTTTTGGTTTAAAAGTTTTACATGGTTTTACAATGTGTACACATACACACTTTGAGCTGTATAAAAATATTATTGTAAATAAATAATATGCCATTATAAATTTGTTAAGCCTATAAAAGGTAACATACATTTCTGCATTTTTGCTGAGTATGGTGCAGCTGCACTGCTTTGAGCCCATGTAAGGAGGCATGGCCCTCAGCAAGGTTTTGAAAGGGAATGCCCTGCCCTTGAGAAATCCTCCAATGCCTCCTCCCCAAAGCTCTTTCACCCCACACACCTCAATCTCCTCCTGATAGTGGTCCGTCAACAGTTCCTTCAGATTTTTCAGCTTGTCCTCGTATAGCTCCTGCAGCATCTCCTTTTGGGCATCCACATACTCACTGCAAAAGAGAAAGGTGAAGGGGGTGGTGGGGAAAGACAGTCATGTGGGAGAGAACAACAAAATGTGGGACTGAAGGCCAAGATCCACTCATGGAGGCTTCCTGGGAAGGACGGGACATGCCTCTAGCCCTCTGCAGACAATACCTGTTCCATTCTTCCTTCTGTTGTTGCAGCTGCATCATCTCATTGCAGATCTCTTCACGGAGACGCAATTCCAGCTGAAACTTCTCCTGGCGCTCTTTCAGCAGAAGACCTCGCACAGCCTCGACCACACGCAACAAGTCCTGGGGGAGAGAGGAAATGTAGAGGAACATGATGACTGGGGTTTCTCAGAATAGGCAAGACAGGCAATTGCCACAGAGATCTAACTACGTGATGTACTCTAGCTAACCAATACTTCATAATCTAGTAAGGCTCTATATTCCATTAAACAGCTTTGAATTATTTCCTGGGTGAGAGACAGTAGAGCTGAAGCTCAGATGTCATCTCATGGCCTACTCTTGGTTCAGACTTGGGTACATGTATTCTGGGCTGGTTCAATGAGATTTATTGGCTGCTCCAATCCTGTGCCCTCTACTCAGGGACTTTGCCAACAGATTTGCTCAATGAGTGGTTGACAAACTACCACTTGCCTCTTTGTCGTATGTGGTCACATCCACTTCATCCTCACTCTCCTCATCAGATTCTGTTTCTTGATCCAAAGCAGCCATAGAGATCTTTTTAGCTTGAAGGCTGTGTTCCTTGATGAGTGACTGGATGGACAGAAGTCCCACCTTTGTAGGAGCTTGTACAAGCTGGAAGATACAAAGTGTTTTACCACTGGCGTTTTCAAAAGAAAAGGAGCACAATATTCACATTTCCATCAGCTCTCTTACAGAGCAATAGAATGGCCACCTTCTGTTTACAAAACTATTGACGATTTCGAGTCAAGTGCCTCTAACAAGTGTTTTGCTTTCCCTGAGAATAGGAAATAGACAGTAATCAAAGGAAAGAGTGCTTTTGAGCATGAGTAGAGATGTCCCTCTGAGTGGTATCATCTTTTTAGGGAAGGGATGGATGGACTTATTTATAGGTGAGCAAGAAAACACACACTTGTAACTTTGTACCCTCTTGTTCTGATGATTGGCTAGGAGGATAACATTCAAATTCAGGTTGGACCAGTCAAGATCTGGCCAAGAAACAGTGACACCAGTGAACACATTCTCCAGACAGATCTCTGCTGAGCACAGTCCAAACAGCAAGCCATGACCAAGCTTTCATTTACACCCATCCTAAAAGCTAATATTCTCCTACAGCAAGAGCTGAATTTTTTTTCAGCCTGAGGGCTGCATTCCTTTGTGGGCAACTTTCCAGGGGCCATATGCTGATAGTGGGTTGACAAAGGATGCGATACATATCTTTGTAAAATAGGCTACATTGCAGCCATGTACACTTCAGGTTTTTACACACACCTCTCTCTCCATCCTTCATCTAGGTAAGCAAGAGGCATTGCTACAGTTCATGGACACATTCTAGCCAGGCAAAAGAACTTGAAGACTGCACAGAGGGATAAGACCTAGGTAGAGTTCCAAGGGCCAAATAGAGAGGCCTGGAGGGCTGCCTTTGGCCCCCAGGAATGAGGTTCCTCACCCATCTGTTACACCCTATGTTTGACATAGGCAGTTTCATTGATAGTCAGAAATTCTCCCCTTGCATCCCACCCTTTTTGTTGTCTAAGCCTAGATGCCCACAAGTCACATTCAGTCCCCACTCTAAACTCTCCTGCTCACATGGTGACGATTGAGAAACAACGGGTTGTCTTCAGCATAGTGCAAAATAAGTAGCTCCGTCACTGCAAGGATTTCTGCTTGTGCAATGGAACCCCTCCCCCGGTGCATCCCCCTCAATAAGCTCTAGGGGGTTCCCTGAACCCCCTGGAGCAGTTTTGGGGAGGGCATGTGAGAAGTTCCATTGTGGTAGCCATAATCCTTGTGCTGTTGGAACAAGTTAGTTAAAAATCAGGCAATCTCATTGGAAGAGGGACTTGTCAAATGTGAATTCATTTCCCCAGTGCACACAGCACAAAGCAGAGAAACTGGCCAAACTCCACAAATGCTATCAAGTTGGAGGGCTTGTATATTGCACTCCCATGATATGCTCATTCAAGAGAGGCCAGACCAGCCCCAATGCCAGAAGTGATGGTTAAATCTTACCCCCACAGCAACATGACTCCTAAATGTGGTGCTTGGTCTCCTCCTCACTCCAAACAGCAGCCACTCATTTATAGTGAAGGGGTGCTGTCAGGAGTATCATGGGGATGGACCTAAACTGCTTCCTGCCCCAGTGGTCCTAGCTATTAGGCATCAAGCATGCTTATAGCTACAGAGCTCCATCCTGGATTCTTTTTCTTTATTAGTGGAAGAGCCGCAGCTCAGTGGCAGAGCATCTGCCTTGCATGCAGAAGGTCCCAAGTTCAATCCTCAGCATCTCCAGGTAGGGCTGGGAGAGACCCCTGTCTGAATCCCAGGAGAGCCACTGCCAGGCAGTGTAGACTATATTGAGCTAGATGGACCACAGACAGCTTTGTATGTTCCTATCATGCTGGAGCACTCCTATGCAACAAAAGACGTGCAGGCAGATTATAGCTCCTTCCTGCTTTCTATGCAGCCCCACCTGAGGAAACTCCAAATACCTATTGTTAGTGGCCCATTCCCACATTGGTGCCAGCACCTAAGGCCCAACCAAGTGCATCATGAGTGGAAATGTAGATGGGAGAATGCCTGCAACTTGCACTGCTGCTCCTCTGTCTGGATTCAGGGGCTCATAGCAGAGCCTGTGTCAAGTTTTGCAGTCTCTTCCGGCCAACCAGCTACGCTGTATAGCCCACCTGTATTCAAGGATCCCTCAGGATGTGAATTGCCAGTAGAGTGGAAACGTTACGTATTCCGGCCACTGAGTTCAGCCAAGAGGAGCCGAGATAAGGCAGAGGAAGGATATAGGAATGGAGAGACCAAAGGAAGGAAAATGGGGAAACAGAGTTGCAGGGAGAGTGCACGTATGATCAAGCATACTTTGGGATGCAGAGAGGGAAAAGAAATGATGCTGTGGAGAAGAGGGATTAGCAGCGAGACCGCCAAGGCCATCCAACATTAACGGTTCTCTGCAACTTCACCTGCAATGGCTTCTTGTCTCACCTGGCTAGCAATAGCTGAGAACTTCGCCACATGGACGGTCTCATCATATGCTGAAGCACATGGACTAATATTCACAATCATACAGGACTGCCCTCGTCCGGTGAAGAAGCCTTGGAATACACGGGTTACCTTGCTGTCCCGGAAGGGCACAACACTCTGCTTCAACCTGTTAAGGAAAAACAAAAAGAGTAGAAAACAGGATTGAAGCTTAGGAAATAGAGCTAGGAAGCAACAACTGTACCCCCCACTCCTGAGAATCAATTCTACAAGCCCCAGAGCATCTGCATGCAATTAGCAACATCTCAAACTGGGAGCAGGCCTTGTACAGGGGGTGCACTTTCCTGGCATCAGTCAGGGCTACATGCAGCCACTGGGCTGGGAGCTAGAAAGAGGGAATTGTTCCAACTTACCTCGTTTGCTGGTTCTGGCGCAGCAAAGTGAGGCAACGGCCCAATGTGTGCAAGGAGGTGTTGATGTTATTTGCTTCTTTCAGGCGGTCCCCAGCTCTCTGCTCTTTACAGCGCTCCGAGCCTGCTAGGTCACAGAGGGACAGCCTGGGGAGGAGGGAGGGTGGGGACAGGATTAGGATCTAGGAGGTCCAGTCCTACCAGCCCTGCCTTTCTTCTCTTCCATCCTTTTCCTTCCATCTTTGTTTCAGGTTAACAAACATGAATGCCACCCTGCTGACCACCGTCAAATGCACCCAACTAAAACCCATGACAATTCCATAGTCTAGGATTGAGATTGCTCTGCTCCAGATAAGCACCAAGGGCTCATTATAAACAGATTCTCGTTCCTGGTCTGACACATTGCTGGGACATTGAAAGAGCCTCTGAAAACTACACAGACACTAAGGCATCATTCTGAGAAGTGCCCGCCCAATGTGACTTAGCGTAGCTCTCCACCCCACAGGGTACACAGTGGAAACAGGTCTGCCCTTCTGAACTCCCATGCCCTCAAATGAGATCACCCTTCAGCCAATTGTCAGGGAAACCCATAATTCTGCCCTTTGTATGCAAAAATTCGACTTACTCACTGATCTTTGGAACCATTCCACCACTTCCCTGGAGATGTAGGATGCGAACAGAGAAAATGCTGTGACTGCAGAGAGCAAGAGAGTAATGCAAACACACAGTTTGGCTCAGATTCTCACCTCCATCAAGAACGCCTGGTTTGAAATGTTAAAAACTAAAATGGTTCTGAGGCAAGGAATTGTGGGGGGAACATCTTGTCTGAAATGGGACCTCTGAGAAGGCCATGAGTTTGCAGTTCTCACAGCTGAAGCTAGTTGATTAGGCTATAAGCAAGAACACCTGCTTATCAGTGGAGACTAGTACTTCAAGCCAAGCAGCCTGGGAAGGTTGGTGTGTGCATGTCCGTTAGGTGCGAAAGCGCCAGATTTCATCATCAGAAAGCCCCCTGATTGGCTAATTAATTCCTGGCTGCTGCTGGGTATTTTCCCATAAGAATAGGATTCAGACCTTAGCTTTTGTCCCTCAACGTTCAGGGCGCTACCTGATGTTGAGGTTCCATATTCCATCTGCTATCCTGGCGATGCATATCTGGGAGATGTGGAATCATGAAGTTATTTTGCTGTTTACCTCTATTGTAAGTATACACTAGGCTAGACAGTTTTGTTATTTTTGTCTGACTGTAACTCTCTGTATTCTGGGCTCCTGCTGGGAGGAAGGGTGGGATATAAATCAAATAATAAATAAAAATAAATATTTTACCTGGTCCTCAGGGGTGTGGGTTTTAAGGAATTAGTTTGCTGCTATATTTGTGCACTTATATTTTATTTAATAAAGCTACTTATTTATCAGTGTGTGTTCACTGCGGGGAAGATTTAGCTCTAAATCCAACATCTTGGCCATTTAACCACAGACTACCATATATCTGGGTATTTTGCCTAAAGGCTCCAGGATCCTTAGCAGGTCTTTTTCTGGCACTTTCAGTTACCCCTTGGCCCAGAGTGGGTGACCAGGATTAAACGGTGGTGGCAGTTTACCTACCTTACAGTGTTGGTGTTGGTTTACTCAGCCCTGGTAAGGGAGGCATGGGTTGTGGCTTCCCAGGATCAATGGCCCTGGGTTTGGGAATTGAGTCCTGGGACTGAACCCTGGAGCGGTTCATAACACCCCCATCTTCTCTCTCTCATATATACACTTCTCTCCAGCCTCTGTAGGGTTTATTTTCTTATGCAAAAAAAAAATGCTTTGCCAGTCCTGAAAGATACACTTTCGCTCTACCCTTCCGCTGCTAAAAGAAATAATGACACTTTTGCAGACCTGCGGCTAGAATGCTGATTCACGTGGGTGCTGGCAAAGCTCTGATTTCTCCGACCCAGTTTCAGCAGTTTCCAGGCCTCATCAGCATCTTGAACATTGATCCAGTTCAGATCTGGGAACAGGAAACGCAGGTCAGGGAGCTGAAATATTGGGATTCAGGCTTCACATCTCTTTGGGGGAATCACCCTCAGTAGGCAGACTGCACCTAGTCTGTTACCCAGCCCACATGTCCATTGCTGCCACCCACCCAGAATCAAGGCTTATTATGAGAGTGGATCAGGCTGGGGGAAATGGCTGACTAACCCATAGTTATAACCTGGGCAAGCAGGCTGATCTCTACCTTTGACATAGGGATTGCCCGTCTGATCTTCGCACAGCCGCAAAGTGGGTCTCTTGCGGTTTGGGCCAAATGCAGTCGTCTCCAGCAAGTCATAAATCAGTTCATTGTAGATCTCAAAGAAGGAGACCCAGATGGAAAATTGCACGTCCTCTTGAGCTTGCACTGAGACACTATCTGGATCAGCCCAGCGAGGCCCCGTCTCTGTCAATAAACATCAAGTACATATGTTGTCAGTGACTGCAACAACCCACAGCTTGCCTTGGCTAAGACCGACTGTCGAAAAGTGCATCCAAAAGGCATGGCATTCTTTCCCCATGTCCTGGCCTGACTAACTAAACAGATTATCTTGACCCATTCCAGTCTGGGTTCAGGCCTGGTTATGGGACTGAATCGGCCTTGGTTGCCCAGATGGATGACCTTTATCGGGAGAAGGACAGGGGGAGTGCGACCCTGTTATTCTTACTTGATCTCTCAGCGACTTTTGATACCATTGACCATGGTATCCTTCTGGGCCGACTTGGTGAGATGGGTATCGGAGGCACTGTTTTACAGTGGTTCCGATCCTATCTCCAGAGATCCTATCTCCAGAGAATAGCATTGGGTGATCGTCTTTCGGCCCCCTGGCAGTTGTGCTGTGGGGTGCCTCAGGGTACCATCTTGTCCCCCATGCTGTTTAACATCTATATGAAGCCCTTGGGAGTGGTCACCAGGAGATTTGCAGTGAGATGTCAGCAGTACGCTGACAATATCCAGCTCTATTTCTCCGTAACATCTGAATCAGGAGAGGCTGTACAAGCCCTGGACTGCTGCCTGGACTCAGTGGTGGTCTGGATGAGGGCCAATAAACTGAGCCTGAATCCTAGCAAGATGGAGATGCTGTGGGTTGGTGGTTCCCGAGTTAGGATAATTGGTCAGCTGACTGCTTTGGATGGGGTCATACTCCCTCTGAAATAGCAGGTTCATAGTCTGGGGGTGCTCCTGGATCCATCTTTGTTGCTAGAGGCCCAGGTGACTTCAGTGGCTAGGAGTGCCTTTTACCAGCTTTGGCTGGTAAGACAGCTGTGGCTGTTTCTGGACCGGGATAGCCTGACCACCATTGTCCACTCACTGGTAACCTGCAGGCTGGATTACTGTAATGCACTCTATGCGGGGCTGCCCTTGAGGTCGGTCCGGAAGTTGCAGCTGCTGCAAAATGCAGCAGTGAGACTGATCACTGGGGCAGGGTATCGCCAACATATCACCCTGCTGCTGGAAGAATTGCACTGGCTGCCCATTTGCTACCGGGCCAAGTTCAAGGTTCCAGTCTTGGTGTACAAAGCCCTATACAGCTCGGGACCAGGATACCTGAAAAACCGTCTTATCTTTTATATACCCAGTCGATCACTGTGCTCTGTAGGTGAGGGCCTCCTGTAGATCCCATCTTATCAGGAGGTCTGTTCCACACAACATAGGAAATGGACCTTTAGTGTGGCGGCACCTGCCCTGTGGAATTCCCTCCCCTTAAATATTAGACAGGCGCCATCTCTGTTACCTTTTTGGTGCCTATTGAAGACCTTCCTCTTTTAACAAACCTTTTAAGTCGAGACCTATCCCAGTCTGCGTCTGAGTTGGAATTGCTTTTTAATATGTTCTTAAACTTTTAAAAAAAAATGTTTTTAATCTTAGATGTTTGAAAGCTTTTTTAAGAAACATTTAAAAAAATGTTTTGTTTTAATGTGTTTTAAAGTTTGTTTTTATGTTGTTTTAAAGTTTTTAGTGCTTTTGTTTGCCACCCTGGGCTCCTGCCGGGAGTAAGGGAGGGATACAAATCAAATAATAAAAAAATAAAATAAACTGTTTTCAGCAACAGTACAGTGTTTTACTTTGTAGGTCCCATGCAGTTAGTGATGGGAGGCTTTGGTATCAAGTGATTACTACATCAGAAGTGATTTGAAGGAGCTGCATAATGTGGCTGTCACTCATAAAGTATATCGATGTATCCCCATAACCCGCTCCAGAATTGTTACAGAATTAACATGTGGGTGCTGGTGCTAGAGGTTTTTGTTTGCTTGTTTGCTTTCCCCCCTTGTTAGTGGGGTGGTTCTATTTATTTTGGGATTCTACACCTCTTCTTGTGCTCCTCAACTGTGATAATAAAAAACCCTCTCCCACAACAGGAGGTTCAGAGCAGCAGGTACCTTCCAGCTGGCTGGTGTTTGTCTGATTAGCAAACTGGCAGGTGGAGGAGAGGCCGCCAATGCCACTGTCAATGCTTCCACTTGCAGCTGCTTGTAGCTGGGATGCTCCGCTGTGACCTTTGCTCAAGGAGGTAAGCAACTCCTCCTGCAAATTCAAAAAGAAAGAAAGAGCCCCAAGTTGCTGATCAGGGCACTTGTCTTTCACTCGGAACTAGAGACTCAACAAGGGTTTGGAGTCACTCACCTCCTTCATCCCACCACATAGCAGGGCCTGCTTTTTGGTTTCCTCCTGACAAACCTGCTTGCTATCCAGCCAGGTTACTTCACTCGAAAGGAAGGGCTTCAGATCTGTGGCCTGGTACAGCCGCGTCCCGATACTGTTGAATATGATGGCCAGGGAGCGCGGCAGGATCCCCCCATCAGTACCACTACCTGCAAGTCAAAGAAGTGAGCAGACATCAAGACAAGTGGGCTCCCTGATAGGCAGAGGTTGTTGCCTGAACCAGCATGGCTTCTTACCCTGGATGGTGTAAGTCTTCCCTGAGTTAGTGACTCCATAGGTGTAAACAAGCCAGTTCTGCCCATTGAGCACATCCTTCACCACATCCTTCATTGTTGCATCAAAGAAAGACTTCTGGCCCACCTCTGGCCCAAAGATCTACAAACCCAAGGGTGCCACAGGTTAGTCCACTTGCATTACTAAACAAGTATGGTCAGAGCAAGGATGGGGAACCTGCATGCCTCCAGATGTTGGACTACAACTTCATTCATCCTTGACCATTGGCCAAGCTAGTTCAGGCTGATGAGAGTTGCAGATCAAAACATTTGGCAGGCCACACATTCCCCATCGACATATTAGACTTCGGCAAAAAAAACCACAGGCAAGGGTTAGTCCCTACTTTTCCACTACTTCAGAGCCCTGCAAAGCCCTTTCAAAAACTACTGTCCATGTTTGATTCAATGTGTGTCCAACAAACAGGAGCTCCACGCTACTTGATCTAAGCACATACCTGGGTGAAGGTGAACTTGTGCACTGCCTGACCAACCCCTCGTTCAGTGTTTCTCATAGTGAAGGAATCCTTGGGTGCTTTGAGAAGAAGGTTCTCAGTGTTCTCAATACAGATGCAGCCCTAAAGAGGACAGTTAACATTCTGTATGCAACATTCTTTGCCACAGCAGGACCAACCCCTTACTGCATGCATGGTTAATTATAAAGATTTAAGCCCCACCTTTCAATCAAATGACCGCCAAGGCAGCTCGCAGCATGTTATAGACAAGACTACCACCATCTCCCTTTTAGTTTAGAAAAAAGGCGAGTAAGGGGAGCATGATAGAGATGTATAACATTATGCATGGGGTGGAGAAAGTGGCTAGACAGAAGTTTTTCTCCTCTCCTAATACTAGAACCCGGGGTCACCTGATGAAGCTGAATAGTGGAAGATTCAGGACAAACAGAAGAAGTGCTTCTTCATATAGCACATAGTTAAAACTATGGAATTTGTTCCCCCTAGGTGGAGTGATGGCTACCAACTCAGACGGCTTTATCAGGGGATTAGAAAAACTCATGGAGGGTGAGGCTGTCAATGGCGTCGAGCCATGACAGCTGTGTACTGCCTTCAATATTAACTTTGAAATGTATTACCAATTGTATTGTTTTTATTGTTTATTGATTTATTTATGTATTATTGATGGCGCAGAGTGGTAAACGGCGGTAACGCAGCCGAAGCTCTGCTCACGGCCAGAGTTCGATTCCAACGGAAGGAGGAAGTCGAATCTCCGGTAAAAGGGGTCGAGGTCCACTCAGCCTTCCATCCATCTGTGGTTGGTAAAATGAGTACCCGGCACACGCTGGGGGGTAAAGAAAGGCCGGGGAAGGAACTGGCAATCCTACGCCATATATACGGTCTGCCTAGTAAACGTCACAAGATGTCACCCTAAGAGTCAGAAACGACTCGCACTATAAGTGTGAGGACACCTTTACCTTTTTTATTGATATATTATTGTTTTATTGGTGTGTTTTTATACAGGTGCTCTTTTGTAAGCCGCCTTGAGGGCCTTTTGGCCAGAAGGCAGGGTAGAAATATTAAAATCAAAATCAAATCAGTATCAGAGGGAGGATGCCTTTGAATACTAGTTGCTGGGAACTGAAGGTAGGCCGAGAGCTGTTGTGCTCCAGTCCTGCTTGTGGGTTTCCCATCAGGCCACTATGGGAAAGAGGACGCTGGACTAGACAGACCTTTGGCCTGATCCAGCAGGGCTCTTCCTGATGTTCATATGGCAGGCAACTATGGCCAGAATGGCTTCCCTCTCACTACTGCAGTCTGGGGGGCAACTGCTGATCTTTCTGGCACTCTGAAGCTGCTCATTCCTCTGGCTGGGGTCAGGCTGATCTTCCCCTTGCCATGGAGTCGTGCCTGGGAGGGAAGGAAGGTCTGCAACCTCTTGGTGCTGTTATTCCTCCAGGTAATGACAGAGACAAGAGTGTCCTTCTCCGTTCCCCTGCAACCCCAGGGCAACTGTTGCATTTGCTCAGCAACACTCCTTCCTTCCCAGAAGATTGGCAAAAGCACCCCTAACACCACTTAGATGGCAGCCCATGCCTTGTCCCAGGCACTTACTTGATCCTCATGTTTTTCCACCTCAGCTGGCTTCAGGGGCCGCACTCTTGCATATACCTTCACTTTCCCATTGTCAACAGAAGCAGCCTATGGAGAAATTACACATATGTTCATATCGAGGATAGTCAGCAAAACTGACCCAGTACTTTATTCTAAAAGTTTTAGTGATCCGTTATTTGTTTTTAATGTTTTTACATACGCTTTTTTTATTGGTTTGTCAATTGTAGTAATGTTTTTTTTTAATTTGTTCACTGCTTGGAGAATTATTGTGAATGTTAAAAACTCCCATAATCCACTAGAAAACATAAGCAAAAATCAACCAAATCTCAAGCAAGTTCTACCCATGCATCCCTCCTTCTGTTTGTAAACTAGACTGTTTACAGAGACATGAGGGGATTCTATGACAGAGGTTCCCAAACTGTGGTCTGCAGACCACCAGTGGTCCACAAGCTTCATTTAGGTGGTCCATAGTGTGGACAAGATCATACACAAACCAATTACCTGGTCTTTTTGATGTAAAAGCAAAACCTTATCTTCCTATGTTACTAAATGATCTAAAACCTGACTTTCGTTGGAGCATATTGTGTATTGGAGGCCCTAATCTATTTTGGCTGTCTTTACTTATAGTATGATGGAAAAATAGATTAGGGGCCTCCAACACAAGAAGTTTACGAACTGCCATAACAAACACAGGCTTAGTGTTCTATTGCTGCTATGTGTATTTACCACTTAATAACAAAAGATCCAGATGGAAATAAAATTTGTCAGTCACACTAAGATGGCAGATCTAGGCATGCTAACCCGGGAATCAGCTCCACTTAACATGGTGGAACTTACTTCTGAGTAAGCATGTTTCGGATACTAAGTGAGTTATTAACAAGGGTTCTTCAGTTACATGCCATAAGCATATCTCCAGAATCACTAACAGCTGGAGATTAGTGCCACAACAGTTATGTGCTTTGCTGGCTGCTCTAGATGACCAAATATGAGTGAAGCTCATCTCATTCCCAGTCTCTCCTATCCACACTTAACTTGGGAATGTAATGTAAATGTACTGCCTTCAAGTCAATTCCGACTTATGGCGACCCTATGAATGGGGTTTTCATGAGGCTGAGAGGCAGTGACTGGCCCAAGGTCACCCAATGAGCTTTGTGGCTATGTGGGGATTTGAATAAGACCCATTGAACTCATATCCTGTTACATAGTATGTATGGACTGCCTTCAAGTCGATCCCAAGTTATGGTGACCCTAAGAATAGGGTTTTCATGATAAGCGGTATTCAGAGGGGGTTTACCATTGCCTTCCTCTGAGGCTGAGAGACAGTGACTGGCCCGAGGTCACCCAGGGAGCTTCATGGCTGTGTGGGAATTCGAACCCTGGTCTCCTAGGTCATAGTCCAACCACTATGCCACACTGGGTCTCATCCTGTTACATAAAGACCCTTAAATATGAGCTCTGACCAGGCTCTCTGACATTTACCTTATGCGTTGAGAATCCAGTTTGGGCAATTATCATCCACTGTCATGGGGGACCAAGACCAACAGAACGAACTAAGCTGCTTCTCTTGTCTGTAGAAGCTAGATCAGGGCTAGGCAATTAGATACTCTCCAGATGTTGTTGGTCTATAGCTACATCACCCCTGACTATGGGTCATGCTGGCTGAGGGAAAGCTGGAGTCGGACACATCAGGAGAGCATCACATTGGCTGCCCCCAAGCTAGAGAAGCATCCTTGGGGCAAGGATTTTAGGTCTTCATCTCACTATTCTTACCTGCTCACTGCTTGCAGAGATGGCAGAGAAATCTGGCAGGAGAGCTCTGCACAAGCCAGCCGCACATTCTGAAGCAGTGGATTCCAGCACAGGAGAGACAACAGCTTCTTCATCAGATAGCAGCCCTACTGGGGAAGCAAGTCCATGGGCCATAGTAGTCATGTGCTGGTCCTACAAGAAAAACCCATAGGACGAAGAGTCGGAAAGGATGCATAGGTTTCCCTCCAGGCTTTGCCATCTGGTTTCCAGGTTCCTTCTTTGGCACTTCCAAGTAAGTCAATTATAACAACACTTCCTATAACTGGAAGATACTTGTGATGCATGCATGCCAGGAGCATGTTCAAATAGGCTCTGGAAGAGGGCAGGAGGGGCTTCTTAATACCACCAGCAGGAACCCCTGGGTATGAGGGAGAATTTTTGGTTTTGTGGAGGACAGAGCCTTGGCTCTTCTCAAAAAAACCAAACCACCAGACAGCGATGTGGGGCAGAAAATTTTCAAGTCCTTAATTTTTCCACGGAAAATTTTCCATTTCATGAATCCCATTAGTAACAATGAATGGATGCCTATTTGCAAATATTAAGCGTTTTTTTTTTACCATTGTTCACTAAATACAAATAAAACAAACAAAGTTACATCACTCTCTAGGGCCATCAGAAAATTTACCAATGCAAACTGATATTTTTCCGGGAAACCCACATCACTGCTGCCAGGAAATAAAAGCTGTCCAGTGGAGACCGGTCCATTAGGACAAATGGAGCACTATTCCACCAACTTCCGTCTTAATGCAGGGAGAGGACCTGCTGCTAACACATACAAGCCTAGAGCCTATAACGTGCTTGCCAGGCCCCGTCGCTCAAAGAGGAGCCTTTCGAACTTTATTAAATTCTATAAATGCTTAAAATTAATTTAATTAATTAATACGGCTGGCAAAGTAGTGAGAGAGAAAGGGTCCACGGATATCAAAGCGGAGCCACTCTCAGAGCTCAAATTAGATGCGAGAAACTTTAACAAAATCTGCAAGCCCCCCCCCCCGGCCGTTGCAGAAGTAAAGGGGCCGGACGGCTGCAAATTCAAGGCCAAGCCACGATGGAACATGAGCAACAAAGTCAAGGGCTGGGAAAGTAAGTCAAAAGTTGCTCTCCCCTTGCCACAGCACATCTCCCGCCACTCACCTGGCTCTTTCCCCTCGGTGCTCTGTTCTACTCGGCTAGCTGAGCTCCGTCTGTTAAATCTCGACTTTCTGTACGAGTCGCGACAGATCTCTGTAAATTTCTTCCTTCTGCTTTTCCTACGCGTTTCAAACCTCGCGGTTGACCCAATCAGCCAATCAGAGCTCGCAAAACTCAGCTACCAATCATCGCCTGGGAGCGTGGCCAGCATCCGGGCCAGTATGAGGCTTGGACCTCCCGGTTCTGTTTGTGATTCTCTCCGGCATTTTATTTCCAGGCAACTGGGGGCTCCATGCGCAGTGGTGGATGGAGCTCCCGTGTGTTGGAGAGTGCCTTGTTTCACGTGCTGCTGTGTAGGAGCCTTGCTATTGGTCTTAGCCAAGAAAACAAATGCAGTTCCCTTTCAGCCATTTCCCTTTCAGCCATTTCTACGGTGCAAATCCTGCCCCAAAGACAGCCCAGTTCCCTCACATCAGGTGCGGGGAACCTTTTTGAATCCGCAGTTAGTGCATAGGAAATTTTCCGGGAGACACATGCTGGGGGTGGGCGGGGCCAAAGGGAATAGTGGGCAGGGAAAAGGTGTTATTTTTACCCTTATAGAATAGGATAGAGCCAATGTGGTGTAGTGGTTAAGGTGTTGGGACTACAACCTGGGAGACCAAGGTTCAAATCCCCACATAGCCATGAAGCTCACTGGGTGACCTTGGGCCAGTCACTGCCTCTCAGCCTCATAAAAACCCTATTCATGGGGTCGCCATAAGTCAGAATTGACTTAAAGGCAGTACATTTACATTTAGAATAGGATACGTTCCAGGTTTGCAAAAGATAGACGGTTCTACATCTTTGTAAACGAGAGGCTTTGTAATAGCTTATTAAGGAAACTAATGTTTCTGTCCGATTAGGAGTGTGGCTTAGGAGGTGGTGTGATCTGTGGAGAATCCTAAGGGCCAGACAGATGCCCAGAAGGCTGCATTTGGCCCCCAGCCTGAGGTTCCCCACCCCTGCTTTAGATGGTTTTTATCTAGTAGCAGCCCCCAGGTGCTGGGGCTCTGCTGAATAGTGCATACACCAGCGTACCCCCTGCCTGCCAAGGACACTTTCTCTTAACAGCATTCAGTCAGTCATACCAGAACTCTACAGCACAGAGAAGATGCTGCTGCTTCTCTAATGCTAGCTTACTGTCCTCTGAAACTTTTTGCAAAAACCACTGTCTTGATACTTGGCCTTGTCATAAAAGAGCAGCTCTCACACTGGGAATTTTCGAGCATCTATCGAACAGATTCACTCTCAGATAATTACGCTGTTGTGCATACAGAAAAACCTCAGTATTTCGCATGAAAGTTAATCCAGCTACTTCTTCCTGACGTGCCAATTCTTAATGTAACACACAAATCCTGTTCAGGCTGATATTTCCCCAAAGGAAATACTTCTTTTGGTATTTTATCCCAGCAACCCACCGTTCTGGCTATCCATAAGTGGCGATTCTTGCTCCTAATGCCAGAAAGGGGTTGGATTAAAAGATTTTTGCTAAACAGAATCCCTTCCACCAACTCTCTCCCTCAAATTGTATTTCTCTTCACTCAGAAGCTGGTGCCTGGAAATGCAGTTTGTGGCAGCTACTGTCCCAAATATTCCCACATACAGAATACTATAAAAATACTGTATCCCCAACCGTAGCATGTGAACAAGCCAACGTATGAAGATCACCTCTGCCTTCTGGTGGGAGTTTTTCTCTGTCTTTGGGTGGGGAGAGGTAACCTGTCACAGCCACAGACTGCTTGAAGGAAGGGAGGGGGAATCCAAGTTCAATCATCATAAGCAAGTCAGAAATGAGGACATTTGTTATGCCTTTCCTTCCTGTGGATACACCATTAAGAGAAAAAGGGATTTCAGGTCATTTGTTGGATCCCATGATGATAGCCACATGAGGGAAGGGCTATAGTTCCTTGGCATATAATCTACTTTGCATGCAGAAGGTCCCAGGTTCAGCCAGCCCCCCCAGCAGCCTCAGGTAGGGCTGGGAAGGATTTCTGCCTGGTGAGCTGCTGCCAGTCAGTGTAGACAATACTGAGCTAGATGGATCCACGGGTCTAATTTCATATAAGGCAGCTTCTTATGTGCACAAAAGTGAAGTCTGGTACTTGATCAAAGCAAAAGGGACACTATTTTCACAAGGTCTATTTGAAGCTAAGCATGCTGCAATATTTCTGTTTTCCTTTTTCTGCACTTGTGATCATTATTTGCTTCTCTCATCTTACGCATTAATTCACTAATAATTTACCATGATTGATGGAGAGCTCCCAATACCTCTCATGTCCTACTCATATTAGGCCAAGGCAGGTGATAGCTGCTTAGTAAGAGGTACAGCTGAATACAAGTGGATGCAACTTCAGGGAGTAGCACTCTGCTCGGAGGCATAGACTGGGTTCATTTGTGCCAGTATAGAAAGCAAGGAACCTGCTTGGGTACTAAGAGAGGTATCATAATTTTTTTATCCCCAGAATTATGTGTGCAGATACCTCCATGGTTTTTCAGTTCTAGAATTTTCTAGAAAGGAAGCCAGCACAGATTTAAAAAGATTTTTGAGAATCTAGAACAGAAAAGTTCTGGAACGGTCATAGACAACATGTTTATTTTCTGGAAATGTACATTCTACAGCCCCTTATTGGTACCTGCTATCAAAAAGGGGGCTTAGCTTTGGGGTACAGCTCTAGCAGATAAGCTCTGCTTATGCTATTGGCTTGCTATGTGATTTAATTTTTTTTAATGCATTAAACTTCAACTGAGACTCCTGGGTCAGGACAAGATAATGTCTTTCCAGGAGTAAACAACAGAAGGAAACTATAAAAACCAAGCTTCCAGATAAAAATGAGCCTGCCAATTAATACATAGGGATGCATAGATCACAAAAGATCTTAGGAAAAGGATGGGAGTGTCAGGTTGATGAACTGTGTTTAACAAACAACTTTCCTATAGAGTCAGATTCAAAGTGGCAGGGTTGAAATCCAGCTTTTCAGCCCTGGACTAGCCCAATTCTTCTGGCTCCTCAAAACCTACAAAAAAAAGAAAGGTAATAAATCTCCCAAATCCCAAAGGAGTTAGTGTGTCCCAGAATAGCTTTTATCTATGCCTGAATAAACCTGGGAGGTTCCACCAGGTGTAGTAGCTATATATAACTTGCTTTCCCAATGAGTGAACCCAAGGAAGAGACTTGCATCTTGGGATGAGTACCTCTCACATTTGGGACACAGAAACAGAGATGCTGTACCTAAGAACATCCTGCAAATATATTGTTGGGATATCCACCCTTTTCCCCTTCCAGGTATGAGAACATGGCAAAGGGATGACTATTGAGGATGTTCTCCTTTGAACACAAGCCTCTTACCTTCTCACAAAGCCTCGCATTTCTTCTGAGCACAGGAGTGCCTCACCCAGCATCTGGAGCTGCTCCAGGACCTCTCGTTGCATCTCCACAGCAATGCGGTGTATGTGGTGATTGGAACTGTTGTACATGACTGCATTCTGGAACATCAGCATGAGATCACGCTGGAACTGGACCATATTCTGAATCTGGCCCTTGGAGAGGCTTCTCTTTATGGTGGAAAGATCTGTTGGCCTTCAAAAAGCAGGGAGAAGTGAGATGTATCCTACAGAGACTCCTGTTTTTATGCAGCTCCCCAAAGCAGCTGAAACTGGTATACATGCCAGTTCTCTCGCCCACCCCAATCAACATCCCAGCTAGTAAGACAATGAGACAAATAAAGAAAAGGAGATAGATGTAAAAAATCATTGAGGTACTGCCATTTTATTACAGGTTGCATTAAGAAACTAGGTAAAGCACTGAGACACTATTACCATCCCATGTTCTTCTGGTCAAATTACAAAAAAAAACTACATTACCTCTTGAGGAAGGATTTGGGTAGCTAGAGATCGAGAACTGGCAGACCTGAAACTTGATAGGTCAGCTGGCTCTCAAATGAAATATCCAAACCTTGACAGTAAGCAATTCTATTGCTCCTTCATCAGTGGAGAGTAGTAGTTGCTGGTTGATGTTGTAGAGTGGATTTAAATCTCCCAACTTCCTTTTCTTTGGTTAAAAGCAGCCCTCCTCCCATTTGGATCAGGGCATGGTATACCTTCCCCTACTGAGTCTTGCACATACATCACATGCCAAAGCTGCTCTTATCCATGGGGTGGGGTGGGGTGGGGTGGGGTGGGGTGGGGTGGGGCAGAAGACAGATACAATGCTGGTGCCAGTACTTCCCCATCCCCCTAAATAACAGCCGCTGTGGATGATTGCCTTTGATATTTGGAGGTACTATATATATACTATAGCAGCCACTGATAGCCTTATTCTCCATATCATCTCTCCCATCCCAACTGACCTTTTCACCACATCTTTGTAACCAGGAGCCTGCTTCTCGGAAACGGGCTTCAGGAAGGGGCCGCTATATCTGATGGGAGAAAGCCAGACAGGGTGAAGAGAGCTCATTAGGCTTTTCCAGATATGTTGCTCAACAACTTGATGCATCACAGGACTGCATGCCACACCTTTTCTATCTGCCAGAAAGACTGGTTGGGATGGCAGTGATTGGCATCTATCAAGGATAGAGGTCAATCAGCAAAGAAATCATAATATAACAGTATGGGTCATATATTCAGAACAGAACCATGTGCTTGTCTGAGGCTTGCAGTGGGCAGCTCTGGATGCTGCATATGCACAACGCTGAACCAAGGGAATCAGGCCAGGATGCTGTTAGCTTACTGCATTGGGCTGAGAAAATGGAATACATTTAGTGGCTGTTCTGCCTTTTAATCCTAGTCTTGGAGAAAGGTGGTAGCTCAGTGGTAGAGCAATTGCTTTGCATACGGAAGGTCCCAGGTTCAATGCCCAGCAGTTCCAGGTAAGGCTGGAAATGTCTTCAGTCTGACACCTGAAGAGCAGCTGTCAGTCAGAGTAGACAGTACTGAGATTTATGTTATCTGGCTTTTGCTGATAGCCTCCATTTGGTGTCCAAAAATGGGATAAAAATGATAAAGATGAGTATGGCTAAAGTGGATAACCATAGGAAAAGACATCTGCTTTGACTCTATGTACGGTCTCATATGTGGTAGGGGGGATTCCAGAAAGTTCATTGACCTCCTAAGGAAGCTAGGTTGCAATAATGGAGACAGCCTCCTTCAACCAACGAGGAATCCCATAAAATTGCAGCTACTAACTAGATAGAACAATGGCACCTGCAGGATGACTCAGACAACCTCAAGCCATAGTCATCATTCTTGACAGGCAAGCCCAATCAGCAAGGTTATTCTCACAGGTCAGCCTTTCAGATCCTTGATTGCTTCAATTTACCAGAGCTTCCCGATTGAAATTGAAATTTACCTGTTTCAATTATTCATTTTATACAATTCCTTTAATTCCCTTTGTTTTCTTCTCATTCGTCATTTTTTCAGTTTCCCTGTACACACCTTTGGATCCCTAAAAGTCTATTTAAGTCTATTTAAACCAGGTTTTAGCTTCTTCAT
Organism: Rhineura floridana; assembly: GCF_030035675.1. Classification (NCBI taxonomy): domain Eukaryota; kingdom Metazoa; phylum Chordata; class Lepidosauria; order Squamata; family Rhineuridae; genus Rhineura; species Rhineura floridana. Next base: position 123,228,559 of record NC_084482.1, on the reverse strand, counting down.
TCTCTCTCACTGGCATTCCCAAGGAACATGTTTAAACTCACTGCTGGCTTTCAAACATAAGGTTCGGCAAAGGGTCTATGTCTGAGATCCTGCTCTCCTAATAAAGATATGAAAGCACGGCAGGCAAAGAACTCCTGAGATCAATGCCTGGATCTCCAGTGCCTTCATCCCCTCCACACACAGCTTCAGGAGTGCTTTAACCAGCTCTAGTTAAACTTATCTTCATCTTTTCGTGATAAAATCCTTCTTTTTCTATACTCTGGTGTGGGTGCACCTTTTCTAGGGTGGGAGGGTTCAGAAACACACACCAGGCAGCACCCAGGTTTGGACTCCAGCTAAAGATCCTGTTGGAGTAGCATATTTTGGGGATACACAAAGGTAGCAGGTCCACACGAAAGTCCCCAATAAATGTGTGTATCAGACTTCATGTATTAACAATGGACGAATGTTCTGACTTGGTATAAGGCACTTTCCTAAGTTCCTAGCCCTAATCCTTGTGAGACACCCCATTGTCTGCTGCTCTAGCCCTGGGATCCCTGCATCTTCCCACATACTTTTGTCAGTACTCCCTAAACATGATCCACAGCATCCTTCTGTTATAACCTTGACCTCCTCAGTATCCAACTGGTCTTTCCAACCAAGGTAAAAGTCTCACCACATTTCACTTTGTTTGACAGCTTCTCTCTGTCTCAATACCAGTTTTTGGCATGTTTCCTGTAAATATATGCTTCCTTCTCTTAAATGTCAAAGCTTCTCTCTCTCACACACACAGACACTCTCTCTCACACACACAGATTTTGCTGCAAGGAAATGGGGGTAGGGGAGAGGACCCTCAAAGGAAGTGGCATGCAGACAGTGACAAACCACAAGATGTTGTGTGGTCTGCTCCAGCTCTTGGCATGGTTACCAACTGCAAACAGACATGAACATGTGCTACAGTGGATGCACCCTTAGTCCTCTTCCCCTCCCTAAACCTCAGTAACACACCTGTGGCCAGCCACCATCTTCCAGATGGACAACAGAGTTTTTTTGAAAAGCAAACGCTGCTGGAATGGGTCATCTTGGCTCAGCTGCATCCTGTACAGATAAGAGACATTAACAGATTCATTCCCGTCCCAAGAGACCTGGAGGGCCGCATTCAGTTCCTGGGGCTTAGGTTTCTGATCCCTGTCCAACAACATCTGGAGGCTACCATGTTGGCTACCCCTGACCTATAAGGGTAAGCTTTTCCTCTGCACTAGCCAGAACCGACAGGGCATTCCACTTGTTGGAAATGGGAAACATCTGCTAGGTTTCTATGCACACCCACTTGGAAAATGCTGCATTATACCAGCTGCTTCTGTTCAATATTGCTCCTACCATCTCACCCCAGGCTTTGTCTGCTCCTGACCTGTTGTTTCACTAGGGACACTGTAAACAAGCATGGCGAATAGAAGGCAGCAATTACTTGTGCTCCCCCCCCCATTATAATGGGTATATGTATAATAGGGAGAGGAAAGGGAGCATGAGTACCTCCCATTCTCCATGCTTCTTTGAAACGTGTGCCTGCATCGACATGCTCAAGCTCCAACGGTAGGGTAGGGGCAGATGGCGTATCTCACAGTGAAGGGACAAGTTTCATTGTGTTCATCAGTGAAAAAAGTATTGTCAGAAACCTCCAAAAGGCCAGAACCATTTTCTGACATCAGCCTTCCTTTCTCTTTCGTGATGTCCATTTTTCAAGAGCCAGCACATTACATAACGTGGTGATCTCCGCACCCAACCCCCAGCTAATCAGAAACAACTGAGCAGCAGTCAAGAGGAATGTAGGGTTTGCATGCAAGTGTCTGCTGCTATGCCCAGTTTGGCCACACTCACTTTTGTCTTGGCCATGCCTGGAATGGAGTCTCCAGAAGGTTGGCCAACAGGAAATACAGCAAGGCTAGGGAACCTCTGCCCAGTGGGCCAAACTCCCCATTTGGCCAGTGAGGCTATTTTGAGGAAGCCACACCCACCTGCCCTACATTGACATCATACATCATCAGGCGAGTAAGGATGGGGCTTCAAAAGTAACAATCAGGAGCTTCAAGTGGGCTTCCAATTGTTCCTTTGCTGCAGCAAGCTGCGCTCCCAACTGCCCATCAGCTGATGAATGCGAGGAGTGCTCCTTGCTCGAGGAGGAGGAAGGGGATTCTGTTCAATGGCAACTGCTTCCCCCTCCCAGCGTTGCTCTTTGAAGCCCTATGCAAGCTTCATAGCCGTTTGTGAGCCTCCCTGTGCTTCTCCTTTGCACCTCCGACACAGCATAGAGCTGGCATCGTCCCTTGCGCTGTGGTTCCCGTGCAAGGGATTTTGACAGGTGGGTGGGACAACCCATGTCTATCATGTGTGATTGACAAGAGGGTTGCCCCACCCACCTATCAAAGTTGACCCTTGGGGTGAGGTCAGATAGAGATCTGGCTCTGGAGCCAAAAAGGTTCCCCACCCATGGAATATGGCCTTCAGACCAAAAAAATTCACCACACCTGCTCTGGCTCCAACCTTATACACATTTAGCTGGGAGTGGGTCCCACTGAACTCAGTGGGGCTTGCTTCTGAGCAGACCTGTACATGATTGCACTGTGAGATTGCTGACTACACTTAAAGCAGTAAGCCCAAGAGTAGGTGTGACTCCCTTTCAGAACTCTGTGCCAGCATTACTCACAAAGGCAAAGAGGCGGTACTTGTAGAAGGAGAGCTCATCAGTGGTGTTCCACAGGGACTGGAATCATCATTGCTGTAACTCAGATGGAAGTCACTGTCCTTCCACTCCTCAGCTTGTTCTTCATTGTTTTCCACAGACACTTCCTGGTGAACACAGAAAAAGGGACAAGCCTAACTGGCAAAGCAACAGCCGACAGATGATTCATTCATTCATTCATTGGCGATCACTCGTGGCCGAGTAAGATTGTCTTCCAAGATAAGGTGGATCCGTCATTTCTCCACCCCACAAAGCTCCAACCCCAAATCCAGCTGAGCCCCCCCCCATGCAGCTTGCTCTCACTTTCCCTCTTCCTCACAACGATAATTTCTTATTGCTAGCCCAGTTTTCCTCCTTTTCTTGGTGATTGTCAGCTTGCCTTTCACTGTTCTTATCCTTTCAAAAGAATATGATCTCTGTCCTAAAATGGGGAGATAAGTCACATCCAAGCCCTAGTAATCTACCTAGTCTGAAAATCAGTCTTCTGAACAATTTCACTCCTTACCTGTACACTCTGTGGAATCTCATCCCTCAGTGTTCTCCAGTTGAAGGAAGTCTGATTCATAAGCTCTAAAGAGTAGTCATCTTCATCCCTTTCTCCTGCACTTTCCACCACAATGTGCAACACCTTCTTTTCCAAATCACCACCAAGATTGCTATCCCGAATCTGAGAATCTCCTGGCTCTTCACACAGATCCTGCAGCCCTTCCATTCCTGCTGCTTCCCAGCTCATAACTGGCAACCCTTCTGAGACCTGCAAAGTCCACTTTTCCATTCCCTGGGAAGCAGCTCTCACCCCAGCTTGCTTTTTCAAATCCTGAAACTGACTGTCTTCTCCCACTTCCCCTTCTTTGTGGACTGGGGATTCCTTTATGTCTCCCTTCTGATCCAGGGCTCCCCGACCATTCTGCTCCCCAGTACTGCAAAGTGCCTGTGGACCCTCTGCCAGGTACTTACTGCCAATGCAAAGAGGCTCCATCATATGCGTTACCTGAATGAGAGTGCGACAGGTCAACAGTTTAGGACTATTACAGAACCAGTGCCTGGTCAAAAGGAGAGAGCACATGCATGCAGATCTTTCCGTTCACCATATCTTTTGACCTAATGGGCATGCTTTGCAGGGACACTGGGATGATGTACACAGCCAAAACAGATAACAACACTCAAATAGGAAAAGGTCTGTAGCAGAATTTAGGGCTGCATCTGGGCAGAGAAGACATCCTTAGCCTCTCTTTTGAATTAGAAGGGCCTTTATCAAGGCATTTGTCCTGATCTTCTATCTCCAGGTGCCCTTACCCAACTGCACACAGAAATTGCCCTTGTAGGCCATCTATCATATTGACTGAAAGTACCAGCTTTTCAGCAGCAGCACCCCGTCTCCAGTTGACCAGGTCACCCACCATCACCTTCTCCTCCTCCGCCACCAACAGCCATACCTCTGACAGGAACCTCAAGAGAGCATCCTGCTTGTACCTTCCAGCCTCTTCTTGGTCCCCTTTGCGGGCACCTTCCCATGGCAGGGGGCCACTAGTTTCCAGTGGGCTCTCCTCCTCTTGGCTGCTCCTTTCTCCTGCCTCCTCCTCTGCAGTTTCTTCGGTCTTTCTCCAGCAGCCTAATTCAAGATCAAGATCAGAGCTAGAGTCTGGGGAGCCCTGGAGAGATTGGCAGCAGCTGCTATTCTCAGAGTCTGTCAATAATTCTTCTTTGGATTCCAGCCAGGTCCACACGTGACCCATCTGCAAGAAGTACATGAGATGGGAAGAGAATTTGTCACTTACTTACATGCTGTCCTCTTCTGCTTCAGCTCAGCCCAGCCAGAATGATCCCTGAGCTCACACCCTGAAGTACAGCATTGGTTGTGGTGATGCTCTCAGCTACATCTTGGAAGAAAGGTTTTTCAAAAATTATCCCTAGTTTCCAATTCTCTATGTGGCACTGCACACCATCCAAATCCCACAAGAGGAGTACTTGTTCCACCCTAGGAATTTCAAAATGGTGAGCCAAGAGATGTCAGTGGCTAGCAGTGGGGACTGAGGACAGCACAATCCCAAAGGGCTCAGTGGTAGAGGACGTGGTTTGCATGCAAGTTCCAGGATGAATCCTCCAGCATCTCCAGGTACAGCTGGGGATATCCACTGCCTGAAACCCTAGAGAGCCACTGTGAATTAGTGTAGACAATACTGAGCTGGATGGACCAATGGTGTGACATGGTATAAGGCAGTTTCCTGTGTTTCTATGTAAAAGGGTAAAGAAAGAGGGTTTCATTTCAAGGTGGAAGGCAAACAATCAAATGGTGGACCCTTTCTAACAAGGATGATAATGCTTTGATGGGCCCATTTTGTAAAATAGTTGGAAGCCACTGTCTTACCACTTAGATGTGTCTAGAAGTGAAGATCTCATCTATTTTCCTAGGTTTATAGCAGGGCGTGGGGAATAAAGATACAGGTATGACAGCGCAATACCTTGCCACAGTCATTAACCAAAATGGAGACAATAGTCAAGAAACCAGAAGGCTAGGAATGGGGAGGGCACCTATGAGAGAACTAGAAAAGGTCCTCAAATGCAAAGATGTATCACTGAACACCAAAGTCAGGATCATTCAGACCATGGTATTCCCGATCTCTATGTATGGATGTGAAAGTTGGACAGTGAAAAAAGCGGATAAGAGAAAAATCAACTCATTTGAAATGTGGTATTGGAGGAGAGCTTTGCGCATACCATGGATGCGAAAAAGACAAATAATTGGGTGTTAGAACAAATTAAACCAGAACAGTCACTAGAAGCTAAAATGATGAAACTGAGTTGTCATACTTTGGACACATCATGAGAAGACATGATTCACTCGAAAAGACCATAATGCTGGGAAAAACAGAAGGGAGTAGAAAAAGAGGAAGGCCAAACAAGAGGTGGACTGATTCTATAAAGGAAGCCACAGCCCTGAACTTACAAGATCTGAACAGGGTGGTTCGTGGCAGATGCCCTTGGAGGTCACTGATTCATAGGGTTGCCATAAGTCGTAATTGACTTGAAGGCACATAACGACAGCACAGCTAAAAGAAAGTCTTGGGCTATTACAATATCATGCCAAGGATTCTTCAGGAGGAAAAACCCTAAAAATAATTTTTACTGGCCAGCAAAACCCAACAATGTCTTAACAATATTATGAAGGTTTATTATTTTATTCCCATTTGTGGTTATATTAATTTTAGTAGACATATGTTTAGGAGTAATGCAATGAGAAGTTTACATTTCTGAGATATGATTTAAAGCCGGGTTGCAGACCCTCACATTGAGGAGGCAAAGGCAGCTCTCCAGGCCCCTCTATCCAACCCTCAGGACTCTCCGTAGATCACATCCCTTTCCCCAGGCCACACTCCTCATTGGCCCTGCTCTGTGCGCTCCTTGACTGTTTTTGCCTAGCTGAAACGCATACTTGATAGTGGCTTTTGTTTGTGTGGACTGAGGATGGAGAACTGTATGTGTATAAAAACATTTTTTACTTTTGCACAGCTATAATGTAGCCTGTGGTACAGAGTCTCATCTATTGCTCTGGCCACATCCACTACTGGCATGTGACTCCCCAGGTGGGAATCACAATTAGGGCCTCCAAGGGCTGCACAGAGGTAGCCTACATGAGATCTAAAAGATCCCAATTTCAGTCCTTGGCATCTTCAGTTAGAAGGGTGGGAGAAGGGGTTCTTAAGTAGCAAGACTGGGTGGAAAAATCCTATCCAAGGTCTTGAACTGGGGATGATGAACTTGTGGCACTCCAGATGTTGTTGGACTACAGCTCCCACCAGGCGCAACCAGCATGGCCAATTATCAGGTCAGATGAGAGCTGTAGTGCAGCATCTGTAGGGTCACAGGTTCCCCATCCTTGCCTTGGATAGTCACTTCCAGTAATAAGAGACAGTACTGGACTAGATGGACCAATGGTATGACTCAATCTAAGGCAGATCCTTCTATTTCCACCCTGATTTTCTTTTGAAAGCTACAAAAACATGTGAGACAAATCAGAGGCATCACTAATATATCAAGATTCAAGTATATATAGACAGAACAGATCTTCCTGCTGCTACCAATCACAGGAGTCTCAGAGCCAATTCAAGCATGCAGCAATAATACTATATAATATTTCTAAAACAGTACATGCAGAGACATCATAATTTGAAATATTCCCACATGAGAAAAATCTCCCCATGCATAAAAATGTACCTTGTAAGAGAGAAAAAGTTTAAGCTTACATTTTCCACATCAATTATTTATGGTCAGGGAGGATTTTTCCCATGGAGAAACATTCAAACACCATCTACATTCAAGTGATACTGTCCCGGAACAACTCTATCACACGCTACTTTTGCGGGAACAGGTTCAGAGAAGGGCAACAAGGGTGAGAAGTCTGAGGGGAGATATGATAGCATTCTTCAAATACTTGAAAGGTTGTCACAGAGGAGGGCCAAGATCTCTTCTCCATCATCCCAGTGTGCAGGCAGCAGAATAATGGGCTCAGGTTACAGGAAGCCATATTTCTACTGAACATCAGGAAAAACTTCCTGTTAAAGTGGTATGACAATGGAACCAATTACCTAGGGAGGTGGTGGGCTCTCCAATACTGGAGGCATTCAAGAGGCAGCTGGACAACCACCTGTCAGGTATACTTTTAAGTTGGATTCCTGCGTTGAGCTGGATTTGATGGCCTTATAGACCCCTTCCAACTGTACTATTTTATGAGTCTAGGTTTAAACTGGTCTATGTTTGAAAAGATAATGGAGGTTCATATTGCTGTTTAGTGTCCCAAATGGTGGTACATCCTCAACAATATTTTGTCATGTGTGTCTCTAAACACAAGAAACTCTTCATTTTCACAAGAACTTGTGTGGTGTTTGGTCACACTTCTTTCCACTCTATGATGCAATATGTCTGGCATGCACAGTAATTTGCTGGCACAAGGAGATTACATTAGGAGTTGTTGGTGTGTGTCTACATCAGCAGTAGCTAATCTTTTTCATTCTAAGGGCTACATCCACTGTTGGCCAAGCCTCCAAGGGCCACATGCCAGTGGATGGGCATGCCAAAATAAAGTGGCTGTTGCCAATGTTGGCATAACCACCCTGTACCCACGGGACAGATTTCTCCATCACAGCCCTGGGTTTGGTGGATAGGCTTAAACATCTCCACAAAGCCAGGCACTGTAATGAAGAGGGCAATTGTTGCACCTGCTCTTCAGCAACTGGTCAATGAAGAGCAGAGGCATGTGATATTTACAGCGCCAGGGCTGGGAGGAAAGGTTCCTCTCTGTGATGGGAAGATGGGGGCTGGCAGACCATTTGAATAGCTTGACGGGCCTGATTTGGCCCATAGATTTGCCAACCAGGTCTATATAGTCAAAACATGATTAGATTCACAGGTGTGTTTTTTTAAAGCAGTTATGTGCAAATATTTACAAACAAGGTTGATTTTCTTAGCAAGAGGGTGGTAATGTAAATAAATCACTTATCACACCTTGCTCTACAGGATTCTCTATTACAGTTTATTATACACATTTACACTCCACAAATACAAAAAATATCTGTACACTTCACATTACAGCACGTACTAGCCACCAGTTGCTAGCTAATATGGGGACACTAACAAGGCCACAATACTGCTGCCCTACAACAGGCAGTGGGGCTGCTCTCTTGTTCCTGGGATTGCCCCAGTTATACATTACAGACAGGCCAGCCCTTCCCCAGTCTATAGCCATTTCCCCCCTCAGGATCAGGAAGGATCTCATTTTGCTCCCTGGGTCCAGATGCCAAAGACTGGGCTATCTCCTATCTTCAGCATCATTTCTTCATCTTCATGTCTGCTTCAATGGCGCAACGTCGCCCTCTGGTTCCCCCATCCTAAACAAAACGGAAAGAAAAGGGAAGGCATCATTACTAGCAAAGCTTGGACAAAAATAGAGAGATGGCTGGCTGCCATCTGCATTATCAGGAAAGACTGAGTGCACAGACTGGCAATATCACTTGCTTTCCAGAAAAAACAGAGGATAACCTTATGAAGCTGACCATTCGTTTTGTATCTGAACTCACAAAGGAAAAGGACAACGGGGCACATGTGTGCCACACTTGTTTGGGGACTTTGGGCAGTGATGTGCATAATGATGCTTTTGCTTCATGTGAAAACTTCCAAGTCATTTCTTTTAGTGGGCAGAAGAGGTGCTGGCTAACATACCTGATCAACTGCTGCTCTTTACAGAAGTTCTCTTCCAGGTGGATGACCCTGCCACTATCTCCCTAGCATCTTCTCACAGCGGCTCTCCATGAATGTACAGCAACTAGAGGGTTCACTTCCATCTGCTGCCCTCTCCATCTGGCTGCCTTTCCTCATATGCTTCTCTGTCTTTAATAAATAAGTATTAGAAAATGATCCCTACTCCCATTCCCGTGGGTGAAGGATGAACCTGCCAAAACATCTTTTTAGATGGAACAGCAGCTTTTTTTAATGCAGGACCATGGTTGCTTCTGCATCCATGGAAGGAACAAACAAAACACTGTATTTTAGTCTTCTCGTTGTGTGCAGTGTTTCAAACTATCCCATAGTTTGGAGAGGGCTGGACAGGGGGGGAAATGTCGAAGACTTCAACACAGATTGTTGCAACAGCTCATATGTAACTTGATTTCTCTTTATAGCAGGTGCAGCAAAAAAAATAAATACCTGTACCTGAAACCTGTATCTTTCCTGTGCAATACTTAGAATAATGTTGCAAGTTAGGTAGGAAAGTATTAGTCCCATTTTAAAAGGGAAACTGGTTGAGAACTAGGTAACCTGCCACCACAAATCCAGAAACTCAGTTGTCAGCACAGGGTTGCCACCACTCCTTTCTGCAACCCCCCCATGCCCTCCAAAGTATCCATGCTGCAGGTTGAGCAAAACACTTCTTGCACTCTTTCCCACCTCTGCAGATTGGCACCCACCTTGCAAGTAATACAACTGAGGCTCATACCAAAGGCATCTTAAAAGTATCAGTCCAGTTCCCTTTCCTTTTTAGACACTTAATCCAAAAGAAGAAGGGTTGCAGCTCAATGGTAGGGCATTTGCTTCGTACGTAGAAAGTTCCAGGTTCAATTCCTGACATCTCCAGGGAAGACTGGGACAGACCCCCCTCTGAAATCCTGGAATGGCACTGCCAGTGCAGACAGAACTGAGCTAGCGGGACCAGTGAGTCTGACGCAGTATAAGGCAGCTGCCTACGTTCCTGTGTATCTGTCCAGACTGCGTTGCTAAAGGTCTGCAATGATGGGGCACAAACGCTTGGGGTGGGGATGGGGAAACCTGTCGCTGAAAAGCAGTCAGGAGAGGACATGGGTGGAGGTTCCCCCAACAGGAAAGGAAAAGTTTAAAGAAAATAAAGACACTGCAAAATGACCCATCTCAAGGCTGATTCAAGTATCAGCAACTGGAGGAAATGCTATCTTGTTGGAGCCTCTGAGATTTTATTGGCTAGATTTTGTTGTTTTTAACACTCAACTCTGTTGTGTTTTAAATATTATATTGTATTTTTAAAAAATATTTAACTTAAATTGCAAGCTGCCCCAGGAACACTGTTGTGTTGAAAGTGTAGGTATAAATACAATTAACATTTATGGAAAATATGTAGTTGAAAAATGTGTGCCATGCATAAAGATCATGCCTGCATTTATTTTACTCCCCGGACATGTTCCCACCTCAGATGCACCTGGCAAAACAGACGCACACATTAAATTGCATACTCCATGTGGAGAGTTTTTGCTACACAAGTGTAGGAAAGGATCATGCGTGAAACAACCCTAACAAAGCCACACAACAATGTTCGAGTCTGAGGGATTCTTAATCCATCAAATCATTTGGAGAGAACGAAATGCAAAATGTAAATGTTTGGAAAGAACAAAAGATACAGATGGAAAGCTAGGCCCAGGCAGAAGGTGCTTAAATTGAGTATTGTTGCACCAGATGACCAAGAAGCAGTAACTGGTTAATATGTCTTCCCTACTTTTGTCAACTGGTTGAGGGCCTGCTGTGCAAGACTTGACACAAAAGCTTAGATCTTTTGATAAAGTTTGACCATGTGGAGGACAAAAATAATTTGATCAACCTAACTAGTGATTAGCTTTACTGTAAATTCTACTTAATACAGTCTCTGTGAGTTTATGTTAAGAATCTGTCTTCCCAGGTGAACTCATATTGTTCCAAAGCAACTCCCCAGTGTTTTTCACAAACAGCCATTTCAGGCAAATTGCCATGTATGTGCATTTGCTAGTTAAAAATAACAATCCACTCCACTCCTATTCATTAAATGGTTATTCCCACCCTTCCTCCAAGGTACTCTCCCCTCATTTTATCCTAAATTCAATACAGTAGGTTAAGCTGAAAGAAAAAGTGACTGGCCCAAGGTTACCCAGCAACCTTCATAGCTAAGAGGGGATTTTGAACCTGGGTCTCCCTGGATAGACTGCTGTATTTTTTCTGTTGGTTTTGATAGGAGATTTTAAATATATATTTAATGCAATTCTTGTATTACATGTGGTTGACAATGTTGTGCATCACTCTAGGTGCTATTTACAGGAAGAGTGGTATAATAATGATAATAATAACAGTAATTCACCCTGACTCTCATTTCTAGGGTCTTTTCCTTAAATCTGGAGTTCCCTGCCCCAGAAGCCTATCTCCATCCTAAGGTTTGCAAGACTAGCTAAGACCTCCTTCTAAATTAAGAAGGCTGTTATACCCAAGCAAGGACTGAGACTGGTGTGGATTCTGCATTTAGATATTGCATTGATCTTTGCTTACGGTTTCAATGCGATGCTAGACTTTTTAAAAAAAAGTCATTGTATTGTTATGTCTTACAGAAGGTTTCTCTGAGAGTCCTGCAGGCTAGTAAGGTGGAGACCAACTTTTAGAGATAAATAAATAAATTCAATTTAGGGCTCCAGAGAAAACGAGGAAAGACTGGCAAGTCAGGGATATTATTTTGCAATGTAGACCTCAGTGTGTCTCTTTACGTTCTAGGCAAGAGGTGTTTTGCTTAAGTCAGAGTTTTGTGCTCTACACAAAGCCACAATGATAGGACAGAGAAGGAAGAAATGAAAGAAAAAGGTCTGCACCCAGAAATGACAAAAGCCTCTTTCCTAGGTATACGATCACAAAACAAAGCATGGAAGCGCAGGAGGGAGAGACATTTCTTCTGTTTCAGTGACCTTGACATCACTACAGTACTACTGTAATTTTAGGAAAGCCCCTTGTCATGCAGTGAATGTTCCTGTGTTATTATGTCATGCAAAACATGATCATTATTAAGTACTTACAAAGAGAGAAAGAAGGAAGGCAGGGGAGCCCATGGGGACACTGTCCTGTTAAAAGACAAACAGAAGTAATGAATGGATTTGATGGAAACACACGCAAAGAAGCCAAGGGCACGGCCTCCATCATGGCCTCCATCCAGAACTCATTCCCATCGCTTCTAACAGGCTCTTACCACACAGCAGATATGGGGATACCCTAGCTTGGCAGCAGAAAGAGCTCCAGGACAAAGAGGCTACAATCCTACGCACACCTACTTTGGAGTAAACCCCACAGAATTCAATTGACTTGATACTGAGTAAGGTGCTTAGGACTGCACTGTGAATTTCCTTTAGGTATACCCTGGGCACTCAAAATGTTAAGCAGCTCCCAGTTCATAAGATGCTACTCTCAGGAGTCATGCCCCAACACATCGTCTAAACCAGTGTTTCTCAAATAGCGGTCTGGGACTCACCAGTGGGCCTTGGGGCACTTGCAGGTGGGCCTGAGTGCTGCACCCTACCCAGTGCCTCCTCACTTGTTTGCCCTGCCCTCTAACTGGGCCTATATAGCCTTTTTGGTCAGACCAATGCCAGAAATTCCTTCATGCCGAGTAGACAGTGAAGTTCAGGAGGAGGAGGAGGAGGAGGAGTGAAGGAATGTTTCCCTCCCCTGAGGGGAAAAGAACCGAGATGGTGTTGAAGGAAATTAGAAAGTGTGATAAAAGGTTAATATTTACTGTTGTTGTTATTATTATTGTTAATAATAAAAAACAAAGAAACAGAGAACAGAAAGGGGAAAAGAGAGGAAAGCTGTTATAGTAAGAAGTGAATGTAAAAGAACCAGAGAGAAAGGATGAAAGAAACTGGCAGGTGGTAGCGGTGGTGAAATTAGGTACTACTAGTGTGAAAGGAGAATGGGAGAAGAAGTTATAGGAGATGGGTAAAATACATATTTGAAAGGCATGTGGGGGTGGAAGGGGAAAAATATAAAAGAAAAAGCCTTCTCTGCTTGAGAGTCTCTGGGTAAGTAAATTTTGCTTAAATGGGGAGGCTGTCTGTCCTCTAGCTTGAGGAAAGCTGAGCTATGGAACTCCTTGCCACAAGGAAAATGCTGTAGCAAAGGATTTTGCAATTTCCAAAGACTGATTATATACCAGCAGAAAATGATGTCAGTAACTTGCCAGCTGATTATGCCAAACTCTGCCTCCATCTGCCCCCATTTTGTGACAGGTGGGCCTCAGTAATTTTCAGTCATCTCAAGCAGGCCCTGGGGACAGAAAGTTTTAGAACCCCTGGTCTAAACCAAAGAACATATATTGGGCTCAGTGCTGGTAAGTAAAGTCCCTTGGTTTCAAGTTTTGGAAAGGTGAAGTTCTCTGGCTCTAAGCCCTCCATCAGATTACGACCTGGAGCTGCTCTTCACACACTGAAACACCAGTCCCATCTCCTCATCGGGCATTAATTTTTCACTTTACTAGATACTGAAGACTGGTGGGGTGGAGGAAGGGAAAACTGCCACAGCCATCTTTGTTTCTATTTAAACCTAAAGGGTGAAACCGCATCTATTCCAAATGAGACTTCTAAATGAAGAATTCCAAAGCTTCTCTAAACCCTTCAGATGAATGCATACATCAAATACTTCAAACCATCACCCCCAAACTGCCCCCACCTTCTCTGAAGCATCTTGTTTCCGAGTGGAATCTCGTCCACGCAGACTCTTTGCACTAATCCCAGACTCAGATGTCTGCATGATTAGCTGTGTGGCTAGAAATTGCTGCAAGAAACCACATAATAGCCATTAGGATTCTCAACATGAATGCAAATTTAGTGGCTTGATACCACAACACTGGAGGCAACTTCTGTTACTCATTTATTTCTAAACTCTACATTTCTTTTGCTTGACTTGGTAACAACAAATCACATGGGGATGGTCACACAGACTCAGCATGTTTAACCGATGTCTTTCTAAGGGGATCTTACAAGCTAATGAGACTTTCGAGTACCAAAAGGAGCAGGCATCTTCTCTAATGTACTCAGCACCACCCAGAGCAAATCAGGATACTACCCAACTGAAGACTTCAGACTGTGTCTTTACCTGAATCTGTTCCAAGACGTCTCGCTGCATTTCCACAGCCATGTGGTATACATCATGGTCAGAGCTGTTGTACATGACAGCATTCTGGAACATCAGCATGATATCACGTTGGAACTCTGCTGTGGTCCGGATCAGCCCATTCTCAATATTTTTCTTAATAGTTGATAAATCCATTGGTCTGTCAATGAAACATGAAACAAACAATTGAAAATTAGAATAAAAATTAATTGAAAAAAAAAAGAAACATGAAACAAGTGTTGCACGATAACATTTATTAACACAATCTAAAATAAAAAACAATTGCTTTAAAACTAGCTGTTCTCCCCTCTTCTGTCTATGCCAAGAAGCTGTGACAGACTCAGCACCAATGCAAAAACTGACTACTAACCTTTGTACAATACTGTGGTAACCTGGAGCTATATCATCTGTCACGGGCTGCAAGAAGACATTGGCATACCTGTACAATGAAAAAGGTATGTGTAGGACTGGCTACTGCAAGCTTGCATGCATACTGGACTAATGGCAGTAGCACAATTCCCACCTGCAGAAGAGTTTCTCAACGTTCTCCCCATTCATTTGCTCAAGATGCTATAGCCAGGGGAATTCTATAACATGAAACCCACATTCTATAAGTGGAGTTGCACAAAGAAGAAACTGCACACTCGATGCATATTTTTGTATCAGTTCTATCAAAGCATAGTTGGCAAAGTCCTGGCAAAGCATAGTTGGGACATGAAAAGCATGGATATTAAGCTGCAGCAGATATGCAAACTCAGATAGATGAAGTGGACGTTTCACTGAGTGAAGATGTGAGACCCTCTGAAAGTGGAAGCTAGGCTACCAGAAGTCTCTTCTAGATGCCCATTGGTTGTGGAAGCACGTAAGAAGATCAGCCAACAGCTTTTCAAAGTTTTTTACCCTAGCCATGAGTACATGGCAAGTTTTTTGAGTTTACTTTTTAAAGTGACAGCTTAGATGTTCCATGATTTGATAGAGGTTGCCAGATTTTGGGCTAAGGACTCTCATAAAAATGCCTAGGGCTGCAACATTTAATTGATTAATTTGTGAGATTGATCCATTTAAAAACATTTTTGATTAACTAAAAAGATGTTCCAATTAATAAAACAAATTAACACACACACATACACACAAGTATGTATTACGTGCAAGTACTTCTCAGGACTGTAGAAGGCAAAATCCATCTTAAAAAGAAGCATTCCCTCTTCTCTCTCACGCAGGAGCGAACACCTCTTCTAGGATGGTGAGTGCTACAACAGACACATGCAGCAGAGTCTCTCTGCTCTTCCTACATACTGGGGCACGGGTGGCCAGATGATTTACCTGTGATTGGCTGCTGCTCTCCAAACCAACATAATAGCTTTTTTCCAGATCTTCTGGGCCTGAATGGCCTCCTGATCCTCACTGCAAACAGAGCTGGACAGAGAAAGGCATCTATCAAAAAAGGATACCCAGAGGCTTCTAGAGCAAAGCATACAGAATTATGGCCAAGCAACTAAGCATGATTCCCAAGATGTATCCCCTCCTTTTTCAAATTTCTCCAAGTTAGCAAAAAAGATGGCTGGTCTCCTAGCAGCCAAAGTCATACAATCATAGAATTGGAAGGGGCCTATAAGACCATCGAGTCCAACCCCCTGCTCAATGCAGGAATCCAAATTATGACTAACCATGAGGCTCCTCCACACAGTAACAGAAGCCGTAAAAAAAAAAAGTCCTTAGAATGATACAGGTCTCAGCTAATTCACACTACAGACCACTGTGTAAAGGGACAAAGTTAGTCTCAGCCTTCAGCAGGCTAGCAGCATGCTCTGGGATATTTAGTGAGTAGCTGTAGGTTCACTAATACTCACAACTGTGAGGAGGCAGGGCTGCTGGGGATGGAATCAGCCAAAGTGTGAGACTGCAAAGGCGCATTATGGATACTGAAGCCATCATCACTCTCACTCACAGGGGGCTCATTGTCCATTTCTGAGAGATATCCCTCACCCTGATCTTCCTCTTTGGGCTCTTCCAGGCTGGCAGCCTCACTGGCACCATCCTCCTCATCCTCTTCACCCTGAGATACAGGATTAAAATTTCAGGAAATCAGCAAGTAAGATGCAGCTGATACAGCACCTGCATCAGCAGCCAAAGAGAACAGCAGAGGAAAAGGAAAAGCTACAGGCTCAAATATCTCCCAAGCATGCCAGGAGTACAACATGCTCAGGGAGAATCCCCTTTCAGCCAACTTTCCCACACGATTCTATCTGCATGCTGAGATTGTCAGAGGGAATGCTGTCCGATATTCCCCCTGTCATCTAAAATCATGGGGCCTTCTCAGCAGTGGCACCTCCACCGGGAAGCGCTTGTAGCATCCTCCTTCTCCTCCTTTTGACGGATGGTAAAGACCACTCTTTTCCATCAAGACTTTTATACCAATCGAGGTTTTTGTTTTCTGTTTCTTCCCTCTTGATTTCGGTAATTTTATGCTGGCTGCTTAACATTGGTAGTGGACAGTCAGTTTCTGACACGTTTGATTAAGACAAAGTCCCTGCCCTCAAGCTTACAATCTAAAAAGAAACGACACACCAAGAAAAGAGGTCGGGGTGTGGGGAAGGAAACTCTTGGTACACGGTCTTTGTTCAACCTCCTTCTTATGAGCAGCCGGGATGGAAAATGTCAAGGAGAAGAGGCACCCAAGATTGCCAGTCTCTCTGCTGCTCTGATGGCATGGCCCGGCATTCCCGCTCCTCCCCCTTGGCCACAGCCTGATGTTAAAATGCTGCTGCCACATATAAACTATATTCCATTTTGCTTTGTTAATTATTTTTGAGGTCTTTGGCCAGAAAAGCAGGTTAGGAATAAATGTTAACACACGTAACCTATCCACAACGGAGGCCTGGACTCCTGCCTCCAGAAAGATTAACCGAGATCTTCCTTCTAGACTGAGATTTCTGGACACCCACTATATATTGGGATGGCCTCCCAAATTAACTCTGGCTTTCTCCACCTATGAACTCAGATGCAAACAGCTGGCAACTACTTTCACCCTGCACGTATGTCAAGATTAATATGAGGGTAAATAAAATACCTTCAGCTGGTTCTCAAAAAGAGCTTGGGCTTCCTCCTTCATCGATTCTGGGAAGAGAAAGGAAAAAGAAAAAAAAAACCGCATCTTTAACTCTAACAAATGCAGGCAAGCAGACATCTGGCTTCCTCCCTCGCAGTGTTTCTCCTCCCCAGTAACCCAATTAGGTTACCTGCAAGCTCGTATTTGTGGTGAAGGTCTGCCTGAGAGGAGTCTTCGCTTGCACTTGGAGCATGTGGAGAGGAAGTCTCATCGTCAGGCGGGAGCTAGAAAGAAAAGGAATGGCCTAACATGAGCAACAGGACCAGCTTCCTACTGAACTCACCATAAAGCCACATTTTGTACCATAAGGAGTTCAAAAGGAGACAGTGGGGGCAGAGTGATGGAACAATACAGCCACATCCCCAGGAAAGCCCTGCACATCCGGGCAGGTGACTCCCCAAGGATCTAACATATGGCCAGAACTGAGTGCATGTTGCAACCCCACAGGTGCAAAGTAATGGAGAGCGTAGCATTCGGCTTGCTGAGAACCCAACTTTCAATTAAAGAAAGGGCTACTGCACAATATACTTGGTGGACAATGTCTTCCAAGTGAGAGGGAGGATGGAGTAAACATTCCCAAGGGATTGAGGATGGGGCTTTAATACTCCATGCCATTCACTTCTGGCTAGCAAAACAAGAATAAAGTGTGTCTTCCCCACACCCTGCAAAAAAACATTAAGCAAATTTGCTCAATATATACATGTAAGATGTTTCTTGGAGTAAAATCTGGGAATGCACCAGTGCAGAATGCAATTTTTTTTTACCACAGAGCAAACGGTCCTAAATTTGGCCAACAAATAAAGTTGTCCTTTATTGTGCACTAAGCATAGATATGAGAAACAACTTCAAACCAAAGGTCTCTCTCTTTCTCTTCCATTTCTCATTCATCAGCCGATTTTCCACACATGTGACTCCCAAGAAGCTGCTTTCCTATCTATGTACCTCTGTCTTCACTGTGACATGATCCATTTCATCTTTTGTCGATTCCATCTCTATTTCAGAGCACTCCAGACCACTGACCCCTGTGTCTTCATCTTCAGGGACTTCACTTGTTCTGGTTGCTAGTGCAGAAGCTTCCTCAGAGCCTAGATGAATCTGCCCCTGCTCAGAAGGCTCAGTTTTTATTTCTGTTCCCAGATCCCCAATGCTCATCAGATCTCTGATCCCCTTAGCCTCTGACTCCTCACAGTCTGGTCTCTCCTGCTTTACAGTGACAGCTATTTGGGGAATCTGATTCTGCTTCTCGTGCTCCTGTTGGATTGGATGGTCTCGTTGAAGTGAGTGCTCCCAGGGGCCAGTCAGTGACTGAGGATCCTCAATCTCTTCACAGAAAGCCTCTACTGCTGCAACATCCAGGACTTCAGAATGGTCGTCCACCTTTACCAACAGTGACAGAGATAGCAATAATAGACCATGATAATGATAGAGATGTAAAGACCTTGCAATAGAATCAGCAGGGACTACCCCTCTGTTCTACAGGCCAAGATGCTGAACTCTAGGGGAGAGTATAGGTCTAGTTCACATGTCACATGAAACCATAGTTAAAATAATGTGAACGAGCCGTGTGCTAGTAAACACTGCTGAAATTGAGAGTGGCCCCTGTTCCTGTCGTGTTGGTGGGAAACAAGCCACGCTATGGCTTGCCATGTCATCTAAACCTGGCCTTATGGTTTGTTTCTTTCCAAACAAAGAAGTGGAAGGCAAGTTTTTTTTTCTTTAACAAGGTTTACTTTAATTATGGTTTAATGTGACATGGAAAGCAGATCATAGATTGAAAAACATTTTTAATTCTCAAGATTTTCCAAAGCAGGCATGTTATTACTGCAAGGTGGTACTGAAGCACTAAGAGCCAAATAAACAGGGTTTTGGCCCTATAGAGAATTACAATGAATATAAAACTTCTTTTTGAGTTATTTTTACTTTTGGCCATATAAATCCAGGACTCTAAGAACAGGCAACTCTACTTTCTAGACATAATATCCTACTGCCTTTCCTTGTAAAAAAGTAAAAGGCAGCTTTTTAATTTAAAAAGACATCCCCTTAGAAAATTCCTCGGCTTAGACTGTGGTTTCACACATCCAGCATTCCCGCATACATTGCAAATCTAATACTAGTACATTTTATGTCACCAAATCAAAGCAGGACAAGAAATGATCCAACTGAAATATCAAGTTGACTATCACAGATAGACATATTTATTTTTTCGCATGCCCACTGAAAGGCTAAAATACCTGAAAACAAAACACAACAAATTATGGAATGCAGAAAGTGCAGGATTGCCTTAACCCCAGTCAATGAAATTCAGGCTAAATATTGCCATGTTTTCAAAAGATCCTTAGGCTTTTAGCAATTCTCAAGAAGACTGCACCTTAGCTGGGGCACACTCATGAATAACACCTCATGTGTGTGCACATGTGGGTTTCGTGGACAAGAAAGCACTCTTGGTCCGGGGCCCACACAGTTGCTCACCATGGTGAGCATCCCTACATTCTCTGCCAAACTCCTGTACTTCTCCCAACCTGGAAACCTTGCAAAGCATTTCAGAAGCACTCCAAGCCACTCTGAAACTCAGCATAATGCCCAAGTAAGGGCAGGGTGACCAGAGAGGCCTGTCAGAATTTTTGAGCTGCCTGTCTTGGTCAGCTTTGGAAATGTGACAGACTCGGGACAGCAAGGTCCAGCAATCCTATTGTGGGAAGCACAACCAACCCATACAGGCCCCAAGATCATTTTACCTTGTCCTCAATGATGGCAATGATGTCCCCAACAGTTTCAAAGTCCAGTTCCTCCCCCGTATAGGAAACGGCAATGTCCATCTTCTCAGCCAGATCAAGGTCTTCCTTCCCATCCATGCTGTGGTGTTTGGAAGTCCCTACAGCACCAGATGCCCCAGAACCCAGGCAATCTTTCTTGATGGAATCAATGATCATGGAAATTTCACTGCTGTCCATTGACACTGTCACAGTGTGAGGATCAGGCACTGCCTCCATGGAAACACAGGTGTTGGGCTGACTCACTGGACAAGAGTGACAAGTCAAGTGAAAGCCTGGCAGCTGAGGCAACCAGCAGCATGGGTCAGATCAAGAAAATCAAAATGCGTTCTACAGCCTCAAATAAAGGCACATGCAGTTTGGTGCCCCCTTCTCTCCCCTCCCCCACAACTGATGGAGTCAAAACAGGAGCCATCTCTTTGCATCATAGCCTAGCTCCACCCCCCTTGCTACCTTTTACCCCCCCCCAATCTTTCCTTCATCAGCTCCTGCACCCTGCCTGAAACCCAAGGGGGCCTCTTCTCAACAACTTTGGGCCACTGGCACAGTGTTTCTAGAGTCCTCAGATCAACCGGCTGGCTACAGATTTTTAGACACCCACAGCCCGCATTCATACAGCCCTTCTGTCGAACCTAAGGAGGAAAGTCTTCTGCAAGGTACTGAGTGACATACAACTGCAAGGACGCACCTGTCGCTACACTTTCGGGAGTTGCAGCTGATGGCACAGCAGCTGGTGTTTGTAGCGTGGGAACCATGACTAGAGTTGCCTGAGGCACAGACTCTACAGGGGGAGGCAGGAGTTTGGCTGGAGGTTCACTGGCAACAGCAGAAAAGGAAGCAAGCGATGTGGTGAATTGTGCTGGACCAGCTTCTAAAAGGCGGGAAAGAGTAGGAGCACCTAACAAAAGTATGAAGAAGGGGAAAGGCACATTAGCCAAGAAGCTACAGAAGACGATAAAGCAAGCAATCCCTGGGCACTTGACCAGCTCATCCCCACCAGGGTTGCATATGCTGACACATCCACAAAACTGGCTACAGACAGATGTTCCAGTAGGGCTCAGGAGCACATATAAGAAAGGACTTTCAAACGAAGGGTGTCAGCACTTTACACCAGTAACAGAAATCCACATTTGGCTCCAAGGAAATCCAAACCTGGGGTAAAACCATCACATTTTGGTACGCTGAACAAATCATGGAGATCTGCATAGCTTTCCCTTCATTTGCAAAACAAAATTCAAATTTCAATATTTGAGCATTTGCAGAGTATTTTGATACAGGTGAAATAATAAAGGGGAAGGAAAGGAGGAGATTTGGGGCTAAGGAGGGAAGTTCAAGGCATAGCAGGATGCTAAGAGCCGTGGGGAGCTAGTAACGTATAAGAGGCCTCTGTGTCAGCTCATGGAAGCCCAGCCTTCAGCAGACATGGAGCCTACACACTGTTCTCCTCATAATGTTTGTGGTTGCATGAATATTTTTTTTAAAAAACCAAGATATTCAGAAAGCAATTCTGCATCAGAGTCAAAATCTTATGCCAGATAGTAGTATTTGAGGGGACAAAGACTGATGCAGAACTCTAAAGGCAGGCCTGTATATACACCATGTTAAAAATGCTCCAATTTTTGCACCAAGAGAAAGTGAACCTTGTACAGTGTTTCTGTATAGAAACCTGTATAGATCATAAAGACTTTTCTCCCCACCCCTTCCCCAACATCTGCATTTCCATCAGGCATTACAAACTTTTTACCTTATTTACATTATTTTAAAAGAGATTAGAATATTGTTTTTAAAAGAAAAAGTTGAAATTCTCAGGATGCCTAATGCTGCTCCCGGGACCAGTTTATATGTTTGTACTAGTTCTTTGTGTCTACAACAGGGGTGGGTAATTGGATCATGCTGGAGAGCTCCGAAAGCGGCCAACCCTACGAGGGTCACTTTGACAGGAGGACAGGGCCTCCCTCCTGTCAATCAGGCCATATGACATCAGGTCACTGAAACTTCAAGTTGTGGCTCCAATGAAAGAATCAGGAGGTTGCTTACACTCTTCCATTTTTTAAAAAACTTTTCTGGCTTGAACTTTCCTGCACTTGACATCATATGACATCAAGATGTGGGAAAGGTGGGCAATTTACTGGGGGGAGGGAAGAGAGAAGAACACACTATGGCAAGCCTGGGAAACCCTTGATCCTCCAGAGGTTGATGACTCCAACTCCCATCAGCCCCAGCCAGCATAGTCAACGGTCAGGGATTATGAGAGTTGGAGTCCAACAACATCTGGAGGGCTACAGATTCCCTAGCTCTGCCCTAAGGAAAGCTAAAATGTCAAGATATCAGCCAAACACAGACAAAACAGCAGCAAAACTATCAGTAGGAAGAGAATTCCAAAAATAAAGACTAGTTATAGAGAAGGATGAGTAGGCAAGGAAAGAGGTGAGGCTCAACAAGGACACATGTACCAGAAGAATGGAGGGAAAAGGAGGGAATATACAGCTGAAAACAAGATGAAGGAAGAGAAATAAGTGCATGAAGTTCATAACACAGAGTAAGTAACGTGATGAAATGTCACACATACTCTTGACATGCACATACAAAGTTTTGACTAAAGGCATTGCCTACCAGGCAAATTATCTGGTCTTCCAAGGTCTTTGCTTCCAAAGAATCTTTTCTTGATTTAGTCACATAATTTGAAACAGGTCACACACATTCAAACATCCTCAGTATAAACAGCAGAACAGAAATTACATTCAATAGTAGTGGATTTCCTGCATCGGCAGAGGGATGGACTAGATGACGTTTGAGGTCCCTTCCAACTATGATTTTAACAAGAGAGGAGAAAGAGAAACAAGAACAATAGTAGAATAGACCTACCTGAAGCAGCAGGAGATGCAGGAACAGTAGTTGAAGCAGACTGCATTTCCCCACCATGCAGCCCTGGAAGAACCCCTCCCACCTCCAGGAGGAGACCAGAGCTGCTTGCGTGACCAGAAACAACAGTCATGTCGCTCTCACCCACCTGCCAAAGGACATTCATACACTAAAAACCCATGCACAGACAGTTCCATTGCTATACACACAACAAGGTCTTGCCTGTGTGCTCAGTAAAATTGTTTTAGATTCTTGCTATAGGCTCTGCCAAGATGCTCCTGTCCTCTGGCTGCTCCCTTGTAGCATTTAAGGAAGGTGCCAGCAATGTGGATGAAGTCAATCAAGTACAGATGCAGGGAAGCCAAAACAAAACCCAACCCTCCCTCATTTCCATCCGGAGCAAAAGAACACTGCCTCTCAAGCAGAGAAACTCATGTTAACTTGGCCAGACAGGAAAGCGCAGCTCAAAAAGGAGCAAAATGTAGCACTTTCCTTGGAAACATGAGGGAGATCTTCCCAAGCCCATCTGCCTGATGTAATCAATGCTAAAAGGGACCAAAGGAAACAGGCATGCCTCAAAAAGGCACAAGAGAAGGGGAAGAGAATAACTAAGGTATGCAGAATGACACAAACACCAACTATAGTACGTAAATAGTCCCCATCTTTTCCCCACATGGATGTATGCATATGAAGGGATCCCCACATGGCTCAACGGCAGCAGGGGAGAGGAGAAGAGCGCTCTTGTGCTCAGGTCCTGCTCAAGTTTTCCCATGGCCATCTGGTTAGCCACTGTGAGAACAGGATGCCGGACCAGACAGGCCATTGCTCTGATCCAGCAGGCTCTTCTCATGTTCTTAGCTCTTAGATACCCTACCATTCCACAAAGCAGTCCACTGTGCCTGCCCATGCAGACCTACTAAAGGTGAGAGGAGGGAAGACAGACTTTAAGATCTATGGCACCTGGTTGGCCACTGTGAGAACAGGATGTTGGACTAGATGGGCCACTGGCCTGATCCAGCAGGCTCTTCTTATGTTCTTATGGTAGAGACGGGGAACCTGTGATCCTTTTGTTGAACTACAATTCCCATCAGCCCTAATCATTGGCCATGCTGACTGGGGCTGATGGAGACCAAAAATGCCTGTAGGGCCAACAGGTTCTCCACCCATCCCTGCTCTATGAGGATCCCTCCACATGCAGGCAAGGAGCATGCTCTAAATATATTAAGATAGCAAAACTAAATATATTAAGGCTGAAATCCCATACACATTTACCTGGGTGTAAGCTCCACTGAATTCAGTGAGGCTTACTTTTCAGTAAGCTTGCATAGGATTGCACTGCAAGACATCCATATCATTGAGTAACTGTGTGGGCTTTTCTGTAGTTACTGCACAGTTTGCATGCATGCACTAATTCAGCTGACATCATGCTAATGTATTTGATATACATAGTATACACAGATTAATGTTACTATATGCATCTTGATTATTGTCCCCTTCTCCTCTTTTACAGGAACAATGCGGCAGAATTTACTTAAAATTTTTCTGCCCCACCTCTCCCATACCTTTAGGCAGTTTACAACATACTTTTTGGAATACTAAAGATAGGTCCAGTGAGTGATCTGGGAGGACCAGATGCTGAAGCTAACCATGTGTGATTCTGATCAGTCCCCTTAGGAGTCCCATGTTTGAGGGTAGGATGTAAGGATAATAAATAAAATTTAAAAAACCAAACAACCACTATTAAAAACAATAAAGAAAAAAATAAAAAATCCAAATCTGCAACTGCATTTCCTTAATAAGACTGTGTATGGTCTTCAAGCTTGTACAATTCTTCAAACACAAAAACCATGAACTAAAAATCCAGTTTGTATCTCAATTATGAACTCACTAGGCATTAGGGCAGCCTCTTTCTCTCTCTCTTCTCCTTTTAATCCCAGCAGTTACATGGGGATAAAAATATTGGCCTGCCATGTAGAGTCTACGGCCATACTCCCTGAACATGCCCAATCTTGTCTGATCTCAGAAGCTAAGCAGGGTCAGGCCTGGTTAGTACTTGGATGGGAGACCACCTGGGAATACTGAGTGCTGTAGGCTTAGAGGAAGGCAATGGTAAACCACCTCTGAATACCTCTTACCATGAAAACCCTAGGAATATATCCAAAAAAGATTCATAGGGTTGCCATAAGTCGTAATCCACTTGAAGGCATACAACAACAACAAGCCATGTAGAGTTATTGCACAGATGACTAATACAATGCATGCAAAGTGCTTTGAGGATCTGGAAAATGTACTCTATAGGAGCCAACAGTAACATTATAGACCTATCTAAGCTTTCCCCTTTGAAAAATGCTTGGGCGTTTTGCCCTTCCTGGTGAAAGTCAGTCACAGAGATTCACCAAGACTATTGCATATGTAAGCAGGGAACTCCATACCAGCCTGGGGCTTGTGGGCAGGAGGCTGCCCTTCTTCAGCAGCTCTGAAAGCAGAGGAGAAGGAGGCGGAGTTGCTTTCTGTCCTAGCATCTTTTTCTGGGCTGAATCATCTGTGACTGGGGTCATGGGGGCATCCAGGGAGGTGGAGCCCATAGGGGTGTCAGGGATCCCCATGAAGGAGGCAACTGGGGTGCTGGGCAATGTCCCTGGAGTTACCTGAGAAAGAGAAAAACCACACTGTTCAATGCCACATCCTCACCAACTTGACAAGTCCCAATGACTCCTCCCACCAGGGCCAATGACCAAGCATACCCCAAGCACCTCCTCCATCACTCCTGCTCCCCTCAGCCCTTGTGTATTTCCACCTTTTTATTCCGACCCTAGTCACTGCCACCAAAGTGCATTCAAAATTCTTGTCATGCAGCACAAAGCCAACTTTGTTCTCTGGACAAGGCTGCACACAAGCCATCAACATTACAAAAGGCAAGAAGGAGAGCTGCAGAGAACACTATGTTTCTTAACGGCTTCTCATTCCTGCCAAATCCTTACCCCTGGACTAGCCTCTTCCATAGTGGGTTGAGACAAGTCCCCCAGACTGTAGTCTGCTCCTGGCGAGGTTGAGCCTGCTGGAGAACGGACCATAATTCCCGGAGGTCTTCGTGACGGATTCTTAACTGCCTGACGAGCTAGAAGAGAAAAGGCAGAAAATTCAATTCAAAAAGTGTTAGTTCACAGAATCCCCTTGATAAAATAAAAAATCTCAGCACAAGATTCAGTGAGTTCACAGAATCCCCTTGATAAAATAAAAAATCTCAGCACAAGATTCAGTGATCCCCAAACCACTGCCCCAAACATCTGGCTGCTATGGTTCTAACTTGAATTCCTGCAATTTCTCCCAGCATAAAGAATCTGAATATGTAACAAGCATCAAATCCTTCCTCACTGGCTTATCCATCACTAATCCAGGCAACTCTCTTACTTCATCTCAGGTGCTGTTTCTGTAAAAGGAGTCTCTCTGGTATTATGCCTTTTTGTCAGGGTTCGTGCATCTAAAGCTGCCCTCTAACATTGAGGACTGTCTTTTAAGAAGAGGGAGAAGGTCTCTGAAGATCATACACAATTGTCCACTTCACAAAGGAGAGAAGGAGGAAATCAAACTGACCAAATGCTTCTGTAAGCCTCTTCTTCCTCCTGAACTGTATCACTAACCATTTTCACCCTCAGGAGTTTGGTTCTATGGGAAATAAAGAAACAAACCAGACTCTAACTAACCTTGATAAGCAGCATCTGTAGCCTTCCTCTTCATCTCTGCCTCCTCTTCTTCCATTCTTTTTTTCCTGTAAAAAGTTAACAAAAATCAAGGTTACACAAGGTTAAAGGGTGCAAAACTGATTTTTCTTGTATATATTTATTAATTTTCACATAAAACCAAACATAATCAGAACAACAATTCAAAAGGATGCAAAACAGAACTGATGCTTCCCACAAATATATTACATACACAGCCCACACGCCTTAAAACAATGAGACACTCTTCATAGCAAAGGCCTAAGGAGAGCTTTTTAGCCAAGACCAAAAAAAGCCAGGCCAGACATCAGAGCCATTGTTCAAGAGCCCCCTCACAGCTCAACTCCAAAGGGCACAAGGCCTTGCAAGAGACTGGATGAGGGAGTGACAAAAGTGAGCAAACATTGAAAAGCTGCATGAGAAAACAACACCATAAAATCAAGAAGATTTCCAGAGTGGAGTTTGCAAGTTCAGCCATTTTGATGAAATCCCAAGGACTGAGTTCAAGAGCTCAGATATGAAATCCCAGGGGAAAAAACTGTTAACAGGGAAATAATAAGATAACCCACACCAAAATGTCATTGTACAGTTCCTCCAGCCTCTGGTCCATGTGCCCTGCCTGGATCAGTTCGGCATCCCTCTTCAGCTGCCTGTAGAGACAACACAGATAGGTTTGATCTATTTTATCATTATCCACCCGCCCTGAAACAATGACCTTAAAGAGTTCCAGACGCCAACCAATCTGATAGGTACCTGTACTTTTCCTGTGTCTCCTTAATCATCTTCTTCAGCTCCTCAACCCGTTCTGCTGTCAGTTTTCTCACAATAACATCTTCCACAGTTTCTACCACTTCTCCCTTCTCACCACGCTTTCTTCTGCACAAAAAAGGGGGGGAGGGAACCAAACTAGGGACCAATAACAATTTTCAATCCTCCCCAACACAACACCTTTTGTCCTCACAAATCCCACAACTCTATTTCTCCTCCTCATTCCAATTATGTATTTCCCACTTTTGTATAAGTATCATTCAGCCACTTTGGAAATCTGTATGGGAAATGACAAGATGCCTACTTGCCCAACCACTGTACAGTTTTTAGGGACTGAAATGCACAAACATATGGGAGGAAACAATTTGGTCAAAAGTCAAAGCAATATAACTGAGAAAAAGGTTGGATGTTCAGCTGGAAAACTTTTGCAACTTTAGAGTTCCTCCTGCTCTTTTCTGGAAAATGATCTCAAACTGACCTTCCAGAGGTTACAAAAAAATAACCCTTGCATCTACTTCGAGACTGCAAATAAATATTATCAGGGTGAAATATCAGATGCTATTAAAGAAAGAATAATTACTTAATAGATGCCAATTATGATCTGAAAGCAATTACATATGAGACTGGACCAGAACCAGATCCAGTACTCAGAGTGCTTCAAAACGTTAGTTTTTTGGGGAGTCTTGGAAATGGTATTTTATGGAAACATCATCATTTCTACAGTGGCATGGCATTATAAAAGACGTATGACAAAAGCAGAAGCTAACACTAAAGAAGGCTTTCTAGTGTTATAAAGGGTTGATTCTGTTAGCACTGGCCATTGTAGAAGTAGTTATAGTAGTTATACTACTCTTCCAGAACCCCTTCTCCTTCCTAACACCATTATGCAATTTCTTTTGTGGTTGGGGCTCATGTGCCCCCTGAACAAACACTGAATCTGCATTTGGAAGAATGACACACCAGGGGAGCTATGTGCAGAAGTTAATTAATTTAGAAACTTTTAACAAACAAATGAAAGCAGGAAGGTGACAGTAAAGCAGAACATTTCACAGAAGTCAAACAGTAAGCACAAGGAACTCAATTATTACATGACTACAAGCTGTAGGGGTGGAAACATATATGTAGCAGAAGGAAGCCCCTAGTTATACCTTTATTTTAAAATCACAGTTATGCGGTCTAGAGGGATACAAGATGCAAAGCAAACATTGACAGTTCAGGAAAAAGCTGTTACAGCAACTCAGGGAAAAAAAGGTCTTTGAGTACTCTTGAAATTGAACATAGGCCTTAAACTCCACAAGATCAATCAGTCATCAAGAAAAAAAAAATGCACGGTTGACAGAGCAGTTCAATTATCTACCAATGTTGGAAAACAACTAGAACTCACCGGAAGAGGGAACAAAACAAGGAAGAATAATTGGAGGAGATATGTTCTAAGGGCAAAATCTATCCCTCACTCCTGATCTACAACATTGGGGTTTGTGTGGATACAGTGGAGATCTCCCCCTGCCCAGCTCAGAGTGGGGCATTCTGGAGGCAGAAAGAAGAACTGGTCAGTCCAGAATGTACTGAATCCTGAGCAGGCCCCACCGCTGTCAATTGATGGCATTGGGCCCAAATGCTACATCAGCACTGGGATGACATAGCCTGGAGCAGCCTTTTACCTGCTCCAACCATAGTCAGCATGAGCTGGAAATGAGACAGTGACTATGCCATTCTTTTATGTTTTGCCACTGCCCAGCCAGGGTTTGGATTGTTCTGCCAGTATATAACCAAAGAGTTTAGTTTAGGGCAGAGTTACTATAATTGCTGGGAACCAAAAGAAAGGTGGTCTGGATGCAGAGTTACAGGTACCTTTGTATGCTCTGTCCAAACTATTGTTACTCTTCACTTCGGGTAGTTCATCTTACAATGTCAACTCATGCCCAGCCCCACTCAAAGAAAAAAAGTAAACATCACATGGCTCGGCCTTTGAACTCACTTTGGGGTCTCTGTGGTCTCCAGCAGCTCAGAATATTGTGAAGCACAATGCTTTAAAAAAAAAAAAGGTAATCATAAGTTCATCGTTTTCAGAAGACCAATCATGACAGACAACACTAAAAATCTACTTGTTCAGACAGAAACACCAGGCAGTTTATAAAACACGTTCCAGTTATTAAAGCTGTTCCCGGATGCGTGGGCAAGGGTGTATGCTTTCCTGACAAATGATTTGGAACCCTGCAGTGCGCTCCTAGCAGCCAGAGGATGGTTACTTAATGTACATGGCTGTCGGTTAGAGACATCTGAAGTCAAGCACAGATACCCGTAGCACAAGACCTCAGTGTCTAGGGGGTCTATGTGGGGGTGTATTTTAGACGCTATAAGTGAGCAGACCTTTCTCGCTCTACAAATTTGAAGGGGAATGAAGGCAACCAGCAATTGCTAAAATGACAAAAGTGCTAATTTGTCCATTGTGCACTGCTTGTGGAAGTTACCAGAACTACAACACTCAAGATTGCCCAACCTAGCTGACCTTCCACTCTCTTCCCCTTAGGGCACGGGTGGAGAACCTGTGGCCCTTCAGATGGTGTTGGACTCTCAACTGCCAGGTTCCCCATCTGTGCATTAAGGCTTTGTTGGGTACAGCAGTAAAGCAGGAGAAAAATACTTGTCCCAGATTACCTTAAATTCCTCCCATGAGCTGATTTACATATAGTCCTCTCGGTGTGTGGAATAAATCCCACTATAATGGCTATTGGAAGGCGAGAGTAGACTCCCTTTTCCCAATATTAACAGTAACAGCAGGATATCACCTCCAGCACTTACATCCCTCCGCAGGGGGAAGTGAGCACCAGAAGATATTCTCATCCTTTGACATTACTTGTTGCGGCTGCTGAACAGAATGGCTTAACATGCTTATATTTAACATGAGAACAGATCCTTACAGAGAGCCCCTTGGACAGGTAACCCCACTAGTGAAATGAAAGCTCACTGTGATGCAAAAAGGTGAAATTTAAGCACCCTACCTTCTGGGAAAACCAATCAGGTGGGCGGCCTGGCTCTGCAAAAGGTTTGATGGCTCTGCTGACAGACACCCTAGAAAAGAAAGAAGAAAGATCTTCCCTTCCTTAATAGGCAAGGCACAGTGGGGAAGGTTTGTCTTCCACTGATTAAACTGGGAAACTTTAGCATATATACCAGGGGTTCCCAAACTGTGGACCATGGACCACCAGTGGTTTGGGAAGTTCGATCAGGTGATCTGCGGTGTGTCTGTAAAAATGCAATTAAAATCATACAGCATCTAGCACAGTGCATTACAATTGCTACAAGAGGCAGAAAAATCATTACGTGGTCTGCCAAGACCCTCAACAATTTTCAAGTGGTCTGTGGGGAAAAAGGTTTGGGAACTACTGATATATACAATACAGTGCTTTCTGAAAAGAATTATGTTAAATTGTGCCAGGGCTCACTGTAGGTAGCAATCGTATGTCAGTAATCCCTCTCCTGCTGTTGCATTATAGTGGTTAGAATGACAGAACAAGACTGGGTTCAAATCCCGGCTCAACTATGAAGCTCATGAGGTGATCTTGGGCCAGTCACTCTCCCAGCTCTACCTCATGGAGTTATTCTGATAATAAAATGGAAGGTGGAGAAATAGCTCAAGGCTACATTCATGGGAGAAAAGGAGGATCATAAACAACAACAACGATGATTCTAGCTCATTCTATCCGTAGCTACCCCATGCCAATTTGAACAAAAATGCCTAACAGAATGACAATTACAAGAACTGCAATAGTTCTAACTTCACCTTTCCCCCCCCCATCAGCAGGATCCTCCACATTCTAAATTATCTCAGTCCAGAAATATTATACATTTAGAAATATATTTTGAAATTAATTGTCATAGGATTATTTTAACATGGTTTACTATTTGACATTATATTCCAAGGCCAAAGTGTAAAAAACTCTGCCTGAGTAGGTGTTTGATATTTCCCAGTCTTACAAATCCTACAATTCTGTTTTTCACAGTTTTTCCAACATGTGCATATTTACAATCACAAATGGCATTCAAATACTTCTACCGTATGGAATAATAACAACACCCACAAATCAATTCAGGAGTCTTTACAAGACACACAGCACAACTAAGCAATATGGATTCATCTATGTTCTGAGGTGCTATCAAAAACAGTGTTTAGCAGCAGCTTGTGTGTACCCGACAGTAAAATGCCTCATACCAGTTTTGGTCTCCACTCCGCATGACAGAAGAAGCCAAGCAGAGCTTCTCCCGAATAGACCACGGCTCTGTGGGTCCAACGCTCAGCAACTTGTGCTCTGACAGGGAAAAAGAAACATTACAGTGTCACAACCTACCCCCATACTTAAAAAAAAAAAAACTTTCTCAGTGGCAAGCCTGAAATTAAATTATATCTATCTCAACCCTTGCAGCTCCCTAACTATAAAGCAGTGGTATTCTACTAAGTGCTATTCAGAGTAGACCCACTGAAATTAATGCACTTAAGTTATTTATTTATTTATTACATTTATATACCACCCCATAGCCGAAGCTCTCTGGGCGGTTTACAGCTAGTCATGCCCATTAATTTCTATGCATCTACTCTGAGTAGGACTAGCATGGAATACTACCCTATGGCTCCTTTTCAAGCCACTATGCCCTCCATACCCAACTAACCAGCCTCACTAAAAGTCATCCCATGGAGAAACTCTAAGAAACGTCTGCTGACCATAGCTCAGTGGCAGAGCACAAGCAAAAGGTTCCAGGTTCAACCACTGGTTAGGGTTAGGAAACATTCCTGTCTGAAACTGAGAAGAACTGCTGTCAGTCGAAAATGGGGGGAAATCCTGCCTAGAGCCCTGGAAAGCCACATCCAGTCAAGCATAGAGAATTCATGAACCATTGTTCTAACTTAGTGTAAGCCAGCTCCCTGCATTTCTATGTTCTGTTCCCAATATAGATACTAAGGATTCCCTTAGCATCCCACCTAAGAAGGAAACTGACCTGTCATCTGAGACTTCTCAGACAAACCACCTCCCAACCAAAACCTTCATTAGATTAGCTCTAGGTTAGAGGGAGAAGAATCCTGTCCTTTTAAACGTGGCGTGACAGACAGATAGATATCTATCAGATGAGCACTGTTCAACATGCAAGTGTTGCTAGTTCTTAAAGAAACAGGCCTCCTTATTTTTATTTTATTTATTAAAGGCGGGGCCAATTCTAGCCCCACTGCATCTCCCCATACCAAAAGAAAAAACCTCACTCACTACCCGTCCCGGCCGCCATCTTCCTGAAGATATGGCCAAGCGCAATGATTGCCGGGAAATGGGCTCCAAGGTCTACAGCAGAGTTGCTACCGCCGGAACAGAGGGCGGCGCTCTTTACTCAAAGTCGCTTTGTTATTGGTTGACAAGGGAGAAAAGGACAGGGTTGGCCGAGCAATGGAGTGGGGGAAAACAGGCACGCTTTTTTATCTCTATGGTTCGTTTCCCGGCGCTCTCCGCTGTGGTACAGAAGCGGAAGTAGCGGCACGTGGGTTTGCCTTCTGTCGGTGGTGACCATGGGTCGAGTTAAGCATCAGGAATCGGGGGAAGTGCCGGAGCCCGAGGCCACGCCAGAAAGGTCATACCATGAACTGGCAGAGAACGTGAACGCGATCGCGCGGCCGCTGGCTTCTCGCAAACTAACGCGCAAGCTGTACAAGTGCATCAAGAAAGGTGCGGGTGCAGAGGGCGACCCTGTTTCGCCATCTTCCTGGTGGTCAGATTAGGTAGTGTTGCGGGTCTTTAGGGTTTTCTGCTAAAAACTGTCCCGTTTTGACTTACAGCGTCGAAGCATAAACAGATCCGGCGTGGGGTGAAAGAGGTCCAGAAATTCCTCAACAAAGGCGAGAAGGGGTAAGAACCTCACCGTGTTGCGACGCGGTCTGCAGCAATCCGTAAAGCCCTACTGAAGTAGTCTTACCGGCTGATAGCAATTCAAATGCTGGTCTTGAATTTGGAGCTCTGGCTCAAGAGATGTGATCCTCATGCGAGTGAACTCTAGCCATGTTCTGAACGTATGTTTATGTATGTGTGAGAGACACGCACGTTTGCGTGCGCGCGTTTTTTAAAAACCGACAAGGAAAGCTTTGAGGTCAACAGACTTGACTTTCTGGCATTTTCTAGCTGGCTGTACTCGTTATTTCCAGCACATCACCAGAAGGTCCCAGGGTGGGTTACAACAATTTAAAATACAATGTTAAAAATAGTTTAAAGCAAATTAGTCACAACATGTTATAAGCCTAAAATTATGCTACAAGCCTAGGAATGAGAGAAATAATTCCACCTCGTTGATGGCCTGTGGTGTTGAACGATCAGCACAAAGAGCTAAGAGGATTGAAGTGCTTTGCACTGTTAGCACAGCCTTATCCAATCTGGTGCTTTCCAGATATTTTAGACTGTGAGGTGTCATCCAAAACAGCAGGAGGACACCAGGTTGGTGAAGGCTGCATTAGTGCAAAATCTGTGGCCTCTGGATGTGGTTGGACTCCACCTCCTATCAACCACAGCCAGCATAGCTAATTGTCAAAGATGATGGCAGTTGTAGCCCAGTAACATCTGGAGGGCCAGATTCTTCATCCCTATTATTGGGAAGGCATTTAAAAGAAAAAGAACGTTGCCAGCATCACCAGAGAAACAACCATGTTGTGTGAGCATGAGTGTCTTCCATGCAAATATGGGCAAAATATTGCTCAACCAAAAAACCCCAAACTGATGGAACTTTCATTTTTTTACCTTCTTCATTGGGCTTGTGTTATTTGGCCTTGAAGTAATAAAACACACTTCACAAGCATTGCTTGGGCCTCCTTGCCTCAGTTTGAAGTAATTATTTCCTCTGTTCCCTCTGTGTGTGTGTGTTTGTAATCTTCCAACTGAGGATAACTCTGCAAACATCTGATGGAGTAGACTCTGGACCGTGAAAGATTATGCCACAATAAATTATGGGTACTACAAAGGACTTCTTTGTTTAGCATTTAGTCCATAAAAAGTACTAGTTTACTGGGGGCTTACTGAAGAGGGATAGAGAACTGCACCTCTCCTGTAGCAACCTGCTGCTTTTCTGTCCTGTGCAGGGGAGAGATAGAGCACTTGCCCCTCCTCCGCTAGTTCACTCCCTCCCCTGCAAGCAATTTCTTGTTGCCACAAGACAAATGTTTAAAGCTATGCTTAACTGTGAATGTTTGAAATCTCCATTTGTACAAATGATGACTAATCTAGTAAGTATGCACAAAATTATAGCCTTACTACATTGTCAAAGATTTGGAGAGATTCACAGTGGCTAACTTTTTGTTGTATTTGCTGTTTTCTCCAGCTCCTCATTGCTCCTTAATTTCCAATCTTACCTTTGTTTGCTGATGCTGTGCTGTCTCTGCCTCTCATAGGATCACAGTTCTTGCAGGAGACACACTTCCTATTGATGTCTATTGCCACATCCCCATCATGTGTGAAGACAGGAGCCTTCCATATGTTTACATCCCCTCCAAAACGGTAATGTACAGTAGGGAAGTAGAGAAAAGAGACTCTTCCTTGTGTATCAAGAGTGGAAACTGAATGTGGGGTTGGAAACGAAAAGTTCTATGGGTAGTATTCAATTCTAGTCCTATTCAGAGTAGACCCATTGAAGTGAATAGATATTACTAAGGTTCATTAATTTCAGTGGGCTTACTCTAAGCTGGACTTGGTTGAACACAACCCTATGAAACTTTTCATCTGTTAATCCGTTTTCTATCACCTGGTACAATATTTTTCCTACCTAAATGCCCAGGACTTCCTTTAGCCATGACTTTGTATTTTCTCTTACAATGTGCTTTTCCTCATTTGTCCCTTGAATTGCATTACTTGGAAATACCATAGATTATTAGATGTGCCAGTAATACCAGAATGAATTATGGATGAAGCCATAATGCCCCCTTCCATATATAATAGAATTTAAAAGTATGTGGCAGAACTAGGTCCTCTAAGGGCAATAAGATCCTAGCAGTAATCAAAGTTAGAAGATATGAACAGAATGAGTAAGTACAATATGTCCTTAGGCCAGGATGGAGAATCTGTGGCCCTCCAGATGTTGTTGGACTATAGCACCCCTCACCGTTAGCCATGACTGATCAGGACTGGAACTGGGTCAACAATTGATGGCCATAGGTTCACTATGCTTGATTTAGGCTATAGATCTTAGCATTAAAAAATATCAACAGAATACTGTACAGCATAGACTAACAATGCAAAACAGCAACCACAAAATAGTAGTCGTGGTAGGACCATGCTTGCAATACTAATTTACATCACTATTTAGCTGCTACTACTGCAAATACTAAGTTTTTATGTGACCAATGTGTAGTGATACCTCAGTTTTTGCTTGAGACACCAATTAGGGCCTCTTCTTAACAGAGATTCTAATAGATCATTCCCGGCCTGAGCTGAGGCATTGCAGTAACAGAGAAGGGATCACTGAGGATAAAGATCTCCTTTCATGCAGCTGCACTATTTAATTTTGTAATACTGATGGGCTAGGTGGTTTTGGTTGTAAATGTCTTCTAAAACTATGGGTGGTAGTGTTTGGTAATATCAAACTAGGGAAATCCTTCATAAATTATTTGTCTTTAAATAAATCTCACAGTAATGTTATTGTTTCTTAACATGCAACCAGGACCAAATTCTTCAGTGCCCTGCACTACAGCAACATCATTTTGCCTTGTATCAAGATTCTGCCATGGTTTTGGAGTCCCTGTGACATTCTTTTGTTCAGATGTTATTACTGAAATGCAGCTTCCATTTCTTAAGCTATTTTTTACAGTAGATAGATCTGCATTCTGATGAGGTTGTTCTAGAATAGTGGATCCATGTAACTTGCGTCATATATTTTATCCATGTAAACTGGCACATGGTCTGTCTTTGCCATTTATAGTAAGAGAGGGGGATTGTATGTGAATTGTGGAACTGAATGCTGTTGTCCTCTTATTTTTTTCTTTCAGGACTTAGGAGCAGCTGCAGGTTCAAAACGCCCAACATGTGTTATCCTGATCAAGCCCCATGCGGAATATCAAGAAGCCTATGATGAGTGTTTGGAGGAGGTGGAGGCTCTTCCTCTCCCTTTGTGAAAAACATCAGTAAGAGATGCTGTTAAGACTGACCCTTGCTTATTAGGTGCTTGATACTGTTTTTAAAAGTTTGGATGTGGGAGCAGGCCCTGTTCTAGAGGACAGGGGATGGGGGGAGAAGAGAATACTGCAGTTAGCAGCATCACCGGCCCTGTGACTGATGCCCACTTCAAGTGCCAGTTGTGCAAACAATTAAAGAGCTGTTCCATATCTAGCTGCAAGGCAAGCATGTGAAGCCCAGGGACTAGGGGGAAATATTAAAGTAATTACAATATTTGTAAATATGTTGTCTGATGTCTAATACAATACTCCTACAAAAACCAATTAATTCCTTGCCAAGGGTGAAGTGTCTTCACAGCTTTTTTCCCTTGGGGTAGATAGATGAGCTATTATGATTTTATGGACTCTTAACATACAAGCAGATGAGTCCAAATGTGGTGCGGGAGGGAGAACCGAAGGTGGAAGAGCTGCCATATCCAATTCTTGGCAGGGCAGAAGGTGACAGTGGGTGTTCTTTCTCTTTCCCCTCAACAGTTTCTCTCCCCTTGATTTCAGGTGAGGGGAAATAAACTATGCCAGTTCCAGGGTCCCTGGGATATAGCAACAGGAGTGCTGTGGAGCCTGCAGATCCACAGCTTCTCCTTGTAAAGTCTTCTTTTTGCCCCCACCCAAGACTTCAGAGAAGCACCAGCTTTACAGACCTTTCCACAGCCTCATGGAGGCAGCTTACAAGGCTAGCTCCTCCTCTGCCCTCAGAGGGAGATCCAAAAAATCATATGGCCCCTGGGGTGTCCTCCCGGGGTCTATAGGATTGCAGCCTTAGTAATTAGTTAATAAGGCCTCACTATTTTCCCTCTCCACTTCATCCTGTGTAATATAGAGCACTGTGTTATGCAAGCAAACAGGGAGCATCCCAGAGACAGATTGTCAGTACAAATAGGTTGAGATTACTTGCATGAGAGTCTTATGCTGGGAGGCTTTGAAAGTGATGTTATAGGGAAGGCATCTGGCTTGAAGGAAAATGTTTCTTTACAGTTCCAAACAGCAACACCAAAAACCATCCACCAGGTTTACTGAATAGAAATTTATTTAGCTCTATTTCCATGCCATCCATCTCTGTTCCTGGTTATATCAGCTCCTCGTGCCTTAGAGGAAGAAAAACTAAGAATACATGCAATGAGATAAAAGCCTTTCTGGTGTCAAAGGGTTTCTGTAGCATCAGAAAAAAATCTTTGTTTTTCTCCCTTTTCAGGCTAGATCTTCACATCCACAGCTATTCCAGGCTGATACTCCAAACTAATTGTATATTCAACAAACCAATTTCTAATTTAAATTAATAAAAGTGCAAATTGTAG
The DNA here is from genome assembly GCF_030035675.1 of Rhineura floridana. Classification (NCBI taxonomy): domain Eukaryota; kingdom Metazoa; phylum Chordata; class Lepidosauria; order Squamata; family Rhineuridae; genus Rhineura; species Rhineura floridana. Next base: position 123,190,711 of record NC_084482.1, on the reverse strand, counting down.
GCACTGGTTTTTGTACCTGCAGTTTCATGCTATTTATTTGAGCCCTGCAAAGAAAAATGGTCTCAGCTAGAAAAGCTAAGTTCAGGCTTTAATCAACCCTGACTTAAACTCTAGCAGTTGTTTAATATTATTTTCCAGCCTATCTCCAAGGCAGTTTTCCCTCATTATGCATTTGAATCTCTAAGTCAGATTCAAAATCCTTGTTAATGATCCACACCCCAATTCCTCTATATCGGAACCTTTCTAATACCATTGCCTAAAATGCTTTACATAGTCAGTTCCTGATGTATCTGTTACCTTAATGAGTACTTGCAGGTGTCATGGATTGTCAGCAATAGAGGAAACGGTTGCATCGTATTTTCTATATAATAGATTGTATACCCACTTTGAAGGATGTCTTAATGGTAGCTAATATTCTACCAGCTTTCTTCCCTGTACAAAGTCACGTAGTTCTTCCTGTTCCTACTAATTCACAATGGATAATATAGCTTAGGTAGGAAGAATAACACCACTCACATGTGCTTTTATCTGTCATCAAGTATGGATTTTTCAATATAGTGTTGTCCCTGCTGTGCCAGTTTTCCACTTGTAAAGCGGTTGTTCTTTTGATCAGGAAACATTACATCTTACTACTCGGACCTTGTTTCCTGAAGTGCTGTGTTGTGTAGTAGTACACAGAGGGAACAAACACCACATTTGTAAATGCCTGTAGGACTGCTATTTCCCCATCACTTTTCCAGCCTATTTTAAGGCTCTCTTCAAAATAGCAGCAAGTCAAGTTTCAAACGTAGTTTTTCCAACTTAAGTTAGATGTAACCCATCTTTCAAAACCTCTTCCCCTGTTAGCTAGTGGGAAGAGAAAGGAAGCTGCAACACTTTTTCCCTTCAAACTTATTGAAACAGAAGAGAGACTTAGATTTATTCTGAAGTGTTAAAAAAATAGCAGCAACAGCTCCTCATGTACTATTTGTGATACAACCTGTATCGCAACAACAAATAGAAATGGGGATGGGGAGAGAGTAAACCATCATGCCGGGGGGGGGGGGTCACTGTCAGCTAAACTGCACAAGAAGAATCCTAGTAAGTAGTAGGTTGCCAGGAAGACAGAATAATGTGTCTTGGCTCACATAGATACAAGACTGCCCTCCTCTGGCCCAGTGAGCTATAGTCAGTTTCCATAACTATAGCGGCTAATACTGTTCACAACAGGACATTGTACTCCTGCTAGTATATGTCACTTTCCATCAAGCGTCCCGACAGCCCATTTTCTTCAGAACATCTCAAAGGCTTGCCATTATCAAAAGACTAGGCGTTTTCCATCAGCTGGACTCTGCTCCATGGGGCAATATGGACACTTTAGCCTGCACAAAGTAATGAAGAAAGATCAGGATCAAAACAAAGCTTTTAGAATTCTGCTCAGCAGGTAGTTTTACAAGAGGACCACTGAAGCAGATATGCAGGAAGTTGGCCCAGCCCCGTACTCCCACTGAGCCACCAGCAAGTCCTATTGGCACATCTACTACCCCTGCCTGTATACTTCCCTATCCTGTTAAAGAATCTCATTTGGCCCTGGGCAGGCCAGCTGCCGAGCTCTACCTTACAAACTGCAAACAGCAGTGCTAGAATTCTCTTACTATAGCTAGTACAGCACTGCCTAATTACCCAGCAGAGGGCAGCAGACACAATGCAGCTAGAATATGGAGATTCCAAGAAACAATGACAGTGAGAAACTGCCTTAGGATGAAAGGGAGGTCCCAAACCTAGATGGAAATGAAATGTGTGGGAGACTTCATGGACGGATCACCACAACATTTCCCAGATAGGAATAGTGATCCAGGAGAGCCTGGATACCTCAGGTTTCAGGCAAGGATTTGTCATCCACCATCTCCCAGAATTTTAGCCAAAGTAGCAATAGTTGGTAAGAATCACTCACTTCCCTCCATTGATGAGCTTATTGAGGGCATCTCGAGAAATAACATGTCCGCAGATGAGCTTGACGGGTGGGTTAGAATCTGTCGTCTGCTGGCGCAAGATGGGGCATGCAAAGACTGAGTGGTACCAGCATTTCATCCCTAGCTCAATTTCAATCTGATAAAACAAGCAGATAATTAGGCCCATCACCAGGTTGTTATGGTTATTTTCCCCTTCAAAATCCCTACCTTCACCCTACAAAGCTCTGTCATAGCACCCTTCCCCTGAATGGGCTAGGCACTCACAGGCAGCTCGTCTTTGTGGCTCCAGACACCTGTGCACTGTCTCTGTTCAATCACAGCCTTGATGTTCATCAGCACCGGCAGTGCTACGCACCCTGCGGCAAAGCTGCAGAGAGAAAGAGCTCAGCATGGCTCAGCCCTGCTCTAGTTCCACCCACCAACCCACATCAGGCTTTACCTGACACTCAGAGGTGACTCCACTGAAAGTCCTAACAGGGCACAGGCATCATGAGTGAAAATCTCACAAATTTCAGTCCAGTGACTCTCATCCAGCAAGTGCCTGTATGGGGAGTTCTTAAGGCCCAGGCGCAGGTACACCAGGCTGCCCATCATCACCTGAATCTCTGTGGGTGACAAATTCAGGAAGCAGCACTCATATTAACAGATTTTCACTAACAGTGGGCGGCTTGTTATGTAACCAATTATCAGGATCTGGTGATGCAACACTTGACAATGGATGAATTAACTCCCAAGGCTTCCCCTACTAAAAAGGGAAGACTCCAAGTTCTTTAGCACCCTTGGGCTTCCTTGAAGCAACAAATTTAAGAACTGATTCTATTGGGTGTGGCAAGGCCCAGGGAAACAGCCTAAATGTAGTTTTGATAAGACACTGGGCAGAGTCTTATCACTACAGCAGACCTAGTAAAGAAGTATCAGCACCTATCAAGAAATCTACCAAGGAAACAAGTGGCAAAATAGACTTCAGGAACAGCCTCACCTTGCTGATGCAGATGAGCAAAGGGCTGGAAATAGCGTGCGTAGCTCAGGGCTTCCAGCTCCTTTCCTGGGCCACCAGCAAGGAGCCTAATGAAGTGGAGTCGATGCAGTCGGAACTCCAGATTGCTGTTCAGTTCTGCCAGCTGCTGTCTGTGGAAGATTGCCCAACTGGGCAAGAGACAACACTGCTCAATACCTTGGTCTACCCTTGGAGTGGCTGTTATGAAAAAAAATGGAAATGGTCTGCCTTCAAGTCCATTCCAACTTACGGCAACCCTATGAATATGGTTTTCATGGTAAGCAATATTCAGAGGGGGTTTACCATTGCCTTATAGGAATGCTCCAAGTTACATGTTTGTGGACAATCTGGTCTGAGACAGGTTGCAGCAGCATGTGCTCCGCATGCTCTGGGTTCAAGAATTCATGTACCTTATTACAGGAATACAGCAGACTTTGTAGAAGATAATTAGTGCAAGCAAAGCAAGTGCAACTTCTCAGTGCTTGTCTGAAGACAAAGAGAAAGTAGATAGACTCGTTGCCTAATGAGAAATGTGGGTACCTCCAATGGTCCTTGCCATATAACCTACTTCAGAACCATTTATAACCAATACGGTAGGAGAGGAAGCAGAGTCCCAAGGAGGAAAACAATGCACAACCTGTCATCCTTACCTCAGAGCAGGCTCCAGGTCCTGTTTGTGCAGAGCTTCCAATATGCTGTTAAGTTCCAGGAATGGCTTTTTGAAGTCTACATTCACATTCACAGTAGATTCCTGTGGAAGGGTAAGCCATATTGAGAACAAGTCTAAATCTCCTTCTCAAAAAAGGGGAAGAGATGAGAGAGCGCAAAGCAAATATTCCCACAGATAGACTGTCAAGTACAGATCCATCCTCTGCAGGCTGGATAGAACAAGCAGGCAGCAGGACAGGCAGTTAGTTGTACTCTGAAGTATAACCCGGCTAGTAGGTTCAGGTAAGAAACGAGGCCTTGGCTGGCACATCTCAATGGCCAATACCAAGCATTACCCACTAGCCATAGCACAATGTAGAGATACAACCATCAACTTCCATACACTGTGAAAAGAATATTTACACTTCCATCTCCCCAAACCCCAGTACCTGACATAGTTCCTCAGCCACTCCCAGCATTCCTTGTTGGTAGAGGTGCTCTATAATGGCCAACACCAGGATCTGCTTCTCTTGAGACTCCCAGACCATAGCAGGAACAATGCCACACAAGTCAGCATCAAAATGCTGGAACAGAACAATAAGTCAGCCACTCAGAAGTGCTAAGGAAAGCCCCATACTACCTAGTATTCCAAATCCCAAAACAACCTGCTCTCCATCACAAGAATGTAAGACGAGCCTGCTGGATCAGGCCAGTGGCCCATCTAGTGCAGCATCCTGTTCTCACAGTGGCCAACCAGATGCCTATGAGAAACCAAGGAGGACCTGAGCACAAGAGCATTCTATCCTTTCCAGCATCTGGAATTTAGCAGCATGCTGCCTCTCAGTGGAGTAAGAACATAGCCATCAGGGTTAGTGGCCACTGATAGTGTTATCCTCCATGAGTTTGTCTAATCCTCTTTTAAAGCAATCCAAGTTGGTGGCCATCACTGCCTCTTGTGGGAGCAAATTCCATAGTCCCTGTGTGAAGTAGCACTTTCTTTTGTCTGTCCTGAATCTTCCAACATTCAGTTTCATTGGATGTCCCCGAGTTCTAATGTTATGACATAAGGAGAAAAACTTTCCTCTCTCTACTTTCTTCATACCATCCATAATTTATACAGTTCTATGAAGTCACCTCTTACTTGTCTTTTCTTTAAGCTAAAGAGCGTCAATGTTGTAACCTTTCTTCATAGGAGAACTGCTCCACCCCCTTGATAATTTTGGTTGCCCTTTTCTGAACCTTTTCCAACTCTACAATATCCTTTTTGAGGAGCAGTCCTGAGTGCAGTACTAGTTGTAATCACAGATCACTTTGAATTTGGAAGTAACTACAGAGAGGTAGGTAAGCATACAGATGTTTTGGACACAGTAGTACTATGCTATATTATGCCACATACTATTGCAAATACAGGACAGTTATTGTCAGTGACTTGTTTTCAGTAAACAGTCTGAAAAAGAGGACAGCCAACCAATAGAACTCCGGAACCTGTATAAAGCTTGCATATCATGGATGCTGCCCTTGACCTAATTTTTCTGGTGGCAAGAAGAGAAAAGGAGTGTCCTGCCCACCACCACCATCATGCAGCTGCTGCCGTCCCTCCACCCTCCCAGACTATCCCTGAGGAAATGTGCATCAACGGGGGGAAAAACACCCATTGTATGCAAACATCACCCAGAATTGAGGCTAAATTCAGAGCAAGGAATTGAATATTTAGAAAGGCCTACTGCACACTTGAGAATTGTGGATACTATTATTTTAACAGTGAAGGGAAAACTACTATACGCCCATGGGTTGCATCTCCTCCCTCAATAGACAATGATGGGTGGAGACCACATGCCCAATCCTTAACTGAGTCAGGACAACATCCTTTCTTCATTTCTTAAATGACACATTCAAACACAATTGAAGTATTGATTTCAACTCAAGGAGCTGATTGGTCTGGTGTTCCCACAGCCCTTGCCACTACAGCTTGGATTTAAAAATGGGGTATAGTCACTTGATGGAACTTCTCTATGTTGAAAAGTAAGGTGAGTTGACATTCTGGCAATTAAAGAGAGGAGATCACATTATCACCCCATTAACTGCGGAACACCACTTGCAATGGAAACTTAGTAATACTTGCCTCTGAACTAAGTTCTAGCTTTTTTTGAGTAAGATTCTAGCCATGTTCACTATCAAAATTTAAATGATATCCCTCTCCTTGGTAAATGTCAAGGAAATCCTCATTCATAGTCCAGCTCAACTCATATTCCCCAGTGGTTTCACTCCTGGCCCCACAAAACCAAACCCAATCCTATTTAAACTATGTCTGCAAAGAAAACAACAAAATCAACAACCACCCTTCTTTGACCAATATAAAGCACACGTGTATATTTGACCTACTGCACTTTGGAGAATCTAATTTGAGATTCTTTCATGCAGAATTCTAGATTCCAGTATTAACACAGAAGAAAGGCACTGGTTCTGGATTCTGAGTGGGCCTGGACAAAATCACGTGATCCTGAGTGCAGTGTGGATGCTGCCAAAGCACAAAATAGTAAAAGATGACACTAATTTATAAAGGCCAGTACTTCAATAATGAGCTCCATGTTGGGTGATGGAGCACATACAAGAAAAAGCTTTGCTTTCAGAGCTCAGGAAGGATCCATTTGAAGTGCTTCAGTTCCCATCTTGTTCCTGAAACCTGATCCAAGCTGATGAAGTTACTCACCCTATCAATTGCTTTGCCCACACGGGAGATGCTGCTGTGAATGTCTTTGTGGTCTGACGCTAGGTTCTGCACAGTGTCCTTGATCTTCTTGCAGCACTGGGACATAACCAGTGAGAGAGTAGCAGACAGTGGTGTTTGTTGCAAGGCTAGAGAAGAACAGGCACAGTTATCTTACTATAGGTAGTAGTTCAAAAGTATAGTCTAAATAGAAAGACCTTCTCATTGTTTTTCATCTTTGATCTGAAACAGCTAGGTATTAACAGTAGCCAACATTCTCCCTCCCAGAACTTAGTCTGGAGAAATTCCTATTCAGGAATTAGGAGACTAAACAGATTATGGGGTGGAGACGGGAGAGAGAGCATTCCCCACTGTTTCTAGAACAGGAACACAAGTGAGACCAATTCTAGAAAGCAGGCTGCTTACAAATATATGAGAATATCAATCAGAATATGCCCCAAGAAAACAGGAAAGGAAAAAGCAAGGCACGTAATCCCTCTTTTCACTAATCTATTAGTAACAGATGAGACCTAGCATGTTGGAAGAAAACTGTTACCACTGGCAAGATTAGAAATACATGGGCCTCTGAGTCACATTCCTCCTTTATTCCCACTCCTAGGCCTTCACTGCTAGTTTGCATCTAGGCTATGATTCAGAGTAGTGTCTTCCTGTACAAGGTATAATCTCCAAGCCTCACATTCCCTGTCACTCAGGAATATTGGAAGGATTCCAAAATTAGAGACAGATATTTTCTGTGTCTTCTTTTACATGAGATCAAGAGCATGTGCTTCTTTTTTTTTTAACTTGGCTATAAAAGTTCTTTGAAAAGCATTATAAAGTGAATGGAAGTTCTCTATCCTTGCATTCATAGAACTGAAGAATTGGAAGGGACCTTGGAGTTCATCCAGTCCAACCACCTGCTCAGTGTAAGATGCAACAAGATACAGTAGGGTTGGGGCACCTTTCTCAGACCAAGAGCTGCATTCACATCTGGGCAATCTTCCAGGGGCCACATGCCAGTGGTGGTTAGTACCAGAGGAAAAAGTGGGCAAAGCAACAAATGTAACCGTTACCTTTGTACAATAGGCTAGTTTCTAAACACACCTCTATTCTCCATCTAGGCAAGCAAGAGGAATTATCAGAGTTCAAGGACACACTCCAGCCAGGCAAAAACATTCAAGGAGGATATGAAGTAGAGTGGGTGATGAGTGTGGCCTGGGAAGAGTCCCAATGGCCAATGAGACTAGAGGGTTGCATTTGGCTCCCAGGCCTCAGGGTCCCTCCCTTTGAACTGCAGAATCTGGCAAATAGCTTAAACAGTTCCACCGGAGAGCCCACAACCTCACAAGGTAGACTTCCACTATCAAATAGCGCTTCCAGTGAGGACGTTTCTCCTAATGTTTAGCCAAAATCCGCTTCCCTGCAATTGCCACCTATTGGTTATAGTCCTGCCCTCTGGAGCAACAGAGAATGTTTGCTCTATCTTCCTCATGTCTTGAAAAGCTATCATTTTTCCCTTTATATTCTCTTCTTCATGCTAAACATACCCAGTTCTTTAAAACATTTCTCTTTTTTTATCATTAATTTTTATTCAAATTTTCAAAAACAAAACAAAACAAAAATACAAATTAAACAATAAAATAAAATGTTGACTTCCGATTTGTCGCAGATCAGTTATAGGTCTACAATATATAACAAACCTGTCTCTTAAATTATATTACAAAATCACTTTCCTCCTGTAGTTATCTTAATTAATCATCAAATCTCATAAACATCACTTTATTCTTTCCACAAAAAGTCAAAGAGAGGTTTCAACTCCTTGAGAAATATATCTATCGATTTTTCTCCAAATAAGCATATCAATTAATCCATCTCATCAAATCTATTAGGTCCAATAATTTCAATAGCCATTCTTCCATTATCAGTGTTAATTCCATCTTCCATCCTTGCACCCATAATAATCCTCTTAGGTCCAGTAATTTCAGTAGCCATTCTTCCATTATCAGTGTCCCATAATAGTCTTGCTGTCATAGCCATAGTCATATAATAAGAGTCTGATGGGAATTTCCTTCATCACAAATAATTCCTTGCCATCAATTCTGAATGTGTTGCTGAAATATTGTTGTAAAATCATATCTCTGTTCTTTTTTACGAAATGCACTGGGACATCTCTTGATAGTTTTTCCATTGTCACATATCTGTAATTAATTCTATAGATTTTTTCTATGTCAAGCTCCATCACATCATTCCAGTCCAGAAGTTTATCCAAGACATTGATAACTTTATCTCTGATATCTTCATTAATTTCTTCAAGGACAACGCTGAATTCCAAACAGTAAACTTTATCTCTAATATCCATAAACTCCAAATCTTTTTCCAGTTCCACATTTATTCCAATCTCCAGGGCTTGCATCTTCCCTTTAATTTTTCTTTTTTCATCTTCTGATGCTTGTCCAGTTGTATCTCTGATCTCATCAACCTCCCCTCTCACAAAATCCCCTATTTCTTTAAGCTCTTGCTTTATCTTGCCAAATTCAATTTTCATCTCCTGTCTGCCCTGTCTCAGGGTTTGTTTCATTATCTCAATCTCATCCATTATTTTCTGAAACATATTTACTTCCAGGATCTCAGCCACTTTCTTGATTGCCATTCTTAAAACCACGAAGAAAAAAAAACCCACTTCTTATTCCAGCAACAAAGGGGTTAATATTCCAAGCTTGATGACATCACAGTGTAGACAGCACAGCCTGCCTTATCTCTTATATGTTCAGGAATGCAAAACAAATTTAGTTCACAGCATCAAAACAGTTAGTGGCATCGAGAACAAGCAGATTTGTCAAAATGAAATAAAATAGTCCCAGACATATAATACTCAAAAATTCATAAATCAGATTTATTTATTTTTTCTCTTCGGAATAGAAATCCCTCATCCGTTTGTATCTTTAAAATGCACAATTCCAGGCCAGCTTTTTGCAATAAAAAGATAAGCTATTTCGATTTCTTTCCTCCTTAATTTCGTGAATGAAAGAGAAGAGTTATAACTCACCCAGGGATTCTTTATAGCTGATTCATTGACAAATCTCTTTTTGCTGTAACAATTTAAGCCAAATGATAAAAATAGAAAGAGGGGTGCTTGCCTGTTAATCCGTTTTTCTTTAAAGAAAAGATAAACGTCTCGCTTAATCAGTTAGAGCTTGTTTGAAAGTCCGTCCGGAGCTGCTGGCTGAACCTTCTTTCATAAACTAATGAAATCCAGTCCCCCCAACAAACACAAGCTTCTGTGGTTAATCTCTACGTTTCTCCCTTCCCGGGAGAAAGTCTTTACCAGTCAAAAAAAACGTTCTGACTGATTTTAAAACTGAAAAAGCTTCTGAGACGAGAGCTCGTCTCAAAGGCAGGCACAGGCGAAGCAATCCTTCCCGGAAGTCTAAAACATTTCTCATACAACTTGGTTCCCAGACCCCTCACATTCAACTGAATGTAGAAAGTTGATTAGCAAATCGGCTATATTCCAGAGGGGGAACCATGTTAGTCTGTTACGGCAAATACAAGCAAGTGTCCTATGACATCTTACATGCTAACACAGGGTTGGGGAACCTGTGGCCCTCTAGATATTGGACTACAGCTCCCATGATCTCTGATCATTGGCCATCCTGACTGAGGATGATGGAAGTTGTAGTCCACAACATCTGGAGGGCACTTAGAAGGCTGGACTAGAGCTTACTTCAGACCATGCAAGAGGTACCTGAACAACACATTATGCTAATATATATATAGCAGTGCTAGATAAACAGTTCCTTGGCTCCTGTTTCCAAAGACCTCTCATCTACCCATCATACACTGATGTCAGAATGATCTGGACCCACAGAAATGTTCTTGAGAAATTCCACCAGGACTTCAAACAGTAAACCTGCTGCATGGAAGGTCCAGGCTCAGGCTGATGGTGGGGTAAAAGCTAGACATCACTGCACAAGTACAGCACGGACAACACAAATCTTATTCCAGAAACATGCTGATCATAATCCACAAGCTTCCAGCTACCATACAAAGAATACCACATAGTCCACTGTTGATAAGCCAAGCTCACAATGCAACCACATTTGTTCCAGGTCCTTGGACAGGGACTCACACCTAATTCATTTGTAAAATGACTAAAACAAATGATACCCACCCAATGAAGTTGAGAAACAGACTGGTACCCAGAACTCGCTTACTATAAGAACAGAAAACGACAGAACATCACTTGTCACTAACTTCAGGTTCCAGCAAGAAACTGCTCAAACATATCCTCAGTTACCTATAGATAATCCTGGACAATTACACAACTCTCACAGATCTCATGTGATCATAGGCCTGTCCTCATTTACAGACAGTTCCTCTAATGGCTACTCAGCAGCAATGATGTGTCATATAAAAAACACAACCTAAGCACTAGGCCCCCCCAAAAAATCCAAATGCCAACTCTGTCCCCATATCCCACTCAGTATTATAGGATCTAACAACATAAGCCATATTACCAGGTTCTTATTCACCTACTCATCCTTCAACACAATATATACCATCACCTGTCAATAATAGCCTTCTGCTGTCTCTGTGTATGTAGGACAGAATACTCCTTACACAAAAGAGCAAACAGAAATCTGACATCGGCAAGGGCAGTATTCAAAAACCAGCCGGACATTTCATTCTCCCAGGATCATTTGTCAACAAAGGGACTTCAAAGGAAGACTAGATAAAAACCTGAAGAGTAGCCCTACTGGATTAAGCCATCTAGTCTAGTTTTCTGTCCTCACCATGACCAGGTGCCTATGGGAAGCCCTCATTCAAGACATGCACACAATAGCACTTGTGTTCTCCAGCAACTGGTGTTGTCTCTGATACTGGAGGACACACACATATACATACACAAGGTAATCATGACTCTAGCATCTCATTACTGAATTAATTTATTGAAAAGTTTTATTATATTCATTTAGACCACAATGATTACCAAGCTTCTCTCCCACTACTGATGGGAAATCAGCATAGCAAAGCTTGGAAGACTGCATTACCACCAACCGTTGCTATTGTGTATGGTCACTGTGCTTCTCTTGTATGAATTTGGGGTTTGCACAGAAGTGTGAAAGGCTGCACATATCTACTTTGTGCTTACATTTCATGGCTTTTTGGTTCCAGCGATTAGAGGTTCCTCATCTACATGATATATCTATCGGCTAAAGATAACACTCAATGCATCTAATGAAGTCAACTGTGGTCTAAATAAAGCTTTGCCACAATAACAACCTGTATTATTATTAAGCCTACAGTATTATTATTATTCACTAATAGGCAAAAAACCTTGTGGTTTAAGAATGTACCTATAGCCAACAGATATTTTATCAAACTTTAAAAAGCAGGGAAATTGGGCAGCTATAGTGAATGCACCAGGGGAGCAGGAGACCTGACCTCCTCTCTGAGATACTGTACTGCACTACAAATTTGTAAAAATGCAAACACCATTTGGGTTGGTCTTTCACAGTCCAATCCACTTGCTGTGTAGCTTGGAAGAATTTAGTAACATGTGCCTCTGGGCATATGGTGAGTGGTGGCAACACCTGCCATCTCTAAAGATGGAGAATTACATTTTTGTATGTTTGTTGGTGTTCTTACTTTGCTTTTTCTGTGTTACTACTGTTTCTACGGAGAATCTAACCTAGAAAATTATATTTCTCTCATTATTCATCCTAGAAATCTGTGACAAATTTATTTTTATTAATTTCAAAGCCTTTTTATTGGTCAATGTCATATGATAGTGAAGATAGCCTTTTTTGTATCAAACTGGAGGTTATGTTCTATTTCTATTTTGGGCGCATTTACTGTTGAATCCGAAACTGCAGTTTGATGCAAAATCAGACTGATTACAATATGTTGCTACTTAAGCAATGACTCTAGCTGTTGGAAAAAACAAAGTTGGCCTGCCCGAGATGCATGTTTTCAGCCTGCTATGCTTAAACTACTCCACTTGAGGAAAGGTGGGCATGGTCAATTAAAAACATACAGCACACCTAGAATTTTGCTAGAATATATTTCACCTCCCACTGTTTTATCTTGTGCAAACTGAGATACTCCTCATGCCCATTGGAAACTATTCTGCAGCACAGTCAGTGCCATTATTCCACAATTGTTTTTGGAGCTTTTACCTACCTACCTACCTACCTACCTATAGCCGAAGCTCTCTGGGCAGTTTACAGCAGTTTTTAGTGCTGCAAAGTGTTGCTGTAGTTCACGTATTCACAGAAACTGATGCAAAAGAGAATGATTTACTATAGGAAACTTCACTAAAATTGCAAAGTAAATCAAACATATTTAAAGTGACTATCTGAACGATATCAACTGTTTTAATATAGTTGCTTCCTCCCTGCTAAAACAAGTTCAGCACAGCATATGTCTTGTTTCTGTTATTTGGGCTGACTGCGGGTGTTGCCACCACTCACTATATGGTCAGAGGCACATGTTACCAAATTCTTCCAAGCTACACAGAAAGTGGATTGGACTGTGAAAGACCAATCCAATTTGTGTTTGCATTTTGACAAATTTGTAGGGCAGTACAATATCTCAGAGAGGAGGTCAGGTCTCCTGCTCCCCTGGTGCATTCCTTATAGCTGCCCAATTTCCCTGCTTTTTAAAGTTTGATAGAAATATCTTATTTTATTTATTTATTACATTTATATACCATACATTCTTAAACCGCAAGGTTTTTCGCAGTTAAGTGAATTTTCCTGCTTTTTAGTCTGGGAGGTAAGAAATGGGATCCTGTGCAAGTTTGCTGAGAATGGATTGATCATTTGCATGGTTACTGAGTTCAGCGGGATTTACTTTCCTGCAATCATGCTTAGGATAGGTCAAACTGACCATGGGGAGGGAAGCCTTGAGTGGACAGGGAAAGAGGAAGAATGAAGAGGGGAGGAGAAGAAGAAGGGAGGAGGAAGGGGGAGGAGGGGAAAGGCAGGGCTGATCATTTACATGTTTCAATGGGATTTACTCCTGTGCAATCATGGCTAGGATAGGTAAAACTGACCATGGGGGAGGGGGAGGGGAGAGTAGAGGGAAGGAAGAAGGGGGAGAGGGGAACAGAAGGAGTGGGAGGGAAAAGGAGGGAATTGGAAGGGGAGGAGGGAGGGGGGAAGGAAGTGGGAGGGAAGGGGCAAAAGGGAGGTGATGGGAGGGAGGAGGAGGTTTGATCATTTGCATACCTATTGAATTCAACGGGATTTACTCCAGTGCAATCATGCTTGAAAATGAAATGGACTGCCTTCAAGTCGATTCCAACTTATGGCAACCCAATGAATAGAGGGTTTTCATGGTAAGCAGTATTCAGAGATGGTTTACCATGGCCTTCCTCTGAGGCTGAGAGGCAGTGACTGGCCCAAGGTCACCCAGTGAGCTTCATGGCTATGTGGGGATTTGAACCCTGGTCTCCCAGGTCATAGTCCTAGGAAAGGTAAAACTGGCCATGGGGGAGGAGGAGGGGGGAGGAGGAGATTGGAAGGGGAGGGGGGAGGGGGGAGGGGGAGGGAGAGGAAAGAGGGAGGGGATAGCAGGGAGCAGGGCAGGTTTGATCATTTGTATGCCTTTTGAGTTCAGTGGGATTTACTCCTGTGCAATCATGCTTAGGATAGGTGAAAATGACCTGGGGGAGTGGTGGTGGGGGAGGAGGAAGACAGGGAGGGGAGGAAATTGGATGGGTGGGCACTGGGCAGAGGGGAAGCCCCTTTCCTTTCCAAATGAAAACATTGTGAACAGTATCATTCTTTTTCAGGGTTTCCCCCAACTTTTTAGTCAACAGCAGGCACATGTAGCCTCACACCCAAATTTAAACCAAAGCTGTCCTGGCCACATCCACACCAGACTGATACTCACTTTAGCAGAGCTTGGAAAAGTTACTTTTTTGAACTACAACTCCCATCAGCCCAATCCAGTGGCCATGCTGCCTGGGCTGATGGGAGTTGTAGTTCAAAAAAGTAACTTTTCCAAGCTCTGCACCTTAGGCAATCATGGCTTCTCCCAAAGAATCCTAGGAAGTGTAGTTCGTGAAGGGTGCTAAGAGGTGCTAGGAGATGCCCTGTTCCAGTTTTGTAAGGTTTTGTTTTGAAATGAGCTTATGGGAAGGATCAGAATGGCATGGGGAGGTATTTTCAATATAACATTGCAGAATACAAAAAATCCATGCTGACTATAGTATATAGCCACACTTGTGGCTGTATAATTTTACATTATAGTGTCCACAATCTATGGAATACTAACCATACTTAAACCAAAAGGGTTGTATTTAATGCTAGTCCTACTCAGAGGAGACCCAGGTTCATTAATGTTAGTGCGTGTACTCTGAGGACTAGAATTGGATACAACCCAAAGTTTCCTGGGCAACCTTGGTTCAGTCAGTTCAGCCTACACTACCTCACAGGGTTGTTGTGAGGATAAAACAGGAGGAGGGAGAGCTCCATATGCTACCTTGAGTTCTTATGAGGAAGGCCAGGATAAATGTAATAAGTAAAAAAAAAAACTGATTATTCATTGTGAGTTCAGTGGGACTTAAATGTTCCAGTAAAGGCCACGGGTTACTCGAGAAGATCCTTGCTCCAGTGTAGCCAGCCCCAACGCCGTCCTTCTTCCACGCCCCCTCATCAGCAGGAGGCTCGCTGCTCCGCCTCCGGATGGGCCTCCTGCATGTACCTGCAATTCCCAGCTCCTCCCTCAGTTGGCTGACGTAGCGCAACAGCTCCTCCAGACCTCGCTCGCAATGCTGGCCATAGCACAGGAACTTCTGCAGCACTTTGTCCAGTTCCCTCTCCACGCAGGCGCATCGCTCCATTGACCCGGCCTGCCGACCTGCCGTGCGCGCCCTGGAGAAGGCGGAAGAAGAGCGTTCAGCCAGACTGAAAAACTACTACACAGACCTGACTCAAGGGGTTGGCGTCAGGGACGGCCAGGAAGCCAGCCCAGCATCCTAACCCCTTAGTACTGGTCGCTCTGACGCGAAGGAACACGGAAGGGGGGGGCTTTTGTGGACAGTCCTTAGGGAGGGCACCTCAGACAGGTGTGTATGTGTGTCTGTCTGTCTTACGGCCCGCTCCGCGAACACAGCCAGGAGCGTTCCAACTGGCATAGTGAGCAACCCGCAGGCTTTTACCCGTCCCAGACACGCTCCGGTCTAGACCACCTCCCTCTCACGGAAAAAAAGTCCCCCTTACATTACAATGGCACATTCCTTTATTAGGTGTGAGGACTGGACGGAACCATTTCCAGGGACAATCGAGGTGGCGAAGGGAAACTAAACAAAAGCTAACCTGAGAGTCGCGGAATAAGGAGTCAGCCTTCTTCAGTCCGGGACAACGGAATAATAATTATGTATCAAGCCTCCTTCTTCCCTGGTGCGGTCCTATATGGGTATAACTGCTAAAGTTCTCTGATGATGGATCAAACCATCCTCATTTTTAGATGGGGTGTGCCTGGAATGAACCATAAACTGGCAACAGCTGGGTGGAACAAACCATTTTTTGCTCTAGTGACGTGTAGTGCAGGACTGGAATGAACCATTTTTGAGCGAATCAGAACTGCTTTTAGTCTTAAATCACAATAAGGTGCAGCTGTGGTGACAGGTCAGGCAGTTATTAGTGAGTGGAAAGTAACTCATCTAAAAAGGTACCTATCAACATGGATCAAGCCTGTCAACGTTTGTCCTCCAACCGGTGAAACCGCCCTGGCATTTTTACTACGGGTTTTCTTTTTCTGCTGATAATTCTTCTGCTCCAAGGGTCATAAAGACTGTACAAGCCTTTAATATATTTTTAATTGCATGCCCTTGATTGCTGTAATGTACTGTACGTGGGGCTGCCTTTGAAGAGAGTCTGGAAACTTCAGCTGGTCCAAAATACAGATGGCCTTTGTTATCTAGAGCCATATACAGAGAGCATATTAGACCAGTTCTGCAAGAGCTCCAGTGGCCTCCAGTTAGTTTCCACCTATAATTCCAAGCATTGTTTTTTACCTTTACTGTGCAGTCCTGTACATGTCTACTCAGAAGTGAGTCCCATTGAGTTTGATGGGGCTTACATCCATTGGGACAGGAAGTAAAACTAATGTTCCTCGCAGCTATTTATTCTTTGAATAGTTTTCAACTGGAGCATCATATAGAAAATTAAGAGTAACAGGTACCCTCATTTTTATTTTCCTTATCAGTAACCAGGTGTGCACAATTTTTATCACATGGTTAAAATTTTATAGAACTGCTAAGCACCAGACAAAATTGCTTTGGCTCATGCAGAGCAATTTAGCTATCACATATATAGTCCCAGGTTATGGTCTGAAGGCACATAAGGCCAACACCCTGCTGAAGCTAAGCAGGGTCAGGTCACTGTGGGAGGCTGTGTGGATCCAGAATTGGCCTCCACAGTCACTTATGGACCCACTGTTAAAGACCTTATCGTGGAAGACAATCTTACGCGGCCACAAGTGATCACCAGTGAATGAATGAATAAATGGGAGACCGCCTGGGAACCATATGTAAGCCGTCTTGGGTTTCTATAATGAAAATAAATAAATACTGTATATATGAATTGTGCTTTTATGTCCACAGTCCAATACATAGACTTACACTGGAGCATGAGTACGTATTTGGGTCACGCAGTGCAACAGATATTGATAAAGTGAACCCACAGCCACTGCATATTATAAACAGAAGCCAAAGTAACTGAAAAACAGGAGCTAGCTTATAGCAAGCCTCTGTTCTTGGCTTGTGATAAACAGGTAAGTGTCCTCATTTTTGCTGGATTATACAGCAATGACAGTGGCTGTATACTATAGTCAGCTTGGATTTTTCATATTCCGCAGTGTTAAATTGAAAATACCCCCCATGCCATTCTGATCCTTCCCATAAGCTCATTTCAGAACAAAACCTTACAAAACTATAGTTGTGAACTCAGAAACACTTGCTTAACAACCCTCTAAATTTTCATGGTGATACACAAAACAGTCAGAGAGAATCGAGTTCAAAGTGTAAAAGGGAAAGAAAAAACAGACCCCTTTTGGACTTTTTTCTGTCAGAGTTCTCATAATCTGTTGAAATTAATTAAAAATCAGACATGTTCACTGAGTACCTGTAATCCTATTACTAACCTTGCCCCATACTCTGACCTTCATCTTCTGCAGTTTAAAAGTTAAAAAATGCTTGGCTGATTTTTAATCAATTTAAGAACTTTTGGCTTGAACTCGGTTATAATTTCAGGCATGCTCAGTAAGAACCAACTGTCAGTGTTCTAAAAGCCAGACTCGCAGCTGCTGGGCTTGCCTAATCAGGGGGCCACACCCACACCAGACTTTGATTTCACCTGAGATAGTCATGCTTCCCCCAGAGAATCCTGGAAAGTGTAGTTTGTGAAGGGTGCTGAAAGGAGACTCCTATTCCCCTGCCAGCTGCAGTGGCAAGAGTGGTTTAACAGTCAGCTGCTCTGATTGAAGCTCTGTGACTGGAACAGGGCAACTCTTAGCACCCTTCACTAACTACACTTCCCAGGATTCTTTGGGAGAAGCCATGACTGCCTAAAGTGAAATAACAGTCTGGTGTGGATGTGGCCAGGACAGCTTTGGTTTAAATTTGGGTGTGAGGCTACATGTGCCTGCTGTTGACTAAAAAGTTGGGGGGAACCCTGAAAAAGAATGATACTGTTCACAATGTTTTCCTTTGGAAAGGAAAGGGGCTTCCCCTCTGCCCAGTGTCCACCCATCCAATCTTCTCCCCTCCCCTCCCTCCCATCCTCCTCCCCCCGCCCCTCCCCTAGGTCATTTTCACCTATCCTAAGCACGATTGCACAGGAGTAAATCCCAATGAACTCAAAAACCATGCAAATGATCAAACCTCTCCTCCTCCCTCCTATCCCCTCCCTCTTGCTCCTTCCCTCTCCCTTCACCCTTCCCTTCCTCTCCCCTTCTAATCCCCTCTTCGCCCCTCCTCTTCCTTCCCCTCCCCCATGGTCAGTTTTACTTATCCTAGGACTATGACCTGGGAGACCAGGGTTCAAATCCCCACACAGCCATGAAGCTTACTGGGTGACCTTGGGCCAGTCACTGTCTCTCAGCCTCAGAGTAAGGCAATGGTAAACCATCTCTGAATACTGCTTACCATGAAAACCCTCTATTCATAGGGTTTCCATAAGTCAGAATCGACTTGAAAGCAGTCCATTTCATTATCAAGCATGATTGCACTGGAGTAAGTCCCATTGAACTCAATAAGTATGCAAATGATCAAACCTCCTCCTCCCTTCCATCACCTCCCTTTTGCCCCCTCCCTCATCCTTCCCCCTCCCCTTTCAATTCCCTCCTTCCCCTCCACTTCTTCTCCCCTCTCCCCTTTTTCCCTCTACTCTCCCCTCCCCCTCCTCCCCCCCATGGTGAGTTTTACCTATTCTAGCCATGATTGCACAGAAGTAAATCCCATTGAACTCAATAAGCATGTAAATGATCAGACCTGCCTTTCCCCTCCTCCCCCTCTCCTCTCCATTCCTCCGCCCTTCTTCCTCTCCTCCCCGGTTCCTTCTTCCTCCTCCCCTGCCCACTCCAGGCTTTCCTCCCCATGGTCAGTTTGACCTATCCTAAGCATGATTGCAGGAGAGTAAATCCCACTGATCTCAATAAACACGCAAATGACCAAACCTACCCTCCCCCTCCTGCCTGCTCCCCTCCCCCTCCTCCTCTCCCCATCTCCTGTCATCAGTTTCACCTATCCTAAGCATGATTGCAGGGAGGTAAATCCCACTGAACTCAATAAGCATGCCAATGATTAATCCATTCTCAGCAAGCTTGCACAGGATCCCATTTCTTACCTCCCTGACTAAAAAGCAGAGAAATTCACTAATTGCAAAAAACCTTGTGTTTTAAGAAGGCTCAGAGGCACATGGTATCAAATTCTTCCAAGCTACACAGGAAGTGGATTGGACTGTGAAAGACCAACCCAAATTGTGTTTCCATTTTGACAAATTTATAGGGCAGTACAGTATCTCAGAGAGGAGGGTGAGGTCTCCTGCTCCCCTGGTGCATTCACTATAGCTGCCCAATTTCCCTGCTTTTTAAAGTTTGATAGAAATCTGTTGGCTATAGGTAGAATACAGTAGTTACTGTATAGAAATAGAAAAGGACAACAAAATGGGAAGAACAAGAGCCCTATTCCAAAAGATTAGAGAAATGAAAGGGAAATTTAAACCACGAGTAGGGATGTTGAATAATCAACAGGGGAACACACTGACTGACCGAGATGAAATACAAGGAAGATGGAAGCAATACACTGAAGAACTCTATAAAAGAGATGCAAGGATGACAGATTCATTCACGGAGGAACCATATGATGAAGAACCAGAAATTTTAGAACGCGCGGTGAAAGCTGCTCTTAAAATACTTGGAAGAAACAAATCACCAGGAATAGATGGCATACAAATAGAGTTGCTACAAGCTAGTGAGACTGAATCTGCCCAAATTTTGATAAAAATTTGTCAAATAATGTGGAAAACTAAACAATGGCCCACAGACTGGAAGCATTCAATATATATCCCACTTCCAAAAGAAAGGGATACCAGAGAATGCAGTAATTATGGAACTATTGCCTTAATATCCCATGCAAGTAAAGTCATGCTCAAGATTCTACAACAAAGGCTCTTACCATATATGGAGCGAGAGATGCCAGACGTCCAAGCTGGATTTAGAAAGGGAAGAGGCACCAGAGATCATATCGCAAACATACATTAGATAATGGAAAGGAGCAAGGAATTTCAGAAGAAAATCACCCTGTGCTTTATAGACTACAGCAAAGCCTTTGACTGTGTAGATCATGAAAAATTATGGAATGCTTTACAAGAAATGCGGGTGCCACAGCATCTGATTGTCCTGATGCGCAACCTATATTCTGGATAAGAGGCTACTGTAAGGACAGAATATGGAGAAACCGAATGGTTCCCCATGGGAAAGGGTGTGAGACAGAGGTGTATTTTATCACCCTGTTTGTTTAATCTGTACGCGGGATATATCATACGGAAAGTGGGATTGGACCAAGATGAAGGTGTGAAAATTGGAGAGAGAAACATCAGTAATTTAAGATATGCAGACGATACCATACTCTTAGCAGAAATCAGTAATGATTTGAAACGAATGCTGATGAAAGTTAAAGAGGAAAGCACAAAAGCAGGACTACAGCTGAACATCAAAAAGACTAAAGTAATGACAACAGAAGATTTATGTAACTTTAAAGTTGACAATGAGGACATTGAACTTGTCAAGGATTATCAATACCTCGGCACAGTCATTAACCAAAATTGAGACAATAGTCAAGAAATCAGAAGAAGGCTAGGACTGGTGAGGGCAGCTATGAGAGAACTAGAAAAGGTCCTCAAATGCAATGATGTATCACTGAACACCAAAGTCAGGATCATTCAGACCATGGTATTCCCGATCTCTATGTATGGATGTGAAAGTTGGACAGTGAAAAAGGTGGATAAGAGAAAAATCAACTCATTTGAAATGTGGTGCTGGAGAGCTTTGCGCATACCATGGACTGTGAAAAAGACAAATTATTGGGTGTCAGAACAAATTAAACCAGAACTGTCACTAGAAGCTAAAATGATGAAACTGGGGTTATCATACTTTGGACACATCATGAGAAGACATGATTCACAAGAAAAGACAATAGTGCTGGGAAAAACAGAAGGGAGTAGAAAAAGAGGAAGGCCAAACAAGAGATGGATTGATTCCATAAAGGAAGCCACAGCCCTGAACTTACAAGATCTGAACAGGGTGGTTCGTGACAGATGCTCTTGGAGGTCGCTGATTCATAGGGTTGTCATAAGTTGTAATCGATTTGAAGGTACATAACAACAACAACATAGGTAGAAAAAACCACAAGGTTTTTTGCCTACTAGTGATTATAAACCACAAAGATGGGAGAGGGCTGTTACGTGATGTCCAGCGACAGGTCTGGGAAATGAAATAGTAGAACTGACAAGAACAACCCCATCAATGAAATACACCAAGGTGAACAGTGCTTGCACAACCTATGTGCAGCCTCTGCTTGCAAGGCTGTCTTATGTCCAACTTAATACAAGGTCATGCTTGAAGGAAATGGGTGAGGCCTGTAGTGGGAAGAAATTTAAAGTGGGAGCTAGAGTGACAAGCTATCTGCATGGTAGAAAAGGCTGCAGAGCAGCCTTTCCCAACCAGTGTGCCTCCAGATGTTGTTGGACTACAACTCCCATCTTCCTGACCATTGGCAATGCTAGCTGAGGCTGATGGGAGTTGTGGTCCAACAACATCTGGAGGCACACTGGTTGGGAAAGGCTGCTGTAGAGATCAGCTTTCTGGGCTGGAGGCCAGCAAGGAAATGCTACTGTCATAGACCTTTGGAGAAACACATGCCAAACCCAGGATGACTGGAGGGGCCAGGGCATCTGAAGTTTCCAAGTGTTTTTTGGATCCAAGCTTCAACACTGCAGACTTCTTCATATCAGTGGCACCTGCCTGGGCCCCAGCTTCTTACAGAGAATGAATCAGTTCTGTGGAATTCAGGAAACTGGTTTGTCCAGCAGCTCTCAGAGGCAAACACTACTGCTTCTCCTTGCAACGCCTTGACTCTTCCCTGTGGCATCTGAGCCAGCAATTTGGTTTCTGGCTTTGCTGCCAAGTTTTGGTGCCGCCCTCTCCTGGGTTGCTCCTCAACTCCACAGAGCTTTAATTGATGGGTGGAAACCTGCTGTGGGGATTTTGGAGTGAGGCGCCAACAGAGCCCTGGACTGGCGTGGGCATAGTGAAACAAACAAGATATTTTGACAGCCAGCTGTCCCACAAGAAATACAAGCCAAGCCTTTGCAGTTTTCTGGGACCAGGAAACTCGAATCCAACTGGATAAGTAGGAAGCACGTTCCATCTCTAGGCCTAATGTTCTTATGCAGTTTATTTTGCCATATCTTCATATAGTTTCCTTCCATCACTCACTCACCCTGGCCTGGGCCAAATATACATCATAGGTATCCAATAAATGCATTCGATTTCTAGAGGTAGCAGAGCTACAGTGAAGCTCAGCCAGCTTCTCAGGGTAATAAATCTATTAAATTCCTTGCTTGCTTCAGCTCCCGTATCATGTAGGGAAGATTTTACAGGGAAAGAGTCTCTGTTATATAAGACTGGATATTCCACATGCAGCACAGTGTTTGATCCTATGGGATCTGTCAAATCATCTACCAGCCAGCAGATCATCTGATTTATTTTCTGCTCTAGAGAATCAATTGATGCAGACAGTTCATACCTAGAGCTACACAGTTAACCTCCACACAGCATCCTGATGGCAACAAACAATGTCAACTCCAGGAGGGACCATGAAATAAAAGTACAAGTGCAAGCTGGGACCTGTGGGTGTTAAGCTTTTCATCCAAGCCCCCCAACATACCTGAAAAATGGTTGAGGATAGAAGTCTGCCACTGGCATCTCACAACATTTTTAATACAGGCTTTAAAGTTTAATGTAATATATTGGGTAGTGGGAGCCCAAAAGTAATGTGGTTTGAGGGTGTATGTTTGTGCTGGAAATATAGTAAGACAGCTCTCTGACCTCTCTCCCTCCATGACTGAGGCAATATTCCTCTTGAGGGGTGAATAAGAAAGCTAACTTTTTTAACTTTACTCTTTTTAGTCATGCTGTATATTTCCTGAAATCAATGGGCATGCCTAACTCTCTGTGCTCACTTCACACTTTTTGTACCAGTAGGGTAAGCAAACCCTGTTCCGAAGCAGGAAGAGAAGCTGCAGGATGGTAGAAATCAAAATCCATCCTTCCTCTGTCATCTCAGAAGGTATTCTTGCTATAGGATCACACTCACTTTCCATCCTTGGGTTCAGACAAATGCCTCAAGAATATTCCCTCTTATCACCACCATCCCCTAACCACCCCCCACCTCAAAAAAAAAAAAGAGAGAGGGAGAGAGGGAGAAGAGTGATCCCCATTCTTGTAATATGCACAACCCCATTTCTTGCTGCTCTAGCTAGCTGGCCTACAAAAACTGATTGTAAACTTCAGCTTTCATGTTGAACGTTCATTACAGTATGAATGCTAGGGTTGACAATGCCAGGTATGTTAGGAGCTATACTAGTGGAAAGAGAAAGCAACAAGCATGGAGCCAAAAGTGTCAGACAGATTTTTATTCCAGAAATTGCCAGGCAGAGCTTCCATTTCAGGACTCATCACTCTGGCCAGATCCTTCAAATCCAGAACTGGGGCACCAAGCAGCAATAGAACAGAGGGATTAGAAGTGCCCACAGTCTCATCCCCACTCTCTCATTGCCTATGGAGAAAGTGGCCCATGCCAGATGCCCATGCCCCACGGCCCTTTGGATGAATGAGCACAAACGGTTTGGCCTTCAGTGAGCTTTTGAGCTTTTTGACCAATGAAGCTGATGCTTCTGCTTCAGTTTCTTGCACATGCTGGAGCTAAACACAGAAGGATTTCTCTCACTTGCTTACAATACAAGGCACACACAACTGGAGCCTCAAAACCCGACACAGCATGAGGACAAGCCAGAGGGACAGAAAACAAATCTTATGGGGCAAGTCTCATGCTGAGGTGGGTTTGCTGTCAACCTTCCCTTCTTAGCAAAACAGGCCAAGTCTCAAGCTGTGAAGAGACAAAGCCCCAGCTCCATGAAGGATTCACTACTTGCTAGCACAATCCTCTACACATTCTTCATTAATTTCCCTCAACTGGGCCTTTTCAAGAGAGGCCATAGCTCCCAATCATGGCATTCACATTCCACAATAACAAGCCTTTCATCCTGACGGACAGTGCCAGTGTGGGCACAAAGCAGGACACAATAGGAAAGCATTCTGTCCTCCAAGACAGCAGTGACAGGATGGCAACAGCCTGCCTGGATGGACAGAAAATGCCAAGTGTAATGCTGGGATTCCACTCCACAGATGGCAGAAGTTTGCAAAATCCTGAATGGGCTAGGTTAACAGGTCTTTAGCTCAGCCACTTTTTCTATCAAACCCTATGGTCAACACTGCAGTGTGGTGCCTCTGCCCCTTTGTAATTCCAGCACAGGGCCACTTGCGTACTGTTCAGATCTTTGAGGACTCAACTCTTTCAATCCAAGGTGGCTCTGAGCTGATACCTCTGGGCTCAGCTTGGAACTGCCGGAATTCATTCAGCTGCCTCTCCAGAGTCTGGTTCCGATGATACATCTCCATATAGCTGGCCTGAATCTCCCGCTGATAGCGCAGGACTTTATCCTTCTCCTCCTGCCAGGTTTTCCGCTCCTGCTCAAAGTTTGCAGCTTGCAGCTGGGCCTGACGCCTCTCCCGCAGCAATTCTGCCCACAGCCACTCAGTGCCCTCTGCACTCTCCCCCTGTATTCCCCGACATTTAGAATCATCCGTTTCACAGCCCAAGAAGTCCTGGCATGCTTGCACGGGAGAGTCCCTTAGAGGAACAGGGGAGCCATGTTCTGGCATGATTTGGAAAGAGTCCCCCAACTGTGTCAGCTGTGAGTCCTTCGCCTGCAACTCCGTTCGGGCCTCCCGCAGTTGTGTCTTCAAACTGAAGATTTCACCAAGTTTTTGGGCCATCTCTTCCTGAGCATCTCGGAGTTGCTGCTTGAGCAATGAAATCTCTGCAGTCTTCTGACATACCTGTCAAAATAGTACATTAGGGTGAGGACAGGAGATAAGACTAGACAAAGAGAAGCAGTGAGCCATTGGAGCCTGTGCAATGCAGTGAAACACAGAGAGAGGGATTATAATATTTCCAAATGACAATGTCATGTCCACGGTGGAGTCAATGAAGCAACAATAAGATCCTAGAAGGGAAGTGAGATGGTGGGATGGCTCAAAGGGGATTGTCAATACATTGCAGAAGGCTTCACATGTGAAACTTAGTTCAACAGCTCGGCAAGTCAGAAGCGGTAGCAGCAGCACCTTTGCCAGCTATGCAGTGAGTTTAATCTGCTTCACAAAGGCTGCACTCATGAATGGAGTAGCATGGACATCAGTATAACCATGAGTGTGGCTGGGAACAACCCAGAGCCAGGATCACCATAGAGACTGAACTAAGTCAGGGCTCTGCTCTGTTGCACAAATGTTCCCCACTCACCTCCCACTTGGTCTCCTCCAACTTGGGACTCAGACGCTCTGCCTGTTGCTGCTGCAGCCTCAGCTCCTCACATTGGCTCTGCTGAAGGTCCAGCTCTTCTTGCAGCCGCTTCTTTTCCTGCTGAGCTTTGTAGAGCTGGAGCTGAAATGCCCGCTGGCTGCGTTGGGCCTGTTGCGTCACCTGCTGCAGCTTGGCTACATACATCTGCTTCAGCTCATCCAGCTCATCCATCCACAAACGCTGTTTGTCCTCAAACATCTGTCAGAATAAGAGAAGATTATGAAGAGCTCATGTCAGCCCTAGAGATGACAGGCCAGAGTCAGTTGGCAAAGCAGTGACTTTTCTCAGTAACAGAGATCCCCCAGGCTTTCTATGGAAGACAAATCTATGCCACTCAGGGCTGTACTCTCATTCTTTAAAGGTCTCTGTTTCAATCCATAGCATCTCAAGATAAAAGAAGGGGTAGCCAACATGGTGTCCTGCAGATATGTCGGACTCAACTCCCATCATTGCCAGCCAGCATGACCAATGGTCATGAACAATGGGAATTGTAGTCCAGCAACATCTAGAGGGCACCAAGTTGGCTACCTCTGAAAGGATCAAGGTAGCAGGACTGTGAAAAGTCTATGTCTGAGATTCTGCTGCCAGTGCATTTAGACAGAACTGGTATTAGCCTGCTGTGATGTTCCTGTACTAATGTATATATGGTAAGTGCTGTTTGTATAGAAGATATGTGGTAAGTGGAATGAAAGAGGAGGGGGGAGTAAATGAGCAGTAGAATGCTGGATGATTGGCTGAGTGTTTGGATAGCTGAGAGTATAAATGGAAGGATGACAGTTGAATCTGGGTGGACGTTAGTGGGTTGTTTTGGTGGAGTTTGGAGGTGGGTGTGAGTTGGTGTATGTCAGGAGAGTGTGGAGAAAGAGGGAGGTGGAGTTCAGATTAGTAATAAGTCAAATATCACAGAAACAGATGAAACCATAAGCTTGTAGATCATTATCAAAGTTATCTTGTTATTAATGTTATTTAATAAATACTATTTTGGTTTACCGAAGGCCTGATCCTTGGCTGGGGTTTCACAGACCAGAAGAGAGGGTAAGGTAATGACCAAGGCTGAAGGGAAACAGTAACAAATGGTGGCAGCGGTGAAGAGGAGAAGATAACATTATAAGTATCCAGAGCAACCCCGAGTTATGAGTTATCTGCATTGATACAAGGGGGTTGGGAACAGCATAGGCACACAGTCACGAATGTAACCTGATAGAGAGACTCAGGCAAGGTCTCTGGGAACATTGGTTGTAGAACGTGACGTGGTGCTGCCTAGCAGGGGGATCTATTGAGATCTGTGCTAGAGCGGAGAGAGAAACCATAAAAAAGGACAGTCCGGACTGGTGGAGTCCCTGGTGGTGCCTAGTGAAAGGCAGTAGCCACGAGCAGGTAGGAACCTGACAGGGAGAGCCAGGGAAGGGCATCACACCTGCCTCAGAATAATCCAGCTAATTTATAATCAATCTAAAGAAATATATGAATATATAAGCTTGATTATCATACATTATGTTCTGGAAAAAGTTTTCCAGTATTCATAAAATGTTACTATCCAGCACTTTAATGATGCCAGAGCAAACTACAGCCCATGGACATCAGCTGTGCCAAATCAGTCCTCAGGAACACAATTCCACACGCAAATATATTTCCTGATCCCTTGCCAAAGAGAAAGCAGAGATGGACAGCAACACTAGTTTTTGTATATATTCCTAGCATACTTTTTTTTGTTTAGGCAAGCCTATCCAGTCAAGTAGATGTTGATGTGTTTTATTCTTTTTAGTCTGTTACTGTTTTAATTGTTTTAATTACTTGTTTTTAACTCTTCTATCAATAATTTTAATATTTTTTGTAAACTGCTTAGAGGTTTTTTTACAATCAAGTGGTATATAAATCTTGTTAAATAAATAAATAAATAAATATTATCTAGGCAGTTCTCTCTTTCACTCTATTGTACTCTTGTAAACAATAAAAAAGCGAGGACTTTCAAAACAATACAAAGTAAAACAAAATCGGGTTGTGAAATGCCACTTACCTCATAACCTATGGTAGATAAGAATTGCTTCAACGCGATGAGGCAGGAAAAAATGTATTTTACTCTTTAGACCACATAAATTGCTGACATAGGTACATGTGGGGAAGCAGAACAGAAAACACTGTGGGCAAGTCACTTTTGTGAACATTATTTGCAAGGTTATTTTTAAACCCTGCCCTGTCCTCATACCAATTTGGCCATTTTCTCTCGCTGCAGGGAGTGCAGCATTCTTGAAAACTGGTGTTAGGACCAATTTAACAACATATATTTTAAATATAATAAAATACATAAAATCAGACCAGGGAATACATTTGGAGCATGAGTTTTCAGCTATGCAGTCTGCTCCACAGAGAAGATCTGTCATCAGCACACCTTGCAACGCAGTCAATTTCAGTGAGGAAAAGCATCACCACAACGACTACACATTCTGCTCCTTCTTCCCCCGGCACAAAGGCTGCTGCACACACATCTTCTGCTACATAAACACTTTCTCTTTTCTGTGCTTCAACAGTATATTTCGTGATGGGCAAGGAACTAGGAAGCTGGCTGGAGGACTAGATCAGCGTCAGGAGTTAGTTCACAATGGCAGCGTAAAACAGACATGAGAGCCTTGCAAATCAGCAGGCTTGCAATGAAGCAGTTAACTCTTACTAGCCCACCTGCCCAAACGTACCCATGTTAGTAATCTGAAAAAGGCAACTGGGGAGGGGAGCAACCACCTCTTTCTCTACAGAAAAGATTCTATGTTTGGTTGTCTTGAGGCTATTTTTATTCACCACAGGCATCCAAGAAGCCTAGAGAAGGGTGACATGGATGACAATGTGTGGGGGATGCAAATTAAGGATGGAGTGCTTGAGGAATTGAGGATGAAGCCACATCCAAGAGACAGAAGGCAAAATGAGGAAAAGAAGAGCAGTTTGTCATATCCACAGGACCAAGCAATACTTGTGGAGAAAATTTACTCACCTGTGTGAAGGGATCATCACTCTCACTCAGATTTCTCTTAAGCTGGCGGAGCTCCATGCCCTTGTTACTCAGCTGGTCCTCAAGTTGCTTCACCACATCTTCCAAGGAATATGTGGGCTCATATGGAGGGGTTGGTTCCCCAGAGCTCTGCAGCCGGCTCAGGCTCTTGCAAGACAGAGGTGCTTTCTCTACAGCCAAAGGATCCCGTGGTCCCCGAGAGGCCCTGTCTAAGGAACCACCAATGTGGTTGATGTGGCCTACGGAAGCACTGAGCTGGCTTGGAGCAGGTTTGAAACGGGGATTGTACGTGGGGAAGCTTTGGATAGAGTTGGTGCTCTCGTCCAGGCTGATGGTGTGCAGCAAGTGGCTGCGCAGGGGGCCACGCTGCGAGGAGCTGCTAGTGCTGCTCTGTGTCAAGAGCGTGTGCAAACTCCCATTGCTCTTTGACAGCTTCTGCCCTTTGGCTGATGACAGCCCAGGCATGGACAATAAGCTCTTCCCAGCCACCACCTTGAAGGCCGAGGGTCTGATCCGACACTGGAAGAAACACAAGCAATTAGCAGTTGCATCAGCCTATTAGCATACCAGAATCAAAGGAGATCAACATGTTCTTGCCATAGTTGGTAGCATTAGCTCTGTATAGCAGGGATGGGATGCAGAATTTCAGGTCTGGGGGACAAACATGGCTGTTCAGGCCTTTTGTCTGTCCATCGGGACTCTCTCCAAGCCACAATGCCTTGAGTGTATTTCGCTGGCTGGAATGTGTGCCTGAACTTGATAATGTTTCTTGCTTGTCTGGGTGGAGAAACTAGCCTATTGAACTAGCCTATTAATTGCTCCATCCACTTTTGCCTCTGGCCCCACCCACCACTGGCATGTGGCCCCCAGAAGGTTGCTCAGAAGGGAACTGGGCTGAAAAGTTTTCCCCACCCGTCAATCTCCATCAATCTATTTCAGCTGTTAAAGACAGACAGCACAGGCTTTCAAGAAGAATAGTTGTTTAAAGCAGGGACAGCCTACTTTTGTGACCAAGGAGACTGAGCACTCCCTGGCCAGCAGCAGCATGCTAAGTGCTACCTCTGAGCTAGTTAGTGCTGGAGGCCATGTGGAACTAGGTGGCTGTGAGGCTGGGTGTAACCTGAGTCCACCAGGTGGCCATGTATTGTCTACACAGTAACAGTAGTTGATTTAGTCCTTCTGTCTACTATAAACCACAAGATATCAGTTCCAGATCCCCCTGGGTTCATTAGCTCATCAGATGCTCTAATGTAGAGGTGGAGAACCTGTGCCCTCCAGATGTTGGTGGACTACAGCTCCCATTATCCCTAACCATGGGCCATACTGGGTGTGGTTGATGGAGGTGAAACAGAAAAGAGACAAGCTATGGTGCTCCTTGTGATAAGAAGGTGTGGGAGTATTGCCCAGAGATTAGGGTTTACTGCGGAGGCACATCAAGAAGAATTTGTTGTTTTATAGTTTTTCAGTAAGGGTGAACAAGAATCAGGCTTTTCCAAGTTTAAGAAACCGAACAGTGTTCACAGCTCCTGATGAAGGAGGCTTATCTCTGAAACACCTCAAGCTAAATAAACAGCTTATCACAAGAAGCACTGGAGTCTTGTCTCCTTTATGTTCCACTGACCTTGGTGCTGTTCCCCTCTTCCTCCTTGCCTGTGGTTGATGGAAGCACCTGAAGGGCCAGAGGTTCCCACTACTGCTCTAATGTAATTCCAGGAGCAATATTGCTCCAATATTCCCACATCACACACTCCTGGACCCTGTAAAGCTAAAGGCTTTCTGTCTCAACACATCAGAAACCCAGAATTACTGTAGGATACTGGATAGACGATGGGATCAGCCAATGGGAAAATGCATTCGTTTTATGCCAAGAAGCCCTACCCCATTCCCCTTCTAATCAGTCTCTGCCAAGAAACTCTCTTCCTAACTGTTACCACACCCCCATCTCCCTCACCTTGTCAAAGCGTCCACGTTCAGGCAAAGAGCTCTTGGAGAAATCGGCTCCCCGTTGATTGTTCCGGAAGTACCGCTCAGGGGACTGGTTCTCCCGGTCGCTCTCGTAGTCCCTTTTGAAGCCACCGCCTGATGATTGGTGCTTCTTCTCAGCCCAAGTGTCCCGTTTTCCCCCATGTAAGTAGCCAAAGACTTCGCGCTGGGACATTCCTTTCCGGAGCAACCCGTCTGGCTGACGCATCCCTCGCAGACTGCCCAGAGTAGTTGGTGAGAAATCCTGTTTCTCTACTAGGCTACCCACGCTGCCCATGCTGAAGTCGTTGTCAAGCTCAGAATCCAGAGAGTAAGGATCAAAGAGACAATGGCTGGGGTCACAGGTCACATGAGAGGCCTGTGCTGTTGCCATGGAGATTTAGAGACAAGCAGGATTCCAGCACTGCCAAAAGAAGTCACATGCACACAAAAGTTATCGATATGTTTGTTCTCATCAGTCCGCAAGGAGAACAGGCTAAAAATCTATTCCAATCTATTACTGTCAGTGAAAGGTCATCACGCCAGTTCCCAGTGACACCACCTAGGAAACAAGCACTGTCTCAAGCTTTGGTAGCTGAGGGCACTAACAGAAGCCACTGATGTTACAGGTCCTACAGCAGGGATAGGGAGTCCATGGCCCCCAGGTATTGTTGGCTTACAACTCCCATCAACCCTCACCATTGGCCATGCTAGTTGAAGCTGATAGGTGTAAGCGTCCAACAAATCTGGAGGGCCGCAGGTCTCTCCCTGCCCCCTGTCCCCCCCCCCCATCCTACAGCTAACTTTGGGGCTTGCCTTCTGCCCAAAATGTCAGGCCAGATTCTTTTACTGACTTGGTTTACTCACCTAGCCAGAGCGGAGTCCAAGTGCAGAAGATGCTTCATCAGGAAGAAGCAACTCCCAAAATAAGGTAAGATCCACCCAGCCCTGCTCCTCACAGAGGCTTTCTTCCCATGACATGCTGACTCCCAAAACTAGCTCCTCCCCCTGCCTCAAGCAATAGGGCGGGAGACCAAAATAAACATGCTCAATGACCAAGAAGGTGCTCCAAAATTTATATTACTTGTACAGCTACCAATTCCTCTCTAATCAAGGCTAGTGCAAGTCACTTCCTTGTTTTTAGCCACTAAATCAAGAAAAGAACTCTTGGCAAGCCTCTAGATACAGGGATGCCAGCCTCTTCTGTCCCTAGGAGCATCACGCTTAGGCAACCACTGACAGTCTCTGCTAGCCCACTTGCTCTAATGCAGTCAGTCATATCTAGGGCTTTGCTGGTATCTTATTTTTATGGATAAACAAGCCAGTCAGAAGAGGTCACAAGAGTCTGGCCTGACATTTGGTGGGACCACGGTAAGAAAAGAAGTTCCTGCCAGGATTCCCCCTTGGTCTCCTATAATCTTGTCAGGGTGATAGCGATTGTGGGCTGTCTGGTCTAATTTAGTTTAAAGATAAGGAACTATAAGAAGGGAGAGCAGGGGCCTCAAAGTTGCCCATCAACAGTTAGCACCGAAATAGCAGACTGACAGGCACACAACTCACCTGGCCACAGTCTTTCCCACTATGGGTGTGATGTATTTCTATTTAAATTATAGTAATTATTTCTAAATTTATATCTATACATATAAATTAGCATATGTAAATTTTATACAAGTTTGTACAGTATCATCCTTTGACCTTTTTTTGATAATGTAGTTTCTCTTTCTTGGTGATGCAGTCACTCTAGGGGTAGGATAAGCCTGAGATTCCCATAGCTCAGAAATACTACCAGGTTTCTACATACTTGTCTCCAAAACTAGCCCCAGATAGACGCTACATCCATGTGTCTGCAGAGCTAGACACAAGCAAATATGATATGCTATTTAGCTTTTGCCTTCCCATGGAGGCAATAACATATCTGGTCCAGAACCCAGTCTGTTCATAGGATCAAGCTACTGGCAATGTGTCTCTCCACTGTTGAGAGAGCTACACTGGTCACCAATCTGCTGCCAGGCCAGGTTCAAGGTTCTTGTGTTAATACACAAAGCCCTAAAAAAATGGCCCAAGTACCTGAAGGACCACCTGATTTCTTACACTTCATCTCTTATCGCTGAGGTCTTCTGATAGCGCACTGTTGGTGGTCCCACATGCCCCTGAGGTTTGATTGCCCTTTACCAGGAACTGAGCCCTTAGTGTGGCTGGCCCTGCCCTGTATAACTCCTTGCCAAAAGAGGTTTGACAGGAGTCATCCCTGCTTGTTTTTAGACATCTTCTAAAAACTGTAATATTCAGACAGGCCTTTCAAATCTGATATTCTTTGCCAACCAGCTTTTACTGATGTGTTTGATGTTTTTATTGCAAAATTGTGCTTTTCGTTTTATGATATTTTATATGAAAGTGCAGTTTATAAACATTTTAAATATAAACAAACATAAGAAATAACCCTCTGCACCCCTTGGACTAAAGCCAGGACTCATATCTGTAACTGTTTGGTGGGAGGGGGTAGTCTGATTTCTCTGGGCAAGAACTGAAATAAGTATCTTGGCACTGATTCATTCTGATGAGACAGAGTTTCCTTCCCTTCAGTAGGTAATGTTCCAGGCTGCTAAAATGGAAGCAGCTGCTGAGAAAAGAAGAGGGGGAAGCACAAACAGCTGAACTGGAGGAAACAGGAAAAGATATTTGGGAGGTAAGATGGGTAGGACTGCATCATTTCCTGAGCAGGTGTGAAGGATTCAAATACTCAGCATAGCTAGAAGGGAGCCTAAAAGCCTGATATAACTGTCCATAAGTGAACATTTGGTCTCCAAAGGCTACAGATTACAGATGATCTACACATGCAGCAAAATAAAGTGGAAGGTTCCTGAGGTGGTAGACTGGACTGTGCTACTTCTGACAGCAGGTGGAGAACCACGTTTCTGAATGCTCCCTGCAGTCAAACAAAACTCCCTCCAAGCAGAACGAGCACAGCAGACCATAGGCTAGACCAGCCCGAAAGCTAGTTTTCTACAGCTAGAGATTAATTTGTAATACAACAATATTAAAAGATATCTCCCATCTACAGTCTAAAATGGTGCTGTTTATTTATTTGCTATATTTATGAGATGCCCAATGACTGTTGTTCTCTGAGTTATGTACAAAGCAATATGAAAACAAGATAAAATCACAAAATCAATTAACTTAACACAAAAACAGCATTAAACAGCATTTAAAGCGAGATAAGAAATCATACCAGACAGCAAAATTCCAGAAAGGAAAACAAATTCCAGAAAGGAAATAAGCATATTAAAACAGAGCAGAAATGGATATTAAAAGCCTTGCAGTGAAAAAACATTTAGGTGAATGGCAGGGTGAGCCCCCTCTTGGAAGGGCATTCCATAGCTGACAGGCTGCTGCTGAAAAGGTCCTTCCTCTTGTAATCTGGGGGGACTCAGAAGAGGACCCCCACTGATGATCTCAGGGTATGAGCAGGTACATAAGGGGAAGAAGCAATATGTTCTTATCTGAAGTTTCCTGACCGTCTTCAGAGTTGGTCCAAATGCATTACAGTAATCTAAATGGGAGGTTACCAGGACACAGATCACTGAAGCCAGGCTATCTCCCTCCAAGTACAGTCATAGTTGGTGCACTAGCTGTGTAAGTCAGAAGAAGGCACTTTGAACTTCCGTCTGCTGAGTGGGAAAGCCAAAGTGCCCAGTGTAGCATTCAAACATACAGAGGAGTTGCTCCATTGTTCACTTTCTTCCTTTTAATCACAGGCCACTAAGAAGGTAATCTCAATATTGTTAATAAGAGAGTGCCAATTTCCATCATTATCAAATGAGGACTAATTTCCTGAATTGCCCAGGGCAGTGACTCTACTAAGGCTAGCAGCACCTCAGAGCACTGTCAGCATCTCCATTTTAAATGAGCTTACGGCCAAATGCTTATACTCAGGCCCTGCAAGATAATGACCCTAAGCAGTACACAGACTCATTAATTATTAGATAATTAATTAGCTCAACATCCCCATAACCCTAGATCAAAAAACTGCCACAAGTAGGGAAACACAGTCAATTATAAAAGAGCTCTGCCAATAGGCACAAAAAAAAGTCAGCAGTCAAACTGACAGCAGAACCTAGGACTCTCAGTTCTCTCCTGTAGAGGCCAGTAAGCCAGCTCCAGTCATGTCAAGTGCTGAAGATCAAGGGAGTCCCAAAGGGGAAGGTTTCCATGGCAGCCATCTTCCACATAGCTCTTGTATGTTTCCACGTGTAGTGATGATAATATAGCTTCTTCAAAGTAGGCCTGTGGCAGACAGCCCGCCCAGCATCAGCAGATGTTGATGCAGTTCTTGCAGAGGAGTAAAAGCTCTCCACCCTTGATGCAGATAATTGGGTCTGCAATTCACATGACAAGGGTAGAGATGGGAGCTAAAGACTCTCATTATAATTATCCTATCCCATGTTGACTGGCAGATAGGATGAGGTATTGCAAGATAAGTCCTAGAGGATTTGGTGACTCAGATTGCTACACAGTGCCAAGACTCATGAAACTTCCCTGGCCTAGAGGGTCACACCCCAAGAAGATGCTTTGACTTCCATCACCCTTTATGTACTGTAAATAAACATTAAAGATAATGACTCTCCTTTAATTGCCCTCTCTCTCTCTCTCTCTCTCTCTCTCTCTCACACACACACACACACACACACACACACACACAGATCTGACAGCTCTGATCTTGTGCTGCCATAGCATTACAAAGGATCCCAGCATCTCTTCCTAAGAGCCCATTGTGAAGGTTCCCAGATAGGAACAAGCCTTCTAATAAAATTAAGCAGCAACAGGAATTCATGCTCTGCTTATTGCTGGGAGCTCAGCATTGTCTGTGGAGGCCTGGGAACAGTACTTTAAAACCTCTGAAAATTTTAAGCACTGTGTCCTCAAGATGAGAGGTTTGGCTGATTCAGCTACCCCATTATAGATAAGTCCCACAGGACAGAGACAAGACAAAGTGACATAGCTGTTCAATTGATCTTTTTGCATAGTCTCTGGCATTTTATGTACCCAACTATTTCTCCGTAATATCTGAATCAAGAGACTTCCCCGGATGAGAGTCTAGACTAGGTGGTAGACTGGATGCAGGCCAACAAACTGAGTCTGAATTATGGCAAGACAGAGGTGCTGTGGGTGAGCGGTTCCCAAGTCTGGATAACAGGTCAGTTGCCTGCTTTGCAGAGGTTTGTAGTCTGGGGGTGCTCCTGGATCCACCTCAGTGTGCCTTTAATCAGCTTCACCTGGCACACCAACTATGGCTGTTCCTGAATAGCAAAATCTGACCTCCATGCATTGTAACTCAAAACTGGATTGCTGCAACATGCTCTATAAGGGGCTGCCTTTGGGAATGGGTCCGGAAGCTTCAGCTAGTGCAGAATGTTATGGCTACACCGGTGATGGGAACAAACTACCACCAACACATGACACTGGTGTTAAAAGACCTGCACTGGATTCCCATCTGCTTCCAGGCCAGCTTCAGGGCTTTTGTACAAAGCCGAACAACTTACACCTTAAGGGCTGCTTTACCCCGTATGTCTCATGCTGATCAGTGAGATCATCTGTGGAAGCACTACTAGTGGTCCCCTATGACTAGAAATACAACTCATATCAACAAGAAGGACACGCCTTCATTATTGCGGGCCAACTCTATGGAACTTCCTCCCATTAGAAATCAGACACTGTCTTTGCTAAGTTTCAGATTAATACCATTTTATTTCAGGAAGCCTTTGCACCATGAATGCTGTTTTCTGATGTTTTGATTTATGTTTTAAATGTTGTACATTGTACGGACGGTATTAAACTAACTTTTTGCATTAGCGCAAGGGCTAGCACAGCAAGGTTTCCCCCCTGTCCGCCCTCCGCACTGTCCCTAAATTTGCTCTGGAGGGTCGAAACAGATTTCGAGGGTGTGCAGGGGGAGGAGAGGGGGGAGATCATTCTGTTGCGCAAGGAAAAATCCTTACACTGATGGAACAATCTACTTAGCGTTACATTGAATACAATCCTATGTTTTTATTTTTTGTAAGATGCTTTGAGATATGTGGTAAAAAGTGGGGTATGGTTTTTTAAAATAAATAATTAAATGGAGACCCAGGTGGCCTCAGCAGCCAGGAGTGCATTTTGCCACCTCCAGTTGGTAAGACAGCTCCAGCCATTTCTTGACCAGAAGAGCCTGACCACATTTGTCCATGTGCTGGTAACCTCCATGTTGGACTACTGTAATAAGCTCTGTGTGAGGTTGGCCCAGAAATTGCAGTTCCTGCAAAATGCAGCAGCTCAACAGCTCCCTGGGACAGATTATCATGACCATGTTACACCATTGCTGAAAGAATTGCACTCATTGCCAGTTAACATATTGAATTTGAAATAGTTTTTATAGGAAATAGTTTTTATATAGGAGATTGTTATATCTATATGTTTTTATTGTTAAATTGTTGTTAGATAATTTATATTAAGCAATTCATATATGGAATAAAATAAAATAAATATTTGCTGATACTATCTTGGTTCCTAATTATTTCATGGTTAACTGATGGAGTGATTTTGTTCTATTGCCATTTGCTGCTGTTTTGTTGATTTTATTTGTAAAACAGATTCTTGAATGTTAATTTTTTTTGCTATATTTTGAATTGTTACAGGATGACAATTATTTTTGTTATATGCTTTGTCATTTCTTAAGGTTGTAAATCCTTGAGTGCAGTCATTTAGAAAATTGGTATACAAATTCAAATAAAACGAAGTTCAGCTGGTTCACGCTGCTGAACCTGTTTCGCTCACACTGGGATTGTGATGCATTGACTGTATGTAAATCCCTCAATCAGACCTGTTATGCCTACTAGGATGGAAGCCACTTCCTTCCACTTCCTGGCTCTTTCTCTAGAGTTCAGTCCATTGATTGATGTCAAAAAACGCTTAGCTGTTCCCTGTCTTCTGAAACTTTTTTAGGACAGCGAGGTCTCCACCCTTTTCTTTAATTTGCCATATGTAGTTGTATCTGAGTCTTCCTCTTGCTCCTTTTCCTTTAAGTTTTCCTTCATTCATGTCCTGAAGAATGTGCCTTGTCATATAAAATATCACATTCCTCCGGTCCTAGGCTTTAGATGCGCTCTGTCATACTTCTTCAAACTGTTCTGCAGTCTTCATATATCTCCAAATCTACCCAAATATGCCTTCACTGGTTTCCTTCCTATCCAGTTCATTCTTCTCCAAACCTCACATTTTGTTTCTTCCATTTGACCTCTTGTCCATGCTTCACATAC
The DNA here is from genome assembly GCF_030035675.1 of Rhineura floridana. Taxonomy (NCBI): domain Eukaryota; kingdom Metazoa; phylum Chordata; class Lepidosauria; order Squamata; family Rhineuridae; genus Rhineura; species Rhineura floridana. The sequence goes on along the minus strand of NC_084482.1, from coordinate 123,152,939 downwards.
AGAGTTATATCCTCATACATACATTTTTATAAATCCTTTTATTTTAGTTCTGAAGATATTCATCCTGCCAGATTTACTCTGCTCAGTGAATGCAATGCTTTATAGGGAGGGACAATAAGTACTGTTGGGATGCTACCTGGCGAGGCTGGCCTATCTGACAAAGAGGGGGATGGAACCTAGGCTGCCAAAGAGAGAGAGGAAGTGAGTGAAAAGAGATAGCTGCCCCATGCAGGAGCCAGGCTGATGTCCATGCAGCACTCCTCCTGACTGGCTCTAGATGTGCCTGGATGTGAGGGGAGCATTCCCCACCTTCTCTAGTGTGGGTACCCTGGGTTTGAACCAGGGGCCTCCAGCATACTCATCCTGCAGCCTATGAGCTCCTGGCATCTGTAACTGCATGTTCAGGCTGGGGATGGGAGGAAAACAAATACCTCTTGATTACTGTCTACTGCTCTGGCTGAGTGGTTAGGGTATTTGCTCTGCGGAATTTGCAGTGTGGGTCAGGTTTTAGGAGCTCCCTCTGTTTTGCCCCAATGCTACTTTTTTGTGGTGGTGGCGGGTAGTGTGCTAGGCATACAAAAGTTGAGTGTGGACCTCTTCACCCCTTCCCCTCAGTAGGGCTCGAACTCTCATATCCTGCTTCCCAGCCCCATGCCCTATGCAGTGAGTCGTTGAAATTTGCTGCTGTCAGCAAGTGTCTGTAGCTGCCTTTGTGGCATGGCTCAGCCTCTCCCTTTGGCTGCTTGGTGAGAGTTTCTATTTCCCTGGCTGGATTATGAATCCCTGTCTTTGGAAGAGTGGCATTAATAGTGGACAGTGTGGTGGGGACTGCACTGCTCATCTGACCTCCTTCCAGCTGAGTCACTGCTGCATAGTGGCAGGGAGAGGGGTGAGGCAGCGCTGCAGCGAGGTTAGAACAGCGCAAACACACTGGCAGATTCAATCTGGCACTCCTGCAGGCGCCTTGGCATTGTGCTCCTCTCATCACTATCTTGCCTCTCGCCCCTCTCCATCTCAGTATGCAGCAGCAACGCAACCTCAGGGAGGTCAGGGGAGCGATATAATCTCACCACACCGACCACTACTGGGTTGCATGTGCTGTTTGCAAGCCTCCTGCCCAAGAAGTTACTTGGGTGCTGTGTTATGCGAGCGCATTGCCGGCATAGTCCTTGAATGGAGGGTACTGGCAGTGTTCCCAGGGATGCTGGCGGTGGTGCATGTCTGTCTTTTTTATGCTATTTCGTATTTTCCGGGTGTGTGTTTTTCCCCTCCTTTCCCGGACTTAGTGAATATAGGATAAGGGGATGTTTCACCAGTGTAGTGGCAGTGTATCTCTCTCTCCCCACCCCAGCATAATCAAAGTGTAGGATTGCTTTGCCCATGTGCTAATTCCAAAACGATTCAAGGTTACCCTCTTTCACATAATTTCTAATTGACTTATGAAAACCTCCAGCACGGATTATAACTGGGGATGCGAATTTAACCAAGAGAAATTGGGCTATACTTTTCTATAAATGGTGAGTAGGGCAAGAATAATTGGTATTGCATAGCTAGAGGAAAATAAACACTTCAAGCCTTAGGGCAAAATTCTATCACATTATGAAAATGGGGGTATGGCATTTTTGAGATATAGTATCTAACAACATACACTTTGCATGACTTTTCATTTTTCTTTGCAATTACAGTGATTGCCACCATCCTAGACTGGGTTAAATTGGAAATTCTTGTGGAGATAATATGTGTGCTAAGAAAAGAATTGAGGCAAGGGACTGATTCAGTGCAGGAGCTGCCAAAAGTCTGACCACTGCAGACTTCAATAACATCTGATCTAACACTTCATTTTGTCACATACTCATTAGTACTGGTGCCTCCTGTAGGATAAGCCCCCCCTAACAATTGTGCCATTATACAAATCTATGGTGGTGAGACCTCACTTGGAATACCGTGTAGAGTTCTGGTCACCTCACCTCAAAAAGGGTATTGTAGAGCTAGAAAAGATCCAGAAAAGGGCAACCAAAGGATTGCAGCAACTCTCCTAGGAGGAAAGGTTACATCTGGAGCTTTTTAGTTTAGAAAAAAAAAAGGCAGGTAAAGAGGGACACAACAGAGGTATATAAGATGGTGTGTGGTATGAAGAAAGGAAATAGGGAGACGTTTTTCTGCCTCTCTCATAATACTAGAACCCAATGAAGCTGAATGTTGGAAAACAGACAAAGAGCACAAGAAAGTACTCCTTCACACAGGGACTAGTTAAATAATACGAAATGATACAAAACTGGGAGGGATAGCTAACGCAATGGAAGACAGGAATAAAATCCAAAGGGACCTGGATAGACTAGAAAATTGGGCTGAAATTAATAAAAGGACATTCAATAAAGACAAATGCAGGATTCTGCATTTAGGCCACAAAAATAAAATGCACGGGTACAGGATAGGAAATACCCGGCTTAGCAGTAGTGCGTGTGAGAAGGACCTTGGAATTGTAGTGGATCGCAAGTTGAACATGACCCAGCAGTGTGATGCTGCGGCAAAAAAGGCAAACACGGTTTTGGGCTGCATAAACAGAGCTATAGTTTCCAGGTCGAGGGAAGTAATAGTCCCACTATATTCTGCATTGGTCAGGCCTCATCTGGAATACTGCGTTCAGTTCTGGGCGCCTCATTTTAAGAAAGATATAGACAAGTTAGAGCGGGTTCAGAAGAGGGCAACGAGGATGATAGCCGGTATGGAGAACAAGTCTTATGAGGAAAGGTTGAAGGAACTTGGCATGTTCAGTCTGGTGAAGAGAAGGCTGAGGGGTGACATGATTGCACTCTTTAAGTACCTGAAGGGCTATCACATAGAGGAGGGTACAGATTTGTTCTCTGCTGCCCCAGAGGGTAGGACTAGGTCTAATGGTTTTAAGTTGCAGGAGCATAGATTCAGACTGGACATTAGAAGGAACTTCTTGACAGTAAGGGCAGTTCGGCAATGGAACCGACTGCCTAGGGAGGTAGTGGGATCCCCTTCGCTGGATGTCTTCAAGCAAAGGGTGGACAGCTATCTGCGGGAGATGCTCTAGCTGTGAATTTCCTGCTGTGAGCAGGGGGTTGGACTCGATGGCCTACAAGGCCCCTTCCAACTCTATGATTCTATGATATGTAGTGTTGGCCACTAACATGGATGACTTTAAAAAAGGATTAGACAAATTAATTATAGATAGGGCTACCAAGAGCTACTTGCTATGACAACTGCATCTCAGTGATGGAGGGAGTATGCCTCTGAACAGGGCCAGTGCCAGGCATGACTGGGCCCTTGGGCACTAGGCTGCCCCAGGCCTACAGCACCCTAGTCCAACCCCCCCCATACAGGCTATGTGGGGCTAATAAGCTCGCCCGCACATCCCACCTACCCGTCCCTGTGAATAACATGCACATTGCATGCACGTGCCTGCCATCAACCAAGATGGTAGCAGGAGCATCAGCCCCTTAGAAAAGCCCGTCACCATCTTAGTTGATGGCAGGCATGCACGGACAGTAGGCACATCATTTACAGCGACAGGAGAGGTAGGTGGCGCATGAGTGCAGGCTTATTGAAGCCTGCACTGACTATATTGGGGAGGCTGGTGTGCCTGGGAGCTCCCTCTCTGCGATCCGCAGCAATGTCAGGAGCCAACGCTGCCATGGACTGTGGAATGGGAGTGCTACCCTTCTACCCTAAGGAGGGACCCTTCAGGGGCCCCTCTGGGCTGCAGGGGCCCTCAGCCAGGGCCCAACCTGGCCGTCCTCTGGCGCCAGCCCTGCCTCTGATGCTGCACGCTTCCCATCGGCATCTGGTTGGCAACTGCAAGAACAGGATGCTGGACTAGATGGGCCTTCTTTGGCCTGATGCAGCAGGGTTCTTCTGTTGTTCTTATGTTCTAATAAGTATTTGCAAGAATAGGAAAAACTGGGCAAATGAGTAATTTCATAAATTGACAGGGCTAGATGGATTGGCAGTACAAGTGGTCAGGGCTAAGGCAAGGGCAGGTACATCAAGCAGATTCAAAGCTGAAGCAGGCAAAGTCTGGAAAACTTAAGGTGGCTTTGGATATTGCCCAGAATTGCTGAAAAAATGTATGAGTGATTTGCACATCCTCCTTCCATTCTTCTAGGTGCTTACATATGCACCCAGCTCATACACCATTCTCTTTTCAGTGCTCCCCTGCAGCATCTGAAACCATCCATAGTTCAGAATCTAGAAGGAATGCATGGGTGACTTCTGTTGCACAAACAAAGACTGCAAGCAGGAAAAGAAACATACTGAGAGGCAAGGGATAACTAGGACCAAGGACACACAATAGAGTGAAGCAAAGCAAGAGGCTACAGGAGCTATTTGAGATCTGGAGACACATAATGTAAGAATGAGGTGGTGGCTAAATGGACATGGTTCTTGCCCAGTTCTCAGAGTAAGCCAGGTTCAAGGATTCCTGACACTAAAGGCTGATACTTATATATGCAAACATGCTAATATAGTACTTGTGTGGGCTGTAACATTTCTGGGCCAAGGAACTCTTGGTCTCCCCTGAGAATGTCATTGCTAATATTGTCTCTTTTTGAAGACGATAAGCTTCATGGTGTGAAAAATTACTGAAAATGTGACTGCAGTTTTTGCCAAAGCTCAGAAACCAGAAGGCAAATTAAGAGACTCCAAAATGTGGCTGTCATTATTTGACTTCTAAATCAGTATCAGATTTTTAAAAGCCTGCCATGATTTATGAACATCTAAAGGAGGCCCTGGGTGTTGTAAGAACAGTAGACGAGGCTTTCTGAATCAGACCAAAGCTCCATCTAGTCCAGCATTCTATACCCAACAGTGGCTGCCTAGATACTTCTGGGGAGCCCACAGCAAGGCGTGAAGACATCAGCCCTCTCCTGTTGTTTCACCATCACTACCAAACAACTGGAATCCAGTGCTATAGTCTTGTAAATCTGGTGGTGCTATTTAGCTATTATGGCTAAAGCCCATTGATAAGCTGTTCTTCATATATTTGTCTAACACCCTTTTAAATAAATAAATAAAGCCATTAGGTAAACCAGTGGCCATCACCACACCTAGTTTGCATATTTTCTTTTGTCTGTTCTGAATTTATTGTCAAACAATTAGGAACATAAGAAGAGCCTGTGGAATCAGGCCAATGGCCCGTCTTGTCCAGCATCCTGTTCTCACTGTAGTAAACAAGATGCCCATGGGAGGCCCGTAAGCAGGACATGAACACAAGAGCACTCTCCCCTTCTGTGGTTTCCAACAATTAGTATTCAGAAGCCTCCAACTGTGGAGGCAGAGCATAGCCATTGTGGCTAGTAGCCTTTGATAGTCTTATGCTCCACGAATTTGCCTAAAAGAGGCTTTTAAAAAGCCCTCCAAGTTGGTGGCCATCACTGTCTCCTTTAGGATCATTTTCCATTGCTCAACTATGCACTGCGTGAAGAAGTACTTTCTTTTATCTGTCCTGAATCTTACAGCATTCAGTGTCACTGCATGTCCACGAGTTCTAGTGTTATGAGAGAGGGAGAAAAACTTTTCTCTATCCACTTTCTCCATGCCATGCATAATTTTATAAACTTCTATCATGTCACTCACCTCTTCTCTAAACTAAAAACCTCAAATACTGCAGCATTTCCTCATAGGGGAGTCACTCCATCCCTTTCTTGCCCTTTTTTGAATCTTTTCCAACTCTACAGTATCCTTTTTGAGGTGAGGTGACCAGACCCATACACAGTATTTGGTCACACCATAGCTTTGTATAATGGCATTATGATATTGGTAGTTTTATTTTCAGTTCCTTTCCTAGGCAGCTTTCACACTGAAGTTTATTCCATTATTCCAACAATTTCTTACCTGGTAATTTGTGTGTTTTATTTGATTTTGCACATGACGCAAAACTTAGTTCTGGAAATATAGTGGAATATAGTGTACGTTTAGTGCTCATTTTCGTGATAAATGATACCAGAAATAATCTGTTTGCAAATTTGGGAACCCGGAAAATTGTGGGAATTTTGTGCTACCTGTAGCCGCTCACATGACAGGCATCCCAGCATGCAGTGCATTCCTACCCTTTAGGCTCGCATCATTTTTTTTATTTTTATTTTTTTGCCTGACAAAAACTGTACCAGTGTAGGTGCTGGTAGCAGCATTCCCTTCTTCCTTTTCCCACACGCACCCCTGTGTCCAGACACTAACTCAAGCAGTGAATTTTGGGGAAACTACATTGTGCTTGTGTACAATGGGTGAAGGACAAAAACAAGGTTGCAGTGTGAAGGGAATTTTAGAAATCATGACAGAAACACTACCATTTTAATCCACAAAAGTAACATTAAGCCCCATGTGTGAAGGCAGCCCTAATGATCCCTAGCATGGAATTCACCTTTTTCACAACTGTCGCATACTGGGTTAATGTTTTCATAGAGTTGTCCACTATGACGCCAAGGTCTTGTTCCTTGTCAGGCACTACCAGTTCGGACTCCATGGAGTATATGTGAAGTTAAGCTTTTTTGCCCCGACATGCATTACACTCGCTCACATTAAATTGCATTTGCCATTTTACTGCCTATTCACTTCGTTTGAAGAGGTCCCTTTGGAGCTCTTCACAATCACCGTTTTTTAACTACCCTGAACAGTTTAGCATCATCAGCAAACCTGGCCATTTCACTGCTCACCTCTAACTCTAAATAGTTTATGAACAAGTTAAAAAGCACATGCCCCAATACTGATCCTTGGGGGACTCCACTTTCTACATCCCTCCATTAGGAGAACTGTCCATTTATTCCTGCTCTCTGCTTTCTGTTTGCTAGCCAGTTCCTGATCCACAAGAGGACCCCTCTTATTCCATGACTGCTAAGCTTATTCAGGAGTCTTTGGTGAGGGACCTTGTCAAAAGGTTTTCGAACACTATGTCAGCCGGATCACCTCTATCTCTATACATGTTGGCACTCTCAAAAACTCTAATAGGTTGGTGAGACAAGACTTACTCTTGCAGAGGCCATGTTGGCTCTGCTTCAGTAAGGCTTGTTCTTCTATATGATTGGTTATTTTATCTTTAATAAAACTGTCAAAACCAGTTTTCCTGGGACAGATGTTAAGCTAACTGGCCTGTAATTTCCAGGATCCACCTCCCAGATCCCTTTTTAAAAATTGGTGTTACATTGGCCACCCTCCAGTCTTCAGGTATGGAGGCTGATCTGAGGGACAAGTTGCATATTTTTGTTAGAAGATCAGCAATTTCACATTTGAGTTTTTTGGGAACTCTGAGGTGGATACCATCTGGACCTGGCAATTTGTTAGTTTTCATTTTGTCTAATAGGCCTAGAACTTTATCTCTCATCACCACTATCAGCCTACTTCCTCAGACTCCATTCCTGCAAAAGTTAGCTCAAGCACAGGGATCTGCCCTATATATTCTGCTGGGAAGACAGATGCAAAAAAACCGTTCAGCTCCTTTGCAATCTCCTTATCCTCCTTTAGCATACTCCCTTGTCATCCAAGGGTCCAACTGCCTCGCTAGACGGTCTCCTGCTCTGAATGTATTTAAATATTTTGTTGGTGGTGGTCTTTTATGTTTTTGGCAATATGCTTCTCAATTTCTTTTTGGCATCCTGTATTATTTCCTTGCACTTCTTTTGTCAGAGTTTGTGTTCTTCTTTGTTCACATTTGGACAAGACTTAGACAAGGAAGCGTTATTGTCTCTGATAGCAACTTTGACTCTGCTCATGCTGTGATCATGCTGGCCTCCTCTTTGCCTTGGAGGTACCTTTACTGATCTATGGTATACATTCCAGCTGAACTCCTAATATTGGTTTTAAACAACTCCCAAGCATTTTTGAGTGATTTGACATTTTATTGAGTGATTTAACGTTTTATTGAGTGATTTATTGATGTTCACTTTTAACTTCCTTTTTACCAATCCACTCTTTTTTGGAAGTTTCCTCTTTTGAAGCAAAAAGTTGCTGTGGTGGATTTTCTTGGCATGTATGTTTAATTTAATAGCACTATGGTCACTGCTCCCAATTGGTTCGACAACACATATTGCACCAGGATCTCGGCACCATTCAAGATTAAGTCCAGGGTTACAACCCCTGTGGTCAGTTCCATGACTGACTGTTCTAGGGCGTAGTCATTTAGAGTATCTAGAAATGTTACCTCTTTGTCATGACTGGAACACATATGTAGCCAGTCTATATTAAGGTAGTTGAAATCACCCATTACAACAATATTATCTCTTTTGGATGCTTTCTTGATTTCATTCTTCATCTCAAGATCTCCCTGAGCATTTTGATCAGGGGGATGATAGCACTTCCCCGGTATTAAATTACTCTTGGGGCCTAGTCTCTCCACCCATAAAAATTCCATGGAGGAGACCCCTTTTGGAATTTCTAGCTTGCTGGACTCTAGCTTGCTGGACACAGCGGCACCACCTCCAGTACACCCTTCCTATCTTTCCTATAGCATTTATATGCCGAGATAACCATGAACCACTGATTCTCTCCATTCCACCAGGTTTCTATTAGGCTACTATATCAATGCCATCCTCCAAGACCAAGCACTCCAGTTCACCTATCTTGGCGCGGAGGCTTCTAGCATTAGCATATAAACACTTGTACATAGTATCTCTTTCATACTTGTTTTTTGGCCTGCCTCTCTGAATTGCTATCCTGTGCCCCATTTAAATTTTCACCTGTTTTATCTTCATCCCAATCTTGTTTCTGATCTGGGGTTATACTTTGTTGGACCCCCCTCAGCTCCTGTTGTTTTCCTCCCTGCAATCAGTTTAAAAACTGCTCTGCCACTTTTTTGCTTTTAAGCACCAAAATCAATTGGATGACCTCAGGATCTAGTATTGTGAAAGCGGATGGGGGGAATCACTCTACCTACCCTTTCTACACTATACATTATTTTAAAAACCATGTTTTTATAAGTGAAATCGCCCCAAATATTTTACCCTTTCCTCCCTCAAAGGGTGGTTTTTCAACACTTGATAATTTTGACCACCCTTTTCTGCACTTCTTCTGGACCTACAACATCTTTTTTGAGATGGAGCAACTGCAAGTTTCCGTCAATATGACAGCCAGGACAAACATTACAGCCAAGTCAATTCCCTCTCATCCAGATGATTAAAATTTCCTGCCAGGATTGCCCATCAGCCTAATACAGGGCTTATCCACATGGGAGCATTTATTCATAGCAAATACACTGCTTTTACCATCCTAATAGGCCTGCAAGGTCCACACTTCCTGCTCAATGGTAGCTTTAAATCTGTTGTTTTCTATTCACGCAAGTAGGTGTTCCTCTGGGAAGGATTAGTGTCACTTTTTCCTTGTGGCCCCGCCCTCTAATTTTACATTTTTACTCCCTCCAGTTCCTCAGTTACTGGAGATGTGCAAATATTTTTGACCTGCGCAGTATTTCCATTTCCTCCTGCCCCCACCACTTCCTGAAGGTTAGCAGTTGAAAAAAAGTGGGGTCATCTGCCCCCCTTTCTCCGCTTCCCCTTGCTTTTTCTCAGTTAATTTTTCCCCACTGGAAAAACAAATCAATATAATATCAATATGTTAAATAAAATATCAATATTTTCAGAAAATATCAGTATTGATATTTTTGAGGCAATTAAAAAAAATCCACTTTAGAATTTTTAGGAGGAAAAATTGGAAACCAGACACAGAGAGATGTTACTTCAAAATTCTCTCCGCAAAGATAGGGAATATGAGAAAGAATGATAAAATCCAATTGCAGTTCCCATCGCTAGTTACAAGGAGTGAAGGAAGTTTAGTTGGAGGAAAGAAAGGAGGGCTGCAGCAAACTATGAAGGGGGTAGGACAGAGTAGTCAGAAGTTGCTAGATAAACCACCGGAAACAAAATGGAATTCATGGGAGAGTTAGTGGGCAGAGAAAGGAGATATAGCTGAAAGTGATGATTCACCTGCCCACTAAAACCATCAAAGCAAACCATCTTCAAAGATGTGTGGAGCGGAGTGGAGCCGTATTGTTCTAAACTTTTCATATTATCAGCAGATTGGGTTAGTACGGACTTACACGGGAAAAACTGCGTAATAGCTTCTGTTTGCCGGTAAAGTCATGTGAACCATGCAAATTAAAATGAGATGTCAGTAGCATCAAACACACACTAAACCACCATGTACTATGCTGGTCACCGACCGTAACAATAAAGATATATATAAACCACCATGTAGATGAGCCCATAGTGGGCCATCTAATGCTGTTAGCTTGCAATAGCCACTGTGTGGAAGTTGCTCCAAGAGCCACTGCAATGCAGAATGCAATTCCATGCAGGAAAAAACAACAGGACAACTGCTCTATGTACATCCAGTGTACACTCTGGGAAGCCACACCCAATTGTAGGTCCCCAAAATGTCTGCACACAGGTTACAGGGTAGAAGTGCCAACAGCAGACACATCTCGCTCTACAGAAGTTCACCAACGAGATCCTTTCAAACAAGACCAACACCCCAAGAACAAGAGAGAGTTATTCCATAAACTGCCCATATAAACTGTGCAGTTCCCTCTCTAACGAAGGTGAGGCAACAGTTGAAACAAGGAAGTAGCTAGTGTTTCCAATATCCTTCTGAGTCTAAAAATAGCCATTTCACAGGAAGCAGCTTATGAAACCCCCAGGCAGGTACAGTTGACTATGTTTGGAACATTTAAGGTCAGAAGCAATATCTAGATATTCCTTTGAGTATGAGTATTCTCAGACTTGGCTTCTGCACTGATCAACTCTCCTTCAGAAAGGGAACAAATGCAGCTATATAATTGCTCAACCGCTAGACTGGAAATAGCAAACCTGTGGCCCTCCTGGTGTTGCTGATCTCCAAATCCCCATCAAGCTCCAGACGGCATGACCAGTAGTCAGGACTGATGGGAGCTGGAGTCCAACAACATCTGGGAGAACTACAGGTTGCCCATCCCTGCACTAGACAGAACACTCATAGACACCCAAACCAAATTCATTATAATGCTAATGTGCAGGATATGCATGACCCTAATTGTCCTGGAAAGAAGCAAAAAGGCTCCATATACACAAGAGAACCTGCAACTATAGTGAAAGCATTTTCTATAACTAATCCTCAGCCTTGCTCTTCTGGACTATACCATTCAGAACAACAGGATGACAGAGACTGAGGTTGTGTGAATTTGTTTTCAAGTAGCCAACAGTCTAATTGCTAAGCAAAAAAAAACAATGGAGAAGGAAAATGACTGCTAAGATATCCTACGAAGAGAATGCTCAGTTATGAAAACCAAATATGTATACTGGTCCATCCAGCCCACTCTGTTCGACAGTGATTCTCCAAGACCTTCAACCAGACATGTTTTCCCTAACCCTTGTAGGAAATGGGAACCTGATATCCTTTTCGAATGGAGATTTAGGGGCTGAACTGGGACCTTCTGCATATGAAGTATGTGCTCAAGTACTACACTGTAGCTCTTCCTAGATTTTATGTGTGCAGACTACCAAACAAAATCCGGTTTCTGAGGGAGAACTTACATTCTTGAGAAATCTTTGCTTTTATTTTTAAAGAAGATTCTATCATATCTTTGGTTAGTTATATTTAAATGAGCACAAGTAAAATGCAAAAGGTAGAGGATGGAGCTTCTGGGTGGTATTCAATCTTAGTCCTGCTCAGAGTAGACTCATTGAAGTTAATCAGCATGACTAACATAGGTTCATTAACCCTCTGTCATCTGCTTAGACTCTAGTTATCCACATGTTTCCTCCTGCCATGATGCTATGCTTTGCCAAAGACACTACAAATTCTGCAAGTCCTCAAATCTTGGGTTAGATCAGAACACACAAACTGCATTGTTGTAGTTTTTTCTTCAAATAAACACATTTTTAAATAGTAATTGATATGATACCTTCACTGAGCTGGGGATTGGGCTTGACGGCCTTATAAGCCCCTTCCAACTGTATTACATGTATTCTATGCATAATATATTTTGAATCAACCAAATTGTTATGGTCTAGGCCCAATAAGTACATCCTATTCCATGTTGTTAGCTACACAATGGAGGGACTCTGTTGTTGTTATGTGCCTTCAAGTCGATTACGACTTATGGTGACCCTATGAATCAGTGACCTCCAATAGCATCTGTCATGAACGACCCTGTTCAGATCTTGTAAGTTCAGGTCTATGGCTTCCTTTATGGAATCAATCCATCTCTTGTTTGGCCTTCCTCTTTTTCTACTCCCTTCTGTTTTTCCCAGCATTATGGTCTTTTCTAGTGAATCATATCTTCTCATTATGTGTCCAAAGTATGATAACCTCAGTTTCATCATTTTAGCTTCTAGTGACAGTTCTGGTTTTATTTGTTCTGACACCCAATTATTTGTCTTTTTCGCGGTCCATGGTATGTCCAAATCTCTCCTCCAACACCACATTTCAAATGAGTTGATTTTTCTCTTATCCGCTTTTTTCACTTTACAACTTTCACATCCATACATAGAGATCAGAAATACCATGGTCTGAATGATCCTGACTTTAGTGTTCAGTGATACATCTTTGCATTTGAGGACCTTTTCTAGTTCTCTCATAGGTGCCCTCCCCAGTCCTAGCCTTCTTCTGATTTCTTGACTATTGTCTCCATTTTGGTTAATGACTGTGCCGAGGTATTGATAATCCTTGACAAGTTCAATGTCCTCATTGTCAACGTTAAAGTTACATAAATCTTCTGTTGTCATTACGTGGGGAGGGGGAATGCAAAAAAGAAGAATATCTATGTCTGCCAAAAAGACCATCAGGTATTGCAGCAAACCATTCCTGCAGGGGAAAGTGCCCATCAATTTAACATCAGCACAGTATTTACCTTCTGCTATAACACATCATATTATTAAAAGTGAGAAGATAAAGTCAGAACAACATGAATGTGATAACTACCTTGCTGTGTTTTACAAACTTGCGGTACAAAGCATCAAAGTGATCTCCAAAGAGCAACACATGCAAACTCAAGAGCATTATAAAGCTCTTATCTGAGTTTACAACCCCACAAACTTGGCTTGGATTTCTTGGTCATGGCAAAGGATCTAATAAACACTACTCCAACCTTCGCTGTTCGACAAATATTCTGAGACATTTTCCTGCACACATCAAACAAGATCTGGTAAACCAAGTGAAGAAGAAAATACCCTCATATGAGCCATCCAAACAGTTGTAGTAATGAAATGTAAATGGCCTCCTGGACCAAAGCCAATCTTGTTTCTGATCTGGGTTATACTTTGCTTGTGGCACTGCTTGATGATCTATGCCTAAAACTCAACAAAAGAATTTGCACAATGTTGATCTTATTAGACTTTCAGGGTTTGACTGGGTTGGGAATTTCCCCCAATGATCACTGAGCCTGGGGGCTTTTGTATTCCCCTGCAGTGTGTGGCTTGGCTTGTAGTATGAGTCATTTCAAGCTATTTTTGCAGTGTACCCACTCTCTGCTTCTGGCAAATTGCATTCTGTATTGTATAGCTTGATCTACCAAGGGGGATGCCACTGGGGGGAGTGGATTAATGGTCCTGCCTTTCCATCCTCTCTAACCCAATTACTTGATACTGCTGATAATGTGTTGGAGTTATGACAACGTGACCTGGCATGTGTCTGTGGGATTGCTCACAAGGGATTCTACCACTGCCAAAATGCCTCTTCTCCCAGGCATTTTAGCATGTGTTTTTAAATTGTTTTTTTAAGTGTTTTTAAATTTGTGTATTTGTTTTTAATGTTTTTAATTGTTGTAAACCACTCAGAGTTTTGGCTATGGGGCAGTATACAAATGCAATACATAATAATAATAATAATAATAATTCCAGGGGTAATGGTAGATATCTATAATCTGTACTGATAGAAATGGAGGAATCTGCCAGTTTTGGTTTTTCTCAGAGTCTCATTTTTCCAGTCTTAAATTCGCTTTGCCCCATTTCCACATCAGTTTGCAAGTTTTTTAAAAAGTACACACAACTACTCCTTTTGTGCACATTTCTCCGAATACATGAATCTTTGCTGGCAATTTTCCCTAATGCATTTCTGAATGTTATTTTCACTAATATACACATTTTTGTTCACACTTTTCCCTAATACATACCCTTTTTTGTACGCATTTTTTTGGTTCTAGAACAGCATCTCATGTTTGGAGAAATACAGATTTTGAACAGTAGCTGTATATTGGTTCAGGAAGTGCAAATTAGGTAGATTTGCATTAAAATAAAAACAAACAGATTTCTACTCTATCCCTAGTTCTGGATACTTCCTATGACATCCTTTATGGTTCCATCTTGCCCCTTCTCCTATCCAACCTGCATATTGTAAAAATTTTGAGACAGGTGTTTTCAACATGCTGATGACACTCAACTTGGTTTTTCCTTCCATATTCAAGTTGAATGAATGGATGTCAGCTATTATAATCTGGAAGGAGTAGAGATACCTTTCATCAATGAAAGCTTATTATTTCCTGCTCGGTAAAGTAAAATTTTACAAAATTAAAAACTGTGAGGATGACTGTTTTGAAGAAGGTAAAAGAGAAAAAGGTCATGTATTCAAGCCAACCACTGGTTTTGTTTTGTGTAGTGCCATATGGAAGTGTATGGTGCCCTTTTACACTGGGGACCAGAACTTTTGCTCATGGTCTTTCACAACCCATCAGGGTGGTCTCTTCCAACAATAGGGTTTGATTCCTAGAAAAGGAATCTTGCAGTGGCTTCCCTCAATTCACTCCAGTTAACAATTTCAATATATAACTTGCCTTCAGTGGTCACACAGCAGGAGCCTCTAGATGGAATGCTCTGTCCTGTGCTGTGCAAGAGAACACAATGTAAGGGAATGATCGTTTTCATGGTTCCTTATGAATAAAAGGCCAGAGGGACAAGTGGCGGAGAGGATAATTTACAATGGAACCAGCAGAGGCATAACAGAGGACAGGTATACAAAATCATATGGTTGGATTCAAGATTAATTTATCCAGATTAACTGCCACATCTCAGATTCATGCTTACAGTTGATAAAGTGGATTACAGCATGCAATGAACATCGAAAGGTGAATGAAAAAAAATTACTCTTCTGCTTTTAACCACCTTGGTTGAAAGTGCAACAGGGCTATTAAATAATGTGATGTGGTTATTCATCCATAATAAATGATCTGGAGCTTGTGTCATTCTTTGTTAAAAGACATGGCACTTCACACTAAAATGCTTTTCAGATTTTACTTTATTTCCAGGGAGCTGTTAATGTGGTTGTTCATACAATACAGGTAAGAAAAAACGCTGTAACCTCAGAGGTGTGGCAGTCAGTCCATCCTGCAGTAAACTATCAGGGTGTTTGATGGCAAGAAACATTTTGAGGCAATTTGCTCAGATCTCCTCCACATACCGTGTTTTACTTGTCAAGCGCTGGTAGGTTAAAAAAAAATCCCAAACACACACACAACAATAACGTGTTCCGGTTTATCCAGACCTACGACTATCCCGGAATGAATGTCACAATGTAAAGTTACCCGGGATGCAACCTCTGCACTGAGAGAAGTTCCCAACATCGATCGGTGAAATCCCTACCACCATTGCTATTGCCACACACGCAGTTTTAATGCGCAGAGTCTTTGCTAGGCAATTCCAAAGAAGGATCGCCCTCACAAATAAAAGGACGCGCCTTTTCCTCCCAACAACATCAAGTTATAGGATCGCCATTCGCCTCCGCTGGGGTGAAAAACCTGCTGTCCTTTCGCCTGCTTTTGGCCACCCCTTAGACGCCTGAAAGAAATCGAACTCCTTGGCTCTCTAAAGCCCGAGGCAGCATTTCCAGACCAGCAGGCAGGGCTCCCCCTCCCTGCGTGCCTCGATCCCTTCATTACCACCCACCAATATTCATCATCTGGCCCCATATGCTAGCCCCCCGCCAAGGGAGCCCAATTTAGCCCGTCTCAGATCACCAAGGAGATCGATGGGACTCCACTCTGCCCTGGAGGGAGCTCTTGGGGCTGTATTTGGAGACGGTCGAGAAACCACGTGCAAAAGAAACGCGAGGACTAGATCGCCCCGGGTTTCAGACCCGGGAGAAGGGAAACCAATCGCTGCTGTCGGAAAAGGGATGAGAACAAAGAACCCCCAGACAGCTGGCCAAATCACAACCGGAGCGGGACTCCATATAACTTTTCAGATGAGAGCGGCGGCTAGCAGCGACTCACCATGATTGCTGCCTGCATCTTGATCCCGGGCTAGACGGCATTAGACTCCATTCCGCTATCTCCTCTTGCAGCCCCTCAGTTAGATCTTCGTTCCCTCGCTGAGATTTGAAACACCCCACTGTAGGCAAGCAGCCCGGGAGTCTCTGGCTGCGCCGCTGGGGCGGAGACAAAATCCGGTCTGGATTGCCCCAGCATCTGCGCCTACCCACGTATAGTGAAGGAAGCAGCGGCGCTCGCTATGCTGCGGCAAGAGCAATGGCAAAGCGCGGCCTGGACTTCACATCCTTTAACTAGACTCGGGCCTTCCAAATAAAGATGAAGGGAGTTGGGGAGGCTGCATCCTACGGTGTTCAGTGGACATTTACATTGGGTGTAGCCCCACTGAGTCAGGTAAGATTACACCTGCACAAGTGGCTAAATTGTCCCTTGAAAGCAAGAAAAATTACAACTTCTGAGTGCAAAACCATTAAACACAACAGGAAGCAAGTATGGATCTGTGACATCAAAAGCAAACGATTACAGCCAGGACCCATCACTTTGAAAAGATCAGAGGGGTGGTGGTTGTTGCCAACGATAAAGCTCTTTGGGGGGGGCAATTAAAAACTGGAAATTGATCTTCCTAAAATATAAATTATAGCACTTTGAACATAATATGTTTGCAAGGTCGGGTTCAAGGCTGGTTCACTCCAGAAGTTATGTAGTGTGACTGATCTTGCCCTTCATGGTTTTCATTTTTAAAACTGTATGCAACACACAAGAATACAGGTGTTTGATAATATAACACCTATGCAGTATTTAACAAGTGTGGTCCAATAGATAGTATTTAAATTTGAATCTGGGTCCATGAGTGCTTGAAACCATAACTTAAATTATATACTCAAGATAATAAACTTCACCACATTGCTGTTCTGTATCTTCAAGTTCACCATCTGTAAGTTAGGAATAAGGGTAGTTTAATCCTCAGAGTTGTTATAAGTGCTTCTCACTAATCATACTTTGTAATGATAAAGAATATGGTGTCAAAATGCTATATGGGATTTGTTTTGGGTTTGCTTCACTGAACTTTAACAACACTGATCAGATTTATTTCTTTTGAGTTTTTTCCCTTATTTATTTAAATACTGATAAGCTGCCAAGTCCACTCAAGGTAGGTAAACAAAATGCAAGCATAAAAATACAATAAAGCAATATTAAAAAAAATACAACCCTCTAACAATACATTCAAATATAATTCAGCCAGTATAAAAAACAGAGCCACATCTGCCAGAGCCACATCACTTGCCGGAGCCACATCAATAAAACCAACAACAACCCAGCAGTACCCTAACTATCCCTAGGGTTCAGGATATATAACCTTATATTTTAAGAATAAATTTTATAGAGAAGGAGAAAAAACACTGAATGTGGTCAGCTTACAGAGCAATGATCTCTCTCCTACATGACTCAGATCTCCCCATCACCTAAGAGAGGCTGAAGAACACAAAAGAGAAATAACAAAATTAATCAAAAGAAGTAGAAAGACTTGAAAGTATAAGTAGAAATAAGGGGGAACTGTGTGATGAAGGCAGCCATGAGGTAGTTTTTTAAAAAAATCAAAGCATGAAATTAAACTCTATAATCCGTATAAATCTTACAAATACAAGCTGAAATTGCAAAACACTGTCAGTGTTAGTCCTTGTATTAACTTAACCCTAGCCATTAAAATCCAATATGTGCCCTCTCCCCAAAGGTGCTACAACCTCTCTGGAAGATGTTCAGGCCTGGAGAGAGAAATCTGTTCTTGTAGAACAGCCATAATGATGCAGGGGAGGTGGTTGCTTCAGGTGGAAGATTGTGGGGTTCCATGATAAGAAAGCAAACTTACTATATTTAACCACTATAGGGCAGCTTTTAGATCATCTGTATTAAGTACTCCAATGCCTTGGACCACCTCTGAGATCAGAAATGAGACTTCTTCCCGGTTAAACAGGATATTTTCCTTTCCATTCCAGCAAATGTACATTAGTCACAATACCATTGGCACAAATGTCATTGTCAGAGGTACTGACAGCATACTAGCAAGCTACTTTCATGGGCTCCTGTTAGGAGGAAGGGTGGGATAGAAATCTAATCAAATAAATAAATGACTCCCTGAGAATGCTTCTGCATAACACAGAAGAGCCACAATCCATGTCTCTGAGATGCATAATAGCATAGATGTATGGAAATCCACCTTAAACTGGACACACATCAATGCACTTTGGCCAATCTTGGAGTAGCTATACTATCAGAAAATAGGTCCCCCAGTACATTGTTTTGTTGTTGCTGCTGTTTTACCATACATTTTAACTTTGAGCCTCTGAAATGATAAATAAAATCTGAAGTGGATTCCTTAAGACAGACTATACATTGCATGCATGATTGCATTTAATAGATCTGTGGTATTTTTTTTTTAAAAGAGCTGCCATGAGGGGCCAGATTAGAATTAGGACCATGGCACACAAGGAAGGGCTTTAATGTTTTTCCCCTCTCCTGTGCCACAATCCCAATGAAAATTGCCCCCCAAAAGTTGCTACTTGGTCCGGGAGGGAAGATGACAGAGCTGCTGAATGTTTGAACCCTGCTGCAGGCTACTCTTTTTACTGGTGAGTCGGTATATGCAGCGGGGGGGGGGGGGAGGACCTTTGCTGGGCATGACACATTGGTGAGGAGCCATTCTCAGAAGCCAGATTCATCTTTGGTAAGTCTACCCAAGCTGACTCCACTCCTGCATTTGCTGTTGCCCAGCCTGACTTTGTCAGGAAGGCATGTTGTGATTTTAATCTGCACAGCTGAAGCCCAGCTGCCCCCTCCTCCTCAGCCATGAGATCCCACAGTTGTTACCTTTTGACTATAATTCTTTCCTCATTTCCAGCTGTTAAAGCACATTAAAGAGGCTAAAAATATACTAAACACTCCCCTGATGTGACAGCATTGCTTTACATGGAAAAGTAATTGCCACCAGGATGGTATGTGATCATGAGTTGGAGGAGAGGCATCAACTAGATGCTGGCAATCGGAGAACCCCTGCCCTGGAAGCAAAAAGAAAAATGTGGGGAAACTGTATTGTTCTGATAGACAGAATGCCGCAGCTACACTGGGGCTTGTGGGCGATGAGGTAGTTTGAAATTAGAGGGTAAGAAAGTACTGCTATCACCTGATTTAATTATTGTCCTTTGCAGCAAGCAGGATAAATTTTGATACCAGAGCCAGCCATATCAGCAGTTCCAAAATCTGACAGCCAAATCCACAGGGTTAAGAGGGACTTGGCAACAAAGTGACAGAACACCCACAGAAGTCAAGCTGGATATCCCAAAAGAACCGTGTGCCTTGGCCCCTCTGTAGCGCCTGCGATTCCCACACATGGTACATGAGGCAAATTTCACAATGGATAATATTACATGCTCCCCACTTTCCTGAACACTGAGAAGTTCAGGACTAGTGTTAACATGCTCTAGTTTCTTTTGGATGAAAGAACACTGGAGGCTTATGGTGTCTTTGTAATAATTGCTTATTTTCAAATATACAGTTGAGCATATTGGAAGTTAATGGGATCATGTCACAAGTAGCACAGTATCTGATCTATCTTGCCTCAGATACCTTTGTTTCTGTCCAAAGGCTATACTCGGCAAAACCTGCTAATTCTCTCTAAATGTAAATGTACTGCCTTCAAGTAAATTCTGACTTATGTTGACCCTAAAACTGCAAAACTGGCTCCAGACTGTTTCTCTGTCCTCTCCTACTAACTGGTATGTGTGACAACCCCAAACTCTGATTACTATTTCATTCCAAAGGCTGAAAGATTCCCAGCTGAGAAGGAACATTATTATTTTTTTCCAGAGGGGTAGCCATGTTAGTCTCTTGCAGCAAAAACATAAGAGTCTTGCAGCATCTTAAAGACTGACTAGCTCTCTCTCTCTCTCTCTCTCTCTCTCTCTCTCTCTCTCTCTCTCTCTCTCTCTCTCTCTCTCTCTCTCTCTCTCTCTCTCACACACACACACACACACACACACACACACACACACACACAGAGAGAGAGAGAGAGAGAGAGAGAGGAGAGAGAAAGAGAGAGAGAGAGAGAGAGAGAATACTATAATACATTTGTTACTCTTTAAGGTGCCACAAGATTCTTTTATTATTTTAAGTCCCTTGCTACTCAATTGCTCAATGATAGCCCTATTCACAGTATAATTCAGACTATATATATATCAGCACCATAAAAGAGCACTGAAGTCTCCCATCATATTCTATAGACCAGGAAATATAATTGTCTTTTTAGTTTTTGAAATCTGCCCCCCCCAGATGTCTCTTAAAATAAGGCATAACTCAAAATTCTAAGAGGTGCTAGCCTCTTATTTTTATAGAAAAGACTGTCTCATAATTTGCCTTTTATTATATGTTGCTTATTAAGAACCTAACTACATAAAATGAGCCCTGCTGGATCAAATCAAAGCTCCATCTAGTCCAGCATCCTGTTTTCACTGTGCCCAGCCAAATGCCTGTGGGAAGCCCACAAGCAGGACCCAAGTGGAACAGCAGCTCTCCCCATTTGTGATTCCCAGCAACTGGTATACAGGGGCATACTGTTTATTTTTCCAAAAACACAGCTCTCAGTCCTTTATTCTTCAAAGTGGATAACATGTTTCAATGGGTTTGACACATCCAGAAGCATGTGTACATGTATGTGTTCAAATATTATCATGTAGCCCAATAGCTGTGTGCAGAAATAGATAGTTCCTGACATTTATACCATATTTTAAAATTCCCTCGGAATCGTGGGTTTTGAGAATAGGGTGTTTTGTCTACAGTTATAATAGTCTGGCATTCATAGGGAACAGACTGTCATCAGGCTGAATCAGTGTGGGGGGATTTGCCAAAATTAAGGACAAAGAAAAGGGAACTCCTCTGTCTCTGCCATTGTGATTATGAGTAAGGGCCAAACTAGACATTATCTCAGTGAACGTATGATCCTCCTCTCAACTGCATTTGCTGACATAATGGAGAAATGCACGTGTAAGGAGCATTTATTTACAAGGGAGGATCAGTGGGCAGGAGGAAGGAGTGCTTAACTTCTCCCACACCCACCAAATCTGTCCATAGGAGACTTTTCCCCAGCCTTTCTTCAAAACCCAGCTGAAAGGTGGAGGGGTGGGATGACTAAAAACTGCCAGGGTCAATTTGTTGGGAATCATCTGTAGGCAGAGGAAGGGTAAAGCTCCTCCTTAGCACCCCTCTCCTTAGCTTTACAAGAGCAATATGGGGGTGGGAGCCTCGTGATTCCCTCATAACATCTGGTTTGGCCCTGGTTTGGTTTGAGAGATGCAGTGATAGATCATGGGGGCAGTGGAGATTACATGGTTGAGATCCCTTCCCGCTCCATACTTTTGTGTTTTCACTGAATAAAGATGATGATTGTGGGGCCAGAGGGATCACTGGGTAGAAGTAAAGGAATGCTTCTAGCCCACAGAAAGTACCAATTTCCACTAAGAGATGCAATTATTATTAGGAATGGGATAAAACTTTCTTTCTTCTATACTTCAGTTTTCTGAGCACTTTGCCTTGTACCTTGGTTCTCTTGAGGGGTTCATTCCAGGACAGGTTACTGAGTAAGAGTTAGTCATGGTTCTGCGATGTTGTTCCATGCCCACACAACCAGGATCTCTGCTTCCAGACACAGGGCCAACTGTAAAGGTATGTCCCTGAGTTTACCTACAACAGTATTTGTTTCTAAGTAGGGATGGGCAAATATGTCAGATTTGGTATCAGTTTCTCATCTTCGCACTCTTAAGTTCAGTTTTCCACATTTCTGCAGCAGTTTACAATTTTTTTAAAGTCCTCATGAACATTCATCAGCATTTTAGTGCAAATTTTTCCTAATATACACATTTTTGTATGCAATTTTGTACTAGTATATACATTTCTGCAAGGTAATTTCCCTAAGTTTAGTGTGTCATTTTCATGAATATATGCATTTATATTATTTGGCTGGAGAACTGCATTGCAAAATTCAGAGAAGTGCAAATTTTGAAGGATATCTGTGTTTTCATTTGCACATTGTTTTGGAAAGTGCAAATTATGCAAGTTCACCTTTAAATATGAATTGAATCAAATTTCCCCCATTCCTATTTCTAAGTGGCCAATTTGCAGGCCAGTCTCCCTTATTTCCACTTCAGTGGTCAGAATTACCTTGCCCATCCGTATAGCAATATTATCTGCAATCCACATTGCAATATAATATTTGTTTCCCTGATCCCCAAATCCTCATCCTGTTCCATGCATGTATACAATTTGAAAGCCATAAAATGAACAGCCCAGTCAGAGAGCATAGATCAAATTGTTGCAACAGGGAACATTCTGTTTCTGTATAATTAACCCTTAGAAGAACTGTTGTTCTGTAGATGCTCAGTCCTGCCAGGACTTGCCAGTTACATAGCCCTGCAGCTAACACAACAGCTCCTTAATATATATCACTGAGAGTCAGATTGTGAAACCCACTGAAGTCAATAACAGGAAACAGAATTGGCCAAAGATGAAACATTTTGACTGCGTGAAGCATCCCAAATTCCCAGCCATTTGCAGGTCAGAGTCTGGAAAGTTGCCTGGGATTCCAGCTCTGACTCTCTGATGTAATAGTTCCAGCACTGCTTGAACTGCAGTGTTATTCTGAGCAATTGTAGGCTCAAAATAATGCAACCACAGGGGGCTTCCTGCAGGATTCTTCTCCGCTTCAATAGATTATTCTCTCAACACAAAGCTGAACACTCTTCCCCCCCCCCCAATCTTGGCCATGGAGAATAAGCGGGTGGGTTGATAACAGCCCTGTAATCCCAATCAGCGGTGGCAGAATCTCAAGATGTCAAGAGGCTTTTCAAATAGCTCTGATACTGCTGCAAAAGGTCAGGCTTTGAAGATTGCCCTCAAATCATTGATTTAAACAGGTGTGCAGGGCTATATCAGGGCCTGCCAGCCCAATATAATTTGCTACTTGAAGTAAAGGGCAAAATGGTATTCTCCCCTTCACTCCAATTCTACATACAGAAAATGACCAGAGTGGCAGTTGAATCTTACTTAACACTGTTAATGGGACATCATCCTTCAGCACACCTTAGGAAAGCAAGCTATCTTCAGAGGACAGGCCATGCAGCACACACAGCACTGTCCCCAAACACTTTGCCACCAAGCAGCCCCTAGCATCTGCTCCCTCAGGTGGCTGCCTCACTCTGTCTAATAGTAGGCCAGGCCCTGGGCTATATCCTAATATTTGCAGGCAGTAATTTCAGGGTGCATTCAGACTGTCATTGTTTTCATGTGGGATTTAGTCGCATACCGGCACGTTTAGGTTGCATAATTATAGTTTGGGAGGTCTTGTGCAACAAACCCAGTTCCCCAAAATACTTTTTATTATAAGAAAGTCACGGGAAAATGCATTGGAAAGTGTGAGATAACACTTGCTTTGACAAAACATTACCTAACCACCCCACAAACAAATCAGAACAAAAAGGCATATTAAATAGTCAGTGTTGTCTAATCTCCTTGCAAACAAATCATAATGGATGTTCAATAAACAGATTGTCTTGAAGCATAAGTGTTTTGCACCAAATAAGACACTTTCAGCCTCCCACATATAAATGGAAAAGTCAGTGATGGCCAGATACAGTGCTTCCTTTGAGAACTATTGTTGGGGATGCTCTAGCCAGGAGTGGCTGGTGGAGTGGGACAATGCTGCAGATCTGGCCTCCTAGCAGCAGCAGTACTGCTGCTAACGGATAGGGCAGGGAAGAGCAGTGTCAAGGTAGTGGTAATGCGGATACACTGGTGGAGTCAATCTGGTGCAGGCTGCTGGTGCACCCATGCCAACCTTACTGCCACCCTGGCTCAGCCCTCTCCATCCTATTAAGTGGCAGCAATGCCACTGCTTGGAGGCCAGCTACACCAAGGTGCACTGCCCCACTGGGCATTCCTAACTCTAACTCTGGACTCCCTGACTAGATGGCCCACAAGTTACTCTCCAATTCTTATTATTATAGTTGTCCTAAAGCAGTGATATTACAACCTAATCCTTTACTCAAAGTGAGTTATTTCAAAATCCATAGTAAATATGCTCACAATTGTTGTTATGCAGCATGATCCAATGCATGTTTACTCTGAAGTAAATCCCACTACTGAGTTCATTGAAACATACTCCCAGGTAGATGTGTCAGATTATAGCCTTACTTTCATTTGTTGGTGTAGTTGGGAAGGACTATGGCACATCAGTTGGCTATGGCCATTGTAACTAGTGTAGGTTCTATTCATATTGGGGTAGTTTATCTACACTAAGAACATAAGAGCATAAGAAGAGCCTGCTGGATCAGGCCAGTGGCCCATCTAGTCCAGCATCCTGTTCTCACAGTGGCCAACCAGGTGCCTGGGGGAAGCCCGCAAGCAGGACCCGAGTGCAAGAACACTCTCCCCTCCTGAGGCTTCCGGCAACTGGTTTTCAGAAGCATGCTGCCTCTGACTAGGGTGGCAGAGCACAGCCATCATGGCTAGTAGCCATTGATAGCCCTGTCCTCCATGAATTTGTCTAATCTTCTTTTAAAGCCGTCCAAGCTGGTGGCCATTACTGCATCTTGTGGGAGCACTCAACCAGATGCATCAAATACTTTTAGATTTTATGAGTTCTTCTTCTCCTATGCAGAGAGCTAGATTCAGGCCAACTATAAGTCCCAGGGAATTTGGAGATCTAAGATCAATACTGTTTAAATGAAAAATAGAAGTAAATCTAATTTGTAAAACTCATTATTTAGAAAAAGAAATAAGTGGGTAGTTTTAGAACTGGAATCACCTGTTCACCACCTGAAGGTACACAAGAATTGCCATGTTTGCGTGCCTATCTGCCAGGTTTGCAATGTGATTCCAAGAACCTAATTCTTCAAAGCACACATATTTGGGCAGACATATAACTAAATTTGACTTGGCAAACCCTTTTCCTGCTCCGCCATTCCATTATGTGAATGAGACATGACACAATTAATGGCTCTGAGTCAGCCTTGCTCCCTCCTAGCCACATTCTGGTTTTAGTTCCTTTCCGTCCCCTCCCCAGCTGTCACAGGCTCATGAAGCTGGGATCGGGGGCGTGTTGTCAGGGAGCCTCCTGGCTGGGTGTGATGGTTACACCTGGGAGGGATGCCAACAACATCGAAGTTCAATTCAAAACAGGAACCCAGGCAAAGCACCTTCTGGCTTAGTAATTACATGCTGTGCTCCTAACACATGCTCTGCATTGGGTGTGTTCTCCTCCAGCTACACATGCTCCAAACCTCTTCTCAACCTTCCCGCATTCCCAGCCCTCCTATGTATTCCCAAGCATACACATCAGCCCTGACCTATAACCCTCCTCCTCATGGGGAAAGGACTGTGGCAGAGCATCTGCTTTTCGTGAAGAAGGTCCCAAGTTCAGTCCACAGCATCTCCAGGTGCAGCAGGGAGAGAGCCCTGCCTGAAACCCCAGAGGGCCACTGCCAGTCACTGGAGACAATACCGAGCGACACAGACTGATGGTCTGACTCAGCATAAGGCAGCTTTGTATATTCCTATTCCTAACCTTCACCCTCCAAAATATAATTTTTTAAACTGTTTTTATTTGTTTTTTAACATGGAATCAGAGGGCATCCACATTATATTTAACAAATGAGAACAGTATTAATGGGGGGGGGACAACAAAAGACAAGAAGATACAAAATAGATTCATGTCCATATATATTGAGGATCCAGCACTGTAAACACAATAGTCACCAAATCAAAGCATTTCCATTAGCCATGTTTGGAGGGGGAGTGGGTTGATCTGCCGATCAGTTGCAAAATCTATTTGAAGCTGAATTCTTTAAAAAGTATGCACTCGAAACTGCTCCCACCAGGTTTTACCGTAAAAAGGGGCAGGATTTGACTAGCATCATGTGCCCCTGTTTTCAGAAGAAAGAGGTGGAGATGCACTGTAACCAGCAGAAGAGTAACTGTGTTTCTACCCCACGTCCAGGCCACAGGTTTACAATGATTTTTTCCCATTTTGTTTTACAGCATTCAACCCAATGTAATCAGCCAAAGCTTCCCATGAGTGGCTAAAGGCTTATGGTTGCCTTCTTTCTTACATGCATAAAAAAATAACACAATACTATGTTTCATGAATTTTTTTGCAAAATACAATCTTAAACCTTTATTCCTTTGAAGTTCCCTTCTGTCATACCAGCTCACTCTTGACTAGTGGTGTCCTTTCCCAACACTGTCCATGTAGGTGGTTTTCTAACAAACACAAGTCCCATGTGGTATCTAACATGGTGCCCTCTCATGTTGGACTCCAACTCCCATCAGTGCCACTCAGTGTGACCAATGGTCAGGGATGGTGGGAGATGTAGTCCAGCAACATCTGGAGGGCATCACTCAACTCTTCTCAATGTAATTTCTATCATATATTTTGGTAACCAATGCTATTATTAACATCTGTGCACTTTTCCCCACATATACACTTTCCCAAATCTTGATGCATAGACAATTTCCTTCTGTCGTGTTACCTTTCTACACTCTCCTTAATCTTCTTAGATTTCCAATAAAAGTTACTAGCTCCATAGATGTGTGCACCTACTCTGGGTGCCACAAATCAAGTCTACAGTAGAAAATATGGTACCACTCCAGTGCATATTGCTACAGGCACAAGCCCTGAGATCTGGTGTAAGTTTACCTCTGATCACCTGAGCACAGAGCAAGAGAGAGAAACAGAAGTGCAGGCCTAGCTCTGGGTCCTTCTCTTCCTGTCCAGCTATAGTACAAACTCCTGTTGGATAGCCATCTAAGCAAGTGGTATAATGAGTTACTATACCGCAAAGCACAGATAAGCCTGGTGCTATGCACTGATAGGAATTAGGAACTTGTGGCTCTCCAGATGTTGCTCGGTTACAACTCCCAGGTGTCATTCACACTGCACATTTATTCCACTATTATTCCACTTGAAACAGCCATGGCTCCCCTCAAATAATCTTAGGAAGTGTAGTTTGTGAAGGGTGCTAAGAGTTGTTAGGAAACTCCTATTCTCCTCACAGAGCTACAATTCCTTGAGTGGTTCAACAATCAATCCACTTTCCCAGGGAACTCTGGGAATTGCAGGCCTGTGAGGTGAACAGGGGTCTCCTAACAACTTTCAGCACCCTTCACAAACTACACTTCCCAGGATTCTTTAGGGGAAGCCATGACTAGGGTTGCCATATTCCAGTTCCACAAATCCAGGCAGGCTGATTTGCATATTATGCAAATTATTTGCATATTAATATTTGGATTGTCCAGTTGTTTTGTTTTTGTGCCTAGGAATTACCACCAAAAACTGGGGAAAGATGTGAGAAATCTTTTTTTTAAAAAAAACTTAACATTTTCAACCTTAAATGCCTAGACTCCAGTTTCCAACACTATGGAATATTGATTGATTGATGAAGAGGATTTATATCCTGCCCTTCTGCTGTTAAAAACAGAGCTCAGGACAGCTTACAAATATAATAACAACAATAAAAATACACAATCAATATAAAAACATAATAAAACCACAAAATAGCAACAAACATAAAGTAAGTCAGGGCAGCAGTACGGTTAACCATTACATATACGATATATTTCACAGATGTGGTGGGTGGAGAAAAACAAGAAGCCAAAATGTTAGGAAAAGGAGTCTTTCACACCACATGCTCAGTTCTAAATACTGTTGCAGCAAGTTTTACAAGTTCCTCCAGTATTCCATTGGTGCAGACACTCAGACATTCAAAGTATCTGTATGTTTCTTAGGTTTTATAAAAGCAGAGCTTTGCTTAACTCAAAATTTCTTCTCCCTTTGATCAACCACATCTACACAGGTTTCACCTCCATACTCAAAATGAAACTGGGCCTGGAAGTGTGCAACAACCCCACACATACCTTGCTAATTAGAGTACCAATGCCAGGATGTCTGTCTTATCGACTACTCTTCTGTTCCCCCCACCACCACCGGGCATCATGAAAGACCCAGTCCTGGGCTCAGAAAGAAAATAAATATCTGGTCCTCTTCAAAGTACTGATAAGACTCTCATTTTAATTAAAATAATAATTATAAGTTCTTGCTCTTATCACAAATGGGAGTTAATTATCTTGCATATGCTGCTGTTGCTTCTATGGCTGTAACGGAGTGAGGTTAAAGATAAGTGAAATGCAATAGGAAAACAACAACATAAAAGGCAGTAACACTTTCCTAAATGTAATACCATACCAACCACAACAAGATTCCTATGAGTAAGGCAGAAGCAAGTCCCAGTGTATTTAGTGGGGCTTACTCAAACAGGGACAGAACTGCAACCTCAAGTGATAAGCAACTTCATTCACACAACCCAAAATTCCGAATCATGCCACTTTACGCTGTTTTGCAACTGTTTATACTTGTTTTTATGGTTATTGGATTTTAAATGGCTTTATTTCTTGTTGTGAGCTTCCTTGGTTTCCAACCCTACCTCACAGGGTTGTTGGAAAGACTACACACACACACTGCAGATGTATAAATACATACAGCCCATATAATAGTTTATTGTCAAACCAGTTGGTCATCGCAGAAAAATCAGTATCAGTTTTTAAAAAATCAGTATTAGTTTCCTACAGAATAAAAACTGTAATACCTAAGTAAGCCCTGCCTACTTGCTTTAAAATAGGACTGGAGGGGGGACAGAAATAGTTAGAACACAAACACAATTCTTTTTTACATTCACTCCAAAGTCCCATTGATTTTCAACACATTCATAACCATGTCTACTCAAAAGTAAGTCCTATTGAATTCAATTTACTCTGGGCATATGGGATTAGCAATGCTTTTACCCCCACAAAAGCAAGTATTGGGAAGGTTTTCAAAACACTGCCCAGGATCTAACTCCTGCACACAAGAGGGGAAAAAACTGAAATGTATATACTTACCCAATTTATGAGATTTTCAGATAAACGGAGGGAAACCACCATTTTCTGGCATTGCAATGAGGTTTTCTAGACACTGCCACAGGTCAACCAAACACTTCACTGATTGGCTGCAATCCTGAATGGGCGGGGTTAAAGCTACGAAGTGCTACAGTAGTTTAAAAAAAGATTTAACAGTCGGGGGGCAGCTGACATTTTTATGTATATCTCGAGAACTGGACCACCTAGAAACTTAATTTTTTTTTAATTAAAGTTGAGAATCCAGGCCACCTAAGGGGCTAACCGGGCGCCAGGTGGCATACAAAGAATCCGGGTAAAATCTGGCTAACCGGGCAATATGGCAACCCTAGCCATGACTGTTTCAAGTGGAATAATAGTGAAATAAATGTACAGTGTGAATGCAACCCCAAAATCTCTGATCACTGGCCATGCCAACTCAGGCTGACAGGAGCTGGGAGTTCCTCCTTTATTTTTTCTTTCCACTCCTACACCAGTCCTGTGTTTGTCCATCTTTTTAGTTTGTAAGCCTGAGAACAACGCCTGACACACACCGTCTTAATTAATGTGAGTCACTTTGGAAAGCAATAATTGTTTGAAAAGCAGTGTAAAAGCATAGTAGCTAAATAAGTATATAGCATCTGGAGGAGAGCCACAGGTTCTCCACCACTGCCTTACAAAAACACCCTGGTTAAAAAGCTGGTTTATGTAGGTCATAACATCCTCACGAAACCTCAGTGCAGAGGCCAGTCAAGGCAAAGGAGTTAATTTGGCTGCAGGCCTGCTGCCTCCCCATGATTCCCAACTGCCAAAATTAAACTTCTATGAGAGCGGAGGTAGCAGAAGCAGCTGCTCATCATCTCACAGTGCACTTGACACATCGGCACAACATGCTTCAGTTTTCACTTCACAGTGACACACAGCGGAAAGAGCTGAATGAGGGAGCCACGGTACTAATGACAAAATGAACCTACACAACCACATCTTTTATTTTTCTGACACAAAGAGCACCATCCCTCCTCTACCTGCCCTCACAAAAGCACTCAGAGAGTCACACCAGTGTTTTCGCCTTGTCTTGCTAGTCTCTCATCACAGTATTCTTAGGATGCCCGATCATTTTGCTGTCTATG